>NC_039363.1:70185890-72985062 GCF_003573695.1 Papaver somniferum | reverse complement strand
TTTTATTCGAAGTTCGTGATGAACTAACTTTGGGTCAATTCCCGGCATGTCCCCTAATTTCCAAGCAAAGATGTCCGCGTATTCCTTTAGAAGTTTGATTAGCACGGCTTCTCTTTCTTCATCCATCAAGGTGCCTATTCTGATAATCTTCGGATTTCCCTCAGTACCTATGTTGATTTCTTTAGCTACTTCGACAGGCGTAAACGTGGGTTTTGGTTCCCCCAAGAGAGGAACATTCTTTGATTGCTATTTGGTGTGCTCTCCGTTTTCTTTTGTCGCGGAGGTGCTGGCTTCTGCACTGCCAGTGGTGCTCACGTTCAGAAGGTTTTTTCCGGAGATTTCTTCCAGATATGTATCTATGGTTATTTCCTTATTTTTGGCTCTTCGGGACTGGTGGTTTTCTTCCCGCTCGTTATTGATCTGATTCTATGAGGTCTGACATTCCCGCGCAGTTACTTGGTCTCCTTTAATTTCCATGACTCCCTGGGGTGTTGGGAATCTGAGATATTGATGGTAAGTTGCCGCTACTCCTTTGAGCTCGTGAACCCATCTTCTTCTGATGATGGCGTTGTAAGGTGAAGGTACATCTACGACGCTGAATCGAGTGTCCACTTTCATGGGCCCTGCGTCTACTTGTAAGACAATGTCCCCTAGGGGCTTTGTAGCTGCGCCGTTGAATCCGTAGATGGTGTAGTAAGATGACAACAGTTGCTCGTCGTTGAGTTCCATACGTTTGAACGTGTCATAGAACAGGACGTTGACTGAGCTTCCTCAATCGATGAGAATTTTCTTGACATTGCACCCTGCTATTGGGAGTGTGAGGACTAGAGGATCATTATGGTCTTCCATGTCTTCTTCCACATCGTCTGCGTCGAAGGTCATGGGCGCGTCCATCCATTGTTCGTGCTTTTTTACCTCTTTCCCATCGATCTTATAAAGCTCACAATAATCTTCGAATTGTTTTATTAATTTCTTCCCAATCTGGGCGGTTAGGGATGGTCCTTGAATCTCTGAACATGAAATTGTGTTGAGGGTGCGGTTGCCTTCTGGTAATTGAACCTGCTTGCCTCTCTTGGTTCTATCTTCGTTATCAATCTTCCGTATATATTGCTTTAGGTCTCCTGCGTCGATTAGTTTTTGAATCATTATCTTGAGATTTTTGCACTTTTCTGTTTGATGACCATTGAAACAGTGGTATTCACAGTATTCCTTGGATTTTTCTGATCTAGGAGACTGCTTTCCCTTGGACCATGGCCAATCGAAGTTCTCCCTCCCTTTGATCTCTCTCAGGATGCGCGAATAACTGGTATTCAGCTTGGTATAGACTTGATCTTCAAATTTTCGATCATCTCTTCGTCTATCATCCCTTCGTTCTTTCCTTTCTGCGTTGGGATGCTCTTCTGTGATTCCTCTACAGCCTTGGAGTTAGCTTCGTCGCGTTGGTTTTCTACCTCTGCGCTGTGAATGATTCTTTCCTTGAGTGTTTGGTTCTCTTGTGCTAATATTGCCACAGCATCTGCGTATGCCTTCTGGTTCTTCCTTAATTCTGCTAGCTCGGCCATCATTTGAGCGGAATGATTTGACCCTTGATTTGGTGTTCCTGCCCGCAATCGCTCATCGGCGGATATGGTCTGTTCCTCGTCCACGATCTGTATTACTGGCTCTGGTGGATCTAACCGTGCACCCCAGGACCCCGACGGTTGTTGTGAGGGTTGACCTGCTATTAGAAGCGGTTGCTTGGTCGGGAAAGGTATGTTCTGTTCGTTGGTTAAGGGCATCCCATAGAGGGGTTGTTGTATTCCTGACTCTGCTACGACTTCCTGATGTTCCTGTAGTTGAGCATTGGTTATTCTGGGAGCTCCAACCTTGGATCCTCCAGCTCTTGAAGCTCCTGCTTTGGCTGCCGCGGCATTTACTGTGTTTGCTGCGATGATGTTGGCATTGATGGGGTCCGTGCTTTCCGCATTATCCTGCGCCCTATCTGCTGCCTTCATCTTTTCACCTCTCTGCTTACTCCTAGTTACCACTGGGTCGTCCTTGGCATCTCTTTTGACGAAGCTTTTGCCTTCCCAATATCTTTGCTTTTCTCCATCTTTTAATATTTCCCTGAAAAAGAGAGAAAAAATCACGAAGACAATGGGTCCCACGTGATATCTATTAGCGTTTTGAGTTCTCAAAGGTGTAAAATCTTGAAGATACGAAAGGCATCCATCTATGTAGACGACCGCAGATCCGTTCGAAGTTTTGATTTTCAAGGACGTGAAAACTTAGAAAATGCATGAAAAATCAGATCTACGTAGATAAACGCGGATCTGCTCATAATTTTGGTTTTTGAAATCATGAACGGAAAAAACCGTAGTGTTCCATACATCGTTACTTTCAGAAAATGAAGCCTGAAACAAGTCACAGGAGAAGATAAATCTTTTACCGGGATGAATATCCCTGTTTCTAGCGCCAGATTGTGAACACACAGATCAAAGTCATCTGAGTATTCACAAACAATGCGCGCAGACTCATGACAATACAATAAATAGGCTGCGCCTGAAGGGAACAGATTGGTTATGTCGAATCCTTGACTCAGAGTTCTAATACTCTTCCTCGTCTCATCAATTACAATCATTGTCCTTAGCTCATACAATAAGATAAATAATGGACGAAGTATAAAATGTATGAACATGATATGCTATAAGTAACGAATTGAATATATAAAGTATGGATGTATGAACATAGACGAAACGATTAACTTATATGATTCTCACTCAGATCCCTGTCTCCGAGATTGGGTTTTTCATTATATGGTGGGGATTACCGAAATAGTCGAATGACTTTGAGACTAATATAAGCCTGCGTAGCAGGAGGAACCTCACTTGCACTTTCTTTATTTCTCTGTCTCTCTCCTCTTCTCTTCTCAATGTTTTTCCCCCTCCCTTTCCCCCCTATTCACTTGGGAGAGAGGGGTATTTATAGGGTGGTTACATGGGGTTCACTTTTGAAGCCCGTTATAACCTTATCCTCTTGTGTCTTGTGCCGCTTACGCAGAGGTCTTCGTGTTCTTGGTCTTCTCTGCGTGTTCCAATTGAATATTCAGTGCTATCTGCGCTTCCTCCACAGGCTGACTGACACGTATGCTGTTTGAGGGTATTTAATGCGGGTAGTTGAGATGTCTGTCCGCGGTAGACAGTTGTCCTCTGCCCCTGTCTTGTCTGCGTCAGTCTGACTATCCCCAACCGTAGATCTTAGATCTTTCTGGGGATAAGATAAAGTAAATCTCGGGTTATCCTTCAGTGCTTCGCAGTGTTCTAATGTTTCCGTCTTCCTCGATCCCCTACCGTTGGATCTGGTGGGTGACGACGCTATCTTAATAAGGCGCGTCTCTTGACTGTCCACGTGTGATATCATATCTTGATGTTCTCAGCCGCATGTCCTCCACGTGTGTCTTTGTGAACACGTGGCGGAAGATGAAATGTGTACCTACACTATTCCTGCTTATGTACTCATACTTTTTTCGAGCAGTGTGATCGGAACATCTTCTACTTTTGTTATTTTGAAGGTGACCTTGTTGATGCTGTTGTTCCTTTCATGGGAGAATCTATTACAGATGGTACTCTGGCAGCTTTCTTGAAAAGTATGTCATAACTTCTCATCATCATCTTTCTTTGTAAGATTTTCTGTTCTGTGTGTTTGATTAAAGTATTTGTGCTATATGTAATATGTTCGATGTAGAACCTGGTGATAGTGTTCAAATCGACGAGCCAATTGCTCAAGTTGAAACCAATAAGGTACATATCAGGATTTATTTTCAATCATTCAAATAGTGTCTATTTCACAAACTGCGTTTCCTGAATCTTTGACATGCAATTATTAGGTAACCATCGATGTTGCTAGTCCTGAAGCTGGAGTTATCCAGAAGGTAAATTATTTGCTGTCGCTCTATCTTGTTTACAAAAATGTTTTCTATTTTTGTTCCTAATAAATATGCTTATGTTGGTAAGTTACTCTTTTGATTGAAAGTTTGTAGCCAAAGAAGGTGATACCGTAGAACCTGGGACCAAAATCGCAATCATTTCAAAATCCGGTGAGGGTGCGAATGTGACACATGTTGCTCCATCTGAGGATAAGAATACTGTAAAAGAGTCGCCAAAGCCATCAGCTCCTGCAGAAAAGGAGATAAAGCCTTCAGTAGAAACTGTTGTTGCCAAGGACAAACTTAAAACCCCCTCCCCAGCACTGTCCACAACTTCAGCTACAGAACCCAAGGAAAGGGAAATAAAAGTAAGTTACGTGACTTTTTCCATTTTATGTAAATATGTCTTGTCATTTTTGTTTGTATACCTTACCATAGAGGCTGTAATACATTTCTTTATCTCAACAATAAATAAGTTGTGAAAATAGCACATGGATCTTTGATTACTTAAGTCACTCTGGTCATCGTTGCAGGTACGAATGACAAGGCTTAGAAAGAGTGTTGCTGCACGCCTGAAATGGGCGCAGAACACGTATGCGACGCTGACCACGTTTAACGAAGTTGATATGTGAGTCAAATTTTTATTTTCTCCTTACAAGAAGTTTGGTTACCATGAGGATCCTCTTGTCGCTCTATACCTCCATTGTCTAAGTTCCCCTTAGGATACCTTATTCTTTCATTAACTGATGCATATATAGCATGACAACTGGTTCATATTTAATGTTCGTGGTAATGCAGGACTAACCTGATGAAGCTTCGTTCTGAATATAAGGACGCCTTTGTAGAAAAACATGGAGTCAAGTTGGGATTTATGTCAGGGTTTGTTAAGGTATGTGCCGTCCCTTGGCTGATCTTTGATCGTGGATAAGCAGATACATGTATTTCAGTTGACAATATTTCGGTTTTTGCCCCAGGCTGCTGTCAGTGGTCTCCAGAATCAGCCAATTATCAACGCAGTCATTGACGGCGATGATATTATCTATAGAGACTATGTTGATACTAGTATTGGTGTTGGTACTCCAAAGGTTTGTCATCTTCTGAATAAAAAGTTTTTTTTCTTTTTTCTTCTTCCGTATTACATAACTTTCTTCCCAATTCCGATTTACTATATCCCAATGAAAATGACCCTTTTGTTCCCTTTGTTCGGGTTGGGTGGTTTTGGGCGTGAGCAAATGGCACCGTTTAGACCGTGAGTGCTGCAGATATTAGATGTCTCGCCGGCGTGGCCAGACCGCCTAAGCGCCCTTGTTGCCAAGGGGAACACTCTTCGCTCGAACCTTCTCGATGCCGATAGTTCGGCTTTCCATCACGTTTTCAATCTCTGCACTAATCCACTTCCCCGGTGACACCCCTGCCAAGTACATCCCGCCTTACCGTAGCTGTCCAGTTCGGAGCAGCCGCCCAGGCTTGATCCATCGAGCTGCTGATCCGACCCGGCCACCAACGGTGATCGACCAGTCGTATTTCGATTTTTGGGGACTAGCTGATCCGCCAGCAAGGGATTGACCGCCCTTGCTTGCAAAATCTAATTTACTATATATGCGTGCGTAATTTTCTTCTCAAATTTTGGGATATATTGACTGAACGTTTTCCCCACCTATTCATTTTGTTTTTGAAGGGTCTGGTTGTTCCAGTTATCCGGGATGCCGAAAAAATGAATTTCGCTGACATTGAGAAGGAGATTAGCAGGCTGGCAAAGAAAGGTATTGATGGTTCTCTATCTATCGATGAGATGGCAGGAGGCACCTTTACCATATCCAATGGTGGTGTGTATATGGAAGCCTTTTGAGCACTCCCATAATCAACCCTCCGCAGGTACCTATTACTGACCTGGTTTGTTTTCCAATTAATGCTTCACCTAAGAGTTTAAGGTGTGCCAAATTTAAGTAAACTTGTTTGCTATACCAACATTTGGAGCCTTAATGATCAGCTTGCAGATTATTCTTACTGAAAAGAGTCCAATAACCGGATATTTATTTTGCACTCGGCCATCTTGGGTATGCATTCAATCGTGAGCGCCCGGTGGTAGTTGACGGCAATATTGTTGCAAGGCCAATGATGTACCTTGCACTGACATATGATCACCGACTGATTGATGGGAGAGAGGCAGTTTTATTCTTACGCCGGATCAAAGATGTCGTTGAGGACCCTCGCAGACTTCTCCTCGACATATGAATACAACAGATGTTTGTTGTATAATGATAAAACAGAATAAGCCTGTCATATGAAAACCAAATTTTGGAATCCTGTTTATTTAGATCCTTCGGAGATACTGAAATTCATGGTATACTTGAAAAACTGGGTACAGAGTTTTGTTATTCTTTCTGTTTAGGTTTGAGTTCCTTGTATGGGAACTCCCAAATTTGGTAGCTACCCTGCTCTTACAAGATCTGGCTTGTAACAGATTGATGTAAATTAAGTGACAAATTTCTCAGGGCAGTTGTCTCTAAATGGCATCTCATACCTGATTTACTTTTAACCAAGGGGGAGTGGCAGTTAAGAATTTGAAATTGGAACCTATTGGGCAAAAAAAAACAACCCCAAGCCTAGATATCTCGTCCCACTGTTGCATACATTTTGGCCTCTATCTGATTTCAGTTCGCTCCTCCCAACTTCTGGTGGGCTTATATAGCTATTTCTTTACTAGTACAACATCAATAAGACACCAGAGGCCGCTGCAGAGGCAGCAGAGCCGTGGAGCAATATTCATCACCAACCAGGTTGCCAGGTTGTTTAGACGCACCATATAAGCCTAAGTAAGATACGGGGATGTTTCTTGAGTCACTGAAAACTTAAACATCACAAGTATTTCCTAGTAGTGGCGAGTAAGTAAAACAACATAGACAGATAAACAAGCACATTAAGTACCTAACTACATATCAAACGTAACACCATTTCATACATGTAATATGGTCCATCTCTAAATCAGGAAACGTAACACCATTTCACACATCCAATATGATCCATCTCTAAATCAAGATCGCTTTGGGGGAACGTACGGGATATTATGTTCATCGCAAATTCCCTGCAAAGAGTAAACAAAATGAGTTTATTAGGTAAACTCTGCCACATTACCGAAGATGAAACACCAACAACGAGTTTAGATCACTAATTGCTATCAGATAGAAGATAATTAAGAAATACATCTCAGAGAAGCAAAGACAATGCGAATAGTGTTCTGCCTTCAACTATAAAATTAAAGTCTTACAAACATTACTTAAAAGATTCTAAAAACATATGGTTACATGTCTGAACGATTGAATGCAAGTCACTCAAAAACTCAGTAAATAAGTAGAAATCAAAAGGTGTTCTGAGCTCAGTAAACAATTGTAACAGCCAGTTATGAATAATGTTGTTGAAATTGATGGTTTTAATGGCACAAAGTACAAACTGTAAGCTAACCTGCAATTCTCCTGAAAGCGTCTCTGAAACAGCAAGCGTGTAGCAACCAGGAACGAATCTTCCTGGAAAAAACAAATAGCATGTAACTCTTAAAACTGTTATTATAAATCAACCGCTTAAGGGAAACCACTGAACAAAGCCAAGAACCCATAGAAGTTCTATTTCCAGCATACTAATGTAAGTCATGAGTCATTGAGGGGTTTGTTTCCACCAATCAGAATATAGTTGTCGGTCTCAGACAGGGCAAGATATCCATTGATAGAAACATGACCCAAAGTTACTATGATGTTCTGTTGGATCCTTTTGTTTAAATCTCTTGCGCCCGTAATATGGGTTGAATAATCCAACTCCCATTAAACAAGGTTAGAAGACACAGAAAAATTGAAAAGAGGGACAAAAAACGGTGATCAGGAATGTAGCAACGGCAATTCAAAACAAAAAGTCAAAAATTGCAATGACAGTCCACTATCTGATATTGTGAAAGGATTATTTCATTAGTGTGCCAGTGGCTCATTGGGATCTTTAAAAAATTTCTAATGAACCAGATGGAACAAATAAAGATAAAAAAGTAACCCACTATATTCACTTAGGAATAGCGGTGTACAATGGTTCTGTTCTCATCCTCTTCTAGTAAAGTTGCAAATGTAAGAGCACAGAACTGAGCAAGTTTTGAATGTATTTCCACGAGTCAGGATGGCAATTTTTTCTAAGGATTCCCAATAACAAAGAAGATGCGTCCTCATTTATGTCATGACTCTCCATCTTACTAGATATTCTTGACAAGCAAAACTTCAGAATATGAAACCAATCCATATTTCTTAATGCACATTCTAGTTTGTATACATGAACAATTAAACAACACCTTCTTTGGTTTTTGGCGTGCAGGTCTGTAACTGGAAACCTAGCTTCGAGGCAGAGTTAGGATTAACTACACATGCATATCTGAAAACAGGATGTCATATCTATCACCTAGTGAAGGAAGGTTTAAAGTTCAATCCCTTCTTCGCCTTTCCCCCATAATACTACTTATTTTCATATTCTATATTCAAAGGTTCATTGACACATCATACGTCTTAATCAAGAGTTTCACCATCAGAAGCTCAAAAAGGTTCAAAATATCAATCCTGTTTGCAATTAACTCTTAAGCTAGCAGTACTAGATGGTGAAATGATCCGGTGAACATCTCCCTTGTTGTAAACAAATCAACAAAAATGCACTGAACCAAAGAAGTTCAATCGTATGATGTCTAATCATGAGAAAAGCAAGTTCACTGTCTCATATAATCCTTTACATGCACTTAAGGTACACAAATTTGGAAAACCTCAAAACAATTCTATTTTACTTACCGATTCTCAACCATCTAGCAGCCCAACTTCTAGTCGGATCCATGACAGAAATTATCCTGCGACAACAAAAAACTTCAATAACCACAAAAGATGATAAAGATTCGTGAAAAGACAATACTTCCAAAGAGAACCTACCCAGTAAAATTCGACGTAGTGCACTCGCCTACCATTTCATGATCTTTGTCCATATTGAAAAATTGACAATTTTCACATCCCGATTCCCTGAACTGTAATCAGAAACAAAACCTACAATTGCAATTCCACCATTGAAAACATAATAAGATCGAATAGGTAAAGCTCGAGAAAGAAATAAACCTGGTCGTAAGTTTTGACAAGCCTACAACGAAGGCAAGCCCTAAGTTCGTGTCCGAAAGAAGTTGGTATTTGTGCAACGTTGCTCATATCTCCTCCTGTTCCCTACTTCTTCACTCGAGACTAGAAAAGTAGAAAAACCAAACACACAAGAAAGAAAAGAAAAACCAAGGTTAACCCAGTGTGATAAAAAAAAATAAGGGCAAACTTTCACTTTTGGAATCCAATGGTATATCTAACGTGGCATCAGTCACTAGATGGGGGTGTGTGTATTTTAGACGTGGAAATTCCGTTTGGTCAATTTATAGCATGGCCCACATCAGTTTGGTCCTACCACAAAACCAATGTTCTGTTTGTAGTTGTTTGAAAATATAAAATGGACAAGAGTATCCTACCGCCTTAAGGCCAACCATCTATCAAAAAGTATTACAATTTCTTCGTATTTCAGTCTCTTCATTTTCCATCTGATTTTTTTTTCTCGCTTTTCTTTGTCCTCCTCTTCATTTTTTGTTCATTCTCGATTCTCCATGTCTCCTCTCTTCATCTTCATTTAAGTTCATCAATCAAAACCAAAAAAGAAATGAAAAACATCGTCGAACAAAAATCACCAGGAAAAAACCGAGAAATCAAAAAATCAAATCCCTAAAAATGAAGAAATCAAGGAAGAAAACAGCAGAACAATCAATAATCGAAGAAGAAAACAATCAATTAGTTGTAGTTGAAGAAGTTCAAGAAGGATCAGTTCCAAAAAAATTCCAAATCAAATAAACCAGCAAAATGCACGATTCGAAAAAAAAACCTAAATCTCCAGATCAAAGTACAAGAAGTTGATTTTTGATGTTGAATGTTCTTCTGTAGTTGGTTTTTTTTCTTCTGAATGCATATTCACAATGTTTTTTGTTATTGCATGTTAATTCAGTTATACGTAGGGTATATCTTGTCGGAGTTCAAGGAATAAAATGAAGTCTAAGAAAATCGTAGATCTAGATGTTTGATACAGTGTTGGTCCTTCTTTGACTGAGTTCATTTTGTAGTATGAACTTCTTTCTTCTTTGAGAGTTCACATGAGAGAATAAAGATTAGAAAATTTTTATATCTAGATGCTACACAGTTCATTCTTCTTTGAAAGTTCAGGAAAGATAATGAAGTCTAGAAAAATTGTAGATCTAGATGGTACAGTTCATTCTATAAAATGAACTTCTTTTTTCTTTGAGAGTTCAAGGAAGATAACGAAGTCTCAAGTGTTGGTCCTTCTTTCAGAGCTCATTTTACTGAATGAACTTTGAACTGCTTTCTTCTTTGAGAGTTCATTATGTAGAATGAACATTTTATCTTCTTCTAGCAGCTAAGTGTTGGTCCTTTTTTTGCTATTTTAGACTTAATATTATGGAAGTGACCCGCTAATTACTTTTTTTTTAATGTAGAAAAGAAGATAAAGTGTAGCTTTGCTGCACTCAGCTTACTTGCCCATAAGATTAATGCACTAGGAAAACAAGAGGCTTTATATGAAGACCAAAAACAAATTTTGTATAGTAGTCCATTGGGAAATGTAATCCAAGTAATTCTGGAAGACAACATTGTTGCTGCTGAATGGAATAAGACAACAAATGTTGTACAAATTCTATGTAACTCGCACTAGTTTATTCGTGATAGAAATGATGATGCATTAATTTTCAAACTAGGGGACAACATATGTTCTTATATCCTCACCTGAAGAGTTTTTGCTAGTGCTTGGAATCTCATGTATCCCTGGAGGAGGAATAAAATAATCTTTTTTAGACTCAAGAAACCGGACTGACTACACTTATGGGAGGTTCTACACAACTACAAATTTGATCCACCAAACAAGAATGATTTTGATATAAAAAACAAGGATTTGAGAGAAAAAATCATTGCGTTGAGTAAATGTAAAACATCTAATGAATATCTTGTAACCATGTTTGAAATGTTTACCTTGTCAGCGGTTTTTCTTACTGGTGATGGAGGTTCCATTCACACCAAGTACCTAGGTTGCCTAGAGTCAGTAGGTAGAGTATCTTTGCACATCTCATATACAAGCATTTGATAGAAATCTTGATAAGAGGTTCTACTAAAGGGTATTACCTTTACTTGTTCGTGAGATGCAAAACTGTTAGATGATTGTTCATAATTGTTTAGCGGTTTGTTTGTATATTTCTTCATAATTTTTGTTGATAACTGATTAGTATAATTCTTCTTTTTACAGCTTTGGTTTGCTGAGCATTGAAAAACAATTACACCCAGGTGGAAGGTGCAGACAGCAGAAAATAAACTCTACCGTCCAAGATTTGAAAGGTAGAACATTGATACCATTTGCAAACACTTAGAAATGAATGTTGAAGATTATGAAGAGGTAAATAATTACTTTAAGATGCTACTGTTATTCAACTTGGAGTTCATTCTGGAATGAATTTTGTCTATAAATGTTTAATAATGATGCAATTGGGAATTCATTCCCCAGAATAAATTATGGCTGTTAATGTAGATGCTTCTCAAGTTGGAGTTTATTATTTGGAATGAATTATGATTATAAATGACCCTTGCATAAATGTTTAATAAGGATGCAATTGGGGGTTCATCGTATGAAATGAACTCTAATTCTAATTATATAATATATACTTCTAACTATAAAAATGTTGATGTTGATAATGTCTAACTATTTGGATTTTGATATGTGCGGCTATCATCTAAACTCATGAAAGAATACATTGATGTTGAAAACAAGCATAAGAAAACTTACGGTGTAAATACAGTACTTTCACATAAAAGTGAATCAGGGAAAGATCAATACTGCGGAATTTCTCAAAAATTTCATTCTATCTTTCATCAGTATATGCATAAAGACATAATAGACTTGACTTTTGAGTATATATGAGATAATAACACAAATCACAAACGTAAAGGCACATATATCTCATAAGACATTTGCAATATATAAAACCAATAAGATAAATACTGCAAGTTCATCTTCAAAAACTTAGAATTTAAATAAATAAATCTAAAAACATTGTAAGATGAAAATCGTTGGAAATAGCTATGTGTAATCACAATATTTGCTATACCAAACCCTAGTTATCCTTCTTAAACATAAGATAAATTCTCAAAAAGAAGTTTCCTAGCATTATTTAACAAAAACCTAAGAAAAAATATTCTAAGACACTCAAGAATAGTCAGCAATTAGAGATCGAACAAGAGTAAGATTATCAGTTGCTTTCTTCAGTTCAGTCTTCAGAAAATCAAGTTTCTTTGTTTCAATGGCAAGTTGATCACGTACAACCTTAAAATCTTGGAGAAGATCTCCAACCAAATAAGATGACATCTAAACAGGTTTATTGTCTTCATGATCGCATGCATGGTAACAGGTTATGATGAGAGGATTCTCATGAAACTCAATAACCTTACCATCTTCAGTTTCATCTTCCTTTTTGCTTCCATTCATAGTGTTGTTCATGAGATCACAAGAAGATTTCTTGAGGTTTCAGAATGTACACCTTAAGATATCATAAAATCAATCTTATATATATATGTTTTTCCTAGGAATAAAAACCCTAGGGACTCATATAGTTCCTCCCAGACAAAGTCGGTATTAGAACCATACATCCGATTATGAACCTTTCACATAGGTCGTTTGTGGACGTGAATAAACAAAATTATTTACTACCAATGAACCAACGGAGCCTAACACAAACATGTTTTGAACAGTTTATCGATAAAAGTTTTTAGCCTAAGCAAAACATCTTAGCTCAATAAATAAATTTAGAGCATAAGAGTTTTATTGATAGACAAAACAAATCAACTGCCAAATTAATAAACTTATTTGTAATGCACATAGGGTATTTGTGGACGTGAATAAGAAAAATAATTCAGTCACAGCGAACCAACGGAGCCTAACACAAACATGTTTTGAACAATTTATCGATAAAAGTTTTTAGCCTAAGTAAAACATCTTAGCTCAATAAATAAATTTAGAGCACAAGAGTTTTATTGATAGAAAAAACAAATCAACTTCCAAATTAACAAACATATTTGCAAGGAAAGACTTATTGGAGCTTCTCATCGTCTGGAACAAACAATATCATACAAATAAAAAAAGTTGTTGATCATACACATTATCAAGTGTGAATATTTTCCAGAGCAAGGATCAACAATAAGTTGATCATTTTTCTTTTTTATATAAATTGAAACACAAGTATAACAAAGACCACTTTGTCAAGAAGAAGATGCCTTCTTGAGAATATTGTGCATCCTCACATGTTCTCAATGGAGGAGGCACAAACAGAAGCAGTCAAGTTGTATGTTGCTCATCAACGTTGACTTTCTTTCCCTTACATTCTTGAGAAACAACAGAAACATCAATAAAGTTAGTATCAACAGAATTAATGGGAAAAGAACACGAGATACCTGATGTTGTCGCATTCTTTGCCTTCCTAATACTGAGTTTGAGTGTATTGATACTGGTCTTGAGTTCCGAAACACGATTGTTGATATGAATGTATTCAGGAAGAATTGAGACCTTTCTTTCCAATGATTTCTTAAACCTTAGAAGGTGATTTTGAAAGACTTCCTTTTCGCATATTAGTTTTTTTTCTTTTTGAAGCATCGAAACAGACGTCTGTCCTTACAACATTATCCCTTTGACAATTGTGAAAAGGTTTTGTATTACTTTTACAAGCAAATGTTGGCTCATCACAGAACTTTCTTTGTATTAAAGTTGGAAAATCACAACCAGTAACGTGAAATACAGGTTTGATCACTTCTTTAGACACCCAAACAAGGATATTATGAAGTTTCTCATTCCACAAACGAAAACGACATCTCCTTTCTAAGTGACCTTTATTTCCGCAATAATGACAACTGAATGGAATGTTATTACCTAAACTCATGTGAGCTGGTTTCGGAGGTTGACAAACCTTGTTCTTTTGAACTTGAGCTGCTGGTAGTAGATTTTCACTTCTGCCATCAGTGAGATTCTTCTATTGGAAATTTCTATTAGATTTAACAAAACTAATATTACTAATACTTGGAGCATTTATTCCCTTATATCCCAAACTTCGTGTATCACGATGATTTTTACATGCTCCTAGCATAATGGATAATTTGGTTGAGCTAGAGCTAAACTGTTTCAAGTCTTCTTCCAACAGTTCGACCTTATCATGAGCAACAATTAGGTCAGCCTCTAATTGTTTTTATCGAGAGAGAAAAACACTTTCTCTGTCATTGAAACAAGTTTATCGAGAGTTACACCTTGCTTCAGATTCTGCAAGTTTTTCTTTCAACATAAAGAGATTTCGACGAAGATTTTCACGTTCAAATTTTTTTGAACGCACATCTTCTTCACGATCTTTAAGAATGGATTGTAAGAGATTATATCCACAATCATAATCTTTAAATATTTTTCTCATTTTATTGTTTACTTGACAGAGAGGAGTCGGGAAATCAATCATACATGATGTTGACTTCTTTTTCTTAATAAGATGGTCAAACGGTTTGATATATTGCGGGACTTCCTCATCAACATCTGAATCACTTTTATCAGAAAGTTCATCCAATTGTTCCTCTAGGCGTGTTTCCCAATTATCTACAGTTTTGGGTAACGATAAAGATGTGAGAGTTTTCTCAAGTGAATCCAAGATTTGAAACAAGTCTGAATGTTTCTGGACTGGTGATGCGTCGTTGGAGATAATACTTTTGTCCATAAAGTCAGATTGCTAAAAACACAGACTTATGAGGTCTTAGCATGTTTGCATGCTATGATACCAATTGAAAATGCGGGGGTATAACAACCACACCCAACTATTTCATTCAACAATCCGTATGGAATAAACTCCAATATAATTCTGAGAGCACCAAGTTATCGAGTCTTAATCAAGATATACATTAAAGAGCTTTATATATGTCTCAACACAATCAGTAAATCAAACAGATAGAAATCCGCGAACCTGATTGTTATGAGAATAATTCGGATGGTACCAAAGACCAATGTCCGAGTGTCAATCAAGTATTATCCAACAAACAAGGTCGGATTTATTAACTATGATTGAACTATGCACAACCTATGATATTTCAATTATATAACAAAAATATAATGCGGAAAAGAAATAATATAGACACCAGAAATTTTGTTAACGAGGAAACCGAAAATGCAGAAAAACCCCGGGACCTAGTCCAGACTTGAACACCACACTGTATTAAGCCGCTACAGACTCTAGCATACTACAAGTTAACTTCAGACTAGAATGTAGTTGAGGCTTAACCAAGTCCCACACCGATTAAGGTACAGTCGCGTTCCTTATGCATATTGAATCTCGGAAGACCCTGCGCACTTGATTCCCCTAGTTGAATTCATTTACAGCCTAGAAGTTGCTACGACCCAAAGTCGAAGAGTTATAAATAAATCTGTCTCTCACAAATAAGTCTATTCTATTTGTTGTTTCCGTCTTAAGATAAAAATCAAGGTGAACAGGAAACACAACTAATAATCCGGTCTTATACTCCCGAAGAGCAGCTTAGAAATATTAGTTACCTCACAATAATCTAACTGATTAACAGAAGAAGTTATTGGGGAATCACAAGAGTCTGAGACAAAGAAACTGTTTTGGTTACTTTTTATATCTTACCTATCGGAGATAAATCTCGAGGAAATCTTAGAGAAGATTAAACTCAATACGATAGAAAAAGTAAGATCAGGATACGCATCTACAGAGAAAATAGTTGGACATGGATTCATGAATCCCAAATGAAGTCTTTAAGTCGTTAACCCTAATAATGGTTTTCAGAAGAACTGTAAACCTAGATTAATAGAGAATCGACTCTAGTTTGCAACTAGGACACACGAGAATATCGGGATTAGGTTTCCCAGATGCTAGAGTTCTCTCTTATATAGTCTTTCTAATCAGGGTTTCTTACAATCAAAGATAATATATCTTAGTAACAAAGCAATTAATATTCACCATTATATGAACTCTTGATTTAAGATTCAAGCTAAGTCTGCTTAGAAAATAAGCAGTCAATCTCAACTGTTAGATGATATTATCTTGATACACACAAATGAAATATACATATATTTAGACATGGGTGAGTTGTACCTAAACGTGTATAACAAGTTGGCTTAATAACAGTTAGCCGAAGTTAGACATATGAACATTTTTAGCTTAGCCATATTCAGCTAACACTTCTAGATCAAATGTGATAATCAATCAATTATGATAGATAATCAAATGAATCCAAATGTGATTTAAGAGACTTGTTCAAATGTTCACTATCTCATAGAAATACCCATGAACAATTTGAAGCATATTCAGTTTGGTTTGTAATTGTACAAAGTACTTATACAAGAACCAATTCATGAACATAATGCCACAGTTTGCGAAGCAAGTACGCATACCTTAATTCATTGAAGTTCCAGGGACTTTAGTTCGCAAACGAACCTTAGTTCATGAGTATGAGTTGTCATACTTACCGATGTTAGAACCTAACCACTGTGTTCGCAAACTGAGTACACGAACCACAGTTATGGACTTGCCTAGTCTTGTCGTTCGCAAACCACAATTCCGGACCTATCACAGGTAAACCCGTTTGCAAATACAGTTCGCAAACAAGAGTTCCGCACCTGGACTAGTACTTCACTATTCGCATACCAGGTACATAAACTGTGTTGTATCCAGACATTAGTAGTAGTTCTAAAACTCTCATTCAGTTATTGAAACATCCTTCGAAGACAACAATGGTAATCTTACATATACCACTAGCTTCAAGTAATTTTCAAGTGACTAATTGATCAATACGAAACTTCCCAAGTTAACATCAAATGATCATCTCACACACATCACATAAAATGTTCAAGGTAATTTTTCACATGATCATCTTGACTTAATATTTAGTTTTCAACAAATAAATTGTTTCCAACTAAACTTGTCAAGTAGATGATGAAGTTAATCCAAAGCTAAGAAAGCTTCAACCTGTATTTCGAGAAATAGATAAACGAGATAAAATCGACTCGAAATTTTATATGTGTATAACACAAAGTCTATATAGCTACACGACTTAGTCTCATTAGTAGATAAAATTGAATAAACTTCTGAGTGATAGATAAGTTTTAGTCTCCACATACCTTTTGTCGACGAAGTTCCTCCAAGCTCTTCAATATATCTTTTTCTTCAATTGGTGAACATCGTGAAGTATAAAGCTCAACTACACACTTTTATCCTAATCCGAGACATGTCTATAAGTAGACTGGAAATCAAGTATATAGTTTTGATCAACTAAACTTGACAAACAAGCTTGAGATAGCAACGCTTGAGAGTTCGACCGAGCATTGCTCTTACAAAACATACCAAAACTTGTGAGTTTTGATCGAGCAATGCTCTATTATTTTTCCTGAAATCCAAGGACTCCCTCTGTTAATTCCCATGTGTATGACTGCAACTGACTGCGCATTGTATCATCTTTTACATGCTGACAAAAAACCCTTCCCTGAGCACGATTATGGTTAATATAATGTAGGCACTAGGCACAAATCCTAGACAATATAGTAGATAAAAGGGTTTATTGATTCAAGGAATACTCGTATATGTCTTGGAATTATAATTTTAGAATTCAATCCGCGGGATATAGCACCAAAGGTATCCATATCAATTTACAAAAATCTAACAAAAAAAAAAAAATCCATAAAAACCGCAAATTATATAATCTGTCTAAATTAACTTTTTAGTTTCAATCATCCCACAAAAACAAAAAACAATCTCATCCTCAATTTCTATTTTCTTCTCGCCACTAAACTAATAGCACCAAACCCACCACCAACAACTAGCAACACCATCAACTACTAGCCAATAATAACACCAGCACCACCACCGTCATTGCCACCATCACCACTGCCGCTACCAGTACCAGCACCACCCCACCACCACCACTAATTATCATTATCATTGCAACTAACACCAACCACCATCGGTGCACAACCAACTAACGCCGTTATATGTCAACACCACTAATACCAGTACCACCCCACAACCAGCACCACTGCTACCACCAACGCTAGCATTATCGTGTCACCACCAACCAGCACTACCATCACTATCAACACCACCACCACCAACCAGCGCTACCTCCAACCAGCAACACTACCACCAAAAATTTATCATCAATATTGGTTTCAACAACAAAAACTAGGAAAAAATAAGTTAGAAACAAATTTGGTTTCTGAAAAAGCGGGGATCTAACAACCACACACAATATTTCGTTTCGGTAATCTTTATGGACAAACTCCAATATATTCCCAAGAGAATCAACTAGACAGTCATACTCAATTAAGAAAAATACATCCAAGATTTATATCTCTATTTCTCAATGTAATCAGCAAATCAAACAGGTAGAAATCCGCAAGCCTGATTATTATGAGAAACAACTTGAACGATACCAAAGACCAATGTTCAAGTGCCGATCAATTTATATCAACAACCAAAGGTTGGATTATCTAATTGATTGAACTACGCACAACCTGTGATATTTCAATTATATAGAAACTAGAATGCGGAAAAGAAAAAACACAGACACCAGAATTTTGTTAACAAGGAAACCGCAAATGCAGAAAAACCTCGTGACCTAGTCCAGATTTGAACACCATACTGTATTAATCCGCTACAGACTCTAGCCTACTACAAGTTAACTTCAGACTCGAATGTAGTTGAGCACTAACCAATCTCACACTGATTAAGGTACAGTCGCGTTCCTTACGCCTATGAATCCCAGCAGGACTCTTAGTACTTGATTCCTTTAGCCGATCTCACCCACAACTAAGATTTGCTACGATCCAAAGTTGAAGACTTGATAAACAAATCTGTTTCACACAGAAAAATCTATTGGATAGGTAAATTTTTCTCCCGTAGAAATAATTACGACTTTTTGTTTCGACTTTTGATAAATCAAGGTGAACGGGAACCAATTGATACACCGGACTTATATTCTCGAAGAACAGCCTAATAATATCAAGGGAAATGTAATAAAAGGTCCTACTATTAAGACCCGATTCACAAATAGATCCTACTGCTGCAAACCATTTACAAAATGGTCATACTTCTGATTATAGGGGAGTTAAGTCGGTGGGCCCTCCAAAGTCAGAGTTAAATCAGGTGCTCAATTTACCTATTTGTCCTTAAGTTAACTACTAATAGATCTAGTACCATAGACTGGGTATTGTTACATCTCGAGGAGAGTTTCGACGGATTGGATCAGTCACTACAAAACCAGACTATAATAGGTTATTCATCTCCTTCTTCATTACATGCGGCCGTCTTTTTCCCATTTCTCTTCTCTAACCTTCTGTAACAGTGTTCGATTGAGTGAGGAAGAAACAATTTCGAGTGAGATTGATCATCAACGGTGAGGTTTTCGCTCACATAGTTTGTTTTTATGGTTTTGTTTCACTCTCATGGTATTTGGTGACTGATACGGGTTGAAAACAGGTAACTGGTTGTTCAGAACCCTAGTTTTCTTTCAAGACACAGTCAACATATTTACAAACATAATGAGGTTGGTAATCTTGAACCCATATTGTGCACTTCAAATTATTTTCAGAAACCTTAATTTTTCGAATTTGGGGATTGTTTTCATAAACCCTCATTTTTGTAGATTAGGGATTTATACAATGTTAAATGTTATAACTGTTTGTTGTGTTAGTAATTAATTGTGTAAATTGTATTTTCTGAAACCCTAGTTTTAGGCTATGCTGATTTGGTGATGTATGATAATTTAAGTTGTGTTTGTGTGTTTGAGTAAGTTTGGGAGAATGGCTTTATCTCTGATTCGAAATTGCAGATTAAAAAGAACTCATGCGACAGGAAAATGGTTCTTTCTGAGTTACCAGTTTCTTTTTGATCCCTAAAATCTTGGATTTTCATATGTATCTGTCATTTATATCAATTTGCTTTTGATTTAGTAAACAAAAGGAAATGAATTGTGGTTTTCCTTCTATTTTCAAGGAAATGATACTTGAACTAAATTATGTTTGCCTCTTATGCATGGTGATGCATCTTTCTGATTTGCTCCATTTTTTGTAACAGAAACCAATTGGCGCAAATTGCGATGTAATCCTTTTTGATGTCTAAGGCCGCCTGGAAACTTCAGTTCTCTTAAATCCTGTGGTGTGTTTGAGTAAGTTGGGGACAAGGAGTTTTTGTTCGATATTCCAAGATTTTGGGGGGCTGGAAAATTAGTTGGAGAGAACATAGCTTGTCGTTGTTCTGCTATGCAGTTGGTTGACTATATGGAGAGATCAAGCTCTATTACTCATAACCTGCATAGCTTCGGTACCAATTTACGTCCACAACAGTACTACCAGTATTGTTAAGTGTTTGGTGTTTGCATATGTTCTCCACCATTTTGGCAGGTAGCTTAGTTTCATTTTTTTTCTTTAGCTTTCCCACTAGATGGTCAGATTGATTATTTTTAACCCATGTTATCTTTAACTCATTTTCAATTGTGCACCTAGTAACCATGTGAACCTGCGCTATTGTTTGACTAAACGGTTTCTTTAAAATTTCAATGTATGTTTCAAGACCTTGCTCATGTAGTATGTTCTATCTTGTACTGAGTATTTGTAGGTTCTTTCAGCTATTTTTTCATGCTGACATTCTTAGTTTCAAAATATCCATAGGTATACATAAAACATTTCTAAAATTTCTTCATGCTTTCTTCTCAGGTTAGTGGTTTAATGCTTGCAAGCCATATTGTTTCAAAAGAATCCCAAGCACAGGACATTTGTTCAACCAATGTTTGATCCAATATGAGAAGTTGAGAAAGAAGCAAGCCTTTCTTGGATTATGCAATTCCTATGTTTGCGGTACGCCAAATATCCTCAAGTCCAGTTGTTATTTCATTTTGAAACCATGAATTCCTCTGTTCACTATGTGGAAATTGTCTTTGTCTTGTCATATCACAGTATGATATAGAGTAGTTACATGTTTATAGTCAAATCCCATAATCAATCACTTAAATAGGTTCAAAAACGGATCAGTGATATTTCTACAACCAAGGCAAAACTGATGAATACCATTATGTACAGGAACTGTTCGTGCTATGGCGGGAGAAGGCAGTGCTGCAAGAAGAAGGCAGAATCATGTTCATCTGCTACTGGTGCAACATCACCTGCAAAGTCTTCACCGACAACATCACCGACAACATCACCAACTACAAGTTCATCTATGAGCGGTAGAGGATCATGAGGTTCAAGATGTAGAGGTTGGAGGAAGATATGGTGGTGGGATTACAAGTGTATAAGGCAATGTCAGAGGCCATTGCTGGTGTATGAAAGAATATGAAGATGATTGTCTTCAGGATTGCATAAATGTTGCCAGGTGTCAGGGTTGCCAGGTCTGATGGTTTAACTGCAGTTAAATCTTTGAGTTAAAAGAGAGGGTATTTTCGGGACAAGTAACACCGTTTTTCCCCAGCAGTTATGTCGGACAAAACATGACCATTTTGTAAGCCAATTACAAAAGTATGACTCTTTTGTAACCGAATTATAAAAAGTAGAACCATTTTGTAATTGTCCCTAATATCAATCACCTCACAATGATATTAACCGTATGAAAGCGGAACAAGATATTGTGGAATCACAAACGATGAGACGAAGATGTTTGTGACTACTTTTTATCTTACCTGTCGGAGATTGAATCTCGAGAAAATCTTAGAGAAGATGGTACTCTATATGATAGAACAAAGTAAGATCAGAACATGCAACTACAGAGAAAATAGTTGGGTCTGGATTCAGAATCCCAATGAAGTCTTTAAGTCGTTAACATATAATGGTTTTAGAAAAACCTAGGTTAAAGGAGAATCGACTCTAGTCGCAACTAGTATCACACAGGAGGTGTGGGGATTAGATTTCCCAGCTGCTAGAGTTCTCCCTTATATAGTCTTTCAAATCAGGGTTTGCAATCAATGTTACCTTGGTAACAAAGTATTCAATATTCACCTTAGATGAAAATCTGATTAAATTCAAGATAATATCTTTCAACCGTTAGATCGAACTTAGATTGTTACACACAAATGAAATGTGACTTCATTTAGATATGGGTAACTGTACTTAAACGTGTACACCTTGTTGTCTCAACAATAGTTAACCGAAGTTAGCCATATGAACACTTTCATATCAACCTTGTTCATCTTAATCACAACTATTTCAAATGACTCAAATAAACTAGTTCTAGAGTTGTTCAATTGTTTATATTCTCATAGAAGTATACAAGACATAATTGAAGCAAAATCGATTTTGAGTCACTCGAATAAATTCATGAACATTATAGTCACGGTTTCCAAAAAATTGCATTCCTTAATTTATAAATGTATTTTTCATGAACAACCCGATTTTAGAACTTAACCCACTCAAGTATGCAAACGGGTACGCATACTGTCGTACACGACCAAACTCAGTTGAATTCCTGACTTGAACTGTTAAGCCGGTACGCATACGGGTACGCATACTAAGTTCCCAGACTTCAACTATTAAACCAGTACGTGTACGAGTATGCATACTATGGTTCCCGGACTTGAAATAACTTGCAACGGTTAGCATATAAGTACGCATATTGTGCTATATCCAAATGATGGTTAATAGTTCTAAACTCCATTTTAATCATTGAAACATTCTTGGAAGACGGGAATAGCTGTATCACACAAACTATTAGATTCAAAACAATTTTCAAGTGATCAATCAATCAATACGAAATATTCCAAGTCTACATCAAATGATTGTTTCACACAAATCATGTAAAATATTACCATGCGATTTTCACATGATCATCTTTTGATTTTCTTCAAGAATAAAGATGAACTTGGTTAAAGCGAAAGCTTACTAACACATATTTCGAGAAATATGTAGGCGAGTTAAACTCATCTCGAAATATCAAATGTGTATAAAGTAAAGTCTATATAGCTATACGAATTTTGTCTCAATAGGAAATATAATAGAAATAAACTTCTGAGTGATATATGAGTTCCAGTATCCACATACATTTTGTTGATGAAGTTCCACAAGATCCCCTTAGTAGTTCTTCGTCTTCAATCGATGAACGCCGTGAAGTCTAAAGCTTTACTACACATTATATCCCAATCCGAGACATAGATATAAGTAGATTAGAAATCAAGACTTATAGTTTTGACAACTAAACTTGACAAACAAGCTTGAGATAGCAACACTTGCGAGTTCGACCGAGCAGTGCTCTAACAATCTCCGCCTTTGTCAATTTAGTGACAAAACTATCAATATATATATAGATTAAAAAATAAATAAACTTTGTAGCTTCTCATCCAAATGCTTGATTTACTTGGTTCTTCAATATTACTCGAAATATTCGTCACTTCCAAGTAATCCAGTGATTATGAACGTGTTCAACTCAGCATCATAGTTGTTGAAGATCCATAGCCATAACAGTAAGAAAACAATTGTTCTCAGTCATAGTTATACAATGTCATAGTATTATTACACAACATCAAAGTTCAATTGTATCACTACTTTGACAATAATACAACGGTGATATTGTTAGAGCATTGCTCGGTCAAACTCGCAAGCGCTGCTATCTCAAGCTTGTTTGTCAAGTTTAGTGATCAAAACTATAAGTCTTGATTTCTAGTCTACTTATAGCTATGTCTCGGACTAGGATAGATTGTGTAGTTGATCTTTAGACTTCACGGTGTTCATCAATTGAAGACGAAGAACTACTAAGGAGAGCTTGTGGAACTTCATCAGCAAAAGGTATGTGGAGACTGAAACTCATCTATCACTCAGAAAGTCAATTTCTACTCTATCTCCTATATTGAGACAAAAGTCGTATAATTATATAATATTTGATTATATACATTTGATATTTCGAGATGAGTTTAACTCGCTTACATATTTGTTGAAATATGTGTTGGTAAAATTTCGCTTTAACCAAGTTCATCTTTTATTCTTGACGAAAGTCAAAAGATGATCATGTGAAAATCGCCTAATAACATCTTACATGATTTGTGTGAGACAGTTATTAGATGTAGACCTGGAATGTTTAGTATTGATTATTTCAATAACTTGAAAATTGCTTTGATGCTAATAGTTTGTGAAAACAATTGTTGTCATCCTCTAAGAATGTTTCAATGATTGAGATAGAGTTTAGAACACTTGACCGTTATTGGATTATGGACATAGTATGCATACTTGCATATATGTTAATCCAAGACCGGTATAGTGTGCATACTCGTGTGTGTACTGGCTAGGTCAGGTAAAGTCCGGGAGCCTTGGTATGCGTACACGTACGCGTATTGGAGAACTCAATTGAAGTCCAAGAACTATTGTATGTGTACCCGTACGCGTACTGAATTCAACTGTTGTTTTGGATGTGTGATAGTATGTGTACCCGTTCGCATATTGTCGGACACAATCCAAGTCAAGCTACTTAAGTATGCGTACCCGTTTGCATACTTGAGTGGGTTATGTTCTAGGATCGGTTGTGACATGAACAAATACATTTATATATAATAAGGAATGCATTCTTTTTCAAACCTTGGCTATAATGTTCATGAATTGATTCGAGTGAATCAAACCGATTTTGTTTCAATTGTGTTCTTGTATACTTCTATGAGAATATAGCAATTGAAAAACTCTATAACTAGTTTCATTTGAGTCATTTGAACTAGTTGTGTTTATGATGAATAAGGCCAATATGAAAGTGTTCATATGGCTAACTTCGGTTAACTATTGTTGAGCCAACCTAGTGTAAACGTTTAGGTACAGTTACCTATATCTAAATGAAGGTACATTTTATTTGTGTCTAACAAGCTAAGTCCATCTAACGGTGGAGAGATATTGCTTTTGTCAAGCAAACTTAACTTGGCTCTTAAATCAGGTTTCATCTAACGGTGAATATTGATTGCTTTGTTCCAAATATATCAAATCCTGATTTGAAGACTATATAAGAGAGAACTCTAGCGACTGGAAAACCTAATCCCCACACCTCATGTGTGATGCTAGTTGAGATTAGAGTCGATTCTCCTTTAACCTTAGGTTTATGCCAAAACCTTGTAGGTTAACGACTTGAAGACTTCATTGGGATTGTGAAGCCAAACCCAAATATTTTTTTTGTAGTTGCATGTTCTGATCTTACCCTGTTCTATCGTATTGAGTATTATCTTCTCTAAGATTTGCTCGAGATTGATCTCCGATAGGTAAGATAAAAAGTAGTCACAAACATCTTCGTCTCATCATTTGGGATTCCACAATATCTTATTTCGCTTCCATACGATTAAGATTATTGTGAGGTGATTGATAATACTTGGATGTTCTTCAGGAATATAAGTGGTTTATCAATTGGTTCCTGTGCACCTTGATTTATCATAAGACGGAACAAAACTCATAGGTATTTCTGTGGGAGACAGATTTATCTATATCAATAGACTTTTCTGTGTGAGACATATTTGTTTAGCAAGTCTTCGACTTTGGGTCGTAGCAACTCTTAGTTGTGGGTGAGACCAGCTAAGGGAATCAAGTGCGTAGAATCCTGTTGGGGTTCAGAGACGTAAAGAGCGCAACTGTACCTTAATCAGTATGAGATTGGTTAGGGCTCAACTACATTCCAGTGCGAAGCTTATTGGTAGTAGGCTAGTGTTTGTAGCGGCTTAATACAGTGTGGTGTTCAAGGCTGGACTAGGTCCCGGGGTTTTCTGCATTTGCGGTTTCCTCGTTATCAAAATTCTGATGTATGTGTTATTTATTTTTCGCATTATATTTTCTATATAATTGAAATATCACAGGTTGTGCGGTAAGTTCAATCAGTTCTTGAATCCGGCCTTTGGGTTGTTTATTGAATTGATTGACACTTGGATATTGGTTTGTGATACCGTCCAAGTTATTTCTCTTATTTTCGCAAATTTCTGTTTGTTTGATTGCGGATTGAATTGAGAAATTGAGATATAACTCTTTGATATACTTTTCTAAAGATTGAGTCTGATTGTCTAGTTGATTCTCTTGAAAGTATATTGGAGTTAGTCCATTAAGATTTCCAAACGAAATACTGGGTGTGGTTGTTAGACCCCCGCTTTTTCAGATATGTATCACTCCCCCTTAGTCAATACTTCATCTCACAATGAAAACCACTCACCCTTACATAATGATCTGTAAACCATATGTTTTAGTAATATGAACTACACAATAATTCTCCCCATTTTTGTCAATATAAATTGGCAAAGGTACAAAAAATAGCGGGATCATAATGAAATTCTCATAGAGATACTTCATGACAAATTGAGAACATATCAACTTTGTTTCGATGATTTTACATAGTCGAAACATAGTGTATTCATCAACGAGTTTATATAGATACAGAAGACTCCTATAATATTTCACAGCCGCACTCCCCATTTGGAAATTAAGCAAGTTCAATTAAGAACTCTCACCCATAAAATGTCATTCCCGAAAGAAAAACAACAGCGGCCTTACTTTTACAAGAAAAGAAGGATTTATTTGTATACTTTGGTACCTAACAAAATTTTATTTACGTAGAAACAAATGCGAAATTGAAACAACACTACACTGGAGTTCTAAACCTTGATTTCCCAATAGATAGAGATAATTCCAGGTGCAAAATGGCTAGAATACTAATGAACCAAAACAATACCAATAGACTGCCGTAAGTGTTGAAACGTTGCAATATCTAAAGGTTTGGTGAGAATATCAGCCAGTTGTTGTTCAGAAGGCACAAATTTCATGTTAATAATATCATTTTCATAGAGATCTCTAATAAAATTATACCTTATGTCAATGTGCTTAGTTCTTGAGTGCTCAACAGGATTCTCAGTAATGCGAATCGCACTTGAGTTGTCACAAAAGATCTTCATTATACCAGTGTCAATTCCATAATCAGCAAGCATTCTTTTCATCCATAAAAGTTGAGTAGAACACAAACCTGCAGCAATGTATTTTGCTTCGCATGTATACAAAGATTGTGAGTTTTATTTCTTGTTATGCTATGCCACAATATTTAAGCCAACATAGTAAAATCCCCCTGAAGTACTCTTTCTGTCTTGCACACATCCTGCCCAATTTGCATCTGAGTAGGCAGTAAGATCAGTGTTAGTATCAAAAGTATAAGACAGACCACACCTGATAGTATGTTGGAAATATCACATGATCCTTTTTGCAGCTGCAAGATGAGATACCTTTGGATTAGCCTGAAATCTATCCCAACAGCCAACACTAAACGCAATATCAGGTCTAGTAGTTGTAAGATATAAAAGGCTTCCAATGATAGATCGATAAAGTTTTAGATCCACATTTAATCCTTTCTCATCTCGACGTAGTTTACCAGTTGTGGGCATATGAGTTAGTTTTGGAGTTGACTTATCAAGACCGAACCTTGTCACAAGATCCTTAACATATTTTTCTTGAGATAATTAAGTAAATTCCATCCTTATGTTGTTGAATCTGTAATCCTAAAAAGAATTTTGATTCACCAACATTGCCCATCTCAAACTCCTTACCAAGAGATAATTGAAAATATTTTGCAAGTTTCTCAGATGTTGATCCATAGATGATAGCATCTACATGAACTTGAGCAATGACAACATCTTTCCCACTCCATTTGGTATATAATGTTTTATCAGCTTCACCTCTCGACAAACTTTTCCTAAGAAGAGAAGTAGTTAATTTTTCGAACCAGACACGAGGTGCTTGTTTTAGCCCATATAATGCCTTGTTGAGCTTAAGGACGTGATCTGGGAATTCAGGATTTTCAAATCCCTTAGGTTGAGGAGCATAGACTTCTTCCTTTAAATTTTCGTTTAGGAACGAGGATTTTATGTCCATTTGAAAAAGCTTAACCTTAAGAAAACAAGCATGAGCTAATAACAAACGAATGAACTCAAGGTGCCACATGTGCAAAGGTTTTTCAAAGTCGATACCTTCAATCTGTGAATATCCCTGAGCGACAAGTCTGGCTTTGTTTCTGACAATAATGCCAAATTCATCAGACTTGTTCTTGAATATCCATTTGGTACCAATAATATTGATATTGGGGGGACAAGGTACGATCTCCCGTACATGTTCGCTAAGAGCTTCATCAATATTTCTCGGTTCTACTTGCGATAGATAACAACCAAAATTGCAAATTTTTTGAAGTTGTCCTCTCGTCTTAGCTGTAGAATCCTTTCCTCCAATAATACTGTTAGTATCATGATTCCTTTGAACCCAGAGGTGCCGTGGAGGAGCACGTTCTTGTTCAACAGGACTAGTCTGATTAGGGATCTTCTCCTTGTCACTCGAAATATCAGGATCAACAACAGTTGGAACAAATTTTACTGACTTTGGAATTTCCTTGACTCTCTAAATTGTCTCGGTTGGAGGCAATTCAGCAGGAGGGCTATCATGAAGAAAATTTCTCAGATCATCAATAATGACATTTGCAGATTCCATCATAACTTGGGTTTTGAGATTAAATACTCGAAAACCACGACTATCAGAAACATAGCCAAGAAAGATACCTTCATCGCTTTTAGAATCAAATTTCCTTTTTTGTTCTCGATCTTTCAGAATGTAGCACTTACTTCCAAACACTCTGAGATAGTGCAAATTTGACTTCTTACCGTACCACAACTCATAAGGAGTATTTAGGGTTTTTGACCGTTGGTAGACACGGTTGATCAAATAGCATGCTGTAAAAACAACTTCTCCCTAAAACTTTAACGGTAAGTTTTTGTTATGGAGCATTACCATCGCCATTTCATGAATGTTCCTATTCTTCCTTTATGCAACTCCATTTGCTTGTGGAGTAATGGGTGGTGAGTATTGTTGAATAGTCCCCAGTTTGTCACAAAATTCAAACATCTTAGTGTCCTTGAATTCAGTTCCACGGTCGCTTCTAATTTTCTTTAGCTTGCGACCTTGTTCATTATGGATTCTATTAACAATAGTCTTGACTTCACCAAGAGTTTCATTCTTTGAGCTAAAAATGCCACCCAAGTGAATCTGGTATAATCATCTACCATAACTAAAGCATACTTCTTCCCAACAAAAGTAGGTTGTTAAATAGGCCCGAAGAGATCCATATGCATTAAATCAAGTGGATCTTTAGTGAGAATATCTCGAGATGATTTATGTGGAACTTTCGTTTGTTTACCCTTTTGATAGGAACCACAGACACCCTCAATCTTAGCATTGATTTTGGGAACACCTCTAACAAGTTCTTTATGAATGATCTTAGTTAGAAGGCGATAATTGGTGTGACCAAAACGTTCATGCCAAAGATGAGTAGATTCCACCTTAGTCAAATTACAACAATTGCTAAACTGAGTACCTAAGAGATTACAGTTATTTTTACCACGAGTTCCCAGAAAAGTTACTTTTCCAGTTTTGTCTACAATGTCACATCTATTCGCATGAAAGACAAATTTATGGCCTTTGTCACAAATCTGACTAAAAGAAAAAAGATTAGCAGTCATACCTTTAACGTATACTACATCATGGATTTCAGGAACGCCGGGTAGTTTGATCGTCCCCTTCTTGCTTATGTAGCAATAACTCCCATCTCCGACTGTTACTGGTCCTCCTTCAAAATCGTTTGAATTCACAAACCACGAAAGATATCCAGTCATGTGTCTGCTGCATCCACTATCAATGAACCACTGAAAGGGTGACATTGATTTTAGAACAAAAGCTCCCATACTAACGCTACTAACCCGATTTGGTTTTCTTGTTAGATTTGTACACTTTCTGAGAAAAGAAAACAGCTGTTCAGCTTTCTTGTGAAGATTACTAGCAACCTTTAAACTTTTCTTGAAAGACGTACATGTATGTTGAAAATGATTATGAGAACCACAAAACATACATAAACCAACATCTGTAAACTCATCTGAGAAGTTCTGATCGTATCAGGTTTCACAAAGCCTAAACCTCGCTTATCTCCTGACTTTCGACAATTCTTCAAAGAAGAATTAAAGAAGTTTTTCATAACCATCGAAGGAACTTTGACAGACTTCAAATCCTTATAATTTGCAATATCTGCAACAAGATCAGAATTGATCCGGATTTGTTCATCCAACTTCTTCTGGAAACTAACTATCTCTTCAGAACATTCTCGAAGATCATAGTTTTTGATATAAATTTTGCGATGAAGACCATCAATTTTTCTTATCAATCGTTGGTTTTCTCGACAAATATTTTTGATGATTTTTCTAGATCAAAGCACTCAACCTCATCGATGGTTTCTAGAACACACACGGAGTTGAGTAGATCTAATTCCGGTGAAGCGTTTATAGAGACTTTACTATCCATATAATGTAAAACATCTACTCCCTCCGTTCCATTTTACTTGATGTTTTAGGGATTTCTTTGTATTCCAAAATAGATGATATTTTTAGTATTTTTCTCATATTCTCACTGATTTGCCCTTGCTTTGGAATCACACAATATCATTAATTTTTATTGTAATCAGTACTCTAATATTTAAATCTACTCTATTTTTTATTATGTTCCAAAATGATGGAGAATTTGGTAGTACATCCCAAGTAAATCACTACGGGATTGATAAATATTCCTAGAATCTAGAAACTAAAACTAGGCCATTTAGATTTTATTCTCTCTGATATTTCTTAGTCTCCGTGAAAAACTCTACAACATCAAGTAAATCGGAACGGAGGGAGTATAAAATAATAGGCTTGGGACCACCCAAATCCTATTATTTTAAAGAGATATTACTTAATCGATAAAATAATAATTTATTATTTTATATATATATAATATATTAATTTAAAGAATAATTCTTAATTTAAAAAATTTCTTTGGAAAAAACGAGAGTTTCCATATTAAAAACCTAAAAATAAAGTATCTTAGGATAAATACCGAAATAGATTTTTAAAAGTGAAAAATATAGAAAAAGATAAAACAATAATAATGGAAATATTTTTAGAACGGCATGCATAGGTTTTTAAAGTAATAAATCTTATTAATTTCCATGGAAAAAGATTTTAATATAGATTTTTTTTTGTATTTAACATACAATTTACAATTCAATTTAATCACAAACAATACAAGTTTCTAAATCACTAGGATGTCTTCTCATCTCAAAGGTGTGTGAAAATTATTTTTTATTTTCTAACGGAATTATTATTTTATATAATATTTGGGACCTATTAATGTTTAAAGGGAACTTTTGAAATGTATTATATTATAATTTTATCGAATTTATTATTTTAGCACTAAGGCCCCGAATCGGGACTGAGAAATTTTATTATTTTAGCGAAACTATTATATTATCGAGTATTATTTTAAAAAAGTTTTATTGTAGTCAGATTGCTACATACACAGACTTATGAAGTCTTAAACGTATTTGCCTGCTCTGATACTAGTTGAAAAAGCGGGGGTCTAACAACGACACCCAATATTTCGTTAGGAAATCTGTATGGACTAACTCCAATGTAATTCTAAGAGAATCTACTAGACAGTCAGACTCAATCAAGGAAAATATATCCAAGAGTTATATCTCTGTTTCTCAATGTAATCAGCAAATCAAACAGATGGAAATCCGCGAGCCTGATTATTATGAGAAACAACTTGAACGGTACCAAAGACCAATGTTCAGGGGTCAATCAATTTCAATCAACAACCAAATGTTGGATCTACCAATTGATTGAACTACGCACAACCTGTGATATTTCAATTATATAGAAAATATAATGCGGAAAAGAAATAACACAGACACCAGAAGTTTTGTTAACGAGAAAACCGCAAATGCAGAAAAACCACGGAACCTAGTCCACATTTGAACACCACACTGTATTAAACCACTACAGACTCTAGCATACTACAAGTCAACTTCGGATTGGAATGCAGTTGATCCGTATCCAATCACACACTGGTTAAGGTACAATCGCGTTCCTTACGCCTATGAATTGCAGCATGACTCTATGCACTTGATTCCCTTAGTTGATCTCACCCAGAACTAAGAGTTGATACGATCCAAAATCGAAGACTTGATAAACAAATCTGTCTCACACAAAAAAGTCCATTGAACAGATAAATATGTATCCCACAGAAATACCTACGAGTTTTTGTTCCGTATTTTGATAAATCAAGGTGAACGAGAACCAATTGATACACCTGACTTATATTCTCGAAGAACAACCTATAGTAAATTGACATAGTTTTTCTTAACCGGAAACAATTGAATCACACACACACACACATACACACATAATGGAATATATCAATTATACCGAAATTTTGTTAAGCAAAATAAAAATATATGCAATATAAGCAGGCTTTTCTTAAACAGGAAAACAATTAACTAACAAATTCGTTACCTCAGATTCCGCATCCTCTTCTCCCCACAAAGATATATCATTAAGCGCAAGTTCAAGATAGAACTCTATCCCAGTATATTGTCATCCTCTCGCAATAACAATAGAACAACAACAAGAGAAACCTTTACCAGAGAAAGGTTGAATTGGTTTTAACTAATGCGTGCCAATAGGAAAAGCTGAAAACCTGAAACACGTATGTTTATGCTAAACACAGCTCATGTAAACAAAAATTGATTCAACACATTGTGACTTTTCACATATGAGTTTCAGTCGTAACACCTTATGATCCTTTGATAAAGCCTACCAACATGGGCTAGAACTTAACCCCGCTAAATCAAAAGGTCACACAAACCATAAGGTTCACATCATATAAGATCGAATATTAAGGTTATGAAAACCGAAATCAGACATCCCATAAACCGAAAACACATAGAACAAAAATAGACATTCAAGCACAAGCTATGTATCGGAAACTATCATAAGAAAAATTATAAAATAATAATTTTATTCATAAATAATTGATAGTTTTATTCAAAAAATAGACCTTATATAATAATTGAAATAGATCAAAAACTAATGTCTATTTTCGTGGATTAAGTGTTACCACGTATAACATAATCCCTAGACGTGATCTGATTGTTCACTGAGGTTTCTTCAGTGTTTAAGTTCTTGAGTCTTCTCTTTTCTTTCAGATGATTGAGTCTCCTCTTCAAAATATTCACCTCCACAATCAACTTCAAAAGACTCGACTCGAGCCACTTCTCATTCTTTACGGATACTTCTAATTGTTCAAGAGAAATTTCAAAATCTCGCATTAGGAAGAGCATTAGCTCCAAAGATATTTGATTCTCGTTATGTTTCTTTGAGAAGTAGCATGTAATCTCAGGAGGAAGGTAAGTTTCAAGCATCCATAATTGAAAATAAATATCAATAGTATTTTCACCCATCTTGAACCGCAGACTAAACATGGAGGAAAGAATCGGTTCTTAAGATATTTTATATTTCAAATAGAACTTGGTTTCCAAGTTTTGAAACACCTAATATAAGTATTTTTATTTGATAAAATTCGTGAAAATATACACTTTCGGAAATTAAATCAGTAAGGATTTTCCGAAATATTATTGTCAAGAGAATCCGAAAATATCTTGCACAATTTTGTCATGAACTTTCCTAAGATCGAAAGTATTCTTCTAAAATAGAAAAGTATTCCAAAACTAGAAAAATTCTTTAATTGTTCATGATACAGATATACAAAGTAGTTTTATACTTTTTCTCATATTTCAATACTCTTTTAAGAACTTCCCATTTATTTAAATCGAGCACAAAGTTGGGGAATTCCGATCAACAAACTTAGTTGTTGAAGTGAGCACTTGATTGCTCATCTTTTTTTGTGGAACATGATCTATCTTGATGATTTTAGACATCCTTTTTCTGTTTTCTGCTTTGTAGCAAATTATTGAAGGATACCAGTGTATCAAAATTACTGGATGTCTTTAAATCCTTCTTGAGTCTAAAAATTAGACGTTCATAGTCATCTTTATCTAAGGTTACAACATGGTTGTTTTTCTTAGAATTTATTTTAGATGATCCTCTTTTACCTTTAACTTCAGACTTTGATATCAACTTGTAGGTAGATATAGGATGAAGGTCTTTCATCTCTTGCACCATTGCATTTTTCCAAGCTCAAACATCAGATCTCATATCCTGTTGACAAAGGTATTAACCTTTCTATCATTGTTCCTTTTAGGATAGGAATTTTAATTACTAAAATAATTCATTTGTCTCAAAATAGGACAATGAAGATCTGGGGGCTTTTTAGAGGTAAATTTACTTAATTCTTTTGAAACAAAAGATAGAGCGTCCTGCATCTTTCGAATTTTACAACTCCTTTACATATGACCTTTATTCCCACAATAATAACAATGCTTACTAAAAGGAATTTGAACGATGTACTACCCTTGTGCTGATCTTTGCTCTGAGACCGAGCATGATTGCTTCTAAAACTATTTTATTTCACAGTTTCACTTGAGCTCTTTGGAGAATCAGAAGTATCTGTTGGTTTAGGTAGATCCTCTGTGAAAATGCGGGGATCTAACAACCATACCCAACAATTGGAAATCTGAGAGGACTTACTCCAATATACTTTCTAGAGAATCAACTAGAAAGTCAGAATCAATCTAGAGAAAAGTATATCAAAGAGTTTTATATCTCTAACTCTTAATTCAATTCGCAATCAGCAAATAGAAATCTGCGAGCCCGTTTGAATATAAGAGGAGTAACTTGAACGGTACCAAAGACCAATGTTCAAGGATCAATAAATTTCAATCAACAACCAAATGTTGGATTTCCCAATTGATCGATTCAACGCACAACCTGTGATTCAATTATATAACAAAATATAATACGGAAAAGAAATAACACAGACACCAGAATTTTGTTAACGACGAAAACCGCAAATGCAGAATAACCCAGGGACTTAGTCCAATTTGAACACCACACTGTATTAAGACGCTACAGACACTAGCCTACTACCAATGAACTTCGGACTGGACTGTAGTTGAACTTTAATCAATCTCATACTGATTCAAGGTACAGTCGCGTTCCTTACGTCTTTGATCCCAGAAGATACTACGCACTTGATTCCCTTAGATGATCTCACCCACAACTAAGAGTTGTTACGACCTAAAGTCGAAGACTTGATAAACAAATCTGTCTCACACAGAAAAGTATATTGGAATAGATAAATATGTCTCCCACAAAAATACCTATGAGTTTTTTGTTCCGTATTTTGATAAATCAAGGTGAACAGGAACCAGTTGATAAACCGGACTTATATTCCCGAAGAACAGCCAAGTATTATCAATCAGCTCATAATAATATAAACTGTATGATGGCGAAACAAGATATTGTGGAATCACAAACGATGAGACGAAGATGTTTGTGATTATTTTTTATCTTGCCTATCGGAGAATTAAATCTCGAGAAAATCTACTCAAATGATAGAATCGCGCAAGATCAGAACACGCAACTACAAGAGAAATAGTTGGGTCAGGCTTCACAATCCCAATGAAGTCTTTCAAGTCGTTAACCTACAGGGTCTCGATAGAAACCTAAGGTTAAAGGAGAATCGACTCTAGCTTTTGCAACTAGTAACACACAAGAGGTGTGGGGAATAGATTTCCCAGTTGCTAGAGTTCTCCTTTATATAGTTTTCAAATCAGGGTTTGCAATCTAAGTTACCTTGGTAACAAAGTATTCAATATTCACCGTTAGATGAAAAACCTGATTCAACCAAGCTAATATCTTTCAACCGTTAGATCGAACTTAGCTTGTTACACATAAATGAAATGTGCCCTCATTTAGGTTTATGTAACCGTACCCAAACGTGTACACATGTTGGATCAACAATAGTTAACCAAAGTTAGCCATATGATTAACTCTCATATCAACCTTATCCATCTTAACGATAACTAGTTCAAATGACTCAAATGAAACTAGTTAAAGAGTCGTTCAATTGCTATATTCTCATAGAAGTATACAAGAACACAATTGAAGCAAAATCGGTTTGATTTACTCGAATCAATTCATGAAAATTATAGACACGGTTTGCAAAAATTTCATTCCTTATTATATAAATGTTTAAGTTCATGTACACAACCGATTTTAGAAAGTAACTCACTCAAGTATGCAAACGGGTACACATACTTAAGTAGCCGGACCGAGTCTGGTTACGCCAGTATGCGTACGGGTGCGCATACTACTTCACACTTCCAAACTCCAGCAAAAATTCACTGATGGAGTGTAGAATACATCCTATTTATTATCTATTGTTTATGCTTTCTCTGCTATTTTTCTTGTAAATTATGTATTTTACGCATGTTTTTGAGTTTTTAGGTACTCTGGAGTCGCACGGGGAAAAAGAAGAAGAAATCACCCAAATTGAGCCGAAAGGGCAAAAAGGAAATTTAAGAGGCTGTCATTCTTGGGAGCCTGGTCAAGGTTAAGGGGCAACCCTGTTTGAAGGAGTCTTAAACAAAGACCAGCTGAGGCTAAGGGGAATACCAGCTGGGTGGTTCTTATCAGTTGGGGTGTCTAAATCCAAACTCAGTTACAACCCTAAAACGAGAATTCTCTTACATGCCCCATCATTCCATCGCCTGAAATCAATGAAGTAAAAAGAGAGAGACGAAAATGGAGGCACAACCATTACTGAGAGATCGAGCGGAATTATGAAAGGAGTTCAATAACAGAAGAATTAGGGTTCGAAGTTGTTAAAACTGGTGAGTTTCATGGGTTGGAAGTTCTGTTGAAGGTGATTTAGGGTTTGAGAAGATATTGTAGATGGAAATTTGATTGAACTGAAGAAGTAATTGAAGCTTAAATTGAGATGGGTTTTCCTCGATTCAGAGTTTACAGTGAAGAATTGGAGTTGTTGCCTTCGAACTCAGTGGATGGAAGAGATGTTGATAGTTAGGATTTGTGAACAGAATCTGCTGTTAAAGTTCGGTAAAATGGGTTAGGAGCGAATGGGTTTAATGGTAAAATGGATTTGGAGTAGATGCAGATGTTGTTGAAGTTGTAGAAGAGGAATTCATGGAGGATATTCAAGGGTTTTGAGCATGGTATATTGAAAGAAGTCTGTGATGGTTTGCTGGTGTTGTAAATGAGAAGAGTGAATCCCAGTGATGTTGTTGATGAAATAGGTCAGTGGTTGTGTATAAGGATGAGTAGCTGCTGCTATGAAGAAGTTCTGTGGTTGAAATTGTGTGAATGATTCAGATTGAAGAAGCTGCAGTTGTGGGTGTTGGAAGCCTGAAAATAAATAATTGAAGCGGCTATTGCAGTAACAGAATGATTGAGCTGATAAATTGCGTTAGATGTATGTTAGGATCGCTACAGGGAGAAGAAGAATGGCTTGAACTCGGCCTGAGAAATGCCAGAAAATAAACGAGACTCTGCTGAAATCATTTCTCGGCTGAGTCAACTCATTACCGGCCGATGAGACGATTCAACCCAAGCCAGTAAGACCATTCAGCCAAGTCAAGTCATCTGATTTGTTGTTGACTCAATGGATGACTCTCTCTTCCCTTGACTCCATTGACTACCAACGACCGTTAGTTTGACCGTTCACTTTAACGACATCAGACAATATATTCCTCCGGTGACCGGCAGTGATACTCAGGTGGCCGACGACGACTTTCCAGGCCGGATTCCGGTGGTTCCAGGATTTTCCTGGCGACCAAAATAACAGATTTTTGTATGAGTTTCTCTCATGGGATGTGAAGACCTAGAATTGGAATGGGTTTGAGGAATTGGGCTTGAATTTGGAGGGAGAAGATGGAAGAGTTTTACAAAGACAAGGATTTGGAAGTTGAGCTACAAAAGGAAAGGGATTCTATTCCTAAGAGGATTGCAAACAAATTGAAGCCTATAAATAGAGAAGTTCTCCATAAAAACTTCTACACCTCTCTACACACACAACACTTGTGTTTTTGCTTGCTTTCAAAATTCTTCTTTTAATTATTTGTGTGAACTTTAAAAATTCTCCCTTTAATTATTTGTGTGAATTTGAAAAACATGAGTAGCTAATTTTCTTATTGATTGAGGATGAATTCCTAGTTCTTAACATGTTTTGAGTTCTGTTTTTAAATCTACTTTGAAGTTTTTCACATGATTATCGTTTGTTTTTACTAATAGGAATGTTTATACATTCATGGTTGATTGATAGATTGTTTAGGTGGCCAACAAAATTGATTTGTTAATTGATCTAAAGCTAATGAAAGTTAGGGGATAAGTAATCGTTTCTTGACTCTTTACATAAGTAGCAAACACGAGACCTTGCGGAGGGATTCCGTGGAGCAATTGTGTGTGGAAACAACGTTAGCAAGTAGACCTTGAGCTAAGAGTCTAACTACTAATATCAACCTAATAAATTCTTAAATCTTAATGCGTTTAACTAAATTACATCTTGAGTGAGCTACTACTAGGTGGTTTTGTGTAGTCGAGAACTTCCGTATCCGGTGATACTAGGGATTTAGGGGGTTTAGCACTGAGCTAGATGCTTTACCTACGGTTGGTGATAATCTGTGACTAATAAAAAGTGGAAAAGAACATAACTTGATTTATTGTTTTGCAACGAAGAAGGATTCCTTGATCTAATCTCTCTTATTGATTTCAACTTAAACTTTTAATTGCTTTATTTACTTTCTCTTGTTTTTAAAATATAAAACCAATACCCCCTTTTTGTGACAACTAAAACCTCTTGCTCCTCGTGGGAACGAACTTGACTCCACTATATTACTTGTTAGTTAGGTGGAAAAATATTAATTAATTTGTTGTGGTTACGACACGCATCAAATTTTGGCGCCGCTGCCGGGGAGCAGCGAACGATTTTAGTAGTTTTATTTTTCTTTTTGATTTATTCTTGCTTTGTTAGATTCTATATCGTATCTAACTTAGTTTTCGAGAATCTTGTTTCAGGTACTATATCTTTGGTGAATGCTTAAAGAGGGCAGACCGAGTCCAATTGGTATACGTCTTCGATCCGGCACTCAACTAAAGGACCTCTTTCGAGCGGTTAACACTCCGCTTCCTCCTTCTTCATCTAGTGAGTTCGCAGATTCCGATATAGACGAAGAAGAAATGGTTGATCGTACACTCAAGGATCTAGCTTCTCACAAGCTCGATACACAACAATGGTGTATCCAAACTAACTCAACCTTCGAGATCAATCCGGGGTTGATTAGAGAGTTACTAAAGTTTCATGGCATGGTGAATGAAGATCCAAACAAACATCTTATGGACTTCCAAACCATAGTCATGGCTATGCTTCCACCAGAAACTAATGCGGATGGATCAATGTTGAAAGCTTTCCCGTTCTCTTTGGCGGGCAATGTTAAGGAATGGTTGTATTATTTTCCTTCCGGAAGTATCACCACATGGAATGGGATGAAGAAACTTTTCTTCGAGAGATATTTTCCTGCATCAAAAGCTACTCAAATTCGCAAGGAGATTTGTGGGATGAAGCAAAATGTGGGAGAGTCATTGTAAGAATGTTGGGAGCGATACAAGAGATTGGTGGCAAGTTGTCCACACCATCAATTCAGTGACGTCATGATACTCCAATACTTCTACGAAGCTCTCCACCCAAGTGATGGAACTCTTCTTGACACCGCAGGTGGTGGTGCACTAATGAACAAGATGTTGACCCAAGCTAGAGAATTGATTGAAAGTATGGCTGCAAACTCGCAACAATTTTACACAAGAGAAGAACCAATGGTTAGGAGAGTGCACGAAGTTAGTGATTCATCATCACACCTTGATCAAAGGATGAGTAACATGGAGATAATGATGCAAAGTATGGCTGCAGTTATCATACCTTCATATGATGAGACCGAACAAGTAAATGCTTTATATCCAAATCTAAGGCCAAGGTACGATCCATACTCCAATACTTACAATCCCGGTTGGAAGGATCATCCTAACTTTAGTTATGCGAACAAGCAAGCGGCGACTCCTAATCCATATGTGAAACAAGGTGGTTTCCAACAATCACGCTTCCAACCTCAACAACAATTCCAACCACAACAAGTCAAGGAGCGTGATTCTTCGAGTGATGACAAGCTCAATGCGTTAATGCAAGGCATGCAAGGTCTTACTTCTATGTTACAACAAATCCAACAAAAGAATGAATCGGCCATTAAGGATTTGGAAACCCAAATGGGACAATTGGCAACCGATGTGCATCTATTGATATCTCAAGCATCCACAAAGCTTCCTTCACAACCATTTTTGAATCCAATAGAGAATGTTAATGCGGTTACTTTAAGAAGTGGAATACAAGTGGAGAGTCCAAGTCACCATGAAGAAGCTAGTGAAGAGGTAGTCAAAGACAAAGAGGAAGTCGCACCAAAGGAGAATTCAACACCTACCAACCAATCCAAGGAAACGGTTCCTAGTTTCACTACTCCACCTCATTTTCCTAGTCGTTTTGCTAAATCCAAGAAAGAAGTTCAAGACAAGGCACTCATGGATATCTTCAAGAAGATCGAAATCAACATCCCATTCATCGAGGCCATCAAGATAATGCCAAGGTATGCTAAGTTCATGAAGGAATTATGCACAAAGAAGGATAGGTTGCTTGATACTGAAATTACTAAAGTTGGCGAGAGTGCGTCGGCTATGCTATTGTAGAAGATGCCTACAAAGTGCACGGATCCCGGTGATTTCACGGTGCCAACTACTATTGGTACAAAAAGGTTTGAACATGCTTTACTTGACTTGGGAGCTTCCATAAGTGTAATGTCGGCCGATATATATGACTCCTTGAATCTTGGACCTTTAAAAGAGGCAAGAGTTATTATCCAATTAGCAAACAAGTCTAACATATATCCTAAGGGACTTGTAGAAGACGTGCTAGTGCAAGTGAATGAGCTAATTTTTCCGGTTGATTTCTTCGTGGTGGATATGGACAACAATGAGAATTGTTCATCTACTTCTTTACTTCTTGGGAGGCCATTTATGAAGACCGTAAAGACGAAGATTGACGTTGATAAGGGTACACTTACTATGGAATTCGATAAAGAGATAATCCACTCAACATATTTGAAGCCATGTGTTACCCAAGTGATGTGAATTCCGCTTACTCCATTGATGTGGTTAGTCGTTAGCGCAACAAATGGTGGAATTGAGTCAAAAGGACGAACTTGAGGTGGTGTTGCAAAAGAGCATTGAATTGGACGTCCACGGCTTGTCTAATTTGGATGTTGAAATCTCCAAGGAATTGGTGGAGATGTGTGGAGCCTTGACGGCATTGCAAGAAGCTAAAAAGGGTAATGTTTCATATATTTCTTTACCTATGGATGATGAATTACTTGTACCATCTATTGTGAAGGAGCCTAAGCTAGAATTGAAGCCACTTCCGGACCATTTGAAGTATGCTTTCTTGGGAGATGAAGATGAGATTCCGGTGATTATTGTAAAGAACCTCACACCGGTACAAGAAGACTGTTTTCTTATAGTTTTGAAAGAGCACAAAACGGATATTGGGTGGACAATTGTGGACATCAAAGGAATTAGTCCATCCGTGTACATGCATAGAATTCTAATGGAAGAGAACGTGAAGCCGGTACGTGATGATCAACGTAGGCTTAATCCTCCCATGATGGAGGTTGTGAAGAAAGAGATACTCAAATTGCTAAGTGTGGGAGTGATATACCCAATATCCGATAGCAAATGGGTTATTCCGGTACAAGTGGTACCAAAGAAGTCCTGTGTTACGGTTGTTAGAAATCAAGACGATGAACTTGTTCCTACAAGAGTTCAAACCGGTTGGAGAGTATGCATTGATTATAGAAAGATTAATTTCGCAACTCGAAAGGATCACTTTCATTTACCTTTCATTGATCAAATGTTGGAGCGGTTAGCGGGGCATTCTCATTATTGTTTCTTGGACGGTTATTCGGGATACAACCAAATTGTTATTGCACCGGAGGACCAAGAGAAGACCACTTTTACTTGTCCGTTTGGAACGTTTGCATATAGACGGATGCCGTTTGGTCTTTGCAATGCACCGGCTACTTTCCAAAGATGCATGGTTAGTATATTCTCGGACAATGTGGAGCGCATCATCGAGGTATTTATGGATGATTTCAGTGTTTATGGCAATTCTTTTGATAGTTGTTTAGACAACCTTGAACTAGTTCTTAAACGATGCATAGACACAAACCTCGTCCTTAATTGGGAGAAATGTCACTTTGTGGTAAACCATGGCATAATACTTGGTCACATCGTGTCCTATCGAGGGATCGTAGTGGACAAGTCAAAGATAGATTTAATAAGGAACTTACAATATCCCACTTCGGTGAGGGAAATCTGTTCATTTCTTGGCCATGCAGGTTTCTATAGGCGGTTTATCAAGGATTTCTCCAAATTCTCCATGCTGATGTGCAAGTTATTATAAAAGGATGTACCTTTTGACTTCAACAAGGAATGCAAGGATGCCTTTGACAAATTGAAGGCAATGTTGACAAGTGCGCCAATTATCAAATCACCGGAGGAATCTTCCATTTGAATTAATGTGTGATGCTAGTGATTATGCGGTTGGAGCCGTTTTGGGTCAAAGAGTGGACAAATTGTCCTATGTTATCTATTATGCATCGAGGACCCTTAATGATGCACAAATCAACTATTCTACCACGGAGAAGGAGTTATTGGCTATAGTTTTTGCATTGGAAAAGTTTCGATCATACTTGGTGGGCACAAAGGTTATTGTATATTCCGATCATGCCGCACTTAAATACTTAATAAAGAAGAAAGAAGCTAAGCCAAGGCTAATCCGATGGATCCTATTGCTACAAGAGTTCGACATAGAAATTCGAGACAAGAAAATTGTGGAGAATACCGTTGCGGATCATCTCAGTAGACATGTTATGTCTCAAGAAGAACTTCCATTACAAGACCGCTTTCCGGACGAACAACTTTTCTCCTTGGAAAATTCTACACCTTGGTACGCGGATATATTGAATTACTTAGTGACAAGGAAGGTACCTGATACAATGTCTAACTTCCAAAAGATGAAACTTAAGAAGATAGCCAAGCAATATGTGTGGGATGAACCATACTTATGGAAATATGGCGTGGATCAAATGATACGAAGGTGCGTGCCTAATTCCGAATTTCAATATATTCTCTCTTTTTGTCACACTCTTGCTTGTGGTGGCCATTTTTGTTCTAAACATACCGCTCTCAAAGTTATCGAGAGTGGATTTTCTTGGCCCACCTTGTTTGAATATGCACATGTTTTTTTATAAATCGTGTGATAGATGTCAAAGAAAGGGCAATCTAGGTGCTCGAAATCAAATGCCACTCACACCAATCCTCACCGTTGAGATTTTTGATGTGTGGGGAATCGATTTTATGGGCCCCTTTGTCAATTCAAATGGAAATTTTTATATACTTCTTGTGGTGGATTATGTTTCGAAATGGGTGGAAGCTAGAGCCACCAAAACTAATGATTCTAAAGTTGTTTGTGATTTTGTAAGAGAAAACATATTCACTAGGCATGGTACACCAAGAGTGGTGATAAGCGATGGAGGCTCACATTTCAAGAAGGCTTTCCACGCTCTCCTCAAGAAATACAACATTACACATAAGATTGGTATGCCTTATCATCCAAAAACTAGTGGACAAGCGGAAATTTCAAACCGGGAAATCAAGTCCATTCTTGAGAAAACGGTGAATACTACAAGGAAAGATTGGATCTTTAAGCTTAATGATGCACTTTGGGCGTATAGAATGGCGTACAAGACACCAATTGGAATGTCTCCATATCGGTTGGTTTATGGTAAAGCTTGTCATCTTCAGGTTGAACTTGAACATAAGGCTTATTGGGCGATAAAGAAGTGCAACATGGAGTATGACGAAGCGGGGAAGCAAAGGAAGTTACAACTAAATGAGCTAGAGGAGATACGTAATGATGCATACGAGAGTTCCCGTATTTACAAGGAAAATACCAAGCTTTTTCATGATAAGATGATTTCTCGTAAAAGCTTCTAAGTGGGACAAAAAGTCATTTTACATCATTCTCGCCTTAAACTATTTCCTGGAAAGTTAAGGTCCCGTTGGATTGGACCATATGTTGTTACTATTGTTTTTCCTTATGGTGCAGTTGAAATTACTAGTCTTAGAGACAACTCGGTTTCCAAGGTCAACGGCCATAGATTGAAGCCATACTACGAGAACATCGCATATGTTAATGTAGATGAACTTTCATTTGAAGATTCACTCCCTCTAGAGGAGTAATGTGAAGCAAGAGCTAAGTCGGGCCGTCGACTTTAAAACAAGCGCTTAATGGGAGGCAACCCATAGGTTTTGTATTTCTTACCTTTTATTTTTTATTTTATTTTTGTTTTGTTTAATTATTTTTTCTTGTTCCATATCATACTAGGATTTCCCCACCTTGACTTTACTTGGACGATTCAATTACATTGAGGACAATATAAGGTTTAAGTGTGGGGAGTGGTTAAGCATATTTTAAAAAAAAAGAAAAAAGAATTGCATAAAACCTCCAACTTTTAGAGATTTTAGAGTCACTAGCATACTTCTAGGTATGTTTACATAGAGAATTATGACCGACGTAACTGAACTTGGAAGTGTTAGGGAACTACGTTTGGATTTCTTGCTTGTTAGAGTGTCAAATAATGGATTTAATTATGCCGGTGATGCAGACTAGGAGCAGGGAGACATGCATTATTAGAGTTGTTGATCAATCATTAGTGGAGACTACCCTATTTGTATCATGCGAGGCACCGAACAGATTTCTTTATAAATAACTAAAGAGCTTTCTTTTGAGTGTGTGTCACCGTACGTTAATTACGGGTAGAATGGTGAGCTACCCCACCTCCCACCAATAGAAGCACTACTCTTTGATCTCTTGAGTGCTAATTTTGTCAATCATGAGGGTGACGTCTATAAATGAAAGCCTCCTTCTTTTAGTTCGATATGCAGTTAGCACCATTCTCTCTCTCGACAACAACGGATCCATAGAAACACCATCATCATCAACAAGGGAGCGACATCAAAATCTACAAGGAAAGTTGAAAAGGTTCAATGTTTACAAGCAACGGAAGAAGAAAAGAGAAAATTTCATATCCAAGTAAAGAAACTAGACAATGAGCGGAATTATATATACATGTTGAAGACTTATTTACAAGAGCAAAGAAAAGCAAAAGGTGAGAATTATTGAAGTTTATGATTTTGAGACGATACAAGTTGTGAAGAATCAAGCGGTAAAGTACTTTTCCCACGGCCATGGTTTGTTTTTATTTTCACTTTGTTTTGTATTTTATTTCTCTTGTCTCTAAAAAAAAAAGTAAATTAAAAAAAAATGAAAAAATGAAGAAAAAAAAATGATGGCAAGAGAAATTTTTGTTTTTATCTTTTATTTAATAAGCCGTGGGGAAGAAAAATCTATAAGGAAGTTTCAAGCAACAAGGATTTAAGGTAAAGAGTTACAAATTGTCAAGGAATTACGAAGTTCGAGAGTTTATCATCATAGTTGAAGCCGAAGACAAAGACCAAGAAGATGAAGACGAGGAGCGGAATACGTTTCTATTGGATGCCGTGAGAGTGGTGTTATCATAATTGCAATCGGATGTGAAGGTAAGTAAGTAATCTCATCCTCGATAATAGTGGCTGATTTCCTTTCTTAGAGATCGTCAGAAAAATGGTTTTTCAAAACGTTAAAAGATGTGGGTTTTTAAAATAGTTCGGAAGTTGTCCTTCCCACCATTCAACGTGTTGTAGGAATTCTCTCTTCATTCCTACCTGCACACATGTGAGAACCATAAAAGTACGTGTTTTGAGTGCAATTTCATAAAGCCCTTTTTGGTGAGGCAGAAGTCGAGGCGAAATCCTTATTGATCGCTTCTCAAACACGCATTCTCTAATTATGGTGTGGTTATTTCTCACTCAACATCTAAGAATCAGAATATGTTCTTTAGTATTTCTAACTTCTGATTACTAGCATGTAGAAACTCTATGTCCCCATAGCTCTTTGGATGCTTGGGACGCTGGAACGCTTTGAAGTTGTAAGTTTTAGTTTGATTTGCTCGAGGACTAGCAAAGTCTAAGTGTGGGGGAATTTGATAGGGTGTAGAATACATCCTATTTATTATCTATTGTTTATGCTTTCTCTGCTATTTTTCTTGTAAATTATGCATTTTACGCATGTTTTTGAGTTATTAGGTACTCTGGAGTCGCACGGAGAAAAGAAGACGAAATCACCCAAATTGAGCCGAAAGGGAAAAAAGAAAATTTCATAGGCTGTCATTATGGGAGCCTGGCCAAGGTTAAGGGGGAACCCTGTTTCAAGGAGTGTTAAACACAGACCAGCTGAGGCTAAGGGGAATACCAGCTGGGTGGTTCTTATCAGTTGGGGTGTCTAAATCCAAACTTAGTTACAACCCTAAAGCGAGAATTCTCTTACATCCCCCATCATTCCATCTCCTGAAATCAATTAAGTAAAAAGAGAGAGACGAAAATGGAGGCACATCCATTACTGAGAGATCGAGCGGAATTATGAAAGGAGTTTAATAACAAAAGAATAAGCGTTCGAAGTTGTTAAAACTGGTGAGTTTCATGGGTTGGAGGTGTTGTTGAAGGTGATTTAGGGTTTGAGAAGATATTGTAGATGGAAATTTGATTGAACTGAAGAAGTAATTGAAGCTGAAATTGAGATGGGTTTTCCTCGATTTAGAGTTTACAGTGAAGAATTGGAGTTGTTGCCTTCGAACTCAGTGGATGGAAGAGATGTTGATAGTTAGGGTTTGTGAACAGAATCTGTTGTTGAAGTTCGGTAAAATGGGTTAGGAGCGAATGGGTTTAATGGTAAAATGGATTTGGAGTAGATGCAGATGTTGTTGAAGTTGTAGAAGAGGAATTCATGGAGGATATTCAAGGGTTTTGAGCATGGTATATTGAAAGAAGTATGTGATGGTTTGATGGTGCTGTAAATGAGAAGAGTGAATCCCAGTGATGTTGTTGATGAAATCGGTCAGTGGTTGTGTATAAGGATGAGTAGCTGCTGCTATGAAGAAGTTCTGTGGTTGAAATTGTGTGAATGATTCAGATTAAAGAAGCTGCAGCTGTGGGTGTTGGAAGCCTGAAAATAAATAATTGAAGCGGCTATTGCAGTAGCAGAATGATTGAGATGATAAATTGCGTTAGATGTATGTTAGGATTGCTACAGGGAGAAGAAGAATGGCTTGAACTCGGCTTGAGAAATGCCAGAAAACAAACGAGACTCTGCTGAAATCATTTCTCGGCTGAGTTAACTCATTACCGGCCGATGAGACGATTCAACCCAAGCCAGTAAGACCATTCAACCAAGTCAAGTCATCTGATTCGTTGCTGACTCAATGGCTGAATCTCTCTTCCCTTGACTCCATTGACTACCAACGACCGTTAGTTTGACCGTTCACTTTAACGGCATCAGACAATATATTCCTCCGGTGACCGGCAGTGATACTCAGGTGGCCGGCAGCGACTTTCCAGGCCGGATTCCGGTGGTTCAAGGATTTTCCTGGCGACCAAAATAACAGATTTTTGTATGAGTTTATCTCATGGGATGTGAAGACCTAGAATTGGAATGGGTTTGAGGAATTGGGCTTGAATTTAGCAGGAGAAGATGGAAGAGTTTTACAAAGACAAGGATTTGGAAGTTGAGCTACAAAAGGAAAGGGATTCTATTCCTAAGAGGATTGCAAACAAATTGAAGCCTATAAATAGAGAAGTTCTCTATACAAACTTCTACACCTCTCTACACACACAACACTTGTGTTTTTGCTTGCTTTCAAAATTCTTCTTTTAATTATTTGTGTGAACTATAAAAATTCTCCCTTTAATTATTTGTGTTAATTTCAAAAACATGAGTAGCTAATTTTCTTATTGATTGAGGATGAATTCCTAGTTCTTAACATGTTTTGAGTTCTGTTTTTAAATCTACTTTGAAGTTTTTCACATGATTATCGTTTGTTTTTACTAATAGGAATGTTTATACATTCATGGTTGATTGATAGATTGTTTAGGTGGACAACAAAATTGATTTGTTAATTGATCTAAAGCTAGTGAAAGTTAGGGGATAAGTAATCGTTTCTTGACTCTTTACATTAATAGCAAACACGAGACCTTGCGGAGGGATTCCGTGGAGCAATTGTGTGTGGAAACAACGTTAGCAAGTAGACCTTGATCTAAGAGTCTAACTACTAATATCAACCTAATAAATTCTTAAATATTAATGCGTTTAACTAAATTACATCTTGAGTGAGCTACTACTAGGTGGTTTTGTGTAGTCGAGAACTTCCGTATCCGGTGATACTAGGGATTTAGGGGTTAACACTGAGCTAGCTGCTTTACCTACGGTTGGTGATAATATGTGACTAATAAAATATTGAAAAGAACATAACCTGATTTATTGTTTTGTAATGAAGAAGGATTCCTTGATCTAATCTCTCTTATTGATTTCAACTTAAACTTTTAATTGCTTTATTTACTTTCTTTTGTTTTTAAAATCTAAAACCAATCCCCCCTTTTTGTGACAACTAAAACAACTAAAACCTCTTGCTCCCCGTGGGAACGAACTTGACTACACTATATTACTTGTTAATTAGGTGGAAAAATATTAATTAATTTTTTGTGGTTATGACACGCATCATTCACGGACGTAAACTTTCCACCAGTATGTGTACGGGTATGCATACTTTCCCAGACATCAGCAACCGCCAGTACGCGTACGGGTACGCATACTTCAGGCTCGCGGTTTTGGACTTACACACAAATGTGATTAACACACTATGTTTATATCCAAACATGTTTACTTGATTTTGAACTCTTTATTTAAATCATTGAAACTTTCTTAGAGGATGACAATAGTCGTTTTCACATACTATTAGCATAAAACCGATTTTCAAGTTATTGAAATTATCATAATGAAACATTCCAAGTCTTCACCAAATAATTGGATGTTACTCGGTAATTTTCATATGATCATATTCCGACTTTCGTCAAGAAAGTAAGATGAATTTGGTCGAAGCCAAAGCTTGCCAACACATATTCCGAGAAATGTGTAAGCGAGTTAAACTTTTTTTTGAAATCTCAAATGTGTATAATAAAAAACTATATCGTAAAACGACTTATGTATCAATATATGAGAGAGTAGAAATAGACTTTCCAAGTGATAGATGAGTTTCAGTCTCCACATACCTTTTGTTGATGAAGTTCCACAAGATCCCCTTAGTAGTTCTTCATCTTCAAATGATGAACACCGTGAAGTCTAAGGCTCAACTACACAATCTATGTCCTAGTCCGAGACATCTATAAATAGGTTAAAAATCAAGACTTATAGTTTTGATCACTAACATTGACAAACATGCTTGAGATACCAACGCATGCGAGTTCGACCGATCAATGCTCTAACACTCTGTCGTGGCAACTTCTACAAATTTTGGTGGAGGAAGTACTGATTCCTTGATATCCCAGGCCGTTCATATCACCATCACTTCTTCTGGTTTCCAGCAAGGAGGATAAGTTGGTTGTGATAGCATTGATCCTTTTTAGTTTTGCAACTTCTTCTTCCAAAAGCTTAACTTTGTCAAGAGCATTGATAAGTTTGTCCTTAAGAAGGTTCTCTTTGGAATAAACATGCTTTTCTTTTTCTCCACACTTAACTGTTGATACTTAATTCTTGCTTCAGTTTCAACAAGTTTCTTATTCAACGGATAATGTTTCCTGATGAGATTTTCATGCTCAGGAGTCTTTGAATTCAGACTTTCCTTGCAATCCTTGAGAAGATATCTTGTATTCTGATATCCATAATTGAAACCAGAGAAGATTTTTCTGAGTTTCCTATTTTCTATGCAAAGAGGAGCAAAACCCCAACCACATCTGAGGTAGACAGCCTTTTTGTAGAAACCGCACCAAGTAGTGAAGAAAATACATACACATCTTTTTCAATATCTTGATCAATTTTTGAGTCACCATCTTCGGAATTTCATCAAGTTGTTTTTCTAGGCAAGTCAGCCAGCCATCAGTATCTACATTGTATGGATCAGCTTGTTCAGTAGATTCACAGACGATAACATTATTAGATGTTGGTTCTTCATCTTGTTTCACGTTAACTGAATCATTTATAGGTTCCACTGTATCCATTTTTGTTCAATTCTTATCAACAAAAAGCTTTGTGTAATCGTTGTTTTTTTCCTTTTAAACTCCAAAAACATTAACTAAAAATTGTTTATCTCATATATAAAAATGAAAAAAATACTTATTATTCTTATAGGATGGATCTCACCAAACACGGATTATTAGATCTTATCGTGTTTTCCTGCTCTAATACCAATTGAAAAGACGAGGGTACCCAAATACACCACAATCTTTAATTTATCCACCTATAAGTCCTCTTACCGAAAGTGATTGTCTATGGACAAAGTCGAGACAATACAACAAATCGGTATTCACACTTCATGTGATCGTCTATGGATACGAGATCGAGACAGTACAACAATCAAAGTGTAATTACTTGATAATAGGTTCGGACTTAACTAAACTCTATAGGATCACTATCAAGTAAAGCAGAGTTAATGTTTGTGTAATTTACTTTAAATTATAATAAAAACAATTATAATTGCGAAAAAGAAAACTAAATGACACAACAAGATTTTGTTAAAGAGGAAACCGCAAATGTAGAAAAACCCTAGGTTCTAGTCCAGAATTGAATACTCTCATAATTAAGCCGCTATAAAAAATCTAAACCAACTTCGTATAGTTAAGACCAAGCAACTAAACCTAGTTCACTTAGTTTCTTCAGTATCCCTGCGTTTCCGACTTTCAATGAGTGCACGCACTGGAACAATTCCTTTTGATCATATTCCAAACATTAAAGGAACAACAAATATGTTTGGTAACAACTCTATTGATTCTTTCCAGATAAATATATCTCAAGTCATATGCAAAGGCTCTTCCGTTTAATCTAATAAACTCTTTTTCCTGGTTAGATCAATCCAATCTCTATTACCTAAGTAATAAGATTCAGATTTGTAACAATCAAAATAGATCTCAAGAGAACTATTAAGTGTTACCGATCTCATGCAACTAATCAGTCGAATAAATCTGATTCTAGTTGGATCCAATCCGATCAAGGTTTGTGCTACACAAAGATATGAGAAACCAATAAGAAATCTTATTCGTCTTCAAATCTTACTTAATCTTCAATTAAACCTACACAACACCACTTGAATCTCTTGTGATCAATCACGCACAAAACAGAGTCTGTTAACAATGGATTATCACAAGATGTATTTAGATCTACAAACAGTTTTAAAGATCTGGTCGATACTTCGATCTAGTTTGAATGAATCTCATATCAGAATAGAAGATTCTCAAGAATAAACAAACTAGGTGCAATCAAAGTTCAACAACCTTTAGTCAATCAAATAAATCGAAAACTAATAAAATGCAATTATCTAGTTTCCCACAACGGTACTCGAAGAGCTTCTTGATCCCACAAAAGTCTTTAAACGAGCGGTCATAATAGATTTCGCCTAATTATGTTACTTTCCTCTCCGGATAGACGGCTCCACCAGAAACAATAAAAAGATGAAGTTTACCTGGCTCTTAGGATAGTTTGATAAAATACAAACTAAGGTATTTGTAGACCAAGGATGTTTGGACACCAAGGAATTTCCAAAACCGAAAGTATTCTCAAGATACGCAATAAATAGTTTTTCATAATCCCAGTAAATGTTTTGTCCAACATTTTCCGAAATCTCTCAATAGAAAATCTTCAATTAGTAAATGCACATTACTTATTTTTATTCTCTATATAGAGATACGCATTTAATTGCTAGTAATTAGGTCATATAAAACTAACAACCTTAATTAAAAGATTCTTAATTTAATTCGGACCGGGATCTACTTGAGTAATTAAGGAATATCTTTGAAAAATAAAAGATACGAGTTAATGTTCGTGTTCAATGCATGTTGACATCTTTTATTTGTAAATCATCTTTCATATTTACAATCTTGGAATCGATTATACCACACTTCCAAACAAATTTGAAATTGGTTCATCTGTATTCCAAGACAACTACGTGATTGATCAAAGGTTCAATCGGTTCTACCAATCACTAAGATCGGTTGTACCTCAATATGGAATGCTTGTGACAGATCACATAAGTTACCAGGATCAGTTACATCAATTACCAGGACCGGTTACCACATACTCATGGTATTTCTTGTGATCGGTCAAACCAGTCACTAGGATCGGTTACACCAATTACTAGGACCGGCTACACCAATTACAAGGATCAATTACACAAAAGAAAGGATCTATTACATAACTCATAACAATTACTAGGATCGGTCACACCAATTACAAATATCGATCATACCATCTCAGGTGATTACTTAGGATCGGTTACACTAATAATCAAAACTAGCCATACCAAATCATAAGTCGGGCATTGTGATTGGTTATACCAAGGTACATAACAAGTTATGATCGGTTCTACCATCTCACACATATTGGTAATCCAAAGATATGCAATGAATAGCAATACCAATAAGCCTAGCGATTCTTTCGATTTATAAAACAAGTTCATGAATGTACTTCCTTTAAACAAATGTAAAACATGGTTTCCTAGGATGAAATCTTCATATTTACCCATTCACATAATCACAATATCATTCATAAGATTATGTTGATGTTATATCTACGAAGTTCAAAAGATAAGTGTTATGCTTCGTAGTCTAATTCCTTAATACTATGATCATATGATCATGTCTCATTACTAGAGTAAAATATCCATTCACATCTTCGCAGTTATGTTTTCAATATAGCACGACTTGAAAGATACGTTAGGGATGAAGCAATTCAAGTCAATATTACTAACCTCAATATAAAGGATGATGTCGTCATTGTAGCTCGTTACTTCTTCACGTTCTTCAGGTCTTCGAGTAATACTTGTATGTCTCATATTCCTATACTTTCTAGTCTAACCTATACGAAGTTGTCTCTAGTACATAATCAAGCGACTCTTAGATGAGTTTTGATTCACTAAAATATGACAACCAAACTTGATACCAATGCTTGTTGGGTTCAACCGAGCTATGCTCTAACACCATTGGTGGGCTTTTTGTTAAAAAAATTAGGGTTTTTATTTCATTTTTGTTAAATACGGAGTTTTGGGGATCTTCACTTATGAGTGGATTTTTTGTACACCAAGTTTGATCGCCTTGATGCTTTATCCCTTATTATAAGAGTCCATAGGTACTTCTCCCATAGGTCTAGCCTTGAGCAATCGTAGCAATTTGAAGTCGTAGAAGCTAGAGTTTCCTATAAAGGCAAATAAAAAAAATGTAACTTAAAGCAATATAACTGATTTTCTAAATGGAGAAAAAAAGGTATTGAGTGGCAAGCTGAATATATTTAAAGGACCTTATCTAGATATGACATATATAAATGACTTCACATTTTATTTTTTCGGATTGCACTTTATGTAATACAACTTTTCTCTCTTTTTTCTAGCTCTTACTCAAAAACCTAAAAAAACCTTCACCACCATACTGCTCAGATCTTGTGTATTTAGGTCAGAACCTGAGCATATTTCTTTCATTTTTCTTGTTTTCTTTGTTAACTAGTAATCTGGGTGAACTTAGTTTAAGTTTTTGCTTCAATATACATTATTTTTAGAGATTTTCATGGTGTTTTTATGGGTGTTTTTCCCCTTTTTGTTTGTGCCTTCTTCTTTATGAAGATTATCTATGCGTTTTCATGGCGTTTCTTTGTGATTTTAATAGAGATTTTAGGTGAAAGTTCAAGTGTGGTGATCAACATTCAAGACTTTGGGCATATTGATCTCCTTTTATGAGAAGATTTCTTTTTCTAGAAGAAAAAACTCTATCAAAATGGTTGGATTATAATCCCGAAACCACTCTTTCAATCTTTGGATTGCTTGGAACTCAGTTGGGATTTTGTTACTTCTCTTCAAGAATTACTCTTTGTTAATACCTTTTAGTTGTATTTTGAAATTTGATCTTGATGTTTTTGACGTCCATGTAATTTATATTTTATCATGATTGAAATTTTGTGAGATTTATCAAAAAAAAAAAAATCCTGCATAGATCACAACAACATTGCAAACACAAAAACAAAAAACGATAAAACATGCACACCCATAATCACTTATATAGAACCATATCTACCATATGCCAAAATCCATATAAGGCACACTATCGATTACAATTGGATTGGCACCCCAAGCAAAGTGGTACTGCAGTAGTATCCGTGTTTATGTACGTCTTTTAATAAATAACATAGGACTCAAGGTAATCCCCCTATGGATAAGGTGAAGAAGTTCTCTCCTCAACACGAAAGTGTAGATCATTTTTCTTTATCCACCTTTTGTTTATAATAGTGAAGAATTAGGTACATACAACTCTAGATGTAGGTCAGTAGCACTCCTCTTATATAAAATAGTGAAAAATTACATGCATAGCTAGACGTAAGGTCGATAGCATCCACTGATAGTGCAACGGCACATGCTCTAAACTTTCTGAGCTCCCACGTTCAACGGTGATAAAATCACCCCTTTTTATTGGCCGAAAAAGGAAGTTTGGGAAGTGGTTTTTCTGGAATGGGGCACTTGGCATATCCTAATTGGTGTAAATATTTTAAGGTCATGAAAACCTACTTTGTGAATGAATGTGCATTGTTCACATTATCTGAATGGCCATAAATTAATCTTCTGAATATTCAACGGCTACGAAATTAAATCTTTACATGCCAATTCCCTAAATTACTGAAATACGAAATTTGAAACCAAAAAAAAAATCCAAAAATCAAGAAACAAGTCCTCTAAACTAATGAAATACCAAATTCGTAACCAACAACAATTCCAAAAATCAAACTACAATAATCTATATAAGACCAAAACTGTGAAACTTAAACTTTTCTGTATGAAACTCCAAACTTATTTGCCATATTAACTGTCAGGTTTTATTCATTCCAGTAGCATTCAAAAGTTAAACTCAAAAATCTTCTTAGTAGCACCTTAATTCCGGTGAGAAACTGTTCTCCCTGTTTAAACATATGTAATTTAAAACATAAGCAATGGTTCAATTAATTAATTGTTGGCTATAAGATGCAGAGATTCACTCAAGAACTTAAATGCATGTTGTACCCCTAATTGCAACCATCATCACCTGCGTCATGAGAAATTGATATGCGATATGATAAATCATATTTAATATTTAATCATTTAAAAATAAGCTGGAACAGTGACACGTGTCATTGATGTTATTCGGAAATGCTTCGAATTGATTACTAGAGAGATATAGAACTGAAAAACGCGGGGTATAACAACCACACCCAACTATTTTGTTCGGCAATCTGTATGGACTAAACTCCAATATAATTCCGAGAGCACCAAGTTACTGAGTCTCTATCAAAAAATATATTAGTGAGCTTTATCTATTTTTCAACACAATTAGTAAATCAAACAGATAGAAATTTGTAACCTGATTGTTATGAAAATAACTTGGATGGTACCAAAGACCAATGTCCGAGTGTCAATCAAGTCCTATCCAACAATCAAGGTCGGATTTATAGTTAGAGCATAGCTCGGTTGAACTCACCAAGCGTTGGTATGTCAAGTTTGGTTGTCACAGTTTAGTATCAAAACTCATCTAGAGTCGCTTGATTAAATACTAGAATCAAACTTCGTTTAGGTTAGACTAGAAAGTTTAGGAATGTTGAGACATACAAGTATTACTCTGAAGACCTGAAAAATGTGAAGAAGTAGCAAGGAAAGAATACATTTGTCTTTTCAACATGCCTGGATGTTGCAAGGAAATGCTCTGTTACATTTCAACTTTCTTTTTTTTATAAGCAAATAATAAGAACACACTAATTCTTCCGGTGGTCAGTACTTAGAGCCGGCACTAGCCATACTAGTGGGACAGACCACACCATATGGTCAGAATTTTTCTTTTCCCACTAGAAGAGCTCATGTGCTACATTGTTAGCCACACGATTTACATAAACAAAAGAGATAAACTAAAATTTCAGACACACGGTTTTGATATCTTCAAAAAGGGTTTGAGTGTGGTGATCTTCCTGAAAATTCTTCATGTTAATTTGATCAATGATTACATCTGCACCTTTCCACACTGATCTTCACATCCTTCCTTAGCAAAGCTATCTTTAAAGTCTTTCTAACTGCCTTCGCTTCTGCTTCTTCTGCAGATAAACAGACTAAGTGAGTTGATTCTGCGTGGATGAAAAAATGCTTTGAGTTTCGAATAATCAATTACATTTCCCCGTTGCTACGTTCCAACTATTATATTCAAGGTTATGAAGCAAAAAAAAAAAATTGATGATAGACAACACAATGTAATTAGTAGCGACATGTATACTCTAGTTTAAGAGCAACAGATATAACACAATACATTCATATAGTTGGAATAGTGTTCAGCCAAAGTTTTTTGAATATGCTCAAAGAACTGGATCAATAATTCAATGTACCAAAAGCATGACAAATTTTATAGGATGATTAGACGTAAAATGTCTTTTAGGAATTAGTAATGCAAACCCCCAATCTAAAATTAAAAAGAAAACCTAAAATTGGGTACTAATGTAATTACTAATGTATTTGGACTGAATGAATTGAAATGTAATGAAAACATTTAAATGTCATTTCACAACCATTAACAAAGAAAAAAAATCCTTAATCATATCTTCATTTCTAGGGAAATTTCATGTGATTTTTTTTTTTTTTGAGAATCTCTAATTGTCTGTGGTGAATTGGAAAATTAACTTAGAAATAAGAGTAAAAAATCAACACATAGATAAGAGTAAAATACAAGTGGTAAATCGAAATCGAGTTGATTTTATAAGGCTAAATCTATTCTGATTGTGAGTTGAAATGACCAAAGGAATTGGAGATAGTGATATTGGCGAAGATTAATCAAGAAAGAGACTGTTAATTATTTTCGTACGCAGAAATTGAAAAAAAAAAGAATAAAGAAGTGAGGGTACAGTGATACATCTGACTTTTAGGTTTTTTTTGGCAAAATTTTTTTGCGGACCATGTAAATGAACTACATGAAAACTAAGCACTCACAACAGTACTTAAAAATGGGACCCCATATTTTTCTTTTGGGGTGGGACCCACCCTTTGTGTGTCTAAGTGGTTTTCATGTAGTTCAATACGACGGTACATGAAGAACTACTGTTCTTTTGGTTTGGCTCATTGTGATGCAATGAGAAATGAGCAATCGGGTTTGAAGGAGAGACATCTAAAAAGAGCAGATTGAACAAGGAAGATGGTTAGATATTCATCAAACGGAGTATTGGGCTTAACATCCCTGAAAAGAATTTTAGATGAACATCCCTGAAAAGAATTTTAGATGGCTAATTATCCGTCGTATGTTTGTTTATTTTATATTTATTTTTTTTGACAATAAACAAGGCGCTTTATTGATTATGATAAGCTAGTACATGCGCAATCAGCTTCAAGAGTTGTGCTGAAATCCGATGGACAGACAAACCACAACACTCTGGCTATGTTATTTTTCCTTACATATTTAGCCATTTTATCAGCACTTTATTACAAGATCTATTTACATATAGACAGGACCAATAAGGATTTTGATCTGACAAACTTACACACCTGTTAATTATACATTCATCCTGCCAGGGAGGATATAGCTTTTGGGTTTTAAGGAGATTCACTACATGCCTGTTATCATTTTCAAACATAACTTTCTTGTATTGACATCTATGTGACCATTGCATAGCATGTAAGAATCCCCATGCTTCTGCTTGATTTATATTTCTGACATGTTGGAGGAGTCCCATGGCTTCCACGAATCGCCCTGCATGATCTCTAATTATAATGGCAATTCCCGCAATTGTACAGTTAGGCAACATAGAAGCATCAATATTAATTTTAAAGTAACCCTCTGGTGGCGGTTGCCAACAAAGAAATATAGTAGCCCGTCTCTGCAAATCAGCATTAGTGGTAACAAGTTTAAGATGAAGATGCTGCCACTGAAAATATTGTTCTATATGCCTGGTTATGCTAAGTGCATTTGGGTTAGTATGTTCGAAGACACTCTTACATCTATGTTTCCATAAAGCCCCCATGATGTATGCAATGCAATGCAATGCATGTTTTCATGGTGCTTGAACTGAATACTACTTGTTTTATCTGTCCATTTACAAATCCAATCTTGAATCGTATTGTACCCACTGGTGATGTTAACCAAGTGTGGAACGAATGCACCCCAATTTCTTTTTTTTTTAAGAAAACTAAACTATATTATGGTTGTCAGTTTTCAATTTGACAACCATCAATTTGCATCATTGACGTTTTAACGGTATCATTTAGAGTTATTAATAAACCAAAGATACATGTACCGAGACAAATTCCGCCGAGATTTCCCAGATGTGCCTAGAATCATTCTAAGGTGCAGCTCTAGCTGCCACCTTTAACTAGTTTTATAAACCAAAAATAGATGTACCGAGAACTATATTCATTTAGAGTTATTAATAAACCAAAGATAGATGTACCGAGACAAAGATGTACCGAGACGAATTCCGCTGAGATTTCCCAGATGTGCCTAGAATCATTCTAAGGTGCAGCTCTAGCCTCTAGCTGCCACCTTTAACTAGTTTTATATTTTGCTCATTAAAAGAAAGATCACAAGGGTTCTAAACATATATATATATATATATATATATATAGCACTGAAACAAAATTATATGGAGATCCGCGTACACAAAATTTAATTACAAAATTATACAACTAGAGATAACCATGGGTTCAAGATATAAAACTCATTCCACCAAAAACGGCCATCCTCCATTTGCACTGAAAAATTAGTCGCCTATCAAATAGAATTCACCTACATGTTGCCCTACTTCATGCTTAGGCATCTTAGGAAAACAAGAATCTCAAGTCTGCTTCTGTCAATTTTGTCAAGGCCTCTGAAGAGTCGCCAACAGTGCTGTAAAAGATTAGCATGATGCAAAAGTATCAGTTTTATGTAGCTGCATCATCCTTGTAATACCAGTTCAAACCAACATGAACAAGATTAAACTTACCCTTCAAATATTAATTTCTTCTTCTCTTGAAGTTTTAAAATCCTCTCCTCAACAGTGCTCTCGATTATGAATCTAACAATTCTACACAAATAGATGAAACGTCAGACAGAAATCCCAGAAAAGTGATATAACGACTATACAGTAGGGTAATAGCGGTATATACAAAAAACCCCACCTTATTGGTTTATACTGCCCTATACGGTGTATTCGATCTTGAGCTTGGCTTTCGACAGCGGGGTTCCACCAGGGATCCATCAGAAAAACCTATTTTAATATGGGTGAGCAACCACTGAGCCAAAAACAGACAATCTCAAGAACGGAATGGAAGCTTAATGTCAGAAGAGAGAGTACTTACATGTGACGCGACCGTCAGATTGAGAGCAATACCTCCAGCCTTCAAGCTCATAAGGAAGATCTTGCAATCTGGCTCTTCAGTAAATCTTTTTATTGCAGCATCTCTGGCAGGCCTTGTCATACTCCCTACCAATTGGACACAACTTATACCAGACTGAAAAAGTAGCACAAGTTAGCAAAGAAAATCTTTTAATTTATTCACAACGCCAAATTAAACCTTGCAAGTTAACTTCACCTTCTGGAGGGAGTAATGTATCAAATCCAAGAATGCAGTGAACTGGCTGAATACAATCCCTTTGGCAGAACCATCCTTTTCAATCATATATCTTATTTCTTCTCGCTTGAAAAATGTCCAAATAATACTAGTTAGCACGTTGAAAGCGGGGAAAGTGGGCAACTAGACATTATATAAACATAAGCTGCAATCAATATTAAGGAAAGAGTCTAATAACTGAGCCATGACTCCATAGTCTCCAACAGTCACCACTAAGTATAAAGCGCACTTAAAGAAAAGAAATGAAATATATATCTTACAGCTCCTAGTACCTTGAGAGTCATTCGCAATGTACTTAAGTGCTTTATTTAATAATACAATTTAATTTTCTTCTATACTATTAGACGATTGGAGAAGTAGCATTCCTTCAGACAAGTTTTATCGCTGAACTATTTGCCAAAGAAACTACAAACAGTGCTTAAAAGGAATTTCCCCTTACTAACTTGAACAGTCTATTTGTGAACAATTAGACATATGTGAGCAGAAGGACAAGCTACCCACTTTTACAAGCTTTCTTGTTAAAAGTTAAGGTTTCAGGGTTGAGAAACATGCATATTCTAAACAATATCTGTGATCTGAAAAGGAAGACTATCGTAATCATTTGTCGTAACAGTGCACTCATCCGACTTACACAAAATTGCAAGAAACTCTAACGTCAAAAAGGAAAAGGAAAAGGAAAAGAGAAGGAAATGGATAACATATAAAAGAACATGAGTGTACATATATACCAGGGCATCAATTTTCGTGCTTGTCTGAAAATCCTCAAGACGAAGTCTGTTTAAGATACTAGCACTTCTAAAACCTTTTACAGTTGTTTTAGAGCGCTGGTCCCCTGGATCTATCTTTTTTGTGAAGTCTGCAGTTAATGGTTTTGAACAAGAAGGGCATGTTACTTTTCCTGATTCAGCCGAGTAATCTGTCAAGCAATCCTTACAGAAAACTTGCCCACAGCAAGATGTAACCTGACAAAAATATTAATACGAAAATCAGGAGCCATAGTAATACAGACAATGTTAGAAACACTCCAAACAGACTTGGTTATTCAACATAAAGTTCTCAAATAGCTTACAACTGGATCTTCCACCGGGTCATGACAAAGACCACAATCTTTGCCTCCACCATTGTCATCAATCGCATTCCTTTGTGCTGCACTCTGGGAGTAGATCACTAGGTAAGGATGGTTAACTGCCTGTGAAGTTTCAGAGAATAGCTAAATTAGACGGATTAACATAAATGAGGTTGCTAAAGAAAAACAGAACTTCAAAACTACTTGAGAAACCTAGTAAGTGGAAAAGATAATCAATGAGTCAGCCTTTACCTGTCGCAATCGTGTCAGCAGATCAAAAATGTGAGCATAATTATGCATCAGGTTTCCAGCTTCAACATATCTGTAAATATAAAAGCATAATAAAGAAGCCATGTCACAGAAAGAGGTGCCACGACAAAAAATAAATGCAATTACCAACATTCTTGTGTGGGGGAATATTCAGCAAAAACAATTTCCAAAAGTATCGACTCCTAAAGTTCTGCTTGTGTAGCAGCTGGTGAGGACCAAAAGCAACAAGATACGAGAGAAAACACATTGTTGAAAATTGGAAAACTCAAGTACGTTAATCATGGAACCAATAAAACTATAGTGCACATCAAGAACAAAGTTTCTCAACTTCTCCACAGAAAGAATATATTATTGATGCAAATAGTAGGAAACCAAGAATCCACGTATTTGTAGGGAGAGTAAGTCACTGGTAAGCTAGACAATATTCATATAAAATGAATTAGACAAGACTGTGCTGCTGCTTAGTTATTTTGCAAGTCAAAAGAACATGGTTAAAGGAGAAAGGAGTTACGCACGTATTAAACTGTGACTGACTTTCATTATATAATGATTCATAATAGTCTTCTTCTTTAATATCCAGAGTGTCCCGCCTCAAGGTGACCTAGAAAAAAAAGAAAAACGTAAATGATAATCTCTTAAGCTGACTAGCGAATTTGCACGTATGGACACAAAGCAAGAACTCAAAAGAGTAAAACTTACAATTCTTGTAGGAAGACCAAGATCTGCAGCCCTGCCTGTCTTAGTACGTCGTAGCACAACACTCTTCAAAAGCTTGCCTGTTAGTAAAGTCATGGCTCTTCTTCCTTCTTCGCTGTTTCCAGATTTTTGTATTGGATTAACCACAAACTGATGTAGAGAAAAAGAGAAAATAGTGAATATATTAATCCATGGAGAACTCAATGCACACAACCATGGCTGAGCTCTAAGTCGCGATAGTTCAACTTGTTGACTTCCAATTTTTCAACCAAGATCCAGATGATTTATAGCAAGTTATCAACCAGGTTGGTAAAAGAGCAAAATAATGTTCTGCACTGTAACGCTCACCTTGTTCCACCAGCAAAAATGCCTCACAGATTTGTGATCACAGTTTGGACACTGAGAATCGGGGCTGCAGATTAAAACTATGTTAATATTGAAAATGAAAACAAAAAACTAAAGCTTGAAAGTGCAACTATAGCCAGCCAACATAACATACTGTACAACACTCACCTATGATCTAGGGTTTTGCAATCACAATCTTTGCAGAAGTAATATGAGTAAGGGGATACTTGCAGGAAACGGACCTGATTACCAATTATGGGAGCTCATCAGCATAAAAGCATAAAGTATGCACACACCTGTCAAGTGAATGGAACACAGATAAGAGCTTACCAACGAATAAAGTTCCCCAACACGGTTCTGAAGGGGAGTGCCGCTCAAGGCCCACCTGTATGAAGACTTTAAAGCAAAAACTGCCCTTGCAGTATTGCAGCGTCTTTCTTTTATGAAATGGGCCTGCATCAACAACAACAAATGACTATTAGCAGTTTGATATGCTGAAAAGTTGAATTTAACTAACACTTCATAGTTGTTTTGCTAAGATGATAAAGTTCTCCTAATGCATCTTATTTTATTTGGTAACGCTGGTACTGCATAAAAGTACTAAACAGATACAAGTATTAATAAAACACCCAGGCTCACAAAGTACAACAAAAGAATGACCAAGCATAACAACCATAACCCCGTAAAATGATTCTCGTATGCAATACTGTTCGAAGACGGATAGAAGGTCAATGGGATTTAATGCTTTCCAAAAATAGTTGGTATACACAAAGAAAACTAACCTCATCCAGAATGATGCGGTTCCACTTCACCAGATGCAAGATCGATCTCCTAGTTGATGAATCTTGTTCTACACCTGCTTGACCAGCTACCGGAGAACTAACCCCTGGCGCTGACTTCTGGTCTCCTCGCTTTTTAGTCTTCTTTCTAGCCTTCTCTGCTGTACTACCTTCAGACTCACTTGAACCATCTAGGACAGGAAGCTTTTGTTTTGATTTAAAAGATTTTGACCCTTCTTTTCCTCTCTTTGTCACTTGTTTCGACTGCTTCGCAGTCTTCACAGCATTAGGACCACAGAAATATTTCAGATGAATTTTTCATGGCCTTGTGAACATACAACTTCCCACAGTAGATACAAGCGTTCTTTAGATGGCATTTATTTCTGACTTCCAACTCAACGATGGAGTATTGGTCAGGACGAATCATACTCATGAAACTTATCAGCATACTGGCTGTCTACCCTTATCATGATACTTTAACACTTTGATGCTCCTTTTAGTGAATTTGTGAATCTCATTCTCCCACTAGTAGAGCAACCACAGGGCAAAAACAAGAGTGGTTTTTATTTCAGGCAAAGCAGTTGACGCATTTTGGTGAGTTTCGCAACCCAGTTTTGAGCCATCTTCCTTTGAGAAGAATAAGTGCAATGGCTTGACTTCTTCCCCATTCCCATCTCATCTGCAAGGATTCCCCCTCTGTTAAGAGACTGCTCCTGCTTCAAGGCCCAAGCTAACCACTCCTTTTGGTATCTCATAGAGCGTGAGCAGATCAGAAGGTGCCTCAGTAGCTTCCATCTCTCTCCTCTCTCTCATCCTGACAACTCGAGTCAACAGGTCTTGCTTCCATCTGACCCAATCGTCATTCTCATCCTCCCAAAGCTCCCAAATTAATGGTGCTCTAACCTCACCTTTTCTTCCTCTTCTTTTTCTCTGCCTTTTCCGTTTCATTGGCACAATAACCGCATTATTATCAACAGCTTCTCCAGCTTCATTCATATGTACGTTTAGTTCTTCATTTGGAACTTCTAACCCTATATTCAGGTTCACAAAATGAGCTACTCCATCTTCATCCATACGCATTTCTGCATCTTGTTGAGCAAAAGCAGAAAAATCTAAGTCTATTGGTTGCGCCGATCTGCTAGGCTTTGCCTTCTTTCTGATTTTCCTTCCATGTTGAGCATAAGATGAATCATCTGATTCCCCATCTTCAGAATCCATAACAAAATAGTCATCGAGTTCATCAGAATGGTCGGAATCAGTATCCGCCCCACTATTCTCAAGTACTTCCTTTCCTTTTCCCTTATAATCCAAGAAATTTATAAATACTTTGTCATCTTTCTCTTCTTTCTTATCACCATCAACTACATTCAAAGCAGATTTACCCACATTATTAAAAAAAAAAAACTATAAGCAACTGAGTTCCTTAACCACAGTAAATTTCAACGAAAACCCCAATAAAACTTAACCTAATAATTCACAATCTATCTATATATATTTGAACCCCAAATGTTAAACCCGAACAAAAAATAGAAGAAGGAATAAAATTACCTTGATCATCATCACTAGGAATTAAAGAATGAAATTCAACCAAATCAGAAACTGGATTAAAATCTTCCCCATCTTGACCATCACACTGATTCTCAGTCCTTTTAGCTATTTAAAGATTACAACAAAAACCCATCCAAATCAAGAACCGAGAAAACAGTATCAAACAACCAAAATCAAACTTTAGGGTAAAAAAGAATCCAGATTCTTTTTCAGAAAGAAAAGTACCTTTTGTTGAGGAACGAGTTAATCGTGTGGAACGCCGAGTCATGATTGTTCAGTAAAATTATCAGCCGAAGAAGAAGAGATTTTAGAGATTTCTTCTGGGTTTCTTCAACCTTGGGGTTTTGAAGAAAATGAAGAAGGTTTTAACGGTGGTGGTGGAGGTGGTGGTGGTACTGAATAGGTGGGTTTTTCAAGAGTTTGTTTTAGTTTAGTGTTTTTTTTTGGGTTTTGTTTACACTACCCCATTACTACGAAGAATACCATGCGGCGGGAAAAGTCTCTTCGTGGGGAACCAACTATGTCGTGTCGTATCGTTTTCACCTTATATGTAGAGTGGGTTAACGAAACCTTTAATCATGAACGCGGTGCTGATTTTCGTAGAGGGCAGGATGATTGAAGGTGTAGTACACTTACGTTTATTCATAGTTTAACAATGCAACCTTTTAAGTCTGATCACGTCCAATACTACTACGCATCCGAAGCCAAGCGACATAGACAAAGATTTTACCTTCCCTAGTACGTTTCTTGGTCACTATTGGCCATCTGTTTTGCATCTCTTTGCTAAAGGGAAAGAAAACTACAAATACGATATGCAAGTGTCGAGGAATTTTTTTTTGTGTGTGTGAAAACTGTCGAGGAATCGTGGGCTTCTTGAAAGTTTTGCAAAAAAAAAAGAAAAAAAATGGAAAAATTAGGCGCAGGCTCAAAAAAATAATATTTTCATTATCAGATCCACAATTAATTTTAGATATCGTGACATCCATAATTATTTTCATAACACCGATAATTATATGAAATTATTAAAAATGTTTGCATGACGGATTATGCATCCGCATGACGGGTTATGCATCAGGAGTATAATTGGCAACGCAACTTGGATATAACATATCTAAAAATCGGCGCCTTGGAATTTTACAAATTTTATATCGTTGGAAATCTTTTTAAGAGAGCTACTCAACGAGTACAAACAACAATATCAAATTTTTGTTTTTCACGAAAAAACAGGTGATCTTCATTTTAGGCAAAATTTCGGAAAGTGACTACATAATTATTATGCAGCCACCAAAAAAGATGCATAACGAATTATGCAACCATTTTCTCGACTGCATAACAAAGTTATGCATCTATAACAAGTTATGTAACCATTGTTTTGGTTGATTTTAGTGCGTACATAGAAAAATTGATGCATAATGCAGTATGCATCTATATTTACGTATGTATATCAGGTTATGCATCTATTTTCTCGATGCATAAAAGATTGTGCAACAATTTTCTCGATGCATAATGCATTATGCAGTTATATTTTCGGATGCATAACAGGTTATGCATCCATTTGCACGACTGCATAACATGTTATGTAGATATTATTGTAGGTGCATGACAAGTTATGCAACCTTATTTTTTGTTGGTTTCAACACTAAGAAAAAAATAGCTGCATAACGTGTTATGCAACCGTTTTCTGAACTGCATAACAAGTTATGCAAAAAAAAAAAAAAAAAAGCTGGAAACATAGAATCTTGACACCCTTCTCAATTCACCACAATCACAATTTCGGAGAGATGCTGACTTCATGAGCAATGTAAGAATGGTGCTTAAAACCATTTGCTTTCTTTTTACTGTTATAGGAAATAAGATGCGGCGTCTTTATAACTCATGTAAAAATGAGTAGAGTAAGTGGCGATACGTCCTTTAGCTACTAGTGGACTTCACCAACTTGGAAAACGTTATTTAACAAGGAATAAAAAATTATGTGTTTCACCACTTCATTGTTCTGCCGAGAGAAGTAAGACAGTTCTTTATTCGGTTGACCTTTTTACTGGGAGAAGCTTGAGTGCACATGATAATGAACAACAAAACAGCCTAAGTTAAGCTGCCATCTCTCCATGTTTCCCTGTTTGTTGAGCGTTAAATCAGCAAGTAAGAATACCGAAGACCCATTATTGCAACAAAACAACCTAAGTCACTTTGTGGTCTATTCAGTACAGACATAAATCAGAAAATTCAAAAGCATTAAATTCTTATTTTTCTTCGTTTCTTTATGAATACTACTAAATTGAGTCAGGACTCTTCAATCACATTCACACTTCCCTGGCAACAGTTCTCACCACTTCAGTTATAGCAGCAATTTCATATTTCTTCTCAAATTACTCATATAAATTGTACTTCTGTATCTACTTCCTCTCTTTTCAGTGGGCGTCGAAACACCAACTAGCCAGTGATAAATATCCCCATTGCACAACCATCAAACCATTGCTAGCAGCTGCAAACAACTCAAGCAGAAGTGGTTCAGGCATTTACTCGAAAAGGTTGTATGCTATATTCATCTTGTTGTAGCTTCAACCTTCTATAACTTCCAAACTCACCCAGATTCATTCTCTTGAATTAGCATTACAGTTCAATTTTGTTATACTTATGAAATGTGTCCTAACCCCTTTGGAAAACAAACACCACAACTATAAATTCAACAACACAAAACCCATTCAATGCGTCTATATAATCAGTCACAGTAACGACTTGTTCTAGCTGAAGAACAATCTAAATCTCCTCCAAATCGAATTAACAAAACCCACTAAAATCACTGCAACATATCCCCTTTATAAACACCTTCTAAAATCACTGTTAGGTTGGCGACAAATTGGTCCCAGCAAGAAGAAGTATCGACACCAGAACCTCAGTCTAACCCCCACTAAAGCTTTTGTATCTGTAACTTTTCCATTCGTTACTCAACTAACAACAACTACCAACCAATTTCAATAAAATTTCAGCCCACCAGCAATTCACTCTGTTCTTCCTTCTTCTTCTCAGCTTCAAGGAGAGGTCTGGATCCATGGTGAATACCCGTCGAATAGGGGAGAGGTTTTGTAATGAAAATCAAAATGAAAGAGATACAGATAAGAGAAGACTGTTAAAAAACAAAAAACAAAATTCTAAAAATTCTGGGTCTGCGAAGAAGTTTGACCTAAAAAATGGGTGTGCGCCTGTATTTTTTTGTCCGTGGGTTTCACAGTGTCCAAAATTTGAAAAATTGGTGTGGTAGTAGTTTTCACAAAGAAAAAATATAAAATTTTATGCCAAGATACTGGAAGGTTTTATAAAGATAACTTTTCTTTTAAGCAAAATTTGATAAGATACTAGAGGAGACATCCCGTAATGACATGAGCTTGATAGTAAGTAAATTTTGCACACAATAATCATTGTTTCTAATATTAAAATAAAATCATTTACGATTATTTGTGTTGTAATGACATAGAACTACACAATGACCACGCTACACATCACCACCGTAATAACCACTTGTTACCTCTACCGTACTGCCTCCACCACCTCTCGCCAATAATAACGCCTTTGTCTCCTCCACCACTCCCCAAGATCCACCACCTTTACAACCACTACACCAAACACCTCTATAGTTACCACCAATGATGTTTGATGATATAATTAAGGCTCGTGTTAATTTGTGTAGAGATATTTGTAAAAGGATCTTCAGTTTAGTGTCTAACTAGGATCTAGGTTGTAGAATATGCAGTTAATGTATTAGGATGTAGACTGGACAAAGATTAGTTTGACCGTCTGAATTTTCTACAAAGTGACCTTATAAGTAACCATGTTATAAAACTTAATTGGATTTGTTCATAAATTTGTTGTGCATTGTCTGTAACGAACCACATTATTAAAATCAAAACTCGAAGCACCCTAGTCGAATGGTAATCAACAAAAACTCCCAAGTCAATCTACTGATACACCATTAATTCAAAATATAAATATTGAATTAAATAACAGTTAAATACACAATTTTAATACTTCAACAAAAAAATAAATACATAATTCGAAGTAAAGTGTCGTCAAAATTACATTCAAATTCTCAAATGAAAATCCCAATTCTACGATACCTTCCAAGAAATTGAGAAACTATTTTTTATTGTTGAAGTACAAAAAAAAACCAGCTAAAGAAGCTTTTATAGAAGAACAAACAATATTATCTAAAACTCTCCTTAGAACAGATGGTAGTGAAGTGGAGAATCAAAATAAGGAAGAAACTAAAGGAGGTGATGATGAAGAAGAAGAATTGAGTGAGTGAAGATCAACCAAGAACAACAACCAAAAAATTAACGAAAAAACCTTTTGGAATTGTTAATATCTTATGGAAATTTCTATCAAGAGTTCACTGAAACTCCGTTAAAACCCTAATTACGATTCTTCTTATAATTTATCTTTGTGAGGATTGAGATATGTGTAGTGGATCATGTGAAGATTCAATATAGCAATTACAAGTTTACGACCAAGTACCTAGTTTTTAGGTTCAAACAGTCAGCATCACTCAAATGTTGGTCGAGATCAACTGACACTTTTTAATGGTCTTTGGTTAGTCTACTACGTTAGTGCATCAACTGCATATTCCACGATTCAGCCCTAATTAAGCACTAAATTTATAACGTCCTTTTTACAAAATATCTCATTTGTATACACGTATACAAGGTAACAGGGATATTATCGACTTTTTATTGCATAGGGAAATTAAATCAGTTACTAATATAATAATCACTTATCTTATCTATTAATGAGATTTGTATTCCATTAACACCCTTAGATTTTTTTCAAGAAACAATAGGCTGTAATTATCAATAATGAGTTTCTCTGCTCATCTCACACGAGCTTACCTTTGGGATATTTTGACTTTTGGGTCCCAATAAATGACCAGTGTTGTGTTTGGGCCCCAAAAAATTTCAAATTAGGGATTGGGTCCCTGGAGCAAAGTTGACCGCGTCGATAGTTGCAAAATATGGTTAAATACGAAAATTACCTAATTTAATACTATATTTAAATTTATTTACTAACTTTTCCATTTAATCATCTGTTAACACGTGTATGGTGATGGATTACCCGCGAATAAAGAAATTAATGCAAAATGAGTAAGATAACAATTATTTGGGATCTAAGGTTCTTGGCTTAAAAGAAGATTTAGAGATTTTATGTCTTAATTAATTATTAAAATTCATAAATTGATTGTACAAATAGGTGTAAATGGTTGTTTTGATAATTGTTTGAGGATGAAAGATACTACTGCAATTACGTTTTCTTGCAGTCACAGGAGCAGTGAAGAAGATGAAGGTTGTAAATGCTCAGTAATATCTTCAAAATGGATTTCATTAGTGTTATATTGATTTGAGTTTGGAGATCTTCATCTTCTTTTTCTGATACATATTTGGTCATCATCATCATCACCTAATAACCAAATATTCAAAACCCAAGAAAAAAAGATTTCATCATTAAATTAAATTCTTCATCAACAATAACTTTACCATCATTACCACCTGAAAAAGTGGGGGTCTAACAACCACACCCAATATTTCATTTAGGCAATTGTGTGGAAAAACTCCAATATAATTCCAAGAGAATCAACTAGACAGTCAGACACAATCAATGGAAATATATCCAAGAGTTGTATCTTTGTTTCACAATGTAATCGGCAAATCAAACAAATAGAAATTTGCGAGCCTGCTTATTATGTGAAACAACTTGAACGGTACCAAAGACCAATGTTCAAGTGTCAATCAATTTATATCAACAACCAAAGGTTGGATTACTTTAATTTATGATCTAACGCACAACCTGTATTATTTCAATTATAAAGATAGAACAATATAATGCGGAAACTGAAATAACACAGACACCAGAAATTTTGTTAACGAGGAAACCGCAAATGCAGAAACACCCCGCGACCTACTCCAGATTTGAACACCACAATGTATAAAGCCGCTACAGACACTAGCCTACTACAAGTTAACTTCGAACTGGAATGTAGTTGAGCCTTAACCAATCTCACACTGATTAAGGTACAGCCGCGTTCCTTACGCCTCTGAATCCCAGCAGGAATCTACGCACTTGATTCCCTTAGCTAATCTCACCCACAACTAAGAGTTGTTGCGACCCAAAGTCGAAGACTTGATAAACAAATCTGTCTCACACAGAAAAGTCTATTGAATAGATAAAACTGTCTCCCACATAAATACCTATGAGTTTTGTTCCGTCTTTTGATAAATCAAGGTGAACAGGAACCAATTGATACACCGAACTTACACTACAAAAAATCCTAACAAAGGCCACTAAAATCTCGCACCTACCTCAAAAAATTTGTTTCCAAATGCATCCGGAAAGAGTCAATGACAACTACTAGTTCCTGTATACTTCAGCAACAAATTGATCGCAATTACTACTTTTATTAGATTCCGAATCCGTTAGCAACAAACATATGACAACTACATGAAATATGTTAGTAGCCTGATGCTTTCGGAACTAGGAAAAGGCAACTCCTAGTTCCTAAATACTTCGGCAACAGGTTAATCACAACTACTGCTTGCATTAGTTTCCAAAAACGTCGGCAACAAAGATATGGCAACTAAATAAAACGCGATAGTAGCCTCATATCTAAGCAACTAAAAAACAGAAACCAAGACCACATTAGTTTCCTACATTACGTTTCAGCAACTTAGCTTTGACAATTAACTGATTACCTAGTTGCTCCACCCATTGGAACTAAACGCCAGCAACCTCAAATTGCCAAAGGTTTGAGCAACACAGTAACACCAAAATACATTACATTAATTGTTAAGCCTAATCCGACCACCAAAACTCAACAATCAATAAAAGCAAGCGTGACTCAACCTTCTTCCTTTTTGTCGGGATAGGTTGGTCTAGCGTAGTACTTCAGGCAACCTCAAACAGAGAAGCTCATAGCATTTCTGAAGCATTGTAAAAATATAGTATCAAATTACGATGGAAAGAATCCGGAGATCAATTTTATACAACAAAAACCAAGCCTTTAGTCCCAAGAATAATATATGAATACTCTTGTTTTATTGGATAAGAAAGATACATTTTTCTGATTATGTAATGGAAGTTACAGATCTGTTCATGTCATCCTGAATAAGATGTTCAATACATCCAGGTCTACAAGACGAAAATGAATTGAACTTATTGTATGTCCGGTTAAAAGATGACATGTACTCCAAATTATATAATGAAGTAAATATTTCCTTTTTTTAAATACACCAATCAAAACGGAGGCAATGCCAATTCCAAACAAAATAAAATTGGGAAAATTGGAAAAATGTCCTTATACGGGATGCCATGTTGGAGAACTTCCCCAACGTCAAAAGAGATGGAAAAATGCCTCACTGTTAAAATAGCCAGTTAAGTACACGCGTGTGAATTCCAACGTGCGGTAAAACACACAGAAATACCCAGCGACGTTTAGATCGGCCAAATATGCTTATCATCCGATATACACAGAAATAACTCCTTATCGACTAGATTGATCATTTCCATATTTTTGGCGGCTACAGTTTTAGCATCTCCTCTTTTGGATTCTCATCTATAACAGATACCTCATGCATAACAAAATTAAAGTGCAATCGTTACTACCAAAGCCTGTTTTTGTTTATAATCAGAGTGTCATGCCCACATATTTCACAGTAGATCTTAAGAGAATTATACTGCCCTAGGGTTCTTTATGAACACCGTTAGACGATATCTGAACTGCCTGTTAAAGTATTCAAGGTGATTCAAATGCACACGCACGATGATACATCTCACAATATAATGTAATGACAACCCTTCCCACTACAGTTTCATACTGCTCCATGGAAGTATTAAAGGCAACAAGCAGAAGAACCACACGAAGTATTGGGTTGTAATAACCTGTCATAAAGCAAATTACAAAGTCATTTCAAATAAGTAAACATGGTTACAATATCTTTCATAATGCTAGCCTATACTAAGAAGATTAATATAATGAATTAGGCAACTAGTCATATATTTATAGAAAAAAACCCATGAAAGGACTTTGTGAGTTATGAACCACAACTTTCAGTAGCAAGTCATCAAGTGAGTTAACACTAAAATAAAAACAAAATGGTTCTGAATTACAAACCTTGTTGAATGCTACGAACGCTACTGTCTTCACAAAGAGGCAGAATGGCAGGTCCTAAGTGGCTGATAGGGTATGCATTTATAACCAATGCAGCTAGCTAGTTTAGAGTATTACTTCTGCCACTGAGAACAAAAAACGTAAAACATTAGTGTTTCGAGATCTTTCAAAACAATTAGAGGCTCTAACATTAGTCCCGACTTACACTAGGCCAGAGCTTCAAAAAGGCAACTCAACATGGTAATCTTCACCATACAACTGCTGCTAATAAAACAATGTACCCCTTCAATATGAGACCTGTTATTCTCCCAAACTGCACATCTCTGTGCATAAAAAAAAATTTGATCAACATCAACTTAGTAACCATCAACTTGAATAAAAATTGCCTCAAAAGAACGTAAACAACACTTCAGCAGTTGTTAGATATAAAGATTTGTCAAAAATGTTTCTTACATATCCATTACCCGCTATATTATTTTTCAACTCCCACAATCCATTTCAAATCCAATGTCTCATAAGAGAATCTACGTTCTAGGTCACTTAAGTCATACAATGTATAAGAAAACATAAGAAATTCAATCTGTCTTTACACAAATGGAATGAACCTACACATGATTCTGCATTCGCATAAAACAGAAACAAAAAAATGAACGACACATTTGAAGGTTAGTTCTAGTGTTGGTCTTTGTAAACCAACGCAATCAGGTTATACCTACAGTTATATCTACAGAATTTCAAGTAGTCAAAGTACTTCCTAACATCTACATAATTTCAAGTAGTCAAAGCACTTCCTAACAACAGTTTGCACTGGCACAATTACACAAATCGTAATCAACAATTTATGCTAATGATAGACAATTGGAAATTTCAGTAAAAAATTCATGGCATGAGATGCCAAGTGTACATTAAAAAAATCTTTAAGCATCTAAAATTCTGAACATACCTTGGGGATTGAGCAGCTTTCCGCCAAGGCATGAAAACTTCCCTGGATGCTTGAGGTACTTCACCACTACAGTGAATTCCAATAACAGGTAACAACACCAACACCTAGAGTTCCTAGACACATAAAAATGAACTAAATGCAACACCAACACCAAGGGATGATCCCTGTATCCAGCGATGGATCGAATGCAACTACGGAAGAAGTTTCACACAACAATTTTGTCATGAAGAGAAAAGATTGGTTTAGCAGAACACCCTTGTTCCAGTTACAACTCCCATACCAACAACGACAAAATCTAATGCTTGAGTCACTCCTGTCCTGTCAAGGGGACACTAAGCAAAGCCATATCAACTGGTCGGTAATCCTCTTTCTGAAAATAGCCAAGGCCAAGTGTTAGTCAATCGATAGTTATGCTCCCAATGTTAGGAAGCTACAGCTAAAAAGAGGTAACAAAAGATTAAATTTTAAAACTGAAAGGCAACAAGTGTGAGCACTAGTATACTCTCATAACTATTCATTTTCCCGGACTACCAGATCGACCTATATTCAACCTTTAGATAACTATTAAACCTAAGACAATAGGATCTATAATAAATACAAAAGGAACACCCCAAAAAGAAGCTATTTAACATAAAAAGCACTATAACCCCAAATACGCAATACACGTATCGATCTGATTAGTAGTTATCAAATCAGAAAATAACTTGTATAATCCACAATTCACGAATTCTGTACACTGAAGCTGTAAATTTTCTGGTGGGAACCAAAAGTCAGGTTCAAATTATGAACCAAACAGGCAAACCCCCATGTAAATTAGCTAAATATTGACTCAAGATAGCAATTATAACCTAATAAAATTCTCAAGTTCATCTTCTTACCCTCTTTCAAACATCCTTGTTAAGAATCCAGACTCCATCTGAAACATAAGCATAAATCGAGTTCATCAATATCGAATTAACCAAATCTGAGAGAAACTCTTAGAGTAGTTTTGTCAAACAGATTATAAGCGATTGTAAATAGAGATATGGAATGTCAGAAAACTAACTTGATATGGAACCAATTGTCAGCAGAGAAAAGCATATTCTGTCAAATCTGAGAGAAACTCTTAAGAGTAGTTTAGTTTGAGCTACAGATAGATTCTCAAACATCGAATCCTTCAAACAACCGAAACCCACGCCTAATTCCAACAAAATAAAAAGCCCAATTAACAAATCAATTTCTATCCTTCGATCATTTCTGAGAAACGGGATCCATAAGAAATTTTAGAAACAAAGATGGGAACCGGCAGTAAAGCTTCAAAAAATTCAATCCAAATAAAACGTATTTAAAGTGAATAGAGGAACGTATCAAACTTACTTACCAGGTTAATGGAGTTCAACCGTTACAATTGGATAAATTCTGATTTCCTTCATTAGATAGAAAATCGTAATTTGTAAATGATTTGAATACGAAAACCTTTTATGGGGTAATTCAGAAAACAACATACGGAGCATCAATCTGAAGTCAGGTTCGGTTAAAGATTTTGACTGAGAAATCAAATTATTTTCGGGTTTTTTTTAGGGTTTTTAATGAGAAGAAACCTGGTTGTTATTGGTGATTTTTTTTTGTCGAATAAAAATCATTCAGATTCAAAGTTGGGTTTCGGTTAGGGAGATTAAAAACTAAGAGAAGTTTTGGGTTTTTGATTTTGGAGAGAGAAAATTATAAGCTTAAGCCGAGAAAACGAAGAATAAACAGTATAAGCAAAGATACGTCTAAGGTTCCATGGGAGGGAAAAGAATTTTAGTGAAATTTTTGTTGAAAATTTCGCGGGGTTTAGTGCGCCAAAACTTTGTTATTCCCGCTAATAAAGATTGAAATTGTGAAATATCTTGATTATACGGATCAATGACGTCTCATAGTTCGCTGTCGTCGGATTTGAAAGAGACAAGACCAGATGTAGAAAAATATGCGGAGTGGATTTGATTTTCCGTGGAAAAAATTTTGGTGGGAACTTAGAGAGCCAGATTTTGGTGTTTCTACCCAAAATTATCACCCACCGTCACCCCATGATGTGTCCCATATAAACTAGGGGTGTAAATAATACCCGAAAATACTCGGCCTGCCTGTATCCGCCCGAGCCCGCCTGTACCCGAAGTAGCCCAAAGCCTGTTATGGCCTGTCATGGACCACCCGGCCCGGCCTGGATTAAATTATTGGGCGGTCTCGGGCTTTGCGATTAATTATGATGCCCGACCTGGTGCCCGGCCTGAAAGCCTTCTACGTGCCATTAATCATTTAATATCCTCTTAAAAAGACTTAAAAGTTACAATTTTATAATTGTCAACTTTGTGTCAAGAAAAATAAAATATATAATTGTTTTTACTTATAATTAACCTTTTCAAAACATTAATGGTAATATATTTTCTTATTAGAAAGTTTATTGTACTCTAATTAATTATTTATTATAGGCTAAAATTAAAAATTTGTCACTGTAATTTAAATATAAAATAATACTATCACTTACGATATGCGGTGTTGGAAAGGATATTGTATTTAATACCGTTCATTTGAAAATTTAAACTTAAAAAAAAAAAAAAAAGTAGTGGCTTGTCCGGCCCGATCTGGCCTGCCCATATAAAAAGCGGGCTTTGGGCGGTCTTTGGGTAGCAAATTATCTACTTGTGCCCGGCCTGTCCGGTCTGAATTTGTTTACGGGATCACAAATGTTAAGCCTGGCCTGCCCGGCCTGTCTTAGTTTTTGGGTTGGGCGGCCCGGTCTGCCCGAATTTACACCCCTAATATAAACCCCATCCCGACGTGATGGATCCTTACATAACCGCAGTCGATCCCGAATGGACAACAATGGACCAGTGAGAAAGCGACATGTTACGGGGAATGTTTTGGGGTAAATTACGGAATAGAATGCAGTTTTGGTAAAAATGGACCATAACCTGTTTATAGCTCAGTCGGGATAATTATATCATTTGTAACTAGTAAAATTTTGTTAATACGTCATTGGATAAGATTGATGGATATGAAACTAAGTATTTGGATATTTGGTGAAATCAATGTGGGAATTCTTTTTCCGGCAAGTCCAGATCCTCTCCCACCCATAAACCTAGTTTCACTACTGATAATAAAGAAACCGATGGAATATCCAGATAAACTTGAGGAAGTTCGAGCGACATTGGGTGAGATCGATGAATAATCGAGGAAATTGGTGGAATCCGCGTGAAATCATATGAAATTGAGTAAGATTGATGGATGCACATAAGTCGAATTCAAGACAAGTTTATATAACCAAATTGTGTTCGGTCTAAATGGATGCACATAGAGTTTTACATAAGTAGGTTTTCAGAAAGACTTGTACAACTCTAAAATTTGTTCAAGACAAGTATAGGAATCTATAATTCGTAAAGTAGTTCCTTGGGACGCCCCAAAAAAATACTTATGATAGAACCCGAAAAGAAAGAGAAAATATAAACCTAGCCATCTCTTACTTTCCATACCTTTCTATTACCTTTTTATCTTGGGCTATGTTTATCTTTTAACCTCACTCAAAGAAAACTGAGAATGAGATAAAATTAAGAAAGCCTAACTTAACAAAAAAGAAACATTATATATGAACTCATCAAAATATCGTGAAACTTAGACCGAGAAAAATAACAAAAAAGATGGATTCAGTGTTAAAACCACTTTAGCATTCTCGATCGTCGAATTTCCACTGTAAGTCATCGTCTGTTTTTGAAACCGCCTCAGCACTAACGTTGTCCCTTTGTTTACCTTATAATAAATATTGCTAACGAAAAAACGTTAAATTTAGATAACTTCTTTCCAAATAGCTTTACCAAAGCAACATTAAGGAACTTTTTTTTTCCCCGATCAAGAAATTTCATTCAGAAGTGGTATAATTACAAGAATTAGATGGAAGCCTGACAACAAGCTGGGATCCAATCCCTTTTGAATGAAAACACCAATCCTATGAAAAAGAAAATCCCCCACTATAACATTCACACCATGAATAGCCATATAATTGCGCAATCTTATCAGAAACTTCACTGTATCGCTCCCCAACTCTCCTAAGGTGGTAAAATCCAACACGCCAAATCCGAAACCCTGAGTTGTACACTTCTCTAAATATTTGGTTTTTTCCGACCAACAACACTATCAATTGCTTGACCTGGGACAAAAGTGCGCACCCCCCCCCCCCACCCCCACATGTGAAAGAAGAAATACCAGTGATATCCATACATACATCATGACCACTATCCCAATTGTGCATTAAAATATTAGCAGGTCTTAAAGCCAAGCCGGTGTCTGAGAGGAAACCCAAATCCACCTCTTTCCTAGCTGGGACACCCGCACGATAACAAATATCAGCAAAGGTATCACGAACCATATCGTGTCTGTATTTTAGATCAATCTTGTGAGAGCAATGTAAAGCATGGTCACCAAAAATATCCATCTCCCTGTCACGACTGGAACATGTTTCTCCTTCTTCGAAAAGAGGAATCCCAAGCCCATAACACAAGATATCTCTAAAATGTCGAGGGCCGAGTTTTTGGTTAAGACCATCAATCTGGATGGCCATCAAATAATCTTGTGCATGCTAAAACTCGACCATCAAATAGTTGAGGGACGATTTTTTTCTTTCTTTTGATCGGTAAAGAATTTGATGCTGGCAAGTTTCGGACTCAGGACACTGGTATGATCACCCAGTGATTTTACCACTGTACTACATTGGCACCGACTATTAAGTAACTTTAACCAATTGTGATTAGAAGCAACATACTTTTCATGGACAATGTTTTTCCATAATTTATCGCCTTCAGACACATGTATATCTCCGAAGCCATTTAAGAATGAGAGCCTAATTCATAAGATTCTTTTTTTTTTCTTTTTTTTTCTCAATTCTGTACCACAAATCTTCTTATGCTTACAAATACCTAACCGTTTTACCAAGGGTGTATTCTTATTGTCTTATACATTTCATTTAAGGGGATTTTGATAAAGTACTCCTGCTTTTTGAACCTTTATTAAAGTATCCTGTTTTATTCAGAAATCCCGAATCGGGCTCGACGAACCTGAATCGATCCTGAACCGGGGAGGATAAATCATTGGATGATCCTGAAAGCGGTGTAATGATCCTACCGGATTCGACGAACCTAAAATATGTTGTGTAAGGTCAATTTTCTACCAACCAAAAAACCAAAACACTTGGGAGTGATGAACCCTCATTGGATATGCTTAACGATTTACATAAGGCAGTTACAAGTAAAAATTCATTTGATTTTAAATTGCGTTCATATACATTATAAGCCAATGATAGATATATGATTTCAAACTTAAGTTTTTTTTCTTGTTCATTTATTTTCACACTGTTGCATTCTTGCAAAATGGTTACAATTTTTTTTTTGATTGAAAAAGAACATAAGTTGATTCCAAGTCAAATTTATTCGACTTAAATTTACATTCTTCTCTGGTAATCAGATCACCAGTACCAAAGACCAAAGACCAAAACCCTTTTCCAGTAGCAAGTACCAGGTCGGGTAGGAGACAAAGATCCCGATTGAACATAGTTTTTACCGCATGTCCAAGTCTTGCAGAACTCGTAGTACCAGGTCAGATTACCAGTGCCATCGTCTAATAATTTTACCAAAATAGTCTTTTTTGGGGATTTTTTTTTTTTAACAAAAATGTATCAAATTTTACTATGTCTTCATTATAGTGTGAAGAATGTGTTAAGAAACACGTCCAAGTGAGGATTAGAATACGAAGGATCGTTTTTTTTCTTTACACGTTGTTGTTGATAACCATTGGATGTTTCTCAACCAATCAGGTAGGCGCCGGAGTTAGTATAATCGTACAACCTGCTACACTGTATGGTACCCAAATAGTTATTATCACCCAACCAACCCTAATCTCTTCACTTCCCACTTGTGCTTTGCGCCGCTCTCTGCATCCTCTCTCTTCATCCTCTCTCTAGTAATCCTCTTTTTTATCGAAAGAAATGGGATCTGAAACGAATCCATTGAGAGAATTAGAAGATTCAATTTCATTGCTTCTTTGCAGAGACACATAAGTGAAATCATAGATCCACTGAGGGTTGAGAGTTTATGTAAAAGTGAAGGTAGAGATTCATCGAGGGTCAAATGTAAGTCCAGATTCACTGAGGACAAAGTGGAAACTCTGGTCGAAGTGATGAAGCCGAAAGAGGTTTGAGGGTTTTTGTTGTTGTAGGGATTGTTATAAAGAACTGAAATTATTGGAGTCATTTCGTTTTGTTGTAAAATCCCTCATTCTCAATCCATCAATATGTGCACCGTGGGCATAAATTTGCACCCCCCAAGTTCAGCAATCATACTCATCTTCTTCTCTTTCCCAAGCTCATCAACCCCAATCTCATATGACCTAGAAAACCCCCAAAATCTTTTGCTGCTGCTGCGTTGGAAGAAGTCTTCAATATGATTACCCTAGATTCAAAACAACCCAACTGTTATTCCAAAGAACCCTGCAATTCCACTACCATTAGCATCAACTCCATTTTTTTATACGGATCCATGAAGTCTCCATCTCGATTTGGCAGCGGCTCAGCTGTTTGAAGAATTATTCCCAAAATAGGAAGGAATTTAAGGATGTACAAGAGAGAACACCCTGCTTAAGCTAAGTCTCATTTACTGCTGGTCATTTGATTGGTTTTGATGGGTTATTTAGTGTTACTAACTTATTTTGGTTGGAATTCTTGATTCTGTAGATAAGAAAATGAAGAATGAGGTAGAGCCTTCTGAATCAGTTGCTGAATTTTGCGAGGGATTCCTTGTTAATTATTGCATATCTTCAATGTGTATGTTTGAGATCTCTATTTCTCTACGAGGTAGTGTTTTAGAGATTTACTCTTACTGGTTTTATGTGAATTTTACAACTTTATAAGTATTATGTTATTAGAGTTTTATCTAAACTCACACTAGGAAGTCATGTTTAGTTGAAAGTCATGTTTCCATTCCTTGCACGTATTCCCTTAATTTTCATAATACTAACAAGTTGTTAGTAGTGCTGTTAGTAGTGTTTCTGAAAGGAAAGTGGACCATTAAAGTTGTTAGTGGGACTAGATAATGGTCATTATCTTGAATTGTTTGAAACATGTAATTGTCATTGCAGCATGTAGTTAGTGGGTAGAAATCATGTACTCGAATTTCACCTATATAATGGTGTTCAGATTATGACCTTATGACATCGAATAACGTTGAAACAATGTAGTCTCTCCTAGCATTTTGAGTTTTTCTTTCTCTTTTCCATTTCTCCTAGTTTTTCAACATTGATAATGTTTTATTTATTTATTTTTTTTTTATTTTTTTTTGGGTTCCACTAGATTTATTTTAGAAAATTGTTTGCAGGTTTCAAGTTTTGTTTGGTATACATTCATTTGTTTGGCTATTTACTGTGTCTAGATTTCTTCCATTTAGTTTTGGCGAAATCAGCCTGTTTATCATGTCATTGTTGGCTAGATGGTATCCGGATCTTATTGAAGAAAATCAGCTTTCACCGTGTTTGGCAAGTGCCTGGCAATTGGTGCCGTTAGCTCAAAATTACGATAGTGTTGTTGTAAGTGAAATTGAATGTTGTCTATTGACTCCCATGTAATCTGAGCAATTAATGCAGTATTGAAGTTTTGACTTTCCTTGAAAGAGCCTCCTGTAGAATGTGTAGAATGTTAAAATATCATGTTATATATATATGTTATGAATACACTGCGGAGTTGCTTAAGCTAACAGATGGTGGAGTTTAAATGACAGAAAAAATCAGACAGAGGGACTGTGGCTGTTAAAGCAAAGGAAATTAATCATAGTGCAGGCAACAAAAGTTTTGCCAGCATGGAATATGATTTGGTATGCATTAATTGTATCTCATTCCATCTACTGATGGTTTGTTCGAATTCGTGTTTTATATACCGTGTAGTGTTAACTTACTTGGTTTGTATGCAACTGGTTGCTGCTTCAAAGATTACGGAGAACAAGCCTTGTGATCCGGTGATTTTGTTCTCAGAAACCCATGGTTCTAAAAAATTACCACCGAAATGTCAGGAGATGAAAGTAAGACACACTACAAATATACTTTGAATTTTGTGTCTTAATTAATCTCTGCAACAGTATATAATCATGTATGGCTGTCTGTAATTTATGTAGAAAATAATGGAGGACATGAAAGAAGCAACACTGTGAGGAGAATCTAGTAAAACTCCATCTGACATATATGAAACTGTCTATAATGAACAACGTGGGAGTCTTAACAAACGTCATCGCAAAGCTTCTCACACTCACAAGAGTTTGGATGATTTAAGGGGAAAATAAATACAATTGTTGAACGGAAGAATTGAGTCTCTACAGACAGAAAACATGCTACAAAGAAGAGAAACACGTCGACTTACTGATCTAATGAATAGTTTTTTTTCTAAACATTATCCTTACATGGTTATACCAGATGTATCAGATGATGAAATGGAGGATGATGCGGAGGTCTGTGGGCTAGATGAGGATCTTGATGTGGAAGGTCAAAATGATGAAAACTACATCCGCAACTATCCTGATATGGAGCCCCGAAATGTGGAAGGTGCCATGGATGATGAATGATTTTCTTTATTTGAAAGACTGACATGGAGGATCCCAGTTCGGAGTGGGCCAGCCAGTGATGAATGAATTTCTATTTGATTTTGTTTTGTGTTTTTTTTCTTTCTTGTTTTCTTCTGGTATCAAGATATTAAGGTAGGGAGAATGATAACGTGTAGTATGGGTTTTTGTAGTAAGGTGTTATGACTTTTTATTCTTGGTTTTGGAAATGAAATGCATATTTTATTAATTTGTTTTGTCGATGCATATAATAATCATACAAGAAAAAACAACTACATTTATACAAAAAAATTATTAATTAGAATATGATCAAAAATGGTAATTACCATATTAATTATGATAATTATTTATGAGTTTAATTACGATATTAATTACGATATTAATTACAATATTAATTTAAAAATAAATAAAGATTTTAATTACCATATTAATTACAGTAATTAATTGTGATATTAATTACGGTATCATGCATCCATAAAATCAAAATAATTACATTACGAAATGTTAGTTTTCGTCATAGTTGCGGAATGATTTGGGAACCATACGCCAACTAGTAAATTTAATTGTTTAACGATTCGGTAACTATCAACCAACTTCAACCAACTTCAACTTAATTTCATATACCTATTGTAATTGTGAAATCATAATATTTGGCTACCACCAAATTAACTGCTAAATAATTCCACAACAAGATTTTAATTTAGTTGCCATATTATGTGGCAAGTTACTGACAACTACGATGACTATGTTGTTAATATGTTTGGAAACTCTTGAACAACTGTAAAAATTAATGATTTTAATTAATTGCATTTAACTAAGTAATTTATTTGGCTTCTATAACATAAGTTGCCAAAAAAACCATGGCAACTAGGTATTTTTAGTAGTTGCCTTTACATTTGGAAACACCCCATACGGCAACTTAGGCTCCGCAACTAGCATTAGTTGCCTATGTGTTTGGCAATTAAAAACTCATTTTCGGCAACCAAACTGGTGTGGTTGCCAATGCTTAGGTTTTTTGTAGTGTTATATTACCGAAGAACATCCTAGTAATATAAATCACCTCACAATAATATTAATCGTATGGTAGCGAAACAAGATATTGTGGAATCACAAACGATGGGATGAAGATGTTTGTGACTACTTTTTATATTGCCTACCGGAGACCTCGATCAAATCTTAGACAAGATAGTACTCAATATGATAGAATAAATCAAGATCAGAACAGAGAAAATAGTTTGGTCTGGCTTCACAATCCCAATGAAATCTTTAAGTCGTTAACCTATAATGGTTTTAGGAAAAACCTAGGTAAAGGAGAATCGACTCTAGTCGCAGCTAGTATCACACAGGAGATGTGAGGATTAGGTTTCCCAGTTGCTAGAGTTCTCCCTTATATAGTCTTCAAATCAGGGTTTGCAATCAATGTTACCTTGGTAACAAAGCATTCAATATTCACCTTTGTATGAAAACCTGATTAGATTCAAGCTAATATCTTTCAACCGTTAGATCGAACTTAGCTTGTTACACACAAATAAAAAGTGACTCCAGTTAGATATGGGTAACTGTACCTAAACGTGTACACCTTGTCGGCTCAATAATAGTTAATCGAAGTTAGCCATATGAACACTTTCATATCAACCTTGTTCATCTTAACACAACTAGTTCAAATGACTCAAATGAAACTAGTTATAGAGTTATTCAATTTTTTATATTCTCATAGAAGTATACAAGACACAATTGAAGCAAAATCGATTTCGATTCACTCGAATCAATTCATGAACGTTATAGTCACGGTTTGCAAAAGATTGCATTCCTTAATTTATAAATGTATTAGTTCATGAACAGACCGATTTTAGAACATAAGCCACTCAAGTGTGCAAACGGGTACGCATACCTAAGTAGCCAGACTTGGTCTGGGTTCGTCAGTATGCGAACGGGTATGCATACTGTCGTACACCACCAAACTCAGTCGAATTCCTGAATTTGAACTTACGCCGGTACGCATACGGGTATGCATACTAAGTTTCCGAACTTCAACTAACCAACCAATACGCATACCGGTATGCATACTATGGTTCCCGGACTTGGAATAACTTGCAACGGTTAGCATACAAGTACGTATATTGTGCTATATCCAATCATAGTTAATTATTATAAACTCCCATTTCAATCATTTAAACATTCTTAGAAGACGACAATATAATAGTTGTCTCACACAAACTATTAGCTTCAAAGTAATTTTCAAGTGATTGATAGATCAATACGAAACATTTCGAGTCTACATCAAATGACTGTCTCACACAAATCATATAAGATGTTACCAGGCGATTTTCACATGATCATCTTTTGACTTTCGTCAAGAATATAAGATGAACTTGGTTAAAGCGAAAGCTTAGTACCAACATATATTTCGAGAAATATGTAAACAATTTAAACTCAACCCGGAATATCAAATGTGTATAATCGAAGTCTATATAGCTATACGACTTTTGTCCCGAATAGGATATAGAGTAGAAATAGACTTTTAAGTGATATATGAGTTCAAGTCTCCACATAACTTTTGTTGATGAAGTTCTACAAGCTCCCCTTAGTAGTTATTCGTCTTTAATCGATGAACGTCGTGGAGTCTAAAGCTCAACTACACATTCTATCCTAATCTGAGACTTAGCTATAAATAGACTATAAATCAAGACTTATAGTTTTGGCAACTAAACTTCACAAAAAAGATTGAGATAACAACGCTTGCGAGTTCGACCGAGCAGTGATCTAACACCATCAACTTTATAAAATTCATCTCCTTGAAATTTATTTCGTAATTGAAATGACGGGGGTAACAAGTACACCATAGTTTTTCGAATCAACCTATACATACATATCTTGTGTAGTTCCACCAATGTAATAACGGCCAAATAGTTACTTCAACAAGATGTAACTTGGTATATGGTTTGAGTTCGTCACCGAACTAACTATGAGATCTTACCAAGTGGATTAACGTACAAGTGTTATTATTTAATTATAACTATAACAATAATTATAATGAAGAAAGTAAAAATAATATCAAATACAAGATTTTGTTGACGAGAAAAATTGTTTGGAAAATTGAACTACGGAAACTAATCCATATTTGAATACTCTCATAGTTAATCCTCTATATTAATTGACTACCGCAACTTCGTATAGTTGAAACCAAGTAAACTAAATCATTTATAGTCGCTTGATTAAATACTAAAGTCAACTTCGTTTAGGTTAGACTAGAAAGTCTAGGAATGTTGAGACATACAAGTATTACTCCGAAGACATGAAGAATATGAAGAAGTAGCGAACTACAACGCCGACATCATCCTTCCACTTGAGGTTAGTAATACTAACTTGAACTTGTTTCATTCCTAATATATCTTTCAAGTCGTTCTATATTGAAAACATAACTGCGAAGCTGTATATATTGTACATATTGTATAATACTCTAGTGATATGACATGATCATAATAGTATCATCATAATATTATGGAAGTAGACTACGAAGCATAACGCTTATCTTTTGAACTTCGTAGATATGACATCTACATAATCTTGTATATATTGTTATGATTATGCGAATGAGTTATGGTGAATATTTCATCCTAGGAAACAATGTTTTACATTTGTTTAAAGGAAGTACATTCATGAACTTGTTTTATGAATTGAAAGGAAAATCATTAGGATTATTGGTCCGGCTATTCATTGCAAATCTTTGGATGACCAATATGTGTGAGATGGTAAAACCGATCTTAACATATATTATGTATCTTGGTATAACTAATCACAATGCCTGACTTATGATTTGGTATGACTAGTTTTTATTAATTGGTGTAACCGATCCTAAGTAATCACCATGTGATGGTATGATCGATCCATGTAATTGGTGTGACCGATCCTAGTAATTGGTGTGACCGATCATGAGTATGTCTAATCGATCCTTGTAATTGGTGTAACCGGTCCTGGTAACTGGTGTGACCGACCACAAGTAATACCATGTGTATATGGAACCGATCCTTGTAACTACTGTAACCGATCCTAGTGACTGGTGTGACCAATCACAAGTATTTCCACAATTAGGTATAACTGATCCTAGTGATTGGTAGAATCGATTGAGCCCATGTATGTGATTTGGTATTTGATCAATCACGTGGTAGTCTTGGAATACATGTGAACCAATTCTAAACTTGTTTGGAAATGTGGTATAACTGATTCCAAGAATACAAATCCATGTAAAGATGAAATAAGGATTTGCAATGAAAAGATGTCAACATACTTTGAACACGAACAATAACTCTTTATCATTTATTGTTCAAAGATATTCCTTAGTACTCAAGGACATCCTATGCCGAAATAAAATGAGAATATTTTAATTAAGGTCTTTGGTTTTATATCTTTAATTACCAGCAATTAAATGCATATCTCTAGAGAATAAAAATTAGTAATGTGCGTTTACTAATAGGAGATTTTCTAGTGGACAAGCATTTACTGGAATTATGAAAACCAAATATTTCTATTCATTGCATATCTTGAGAATATTTTCAGTTTTGGAAATTCCTTGGTGTCCAAACATCCTTGGTCTATAAATACCTAAGTTTGCATATCTAGCAAACTATCCTAAGAGCCAGGCAAACTTTATTTCTTGTTGTTTCTGGTGGAGCCGTCTATTTGGAGAGGAAAGTATCCTAATTAGGTGAAATATATTATGGCCACTCGTTTTAAGACTTTTGTGGGACCAAGAAGCTCTACGAGTACATACCGTTGGTGGGAAACTAGATAATTGCAGTGTTTTTAGTTTTCGATTGATTTGATTGACTAACGGTTGTTGAATTGCACCTAGTTTTTTATTCTCGAGAATCTTCTCTTCTGATATAAGATTCACTCAAACTAAATCGAAGAATCGACGAGATCTTTATAACTGTTATTAGATCTAAATACCAAAAACCAAAACCAAAATCCTTAGTCCCGAGCAAGTCAGGGTAGAGCAGAGATAATATCTCGTAAAGATCTTATCTCCTAAATTATTGCTAAGTTTTTACGCTAGCTCTCCTGCCTGAGCAACCTGTACAAATACAATATAAAATCCTTGGCACCTTCCGTGTCGTGGGTGGAACAGGGAGTGGACACACTACTCTAGTAGGGTTTACGCATTCACGACCGTCAAAGTAGCATACCTACTATATCCCTTCCCAGTGCTGCAGGGCTACAGGGAGGAGCCCCCCCTTTCACGATCTTGCTTCCTGCATAGCTACGGGAGGGAGTCATCCCCTTCACAATATTCTAGTATTGTTTCACTTGTTCACAACTTCGAGGGACAATAATCGATACCTTCTCGATAGATAGGCACATGAACCAACGAGTCTTTCCCTAAGAAGAATTTTGGAAGATGTTGAAGAGGTAATCTGGCTTATCGTTCGATGCGCGGGGCGGGGAGCCAACCAGTACCCAAGAACCAAACATCACTCATACGCTAACACGTATTGTCAATCAAGAAACGACCGTCTCCAGTAGGACAAACCAGCCAAGCCTTTTAAGGCCAGGCGAGCACGAGCACCAGGTACAAGTAGTTCCAAGCGGAGACGCTGTGATTGATCACAAGAGATTCAAGTGGTGTTGTGCAGGTTTTTGAAGATTAAAGAAAATTTGCAGACGAAGAAGATTTCTTATTGGTTTTCGTATCTTGCGAATTGTGTGCATAAACCTTGATCGGTTGGGATCCAACTAGAATCAGATTTATTCGATTGATTAGTTGCGTGAGATTGACATTCTCAATTTATCTCTTTGAGATCTATTTTGATCGAGTGTGAATCTATACTTGACTATTTCGGTAGTTAAAGTTAGATTGATATAACCATACAAAGGAGTTTATTCGATTAAACGGAAGAGCCTTTATCAACGACCCATCTATATCTTGTAGCAAAGATCAATTAGATTGGTTACCAAATAGATTCTTCCTTTGTTGTTTGGAATACGATCCAAAGGACTTGCTATTCACGTGCGTGACTCTAGAAGTCCAAGGCGCAGAGATACTGAGGGAACTAAGTAGCTAGGGGTAGTCTGCTTGGTCTCAACTATACGAAGTTGGTTTAGATTTTGTATAACGTCTTAATTCTGAGAGTATTCAAAACTGGACGAGATCCTAGGGTTTTTCTACATTTGCGGTTTCCTCGTTAACAAAATTTTTCTATGTCTTTTACTTTGATTTTCGCATTATAATTGTTTATTATAATAAAGTAAAATACACATACGTTAACTCCGATAGTGACCTATATAGTTTGGTTATTACCGAACCTGTTATCAAGTAGCACACTTTGATTGTCGTATCTTCTTAATCTTGTATCCATAGTCAATCACACAAGTTATCTTGTTATCGTATTATCTCGATCTCGTATCCATAGACGATCACAGAAAGTGTGAATACCAAAGTTGTTGTATTGTCTCAACTTTGTCGATAGTGTGATGTATGATACTCAACTAAACACTTCTAATCCTAATCCGAGACATGGCAAAATGTAGACCAGAAATCAAGGTATAATTTAATTATCTAAATTTGACAACAGGCTTGAGATAACAAAACTTGTGAGTTCGATCGAGCAGTGCTCTAACAATCTCCCCTTTTGTCAATTTTAGTGACAAAATTATCAATACATATGGATTAAAAAATAAAAACCTTTCAGCCGCCAAAATCCATCATGCTTGATCTCCTTGGTTCTTCAACATCGCCTTGAATTCTTCATTGTTTCAAGTTCTTCGATGGTTCTGTGCGTGTTCACCTCAACACCGTTGTTGTTGAAGATCTGTAGCGATAACAACAATATTCTTTCTCAAAAGTTAAGTATAATCAGGATCAGTTGGTTTCCACAAATAAGGAAATAAAATATTTTCATACTAATTTTCCAGATTAATAGAGGTGACAAGATTTTGAATCTTCCAGAAGGTGGAAAAGTCGTCATTTCTGTTGTTACGATTACACCTATTCAAAACCACCGTGTTGAACTATTTGATACACTGATTTTGCTTGATGATCTTAAGCATATCCATGATGACAGAAAAAAAACTGAAGATGTTGATATGACCATGATGATTATAAACTGATATGGAGAATACCAATAATTCAAACGACTTTTGAATACACAACCATGATGAAAACCATGAAGTCAGCTCCTTTCATACCACCAAAGGATGGAGAATTGGTTGGATTTATTATTCAAAAGATTTCTTATGAAGAGGAGGATTCAATTGAAGTTGAAAGGCTAGGGAAATGATAAAGGAACATAGTGTCAGGAACAACAATAAATTCCAACAGTGGTAACCATGTTGAGAATTCTGCAACTCACAAAGCCATCCAAGGAATACACTTTTTGTTAACGCATCAGGGGAGTCTCAGGTATTACATAGACTTATTCTCAATCAATTTTTGTGCAATTATCATCAACTCTTTATTACAGATTTCATTACTTTTGATCATAATTTTAAGTTTTTATTTCTCAATAATAACTTTTTAAGCATGAAAATTATTAGTTGGAACTGTAATGGGTTTGCAAATAACAACCCTAAGAATCATATCAAGGATTTTAATTGTTTTCATAATGCAGACATAATCTTTTTATCAGAAACCAAGATAGATTCTCGAGACCTTTAAATTTTCCAAATTTCTTTTTTGTTCCTAGTACAGGGAGAGCTAGAGGTCTGGTACTCCTATGGAAGGATGGTTTTAATCTTGAAATAGTAGCACATGACTGTAAAATGATACATTGTCTGATAGTGAGTGATCCTTCTAAGCCTGAGTGGCTTCTCACATGCATGTACGGTAACCCATACTATAATCTTATAGATGCTCAATGGAGTTTTATAGAAGGTCTAGGTAAAGACAATCCTAATATACCATGGATATTTATTGGTGACTTAAACATTAGAGGATAAAAATTCCAAATTGCTTTTTCTTCTGTATCTTCTAGTATTGTTTAACATATTGATAATGCGGGATTGAATAATTTGGGTTTTTATGGAAATCCTTTTGCTTAGACAAGTAATAAGCATGGAACATGAAGAATAAAGTGAAGATCATTCAGGGATTTGGTTAGTGTTGATTGGATATTATATTTTCTTGATTCCCGTCTGCTTCATCTTCCACAAATGGGCTCAAACCATTGTCCAATACTTCTTAATTTGTCTGCTAATACTTCTAATGGTGGTAAAACTTGGGAATTTTATGAAATGTGGCTGAGAGATGAAACCTGCAAAGACCAAATTCATCTGGCTTGGAATTATGAAGTTAGGGGTTCCTCTGCATTCATTCTTCAGAAGAAGCTGAGTTATACAAGAAGCAATCTTTCAAGATGGAATAAGAATACTTTTGGGAATATCCAAAATACAATTCAATCTCTGCGACAACAAATGAATCTCCTGCAATGCAATGATTCTAATGGTAATAATACTTTTAAAGTTCAACAACTTGAGTCACGGATAAAGGAATTTGGGAAAAAAGGGAAGGTCAGTTCTGGAGACAAAAGTCTGGAGATCATATTACTGATATGGATAACAATACCAAGCGTTTCCATATGATGGTCAACTACTAAATATCCAAAAATAAATTGAGTCTCTTAAGGACAACAATGACAACTGGAAGATCAGACATGGAAGATTTACTTAACCAGCATTTCATCCAAATAAGTACAACATCTTCACAAAATGTCAGTGAAAGGCTTATCAACTTGATACCAACACAAATTACAGAAGTTGATAATTTATTACTCATAAGAACACCTGATACAGATGAGATATATTTTATTATCAAATCAATGTAACCATGGAAATCTCCAGGTACAGATGGTTTTCCACCTGGATTCTTTTAGACTCAGTGGGACATTTTTGGTAAAGATGTCATAGACGTGGTGCAAGGATTCTTTACAACGGGAAAGATCCTTAAAAGCATGAAGAAAAAAAAATATTTCTCTTATCCCTAAAGTCAATCTGCTTCAAAAGCCATCTAATTACAGGCCAATTGCACTATGTAATACAACTTATAAGATTATCTCCAAGATACTTGCAACAAGAATGAAGATTTATATGGACATGATAGTTTCTCCTATGCAATTTGCCTATGTTTATGGAAGACAAAGTTCAGATAATGTATTCTTAACTCAAGAACTGATACATTGTATGAAGAGGAAGAAAGGAAAAAAAAGGTTATATGACTTTAAAGTTAGACATGCCAAAGGCATTTGATAGAGTTGAATGGGTTTTTCTGAAGAAAATTATGCTTCAAATGAGTTTCAATTCTACTTGGTGTAACTTAGTAGAGGAATGTATTAGTACTACATAAATCAATATCAAGTTGAATGAAGCACCTTGTACTTCTTTTAAACCCACAAGGGGATTGAGGCAAGGTGATCTATTATCACCATATTTGTTTCTTCTCACTATGGAGGTTTTCACAAGGGCTACGACAGATGATGAATATACAAATAAAATTCACGGGATAAAGATTTGTAGGGCTGCCCCTCAAGTAACTAATCTACTGTTCGCAGATGATTGCTGGCTCTTTACTTAAGAAAACCTTTATAATGTTAACAACTTATTGGATGTTATTAAGGAATCCAGTGTGAGTTCAGGGTAGCAAATAAATTTTCAGAAATCTGTTGTTTATTACTCCAAGAACATACACCCTAGGTTTTGTAGAATTCTCTCTATAAGGCTAAAGGTTCAGTGCATAAATATGGAAGAGAAGTATTTGGGAATTCCATTATTTTTAAATAAAAGAAAAACTTGTTCTTTTTCCAATATGATCAAGAACATAAAGTGAAGGCTTTTAAGATGGAGGGGATTTTTTATTAATCAATCAGTAAGGAAAACTCTAGTGAAGCAGCTATGCCTCTACATCAAATGAGCACATTCAAGTTACCAGACAATACCATTGATGGCCTTGATAAGGTTCAAAGGAAGTTTTGGTGGAACAAGAAAGGAGGTAAAGGAGTTTTTTACTATGGCCTGGAAGAATCTCTGTAGAGACAAAGATAAATGTGTCTTGGGGTTTAGTGATTTAAAGCGCTTCAATCAGACATTGTTAGCTAGATCTGCCTTGAGGGTGTGTAAACAATCTAATCAACTCTTTTGCAGTATATCTCAAAGCAAGGTACTTTCCACAAAATTCCCTTTTACATGCACCTACAGTTAAAATTCTTTATGGGCTTGGAAAATATGTATGGAAGTATAGACTTCATCAAAAGATACAGTTTTTGGCAGGTGGGTGATGGCACAAAGATTCGAATATTTCTTGATATATGGATTACAGGGTTTGAAACACCTCCAGTTCCTACTGACAACAATGAGCATATTATACAGATTTATATCTTTCTTCTGACTTTATAATTCAGATTCTCTGACCTGAAAAATTGATATAATTGATTCCCTTTTTGATAAAGAGACTGCATATAAGATCATCCAAATTAGAATACCTAGAAATGCTGAAGATAATTTGATTTGGACTCTAAGCAATAATGGGTTATTATAAGTTGGTGGAATTAAAACATAGTGCTCAAGCTCCTGGTATCCATAATCAGTTAGTCATTGATGATAGTATATGGAAAGCTCTATGAGGTTTAAAGACAATATCAAAGATAAATCTATTTCTTTGGAAGTGTATGACTGACAGCATATCTACCTGTTAGAGGATTTTAAGACCTATGGTGGGGAAGTTACACCATGTTTGTTTACTTCTGACTCATTTGAGTCATCTGAATTTGAGTCGTCTGGATCTGACTGAAATTACATGACTTGAGTCAGATATGACACAATATGTTTGTTTTGAGTCAGATCTGACTCAATTGACTGGAAAATATATGAGTCAGCGGTTTGGTCCCATGACTCATGGGTATTTTTTTACCTGACTCAAACATGTCCGAGTCATGGGTCGAGTCAGATATGACTCAAAATAGAAAACAAATAGTCTGACTGCTGACTCGGCTCGAGTCAGGGGTTGACTCAGATTCAGATGCCGAGTCAGCTGCAAACAAACAAGGTCTTCTTAGTAAATGTCCTTTTCGTGAGCAAGATTGGGAGACTACAAACCATCTTTTTCTCCATTGTTCATTCACCAAAACTATTCTTAATTCTGTTCCATGGGGTCTTAGTTTTCTGCACAATCAGATCGGTATTCAGTTTTGGATTATGAGTTGGTTCAGTACTCGATCTAAAATCAGTGAGGCTTGGATTTTTCATGTTACTTGTGTTGTGTAGGAAGTTTGGAAGGAGAGGTGCAGAACTGTCTTTGAAGGAATTAAGCCAAACCCAATAACTATTATTAGGAAAATCCAAAATTTGCTGAATCTTGTAACAACAGGCAACAATACCACCAAAACCATTGGTACAGTGGACAAAACTAGGAAATGGTTACCACCAGAGCATCTTTTTGTCACAGTAAACTGTGATGCATCCTATAAACTATTATCTAAAAACTGTGGCATAAGACTAATTATACGGAATTTTGCAGGTGAGCATTAACTCTCCAATTGCATATTCAAAAATGAATATCTAAATGCCGAGGAGGCAGAGTATATGGCGGCTTTGGAGGTAGTTTGTTGGGCCAACAATCTCAATATGGAACACATTATTCTGAAGACATCAAATGTAGCAGCTGCAATCAATGGAGCAAACACCTCCATCAACTAGGAAAATTTACCTATCATTAAAGACATTCAATTTTATCTTAGTAATATTCGATTTTGGAAAGTTCGACATCTAATAAGGGAGTGTAATAAACCGACAGACATACTATTTTTGAACTCAGACGGGAGAATGTTCCTGGTTTTTTATGCACTCAGTTAGACGAGGATATGAGAGACATTCCTCCTAACCGATAACCGAATCTTTTTGCCCAGCAGCAAGTCCCAAATAGGCCAGGGATCTAATCTCATGAAAGTATGGCCAGAGTTTTACGCTGGCGTACCTGCCTAGTCATCCCTTAATTAAAATTTTATTTTGCATCAAAAAAGATAATATCGAGAGTTTCAAATTCAGCTAACACGTTTATAATTCTACGGAGGCACGCGCCATTTAACCTCTTTTCCAGTTAAAACCCTCCAGACTTGAAAATTATCTGTTCGGGTGTGGAAATGTATTCGTCGGCTCAAACCTCTTTTCCAGTTAAAACCCTCTGTAAAAGTTCCTCCAAAAATACCCAAAATCCTCCATGGATCCAACTCCCCTACTTCTAACTAAATACCCTACTCTCCATCATCTCAATTCCTGCAATTCCATGAAACAACTATCTCAAATTCATGGTGTAACCATTAAAACCGGCATCTTTGGCGATAACTTTGTCGCTTCAAGAATTCTTTCCTTTTCTGCTCTTTCTCCAAATGGTTCTCTTCCTTACTCTCGACTCGTCTTCTCTCATATTTGTAAACCTGATATCTTCACTGCCAACACATTACTTCGAGCTTACGCGTTTAGTTCAAACCCAATTGACGCAATTCTCTTCTACATTCATCTTCTCGAGTCTTCAAATCTTCGCTTTGATGTTCATTCCTTTCCGTTACTTCTTAAAGCATGTTCAGAAATTCCTTGTCCTTCGTTTGGCAAAGCGCTTCATTGTCAAATTTACAAACTTGGATTTTCCACTGAAGTTTCAGTTTTAAACTTTTTGATGCAAATGTATGGCTACTGTGGTTTGAAGGATTCTGCTAAGTTTTTATTTGATAAAATTCCTGACTATGATGATGCTTCGTGTAATATTATGATGGGTGTGTTTTTGCGATATGGGGATTTTGAGTCTGCTTGTAAAGTGTTTCGTGAAATGCCGGAGAGAAATGTTGTTTCTTGGAGTGTTATGATCAATGGGTATGTCCAACGTAGTCGTTTCAAGGAGGGTTTGGAGCTTTTCCAAGAAATGTTGGAGAAGAAAGTAGAACCAAATGAAAGTGTGGTAGTAAATGCTCTCTCCGCGAGTGCTCACATAGGGGCATTGGAGCTAGGGGGATGGGTTGAAGGGTATTTGAGAAAAAAAAGCTTTAGATTTACTGTTCGAGTGGGTACTTCTTTAATAGACATGTACTTAAAGTGTGGGTGTGCCAAAAAAGCACTCAAGGTTTTTGATGAGATGGAGGTAAAGAATGTGCATGCTTGGAGCGCCATGGTTGGTGGGCTTGCTGTTAACGGGCGAGGAGAGGATGCTCTAAAGCTTTTCTCTCAGATGGATAGGAATGGAGTCAGGCCAAATGAAGTAACTTTTATTGGAGTCTTGAATGCTTGTAGCCATTCAGGGTTGGTTAATGAAGGTAAAATGTATTTTGACTCCATGACAAGTATTTATGGATTACAACCAAATATCCATCACTACTGTTGTATGGTTGATTTATATGGTCGAGCGGGTTTGTTAAATGAAGCTGAGGAAGTCATTAAAAGTATGCCAATGACCCCAAATTCCGCTGTTTGGGGAGCTCTTCTCAATGCTTGTAGAGTACATGGAGATACTGAACAAGGAGAACAAATTGGGAAAAAACTGATTGAATTAGAGCCGAATCATAGTGGGAGATATGTAACACTATCAAATCTTTATGCCGTAAAGGGGAAGTGGAAAGATGTTGCGGAATTGAGGAAAGTTATGAGAGATCGAGGGATAAGTAAAACACCTGGATGTAGCTTCATAGAGCTGAAAGGAAGAGTGCATGAGTTTGTTGCAGGGGATAATTCACATCCTCAAAGTGAGGAAATATATGACAAATTGGACGAGATGATAAATAAGTTAAAGTTTGATGGTTACAGTCCGAAAACGAGCGAAGTTCTGATTGAAATGGAAGATGAAAAGAAGGAAACTGCACTTTGTCGTCATAGTGAAAAGTTGGCTATTGCGTTTGGGTTAATCAATACTGAGCCAGGCACCACTATCCGAATTACAAAGAACCTGAGGGTCTGTGTGGATTGTCATTCAGCTACCAAATTACTTTCGAAGATTTATACTCGTGAAATCATCGTCAGAGATAGATGCCGCTTTCACCATTTCAAGGATGGTGCTTGTTCTTGTAGGGATTTTTGGTGAAGTCTAACTAAAGTATACTTCTTGCACCACAAATATTGCTGCTCCAGGTTTTGATAGTTCTAGAATGTACAGCTGGTGGCGTCCAAATGGCACTGGCCTACGATCTCGCCAACCCAACTTTGAGGCGTTGGTTCTTGTTGAGGTTTGTGCAACAGCTTTCCCTGTAGTGTAATACTATGATGTTGTTTTCCAAGTGTAATTTAGGTCACAAGTTTGGTTGACTGTTGGCTTGAACTCAGTTTGTAGATTCATTTGTTTGTGAAAGGTTTCCCTTTTGTAGAAGAGTTTATGGGGAACTTCTGCCCAGTGTTAGAATTGTGTGCTTTACCTTATTATTGAAGAAATGATAGTTGTCTTTTAACACGGATCAGATCATTAGTATATACACCAACAGATTTGGTTTGTCAACTGGAATATATACTTTCGATTGTAAGAGATATTACTGCTAATTACAACATTGGGGTTCATCACACACATTTTAAGGAACGAAAAGTAAAACTTTGAGTTGCTCTCTCCATTAGCTTTGTTGGCTTGTCATATTTTGCAGGTTCGGAAGGTATCTTCGTGATAATTCCTCCGTACCATTTTCCTCCAATTTATGGTGTTAATTTTAGTTCCTGCCTTACGGGGAACCAGATTCCAACCCCATGGCAATATTCTTCTTTAAGCCATGGACTGAATCCTCGACTAGTCATCTCTCCTAGAGAGCCCTCTGGTACCTCACTGTAGGTGGTCCTGAGTACGAAAAGCTTACACATCCTCATGCCGGGCATAGTTCTTAGGGGATTACCTCACCCCCTAAGTATCCATCTTCTGCTTTTCTTCACTTTCCTAGCATCCATGTAAGTCTCGCTTGTACAGATGTTACGTGATGTTCCATATCATGATCATATAACATGAACAAAGTCCTGTTCAGTTCAAGTTACTTGGCGGACTGGCAGTTCGATGTTGCTTATCTTGTGTTTTGCAGGCAGGATATTTAGCAAGGAACTGGACTGTTGGCAATTAATACATCCACAACTATGGGGGTGCTAAGAAGGGGACTACAGGAGATGAGCAGACTCTAAATGACTGTAAAGCACTTTGGAGAATTGTAACCGACATGGCTCCAGTAATACCTATTGGCATGCTTATGCTTCTTCTGATCTGTGCACACAAGCCATCTCCTTTTATTTCAGTTTCTCCCTTGTATTCCAGTTTCGTGCACTTCTCCCTGAAAACCACACTCCTGATGATTGGTTACCAGAATTAGGCATGCCTTAGCTGCTATTGGAGAATATGTTCCGTGGTTGGCTTTTACTTCTGACCAAACTCATCCGCCTTTCCTCTTGACGGGTCTGGTGGATTGAGGAAGCTTGAGAATGTGAAGGAGATGGAAGGAACGACATGAAACCCGATGAGAATGCAGAAGTGAATAGTCTCATGAGTAGCCCAAATAACATATAACTGTCAACTAAGAGATAACTATATACAAAGTCAAGTTAACTTTATCAATGAAACAATTCATTATTCGGTAAGATATCTACACGTTTTTTCTCTTCTTAGTTCTGTAATCTTTTGATAACAGATGGGCATATAGAAGCTTGTTCCATGTATCTGGTACTCCAGGGAGACACCAATGACTACAATCTTGTGGGTAAGGAATTGGCGTGCCTGGCTCCCTGTGGACTGAGGGGTGACCATCATTTCTAAACTCTGTCAGATATGTAATGTTGAAGAACTGTATATTTCTCTTCACGTCTTTCATCATTTCAATTGTTTTATAAATAAATATGTTATTCCATGGCTCTGCATTCAACTTGGTGTAGTCAATTTCTGGTAAAGTACTTGTGTCACAGTGACCACCTTCATCCCATTTTCCTTCTCTGCAATAGTATGGTTCAAAATCATAACCTGTCAGTTTATTCAGGGTGCTCTGTATTTTCTTGGATCGTACTTAGTTTGAGCAATAATATCAATTTGATCAACCACAATCAAATTCATTGTGCTTTTTTACTTGCCTGAAGTGTGTTGGAGAATAGCTTCGAAAGAAGATATAGCTGTTATCAGGATGTGTGTTCTGAATAACCCATGATCGCCACGTCTGTAGAGTCTTCCAAAATGCTTCCTTTACATTCATTGTGTTGTTTATCTTCCCACCTTCTTGAAAATAGCATCCCCTGACATGAAAATGTAACAGAACTAATCATTTTCTATAACTATTAAACAGTTAGATACCAGTTCTAGAGAAGAACAAAGTTGTACAGGAATACAAAGCTGGACATTATACATCTTAATGGTCTTATCTTCGTTCCACCAGTGTCCGGCATTAAAAATTAGGATATTGGCTCCACTCCACTGCTTAGACCGCCAATGCAATTGATCAACTCTAACTGTGGTTTGTATTTGATTAGTGGAATTACGTGGTGGACGATCGACAATTACCAGGAAAGGAACCCTGTAGTATTCGACGGTAAGGTTGTAGTCATTGAATCGAATAGAGAGGTATCCTTTGTGTTTTGTGATAGGGTTTCCATTTTCTTCATAGATGTTAGTGTGGTTTGAAATTGCCTGTGAAAGCATACATACCAAAGATTCCCATTGGTTCCTACCTATCGAATCTCCAGCAAATACTATTCTCCCATTTTTGCTCCTTTCCAGAAAATCTGTTGCATTAAATCTGCAAATCATATATAAATTCTCATAACATGCAGAAAAGAGGAAAAAAAGAAGTGGAGAATCAGAGGCTCTGATATATGCACGCAATCACAAAGCAAAACCATTACCAGGACCCCCACCTTGGAACGGAGCAGTTGTCTGGTTGCCATCTCCATTTGAGATAACCATCATCCTTCCGGCCGTTTCGGTGACATTTAAATCCAGGATCGAGAAACGGGCAGTTTTCATTGTAAGATCCAAGTAGATCGGTTCCATCATCTGGAACCCATTTCCCTTTTGAATAATCACAAGTTCCACGTTTGAGATTTTGATAGCTCGGCAGGATTTGGAAAACAAATCGAGGTTGGAAATAATCAAAGTAGCCGAGAAACAAAGGGAAAGAAAAGAGAACGATAAGAAAAGTGAGGGTATATAAGAAGTCTTTTCTATACAAGTTTTGAATATTTCGGACGGGACAATATCGAAGATCCATGACAGAAGGGACGACAACTTTTTCAAGGTTGCTTTTATAGTTTTTGGAGGAGCGGATTTAAAGGTGAATTTTCAGAGCGAGTGTTTCTTGACGAGTTGCATGGAGAAACTCCTACCGTTTTTCTAGTGTACCTACTGCACGTTTCTTTCTCTACCGTTTCAAGCATTGCCTGCCAGGTAACAAGAGTTTCCTGCGGTCCTGCCAGATAAGAAGAGAATATAGTCATGATGATTTCCCGCATGATATAATCGATTTGAGTCTTGATCATAACTTTTTTCATTATCTGATGCCATCTTTAAAAAAAACTAATCTATGCGGAGGAGAGACAACTAAATGTACTTAGATGTTGGTTTACAGTATTTACTTCGAGGTAAAATGACATTCAAACTTTATTCCCCCATTTGCAGTTCAGTGATTGAGTTTTTTTTTTTCATTTTTTTTTGGCAATCAAACTTTATCAACTAGCATGATATCCTTCCAATTTAAGAAGAAAGTAGTGTAATTACAGCATTCAAGTTCATAAGACACTTGCAGAGGAAGCGAAAGCAAGAAAAGAAAACTCCGAGATGCTCTCTCCATTGTTTAGGTTGGCTTGTAATACTTGGTAGGTACGAATGGCATCTTAGTGATGACTCCTTCATACGATTTTCCTCGGACTACGACGTTAACCTTAGTTCCAGCCTTGTGGGAACCAGACTTTACGTATCCCATCGCGATATTCTTTTTCAGGCATGGACTGAATCCTCCACTAGTCACCTCCCCAAGAGCTGACCCTTTGGAATCAGTGACCTCGCTGTGACTCCTTGGAGGTGGTCCTGAAGAGATAATACCTACACGTCTTACTGATGGACCAGTCTCGAGTTGCTTGAGGATTACCTCGGCACCCAGGAATCCACCTTCTGCCCTTCTTCGCTTGCCAATGGCCCATGTAAGCCCTGCTTCTACAGGTGTCACATGTTGTTCCATATCGTTACCATATAAACAAAGTCCTGCTTCAAGACGGAGACTATCTCGAGCACCTAGACCTGTCAACCTTATCTTTCCTTCAGACTTCTCCAAAATTGCTTTTGTAAGATCTAGTGTACTCTCAGAAGGAATAGAGATTTCAAAACCATCTTCACCTGTGTACCTGTAAATTTCATGCCAGAACTACGATCAGAGATGATAGAGAATTCTTTTGCAAAAATCTACAGTAGTTCAAATGTGCTACAAAAAAAGAAAGAATATTTTAGTGAGGGCTGGGGTGATTAGTTTTCATTATTTCTGGAAGAACACTAGATTGCTTTGAAGGTGCAGTTTTAGACCAAAATTCGATGCCACAGTAATAATCAAGTTTTACAATGATAATTTACTTCAAGCTGAAGCATAATGATAAACTCGACATACCCAGTTCTTGTGAGGTAGCAATGGACACCGTTGATATCCAACATCTTGAACTCCCCAAAATAGAACTTGCTCAAATCATCTTTAGTTAGATGCTGAAGAACTGGTGCAGCGAGAGGGCCCTGTTAAAGAATAATCCAGGAAATGCTTTATTCATTTGTATGCGGTAAGGCTTAAATACTTGAACAGAGATTAAGCAAGAAGTGAGGGAAGCAGGGTTACAAATTGAACATACTAGAAACAGAAAAAGTCAATGTCCAGCATAAATGTAGTGAAACAATTTTATACAGTGAATTAGACCGAATAGACAATAGTGGAAGTCTCAGGATTGTATAGTAGTAATTCACAATAATTCAATTGGTGGATCAAAATTCAAACACGAACTCTTTTTACTTTTAAGAAAGTCCAGCAAATATACTCTAATATACAGCAAGTAACAAAGACGATACTGAGTGAACCAAGCATAGGAACATATTGAAAACAGGTAAGCAGAAGCAGAAATAAGAAATATTATAAATTTACCTGGAGAGCTATAAGGGATCTCTCATCATGGATATGCCATGAGACATCTCCACCCTTGGCTTTGAATGCCTCCATATGGGCTCCAATGTGAGCTAAATCCTTATCCCTACAACCGGCATTCACAACCAGGTATATATGATCATCGGTGACTTTAGTGATCACAGAATCATCAATAGCTCCACCCTTCTCATTGGTAAAGACAGTAAGACTACCAGTCCCAGGAGCAAGTGAAGCAACATCAGCAATCACAAGCTTCTCAAGGAATGGAATGCAGTCTTTACCCTTGAGGCTAAGTCCACACATGTGGGAAACATCAAAAAGACTACCATTTGATCTGCAATTGAGAGTGGAATCCATAATTGAATCCTTGTACTGGATTGGCATGCTCCAACCAGCAAAAGGAACCATTTTTCCTCCATGGGCAACATGGAAATCATAAAGAGCTGTCTTCTTCAGCTCAGCAGCTTCAGTAGCAAAACATCGTCGCACTACAGATTTCTTGTCTCCCTGAGCAATGCGGCGAGTGATTGATTGCCCAAGCTGCCAGAAACCTCCTCCTCTCATCTTTATCCTAGAAAAAGGAAAAAGATCGGATCTATTAGATGAGACACATAATTACAGGAATCATTCAATAACATTGCATTTACTATCTATGATGGAATCTCACTAAGACTATTAATCCAGATGAAATCTTTTGTAAAAAGATTCATTTGAGATCTCTGATTGAACGTTTTGCAAATTAACAATCAGCACGAACGAATACAAAAGAATACACGAACGAATCAACCAGAGGATATAAATCGAATAAATGGCAGAGATCTCTAAAGGAAAGGTCAGTAAAAGCAATCACAAATACATAAACCCAATAAGCAAATCCAACCAAATCCTATTACGTTTGATGAAAAAAAAAATGCAGATACAGAGAGTGGTAAGGGCTTACTTACTTAGGTATAACGAGCAGAAGAGAGAAATAATGTGTTTTCGTTTTCTTTTCTGTTTTTCTCTCTTTATTTATCAGATTATATCATATTGACATAAGGAGGTAGTGGGTGGACAAGGGTTCCCTCTGCAAGAGATTAAGATTGTTCTCACATCGCTAGTGAGTGGTGGTTGGTAGTCCCAGACTCCCAATCCTCTCCCTCTCTTTACTCTCTCTATCCCATGTATCTAAAGGTTACAAAGCAAGCAATTTTTTTGAGGACTTATCTTGGACACTCATTTTGTAACGTCCCCATTGGTGTTTGTTCTATAATTGGGTCTGATATGTGGGACTACCATTGAATATGATAACAGATCCCGCATTTGGAAATTCAAATGATTTGGTATAATATTGGGTGCAAATACACAAAAACCAATGTTTTCTCAATGATTTGGTATAATTCGAATTTGTTTTAGAGTTTCAATAATTCCCAGCCTGTGTGAGGTTACACTGAAAATTGTACACTGGCCGACCTGCAAACCCTTTTACAGTTCTTACATATGGTCTATAAATAGATAAACTAGAAAACTAGTCAAAATTGAAGGTGATTTGGGAAACAAAAATTAAATGCATCACAAATTCTGTGGAGCAAGTAATTCAGTAGTGTCTTTGAGGATCTTCTTTGCACGCCAATATACGGCATTTACCGTTTCTGAAGTCCCCATCTGTAAAATTTGCCAACACAAAAAAATTCAACAATGAATAATAATCAGGTTTTTTGAGATACCTTAACTGCAAGAGTACATCATAGTAATGAGAGAGAGAGAAAGGGATTATTACTTTGATCTCCATGGAGTAATAATCTCGCCACAATCCAGTATCTTCGTTATATGTTGTAAGTGCAGACTCGTACAACTTGCGCGCATTTGAAAGAGCGTTCTTATCGCCAACAAACGCAAGGTTAGACTCCAACTCGATGCAGCTTTTGTAGAGAGCCAGACTTGGGTGAGGTGAAGCGAGAAATCTGCATTCAATGCACAAGGGAAGGTTAGCAAATTTTACAGCATGGCAAACTATTATCTAGCATGTGTCAAAGTTAGTGATCTGCAGGGATGTATTTGGTTAGAGAAGAATAATGACAGGTGATTAACCTATAAATGCTACACACTTAAACGTCAACGATGTTGTTCTTAAAAATATAAAAACTAAAATGGATGCGTTGGGTAACAACGTCCGCGACATACCTCTTGTACACCTCTCTCGCACGTTGAAGACCATCTTTCTGAAGAACATGATGGACTATGGCAGAAGAAAGTGGAACGTTGCCTTCATTTTCTTTGGTTAAGAAAGCTAGAAAAGTCTCAACCAGTTTCTTAAAATACTTTGGTTGACTAGAAAAGAACTTGATGGCCTGCAAACAAAACAGTGCCAAAAATGAACTTGCTTAAGCCTGCCAGATTGAATAAACCAGCTTGCCCATAGAAACGAAATATTAGACCTAGACAATCACCATTAAGCAGGAACTATTCAGGGATGAGTGAATGTATCTTTATTTTATTGAAAAAGATTGAAAGAACTACTAATGATCAACTTCTCAATAGTGCATGAGTAGTCAATGTGATTGGCAGGAAGCTTGATCACAACTCTTTCATTCTTTTCAGGTCTTGTGTAACGTTGCTCCAAAGAGGAAACAGAAAACACAGGATGATGACAGTTTCACACATCTCTTTTCTGTAAAAAAATCTGTGTGCTCTTATATCTTAGCACACAGGCACTACATCGGATTGCTAGCACAGATATTAGTACCAGTGTAAGTTGTGTAACACTGTTGTTTGACAAAGTCAATAAGTCATTCTAAAATATACTGAAATGGGGAAGCTCCTATAAGTAGAAAGAGAAAATAATATCCTCTAATCCTTTACACGCTTGTATGACGAAGTCAATAAGTCATTTTAATGAACTATAAAGGGGGAGATCCTATAAGAAGAAGATTTTTTTTTTTAACTAATCTTATTTTTCTGAAAATTAGATATCTAATCCTTTACTTGCCATTTCATACTTTAAATCTATTCTGAGTTTAAGATTCTAGCATCTCAGCAGAGCAGAGTAATAGGGAATCTCAAGTACAATGACAACGCAATAAAATCATAAAACAGATAATAGCATACATGAGAACGGGATTCCATACCATATGCCATAAGCTTTCAGCTTCTGAAATTGCCACTTTTGATAACACGTTTTGCAGAAGCTCAAAGACAGAACGCAGGTCATCCTTACTAAGAGAAGCAGATTCCCTGGTCGTCCATTTCATCTCTATTGAAACTCTTAAAACCCACACCTTCACTGAGCATGAAAGTTTTCCATTAGAAAACTTTTCTGCCAGATTCCTAGCTTCCTCTAATCTCCCTAGTTCCAAGTACAGTGAAATATGATGGTACGCAAGATCCTCCGTGATGCATCCCATAGATTCAGCCTTTTCAAATACCTTAAACAGACGAGATGTGAATTCTACTGTTTTATCAGAAACATCAGTCGGCTCGAAAACTTGGGAATCTTCTCCTTTTGGCGCAATAACATCCTTCCAAAAACTGGTATAGAAGGAAAACATCTCCGTTGAAGGCATGCTTTCAAGTGCTTCCTCATATACCTGTGCAGAAGAGAAGAATGTCAATCATCAGAAAAGTATGGGACATCTGAAGCAGTTAACAAATAAATATAGTACTAGATGTGCGTATGAAATTCATCAAAGTTCTACTAGTTTTCGATTTTAAATTTCACAAATTTCTATCAACTGCAAATGAGATCCACAGAGATATTTAAAACTCAGCCAGAAAAGGACAAGTATGTTCTTTTAAGTCAGGAGGACAATCTCACGATTCATGTGTCAATAACTAAATTGCTCGGTGAGAGTTGAAATATTGCTTACATCAACTGCTTTATTTAACCGGATAAGCATGTCCTTTTTACGCATATCCTTTGTCTTTTCAAGATCACCAATTTGAAGCCTTGCTAACCAATCCCAATACTCCGCTTTCTTCGCGAAATCTCTCTTCATGCCATCCATCATTTCTTTCCTCAACTCTTCAGAATGGGCCAGGTCTATACCATCCAAAACCTCCAAAAACCGCTTTCGCAGACTCATGCTTGTTGGAAGCGCTTCAATTGCCCCACTATAGATAGTCTGAAGAATAACCGACCCCTGCTCTCTAAAAGTATCCTTTTTACTCTCCGACTCTCCCTCTTGGACATCAGTACCATCGACATCTTCCTTTTTCCCATCCAGAGACATAAACAAATCCTTGTTTTCATCTCTCCACTGCTTCTCATCAACATCCCCTTCTTTTCGAGCCAACGTCCCCGTATCTTCACCAAGAGCAGTCTTTCGTGCCTTCAGCTTGTTAAGGTAAGTCAACTCCATTCGTAGATACTCAACCCATAAATCTTCAGATTCCGGACATGCCCTCAACCCATTCTGCACGAGTGCACGAGCTGCAGCAACATTCAAATTGTGGTCGAATTCCCAACTTGCTGCATATATCCAAACACCAGGTACCTTAGGATGAAACCTAAGCACCTGAGGTAAAATCTACAAAGACACCCCAGTAGTTTCAAACAAATGTTAAAATTTCACCACTTTCAGCAAATACTCAATCACTATAGTCCAACTGCTACTACAATCACAAAACAGAACCAACAGAGAATGTACAATTGGCAAGGGGCAGACTCTAATAGTTCAAATCCTCAGTGGTAGCGATTTCTAACAAATAAACACTAACAAAACGGAAAAATAAAATTTTCAAAATTCATGGTACTGAGATTTAGAAGCCGTACCTTCTTCATTCGACCATGACCGCGTTCTCTGCAGAACTCAAGGTACCTAAACCAAAGATGAATATCACCTTTAAACCTGGTTACAGCTAATCTAAAGATCCCAAGTATTCTCAAAACACCGGCAATATCAGAAGAAGATCTCCTTTTCCTTTTCTTAATACCTTGTTCTTTCAAATCTTCAGAAACAAATTTCTTCCGAAGTCTACGAAGTGAATCCAGTTGTTTCTCATAATCAATGTAAGTTAAGAAATCTTGTTTTAATGGACTTGGTCTTTTAAGTTTGTACTCGAACTTTCTTCTCTTGTTAACGATTTCTGCTATTTCTGGGCGACTGAAAAGACCTCTTTTTTCTAGGTCTTCTAATTCATCTAACATACGCTCTAGTCTGTACTGAACTACGTCCGCCATTTTTGATCAGCTGGATATGGTGATCACGAAGAAGAGATTTAGAGGAGAAAATCAGAGAGCCAAGATTGGATTTCTAGAGATAAAAATGGAGATGTTGCCTAGGGCGACAGTGGAGGAGGAAGAGATGATTTTCCTGTAAGGTTTTAGCTAGCTTTTAAGGGTTTTTCTTTTGTTGGGTAAAGTCAAATCGACGGTGTAAATTAAATGGACTGTCAGCACTGAAAAATATATGAGGCCCGTATATGACCAAAGACTGGCCCATCAATCGCTGTATCTCCCGCACGGTTGAGCATGAAGGTGAATCCGGTTTCGAGGCACACTGAAATGTTTTGAGGCAATAGCTAATGATGCCAAAATAGGGTCACTAAGTAAAAAAATTCATCATCCCTTATCCATTCGTTTTTGTTAATAACATGACTACTCTTACTTAATTAGTGGTAATGAATAAGATCAAATTTAATGAAAATGGTTAATTAGTAATGTTAATTCATTGATTAAATTAAGCTGTTAATGTTATATTAGTAGAAATTAAGTTAAGTTGCTAATGTTATATTAGCAGAGAAATCAGATTTTTTGAGAGGAAGAAGAAGAGAAATGAAAAACTAGGTTTGAGATTATTGTGATTCAAGATGGGTGATTCCAAATGATGCAGGAGTATTTTTTTAATGTATTTTTTAGCTTCTATTCTTCAAAAAAAATGAATTTTCACAAAAAAATTCGGAGTTCAAAATTAAGTTCGATTGTTATTTTGGTAGCAAAACTTTGGGCGCGAAGAACGGTTCGACTCCTAGTTTACAGCCGAACCTTAGGGTTTTATAAATATATGGGTGGTTCGGCTGATTCGTACTACTATAAATTTCAGCCGAACCTTTTGGTTTAATGAAAATGGCGACTTACCGAGAAATGTTCGGCTAACTTATGTTCAGCCGAACCTTGTAATGCAACTTCCAAAAAAACTTAAATTATCAGAAGGTCCGGCTGAACACATAGCGAAGTCGAATCAGCCGAGCTTCAATGAATTCGATAACTTAGCCAAGTCAAAGGTTCGAATAAAAACCTAGCAAAGTCGAATCAACCGAACATAATGTTTCCCTAAACTATAACTTATGTTCGACTTAAAATTGCTACTATCAGATCAGCCGAACTGATCTTCTGAAAAACAAAAAACGAAGAACAAAGCTAGGTTTGGCTCTAATTTTGCAGCCGAACCCCCTTCTGAAAACACTAATTTCATCTAATAAATCCTATTTTATCGATCAAACAAAGTAAAAACAATGAAAAACAAGATGGGTTCGTAGGAAATACCTTCTAATATACATTGGAGAGTAATTGAGATTTGTATTTCTCCTTCCAACGTCGGTTAATTGGATTACTTCTTCACTTTGTTGAGAACTTGGTTGATTGTATGGTTAATCGACGACGAAAAGAAATTTCAACGTTTATGTAGTGGACTTCACTACAATTGGATCAACAGTGGTAGTAGGGGTCTCTAAGGATAGAAATGAATTGATGTAGATAGAGGTAATTAGAGATTTAGAGTAAGAATCAGACGAATAAGAGGGATAATGATAAGAAGACATTGTAGACCTAGAAGTTGCAGAAGCAATTTAGGGAAGAAGATAAAGTTTTACATAATTCATTAGCTATGTTCCGGAGGTGTACAACAGTCCATTTATCAGGCTGTGCGACCCACTACTATCGTGCAGAGCACGAGCCGCTCACATGATTAACAATAAGTACTACTAACGGCACCTGACTCATCATTAGATTGGTCCTGCCCTTAACCAGATGGTCTGCCTCATGTAGGTCCATGACAAATACCCACTCCTCCAAATCATCCTTGTCCTCAAGGATGAAAAATAAGAACTGAGCTCGCTAAGGAGAGGCACTGTTGTTGCTGCAACCGCATCTCTAAACCAGTAGTAATTGGTGGACTTCAAGGAAAAATTCATAAGCCATTGATGTTTTTCGAGTGAATTACAAGGTTCCAGCTTGGTCACGGTTCCATCATGGTCACAATCAGCGTCAAAAATGGTAGAGTAATTGGTTGTGTTAATCCCCATGAGCATACTCTCTTCATCACTGAAATATAGCCCAAGTATCTTATCTCCAATTTAACCCCTCTGTAACATTCCAGAAAAGTTCATGCTTTTGGACATAATGATCCTGGTGATAAGAACGAAGTCGAAAAAATATAACATCCAATATAAAACTTCACTCATTTGTGCTGGTATGTTGCTCTTCGTAGTGATGACCTTCAGCAGTTTATAGAGTTGGTTGAAAGTAATATTTTGTGCACGGCAAAATAAATTCCAACCGCTACAGGTGGAATATGAAACTTGAAGCTCTACTTTCCTGTCCCCCGTTGCAGCAGAGCGGTGTAGTTGTCGATTAAGAAGTTGGATAAGCTTGAGCACCCTACTTTCCTTTCTTGGAGGGTAACACAAACCCCAAAAGTCTGAAATATTCGAAACCCATACACGAGAAACTCCAACTGCAGTGCCAAAGTTACAACCTTTTGTATCGATTTTAGTTTCGCTGAACATATTTGTTCCATAGTACCTTGTTGTATCAAGCAACACAACTGAGATAAAACTCAAATAAATCCAACAAACACTTTCCACACTCCGTAAATCTATTGAGACGACTAATATGAATTTCCACCTCAAGTACCCTACCCCCAACAATACAGTCAGAATATGACATGCCGCGAGCAAGACTTGTATTCCACTTATCCTTGCCAGGAACTCCAACTTGATAGAACCAACAGCTAGCAAGGGACTGTGCAGAAGTAAAGCTGTACCGAAAAGTCTAAAATATCTTATACGAATTATGAGACTCGCCACATCCATAAAAACACGGAACTCCACAAGGAACCATCTGCATTCAAGACTTGAAGCAATTGGGTAACAATCAATAAGAACACCCAGAATTCATCAGGCCACGGCTGCAACATGTGATGAACAGAAATACAAGGGTACACTTGGCAAACACTATGAGAGAATATAGCCAAAATACTAAATGTATGTGTATGTACCAATTCAGTCCTGAGATTGAAGACTGTATAACAATAATAACACAAAATGTGTTCTCTCACTGCTCCCTTCTTCACCAATAGACCGCTCTTAAGTTGTAATAGTAAGTGGTTCTCATTCCCATAAATACCAAGGATAATATATCTAGGTAATCCCAGTAATGCAATGAAAATCAAAAATGTATCCACAAACATTTTCTGTACCTCTTAAATCGAAAAGGAACAAGGTTAAAAGTAGTACCTCCCATAATTCACCATCTATGTCTCCTGTAGCATTATGTAACCCACGTTGAGTCAATTTAGTCCAAACGATATGTTCCTGCAATAGCTTTACAACCACTCACAAACACATAGAAAGCAATAATTGCTTTCTCTATTGTTAATGGATCTAGTGATACTAATGAAGTTCAGGAACACAAGGAGCAATTATTGGCGTAGGTAGAAAATTACCTTCATCTGTTGCTGTATAAGTAGAAGAATTTTGAGAGAAATCGTCTACTGAAATAGAATCCAGTGGAATTGATTTCAAATCACCATTGATTTTTTCCTCGAGCACCTTCGACTCCGATTCACCAATTCTGTTAGAATAATATATTATTGAAGAAGAACCTAAAACTTCATCTGATATTGGTGGATTTGAAGATCGATGAGTGAAATTAAGAGCTGAACTTGAATTAATTATCACTTCTTCTATGACAATCTCATCCTCCATCTCCGTAGGTTCGATATCCCCAACCTCTTGTAGTGATTCCAACTTCTTCTCGGTGATGGAAATGAGAGTTTCAATTTGTAGAAGATTATAATCACGATCTGGTGAATTCCTATCCCGATTAGACGTATAGACTTTATTCTCAAATCAAATAATACACTGTATAATGCTTGTCTGTCTTTATATTTATCTTGTTCTTAGATATCAACCCTAGTTTTTAATTCTTCAATTTCTGCTTCTACTTGTGAAGCTTTAGTTGTTGCAGCGGCCATCGTAACGGTCGGAGAATCGACCGCTCTGATACCACTTGTAGTGGACTTCACTACAATTGGATCAACAGTGGTAGTAGGGTCTCTAAGGATAGAAATGAATTGATGTAGATAGAGGTAACTAGAGATTTAGAGTAAGAATCAGACGAATAAGAGGGATAATGAGAAGAAGACATTGTAGACCTAGAAGTTGCAGAGGCAATTTAGGGAAGAATATAAAGTTTTACATAATTCATTAGCTATTTTCCAGAGGTGTACAACAGTCCATATATCAGGCTGGACGACCCACTACTATCGTGTAGAGCACGAGCCGCTCACATGATTAACAATAAGTACTGCTAACGACACCTGGCTCATCATTAGATTGGTCCTGCCCCTAACCAGATGGTATGCCTCATGTAAGTCTATGACAGTTTATGCAGGGAAGAGTTCGGTTGCGGGAGACGAGAAGAAAAAAGATTGAACTGATTTTGATTAGTTTTAGTTTAGGTCTTTAATTTAGTTGAAGGGTAACCTATTAACTTCATCACAGCTAGGACACCCCTTTTAACCATAAGTTAGATGGTCTCATCATTTATGCCAAATTTTTTTATTACTTTTATTAAATTATTATTTTTTTAATCATTTTTATTATAATTATTTATTTACATTATTACTTTTATTAAATTTATTTAATTATTTTTTCAATTTTGTAAATAATGAAAAACTTTTAATTTTTTTTTCAAAAACTTTGAAACTAAATTTAAAGAATTTTTAAAAAAAAATTATGAGAAAAGTTATAAAATAAAATTGTTGAGCATTGGCCCTCTGTTATTTGCCTTAACTCTACGTCCCTTAATCCACGAGATTGCTGAGCGTTGTGACCTGGACTTACAAGTTTGGTATTTGGAAGATGACACTAATGTAGGCATGTTGGTAGTTAATGTATTGTGAATCGTTCAACAAGAGGGTGTTGCTTTGGGATTACATCTCAATGTTCCCACGACTGAACTTTTGTGGCCATCGGGGCTGACTTTGGGGTCTTTCCTTCTAATATATGAAGACGATCCGATGGTGTGAAGTTGCTGGGAGGGCATGTTAGTTTGAATCCAAAAATTTTCCAAGACATGGTGCTCAGCAAGGTGCATAACCATTACTTTGATGGACACTATTAAAAAACTTAAGGATCCACAATGTGAGTTGTTGCTTTTCAGGAATTGATGGGTTTTCAAGTTGAGTTGTAGTAAAAAGTTCGTTGAGACTTGTGAAAGCAATAGATTTTAGACTTAGTTTTAAAGCAAAGAAAACAAAGCAAATAAATGTTGATATGTTGTGAAAATTATGGAGAGGCTGGAGCTAGGATTTCACCATTCATCAATACTTATGTGGTTCCAAATTAATTTATATCATGCAATTTAAAAAATTGATTCGATTCTAAAGTATTGCCAAAATCAGATTCCCAAAATATCAAATGTTAGTCGCAAGTATAACGCATCAAGAGTCTAAAATTAAGCATTCATCATCAAGAGAAACCACATTTGATTAATAAGAATCATTTAATTTATTTTTTATCAATGAAATTAATCATATAAAAATATTGCATAAATTTATAAAATAAATATTACCACATAACTCTTGAGAGAATGGCTTCCTCCGTCGCCCCAAGGATTGGGGTTAGCTCATCATTAGGAAAACACGCTCAAAATTCATTTTTTTTATTGCTCAAAGGTGGTGTACAAATGATGAAATGGGAGAAACAATGTTAACCGGGTTTGCAACAGTTATAAGTGTTACACACTGAAAAGAACGATAGAAACAGTACTGTCACTGATTCTCGACCCTCGCTTGTGTGTCGTTTCCACTGTTGAAAAACGACTGTCTTTGATGGTATGTTCTTCGCGTTCTTCCGATGAGCAACATCAGAAAAATATTTCTGGAACTTTCTCGACTCTGTGATGCTCTATAATCTCCCCAAACTCTCCGTAACCCCTTATATGACCCAAGGGACTCTATTTATACCCGAAAGATGCATCGAATCTCCTCCATAACTTCACAAATTCTCGGCAGTGAAAGAAAATATTTTCGGATATTTTCTTTCCTGTTTTAGATTCTTACGCGTTTTACAGCTGCAAACTCTCCTTGTTTAACTCTTACACGCCTCTAGCATTCTCCCAGCACATTCCAAACTCTCCCAGCAACAACAGACGCGTGAAAATCTTCCTCCTTTTCACGTACTCCCCTGTTTTGCTCCATGACATGATTCAGCCAATTCTGATCCAAACGAACACCCATAACAGGCCTGTTATGAAAAATCACAACTACCCACGAAGTTTCAGCCATTTAATCTCTGTAGAACATCGTCAAAATCTTGATTAAAAATCTGCCAGTTCATTACAAAGTTTTCCCGCCAAATTTTTTAAACGAAGAAGAAGGTGTCCCCCTAACCAAACCAGGGGTGCAAATAGCAGGTGGTGCTCTGGGGGTACAAATAGCAGGTAGTGTGCCCCTTAGTAATTGAGTGCTGAGGATGAATTTGGGCTATGCATAACCCTGGATGCCCCTTAGCCAAATCTGGGGTCCGTATAGCAAATGTCCTCCGGGGGTCCAAATAGCTCTTTTTGAGCAACTTTTTCCACACAAGTGTATTTCTCCAAAAACACCTACACAAACATAAAAACTAGAGCTGGCAAACAAGCCCAAAACCCGCGGGTTCACCCGACCCGGCCCGTAAAAACCCTAACCCGGCTCGGCTGGTTTCTAAACAAGCCGGGTTAGGGTTGGTAAATTGCAGGCCCGTGCACAAACGGGTTAACCCGGCCCGTCCCGCCAAAACCGCGGGTTCAGCCCGTCAACCCGCCCTGGGTAACTTGTGAAGACACGTGCCGTCGCCTGACTCGCCCCTCCCATGAGTCATATACGTGTCTGTCTTATAGAGTCTATACGTGTTCTAACTTCTCTAATCTCTAGTCTCTACGCGTGGTATAAGAAAAAGAAAAACCTAGATGATTCCCTTTCGTTCGTTTCTCTAATTCTCAGAGTCTGATCTGAAGAACTGTGAATCTCTAATTCTCAGAGTCTGAAGAACTCTGTCACTTCTCAATGTTCTCATCTTCTTCTTCTTAGCAACCTAAATCAATCGTGATTCGTGAGTCCGTGACTCTTGAGATTAAACATAAATCAATCGGATTCAGTTCATGTTAGCCTAAGCGGAATTTGTTCTTTTGATTTGTGGATAACAAAAGAATCTCAATCATCAAAACTCAAAAGGTATTATTACTTTAATTTGCAGTCTATTTTCTTTTTGGATTGTTAATATAAAAACTTTTCTGATTTTGTGGTCTTATTAATCTAACTATTTGCAGTCAGTCTACCTTTGTGGTCTTATTAATCTGATTTTGAGTTTTTGACTATATTTATATCAGTATATGATTCTAGTTCTCAGTGATTTCGATTTTTGAATGTGTGAGGGTTTGTGTTAGTATAGATTCTATAGAATCATAGATGGATCTTATTGAAATATTGAATACTGATTAAGTACTGTTGTTGAACTTTTTTTTAATGATTTTCTATGAATTGTGTGTGTTGGATTTGATTGATCATTATTTTTTCCCTAATTCTAGAAGGATACTTATTTGAATAGGTTCAATTATACACTACAGAAGTAAAACCCATATGGGAATTTTGATAATTGGGTCCAGGGGGTTTCTAGGATCCCGCAGGGAAATTGGGTTTTGGCTTTATTTGTCTATGTTTGATTAGCTTAAGGAGAAGCTGACAAAGTTTCAGGGAGAATTCACCTGATTGAGAATCTAAGGATATGGGGTAGTGACTACTAGTTAGGTTATGCTTAATGACTTGTATTTTGTACAAATTATCTGTACTTGGCTAAATCATCTCACTTCTTAGTTCACTTTTGAGATAGGTTTCTTTTTCATCTATCGGAGTACTCTTGTTGTTTGATTGTTTAGAACTCTGTTCGGTGATACTTTTGTTGGTTGATTTAAGAGTCTAGTCTTACCAATACTCCAGCAAGAGCTAGTAGGGGAACCCAGTTCAATAACATCTAATGGGTCTGTTTCACAAATTACATACTCTAATTTATTGGCAGTGTACTTAAGATTATATATATGTGTAGTTGTAAGTTGTGTACCCAAATAAATCACATGGACAAGGTCAATGGTTCGCAAAGGGGATTTTTTTTTTTTGTTTCTCCTAGTTGGCTCCACAATTTTTTGCATATAGTGGACAAGGTCAATGGTTGACTGACTGGTGAAAATTAAGAAAGTGTTTTGTCAATTAGCATGAATGTCTGCAAACTGCAATGAACATTTATCTGTCAGTGGTTCATGTAGGATAACATCCATGGATGACGGTGGAGCCAATAAATTCAGCTGACAAAGGAAAACACTAGAAGGAAGAGGATTGGCCTTTTGTGATAGGATATGTAAGCAGCTAAGCATGGCATCCAGACTGTAGTAGCATCACGATCATGCGGTGAATGCGATTTACAGTTCTGATAACCTTAACTAGATTGAATTATATTTGCAGAGAGTTTTAAATTTTTCTGTAGCTTTAAATGTTTGAGCAATTCAAGGTGGATTTAAACAAAAAAAATATAGGATGGATGTCTAACTGGGAGTAGTACATGATCTTTTCTTTGCCAAACCCAATGTTCATTTTCAGACTTCTTATATGTCTCATAAAAACATTGAAAGCACCTTTACCTTGCATTTCATTTCTCATCGCATTATATTTGGGAAGGGACCATTAACAATAAATAAGATTCTTTTTTTTTGGCAGTGTACTTGAGAACAAATTCAGTGGGATAAGAGAAGGATTCCGAAATATTTATTGGCAGTGTACCTTAAGATAGAAAGAGAGTCCAGCAAGTGAGCATCCAAGGAAGGTTTCTGTCGCAGACACCTGAAAAGCAAGTAAGCAAACCAGACTACATTTTTCACCAAGGTGTCTCTTTATACTTGTAGGCTAACATGAACTCATTGAACTGTCAGTCCACTTACAATCATAAGAGGCCTTCTTCCTGATTTATCCATTAAGATTGCACCCAATATTGTTGTTGGTACCTGTTAATCAGTTTGTTATTTAGACTTTAGCTTAGTTTTCTCAAATTCTGAGTATTGTGCTTCTGATACGCTGTTTACGTCTTGTACATGGAATGGCACTGTGTATGTTTCTTTGAGATATGATAGGGTGAGGGTTTGTGAAAGTAAATGCTTGTTCTTATGCTCACCATTAGGCATAAATATAATGCATCTAACTTATTGTAGTATGCTTCTTTTATTTCCTACAAGTAAGTAAAGTAATGTACTGAACTACTGATTTTTGAGTCTGACCTATTCTTTGTGGCTCCATTATTCTAGGATGTCAAGTGTACAAGAACAGTATAACGATGTTATGAGTAGTGAGGATGACGATGTTGAAATGGTAGATTCTGAGAATGTGTCTGCAACTGTTGGTTGTGCACCTACAACTATTTCAATTGGAAAGAAAGGAAACAATTCAAAGAAATCTCGACTTAGATCTGATGTTTGGGACTTTTTTGACCGCGTTAAAGAGAAAGATGGAACAGAGAAGGGAGTGTGTAAGGCTTGTAAATTTGGATATAAATATGAAAGCAGCAAAGGCGGAACCTCATCTATGAGAAGGCATGTGTGTCCTCAGCGTCAGTCTAAGGACATAGGGCAGATGATGTTATCTGCAAAGAACGGCCAGCTGTCTACCCGCGTACGCAAATTTGATCAAATGAAGTTCCGGGATCTTCTTTCAACATTACTCATTGCAAGAAACGTCCCATTTTCGTTGGTGGAATGGAAAGAATTTAGGGATATATGTGCTTATCTAAATGAGGATGCTAAACCAATATCAAGGAATACTGGGAAAGCTGATGTTATCAAAAGACATAAAACACGAAAAGAAGGTATTCGAAACATGTTGAAACTTGCTCCAGGTATGTTGCAGTCCAGAATTTCAAATTTCGGTGACATGTTTTGTTTCTTACTTTTGTATGTATGAGTGATTGATTATCATAATATTTGCTGATGTATTTGACTTATCCTTGCAGGTAGGATGTGTCTAACATCTGACATGTGGACTTCTGTTACGACTACAGGGTATATAAGCTTAACTGTGCACTATCTTGATCAAAATTGGGAGTTAAAGAAGTATCTTCTGAATTTTTGTGAACTTCCACCACCTCATACAGGTTAAGCACTTAATTCATGACATCTTTTATTTTATCATGTGATATTTATATATTGCTTATTTGCTTTAGTCTTGAGATTTTCCACCACCTCATACAAGTGAATTACTTAATTGGGAGTTTTAACTTTTACCCATTCCACTCTTTGATAGGTGAAAATCTTTCTGCCATGCTATTTGCGATGATAGAAGATTGGGGAATTGAAGATAAAGTATCCAACATCACCTTGGATAACGCTGCAAATAACGGAGCTTGTGCTAGAATTATGCAAAGCAGACTTGTTGCGAAGAAGATCTTGTTTAACAAGGGAAAATACTTTCATGTGCGTTGTTGTGCTCACATCTTAGCTCTTATCGTAAAAGATGGACTTGTGAAGATTGATCCAGCTGTGCTTAAGATAAGAAAGTCTGTGAAGTCCCTTAAAAAGTCTCAAGTAGAAAACAAAAATTCTTGGACATTGTTGATGCTTTAGAATGTCTGGAACGAAAGGGTAATTCGTCAAGACGTGAGCACAAGGTGGGTTTCTACTATTATTTTGTTATACTTATACAGTTAAGATTGTATTAATGTTTATAGTATACTCACTTGGTGTTGTTTTATACAGGTGGAATTCAACTTATCTCATGTTGGACAGCTGTCTTGTTTTAGAGTTGTTTTTGCTCATTTAAAGGAGGTGGATCCAGACTATGAAGATTGTCCAACTGATGAAGAATGGGGAAAATTGAAGTTGTCACAAAGTTTCTCAAGACATTTTGATCTCACCGACTTTATTTTCTGGTAGTAAGTATCCTACTTCCAATCTTTTTTTTGAAGGAGTTTGTCGAGTTCAGGTGTTACTCAAAAAAGAAAGTACAAATGATATTGATTACATTAGGGAGATGGTAAAAGAGATGCAAGAAAAATTTAACAGTTATTGGACGAACTTGAGTCCTATATTGTCTATTGCACTTGTGTTAGATCCTAGATATAAACTTCATTATCTGAACTTTGCTTACTCCAAGTTGTATCCTGATGTAAGAGTACTAGAAAGAAAAGTTAATGATGTGCGTGATGAAATGAAAAAACTTTATAATGAGTATTGCATCTTTTCAAGAGCTTCTGGAATTGGAACTCAGAATTTGGGTACTCAAACCGATGGGAATTCTGCCCATCAAGGAAGTGAGTGGTACGAGGTAATTTTGAAGCTTATTTATTACGTACATGTGGTCTTGTATTATTTTGTGTTTTATCTGTGTGTGTTTGTGAAGTTATTGTACTTTATGTTCTTATAGAAGATAACTAGTACTTTGCTCTCATTTCTAACTTCTTTCTTGTTTTATGCAGGAATACGCTGCAGCACAGGAAAATGGTGGTGGTGATCTGCAATCTGACTTGTCAGAATTAGATCTATATCTTAGTGAGAAACATCCTTGTCAACGGAATCCATCATTCGACATCCTAATGTATTGGAAAGGCCAGGAGCAACGATTTCCAGTTCTTTCAAGAATGGCTGGGGACATCTTGTCAATTCCTATTTCAACCGTCGCTTCAGAATCTGCATTTAGTATTGGCGGAAGGGTAATTGATCGATTTCGGAGTTCCTTATTACCTGAAAATGCTGAGGCGGTGATAACAACTCGTGATTGGGACCTTGGAGTTGGTAAGTGCCTGTATTGCATTTAGTTGAATATCTAAATTTCATATTTAACTTCGATGGTTTTTAACTTTTTATCCATGTAGGAAAAGAAGATTTGGATGAGGAAAATGGGCTTATTGGAGAAGATGTATTAGGATTTGAACTTGGTGTATTGGAGGATGAGGCATTGGAGGATGGCGAAGTAAGTTCTTATGCGTCTAATTAGTATGCGTAGTTGCATACTTCTTCAATATAAAGCGGGGTAAATATGCAAATTCTGACTTGTTTCTTTTTTTTTTGTTTGATTTATTTTTGCTTGGAATTACAGATTCATAATAATGATTAGTTGGAGCAACTCAAAGATAGACATGGAAAATGAGAATGTTTTTTGGACAAATTGTTTTTTGGACAGACAATTATCACAGTGTCTCCAAATTTTGTATAGAAAAGAGATTGGAGATGTTTTTTTGGACAGTTATCAGTTTTTGGTTTAACCACAATATATATTTTGTGCAGGATCTATGGTATGGTATAATGGTATTACTAGTTACTACGGTATCGATTCTCAAAGGGTATTTTTCTTTGTTGAACTGTGTAATTGTAACTGTGACTGACTGACTGTGTAACTGGTATAATGATATATTGGTATTAGTATTACTATTAAACAGTTGTTACTTGTTAAGATTTTCAATTTTATCATTTTGTTTCACTAGATTTTTAAATTTTGGTAGTGTCACTAGTGAATCTGTTGTTGATTGAAAATTTGAAATGAATCTAAATATGAAATGAGTTATGTGAAATGAGTTATTCAGATCTGATATACGGGCGGGCTAACCCGTGAGCCCGCAAGTTCAGCCCGTTACGGGTACGGGTTGAAGAAATGCTAACCCGCGAAGAATTTCCACCCGCGGGTTTCGACCCGTATTAACCCGAACCCGTAGAACCCGTAACGGGCCAGCCCCGGCCCACCCGGTTGCCAGCTCTAATAAAAACACCATAATAAGTACAAAATCAAGCACTAGCAATAGAGACACTGAGGATAATTTAGACACAAAAGTGTGTCTATCAGGAATTGTACGGTGTATTTAGGTTGTATTTCGTCACCATGAGAACCACCAAGACTGGGTACTTTAGTGAAGCACAACAACTTTTTGATGGCCACCTTTCTCAGTTACTTAGACAACTCATTACCGGTGATGGACCTGGATTTGGGTCACCGCAACAAATATTAGCTACCCTCCCCATCAAGCTTGGTGGTTTTGGTGTCTATACAATGGAATACACTAGACAATATTGTTATTCAGCTTCTTTCCTATAAACTGGTGCCCAACAAGAGTCTATTTTGCGCTTCTCGGGTGTGTCCGGTCAGAGCCCAAGCTTCGAGAAAGCGTTATCCCTTTACAACCAGGTATGTGGTATTGTGAATTCCTCATTATGCATTGACGACATTTCACCCAAATCCATGAGTTCTTTGGAAATCAAATACTTCGACGCATTGAAGAAGGACGCCCACCCGTTTTAGTATGTCTGGACGCAACATGGCTCTTTGGCAGTGCATCAGAACCAAGCATGCACAAGATTATTTTCTAGTCATTCCTATTGAAGGGCTTAACCAAAAACTTGGGCCTAGAAAGTTCAGCGATGTTGTTCATTATAGACTTGGGATTCCTCTTTTTTAAGAAGGAGGTGTGTTCCCCAGCTGTGATAGGGAGATGGATATTTTTGGAGACCATGCTTTACATTGTGCTCATGAAGTTGGTATTAAATTCAGATATGATCTTGTACGAGACACCTTTGCTGATATTTGTTATCGAGCAGGTGTTCCAGCTAGGAAATAAGTTGCTTTGGGTTTTCTTTCGAATGAAGGTTTGGCCTTGAGACTAGCAGACATCCTGGTGTATGTTTGGGATATGGGCATGACATATGCATGGATGTAACTGGTGTCTCTCCTTTTACAGGTGGTGGTGTTCATACTTTCATTCCCGGTTAAGCAATTAACAATGCTGTCACTCGGAAGCGTAATAAATATCTTGAGAAATGCACTTCTCAGGGTTTTGGTTTTGGTGTTCTTGTTTTTACCACCTTGGATGAACTCGGTAGCGACACTATAGATTTTCCGAAGAGGTTGCGTAACTATATGGCTAGTCACGATGCGATGTTAAAGTGGGAGAGTTCATTTTCACAGGCCTAGCTCCCTTCGTGATGTTTTACAAAGCAGATGTTGATTAGTGCTTTCTTGGCGACATCTACACCTAAGTTTAGATGGCAGGTATACCTTCTCTCTGTTAGTATTGTCGAATCGTAGTTTTTTTTTTCCATTGTAGCTTTGTCCATCGGGTTTACTCCCTGATCATGCCATAAACTATGCCTAACCCGAAGACCTATTTCCCCGAAAAAGTGAAAACGATATGGCTAATGATTCCGAAACCATGCTGAATGAGAATATAGACCCATGGATACCCGAAGAACTAAAATAGATACTGGTATAAGATAGGGTCTCCTCCTCCAGCAGGATCCGAAAAGGTTGTACTAAAGTTTTTATCAGTTAATAACATTGTAATTGCACTTGCCAGTACCGGGAGGGATAATAAAAGGAGGAAGCTTGTCACTATAACGGACCACACAAAGAGGGGATATGGGTTGTCATTCATAAGGGGATTGACGCCCAGCTTGTTACTCGGCTTCCTTCCAATTTCTTGTAATTCCTTCTTTCCTCAATAAATAAAATTAAAAAATAAAATAAAATAAAGTTATAAAAAATAATTATAAAAATTGAAAAAACAAATTGACAAAATATAAATGATAAGGGCATTACTGTTATTATAAAACATGCCGAATAAGGTGTTAATAGTTTTAATACCTAGTAACTCCATTTTGTCTTTATTAAGTATGCCTCAAAGGAGTCTGAGCATTTGGGATATAATTGACGGATTCGATCCGGCCCACCTGTTTTTTTTCCGGGTGAGTGTATACCCATACATTGAGTAGGGGTGAGCATTTGTCCCGAAATTCGTGATTTATATCTGTCTCATTCACGTTTTTACAGATGGATGCCCGAACCGTTCGCTAGTGGATTGGATGCGGATACAACTATTGCGAGCGTATGGATTTTGGATTGGATGCGGTTTGCGCTCTTAAAAATCCGTTGGACATATGAATCCGTTAGATTTAAAATACTTGTAAGATATTTAAATAGATAATGTCCATTATATATTTTTAATAGTCTACCATATAGCCAATTTATATCTTCATCATTTTCTTCCATCAAACTTTTGGGACTTGAACTTGAGAAGCAAAATTAAGTCATATTCTTTTCATATTCTTCTCTTTTTAATCCTTGACCGATCATTATTCAAGTCATTTTTATTAGTTTTACTTCTAAAATAAATTCATTGGATCATCCGCAGCCAATTTGTACATCCGTGCATCCATTGGTTGTTAATCGGTTGGATTGGATGCGGATGTCAAATTTGGAATCCTTCATCTACTGGATTGGATGCGAATGTGGAAAAAACCGACCCATGCTCACCTCTATAATTGAGAATCCTATTGTTGGGCTGCAAAGGATTAAATTGTTCAAAATATGGATAGCGGAAACCTAGGAAATGTCAGATGCACCCTCATTTTTATTAGTTTTATTACGTTATCACCTGTAAACAAATCAAAACAAAACTGAAGTTTATTCATTTATCATTTAATATCCTAACCATTTCTTCTTCTTCTCATCTTCTTTCGTTATTTTTTTTCAACTCGTTTCAACGATGATTAATCGTGGATTCTCAAAAAATTTCATTATCGATTAAACGCTTCGTATAAAAGATGACAAATGCTAAGGATAAACTAGGTAAAGGAAACAATCAAAATCAAAAGAATCCATACATGCAGGGAAATCAAATGAAGAAAATGTTGAACTGAAAAATGAAGATATGGTTAATAGATGACTCAATACAGAAGCTAATACTCCTGAAATGGCTTCCATAAGGTAAGAATTGAAAAACACACCTTTTTATTTCGCCCATTGATTTGTTAAATATGTAAACTAGGTTTTCAAATTTAGTTTCAGAAACCGTTTACGGTCGGGAGTTTTAAGTTTCCCAACCGTGAGTACTATATTACGGATGAGATAATATGAACTTTCAGCCGTAACTACAGTTTACAGTTGGGAATCCCAGCTGTAATTCATGACTACGGTTAGGTTTTTCTAGCCGTATGTTTTGTAATAGGCCAAAAAAATAATTTTTTGTCATCGTCACGGGTAGCTTATCCCATCCGCAATTCATGTTCAACCTCAAGATGGAGGTGTTGTTGTTCTTCTATCTCTTTTTCTCCTGTATTTTCAATCAAATGTTGTGCTCATCAATGGCGACACGGATCAAAAGGATGGCAATTACAATCCTTATTTACTTACTCATTAAAATCCATTCTTACTCCTCTTCTTCTTTATTGTCTTACTTCTTCTCAGACTGATAATGAAGATGATAAGGTCATATCTTGTAATTTCTCTGAGATTTGGTCAAATGGGGTTACCTTTTTTTCTTGGTAATAAAATTTTATTCCAACCAAAAATAATAACTGAAAGTTACAAAACCAAGCCCACATGAGCTTTATAGAAACAAGCCCATTTTGGACTTTTATTTGAAAAAGCTGAAACTAAATACAAAGCCCAACAACTTTAACTAGTTCTATAGTATGGTTTATCAGGGGTTTCCATTGAACTTATAAAATCTGGTCTTGAGTTATACTTTCTTCTTTCACCTTTTGGTAATCAAACGGCGTTACCTATTTTAATCTACTCCAAACAAAATCAACATGTTTTTTTTTTTATTTTCCGGGGGTTTGGGAAGAGATCTATCTAAACAAATTTCTGGTTTTAGGTTTTGCAAGCCACTTGCGGATAAGTTATAAGCGGATCGCACAGTTTTTTGCACGATGCTTCCTTTACGTTCTTCACTGCCTTCTAGCGGGAGCTTGTCTCTCTTTCGTTGTCACCAATTATCTTCTCTTTTGGCTTCTCAATTCATCCAACCTTTATTTACTACCTAAAAACACAAAATAAATTAGTAAAAGTAATTATTCTTGAAAACAGTAAAAATACAGAATTTGGGATAAAGTAGAGAACTAGAGCACAAAAGATGAGTTAAATGCTATATAAAAATACGTAATATTTGACATTCATTAGTCATATGCATGAATTCGATAGTAACGGGAAGTCAAGGATGCTTTCATGCAAAATTGACGCCAAAGATTAGTCATGGATGTCTTTTAGTGATGATTGCGACACATTAAAAGCGTTGCTTATGTTTAAGCTTTGAACGTTACAAAACTGATCGTCATTATAAGCGAATTGCAATGAAAATTGCAACGCATAAGCGTTGCTTAGTGTAAACTTCGTTGCAACGGTATTTTAATTTTTATAAATGTAACAAAAGATTTTTGCGTGAAAACTTTATTTGACCACATTCGACTGACACGGACAGTCGCATTTGAATTGTATGTTTTTAGGCAGTTCGGTCGGCTAACTTTAGTCAGCCATTGAGGGCTTGTTCTTCCATCTCTGAGTGCTCTGATTACTAGAATGGGAAAGGGGTGACTGGCCAAGTATAAGAGATCTAAGGTGGTCGGTCACGATAGGTGAGAGGCCGGCCAGGTCGGTCAGGATTAATCCGTGACTGCCAAGGCAGTCACGGTTAACCCTAGCTAATTTAAATTTAATTTGTTCTCGACCATGATTAGGGTTTTAATGCAACTAATCAAGGTCTTCACTCCATGCTTGGGCAAGCTAGTTTTCGACCAATAGGAGTCAAGATACTATGTTTAAATCCAAATTGAGAAATATTGGCATAATTCATGTTTATACATAAAATTGAGAAAATTAGGCAAATTTGCATCTTTACATTAAATTGAGCAAAATGGGAAATTTTGGGTCTTCACATGAAACTGAACAAATTATGCAAACTTGTCTCTTCAAGTGAATTTGAGTAAAATTAGATAATTTTGTGTGTTGACACAAAATTGTTATATTTGTTAGAGCATTGCTCGGTTGAACCCACCAAGCGTTGGTATGTCAAGTTTGGTTGTCATATTTTAGTGAATCAAAACTCATTTTAAGAGTCACTTGATTATGTACTCGAGTCAACTTCATATAAGTTAGCTTGAAAGTATTAGGATATGAGACATTACAAGTATTGCGAAGACTTGAAGATGTGAAGAAGTAAGAAGCTACAACGACAACATCATCCTTCCACTTGAGGTTAGTGATATTTGACTTGAACTGTTTCATTCCTTAACGTTTCTTTCAAGTAATGCATATTGAAAACAAAACTGCGAAGCATGAACACTCTAGATAGACATAGTATTAAGGAATACTATACGAGGTTTATTGCTTAACTACTAAACTTTGTAGATAAGACATCGACATAATCGTTTAAATGCTATTATGATTATGTATGGGTATGAGTTTAGGATTTCATCATAGGAAACAATGTGTTACGCGTGTTTTAAGGAAGTAAGTTCATAAACTTGTTTATGAATCGAAAAGGAAATCGCCAGGCGTTATTGGTATTGTTATTCATTGCATATCTTGTGAACAACCAATATGTGTGATTTAGTATAACCGTTCATGACTTGTTTGTGTTATTGGTAGAACTATTCAGAAAGGCCTGACTTATGTATTGGTATGATTTTTATTAGTGAATCCGATCTTAAGTAATCACCTGAGTGTATGATCGAGTTCGTGATTTGTGTATGACCGAATCTGGGTAAAGGGTAACCGATCCTAGTAAGAGGTGCAACAATCACAAAGGGGAATTGATCCTTGTATGAGGTGCAACAAGTTTTTAGCAGAAAGGGGAACCGATCCTATGGACACGTGCAACACGTTTTTAGGCAAAGAGGATTCGATCCTATGGACATGTGAAACACATATAAGTTAGATACCATATATATGTGGGGAACCGATCCTAGTACCTAGTCAACCGAATTTTGGAAAGCTAGTGTGACTATGCACAATACTCACATGGAGGTAAAACCGAAACTTGTTTTGGTAGAACCGTTAAACCCATGATTTGTGATTGAGTGTTATTGATCAATCACATAGTTCTTGAAAGTCAGATGAACCAATTCTAAACTTGTTTGGAAGTGTGGCAAATCGGTTTCAAGGTTGTAAGTATGAAATATGACTTACAAAGTAAGGATGTCGACATACTTTGAACAGGTACAGTAATGTTTATCTTTTATTGTTCAAAGTTATTCCTTAATAGCTAAAGGAAGAAAATCCCAGCATCGAAATATAAATAAGTTAAAAATCTTTTATTTAAGGTTGTTAATTTTATTTTAGGAAAACGAGAATCAGTAATGTGCATTTACTAGTTAAAGATTTTCCAAAGAGATTTTCGGTCAATATTTTGGACTGAACATTTCTAGGAATTATGGAAACCGAATTTGGAATATATTGCATATCTTAAGAATATTTTTGGTTTTGGAAATTCCTTGGTGTCCAAACTTACTTGTCTATAAATACTTGAAGTTTGCATTTCTAGCAAACTAATCCTTCGTGATAGCAAACTTCCTCGGTTGTGTTGTTACTGGTGTAGCCGCCTATTCAGAGAGGAGAGTAACCTAATGAGGCGAAATATCTTACGGACGCGTAGTTTAAAGTCTTCTTTGGGATTGAGAAGCTCTATTAGTACCGTTGGTGGGAACTAGATAATTGCGGTTTATCTTGTGTTTTCGACTGATTTGATTGACTAACGGTGGTTGAAATTTGATTTCACCTAGTTTCTTTATGCTTGAGAATCTTCTCTTCTGATATAAGATTCACTCAAACTAGATCGAAGTTTGGACAAGGATCTTTAGACTGTTGTTAGTTCTAAATACGATCTTGTGATAATCCATTGTTAATAGACTCCGTTATGTGCATGATTGATCACAAGAGATTCAAGTTGTTGTGTGCAGGTGTTTATTGAAGATATAAGAAGATTTGAAGACAAAGAAGATATTGAAGATTTCTGATTTTGGATTCATAATCTTTGGTGTGCACAATACTTATTTCGGTATAAGAGGATCCATTTATAATTGGTTTATCCTTGTGGTAGATTGGATTGCTTAGTTGTGTAGATCGACATCAATATAATTCTTTGTGATTAAAAGTATTGATTGCAAAATCTTAACAATTACTTCGGTAGTTGAACATAAGATAGATCTAAGAACCTGACGAAGGAGTTTATTGAGATAAACAGAAGAGCCTTTGTCTAACTAACATCACTTGGTTGAAGAGAGTTGACACCAAACAGATTTGTTGTTCTTTTACTGTTTGAAATACGAACCAAAGGAATTGTTCCAAATACGTGACTTATTCATAAGTTGGAGTCATGGGAATACAGAAGGAACTAGGTGAACTATAGGTTTAGTTGCTTTGTCTCAACTATACGAAGTTGGTTTAATTTTGTGTAGCGGCTTAATCTTGAGAGTATTCAATTCTGGGCAAGGTCCCGGGGTTTTTCTGCATTTGCGGTTTTCTCGTTAACAAAATCTTGCTGTGTCATTTACTTTATATTTCTGCATTATAATTGTTTTATTATAATTAAAGTAAATTACAAAAGCGTTAATTCCTATTTACTTGATAAGCAATCCTATTGTGTTGGTTAAGTCCGAACCTTTTATCAAGTAAACATACTTCGTTGTTGTATTGTCTCGATCTCGTATCCATAGAAGATCACACGAAGTGTGAACCGATTAGTTGTATTGTCTCGACTCTGTCCATAGACAATCACTTTCGGAGAAAGGACTTATAGGTAGGAAAAGTTTTATCTTGAGGTATATTTTCGTACCCTCGCCTTTTCAATTGGTATCAGAGCAGGAAAACACAAAAAGATCTAACAATCTGTGTTTGGTGCGATCCAACCTATAAGAATGAACTCGAGTTCTCATGAATCGACTTCAATTAACGTACCCCCAAGATTTGACGGAACAAACTATTTATGGTGGAAATCTGCTATGAGATCTTTTCTTCAATCACGAGAAGTTAATACTTGGCTATTAGTCATCGATGGTTATATTTGTCCAAAGATAGAAAATTCATAAACTGATTTTAAACGCTTAGTAGATTTTTCAAACGAAGAAAAGGCGCTTGCAAAGCAGAATTCAGATGGTTTGAATGCTATAATACATGTTGTAAGTCGTGATCTACAACATCATGTATCAACATGTCGAACTTCGAAAGAAGCTTGGGATAATCTTCAGATTGTATTCGAAGAAAATACTTCAGAGAAAGAAGCTAGACTTGAAACTCTTACGTCCGATCGGGAAAACCTTCGAATGGATGACAACGAAACTTTTGAAGAGTTTCATAACTCTCTGAGATAATCAATGCCTCTTTCTCTCTTGGAAAGACTATCTCTGAAAAAGATATAGTGTGCAAAATTCTCAGATCGTTGCCACCAAGATACGATTCTAAGAAGCATGCAATCATATAAGCAAATGATGTCTCAACTCTCTCACGAAGCACACTCGTTTTAAAGTTAAAGATATTTGATCATGAATCACAGTCTATTCAAAATAAAGGAATTGCTTTTAAAGCTGCAAAAATTCCGAAAGCTCCAATGGAGAGGAATAGACAGATGGATGATTCAGATGAACAGATTGCAGAAAATTCTGATGATGAAATTGAACAATCATTATCATTGATTACCAGACAGTTTTGTGATCTCTTGAAGAAAATAAATAAGAGATCCATAAAGGATACTCATCAATCTTCTCGTCCACATGATCGAGTTCCTGTCAAAAAGGATCATGAAGAAGATGATGAATATCAGTTGCAATGCTTTAAGTGTAAAGGGTTTGGTCATATTGCTAAATACTGTCTCAATCTTAAGAAATACACTAGAAGCAAGGCGTTGGCTGTAACTCTAGATGAGACCTCTGATTCATACGATTCTGAAGAAGAGGAAACAACTAATATTGCATTAGTTGTCAATCTTATTTCTTCCTTCTCCATTAGTGATTTACCCATTTTAAAAATGGACATGTCTTCCGATGTTATTAAATTGTCTAATGGTAAAGGGAAAAATAAGACAAGATGCAAAAACTGTCTCAAAAACAGAATTGCTAAAAGTTGCATAGGCAACCCAAGTCAATCTCAAGATACTTCGCTAGTTCGAGGTAACAAGAAGAGAATTTCTCATATGATACTAGATCAATGACAATCTTTTTGTTCAAATTTCCATAATGAGAGAAAATCTCATATTAATACCACTTGATAGATATTAGAATTCTTTCCTCACCATGTGTGCCGAATTTTGAGTGAGGAAGAAGAAAAATCAAGGCACTTATGTATAAATTATGGAAATAAAATCTAGTATTTGAAAATATTTGATATATTCGTATTTTTAGGAATATTATATTTTCGGAAGTATGAAATTATAAAAAGATCCTTCACCTTCTTCGGTCATTCCTTGTCTGAACCATGAGTCTGGATCCAACATCTTCTTTTGGCAAGATGCTAGATCAGAAAGATCAACTTAAGATTAAGTCTGGATCTTGATATTAAGAGTAAAATTAGAAAAGGAGATTGGCTTAGCAAGAAGGAAAGAGAGAATACTCTGAAGAAAGATCAGTGTATTGAAGCATTGACACACTTTTGTGTTCAATCAAAGAAAGAATTATATGCTCTTGCAGAATCCTTCACGAAAATTTCTCACCTGCAAGAAATTCTGGTCAAGCAACAAGGTTTTCTACTTGAAGAAATTCACAAGCTGAAGTCTGAAAGTAATAATCCACCTTCATTTAACACTGATATGAAGGACTGAGTTGCAAAGGAAAATAAACATCAATTTTTGATTTCTTTCAATAATTGTATTTGGTCTATTTTGAATAAAACTATTATGAATAAAATTATTTCTTTATAATTTTTCTTGTGATGGTTTTTGATTTACATAGCCTGTGCTTGAATGCTTTATTATTGCTATGGATGTTTATGGGATGTTTGATTTCGGTTTTATTACCTTGATATTCGATCTCATAATGTTGTTGTGAACCCTTATGATTTGGGTGACTTTTTGATTTAGCAGGATTAAGTTCTATCCCATGTTGGTAGGATTTATCAAAGGATCATGAGGGGTTCTGGTAGAAACAATATGTGAAAAAGTCACAATATGTTGAATCGGTTTTGGTTTAGCATAAAAGCATATGTGTTTCAGTGGTTTTCAACTTTTGATTGCAATAGTTAAAAACCGGTTCTCAACCTTTCTATGGTAAAGGTTGGTTGTTGTTATTCTTTTATTTTGCATAAGGATGACAACATAATGATATTGCGATATCAATTCTCCCTGGAGAAGATGCAAATATTGGAGAAGTGGATGCGAAATTTGAGGTAACAATCTTGTTAGTTAAATGTTTTCTTGTTTAAGAAAAGCCTGATTTTTATTTCATATATTTATTGCTTTTGCTTAACAAAATTTCGGTACAATTGATGTTTTATTCCGTGATGTGTGTATGGATGTGTGTGTGATTCAATTGGTTCCGGTTAAGAAAAACTATTATTATCTTTCTTTATTGTGTGGTATCAATTGTTTAGGCTTACAAAATTTCGGTCCAATAGCGGTGCTATAATGTCTATGTTGTTTCAATCGCTTCCGGTTGAGGTGAATAATTATGCAAGTTGATTTATTTGGTTTGTATGAATTATTAATGACTTAACGAAATAAAGTTTACGGGATGGATTGTTTAGTCCGATTCGATTCCGGATAAGAGAAACTAAGTTTATCTTAGTTAGACTTATCAAAGTGGAGGTTTCGGTTGTTCAAGTCTAATCAAATGCCTTAACAAGAAATGCTAGTTAACTAACCTAGTACTTGTCTTGTTTAAAAGTGAAATGTATAAGTTATATGGATGAGCCTGATGAGAAAAATAGAGTTTTCTTTATTTTGGTCTTATCGAACGAAGTGGAAGCGGTAGTATTTGTACAATCGGTTTAGAAAAGTTACTAAGGTGCTTAGTTGATTTTTGGTTTGCTCAACTATTAGGGAAAATTGCTTCGGAAAATTGTTTCCTTGATAGCATATAAAAAAAAATTACTTTGTAGTTTCGGTTTTGATATTGGTTATCAGAAATGGTATGTGGAACCCTCGTGCTTAACTCTATAGGTTTGCAAGTCTATTTTGAGATTTGTAAGATTCTTTTCGGTTTGTCCTTTGTTTTTTCGTTTCTTTGTCATTTTTTGACAAAAAGGAGGAGAAATATATGGAGTAAACAAGTGATACTAGCATTGATTTTATATTGATTGGTATCACTAAAGAAAAGAACATTGGTGCTTAAACGTTTATCTAACGAAAGAGTGAAAGCATAAACTAAGGGGGATTAACATATCATTACCAAGGGAATAACAAAGACGTGCGGATTGATAAAATCAACCTATCTTACCTTTAGGGGGAGTATTAGCTTTGTTATTATAATGTCAACAACGGCATTTAAGGATTGAATGTATGCAAGTTATTGTGTTGTTGAATTCGGGAATCAAGCGTATGTTTAATGAATTCTTGTAATTTGTTTATCCATATGATTGTAAGAGTTTTGTCACTAAAATTTACAAAGGGGGAGATTGTTAGAGCATAGCTCGGTTGAACCCACCAAGCATTGGTATGTCAAGTTTGATTGTCATATTTTAATGAATCAAAACTCATTTTAAGAGTCGCTTGATTATGTACTAGAGTCAACTTCGTATAGGTTAGCTTGAAAATATTAGGATATGAGACATTACAAGTATTTCGAAGAATTGAAGAAGTTAAGAAGTAAGAAGCTACAACGACAACATCATCCTTCCACTTGAGGTTAGTGATATTTGACTTGAACTGTTTCATTCCCTAACGTATCTTTCAAGTCGTGCATATTGAAAACAAAACTGCGAAGCATGAACACTCTATATAGACATATATAGTATTAAGGAATATACAATACAAGGTTTGTTGTTTAACCATTAAACTTTGTAGATAAGACATCTACATAATCTTTTAGATGCTATTGTGATTATGTATGGGTATGAGGTGAGGATTTCATCCTAGGAAACAATGTGTTACATGTGTTTTAAGGAAGTAAGTTCATAAACTTGTTTATGAATCGAAAAGGAAATCGCCAGCCGTTATTGGTATTGTTATTCATTGTATATCTTGTGAACAACCAATATGTGTGATTTAGTATAACTGCTCATGACTTGTTTGTGTCAGAGCATAGCTCGGTTGAACCCACCAAGCGTTGGTATGTCAAGTTTGGTTGACATATTTTAATGAATCAAAACTCATGTTAAGAGTCGCTTGATTATGTACTAGAGTCAACTTCTTATAGGTTAGCTTGAAAGTATTAGGATATAAGACATTACAAGTATTGCGAAATCTTGAAGATGTGAAAAAGCAAGGAGCTACAACGACAACAATCATCCTTCCACTTGAGTTTAGTGATATTTAACTTGAACTGTTTCGTTCCCTAACGTATCTTTCAAGTCGTGTATATTGGAAACAAAACTGCGAAGCATATTTGAACTCTATATAGACATAGTATTAAGGAATACAATACGAGGTTTATTGCTTAACCATTAAACTTTGTAGATAAGACATCGCCATAATCATTTGAATGCTATTGTGATTATGTATGGGTATGAGGTGAGGATTTCATCCTAGGGAACAATGTTTTACATGTGTTCTAAGGAAGTAAGTTCATAAACTTGTTTGTGAACCGAAAAGGAAATTGCCAGGCGTTATTGGTTTTGTTATTCATTGCATATCTTATGAACAACCAATATGTGTGATTGAGTATAACCGCTCACAACTTGTTTGTGTTCTTGGTAGAACTATTCACAAAGGCCTGACTTATGTATTGGTATGACTTTTATTAGTGAAACCGATCTTAAGTAATCACCTGAGATGGTATAATCGGGTTTGTGTTTTGTCTGACCAAATTTGGGAAAGGGGAACCGATCCTAGTAAGAGGAGCAGGACATCACAAAGGGTAACCGATCCTTGTATGAGGTGCAACAAGGTTTATAGCAGAAAGGGGAACCGATTCTATGAACATGTGCAACACGTTTTTAGGAAAAGGGGAACCGATCCATGGACATGTGAAACACATATAAGTTAAATACCATAAATATGTGGGGAACCGATCCTAGTACCTAGTCAACCGAATTATGAAAAGCTAGTGTGACTATGCACAGTACTCACATGGAGGTAGAACCGAAACTTGTTTTGGTAGAACCGTTAAACCCATGATTGTAATTGAATGTTTGTTTGATCAATCACATAGTTCTTGAAAGTCATATGAACTAATTATAAACTTGTTTGGAAGTGTGGCAGATTTGTTTCAATGTTATAAGTGTGAAAGAGAACTTACAAAGTAAGGATGTCGACATACTTTGAACACGTGCTGTGAATGTTTATTTCTTTAATTGTTCAAAGTTATTCCTTAATAGCTAAAGGAAGAAAATCCCAGGATGGAAATATAAGTAAGTTAAGAATCTTTTAATTAAGGTTATTAATTTCATTTTGTAGGGAAATACAAGAATTTAGTAATGTGCATTCACTAATTAGATTTTCCGAGAGACTTCGATCATTATTTTTGGACAGAGCATTTCCAGGAATTATGGAAACCGAATTTGTGCTTTAATGAATATCTTGAGAATATTTTCGGTTTTGTAAATTCCTTGGTGTCCAAACTTCCTTGTCTATAAATACTTGAAGTTTGCCTTTCTAGCAAACTAATCCTTCGTAACAACAGACTTCCTCTTTTATTGTTGTTACTGGTGTAGCCGCCTATTCGGAGAGGAGAGTAACCTAATTAGGTGAAATCTCTTACGGCCGCTCAATTTAAAGTCTTCTTTGGAATTGAGAAGCTCTAGCGTGCACCTTTGGTGGGAAACTAGATAATTGCAGTTTATCTTTTGTTTTCATTGATTTGATTGACTAACGGTGGTTAAAATATGATTGCACCTAGTTTGTTTATGCTTGAGAATCTTCTCTTCTGATATAAGATTCACTCAAACTAGTTCAGAGTTTCGACAGGGATTTTTAGACTGTTATTAGTTCTAAAGACGATCTTGTGATAATCCATTGTTAACAGACTCCGTTCTGTACGTGATTGATCACAAGAGATTCAAGTGATTGTGTGCAGGTTTATATTGAAGATCTATGAAGATTTGAAGACGAAGAAGATATTGAAGATTTCTGATTTGTGAGTTCATAATATTTGGTGTGCACAATACTTGTTTCGGTAAAAGAGGGTCCAATTAATAATCAGTTTATCCTTGTGGTAGATTGGATTGAAAAAGATGGAGATTGTTAGAGCATTGCTCGGTCGAACTCGCGTGCGTTTCTATCTCAAGCATGTTTGTCAATGTTAGTGATCAAAACTATAAGTCTTGATTTCTAGTCTACTATATCTAAGTCACAGACTAGGATATAAAGTGTAGTTGAGCTCAAGAACTCCATGGCGGATCATCATACAAGACGAAGAACTACTCAAGGAACTGATGGAACTTCATCGACAAAAATGTATGTGGAGACTTGAACTTATCTATCACTCAAAAGTCTATCTACTCTATCTCTTATCTTGAGACAAAAGTCGTTTTGATATATAGACTTTGGTTATACACATTTTCTATTTCGAGCCGAGTTTATCTCGCCTATCTATTTCTCGAAATATGTGTTGGTAAGCTTTCGCTTTGGCCAAGTGTAGATGGTGGATTTTCGACAAAGTCTAAAATCGTAAAACCATAATTGTACATACTCCTGATCCAACAATCAGATGAGTATTGAGGCTCATGTCTCTCATTGAAGCATGAAAGTTCATGCCGCAAGAACCTCTGACTGAGAATATTGTCTCTCAGAGCATATGCAGATGTGCAGTCTCTCAACTGAGACAACGACATATCTCATGAATACTGAGCAATTTCAGTAATCACTTTTATATAGAATCGAACGATTGGACGGCTCCTAGACAGCTTGCCTGCTAGTGTAGAGCGATAACGTCTTCGGGATGTAACAAGGTTTTCCCTGACTATATAAAAGACATGTGTATAGAATCATTATGATTGGACGACTACTAGACAACTTGCCTGCTAGTATAGAGCAATAACGTCTTCAGGATGCAACAAGGTTTTCCCTAACTATGTAAAAGAGATATGACATTTTAACAAGCTCATATTTCTCAATTCTCAGATAATTAATGCTTCTAAACAGCATGCCTGCTAGTATTGAGCCATCAATTAATTATCTCTAATCGTTAACTGAATATTCAGCAATATTCTACGATTCTTCGTAATATTTCGTTACTTCAATTCGTGGTTCTTCCCAGCATAATTCCATGGGTGATCGGATTTCGGGAAATCCTATATATAATAACCGCAATCGCACGGTGTCTAACTAGTAGACAGAGGCAAGTACAGGTCGAACCCACAGGGAGCGGTGGAAATACGATAATCAATATCTCTAAATAAAATAGCAAGAAAGAATATTTTTGGATTTTTAGAAATTGAAAACGAAATAATGAAATTAAACTAACAAAATATATTCGCAGAGAAAGGGGGTAATCAGGTTGTGAGAGTGCTAAGGATCCGGGAATCCGTTGTAAGCAATTTACTCGTATTTAATCACAAAGGGTCTCAAAAATACTCATGTAGAGCGGCAAACCTAACTACTAATACATGGAAGATATTGCATTTACGAATCATTGACAAGAATCATCAAATATGAATTATTTGTTCTCACCCAAACGTAGAATTTCTAAGCACTAATCATACATGGCATGAAGAGTCAAGGAATATTCATAACACAATTATTACTTAGGTTCAATGAGTTTTTTCTACTAATCCAACAATGAACTATACATGGCATAGCACATGAAAAATCTAGTTAGAACATAAACATTGATAGAGAGAGAAAATTATTAAAATTAAGTTCAATAGATAGAAACTCTTGTTCATGAAACCCAATAAATCCTACAAGTTCATCCTTTCACCCTAACATGGAATTAGCTAGACATGGCTTTCTCAAAAGCCATAAACATATATAAAATCAATAGCTAATAAAAAATGAAAACGAAGAAGAGAAACGCAAACCCTAGTCTTCCATTTCCTGTTGTAGACGACTCTGCCCCCGCAACTCTCTGTCGGCCTCCCAAAACTCAACTCCAGTCCGCCTCCCTTTTCTTTCTCTCTCTGTTGCCTTATATCTCCGTGCAACTGCGCAGAAATATAAATTAAAGCCTAGCAACTGCCAGGCCCAGTCCGTTCTTAGCCCATGTCCAAAACCGGACCCAACTCACCACTTTCAACATTCCGGCCAATGCCAAAGTCCGACTTTCCAATACCCACAACACCAAATACGTTCTCAGTTCTTTCCCCCAGCTGCCATTTCGATCAACAACAAACCAGCACCGTCTGTTCTAAGTCCATCATGATAAGAACCCAAACTCCATTCGCTGATGTACAATACACGGACCATCACTTCAGTGTCGTAACAATGAATAAACCTAATTAATTTGTTGCCATTCTTCTGTCCATCTAGATCTGGTTGCGGCATCAACTCCTTCGCTTCATCTTCTCACTGTCTCGAATCCACAACACCAACTCGTTGTCTCGCTGCTGCAACCATCACCTCCTTTCACTGCCAACAACACTTCAGCCATCCTTCTTCGCAACTGAGATACTCATACAGTCACCACAACCAACTCCATTCGATAACTACCAGCATCACTGCCTCTTTGCCCCATCGCACAGCAACTCCATCGACTTCACTTAGAATAGAAGATCAATGCCATCTCCATGTTGTTTCTGATTTCCAGTTCAATATATTGCCAATTTGAATCAACTTCAGACCCTACAGTTCCTCCTCAACTGACTGCAAAGCAAGCAGTTCAGTTACATACAACCCCAATCTCAGAATGCATACAAACCCCAGAAATAGATCTGCTGCCATCTTCACTACAACCATCCTCCAACGACTGCAAAGGCAATACCAGCCAACAGAGAATCAACGAAGCCAACTTCTCTGTCACCTCCGTTTTGATTTCGGGGGTTGAATTCGAACTCCATCTGCCGAGAGATGATGAAGGGAACGCCATGAAGCACCTTGGTGGAAAGTAGAATTCGAACTGAGATGCATTTGAGGCTTGATAAAGTGAGCTGTGGTCTAGAGTCTGCCTAAGACGATAGTGGAACCCTCATACACCCTGCTAGTTAACAGCACTATCTCTTTTAAATTGGGTGAACGTGACACATTAACATGGAAGCAAGCTCCATCTATGAGTCATGTCGGTGATTTTCGCCGCAAACGCCATTTAAGTAGCAACTTGGCGTTTATTCGCTGGATGATCAAATTTTCTTGTACTTTCGATAAAAGCACTAAAATAGTGTTGTTAGCCAAAATATCGAGTCCTAACTAGTATAAATATGGGTATAAAATGTAGCATTTACGTGCTTATCAACACCCTACACTTATATTTTGCTAATCCTCGAGCAAAACAAAGAATTGACCCGCTCCACAGCTGGTCATAAAATGATAAGCAAAAGAATAGACCCGCTCAACAGCTGGTCATAATATGATAAGAAAATATATAAAAATAGACCCGCTCAACAGCTGGTCATATTTTCTTTTAGACCCGCTCAACAGCTGGTCATAATATGCAAGAAAAAAGAAAAAGACCCGCTACACAGCTGGTCATAACCCTAGCAATCGTTTTTTTTTAAGACCCGCTCAACAGCTGGTCATAAAATACTTACAAACCTACAGTAGACCCGCTCAACAACTGGTCATGAATTGTAAGAAAGCAAGAAAATTCCTGAAAACAAAAGTAAAAAGTTAACCATTCCCCCACAATTAAACATTACGTTGTCCTCAATGTAACTGAGTCATCCAATGTAAAACTTAAGATGGGAAGATAAACAAATAAAAATAATACAAGAAAATATAAATTACCTACTGGAATATACAAAAAGGATCCCCATAAACTAATAACCTGAAAATTTGGGGATCAACCCAAAATACAGCATTTACAAATGACAACTTCACATTTATGTTATGATTCCGTGGAGATGCTGAAACTATCAAAAACAAATGATAACCCCCAAACCTAGTTTTTACTACACATGGAAGTGCATAAAGAACAAAATATGGGGATTCTATTGAGACTGGAGAAATATCAATTGGTTCATGCACGATTTTTGGAATAGGCAAATCCTCTGGGTATTTAGATGCAAAGTAATCCAACAAAACCTTAGAAGCACACAATTCTAACCCTAAATTAGGTAACTTTAGGAAATCTAGGGGCCTAGAAACAACCTGTAAGTCGGGTGAATGATCTTGTGAGATAGATTCATCTATGGAATTAGTCGAATCCTCTACACAGTCATCCACAGGGTCATCTATATGTTCTGTATGGGACAAAGAGTCACTACAAGACTGATCATCATCAACATATAATCTTTGACATTCCAGAATTCTCAATCTTTGTTCCAAACTAGGTGGTGTGTGTTTGTAATACTTCTCATATATCATATTAGGTGATTCTTCACATGCCATATGTGGAGCAAAAACTCCATACCGCTGCCTATGCATATATTCCCCAAGCGTCATATCAGAAGATGTCTCCTGAGAATGTGAATTTCTACGCTTATATTTTGCAAGTGTCATCTTAGATGACGTCTCGTAAAAAGAATTCATTATCCTCAAAAAGGCTCCTGAAATAAAATTCTACAAAAAAGAAAACAAGTCAAATGGAACTAAAAATAAAATAAAAATATTGTACAAAAATAAAAATAATTACAAAATCAAAAATACTAATTACAATATTCCACAGCCGCTCCCCGGCAGCGGCGCCAAAAATTGATCGGATTTCGGGAAACCCTATATATAATAACCGCAACGCACGGTGTCTAACTAGTAGACAGAGGCAAGTACAGGTCGAACCCACAGGAAGCAGTGGAAATATTATAATCAATATCTCTAAATAAAATAGCAAGAAAGAATATTTTTGGATTTTTAGAAATTGAAAACGAAATAATGAAATTAAACTAACGAAATATATTCGCAGAGAAAGAGGGTAATCAAGTTGTGAGAGTGCTAAGGATCCGGGAATCCGTTGTAAGCAATTTACTCGTATTCAATCACAAAGGGTCTCAAAAATACTCATGTAGAGCGACAAACCTAACTACTCATACATGGAAGATATGCATTTACGAATCATTGACAAGAATCATCAAATATGAATTATTTGTTCTCACCCAAATGTAGAATTTCTAAGCACTAATCATACATGGCATGAAGAGTCAAGGAATATTCATAACACAATTATTACTTAGGTTCAATGAGTTTTTTCTACTAATCCAACAATGAACTATACATGGCATAGCACATGAAAAATCTAGCCAGAACATAAACATTGATAGAGAGACAAAATTATTAAAATTAAGTTCAATAGATAGAAATCCTTGTTCATGAAACCCAATAAATCCTACAAGTTCATCCTTTCACCCTAACATGGAATTAGGTAGACATGGATTTTTCAAAAGCCATAAACATATATAAAATCAATAGCTAATCATAAATGAAAACGAAGAACACAAACGCAAACCCTAGTCTTTCATTTCATGTTGTAGACGACTCTGCCCCCGCAACTCTCAGTCGGCCTCCCAAAACTCAACTCCAGTCCGCCTCCCTTTTCTTTGTCTCTATGTTGCCTTATATCTCCGTCCAACTGCGCAGAAATCTAAAGTAAAACCTAGCAACTGCCAGGCCCAGTCCGTTCTTAGCCCATGTCCAAAACCGGACCCAACTCACCACTTTCAACATTCCGGCCAATGCCAAAGTCCGACTTTCAATACCCACAGCACCAAATACGTTCTCAGTTCTTTCCCCCAGCTGCCATTTCGATCAACAACAAACCAGCACCGTCTGTTATAAGTCCATCATGATAAGAACCCAAACTCCATTCGCTGTTGTACAATACACGGACCATCACTTCAGTGTTGTAACAATGAATAAACCTAATTAATTTGTTGCCATTCTTCTGTCTATCTAAATCTGGTTGAGGCATCAACTCCTTCTCTTCATCTTCTCACTGTCTCGAATCCACAACACCAGCTCGTTGTCTCGCTGCTGCAACCATCACCTCCTTTCACTGCCAACAACACTTCAGCCATCTTTCTTCGCAACTGAGGTACTCATACAGTTACCACAACCAACTCCATTCGATAACCACCAGCATCACTGCCTCTTTGCTCCATCGCACAACAACTCCATCGACTTCACTTAGAATAGAAGATCAATGCCATCTCCATGTTGTTTCTGATTTCCAGTTCAATATGTTGCCAATTCGAATCAACTTCAGACCCTACAGTTCCTCCTCAACTGACTGCAAAGAAAGCAGTTCAGTTACATACAATTCCAATCTCAGAATGCATACAAACCCCAGAAATAGATCTGCTGCCATCTTCACTACAACCATCCTCCAACGACTGCAAAGGCAGTACCAACCAACAGAGAATCAAAGAAGCCAACTTCTCTGTCACCTACGTTCTGATTTCGGGGGTAGAATTCGAACTCCATCTGCCGAGAGATGATGAAAGGAACGCCATGAAGAACCTTGGTTGAAAGTTGAATTCAAACTGAGATGCATTTGAGGCTTGATAAAGTGAGCTGTGGTCTAGAGTCTGCCTAAGCCAATAGGGGAACCCTCATACACCATGCTAGTTAACATCACTATCTCTTTTAAAGTGGGTGTACGTGACACATTAACATGGAAGCAAGCTCCATATGTGAGTCATGTCGGTGATTTCCGCCGCAAACGCCATTTAAGTAGCAACTTGGGCGTTTATTCCCTGGATGATCAAATTTTCTTGTGCTGTCTACAAAAGCACTAAAATGATGTTGTTAGCCAAAATATCGAGTCCTAGCTAGTATAAATATGGGTATAAAATGTAGAATTTACGTGTTTATCAACGGGTTAGTGATAAATGTTCAATATACGGGCATCTGAGCCGCTATCGAGTAAGCCCCGACCAAAATGGTGCAAGTGTACTCAGCAATAATGCACAAACGAGCACCTGAATGCACGAACGAGCATTCCAAAACACGAAGGAACGATGAACCTATGCAAAATAGGAAGAAAATAATAAATAATAAAATATTAATTGAGGCGCCAGGGGATTGGGCCCACCGGCCGGCCGGTCTTGTCGTGGCCAGTCCCACGCCCAATTTTATATTTTATCATATTTTTACTATTTTCCTTGATCTCATGAAAATCTCTTCATTTGAGCAAATATCTTTCGTTTCATGAAAACTCCTTAAATTCATGAAATTTTCCTTAAGTCATGAAAAATAATATAAAATTAGGGAAACTCGCGGGACCGGGCCCTAGCCGGCCGGTCATGCCTTAGCCGGTCCCACATGCCCCTTATTTTATCATTATTATTTTTTATGTTTCCCTCATCCCATGGAAACTCCTTGATTTCAACAAACTCTTTGGTTTCAACAAACTCCTTGGTTTTGTGATATTTCCCTAAAATCATCAAAATATTATAAAATTGGGGAAACTGCCTTGGGACCGGGCTCCTTGGCCGACCGACCATGCCTTGGCCATAGCCGGTCCCACACTTCATAATTCCCTATTTTATTATTATTATTTCCATAATCTCATGGAAATTCCCTAACCTCATGAAATTCCTCAGTTTCATGGTACTTCCTTCACATCAGGGAAAATACATAAAATTAGTAAAGGTGCTGCGGGACCAAGCTTGCTAGCTGGCTGGACATTCCCTAGCCGTGGCCGGTCCCACACCTTGCAATCTCCTATTTTATTTCATCATCTAATGAAGATTCCCAAGTTTCAGCAAGACCCCGAATCTTCATATTTTCTCAAAATATTGCTCAAACGCGCATCAGAAAATATCGAAACTCTCAGGACTGAGACACGAATATTATGGTGACACCGGCATGTATTCTTGACCGTCCAAGGCCGGCCCTGGGATTGCAAATAGACGGTACCACATGTTTTAATAATTTTTTACCTAATTTGCTCAATTGCTCATATTAGGTCCAAACTCTTCTCAAACAACTGGGAGTTTGCTCAAACGACCATCATCTGGTTCCACGACCACCAAGAGCCGGTCCCATGACTCCTTGGTCGGTCCCACATTTCTCCATAATCAGGTTTTACTACCTCACACGAGCATTATTTTAATAAATGATTAAACCATCATTTAATCATCCTTTCACCAACTGGTCTTCAAGAGACTTTGGTGTCTTGCTCATTTGAGCATCTGGGCATTACCTGGTCAACTCGTCATCCCATGTAGCTGGTCCTCCTTCACTCTGTGGTTGATTTTCAATAAATCATCAATTGATCAAAAATTAGGGTTTCGAATCCAGAGCTCTGCAAAACATAATTCTGAGCAGATTCAAATACTAATAATTTTATGATGATCCCGTGATCAACACTTTTATTATTATGCTCGGCCTAGCTGCCAGTGTCTTAACTTAATATTTTATCTTATCTGGTCCTGACACCAACAATTCATCATACGAGCGACACCTGCTCATACGAGAAATATTTGCTCAGACTAAGGAATATTGGTTCAACTATAAATATTCAACAATTCAGCAACATTTGCTCACCTTAAGTTATCAACATTTATTCGACAATATACTTTTGTCTCAGCAGGCATGTTCAATTCATGAGTCTCAGAATATTTGCAAATCACGTTCGACTCGACAATACAAGGACTCATCGTCCCATAAAGTCAGCAACTGACTCCACAATCACGAGATGTCAATCGTGACACATGAGGGATATTAACTAGGGTTTTGGTATGGCGGTCTAAGACACATGTGTTCATATACACGACGAGAATGTGAGAAAGTCGTGCAATCAGTTGGAGGAGTTAGCAAAGTAGTGGTTGTCAAATCAACCAAGTCTCCGCATGATGAGCAACTGGTTTTGATACGACTTCCCACTTCCCCACTCTTTGACTTCAGCAATTGTCACACTTCATGGGATCAAGGTGTTTACAATTCCAACAATATAAAAGGTCTCTGAATCATGATTGAAGCAGACAAGAATTTCTCTACAAGTTCACATAGACAATATTTCGTCTACACGAACTCATCTTCTGAGCAATCACTCTCAACTGAGTAAAATTAAATCATTCAGAACTTTCTTACGCAGAATACACAACACACTTACAATCTCGATCACCTTTGATATCACACATTTCTCAATTCCATCCTACAGATCAACCCATCTTCTCTTGTGACCGAATTGACTATGGAACGACCATTGTGTTGGTTTAGGCCGGATCCTACAGATTAATCTCTCGAACTTAAAGCACTCCCTTATTGCAGTGCATCTGTGTGAGGTTGAGTATTTGTTCGGTTCAAGGAGTCTCCTCCGCACGGTCATCTCCTAAATTCCGTAAAAACCAGCAAATCGTTTTTCTACATCTACAGATTGGCGACCATAGTGGGATATCATTCTCTCGGTTGCAATCTCAGTATTCACAAAGATGGCTGGTCTTAGGTCTGGGTTAGTTACAGGTTCCAAAACAAACGACGCTAGCACTAGCAACAATAACAATGAGGATATCCCGGAAACCATTCCGGCCTCTAACACCGATGGTGGTGATGTTATTCCTCCTCAGGCTAACATGGAAGGTCATCCCCTGTTCGGCCGACACCTTGAGGAAGTCAGGGGGAATCCACCACCTACCATGGATGATTTCATCAAGGTGCAAGAGTCTCTTGCAGAGAATCAAACTGACATGGATGCAACACAGAAGAAGTTATTCAATCATCTCAAGACTCTCACTGACAAGATGTCAGAGAATACTCAAGTAAAAGGAAAAGAAAAGGAAATATCCTCATATGATGATCCTGAAGTAGTTCCAATTCATAAATGGATGACAGCGAAGTCCGCAAAGCTGCAGACGATCCATCAGCGAAGGAATCATCAAATTTCATTACTCGAGAAGATTTGGAACGCCTCTTGGAGAACCATGGAAAAGCAAGACGTCACATATCCATCGTCACCAGCCTCCATACCCTGCTTCTACGCAAAGGATTCCTCTTTCAAAAGGTTATACCTCTCCAACCTTCACATTGTATGATGGAACATGCAATGCTCGGGAGCATGTTTCTCAAAATCCTTGAAAGGCAGGAATACACCTGGTACAACAACATCGCACCAGGAAGTACCACCAGTTAGGGAGAAATGATTAATGCTTTCTACAAAAAATATTTCTTGGAAGGATGTTTCAAAGGAGCAAAGAACGTCCTAATGATTATGTGAAAAGGTTCAGAGTTCAATCCCTGGACTTTCATGATCCAAATGTCACAGAGCAGCAACTTGTAGACTTCTGCATCAATGGAATGATCCCGGTCTATAGAGCTTTACTGGAAAATCTCCTTCCGGACCTTTTCAGAACTTCACGAAGCAGCTAAGAGATCAACAAATACTGCACCTGCTTTATTGGAAAGATCAAAGTCTGCAAGATCGAGGAACCTCGAAGCAGCCGACGTCTAGTCAACAATTAGTACAATCTCCAGCCTTCAACAAACATTGTTGCTGAAAGGAATGAAAGGAAATCCGAGACACATCATCGAAGCGCTTCTCCAACATGCCAGAAACCTCTGAAGGAGCAAAGAAAGATAACCAATCCTGAAATGCACAAACCTCGACCCAACATCAATGAACGGGGAAATGGTCTGACAGACTCAAACTTCTCTCTTCCCATGAAGGAGTGGTCGAGTTACTGGAAGTCTGGGTTCAAGATGGTGCGATCAAATTGTCGTTCATCAGGAGAGAGCCAACTAAAGAAGAAATGGAGAATCCCAAGAGTACACAAGAATACTCTCCAGTCAGAACCTTTACGCTCTCTGGACAACCAGTCAAAAAAGCAGTTCAATCCTTGGTCGAAACGTGAATTTCTCTATCTGTCGAAGGCACAAAGGAGAGACATGTTCACAACACTGAACCACATCGTGTGAAGAAATCCATTCCGAAAATACTTCTTGAGCCTCCATCCACAGACCAAGAGATGTACGACTGGGGACTGCTTACTACAGTCAATCTCAGAAGAAACAAATTTGGAAGAACGTTGATCGATGCTGGACCAACCATCAACAACATTCCACTGAAAACCATCGGATCCATGGGCATCACTCGACAAGAAGCTACTCATGCTCCCATCTCAATCAGATACCTTCAAGGAACGCTCGGAAATACTTATGGCTACATCACTCTCAAAGTGAACATAAGTTCAACCTGGATATAAACCAAGTTTCACAGAATCAGGACGATCCAGGATGTGACATGTCTTTCAGACGAGCATGGATCCATGCTGAAAAGATGGGTACTTACAAAGCGCCTTTGGTTACACATCTCTCCAACGAAGAAAGTTCTGATCCAGAAGATTTAGCGGACGTTCCATCATCAGAGCACTTGGAGGAATTTCAAACTTTGACGAGGTTGAAACAAGAACCTGCAAAAGATGCATAGACATCATCAAAAGGTCATGCACTCAGGCAAGTCTCATTCCTCCCATGTCTATGTCATTTATTTCCCCACATGCTATTCTATCATGGGGACTCAATTCTGCTAGCATCTCTGCTATTGCAAGATGCTATAAGTGGGTAATCTCACTTCAACAATATTTTACCAAGTGGTTGAATCTGACATTTCTCCGAATCGAGCATCTCACTGAGACATTCATTACTGAGATGATGTTCAAGCATGAAAAAGAAAAATTTTGGCATTTCTCCATAGCCTTGCAGGAGCTTTCATGTGTGACACAAAACCAGAAAGCTCTGATGTCTGCACAAGTGTTGAATCCCACTACCGCGACTAAAGGAATGCTGAATCAACAGAAGATAGTTGGGACCCAAACGATCAAACCTAAGACATGCTCAAAGGATATGACACTTCAACGCTCAAGCATCTAAGAATCCTTCAAATTGTACTCCCAATCAAAGGGTATACCTCCTATAACGACGCATCTAGCTTCAGCACAAATATCTCGACGATGACACACTGATTCAACACCAGTGCAATCAAAGTGTAACTAAATTACAATCGTTAATTCTTCATTATCCCATAATAATACTTCTGAAGCAGATGCAACATCATTCATCCATGGATGGCACAAACTCCTTCAACATACATTGGGGACTTGATATTATTGGAATTTGCAATTTGATGTGATTCCATGAAACTTCATTAACGGAACCTCTCTACATCACAAGCCTTGCACGACCAAGGAACTTTTTCTCCTCACATCCCGCTGTTATCTGCCACAACAACATCGACTCCCTGACGAAGCCACTTCATAGTAAAGTCATATTCAGGAGAATTTTTTAGGTTGAAGTCCTAGAACATCTTCATCTTAGGAATGCTCAACTCACCAACTAGTTCGTGAAAGGCTCACTGGATGAAGGAGCAAAGGCTATATCGATAATCATGGTTCTAGCCTTTTTCGGTCTCTGGAGCAACTCCAAACATAGTATCCGCATCAACAAGGATATATGGAGGAGCTCCGTTCATTGTCTCAGCATCAACAAGAATTTCTGGAGAAATTTCAATCGTGATCTAGCATCAACGACGGTCTCAGGGGCAACATCCTCATGACCAACTTCATCAACTATCCGTTCTATGAAGTGTTACTCGATGGATCAGACTTCTCAAAGCACTAATGATTCGTATCAAGGTATGTAGACATGAAATATGTTCACATGAAAGTCTTTCCGAATCTTGCACAACAGGCGGGCACAATCACAAGTCTTCTACAAGATGTTCTCATCACCTCTACAAATGAGATACAACATACTTCAGCCCATGGGTTTACAAAAACGTAAAAATGAGTGAGTAATGGGATAATACTTCCTCAACGAAAGATGTTCTTTTATGTCTCTTCTACAACATACCAAAAGGGTGGATCAATCGGACATACAAATTGAAAGATATGACCTTTACCGTCAGGCCTATGAAATCTGAAAGTCTTGTGCGGGATTACAAATTACAAGTGTGCACGTTTCGTTGGATGACCTATGCAACTCCAAATTGAGTTATTCTTTTCTCATATGATGACTCAGTCTCTTAGCTTCAAAATTTGGGGTCAAGCACCAAATTCCGACATCATATGAGCTTCCTACAGCTTTCAGAGCGTACAACATGCAAGCAACAATTCTTGGACGGGATTCATAACTTCCACAGTCGATCGGTGTCCACCAGGTCTTTCCACTAAGTCCTTCATCACAGTACCTTCAACTTCGACCACCTAGGTCTTTACATCAAATTTTCTACCTGGGTCCTCTATCCAAGTCTTGCCATAAGAAGAGAAAACGAAAAGGAGAGATTTAACAAAATATTGGAGACTGACGGTCCACTGATCATGGCGATTAGTTTCACAGTCCAAGACCCGTGGCACCAGACTCTCATGTTCGGATCATTCATCATAAAAGGAATGCTACCACCAGGACATGCTACCATGGTCATTACATCACCCCCTCCTGAGAGCGACCTCAGTTATGGTCCTATGACCAGGGTTTCAGAAGTAATGTTTCTACGACTGACAGAAGAAAGACGGCACTGCAAGCACCATGCTCATGAATCAATCAAGGGTTCCTGATCTCAAATGACTCAATAACATTAAAATCCTTCACCAACCGTTCAATACACAAGCGAATGGTCTAAAGACACAACATGATTGTTTTACAACAAGTTCGCCTGAGATGATTTTACACTTCCACGCACAAAGCAGCAAGCTGGGAGAAATTGATGAAGAATCTTGGGATGGGTCATATACCATTCTCTTCGTATGGATGTCCTCCACAACATATCCAAAATTCATAGAAATTGGAGAAACGATCAAAAATATGTGGCCAATACATTGAAATACATATCAGCTGAAAAATTTCTGGAAGTCTCCTGGAAGTTTACTATTTCGTCAATTTCGACCCTTAAACGTGCTCAAAAGCCGAAAATCTTCTATTCTTAAGCTTGGAAATTTTCTGAGGATGAAGAAACATGGGTAGATCACGATAAGCCGACATTGGACGAAGATTCTACAACATTTTCAATGAAGACCTGACTTCTGAATTTTCTGATGACGAATTATGACGAAATTCTTCATTCATCTACATATGAATCAGAAGCTACGCCTTCCGCGCGAGATCAGACTTCATCTTCAGCCGCTAATCTCATTTGCTGAAGCCAGCGGCGTTTTGCTGGTAAGCTGCAAGCCTTTCATCTTCAGCTTTCCTTTTCAGTAATAACTCATCTCGTCCTTGCTTCTCTTCTGCATCCGCTAAGGCTAAGAAAGCGTTGATTACACCACGGACGACTCCCAGATGATCGAGAGACATACAATGCATCAGCTTTCCAGCGTCTCTGAAAGGTTGATTCACCTCGGCATGAACATCTGCAGAAGTCTTCATCTTTGACTTGATATTTCTGGAGCGTTCCCAGGAAAGGCCAGAAGAGTGGTTGTAACCAGAAGTCACCACTATCTGAGGTGAAAGACATGGAGTCATGGATATACCAATAACAAACGCATAAAAAAATGGTAACAATCCAAATCTTACCTATTTAGATTTTCACTAGCTGTAGTGTTTATAACGTCAGAATTTTGAAAACTTGCTCGTTCCCTCAAAACTGCAAAGACGAGCAAAATTCATTATTCAAAATCATGACTTGATTTTCATAAAACCGATGAATAACCCACGTGAATTTTAACATCCACTGATTTTTCAAAAACTAGACATACATCCATTCTACAATTGTGAAAACTCACATACAGACATTGTTTCACCATGTATAATGGTCTACTTTCAACAGTTGTTCAAAATCAAAACATGATTTTACAAAATATATAAATATTTAACGTCAAACTCACGTAAATTTGAAAAATATATCTATATATTTTTTGCTCCCTCGCACGAGCATCTGCTTTGAAGCGAGAGTCTATTTTCAAAGATTTCTGAAAGCTCGAAGATAAAAAAATTTCATGAAAGCTCATAAACAAAATTTTATTACTAACAGACGCACGTATATTAAAAAAAAAAACTTTTCTCTCGTACGAGCATCCACCTTTGAAACGAGAGTTTATTCCACTTTGTGAAATCTCACATATTTAAAAAATAAAATTTTGTTTTTCGTGAAAGCTCATAGACAAATTTTTTATCATTAGACTCAGGTCTATTTGTTTGTTTCTTAAACTAACGAACGAACGTCCGCGCTAAAACGTATTCCTTTCTTGGGCCCGGATCCATGAATCCTAAACCGACCAAGGTTCCGTCACCAAATCAGCTGTGCTACACCACTTTACGCTCGTTAGACAATGCTCTATCATGCCACTGGGATCTTCGTTCAAACCATGGTTCGCTCGTACAATCGAAAATACGGTAACATCTTATCTTACGACTAAGTTCAATTACTTATTTCGTTTATGACTAGAAAATCACCATCCAGTGCTGATTGAGGAACATGACTGTCCCTCACTAAGCAGGGGACTTAATGTAGATGGTGGATTTTCGACAAATGCTAAAATCATAAAACCATAATTGTACATACTCCTGATCCAGCAATCAGATGAGTATTGAGGCTCGTGTCTCTCATTGAAGTATGAAAGTTCATGCCGCAAGAACCTCTGATTGAGAATACTGTCTCTCAGAGCATATGCAGATGTGCAGTCTCTCAACTGAGACAACGACATATCTCATGAATACTGAGCAATTTCAGAAATCACTTTTATATAGAATCGAACGATTGGACGGCTCCTAGACAGCTTTTTTGCTAGTATAGAGCGATAACATCTTCGGGATGTAACAAGGTTTTCCCAGACTATATAAAAGACATGTGTATAGAATCATTATGATTGGACGGCTCATAGACAGCTTGCCTGCTAGTATAGAGCAATAACGTCTTCAGGATGCAACAAGGTTTTCCCTGACTATGTAAAAGAGATATGACGTTTAAACAAGCTCATATTTCTCAATTCTCAGATAATTAATGCTCCTAGACATCATGCATGCTAGTATTTAGCCATCAATTAATTATCTCTAATCGTTAACTGAATATTCAACAATATTCTACGATTCTTCGTAATATTTCGTCACTTCAATTCGTGGTTCTTCCCAGCAAAATTCAACGGGTTAGTGATAAATGTTCAACGTACGGGCATCTGAGCCGCTATCGAGTAAGCCCCGACCAAAATGGTGCAAGTGTACTCAGCAATAATGCACAAACGAGCACCTGAATGCACGAACGAGCATTCCAAAACACGAAGGAACGATGAACCTATGCAAAATAGCAAGAAAATAATAAAATATTAATTGAGGCACCACGGGACTGGGCCAACCGGCCGAATGGTCGTGCCGTGGCCAGTCCCATGCCTAATTTTATATTTTATCATATTTTTACTATTTTTCCTTGATCTCATGAAAATCTATTCATTTGAGCAAATATCCTTCGTTTCATGAAAACTCCTTAAATTCATGAAATTTTTCTTAAGTCATGACAAATAATATAAAATTAGGAAAACTCGTGGGACCGGGCCCTAGACGGCCGGTCATGCCTTAGCCGGTCCCACACGCCCCTTATTTTATCATTATTATTTTTTATGTTTCCCTCATCTCATGGAAACTCCTTGATTTCAACAAACTCTTTGGTTTCAACAAACTCCTTGGTTTTGTGATATTTCCCTAAAATCATCAAAATATTATAAAATTGGGGAAAGTGCCTTGGGACCGGGCTCCTTGGTCATAGCCGATCCCACACTTCATGATTCCCTATTTTATTATTATTATTTCCATAATCTCATGAAAATTCCCTAACCTCATGAAATTCCTCAGTTTCATGGTATTTCCTTCACATCAGGGAAAATACATAAAATTGGGAAAGATGCTGCGGGACCAAGCTTGCTAGCTGTCCGGCCACGCCCTAGCCGTGGCCGGTCCCACACCTTGAAATCTCCTATTTTATTTCATCATCTAATGAATATTCCCCAGTTTCAGCAAGACCTTGAATCCTTCATATTTTCTCAAAATATTACTCAAACGCGCATCAGAAAATATTGAAACTCTCAGGACTGGGACACGAACATTATGGTGACACGCACATGTCTTCTTGACCGACCAAGGCTGACCCTGGGATTGCAAATATCCGGTCCCACATGTTTTAATAATTTTTACCTAATTTGCTCAATTGCTCATATTAGGTCCAAACTCTTCTCAAACAACTGGGAGTTTGCTCAAACGACCATCATCTGGTCCCACGACCACCAAGAGCCGGTCCCATGACTCCTTGGACGGTCCCTCATCTCTCCATAATCAGGTTTTACTACCTAACACTCACACGAGCATTATTTTAATAAATGATTAAACCAACATTTAATCATCCTTTCACCAACTGGTCTTCAGAAGACTTTGGTGTCTTGCTCATTTGAGCATCTGCGCGTTACCTGGTCAACTCTTCATCCCATGTAGCCGGTCCCCCTTCACTCTGTGGTTGATTTTCAATGAACCATCGATTGATCAAAAATTAGGGTTTCGAATCCAGAGCTCTGCAAAACATAATTCTGAGCAGATTCAAATACTAATAATTTTATGATGATCCCGTGATCAAAACTTTTATTATTATGCTCGGCCTAGCTGCCAGTGTCTTAAATTAATATTTTATCTTATCTGGTCCTGAACCAACAATTCATCAGACGAGCAACACCTGCTCATACAAGCAATATTTGCTCAGACTAAGGAATATTGGTTCAACTATAAATATTCAACAATTCAGCATAATTTGCTCACCTTAAGTTATCAACATTTATTCGACAATATACTTTTGTCTCAGCAGGCATGTTCAATTCATGAGTCTCAGAACATTTGCAAATCACGTTCGACTCAACAATACAAGGACTCATCGTCCCATAAAGTCAGCAACTGACTCCACAATCACGAGATGTCAATCGTGTCACATGGGGGATATTAACTAGGGTTTTGGTCTGGCGGTCTACGACACGTGTGTTCATACACACAACAAGAATGTGAGCAAGTCGTGCAACCAGTTGGAGGAGTTAGCAAAGCAGTGGATGGGAAATTAACCAAGTGTCCGCATGATGAGCAACTGGTTTTGATACGACTTCCAACTTCCCCACTCTTTGACTTAAACAACTGTCACACTTCCTGGGATCAAGGTATTTATAATTCCAGCAATATAAAAGGTCTCTGAATCATGATTGAAGTTGATAAGAATTTCTCGACAAGTTCACACAGACAATCTTTCGTCTACACGAACTCATCGTCTGAGAAATCACTCTCAACTGAGTAAAATTCAATTATTCAGAACTTTCTTATGCTAAATACACAACACACCTACAATCTCGATCACCATTGATCTCACACATTTCTCAGCTTCCCTCCTATAGATCAACGCATACTCTCTTGTGACCGAATTGACTCTGGAACGACCATTGTCTTGGTTTAGGCCGGAGTCCTACAGATTGATCTCTCGAACTTAAAACAATCCCTTCTTGCAGTGCATCTGTGTGAGGTTGAGCATTTGTTCGGTTCAAGGAGTCTCCTCCACTCGGTCATCTCCTCGATTCCGTAAAAATCATCAAATCGTTTTTCCCCATCTACACCAAGTTCATCTTTACTAGTGATGAAAGTCATGTTATGTTTCTATCACTTTGAAAATTTCTTTGACGAAAAATGGTTTGTGAATAACAACTATAGAACGTCCTCTAAGAATGTTTTAATGATTGAAATGTGAGTTTAGATTATATAACCAATGATGGATATAAGCATTGTTGTGGAAAAACATATATGTATAAGTCCTTATTCCTTGAACCGAAGTTTGCGAACTTTGTTGATCAAGAGAACCGGAACAAGAGCCGTGAACTCAAACCGCGAACCCAGTCCGCGAACTGGCGGAAGTTCTCGACCCGAAAAAATCTGTTGGAGTTTGAGAACTCCATCCGAGAACTTAAGTCCGCGAACCCAGTTGGTAGGCTTCTAAAAGGTCCTAAAAATTATCCCCGGCCAAAAACTTGGTGGGCCCGGAGATATGTATAAAATTAAGCGCAATGAAACGCGGGCCTACAGTAATACCGCAAGTGCACGGTCGTCAGTTGTAGCTCGTGCAAGTACGGGTCGATCCACAGAGACTGGATGTGTTTGAAGTGTTCTAGCTATTTTGGGTTCTAAATTTGCTATTGTTGGGCTTTGGGTACCAATGGATTTTGGTAACCAATGGGTTATGATTGTGCTTTGGGCCTTTGAGTTTGTTTGTAATGATGAGAACTGTTTTGGGCTTTTGGGTGATTTTGAAATGGATTGAACTGAGCTTGGGCTCAGAAATGTGGACTATGGGCTTTAGGTCTTAAACCTTGTTTTGGGCTTTTGGGCTCAATGGGATTGAGCTAACAGTGGACTGTGGTCTTTTGATTAGACCTGGGCTTTGGTTTGTAAAGGGCCAATGGTTAAAAACCCAGGCTTTGGACTTATGGGCTTCTGAGGCTTTTGGGCTCAATGCAGCAGCAGCAGCAGTGGAAGGAAAAGGCAACAGGAGAGTTGCAGGGCAGATGGGTTGCAGCAGCAGTTGCACAAGCAGTGCATAGCAGCTCAAGGCCAAGAAGACAGCAGCAACAGCAAGGGAAGCAACAGCAGCAACAATACTGCACAGTAGCTGCTCAAGCAGTGCAAGTAGTAGCAGTAGCAGAACAAGGAGAAGAGATGGCAGTGCAAGTAGTGGTGGCACTAAGCCAAGGTAACAGTGGCAGAACAAGGCAATGAAGAACAAAGGCAGTTAACAGGAAAGACAATGGAGAAAATTTACAAGACAATGATTAAACAGGCAGAGAACAATGCAAAATGAACCAAGGCCTAAGCCAAGGGCAAGGGAGATGGTGAAGCTAACAGAGCAAGGCTAAGGCATTCTTCTAGAGTGGGAAGAGAACTAGCTTGCTCATTGTCACTAGTGAGCACTAGTTTCTCCCCACTACTCAATCAACACAATGCAACCTAAGCATACAAAAATGGAATGGCAAGATAATCAGCTTGCTATGAGCACTGATTTCTTCCACTACTCAATCAATTCAGTGCTTCAAAGGTATCTAGCCTAGCATTAACAGGAACATAACATTACATGACAGTGAATTAAACATTAACAGTGAGCATTTAAACTAACAGTGAGCAACAACAGTGAACTAACATGACAAATTAACAATGAACTAACATGACAAATTAACAATGAACTAACATGACAAATTAACAATGAACTAACATGACAAATTAACAGTGAGCAACAACAGTGAACTAACATATAAACAGAGAATTAAAATTTGCCAAACAAGAACCCTAAAAATTAACAGTGCAATTAAAATTGGAATTAAATTAACCTAACCCAAATTGGGTGGAAACTTGGCTAGTCCAAGAACGAGTTTTAACAGTGATACCCAACCCTTAATTTATACCCAAACAATAAAATTAGGGTTTCCCCCAAATCCCAAAAATTAGGGTTTTGTAAATTAATAAAAATTAACCTACACACTGACCAAAATAGCTTCAACCCATACTTGTACGATGCTTTCTCTGCTTTCCATGTCGCTCCAAGTGAAACCCTAGCTCGAGATTTCTTATCAACTCCATACCTAGGATGCAGAGATATGAGTTTGATAAGAACTCTAGGCTAGGGGGAAAGGACTGATGGGTATGGGTTTCTGTGGTGTTGGGAGGTGATGGGAAGGAGCTCGAGACGAACTGGGATGGTCGGGGAAGATGGTGGCAGGGTAGAGCAGGTGGTGGTGGTTCTGGAAATGGTCGGGTGGAGAAGATGAGATCGATGTTTTGGGAAGAAGGGAGTGTTTGGGTGGATAATAGGATTCGGTGCTAGGGTGTGAAGCGAGAGCATCTGGTTCGATGTTTGGCGAGCTGAGCCGCTGGATATGGAGATGGTAGGTAGATCGGACGGCTAAGAGAGAAGCAGTTTGTAGCGACCGTTGGATGTGGAACACAACGAAGTCAACGGTGCTAGATTAGGTTAGGTGCTGTAGTGTTGGGCGGAATCATCGGGATTTGATGCACAATGATGAGGTGACCGTTGGATGACAAGATGGATCCAATCTGACGGCTCTCATGGAAATGGGTATGGATAAAGGAAATGGATTTGGGTAAGGGTTTTGGGCCTTGGGTATGCCAAGCCCATATCTTCTTTAAGAACAATTCTTCCTTCTTGAGCCCATTCCTAGCTTTTTGGTCTTGTGCGCAACATTCTTCGCGGCTTCCTTGCGTAATTCCTCCCGGCTTTTCACTATTTTTCTGCTCTTTTTGCTCCGCAATTCATCCAGATTTTATTTGTTACCTAAAAATGCAAAATTAAGTAAGAAAAATATTTATTCTTGAAAACAATGAAAATACAGAATATGGGATAAAATGTAGAATTAATGCACAAAAGATGAGTTAAATGCCAACAAAAATATATATAAATATGCACTATTTAGCACTCATCAAATACCCCCAAACCTGAATTTTACTTGTCCTCAAGTAAAACAAAACTAAGGAAATCCTAACTATACCACTGTCGCTGGTCTCTCGAATGCATTTAGCGTATGCACTAAGCCTTTTAAACCACTAAGTGTCCCTAGTGGACGAGTTGAAGTCTCGTGAAGGTTTACCAGAGGTGTGCCTACAAAACCTAAGGACAAAATATAAGCTCATATTCCATCAAATGTGACATGTGCAAAACAGTTTAAGCTCACAGCAAAATGGAGATGTCAATCTAGCTATCGAAGGCACAATCCTAGCACTGATAACAAATAAGGACATGTGATAAGAGTGTAAAGTGTATCTACACATGTGTAAATAAAGATCTGAAGTCATGACTACTAATCACCAAGAGATAGTTTCTCAGGCTAAGAACTGAGGTCGAAATCTAGCTAGCTGTCCGGACTTTACGAGAATTGTGAATGAGTTGGAGGTATTTCACAATTACTCGCGTTGTACATCAATGGCATACACCCTTCCTTGCTTATTACAAAAAAAACAACAAAATAACTCTTTACATGACTCTTATTTACATTGACAATTCTCTTTTATTTTTGGAACAAAAGATGATGGAATTGATAAATACTTGATTTTTTTGTATTTTTCTGATATTTTTTTTTTTCTGAATATATACATCGATTTTTTTTTTTTTTTTTTTTTTTTTGTAAAAGGAAACACTTTTGATACATAACAAAAGAAACAAAAATTACATGACACTTTGCAAGAGGTAGCCCTTTTTGATGCACCCAGTTAAATTCGATGGTTGTCTTTCTTAATGTAACCTCCACCTTCTATCCCAACCAACCAAAGAACAAGCTAGTCAAGTTTCGTTCAGTATTCTAAAGTGATTGGCAATCGTAACTTCCTATCAAACACCTTGAAGATCGAGGCCATACATGTATTGGTAGATCGTGCGCGTGCAAATTTCTTATCACTATGTGAATTGTGCTAGAATCAGGGTGCCTAAATATCTAGACTAAGACTCCTAATAAATACATATTTGCACAAGAGTCAACATTTCAAGGTAAATGAGCTCCATTTTTATGATTTTCATTTTTTAATTTTTTTGAATTTTTTTTTTTTCAATTTTTTTTGGAATTTTTCAATTTTTTCAAAAAGAGGAGTTGTTTTCAATTATGGCAATTATGCATATTATCGTGGTATCTACTCTATACCCCCAAACCTAAACTAAACATTGTCCTCAATGTTTCAAAATATGGAAAGAATTAAGATGCAACATATGGAAAGGGACATGTTGAGTAGAGTAAAAGGAGAGAGAATACCCGATTTCGGCGAAGGCAGAATTAAAACTCCGTTATTCAAGGCAAAAATCCAACATATTTCAGCCGAGATCATATTGGATTAGCAAAATATATACAAAAGGAACAAAAGTTTTTAAAATTTATCTACTTGATTATATACAAAAAATTCACCATACACTAACAATCTAAAGAGTTGAGGATCAACCCAAAAGACAAAGTGTAGACATTTCAACAGCTTCACACATATATAACAGGAAAGAAACGCAAGTGAAACTGTGAAACAAAATGAGCTACCCCCAAACCTGGATTTTACAGAAGATATAATTTTGAAAACAAAATCGCGCAGTTTCGGGGGTTCATCATGCAAAAGGTCTAGCTCGAAATGAACTGTGCTAGGGACGGGCAAACATGCAATTTCCAACTGTGGTTCCTCAAATGTATTATATTTGGATGAAAAATAGTCCAAGAGGACTTGGGAAGCATACAGTTTCAATCCTAGATTAGGAATTTTCAGAAAAATCGGTTTGACAATATGGGTACAAACCAAATCTAGGTTGGGTGGAAGGCCAACAGATTGTGACTCATGTAGGAGAATAGGTGCGTCATTATTAATCAAATCAAAATCTCCTAACTCATCTACACATGTCACATCATGCTCACAATCATCAAACAAATTGGCAAGATCACAATCAGAGTCATCAACATCATCAACAAATTTATTCTCATGCATCGGCAAATCAGGAGAAATATCACAATGTGACCTAGGTAGAGAATCAGACACATCAAATATATTTTCATGCATATCAGTGTCTACAGAAGATTCAACTATTCCTATGTCATGCTCATCTTCACAGAATAATTGTACGAATCCCATGTCAATATCAAAATCATATGAATTACAATGAGTATTAGAAAGAACAACATTCATGAAGGTCGAGGGCGAGAAGCCATATGTTATTGAACCAACAGGTTCCACAATATTTTCATGTTCTTCTAACATATCATCATAATCATCATAATCATCATATCATCATCATGGTAGCATGCATATTGGTCCTCATTAACAGTGGTGGTGTCATTAGTCGATTCATGTTCCTCTAAATTAGGTTCGTATTCAACATTATTTACATGAATGGGGCTAGACACTTCATTAGGGACAACATACATTTCCTCATGAATTTCCTCCTTTTGTAGGTGAAGCAAAATCTGATCTAACTGTGCATGAATTCGTGATGTAGATCTATCATAGTCTTGCTCACTGAGTCTGAAAGCTTCTGTGGTGGAGTCTAAATTCATGGGAGTACAAAATTCTTCATGTTCAAATTGTGGTAATTGGTACATGTGTGCATGGTCATTAGGGTTTACAAAATATTGATCGCAACCCTCAAAGGATTGATTATGGGCCCAATGACTACCATTCTCACAATTTATGGGCATTTCATACATTGGATTTTCTCTACATTGCCTAAAATTATGCAAAATATGACAATTCTCAACAGGGTGGTCTAAACTACCACATGCGGGACATGCATAGATTTCAGGTTGCCTAAGAAAATTAGATGTGAAAGATTCCTCATGTGATTGCATTTCTAAAGCTGTGATTCGAGCTTCTATTTGATCCATAAGTGATGATTGGGTGAGTGAGGCACTAGCAAAATGTTCATTTTCACGTTGCGATGAATGATGCATGTATGAATAGTCATTAGGGTTCATGTATTGCGGCTCGGGACTTTGAAAATGTCCATAATAATTCCTATGACTATTGACATCATGGTCCGTGGAAGGTTCATAACGTGAAGTTTGTCCATAAGCAAGTTCTCTAAGAGTTTTATTTCCATCCCCAGGAGCAGACCAAAATCCAGACATGATTGGCTCAAAAGCTAAGTAAAGAATGTACAAAGCTCAGAATTTGGTTTTTAAAGGGTTTGGATTTTTGGGAAAAATTTGGTTTTGGTGGGAGACATTTGAAAATTTGGTTTAAAATAATGGGAGCAAAGTAGAAATTTGGTTTAAAATGGGAGCAAGAGAATTTTTTTTTTTTTTTTAAGAAAGAAAATAAAATTTGGTTTTTTTTTTTTTTTTTTTTTTTTTTTTTTAGAAAAAGAAAATAAAATTTGGTTTTTTGAATGGGAGCAAGCCCACTGTTTGTTTTGCGTTTGCTTTGGCTCAGCTAGTTTGAAAACTTTTGGTGGAACTGAGTCCAAAATCTCGGCCTAGAATTTGGGTACTCGGCCCACTAACGAGTTCAACTAGCGTGATCGGTTACAAGCTCAGCCGGGTTTAAAAACCGGAATACAAAATACAAGTCCAAATTAAACAAGCTCACAAAAATTAAATACAAGCCCACAAATAAATTATCACAAACCCAACAGAAAATAAGAGAAGCCCAAAAATTGGCTTTAATATTACAAGCCCACAATTAAAAAAATTGGAAGCCCACAATTCGGGTTCTCTTAAATGGGTTACCTTTTAAGCACAGCCCAGCTGCTCTGATATTGTTGCAAAAACCCAGTTGGGCTTTGGTTCTTTTCCTTGGTGGCGTCCCAGCAGAGGAAAAACAGGTTCAGAACAGCAGGTCCAACAGCAAATGAAGTGAAGCAGATGCAGATGCAAATGCTATGCAGTGAAATGCAAAACTAGCTAATAAAACAACAAGAAAACACAGCACCAATCCCCGGCAGCGGCGCCAAAAACTTGGTAGGCTTGGAAAAGGTCCTAAAAATTATCCCCGGCAGCGGCGCCAAAAACTTGGTAGGCTTCTAAAAGGTCCTAAAAATTATCCCCGGCCAAAAACTTGGTGGGCCCGGAGATATGTATAAAATTAAGCGCAATGAAACGCGGGCCTACAGTAATACCGCAAGTGCACGGTCGTCGGTTGTAGCTCGTGCAAGTACGGGTCGATCCACAGAGACTGGATGTGTTTGAAGTGTTCTAGCTATTTTGGGTTCTAAATTTGCTATTGTTGGGCTTTGGGTACCAATGGATTTTGGTAACCAATGAGTTATGATTGTGCTTTGGGCCTTTGAGTTTGTTTGTAATGATGAGAACTGTTTTGGGCTTTTGGGTGATTTTGAAATGGATTGAACTGAGCTTGGGCTCAGAAATGTGGACTATGGGCTTTAGGTCTTAAACCTTGTTTTGGGCTTTTGGGCTCAATGGGATTGAGCTAACAGTGGACTGTGGTCTTTTGATTAGACCTGGGCTTTGGTTTGTAAAGGGCCAATGGTTAAAAAACCCAGGCTTTGGACTTATGGGCTTCTGAGGCTTTTGGGGCTCAATGCAGCAGCATCAGCAGTGGAAGGAAAAGGCAACAGGGCATTGCAGGCAGATGGTTGGCAAGCAGCGGCACAAGCAGTGCACAGGCAGCTCAAGGCCAAGAAGACAGCAACAGCAAGGGAAGCAACAGCAGCAATACGCACAGTAGCTGCTCAAGCAGTGCAATAGTAGCGCAGCAGAACAAGGAGAAGAGATGGCAGTGCAAGTAGTGGTGGCACTAAGCCAAGGTAACAGTGGCAGAACAAGGCATGAAGAACAAAGGCAGTTAACAGGAAAGACAATGGAGAAAATTTACAAGACAATGATTAAACAGGCAGAGAAATGCAAAATGAACCAAGGCCTAAGCCAAGGGCAAGGAGATGGTGAAGCTAACAGAGCAAGGCTAAAGCATTCTTCTAGAGTGGGAAGAGAACTAGCTTGCTCATTGTCACTAGTGAGCACTAGTTTCTCCCCACTACTCAATCAACACAATGCAACCTAAGCATACAAAAATGGAATGGCAAGATAATCAGCTTGCTATGAGCACTGATTTCTTCTACTACTCAATCAATTCAGTGCTTCAAAGGTATCTAGCCTAGCATTAACAGGAACATAACATTACATGACAGTGAATTAAACATTAACAGTGAGCATTTAAACTAACAGTGAGCAACAACAGTGAACTAACATGACAAATTAACAATGAACTAACATGACAAATTAACAATGAACTAACATGACAAATTAACAGTGAGCAACAACAGTGAACTAACATATAAACAGAGAATTAAAATTTGCCAAACAAGAACCCTAAAAATTAACAGTGCAATTAAAATTGGAATTAAATTAACCTAACCCAAATTGGGTGGAAACTTGGCTAGTCCAAGAACGAGTTTTAACAGTGATACCCAACCCTTAATTTATACCCAAACAATAAAATTAGGGTTTCCCCCAAATCCCAAAAATTAGGGTTTTGTAAATTAATAAAAATTAACCTACACACTGACCAAAATAGCTTCAACCCATACTTGTACGATGCTTTCTCTGCTTTCCATGTCGCTCCAAGTGAAACCCTAGCTCGAGATTTCTTATCAACTCCATACCTAGGATGCAGAGATATGAGTTTGATAAGAACTCTAGGCTAGGGGGAAAGGACTGATGGGTATGGGTTTCTGTGGTGTTGGGAGGTGATGGGAAGGAGCTCGAGACGAACTGGGATGGTCGGGGAAGACGGTGGCAGGGTAGAGCAGGTGGTGGTGGTTCTGGAAATGGTCGGGTGGAGAAGATGAGATCGATGTTTTGGGAAGAAGGGAGTGTTTGGGTGGTAGTATAGGGTTTGGTGCTAGAGTGTGAAGCGGGAGCATCTGGTTAGATGTTTGGCGAGCTGAGCCGCTGGATATGGAGATGGTAGGTAGGTCGGACGGCTAAGAGAGAAGAAGTTTGTAGCGACCGTTGGATGTGGAACACAACGAAGTCAACGGTGCTAGATTAGGTTAGGTGCTGTAGTGTTGGGCGGAATCATCGGGATTTGATGCACAATGATGAGGTGACCGTTGGATGACAAGATGGATCCAATCTGACGGCTCTCATGGAAATGGGTATGGATAAAGGAAATGGATTTGGGTAAGGGTTTTGGGCCTTGGGTATGCCAAGCCCATATCTTCTTTAAGAACAATTCTTCCTTCTTGAGCCCATTTCTAGCTTTTTGGTCTTGTGCGCAACATTCTTCGCGGCTTCCTTGCGTAATTCCTCCCGGCTTTTCACTACTTTTCTGCTCTTTTTGCTCCGCACTTCATCCAGATTTTATTTGTTACCTAAAAATGCAAAATTAAGTAAGAAAAATATTTATTCTTGAAAACAATGAAAATACAGAATATGGGATAAAATGTAGAATTAATGCACAAAAGATGAGTTAAATGCCAACAAAAATATATATAAATATGCACTATTTAGCACTCATCACCAGTCCGCGAACTTGAGTTGGTTATATCTAAAGATTATTGTTTGTGAACTCATGTTTATATAAACTAAGGAATGCTAATTGCAAACGGTGGCTATAAAGTTCACGAACCGATTCAAGTGAATCAAATCGTTTTTTATCAATTATGTCTTGTGTAGTTACATAAGATTTCCTTGCAATTGAACAACTCTCTAACTAGTTCATTTGAGTCATTTGAGCTAGTTATGGTGAAGAAGAAGATGGTTGATATGAAAGTGCTCATATGTCTAACCATTTGGTTAACTATTGTTGAACCAACAAATGTACATGTTTGGGTACGGTTACACAAACCTAGAAACGTGCATTTCATTTGTGTGTAACAAGTTAGGTTTTCGATCTAACGGTTGAAAGATATTAACTTGAATCTAATCAGGTTTTCATATAACGGTGAATATTGAATGCTTTGTTACCAAACTAACATTGATTGCAAACCCTGATTTGAAAGACTATATAAGGGAGAACTATAGCAACTGGGAAACCTAATCCCCACACTTTACGTGTGATACTAGTTGTGTAAGCTAGAGTCGATTCTCCTTTAACCTTTGGTTTATTCTCTAAAACCAGGTCAACGACTTAAATACTTCATTGGGATTGTGAAGCCAGACCGATACTACTTTCTCGTAGTTGTGTGATCTGATCTTGTTGTTTCTATCATACGAGTACAATCGCAAAGATTGGCTTGAGATTGATATCTCTGATAGGAAAGATATAAAAGTCACAAACATCTTCGTCTCATCATTTGTGATTCCACAGTATCTTCTTTCGCCGTGTCGATTAAGATTATTGTGAGGTGATTGATAATACTAGGCTGTTCTTCGGGAATATAAGTCCGGGTTATCAATTGGTTCATGTTCACCTTAATTTATCAAAGACGGAACAAAACTCGTAGGTATTTCTGTGGGAGACAGATTTATCTATTACCATAGACTTTTTTGTGTGATACAAATTTGTTTATTAAAGTCTTCGACTTTGGGTCTGTTTGAGGGTGAAAACGGTTTCTGCTGATTTCGGTAATTTCGGGCGTGGGAGTGAGAAACGAGTCTAAACCCTAAACAATGTATTGCAAGGGAGTACTTTAGATTCAAGAGATCAATCTGTACAAATCCGTCCTAAACCAAGAAATGTCCGTTCCAGACTTGCTTCGGTCACAAAAAGGAGGAGAAGGGTTGATTTTGGGAAGGGAAGCGAAGAGAGTGTTGAGACCAGAATAGTTGATCTTGGAAGAGAAGTTGTTTTGTGACTTGCATCAGAAAGTGGGAAGCTAACAGATGGGAAAGCTAGCAAACGTTTTTTAAGTGTTGTATGCTCCTGACCAGAACTTGTTGTTCGGTGGAAATAGGTAAGACCTATTTATACAAGTCGAAGTGAAACGTACTCTGGTATCGTAAGAAATGGAAAACGGATGAGTAAATGGGAGGAGGTGGTAACCGGTAACGCCTAGAATTGATGTTCCATAAAAGAAAGCGTTTTACCATTACTCCATGTATTTACTAACCGCCTCATCCTTATGACACTGTCTTGTAACGGGCGTAGTGTACGTCGCACGCTGTTAACCGCCAGACCAATACCCAATGAGCATCCCCCAGTTTGTGACATGTATTGATGTCTCGAGTGTTTTCGTGTAAAACATGTAGCATGTTGCTGTTGTTTTGCAAGTTGAGCTTGGGAGACTTGCCGGCTCGGTGGTGACCTTCGACGGTCGAGATTTTGCATCTTGAGAGGAAGGGTAGCCGTTGATTATTGCAACCCTTCGTTTGGTATCCAGTGGCATGAAAGCATGGCCGGCATGGCTTTAATATGGCCTAGTTTAGGCGTGGCCAAAAGCTAAGGTTTTGGCATTATTTGGGCGCGGCCAAAACTAGGGCTTGGCATCGAGCCAAAAGGTTGCCCAGCGTTAGCTGGTAACCTTGGACGGCTAAGATCTGCGTCTTAGATGGAAATGTTTCTGTCGATTGTTGCAAGCCTTCGTTTTGGACGCCGTGAAAGGAAGGTCGGCATGGTATGGTTTAGGCGCAGCAAGGTGGCTGGCACGGCATGCCATTGGCACATGTGGCATGGTCGGCATGCCTTGGCGTGGTTTAGGCGTGGCCAAAACTAGGGTTTTCGCGTTGGGCCAAAGGTTACCATGCGTTGGTTGGTGACCTTGGACGGCTAAGATTTGCATCTAAGATGGAAGGGTGGCCGTTGATTGTCGCACGCCATCGTTTTGGCAGCTGTGAGGGGAAGGCCGGCATGGTATGGTTTAGGCGCGACAAGGTGGCTGGCACGGCATGCCATTGGCACATGTGGCATGGTCGGCATGCCTTGGCGCGGTTTAGGCGTAGTTTTTGCGTTGGGCCAAAGGTTACCATGCATTAGTTGGTGACCTTGGACGTTTAAGATTTGCATCTAAGATGGAAGGGTGGCCATTGATTGTCGCACGCCTTCGTTTTGGCAGCCGTGAGGGGAAGGCCCGCATGGTATGGTTTAGGCGCGACAAGGTGGCTGGCACAGCATGCCATTGGCACATGTGGCATGGTCGGCATGCCTTGACGCTGTTTAGGTGTGGCTAAAACTAGGGTTTTGGCGTTGGGCTAAAGGTTACCATGCGTTGGTTGGTGACCTTGAACGACTAAGATTTGCATCTAAGATGGAAGGGTGGTCGTTGATTGTCGCACGCCTTCGTTTTGACAGCCGTGAGGGGAAGGCCGGCATGGTATGGTTTAGGCGCGGCAAGGTGGCTGGCACGGCATGCCATTGGTACATGTGGCATGGTCGGCATGCCTTGGCGCGGTTTAGGCGTGGCCAAAACTAGGGTTTTGGTTTTGGGCCAAAGGTTACCATGCGTTGGTTGGTGACCTTGGACGATTAAGATTTGCATCTAAGATGGAAGGGTGGCCGTTGATTGTCGCACGCCTTCGTTTTGGCAGCCGTAAAGGGAAAGCCTGCATGGTATGGTTTAGGTGCGGCAAGGTGGCTGGCATGGCGTGCCATTGACACATGTGGCATGGTCGGCATGCCTTGGCGCGGTTTAGGCGTGGCCAAAACTAGGGTTTTGGCGTTGGGTCAAAGGTTACCATGCGTTGGCTGGCGACCTTGGACGACTAAGATTTACATCTCATATGGAAGGGTGGTCGTTGATTTTTGCAACCCTTCGTTTTGGAAGCCAGTGGCATGTAGCGGGGCCGCATGGCTTTGGCATGGAATCGTGGCTCCTTGGCGCTGAGACGTGGCTGACATGGTTTTCCATTGGAACGATGGCGCGGATGGCACGGTTGGCATGCTTCGGCACGGAGACGTGGCTGGCATGGTTTTCCATTGGGACGGTGGTGCGGTTGGCATGGATTGCATGCCTTGGCGCGGAGATGTGGCTGGCATGGCATGCCATTGGCACATGCAACTGGCATGGTTGGCATGCCTTGGCGCGAAGACGTGGCTGGCATGGTTTTCCATTTACACAGTGGTGTAAGAATTTAGGGTTTGGTATACGAAGGTGATGTCAATCAGTGTTAAGGGTTCTGCCGTGGAACATGACCCATGTAAAAAAAAAGGGCACCCCGATAATTCTTACGTAGATATGCTGATTGATTCAATAAATGTGCTAATGGTCATAGTGACGTCATGTCAGATGTACAGTTTTACGATTTTGACCTTAACCTAAAAACCACCATCAACATTAAGTCCCCTGCTTAGCTCGGGACATGAGGGTTGTTGCGAGGTAAGCATAAGATGGTGACAGGCAAGGACAAAAATCGAAGTGACGTGTCGTAAAAAGATGGTCAGGAAAGTTCGACTAACCTTTTTCGAGAGGTAAGGAGAGTTCATGATCCTCATGTTTGGCGGCCTTGCGTAAATTCTATTTGTGGTGTAGACCGTGAAGTGGTGAGATGAAGATCGTCGGCTTAGTCTGGCCATGCATCACCTTGGCTGGGTTAGGGAACATCATGACGCTGGCTTGGCGAGTTGTTGGTATTGGCGCGACAAGTCATGGCGCGGACGGCTTGGCATGGTGATTTGTCTCCGCGGGCCCGGTTGTCTCTTTTCCTTACTTGACTCAAATAGGAAGTCCTTTCCTTATTCAAACTCTCAAGTACCACGCCTATAAAAGGGGGCCGACCTCTCCTTTTATTTCACACCTTTATATTTTTTTTTATTCTGGCTGTGTGGTAACAGTAAAGCGGACGAGCGAATCCCAGGTATGTCTTCCAGCACTTCCTCTTTAACTTGTTTTTCTTGTTTTCTTGTGTTAGTGCAAACCCTAGATGTAGGCGTACCTTTTCATGAACTTGTAAAAATATTTTTCTTTTGTGTTGGTATGAATCTTAGCCGTAAATATGCTTTGCTTGAACTCGTAGTAACATTTAGGCGTGAATACCGTAGTAATGTTGGCCTCCTCAATTATTGTGCAAAGTAGGCATGCATGAGCTAGTAACTGTCGTTCCCTTCCCGTGAAAACCTAGCTCCTAGGGTTTCCTCCCTTTTCCTGGTGTGGTCGTGTGTATTGTTCCCATGGTGGGTCGCGCCTCCTCGTCCGGGCGCAAATTTCCTGCTGCAGGATACGGCCTTGGCATGAGGTGGTGATGCAAGGTCTGTCAGTCCCCATTTCTTTGCTCATGCGCATTATGACTTTGCAAAAAATTGGTTTGTGTCCAGGATGGATCTCCTGTATCGAAAGATATTGGCAATTCCAAGCCAAACATAGACGATGAGTTCTTTACAACATCCGCCGCAATTAGGAAAAATCATCCCAAGTATGTGTCGATTCTTCTGACTGGTCTGGAAAGTGAAGGAGAGGCCCGGTCAGTTCGTCCTGGAGGTGTAATAAGGTTTTGTCTTCAGAGGAAAGAGTATTCTGCTTCTCCCATTGACTTTAAAATCTGTGTGAGTCCGTTGCGTCCCTTTGAGAAATGGATGCGATTCATAATGAGCCAGGAATGTGTAAAAGCCAGTTTGACCAAGGCACGGATTATTGATGCTGTCGCGGCTTCCGCAGTGCTTCAAATTAGGAAAGATATTCCAGGCTTGGTTGCTTTTATTTCCAGATGGTGTCCGGACACTCACACGGCCATATGCAGGTGGGGTGAAATGACTATCTCTTTAGAGAACGTGGCCGTCTTGCTGAACCTTCCTGTAATAGGAAAACTCGATGTCAAGTTGTCTGCAGATGAAGAAGAAATGCGCGCCGCTCTGGTTGCAAAATCAAAAGGATTCGTTCGTAAAGAAGACGAGACGAGGTGCTTCTATGGCTGGTGGGTGTCTCAATGGTTTCCTGGTGAGTTGGAGCCAAATCAGAAAAATAGTACACTTCATGTCGCAGCGTTCTTGGCTCTATGGTTATCTAGAGTTTTTTCGATGACGACTCTGGTAAGAAGGAGATAAGACAGGAACTTATCAAGTTTGCCATAAAATTGGAAAAAGGTGTCATTCTCTCTATTGGCGGCCTTTTTCTTGGTTCTCTGTACACACACTTGGATCATCTGGTCGCGGACATGTGCGCTTCAAATGGCTACATGAAAGTGTATTCGTATATTCATGCCGCCTTTCTCCAAGCGTGGATGTGAGAGCACTTCGAAAGGTATGCTCCAAAACCGTTGGCCATACTTCCCCAGTCTTGGGGTGGTTCTAGGATACTGCGCTGGTCGAATAGGTGCCCAAAAATTGGTTCGAACCTGGTTGGATTCCTTGACAACTCGCACACGGTTAATTTTCGTCCATCGGCTCCGGTGCATGCGTCCATAACTCAGATCAATACCTTTGCTCCTTCTCCGAGCATGTCTTTGTCTTATGATAAAGAGGATATGAGTGTTGGAGAGATGGTGTTCATGCGAAGCTGCACGCCCGGTCATGTGCCGTCTTTCTTTCAAGGATCTTGCAAAGCAGTTTCTTACAATATCGATAGGGCGGCTCGGTATATGGGTTTTGACCAAGGGGTCCCACTCGTTCGTCAGCTGGTTGTTCCAGCAGACTCGTTGCCAACTGTTCTCGATGCTAGTGTTCTTGTGTCGGGTAAAAGTCTCACTTTTCCGCTCGCGGAACGAAATCCATCAACAACCTCCAAATATAACATATTTTGACAGGATGAATTTCTCGCTATCCATGGATTCGTGAATGATGTGGTAGAAAACCGCCACGGTAAGCCTTCTCCTGTGGTTTTAGCGGATCACCCACTGCTGAGGGATCCTTCTTCGACCAAGCAAAAATCCGTTAGCCCGAATGCAGATAGTCCCCAAGTGAAGGAGCGAAGGTATAAAATCCGTGCAGACGGTTCCCAGTCAGATTCGACAGCCCTACCGACTTTCAGTTCATCTAATATGCGGGTACGTATGCTTTTCCTCTTGATTTTAGTTGGATCTCGTATATCCTTGTTTCTTTTCTGAGTATCCGTCTTCGTATCTTTCCCAGGATTTCAGCAGCGTGAACACCTTTACCAAACTTGCAAGTAGTCAGAAAACATCATTTCTCGAGACGGAGGGTGGCGGTGCTGATCCTATCCATGGTGATGGGGAACCCAAGAAGGATGAAAGTTCAGAGTCCAGTGATGGCGAGAGTAGTTCTTCCGACAGAAGTGCTGAATCTTCCTCTAGTCGGTCTGAAAGCGAATCAGTGAGTCTCCCGCATGTTTTTTCTTCTTTCCTCTCTTCCTTTCTCTTTGGAAAATATCTAATCCGTGATATCATAAGGGGAAGCCGTTTCTGAAGATGGCCTTGAGACGGAGATTGGCTGAGATACAGCTTTGTCTCCAACTGTGACAGCCGCACCGGGGGACCTTGAAATGGATGTTGATCGAGATGAAAATGTCGTTGTGACTCGGACAATGGAGAGTCCAATTGTCGTTAGGAATACCTTGCCGGTTGCTGGCACGGCATGCCTTGGCGCAGACATGGTATGGTTTAGGCGCGACAAGGTGGCTGGCATTGCATGTCATTGGCACATGTGGCATGGTCGACATGCCTTGGCGCAGTTTAGGCGTGGCCAAAACTAGGGTTTTGGCGTTGGGCCAAAGGTTACCATGCGTTGGTTGGTGACCTTAGACGGCTAATATTTGCATCTAAGATGGAAGGGTGGTCATTGATTGTCGCACGCCTTCGTTTTGGCAGACGTGAGGGAAGGCCGGCATGGTATGGTTTAGGCGCGGCAAGGTGGATGGCACGGCATGCCATTGACACATGTTGCATGGTCGGCATGCCTTGGCGCGGTTTAGGCGTGGCCAAAACTAGGGTTTTGGCGTTGGGCCAAAGGTTACCATGCGTTGGTTGGTGACCTTGGACGGTTAAGATTTGCATATAAGATGGAAGGGTGGCCGTTGATTGTCGCATGCCTTCGTTTTGGCAGACGTAAAGGGAAGGCCAGCATGGTATGGTTTTGGCGCGACAAGGTGGCTGGCACGGCATGCCATTGACACATGTGGCATGGTCGGCATGCCTTGGCGCGGTTTAGGCGTGGCCAAAACTAGGGTTTTGGCGTTGGGCCAAAGGTTACCATGCGTTGGCTGGCGACCTTGGATGGCTAAGATTTGCATCTCAGATGGAAGGGTGGCCGTTGATTGTTGCAACCCTTCGTTTTGGCATCCAGCGGTATTTAGCGGGGCCGGCATGGCTTTGGTATGGAATCGTGGATGGCATGGTTGGCATGCCTTGGCGCGGAGGTGTGGATGGCACGGCATGCCATTGGCACATATGGTGCCGCTGGCATGGTTGGCATGCATTGGCGCGGAGACGTGGCTGGCATGGTTTTCCATTGTCACGGTGGCGCGGCTGGCATGGTTGGAATGCTTTGGCGTGGAGACGTGGCTGGCATGGTTTTCCATTGGCACGGTGGTGCGGCTAGCATGGTTGGCATGCCTTGGCGCGGAGATGTGGATGGCACAACATGCCATTGGAACATGCGGCTGGCATGGTTGTCATGCCTTGGCGCGGAGATGTGACTGGCATGGTTGGCATGCCTTGACGCGGAGACGTGGCAGGCATGGTTTTCCATTGGCACGGTAGTGTAAGAATTTAGGGTTTGGTGTACGAAGGTGATGTCAGTCAGTGTTAAAAGTTCTGCCGTGGAACATGACCCATGTAAAAAAAAAGGGTAGCCCGGTAATTCTTACGTAGGCATGCTGATTGATTCAATAAATGTGCTAATGGTCATAGTGACGTCATGTTATATATACAGTTTTACGATTTTGACCCTAAGCTAAAAACCACCATCAACATGGTCGTAGCAACTCTTAGTTGTGGGTGATATCAGCTAAGGGAATCAAGTGCGTAGTATCCTGCTGGGATCAAAGACGTAAGGAGCGCAACTGTACGTTGGATCAGTGTGAGATTGATTTGGGTTCAACTACAATCCATACCGAAGTTAGTTTGTAGTAGGCTAGTGTCTGTAGTGGCTTAATACAGTGTGTGTTCAATCTGGACTAGGTCCCGGGATTTTTCTACATTTGCAGTTTCCTCGTTAACAAAATTTTGGTGTCTGTGTTATTTCTATTCCGCATTATATTTTGTTAAATAATTGAAATATCACAGGTTGTGCGTTAGAATCACTCAATTGGAAATCCGACCTTTGGTTGTTGATTGAGATTGATTGATACTTGAACATTGGTCTTTGGTACCGTTCAAGTGTTTTCTCTTGTATTCAATTAGACTCGCAGATTTCTATTTGCTTGATTAAGAATTGAATCGACAAAGAGAGATATTATAACTCTTTGATATACTGTTATCTAGATTGAGTCTGTCTGTCTAGTTGATTCTCTAGAAAGTAGATTGGAGTTAGTCCATACAGATTGCTAAGCGAAATATTGGGTGTGGTTGTTGTATCCCCGCTTTTTTAATTGGTATCAGAGCAGACAAACACTTTAAACCTGATAAGTTTATGTTTGCTCGATCCTTAAAAATTGTCCCATGGGAATTTTCTTTGGAAAACTTACTCTTGGCATCTGTAACGCATGCCAGAAATCCTTAAGGATTGCTCAAGGATTATTATGGATAAAACCTCCGGTTTCACATGATAATCTCATTTCATCTAAAAGGGAAAATTTTGATGATGAGAATCAATCTAACGGAAAAACTAAAAAGGAGGAAAGATTGAGAAAACATTCGTCACGCTCAAGGATATGGACCCCCATAATGGATCAATTGACAAAGATCTATTCAGAGCGTTCGAAAGCGTTTTTAAATTCTTAGAATAACTTAAGTCTGTTAAGCCTAAGAATTAATCTAGAAAGGGTTCTGTATATGTTAAACCATGGAATAATATTATACAACCTAGGAATCGGAAGAATCTTCCTTCTAGTCAGATCAAACGAATGATAGGAAGCTCTGACTACCCTGATTATTATCATTACGTTGATTATATCACGGGGTCTGTTCACACATATCAACCAGAAATGTTGCATGAGAATTCATCTGCACATTATGCCTCTTGGTAACAAGCCTGGCACTACCCCATTTGTATATATCTTGGAATGGGGCAAGAAATGGTTTGAAATGTGTATAGTTTTGTTATTCTTTTTTTAGAGTACCAAATAAAGATTTCTGCTGCATCCATCTTGTCACGGGATGCATAACCTTTGATGTGCAAACGTCTAAGAAACCCCACTTTTCTGTTGTGGGTCACGGTTCACAAACGGGTCCAAGCCCATGCTTGGGTGTTATAAAGAAGAAGTTCCCGCACCCTCTTCTTCATCCCATCAGTCCGCGTACGAGAACCTTTAGGTTTTTTGTGTTTCCTCCATTGAAGTCTCTTTGGAAAAATTGAAAGAAAGGGTGTTCAAGGTTCATTCCAAGTAAGTAAATTCCCCTTGGTTCCTTCAATTTTCTAGATATCATGATGATTTCTAAAGGCTCAAAAAGAAGTTCAAAAATCTTAAGTGTCTCTAGCATGGATTTACCTTGTGACCAAAATTCTCTTAGAATTAGGTTTGTGAATGATTCTTTTGCTAGAGTTTTTGAAAAAATTTCATCTAAAGGTTTTATCGTAGAAAAAAAATTGGATCTGTCCAGTGGACATGAAAAGGATTTAGTTTGCTTTAAAAAATTCAATCTTGGAAACATCTTTGATGGTCATGGTCAAGGATTTGATTCTCTTACAAGAATTTTCTATGCCAACATTCATGATGTTGATCTCAATAAGATGGAGTTCAAATTCATGATAAATAGAGAAAGATTTCTTGTTGATAGAGAATTAATTTCAAAGATTACCAAAATTCCATTGGGAAACGTGCGTCTTCCCAGACCATGTGAGGAGCGTCCATCATATGATGACATCTCTCTTGGCTTTGTGGCAAGAAGGTTGCTTGAAATCAAGGAAAGTTTCTTACTAATGATCTTAGTATTGCATTGATGGCATTTTGAAAACTTGGTATCTCCAATCTTTGTCCCTCCACAATTGAAAATTCTTGGTGGAGTCATGAGTTTGCGGAATTGGTCTATTTCCTTGAATCGGGTGTTCAAAGTATCGATATTTGTGGTTTTATCATTTTTCAAATGGCTTCGATGACTTCACCCATCAAGATGTTAGGTTACCCTTGCTTGATTGGTAAAATTTGTCGTGATCATGGTTTTGATTCAATTGGAAACTCTCTCGGGGTTCCCAAACCGGTTCGTCCTTGTACCTTCAGACGCATAAGGGAGAATGTGTGTAAAAGACAAAGAGATGCTTCCTTTAACGGTTGTGACCCTACCACCTTGAGTCTTCTTCAAAAAATTCACAAGGGTGTGTGTAAGGTCAATTCAAGGGTGAAGTGTGTGCAAGAACAATTGTCATTGGTTGCAACTAAGTTTCCCGAGCTCAAGGAAGAGTTGAACACAATTCAAGCATCTTGGAGCATTTCTAATGAGGAAGATATGGAGTAAATGACTTCTTTTATTTTCCTAGTAAATCTTCTTTTATTGTCTTTATTTAGAAGAATAACTAGAGTTTGGAATAGCCATTATTGTGATTACACATAGCTATGTCCAACGTTTTCATCTTCATGTTTTAGGTTTATTTGTTTAAATTCTAAAATTGTTTGGAAGATGATTTTTGCAGTATTAATCTTTATGGTTTTATATATTGCAATATGGGATATGTATGTTTGTGTCCGTGAACTATGATTGTCCCATACCTTATCAAAAGTAAAGTCTTTCGTAAGTCGATATGCATGAATGGACTTTTGACAAATACAAAAGTTAAGCCTATTATGTCAATTATTGATGGAAGATAGGTTAAAATATTTTGCTTGCAAGGATTATGTCTATTGAATGTTGTTATGCAAATAGTAATGAAAAATAGAATGAATCCTTGTGTATTCCGTAGTATTGATCTTCCATGATCCATATTTTATGTATTACTGTGAGGCTCTGTAAGTTATCTTATGTTGAGCACTATTGACTGAGTTGATTATTTTCTAATGATTAACTTAGTTATTACTCCATAGATTCTCCTGTGTCGAGCATAATCAATTAAATTCATCACTTTTTGTGGTTAATTTGGTTGTATATTTCCGATAAGATTAATTATGGGTTTTTTTGTGATTAATCTAATTGATTATCTTTGGATTCAAATTCATATTCATATGTGATTTGTTATGTCCAAAGAAATCCTTTTTTTCTTTCGAAATTAAGGTCGCTCTTGTTGTTCTTTCGGGAATGACATATTATGGGGGAGAGTTCTTAAATGAACTTGTGATTAATTGCCCAATCTTTGTGGGGAGTGCGGTTGTGGAATATTATAGAGGTTATCTTTTATCTTTAAACTCCTTGATGAATGCATTTAGCTTCGGCTTTATGATTGCATCTAAACAAGTTGATATATGCTTTCTTTTGGTCATGAAATATCTCTTTTGGAAATTCCATTAGGATCCCATTTTCGTACCTTTGCCAATTTTATTGACAAAAAGGGGGAGAATTAATATGTAGTTCACACTACAAATACATATAGTTTTCGGATCATTATGTAAGGGGGAGTGGTTTCCATGTGATATGGAGTATTGACTAAGGGGGAGTGAAAAATATCACCATAAAGAGGCACTAAGAATCTAAAACATGTACTTAAGCATTCAATTAAGAAATGCGTTCCAAAACTTAACCCAAAACTAACTGCTCTAAAACATATATATACAAGAAGTCCTCTAAGATGATATATATACAATAGTCATTTCGTTTACAGATACAATATGAAATATAATAAACATAATAGAAGTTAACCAACTAACGAAAACAACCCTTGAAGCTTTCGCTACGCAACTCTGATATGTCTCTGAAACTGAAAGTGAGAATGGGTGAGCACATCATCCCTAAAAAGGGTGCCCCGTAGGAATAATAACTAGCTTTCAAGTAATCATTAATATGATTTGAAGACAATGCAGGTTTAATTGAAAGACGCTAAAACAAGGAAAACAATAAAACATAATGTAGAAACTTCTTCAAAGACATCCATAAATAACAGTAAACATTCATGTATGAGATGTATGTTGCCGCACATAAGGGAAGAATAATATTGCGGTGTATCGCCCTAGTCGTGTAATATTGCGGTGTATCGCCCTAGCCATAGAATACTGGTATATAAAGGAAGAATAATATTGCGGTGTATCGCCCTAGCCATGTAATATTGCGGTGTATCGCCCTAGCCATAGAATACTGGTATTGTGTCGGCACACATCTCATACCACACAGAGCACACAAAGATATACATGAATTTCACAACACAAAGATTGATTTTTAAAACAACAATGAATACAAGAGAGTTCGTTATCGATTCCCACCTCTTTTGATGACAAGCCACGCCTACCTCGAGATCCACGATCCGCTGGTTCATCCTTTGAATCGATCGTTGTTAATACACTAACTGTTAATCACACAAGAACTCTAAGAAACTAGCCAAAACGGCCCACACAAGAATCATACAACTCTATCTAATGGTTCTAAGCCCATTATGGTATCTTATTCTATATCTTTAACATAACTAAGAGTTTACTAATCCAATTAAGTTGATTCTATAGTCTGTAGCTAAGTCTTATGAATATCTATTACCTTGTAGAATAAGCCAATGGTCAATTCGGACCATAAGGGTCCAAAACATCAAATTAGGAAGACTAATCTTAAGCACAAGCCCACTTTACAAGCCCATTAAACTAAGGTCAAGTCCACTAGTCAACGGACAGTCAACGTCAGGTCAAAGGTCAAGGTCTAAGTCGAGTCAATGGTCCGCTGGTCAAATCGGGTCAAATCCTGGTTACTGAGTCAACTCAGTCAGAAGACTGATTTAAGTAAATCCAATACACATTTAACTCAGTCAGATAAAACTGAGTCAAAAACACTAGGTCAAGTCAGGTAAGCTGAAAGAACTCAGGCTAAGATTCTAGCACAATTCTTAACTCAAATAGAACTTCAACTCATAAATTCTTAAGCAAATTTTAGAATGAAATTACAAACACAATTACATCTTAATTACCTGTAATTGTAGATTTAGGCTTTCACAGCAAACACTAACTATAGTCCTACACCTATCATCTCAGTTACACCTTCCACACTCAACCCAACTCTCCAACAACAACATCAATATCACTTCAACCAATTCCATACAACATCCCAAACAAATTGTTCATCACTAACCCTGTGGCTTTATTACAACACCACTACCAAACTCAGTTCATGTCCCTCAATGAACTGACAATCAACCTGACATCACTGGCTATATCCAACAACATCTCAACTCCAAGAAAAACACAACATTCATAACAACACATACTCATATCTAACACAATCCCCACCTGCACCCATTACAGTTACTTCTATACCAACTCATCAGCACTACCAATTCAACCATCCTCAACTGCCACCACATGTTATGGACACTTTAGATCCAACACAAAAAATACCAGTCACCAACCGTACGTCTCTAATAGCCACTGATATCTATTGCAACTTCAAAGATTCCTATAAAGCATATCTCAGTTTCATTCATGTCTTTACTGGAATCACATCCATTCACTGATATCCCCTGCAGCTTCAACATCACGGTTAACAACACCACATTTCAATATTAAGATAACCACCACCACCAATCCGTAACTCCAATAAAACATATCTCTTTTATACCCAACCCTGCAATTCGATGACTCAACCACAACAACTCAGCTAAATCTCAACTTAGATAACACACACTTCCTGCAACATTTCTAAAATTCAATTTCACAACAAATAACTTCTACATTCCAGACTACCTCTCTGAATTACAACACCACCAAGTTCAGTTCAATACGACTACCATATACCCATCTCTTGAAATCCCTAATTCATACATTACTTAACAATCTACATCTGTATCATCAATTCAACTCTCAGACCACATCCCATAACTTCAGTTCAATACAAACACATCCACCACCAGAAACTTTATCCTACCAACACCAATCTCAGAATTCATTAAGTTTCTATGTGATTTACAAGATCTATCAATAATACTAATCTCAATGTTTTTATAGTATTAGATTGTCAATGTGTTCATACTTTTTAGATTAATTATTCCCTGGCCTTTATTAGTTAAAGTTATTGGTGTACCCTACAATTTTTACTTAATTAATTACAAAATAACACACGCACAAAACAAAGAACAAACAATTCAACATGTTACACAAATCAATCAATCAATTTAATTCAAAAACTATTTCAGCTATTGATAGATTTTAGTGAATTAAGATTTATCTCACAACCCAAGCCAGTTCTAAACTAATATATTCACTAACTGACACTGGCTATTTCTATCTTTTCCCATGTAAGATCTAATAGTGAGCTCTGATACCAACACTGTAGCGCCCCCTAAGCTAGAAGCCGACTAATCCAAGAGATTAACTAAATAAAGAGGCACTAAGAATCTAAAACATGTACTTAAGCATTCAATTAAGAAATGCGTTACAAAACTTAACCGAAAACTAACCGCTCTGAAACATATATACACAATAAGTCCTTTCAGATGATATATATACAATAGTCATTTGGTTTACAGATACAATATGAAATATAATAAACATAATAGAAGTTAACCAACTAACGAAAACAACCCTTGAAGCTTTCGCTACAAAACTCTGATGTGTCTCTGAAACTGAAAGTAGGAATAGGTGAGCACATCATCCCTAAAAGGGGTGCCCCGTAGGAATAACAACTAGCTTTCAAGTAATCATTAGTATGATTTGAAGACAATGCAGGTTTAATTGAAAGACGATAAAACAAGGAAAACAATAAAACATAATGTAGAAACTTCTTCAAAGACATCCATAAATAACAGTAAACATCCATGTATGAGATGTGTGTTGCCTCACATAAGGGAAGAATGATATTTCGGTGTATCGCCCTAGCCGTGTAATATTTCGGTGTATCGCCCTAGCCATAGAATACTGGTATATAAAGAAAGAATAATATTGCGGTGTATCTCCCTAGCCATAGAATACTGATATTGTGTCGGCACACATCTCATACCACACAGAGCACACAAAGATATGCATGAATTTCACAACACAAAGATTGATTTGTAAAACAATAATGAATACAAGAGAGTTCATTATCGATTCCCACCTCTTTTGATGACAAGACACGCCTACCTCGAGATCCACGATCCGCTGGTTCATCCTTTGAATCAATCGTTGTTAATACACTAACTGTTAATCACACAAGAACTCTAAGAAACTAGCTAAAACGGCCCACACAAGAATCATACAACTCTAACTAATGGTTTTAAGCCCATTATGGTATCTTATTCTATATCTTTAACATAACTAAGAGTTTACTAATCCAATTAGGTTGATTCTATAGTCTGTGGCTAAGTCTTATGAATATCTACTACCTTGTAGAATAAGCCAATGGTCAATTCGGACCATAAGGGTCCAAAACATCAAATTAACAAGACTAATCTTAAGCACAAGCCCACTTAACAAGCCCATTAAACTAAGGTCCAGTCAACTAACAGTCAACGTCAGGTCAAAGATCAAGGTCTAAGTCAAGTCTATCGTCCGCTGGTCAGATCGGGTCAAATCCTGGTTACTGAGTCAACTCAGTCAGAAGACTGATTTAAGTAAATCCAATACACATTCAACTCAGTCAGATAAAACTGAGTCAGAAACACTAGGTCAAGTCAGCTAAGCTGAAAGAACTCAAGCTAAGATTCTAGCACAATTCTTAACTCAAATACAACTTCAACTCATAAATTCTTAAGCAAATTTCAGAATGAAATTACAAACACAATTACATCTTAATTACCTGTAATTGTAGCTTTAGGCTTTCACAGCAAACACTAACTATAGTCCTACAACTATCATCTCAGTTACACCTTCCACTCTCAACCCAACTCTCCAACAGCGGCATCAATATCACTTCAACCAATTCCATACAACATCCCAAACAAATTGTTCATCACTAACCCCGTGGATTCATTATAACACCACTACCAAACTCAGTTCATGTCCCTCAATGAACTGCCAATCAACCTGACATCACTGGCTATATCCAAAAACATCTCAACTCCTGTAAAAAAGCAACATTCATAACAACACATACTCATATCTAACACAATCCCCACCTGCACCAATTACAGTTCACTTCCAGACCAACTCATCAGCAGTACCAATTCAACCATCCTCAACTGCCACAACATGTTATGCACACTTTAGAGCCAACACAAACGACACCAGCCACCAAAAGTACGTCTCTAACGGCCACTGATATCTATTGCAACTTCAAAGCATTCCTCTAAAACATATCTCAGTTTCATTCATGTCTTTACTGGAATCACATCAGTTCACTGATGTCCCCTGCAGCTTCAACATCACAGTTAACAACATGACCATTTCAATAGTAAGATAACCACCACCACCAGTCTGTAACTCCAATGAAACTTATCTCTTTTATACCCAACCCTGCAATTCAATGACTCAACCACAACAACTCAGCTAAATCTCAACTTAGATAACACACACTTCCTGCAACATTTCTACAATTCAATTTCACAACAAATAACTTCTACATTCCAGACTACCTCTCTGAATTACAACACCACCAAGTTCAGTTCAATACGACTACCATATACCCATCTCTTGAAATCCCTAATTCATACATTACTTAACAATCTACATATGTATCATCAATTCAATTCAACTCTCAGACCATATCCCATAACTTCAGTTCAATACAAACACATCCACCACCAGAAACTTTATCCTACCAACACCAATCTCAGAATTCATTAGCTCAAAACCCAATCTTTCCTTGTTCTGAATTCATCAACCAAAACTCAGATCAAAGATAATTTAACAATACCCTAATCGGACAGAAACCAATACATCCAGTGATATGACAAACTTTAATCGAGTAAGTATAAATTACCTCAAGTACTATCTCAAATTCCCAACTCGACTTCTCCCCTGAGATACAAAGAACTTCGAATTCACTATTAATTCCATTAATTCTTTTTAGATATCTACCATCCATATTACAATAACCATAGTATCCTCGTCTTCATATTCATCTTTGGTTCTTCTATTCATCCACTTCAGAAACCCTAATTCTCCAGTTTCCAACAACATCAATCTCTTCTTCTCCGAGAACTCAAAACACTTCAACACCATCACCTTCTCCTCTGATACATCTACAAGCTTCTACGAAACACCCACACCAAAACTTGTTCGCTTCGTCGACTTGAAATCGACGGAAATAATGAAAGAAGAAAGAACAGAAGAAGAACGAGAGAAGAGAAGAAGAAGAAAAAGAAGAAGAAAGAAAATGGAAGAAAAGAAAGAAGAGTTTATCTTCTCTACTCGGTCTAGATAAGACTAAAGGAAACATTAAGACACCCACTTGATTTGACACGTGCAGCCACCAGGGTAATATCCAAAATTACTATTTTACCCTCCGAAAACAAATTGATAAATCTTCTTCACCCAGTGTCCGAATGACGTGTGCGAGTAGTCTATTCCGCGTAACTTTTCGAGACGAATCTATCGATACTAGTTTCGTATCTATTTCGTTGTTAAGTTAGTTCATAATAATTAACGTTCGTATTAAACTAATCGAGTCATTATCGACTAAATCAACACTTGACCGGACTAATAGCGTTGACGAGCTTGAGGGTCTTTACATTCTCCCCACCTTATTCATTTTCGTCCTCGAAAATCAAACCATCCTTCTGGTCTTCAAAAAAAAACTCCCTGCCTTAATGAATAATCCTATCTCTTGTCTAAGCGTAATCAACATAAAACAGAGCATAAACCTATATGACTTTCTGCAACTAAAATTTGTGGCTCTAGGTTCAAAATACTAATTTTCATTTTAATAAGTTACTGGTTCTAATTACGATAGAAATACTCTATAATAAAGTTTCTAAGTAAAATTTGGGATCTATCAGTTCACTAATAGAAGAAAGTTCTCCTTTTACGAATGGTAATCCATGCATGTAGTTGCCCTGTCTAGGCTGATCAGACCTGACAATGCTTTCCTACGGCTAAAAGATTACAAACCTCACTATTCCCCAGTGCTGGATTAACTACGTGTTAATTTATTAAAATTAACTAGTGTTTAATTTCCATCTTAACTAGTGTAGCCTAAAATATTACTTCATAAAATATAAATATTTCACAACATTTTAAACAATTTAGTCATCTAAATTTTTGTTTCTTTATTTATTCCTTCATATTGAAACCCTACATTAAATATTATTAACTGTTGACGTTGATAATTCAATATGATTTAAATTCTCAGTCTGCATAAAATTTCAACATGTCTTAATAACCTTCAGATTTTTCTATTAATGTAATGTTATCCTATTAATATCCGAATTTATTTTCTTTTAATTTACCAAACATCTGGATACTATTCTTTCTACTTCATGTATATTTGTTCCATTTTAAAGCTTTACAGGATCATTTGTTAGACTAAAGATAATTCGGTACAAGATTACTAACAGGTTGAGTGTTTTTATTTATGCATTATACCTTTACCTTCTTACATCTGACAATAAGTATTAAATTAAATATCTAGTTTGAACGCAAAACATATATTTTTAATTTGTCATTAATTTAATTTACAAAATTTAACCGTAGATAAGCGTTATTAATTTTCCATAACTATTAAACTATAATTTATTATTTTTTATCTTTATATATCTTTAATGAGATTTTAGTTAAATTAAGATCAACATGATACTAATGGATAAATGCTAACAACTACTTTATTAAAGTTATTATTACTATTATTGTCATCTATAATTACTATTATAATATTTTTATAATTAGCATTGATGGTTGAACTATTATTCTAACTACTCTTACAAATATTATTAAGTCCCAAAAATATTATTAACAACTATGTAATTATAAATTTGCTTACTTTTCATATAAGTCAATGTGTTCAATAAGTTTCTATGTGATTTACAAGATCTATCAATAATACTAATCTCAATGTTTTTATAGTATTAGATTGTCAATGTGTTCATACTTTTTAGATTAATTATTCCCTGGCCTTTATTAGTTAAAGTTATTGGTGTACCCTACAATTTTTACTTAATTAATTACAAAATAACACACGTACAAAACAAAGAACAAACAATTCAACATGTTACACAAATCAATCAATCAATTTAATTCAAAAACTATTTCAGCTATTGATAGTTTTTAGTGAATTAAGATTTATCTCACAACCCAAGCCAGTTCTAAACTAATATATTCACTAACTGACACTGGCTATTTCTATCTTTTCCCATGTAAGATCTAATAGTGAGCTCTGATACCAACACTGTAGCGCCCCCTAAGCTAGAAGCCGACTAATCCAAGAGATTAACTAAATAAAGAGGCACTAAGAATCTAAAACATGTACTTAAGCATTCAATTAAGAAATGCGTTACAAAACTTAACCGAAAACTAACCGCTCTGAAACATATATACACAATAAGTCCTTTCAGATGATATATATACAATAGTCATTTGGTTTACAGATACAATATGAAATATAATAAACATAATAGAAGTTAACCAACTAACGAAAACAACCCTTGAAGCTTTCGCTACGCAACTCTGATGTGTCTCTGAAACTGAAAGTGGGAATAGGTGAGCACATCATCCCTAAAAGGGGTGCCCCGTAGGAATAACAACTAGCTTTCAAGTAATCATTAGTATGATTTGAAGACAATGCAGGTTTAATTGAAAGACGATAAAACAAGGAAAACAATAAAACATAATGTAGAAATTTCTTCAAAGACATCCATAAATAACAGTAAACATCCATGTATGAGATGTGTGTTGCCGCACATAAGGGAAGAATAATATTTCGGTGTATCGCCCTAGCCGTGTAATATTTCGGTGTATCGCCCTAGCCATAGAATACTGGTATATAAAGAAAGAATAATATTGTGGTGTATCTCCCTAGCCATAGAATACTGATATTGTGTCGGCACACATCTCATACCACACAGAGCACACAAAGATATGCATGAATTTCACAACACAAAGATTGATTTGTAAAACAATAATGAATACAAGAGAGTTCATTATCGATTCCCACCTCTTTTGATGACAAGCCACTCCTACCTCGAGATCCATGATCCGCTGTTTCATCCTTTGAATCGATCGTTGTTAATACACTAACTGTTAATCACACAAGAACTCTAAGAAACTAGCCAAAACGGCCCACACAAGAATCATACAACTCTATCTAATGGTTCTAAGCCCATTATGGTATCTTATTTTATATCTTTAACATAACTAAGAGTTTACTAATCCAATTAGGTTGATTCTATAGTTTGTAGCTAAGTCTTATGAATATCTACTACTTTGTAGAATAAGCCAATGGTCAATTCGGACCATAAGGGTCCAAAACATCAAATTAACAAGACTAATCTTAAGCACAAGCCCACTTAACAAGCCCATTAAACTAAGGTCCAGTCAACTAGTCAACTAACAGTCAACGTCAGGTCAAAGATCAAGGTCTAAGTCAAGTCAATGTCCGTTGGTCAGATCGGGTCAAATCCTGGTTACTGAGTCAACTCAGTCAGAAGACTGATTTAAGTAAATCCAATACACATTCAACTCAGTCAGATAAAACCGAGTCAGAAACACTAGGTCAAGTCAGCTAAGCTGAAAGAACTCAAGCTAAGATTCTAGCACAATTCTTAACTCAAATACAACTTCAACTCATAAATTCTTAAGCAAATTTCAGAATGAAATTACAAACACAATTACATCTTAATTACCTGTAATTGTAGCTTTAGGCTTTCACAGCAAACACTAACTATAGTCCTACAACTATCATCTCAGTTACACCTTCCACACTCAACCCAACTCTCCAACAGCAGCATCAATATCACTTCAACCAATTCCATACAACATCCCAAACAAATTGTTCATCACTAACCCTGTGGCTTCATTATAGCACCACTACCAAACTCAGTTCATGTCCCTCAATGAACTGCCAATCAACCTGACATCACTGGCTATATCCAAAAACATCTCAACTCCTGTAAAAAAGCAACATTCATAACAGCACATACTCATATCTAACACAATCCCCACCTGCACCCATTACAGTTCACTTCCAGACCAACTCATCAGCACTACCAATTCAACCATCCTCAACTGCCACAACCTGTTATGCACACTTTAGAGCCAACACAAACGACACCAGCCACCAAAAGTACGTCTCTAACGGCCACTGATATCTATTGCAACTTCAAAGCATTCCTCTAAAGCATATCTCAGTTTCATTCATGTCTTTACTGGAAACACATCAGTTCACTGATGTCCCCTGCAGCTTCAACATCACAGTTAACAACATGACCATTTCAATATTAAGATAACCACCACCACCAGTCTGTAACTCCAATGAAACTTATCTCTTTTATACCCAACCCTGCAATTCAATGACTCAACCACAACAACTCAGCTAAATCTCAACTTAGATAACACACACTTCCTGCAACATTTCTACAATTCAATTTCACAACAAATAACTTCTACATTCCAGACTACCTCTCTGAATTACAACACCACCAACTTCAGTTCAATACGACTACCATATACCCATCTTTTGAAATCCTTAATTCATACATTACTTAACAATCTATATCTGTATCATCAATTCAACTCTCAGACCACATCCCATAACTTCAGTTCAACACAAACACATCCACAACCAGAAACTTTATCCTACCAACACCAATCTCAGAATTCATTAACTCAAAACCCAATCTTTCCTTGTTCTGAATTCATCAACCAAAACTCATATCAAAGATAATTTAACAATACCCTAATCGAATAGAAACCAATACATCCAGAGATATGACAAACTTTAATCGAGTAAGTATAAATTACCTCAAGTACTATCTCAAATTCCCAACTCGACTGCTCCCCTGAGATACAAAGAACTTCGAATTCACTATTAGTTCCATTAATTCTTCTTGGAGAGCTACCATCCATGTTACAATAACCATAGTATCCTCGTACTCATATTCATCTTTGATTCTTCTATTCATCCACTTCAGAAACCCTAATTCTCCAGTTTCCAACAACATCAATCTCTTCTTCCCCGAGAACTCAAACCACTTCAACACCATCACCTTCTCCTCTGATACATCAACAAGCTTCTACGAAACACCCACACCAAAACAAGATCGCTTCTTCGAACTTGAAATCGATGGAAATAATGAAAGAAGAAAGAACAGAAGAAGAAAGAGAGAAGAGAAGAAGAATAAAAAGAATAAGAAAGAAAATGGAAGAAAAGAAAGAAGAGTATATCTTCTCTACTCGGTTTAGATAACGTAGCGTTTTTAGGGGCTACTCAAAAGGAATTAGGGGCCACCTTTTTATTCCCATCCATTGAAGGAGGTTAAGGGATGTCTTAAAAATAAAAAATTGTCTATATTGTCCTTCACCTTTATACTAAATCTAAACCTATATCCTTTATTTTCATACTCATATCAACTTCTTCTTCTCTTTTCCACCCATTGAAATTTTTTTCCATCATTTTAATTTTGATTGAAAACAAAGATCATCGATCAAACAAATGTTATGATTGATTGTTTAAAATTAAAACCCAAAATTATTTAACCTTAAAGTTGAAACTTAGAACATCAAAAAAAAAAAGGAGTTCAACAAACAAAACGAATAGATGATAGTAGTTGTGATTCAAAATTAGGATTTGATTACTTGAAATCAAAAATTTGTTCCGAAAATTTTCTTGGATTTACAGTAGCAGAAACATAATCGGTAGATAACTATCTATTTTACCTACAGATTATGGTTGATGTTCTTGGATTTACACTAGCAGAAACATAATCGGTAGATAATAATCTACTTTACCTACCGATTATGGTTGATGTTCTTCGTTTCTTAAGAACATCAACCATAATCGGTAGGTAAATTGATCGATATCTACCGATTATTCTTGATTCTAAAAATTAAATTTCTCTGTACAAAAAGTTACGCACAATCGATAGATAATGAACACCATTAACTACCGATTGTGAAAGTAGAAAATTTTGAAACTTTTGTTAAGTTTGGAAAATTTGAATTTGAGGCCATGAACACAATCGACAGATAATAAGCATCACTTATTAACACAATTCACTTCCGATTATGGTAGTACTAAAATTCGAAAATTTAGTATATTCGGAGGTTAAAGTAACACACTTTACTACCGATTATGGTAGTACCAAAGTTCGAAAATTTTAGGATTTTGGCAAAATCATATTTTGGGGCCAATATACATTCGGAAGTCAAATTTACTACCGATTATGGTAGTACTAATATTCGAAAATTGAATATATTCGGAGGTTAAAGTAAGACACTTTACTACCGATTATGGTAGTACCAAAATTCGAAAATTTTAAGATTTTGCAAAATCACATTTTGGGGCCAATATACATTCGGAAATCAAATTTACTACCGATTATGGTAGTACTAATATTCGAAAATTGAGTATATTCGGAGGTTAAAGTAACACACTTTACTACCGATTATGGTAGTACCAAAGTTCGAAAATTTTAGGATTTTGGCAAAATCTCATTTTGGGGCCAATATACGTTCGGAAGTTAAATTTACTACCGATTATGGTAGTGCTAAAATTCGATTCGGAGGTTAAAGTAACACACTTTACTACCGATTATGGTAGTACCAAAGTTCGAAAATTTTAGGATTTTGGCAAAATCTCATTTTGGGGACAATATACATTCGGAAGTCAAATTTACTACCGATTATGGTAGTACTAAGATTCAAAAAATGAATATATTCGGAGGCTAAAGTAACACAATTTACTACCGATTATGGTTGTACCAAAGTTCGAAAATTTAAGGATTTTGGCAAAATATCATTTTGGGGCAAATATACATTCGGAAGTTAAAGTAACACACTTTACTACCGATTATGGTTGTACCAAAGTCGAAAATTAAAGGATTTTGGAAAAATCTCATTTTGGGACCAATATACATTCGGAAGTTAAAGTAACACACTTTACTACCGATTATGATTGTACCAAAATTCGAAAAAGCAAAAAAAAAAAAAAAATCCCTAAATTTTTTTATCACCCGAATCCTGCTCAAACTACTGAATATCGAAGGGTAATTTTGTCATTACGAAATATGGGAGATAAGGGGTGAACACAATTTAAGATTGGGTGACCTTTTTTGTTTTATTGTTGGCCCCTAATTCCTTTTGAGTGACCCCTAAAAACGCTAGGTTAGATAAGACCAAAGGAAACACTAAGACACCCACTTGATTTGACACGTGAACCCACCAGGGTAATATCCAAAATTATTATTTTACCCTCCGAAAACAAATTGATAAATCTTCTTCACCCAGTGTCCGAATGACGCGTGCGAGTAGTCTATTCCGCGTAATTTTTCGAGACGAATCTATCGATACTAGTTTCATATCTAGTTCTTTGTTAAATTAGTTCCTAATAATTAACGTTCGTATTAAACTAATCGAGTCATTATCGACTAAATCAACACTTAACCGGTCTAATAGCATTGACGAGCTTGAGGGTCTTTACAATAGTATTGTTATCAAGGTTGTGATACAATTGAACTTTGATGATGTGTAATGATACTATGACATTGTATAACAATGATCGAGAATTTTGTTTTCTCATTGTTATAGCTACGGATTTTCAACAACGATGATGATGAACTTACTACCTTTGGGATCATTGGAGTACTTGGAAGTGACGAAGATTTCGAGTAATGTTGAAGATTATACATGTGTAATAGGAGCTACAAAAGTTTATATCTTTTTTGTATTCCATATGTATTGATAGTTTTGTCACTAAAATTGACAAAATGGGAGATTGTTAGAGCATTGCTCGGTCGAACTCGCATGCGTTGCTATCTCAAGCATGTTTTTCAATGTTAGTTATCAAAACTATAAGTCTTGATTTCTAGTCTACTATAGCTAAGTCTCGGACTAGGATAAAAAGTGTAGTTGAGCTCAAGAACTCCATGGCGGATTATCATACAAGAGGAAGAACTACTCAAGGAACTGGTGGAACTTCATCAATAAAAAGGTATGTGGAGACTTGAACTTATCTATCACTCAAAATTCTATCTACTCTATCTCATATCTTGAGACAAAAGTCGTTTTGCTATATAGACTTTGATTATACACATTTGCTATTTCGAGCCGAGTTTATCTCGCCTATCTATTTCTCGAAATATGTGTTGGCAAGATTTCGTTTTGGCCAAGTTCATCTTTACCTAGTGACGAAAGTCATGTTATGTTTCAATCACTTTGAAAATTGCTTTGACGAAAAATGGTTTGTGAATAACAACTATATAACGTCCTCTAAGAATGTTTCAATGATTGAAATGAGAGTTTAGATTATATAACCAATGATGGATATAAGCATTGTTGAACCGAAGTTTGCTAACTTTGTTTATCAAGAGAACAGGAAAAAGAGTCGTGAACTCAGTCCGCGAACTCAGTCCGTGTACCCAGTCCGCAAACTTGAGTTGGTTATATCTAAAGACGATTGTTTGTGAAATCATGTTTATATAAACTAAGGAATGCTAATTGGAAACCGTGGCTATAAAGTTCATGAACCGATTCGAGTGAATCAAATCGTTTTTGCTTAAATTGTGTCTTGTGTAGTTACACAAGATTTTCTTGCAATTTAAAAACTCTCTAACTAGTTCATTTGAACTAGTTATGGTTAAGAAGAAGATGGTTGATATGATAGTGCTCATATGGCTAACCATTTGGTTAACTATTGTTGAACCAACAAATGTACATGTTTGGGTACAGTAACACAAACCTAGAAACGTGCATTTCATTTGTGTGTAACAAGCTAGGTTTTCGATATAACGGTTGAAAGATATTAACTTGAATCTAATCAGGTTTTCATCTAACGGTGAATATTGAATGCTTTGTTACCAAGCTAACATTGATTGCAAACCCTGATTTGAAAGACTATATAAGGGAAAACTCTAGAAACTGGGAAACCCAATCCCCACACCTTACGTGTGATACTAGTTGTGTAATCTAGAGTCGATTCTCTTTTAACCTTTGGTTTCTTCCCTAAAACCAGGTTAACGACTTAAAGACTTCATTGGGATTGTGAAGCCAGACCGATACGACTTTCTCGTAGTTGTGTGATCTGATCTTGCTGTTTCTATCATACGAGTAAAATCGCAAAGATTGGCTTGAGATTGATATCTCCGATAGGCAAGATATAAAAGTAGTCACAAACATCTTCGTCTCATCATTTGTGATTCCATAATATCTTATTTCGCCGCGTCGATTAAGATTATTGTGAGGTGATTGATAATACTAGGTTGTTCTTCGGGAAATAAGTCCGGGTTATCAATTGGTTCCTGTTTACCTTGATTTATCAAAAGACGGACCAAAACTCGTAGATATTTCTGTGGGAGACGAATTTATCTATTACCGTAGACTTTTTTGTGTGATACAGATTTGTTTATTAAAGTATTCGACTTTGGGTCATAGCAACTCTTAGTTGTGGGTGAGATTAACTAAGGGAATAAAGTGCGTAGTATCCCGCTGGGATCAAAGACGTAAGGAGCGCAACTGTACCTTGGATAAATGTGAGATTGATTGGGGTTCAACTACAGTCCAGAACGAAGTTAGTTTGTAGTAGGCTGGTGTTTGTAGCGGCTTAATACAGTGTGTGTTCAATCTGGACTTGGTCCCGGGGTTTTTCTACATTTGCGGTTTCCTCGTTAACCAAATTCTGGTGTTTGTGTTATTTCTATTCCGCATTATATTTTGTTATATAATTGAAATATCACAGGTTGTGCGTTAGAATCAATCAATTGGAAATCCGACCTTTGGTTGTTGATTGAGATTGATTGATACTTGAACATTGGTCTTTGGTATCGTTCAAGTGATTTCTCTTGTATTCAATTAGACTCGCAGATTTCTATTTGCTTGAGTAAGAATTGAATCGAGAAAGAGAGATATTATAACTCTTTGATATACTGTTATCTAGATTGAGTATGACTGTCTAGTTGATTCTCTAGAAAGTAGATTGGATTTACTCCATACAGATTGCTAAGCGAAATACTGGGTGTGGTTGTTATACCCTGGTTTTTTCAGGCATCAACATAATTCTTTAGATTAAGAGTGTTGTTGGCTTAATCTTAAACGATAACTTCGGTAATTGAACATAAGATAAATCTCATGACTTGAGGAAGGAGTTTATGTTAAGATAAACAGAAGAGCCTTTGTCCGACTCATATCACTTGGTTGAAGAGAGTTGATACCAAACAGATTTGTTGTTCCTTTTACTGTTTGGAATATGAACCAAAGTAATTGATCCAAGTACGTGACTTATTTATAAGTTGGAGGCGTGGGAATATAGACGAAACTATGTGAACTATAGGTTTAGTTGCTTGGTCTCAACTATACGAAGTTGGTGTAATTTTCTGTAGCGGCTTGATATGATTTAGGAAAACCCTATATGTAATAACCGCAATCGCACGATATCTAACTAATTGACAGAGGCAAGTATGGGTCGAACCCACAGGGAGCGTTGGAAATACTCTAATCAATATCTCTAATGAACTAACCAGAAATGATTTTTTGGATTTTTAGAATGAGAAATGTAAAACGAAATAATAAAATTAAACTAAACTAATAAAAGAAATCCAATGGGAGAGTCGGTAACCAGGGTTTATAGTATCCACCACTATTTCTATTCAATTACTGAAATGAAACATAATTCATGAATATTTATTTATCGTCCGTTATATCAACATCACCTATTATATTTATTAGAGTCGCAAATATCACTGGGACACTCTAAGCATGGCACATCAAAAGACTAAACCAAAGCATGAACCATCAAATTGCGTTAGCGAGAAAGTTATACGAAACTAAATTTAGGTCCTCAAATAATACCTGACTATTCAAAGATTACCCAATCAAAGGATTTAACCCAAGCATGGAATATCAAATAAGTAGACAGATATATTTTCGATCCTAACAATTATGTACAAAGGTTATAAAAAACTGATGAAGCGACAACCCATATTTCAATTAATCAATAAATACGATCATGAAATTAATTTATTCAAATCAAAATAGCCTCAAAATCATATGTGTTTCCAATCAAAGTGGTCTAATGCTCAAGAGTGGCTTCAACACAAACCCTAGTTATAAAGTAATAGCAAGACATGATTATGGGTTTCTCAAAACCCATCAAAAATAATAATAAGAAAAAGATAATTAAATCGTATCACCGTCGTCACCGGCAATCGATCCTCATCTTCTCGCCTTGTTTAGTCTGCTCCAAAATTCTCACGAACACACTGTTCTCCTCTTGCTTGCGGCTGTGTTGCCGTCGCCTCCCAAAATCGGCCTACTTTAACTTTCTGTTCGTTTCCCTTATATATGTTGCGCAAATCCAATTTATACCTCGCAAAGTTGCCTAGGCCCAGTACAATAATACCCATATGCTTTGTTTGCTGCCAACATGAACTCTTCGTCTCCACCAGTTGCTTGACTTCGTAGGTACTTCCACCAGTTGCAACTGCAACATCCAACTACCACTCTTCTCGGCTTCTTCCTCTTGTTTCGTTCACTGCCAAGCTCAAAAGACGATCTTCTTCCATTGATGTTTCCATACACTTTCCAGCATCGAGCACTAGTTCTTCTCCTTCGAACATTATCACCAGCCAACGCCTTAACTCCCGTTGGTTATAGTTCATGCATCTTCTCGAGCTCCATCATCTTCTACACAGTAAAAACCCATCAGAGTTTCTCACCACGACATCAGTTCATCCATTCTTGTTCCGGTCAATATCTGACTGCAACTGTCTCGCTTTATCTCCATCGAATCACCACAGCAGCGGCCTTTCTTGACTGCAACAATTCCTGCCACTTCCTGCAATTATATGCTCGATCAATAACAAACAAAAAGCAACGAAGAACTGTTTCCGTTAACCCGACCCCATCGAGATCATTTCAGGCCAATCCATCTTCATATTCTCCATTCCAGGCTCGAGTTCATCCAAGTATTATGTTCGTCTATATCTCATGAATTAAACTCCCATGTCGAACTCAATATACAGTCCATCTCCACTGCTTCATTTACCGACAGCTCCTTGACTTGCCAACAACACCCAACTTTGTCCGTTTCAGTCTAAATCTCGTCACCACCAATTCACTTCACTCGACCCAAGTCTTGGACTCCATCTCGGCAACAACAGCTCTTTTGTTTGCTCCATCGACGCACAACGAACGAACTCCAGTGAATAATCCATCTACGGCCAATTCCCATTCAGACACGTAAACACCACCAGCGCCTTTATCTACCTGATCGAGCTTTCTTCACCTAGAATTGCTTATTTGATCTCCACTTCACATCCACAAACCCATAAATTCCATTGTAGAACTTGCTTTTACTCGACTGCTCTAACTCAAGACTTCAGTTAAACCAAATTCAGTCTATCCAACACCTTTCCTTTCAAATTCAGTCCAAAGCCTCTAAACACCTCCACCAGAGTTCAACCATGTACCCTGAACTTTCTCATCACCACTGCTTCCGTTCTCTTCGTTTGAACGTCCATATTCTGTCCATCTTGCCATGTAAACACCAGTGACTTCCCTCCATTCAATCAAACAACCCCAGATAGGTACCACCAGTTTGAGAATATAAAGAACCACCACTATTGCACTACAGCCAGCTAATGCTTCTTACAATTGCTCAGTATAGCCAACACACACACCATCTGCACTGCAAACTCCCATCAATCTCTTTCGGTTCACGTCCACCATTTAATCCATACCACCATCGCCAGTCGAGTTCAAAAGCCCTTGAGCATCACCAACAAACACCAATTTTCCCTGAATCCTGAATTTCTCGTACCACTGGGTTTCACGTACAGCTTCACCATGAACAATCGAGTACAGCTGCTGCTTGAGGAGAGAATAGAAAATGTATTCTCTGTTTGGTAAAGAAATGAGACGTGGTTGGGAAACAAGACACATCTCCCACTGACCATTTAACTTCACTACTGGATTACACGTGCTAAAACAAGGAAGACATTTCTCTCTTTCACTGAGTTGATATCTCTGGCCATAGTGGTGCACACGAGATGTTGGCTTGGCAATCTAGAAACTCATCAAATAAGTTCCCACTCCTTTAATGCTGCCTCCAGCAACAGCATTCATTGCATGTTGCCGCAAAGGCCAGTTTAGCTTTCAATTTAGCGATTTATCTTCGTATGATGGGATTTGCTCGTACTTTCTAGAAAAGCATTAAAATAATGTCATTAACTAAATATTGAGTCCTAGTTAATATAAATATGGGTATAAAATGTAGCACATACATGCTTATCAACACTCCCACACTTATATTTTGCTAGTCCTCGAGCAAAATAGAAAATTGACCCGCTACACAGCTGGTCATATAATAAGAGAGAGTTAGATCCGCTACACAGCTGATTATGACAAATGCTATACATAAGATCCGCGGCATAATTTTTTTTTGTTTTAGACCCGCTACACAGCTGGTCATAACATGCAAGAAAAAAGAAAAAACCGCTACACAGCTGGTCATAACCCTAACAATCATAATATATATATATTTTTAGACCCGCTACACAGCTGATCATTCATTTTTTTTAAGACTCGCTCTACAGCTGGTCATAATATGATAAGAAAAAGAATAGACCCGCTCAACAGCTGGTCATAAGAACCCTACAATAGACCCGCTCAACAACTGGTCATAATTATTATTTTTTTAAGACCCGCTCAACAGCTGGTCATAATATACTTACAAACCTACAATAGACCCGCTCAACAGCTGGTCATGAATTGCAAGAAAGCAAGAAAATTCCTGAAAACAAAAGTAACAAGTTAACCACTCCCCCACACTTAAACATTACATTGTCCTCAATGTAATTGAGTCATCCAACGTAAAAATTAAGATGGGAAAATAAACAAATAAAAATAAAACAAGAAAATAGAATTACCTAATGGAATATACAAAATGGATCCTCATAAACTAATAACCTGAAAATTTGGGGATCAACCCAAAATACAACATTTACAAATGATAGCTTCGCACTTATGTTATGATTTCCTGAAGAAGGTGAAACTATCAAAAAGAAAAAGTTACCCCCAAACTTGGTTTTTACTTTGCAAGGAAGTACATAAAGAACATAATATGAGGATACTCTTTGGACTGGAGATATATCAATTATCTCATGCACGGTATTAGGAACAGGCAAGTCATCTGGGTATTTGGATGCAAAGTAATCCAACAACACTTTAGAAGCACACAATTCTAACCCTAAATTAGACAACTTTTGGAAGTCTAGGGGTCTAGAAACAACCTCTAAGTCGGGTGAATGATCTTGTGAGGTAGATTCATCTATGGAATTAGGCAAATCATCCATACAACCATCCACAGGGTCATCTATATGTTCTGTTTGGAACAGAGAGTCACTAAAAGATTCATCATCATCAGCATATAATCTTTGACATTCAAGAACTCTCAATCTTTGTTCCAAACTAGGCAGTGTGTGTTTGTAATACTTCTCATATATTGTTAAAGGTGATTCTTCACTTACCACATGTGGAGCAAAAACTCCATACCGTTGCCTATGCATATACTCCCCAAATGTCATATCAGAAGATGTCTCTTGAGAATGTGAATTTCTACGCTTATATTCTGCAAGTGTCATCTTAGATGACGTCTCGTACAAAGAATTCATCATCCTCAAAAAGGCTCCTGAAATAAAATTCTAAAACACAAAAGGAGTCAAAAGGAAAAAGAAATCCTAAAACAAATTAAGAATACTGTACCAAAATAAAATAAAAATCTAACTATTTACAGAATCAAAAACACCAATAACAATATTCCACAGTCGCTCCCCGTCAACAACGCCAAAAATTGATAGGATTTAGGAAAACCCTATATGTAATAACCGCAATCGCACAGTGTCTAACTAGTAGACAGAGGCATGTACGTGTCGAACCCACAGGGAGCGGTGGAAATACTCTAATCAATATCTCTAATGAACTAACCAGAAATGATTTTTTGGATTTTTAGAATGAGAAATGTAAAACGAAATAATAAAATTAAACTAAACTAATAAAAGAAATCCAATGGGAGAGTCGGTAACCAGGGTTTATAGCATCCACCACTATTTCTATTCAATTACTGAAATGAAACATAATTCATGAATATTTATTTATTGTCCGTTCTATCAACATCACCTATTATATTTATTAAAGTCGCAAATATCACTGGGACACCCTAAGCATGACACTTCAAAAGACTAAACCAAAGCATGAATCATCAAATTGCGTTAGCGAGCAAGTTATATGAAACTAAATTTAGGTCCTCAAATAATATCTGGCTATTCTAAGCATACCCAATCAAAGGATTTAACCCAAGCATGGAATATCAAATAAGTAGACAGATATATTTTCGATCCTAACAATTATGCACAATGGTTATACAAAACCGGTGAAGCGACAACTTATATTTCCATTAATCAATAAATAAGATCATGAAATTAATTTATTCAAATCAAAATAGCCTCAAAACCATATGTGTTTCCAATCAAAGTGGTTTAATGCTCGAGAGTGGTTTCAACACAAACCCTAGTTATAAAGTTCTAGCAAGACATGATTATGGGTTTCTCAAAACCCATCAAAAACAGTAACAAGAGAAAGATAATTAAACCATATCACCGTCGTCACCGTCAATCGATCCTATTCTTCTCGCCTGTTTTGTCTGCTCCAAAATTCTCACGAACACACTGTTCTCCTCTTGCTTGCGGATGTGTTGCAGTCGCCTCCCAAAATCGGCCTACTTTAACTTTATGTTCGTTTTCCTTGTATATGCTGCGCAAATCCAATTTAGACCTTGCAAAGTTGCCTAGGCCCAGTCCAATAATACCCATATGCTTTGCTTGCTGCCAACATGAACTCTTCGGCTCCACCAGTTGCTTGACTTCGTAGGTACTTCCACCAGTTGCAACTGCAACATCCAACTACCACTCTTCTCAGCTTCTTCTTCTTGTTTCGTTCACTGCCAAGCTCAAAAGACGATCTTCTTCCATTGATGTTTCCATACTCTTTCCAGCATCGAGCACTAGTTATTCTCCTTCGAACATTATCACCAGCCAACGCCTTAACTCCCGTTGGTTATAGTTCATGCATCTGCTCGAGCTCCATCATCTTCTACACAGTAAAAACCCATCAGAGTTTCTCACCACGACATCAGTTCATCCATTCTTGTTCCGGTCAATATCCGATTGCAACTGTCTCGCTTTATCTCCATCGAATCACCACAGCAGCGGCCTTTCTTGACTGCAACCATTCGTGCCGCTTCCTGCAATTATATGCTCGATCAATAACAAACAAAAATCAACGAAGAACTGTTTCCGTTAACCATGACCCCATCGAGATCATTTCAGGCCAATCCATCTTCATATTCTCCATTCCAGGCTCGAGTTCATCCAAGTATTATGTTCGTCTATATCTCATGAATTAAACTCCCATGTCGAACTCAATATACAGTCCATCTCCACTGCTTCATTTATTGACAGCTCCTTGACTTGCCAACAACACCCAACTTTGTCCGTTTCAGTATAAATCTCGTCACCACCAATTCACTTCACTCGACCCAAGCCTTGGACTCCATCTCGGCAACAACAGCTATTTTGTTTGCTCCATCGACACACAACGAACGAACTCCAGTGAATAATCCAGCTCCGGCCAATTCCCATTCAGACACGTAAACACCACCAGCGCCTTTATCTACCTGATCGAGCTTTCTTCACCTAGAATTGCTTATTTGATCTCCACTTCACATCCACAAACCCATAAATTCCATTGTAGAACTTGCTTTTACTCGACTGCTCTAACTCAAGACTTCAGTTAAACCAAATTCAGTCTATCCAACACCTTTCCTTTCAAATTCAGTCCAAAGCCTCTAAACACCTCCACCAGAGTTCAACCATGTACCCTGAACTTTCTCATCACCACTGCTTCCGTTCTCTTCGTTTGAACGTCCATATTCTGTCCATCTTGCCATGTAAACACCAGTGACTTCCCTCCATTCAATCAAACAGCCCCAGATAGGTACCACCAGTTTGAGAATATAAAGAACCACCACAACTGCACTACAGCCAGCTAATGCTTCTTACAATTGCTCAGTATAGCCAACACACACACCATCTCCACTGCAATCTCCCATCAATCTCTTTCGGTTCACGTCCACCATTAAATATATACCACCATCGTCAGTCGAGTTCAAAGCCCTTGAGCATCACCAACAAACACCAATCTTCCCTGAATCCTGAAGTTCTCGTACCACTGGGTTTCACGTACATCTTCACCATGAACAATCGAGTACAGCTGCTGCTTGAGGAGAGAAGAGAAAATGTATTCTCTGTTTGGTAAAGAAATGAGACGTGGTTGGGAAATAAGACACATCTCCCACTGATCATTTAACTTCACTACTGGATTACACGTGCTAAAACAAGGAAGACATTTCTCTCTTTCACCGAGTTGATATCTCTGGCCATAGTGGTGCACATGAGATGTTGGCTTGGCAATCTGAAACTCATCAATTAAGTTCCCACTCCTTTAATGTTGCCTCGAGCAGCAGCATTCGTTGCATGTTGCCGCAAATGCCAGTTTAGCTTTCAATTTAGCGATTTATCTTCGTATGACGGGATTTGCTTGTACTGTCTACAAAAGCGCTAAAATAGTGTCATTAGTCAAATATCTAGTCCTAGTTAATATAAATATGGGTATAAAATGTAGCACATACGTGCTTATCACGGTTTAATCCTGAGTATTCAATTCTGGACAAGGTCCCGGGTTTTTTCTGCATTTGCGATTTCCTCGTTAACAAAATCTTGTTGTGTCATTTACTTTATATTTCCACATTATAATTGTTTTATTATTAAAGTAAATTACACAAACGTTAATTCCTATTTACTTGATAAGCAATCATATTGTGTTCGGTTAAGTCCGAACCTTTGTATCAAGTAAACATACTTCGTTGTTGTATTGTCTCGATCTCGTATCCATAGACGATCACACGAAGTGTGAACCGATTAGTTGTTTTGTCTCGACTCAGTCCATAGACAATCACTTTCGGAGAAAGGACTTATAGGTAAGAAAAGTTTTAGCTTGAGGTGTATTTGGGTACCCTCGCCTTTTCAATTGGTATCAGAGCGGGCAAACACGAAAAGATCTAACAATATGTGTTTGGTGTGATCCAACCTATAAGAATTGAATCTAATGAATGATGCAGTTAATGTAAAGCAAGATATCAAGAGTTTTGAATTAATACTTGATGATGGCATCTACGATTCAATATCTTAAGAAATCATCTCTAGAGATTCTACAAGACAAGTTAATCTGTTAATAATGTGGAAACCGATGACGACTGGAAAATACGTCTACAAGAAGGGTTAGATGAAATTTCCGATGATGATGACTCAGATTTTGAACAAGAAGTAGAAGAGGATATCTCAGAATACTCTAAACTGCTGGAACCTTTGAAAAATGAAAAGCTGAGAACTTCGGATTTTCTTGGTTTTATAACTCCTCTTTGTCGTGAGAACAAGAAATTGAAGAAGTTTTTTCAAGGATATTATATTGGTTACCAAAACAGTGGTTATCTTCTTAAAGATCGTACAAACGATCTAAATTCTAAGAAATTAGAATGTGAAAATCTTCGAAGAGAACTGTTTTTGTCGGAAAAGAAACGTGTTGAATCGGAAGCGATGTTTAATTCTCGACAAGTACATGGTCTTGAAGAAAAACCCAATGCTAGTCTCTCTCAAACAAAATTGTTAGAGAAAGAGTGTGATGTTGCTCTTGAAAAAATTCACTTGTTGGAAGAGAAACTTGTTGAATATGATGCAAGGATTAACTCTCAACAAAAGAGTTTTGAAGAGAAAGAAGGTGTATATCTCTCACGAGAAAAACACCTTGAGGTTGATCTAGCCGGTGCTCTTGATAAAATCAAGATGTTGGAAGAAGAAAATTTGGAACTGAAAAAATCCAATAAAAGCTCAAACAAGTTAACCTCAATGTTAGAAGCAAGTAGAAATCATCGTGATACACGAGGATTGGGCTATAAGGGAATAGATGCTTCAAATATTAGCAAAGAGGTAAAATTTGTTAAAGCTACAAATCCTTCTCAATCAGAGGCTTCCACTGATGACAAAGATGCTCATATTTCTTGTAAAGAAGAAAAGTCCGTCAAGTCTAAGAATAACAGTAATCAAAGAAGGCATTTCTGCTAATGTCAAGAATGCAACAACATTGTACAAAGAAAAGAAGAAGAAGAAGAAGAAGAAAACTCGTCGAGCTCCAAAGCAAGAGTATCCACAAAAAGGTAACATCAAAACTCATACTTCGTATATTTATACTAAGCATTGTTATTATTGTGGTAATAAAGGACACTTGAAATGGTAATGCAAAGTTCGTAAGATGCAAGATGCACTTTCTTTTGTATCAAACGAATTGACTAAGTTTTCTCCTCATAAGAACTCAGATCGTTATTGTCCTAAGTTTAGGCAAAAGAATTATTATAATGATAGTTCGAATTTTGCATATCACTCGACAAGGTCATCTCATAAAAGACCCGAATATAGAAAGAGAGATAACTTTGTAAATGCAAAGACAAGATCTGATGTTCCAAATTGGAGAAAGGGTGTTTCACAAAATACTCAGAAGGACAATGATCCTAATGGTATGAATGAGAAGGCTTCTCCTGCAAAACCCAACTCTAAATGGGTCCCGAAGTCCTCTATAGCCAAGAAGGGACCAAAAGTTAGTCACAATAATGACTCTAAACTTTTAATTGTTGGTGATAATAATTACAAGAGTCTTCTTGAAAGGCTAAAGAAAGACATTATGTCTGAAATCTCTTGTACTAGTAAAAGTTGTGATAATGACACTCTTCATCACAAGTCAAAGAAGAACAACAAGAGATGGAACAAGAGAAAACAAACCAAGCAAGAGGTCAAGAATGATGATTCTGTCTTAGTCACTCGTGACGAACAAGACACGGATCAACTCAACACAACCTAGTTGTGTTAGAATGTGCATACTCACCTTGGTGCTCAATTTTTTAAAGGTGAGGAAGCACATGAAACTGAGCACATGATCTCTCGGATTTTATCTGACTAGTTAACATCTGTAGGAGATCTCTTTTCTTCTATACTCATACTTTATTTATCTATATTTGAGGTTTTTGATATAAACGGTAATTATGAGTTCATATATGTGTAGCTCTTGTTTTTACGGTTAAAACGATCCAAAAATCACTGAATTTGGACATCTTATGCAAAAGTTATGTCGAAAACAGTTTAGTGTTGTGATCTGTCACAAGTAAATCTTGGGAACCGATCCTAGTACCTTGTCATGGTGAGGGAACCGATCCTAGTACCATGTCATGGTGAGGAAACCGATCCTAGTGAGAGGTCCTCTTACGAAGAAGTGTAAAACTGTTTTTCCCATAACTTCTTCGTCCGAACTCGGAATGAGCTCATTATTTTTGCGTTGTTTTCGCAACTAAATTCCCTACAAGATAAAGGTAATTGCAATACTTGCTTATTTATTGAATATTTATGGTGTATTGCATTTGTGTTTATGGGCTGGTTTGATTTCGGTTTTACCACCTTAATATTCAATCTCATATATAGCGAACCCTTGTGGTTTGGGTGACTTTTTGGTATAACAGGATTAAGTTCTAGCCCATGTTGGTAGGATTTATCAAAGAATCATGAGGGGTTCTGGTAGAAACAATATGTGAAAAAGTCACAATATGTTGAATCGGTTTGGTTTAGCATAAAAGCATATGTGCTTCGACGGTTTTCAACTTTTGCTTGCAATTGTTAAAACCGATTTTCAACCTTTCTCTGGTAAAGGTTGGTTGTTGTTATTCTTTTGTTTTTGCATAAGGATGATAACATGATGATATTTAGATATCAATTCTCCCTGGACGAAGATGCAATCATATTGGAGAAGTGGATGCGAAATTTGAGGTAACAATCTTGTTAGTTAATTTTTTTCCTGTTTAAGAAAAGCCTGAGTTTATATTATATATATTTATTGCTTTTGCTTAAAAAAGATTTGGTACAATTGATATTTATTCCATGATGTGGGTGTGGATGTGTGTGATTCGGTTGGTTCCGGTTAAGAAAAACTATTGTTATCTTGCTTCATTGTGTGGTATCAATTGTTTAGGCTTACAAAATTTCGGTGCAATTGCGGTGCTTTTAATGTCTATGTTGTTTCAATTGCTTCTGGTTGAGGTGAATAATTATGCAAGTTGATTTATATTAGTTTTGTATGAATTATTTATGGCTTAACGAAATAAATGGATTACGGGATGAGTTGTTTAGTCCAATTCGATTCCGGATAAGAGAAACTAAGTTAATTCTGATCTTCGTTAGACTTATCGAAGTGAGGTTTCAGTTATTCAAGTCTAATTGAATGCCTTAACAATAATGCTAGTTAACTAACCTAGTACTTGTTTTGTTTAAAATTGAAAGGTCTAAGTTTATGGATAATTAGAACCTGGTGAGAAAAATAGAGTTATCTTTATTTTGGTCTTATCGAATTAAGCGGTTGTTTTTGAACAATCGGTTTAGCACAGGGACTAAGGTGCTTAGTTTATTTTTGTTTTGCTAAACTAAATTGTAAAAATTGTTTCGTACAATTGTTTCCTTGGTAACATATCAAAATAAAACTACTTTTAGTTTCGGTTTTGATATTGGTTATCAGAACATGATGTGTGGAACCCTCGTGCGTAACTCTATAGATTGCAGGTCTATTGTGGAATTTGTAAGATTCTTTTCGTGTTGTCCTTTGTTTTTTCATTTCTTTGTCATTTTGTGACAAAAAGGGGGAGAAATATATGGATTAAACAAGTTATACTGGCATTGATTTTATATTGATTGGTATCGCTATGGAAAACAACATTGGTGCTTAAACGTTTTATCTAAACAAAAGAGTGAAAGCACATACTAAGGGGGAGTAACATGGTATAACAAAGACGTGCGGATTGAATATCTACATATCTTCCTTAGGGGGAGTAATAGCTTGTTATTATAATGTCAACAACGGCATTTTCAAGGATTGAATGTAAGCAGTTTACTGTGTTGTTGAATTCGGGAATCAAGCGTATGTGTAATGAATTCTTGTAATTTGTTTATCCATATGATGTAAGAGTTTTGTCACTAAAATTTACAAAGGGGGAGATTGTTAGAGCATAGCTCGGTTGAACCCATCAAGCGTTGGTATGTCAAGTTTGGTTGTCATATTTTAGTGAATCAAAACTCATGTTAAAAGTCGCTTGATTATGAACTAGAGTCAACTTCGTATAGGTTAGCTTAAAAGTATTAGGATGTGAGACATTACAAGTATTCTGAAGTCTTGAAGATGTGAAGAATCAAGGAGCTACAACGACAACAATCATCCTTCCACTTGAGGTTAATGATATTTGACTTGAACTGTTTCATTCCCTAACGTATCTTTCAAGTCGTGCATATTGAAAACAAAACTGCGAAACATATTTGAACTCTAGATAGACATAGTATTAAGGAATACAATACGAGGTTTATTGCTTAACCATTAATCTTTGTAGATAAGACATCGCCATAATCATTTGAATGCTATTGTGATTATGTATGGGTATGAGGTGACGATTTCATCCTAGGGAACAATGTTTTACATGTGTTCTAAGGAAGTAAGTTCATAAACTTGTTTGTGAACCGAAAAGGAAATTGCCAGGCGTTATTGGTTTTGTTATTAATTGCATATCTTATGAATAACCAATATGTGTGATTGAGTATAACCGCTCACAACTTGTTTGTATTCTTGGTAGAACTATTCACAAAGGGCTGACTTATGTATTGGTATGACTTTTATTAGTGAAACCGATCTTAAGTAATCACCTGAGATGGTACGATCGGGTTTGTGTTTTGTCTGACCAAATTTGGGAAAAGAGAACCGATCCTAGTAAGAGGTGCAGTACATCACAAAGGGGAACCAATCCTTGTATGAGGTGCAGCAAGGTTTATAGCAGAAAGGGGAACCGATCCTATGAACATGTGCAACACGTTTTTAGGCAAACGTGAACCAATCCTATGGACATGTGCAACACATATAAGTTAAATACCATAAATATGTGGGGAACCGATCCTAGTACCTAGTCGACCGAATTTTGGAAAGCTAGTGTGACTATGCACAATACTCACATGGAGGTAGAACCGAAATTTGTTTTGGTAAAACCGTTAAACCCATGATTGTGATTGAATGTTTGTTTGATCAATCACATAGTTCTTGAAAGTCAGATGAACCAATTCTAAACTTGTTTGGAAGTGTGGCAAATCGGTTTCAAGATTGTAAGTGTGAAAGAGAACTTACAAAGTAAGGATGTCGACATACTTTGAACACGTGCTGCGAATGTTTATTTCTTTAATTGTTCAAAGTTATTCCTTAATAGATAAAGGAAGAAAATCCCATGATCGAAATATAAGTAAGCTAAGAATCTTTTAATTAAGGTTATTAATTTTATTTTGTAGTAAAATACAAGAATTAGTAATGTGCATTTACTAATTAGATTTTCCGAGAGATTTCGATCATTATTTTTGGCCAGAGATTTTCCAGGAATTATGGAAACTGAATTTGTGCTTTAATGAATACCTTGAGAATATTTTCGGTTTTGGAAATTCCTTGGTGTCCAAACTTCCTTGTCTATAAATACTTGAAGTTTGCCTTTCTAGCAAACTAATCCTTCGAAACAACAGACTTCCTCTTTTGTTGTTGTTACTGGTGTAGCCACCTATTCAGAGAGGAGAGTAACCTAATTAGGCGAAATCTCTTACGACCACTCATTTTAAAGTCTTCTTTGGGATTGAGAAACTTTAGCGTGTACCGTTGGTGGAAAACTAGATAATTGCGATTTATCTTTTGTTTTCATTGATTTGATTGACTAAAGGTGGTTGGAATCTGATTGCACCTAGTTTTTTTACTCTTGAGAATCTTCTCTTATGATATAAGATTCACTCAAACTAGTTCAGAGTTTTGACAGGGATCTTTAGACTGTTGTTAGTTCTAAAGAGGATCTTGTGATAATCCATTGTTAACAGACTCCGTTCTGTGCGTGATTGATCACAAGAGATTCAAGTGATTGTGTACAGGTTTATATTGAAGATCTAAGAAGATTTGAAGACGAATAAGATATTGAAGATTTCTGATTTGTGAGTTCACAATCTTTAGTGTGCACAATACTTGTTTCGGTAAAAGAGGATCCAATTAATAATCGGTTTATCCTTGTGGTAGATTGGATTGATTAATTGAGTAGATCGGCATCAACACAATTCTTTGGATTAAGTGTGTTGTTGGCTTAATGTTAAAAGATTACTTCGGATATTGAACATAAGATAGATTTAAGGACCTGACGAAGGAGTTTATGTTAAGATAAATAGAAGAGCCTTTGTCCGACTCATATCACTTAGTTGAAGAGAGTTGATACCAAAAAGATTTGTTGTTCCTTTACTGTTTGGAATACGAACCAAAGTAATTGATCCAAGTACGTGACTTATTTATAAGTTGGAGGCGTGGGAATACAGACGGAACTGGGTGAACTGTAAATTTAGTTGCTTGGTCTCAACTATACGAAGTTGGTGTAATTTTGTGTAGCGGCTTAATCTTGAGAGTATTCAATTCTGGACAAGGTCCCGGGGTTTTTCTGCATTTGCGGTTTCCTCGTTAACAAAATCTTGTTGTGTCATTTACTTTATATCTTCGCATTAGAATTGTTTTATTATGATTAAAGTAAATTACACAAACGTTAATTCTTATTTACTTGATAAGCAATCCTATTGTGTTTGGTTAAGTCCGAACCTTTGTATCAAGTAAACATAATTCGTTGTTGTATTGTCTCGATCTCATATCCATAGACGATCACACAAAGTGTGAACCGATTAGTTGTATTGTCTCGACTCAGTCCATAGACAATCACTTTCGGAGAAAGGACTTATAGGTAGGAAAAGTTTTAGCTTGAGGTACATTTGGTTACCCTCTCCTTTTCAGTTTGTGTTCTTGGTAAAACTATTCACAAAGGCCTGACTTATGTATTGGTATGACTTTTGTTAGTGAAACCGATCTTAAGTAATCACCTGAGATGGTATGATCGAGTTTGTGATTTGTGTATGACCGAATATGGGTAAAGGGGAACCGATCCTAGTAAGAGGTGCAACACATCACAAAGGGGAATCGATCCTTGTATGAGGTGCAACAAGTTTTTATCAGAAAGGGGAACCAATCCTATGGACATGTGCAACACGTTTTTAGGCAAATGGGAACCGATCCTATGGACATGTGCAACATATATAAGTTAAATACCATATATATGTGGGGAACCGATCCTAGTACCTAGTCAACCGAATTTTAGAAAGCTAGTGTGAGTATGCACAGTACCCACATGGAGGTAGAACCGAAATTTGTTTTGGTAGAACCGTTAAACCCATGATTTGTGATTGAGTGTTCTTGATCAATCACATAGTTCTTGAAAGTCAGATGAACCAATTCTAAACTTGTTTGGAAGTGTGGAAAATCAATTTCAAGGTTGTAAGTATGAAAGAGGAATTACAAAGTAAGGATGTCAACATACTTTGAACATGTACAGTAATGTTTATCTTTTATTGTTCAAAGTTATTCCTTAATATCTAAAGGAAGAAAATCCCAGCATCGAATAAGTTAAGAATCTTTTATTTAAGGTTGTTAATTTTATTTTAGGAAAACGAGAATTAGTAATGTGCATTTGCTAGTTAAAGATTTTCCAAAGAGACTTTCGGTCAATATTTTGGACAGAACATTTTTAGGAATTATGGAAACTGAATTTGTAATATATTGCATATATTGAGAATACTTTAGGTTTTGGAAATTCCTTGGTGTCCAAACTTCCTTGTCTATAAATACTTGAAGTTTGCATTTCTAGCAAACTAATCCTTCGTGACAGCAAGCTTCCTCGGTTGTGTTGTTACTGGTGTAGCCGCCTATTCACAGAGGAGAGTAACCTAATTAGGCGAAATATCTGACGGCCGCTCAGTTTAAAGTCTTCTTTGGGAGTGAGAAGCTCTATTAGTACCGTTGGTGGGAAACAAGATAATTGCGGTTTATCTTGTGTTTTCGACTGATTTGATTGACTAACGGTGGTTGAAATTTGATTTCACCTAGTTTGTTTATGCTTGAGAATCTTCTCTTCTGATATAAGATTCACTCAAATTAGATCGAAGTTTCGACAGGGATCTTTAGACTGTTGTTAGTTTTAAAGACGATCTTGTGATAATCCATTGTTAACATACTCTGTTCTGTGCGTGATTGATCACAAGAGATTCAAGTTGTTGCGTGCAGGTGTTTATTGAAGATCTAAGAAGATTTGAAGACAAAGAAGATATTGAAGATTTCTGATTTTGGGTTCATAATCTTTGGTGTGCACAATACTTGTTTCGGTATAAGAGGATCCAACTATAATCGGTTTATCCTTGTGGTAGATTGGATTGATTAATTATGTAGATCGGCATCAATGCAATTCTTTGTGATTAAAATTATTGATTTCAAAATCTTAACAATTACTTCGGTAGTTGAACATAAGATAGATCTAAGAACCTGACGAAGGAGTTTATTGAGATAAACAGAAGAGCCTTTGTCGAACTCACATCACTTGGTTGAAGAGAGTTGATACCAAATATATTTGTTGTTCCTTTACTGTTTGGAATATGAACCAAAGTAGTTGTTCCAAGTACGTGACTTATTCATAAGTTGGAGGTGTGAGAATACAGACGGAACTAGGTGAACTATAGGTTTAGTTGCTTGGTCTCAACGATACAAAGTTGTATTGTATCGATCTTGTATCCATAGACGATAACGCGAAGTGTGAACCGATTAGTTGTATTGTCTCGACTCAGTCCATAAACAATCACTTTCGGAGAAAGTACTTATAGGTATGAAAAGTTTTAGCTTGAGGTATATTTGGGTACCCTCGCCTTTTTAATATTTTTGTAATTCTCGTGTCTGACACGATAATTACCTGATTTTGTGAAGATAATTGTGATGCTTCAATCAAGTATTTACGAGTACAACTTGTTTAGCCACTTAATAGATCTATATCTTTCAGCTGAGAACGAATACTGATGTTAGATAGATTTTAGAGTTCGGCTGAAGAACATAGCACTAAAACATTTTGACAATTAAGTATTGAGGGAAACATCGAGAAAAATCCCAAAATAACCATTATGCGCTTTTCGGTTGACTTTTGATAAAATGACTATTCTGCCCCTGTCTAAACTTGATGAATATTACTTTTTACTTCAAATTATAAATAACTGTTTCGTCCCTGGCGCGTAAAATTATTTTACTCCTGATTGCATCCATAATGACTGTTTTACTCTGAATCAAAAATCCAACATCAACAAACCCTAAAATAATATGCTTCCATTTTCTAATCGTTAAACTAGCTGTCTTTGCAAAAAAGAGGGAAGTAATAATGGATAATGTAGCTAACATTGCAAAAGGCGAGTAAACTAACAAAAAAACTAATGAACCTCAATTATACACGTCAAAAAGACAAGGAAGAAACAGATTAATGATATACATTCAACAGAAAATAAAAATAAAAATTGTCCCCGGTTTAGCCTAAACACCGTTCTGCACAACACTTCTTTGTCTCTTCTAGCTATTTTGCAAGTGAACTTAAAATAAATTAAAGATTACATAAGTTTTATCATCTTCTTAGATTACAACTTACCTAAACCCACTAGGAAGAAAACTAGCAGAAATTTAACATGAAGCTACATATATTTTAACAACTATAGAAAAATTAAAAAGGAAAAAAAAACAAGAAACAAATATAGCAAGCCTTTAGGTTTTGATAGATAGATAAAACTCAAAGGTCAACAAAAATTTGGGTTTGTAAAGTCAGCAGAGCAAAGTCAACATCTGAGTTTCTTTACGCAAGTTCTATTTTTTTGATACGAAGTCATAAACAACCACATCTCACAGAGTCCACCACCCTGATCTCAACACTTCCTATGCTTCCCTCCCTAGGATCAACCTTCTCCTTCCTTTGTGACCGAAGCAAGACTGTAACGTCCATTTCTTGTCTTAGGCCAAAATTGTACAAATTGATCTATCAAATCTAATTTTTTTTTTTAGGGTTTGGACTTGTTACTCATCAACCTATCCTAATTTTACCATTTTCACCAGAATCATTTTTACCCACAAACAAATTGGCGACTGCAGTGGGAGATTAATCTCTCGGTTAAAAACAAAATTTCCCTCTATTCAATTTCTTTCAGTTTCACGGGAAATGATCGTTTTTAGGTCAGGTTCAACTACCAAACCTAATCTCAATACCAACATCGGTGGTATTCCTGATGTCACTACTCCTTTCTCCAACATTGGTACTCCAGGTACTAATCCTTTTGTCAACGAAAATGATGTCAATAACAACAATGCATGTGATACCCTTTTCACCAGCAGTGACGTAAATACTGGAATCAATGCTGACGTTATCAACTCACCTCTCTTTGGCCAAGATAACGATGAATCCAAAAACAATCAAGCTCTACCTACCATAGCTGATCTGATGAAAACACAAGATATCCTTGCTAAGAATCAAGGATATATGGTCAACAGAGTTACTCAATTTTTTCAAGCCTCTAAATGAACAACGCCAGACAAAGCAGGCCAAGAATGCTTCATCATCCATTGATGGTCCTGGAACCTCCAAAGCTCATATCCTAGAAGACGATGAAGCACCAATTGAAGTTGTTGGTCGTTCATCATCAAAGGATCAACAAACCAATTTCATTATCTGTACCTGGTAGGTTGGGAAACCTACAATAAAATATTGCAAGTGCACAGCGTCTAACTAGTAGACAATGGCAAGTATAGGTCGTTCCCACGAGGAGCGTGAAGATACTACTACTAACTAATACCAAAATCTAACCAATAAAATTGAATATTTCAGAAGTTTAAGAGGTAAATAAGATTACGAAACTAGACAAACAAAATAATAAAATATGTAACCAAAATGTGAGAGTCGGTAACTAGAGTTTTATGATATCCACTACTACTTCTATTCAATTACTGAAATGAAACATAATTATGATTGTGTGTTTATTTTTCGTTCTATTGACATCACCTATTATTAGGATAGTATCGCAAATGTCACTCGTATACTAAAAGCATAGCACATCAAAAGATTAAACCCAAGCATGCACTATCAAGATGCATTAGCGAGAAAATCATACGAAACTGAATTATTGATTCACAAATTGTATGTGGCTCTTCTAAGTATAACCCATCAAAAGATTCAACCTAAGCATGGACTATCAAATAACGAGACCAAAACTATTTGTAAAACTATCCAATTATGCACAAAGGTTTATAAAACCGGTAAAACAACAACTCATACTTCAATTAATCGATAAACAATAATAAAAAATTAATCAATTCAAATCATAATGGTTTATTGCTTCATAATTCAATTTAATCAAAAATAACCTAATACCCATGTAGTTTCAACCATAAAAACCCTAGTTACAAAACAAGACATGGCTTTCTCAAAAGCCATAAATAAATCTCAATAAGAACTAAAATAGATCAAACTGAAACGATTAGAAAATCCCTATTCATCTTCCTCTTGCTCGGCACTCTCAAACGGCTGTGTAGCCGCCTCCGTCTAGCCTCCCCCCTCTGTCTGTGTTCAGTTCATTTTTTATATAATCCACTGCGAAGGGTTCACATTAAGACCTAGCAGATGCCAAGGCCCATCCCAAGAGTGTGCTTGAGAATGTGTTCGCCCATCTGACCTCCATTCTATGCTCCGGCCAACTCTATTCCAAATCGGTACCCACCGGTTGCAACTACAGCATCAGTCTCCATTCCTCTATACACGGCCATCACAACCAACACCATTCTCAGTCCACATCAACGTCACGAATTCCGTTTTTCCTCATGCTTTCTACTCCTCAGAGACAGCTTGATTTCTTGCTACCGGCAGATGAGGACAATACCATCACCACCGGCTTATGCTTGGACTGCAATGCTTTTAAATCTCGGTACCCACTGGCCACCAACTTCATTTTTCTTCACGTCTATTTAAGTCTGTAATGTGGAACAAGATAAAAGAAAGAAATACTAGATTTCTATAAGCAAGAAGAGAAGAGAATTCAAGCAAGAAGAGAAAGATAAGTTTTGTGTTTAATAATTTGATTGAGTAATAGATAGCTCTTACAAGACTTAATCTAGCCTTTATATAGGCTTGAAGAATAACTAAACTAGGAAACAGAAAACTAAAAGGAAATCTAAAAGAATCCTAAAAATAAGAAACACTGAAACTAGGCTAGATTAAGTTTTGTGTTTACTGAGAAAGGGTTGGAGAACCTGATTCATAAGTCGCATAAAAGTACTAGGTGCATTAGATAACCCAAATGGCATGACCAACCATTCATATAAACCTTCACGTGTCTTGAATGTTGTTTTCCACTCATCTCCACCTCGAATGCGTATTTGGTGGTAACCACTGCGTAAATCCAACTTAGTAAAAATAATAGAGCCCGACAGTAAATAAATCATATCATCAATACGAGGGATCGGAAATCTATAAGGAATGGTGATGCGATTTAATGCTCTGCAATCGATACACATCCTCCATCCATTGTCTTTTTTTACTAACCAAGAAGGCAGGACTGGCACAAGGACTGTTGCTAGGTCGTATCAAACCCTTTGTAAGCAAATCATTTACCTGTCCCTGTAATATCTCATGCTCAGCAGGACTCAAGCGATAGTGTGCTTGGTTTGGTAAAGAGGCTCCAGGAATAAAATCGATGCAGTGTTGAATATTCCGTAAAGGAGGTAATGCAGTTGGTAGTTCATCTGGAAATAAAACATTATATTGAAATAATAAGGGATTCACCTTTGCAGGAAACTCAATCATAGGCTTAGAATCTTCATGGGAATGTAAAGAATGTTGTGGGTGCAAAGAACGAATAACAGTGGCTACGACAACATCAGTCTGCGCACAAGAGTTTGAAGTGGAATTGGATGGACTAAGAACCTTGGTTTTCCCATTATGAACAAAAGTGTAAGTATTCTCGAATCCATTGTGAACCGCGTGAAGATCGTATTTCCAAGGTCTTCCAAGAAGAAGATTGGTTGTCGTCATATTAATGACATCACATAGAACTGTGTCTTCATAACCCTAAAAAAAAAGGACACATAACACTGAAGAGTAATCTTCTGTGTGCTAGAGGCATTAACCCATCCTACAGTGTAAGGTTCTGGATGAGAAATTAATGGTAGTTCAAGCTTCTTAACTACGTGATCAGCAATATAATTATCCACACTGCCACTATCAATTATCATCTTGCAGATTTTACCCCCAATATAACATCTGGATTTAAAGATACTGTGTCTCTGAGACTTGCATTGTTGAGTAAGAAATAATGGACGAATCATCCCAACAAACTCATCGTCATCACCAGGTGAGGCTTCATCTTCGAACTCATTAAGCGCACCAGTGACTTCATTAATGAACTGAGGTTCACCAATCAAAGCATTGAATTTCCGACAATCACTAGACGTGTGCCCCGATTGCTGGCATTTATTGCACTTATCTCCACGAAATTTTGCATAAATATCATTAGTTCTCTGTTGCGGTGGAAATTGTTGTTGCCTGTTATGAAACCGATTCCCTGTATTAGGAGGAGTTGGTTGCAGAGAGTGAGACTGATGACCCGGCTGAAGATCAACTGGATTGGCTAAGATAGGTGTAGCCAGAGGTTGAGTATAAGGCACAATATGGCTAGGTTGTCGATGTGAATGGCTAACATCATCATAAGGAGGCCTGGGATTAGTCAAAACAGTATCTGGAGAAAAGTTTTGAGATGAATTGGTACCCCTGGAATTATTTTGATAATGCCCTTGTCTGGATGGATAAGTCCTAGAAGAACGAAGAAGGCGATTTTCTATCTTAATAGCTTGCTCCACCGCTTCGACCATAGTAAAAACTGAATGAGTCATACCATTTTGTATTAATCTATTCAGCCCCTCAATGAATCTTGCAACTAACTGTTCTTCAGATTCTTTGAGTTGATTTCGTGCCACCAAATTATAAAAATCGGACACATATTCTTCAACAGTGCGTGCCCCATGCTGAATGTTCTGCAATTTGATGAAAAGTTGCTGCATAAAGTCTCTAGGTAAGAACTTATCCATGATCAAAGTTTTCATACGTGTCCAAGTACGTATTTTCGGTTTGTTAGCGTTTCTACGATCATCACAGATCTTATCCCACCAGGCTGCAGCTCCTCCTTTGAGCTTGTAAGTCACAAGTTTGACCTTAGAATCTTCAGGGACTTCCATAAATTCAAAAAAAAACTTCTACCTCAAAGAACCAATCAGTTAGTTCTTCAATACGAAAATTTCCAGAGAAGTTGGGAATATCAGCTTTTAGCTTATATTCAGGTAAAGAACTGTAAGGGTTGTGACCAGTTTTTCAACGTCATTCTTCAATCCAATTCTTCTCTAGATCGTTCTCACATTCATCTTCATCATCACTGTCGAGTGTAGGAGAAACTAGCTTCTTCTTTAAATGACCTATGAACCCTTCATACGGTTTCTTAATGTTTAAAGTACGCAATACATCTTTAGGTACTTCATCATTCTGTAAAAACTGAAGTGTATCGTTTTTAGTTTTGTCTTCTAAGTCTACAAGCTCAGGTATATCAAAATCTATATTTATGTGTTTTGCAACCTTGAAAAGCTGATTCTGCATTGCTTCAAGCTTGTTATCTCTTAACCCTAATTTTTCCTCCATGGACTTCTCAAGAGTTTCAGTAATGTTTTTTGCCAAAATCTCGGTATGAGATTTGATGAGAGCTTCGATTGCTGCTAGAGTAACTGGTTGAGCAGTCATATTTTTTTTTTTTTTGTGTACTTAAAAGGAATGAAAAGGTGTTGCGGAAGCGAAGTAAAGGATCAAGTGATAGGATGAAAAACCTAAAACTAAGCGGGTGATACCAACTAATGTGGAACAAGGTAAAAGAAAGCAATACTAGATTGCTATAAGCAAGAAGAGAAGAGAATTCAAGCAAGAAGAGAAAGATAAGTTTTGTGTTTAATAATTTGATTGAGTAATAGATAGCTCTTACAAGACTTAATCTAGCCTTTATATAGGCTTGAAGAATAACTAAACTAGGAAACAGAAAACTAAAAGGAAATCTAAAAGAATCCTAAAAAAAAGAAAGACTGAAACTAGGAAACCATGGAAGCCAAAACCTCTAAGCGGAATCTTCTGGAATTGTAGTATGCCCTGCATCAGTCTGTTCACCTTCTTTGCTATTGTTGCTGCCCATCAAAATCCATTTATCCGTAGCAATCCATGCAGCCACCTGCAATTGCGAGATGCTCAGCTGACTTTTGAATCAGCACCAAAACTCCACGACTCCAAACATCTCCTTGTTTCGCTGCCATCTCTGCCAACTACCCTGTCCATCTCAGAACTGAACTCCTTTGCTCCATCGACTGCATCCAGCTCCATTGCAGGTACTAGAAAACACCACTGTCGCATGCAATTGTTCAGTTAACTTTGAATCCAGCAAACACCTTCTTAATACACAGTCCAAGACTATGGCAGTCGAATGATGCCGGGTTCATCCACTGTTTGTTTTGTTCACCGTACCAAACTCCATTCACGTCCTGCCAACATGCATCTCCACTTTGGCTTTAACTCACTGGCTACATATAACCCCCACTCAACTGTCACGGCTAACTCTAACTGCGATACCTTTTCATCTCTTGTTCTCTCTTCAGCTTCACAAATATCTCAACCAAGAAAGGATGGTAATGACGACAGCTGCTTGAGAAAGTACAGAAGACACCACTGATGTTGATGCTCGGACTTCCTCTTTTGGATGAGAACGTACACCACCTCAACCCCATATTCCATGGAAGCAACACTGTTCCTCCCAACACCGTGTGTACAGCAGCACTAACTGAGTTTGCTTCTCCCGTTTGGTAAAGAAGAGAAGGTATGTTAGATGATAACGTTTGAATGAAGTGGTTGGAAAGATGGACACACGTCGTCTAGTATTTCTCAACTTCTTGGTGACTTTCATGTGCGTACAAGGAGAAATCTTTGTTTCATTTTCTGGCTGTAAACTTGTTATGTGCACTACCTTTAAGCGGTTAATTAGGCAGCCGACAGCTCATTAAGCTCCGTGTCTTCTTGGCACAGTGAATGCATCATTGATGCTTTTGTCGCGAACGCCGCTATAATTTCCGGTTTAGATAGTTATTTCTCGGGTGATCGAGTTCACTTGTACTTTCTACAAAAGCACTAAAATAGTGTTGTTATCCAAAATATCGAGTCCCAGCTAATATAAATATGGGTATAAAATGTAGCATTTACGTGATTATCAACACCCCCACACTTATATTTTGCTAGTCCTCGAGCAAAACAAAGACTATATCTACTCTACAGCTGGATAAATATCCACTCAACAGCTGGATATGGAGAGATGTCTGCTAAACAGCTAGACAAAACCACTAAAAAATGGGGTAGAGATGTTTGCTAAAGAGCGAGAGGGATCTACTAAATAGTGGATAAAGATGTCTGCTAAACAGCTAGACAGAAAGACCCGCTCAACAGCTGATCATGCAAGAAAATACTCAACAATAGACCCGCTCAACAGCCGGTCATAACATGATAAGAAAATAACAGAAAAAATAGACCCGCTCAACAACTGATTATCATATGCAATATTTTTTTTTTAGACCCCCTCAACAGCTGGTCATTTTCATATTTTTTTTGGTTTTTGAAATTCCAAACGAAAGTGCCACTCCCCCACACTTAAACATTACATCGTTCTCAATGTAATTGAGTAATCCAACGTAGAAATCAAGGTGAGAAATTCTAAAATGTGATAACAAACAAATGAAAGATAGAGTAAAGGGAACAAATCTGATGGGTTGACTCCCATGAAGCAAAAGGTATTTGTTTCCCTACGTGTGCCAGCAAAGAATCTCAAACAGGGTGCTGATGCACCAAAGTAAGCTGCCAATCATATATATATATAGTCTGAAAAGTTGTGGATCAACCCAACAAATCCGGTCAGCTGCAAATATGAACCTGCAAACACTATAAATCTCCAAAAATATGTGTAAATCCATTCCCAATAGGAAACAGTCCTTAGTTGAGATAAGTAAATCACTCACACGGACAACAAACATAGAATGCATATTAGTTTCTATTCGGGAAGCACACTCTAAATCATGTTCCAAATCAGCTGAAATACATTCGATGGACACATTATCTTCACTAGAAATCATAAGAAGCAATGTATTGACAATGTAAAAAGGTATAGGATTATCAAACTCAGCACAATGATCTAAGCATGCATCTAGTGGTTCAGGTTCATCAAAATCAGTAACTCCTAAATCTGATTCTAAGTCTACGGAAATAACTTCCGTTGTTGAGTTACCTTTATTGACCATCGGAGGGCACAATGCATTGACAATGTCAATAATCATAGGATCATCAGAATCTGCAAAGTGAACTAAACAAACTGAGATTGGTTCAAAATCAGCAGTTACCTGACTAGTACCAATCTCCTCCACATTCACATCAGCAATACGGAAATCACAAGATGGGTCAGCAAAATAGGAACTCAGTGGAGCAACAATATCATGAGTAATCGCCTCAGGATTATCTGCAACTAAGTGACTTATAGGAATCTCACTATTCGAATGACTAGAAGGTATCTCATTATGAACGTCTATTCTATCGCCATTAGTCTCAACAATAGTATCTTCTATATAAACATTTTCTTCTAAATCATCATTATCTGAATAAGTAGTATCTCTAATACAACTCTCGTCCTTTTGAATAGGCAAATAATCAGTAATATGATCATGAGTTGGATAAGATACACTAGATTCAGATGTTATACTGGTGTCATTATTCCTAAAATCACTACCAATGTTAAGTCCATGATCAACTTGAAAGCACACTGATTCGTCATATACAACGATTTCATTATTAGTGTCATCAATATGAGAAAAATCAGAACTTGAATCATCGTATAAACGACGATCCTCTACTGGTTTCAAGAATTCAGCAATCATTTTATTAGTTCGAGCACAGCTCTCAGCAGTTCTTTTAGCATATTCAATGGCAAATAACTCAGTTTGTTTGACCAACTGTTCCAAGTTAGGTACGAGAGACGGAGATTGTTCACCGTACGATTGATTATCTCTTTCATACGATGACTGATATGTGTGTGAATAATAATTGGAATTTGTATAATGTGACTCATAATCTGGGTAAGGTTAGTAATAATCATACCCTTCACAAGGTCCGGAATGATCATACCTACGAGAATAATTTCAATCATTATTACATACCCGTCTCTAACAGGTTCCTGATAATAAGAAGGTGCATATGCATACTCCTCATGTGAACTATTAGATCTCCTCTTTATCGGCTCTGTTGGTAAGATTACAAAAGACTATAAAAGAAGCCAACTCACCGGAAACCATAATATAAAGTAAAATTTACTCAATAACTCACCTTGCAAAAACTTTGCAAGAATATCAAGTACTTACTTTTTAGCCCGTTATCAATTTCAATCACCCCACTTCAGACTAATGTAGTTAATATCGGGTATCGGTTTATCTCGGCCGAGGCCGATACACTGGTATGACTTTATATCGGGGATATTATCGTTGAAATATCGGTGTAATATCGGTTTCAATTTTAAGACGATAATTTTATAGCAGGCATTTTCTTCACACATTTTCTGTTAAGATATAATAGATACCATCAATTTTATCAAAAAACACTAAAGAGTAACTATAATAACTTTAAAGTTCACTACCTAAAATGATATTGAGAAGAAGAACATGATTTGTTGAACTAAATTTCTGAAGAACGCGGTCTCTTTTCCTTTCACTTCTGTTTTTTGGCTGAAGAACACTTCATTTTGGTCATTTTGGATCGAGTTTTAGGGATTTATCCCTTTCCTTTCATGAAAAACCTAAAATACCCTTGATCTTTACCTAAAACAACTAAAAATATCAATACCGGATTATCGTGAAAATTTTGTATCGGCTCATATCGGCCGATATTTTCCGGCAAATATCGTATCGCCGATATACTGCTTCTCGTATCGTTCCAGAACGATATCCGATATTTCGGCGATATATCGGCCGATACGGCCGATATTGACTACATTGCTTCAGACTAAAGTACCTAAAAAGAGTCGAACAAACTGCGTAAAAAGGAACTAAAGAAAAACAAAAATAAACTATATAAAAAAATAAAAATAGGCATATTTTGTGTTTCCTCCCTGCCAAGATCGTTAATTAGCATTTTTCCCCCAAAAAAATTGAAATTAGCGTTTCCTCCTATCGTTAGCTTTTCCATCGATTGCTCGGTTAGCTGAGTGAGCACCTGTGCACACGTGGCATAAACTGTACACGTGTAAACCGAAGTACCCGAAACACCCTTCGTACTAATTTAATCTAACGGTTGTAGATAAACTGAAATAATGAATGATGGAGATTTAACATCAACAGCACCATCTTCCCATCATCTCTGAAGAAAAATCAGTAGATGGCCATCATTAACAACCCATTTTAGTTCCTTGTTCACTAGTACACCTTCTCTGTCTCTGAATCAAACATAACCCATGTCTCCATATCATCACAACTTCATTAACACCTTCTCTGGCAGCAACTCTATTTTAATGTCTTTGAATCCATCTTCTTCCGTCACCTGAACTAGTCACCCAATTTTAAGTCTAATCCTCTTCTTCTAAAGAAAAATACATGCTCAGAACTCACATCAATCATCCAATTATGATCCATCACCTCTCCCTCCCTCCCTCTATTTCACGGATCCAACACCATCAACTGACGAAAACAGAATTTTAAGCAACATCTCAATTTTATTAAACAATCTAGATTACATGATTCATTCACAATCAATATGTAATATCCAATTAAACATCATCCATCGAATAAATCATACGAACAAAGCTTCCAAATTATTTTCCCTTGATTTAATCTACCTTCATCCAATTCAACAACGCCAGTTCTTCAAGATGGGTTTAATAATTGCTGCCAATAATGGGTTTTCGCCGTGGGTGTTGATTCATGGTATGGGTTAGTGAGATTTGAAGATGGAATGACGATTAAATCAAGCTTCAGTTGTAACGACAATGGAAAAGGGGTCCGATTTGAAGAGTATGGATTGGATTTGGGCCAACAAATCAGCGTGAAAAGCAAGCATAAGATGGATTGCATACGGCTGGTTTGAATTGTAATGTTGAATTCAAGTTTGTGGGACGTGAATAAATATGGAAGCAAGCTTTGCTTCAAACTGTTGGTGCTATGGTCTGAGATTGGGTTTTACTGGAAGTTCCCAATGAAGAGTGGTGAATTTGTGTCGAGAATTCAAGTTTCAATTGAGAAATGAAGCATCAACGAGAAGACAAGGTCTGCATGCTAGATGGGCAGTTCAATTTGGGGATTTTGATGGATGAAATTGGTTGCGGTCGATGGTGGAATATTTCTTTTAATGGATGAATTTGTATGGGGTTTTTATTCTGTGGGTCTGGTATCCTTCTGATTTTTCTTTCTTTCTTTTTTTTATTGAAATTTTTCTTATTTGACCTAGGGGCTCTTTTAATGGCGGATTTATATCTTCTGTTCGAGAAGAAGAAGAGAGTTGCAGAGGGGAGGGGATTTATGATAGGTTAATTGTCTAAAACTAAATCAAGTCCAGATTAATTTTGGCAGCTCATTTATGTCCATTTTTATCTACCACCGTTGGATTAAATTAGTATAGGAGGGTATTTCGGGTACATCGATTTACACGTGCATATTTTTCCACGTGTATACTTTTGTCGACTCAGCTAACTATAAAACAGACGGAATATCTAACGAGAGGAGGAAACACTAATTTCAATTTATTTGGAGAGGAAACGCTAATTAGCAATTTTGAGAGGGGAGGAAACGCAAAAAAAGCCCACAAAAATAACTATGCACAAAAAAAGAATTGATATCAACAAGACAGTATTTTGCTATTTTGCAACCACTCCCCGGCAGCGGCGCCAAAAACTTGGTAGGTTGGGAAACCTACAATAAAATATTGCAAGTACACAGCGTCTAACTAGTAGACAATGGCAAGTATAGGTCGTTTCTACGATGAGTGTGAAAATACTACTACTAAGTAATACCAAAAGCTAACCAACCAAATTGAATATTTCAGAAGTTTAAGAGCTAAATAAGATTACGAAACTAGACAAACAAAATAATAAAAGATGTAACCAAAATGTGAGAGTCTGTAACTAGAGTTTTATGATATCCACTACTACTTCTATTCATTTACTGAAATGAAACATAATTATGATTGTGTGTTTATCTTTCGTTCTATTGACATCACCTATTATCATGATAGTATCGTAAATGTCACTCGTATACTAAAAGCATAGCACATCAAAAGATTAAACCCAAGCATGCACTATCAAATTGTATTAGCGAGAAAATTATACGAAACTAAATTATTGATTTACAAATTGTATCTGGCTCTTCTAAGTATAACCCATCAAAAGATTCAACCTAAGCATTGGCTATCAAATAACGAGACCAAAACTATTTGTAAAACTATCCAATTACACACAAAGGTTTATAAACCCGGTAACTGAAAAACTCACATTTCAATTAATCGATAAACAATAATTAAAAATTAATCAGTTCAAATCGTAACGGTCTATTGCTTCATAATTCAATTTAATCGAAAATGGCCTAATACCCATGCAGTTTCAACCATAAAAACCCTAGTTACAAAATAATTAGCAAGACATGGCTTTCTCAAAAGCCATAAATAAATCTCAATAAGAACTACAATGGATCAAACTGAAACGATTACAACAGCAAACCCTATTCGTCTTCCTCTTGCTGGGCACTCTCAAACGGCTGTGTAGCCGCCTCCGTCTGTAGCCTCCCCCTCTATCTGTGTTCAGTTCATTTTTTATATAATCCGCTGCGAAGGGTTCACATTAAGACCTAGCACCCAAGGCCCAGCCCAAGAGTGTGCTTGAGAAAGTGTTCGCCCATCTGACCTCCATTCTATGCTCCGGCCAACTCTATTCCAAATCGGTACCCACCGGTTGCAACTACAGCACCAGTCTCCATTCTCGGCCATCACAGCCAACACCATTCTCAGTCCACATCAACGTCACGACTTCCGTTTGTCCTCATGCTTTCTACTCCTCAGAGACAGCTTGATTTCTTGCTACCGGCGGATGAGGACAGCACCATCACCACCGACTTATGCATGGACTGCAATGCTTCTAAATCTCGGTACCCACTGGCCACCAACTCCATTTTTCTTCACATCTATTTAAGTCTGTTCACCTTCTTTGCTGTTGTTGCTTCCCATCAAAATCCATTTATCCGTAGCAATCCATGCAGCCACCTGCAATTGCGAGATTCTCAGCTGACTTTTGAATCAACACCAAAACTCCACGACTCCAAACATCTCCTTGTTTCGCTGCCATCTCAGCCAACTACCCTGTCCATTTCAGAACTGAACTCCTTTGCTCCATCGACTGTATCCAGCTCCATTGCGGGTACTAGAAAACACCACTATCGCATGCAATTGTTGAGCCAACTTTGAATCCAGCAAACACCTTCTCAATACACAGTCCAAGACCATGGCAGTCGAATGATGCCGGGTTCATCCACTGTTTGTTTTGTTCACCGTACCAAACTCCATTCACGTCCTGCCAACATGCACCTCCACTTTGGCTTTAACTCACTAGCTACGTATAACCCCACTTGGCACCAGTTCAGCCAACAGTCACGGCCGGCTAACTCTAACTGCGGTACCTTTTCATCTCTTGTTCTCTCTTCAGCTTCACAAATATCTCAACCAAGAAAGTACAGAAGACACCACTGATGTTGATGCTCGGACTTCCTCTTTTGGATGAGAACGTACACCACCTCAACCCCATATTCCATGGCAGCAACACCGTTCCTCCCAACATCGCGTGTACTGCAGCACTAACTGAGTTTGCTTCTCCCGTTTGGTAAAGAAGAGAAGGTATGTTGGATAATAATGTTCGAATGAAGTGGTTGGAAAGATGGACACACGTCGTCCACTATTTCTCAACTTTTTGGTGACTTTCATGTGTCTTAAAAAAACAAATGGTTTTTGTCCAATCAGACAGATCCGGACAAACATTTTAAGGCAATCGAGGGTTATTATTGCTTTCAAAATGCAGAAAAGTTGAGAGGATAAATCGTGGCTCGGGATTCACCCCTGCCATCATCCAACGTCCCAGCTTATTCTGTTGCAGTTTTTCATCCGTAACGGATGAAATCGCTTGGCCTTTTTTTTTTAGCCAAGTCAACGAAATCAATTAGGGAAAATTGGAAAACTGCCCCGTACAAGAATGTCCCGTTGGGACAATGCCCTGCCAAATAAAACTTATGGAAAAATGCCCTACCGTTACACTTTCCATCCAATCTCAGTTAAATGGTCAAACTCGCTACATTTATTAGTCAATATCTTCTCCGACGGGTTTCTTCTCTACTGTCTCTCTCCATTAAACATTCAAACCGATGATTGAGAACGTAAAACAATTCATCAATCCCTGATAATCCATCGCGTGTACCTCTATTGCATCTATTTCCTATCATTTGGCCTCCTCCTCAAACCTTAACTACACCTAATACTGATGACAATGATGATGATATAACTGATTTCGATTCATTTTTTTTCTTCTGTAAAACCATATATAATCAACTTTTTCAATGGTTTGTAATGGATATAGATTTTTAGGGTTCATAAACTTTGGGATTTCAGGATTCAGTTTTCTGCTCGAGGGCTTGGAAGAACGAAGAAGATGATGATTTCGTGCTATTCATCAACACTAAACAAATTAGGTGGCATACCAGTAGCCGTTGGATTACAATGAAACGTTTTTCTTTTCGCACATGCAATCCCGCATGTATCAACAGTTTGACCTCTTAACCAGTATTGGATGGAAAATGTAACGGTGGGGCATTTTCCCATAAATTTTATTTGATGAGGCATTTTCCCAACGGGGCATCCAATTTTGGGGCATTTTTCCAATTATCCCAATCAATTATTCAATTAACAGTCAACTCCATGCGTTTTCCTTCCCATAAAAATGGATCTCTAATCAACGTTAGACAGTTCCACTTTAGAAATCAATATGGAGAGTAATGATTCACCTAGATGCATTCTTTTTCTTTTCCTCCTCTGGGATAAGAAGAGATGCATTCTCCTGTGCATTTTTTGTGTCACCCGGTAAATACATTCTCTTCTTCTTAGTCCATTTCATCTGCTTCTTCCGGATTAGAGTTTGTTTTAATCATCTTCTTTCTTTTTGTTGTTCAAAACTTAGGATGACGGACTTGGTGGAGGTTATGCTCAGAATCATGCCACAGTAACGGGTTCTTTAGGGTATGGATTTTATTACTTTGATATGTAAATATTAGGGAATATTATCTCTTTTTTTTTTGAATTGGAATTTTGTTTTATTTAGCTCACTGTCCGCTAAAAGAAGTTTTGAAGATCCTAAAGATGAGAAATATTTGCATTTCTTATCCTATCTTCAGCTTACAATTGAATTCTCTTGAATGAATTGTTATATGAGAATGGTCATCATCATTAGAGTTTGTTTTAATCATCTTATGTCTTCTTGTTGTTCAAAACTTAGGATGACGGACTTGGTGGAGGTTATGCTCAGAATCATGCCACAGTAACAGGTTCTTTAGGGTATGGATTTTATTACTTTGATATGTAAATATTAGGGAATATTATCTCATTTTTTCTTTTTGAATTGGAATTTTGTGTTATTTAGCTCACTGTCTGCTAAAAGAAGTTTTGATGATCCTAAAGACGACAAATATTTGCATTTCTTATACTGTCTTCAGCTTACAATTGAATTCTCTTGAATGAATTGTTATATGAGAATGGTCATCATCATTAGGTATGCACCTTTCCTAACAATGGTCATCATCATTGTTATATGAGAATGGCCATTATCATTGCTTTCAAAATGCAGAAAAGTTGGAGGATAAATCGTGGCTCAGGATGCATCCCTTTCCTACGCCATCATCCAACGTCCCAGCTTATTCTGCTGCAGTTTTTCATCCGTAACGGATGAAATCAATTAGCACCATTAGGTAAAAGATTGACTTAGTATAATTTTTCTATCTTCACTTGCAAGTTCAATTGATTTATAATTTTATCTCCGACTAATTGAGTTTTATGCTTTTGGTTGCCAAATATCTGCATCATTTTTCTACTAGGTGCCTTAAAATGTTTGAGATTAGTCTGGTTCCTAATTTTACTCAATTAGTCCGGTTCCTGATTACTTAGTAATTTTCTCAGCCTAAAACTCAAGTTCTAGATGTTGAGATTATTGAGAAAGCATTAAACATGTTTATTGGTGGTGATTGTGATATTCAGGAACACCAGTCAAAGTAGAGATTAACTATTCATTGTTATCGGAGAAGTTGTAGGAGACAACGGTTTATGTGATTTACACCAGAAGAAGTTGGAGTAAATACGATAAGGGTATTTTTAGCACATTGTCAGACTTGCACATATAGTTTTGTCAATGTTTAGTTTGGTAGCTTAAATCGGTATTTTTTAGATGGAATATTGTTATATATCAGTTCACATCTAATATGGAAGTGATGGTCAGTCAATATTTCTTATATCCATATCATGGGCGAAAGACTTGCAATAAGCGACACTGCGATTAACACAATCGGTACATGAACCAAGATGGTAGAAAGAATGCCAATCCAAGCCAAGGTAATTGAATATATTATGTCTGGGGATTTATGCAAATATTTTTTTTACTTTTTTTAGGTATAAAATTGGTTGTCCATCTTTCTTGAAGACGAGAAACATTTGAATTTTAGGCTAGCAAGCAAGAGTTCCTCCACTGCAGTTTAAATAAGCTAGGGTTATTTAAACGGGCTTAGTAACGAAGAAAGTGGATCAGATGGAAGTGATACAATTCGAAGTTCTCCTATGGCAGAATTATCATTAGAAGATAGGCTAGCGACTTTTAGTGAAAAACTTGATTATAATCAAAGAGCATAAGATAATAGTATTCAGGTTAAGGATTGGCTATATAGGGTTTTTGGGTTTGGAAAATTTTAGTGTAAGGATGAGCTTAAGTTCCTAATTAGCTTGGAGAGAAATATTTGTTAGCAGTTTAATCAAACTAAAACCCACTTAAGAAAGTAAGTACTCGATAAATTGTGTTGGCAAACATAGCAGTTACTGTTTGTAGATTAGATGGAGTGAGATCTATGATAGAAACAAAAATATGCTTTGACACAAAAGAGCACAGTTGTTTGAGTTTTTTAATTATTTAAAGTTAAGGTCTTTCTAGTATTGCGAAGCACAATTGGTTATCCATATATCTCGAATACGGGAAACATTTATAGAAATGATGCTAGACTCATTGTGGCATGTTCTTATATCGGAAATGCATAGTGTGGCATTTCCTTAAAATTCCCTTAATGTTATCAACGGGATAATCCAAATCACCTATACGATCCATGTTAGGTTGTGTAACACTCACCTCTGCTTCAGCTTCTTTGTCCAAACTATCAAATTATTATTTGTCCAATAGGTTTTGCAGTTTATCCATATTGCAGAGTCAACACAAATATTAAATGTTCAATGGAAACGATCATTGAAAGGCAGGGCTTAATATTGAATGTCGTCTTGCATTTTACTATCATCTCCACATTTTTCTAACACTGCCATCTGAAACTAACTACTACATATTAAAGACAAAAATTTGTATCAATGTTACCATGGTTTTGGTATTCAACTCCTCATTTTCGGCAATTAAATTTAGTGACCATTGGGACGTACAAATATACAATAACCCTGCATTATATTTTTGCAATGTTTCAGACAGTAAAAAATGTTAGAGCATACCTGGTAGTGGTTTGTTGCTTTTCAATTTCCCATGCTGGATGATGACACTACCAAGCATACATGGGATAGGTGGAGGATCTACCAAGCATTTATAGTGATGGTGAAGGTGGTTGACGATTCCTTTTTATAGTAGTTATCAGCTCCATAAGATTTTAAATATGCATTTTATACATGAAAATGTTACAACGAAGAGTTTCAGTAACTATTGTTTTTTTTAAGAGAAAATTATTCAATAATAAGAGTACTTTGAGTAGGGATGTTACTGCAACGATGCTGTCCTTTTAAAGCTATGTTTGCACCTTCAAACTTCATAGTATTGTGAATGCAGAGAGTTCAGTGTCTTATAAGAGTCAAGAACTCTTCAGAGAATCTACAAATAAATAGCTTGGTGGGAATTAAGAAAAAATAACATTTTTTTTTTTGATTTTACCCTGGATGAATTTAACTGGTAACATGTAATACATACCTTTTGGGATAGCAGGTGATAGTGTCATGTCATGACCCACTTTATACGTGGCCAAACCATAGTATCTTGGTACTAAAGAACACCCATGGGAAAAGCTACTTGCATAAGCCTCATAAAAATAACAAACACAATATACATGCATATAAAGAAAATAACATAACAGATAAAAAGGGCCTAATGATATGCTAAGGTTTGAGCCTAAATTTTTTGTCCAAAACTTGTTGCACTAAGGATTCTTGAAGGTCAGTGCCATTGGTTCCCGTTCCGGTCAAAAGGCTGGCGGAACCAAACTCAGATCAACAACGACGCCAATAACTAATGAGGTATATTTATAAGAAAGTAGGGATGCAACAATTATTCCGTGCCTTAAGGAAGATCTGTGGATCTGGAAATGGGTCAGGTTTATTGTTCCCAGCAAACTCTTGTTTGCCATTGAGAATAAAATCTAATTGTTATTAATGAGTGTAAATTTTGAAATTTAGGTGTTCGTATGGGTATGAGTACGATCCAATTGTAGCCAGAGTCAAGTCAACTGAAAATAAGTTAAATATCTTGAATCAATATCAAAGAAAACTTTGAATAGTCATCTACAGTAACAATCCAAGGTCCGGGCCGTTACGGCCCGGGTCATATTCCAGTGTAAAACAAATACAAATGAGAAGAAAGAGACCCTTTTTTTCCCTACACTGCTAACTGGTACAAAAACCAAACAACACTCTCACAGTTCTTGATACTTAAACGGGCTTAGTAACAAAGAAAGTGGATCAGATGGAAGTGATACAATTCGAAGTTCTCCTATGGCAGAATTATCATTAGAAGATAGGCTAGTGACTTTTAGTGAAAAACTTGATTATAATCAAGGAGCATAAGATAATAGTATTCAGGTTAAGGATTAGCTATATAGGGGTTTTGGGTTTGAAAAACTTTAGTGTAAGGATGAGCTTAAGTTCCTAATTAGCTTGGAGAGAAATATCTGTTAGCATTTTAATCAAACGAAAACCCACTTAAAAAAGTACGTACTCAATAAATTGTGTTGGAAAATATAGCAGTTACTGTTAGTAGATTAGATGGAGTGAGATCTATGATAAAAACAAAAATATGCTTTGACGCAAAAGAGCACAGTTGTTTGAGTTTTTTAATTATTTAAAGTTAAGGTCCTTTTAGTATCGCGAAGCACAATTGGTTATCCATATATCTCGAATACGGGAAACATTTATAGAAATGATGCTAGACTCATTGTGCATATTGATTTGAATTCCTTCTGCTAATAAGTTATTGGTTTGTTTTTCCGTCGGCATGTCTAATGGTAAAATGAAGGTCCAAAAATTTGAACGACTGCGGAAACAAAATGTTATTTTCCAGTGCAATTCGGACAACTAATGATTCCAAAATCAAGAGGTGCATTAACTAATGCGCCAGATACATCTTACCCAGTTTGAAAAAAAAGACTTATTGATTTGGAGGCATAGGTTGGGAGGTGAACCTACATTAATTTGTGAAGTGGTTCTAGAATAGGTTTTCAAAGGAATACTAAGAATTTTTCTTGAGAATATTTATGTCTGCACTAAAAGGTTATGAAATATTGGTGTGGTATTTAAAAATATGTCCATTTTTTATTATGATGTGGTTATTTGTATACTGCATGTTCGAACTTCCAAGTAGATTTGAACAGAGGAGATATGGATGAGTTACAAGTCATGTTAGAGTTCAATATTTGGTCCTCATATAGAGAGGTCTGCAGGATAATATCTTTGCAGAGGGCGTGTTAAGCAGGGTGTTGGGAAAGTGCAGCCCCTGTGGTTGTTTCTGAATAGCCAAAATTTTCTGGAACATTAATGTCTGCCTGGACTTGATTGTAGCATTGGAATTTTTTTCTTCTGAAGTTTATGGGGTTACCTTGCATATCTAAAAGTTGCAATTCTGCATGTCCGTGCATGCCTTCTATATTACTCCATTAAATAATAATCAAACATTTGGTTCGCATTTATGACCCGGGCCGTTACGGCCCGAGCCTTGGATTGTTAATGCAGATGACTATTCAAAGTTTTCTTTGGTATTGATTCAAGATATTTAATTTATTTTTAGTTGACTTGATTCTGGCTATAATTGGATCGTAATCATACCCATACGAACACCTAAATTACAAAATTTACACTCATTAATAACAATACAATTAAGAATACACATTCCCTATAATGGGACAAATACTGCAGTTATCGATATTGTGAAAGTGTTCTAGTTAAATCCGACAACTATTTGTCAATTATCGTTTAAACTTTGCGACACATATAAGTCTAAAGTCTGGAACTTTTTAAGACCAACTACAATCACTTTGCCCCAAAACTATCCACTGAAAAGAATAACTACTCAAGTCTTGTATTTGAGAAGAAATGTTATAACAGCATTACACGTTTTCGGTAAACTTCCAAAGTGTCTCCTATAAATATGTCTTATTATCTCAAGAAAAAAATGTTGGAAATCAGAAATGTTGGCAATCTTGGTCTGGCGGAAACATGTTTGCTTTAGTCACCATATGGATGGAAAGAAATGACTGTGCTTTAAGGGTTGACAGTGATTTGATATGACAGTTTGTACAAGCATCACTCTTCCATATGAAAGTTTTAAATTCTCCCTGAAAATTATAGACATAGCATAAGCGAGGAGACAAAATATACTTCCACTTTGTAATGCCTATGAAATCATCAAAGCCAAAAAAACGCACACAACCTCGGTACTAAATAGGAGTACTGAGCCACTTATAACTATCAAGGTATCTTGGTAACCTGATGGAAAACGCAGTTGTACTTCACGCCTTCATGGTAAGAAGACTGCATAGTCTATCTATTTATAAAGGTGATAGTCCAGGGTATCATACCGTGTAAACCAAATAGAGTAGTCATTAAATCCTCAAACTTGGACTCTGACCAACATGGATTTCGTATGCTTCACAGGAAATTTTAACTTCCAAGCTCTAAAGAAGACCTGCAAGCTGCTGCATGGTTGAATTTTCACGTCAAAAATGAAACAAAAACTCCTGATGCAATCATGATTTGTAAAAGTGAAAAGTCGATCTTAGGAAAACTAACATTAAGTTATATACCTTCATACATGCATAATGTTACTATCGTTTATAGTGTTCAAGACATTGATCTCCATCAAAAAGTGGAGATTAAAAGAATTTGAAGGAAAAAATATATGAAAAGCAACTTGAACATATATGATCAGATGGTAAACTGATCAATTATAGTTGGTCCCATAATTATTGAAACACTTCGATCAAATAGACATGGTTAGTGCGGATAATAATTCTTGCAGCAAAAAGTAATGTAATAGAAATTTATTGTTTTTGGTTACTACAAATGAAAACCTCGTACCACTAAGTTTTCATAATAGTGATTTCAAGGTAAGTTACAGTTTGAGGTACAAACACTCAAATCCCAGTACCAAAATTAGATTGGATTTTTTCTAATGGTTATACGGAGACTGGGCAAGAGCTCTCCTGCCAACTCCATCCATTCCAACGGGGACAACTTTGAAACAATTATTTATTTGCAACGTATCACGTTTAATTTTTGAATACAATGTCTAATTATGTGTACCAATAGGGTGGTCAGAACACCTGATACTATTAATGTTAGGGGATTTTAATAAAGTGCCACACTTTAGGTTTTATTTTTAAGAAAGTGCCACCGTTTATTCAGAGTTTATAAAATGCCACACATTTGACTTTTGCCGTTCTGTTTTTTTGAAAAAACAGTAACCTGGCATTAGTAACCGTTAGTGCTTACGTGGCATTAAATCACCCCTATAAAATGACATTGAAGCCCATGAATCAGTTATCTGGAACGAGTTAACCAGTGACTGAGTTAATAGTTAACTCGTGACCCGGTCCACGTGAAAAAAATGTGAACAATTTTATAACGGTCGGAATGCACGTGTCATTAAATTCTTCAGATCTGGAGAAATTCTTAACGGTCATATTCAGGCCATATTCATCATTTTCAAGCTATATATATAGCTATGAAGAACACAGACTCTTCTTTACTCAATTTCTTCAGAAGTTCAACACAATTTTTCAACTAGCAAGGGTGATAAATTTTTCAACAAAATTCTTCTTTACACACAAAAATGATCTAAAGGGTGATAAATTCTCCAAGAAGTAACAGTTGCAGTAGCAAAAGCAGCAGCAACAACAGCAAAGTTAGACAACAAAGCAAGATTATCCCATCAAAATAAAACTGACTTCTGGTACATATAAATGTCCAGACCAGAATCAGTGTGTAAAGCAACAAAGAAACCTAACCAACCAACATCTGCCTACCAGCAAAGTTCACAACAGATCTAACACACCAAAAAAACACTCACACACACACACATCTACTTCATAGTCTTCATAGTCTTCTTACACTTTGCCTGTTTTCTCTTTGTGACTGCAAGATGTTGACTCACAAATCCAATACCAGCAAAGTTCTGACTGAAATTTTGATTATCTTGATTAGTGTCAGGTCCTGCTGGTGGTCTTCCATGAGTGCTAGGTCCTGCAGATGAGTCACAAACAAATGATGATGTACCTCTAGATGTGTTTGCCTTTGCTTTACCCCTTGCAGTGCTACTTTCAGGATGATCTCTACTAGTGAAGGTGCACTTTGCAGCATCATACTCAGTGCTTGGCTTGAATCCAGTTTGGTTTTTACCAACATCACCACCAGCACAGGTTCTCTTGTTGTGACCAGCAGCAGATCCACATTTTCTACACTTTCTTTTCTTCACCACAGTTTCAGGTTCATCATAACTTCTCTTCCTCTTCTTTGCTGGTCTTCCAGTTTTTCTCTGATAAGGAGGAGGCTTTATGTTGACGTCCATGGTTGGCTGCCAAAACAAGAGATAAGAAATGAGAAACTTAAAGTAATGAAACCCTAAAGATTCTTAAATAGAGAATAAAGAAAAATAAATATATAATATCTTAAAAGTAAATACACCACATTCAATAAAGTTTATAAATGTACCTGATCTTCCCCCACCCATTCAGTTATGTCTTCTAATGGTTTGACAACATCTGCATATGTGGTCCTATAATATTCCACAGTATAGTAAGGAGCACAATAGATGTTCAACCAATAAAATAAATGTGTCAGTACTATGGACAATACTCCAATAAAGTGCATGAATAATACAAAGAACTTACTCTTTCTAATTGGGCCTTAGTAGCTTCAATGCACATACAGCATGTTGACAAGGTAATCCCCTTAGCTGCCATTGCAAACAAGTGCTTGCTTGTCTACAATATTCACTGTGAATATTTTCTTGGTCATAACATTAGTTACCAAATAAATTTTTCCAACGACACTGCCTTCTGCATCGAACTTACCAACCAAGTCAATCATTTTATTTATTAATTTAACAGCAGCAGGACCAATCCATTTTCATCCCACTTAGCAGATTCTTCCCTTCTCTTAAAGAACAAACCCATTACTAACTGACCATACATCATGCCTAGTTGAATTATAGGTTTATCTCTCATATTAGAATCCATGGAATTAAAAGATTCAGAAAAATTATTATTCATATGCTCATAACAGCTAATGGGATCAAAATAGGCCCTAGACCAAGTACTTGGATCTTCTTTCCTAAGATATTCACCAGCATCAGCATTTTCTTTGCATATGCTGTCAAAGTGCTCCTACATTGCAAATAAATCACAATTATATATAACCTACAAAATAACAATCAAAAAATATGGGAAGTTTTCTGACAAGAGGCACAAACCTGAAAATGCTTTACTTCGTAAGCTTTGCATGCATTCCACAATGAACTATGCAAGGTGGGTGCCTTGTAGTACTTCTTGAAGTTCTTGTATAAGTGCCTGCATATGCAAATAAATAGTTAGTTCTTGAACCAATAGAATACATACATAATGTAAAACATGGGATTAAATTTACTTACCTGAAACAATACCTAACTCTTGCACCAGGGAAAACCTTAAGAACAGCTTCCAACAGGCCTTTCTGCCTATCATAAATAAAAGTAATTCTGCCTGCATGATGTGCATTGATCATTGGAGCCAAGTCCTTGAGGAAGCCAGTCCAGTTCTCCTTAGTTTCACTCTGACAGGCCTTAATTCCTAAAGGAAAAAGATTGTTCTGACCATCAAGTGATGTTGCAGCCATTAGAACACCACCACGCTTTCCAGTTAGATGGCATGCATCCAACCCTATGACTGGTCTTCCAGATTTCTGTCATCCTCTCATTGGTGCAGCAAATGAAATAGTCATGCTCATGAATGCCTTATCTGCAAATTAAGTAACCAAACTATGTCACTATTTGAGCATAACATACAAATAAATAAGAAGTATTCAGCTAATGCATACCTTTTTTTCCCATAAGTGTATTTAGCAACAGACCCTGGATTAGTATGAGCCACCATTGCACAAAAGATGGGTACATCATTGTAGCTGTCTTCATAATTACCAAACAAATCTTCTAAAAGAAGATTTATTGGCTTCCATGCACAAATATATGGTATGTTGATGTTATGAGTAACAAAAAAGTCCCTTGCAATGTATCTCGGCTTTGGAATTAAGGCCCCAGCTATCTGCTTTAGCTTATCATGTACAACCTCTTTCAAAAACTCAGGATCTGCAGATCTGTTAAAACTCTTTGGATTACCAACACAAGTATGTTCTAGATTTACCTTCCTAACAATAAAAGTAGACTCATGCCTTTTTATGCTAGCATTCACAAACCAGTTACAACCATACTCTTCCCTAAACCTACATCTGATTCTTAGTCTTTTTTTGTCACTCTTATATGTCTTGTATTGACAATTTTGTTTTACACAGTAACCTCTAAGATGTTTCTTAAATGCCTTCTTGTCATTAAAAGCATACTTTTACCACAATCTTAGTAGGATCAACAGGAGCAACCTCTTCTTCTTCAAGGAATAAAGGTTCTTTTTCTTCATCATTGGGCATACTAAAGTCTTGTTTCCATTTCTGATAATTAAACTCTGGTATGGCATCTGTATCATCAATTACTTCAGGACCATCTTCTTTATCCTTACTCCCACAATCATTAGAAACTGCAATCAACAAACAACATCAAAGTGTTAGTAAATTTTAAAAAATAAACAATAACAAATTATAAACACTAAAACCCCTTAATACTTTCATACCTTCTTCATTGTCTTCTTCTTCTTCACTACTGCTTGAATAGGTTCTTTCATCTCCAACTTTATATGTCTTGACAATGTCTTCATATTCAATATCATTCTCTTCATCACTGTCAAAAATTGGTGGAGCATCTGGGTCTTCAATGGGGTGACAATCATCCACATTTGTGTTCTCTAGCACCACATTCTCCTCCTCTTCATCACTGTTGAACCCTGCATCATTGTTGTTCACTGCATCACTGTTTTTACTACATCACTATTGTTCACAGTATCAACCAGTAATCATGATTGAAGGTCTCAGTCACTTGAATTGGTACACTTCTTGAACCAACAACACTGGATTGACTAAGACAAGAATAACCTTGAGACTCCACTTTAGTTAGCAGATCCATGAACAATTGCCTAGCTGCTCCTCCATTTAAGTTTTCCTTCTCTGATTGAGCTTTCAACCTTGGTGACCTCCTTACACCTTCTCCATTCTTTTCTTGATTTCTCCTCACAGACTTTTCCTTTGAAACTGGCCTCTTAGCAATCTTATTAGGGGACTTCTTCGGAGTCTCATCAATTGCAATTAACAATGACAAGCGCAAACATATAAACCCTTTCTCATCAGGTACAACATGCTCCCAAAACTTAAACAAGTCCTCATTTGATTCCAAAATCTCAGCCAAACATGGGTCTGTAGTCCAATATAAATTAGGAATTTCCTTCTCATTAAGGCGCAACTTAACACACAACATCTTCTCAAATTCCTTGAGGTCAATTCTTTCTCTATCCATGTGAGGGAATAGCAATGTCAGTTGACTGTTTTCAACAAACACGCTGATGTCTCTATATGGATAATATATTTCATCACTGCATCATAAGTAACAATGAAACAATTCAGTAAAACAATACCCTAATCACAGAAAACCCCCAAAAATAAAACCAATACAGACCCCAATATCTGCAAACCCTAACTACAGAAAACACCCAAATTTAAACCCTAAAATCAAACATGCAACAACATCGATTTACATAAAAAATTAATAAGAAGATGAAAAGAGAGATGGGTTTCTTCAGAAATGGAGAAAAACGAATTTAGGATTTTAGTAAATCATACCACTTGTTGTTATTCCCGTTTTTCTTCTTCTTCGGCATCTTCAACTTTACTGAAACCCTATATTCAGAATCTCGATTGATCAAAATTCCTAAACTAAATCTCTTTGTAGAACCCTAATTTTTCTAACCTAAGTTTCTCTGCTGGAAAGACATGGAGAGAACGAAGAAAAATAATAGAAATAAGAAAGTCAAACCCTTAGTGTGCTTTCATTCTCGCGAAGGATAGGAAGGTAAATTAACCAGCTACCACGTGTCAAGTTCTCTCATTGCCACACTCTAGATCCGTCGATGTATAGACAAGTGTCAGAATCTTTACCTGGTCAGCGAACTTTTGACCAGCCAAGTGGGTCCAGACGGAAACACTAACGTTTGTGGCACTAAATAAACTTTCAGAAAAACGGTGGCATGTTCTTATATCGGAAATGCAGAGTGTGGAATTTCCTTAAAATTCCCTTAATGTTATCAACGGGGTAATCCAAATCACCTATACGATCCATGTTAGGTTGTGTAACACTCACCTCTGCTTCAGCTTCTTTGCCCAAACTATCAAATTATTATTTGTCCAATAGGTTTTGCAGTTTATCCATATTGCAGAGTCAACACAAATATTAAATGTTCAATGGAAACGATCATTGAAAGGCAGGGCTTAATATTGAATATCGTCTTGCATTTTACTATCATCTCCACATTTTTCTAACACTGCCATCTGAAACTAACTACTACATATTAAAGACAAAAATTTGTATCAATGTCACCATGGTTTTGGTATTCAACTCCTCATTTTCGGCAATTAAATTTAGTGACCATTGGGACGTACAAATATACAATAACCCTGCACTATATTTTTGCAATGTTTCAGACAGTAAAAAATGTTAAAGCATACCTTGTAGTGGTTTGTTTTTTTTCAATTTCCCATTCTGGATGATGACACTACCAAGCATACATGGGATAGGTGGAGGATCTACCAAGCATTTATAGTGATGGTGAAGGTGGTTGACGATTCCTTTTTATAGTAGTTATCAGCTCCATAAGATTTTAAATATGCATTTTATACATGAAAATGTTACAACGAAGAGTTTCAGTAACTATTGTTTTTTTTAAGAGAAAACTATTCAATAATAAGAGTACCTTGAGTAGGGATGTTACTGCAACGATGATGTCCTTTTAAAGCTATGTTTGCACCTTCAAACTTCATAGTATTGTGAATGCAGAGAGTTCAGTGTCTTATAAGAGTCAAGAACTCTTCAGAGAATCTACAAATAAATAGCTTGGTGGGAATTAAGAAAAAATAACATTTTTTTTTTGATTTTACCCTGGATGAATTTAACTGGTAACATGTAATACATACCTTTTGGGATAGCAGGTGATAGTGTCATGTCATGACCCACTTTATACGTGGCCAAACCATAGTATCTTGGTACTAAAGAACACCCATGGGAAAAGCTACTTGCATAAGCCTCGTAAAAATAACAAACACAATAGACATGCATATAAAGAAAATAACATAACAGATAAAAAGGGCCTAATGATATGCTAAGGTTTGATCCTAAATTTTTTGTCCAAAACTTGTTGCACTAAGGATTCTTGAAGGTCAGTGCCATTGGTTCCCGTTCCGGTCAAAAGGCTGGCGGAACCAAACTCAGATCAACAACGACGCCAATAACTAATGAGGTATATTTATAAGAAAGTAGGGATGCAACAATTATTCCGTGCCTTAAGGAAGATCTGTGGATCTGGAAATGGGTCAGGTTTATTGTTCCCAGCAAACTCTTGTTTGCCATTGAGAATAAAATCTAATTGTTATTAATGAGTGTAAATTTTGAAATTTAGGTGTTCGTATGGGTATGAGTACGATCCAATTGTAGCCAGAGTCAAGTCAACTGAAAATAATTTAAATATCTTGAATCAATATCAAAGAAAACTTTGAATAGTCATCTACAGTAACAATCCAAGGTCCGGGCCGTTACGGCCCGGGTCATATTCCAGTGTAAAACAAATACAAATGAGAAGAAAGGGACCCTTTTTTTCCCTACACTGCTAACTGGTACAAAAACCAAACAACACTCTCACAGTTCTTGATACTTAAACGGGCTTAGTAACAAAGAAAGTGGATCAGATGGAAGTGATACAATTCGAAGTTCTCCTATGGCAGAATTATCATTAGAAGATAGGCTAGTGACTTTTAGTGAAAAACTTGATTATAATCAAAGAGCATAAGATAATAGTATTCAGGTTAAGGATTAGCTATATAGGGGTTTTGGGTTTGAAAAACTTTAGTGTAAGGATGAGCTTAAGTTCCTAATTAGCTTGGAGAGAAATATCTGTTAGCATTTTAATCAAACGAAAACCCACTTAAAAAAGTACGTACTCAATAAATTGTGTTGGCAAATATAGCAGTTACTGTTAGTAGATTAGATGGAGTGAGATCTATGATAAAAACAAAAATATGCTTTGACGCAAAAGAGCACAGTTGTTTGAGTTTTTTAATTATTTAAAGTTAAGGTCCTTTTAGTATCGCGAAGCACAATTGGTTATCCATATATCTCGAATACGGGAAACATTTATAGATATGATGCTAGACTCATTGTGCATATTGATTTGAATTCCTTCTGCTAATAAGTTATTGGTCTGTTTTTCCTTCGGCATGTCTAATGGTAAAATGAAGGTCCAAAAATTTGAACGACTGCGGAAACAAAATGTTATTTTCCAGTGCAATTCGGACAACTAATGATTCCAAAATCAAGAGGTGCATTAACTAATGCGCCAGATACATCTTACCCAGTTTGAAAAAAAGACTTATTGATTTGGAGGCATAGGTTGGGAGGTGAACCTACATTAATTTGTGAAGTGGTTCTAGAATAGGTTTTCAAAGGAATACTAAGAATTTTTCCTGAGAATATTTAAGTCTGCACTAAAAGGTTATGAAATGTTGGTGTGGTATTTAAAAGTGTGTCCATTTTTGATTATGATGTGGTTATTTGTATACTGCATGTTCCAATTTCCAAGTAGATTTGAACAGAGGAGATATGGATGAGTTACAAGTCATGTTAGAGTTTAATATTTGGTCCTCATATAGAGAGGTCTGCAGGATAATCTCTTTGCAGAGGGCGTGTTAAGCAGGGTGTTGGGAAAGTGCAGTCCATGTATGGGTTGTTTTTGAATAGCCAAAATTTTCTGGAACATTGATGTCTGTCTGGACTTGATTGTAGCATTGGGATTTTTTTCTTCTGAAGTTTATGGGGTTACCTTGCATATCTACAAGTTACAAGTCTGAATAGAATGCAATTCTGCATGTCCGTGCATGCCTTCTATATTACTCCACTAAATAATAATCAAACACTTGGTTCGCATTTATTTTAAATGAAAGTTAATGTGGGTCAGACTGTTGTACATGATTTGGTGGAGCAATATGGTCATTATCGCATAATTACATTTTGAATTTGTCTACATCGGTATTTTGTGGTTAGTGTAATGGTTCTTTTTTTTTAAAAGTTAGGATCTGAATCATCGTTGTGGTGATCCAAAATTATAAATTACTGGGTGCATAATTCTAGGATGGTTTATTAATAATCTGATTTGGGTGGAAAAATCTTTTCGGCATGTACATATAAGGCGCAACTGATTTCATTCATATGGAAATTTCTGTGATAATTTTGTTGTTGTTATTGTATGTATTGGATCTATCATTCTTATAGACTAATTGGTGCTCATGTTTAGGGACATGTCACTTCTGATTCAAGCTCAGGACTAGAAAAGCTTGAGGAGATTATCACCGAACATAATGGGGTCGTTTCCAGATTGGTTTGCTTATGAACTTGAAATACTTTCCTAACAACATTTCTAATTACAGGTGATTTCTTAATTTTCTGCTTCCTATGGGAGACACTTTATCTTTTCAAATATCAATCAAGATATATATCTTTCCATGCTTTTCAATAGTTTAAACTCATCGCCTAAGTAGGGTAGAACTTTTTAATGCAGATCATCAATAGAGGTGGATGTAAGCTTTAACTAAAAGGTATGTTATAATGAACCTGGACTATTTAAAGAGAACTCAATTTCAGATGCGAAGGCTCTGGCAAAGTTGGAAATATACGCTCTCCAACCGCGGAAATTAGATTAACCATTTTAAGCACTATCAAATGAACTCTTGATTTTGGATTTGGAATATTGCATTGATGAAGACAATAAATTAAGAGGAAACTTGCAAAAAGTACTATGGATGAAGGACGAATAATTTTGTACATTTTTTAGTTGTTTTTATTATAAGGTTGAATTGATTGTTTTTTGGATTTCTGTTAATGGAACATAAAGAGAAAACTCTTGGTATGGCATTCTTTGTGATTTGGCAAATTGTAATGGATATATAAGGAAGTCGATGTTGCATCAAATTTTATGAATGTTCTTATTAATCTTAGCAAGGAACAGATGTCACAAATTAGGTTGAAACCACGTGAGGTTGGTTTGGTGTTTCCGCACTGGATTAGATTGGTTTTTGTAAATCTGTATTGTAAGGAAGAGATGTCACAAATAGAGCTGGCAAACGGGCGGGCCGGGGCTGGCTTGTTACGGGTTACACGGGTACGGGTTAACACGGGCCCAAGCTTGCGGGTCGCTATTCTTCACGGGTCGTCATTTCTTCAACCCGCGCCCGTAACGGGTAAAGCTTGCGGGCTCACGGGTTAGCTGGTTTCTGGAGAGTCAACTCAGGTCAACGTCATTCAAGGGGTCAAGTGGGAGAGATTCAGTTGGTGTTAGTCGGCTAAATCCCCGAGTTAGTGTTCCGAGTCGCACCTGAACTGAATTCGGAAGAATTCAGTCTGTTTCTGGTTAGTTTCCGGCTGTTTTTTTAACAGCTCTTCCCTGCAATCATTCAACATCCTAAACATACATCTAGTTCACAGTTCATTCCATTAACAATAACATACTCAATCACTCCCTTCTCATCTTCCAAAACCCTCTTCAATCTATTGCACCTGCACTTATTGTTTCTTCTCAGTTCTTCTTCACTAAATTGAACACAAGTACACAACCCATGTCTCAACATATACCAACTCCTTCTCCTCCTTCCATGATTTCTCTGAAACTCGAATTTCACCATCTCAGCTCACCTTAATCCATTAACAGTAATTTCATAACACCACAGATCCATTTCTTCAAGATTCTTCGATAACTGCTGAAACCCATCTCCAATTTCTTCAACACTAGATACCCATCACAAACAACAACGTATTCAAAGATCGAAACGTAATTTCATTCTTCTCCTTGTTGTGAATCTCAAACCCTTGATAGCAGCATCTCTTATATTATTACCAATTTCTTCTTTTGTTCTTCGTATCACGACCTTCATCCCTGATTTCTTAAGCAGCACCGCCAATTTCTTCTTGAACCAATTTTTTTTTTAACATTGAGCATCTATTGTTTTGTCCGTCAGGGAAAGAAAATAAGAAGAAAGGAGAAAAGAAGAAGACTATTGATTATCAGAGTATTAAAAATAATCAGATCTAAGAATTAATCATACAAATACAAAAATTACAGAAAAAATCGAATAAAAACTCCAATTTAACACAGAAATCCGAGTTTCTTAACCCATAACTTAAATTGAATCACAAGTTCACAACCCTAGTCTTCTTCTTCTTTCATTAACTCAATTCTCTTCTCAAATTCATAAAACCCCAAATTCAATTGAAGCCCTAATTTCTTCTGGATTTCTCAATTCTAGTTCTTCACTGAAATTAACCCTAACTATTAGTATGATAATCTTCTTCTACATATTCTACTTTTGAAACACACCCTTAATCACTCACTTTTCACTTCCAATCTCCAACTCAGAACCCACATCAGTTAGCCGACTAAAACTCAGCCCAAAAACAGAAATAAAATAAAAGTGAAGAAGCAAATACCCACATCAATTAGATCTTAAATCCATTATTGTTAAGCTTCAATTCACACATGCAAAGATCAACAGACTCATAGAAGAAAGTGTTTTCTAGGGTTTTTTATTTTGAGAAGGCGCAAAGAGCAGAGTGGAGAAGAAAGAAAGAAAATGAAATATTCTAGGGATTTTTTTGAGTTTTATATCATAAACGAACGACCATGATTAGATTTAGTAAGCATACGGTGGAAATTATTAGGACCATACGGGTTGACGGGTTCAATCCGCGGGTTGACGGGTTCAATCCGCGATTTTGCGGGCCGGGACGGGTTAGCCCGTTTTCCCAGAAGCTAGCATTTCTCCAACCCTAACCCGGCTTGTTTAGACACCAGCCGAGCCGGGTGCGGGTTTTTTACGGGACGGGCCGGATAAACCCGCGGGTTTTGGCTTGTTTGCCAGCTCTAGTCACAAATAAGGTGATTGTTATGCAAAAATATTTATTATACCACGGAACACTAAGTGACAGGAAATTCACTATCTTAGCAAATAGGCTAGCAATAATGGAGTTGAGCTATTTATACAAGAGCAGCACCATCCGGCAACCCGACCAGTCGACCTACAAAATCATTAGATACATCACCATGTTGTTCTCCTTTTTCGGAAAAACTTACCGTGTGCACAAGATTTTGATATCCAAATACAATTTTTGTGCATTAGTGCTGAGATGATATTTGAAATTTTAATTATCGTCATTTTGGGATGTCAAACAAAATAAATTTTTATACTATTTAACCAATGTGAGGTTGGATTTTGATATATTCTTTAAATAACAACAATCCAAAGCCCGGGCTATTACGTCACGGGTCATATTTTAGTGTGCATACAAAGAGAAATCTTTGTTTCATTTTCTGGCAGTAAACTTGTTATGTGGTGCACTAACTTTAAGTGGTTAATTAGGCAGACCACAGCCCACAACCATTAAGCTCTGTGTCTTCTTGGCACAGTGAATGCTGCATTGATGCTTTTATCGCAAACGTCACTGTAACTCTCAGTTTAGCTAGTTATTTCTCCGGTGATCGAGTTCACTTGTACTTTCTACAAAAGCATTAAAATAGTGTTGTTACCCAAAATATAAAGTCCCACCTAATATAAATATGGGTATAAAATGTAGCATTTACGTGATTATCAGTCCCTCAATGCCAACCTCCATATCCTCCTGATGTGCAGAAAGTTCCCCTCCCCAAAGGATACACTTATCGAACATTTTATGTATTATGAAACTGGGAATACATGTGAACATGTTTCATGCTTTATGGAATCATTAGGAGAACATGAGTATAATCATGTACTCCGTCTGTAAGAATTTTCGAAGCCATCAACATACATAGCATACATATCAATTAGGAACAACGAACATCCAAACGATTACGTGAAGAGTTTCGGGATCCAGGTGATCGATTGTCATGATCCAAATATCACCGAAATACAAATTGTGGAGTTATACATCAACATTATGACCCCTTTCTATCAAGCATTATTGGAAACTCACGTTTCCAAACGTTCTTTCAACTCCATCAAGTAGCCAAACGATCGATTACCACGAAACCTACCTTGTTGGAGACCACCAATCCCACTAAGAATTAAGAACCTCGTGAGACTCGTAGAAGTATACGTCTCATCAACAAGCAATACAACACTCGACCTTCTGTAAGTACTGTCAATGAAGGAGAAAAGGAAAGCTACCGCTTCAGAGATGTAACATTATGCGGGTGCAGCCCCACCACCAGCTCCAACTCCAGCACCATAGGCACGACTGCCGCGAAGAAAAATTCACGTACAAGCTACACCAGCTCTGTTTACGATCCCAGACTTTTCTTTTCCTTTGGAAGAAGTAGTTGAGTTTCTGGAGGTGTGGATTCAAGATGGTGCAATCAAGTAACCAACCGAACAGGAAATGGTAGATCCTAAATACTGCTGATTTCATCGAATTGTTAATCGCTCCACAAGCAACTGAAACGACCTGAAGCGCATTTTCAAGGAAAAGATTGAATCAGGTGAGCTGCACTTAGGAACTGAAGGAGTCCGCAGAAACCTCCTCCTATAAAAAGCTTCACCTTCCACGAAGAACGTGTCTGTAAAATCGTACCATCTTTGGTGGAGCATTTGTGTGAATTTATGTAACTCTTAAGAGCACAAAGAAAAGACATCTTTGCTTCTCTTAACCACGAAGTACCAAGCAAGCACCTAACTTTTCCAAAAGAATCCAAATCGCCTAACTTTTCTTCGGAGATACTTTTCTTACCTTTTAAATTCTTGATTGCAGAAAATGATAAACCGTCATTCTCAATCTCCAAGAGAACGAATTCCTTATCCTATATAAGCCTTCGTGACACTTCTAATAGTCTTGATATTGATAGAAGGGCTTTACAGTGATAGTTTTATCACGAGTGAAGACGCTCAACTTCCACAACTTGTTTGTGGCAATATACATATTGCCAGGCATTGAGGACAGCTCATTGGGTACTGATGGAGAACGAAGAGTTCTTACGATCCTGAAGTATAAATGCAACTTTTTGTCTTTAGATAGTTTTAATTTTTAATTTTTAATTTTTATTTTTTTGAGAAGGTTGTACTCTTTCCTTTGTCAAGGCTTTACCGCTATGGGTTTTCCTTACTAAGATGTGAATGAGGTAACATTAATTCTAAGTTTTTTCGAACTATTTGCATTTACATTTTATGTTATTCGTTTGAAGTTGGTGATTTGGGGGCTTATTAGAAACACTAGATTTTGTGTCCGTGCTCCGCACGGGCGGCTCTGCAAACTTGCTTCACCAATTCATCTTTTTTTAACCATATTTTGTATTTGGTGTGGCTCGGCTTCACCTCGCCCGTCGCTTAAGATTTCATATTTAGTGTGGCTCGGCTTCGCCTCGCCCCGTCCCGATGCATTTTTGATTTGGTGTGGCTCAGCTTCGCCTCGCCCCCGTCGTGATGGGTTTATGATTTGGTATGGCTCGGTTTCTCCTCACCCATCGCTTAAGATTTCTTATTTAGTGTGGTTCAACTTTTCCTTACCCCCGTTCTGATGCATTTTTTATTTGGTGTAGCTCGGCTTCGCCTCGCCCTGTCCCGATACATTTTTTATTTGGTGTCGCCAAGTTTTTGTCCTACAATTAAGTCGACGAAGATAAAGGTGTCAGATTTGATAGAATCCCTATGCTTGATGTGCATTGATGTCTTTAGCTTTCGATCTTGTTGCAGGAATCATGTGAGGTTTTATCTTACTCAAATAAGAATACCATCTGTAGGAGTCGAACCGCACATCTACATGGTTGAAAACCATGTGCTCTTCCATTTGAGCTAAGATAGCAAGTACTCAATATAGGAGAAAAGGATTTAAAGAAAAGATCGTTACTTGAGCTAGTTTGATATGTGATGTTCAAAATAGAAAGCTACGACAGTTATAGACAAATGCCTAAGAAATTCCTAAGCAGATACATACCAACTCAAAATTGTACCTCGAGAATAGACTTCCCACTCTCATGTCGTTACAAAATTGATGAACGAAAATATTAAACCGTCGTTAACGGTCCTATTCTCTGTAAAAAAAAACAACTGCTTTAAAAGTCGGGATTAAGGGAAAACCAAAGTTCTTTTTGTTTATTGTTTACTGATCACTTGCATCGATGATTTCTTTAAGAAATCAATTTATTAAGGATCGGTGAACAAAAAGAACACCAAAATAAAAATAAATAAAATATAATGACTTACACCTCCAAACAAAGAAAAGTGATAGCTCCTTATTGTTGCTTGGGTACATGAGCATTGTATAAAAATATAAAATGAACTTGATCCTACAAAGAAAAGTGTCGGCACCTTATACTTATATTTTCTATTTTACTTTAAAGACCACCAAAACAGTGATCAGTGAACAAAAAAGACCACCAAAACAGAATTAAAGATGATGACTTACACCTCCAAACAAAGAAAAGTGTCAGCACCTTATTGTTTTTTGGGTATGTGAGCACCCTTACGACATAACAAGATATAAAATGAACTTGATCCTACAACAGCAACAACAAAAGAGTGTTAAGTCCACGAAACGTGAATTGTAAAGTTTAGCAGTGTCATACATCTATATATATAGTCACACATCAGATTTAGTATGTATACCTTCTTCGATCTATTCCCCTGATACAGTTTTGCCTCCAACAACACAAAGTAAAACCCTGAGCGAAATCAAAAAACTGCAATGTAAACTTCAATTGATTAAACCCTTGGTAAAGGCACAGATACAAAGAGAAATTAAGCACGTGAAAATTAAATAAAACACTGTGCTTATCAAGCAGATTTAAGGCCATACAGCTAGAAATGTGACAAAGAAGCCAAACGACCAAATTTCCCCGTGAAATGCTGCTTAACAAATGAAAAGATGTTTTTTATGATAGTTTTAAGAATGGTAAAGGCACAGATACAAATAGAAATTAAGAACATGAAAATTAAAGAAAACGATGTGCTTATCAAGCAGATTTAAAGGCCATGCATCTAGAAATGCGAGAAAGAAGCCAAACGGCCAAATTTCCACATGAAATGTTGCTTAACAAATGAAAAGTTGTTTTCTGTAATAGTTTCAAGTCATACTCGCTCATAATTAATTTGATCCTAATATGCACACCAATATTCCTCCCATTCCACTACACATTCTGCCATAAACATTGAATCTCGATAATAATACAATCCGTTCCTTCAAAAATTAACGTATAAGTATTTATCCGGCCCTCTGGTATGATTTGTATTATCATATCAAGTACTGGTGGAGATAAAATGAAAAATAACAACAAACCATATAAACTCATCCAAGCACACATCAACAGACCAACCTCTAATTAGTATTCCTTGACATAATGTTAAATTGTTGTAACTTGTTGCTCATCTTCCAAGTTGTAGGGAAGTCCTTCAACACTTGGATCACAACATTGGATATCAAAGTACGAAACTATCTAATATGACTCTATTGCAGATATGTAATGAAAATCCATATAATCATCGACTTCATGGATACCCTTTTTCATGTCCCAGGATCAGTCTGGAAGTCTTGTTTTTTGTTTCCATCTGATTCAAAGCTTTTTTGTTGAGACTTTTTATTAGCAATCACAGCCTCTCATACGGTAATAGCTAATAAGTATTCATACATCCAAAATTGGAAAAAAAAAGTTTAACCATTACCTTCAACTCAAAAATTAACGAAGACTCAAAACTAAGGGATAGATATGGATTAGAGAGTGAACTACCTTTTTGTCCAAAAAGTATCAAATAGCCAAGCACTGAGAGTTGAAACTGGCTCTCCAGCAACGCTATTAGAAACCACTACCAAATAATTTAATTGATTTCAAAAACCAAATAATTAGACCAATTTAATTAATTGAACGGACGTAAGGATTAGATTTATTCGATCTAGCACATATTGTCCCAATTCCTGGTGGTTGAACATCTTAACTGCTCTTTAAACCTGATGATCTAAGGAATATTTAAAATATGTAGATAGCAATAACTCCTTTTCTGGAGATTCTTTTTCGTTCAGCGGGAGTTTTGACATTGGAGGTTGAACGTCTATGTGATAACTTTGAAAGCGGTCTAAAACAGATTAGAAGATTGAGGAATTTTTTTTTTTAACAAAAGACAGTAACTCAAATAACATAACAGTAATTGAAAAGGATTGCATAGGATGGTCTCACCTGTGATACTACCTTCACTATGAAAATTGAAGATCAAACAACTTCACCATGCACTTAATTGAACAAAGCCTTCACTTTATCATTATTATGAACCTAAAAATCAAAAGGAGTGCCGAGTATAATACAGTGTATGCATAAAATACATCCACATAGAGTTCAAAATTACTACCTAAAAGACGAACATAATTATCGCATGTGGATCTTAATTGTATACCTCAATTGATCGTTGATATAATTGAAATGGATACCCAATGTGCAGGACACACTAAAGCCAATTTGTAGATTGGAGTTTTAATTGGTACACACTATCTATTCCAGTTTGAGGCATAAGATTGTGAAGTGTGAAATGTGTCTTCCAAATGTATGTTGCTAATCTGAATCGTTCACAACCAAGAAGATTTTCGAAAGAGATAATGAAATGTACATGTGTACATCCATGACTATTTATGGAAAAATTCATAAAGTAGATGGATAATTCAGTATCTATGATCGAATTTTCAACACCTCCGTGTACGTCCATAACTTTTCATGTAATCAATATCCTAATGTTAATAATATCATGAATCATAAAGTCAGACATACCTCAAGTTGTCCGTAATCCAGATACGAATAAAATCAACTTCATGCTCTTTCAATTTCTTGTCCTTCTTATCAACTTCTTACTGCATAATATATCACATACCTGCACAAAATGATCATTGATAATGCCAGACTTAACAACAACACTTTAAGTATGACAACAACAAATCACCTATGGATCATTCATGTTCTAATATTTTTCTAGCAGCTCGATCCCTTGCTAACTCTTCTGCAAACTGTTTGGTTATTTCATGTAATCTCCTCGTAATCTACAAAGAGGAACACCAATTAGAAAAGCTAAAGAGGCTCGATCCGCCAATTGAGTCTTTATGTACTGATATATTTCTACTTTCATGAATCAAATTTATAAATTTAATCTATACATAACCACAGTAGTTAGAACCTACAAACTGCAAATCGATAACCAACTACAAACTGCAAACCAATGACAAACAGACGACAAAACATGAAAGACTTCTAGAAAATCAATAGTTCACCAATTCATCTTTAATTTACTGATTTGTTGTTAATACAACCTGTGCATAATCAAGGTTTTATGTTTAAAAGTAGTAAATTTGCCGATTTTGAATTTTGAATATCAAGAAAAATAAGAGCAAAAGTGTAGGCCAAGGAAACTACATACTTAATCCGCACCTTTCACGAACCCAAGTGTCATTCCAGGATATAAGCTATCAAAAGAAGATTGTACGTCCTTTTCCCATTCATTATATCGGACAGATCTGTATCAAAGGAGAAAATAAACTCAATTCAGCCGAAAGACCCATGCTTATTATGATAAATTATGTATAATTGAGAAGGTAACATTAAAAGTGAATGTATAATTTAAAAAGTAAAAATAAAATTTACCTTTCCTCGTAATTGAACAAATCCATGTCCGTGAAACTGGCACCAATATCCCTGCACTGGTAACAAATGTCGTGTTTAACTTCTTTGGTCCTAAGATCGAACTTCAATACCATGGTAATTTGAACAGTGTTAGCACCAGCAGCTATACCACCTACGAAACATCTAAAAAGTTAGCAGCAGACACAAAAGATGAAATTGCATATCTTTGATGTTGAAATAATGCAAGGAAGCAACTTTCTTAGAGAAAACCTCTGCCCAAAGTTGTAATCTTTGGTTAAAAGATCTATAAGAGCAATAGGGCTTCTCAACAACAGATAATTCCCAAAGTTTAAGATTCTGTAACCTGTAAACACCTACACGAGATCAACCTCATGTTTCCTGAGTGATTCATTATTTAAATCCAACTAAAACCCGATGATTTTTAAGCCCTTGATAATTGGATGTACTAAAACCGAATGAAAAACTTGAATTGAAAAGTATAAAAAGCTTACCTGGAGTTAAGACAGTATAAAACTTTGGCATATAGGTATGAGTGGATAACCAAATAAGGTGTCATATCCTTACCCTTATCAAGTGGCGCATCTTTGTTAAACTCGGATTGTTCCCGTCTTGCTCTTATCACACTATAGCATCCTCTTCTTTTGCAAAAGCAGCAGAATACAATGCTTTCTGAAAAATAATTAGACTCCTTATGAAGATTGCATACTAAAGTAATAACAACCAATGCTATGCACAATTTAACATTTACTTGAATGAAATTTACAACATTTTTCTCCCAATGTCCTTCAACTCTGGAAGACGAAAAGCCGGTATTTTGATTTAGATAGATAAAATCACAGCCTTTGCGGCAACCAATACCTGTGTGGTTTTAAGTGCTGCATCTTTATTGTAATTAAGTTGCAATCCCCGAGCAAAACAATTTTGGAGTTGTTTTCATTCCTAACCTGAATAGGAAAAAAGAAAATTCAGATAGGAAATTGGCTTAGCTACTTCGGATTCAAATTTTTTCTTTTTATTTTTTGAAGCAGAATCATTGTTGATGCTGAATAAGGAGAAGCGTATATAATATAAACTAATTAAGAATAAAAAACATAAATCAATAGAAAATTAATCATGGAAAGGAAGAAAACTGATCTTGAATTGGAGAAAAGCCAAAGCCTTTACTTTGACTTGGTTTCAGCACAACAATAGTTGAGACAAAGAGGTTATAAACCCTAAAATTTGCTAAACACAGAAGACCCCAATTCTGCTTAAACCTAAGATGTCCCTTATTGCAACAACTTTTACGAATCTTATTAGGCGTAAAAGAGGAAAAAGTTTAGCTTTTTTAGGATTAATTGAGATCGAATTTCTTGTTATAAATTTTACAGCTTCTCTTCGAATTGTATACTGATAGATTATGGTTGCCTAAATATTCGAATAGCTTTGCTTTGACTTAGCTTTGCTTCAATGGAACAGTAAGCTCGGGAATTCAAAGAGAGAATCGATTAAGGGGTTTGCATAGAAAAATAAATTCGGATTAGCTACCTGATCCTCAGTTTAAGGCGAAGAAGAAGCAAACCCTAATAATGTAGCAAGTTGTTTTTCTTTTCTATGTATCCTGATTAATGATTTGTTTCTCAGGGTAAAAACCCTGGTTTTGGTATGGTTTGTTCTTGGGTTTTTCATGAATGGAATAAGTTTATTTTACGTTCGTGAAGGGTTTTTTTCGGCATTTTTGTGTGAGAAATCCTTGTTTTTCTCTCCTTTGAGGAAAAGAGGAACGGAGCAATTCTAAGAGTGGATGAGGGTTACCATTGAAGGAGGAAGGAGGTACTCCCACCATTCAACGTGAGAATACATATGACTTAGGATTTTAAAGGAGTTAAATATCCCTGAGCAGGACAAACTCTAATGGGCTTTTGACCATGTTGCTGGTTATATTTTAACATAAGACGATTAATTCTAAAAAAATAAAAAATAATAAAAAAACCTCTTATTCAATAAAATTATTTTTCTTACCAAAAAATAAAAATAAAAAAGAATAATCTAGGGCGCAATTTAGCCAGCGGTGGTTTATATATGAGGTTGGCCCTAGCTTGGTTTACTAGTTGTGTGTGCCCACTCAACTATCAGTGAACTATACGACAACAGTTTCCCTAGTTCTACGTACATATTGCATTTAAATTTTGAAATAGATCAGTGATGATCAACAGTGGGTCCTTTTCCACTGTTGTTGTGGATAGGTTGGAACTTCGAAGTTCAAACTTAAAAGTCTAGATGGACTTTACTGCATGGTGTCCTTGGACTGGACACAACCATTTATAAAAATTGGCTCTACAATGTCCGTAGAAGAACTATAAGTTCAAGATTTGCAATGCCAATCTCATGCATGTACAGTTAAAAAGCACTAACTTGTTTTCAAATATGATGATGAAATGTTTAACGCTTATATAAAACAAGTTATACAGAGGGACCGGGAAGGAAGATCTTCCAATATGAAACTTTTTAAGTGATCTATTGTCTGCAACAAGTATTGATCATATGAAGCATTACACATTGAAGATTTCATTATGCTTATGTATTTTGATTTCAAGAACACAACATTAAACAAACAAAACAAAAGACAACATCGTTGGAGAATGATTCTTAATTAGTGAAGATACAACCGACAAATATTCAAAGAAACTGGCTTTTAACGGCTGCCACCACCACCGCCATTTCCGACTCCTACACCCGTTCCAGAACCAGTGCCGGATCCACCTCCAACACCAACTCCAACTCCAATACCGATACCAATTCCAACTCCCCCACCAATTCCATGTCCACCACCAAGACCTCCACCTCTTCCTCCGCCACCACCAGCACCACTTCCCAAGCCGCCACCAGCGCCAAAACCGCTTCCAGAACCCGATCCTCCACCTCCGCCTCCACCACCTCCTCCTCCTCCGCCACCACCACCAGCAGCGCCTCCTCCTCCTACTCCCACACCACCACCAAACCCACTACCATGCCCTGATCCTCCACCAAGACCACCTCCGCCTCCACCGCCTCCTCCACCACCACCACCAGCAGCACCTCCTCCTCCTACTCCCACACCACCACCAAACCCACTACCGTGTCCTGATCCTCCTCCAATACCACCTCCACCACCTGACCCACCACCACCACCTCCTCCAATACCTCCTCCTGCAGCACCTCCTCCTCCTACACCAACTCCACCTCCAAACCCACTACCGTGGCCTGACCCTCCACCAATACCGCCTCCACCACCTGAACCACCTCCCCCACCTCCTCCTCCAGCACCACCCGCTCCTCCTCCAACTCCACCTCCAAAACCTCCACCCTGTCCAGATCCACCACCAATACCACCTCCACCACCTGACCCACCACCACCGCCTCCTCCAATACCACCTCCTCCTGCACTACCACCCCCTCCTAACCCTCCACCAGCTCCAAATCCTCCTCCACTCCCAGATCCTCCACCTATACCACCTCCCCCACCACCACCTGCACCTCCACCTCCTCCTAAACCACCCCCTCGTCCACCTCCTAATCCTCCTCCTTGGCCTCCACCACGACCATATCGTCCTCCTCCTCTGCAGCGTCCCCAACGACAGTCGTTATCGTCACGAAACCTTCCCCCGCCTCTTCGACCACCATATCGATCATCACCAAAACCATCAACATTCTCTCCATTACTGAACACACTCAAATTCAGTACAATGCTCAGTGTCAAAAGCAACACAGACAACCATTTCATTACATTTCTCACACCCATTTTCTTGATTAAAAACCACCACTGATGTTTTGATAATAATAATATTCACACTTTTCTTTCCAGTAGTGATTGCTTATTCACTACTTGATAACAATACTGATGATTGCTGAAGAGACTCTGTGAAGCTAGCTGAAACCTATTCTCTTTATATAAGCAGAGGAAGAGAATGAAATCCACTACCCAGCCCAGTTGTATGAAGTAGATGAAACAGCTTGAGATGGATAGTTGAGCATTAATTGGTGCATATGTTCATAAAACCGCGTTTAAGCGGTTGAGAGAATGGAGATTGGAGGGAAACATTTAAGACGATACATCCAGCCATGTAAGTCAAACTTAGTTTGTTTCAAAATGTGATGACTGATGACTCTTCTAATTAAGCGCCTCATTAACTCAAAATTGTAGATGGGACTTAAAACCCTACTAGCTAAACTGTTCATTTACCAGCAGTACATCCTTCACAACTACTCTACGTAATGAAAAATCAAAAATTAGCTCATGAAAATGGGGGATAAAAGGATGTAGTAGTGGGAAGCCGAAAATTACTATGGAGTATAGAGACCAGTTTTTCTGGTGTACGATATTGTAATTCAAGGAGTAATAAAGAGACACCTACCCATGCATGAATATTCATCAACCACATACTGTCAGATCATATTCATTTCTTTTCTTTTAAATATAGTCAGAATTGAAAAGCTAGCTAAGAAAACAAAACTCTGCATTAATCCAACTGTGTTTTGAATAAGTAATCAATTATGATGAGGAAAAATTTTCCAATCAGAATGTGTGATTAATAATATGTGGTTTTCACTATCCAATCCATATTTAGCATGCAGATGAGAGAGTGCAGAGAGGTTAATTATATATATATATATATATATATATATATATATATATATATATATATATATATATATAGATGGTGGCTTAAGAAAATGATCGGCACTTTTTACTACCGCTGAAAGAGTGTTGATAGAAACTTCAATAAAGCTCTGCAATGAAACATATCTACTATTACAATGTGACTTCATTCTGCTTTTTTGAAATATAGATGGAATGTTAAATATTCACAGTAGGAACTTTCCTTTAAATGCATGTTATTAATAAAAAGAAAATCTAGTACAGTAGATAGACACTTTGCAGGTTATTTCCTACGCTATGTATAGCTTTTTATTAATGTCCTTTCTTTTACAGGTACTGACCATTCTAAACTTCTTACTTTTCTTTCTTCTTCTTCTTCTTCTTGTATAGAGTTAGAGACATAGTATTTCAACTTGTGATCTCGTCCTATACAGTGTTTGGATACACACGGATTCATTTCCGCCTAAAATGTATACCCCAGAAGCATTTATGATTTTATACTAGTTGATGATCATGTATAGTTACTGATGGGTATGTGCTTTATTGATTAGCTGGGACACTACTACCTTTCTTCCATTTCCTTTCCATGTGCTTCTGTCTGGCCTTTGACTTTAAGAATTTCCAGTCAGGTTTTCGGCTAATTTCAACTCTTTACTTGCTACATCATTACTGATACTGAAATTTTTTATAGGAAAAAAACTCATTCAGAGCTCCCACCCGTACAGAATTTATTAAAAAAAAAAAAGGAAAAAAAATAACGAATGAAAAAAATGGTTCCGTTGCCGGGACTTGAACCCGGGTCTCTCGGGTGAGAGCCGAGTATCCTGACCACCTAGACTACAACGGATTGTTGTCAGGTATCTCACTTTTGCTAGATTTAACAACACTAAACCAAATGACAGAATTCCAACACTATCCACCCACCTGCAGCATTTTTGGGGTAAATCTTGTATGAACGCAATACCATAGACTGAGAGAAGCTGGAGAGATCAGTCTCAGAGTGAGAAAATTATTCATTTTTAATAAACTTTTAAGTATGGTTAGCATCCATTGCCACTGTCCTGCATTAGCTCCTCTACTACCACACAATAAACAGCACAATGTTTCAAAGACAAAGACCCTGCTCTGGCTTCCTAACATTCCTAAACAAATGCCCAGTGATTACTACAGAATGAAAAACCACACTTCACTAAGAATGAAGACCCAAGCTTTCACCACTTCTTCACTGGAACTCATAGATATCACTTCTTCACCTGCTGCTTCTGGTGATATTTCTGTCTTCCTGCAAACAAGGTTTGTCTTTGACTTCACTGATTCAAATCACTCTTTCAGTTACACTGATAAGAAAATCAAACCCGAAATGGGATTATCGGGTCGTACCATTCTATTCAGTAGGATATGAAGGAAAGACACACTTTCATGGTTTGTGATTAATCCCGTTCCTTTGGTTTATGCAGTGCATTGCTCATCGCGGTGTATTTGTTTTCGAACTTTATTGTGCCAGACTTAATAGTCAAGAATCTTCAAAAAAGGAACGAAAGCAGAGAACAGGAAGAAGAGAACCCCAGGAGAAGATAAGATACACACAGCAATGAGCTTTCTACCAGAACGAAAGAGCTCTGGTGAAGCCACTTCCTGACAAGTGCAATTAATTTTCTTACTTATGTTGAGGGTTTTTTTTCCCGGTAAGTTCTTCTGCAAGAGAGTTGTAAACCAAAGGCTTGTACTGTGCACTATTGATAAAAAGGGATAATGAATAAACTCTTTTATATAGAAATGTTCTCTTTTGCTCATTGAACTTTTTTTTTTTTTTTTTGAAAGGATTCATTGAACTTATCTCAGAGTTCAAAAGTTTTGAACTACAATTCTTCCAAATTTGGAATAAAAAAAACTAATATAGACTTTGCCTTCGGCAGATGTTATATACAGATTCTTTTTCTTTCTTTTCTAGATTTTCAAATGAATTGAGGTTTACATAGCGTATTTGCAACTGTGAAACACCTGTCCGATCATATCATCCGGAAACAAGGGTGTCTCGATTTCGGTAGAGGGGATGGGCTTAGGGGGCTTCTTTGAAAACAAAGATGATTTCCCTTCAAATGGGTTTGGGAATGCCTGGCGTTGGGGCTTCTCTTCTTGACTCTTGTCATTTTCTGAGCTTTGTCTTCTCAAGAACTGTCTATCTTTGCCACTAATTTTTTGTATTAGTTTCTTAAAACGATGCTTTGGTTCTTCTGGGGCCGTAGTTTCTTCAGATTGATTAATGAGCTTTAAACCATCCTCAGGATTAACTAACATCGTTTCTACTGTTCCATAAACCTGGAATCAGAACTCAAAGATAAGCTTTCAGTCACGTGATCATTTTATCTTATCCATCAATAACATTGCTAGTGCTTCCATCCAGAAGGGTAGCTATGAGAAATTGTTTCACATGAAAAATGATGCTTCAGTCTTCGGGATGGTGGCACAAAAGAATTAACCAGTTACGCCTTCATTAGCATAAATTCAAAATGCGCAATAAGAAGGTCATCGTACCTGGCAGAGATCGTCAATATTATCAGTCCACTTGGAAGTTTGACAAGTGGCAGTTACATAGTCTTTACACTCATAAAACAGCTTAGACAAGTTACTGTTCTTGGACAATGGACCTTCAGCAATTACAAAAGCCGAACCAAGCTGAAAATAGTAAAAGATACAAAATCCGCATTAGCATCATAGCACATACCATGGGTTGTAGGAACTGACAATTGTAATCAAGAGCTGTGTTTAAAATAAAACCCATATTTGCAGAGGCAAACATACTGATTTCAAACTTATTAGAATTAGAGAAGCTAAGATTTAGCCTAAAACCAATGGTTGGACCTTATCCTCCCCTATGAAAGTTGGCCATCAAATATTCCAAAATTTGAGAAATAATTATGTATATGAACACTAGAATAGAGGTGGATAAACAGGTCTGCCGTCAATAGGATTACATTTAAGAACGATACTAACCTTTTCTACTTATATTGATTATAGAGAACAATACATAAACAAAGGAGCATGCATTTGGATACCTTATCACTTATCAGAACAAGCAAAAACTTACTATAGAAACAAACAATTGCTGGAAAAGCTCAGATGGAGCGATGTCTTCTAAGAAACTCAAGATGCCTTCCCTACAAAACGCATAAATCTTTAAGTTCTTAAGTGACAGAGTGGCAGTATTCTGTAGCCTTAGTAATGGAAGGTCGTGGTCCAACTTACACTGCCAATTCTTCATCGAATAGTGGTGCTTGTTTGACAGCAGGTAATGGTTTGGAAGTTCCCCATAGTTCATGCCACAGATTTCCTACAATTTGTCAAAATACCCTCTATTAAAAATCAGTCGTAACGCGAAATCACAGTTAGTTTCCTATATTTATTATTTATGCTCTGCAAGATAAATAGCTCGGGTGTGTGTACAGTTAAAACCGTCAATAAACAATGTGCATCATACTCACCAAGTTACCTCAAAAGTTACAATTTTGAAGATTTTATTTTCTTTCTAGAGTTTCAAATATAGAAAGCAACAAAGTATATTGCTAACAAGGCATAACAACATTAGATGCATGGCATGTCAAAGAAGAAAGAAGAGATAACCTTCTTTCTGCATTCGCGTACTCAAGTAACCTCGTCTAGATGTTGCATCTCCTCCATCTGAGCAATCTTTAACCTCCTCATCTGGATTTGTTTCTGACCAGTCTGGGGGTGAGTGCCATCTAACAAAATCTTCTACAATGCACCCAGGATTTGCAGCCTGATATATATTTATAACAAAAGTTTAGTATTTTAAAGAAAATTGTGAAGCACGGAAGCAAGGCATATCCTAGAAGTAATTTCTGCGACAATTGGTCTCACCTTAAAAGCCTGCATATCAGAGAGGAGTTGAGAACACCCGGCACCAACACTAAGAATTTAAAAGGCGTTGAATGGTTAAAGATCATCTATATGGAAAATATATAACAGCTAGACGGAGAAGTAGAATGAGTTCACAGAAGTGAAGTATATAATATTCCTAAATCTTAAACAAGAACAAATAGTAAGTTATGTGCTGATGGAGTAACAGTCATATGAGACCAAATTAACATCCAAGTGATGTTCCAAAGGTATCAGTACACACATATTATATATTATATATATTTAATGAATAACCATACTTCATTACAAAAACTAACCTCCCGGTCCGCAGAACAAGCTCCTCCGTTTCTTTGATAAGATCTTCTGTAAGAAGAGGTCCTTCCTGCATGAAAAAAACAAATACATCACTTTAGGAGAAAACTTTTACAATATATCCATCTTCTAGAACGAGATGCTGTCAAACCTGTGTTACAGGAGCGTATACTGGTTCTCCAGTTTCCAACATCCTTACACCTTCATATGGATGATCAGCTCCTAGCCGAAGAACTAGTTCCCCGCTGCTAAGTCTAGCATACAACACTGAGGACGAAACCGAGCTTGCAGAAACATCTATTGGATCTACATGTATACTGGCTTCTCTAAGTATGGAATCTAGTGTTTCTGTGGCAATCGCACGCCGTCTTTTCCTAGAAATACAACAATTGATGACCTGCAATTGCTGATAGAGAAGACAGGAATTCAAATCGGGGTTCTCATCCAGGGGAACTCGAGGTATGGGTTGTTCTTCAGCCCATAGTCTTCTCAACTGCAGGTAGACAAAGATCTCTTAGCAAATTGTAAAAATCCAACCTTTAAAATTGTGGCTTAGGTAATCAATTGTGGAATAATGCTTACTTCTTCAACAACCCTCCACCAAAATAATGCCATTTTACGCAGAGTCATGAACCTTCCAATGATTTCAGAGAGTCTAACAACAAAGGTATCTGGTGGAGCAGCATGGATATCTCTAGGCAAAGAAGTCGCTGCTGAACCAGAATGGTTCCTCTTTAGGAGAAGTTGACCCTCTGCGAGTATCTTGCAGATATTACAACGAAATTTAAAGCTCATCCAAGGGATTATGCAAAAACTTAACTAAGAAACTCAAGGTAAATTGATTATAATTTATAACTACTGTAAAGCCATTGCATATTGCATTACCAGCATCAAACAACGTTTTGATAAAAGATACAACTTCATCATCGTCACCAAACTCGGAAGTCGATTTATCCTCCTTGTCACGAAGCACTAACGACTTCATAGCAGAAAAGCTTAAGCCTGATCTCTCCCTGACAGGAGATGAATCTCTGGTTGATGCCAGAAAATCTTTCATTGTTTTCAACTTCTTTCCAGACCTATACAGAGGTTGCAAAGTGTTACGACTATAACTAGTTTGAACATAAGACTAACAGTCAAGTCAAATTAACGGATGGCATCTATTAGTGCTATAAACTTATTTTGTTTTGCCACAAACTTATTTTTCCTTGTACCAGAGTGTCACTTGGCGATCACGATAGCAACATTTAAAAAACAATGTACTTAACAGCATTTCCAGTAAAACTTCCTATCTATGCAGTAACCTTTTTCACAAGCAAGAATATCATAATTCGTTACATAAAGGTAAATCCACATGTTCATAGCTTTACATTGTTTGATTTGTTTGGAAACACCTTTTTCGGTGCAAGAAAATATATTTATCACTATGCAGTTGATTCAAGTCATGCAAGAAAACTTGCAGGGATTGGGATGACAGGCAGTTCCATCTCGTAAGAGATTTCTTTGTTCCAAGGGTACATATCACTAACCAAAACCAATGATCTAATAGAACCAGCGATACTATTTGAATTAGACTAACAAATTATTTGGGTTGTTAGAAAGATTTCAGGACGCAGTGCAGCAGATTAAAATGCCAAAACAAGAGTAGTGATAAGTAATGAAAAAGGATAAGTGACTAAGTTTTTGTTCTTTAATGTGACAACAACTACTTGAAAAGTTCTATAAAGGATCACCCTTACATAAGAAAATAAACAAGTGAGAAGACTGAGAACTTACTCAACAGCTACTGCAAGTTGTTTAACAACTGATGTTGGGGGAATCTTAAGCGCATTCTTATTCAGATCCTCTTCTTTGGCAGAAGGTGGTCCCTTTCCTGTTTCCTGCACGCAATCATATCTCAACTCAGAGCCACAAATCTCAAAATAACAACTAACATCCACAACATTTCACAATCCAGCTAGTTTTAATTATGATGTACCTTCATTCTGGGATCAATCTGTTTAGGAATATCATTAAACCCCTGCGAACCCGACTTGGGAGAGCTCTCATTTTTATTGTCTGCTTCTTGTTTCCCTCTCCTCATGTTTTTAAACCTATCCTGCCAATCCTGCTTTCTCCCTAACTGCACCACATATCCAAAAATGCAAGTATGCAAATTGCTTGATTCAACCAACAAAGCTTAACCTCATTAATTCTATAAAGATGAAATTGAAGAACTTATCATCACTTAGAATCATAAACTGATGGCAACCGAGAAATTATCAAAAACAAAATTTCGAATCAATACCTGTTTATTATCAGTCTTTGTAGAAATCGATTCGGGCCGATACTTCCTATAACTCTTACCAAATTGTTGTTCTTCTTCTTGACTACCGTCTATCCGAAAAATAAAAAACCATAAACAATCAAATTCAGATCGAAATTGAAAATTAGAAATGTATAATAAATTATTGTTTATTGAACAACCAAAATCCAAATCTAATTTAATGAATGGAAGTGATAGAGAGAAACCAGGAGAGTTGGACTTGAAATCTACTTTAATATCCGTCAGAACTTTCTCCGCTTTTGCTGCCGCTGAATGGAAAGCCGTTTTAGCTTTTGAAACAAATGAAGATGACGATGAAGAAGGAGATGTAGATGTCTCCATTTGTTTGTGAGCTCCCCGTAGTAATCGGGTTTCTATTAGATTATGAGAGAGTGGGAGAGAAATGAGGAGTGAGGAGGCATCAGGGCTGATGATGATGCTATATGGAGAGAGTCGTGAAAAAAAACTGTAGAGAGAAACAAACAACGAGACGAAGCCAGGAAAATGGAAAAGAAGACCATATTACTAAAATAAATACTGTATTAAATATTGATTTTAATTCGTTGAAGAAAATAAAAGCTAGAAAGAAAAATGAAAATGGATGACGTTATGTTATGCTATAGTAGTAATCACGATCTTCACCGAACGTATGTAGGGGGTTTGGTGACTGGGTCTTACCAGTACACAGTGCCACGCGGTTTGTTTTTGTTGAACACCGGCGGAGAAAAACGAGGGGATCAAATCCTGAACCACTAACACTACTAGTAGTTTAGCTTTATGGAGAAAACATTAGGCATTTTTCAATACAAATATGTTAGTTGTTTTCCGTACAAAGATTTCTCTGTTCGTTTTCTTTAGAAATCTATTATAGGGCTCTAAACTGGGTTGCTCGGACGCTCCATTATCCGAGCCGTGTCCGCGTTCGATTCATGTCGGACACAGGACGTGTGTGGGACGCTGACACGACGCGTGTGCGACGCATCAATTTGCGCGTCCTGCGCGCAGTCTGGTTTGGACGCACCAATAACTCGGATTGACGCTTTTTTTTTCATTTTCAGCTAAACTTCTTCCTTTATTTTTACTATTATTAACTAAACGAAGAAAGACAATCATTTAGATCAATTATTTAGGTTTTTATTAGGGTTTTGTTATTGGAAATGACATCATGTATATCTTTATTTGGGTGTGTGTTGTTCTAAGAATGTATTTTGATTGTGTCATGTGTTTAATAGTGATTAATTGCTTGACCTTCGACGTGTATTAACAGACGATATCTTATTTTCCTTTGAAATTTATACACATGTAGCATCACTTTCTAATTTTTAGGATCGAAACACTTGACATTGTTGTATAAATACATGATTGTATATATAAATAAAATATGTATATACGTGTCCGCGTCCTAGTTTTCTGAGAATTTGTAGTGTCCGCGTCCGCGTCGTATCGTGTCCGCGTCTGTGCAACCCAGGCTCTAAACATTGGGTTTTGAGGGCTCACAAGATGACAAAATCGGGTTATGAAATAGTAATCAACAAAACCCCATATCCAACTATTTTTGGTAGTGGCTAAACTACCCTCCATGAATTATAAAATTAAATTTGTTATCTTCTCCTTCTCTTTTCATTCATAAATCATGATGAAGATGATGATTATAATTTCATCATGATGAAGATGATGATCATATACCAAAAAACTAAATCTATTATCTTCTCTTTCTTTTTTCATTCATAAATCATGATGAAGATGAGAATCATAAAAATACCCTATTATTCTTCTTTCTCTCTTCTTATTCTCTGTCGCGATGAAGAAGACGATCACAAAAGAAAAAACTAAGAAAACTCGTCACTTATTTTTGCTTTTGAAAACCCCCAAATTCGAACTATAAGCTAACCTACGGTTGGGAAAATTCATACTTCCCAACCGTAGGTACAAGTTACGGTATGGAAATATGATTTTTTTCAAACCGTAAGATTTTTGAACCCAGAATATATGGTTTGGAGTTCTTAACTCCAAACCCCAGACCATTCTGAAACTGTTTTTTCAAAAACCTAATTCGGTCGATTCCGCCTATCGATGCATTAAAACTAATGAAATAAGATGGTTTTTTTTTATTTTTACCTTATTAAAGTCATTGCGTGTGGATTAAGTGGTGTTAACCTATAATGAATTATTTTGAGAATTGATGATTAATCGAAGAAATAAGCGATAAAGGTGATGGGAAAGAAGAAAATGGAAGAGTTAAAATGAGAGGAATGAAAACAAATTAGTTTTAGGTTTCAATATTTAATAGGTTAAGGGTATTTTAGTATTTTTCTTATGAATTAGGACCCCTTATCTTCATTGTAAGATCTTTGAATCCTTAGAAGCGCTCAAAACTCTTTTCTTGGAGCCCCTATAATAGATTTCTTTCTTTATACCGTAACATGTAAGGTGAAGCACCATGGTGTTTCATTTCTTGGCGACTATGGAAAAATGATTTAGGGTTATGGAAATTTGGTTTCCGTCCAAATAATATGATACGAAAACTGAGTTTCAATCAATGTTATAATGAGTGACTTGATGGAAATTGATTTTTTGGGGTTTTACTTATAAGAAAGTCGTGAAGAAATCTTTTTTTTTTGATGAAAAGTCGCGAAGAATTCACTTCTTCCCTTTTCTTCTTCTTTCTTTTTCTTTTACTCTATTTTTTTTTCACTTATAATCATCTTCCCCCTCCCCTTTGATTTTCGGGTAAGTTATAGGTCTAACTTTGTGATAATATCGTAAGGGTTTGTTCTCAAATAAAAGGTGCTTCCACGAAATCATCAAAGGTTAGTACTTAAACTTTCAGATTTGTAAAATAAATGAAAAGTACTTTCAATAATTTATGTTGTCGTTTGAGGAGATCTGGTTCGATAAATATTGTTCTGGATAACTGCGTAGAGTCTTATTTCCTTTTTAACATCAACCCTTTTGTATGACTGACCTTGTTTTTTGATGAAGATTCCTAAATTATTGTACATAATTGTTATACACCAGCTCCAAAAAGTTAAAGGCCAGAAAAAGGTGTTGTATGGCATCAGCTTGAAGTTCAACATTCATCTAAGATTTTGTGATTGTTACATCTTCTTCTGAAGGACACAAAGCCAGTTAATATAAAGTTATTCTCAAATAAACTTGAAAGGGAGAGCAAAAAGTGACCCGAAGAGAGCGAAAATCGTTGTCAACTCACTAAATAGGTCGTTTTGATAAATTTGCTTGACTTGGACTAGAATATCCTTATTGATACGCTTGTTTTGCACTCACATTTAAAAAAAAAATCGTTAACCTAACCAAGTGTAGAAACTTTTAGTCAAACGTTTTTTGATTAGTCCATGGTGAAGAGATTGATTAATTTATAGGGAAGGAAGATAAATAGCGAGTGTCAATATAACATGCATTACTTTGTCTTCTTTTTTTTTTAATTTTTAGGACCACCGCAAAAAAAACTGATTTAACCTTTTATAAGCCTCTGAGAGTGAGAAAGAGAATTACACAACATAGCTTATGACAATAAGAATGTTGTTAATAGTCATGGAACTGCCAAGTGTCACTGCTACTTAACTGCTTATTCATAAAAAGATTCAAATCTTTGCTTTATTAAATTCTCAGATTTAAATATAAAAGCAAAGAAGAAGAAATTTTATTCATACATCAAGTTTTGTTGTTGACAGAAGAAATCTCAACAATATTGTTAGAGCATTGCTCAGTCGAACTCGCAAGCTATCTCAAGTTTTTTTGTCAATCTTAGTGATCAAAACTATAAGTCTTGATTTCTAGTCTACTTATAGTGATGTCTCGGACTAGGATAGATTGTGTAGTTGAGCATTAGACTTCACGGCGCTCATCAATTGAAGATGAAGAACTATTAAGGAGAGCTTGTGGAACTTCATCAACAAAAGGTATGTGGAGACTAAAACTCATCTATCACTTGGAAAGTCTATTTATACTCTATCTCCTATATTGAGACAAAAGTCGTATTACTATATAGTATTCGATTATGCGCATTTGAGATTTCGAGCTGAGTTTAACTCGCTTATATATTTCTCGAAATATGTGTTGGTAAGATATCGCTTCAACCAAGTTCATCTTATATTCTTGAAGAAAGTCAAAAGATGATCATGTGAAAATTTTCGAGTAACATCTTACATGGTTTGTGTGATACAATCATTTAGTGTAGACTTGAAATGTTTCGTTATGATTATTTCAATAACATGAAAATTGCTTTGATGCTAATAGTGTGTGAAAACGGCTATTGTCATCCTCTAAGAAAGTTTCAATGATTGAAATAGAGTTTAGAACACTTAACCATCATTGGATTATGAAGTTAGTATGCATTCTTGCATGTATGTTGTTAGAGCATTGCTCGGTCGAACTCGCAAGCGTTTCTATCTCAAGCTTGTTTGTCAAGTTTAGTCGCCAAAACTATAAGTCTTGATTTCTAGACTATTTATAGCTAAGTCTCGGACTAGGATATAAAGTGTAGTTGAGCTCTAGACTCCACGGCGTTCATCATACAAAGACGAAGAACTACTCAAGGAACTGGTGGAACTTCATCGACTAAAAAGTATGTGGAGACTTGAACTTATCTATCACTCAAAAGTCTGTCTACTCTATCTCCTATCTTGAGATAAAAGTCGTATTGCTATATAGACTTCGATTATACACATTTGCTATTCCGAGCCGAGTTTATCTCGCTTATCTATTTCTCGAAATATGTTTTGGTAAGCTTTCGCTTTGGCCAAGTTCATTTTTACAAGTGACGAAAGTCATTTTGCGTTGATGAATAATAGTATGTGAATAACCTCTATTTAACATCCTCTAAGAATGTTTCAATGATTGAAATGAGAGTTTAGAATATATAACCTTGAATGGATATAAATATTGTATGTGAACTCATACTTGTGTAAGTCCATAATCCTTGAACCAAAGTATGCGTACTTTGCTGCTCAGGATAACCGGAACTAAAGTCCGCGTACCTTTACACTTACTGTCGGAAGTTCACGTCCCGTTAATTTCTTCTAGAGTTTGTGAACTGAAAACAAACTTAATTCGGGTACTTAAGTATGCGTACCGGTATGCATACTTGAGTGGGTTATTTTCTAAAAACGGTTTATTCGTGAACTTAGACTTATATAAACTAAGAAATGCATATTTGCAAACCGTGGCTATGAAGTTCATGAATCAATTCGAGTGAATCAAAATCGTTTTTGCTTCGATTGTGTCTTGTATACTTTTATGAGATCTAAGCAATTGAATAACTCTGTAACTAGTTCTTTTGAGTCATTTGAACTAGTTATGGTGAAGATGAATATGATTGATATGAAAGTGCTCATATGGCTAACTATTTGGTTAACTACTGTTGAACCAACTAGGCGTACACGTTTAGGTACGGTTACACAAACCTAAATGAACGTGCATTTCATTTGTATATAACAAGCTAAGTTCGATCTAACGATTGAAAGATATTAGATTGAATCTAATCAGGTTTTCATCTAACGGTGAATATTGAATGCTTTGTTACCAAGGTAACTTAGATTCCAAACCCTGATTTGAAGACTATATAAAGGAGAACTCTAGCAACTGGGAAACCTAATCCCCACACCTCCTGTGTGATACTAGTTGTATAAGCTAGAGTCGATTCTCCTTTAACCTTAGGTTTCTACCGAGACCCTGTAGGTTAACGACTTGAATACTTCATTTGATTGTGAATCCATACCCAACTATTTTCTCTGTAGTTGCGTGATTTGATCTTGTTATTTCTATCGTATTTGAGTACAATCGTAAGATTGGATTGAGATTAATTTATCCGATAGGCAAGATAGAAAAGTAGTCACAAACACCTTCATCTCATCGTTTGTGATTCCACAATATCTTATTTCGCTAGTCGATTAAGATTATTGTGAGGTGATTGATACTTCTAGGCTGTTCTTCGGGAATATAAGTCCGGGTTATCAATTGGTTCCTTTTTACCTTGATTTATCAAAAGACAGAACAAAACTCGTAGGTATTTCTGTGGGAGACAGATTTATCTATTCATGTATACTTTTCTTTGTGATACAGATTTGTTTATTAAAGTCTTCGACTTTGAGTCGTAGCAACTCTTAGTTGTGGGTGAGATCGGCTAAGGGAATCAAGTGTGTAGTATCCTGCTGGGATCAGAGATGTAAGGAGCGCAATTGTACCTTGGATCCATGTGAGATTGATTGGGGTTCAACTACAGTCCAGACCGAAGTTAGTTTTTAGTAGGCTAGTGTCTATAGCGGCTTAATACAGTGTGTGTTCAATCTATACTAGCTTCCGGGGTTTTTCCGCATTTGCGGTTTCCTCGTTAACAAAACTTCTGGTATCTGTGTTATTTCTCTTCCGTATTATATTTTGTTATATAATTGAAATATCACATGTTTGCGTTGAGTCAATCAATTGAGAAATCCAACCTCTGGTTGTTGATTGAAATTGATTGATCCTTGAACATTGGTCTTTGGTACGGTTCAAGTTAATTTCTCTTGTATTCAATTAGACTCGCAGTTTTCTATTTGCTTGAGTAAGTATTGAATCGAGAAATTGAGATATTACTCTTTGATAATAATTTTTATTAAGATTGAGTCTGATTGTCTAGTTGATTCTCTTAAAAGTATATTGGAGTTAGTCCATACAGATTGCTAAGCGAATTATTGGGTGAGGTTGTTGTACCCCCACTTTTTCAATTGGTATCAGAGAAGGAAAACACAGTTAAGACCTCATAAGTCTGTGTTTGTAGAAATCTGTGTCTGTGGACGGAAGATTATCTCTTGTTGTTAAGCACACAAAAATGTCCTCCAAAGTCTTCAATTATTCCAAATGTCTTGGAATTACCTCAAAGGATAACTCCTTAGTTGATTCTTCTGAATCCCCAGGTAATAAGGTTGTTTTATCAAATATTGGCAACATTCCCTCAATTGAGACACTTGAAACTTTGTTGAAAGCTGAAAGGGATATCACCAGAATCTTAAAAAAATCGACTGTGGTTATTGATTTTCATAATCATGCTCAGCTTATTGATGAATTTGAGAAGTCTCTTAGTCGAGAACGGGAACTCTATAGTATAATTGAATCCTTCTCCAACAATATTGAAAAACTTGTTCAAGAAACTACTCTTCAGCGTGAAAATATTTGTGTTCTTGAGAATATTGTTAAAGAAGACTCAATTAGAGAAAAACGTTTGATCGAGACACATTCATCTGATCTAAACAGACTACGTATTGAGAAGGAGAAACTAGGTGCTTTCCTCATTCTAGCCCAAGAACAATGCAAATTCTTGAAAAAGGAAAACTTTTTTTTAATGAGAAATTCTTCTGTACCAATGATCAGTTCTCAGACAGATTTACAGTACATGAAGAGATGTTCTCCAAAGGAAGTGCCTGCTAAGAAGTGTTTACATAACTTGTAATCTTCCAACATGGCTATGAAGTCAAAACAGGCTCATGTAAATGTTTCTCCTCCACGAACATGTTCCTTCTGTGGGAAAAATAATCACTATGTCCATCGTTGTTTTGCCAGAAAGAAACAGATTTCTGATTTTCAAAATCTACTTCTTTTCACTGTCAACAGAGTAAACTCTTTAATGACCACTACAATGGATTTTATCCTGCAGAAAATAGGAGTCTCATAAGATGGATTTCAATGGTCACCCGTCTCGAAATCATCACTGGAATTGTGTTTCTCCAAACGGTGCAAAAATACACATTCCCAGCATTTATGAGAGTAAATCTGGTAAATCCAAGTCTAAATAGTGGAGACATGTCTCGTCTGATTCTCTGGAACCGATTTGTAGAGGCCCTAGACTTAATCCTCAGAAAAATACGTCTGATGGATCACCTGACAAGGTTATGAATTCTTATGGAATAAGAAATAACCGAAGGAAGATAAGAAAAACCAGGTTCGAACCTTCAAAGGAATTAACAATTCATCTCTCAACACATATGGTGGGATTACATCTTGTTAGAGCACTTCTCGGTCAAACTCGCATGCGTTGCTATCTCAAGCATGTTTGTCAATGTTAGTGATCAAAACTATAAGTCTTGATTTCTATCCTATTTATAGATGTCTCAGACTAGGACATAGTTTGTGTAGTTGAGCTTAGACTTCACGGCGCTTATCACTTAAAAACGAAGAACTACTAAGGAGAGCGTGTGGAACTTCATCGACAAAAGGTACGTGGAGACTTAAAATCATACATCACTTGGAAAGTCTATTTCTACTATATCTCCTATATTGAGACATAAGTCGTGTTACGATATAGTTTTCTCTATACACATTTGAGATTTCAAGCTGAGTATATCTCTCTTACATATTTCTCGAAATATGTGTTGGTAATATTTCGCTTCGACCAAGTTCATCTTATATCATGAGAAAATTTCCGATTAACATCTTACATGGTTTGAGTGATACAATCATTTGGTGTAAGACTTGGAATGTTTCGATAATGATTATTTCAATATCTTGAAAATTGCTTTGATGCTAATAGTGTGTGAAAACGGTTATTGTCATTATAGAAGAATGTTTCAATGATTGAAATAAAGAGTTTAGAATCCTGTAACCATCTTTGGATATAAGCATAGTGTGTTCGCACATTATTGTATAAGTCCAAAATCGGGAACTTAAAGTATGCATACCTGTGTGTGTACAAAAAGGTTATAGGAGACTGGGTAAGTATGCGTACCCGTACGCATACTGGCGGAAGTTCACGTCCGTAAATTTTTGCTGAGTTTGAAACCAAAACCAAACTCATTCGGTTACCTAAAGTACGCACACCCGTACGCATACTGGCGGAAAGTTCACGTCCGTGAATTTCTGCTGAATTTGAAAACCAAACCAAACTCAAATCCGATTACTTAAGTACGCATACTTAAGTGGTTACTTTCTAAAATCGGTTGTACATGAACCTAAAACATTTATCAATAAGGAATGCAATCTTTGTAAACCGTGACTATAATGTTCATGTATCGATTCGAGTGAATCAAATCGATTTTGCTTCAATTGTGTTCTTGTATAATCCATGAGAATATAGCAATTGAACAACTCTTTAACTAGCTTCATTTGAATCATTTGAACTAGTTATGGTTAGGATGAATAAGGTTCATATGAGAGTAATCATATGGCTAACCTCGGTTAACTATTTGTGAACCAACATGGTGTACACGTTTGGGTACGGTTACATAAACCTAAATGAGGGTACATTTCATTTGTGTGTAACAAGCTAAGTTCGATCTAACGGTTGAAAGATATTAGCTTGGTTGAATCAGGTTTTTCATCTAACGGTGATTATTGAATGCTTTGTTACCAAGGTAACTTGGATTGCAAACCCTGATTCGAAAACTATATAAAGGAGAACTCTAGCAACTGGGAAACCTAATCCCCACACCTCATGTGTGTTACTAGTTGCATAACTAGAGTCGATTCTCGTTTAACCTTAGGTTTCTTCTCGAGATCCTGTAGGTTAACGACTTGAAGACTTCATTGGGATTGTGAAGCCAGACCCAACTATTATCTTTGTAGTTGCGTGATCTGATCTTGTTGTTTCTATCGTGATTGAGTGCAATTGTAAAATTGGCGTGAGATTTATATCTCTGATAGGCAAGATAGAAAAGTAATCACAAACACCTTCGTCTCATCGTTTGTGATTCCACAATAACTTGTTTCTCTAGTCAATTAAGTTTATTGTGAGTTGATTGATAATACTAGGTTGTTCTTCGGTAATATAAGTCTGGTTTATCAATTGGTTCCTATTCACCTTGATTTATCAAAAGACGGAACAAAAACTCTTGGGTATTTCTGTGGAAGACAGATTTATTCAATCCTATAGACTTTTCTGTGTGAGACAGATTTGTTTATTAAGTCTTTGACTTTGGGTCGTAGCAACTCTTAGTTGTGGGTGAGATCAGCTAAGGGAATCAAGTGCATAGTATACTGCTGGGATCATAGACGTAAGGAGCGCAACTCTACCTTGAATCAGTGTGAGATTGATTAGGGTTCAACTACTGTCCAGTCCGAAGTTAATTGGTAGTAGGCTAGTGTATGTAGCGGCTTAATACAGTGTGGTGTTCAATCTGGACTAGGTCACGAGGTTTTTCTGCATTTGCGGTTTCCGCGTTAACAAAATTCTGGTGTCTGTGTTATTTCTTTTTCGTATTATATTTTGTTATATAATTGAAATATCATAGGTTTTACATTAAGATAAATCAATTCGAATATCCAACCTCGGGTTGTTGATTTACATTGAATGACAATTGAACATTGGTCTTTGGTACCATTCAAGTTACTCCTCTTATATTCAATCAGGCTCGCAGATTTCTATTTGCTGATTGAATTAAGAGTTAGAGATATTAAACTCTTTGATATACTTTATTCTAGTTTGAGTATGACTGTCTAGTTGATTCTCTAGAAAGTGTATTGGAGCAAGTCCTCTCAGATTTCCAAACGAATTGTTGAGTGTGGTTGTTAGACCCCCGCATTTTCACATCCCACTTGACTTCCTAATCGTAGGAACTTTCACTCTTGTATCTAACTTGAGAGATGCAAGAATGAATTGTTGGAGATGCTCAAGTCTACTGTAGTTTTCCATTTGTATTGTGTTTGTTGTTCTTCTTAGATATGAGAGTAGAGTCACTTGACTCCTTATTGCAATGTATCTCACTCTTATTCTCTGATGAACCTCTTAATTGTTGAGTCATGATGATGTGGGATATATAAAAACAGAGTTTCTTTTTATTCTTTTCTATTTTTGTCAACCAGTCCACGAATGTCCGGGTCTCTCTTGGGAGTTTAGGGTTTCCTCAACAAGGGTTTCTCTCCCTTATATATATATATATATATATATATATATATATATTATTTTTCTCCGTCTTTTTTTTTTAAAAGGGGAAAGGAAAAAGGTATGGAAAACTCCTCAAGGCCTCAAGAAGTTGCGATTCTTGAGATGGAAGAAAACCCTAAAGGATGCGATTCTGTTCAAGAACTTGTCTTGAAAAGGATGATTGAAAGGAAAGAGTATAACTCCTGGGTTGGAGAATCTGTCAAGGATTTAATTCTTTTTCAGAATGACTCTAGGGTCGAGTTTGCAAATCTATAACTGCAAATAAATCATCTAATTGACGGACATGCCAAAATCCTTGATAATCACAACATCTTGATCAGGAATCATAAAAAGATCATCATGGACCGTGTCAAAGCTAGGCATCTTTCCCGCATTGTGGACCGAAAAGCTAATGTTCTAACTCATGAACATGGAATTTCTACGGTCAAGAAAATCAAGGACATCAGTGATACCTTTTATGATGGTGGACCATTTCAAAGGTATGAATTTATCAAAGAAACTTGATTTTCTCTTTTTGCCTAGGAAAACTTCTTATGAGAATTTTATTCTTGTGTTTTTAAGAAGAATAACTAGAGTTTGGAATAACCATTATTCTGATTACACATAGCTATGTCCAACGATTTTCATCTTCAATGTTTTTAGATTTATTTTTTTAAATTCTAAAGTTTGTTTGGAAGATGATTTTTGCAGTATTAATCTTTATGGTTTTATATATTGCAATTTGTTTTGGGGATATGTGTGTTTGCGTCCGTGAACTGTGTATGTCCCATACGTGGTCAAAAGTTAAGTCCTTCATATGTCGATATGCAAGTATTGATAAAAGATTGAATGAACTTTTGACTTACAAAAGTTAAAGCCTTTATGTCATTATTTGATGGAAGAAAGGATAAAACTTCTGTTTACAAGGATTATGTCTATTGTATGTCATTGTGCAAATAGTGACCGAAAATAGAATGAATCCTTGTCTAGTCCGCAGTATTGATCTTCCCTGATCCATATTTATATATATATATATTGTGCGGCTCCGTAAGTTTTCTTATGTTCAGCATTTACGATTAAATTAATCATAGGTTTTCTTGTGGTTAATTTAATTGTGTATTTTGGATACAAATTCATACTTTTATGTGATTTGTGTTGTCCAAATAAATCCTTATTTTCTTGTGAAAGTAATAAGGTCGCTCTTGTTGTTCTTTCGGGAATGACATTTTATGGTGGAGAGTTCTTAAATTAACTTGTGCTTAATTGCCAAATATTTGTTGGGAGTGCGGTTGTGGAATATTATAGGGGTTATCTTGTATCTTTATAAACTCTTTGATGAATGCATTTAGTTTCGGCTATATGATTGCATCTAAAAATTTGATATGTTCTTTCTTTTGTTCATGAAGTGTCTCTATGGAAATTTTATTAGGATCCCACAAGTTTTCGTACGTTTGCCAATTTTGTTGACAAAAAGGAGGAGAATTAATGTGTAGTTCACACTACAAATACATATGGTTTTTGGATCATTATGTAAGGGGGAGTGGTTTCCATGTGAGATGGGGTATTGACTAAGAGGGAGTGAAACATATCACCATAGTATTGTTGTCAAAGTTGTGATACAGTTGAACTTTGATGTTGTGTAATAATACTATGACACTGTGTAACAATGATTGAGAGCTCTTGTTTTCTCATTGTTATGCCTACGGATTTTCAACAACGATGATGCTTAACTTACAACCTTTGGAATCATTGGAGTACTTGGAAGTGACGAAGATTTAGAGTAATGTTGAAGAACCAAGGAGATCATGCATGTGGAAGAGAAGCTGCAAAGTTTATTTATTTTGTATTCCATACGTATTGATAGTTTTGTCACTAAAATTGACAAAGGGGGAGATTGTTAGAGCACTGCTCGGTCAAACTCGCAAGTGTTGCTATCTCAAGCTTTTTTATCAATTTTAGTTTGCAAAACTATAAGTCTTGATTTCTAGTCTACTTATAGCTAAGTCTCGGACTAGAATAGAAAGTATAGTTGAGCTCTAGACTCCACGGCGTTCATCATACAAAGATGAAGAACTACTCAAGGAAGTGGTGGAACTTCATCGACTAAAAGGTATGTGGAGACTTGAACTTATCTATCACTCAAATATTAGCCTTCCAAGATTACCAGCTAACGCATGGCAACTTTTGGCCCTAGTTTGGTCGCGCCTAAACTAAGCCAAAACCCTAACTTTTGGCCGCGCCTAAACCACGCCATATTAAAGCCATACCGAGCATGCTTGGAAACATCAAGAACGCCAGAGATGTCCATCAACAATATCACATTTACCGACGACGACATGACGGCGGAGGAAGGGCATAACCGGGCCCTACACGTCACGTCCCGTATCAAGGACGTGGAATTCAAAAGGGCTTTCATCGACATGGGAGCATCCTCCAACGTTGTTACCCTCAGGATGCTCAGAACGGCCAGGGTACGGCCGAACAAAGTCGTGCAACAGTCCACTATAATGATCGATTTCGAAGGCAACCAAACTAGCACGTATGGGTACATCAACCTGAATCTATCAGTAAGACCCGTCCAGTCAAAAGTAAGGTTCGAGGTAATCAAAAAGGAGCCAAATTACCACATGATACTGGGAAGACCATGGCTCCACGACAACAGAATCATTCCTTCGACGTATCACCAGTGCTTGAAAACCATGTTAAACGGAGAAGTCTTTCGCATCGCTGCATCATTATCTCCCTATGCGCTGATCTGTGGCATGGAGATTTTTGAACCAAGAAAGGGCTCGCAGTCCACAGCCAACAAGGCTCACCACACTCCACTGCCAAAGTGGACGTCTATTGAAGAAAGCGATGATCTTGCACCGCTTCACGGAGAAACCCGGTCTCACATCCCCCCTTCGAAAGAAAGACACGTCAGCCTCCACCCGCCAAACCGGAGTTCGGCTTGCACCCATAACAAGCGAGGACGGGATTTTATCATGGGTCATGATGAAGAAGGGAAAACTGTATATTAGCGCCGATGTTAGCAATTAACAGGAGATACTACCACACAATCTCTCCATCCAATGAAACACAAACGTAGTAACGAGCCGCAGGAGGAAGTACCTGATGCACCACGACAACTAAAAGACGGGACCAACTCTACCATGGACGAGCTTGAGGTTGTTAATGCCGGGAGTGAAGAATCTCCGTGACCCATCTCGATCAGCTCGACTATGTGCGCGGACGAACGCGTAAAGATGGTAGACCTTCTCAGGAATATCAAGACGTATTCGCATGGACATATGAGGAAATGCCTGGCTTGGACGATAAGCTGGTCACTCATCATTTACACGTGATACCCGGATCCAAACCGGTCAAGCAAACCCCGAGATAATTCCGGCACGATATGGAAGAACACATTAAGGTAGAGATTCAAAAGCTACTAGTGGCTGGTTTCATCAAACCGATTCACTACCCTACTTTGTTGGCCAACGTAGTTCCGGTAAAAAAAGAAGAATGGCCAGATCATGTGTTGTGTCGATTTTAGAGATTTGAACAAATGTTGCCCTAAAGATGACTTTTCGCTCCTCAACATTGACATGCTAGTAGACGCTACTAGTGGACATGGTATGTTCTCTTTCATGGATGGATACAGCGTCTACAACCAAATAAAGATGTACGAACACGACGCGAGTAAGACGGCTTTTCGAACTCCTCTTGGAAACTTTTACTACACTGTGATACCCTTCGGTTTGAAAAACGCTGGCGCCACATACCAACGCGCCATGACCACTATTTTTCATGACATGATGCACAAGCAAGTCGAAGATTATGTAGATGACATAGTGGTCAAGTCAAAAACTCGGGCAGCCCATGCAGGAATTCTGCGACAGGTGTTTGAAAAGATGTCGCGAGTACAAACTGAAGATGAATCCATTGAAGTGTGCTTTTGGTGTCTCTTCGGGAAAGTTCCTAGGTTTCCAGGTGACTGCCGAGGGAATTAAAGTTGACCCAGTCAAAACAAAAGCCATCCTCACGATGCCACCACCGCGAACCGTGAAAGAACTCCAGAGTTTCATGGGTAAAATAAACTACAGTCGCCGCTTCACACCAGGATTGGCTCAACTTGTTGCTTCGTTTACTCCCTTACCGAAGAAGGAACAAGCTTCGTCTGGAACACACTATAACAGGAAGTGTTCCGGAAGATTCAGCAAACATTATCTTCCCCAGCCGTCATGAAATCTCCCATACAAGGAAGACCGCTACACAACTGTCGGAGCTCTCCTCTCCCAAGAAGATGACGAAGGGATTGAACATCCCATCTACTACTTCAGTCGAACTTTAAGAGATGCCGAACTCAGATATCCCAAAGAAGAAAATGCATGCTTATCTTTGATCCACTCCATCCAGAAATTCAGGCATTACCTACTTTCCAATAAAGTGGTGATGATATCTAAGTCTAATCCTGTGAAGTTCCTCCTCTCAAAACCGTCCCTGATAGGAAGACCGGCCAAATGGATCCTCCAAATGTCAGAGTTAGACATAACATGCGCTTCCCCGAGAGCCATCAAAGGGCAAGCAGTTGCGGATTTGCTGGCGGCGTTCCCGGGAGAGAATACCATGAAAATACACGAGGACCTCCCTGGAGACTTTCCGGAAATCTCTTTCATCCAAGAAGAAACATGGCTACTATTATTCGACGGCTCCGCTACTCCTAACAACGGTACTGGAGGAGCAGGCGTGGTTCTAGTATCCCCAGCCGGTGAAGTATTCTTGCACTCCTTCAAGCTAGACTTCCCCTGCACCAACAATTCAGTAGAATATGAATCCTTTCTCATCGGACTGTCCTTGGATAAATGAGCTGGAGCCACACATTTGGAAATAAGAGGGGACTCTAAATTACTTGTCAACCAGGTGAGCGGGGTATACGTACTGAAGGAAGTAACTTTGGCCCCATACAGAGACGAGGCACAAAAACTGCTAAACTACTTCGCCGACGCGACCATAACGCATATTGGGCGCAACGGCAACCAACACATTGATTGCCTAGCCACGCTAGCATCAAAACTGCAATTTGAAGGTTTTGAGGAAACCCTGACAGTGAAGAGGCGAACCGTGGCTTCAACATGGCTTTCACAACCCGGAGAAGATGAAGCTGGCGACTGGAGAACACCAATTATCCAAGAGATTAACAACTCGCTTTTCCAGGGGAAGGTCAGTCTCAAAACCTTACAAAAAAATTTCATGCTCTGAGGGGTGCTATATCATCGAAATCCAGACGGTTCCTTGTCAAGATGTCTTGGAGAGGGAGAAGCACAACAACAACTCAACCGCGTCCATGATAAAATCTGCAGGAAAACATTAGTGGTAACACTATATCGCCGTTTGCGACGCCTTGGCTATTACTGGCCAGAAATGGAGGCTCAATCCCGGTTACTTTAAAAAACCTGTTCCAACTGTCAAGCGCCATTGCATCAATTGGAAGTTTTCAATATTGGTCACGCTGGGGACTGGCGGGAACCATACATCAGTTACCTTCGCGATGGCATACTCCCCACCAATAAGAAGGATGCAGCCAAGATAAAACAAAGGTCCGAGAGATTCATATTCCACGAAGGAATCCTATATCGTAAAAGCTTTGGAGGAAGTTTGTTACGATGTTTGAACGAAGCAGAAATCCCGATCATACTGAAAGAAATGCATGAAGGCGAACATCAAGGAAAACGGAAATTATTTCTTCAGATACACGAGAAATACTACTGGCCAACCATGGAGGATGATGCAGCTGTTTTCGTCCAGAGATGCAAAAAATGCCAAATTCACGGAAACCTAATCCATGTACCGTCGATTCCCCTGCATTCGATAAGCAGTTTGTGGCTCTTTCACAACTGGGGACTCGACAGCATTGGAAATATCAATCCACCGTCCTCAAAGCATCACGAGTACGTAATAACAAAAACCGAATATTTCACCAAATGGGTCGAAGCCATACCTTTACGAGGGACGAATGGAACTACAATCGCGGCATTCATTAAGGAGTACATTATCTGCCGATTTGGCGTGCCTAAACACATCATCACCAACAACGGCACTCCTTTCGCAAACAAGAAAGTACGGGAGCTAATCGAATAATACGGAACTAAGCAAGCCTTCTCCACCGTATACTACCCCCAAGAGAACGGGCAGGATGAATGCACCAACAAAACTCTGGCCGGAATCCTCAGTCGGATAGTGCATGATAATCCTCAGACATGGCGTGAGCAATCTCCAATGGCACTCTGGGCGTACCGGACATCACCAAGAAGTTCCACCGGCGCCTCTCCCTACTCCCTCATTTACGGCGCAGACGCCATCCTCTCAGCATAAGTTAAAATCCCGTCGGCTAGGATTTCCGAAGCAAGCGGAGTTCGATGGAATGAAGCTGAAGCATTGAGCGCCAGAGTCGCATAATTGTACACTGTAGATTCCAGAAGATCCAAGGCGGAATAACACGCACGAGCATACAGAAATAGGGTTTCCAGAGCATATAACAAAACCGTGAAGCCTCGGGTTTTTCAAGTGGGAGATTTGGTACTAAAGACTGCCAAACACATTCAGCAAGACGCGTCTGCACCAAAATTCTCCGCAAAGTGGGAAGGGCCTTATATAGTCACGAAAGCGTACAACAGTGGGTACTATAAGGTCATTAAAGAAGACGGAGGAAAACTGGAGGCAGTCATCAACAGAAAGTGGCTTAAGGCATACTACGCCTGACCGCCACCTCGCGCCCCGCCATATCACAAACACGGATAGCCATGCATCTCTCCACTTTTCTTCCACATCTCCAATATTAAGTTTATTTTCCTTTGTTTGATTGAAGCAAATCAATAAAATTCTCTTATTCTTTCAAAAAAAAAAAACGATACAAAGAAAAGAAGGGGGCAAAACATGCTTAAAACCCAGAAAGGAACCAAACATCTCGCAACTACATAACTCAGAAAAGCCCATCCAACAGATTGTAATCCCTCGAAAGCATCATCTTTAACTGGCTTTGATACCTTTCAGTCCTACTCTTTAAGTTCTTGATTGACTCTGCCACCTTCTGTGACTCCATGGTCAGAGCTTTCTCCTCTTCCAGAATAGCTTTCGTAGAAGGGACCACACCAGCAAGAATGCCGGCTCTGTCGACTTTCACAATATCAAGACGGTGCCGCAACCAACTAACGTTGAACTTCATAGATTCACAGGTAGACACCATGTTTTTCCATTTTTGAATAGTTGAGTCCGCGACAGCACGGATAGACATACTTTCCATTTCGGCGACCACCGGCAAGAGACAATTCACTATAGAAACTAAAGCATACGAACAATACTGCACCACACTCCTGGTGGCGATATGTCCACATATCCTCCATATCTTTGTGTAAAGAGTCACGAATTATTTCTGCACCAGAAACCCACCAACGTTCTAGTAGTTAGAGGAAAGACACCTCATGTGGGTTCCAAACGACAAACCTGCATTGGGATACCCATGACAATAAATTCCTAAGTCGGCGTTCTCCATATCTGCAGCGGTTGGTAGGATCGGGCTCGAAGGAAAAGGGGTAACCAAATCATCCTCATCAATGATGGTGACGCATGCTCCGGCAGGATATCTCTGCACAGAAGAGAACTTTTGTCATTCATCGGCAAACAATGAAACACTTGTTGATCAATAAAAAAATATATCGGTATAATCTTCTTGACTCGAATGACCCGGACGGGGGAATTATTGCAAGAGTCAGGCCTCACGCGTTTGACTGAAGAATCTAGCTGGCTCGAGGATGATTCACTTCTAATCGACATAATGAAGAGATACAGACTCAACAAGAGGAAATCTTTGTTGTAAAATGGGGAAGACGATGCAAATTCACTGGCACAAATACTGTGAAAACTCTAAAGGAAGAAAGAGAAATAGAGACTGAGTAAATGGAACGTGATTACATCACGGCCGGGAAATCAGCCTCAAACGAAACCCCTCATCAAAACCCTAATGAAAGCCAAACGAGACAGGAGGGCGTGATACTTTGGTATTTGAATGAGGAAAGGACTTCATATTTGAGCCAAGTAAGGAAAAGAGGCAATCGGGCCCGCAAAGACAAATCACCACCATGCCAAGCCGTCCGCTCATGCCTTGCCTCGCCAGAACCGTACCATGCCTTGGACCCACCACACCGAGCCGTCCTCCATTCTTGCCTCGCCAGGATCGCGCCATGCCTTGGCCCCATCACGCCAAGCCATCCGCGCATGCTTTGCCTCACCAAACCGCGTCATGCCTTGCACCACTGCGCCGCGCCATGACCTTCCGCGCCAACACCAACAACTCACCAAGCCAGCATTATGATGTTCCCTAACCCAGCCAAGGTGATGCATGGCCAGACTAAGCCGACGATCTTCATCTCACTACTTCACGTTCTATACCACAAATAGAATCTATGCAAGGCCGCCAAACACGAGGATCATGAACTCTCCTTACCTCTCGAAAAATGTTAGTCGTACCTTCCTGACCATCTTTTCACGACCTGTCGTTTCAATTTTTTCCCACGCCTGTCACCATCTTATGCTTACCTCGCAACAATGCTCATGTTCCGAGCTAAGCAGGGGACTTAATGTTGATGGTGGTTTTTAGTTTAGGGTCAAAATCATAAAACTGTACATCTGACAGGACGTTATTATGACCATTAACGCATTTATTGAATCAACCAGCATGCCTACGTAAGAATTTTCGGGGTACCTTTTTTTTACATGGGTCATGTTCCACGGCATAACTCTTAACACTGACTGACATCATCTATGCCAAACCCTAATTCTCATGCTACCGCGCCAAGGCATTCCAACCATGTCAGCCGCACCACTGTGCCAATGGCAGACCATGCCAGCCACGTCTCCGTGCCAAGGCATACCAACCATGCCAGCCGCACCACTGTGCCAATGGCATACCATGCCAGCCACGTCTCCGCGCCAAGGCATGCCAACCATGTCAGACACACCACTGTGCCAATGGCATGCCATTCCATCCACGTCTCCGCGTCAAGGCATGCCAACCATGCCAGCCGCATCACTGTGCCAATGGAATACCATGCCATCCACGTCTCCGCGCCAAGGCATGCCAACCATGCCAGCCGCACCACTGTGCCAATGGCATACCATGCCATCCACATCTCTATGCCAAGGCATTCCAACCATGCCTGCCGCACCACTGTACCAATGGCATACCCTGCCAGGCACATCTCCGCGCCAAGGCATGCCAACCATGCCAGCCGCACCTCCGCGCCAAGGCATACCAACCATGCTAGCCGCACCACATGTGTCAATGGCATGCCAACCACCTTGCCGCGCCATACCATGTCGGCCTTCCCTATGCGGCTACCAAAACGAAGGCGTGCGATGATCAACGGCCACCCTTCCATCTTAGATGTAAATCTTAGCCGTCCAAGGTCACTAAACAATGCATGGTAACCTTTGGCCCAAGACCCTAGTTTTGGCCATGCCAAACCGCCCCGAGGCATGCCATGCCACATGTGCCAATGGCATGCCAACCACCTTGCCGCACCATACCATGTCGGCCTTCCCTATGCGGCTACCAAAACGAAGGCGTGCGACGATCAACGACCACCCTTCCATCTTAGATGCAAATATTAGCCGTCCAAGGTCGCCAAACAACACATGGTAACCTTTGGCCCAAATCCCTAGTTTTGGCCACGCCAAACCGCGCCAAGGCATGCCATGCCACATGTACCAATGGCATGCCAACCACCTTGCCGCACCATGCCATGCCGGCCTTCCCTATGCGGCTAACAAAACAAAGGCATGCGACGATCAACGGCCACCCTTCCACCTTAGATGCAAATATTAGCCGTCCAAGGTCGCCAACCAACGCATGGTAATCTTTGGACCAAAACCCTAGTTTTGGTCACGCCAAACCGTGCCAAGGCATGCCATGCCACATGTGCCAATGGCATGCCAACAACCTCGTTGCGCCATACCATGTCGGCCTTCCCTATGCGGCTACCAAAACAAAGGCGTGCGACGATGAACGGCCACCCTTCCACCTTAGATGCAAATCTTATCCGTCCGAGGTCGCCAACCAACACATGGTAACCTTTGGTCCAAAACCCTAATTTTGGCCACGCCTAACCGCGCCAAGGCATGCCATGCCACATGTGCCAATGACATGCCAACCACCTTGCCGCACCATACCATGCAGGCCTTCCCTATGCGTCTACCAAAACGAAGGCATGCGACGATCAACGGCCACCCTTCCACCTTAGATGCAAATCTTAGCCGTCCAAGGTCGCCAACCAACGCATGGTAACCTTTGGCCCAAAACCCTAGTTTTGGCCACGCCAAACCGTGCCAAGGCATTCCATGCCACATGTACCAATGGCATGCCAACCACCTTGCCGCACCATACCATGCCGGCCTTCCCTATGAGGCTACCAAAACGAAGGCGTGCGACGATCAACGGCCACCCTTCCACCTTAGATGCAAATCTTAGCCGTCCAAGATTACCAGCTAACGCATGGAAACTTTTGGCCCTAGTTTGGTCGCGCCTAAACTAAGCCAAAACCCTAACTTTTGGCCGCGCCTAAACCACGCCATATTAAATCCATACCGAGCATGCTTTCATGCCACTTGCTACCAAACGAAGGGTTGCAATAATCAACGGCTACCTTTCCTATTAAGATGCAAAATCTCGACCGTCGATAGTCACCACCGAGCCGGCAAGTCTCCCATGATCAACTTGCCAGACAACAACAACATGCTACATGTTTTCCACAAATACACTCGAGACATCAACACATGTCACGAACTGGGGATGCTCATGGGGTAATGGTTTGGCGGTTTACAGCGTGCGGCGTACACTACGCCCGTTATAAGACAGTGTCATAAGGATGAGGCGGTTAGTAAATACAGGGGGTAATGGTGAAACGATTTCTTTTATGGAACATCAATTCCAGGCGTTACCGGTTGCCACCTCCTCCCATTTACTCATCCGTTTTCCATTTCTTAATGAGACCAGAGTACGTTTCACTTCGACTTGTATAAATAGGTCGTACCTATTTCCACCGAACAACAAGTTCAGGTCAGGAGGATACAACACTCAGAAAATATTTGCTAGATTTCCATCTGTTAGCTTCCCACTTTCTGATACAAGTCGTGAAACAACTACTCTTCCATAATCAACTATTCTGGTCTCAACACTCGCTTCTCTCCCCAAAACCAACCCTTCTCCTTCACTCTGTGACTGAAGCAAGTCTGGAATGACCATTTCTTGGTTTAGGCAGGATTTGTACAGATGATCTCTCGAATCTAAAGTACTCCCTTGCAGTACATTGTTTAGGGTTTAAACTCGTTTCTCACCCACACACCCGAAATTACCAAAATCAGCAGAAATCATTTCACCCTCAAACACTATTGTTGAACCAACTAGGCGAACACATTTAGATACGGTTACACAAACCTAAATGAACGTCCATTATATTTGTGTATAACAAGCTAAGTTCGATCTAACGGTTGAAAGATATTATCTTGAATCTAATCAGGTTTTCATCTAATAGTGAATATTGAATGCTTTGATACCAAGATAACTTAGATTGCAAACCCTGATTTGAAGACTATATAAAGGATAACTCTAGCAACTGGGAAACCTAATCCCCACACCTCCTGTGTGATACTAGTTGTATAAGCTAGATTTGATTCTCCTTTACCCTTAGGTTTCTAACGAGACCTTGTAGGTTAACGACTTGAAGACTTCTTTGGGATTGTGAAGCCAGGCCCAACTATTTTCTCTATAGTTGCGTGATCTGATCTTGCTGTTTCTATCGTATTTGAGTAAAATCGTAAGATTGGCTTGAGATTAATTTCTCTGATAGGCAAGATAGAAAAGTAGTCATAAACACCTTCGTCTCATCGTTTGTGATTCCACAATATCTTGTTTCGCTAGTCGATTAAGATTATTGTGAGGTGATTGATAATTCTGGGTTGTTCTTTGGGAATATAAGTTCGGGTTATCAATTGGTTCATGTTCACCTTGATTTATCAAAAGACGGAACAAAACTCGTAGGTATTTCTGTGGGAGACAGACTTATGTATTCCTGTAGACTTTTCTGTGTGATACGGATTTGTTTATTAAAGTCTTAGATTTTGGGTCGTAGCAACTCTTAGTTGTGAGTGAGATCAACTAAGGGAATCAAGTGCGCAGAATCCGGCATGGTTCTTTAGGCGTAAGGAATGCGACTGTACCTTAAGGGAATCAAGTGCGTAGTATCCTGCTAGGATCAGAGACGTAAGGAGCGCAACTAGACCTTGGATCAGTGTGAGATTGATTGGGGTTCAACTACAGTACAAACCGAAGTTAGTTTGTAGTAGGCTAGTGTCTGTAGCGGCTTAGTACAGTGCATGTTCAATCTGGACTAGCTCCAGGGATTTTTCTGCATTTGCGGTTTCCTCGTTAACAAAACTTCTGGTGTATGTGTTATTTCTTTTCCGCATTATATTTTGTTATATAATTGAAATATAACAGGTTGTGCGTTGAATCAATCAATTGGGAAATCCGACCTTTGGTTGTTTATTGAAATATATTGATTCTTGAACACTGGTCTTTCGTACCGTTCAAGTTAATCTCTCTTGTATTCAATTAGACTCACAGATTTCTATTTGCTTGAGTAAGTATTTATTGATGGCGGTTTTTAGTTCAAGGGATAAAATCGTAAACCCTGTATTTAATGCGTTGTCATCCTGTAAAGGAACAGAAGCCATTTAAAAGCAATGAGTGCTTAAGCCTCTTCTCTCACATATGTATTAAGGAATTCAATATATTTGTATATAGAAATTTACTCAGAATGGTGCATGCAACAACATTCCCAAATATTCTGTGAATTTTATCTTCCACCGACATTATTCACTAATGCATTGCCTGCCTAGTATTTTCCTATGTAATGTTCCCAGCCGAACTCTCAATATTGGCATGACATGACGATTAATGTTCACTCGCAGCAGAGTGGCATGAATCTCTCGAAGTGTCAGTATTGAGACCTGCATGAAAACACTCACGTAGGACACACCACTCTCTATAAAGATATCATCGTGTTTACATACTTTTTAATTAAAAGTTAGCGCGATCTAATGCGTTTAAATTCCTAAAGGAAAATCTAGACTGTTTATATCAGTCTTAAAAAACGATCACGGCCACACGATTTGGACCCACAATTCTACAGTCCTAGCATACTCCTAGTGGAACTAGGTGATCATCATGATGACCACTGGCGGGCCCAATAACATCCCGACCGAACAGATTCCATCTAGTACACCCGCAAGCACTTCGAACGTTAACCCTAATATGGGTGTTCGCGTTATTTGAAAAGTAAGCCCAAACGAGCTAAGACCGGACAAACGGTCTCAAATACATCATGACCGTCCAACTTAGAAAGCCTAGTTGGACGGCTGAGATCTTCCTTGGAATGATCAAAGAGGCGCCAACATACCCATTGGCGTCCCAACTTCTCCCTTGGTCGATCGACCTGCCCGCGGCAAGTCTAGAGGGCGTCAAATCATTTTCCCAAACTTGGGAGAACACGCTATTCCAAAGCCCTGATTTGAGGTGCGATAACATGCAACTATTGCAAATCATCACATCCATCCAACTTAGCCATCCAAGTTGGACGGCCTAGATCGTGTTCCGCACGATCAAAGAGATGTCAATGCGTACGTCAGCCCAATTTCATTCCCGGTCGATCGACTTGCTCATGGGAAGTTAATGACGCATCAAATCGTTAGATCGAACTAGGGTGGACGCGGCCGTTTTAAAACCCTAATTTATATTTGCGGCAGTATGCTACTGTCGCGAGTCGATCATGACCACCCATCTTCGCCAGCCGAATCGAGCGGTTTAGATCTAATTTTAGATGGCCCAAGAGATGTCAGCGTGCTCACAAGCGGCACGTATTTGCACATGGCCGATCGTCCTTTTCAAATCAGCGCCCAGCGCTTTAATTCGATTAGCCAAACTAGGGTCGGTCGCACGGTTTCCAAACCCTAAATCAACGACAGCAAGCAGCTGCCGCAAAACCATCTCGTCCATCCAACTTCGCTAGCTTGGTCGGACGGCTTAGATCGGATACTAGATGATTGATGGGGTGTCGCTATGATCACCGACCACCCCCCCATAAGGAGAGATCGGCCGAGTTATAGCTCTCCCATGCGATCCTAAACGATCGCCCAAAGATGGCCCTTCGCGCTGCTTCAACAACAGTCATTAACTGCCGCAAATCTTCTTGGACACTCAACTTGGCTAGCCTATTTGAGCGAGCCAGATCTAATTTAGATCAACTGGTAGGATATTAGAATGGCTACCATCCGTCACTCGCCTACAGGGAGAGATACCAAGCAGTAGCTGACCCTTAGAGCTACTAAACGATCGCCCAAAGGTGTCCGGTCATGCTCTTGTTTTTAAGAAGATCGACTCGCGACTAATTTAGACAAGCTCTAAAACAACGATGTTCCATGCACATCGATTATTTTGAGCTGCTTGCTTAAAAGCGATGCTTTACGTGCATCGAATACATACAATATTTTATGAATATCGGCTTCACAAATAACTTAGTTATTTAAACTAATAGCGCCACGTGCTATTCTGTGCGGCAAGTCCCACGACTTGACCCATTTGCTCGAGACATCAAACGTGTCACAAACTTGGGGATGCTCACTGGGGTATTGGTCTGGAGGTTTACAGCGTGCGGCGTGCAACGCGCCCACTACGAGAAAGTGTCAGGAAAGGACGGACGGTTAACAACGATGAGAGTAGTGGGTGAAGGTGTGACCAGTCTTCCCTCATAATGGAAATGTGATGATCGCCACCTCTTACACAACCCCACTACTTAATCTCCTCCACTTTCTACGAGATCAGGGTGCGCTTAATGACTTGTATAAATAGGTTTTCAATCTATTTCGACAAGAAAAACACAAGTGTTATCAACGCAGGTAGACATAAACCATTTTCTGATACAAGTCATAAAACAACCACACCTTCATAATTCGACATTTTGATCTCAAACACCATCTTCGCTTCCCTCCCTAAGATCAAACCTTCTTCTTCACCTTGTGACCGAATTGAATATGGAACGACCATTTCTTGGTTTGGGCTAGAGTTTTACAGATTGATCTTTCGAATCTAAAAGCTATCCCATGCAGTGCATTTGTTTAGGGTTTGAATTTGTTTCTCATTCAACACACCCCAAATTTACCAAAAACAACATAATCAGTTTTTACCCCAAAACAATATTGAATCGAGAAATTGAGATATAACTTTTTGATATACTTTTTATTAAGATTGAGTCTGACTGTCTAGTTGATTCTCTTAAAAGTATATTGGTGTTAGTCCATACAGATTGCTAAGCGAATTATTGGGTGAGGTTTTTGTACCCCCACTTTTTCATATTTGATCCTTGATCGGAACTATAATATGCATACCTGCATGCGTACCTGTTAGTTGTGGAATTCCGGGTACTTTAGTACACATACCCGTACGCGTATTGGTGAAGGGTTTGGGTCCGGAATTTTCTGCTGTCTTTGGAAGTATGCGTACCCGTTTGCATACTTGAGTGGTTAAAGTTCTGAAATCGGTTTGTTCATGAACTAATACATTTATATATTAAGGAATGCATTCTTTGCAAATCGTGGCTATAATGTCATGAATTGATTCGAGTGAATCAAACCGATTTTACTTCAATTGTGTTCTTGTATACATCTATGAGAATATAGCAATTGAACAACTCTATAATTAGTTTCATTTGAGTCATTTGAACTAGTTGTGGTTAAGATGAATAAGGTTGATATGAGAGTGTTCATGTAGATAACTTCGGTTAACTACTGTTGAGCCAACCTAGCGTACACGTTTAGGTACGTTACTCAAACCTAAATGAAGGTACATTTCATTTGTGTATAACAAGCTAAGTTCGATCTAAAGGTTGAAAGATATTAGCTTGAGTCTAATCAGGTTTTTATCTAACAGTGAATATTGAATGTTTTGTTACCAAGGTAACTTAGATTGCAAACCCTGATTTGAAAACTATATAAGGGAGAACTCTAGCAACTGGGAAACCTAATCCCCACATCTCCTGTGTGATACTAGTTGCTACTAGAGTCGATTCTCCTTTAACCTTAGGTTTTTCACGAAACCCTGTAAGTTAACGACTTACAGACTTCATTGGGATTGTGAAGCCAGACCCAACTATTTTCTCTATAGTTGTGTGTTCTGATCTTACTTTTACTATCGTGATTGAGTATTATCTTTGCTAAGATTTGCTTGAGATTTATCTCCGAAGGTAAGATTAAAAGTAGTCACAAATATATTCGTCTCATCGTTTGTGATTCCACAATATCTTGTTTCGCTACCATACAATTAAGATTATTGTGAGGTGATTGATAATACTAGGCTTTTCTTCGGGAATATAAGTCTGGTTTATCAATTGGTTCATGTGCACCTTGATTTATCAAAAGACGGAACAAAACTCATAGGTCTTTGGGAGACAGATTTATCTATTCCAATAGACTTTTCTGTGTGAGATAGATTTGTTTATCAAGTCTTCGAATTTGTGTCGCAGCAACTCTTGGTCATGGGTGAGATCATGTAAGGGAATCAAGTGCGTAGAATTATGCTGGGGTTCAGAGACGTAAGGAGCGCAACTGTACCTTGATCAGTGTGAGATTGATTAGGTCTCAACTACATTCCAGTCTGAAGTTCATTGGTAGTAGGCTAGTGTCTGTAGCGGCTTAATACAATGTGGTGTTCAAAGCTGGACTAGGTCCCGGAGTTTTTCTGCAATTGCGGTTTTCCTCGTTAACAAAATTGTGGTCTCTGTGTAATTTCTTTTCCGCATTATATTTTGCTATATAATAGAAATATCACAGGTTGTGCGTTAAGTTTAATAAATTTTATAATCCAACCTTTGGTTGTTGATATAAATTGATTGACACTTGAACATTGTTCTTTGGTGTCGTTCAAGTTATTTCTCTTATTCAATCGGGCTCGCAAATTCCTATTTGCTGATTGCAGATTGAATTGAGAAATTGAGATATAAACTCTTTGATATACTTTTTTCTAAATTGAGTCTGACTGTCTAGTGAATTCTCTTGAAAGTATATTGGAGTTTGTCTCTTCAGATTGCCGAACGAAATATTGGGTGTGGTTGGTAGACCCTCGCTTTTTCAAATATTATATCCATATTAAAGTTACCATTCAATAAAAGATAACCTTATCAATACCTTCAGAGAATATTAGGGTTGTCAATATTGTATATATTTGCACCTTTTTATTGGCATTTAACTCATCTTTTGTGCGCCAACGCTCCATTTTATCCCATATTCTGTGTTTTCGTTGTTTTCAAGAATAAATACTTTTCTTAATTAATTTTGCATTTTTAGGTCCTAAATAAAACTTGGATGAATTGTTGAGTGAAAAGAGTAAAGGAACGGCAAAGACTCCCGCAGAAAGGAAGCGAAGAATGATGTTTGCAAGAGCCGGATCAACTATAAGTGGGCTTGAAGAGGAAAAATTGTTCTTAAAGAAGATATGGGCTTGGCATACCCAAGGTCCAAAACCCTTACCCAAACCCATTTCCAATATCCATACCCTCCTAAGCTCCAAGCCGTCAGATTCGAGTCATCATCTCTTCATCCTACGGCGCATCTTTGTTGGACATCAAACTTGAAGATCCTGTCAAACACCACAACACCTAATTCTAATCTCAGCCGTCATTTTTAATGTATTCATCATCCAACGGTCGGTCAAAGCTTGTTCTCATCTTGCCGTCCGATTCATTTCATCATCCATCATCCTACGGCTGAGCTTCGCAAATCATCAAAGTGGATGCGCCCGCTCAACACCTAAGTATCAAACCCATCGACCCAAAACAAACACCCACCTTCTTCTTCCCCAAAATTCCATTTCCCCAAAAACCTCTTCCTCCCCCGACAGTTGCAGACCTCACCTCACCCATCGCCACCATCACCTCCCCAGCCCGACCATCATCAGAACAACCATACCCTAGTTACTCTCCTTCTTGTTCTTAGCACCCACCACTCTTAGGTGCTACATCCAAGACAGAGATGGAACTAGGGTTTCACAGTGGAGAGAAGAAGGAAATTGGAGCAGCGTTCGAGTAGCAGAAGCAAGTTGAAGCATAGGTCAGCGCTCAATTGCAGAGGGGACATCAAATTCAGAGGGTATGGTGAGTTTCCCCCAAATTCCTATAAACCCTAATTTTGTTAAATTTGGGGGTTTGTTGTAAAAACCCTAATTGGGTGTTCTGATTATAAATAGGAAGTGAGGGTGTAATGTTTTGGGCATGCCTGGGCTAGCCAGAGCTTCACCCAAGAGGACTGGACTAGCCAGTGCCTCAACTGTGCTGTTTTGATTTGTTCTATCAATGCTCTGTTTATGTTCAATGCTTCAATTCCAGTTATTTAATGTGTTAAACATGTTCTAGTTTAATTTTCCAGGGTTTAGATGAAACCCTAGCTTAATATTTGTTATTCATGCTCTTTTCAGTAGCCATGATGTGTTTAAATTCTCATAGTGAAACTCCATCTTAGGGATTCAACACTAGCCTTTCACATTGGATGTCAGGCATCCATTGTAGTTAGAATCATCTAGTGTTGCTGAACTGCAACTCATGCTTAATTTTATATATTGTTCTTTTGATTAATTGTGCTTTAACTAGACAGTTAATGCTTAGGAGGAGTACCTTAGTTGTGATAGGAGATTTCATATCAAAATGACCCTTGCTATATAGAGGATTGACATCCCTCTTGCTAGTGGTTATAGAAAAACAAAGTTACTGTCAGTGATGAATAATCAGTGTGAGTTAGAGGTGGATTCAAAGACCTTGGTATTTTGTTTACATTTGTTTCCAAATTCTTGCTTCACTGTTTGCTTCTAAATTTTATACTTCACTGCCTTTGGCTCATTGCCATTGTAACTGTCATTTGCCACTGTCACTCTTTGCTTCATTAGTTCACTGCTCAGAGAATTAGCTTAGGAAACTTCAACTCACACCCTAGTCCTTGTGGATTCGACCCGTATTTGCACAAGCTGCAACCGACACCGTGCACTTGCGGTATAACCATGTAGGCTTCCCTTATACTCTTATTTCATACAGCTTTCCTAGCCTATCAAGTTTTTGGCGCCGCTGCCGGGGACTTGGCTGCTGTTTTTTTGAAGTTTTTCTTGTATCTTAGTTTGTTTTTCTTGCATAACTTGCTGTGCATCTTACTGTTTTGCATTACATCTTAGTTAATTGCATCTTAGTGTAACTTGCATTAGCATCTTAGTTTGCATCTTAGTTTGCATATCTTGCATATAGTGTAATCATTTAGTGTAAGCATTTAGCTCATCATAACTTGCATTCATTACTTCATATTCATATTTGCATTGCATACTCATTGCAATCTTGCCATTGTGTTGTGCCTAACCTTCTTCTTCCTTGGCTGAACCCTTGTTGTTGCTGCTGTTGAGTTGCAGCTGGGCCTGCCACTTACTGCTACTTTCTTCCTCTTCCCTGTGTTGCTGTCCTGTGCAGCTAGCTTCTGTGCTGAACCTCTGCTGCTGCTGCTGCTGAGTCCTTGCTGCTGCTGTGAACCAAAGCCCAACTGGGATGTGCAACCAAAATCAGAGCAGCTGGGCTGTGCCTAAAGAGTAAGCCTAAACCCATTAAGAGAACCCAAATTGTGGGCTTCCATTTTCTATTGGGTTCGTAATTTGAACTGAACTGTGGGCTTGACCCAACAAAAATTTGAAAAACGTTTTCAAAGCCCATTTGGGCCTGGCACTTTGGCTCTCTGAGAGCCCAAAAAGAAATCAATAACTTAGCTGGGCTTGTCCCAATAAACCAAAAATTCTCTCTTTGACCCAATAAACCAAATTTTTCTTTTCAAAGCCCATTAAAAACCAAAGTTCTTGAAACCCATTATAGTCCAAATTTTTTCCAAAACCCACAAAACCAAATGTTTCCCATCAAAAACCAAATATTTTTCATTCCCAACAAAACCAAATGTCTCCCAACAAAAACCAAACTTCAAAAATCCAAACCCATTAAAACCAAAGAGTGGGCTTTGTAATATTTTTACTTAGCTTTTGAGCCCAATCATATCTAGATTTTTGTCTACAATTGGGGATTACAACAAATCCCTTAGAGAACTTGCTTATGGACATACTTCACGTTATGAACCTCCAATAGACCATGATGTCAATAATCATAGGAATTATTATGGACATTTTCAAAGTCCTGAGCCTCAATACATGAACCCTAATGACTATTCACACATGCATCATTCACCACAACGTGAAAATGAACATTTTGCTAATGCCTCACCCACACAATCATCTCTTGTGGATCAATTAGAGGCTCGAATCGCAGCTTTAGAAATGCAATCACATGAGGAATCTGTCACATCTAATTTTCTTAGGAAACCTGAAATCTATGCATGTCCCGCATGTGGTAGTTTAGACCACCCTGTTGAGAATTGTCATATTTTGCATAATTTTAGGCAATCTAGAGAAAATCTAAGGTATGAAATGCCCATAAATTGTGAGGCTGGTAGTCATTGGGACCATAATCAATCCTTTGAGGGTTGCGATCAATCTTTTATAAACCCTAATGACCATACACACATGTACCATTCACCACAATTTGAACATGAAGAATTTTGTACTCCCATGAATTTAGACTCCACCACAGAAGCTTTCAGACTCAGTGAGCAAAACTTTGCTAGATCTACATCACGAATTCAGGCATATTTAGATCAGATTTTGCTTCACCTACAAAAGGAGGAAATTCATGAGGAAATGTATGTTGTCCCTAATGAAGTGTCTAGTCCCATTCATGTAAATGATGTTGAATATGAACCTAATTTAGAGGAACATGAATCGACTAATGACACCACCACTGTTAATGAGGACCAATATGCATGTTACCATGATGATGATTATGAAGATTATGATGATAATGATGTTATGTTAGAAGAACATGAAAATATTGTGGAACCTTTTGGTGCAATAACATATGGCTTCTCGCCCTCGACCTTCATGAATGTTGTTTCTTCTAATACTCATAGCAAATCATATGATTTTGATATTGATATGGTACTCGTACAATTGTTCTTCGAAGATGAGCATGACATAGGAATAGTTGAATCTTCTGTAGACACTAATGTTAATATGCATGAAAATATATTTGATATGTCTGATTCTCTACCTAGGTCACATTGTGATATTTCTCCTGATTTGCCGATGCATGAGAATAAATTTGTTGATGATGTTGATTCTGATTGTGGACTTGCTAATTTATTTGATGAATGTGAGCATGTTGTGACACTTGTAGAAGACTTAGGAGATATTGATTTGATTAATAATGATGTGCCTATCATCCTGCCTGAGTCACAATCTAATGGCCTTCCACCCAACCTAGATTTGGTTTGTACCCATATTGTCAAACCAGTTTTTCTCAAAATACCTAATCTAGGGTTGGAACTGTGTGCTTCCCAAGTCCTCTTGGACTATTTTGTATCTAAGTATAATACTTTTGAGGAACCACAGTTGGAATTAGCATGTGTACCCGTCCCTAGCACAGTTCACTTTGAGTTAGACCTCATACATGATGAACCCCCAAAACTGCGAGATTTTGTATCCAAAATTTTATCTGTTGAAAAATCCAGGTTTGGGGGTAGCTCATTTTGTTTCACAGCTTCACTTGCATGTATATCATATTATTATTGTGTGAAGCTGTTGAAATGTCTACACTTCGTCTTTTGGGTTGATCCTCAACTCTTTAGATTGTTAGTGTATGGTGAATTTTCTTGTATATAATCCAGTAGATAATATTCTAGATAAATATTTTGTTTCTTTTGTATATATTGTGCTAATCCAATATGATCTCGGATAAAAAATGTTGGATTCTAGCCTTGAATAACGGAGTTGTAATCTTGCTTTCGCCGTCAAATTGGGTAATCTCTTTCCTTTTTCTCTACTCAGCATGATCCTCTTCGTATGTTGTATTACATTTTTGTTCATCTTTTGAAACATTAAGGACAATGTTTAGTTTAGGTTTGGGGGTGAAAAGTAGATACTTTGATAACATGCTATAATCGAAAAATAGAACTCTTTCTTTTTGAAAAAAAAAATCAAAAAATTGAAAAAAAAATAAATTAAATTAAAAAAAATTGAAAAAAAAACATAAAAATGGAGCTCATTTACCTTGAAATGTTGACTCTTGTGCATGTATGTAAACATAAGGATTCTTAGTCTAGATATTTAGGCACCCTGATTCTAGCACAATTCACATAGTGATAAGAAACTTGCACGCGCACGATCTACCAATACATGTATAGCCTCATCCTTGAGGTGTTCTATCGGAAGTCACGATTGCCAATCACTTTAGAATACTGAATGAAACTTGACTAGATTATTCTTTGGTTGGTTGGGATAGAAGGTGGAGGTTACATTAAGAAGGACAACCATCGAATTTAACTGGGTGCATCAAAAAGGGCTACCTCTTGCAAAGTGTCATGTAATTTTTTGTTTCTTTTTGCTTATGTATCAAAAGAGTTACCATGTTGTAAATAATGCTCTCAAAAAAAAAAAAATCAAGTATTTATCAATTCCATCCTCTCTTGTTCCAAAAATAAAAGAGAGTAGTCAATGTAAATAAGAGTCATGTAAAGAGTCATCTTTTGTGTTTTTGTGTTATAAGCAAGGAAGGGTGTATGCCATTGATGTACAACGCGAGTAATTGTGAAATACCTCCAACTCATTCACAATTCTCGTAAAGTCCGGACAGCTAGCTAGATTTTGACCTCGGTTCTTAGCCTGAGAAACTATCTCTTGGTGATTAGTAGTCATAACATCCGATCTTTCTTTACAGATGTGTAGATACACTTTACACTCTTATCACATGTCTTTATTTGTTATTAGTGCTAGGATTGTGCCTTTGATAGCTAGATTGACATCTCCATTTTGTTGTGAGCTTCTACTGTCTTGCACATGTCACATTTCATGGAATCTGAGCTTATATTTTGTCCTAGAACTTTGTAGGTACGTTCTAAGCAAACCTTCACGAGACTTCAACTCGTCCACTAGGGACACTTAGTGGTTTAAAAGGCTTATTGCATTCGCTAAATGCAATCGAGAGACCAGCGATAGTGGTATAGGTAGGATTTCCTTAGTTTTGTTTTACTTGAGGACAAGTAAAATTCAGGTTTGGGGGTATTTGATGAGTGCCAAATATTGTATATATTTGCACCTTTTTATTGGCATTTAACTCATCTTTTGTGCGTCAACGCTCCATTTTATCCCATATTTTGTGTTTTCGTTGTTTTCAAGAATAAATACTTTTCTTAATTAATTTTACATTTTTAGGTCATAAACAAACCTTGGATGAATTGTTGAGTGAAAAGAGTAAAGGAACGGCAAAGACTCTCGCAGAAAGGAAGCGAAGAATGATGTTTGCAAGAGCCGGATCAACTAGAAGTGGGCTTGAAGAGGAAAAATTGTTCTTAAAGAAGATATGGGCTTGGCATACCCAAGGTCCAAAACCCTTACCCAAACCCATTTCCAATATCCATACCCGCCTAAGCTCCAAGCCGTCAGATTCGAGTCATCATCTCTTCATCCTACGGCGCATCTTTGCTGGACATCAAACTTGAAGATCTTGTCAAACACCACAACACCTAATTCTAATCTCAGCCATCATTTTTAATGTATTCATCATCCAACGGTCGGTCAAAGCTTGTTCTCATCTTGCCGTCCGATTTATTTCATCATCCATCATCCTACGGCTGAGCTTCGCAAATCATCAAAGTGGATGCGCCCGCTCAACACCTAAGCATCAAACCCATCGACCCAAAACAAACACCCACCTTCTTCTTCCCCAAAATTCCATTTCCCCAAAAACCTCTTCCTCCCTCGACAGTTGCAGACCTCACCTCACCCATCGCCACCATCACCTCCCCAGCCCGACCATCATCAGAACAACCATACCCTAGTTACTCTCCTTCTTGTTCTTAGCACCCACCACTCTTAGGTGCTACATCCAAGACAGAGATGGAACTAGGGTTTCACAGTGGAGAGAAGAAGGAAATTGGAGCAGCGTTCGAGTAGCAGAAGCAAGTTGAAGCATGGGTCAGCGCTCAATTGCAGAGGGGACAGCAAATTCAGAGGGTATGGTGAGTTTCCCCCAAATTCCTATAAAACCTAATTTTGTTAAATTTGGGGGTTTGTTGTAAAAACCCTGATTGGGTGTTCTGATTATAAATAGGAAGTGAGGGTGTAATGTTTTGGGCATGCCTGGGCTAGCCAGAGCTTCACCCAAGAGGACTGGACTAGCCAGTGCCTCAACTGTGCTGTTTTGATTTGTTCTATCAATGCTCTGTTTATGTTCAATGTTTCAATTCCAGTTATTTAATGTGTTAAACATGTTCTAGTTTAATTTTCCAGGGTTTAGATGAAACCCTAGCTTAACATTTGTTATTCATGCTCTTGTCAGTAGCCATGATGTGTTTAAATTCTCATAGTGAAACTCCATCTTAGGGATTCAACACTAGCCTTTCACATTGGATGTCAGGCATCCATTGTAGTTAGAATCATCTAGTGTTGCTGAATTGCAACTCATGCTTAATTTTATATATTGTTCTTATGATTAATTGTGCTTTAACTAGACAGTTAATGCTTAGGAGGAGTACCTTAGTTGTGATAGGAGATTTCATATCAAGATGACCCTTGCTATATAGAGGATTGACATCCCTCTTGCTAGTGGTTATAGAAAAACAAAGTTACTGTCAGTGATGAATAATCAGTGTGAGTTAGAGGTGGATTCAAAGACCTTGGTATTTTTTTTATATTTGTTTCCAAATTCTTGCTTCACTGTTTGCTTCTAAATTCTATACTTCACTGCCTTTGGCTCATTGCCATTGTAACTATCATTTGCCACTGTCACTCTTTGCTTCATTAGTTCACTGCTCATAGAATTAGCTTAGGAAACTTCAACTCACACCCTAGTCCTTGTGGATTCGACCCGTATTTGCACAAGCTGCAACCGACACCGTGCACTTGCGGTATAACCATGTAGGCTTCCCTTATACTCTTATTTCATACATCTTTCCTAGCCTATCAGGTTCGTGTCCATAGGTATGTGGGAGGACCCGGACCTATTGACACCTCTACCTTCACTCTCCATTACGAACTCTTTACAAGTTTACTTTCATGGCCTACAGTTAGTATATCTCTGAGAAACAAGCAAACACCTACTTCTTGTTTTACATCGATCTGTCTTTAACGAAAGTACCTTAACTATGATTGTTAAGTTGTTATGAATAACATAAGATTATTAATGCATAGGTCGAATGATCCATTGATCGGTATTCATCGCATATAATTAAATAGGATAATCTTAATTTTTGTTCTGAATCCACAAATTTCTTTTTAATAATCTACGAATCAAATTCAGAATAATTTAGAATGCATATTAGTGGAAGATTTGTAAATTGAATCAAGGGCTATTTTGCATTTACTCCCCTCCCAAGATCGCTAATTAGCATTTTCTCCCCAAAAAGATTAAAATTAGTGTTTCCTCCCATCGTTAGGTATTCCGTCTAAGCCTTGGTTAGTTGACTCAGCACCAGTGCACACATGGCATAAACAAAAAAAATTATTAGTAAACTACCCAAAATAACCTCATACCAAGATTAAGAAGGTTGCTTCATAATTCGTCAACCAAACACGGCATTCCTTAACCAACAACACCAGTTCTTCATAATTCAAATTCTACCATTAATCACCGTTTCCTTCATCAAATTTACGGAAACTAGGTCATCTTCTTGTGTCTTGAATCTTGATTTCAAATAAACCCATAGCAAATACAACTACCAGATCCACTCCCACTAAGAAAAACTTATTCTTAATCTCACATCCATCGATCACCACAGACTCCTCCATTACAACAACAACAACCACTTCAGTAGCATAAGCAAATTTAAGTCTCTTTCTTTGTTCTTTTGTTTCTTTATTTCAGATGAAATGGAATGAACAAGAGAAATATATGTTGGATATGGATTTGGAAGTAAAGTGAATGAGATTTAGGGTTTGAGCAGAATTTGGGGATTATTGTTAGAAAATTCCATTGGGTTCGATTGAGAATGTTCATGAAGTTGTGATGATATGGAGACATGGGTTATGTTTGATTTAGGAGACAAAGAAGGTGTAGTCGTGAATAAGGAAGTGAAATGGGTTGTTAATGGTGGCTGCCAACTGATTTTGGAACGGAATTTGGGGGTTTTCGATATGAATCGATCTTGAGTTTACCACATAAGTATGGCTTGATTGATTGAGTTGTTAGCTTGGATGTCTAGTTTATGGATGAATATTCAATGAAGTAAAGTGAACAATTGTGAAGAAAAATGGTGTTGGTCGTGGTTGTATGTGGATCTGCATATGTGAACGGAAGATGGGTAAATTAATGGAAGGCAGTGGTGGTCGTTATAAGGCTTGCTCTACAACAACAGATGATGTTTGATTGGTGCTAATTCTGTGTAATTGGGTTTGGTGATGATTGAAGGGGTTTGTGTGTTCTTTCCGAGCAGAAGAGAGATGATGAATGATTTTACAAGTTTTTGAAGATTAGCAGCGATGGGAAGAATATGAGATGGTGTTGTGGATGTTAAATCACCACCATTCAGTATTTCACTTTATCTACAACCGTTAGATTAAATTAGTATGTGAGGGTAATTTAGGTACTTCTAGTTACACGTGTACAATTTATGCCACGCATGCACAGATGCTAACTCGGCTAACTGAGCAATGGATGGAATACCTAATGAGGGGAGGAAACACTAATTTTAATCTTTTTGGGGAGGAAACGCTAATTAGCGATCTTGGGAGGGTAGGAAACGCAAAATAGCTCTTGAATCAATAAGATATTTTATTTTACCGATCGTACTTCGTCATTGAATGGATTTTTCGAAGAAATAGAACGAAAAGAAACAATTTTGAACGAATCAGAACGCGAAAAGAAGGGACATTTTGGTCCGACATGAAAACTAAATTTGACTCACCATAAAATGGACCTAGTTAACGAGTTGACAACGATTTTCGCTCCCCTCAGATCACCTTTTGCTCTCCCTCTAACAAAAATCTTAGATTTGTAGAGGAGATAGAAAGGATAAACATTGTGATTTTGATGTGTGTTGTTTGGTGGAGAGCAACTTTCTTTGTACGATAACTTTTATTGAAAAAATATAATAGAAGTAAAAAAAAAAAAATTGTATTTCAAGAAAATTAAAATTTGATTCAAATTATTGAAATTTGAGTAATAGAGGGGAGAAAATATAGATGTTGGTATTATTCGATAACTAGTTTATGAGTGCATTTAAATAAGTACAAAAACTAAATTAGGAGTTCACTTGAAAAAGATGAGACACCAAGGTGTTGGAGCATTGCTAGGTCAAGATCTCGTACATTTTGGAACCTTCAAAATATTGAATTATATATCTTAAATGAGATATTACTCAGTTGTGTACAAGATTTAAAACAATCTCTTGAAAGAGAATATATACATCCTGACATTATGAGCTCAAAATCTCAAGAGTGAAAAAAACCCGCAAGACGATTTGGAAGATTCTAAGTTGAGAATCCAATCTCTTTAGAAAGATTTCGAAAATTTCATGCTCGGGAACAAGAGCTTGTCAATCTTTGACATGTTGATTTTGAAAGAGTACATAATATTGACAACCAGTCTAACGCTGGCCTTTCCTATGCTAATGATAAATAGTATAATATTGGGAAGAATAGAATTTGATATTAAAAACTGAATTGGATTCAATGACAAACACAACTTTAGTTGTTCAAATAACTCACTTACACATATTTCTAGAAATCCTACTTTTTCATTTGAATGACGATCTTTGTAAATCTCATAAATTTCCAATTCAAAACAGCTTCACAAATTCTCATACCTCTAAGCAGAAAGCAATGTTATAATCAGGCAAGACGTGTTTATAGAAAAGAGAAAAATCGCTAAACTTCATAAAACTCTCGCTCTAATGATAAACGAAGTAGACATTCTCTCAATTATATCAAGCTTCAGAAAATCTAGCATGAGAATCGGTATTCCATAATGCTGAAAACACTCTTCAAGAGTCTTTCAGCATTCCAAAAGGAAATCTAATTATGAAAAATTCAAAACTATACCTATTCTTAAATTGAGAATGAGATTAATGCAAAAATGTTTCCTACTGACTTTCACAAAGGACAACATTTAATTAGAAATTATGTATAGAAGTGGGTTCCAAGGTTTGTCCTCAAACCTCAAATGACATGAAAAAGGATATAACCAGTTATTCAAACAGGAATCATACGAAAAATATGGTCTTAAATAACTGTTTCAGATCAAAAAAAAAAAAATCAGTTTAGGTGTTCATCATAGAACAAAGAACATGAGCATTCGAGAAAACGAAATGAAAAAACCATCAGCTTGTTCTATCAAACCTCCTCCAAAAGATTCTTGAAGTGAAAATCAAGAAAGAAAATGTAAGAGATATTTCGATCAATCTCGTGGTAAAAGAACAAAAGAATCTGATTACCTCATACTAATATTGTGTGGTGAGACTTTTTCTCACTTCATTACTACCAAATATTTAATAAAGCCATTGTTCCTCCTATTCAATGATGAGGATCGTACACACATCCGAGAGTTTTTTTAGATATTCCTGATGAGAACTAGTTATTAGAGATTTCTAGGCATTGTTGTTTTTTTGAGTGCTTCAGCAAGTATGTTGTTGGGATCCTAGTATTTTTTGATAGTTTAATTTAAGATAACCTCTCTTATGCTTTTTAAAACCTCTCCCGGAAAGACAATAATCTTATTTTTTACATTGAAATTTCGTGTTAAATGATATGAGTCTCATTCTCAAAGGTTACATGACCCCTGCTAATGGTTCATGACTATAATTCCCAAATTGGTTGTGATAATTTTTTCGTAAGCACCTATAAAGGATTAAGAGTCAATATATAAAAATCCAACTCAAGGTGCTACCACATTGCTAATAGTGGGTCCAAGACGTAATTACTTGATGTGGGTATCAATACTGCTTATACTGTGTGTAGAGTTCTCATGCCTCTGGATATTAACAAAAGAGTCAAGAACATGTTCCATGAGAATAGCTACACAAAAATGTAAGAAAGTCATGTACTTAGACTAAGTTAATATTTAAACTTAGGTCACTTTTTAAGAGGTTTAACTACTTCAAGCTATCTTTGTATCTTATCATACAAATATTTTGGGTAACAACATTCATCTCGGGATGCATATTGTAAAAACTTATATTTATTCTTCTTCAAAAATATTTTTTGTATGTTACCTAAAAATGTTTTATACCATTCTTACATAACTTATTTACGGTCTCATAACTGTGTGATAGCTTGTCATTGGAAACTGGTGAAAGGTTCTGGAACTCTGCCGACTCAACTTCTTTTATTTTGAGAGATTTTTTTTTCTTTAAAAATAGTCATGAACCATGTTTTACTTCCCACCTTAGGGAAGAAATCCTTCTTTTGGAATCTATTTAGATACTTTCTTCTTTAGTTTGGTTCTAAAACGTATATAAGTATACCCTTGTTTCTTTGGTTTACATCTATTTCTCTAAAAAGATGTATATTGGTACTTGATCCCGTGCAAATAATGTCAAAAATAGAACCGAAAACTCTTCGGAAGAAAAATACTCTTTTATATGATAAAGATTTAATCAAGAAGAGAAAAACAAATCTTTATAGATGTCTATCTCATAGAGAAGGCTTGTTAAAGCATTCTGCTTGGTTCTCTGACATTGTTGTAAGTCTTGTTTAAGAGAACAAGGAAACAAACACTAATACGGAAAATATTCACCATATGCTTATAGATACAATTGAAGCTCAATCTAAGCTTATCGGGCAACCCTAAAGAAAGTTAATTGATATTGGAATCAAGAATGGAGAATTTGCTCGAAATATTTATCGAAAGATTATTTGGCTTTCAGGATATTGGTAGCGACTTTTCTGACTGCAGTATTGGACAACTTAAAGAGATTGATGAGATTAAGTTATATCTCCTGAGTTAAAAATTTATCTTGGTGCTTAGTTTAAATCCTAATAAGATTTGTTCTTATTTGGTTTTAGGATATATACTTCTTTGAAGTAGTATTAGGTTTTTAGTTTGTGTTAGATACTTCTCTTATTAATATCTTTGAAATTTGTTTAGTTCATTTCTCTTTTGTGATGATGAAATGACGAGTGTACCAAGTACACCGCAATCTTTTTGATATCAACCTAATTAAGATACACCTTGTGTAATCTAATTCAGGCAAACACCGTCAAGGAGATTACTTTTTAACAAGGTGACATTGGGTATATATAATAAGCATCGAAAACGAACCTAATTATTAGGATCAAACCCAAGTATTTGATTAAAGTACAAGTATGTTTACTTTATTATAATGCGGAAAGTAAAGTAAAAGCACACAAGAATATTTTGTTACTGAGAAAAACGCAAATGTAGAAAAACCTCGGGACCTAATCCCGTTTTGAATACTCTCAGAGTTAGGCGTTATACAAAGACTGCTACCAACTTCGTATAGTTGAGACCAAGTAAACTAAGTTCAAGTTACTCAGTTCCTTAAGTATCTCTACGCCTACTAGCAATCTGGTATATGCACGTGAATCCTAAGATAGTGTCCACTATCTTAAGTTGCTTCAGCCGTTGTGGAGACTTCTAGAACTCAACTCGTTTTGATCGTATTCTGAAACAGTAAATTACTAATTTAATTATATTAATTTCTTACTAAAAGACTCTTGATCCCAAATAAATCTTTAAATGAACAACACATAAGAGAATTCACCTAATTATATTACTTTCCTCGTCGAGAGAATATTACGAGAATATTCCTAGTGGGCTTTCCTCACACTAATGTAAATTTTTATGCGTTATGGGATAGGTTTATAAGAAGAAAAAACTTCATTATTTATAATGACCAGGATAGTTTGGACACCAAGGAATTTCCGTAACCAAGAATATCAAAAGATATGCAATAAAATACCAAATTCGGTTTTCCACTAAATTCCAACTATTGTCCAATTAATATACAGAAATCTCTCATGGATGACAACTCAAATATTAGCTAGCATACAAGTATAATTTATTAATATATAATCCAGAGATATGTTTTAATTACTGGTAAATTAAAGATATATAAATTTTGAATATCAAAAATATATTATAAAATATTTCGGTTGGGATCTTAGCTTCAATATCAAAGAAAATACTTGAACACTGAGAAATAAAAGTTTAGCACATGTTCAAAATATTATCACGATATTAATGAACTTTACATGTTAACCAAAACATATTCTGATATCTATATAAACCCTTAACTAATAGACAAATCGCAAACACGTTTCTATAATTGGTTAACCTCTTGGGGATCGGTCCTGTAATATATCCCCAAGTTAGGGATCGGTTCTGCTATAGATCCCTGGACTGTCCCTAGTACAGATCCTTGTTCAAAGGATAGATCCTACAGTAAATGATTTGATTCCTTTCAACTACGAAACAAGTTTCGCAAGTCTACTTCCTCAATATCATGTAATAAAATACAGCTTTCTAGGCATGAAATCAACCCATAGTTTAACAAATTAAACTAGTAATGAATTACCAAATAGTGTTATGTCGTAATTAAGAAGTCAACAGATAAACGTTGTACATCGTAATCCAATATACCAAATTTGTTTGAGACAACTAGTACATACTTCCTTGACACTTTGATCATAATTTAATGATTAAGTCTCCAATACTAGGGATATATAAATATACTTCGTATGTTATGTTTTCAATACGAAAGACTTGAAAGCAACATAGATAGAAACAGAAACAAGTCAAGTCTGTATTTCTAACCTCGAACAGAAAGATGATGTGTATGTTGATATCGACACGTCTTCAGGTTCTTCAGAGTAACACGAGTAATATTTCTAATGCTCCTAGTCCAACCTAACGAAGTTGACTCTAGTAATCTAATCAAACAACTTCGAGTTTTGGAGCTAAAATATGACAACCAAACTTGACATACCAATGCTTGGTGGGTTAAACCGATCAGTGCTCTAATAGATGACAATTGCAATACTTCATCTTCATGATTATCTTTTGTACATTTCATTCTATGAGAATGTAAGGTTCTACCATTTTTATTTTGTAACCAATCTCATGATAATTAAAGATGTGTTATTAACTCTTTTAATTCCATTAAAATGACTTAAGTTGGAAATTTAATTGATTTTTAGTTTAAAATCCTTGTGAATTTTATTCAAGATCATAAACTCCTTTACTTATAAAAGTGATCCTTGTGTTATTCTTACAAACGGGAAGGGTACCGAGTAAATTTACCAACTTTTTCGTTGCGGATTCTACAGATAATCTTCTATAGACTAAAACAGACAAGAAAACATCCTTGGATAATCTCTAAAAGAGATTCTTCAATCGCAAGAAATGATAAATGTATAACTTGCTTGTACTTTTAATTATAAAGATGAAATCAATATGGTGCGGAAAATAAAAGTAAAACAAGATACTAGATATTTTTTCAACAAAGAAAACTGCAGTCCGGCAGAAAATTCCGGGACCTAATCTGTTTGAACACACATTGTATTAAGCCACTACAAACACTAGCCTACTATAAGATTTCGGTTTAAGATGTAATTGAACAGAATAAACCTCAGAGCTATTCTGCTTCAATTTTTACCTTACGTCTCTTGACTCTAGTAAGAAGCTAGAAACTTGATTCCCCTAGTTGACGTCCTTTATACCCCTAGGAGTTGCTTTATATTCCATCGTGAAAACTAGTGTTACCCTGCCACCAACAGGAGTCGGGTTATTTCCTTTCTTATTCTAGATCAAGGATAAAGAAATCGGTTTCCTGAATTAGACGAATCTAAATCCAAGATTAGGGTTTATACAATTCAGAACTTTAGAGATACCTAACCCTTAATTTACACAAGAATCACAAACTAGATTGTAATCTAAGATGTATTCTTGTGGAAAATTTACAAATAAGATTTCTGAAAGACTTCACTAAGGATTCATGGAGCACAGGTTCACCTATCTTGAACAAAGATAGCTTCCTAACTTGTATCTGTATTTATGTTTCTTATAAAACCATACTAATGAAAATAGCATGGGTCATCCATGACCAACCAAATTCCATTTGAACAAGCTTATGGAAAAACCCTTTTTTTTCAGACACATTATGTTTCCTAACCTCGTCTATCCCACAACGGAAACAGTTAGTTTCCCTTGTCTCTACCATCGAACAACATATCCTCCACAAAATTGTAATGGGAGGATAATGCATGTCAAAGCAAATTGGATTCCTCAATGTGTAACCCTAGACACAAACCAGTGCTAACCTTGCCAAAAAGTGTTGAGAATATTGATCCAGTTATCCTTACATGGATCCAGGACAATTTTGACCCACCTTCGTCCTTTAGAAGCATCCTAAATTATGAACATCCACATATCGAGATGATCCACCATATAAAATCATTTGAGCAAACAAAAAATCTGGAAAATAAGTCACCCATTTAGGATATATAAATGCCTGACGTTGTTATAGAAAGATCCAGAGCCATGTTACTCACCAGGAAAATTATCCCTGTTGTTACCACTACTACCCCTGTAGTTCTAAGTGACAAATGGATTCCCCCTTCGTTTGGTTGGATAAAATGTAACACAAACGGAGCCTTTGATGACATTACTGGAGAAAATGGTGCGGGTTATATGATGAGAGATTTCACTAGTAAAGCTTCTTTCTGTGCTGTTATGGTATTTGAAGTTTCATCTGCAGAAGAAGCGGAAGCTAGAGCTATCTGGGGAGTTCTAAAGAAAGTAGTGGATCAGAAGATGACGCATATCATCATAGAAAGCGATGCAAAAAAACTGGTGGAACAATTTTCTTCTGGACTTTTTAATGGTGATTCTAGTACGGATGCCATATTCAAAGACATTAAGTTGTATTCTTCTAAGTTATCGTCTTGTATTTTTAGTTTTCAACCTAGAACTTGTAACTCAGTTGCTCATGAGCTAGCTCAATGGGAAAAATGTAAGAAATCCTCCATGTACTGGTCTGTGCATCCTTCCTGGCTAGTACCAACAGTTGAGGGGGACCATTAGCCTTTTTGAAAGCCTTTGATTATAAAAAAAAAAAAAATGCCTGACGCGAGACATATGCCAAACACAACCAAATCTTCTACCACCTATCAACTTTCTTTGGACATTTCCATGCCCACCAAAAATACATTTTTTTTTGTGGAAACACTAATTGATCGCTTACCCAGTACCCTCACCATCCTACACCGAGTTAGTCGTTCCGAGTCTAATATCTGCGAAAATTGCAATGCATCTCCCGATACCGCAATACACATGCTGCTAAAATTCCAAATATTCATGGTAGCTTGGCATCTACCCCTCAAAGAATTATAGACTTACCCAAAACTTTCCCACTTTAGAATCCCTCCACTTAACCATTCAACTACAAACCCGAACTCATACGGACGACATCCACTGCTTATATCAGATTTTGTACTGAGTTTTTTGTTTCCATTCTTATGAACGAATGTAATTTTTCAGCTCTGCAAATCGGGCGACACTGAGTTGACTCAGTCTCTAAAATTTCTATGAGTTTTCAATCTCTTTGAAGCCTATTTCTTTTAGATTTTTCCTTCAATCCTAATCTTTTATTTCAATGTTTTGATTCCACTTTCATTATTGGTTTTTTCTTTGTTTTATAATAGATTTAATGGTGTCTATATGAGCAATTATTATCATTTTCAATCTCTTCTCAGACCTAAAATGCTTTTCTTCTTTTTGAAGTTTATTATTGTTTTGCTAATGGATTTCTAATCTTTTTGCAGGGCCATCTTACCATTCACCATGGGAAGCTTCCATTATTGGGCTTTTGTTTTGATTAATCTCTTTCTGTCAACAATATTGTTGCAGCCAAGCTCCGATTTGATATCATCTCCGACAGCAGTTTTGCAAGCCATCAATCAAAGAATGGTTATTATCAGTATGAACCAGTATTACAGTTTAGATTATGTATATAATCACAATATAGAAGGTGAGTTAATTTACTACGATTCAACAGTGCCGATTCAACATTGTGTGAACCAGAATTTGAATTTTCAAAATTCAATAATTCCCCCTATAGATCAGCGTAATTTGTGGGTCTCCAGCTATCCTCTAAATATTTCCGAGTTGACTGTAATCGACTTCAATGCCAGTATTCGGTATATTTTTTCTTCGAATATATCCTTTCCTTTTTTACCTCTTCATAGTTATAACAATAGAACTATTTTCAGTTATAAATTATTCGATTTTCTCCTTTATATTGAGCTGCAAACAAAGTCTTTTCTCATATTACCTTCTTTTGGAACTCCATTAAGAGATTTAAAACCTAGAGCAATGGCTTCATCTTCAAATACACAAGTTTCTTTTATCACTTCACAAATGAATGAAGCTCGTATCCGTGACTTCAACCAACGTAATCTTAGGAAAGTTGTGGGTTCAACAAGGGCCATATCAGTTGCAAAAGAAGAATGGAAAAACACCTTAATTAGAAAACTGCATTCAAAAGATCCGGTGGAAACAGATACTTTAAGGAAAAAAGTCAATATTCTTTGGAAGCAATATCGAATCAAAAATATGAGAGGTCTGGATAAAAATATTTATCTCTTTCAATTCACATCCAATAAAGTAGTAGAAGCAATTCTCAAAAGAGGTCCTTGGAATGTTCAAAAGAGTCATATCACTCTTGTTAAATACAATCCTTCAATTGATGTAAAGGATCATGATTTTATCACCAGGAGTGGAATGTGCAATTCAAAAATATTCTTCTTGAACATCATGCAGTACCTGTCATTGATGAAGCTTTGGTAGAATTGGGTCCTAAAATATGGACACAGCCTGATAATTATCGTCCAGATTCTGGCACTGTTATAACTGCAAGGGTTAAGATTGACCTCAAAAAGCCTATGCACAGAGGAGGAGGATGGAACACTGCAGCTGGTGGAGTTACATGGGTTCGGTATCACTGGGAGAGACAGCCACACCTTCTTTGTAATCATTGTTTCACAGTAGAGCATAATGATGAAGAATGTGAAAATACTGAGCTGGATCTAAAGATTAGGAGATACACTAATGAAGAATATATCAGTTACTGCCATAACTTAGAAAGGCATTATGGAGTGGAAATAATTGAGGATTTGGACCAATTGATGCAACAAATCTGTGAAGCAAGTCGTAAACAGCTGGAGGAACAAGAGAAGGCAGAGAAATTAGCAAAATAAAGGAAAGCAAAACGATCTAGAAGTGATGATGATACTGAAACTGAAAGTAACATTGGTCACAATACTGGTTCTACTGATAAAATACATAATTTTGATGGCATGGATCATGATTTGGCTGAGGAAGGAGATCAACCTGCAAGAGAGAACTCTCATGGTATGGTGGAGACCTCTACTGTTGTGGTAATATTCTCAATAAACCTTAACTTTCTGCATAATTTTCAACTTTTGATTTCTAACATTTCTTTAAATATGAAGATCTTATCTTGGAATGTTCAAGGCCTATCCAAAAAATTCAATAAAGATCAATTATTTGTTCTTGTTAAGAAACAATCCCCTGATTTTCTATTTCTTATAGAAACTAAAGTAGACAGTGAAATAGTGGTTTCTCTAGCAATTTCCCTAGGCTACTGTAATCATGTTAATATTAATAGAGTTGGTCTTGCTGTAGGTTTAATTCTCATGTGGAAGGATGGCATATTTTGTGATATTCAACATATCTCCAATAATATGATACGTGTCATCACTAGAATAGATCCTAGTAAACCAGAAGTTCTCATAACCTTCATGTATGGCTCCACTTATTTTGATAAAAAGAAAGAGCAATGGGATTTTCTGATGAAAATTAGTGAAAATATTTTGCAACCCTGGTTAGTTCTAGGTGATCTAAACTTTCATCTCCATGATGTTTCTGAGGCTTCTAATTATTCTACTGAGGATATATATGTGCAAGAAAAAATGAACAATTGTGGTCTTATGGATATTGGCTATACATGTAAGAATTTTACCTGGATTAGCAATAGTTTTGGAACTGGTAGTAGGAAATCTAGAATTGACATGGCCTTAGGTAATAGTTATTGGTTCAGTTGTATTTCTCAATCCAAGCTTTTACACTTAGTTCAAACTGGCTCTGATCATTGCCCCATCATGTTACTCCCAAAGGAAATGGATAGCAACTCTTGGAGACCTTTTAAGTTTTTTGCTATGTGGATGAAACATTTTGCTTTTAAGAATCAACTTCAGATTGCTTGGGATACTAATATTAATGGATCTATTGCTTTTAATTTGAGCAATAAACAAAAAAGAACTAGGAAAAGATTGTCTCATTGGAATAAAGTTGAGTTTGGAGACATTGATAGGAACGTTAATAATCTACAAGCTCAACTTGAAACTATTCAGAATGATATGTCTTATAATTCTCAGCATGATAATATTGTTGCTATCACTAAGAAACTTGATGATTGGTTTAATATTAAGGAAGATTTCTATAGGAAAAAATTTGGTGATTCTTTTATTACTGAAATGGATCATAATACCAAATATTTTCACACTCTAGCTAATAGAAGAATGTGTAGGAAAAATATTGATTGTCTTTGTGATACTAATGGTATTTGGTATAGTGATTCTAAAGATATTGCTAATTTACTTGTGGATCATTTTGCTCGGGTTAGTAAAACCACTGTACCAGTGTTTACTGACATTACTTCTGATATTCTTCCTACCATTATTACTGCTCAAGATAACAACAATTTGACTAGAATTCCTACTATGGATGAAATTCACCAAACAATCAAACATATGAGTGCTTGGAGTTCCTCTGGGCCTGATGGGTTTCAGGCAGGCTTTTATCAATATAATTGGGAGATAGTTGGTAAGGATATTATCACTGCTGTTCAGAGTTTCTTTGAAACAGGTTATATGTCTAAGGAGTTTAATAAAACCTATCTTAGTTTGATTCCTAAAACTGATAATGCTAAGAGTCCAGCGGATTTTAGACCAATAGGTTTGTGCAACACAGTTTATAAAGTCATATCTAAGATTACTGCTGATAGAATTAAACCCTACTTAAATCATCTTATATCTCCTTTTCAAGTTGCTTTTGTCCCAGATAGAGATATTCATGATAACATTATTGTTGCTCATGAGATGATACATACCATGAAACATAAAGAGGGTCATAGTGGAACAATGGCCTTAAAACTTGACCTTTCTAAGGCCTTTGATAGAATTGAATGGAATTTCCTTCTAGGTGTTCTTAACAATTTGGTTTTGATGCTAAATTATGTGGTTTCATAGAACAATGTATATACACTACAACTATTTATGTGCTTCTGAATGGTTCTCCCACTCAAAGTTTCTCTCCAACTAGAGGTATTAGATAGGGTGATCCTCTTTAACCCTATCTCTTCATTCTTTGTATGGAATTCTTATCTAGATTGCTCTTAAATGCTGAGACTAATCACTTAATTTCAGGTGTAAAAGCAGATAGGAATACACCAGGTATCACTCATCTTATGTTTGCTGATGATAGTTTGATTTTTACTAAGGCAGGTATGCACAATATAGAGGGTATCATGGGTGTTCTTGACTATTTTAGCAATGTTTCTGGACAGATGCTCAACCTAGACAAATCCAGTGTTTACTTGATTCATAACATTCCTCCAAGTTATAAAAATTTCCTAGCAAGAGAACTTATAATGACTGAAATGACTGACACTGATAAATACCTGGGTGTGACTTTTGTAGCGCCCCCTAAGCTAGCAGCTGACTAATCCAAGAGATTAACTAAATAAAGAGGCACTACAAATCTAATTCAAATACTTAAACATTCAATTAAGAAATCTGCTACAAAACTTATCCCAAAACTAACCCCGCTCAGAATATATATACATGAATTTCTCTCAAATGATACATATACAATAGTCATTTGGTTTACAAATACAATAAACAACATAATAAACATAGCAGAAGTTAACTAATTAACGGAGTCAACACTTGTGGCTTTCGCTGCGCAACTCTGATTTGTCTCTGAAAACTGAAAGTGGGAATAATTAACATTTAACTTCTAAGTAATCATAAACAAGATTAAGAAAAATAATAATGTTTTCTCAGACATTAAATAGTGACCAAGTCACTGAGATACACAAACACAAATATGGACAAGCTCTTTCTTCAAACAAACTATACTATGGTTGTGCAATTCCGAACTCGCAAATCCACACCTAATCGTAAATATGGATATCGACAATTCTGAACTCGCAAACTGTCGACCGATATAAGCATGAAAGCTGAATTCATGTAGATATAAATGTGAAAGAGCATATCCTCACAGAAGTAAACAAACATGTATATGGACAAACTCCTTCTTCAAACAATGTATAATATGGTTGTGCAATTCCGAACTCGTAAATCCACGCCTAATCGTAAATATGGATGTCGACAATTCCGAACTCGCAAATTGTCGACCGATATAAGCATAAAAGCTGAATTCATGTAGATATAAATGTGAAGGAGCGTATCATATATACCACAAGTGGAAATTCTCATTTCCCATAACAATTCATAATGACATACCTTACAAGTCTTTTCCATTTCATGGAAAGATTCAAAGAATCAACAGAATTATCATAATGCAATTTAAATAAAGCATGGAATGCATAGACAGACAATGCATGGTTTGTTAAATATAAACTTTTGTAAAAGAAACAACAATGGTTACAAAAGAGTCAAATGTATTCCCACCTCTTTTGATGATAAGCCACGCCTACCTCGAGATCCACGATCCACTAGTTCATCCTTTGAATAGATAGTTATTAATATAGACTAATTGTTAATCACACAAGAACTCTAAGAATCTAGCCAAAATGGCTCATACAAGAATCATACAAGTCTATCTAATGGTTATAAGCCCATTTATGACTTTACACCTTTTTATTCTCTATCTTTAGTATAGCTAAGGTTTACCAGTTCAATTAGGTTGGTTCTATAGTCCATTAGCTAAGTCTTATAAAGATCTACAACTCCGTAGAAGGAACCAAAGGCTAATTGGACCGTAAGGGATCCAAATCATCAATATATTGTAACTAGTCCTAAGCCCAAGTCCATTAAACAAGTCCACTAATCCAAGGCCTGATCTAAACTGGTCAACTAACAGTCACTAACAGTCAACATGGCCAATTAGCGGGCAACGTCTAATTAAGGTCAAAATCCTGGTCAATTGGTCAAAGTTAAATCGGGGTCAACACAGAGAGTCGACTCAGTCAGATAACCGAGTCAGACAGGTAACATGATTCTGGTACAGGCCCTTGCTCAGTCCAAACTAAGCATCAAAATACTCATGACTCAAACTAAGACTTCCTAATAACCAACTTCTATTTTCTTATTTCAATTAAACCATATTAATCACAGAGCATCAACTTTGCACATTGCACATTCAATTTATCTAACTTCAAATTACAATACAAACTAAGCTTACCCGCAATTGCAGTAGCAAGCCTCCTTTGGAGCTATTATCTAGTCTCTACAATCATCATTACACCCATTCAACCTGAAGTAACACATCACCATCTCCATTATACCAAACTCAGATTGACTCTTGCAAACAGCTACAACAATATTCTCACTCCCTGTACCACCAATACACAACTCAGTTGAACACACACAATTTAGTCACCACTAAACCAGTCGAGTCTTTGCTTGATCTATAACTTCAACTGCAACCCTCATTGCATCACTGAGTACTCCAACCATCATCTACAATTCATATACCTCATACAGTTCTTTCATCTACAAACAGCTACAATTCCAGCTACAACTCATTTCACTTCATCTGCACCAATAACACCACCCTCTTTAGATAATTCATCTTATGTCTTGGACACAAATCATAATCCTCCACAGCTGTTCAACCTTCACCTAATTCATATTTATCTCCCTCTAGACTTATCTCAACTCAAGAACACTCTTTCCATCTGTAACTCAATACTCTAACACCAACTCCCTTGTCATGTTCATTACATTGACTTCACAATCACAAACTTATTCATGTCCTGAATTCCATTTCCACCATATCCCAGACACAAACAAGAACCATCACCACTACAAAACTCTAAGTACTACATATCCATTCATTCTCAATATGATAAATCTCATTCTACCCCTGGTTTAACAGCATCACCACCAATGATTTATAATTCCACGTCCACGGCAAACCCCTTTCTCAATTTTTACGTCACCCACCACATCAAGAACTCAAAACTAAAATGAATAACTACACTAAATTTGCTAATAATAAATCTTACCTCGATACAATAACACTCAGGCAATTGTATTCAATCTCTTCTTCACCTCGATTCAATGCAGCAACTCATCACAACTCATCAACAAATTCAATAATCTTCAACACCACCAATGGTTCTATGAAAAACCCTAACAAATTCCCAATCCTCTATTTTTCTAATTCGAATTCAAGACCTAACCCTAACTTCCATATTAATCATACCCATCTCAAATCTTCTCCTTAAACTCTCAATTTCATCTTCAAACTCTTATTCTGAATTTCCCCTAACCCTAACTTCACTGATTCTTCCTCAAAACAGTTATACATCTTCAATTAAACAACAACCCTTTAATCTTCATTTATCAACAACCTAATTAACCTATCCATTCCATACGAATCAAAATACACCGTTTACAAACCCTAACTGGATTTCCTCTGTTAATTATCCGATCCCAAATTGTTCTCTTTCTTATTTCACAACAACATCGCCACCATCCTGATAGATACATCTTCATCAACTGACCGTGCTCAACAAATCGCTACGCATGACTCTCAAATTCTCCACAGAGAAGAATAGAGAAAGAAAGAAACAGAAGAAGAAGAAAGAGAAGAAAGAAGATGAAAATCTACTCGACTAGGATAAGACTAAAGAGATTTGCTAAACCACACACTCAGCTAGATAAGGGTATCCCAGGTCGGCAAAGCTGCAAAATGACTAATTTGCCCTTTAAACAAAGCTGATGATATCTTCTCCCTCTGGTATCCGAATGACACGTTCGAGCAGCCCATTTCGCATAACTTTTCGAGATAAATCTAACGATCCTATTTTCGTATCTAAATCGTTGTTAGGTTAATCTATTAATTAACGTTCGTGTTAAACTAATTGAATTATTATCAGATAATAGTCTCTTGACTAGCGTTGACGAGCTTGAGGGTCCTTACAACTTTGTTAATTGGTAGGGATAAAACCAAGGTTTTAAACCTCTTATTCAATATTTTGGCACTAGACTAAAGTTTTGGAAAGGTAAGACAATGAATCACTCTGCTAGAACAACTATGGTTAAACATGTTTTGAATGCTTTGCCTACTTATCAAATGGGGTGCTTTAGAATTCCTAAAACTATGATAGATCATATGGACTCCATCCAAAAACACTTTTGGTGGGGACATATTGATAATAAGGGTCTTTGTTTGATAGGATGGAACAAGCTGCATGTTCCAATGACTCTTGGTGGCCTTGGTATTAGGAACCTTGAACACTTTAATACAACTTTGTTAACTAAGGTTGTTTGGAAAGCCTGTAATAATGATAGCTCTTTGTGTATGCAGATTGTTAGAGCCAAATATGGTAAGAAGGGTAATTTACTTCACCCAGATAAATCAAAAGAGGGTTGCTATTGGCTTTGGAGGAGTATATACTCTGGCATTGAAGTTGTGCAACAACATTCCAAATGGATTGTTCAATGTGGCAAAAAAATTAAAATCTGGCTAGACAATTGCATTATTGGTCTTAATAGTCCACCTGTTCCAACTGTGGGACTTTCTATCTTTGTTTCTTTTACATTTGTTTGTGATTTATTCTACCCTGGTACTAGAGTTTGGAATGAACAAATTATTAGTGCTATCTTTGATGTAGAAACTTCTAATGCTATTCTCAGTATGTATGTGCCTGATACAGGGGAGGATTATCTAATCTGGAAACCAGATAGGAGAGGTAAGTTTTCTATGAAAAGTGCATATAGTGCACTCTGTGCTGAAGATGTTATTAATGCTATCATAGGTGACACGGTACCTACAGAGATTTGGAAAAAACTTTGTCACTTTAAAGTTCCTCATAGAGTCCAATTATTTATTTGGAAATGCCTGAAAAATATTGTGCCTGTTAAGGGAACATTATATTTTTATAAGGCTGATATAGATTCTCAATATAGTTTTTGCAGCAGCAACACTGAAACTATTAGTCATCTACTGGTGGAATACTCTTATGCTAGAGTAGTTTGGAATGCTTTAAATGTGAATATTTCATATATTATACAAAACTTTAACTCCATATATCTTGGTTTTATTCTAACACAGATGAAGGCAATAATAGTTTTCTCATGACTGATTCTATTGTCATCAAACTTATGTGTGCAGTTTGGTACATATGGAAGGATAGATGCAGTTGGATTTTCCAGACTGTAAAACCTAATGTTCACAGTTCTCTTACTAAAATCTATAATCTGATTAAACAATGTGAATCTGTTTCTGTCTCATCTAGTGTTTCTAGCAGCAAGCGTATTCTTCCTAAAATTTGGTTTCCACCAGATACAGGCTATATTAAAGTCAACATTGATGTTTCTTATGTTTATGAAACAAAAAAGGGTATCATTGGACTAATAGTTCGTGATCATGCAGGGCATGCACTAGTAATGAAAGGTTTTAGCTTGGAAGAAGAAATGGAAGCTGAGGTTGGAGCAGAACATTTTGAATGTAAAGCCTTGATCAAAGCTGTAGAATGGATAGAAGAATATGGATTCAATAAACTGATAATTGAGACGGACTACGAGAACTCGGTGAACTCTATACATATGGAAGACCCACAAGTGCACTGGATCAATCATCACCTTTTTCTTTCAGTTAAAAACAAATTTTCAATTCATGAATTCTAGTTTTGCAAGTTAGTTAATAGATTAAGTAATAGTGTGGCTCAGGAGTTAGCAAGAAAAGCTAGACTTGAAGCTAGTAGTTTCTCTTTTGTCTCGAATTTTCCTCCAGACATTGTTAAGTGGATTGAGGATGATCATGTTCTCTCTGGAAGAGTTTAATCAATAAAATCTTCTGTTAGCATCAAAAAAGAAAAACATTCACTGCTTATATTGCCACATTAATTTGTTTTCTTTTTTGGTAACTGTAGCTCATTAGGATTGAGCTTGTCTACCGAAAAAACCACAACACTTGACAAAGATTGAGAAGATCGCACTGCAGTCAAAACAGGTGTTTACCTGGGATGGAGAGGTACCACCCCCACATAGGGACGAACCCAGAAATCTTGGTAGGATAGGGCTGGAATTTTTTTTATCTTTATTTTTGAAGCATAGTGGAATATTATTAGTCGTCAATGCGGCCGAATGCCGCGTAAATTTTTTTGAACGAGTTACATAAATAATGGTTAGCTAGAATTTACCTGTAAAATAGTAGATACATAGACAAACACAACGTTAAAATCCACAAGTTTTAATTTTGAAAAGTGATTGGGGAAAGAAATTTATGATTTATAAAGAAAAAATGGGAAAGTAAATGGATGTGACAAAGAAAATTCTATGTTTTAAACAAGTTTTTGGGCTAAAAATTAATTATGCTACAACTATAAGGATTAATTATAAATAAAGGTTGGCTAATTACTAATTCTTAAAATAAAGGTGGTCTAACTACTAGTTTTCAAAAAATTACCAATACTAAATTTTTAACTTGCTAAAAATAGGTGCGGGCTATAGCCCTGGTTAGCCCCTTACTAGGCCCGTCCCTGCCCCACACCTCCTATACATTCCACAGATCCCAAATCCACATTCTAATCGGCGCGGTACAACAATAATATCAACCGGACATGTACTCCCGAGGTCACAATTAATGGATTGAAATTTATGCATATACAACGACTACATCGGGGACCTATAAAAAGTGGTTTTATATGCAGAGATTCCACGACTACAACACATCATTCAGGAATCACCACTCTTTTTATGGAAGAGACATAGTCCAAACTCATGCCAACCAGAACAACGAGAGACCGTCATATATTGTAATTGGTGACTCAGTGGGTAGAATGTATACTCGTGCAGCACTAAAAAAAATTAATGTTTCAAAGAAAAAAAAAAACTTTGACACTTGTCAGAAATTAGCTTGAAAATCATCAAGAGTGGTATGATGGTTCTCATGTTCCCTCCCAATACAGACATCGGGGTTCGAACCCTTATATAGTTTTAGAAATCCCTAATGAGAGACCGCTGTTCTAAGATATCAAAAAGCATGAAATTAGCTCTTGAATCATTTAAAATGTAAGAATTACAGTCTATTTAAAAAAAACTTGTCTTTATTAAAGAGAGTTGTCGTAAAATTACATTACATTAGAGACTGATACGCGAGCTAATGTCTAACTTTCATCGGCAACTAACGTGTAACTATGTTAGCGAAGAGTAGAAGAGCAGGAGGATGTTATATCTAGAGAGAGACCAAACCCATGATCAGTAGTACCACTGGTTAGATTAGTGTAGGAATCATCGTACTTGAGTTTTAATGGTTTTGAAGCATTTCTAAATAAAGAAAGAGACAATGAGCTATCGACAACTTCGTTTTGATGATCTGCAGCAGCATATGATTTTAGTGGTTGTTGTGAGTAATGCGAGCCTGGAATCATGCGTTCACTTCCAGTATATTCATTTGGGAGGTCTTTATTCATCTCTATTTCTTTATGCATTTCATAGCCACTCTCCTGCAATTTCAGATAATATATTAGCAGATCAATTTCATATCATCTCTGCGAAAACCATGCGTCTATAAAACAGAAGGCTAAATATTTTTTTAAAGTTTTTTGAGAATCTAACGCCGAATATATATACGCGGGTTGTGGGCGCTATAGTGCATATACCTAGGCCCAACAAATACGACTTGGCTCATTTTGGTATGGATAGGATAGGATTAGGATTAGGAGAGGGAGAGGGAGAGAGATGTGTTACTTGGGGGGAGCAGCTTTTAAGAAGTCCAGTGCAGATGATGTAGGATTTTGGTTTCCTTATCTGGCATTCTGAAGTCACTACAATACTTCCATCATTTTCGTGGTGGTTGTTTGAGGCGTAGCTCTGGTCAGCCTTATGATGATGATGGTATTCAATGATGCCTTTCTGTTTGCCTGTCCATCCTAACTTATTTTTCTCTTCGTAATTCCTGTTCAAAATAATGTGCACGTAAAGTAAAATCAAAGAGTAATCCAAAATATAATTTGTAGCTTTCATTTAGGACCGTAAAACAGACTGCAGCACATCCTAATGCACTGTGAAGCTATACGCATTTAGAATTTCAACATTTCTCTGGCTTGCAGTTTGTCACCCGGTTCTATATGAATCCAAAGATGACGGGTTGAAATTTAATATATTTACAAACCCTTGATGATGTCGACGATGCTGCGGGGGGGGGGGGATGATTTACTTTGTCATTCTTTTTGGCCGCTCTAGCTGCCTCTGAATTTATGCATGAGGCACCCCAAAAAATAAATCAAAAAGATTAAGAAAATAATTAAAATGGAACTAATATTATCCGTTAATTTTTCCTTAGCCTACAAAGGGTGCGTGAGTAATGCTAATGAGCGTAATTTTGATGATCAAGCAGTCCCAAAGAATGAATGTTCTCTTTACATGCACCAATACTTAGCGCATGTATTAGGCATGACTCATGCATGCCATTGTTGTCAAGCAAAAAATTAAAGTGCTAGTTAATTTAGCTAGGGCTTCATTTTGAGATACCTTGGATCATCTGTTCCTGCTTCATGCTCCTGTACATCTGTTACTCATCAACGCCATATACCACACTTATTAAAACCCTAACGTTTTAACTTGCTATTTAGCAAGCTAGATCATGAACAATCTATATGGTTGCATATAACATATTCATATTAACATATAGATCCAGCAGATCGCTAGAAATGCTATCAAGCTGGCGCAGTCTGACCACATACCTGAAGATGACTCTTAACATGTGATATCGTAAGTCCCCTTACATCCATAGTTTCTAACACCAACTTTGGTGTAGCCTTTGTAATCCCGTAAACCAATAGAAAAGAACCAAAAAGAACTAATAATTGGAAGATTAGCAGGTCTTATCTTAATACGAGCCTTCCAAGCTTTTCTTATTTGACCAAGTTTTGTCAAGAACACTTGAAAAATATATGTAGTTAGAGAAAGGAAGGATACTACTACTTACTTTCTTCTCCACCAAGGCGATGGACTGCATGAAGAAAGACATCATGAAGATCCGGTGTCCACGGAAGTCGTGGTACCTTTGATCTAACATAAGGTCTTACAGTTCTTGATATCCAACTATTTTCCGGTACTATATTTTCGAGACGTTGCAAACCAAATTCAGTATCTGTTGGGTCTGGTGGCTCAAGTCTTAGATCAAGTGGAGAAGATGGTGGCCTCTTTAGGTTTAGTGTTATCTCACAAATTTCCTCCATCTTCTCTGAGAGAGAAAGATAGAGAGATAGAGGGTTGAATGTTCTTCAATGGAGAATGAAACTATGTTTATATATGTCAACAAAAGAGAATAAATACCACATCTAGAGAGAATTAGGAACCTGTTTGTCTTTATATGTACAGCTTCCACAACCACCTTCAGTTTTTGGAACAGGTTTGAACCGATGAGAGGATTATTCTCTAATCCTAGTGAAAATACGAATATAATGTCTTCATGATTGGATGAGTTAACATCATTAACCTTAACAATAATCTATGTTAATTACCATCCTAATTATTGAACTCGAGTTTGTTTTGATCACACTATTTTCACTGTAAGTCACTCTTAATTTACCCGTTCGCTTTATCATGGGGTGTTTCATTTTCTATCTAAAGAGGCTTAATTTGTAGCTGAGTTCTAACCGAGTTGTTTAACTTATATACTTCGGCAAATACCAAATTTGTTTATGATTAAATCAAATATGTATAGAGACTAAAAACGCATTACAATGATGTAATATGTAACACAATTGTTCAACGCATGTGCATTTTGAATCACTATGAAGAAACTTTGAAACGTCTGGTTATTCCATGCAAGTTAAGATGTTAGTTCAAGAAATTAAATACCTTGAATAGAAAAGACAAAGCAAGAGGTTAAAAGTTGAAACTACAAACGTAAGCAATGCATGGCCCTTCATCAGGAAACATATCTCCTGGAATAAAAAGAAGAAAAAAGAACTTCATTCATTCATCATTCTTCAGAATAATCAAATTCCTCTTATTCCGGTTTATCTTTTAGCAAACATTCAATACAAATTCTTTGCTCTGCTTTCTTCTTTTTCAAATTTGGAATTTATAACTATTCCAGTTACTTACAGACACGTGGTTTATAGTTTCTTCGACATGCCTCGCATGTCGACTTTCCTGTATACGACGACACGTCCAACTTACAAGAAAAACCGTCATCATCGTCGGTTTCTTCATTCTACTTCTGATTAGCTCAGGAATTGAACGAGTTGTGACGTGAGTACTGAATGTTTTCTTCTGCTTACTGTCAAATTAGGTGAAACAGATTTTCGCATATATGTCGGTATTTGCCTCTTCTCTGCTTCCAAATGTAGAATTCAGTTTTGGAAGATTTCAGTTCTGCAAAGGACTCCTGCAGTGGTTGCTAATGGGCATTATTCTCTTATGGTTCAGGGTAGGAATAAGGATGAGAGCTAGCCACTTCAAAAGAATGAGAGAGTTTCTGGAAGAAATCATTGTGGTAAATTTAAGTGGCATCTTGTAACTTAGAGCAGGGCCGGCCCCATAGGGTAATCAGGGAAAGGCCCAGTTTAGGGCAGCAAAGCCTAGGGGCAGCAAAAGCCTGATTTTACACTAAGGGGTATTCTTAGAAATGAATGAAACTTAGGGACTAACTGATGAACTACAAAAGTATTTGGAGGCAAGAGCTTATTTGATATTAATGTTTGGGGACTCATATCGATGATTCTTCTATAAACTTGTTAAATATTTTTTAGTTTTTGACATACATTTTTTTTCTTTTTGCTTTTCTCTTTTGGAGCCTAAAATTAAAGAAGAAAAGTGTTCTAGATAGCTATTTAAATTTTTTATATTGTTTTAAATCATTGATCATTGATGATTCGCTCTTTTTCTAATTCTAATGCACATTTAAATAGAGAATAATAAGGGTTTATATTTTGGTCAGAAGATGTTGGTTATTTTTGATCGATCTATTTTACCATAATTAATTCAGAATTTTTTGTTATTAATTCTAAAATTCAGAAATCTTTTTAGGACATATTGGCGCTGTTTACTTAGTTGCTTTTGGTGTTTTTATGAAACTGTTAAGTGATAAACCTTTGAAAGATTGGGATTTAGGGTTCTAAAATAAAGAATGATAATCTTTTATTATCAGAGTTGCGTAAAAAAAAATTTTTTGGGGGCATCAAAAAAAAATTCTGCTTTAGGGCAAAAATTTCTCAGGAACGGCCTTGCTTAGAGAAGAACCGAGTATACAGGATTTTCATCTAATGCAAATTTGGACGGGACTGGAAATTTTTAGTTTGAATAAGATCTGAAAAATCGGTTGAATTTTTCCTCATTTAAATTATACTTCTATTTCGTTCCAATTGTGATTACAACACCATGGATAAATTGCCTATAATATGAAGAAATAGAGTGATGCAAACAGGGGAGTAAAAAAAATGAACCTAATACATGCTTGAGTTAAGCAATATCACCAGCTGAGCAGCAATAGGTAGTCTCTCTGTTCTACAAAGAACATCTCTCTTGATACAAATCCGAAGAAGCGTCACCCTTTCGTGACAGAATCAAATCTTCTAAATGGAATCAAAGAGGCCTAGTTTTACGACCTGAGGCACGACCACAGAGAAGGGCGTTCTTTGGAATGGGGTATTCATCTCTCCATGATCTTGCTGGGGAGAAAACACGAAGATAGAATTGCTGACCCAAGTATTGCCGAGCCCAGTTCTCAGACCTTATGTTCCACATTCCAACATTATCCAGACCCATGTAAAGTGCAGTCCATGACTTGGGATATACCTGCAACAAGTTGAGACCCAAACAGCATAAGGAAAAAGAACCAACAGCATGCCACTTTGCAGCATATATAATTTGAGTTGGAACTTCTATCTACCTGAACGGTGCAACGGGAAGCTGTGTCCCTCAAGTTGTAATTCAATCTACTCGCAGGAGTCCATTGCCCGCCGTCCATTCTGTTCATTCCACAAAACTTTCACAGTTTAAAAATCAAAGGGTTTAAAAATAAACACAATAAAAAAAAATAAGATGCAAATTTCAAAAACAATCACCAACCAATGTAATCTTACCCGACAACGAAGAAATTATATCCATCAACATGCCACGACTGGACAGTGTCTTCTGGGTTCTCAAAAATAATCTCTACAAAGGCCCGAAAATCAGCACCCATTACTGAAGTTTGGAGGTAACCACCGCCACCAGTGGGATTGTCAGGAATGCTTCCAGGGTTGACACCTCCAAGATTAAAGTAATCGGCGAGTTTCAATGGCGTGTCCCCAGGGATGAAGGATACACTATTCACAGCAAACCTCTGCTTGCCATTGATTATTGGAGCAGAGTTTGCAAGCCTAATTGTGCGGGTGGTGTTGATCAATCCATAATGGTAAGAGCCTTGTGGATTGGGTCTGGCTGCACTAGCTGTTAGATTCCACCTGGTTTAAGATGGTACATAAAACAGTAACTCGTCAAAGATGTTGATATGAAAATCAGGAACTCTCTTTGCATCAAGTTCTGTTGGCGTTATATAACAGAGATTTGGTGAAGGTGATTTTACCTGATAGATCTGGCCTGGTTAAGAGACCAATCAATTTGAATGGTTGGACCACCTGGAGGAGGACCAGAAACTTTTCCACCTGAATTACTGTAATGTAGAGTGGACGTAGCCATAAGCACTGGAGTGGTGAATCGTGATGAGGCTACAATGTAGTAATCATTTGGTGGCTGATCCATGGTTACCAAGACGGAATAGGACTGACCCAAATGGACATCTAGGGAAGAGTAAGTGTTCTGAAGTGTGTGGGAACCTTCGATTTCAACCAATTTCATCTTATGTCCTTGGATTCTAAAATTAATTGATGATGCCAACCCCACATTTGATATTCTGAACCTATATGTCTTACCTGCCAACAAACAATGACAAAATTTAAATATAAGCAAACGAATGGCAAAATTTATCAAAACTATAATAGCAAGCAGGTGGACTTGTATTGCGGTAAAACAAAGCTTCAGTTTTCTAAGATAAATGACATGCACCCTGGACTGACCATCAATAACCGAGTGTACACATGGTATTGCCATTGTATGTATGCCCTAAATATAATTCAATAAATTTACCTTGTTCCACAGTGAAAGTATGTCCATTTGATCCACGGCCATTGATGAGAAGTCCATCAGGTAAAGGAAGATTACTTCCACCATCTAAAGTTGCTTTCAAATCCTAAAAATTATGCACACAAAAATGTTAAGATTTTTGAAAGAGGAAAAAAAAACACTAGTTATCTACTAATAAATGAGCTTGAAATAGTAAATGGAATTTAACTTACAGTGTGGCTTGATTTGTACCAGTCACCAGCCAGAATAAAGAAATCACCAGCTGGAGGTGGGAAAGGAACTGGAATTCTAGGTCTACTTGCAATAGTGATACCACCAAACCCACCAGCAGCTTTATGGAAACCAGTTGATGGGAAGTAAAAGAAACTACCAATTTGATCCTTGACTTGAAGAATGTATGTGAAATTCTGACCAGGAGGAATTGGACAATTTGTTCCTGGCATTCCATCTTGCCATGAATTCCTTCTCTGTTGTAATCCATTCCTAAACAAAATAAAAACCCACCAACATAATCATCATCAACTGCCAAACTTCTCATGAGAAATTGAAATTTAACAGAGCATTAGATAATCTTAGGGTTTTAGTCATTCATTTGGGGTTTGGTATTTTTGATTCAAACTCCTCCGTTGGATCAATGATTCACCTAGTCAATATGGTGGGACCACCAACCATGTGATGTGACCCTGAGGTTTTGGTCATGATATCATAAACTCAGTACGGCGGCGTGCAGTGAATCATAAAAACCCACAATTTATTTATATTTTGTGGTAAAAAAAACCTTTACTTTAGCAAATTAACAAGACTGCCATATTAGCACACTGTGCAAATAGTGCAGAACAAACGTCCAGCGATTGCCTAGTTCAAGTCAACAAGATTCAGCCACCATCTTAGTTCGAGTATTTTACTGCAGTAGATTGAGTTATACCAACAAACTCAATCTGGAAACGTGGATGAGTGGATCTGATACATGTGTTTTGTATGATTTACTGAATAGATACTTTCCTATGCATTTATGACAAATATATCCTTTATATTCTTTTAATTGACCATTCCATATAATTTATGATTTTGAATGTAGTATTAAATTTATAATCTTTTCAAAAACGAAAGAATAATGCATTAAGATGGATCTGGTCTTTCTCTAATCCGTGATTGACGATTGTTTTGCTACATTCCATAATATAAAAAAATCAGGAGTCAATGAAACACTTTGTTTGATGAGTGAGGTTGTTTCTTACCAAGAGAGGAGGAAAGGTTCAGTTAAGTTGTTAAGGACATTGATAATCAAGTTATCATTAGTTACACAGTCGATCTGAGGACCAGGAAACTGCCCGTTTATCAAGATCCCCTGCACCAATACCACACATTATCATCAAAACCTATTCATAATTCATTTTGATTTTTTAAGAAATTTCGAAACAACAATAAACTGATAAAATAAATGAAATAATTACCTGTTGTTTAACGCCGAGAGGGTAAATATCACCATAAGTAACAACCCAGTCAAAGAATCTGTAAGGATCTTCGGCATTAATTGAAGAAATAACACTCAAGAACAAGAAAATGATAGAACAGAGTACCCTGTTATTATCTTTCATTTTCTTTCTCTCGGAATCAAAGAAATGAGCTTTTGAATAACAGCCTTTGTTTATCTCTCTGTAAATTTATTGAGGTATGATATCAAAAGAAATGAGTTTCTCAAAAACAGCCTTTGTTTGAACAAGATCTATGGAGAAATGCAGATTCTATGGCACCATTGCAAGGTTATCTAAGAAAAACTCTGGTTATTCTCTCTCTCCAAAGGTATATATGGCTCTGGGTTTTGTATGTCTTTCTGTGATTGAAGCTGTGAGAGAGAAAACCAATGAGTGAAAGGGGTTTTAGATTTCTTTCTTTAACCTCTCTACATTTGTTCGCTGCTTTTGTAGATGGAAAGACGAGTAAGAGAGAATAGATGAGCTGTCAGTGAGGAGTAAAAGAATCGTCCTTCCCATAAACACGGCTTAATTGAAATTTATATCCTGGATTTACATTTTTAACCTTGTACTCATACAGCCTTGGTTGGGATTAATGAGGGTATAGTTGAAAAGTATTTTTTTCTCTTTTCAATAAGTTCTGTCGCTGAAATTTCCTTCAAGAAAAACTTGACATAAAGTTTAGAGGCGAAGAATCTGATCTTTTTGAAAATGAGAAACGGTGGATAAAATTAATACCCGGATGTATCAAACTTGTCGCGTGGTGGGACTCATTAAATTTGGGGTTGGATTGGACGTACCTATGTTATGTGCTACTGCTGATAACTATGGTCAAACCATGTTACGTATGAAATTGGCCATACCTTTCATGTTTAATGCCCGCGGTTTTCAAACCCTCCAATTGTTCAAAGACCCAGTACAGTGTAGTGTTAAGAACATGGACACTCCACAAATTTTTGGTTTTTTTATGGTTAAAATGAAGTTTTAAATGTATCAGAAGTGATCTGGACAGCCGGTGATTTGGTGAACGGTGTCATTAGTATGCCCGTATATAGTTTTTTTACTTTTGTAAATGATGAATCTTGGTATTTCAGAAGATTATTCAGAGCCTCGTTTTGAAAGAACATGTTATCAAAGTTGTGAGATAATACGAGAATAAGCAAGCATGATTCTTTCTCTACGTATAGTACAAAGACAGATATATAAGTACAAAATTGGTTAAAAATATCAAAATCAACAATTCCTGGTGAAACAGACTTGTACATTTTGATACTGTTTATATGGACATGAATCAAAAAAATATTGTTCAATTATCCATTTTGGATATTCCACCCAGAAAAAATAAAATAAAATATCTTTTACCTAAAATAACTCTTAATCCTTTAAACCAAGTTGTTTATCAGCAAACAGACCGACGATTTTCTTTGAAACGTTGGACTCATCTTTTATCAACAGAAACAACACATCGGCGATTTTTTTTCTTCCTTTTTCATATATATAACTCAATCATGATGATGAATACTTGTGGAATCGAAGTTTAAGATGAGGCAACAGAATTGCAGTCGGTGGCGACGGAAAAGTTGGGAATTTATGTTGGATGATGTTGCTGGTTTGTTTAGTTCCACCACTACCTAAGTTCTGATGGGTGTCAGTGAAGAACTGAAACAAGAGGAATGGAGACGTAAGTGATGAGTTGGCAGTGATCTGAAATTAGATATAGCTGCAGTTGTCGTGGGTATAGAGAAGATGGCTATGTCTTGATTAATTGGGGTTTGCTTTGGTTGAATGGGTGGCCTGAACTGGGGTTGATGGTGCTGTTTAATCGGTGATAGCTAGAAACTCAGGAGACTGCAATGGAAACCCAAGGAAAAAAATGAACCTAGGTGTCGTGGTTAGCCTGAAGATGAAGAGGGGTTGATGCTCTAACCGATATTTAGATGGACAGAAGAACGAATTGGCAGAAACCATGAGTGTTGATGTTGTTTGAATGTTGTGTACGCTAAACAGAAAGTGCTCGAGGAGGACAGAAGATTGGAGTTGTTGTGTATGAGAGGGCAATGATGAATTATCAAAGGCAAGAGTACTGCAGAACACGAGGTGATGGTTGGATGACGTGAAGAGATGCTTCTGCTAGTTGTAGTTGTATCGTGTTATTGGTGGATTGTGGTGATTATGGAGCTCATTGGCAGTTTGAGTGTAACAAGGGATTGTGGTGATTGATGTTGGACGATGATTAATCGAAGGAAATACGAGAGTTGATGGTGATAATGCGCATGAACTAGAGTAACTCGCGATATTGGTGGCAGAGATGGTTAGTCTCAGTGATTGAATGATGGTGTTGGAGTTTGCATAAAGATACTCGAATGGAATATGGAATTAATAGAATATCATTTAGATCTGGAGCCTTACTCCTTGTAAAACTAGAACTTTGTAAAGAACGGCAAATAATGTTTTGAGGAATTGAAAAGTTGTTGGTTTTAAGCCTTCCATCCAATATGTTATGATGATAAATCCAAGCAGCAAAGTAAGTTTTATTGGCAGGTCGCTTGCTGATCTTGCCATGAAATAGGATGAAAGTCTGTACATGCCTGACGATCGCTCATTAGCAAGCATCATTCTTTCTTGTGGGAATGTGAATAAAGCTTGAAAAAGTGGGAGTAATCCCCACATCATGGAGTAAACTACTTGAGTAACAATATATGTCAACAGATGCATCACTGATAGACACATTTTTGTGTCTAATTTGTCCTCAATGTCCGTATTGTTGGAACTTTATTTTTGTACTAATATTGTGTTTTTATGTATTTTTATGAAATAAACATCTTTGAAAAATTCGGCTCGAAAAGTTGATTTTGGCACCCGGAGGACAAGTATTATTCGGACTCTTGCTTTTGGATAAGGGGTAACCTAATTACTAAGAGGCACCCCCAGGTCACCCCAAGACAGCTGCTATTCGCACCCCTACTCTGGATAGGGGGCATTCCTTCTCAAATTCGAATTATGAAAATTGACGGAAAGAACCATGCACGCAGCAGATTTGGGTTTTGATTTGTGGACGATTTTTAAAGAGATTCAATCGCTGAATTCTCTTGGGCTAGGCATGTTAAGGCTAAACAGGGTCTGCAAGGGCGTTTGGATCGATCATATTGGGCTAGAATAGCCAGACTAAGTCGAACAGGGAAGAGAGATATTTTGGAAACAGAGAGAATATCGAGTTGTGTTTTTGGAAGATACTCGAGTAAAGAGGGAAGATATTGTACCTAGGAGGATATATATCGATCCTAGAAGATTGAATAACAAAATATCTGTTATTAACGCGTAAACAGAGTCCACAAGGAAAGAAATTTCGGACGTAGCCGTGAAGAATAAAAGAAGATATTGGGAGATATTTCGTGAGATTTGGTGGGGTTGTTACGTATAAATAAGCTTCCTTTGAGTCAGAGAAAGTTTTATCAAGAGTTTGGAGAGCTTTGGGACGCAGCAGGAGCAAAGAAGAAGAACCAGCAGCAATGTCCACCTGCTGATGTTGAAGAGGAGGAAGGAGCTGAAGAACACGAAGAACGGACCAGCCAGGTCCGTCGTTTTTCAGCAGCGTCAACAGTACAGCGGAAGTGTCGTTGTTTACAGCGCTGAGGTGGTATCGTTTGTTTGCTACACATCAGTTTTGTTTCATACAGCGAACTGTAATGCTTATAACTGTTGCGAATCTCTGTTTTAGCATTTTCTCATTTTTTAATCAACTTTTTGAGCTATAAAAATGTATTTTGAGAACATGATTAATATGAGTAGCTAAATCCCAACACTGGGATGATGGAGGAAGCCGTTCTTTACGCATACAATAATTATATTTAATTCTTTTTTGACTACTTGCACTTTTTATAAATTGTTTTATGATTTTTCTTAATTGGTTGTGATATCGTATGATGATGTATGCTTGGTCTTAGTGCTTTTGATGCGTCATGCTAGTGATATACAATAAATCTTCTAAAAATCTACTTTGGCAAGAATAAGAGTCGATATCATTTGAGCTATAATTGTTTGGAATAAATATATGAATTGTATGAATGATTAATGGTGGAATCCTGATTAGAAAGAGACCTATAGGGTATCGCGCTTATTAGGAAAAAATTTCGAAGGATATCGGTTACTTTATTAAGCACACCGCGAAGTTCATGATGGTTTATGTGAGTTGAATGCGTGACTGCGCCGCCTTGTGATAGCGGTGAGGCCTTGGGTATCAAAGCTCCACTAAGCTTCCCTCGCCTCTATTCAACTTACTTTGACTCGGATTGATTCCAGAGGGGTTTGCTCAAATTGCAACGAATTCCCTTTCGAAAGATAGAAGCTGGACTAGAAACAATCTAAGTGGAGCCATCATGCTTTTTGTTTGCTAGAATTTATAGGTTTGATTTGGTCGAGTCAGCCTTGTTTGTGATTGTGTAGAATTCCTTTGTAGTTTGTGTTTCTTCGGTGATGAATCCTTTTGAGGAGATGCCACCTGCGATGACGTTGCGAGAATATATGTCTAGAAATTCTCGTTATCAAGAGACGTCTTCGGAAATGACTCTTGGTGAATATATGCGTGGGCAGCGATATATGGATACTCCAACTTTTATTGAGGAATCACCTCTAACGATCTATGAGAAATATTATAAACATAGACCATGTAGTTGGAAACAAAGCTTGAGAATTCGTGAATATCAAAAATTATATTGTGATGATGAGGAGGAGGATAGTGTTGATAATGATAATGATATTTCTAGTTCAAATCCAAATAATTTTAATAATTATTTACCTATTCAAAAGGACGAGGATTTGACTAGAAATACCCCCATTTTAGACGATGATTACGAAGCTGATGATGGTTTAGAGGAACCAGTTTATCTTGAGAGTACTGTTTTCGAGTCAAACGATTTAGAAACAATAGTCTTAGACTCTTAGATGAACTCGTAGAGATTAGTGAGGATGAACCTGACTTAGAAAAATCAATTGCCGACCTAGAAATTAGGGAGGTTATGACCAGTCTATCTAGAGACGCCGAAAACTCTAAGTTTGGGGGTGATTATCACTCTCCATTTGCTTTAACTCTTAAAAATATCCCTCACTTGGGACTTGACATCAATGCCTCACCCATCTTACGAGACTATCTTCGTACTCGTTTTCCCGAACTTAATAATATTCAACACGAGTCTCAACTGTTAGAAACCCATCCTCTGGTTGATGAGGTTAGCCCAGGCAATAATACCAAGATTGACTTTGTTTTCCCACCAAAAACTTTTCTACCAATTGTGGGAACATATAAATTTCAGATGTGTCAATTATTTTTTGAGACTAAACCTAATTACTTTAGGAGATTAGGGTCGACACATTTTCTTAAGGAAGACCACCTCTTTCACTGTGGTCAACTATGTAAGTCATATCTGATTGACTTAGAGGATCCGCAATTATTTAGGTTATTACTTCGTGATTCTAAGTTCGTATTTGAGTTTTTACAGACTCTAAGACCTAGTGATTCGGATCCCATCTATGAAGAAACGCAGCCAATGAAAATATTCTATTTAGACCCTTTCATAGAACCTGAACCTGAACCGCAATTAGCGATAGTTTTCAGGAAACTAGGTAAGGGCATGCTTTTCTTGTCCATTTTCTTGGTTCACTGCAGTTTCCTATGGTCAGCTCTATTTGGTTTTGAAGACCCACAGTTATTTCGACTGTTACTTTATGGTTCGAGTTGACCAATCCTTTTCTTAGTCTGGCTGAAGACTATAAACTTAGCACTTCTTGGGAGGTAACCCAATCTCATGCAACCCGGTAATATCCTTCCTTCACTCTTTTGCTTCAAATAGTAACTGTCTCTCCTTGTTCATGCTTTTAATTTCATCTTTAGAACATTGAGGACAATGTGAGATTTAAGTTTGGGGGTATGGGAAAAACTTTTTAGTTGCAATTAGTAAACTCCAGAGCCTAGAAATTTATGCCTATTAAGGCTTGCACTAACCAATCTAAGTGGATGGGAACATCTTGGTTATAGGAGTTGAGGAACCAATCTGATTAGATGGAAACATCGAAAGAGTCTATTCATAAAAGCACAGAGCTCAGGTGTTAGAAATAACATGATAGTTGCACCATATTTCGTTGAGTCCTTTTCATTTATTTTTTATTTTTTATTTTTTTTTCATTTTAAACTATGTTTTTCTAAGTGATTAGGTGGGGCACACGATTCAAGTTGTTACCACTGCTAGGGTGAATTAGAGTGACTGAGTCACTAAAAAAAAAAACGGACCAGTTAGACCAATCGGAATAAGTATTAACACTTGGATAGCAATATGTGTGTGTTCTCCCTGTTTCCGTCGCCTAAGCAAGCGTGGAATGCAGGACCCGTGGGAACTATCGTAGAATCTGCTGACAAGAAGCATGCGCTTGGATCAGAAAGATCTATTCATGCCGTTAAGTTTAAAAAAAAAAATTGTTATTGTTTTGTGTAGTTAACTGCTGGTTCCCTTGTATTTGCCAGTTTGTTGATCTAGATTTAAGTTATTGACCACTGGTTCCCTTGTATATGCCAGTTGTGTTGATATTAGTCAGACCGGTATCTCAGTCCATTAGGATAGGTTCATTCTGGCAGTGGCCTTCAGACAGATATGTGAAACATCGATCATATGGTTAACATCAAAACCATCTACATTTTTCTATTTCCATCTCCTTTTTTCTATCCATATGATTAGTTTGACTCCGAATATGATGTCCATAGTGCAACTATCTGAGTAGAGCTCCGTCACTTTATATGAATTTTAGTATGCTTGAGTGCAAACTCGTGTACAACAATTGGAATTTCTCATCAGGGTACTTCCTCCTATAGTCAATAAGTATGCCAACCAAGGAGATTCTTTAGTGCCTTCCAAGGTTCTGCATAGATAAGCTAGGGTATGGAGTAATGGTTTTGTGGGCACACCTCTGGTAAACCCTCCCGAGATTAACTCGGTTTTATTTATTTTTTATTAGTTTTGCTCGAGGACTAGCAAATAATAAGTTTGGGGGTATTTGATAGATACATTTTTGTGTCTAATTTGTCCTCAATGATCGTATTGTTGGAACTCTATTTTTGTACTAATATTGTGTTTTTATGTATTTTTAGGAAATAAACATTTTTGGAAAATTCGGTTCGAAAAGTTGATTTTGGCACCCGGAGGACAAGTGTTATTCAGACTCTTGCTTTTGGATAAGGGGTAACCTAATTACTAAGGGGAACCCCCAGGTCACCCCCAAGGCATTTTCTATTCGCACCCCTACTCTGGATAGGGGGCATTCCTTCTCAAATTCGAATTATGAAAATTGGCGGAAAGAACCATGCACGCAGCAGATTTGGGTTTGATTTGTGGACGATTTTTAAAGAGATTCAATCGCTGAATTCTCTTTGGGCTAGGCATGTTAAGGCTAAACAGGGTCTGCAAGGGCGTTTGGATCGATCATATTGGGCTAGAATAGCCAGACTAAGTCGAACAGGGAAGAGAGATATTTTGGAAACAGAGAGAATATCGAGTTGTGTTTTTGGAAGATACTCGAGTAAAGAGGGAAGATATTGTACCTAGGAGGATATATATCGATCCTAGAAGATTGAATAACAAAATATATGTTATTAACGCGTAAACAGAGTCCACAAGGAAAGAAATTTCGGACGTAGCCGTGAAGAATAAAAGAAGATATTGGGAGATATTCCGTGAGATTTGGTGGGGTTGTTACGTATAAATAAGCTTCCTTTGAGTCAGAGAAAGTTTTATCAAGAGTTTGGAGAGCTTTGGGACGCAGCAGGAGCAAAGAAGAAGAACCAGCAGCAATGTCCACCTGCTGATGTTGAAGAGGAGGAAGGAGCTGAAGAACACGAAGAACGGACCAGCCAGGTCCGTCGTTTTTCAGCAGCGTCAACAGCACAGCGGAAGTGTCGTTGTTTACAGCGCTGAGGTGGTATCGTTTGTTTGCTACACATCAGTTTTGTTTTATACAGCGAACTGTAACGCTTATAACTGTTGCGAATCTCTGTTTTAGCATTTTCTCATTTTTTAATCAACTTTTTGAGCTATAAAAATGTATTTTGAGAACATGATTAATATGAGTAGCTAAATCCCAACACTGGGATGATGGAGGAAGCCGTTCTTTACGCATACAATAATTATATTTAATTCTTTTTTGACTTCTTGCACTTTTTATAAATTGTTTTATGATTTTTCTTAATTGGTTGTGATATCGTATGATGATGTATGCTTGGTCTTAGTGCTTTTGATGCGTCATGCTAGTGATATACAATAAATCTTCTAAAAATCTACTTTGGCAAGAATAAGAGTCGATATCATTTGAGTTATAATTGTTTGGAATAAATATATGAATTGTGTGAATGATTAATGGTGGAATCCTGAGTCCTAGTGTCTCTTGATCCTGTGACAAATATTGTGTATATATTTTTATTTATAAATCTTTTCAAGTCCGAGCAACAAAATCTTATTTACCGCACGAAAAATACTACAACAATCACAAAAACAGACTCTAAATGTATATGTTTGTGCTTGATGGAGCAAATAGGTTGAGGTGCAGGTGATGATTGAACGTGAAATGAAAATATGTTTTGAATGTTGTTATTATTGAAAAGTTGTACTGAAGTTGTAAGCGTCGGCATATGGATCAGCTTCCTTATGATCACGTTGTTGTTGTATGGATCAACACATATAACCAAATGCAAACCATTTTCATCAAATATTTATAACCATTAATTTCATTACAACAACCAACTAAAACCAGTTAAATGAAAATAAAAATTCAACTTCAACAAATCTATCGTGCAATTCTGAAAATAAAATCAAAAGAAAATTAGGGTTTGGAAAACTTACGAGTTCTACTAGAGATTTCATGAAATCGATCGATTCAATACCTAATTAGGCTTTATGGTTTTCATACTGGAGTTGGTGCCGGTGTTTTGCTAACGGCGGAGAAACCAATTTCGACGATGGTGTCTTCAATTTCAACTATAAAGACTGATAATACTAGAGTTGATGATGTCTACAACGACGATGATATTGTTGATTTCGTTGTTAGTAAGAAGAAGGAATCGGTTTCAATGGTTGTGATGTAGAAACACAGAAGGAAGAGAAAGAGAGACGATGGAGAGAAAAGGAAAGGGTCGATGAAAGTGTAATGGATAAAGGGTATTTGTGTATGTTTCAAATACAAATATCTCCCGTCAATTTCACCCAGGCGGAAAGTTTACCCGTCCATCTGAACCAGGAAAAGTACATTTTTGGCCAGGCTTCTCTTAAATATAACCCATACATTTATTAACCATAACCCATTCAAAATAAGTGTTTAAGCTAACCAAACAGATCTTTATAATCATTCGTCATAGCCCATGAAATTATGTATAATTATTATATATTTCTCATAGTAATAAGATAATTATTAAATCCCTAAATCAACATCAATAAAAAAAAGTTAATTATCTAATAAAATCTATGTAACATATTTGACATAATTAATGTTTTCTTAAGAATAATCAACACCCTTAATCAAGTTTAGAAGAAAAAAAGTATCTCATGGATTCTTTCTTTTTATAGATTATGTTTATGGAATTCTAGGAGAATGGTCATGGACTCATGGAAAATAATTAAAACCTTAGTTAATTCCATTTCGATTGAAGTTGTTGTGGAATTTATTTAAGGGAACAATTAGAATATACACCACGATCAATTTTGATGAAATCATGATTAAGAAAAACTTATTTTAGAGGAAATAGAAATTAGAGTTTATTTTATTTTGGGAAAAAAGTAAGAATTGGGGTTTATATAATTGTTCAATTTGTGAGAATAATAAAAGAACAATTTTAATTAATTTTAAGTATGATCAAGAAAAAAAGTTGTGATTTATTTTGATTTTGTGTAAGAAGATCTAAGTTTAATTGTTAGCAAATAATTTAGACTTATTTGATTTTATATTTTAACTTTTGATTTTTCATTTTAATTTAAATTTATTGGGCTATGATTAATAAAAATATGAGTTATATTTAAGCGAAGCCTTCCACCAAATCACCAATTTTCTGGTATATAAGTGTATGTACATTTTTCATTCGTGACTCACCCATAATCTGTATATATCTCACATGGAGACTACACAAAGAAAGAAGCAAAAGAAAAAGAAAATGCACTAAAGGATGCTAATCTACTTTCCAGTTGATCACTGCCACGAGTCCCCGAGCCATACAAACTATTTTTAAGCTTCAGCAATCCCAAACAAAGCTCGAGTTGTTTATGATTCTATATGTGCCAGCATCTTACCAAAAACACGTTCAAGTAGGAATGCCATTGTCTCGAAGGAATCACTTGTCCCTGTACTGATTGATATTCTGCTTAATTTTGTTACTACTAATTATTTCAGTATATTCTTGCTTTGTGCATTGAATGTGGACTTTACCTATGGAAGAAGAAATACGACCGTGATAATAAAGTGAGGCCTGTGGCTGTATAGAGCACAATCCCCGACCCCGGATACACGACAACAAGATACCTTTACAACATTTTTGTATTTTCATTTCTGATAAAGTTAATCAAAATCTTCAGAGATTACAGACTTGCTAGAAAAGCAAGTGTGAACGGCGGTCTAATTATGATTGTTTTATATCCTAATGGACTTCATGATATTTGTAATGCTGTATTGTGTACTAATATAGCAGGAATTGTATAGTTGTGTCATCAAGTTTTGTTGTTTTCAAAATGAAGCCACATAATAAAATGAAATAAACTTTTTGCATGTGCGAGTTGTATTGCTAGCGCATCTACTGCTCATTGCATTTTTTGTTAGACATTCCTCTTAATCAGATTCAACTAAGTCTACGCTTCCGCAAGAATATGTTGGTAAACTCGGACGTTTTTGGAATTCAAGGGTTTCGGCAAGCATAATGTGACTTCCCAGACGATATGTTTTTATATTAGACATTATACTGTTAATGATCAGTGTACTTGGTACTCCAAATTATAAAATTTACGACCTCCGATTATTAGGTCATGCTAATCAGAATCCAATGCAACGGAGTAGGGTCGACTGGTCCAGTTTTGTTTGAGCTGTCCATTCTACCCTAAAATATATATAGCAGTTCTATACTTATATCTAAAGCATGGTCCACCAAGAAGCTGAAGTTGTAGCTTTGTTGCAGGCTATTACATGGGTCATCACAAACAATCTGCACCATCTGGTTATTGAAGGAGACAACAATAACACCATCAACTACTTACAGAGCAAATTAAACTCAATCAAATGGCAATGTGAAGCAATTTTAGATGGAGTAAAGAAACTGGCAGCTAAATTAACCTGTTTTGGGAATTCCACTTTGTGGATAGGCTAGATAAGAAAGGAAGAAATTATTCTCAATGTTTACTTTCTTTGCTGAATCACCTCTCTTTTTAATTCCAACAATTGTCTTTGACACTGACAAAGCTTATGAATGTTGTAATATGAACTCTAATTATGTATCCTTATCAGAAGAAACTAATCACACAGATTCAATCATCGGACGGACAACTCAAACAGAGCTAATCCATAATGAGTCTGAATCTGTAGATCAGTTTTCTCGACCAGTAATATATCTTGATTATTTAAAAAAAAAATGTAAAGCATGGTCCAAATTACTATCAATCATTTTCATTTCGCGAATGCATTTCTTCAACTTCTTATACTTATATCATATGATTGAAACATCTGGACATTTGGAGGAAACTCGATTGCCACGGGTTGCTTCCATTTGGACTCGAGACCGGCAAGAGTCAAGATGATTACGTAGCAACAGTTCATGAGTTTTTTACAAGAAAAAGTACATGAGATTTTTCAAACATTTTCCTTTTTGCAATTTAAAATGGTTTTTTGCAGATCTTGCTGGACTATGCTCCATCTCGATTTTCGTGTCATTTCCGAACCAATGTCTTTACTTTTCCCATCCGTGTCCAGGTCTTGGGTTTCGTGACGCATTTGTTAATTTCTCACTGGTCCCCGTCACAACTGTCAATAACCCGTTGTGTCGGTACAAATTTCATACTTTGCACATGCAGCAGTAGATTAGTCGGACGTTCAACGTTTTACACCTTCAGAATCCGAGGGGAAAGTCAGATAGTTTACTTTTTGGATTTTGCTCAATATTTTGCAGGTAATTCAACATTTTACAGAACAATGCCTATAGATAGAGATCGATATAGATACGTACTTCATCAGTACTTTTATGGGACCAGTCCCCGTAGCGAAGTGTCCGCGCCTTCTTAGTTGTTAATATTAATCTACATTTGGTATGGAAGGGTTTATTTAACACTAAATTAATTGGGGATATATCCAAATTAATTGGGGTATATTTAATGAGACAAAAACCAAGTCATTTTAAAGTAATCTTAACCTTGTATTTCCTAAATGGCTAATATACTCTTATTTAATTAACACTAAAAATTCTGATTAGCTTAATTAATTGAACTAGATTAAAATTTCTGAATTTAAGTTATCAAATTTTGTTTTTAATTGAATTCATGTGGGAAGATTTTTGATGAAAAAAATTGTTTTGAGAATTTTTTTTTGCAATGGAATGAGAACATACTACTCAAACACTTCTAAAAAGGGGATTGCAAAGCTGATGTGTGAAATCATACTCAAAATTAAAGAAGAAATCAACACTTTCAGTTCTGAAACTATGAAAAGTCGGTAGGGTCGACGAATAAAGACCATGCCGACTATATCTGATCGGCAAGATCTACGGATGAATAACATGCCGGCTATATCCGGCCGGGAAGGTCGGTGGATGAAGAAGATGCCGACTTTATTATTTTTGACACACATGAGACTGTTGTAAATGTTTCACTAGTCGGCATCTTATAGATATTTTACCTTGCCGGCTGCCTTATAGTCGGCAAGGTCGACAAAAAATACCTTGCCGACTATAGGACTTTTAACATACAGAGAAAGGTGTTACAAATGTATGATTAGTCGGCAATGTTTTAATTTCATAACCTGTCGACTATAGTCGGCAAGGTATAAGGATGAATACCGTGCCGATCCTATAAATGCAAATTTCAGAGATGAAAAGTCGGCACAATATTCAACCTAGGAAGATGCCGACTAATACAAGTCGGCAACTAGAAACCATGCCGACTGTTGATAAAAATTTGGATCATACATGGATCATACCCAATCTCAAAACCCGTATATTACAAAAAACAAAAAAAAATCTTTCTCTGATTTGGTTTTATAGTTAGAGTTTTGAAAAAGGATTTGAAATTTTTTGGATGGATTTTTGGTCGGCATGGTTTTTTTAAGGCAATTTGGTCTTTCAACATCTTTTAAACACCCCTTAGCACACTAGTTTGGATGGAAATAAAATGGGTATACTCCAATTAATCCGGATATACCCCATTCTGGCCAGATTTATCATCTGTCGAACTAGGGAGGGCCGTTAGTTGTGGTATGAGTATGACCAATGTAGTTAATATCGGATATCGGTTCATCTCGGCGGGGACCGATACACTGGTACGATTTTATATCGGGGATATTATCGTTGAAATATCGGTATAATATCGGTTCTAGATTTAGAGACTATAATTTTATATTAAACATTTTCTCCACACATTTTCGGATAAGATATAATAGATAACATCAATTTTATCAAAAAAACAAAAGAGTAACTTTAGTAACTTGTTTCGAGAGCTACATGCACCTCTACTACCACCTGGAAGACTTTCTTCGCCAAAATTACCCTTAAACTTTATAGAAAACGACCAATACCGTCTCATATCGGGAAATGTAGGCAAATTTCGTATCGACCGATACGGACGATATTTGACCGAAACGGCCGATATTCGACCGATACGGCCGATATTATCGGGAGAATATCGTATCCCCGATATCCTTCTTATCGTATCGTTCTAGGATGATATCCGAAATATCCCCGATATATCGGCCGATAGGGCCGATATTGACTACATTGAGTATGACCAGATATTCATTGGGCCATTGATGAAAAATCTACTCGAACGGGGACTTCCTGTAGGGTCACCAAATCATCAACTGATATTGGTCCCACAGACTCTAAGAGCTACCTCTTTTCGCAGTAAATCAATCAACTGATGTTTTGTTCACCCAAACAGACCGCGAATAAGTTAATTTATTCTACCGCAAATTCTTCTGCCGACACTATCCATGCTTAGCTTTCCCGCTCATTTTTTCCAAAAATTTGATTTCAAATTGTTGAGATTATTATTAGACTTATGTTTTCTGGTTATTAAAGATCCTACGGTTTATAATTCTTAGAGCCTCTCCAGCCAAACTTTTTTTCGAAGAGAAGGTTAAATTAAAAGAAAAAAAACCAAGGCCAATACATAAAAAGCTACACACACTAGAGTGTCTCAATTACTCCAAATTAAGCTAGATCAACATACTTAGAAATATTATTGTCACAAGACTACCAATTGTTTAACCAAATCAATATTCTCTTGCACACTCTAATGTCGACCTCCAAAAACCCTTCCATTCTCCTCATTCCATAAAATCCAATAAATCGCATAATGTAAGATTTTCCAAACATCCTTCCCTCTACCTTGCATCACATTGATAGACCATGCTTCGAACAATTCAAATAAAGTTCTTGGCACTGGGCCACCTATCTTGAAAGCTTTAATGAAATACCTCCAAATCTCGAAAGAGTACTTACAGTGAGGGAACATGTGATTTGCAGACTCTCGTACGTCATCACACAAAACACATTGCTCACTATCAATAGTCACACCCCGATATTGCAACATATCCCTGGTTGGAAGTGAATTATGGAAGGTAGCCCAAAGGATAAAACTTTCCTTGTTGGGGATATTAGCTTTCCAAAGAAACTTGTCGAAACCGCACTCTTACAGATTTCCTGTGAGACGTTCATAACATCTTGAAATGCTGAAATTATCCATTAGCTCCATTTCGTCCTCCGCCTCTACAAGGTAAGGCGCTTGGTTTAGATCACGCCGTAATAAATCCCATTCTAACTGCTCATTCAAATTTAAAGGCCTCTTGAATTCACAGTTCTAAGCTCTATTCACTATCATTTCAAAAATAATTGCATCCTTAGCCTTTGCCGCCTTGTAAACAACTGGAAACAAGTCTTGCAATCTCCCTCTATCTAGCCAATACTCGTTCCAAAAACTAATGCCTTTACCATTTCTTACCGTGAAGGTCACCATACTCTGAATCGTCGGTACCATGTTTCCTGCCTTGAGATTGATTGTCCACATCAGGGACTAGCAAGTCACTATTATGGGAGAATTTCTCATTTACTAACTTCCTTCAAAGTCTGTTCTTGGTCTTCGAAAATCTCCAAATCCACTTGACTAAAAGAGATTGATTAATTCTCCTCAGGTTTTTCACACCGAGCCCCTCATTCACCTTCGAAACACTAATCATCTTCTAAGAAACCCACACCAATATCCTCCTACCTTCCACCGCTCCTCATAAAAAATTGCGTATAATCCTAATCATTCTTTTTTTCACACTCACCGGGAGATGAAAAAGAGACAAGTAGTTAATTGGTAGGCTCGCAAGACAACTCTTAATGAGAGTTAACCTACCAGCTTTATTAAGTTGCCTTTTCTTCCACGTCGCCAGCTTCTGTTCCATTCTAATCAAGACATGTTCCCAAACTGAAACACTGCGCCAATGAGCTCCAATCGGCATTCCAAGATAAGTGAACGGAAACTTTTCTGTCTTAGAACCAAGTTCTCTATCTAACTCATCAATAACATTATCATCTCTCACACTAATCATGGTACTCTTATCTAAATTCAGCTTCAAACCAGCAATATTTTTGAACACAACCAAAACGGTAAAGAGCCGACGAACTTCCTCCACCGAAGCATCAAGAAAGATTGATGTATCGTCTGCAAATTGAAGGTGAGAAATAATAGACTCATGATTTATCACCTGAAAACCAGAAATCTGACCTCTTTCCACCGCATCATTCTAACATGGTAGCAGAGCAGGCTATTTGTGTCGAGTCATTTGGTCGCGCCTTTACTCCGTGTCACCCGATTTATTGTCCACGTGTTAGACCCAATGAGGCTACACGTGTTGAGATTATTAGTAGTGCCACATTTCTAGGATCCTGCGGTTTATAATCCTTAGGGCATACCCACTCATAGCCAATTAGTTTTAAATTGAATGCCCATATTCTAACAAAAAATTGGCAGGACAGTTTTCCTCGTGACTTGATTTAGAATTATTGGGGTGTAGATGGCTAGGTTTTGGGGATTATTAAAGGACAAAAAGGAGTCATAATGTAGTAAATGACATACCTTATCCTATTATTTTCTACCCTCTCAATTAAATTAGTGTTAATTATAACGATTAACTAACTTAATTACGATTAGTTCTGATTCTGTCTTATAAAAATTGTTTTGATTGGTTGTTTGATTTGTTGGATTGAATTGTTGTATGAATTTTTTTTTATGAAACTGTAAGGGTTGGTTGTTATTCTTGTGAGAAATTCATATGAATGGTTAGTTGTGTGTTGAGTTTATAGACTGAAATTTGAACGTACACTTTGTTATATCCATTATACGATATGGCTGGATGGTTGACTAATGATAACAGTGGAGATGGAAATCAAGTGCTTGCTGAAGACATTCAGGAGATGACTGCAAGCTTACTTACGGCGAAAGAAAACCCACTAAACCCACCTGTGAGGGATGATTTTAATGTGATGAACAAATTCTACAAATACAAGATAGCACCATTCAAGGGTTTAGCAAATTCTTTGGATGCCGAGAATTGTTTACTAGAAATGGAGAAGTGAATATATTTTCTCGAGATAGAGGATCATCTTCGAGTTAAAATAGTTGTGTATTTGCCTTCAAGATGTTGTTGGACATTAGTGGACAATTACTAAAACTAAGGAAGGTATGGAATCCTTTATTTGGAAACAATTCAAGGAACTATTTCTCCAAAAGTTCTTCCCAGTAGCCATGAAAAATGCAAAAATAATGGAAATTATACAGTTGGACAGAGAAAAATAAGGTTTGTCTGTTTTAGAGTATGATATGCGGTTCGAGGAGTTATCTAGGTATGCTCCATAAATGGTGAAAACATAATACATAAAGCCAGTAAAGTATCAAAAGGGGTTATTGTCGGACATTCATTTTATGCTTGTACCACATGTGCTCAAGAGTCGTGCTGAAATTTTTGAAAAGGCATTGGTTATTGAGGCAACATATAAGGAGTTTCGTGAGGAGAAAGAAAGCCAACCATATCATACACCAAAGAACATTATACAGGGAAACCCTCGAGATTACTTCAAGTCCATGGAATATTATGAGTGTGGAGAACGTGGACATGTTAAAAAGTATTGTCCCAAGTTAAGGAAACAAGGAGCTCCGGAAAACTAGAGATTTCAACCTAATCAGCATTAAGGTTACCAAAGTCATTCGAGAGCAATTCCAAATAATCAACCACAAGGAAAAGTTAACATAGTAATTGGGAAATATGGCGATGACATACAACTTGGAGGTATGTTCTAAAATTTCGTGACGAGATTTTTTTTAAGGAAGTTAGAATGTAATACCCAAAAATGTCATTTGCCTGTTTCGTGGGTGCGTTAGGATCATGTCTTATCTTATTCTTGAAGCGTTATGCTTTCGCAAGTTTGTGACTAAATAATTAAGTTAGCCATATGATTTATCTAGTATTTGTTTTATAAATTTTGGTGAAAGTATTATGGACCTTCTTACACCAAGTTCTTACCCGCAGGATATTGTACAAGGAAGAAAGAAAGTCATTTGTTTTTAGTCTTACCCTTATGACAAATCTAGGGGCATTATTTCACAAAATTAGAGATAAAATAAAATTAGGAGAATAAGAAAAGAAAATGAAACCTATGAAAATCATTATAGGGGGACCGAGAAATACAATAAATGATTTTATTACATTTAAAACTGAGATACGAGATACAAAATTATAAATACATAATAGAAAGCATGTTAGAATTCCATCTGAGAGTGGAGGAGGAATCTAAGGGAAATTGTAGAAGCTTCAACTAATTCGAGGTAGGTTTACTAACTCGTCTTCATTGGACTGTTTCCTTGTGTTTGTGAAAATTGTTGAAATTTCTAAAAGTTCTGATATTGATTCTTTGTATTGTCATGGCCCTTTTTATTTAGTTTTTGCTAAAAACCGTATATTTGTATGCTCACACCTTGCCGTGTTTTGCTTTTATAAACCTGATTTCATTGGTTGTGTTGATATTTCCTTCCACGATAAGTGTAATCTTAGGTATTTGCCATTGGACTTTATGGAACTCGAAATGTTTATTAAAATGATTGTGTGAGATTTTTTCATTGTCTAGTATTTTTATTACTGCACTATTTGGGTTCTAACAATTGGAAAATGTTATTTGTGGATCTCACTTTGAGGATTTTGAAATGAATTATTAGAAACTAAACGTTTTGAAAGGTGAGTTCATGACTGATCGTTACTTGGAAATGTCCCCCAAATCAATGTAGATTGGGTAGTGATTCCGAATGGGTGTTGAGTTCCCAACCCTCGATGGTAGTGGTGTCCGTACCGAGGAAACACAAGAGGTGGAGCACGAACTAAGGAAACTCGTCCCATGAACTTGACTTTATGTTTTATAAAAGTTAAAAATGATTTTGTAAGGAACTTTATGATTTGATTGATTATTGTCTCTACAATTGGTCCTTTGCTAGTTATTCTCTGAAATGTTATCATTATCTTTTGGTCATTAGTGAATTTGTAAATGCAAGTTAGTTCTGGTTACTAAAACAAAGGCGTAAAATGTAAAGTGAATTAAATAGATTTAAGTTCGATACTCGTCGGTAATCGCTACAGTTTGGGTTAATCCAGGATCCGAATTTTCGGGTGTTCTATGTTTAAATTTTCTTTGACTCTCATAAAGACCTCTAAAACAACTTGTAAATATGCACCTTGATTAAAGTCTTAAGTGTATGAATGAACACGAAATTGCTTATTAGTTCGAAAGGAATATTTGCCAAGAACTTGCTGTTAGAGCATTGCTCGGTCGAACTCGCAATCGTTGCTATCTCAAGCTTGTTTGTCAAGTTTAGTTGATCAAAATTATAAGTCTTGATTTCTAGTCTACTTATATCTATGTCTCGGATTAGGATAGAATATGTAGTTGAGATTTAAACTTCACGGTGTTCATCGATTGAAGATGAAGATCTACTGAGGAGAGCTTGGAGGAACTTCATCAACAAAGGGTATGTGGAGACTAAAACTCATCTATCACTCAGAAGTCTATTCTATTCTATCTCCTAATGAGACTAAGTCGTACAACTATATAGACTTTTATATTATACACATTTGATATTTCGAGCTGAGTTTAACTCGGTTATATAATTATCGAAATATGTGTTGGAAGCTTTTTGCTTTAGCTACGTTCATCATTATTCTTGACGAGTTTAGTTGAAGACAATTTATTTGTCAGAAACTAAATAATAAGTCAAAAGATGATCATGTGGAAATTTTCTTGAAACACCTTACATGATTTGCGTGATACAAGCATTTAATGTCGACTTGGAAAAGTTTCATATTGATCATTTCATCACTTGAAAATTACTTGAAGCTAATAGTTTGTATGAGACAGCTATTGTCGTCCTATAAGGATGTTTCAATGATTAAAATAGGAGTTTAGAACAAAAAAACTTTGTCTGGATACAGCACAGTATGTGTACCTAGTATGCAAACTTTTTTGGTATGATTCAGGTCCGGGAACCTTGTTTGCATACCTAGTATGCGAACAGTTTTAACTGTAAAGTCAGGGAACCATGTGATTAACTTCGTTTAACTGTGGTTAAGACAAAAATGTTCATATGGATAACTTCGGTTAACATTTATTGAACCAACTCAATATACACGTTTAGGTACGGTTACAAAAATCTAAATGAAGGTATATTTCATTTGTGTGTAACAAGATAAGACCATCTAACGGTGGAGAGATATTTCTTTGATTTTAAGCAAACTTAGCTTGAATCTTAAATCAGTATTTCATCTAACGGTGAATACTGAATGCTTTGTTTCTAACCTAACTTATCTTTGATTGATAGCAAACCCTGATTTGAAATACTATATAAGGGACAACTCTAGCAACTGAAAATCCTAATCCCGACACCTTCCTGTGTCCTAGTTGCGACTAGAGTCGATTCTCCTTTAACCTAGGTTTTTCTAAAACCATATTAGGTTAACGACTTGAAGACTTCATTTGGGATTCGTCAAGCCAGATCCAACTATTTTCTCTGTAGCTGCGCATTCTGATCTTACTTGTTCAATCGTATTGAGTACTATGTTCTCTAAGATTTTCTCAAGATTTATCTCTGATAGGTAAGATATAAAAAGTAATCACAAAGCTCTTCATCTTTTTCTTTGTGATTCCACAATAACTTCTTCTACTACCATATAGTTAAGTTATTGTGAGGTGATTGATATTTCTAGGCTGCTCTTCGGGAGTATAAGACCGGATTATGAATTGGTTCATGTTCACCTTGATTTGTCAAAAGACGGAACAAAACTTCGTAGGTACTTTTGTGGGAGTCATATTTATATATCAGAATAGACTTATCAGTGGGAGACAGATTTGTTTATAAGTCTTCGACTTTGGGTCGTAGCAACTCTTAGTTGTGGGTGAGATCTGCTAACGGAATCAAGTGCGCAGAATCCGGCATGGTTATAGAGGCGTAAGGAACGTGATTGTGCCTTAATCAGTGTGAGACTTGGTTAGGGCTCAATTACATTCCAGTCTGAATTTAACTTGTAGTAGGCTAGTGTATGTAGCGGCTTAATACAATGTGGTGTTGAAAAGTAGACAAGGTCTCGGGTTTTTTTTGCATTTGTGGTTTCCTCGTTAACAAAACTTCTGGTGTATGTGTTATTTCTTTTCGCATTATATTTTTATATAATTGAAATATCACAGGTTGTGTGTAGTCCAATCAATTAGTAAATCCAACCTTTGGTTGTTGGATAAAAGTTGATTGACACTTGGGTATTGGTCTTTGGTACAAGTTATTTCTCATATCAATCGGGCTCACAAATTTCTATCTGTTTGATTGCAGATTGTATTGAGAAATTGAGATATAACTCTTTGATATCTTTCTTGGTTGAGCTTGCTTTATAAGCTGGTGCTCTCGAAATTGTATTGGAGTTAGTCTATACAGATTTCCGAACGAATTATTGGGTGTGGTTATTATACCCCCGTTTTTTCACTTTCATTATACACAATTCACGTATCCAGACCACTGTGTATATCATTCTATGTGATTTTAAGACAAACTTCTCACATGCTTACTTGAAACCTTAATTAGAGTTCCATCTAAACAAGAAAGTGTTTTTGCTTGAATCTCAAATTATATTAGCTTGAATTCTAAGAAACCCTCAGTCTTAAACATCCATGAATAGAGACACTCATTCAACTGGAAAATTCAATCCCTAGCACTTTGTGTCCTAGTTGATTGCTAGAGTCGTCCTTTATTGACCTAGGTTTCTTATGAGAAACATTATTAGGTATACGATTTTAAAACTTCACTTGGGGATTTGTGAATCCAGGTCCGACTATCTTTACCTTGATAGTTCGTTTATCTTGATCTTGCTTTTCTGTTATCGAACTTTTCGTAGTCTCTTTCAGAAAAGATAGATAGAAATCACAAAGTTCTCTTTGTCTCAGACTTTGAAAGTTATTCTTAATTAATTAGTTCAAATTATTTTTGAGAGGTGGTTAAAAATCCAGGCTTATTAGCTAATTGAGTGTAAGTGTTCCCTATTTGTGAAGTTTATTAGCTTTGTCTGCTGCAAACAGATTTCCAAACCTTGTTGATCTAAAGAGAAATCAAATATGCTTATCTGTTAAAGGAGGATTGATATCAAGAGTCTTCACACATGTTGAAGAAACTCTTAGCATGTTCTTATCTAATGAGTGGGTTGTCATTATCCTACCCTACATTTCAAGAGACGTAAGGAGCGTAACTGTGACTGAATCATTTGGAGGGTGAATTCGGTCTCAACTAAATTTCAATTTGAAGTCTAATAGTAGGCCAATGTTTGTAACGGCTTAGTACAATTTGGTGTAAAAATCTGGACGAGGTTCCGGGTTTTTTATGCAGTTGCAGTTTCCTCGTTAATAAAATTCTTGTGTGTGTGTGCTTTTTACTATTCCGCATCTTTTGATTGTTAAATATGCTACACATGTTCATACTCTTATCAAAACGAAAAAGTTGGTGGTGTACTTGGTACCCTCTCCTATTCAAAAACTATTCGACAGATGTAGACAATCTTATATAATTGTACTACTAACCCACCTACTTTGGTTATTTTTATTCTTTAAATAGTTGACTGAAAGAAGTGCATCAGTAAATATGCGAGCTTCATTTATACTCATATTGATTGCTTATCTAGTTGCTTCAAAGATAACTAGGCTTTCGACTTCTTCAAAACTGTGAGATAGTGTTGTGACGGTTCTGCAACTCTTGAGTTCACCTGCATTATCAATCATGTATAAACCAATTTCAATATTGTTAGTATCTTATATATAGGAAGAATCACAGAAGATCTTAACACAACTGGTGTAACATTTTCTTGCTGAACGTTTGAAATATTTGGCAATAACTCTACTGGTCTTGTGCTTCTTGCTGTTCACATTGGCTAGATTTATTGTTACTCTAGCAGTATTACTAGGATGCAAACTTTTCCCTTGAAACACTTTGGACCATTTATCCCTCATTTTTGTCCATGCAGTTTTAAATAATGTACAAAGAGATTTAATATCCTTGTAATTATATACCCACTTCTGAATCCACTCTAGCATGAAGACGTTAAAATCCACATCTTCTAAAATTAAATTACTATTTCGTACTAAAGCCCATAAATTTTTTGAAACAGGTAATATAAATTAAGATGCTCAGTAGATTCCATAATATTACCATCACACAAACAACAATCAAGATTTATATTGGCGTTATAACTGTTAAGTTTGCATTTAGTTCGAAGGATATTTTCAACACACTTTCGAAGAAACAATTGGATTTTAGGTAGCACTGCGGTACTCCAAATAGCCTTATAGATATTGTTCTTTTGAAATGATTTTTGATGGTTATCTCTATAGTTACCAGGCAAGACATAGTATGCAAATTTAACATTAAAACAACCAGATATAATGTGAGGATAAACTAACGTGTCCTCACTAGATATTGGGATCCTAGTATTGAGGATTTTAACAAAATTATCATAAGAAATATAAGAATTCACGAGTTGGACATTCCAAGTTTTGGTGTCTTGATTAGTAATATTAGCAACACTAATTTGGATTAGGATGAAAAATGCACGTAGGACCACAAGCATTGTAATTGATCAAAAAATGCACAAATATTATCACCACTTTTGACTTCCTACAAAGAATTATCCTAAATTACATCTAGACCATGATAAATGGACTTCCAGACTCCCAGGATGAGTCTTTAATATTAGGATGATGTAAGGGATGAGTATGTTTAAATTACTTTGATTTTAGAATGATAACATACAATTTAAGCTTCCATGAAAAATTTGCTAGAAGAACATATTAAAATGTTTAAGATTACGAAATCCAAGTCCTCCCTGATTGTTTATGGGTACATATTCTGCCCCAATGCTCAAGGTAAACACTATCATGTTTATTTTCGCCCCACCAAAAGTATCTTTGAGACTTTACCATCTTATGAATCACCGATTTGGAATTAAGAAAGTGTTCATATGTTAGATTCGGGCAATTTTTAGGACATGTTAGAAAACGAAAGACCTACCATCTTGAGTAATATGGCTGCGTTTCCATTTTGCAATCTTTTTATCAAACTGGTTAGGAAGATGGCCGAAAGCCTCGTTCTTCGACCTACCAATGAATGATAAAATGCCAAGGTGTTGATGGTGGATTTTTGACAAAGTCTAAATTGTAAAATCATACTTTTGCATATTTCTGACATAGCTTCAGACGGGTATGTGAAATTTATATTTTAGAATTTAGACGTGAAAGCTCATGTCATGATCATCTTTGACTGAGTGTATATCCTCTCAGAGCATGCATAAATATGCAATCATTAAAACCTCTCAGCTGAGCGTTTAATATCTTGCATATTTCATCAATACTGAACAATTTCAGTATTCACTTCTGCATATAATCGAGAATGATTGAATGAATCCTAGATGGATTGACCACTAGTGTTGAGCAATAACGTCTTTAGGATGTCCCAAATGTTCCTTGACTATGCGTAATAATGTTCAAAACGAGTATGATGCTTCTACTATCTCACACCTCGATTTCGAATAAATTAATGCTCCTAGATAGATTGTCTGCTAGTATGGACCCATCAATTAATTAATTATAGGCAGTATTCATCAATTGAATTCCTAGAAAATATTCTATTTTACCATACTATTTCATTACTTCAATTCACGGTTTTTCCCAGCAAAATTCTATGGATTAGTATTAAACATTCAACTTTCGGGCTTATGTGCCACCACCTAGTAAGACCCAAGAAAATGATGCGAGTGTACTTAACAATAATGAACGAATTTGAGCACCCAAAAATATGGACGAACGAGAAAATATGAAGAGCTAAGGAAAGTTGAAAAAAAAGGGAAGAGGCAGCATGGGACCGGGCCCGCCCGCCGGCAGGCCATGCCACGGGTGAAGCCAATTCCACGCCTCTCAAATTCCTTGTATTATTATTATTATTTATTTATTTAAAATTATTTATTTATTATTAGATAAAGAGTATTACATTAACTAGTTGGAATCCTAATAAGCTCCAACAACGTACTATTACATTACTTGAACAGGTTGTCGTGCTAGCCTACCAGCGAGCCTCGTGGGTAACCTAGCCAAGGGAGCCGAAGCGGATGGGGGGGGGGGGGGGGGGGGGGGGGGCTGAGATTGTGTCACAAGGGGGTAAAGGTAACTCTACCTTCCATGTTAATTCCTGCAATATTACATCATTTGGGGCTCGAACCTGGGACCTCCTGGAGCGCATGAATCTTTGGGAAACGAGGATGACCAGTACATTCGTTCGTTATGCTCGACTCGTCAAGGCTAAGACTCATGGCCTAGTCAAGTCGACCAATTAAATGCACGTCCGCCTTGCAGACTGTACATTCATGAGACATCAATCATGTCACAAGGGGGGATATTCACTAGGGTTTTGGTCTGACGGCCTACGACACGTGTGTACATCCACGATGAGAAATATGAGTAAGTCGTGCAAGCTGTGGAAGGAGTTAGCAAAGTAGTGGATGAACAATCAACCAATTCTCCCACGAACATGGAATTATCTTAACCATGCTTTCCCACTTCCCAACCCTCTCACTCCTTTGCAACCACCACACTTACTGGAGATCAGTGTGTTTAATTATTATTTCTGCAATATAAATAAGTTCATCAATCAATGATTGAACAACATAAACAAAACAAAACTCAATCAATAACCTACCTTATCTGAACTCAAAAGTTCATAAAACTTGCAGAAGTCTCCAACACATCCACAATCCTTCGATCATCCTTGGTTCCACACACTTTTAAGCTTCCCTCCTACAGATCGACCTATCTCTCTTTGTGACCGAATTGATTCTGGAACGACCATTGTCTTGATTTAGGCCAGAGTCATACAGATTAAACTCTCGAACTCAAAGCACTCCCGTGCAGTGCATATGTTAAAGGTTTAGGAAATTTGCTCGATCAAGGAATCGCTCGTCTCTCAACTTTCCTCAAAAACCAGCAAATCGTTTTCACCATCAAACACAAGATATTATTCATTGAGTTAAATTTTCCTAACGTTGAGATCTAACTAAAGAGGTGCAAATGCCTAGATGCACCTTTTTGCTATAGAAATGGCCAGACTTATAAAAATTAATAACTTGGCCTAAACAAGCACTAAATTTATTTATTAAAGCCATTAGATTGCTTGCTTAAGCACGAGTAGCTTTGCTGAAGAGTAACTAATCGTCAACGAATAACATGTGTAATATGTTAGGGGATTCATTAGTGACTTTAATTCCATGAATCAAATGACAGGATTCAGCATGCAAAAGGTATCTTACAAAGGACTCTGTAACTATTATGAATAGAGATGGAGATGACGGATCACCTTGTCTTGGACTCTAGATGGTTCTAAGATTTGCAAGCTGATGCATTAAGAATGATAGAGATATTCGTTGTGCTTACGCATTGAAAAATTATATTACACCAATCACTAAAAAACCCAATTTTTTTAAGGACATCAATTAAAAATGGCAATTCGATTATGCCAAAAGCTTTTGACGAATCACGTTTGAGAACATTACCCCACATTTATCTTTTTTTTTTTATTGAATAAATAAGCTCATGGGAAATCACTATGTTATCGTTTATATGTTTATTAGGAACATATGAAACTTGACAAGGTGAGATAATTTTGCATAACAAAAGTTCATACTATTCACAATGATTTCATATATTATTTTGTAACTGGTGTTACAAAGAGATATAGGTCTAAATTCAGATGGAGTTGAAGGTGAAAATCCGGGAGTATAACAACCTCAACCAACAATTCGTTTGGCAATCTGAGAGGACTTACTCCAATACACTTTCAAGAGAATCAACTAGACAGTCAGACTCAATCTAGAATAAAGTATATCAAAGAGTGTAATATCTCGATCTCTCGATTTAATTCTTAGTCAAGCAAAGAAATCTGCGGGTCTAATTAAATACAAGAGAGATAACTTGGATGGTACAAAAGAACAATATCCAAGTGTCAATCAATGTAAATCAACAACCAAGGGTTGGATATTCTAATTGATTGATCTAACGCACAACCTGTGATATTTCAATTATATAACAAAATATAATGCGGAAAAGAAATAACACAGATACCAGAATTTTGTTAACGAGGAAACCGCAAATGCAGAAAAACCCTGGGACCTAGTCCAGTTTGAACACCACATTGTATTAAGCCGCTACAGACACTAGCCTACTACCAATTAACTTCGGACTGGACTGTAGTTGAACCCTAATGAATCTCACACTGATTCAATGTACAATTACGCTTCTTACGTCTCTAATCCCAGCAGGATACTACGCAGTTGATTCCCTTAGCTGATATCACCCACAACCAAGAATTGCGACGACCCAAAGTCGAAGACTTGATAAACAAATCTGTATCACACAGAAAAGTCTATAGGAATGAATAAATCTGTCTCCCACAGAACTGCCCAAGAGTTTTTGTTCCGTCTTTTGATAAATCAAGGTGAACAGGAACCAATTGATAAACCGGACTTATATTCCCGAAGAACAACATAGTATTATCAATCACCTCACAATAATCTAAATCGTATGATGGCGAAACTAGATTTTGTGGAATCACAAACGATGAGACGAAGTTGCTTGTGACTACTTTTGTATCCTGCCTATCGGAGAAATAAATCTCAAGTCAATTTTATAATTGTACTCGTACGATAGAAACAACAAGATCATATCACACAACTACAAGAGAATTAGTATCGGTCTGGCTTCATAATCCCAATGAAGTCTTCAAGTCGTTAACCTACGGGGTCTCGAGAAGAAACCTAAGGTTAAAGAAGAATCGACTCTAGCTATACAACTAGTATCACACAGGAGGCGTGAGGATTAGGTTTCCCAGTTGTTAGAGTTATACTTTATATAGTTTTCAAATCAGGGTTTACAATCCAAGTTACCTTGGTAACAAAGCATTCAATAATCACTGTTAGATGAAAAACCTGATCAACCAAGCTAATATCTTTCAAATGTTAGATCGAACTTAGATTGTTACACACAAATGAAATATACCCTCAATTAGGTTTATGAACCATACCCAAACGTGTATACTCATGTTGGCTCATCAAATAGTTAACCGAGGTTAGGCACATGGTTACTCTCATATTAACCTTATTCATCTTATTCATAACTAGTTCAAATGACTCAAATGAAGCTAGTTAAAGAGTTGTTCAATTGCATAAAAGATACAATTGAAATCAAATCGGTTTGATTCACTCGAATCAATCATGAACATTATAGCCACGGTTTGCAAAGATTGCATTCCTTAATATTTAAATGTTTAAGTTCATGAACTGACCGATTTAACAAAATAACCATCTTAAGTATGCGTACGGGTATGCGTACTTAAGCAACCGGGTTTGAGTTTTTCAATTTTCCAAACTCAGCAGAAATTTTCGGTTGGAAAACTTCCGCCAGTATGCGAACGATACACATACTTAAGGTGACCAGTTTAGGAGTTTATAATTCCCAAACTCAGCATATATTTTCGTTTCGAAAACTCCCTCTAGTATGTGTACGGGTATGCATACTTAAGGTGACTAGTTTAGGAGTTTGTAATTCCTAAACCCAGCAGTTATTTTCGGTTCGAAAACTTCTACCAGTATACGTACGGGTACGCATACTTATCTTGTCCCCTTCACCAATTTTGTATACACACATATGCATACATTTGGTTCCCGGTTTACGGATTTATAAACTAATGTGCGAACACACTATATATGCTTATATGCAAGGATGGTTATCTCATCAACTCTTAATTTCAATCATTGAAACTTTCTTAGAGGACGTTATATAGTTGTTGTTCACAAACCATTTTTCGTCAAAGCGATTTTCAAGTTATTGAAATAATCATAATGAAACATTCTAAGGCAAAATCAAATGATTGTATCACATAAACCATGTTAGATGTAACTCGGCAATTTTAATATGATCTTATTCGTACTTTCATCAACGAATGTAAGATGAATATGGCTAAAGCAAATGCTTGCCAACACATATTTCGAGAAATATATAAGCGAGATAAACTCAGCTCGAAATCTCAAATGTATATAAAAGAAAACTATATCGTAACACGACTTATGTCTCAATATAGGATATAGAGAAGAAATAGACTTTCCAAGTGATAGATGAGTTTGAGTCTCCACATACCTTTTGCTGATGAAGTTCAACAAGCTCCCCTTAGTAGTTCTTTGTCTTCAAATGATGAACGCTGAGAGACCTAAGCTCAACTACACTATCTATGTCCTAGTCCGAGACATCTATATATAGGCTAGAAATCAAGGCTTATAGTTTTGATCACTAACGTTGAAAAACATGCTTGAGATAGCAACACATGCGAGTTCGACCGAGCAATGCTCTAACAATCTCTCCCTTTCTCAGTTTTAATGACAAAACTATCAATACATATGGATTACAAAATAAATAAAACTTGAAGCTTGTCATCCACATGCTTGATCTCCTTGGCATCTTCAACAGACTCAAAATCTTCGTCACTTCCAAGTACTCCAATGATTCCAAAGGTTGTAAGTTTAGCATCGTCGTTGTTGAGGATCCATAGCTATAACAATGAGAAAACAAATGCTCTCAATCATTGTTATACAGTGTCATAGTATTATTACACAGTATCAAAGTTCAATTGTATCACAACTTTTACAACAATACTATGGTGATATGTATCGTTCACCCTTAGTCAATACTTTATCTCAACATGAAAACCACTCCCCTTTACATAATGATCCGTAAACCATACATATTTGTAGTATGAACTACACATTAATTCCCCCCCTTTTTGTCAATAAAATTGGCAAAGGTACGAAAATTAGTGGGATTCTAATGAAATTTCCACAGAGATACTTCATGACCAAAGGTGTATTAACATACCAACAAATTTAGATGCAATCATAAAGCTGAAGCTAAAGGCATTCATCAAGGAGTTTATAAAGATACAAGATAACCCCTAAAATATTCCACAGACGCACTCCCCACAAAGATATGGCAATTAAGCACAAGTTCAAAAGAACTCTCCCCCATAAAATGTCATTCCCGAAGGAACAAAAAAGGCGACCTTGCTTTTACAAGAAAAGAAGGATGAAAAAACGGGGGTTAGGCCTGTCAATGGAAGAATATCCGCCGGATATTTAGAAATCCGATATCCGACATATTAAGCACTATCGGATATTCGATATCCGATAATATCCTATAGGATATCAAAATCAGATATCGATTCCGATAGGCTAAGCTGTCGGATATCCGATAAATATCCGATAGTATCCGGTTATAACAAAAAAGTTTAAAAACCCTTGTAAAACATTTTCATAATTGACACTTATGGGATATTTATCCGACAATATCCGATAATATCCGATACTAGACTCGAAATTAGGATAAATTACAAATAAGTTCCTATACTATCGGATATTAACATTTTGGATGGGGTCTAATCCCGTTTCCGATATGTTAAGGAAGAAATATCCGATAAAATATCCGACCCGATATCCGATATCCGATAAAACGGATAAAATCCTATAGGATCTCGAATACTCGGAAACGGATACCGGATATCGGACAAATATTGACAGGCCTAACGGGGGTACAACAACCACACCCAATATTTCGATTAGCAATATGTATGGACTAACTCCAATATACTTTCAAGAGAATCAACTAGACTCGATCTTAATAAAGTATATCAAAGAGTTATATCTCTCTTTCTCGATTCAATTTTTACTCGAGCAAATAGAAATCTGCGAGTCTAATTGAATACAACAGAAATCACTTGAACGGTACCAAAGACCAATGTTCAAGTGTCAATCAATGTAAATCAAAAACCAAAGGTTGGATATTCTAATTGATTGAACTAACGCACAACTTGTGATATTTCAATTATATAACAAAATATAATGCGGAAAAGAAATAACACAGACACCAGAATTTTGTTAACAAGGAAACCGTAAATGCAGAAAAACCCCGGGACCTAGTCCAGATTGAACACACAATGTATTAAGCCGCTACAGACACTGGCCTACTACAAACTAACTTTGGTATGAATTGTAGTTGAACCCCAATCAATCTCACACTGATCTAAGGTACAGTTGCGCTCCTTACATCTCTGATCCTAGCAGGATACTACACACTTGATTCCCTTAGTTGATCTCACCCATAAATTTGTATCACACAGAAAATTCTATGATAATAGATAAATCTGTCTCCCACATAAATACCTACAAATTTTGTTCCGTCTTTTGACAAATCAAGGTGAACAGGAACCAATTGATAACCCAGACTTATGCTCCCGAAGAACAGTCTAGTATTATTAATCACCTCACAATAATCTTAATCGACGAGGCGAAAGAAGATATTGTGGAATCACAAACGATGAGACGAAGATATTTGTGACTACTTTTATATCTTTCCTATCAGAGATAACAATCTCAAGCCAATCTTTACGATTGTACTCGTATGATATAATATGCAAGATCAGATCACACAACTACGAGAAAGTAGTATCTGTATGGCATCACAATCCCAATGAAGTCTTCTGGTCATTAACCTACAGGGTCTCGAGAAGAAACCTAAGGTTAAAGGAGAATCAACTCTAGCTAAAACAACTAGTATCACACAGGAGGTGTGGGGATTAGGTTTCTCAGTTATTAGAGTTCTCCCTTATATAGTCTTTCAAATCAGGATTTGCAATCAATGTTAGCTTAGTAACAAAGCATTCAATATTCACCGTTAGATGAAAACCTGATTAGATTCAAGCTAATATCTTTCAACCGTTGGATCGAAAACTTAGCTTATTATACACAAATGAAATGCACGATTTTAGGTTTGTGTAACCGTACCCAAACATGTACATTTGTTGTTTTAACAGTGGTTAACCAAATGGTTAGACATATGAGCACTTTCATATCAACCATATTCTTCTTCACCATAACTAGTTCAAATGACTCAAATTAACTAGTTAGAGAGTTGTTCAATTGTATAAATCTTATATAACTATACAAGACATAATCGAAGCAAAAGCGATTTGATTCACTCGAATCGATTCATGAACTTTATAGCCACGGTTTGCAATTTGCATTCCATAGTTAATATAAATATAATTTCACAAATAATCGTCTTTAGATATAACCAACTCAAGTATACGGACTTAGTTCGCGGACTTAAGTTCCCGGAAGGAGTTCACAAACTCCAGCAGATAATCTCGGGATGAGAACCTCCGCCAATTCGCGGACTGAGTTCACAGCTCTTGTTCCGGTTTTCCTGATCAACAAAGTACGCATACTTTGGTTCAAGGAATAAGGACGTATACATATATGTTTTTCCACACAATTCTTATATGCAACAATGGTTATATAATCTAAACTCTCATTTCAATCATTGAAACATTCTTAGAGGACGTTATATAGTTGTTATTCACAAACCATTTTTAGTCAAAGCCATTTTCAAAGTGATTGAAACATAACATGACTTTCGTCACTAGGTAAAGATGAACTTTGCCAAAGCGAAAGCTTACTAACACATATTTCGAGAAATAGATAAACGAGATAAACTCAGCTCGAAATAGCAAATGTGTATAATCAAAGTCTATATAGCAAAACGACTTTTGTCTCAAGATAGGAGATAGAGTAGATAGACTTTCGAGTGATAGATAAGTTCAAGTCTCCACATACCTTTTAGTCGATGAAGTTCCACCAGTTCCTTGAGTAGTTCTTCATCTTGTATGATGATCGCCATGGAGTTCTTGAGCTCAACTACACTTTCTATCCTAGTTCGAGACTTAGCTATAGTAGACTGGAAATAAAGACTTATAGTTTTGATCACTAACATTGAAAAACATGCTTGAGATAACAACACATGCGAGTTCGATCGAGCAGTGCTACAACAATCTCTCCCTTTGTCAATTTTAGTGACAAAACTATCAATACATGTGGAATACAAAAATAAATGAATAAACTTTTGTAGCTCCTATTCCACATGCCTAATCTTCAACATTACTCGAAATCTTCGTCACTTCCAAGTACTCCAATGATCCGAAAGGTTGTAAGTTCAGCATCATCGTTGTTGAAAATCCGTAGCTATAACAATGAGAAAACAAGTATTCTCAATCATTGTTATACAGTGTCATAGTATTATTACACATCGTCAAAGTTCAATTGTATCACAATTTTACAACAATACTATGGTGATATGTATCACCCCCCCCCCCCCCCCCTTAATCAATACTCCATCTACATGGAAACCACTCCCCCTTACATAATGATCTGAAAACCATATGTATTTGTAGTGTGAACTACATATTAATTCTCCCCATTTTTGTTAATGAAATTGGCAAAGGTACGAAAACAGGATCCTAATGAAATTTCCAAAATAGACATTTCATGACCAAAAGAAAGCACATATCATATTGTTTAGATGCAATCATAAAGCCGAAGCTAAATTCTTTCATCAAGGAGTTTATAAAGATACAAGATAACTCCTATAATATTCCACAGCCGCACTCCCCACAAAGTTTTGTCAATTAAGCACAAGTTCAATTAAGAACTCTCCCCCATAATATGTCATTCCCGAAAGAACAACAAGAGCGACCTTAATTTCAAAAGAAAAGAAGGATTTCTTTGGACATAATAAATCACATACGAATATGAATTTGAATCCAAAAATACTCAATTAGATTAATCACAAGAGAACCCATAATTAATCTAATCGGAAATATACAACCAAATTAACCACAAAAAGTGATGAATTTGATTGATCATGCTCGACATAAGAGAACCTACGGAGCCTCACAGTATATACATAAAATTATGGATCATGGAAGATCAATACTGCGGAATATATAAGGATTCATTCTATTTTCCATCACTATTCGCACAATGACATACAATGGACATAATCCTTGTCAACAAAACATTTTAACCTATCTTCCATCAATAAATGACATAACAGGCTTAACTTTTGTATTTGTCAAAAGTTCATTCATTCTTTTATCAACACATGCATATCGACATATGAAAGACTTAACTTTTGACAAGGTACGGGACAATCACAGTTCACGGACACAAACACACATATCCCAACACAAATTGCAATATATAAAACAATAAAGATTAATACTGCAAAAATTATCTTCCAAACAATTTTAGAATTTAAACAAATAAACCTACAAACATGAAGATGAAAACGTTGGATATAGCTATGTGTAATCACAATAATGGCTATTCCAAACTCTAGTTATTCTTCTAAACAAAACAAGAAAAGAAAATTCTTATCCGAAGATTTACTAGGCAAAATATCTATTAGAAAACATGATTTGAAAAACACTAAACTCGGTCAGCAACTAAAGATTGAATATGGACGAGCTCATCAGTTGCTTTCTTCAGTTTGTTTTTCAGAAAATCAAGATTCCTTGTTGCAATTCCGAGTTGTTCACGTACGACCTCAAAATATCGAAGAAGATTTCCTACCAGTTGTGATGGCATCTGAACTGGTAGTTTGTTTTCATGATCAATAGCATGTTATGAAAACATGATTTTTGTGAAACTCGATAGTCTTGCCCTTCTTGACTTCATCATCTTTGTTGCTTCCATCCATTGTGTACACAAAAAAAATTCAGTAGAATCTTTTGACCTTATGGAACAATGTATCAATTGATGACACATATATACAAAAATAAGTTCCATAAAAACCCTAGGAAACTTGTATACGTCTGTATGGGTCAGGTATACGTGCACTTGTGGTCACAACTCTTACGTGACCAAGGGGAATGGAGAAGACGAGCTTGAACAAAGGATACTTGATAGTTCTCTAAGATCATCAACAACAAAAAGAAGAAGGAAAGGAAAAACATACAACCTTGACAACACTCTCAAGTCACATTTCTTGAGACTATGAGCATCCTTCTTAGACTACAAGAAGAATGCTACATTGAGCAGTCATGTTGTATTCGGATGAGCAATTTGCTCATCAATGTTGACTTCTTTTTCCTCTCCTTCAAGAGGATTTATAGAAAAATCACTTGACTTACTCGAAGGATTTTTATCAAGAAAGGAACAAGAAGTACCTGAGCCAGCCGCTTTCCTTGTCTTTTTGATGCTTCGTTTGTGTCTGTTTATGTTGATCTTAAGCTCTGAGACTCGATTATTGATATGAACAAAATCTGGAGAAGAAGACTTGAATCCACGGTCTTCTTTAGAGAGAGAAAAGGAACCCAACTTTTCTTTCTTTCTCCTATGCCTTTCTCTTTTCAGAGTTATTTAGGAAGTCAGTTCTCCTTCTGCCATTGTCGGTATTTTTTGTTTCAAAAACACAATTAAGAAATGTCTTATCACATAATTGTTCTTGACTGTCGACAATGCCTTTTACTCCAACAATATGAGAAACAGGTTTAATAACTTCTATTGACATCCATGCAAGAATGTTGTGAATTTTTTCATTCCTTAAACGAAAACGACATCTTCGCTCAGAATGTCCTTTATTTCCGTAATAATAGCAGTTAAAAGAATTGTTCTTTACCGTTCTCGTGTGAGTAGATTTAGAAGGATCAAAATCCTTCTTTCCAGAATCATTACAAGCTGCAAAAGTTTTCTCGCATGAAGAATTATCATTAGCTTTAACAAAATTGATCTTACTAGTTTTTGGAGCGTCTATTCCTTTATACCCCAGACCATGTGCATCACGATGTTCTTTACATGCTCCAATCATAGAAGATAATTTTGTAGAGCCAGAATTGAATTTACTCAAACTCTCTTCAAGTGATTTCACTTTATCAAGAGCAGCAGCAAGGTCAGTTTCCAAGGATTTTTCTTTGGCAAGAAGACTGAGTTCTTTGTCATTAAAACATTTTTGTTGAGAGTCATATTTTGCTTCAGATTCTGCAAGTTTTTCTTTCAACACAAAGAGATTTCGTAGAAGATTATCACATTCGGATGTTTTCGAGCGTACATCTTCTTCGTGATCTTTAACAATAGATTGTAAGAGTTTATATCCACAATCATATCCCTTAAAGAGTTTTCTCAATTTTATGTTTTCTTGACAAATAGGAGCCATGTATTTACTCAAGTAAGATGTTGACTTCTTTTCTTCCAAGTCACGGTCAAACAACTTGATATACTGAGAGACTTCCTCATCAAGACTTTGCCCTTCTTCTGAATCACTGTCATCCGAAAGACTATCCAACTGATCATCAAGAGATTTCTCCCAGTTAAATGAAGATTCAGACAACAGACCAGAGACAAGGTCTTTTTTAAGAGCTTCAAGACTTTGAAACTCACAAGGGTGACTCTGAAATGATGTTGCGTTATCAGAGATATTCTCAGTGTCCATAGAGTCAGATTGCTACAAACACAGACTTATAAGGTCTTTAAACGTGTTTGCCTACTCTGATACCAATTGAAAAAACAGGGGCACAACAACCACACCCAGTATTTCGATTAGCAATATGTATGAACTAACTCCAATATACTTTCAAGAGAATCAACTAGACTCAATCTTAATAAAGTATATCAAAGAGTTATATCTCTCTTTCTCGATTCAATTTTTACTTAAGCAAATAGAAATCTGCGAGTCTAATTAAATACAAGAGAAATCACTTAAACGGTACCAAAGACCAATGTTCAAGTGTCAATCAATGTAAATCAACAACCAAAGGTTGGATATTCTAATTGATTGAACTAACGTACAACCTGTGATATTTCAATTATATAAAAAAATATAATGCGGAAAAGAAATAACACAGACACCAAAATTTTGTTAACGAGGAAACCGCAAATGCAGAAAAACCCCGGGACCTAGTCCAGATTGAACACACAATGTATTAAGCCGCTACAGTCACTAGACTACTACAAACTAACTTCGGTCTGGACTGTATCTGAACCCCAATCAATCTCACACTGATCCAAGGTATAGTTGCGCTTCTTACGTCTCTGATCCGAGCAGGATACTACACACTTGATTCCCTTAGCTGATCTCACCCACAACTAAGAGTTACTACGACCCAAAGTCGAAGATTTTAATAAACAAATCTGTATCACACAGAAAAGTCTATGATAATAGATAAATCTGTCTCCCACAGAAATACCTACAAGTTTTGTTTCGTCTTTTGATAAATCAAGGTGAACAGGAACCAATTGATAACCCGAACTTATACTCCCGAAGAACAGTCTAGTATTATCAATCACCTCACAATAATCTTAATCGACGCGGTTGTTTGTGGGTGAAAACCGTTTCTGCTGATTTTGGTAATTTTGGGTGTGTGGATGAGAAACGAATCTAAACCCTAAACAATGCACTGCATGGGAGTACTTTTGATTCGAGAGATCAATCTGTACAATCCTGTCCTAAACCGAGAACTGTCTGTTCCAGTCTTGCTTCGGTCACAAAGTGAAGGAGCAGGGTTGGTCTTAGGGAGGGAAGCGAAGAGAGTGTTGAAACCAGAATAGTTGATTCTGAAGGTATGGTTGTCTATGACTTGTATCTGAAAGTAGAACTGGCTAGCAGAATGGAAATCTACCAGGTGATTTATAGATATTGTGTTGTTGCCGACCCAAACTTGTTGTTTGGTGAAAATAAGTGAAGTTTATTTATACAAGTCATATTGAAACATACCCTGGTCTCATAGGAAGTGAAATGATTGAGTGGTGGAAGAAAAGAGTAACGTGTAACCGTCAGACGTTATGCTTCCATGATGAAGGGAGTGAATTCGTGTAACCGTCAGACATTATGCTTCCATGATGAAGGAAATGAATTCGTTTACACCGTTACTTTTTACCACCACCAATTTTCCCACTTCATGACACTTTCTTATAACGGGCGCATTGCACGTCGCACGCTGTAAACCGCCAAACCAATACCCTGATGAGCATCCCCTAGTTTATAACATGTTTGATGTCTCGAGTTTTTTCGTGGAAAACATGTAGCACTTCGCTACGTGTGGCAAATCAAATTCAAGATACTTACCGTAGGAAAATAGCATGTAATTCTATTAGGCTCGTTTTGGCTGGTCGCCTAAAACTTGCCACAGGTTTGTCAGTTCGGTGGAGAACTTCGATGGATGAGATCGCATCTCATGAAGGAGGGTAGCCGTTGATTATGGCTACCTTGTGTTGGCGCCTGATAATGGCGCGGTGGTGTTTTGGTATACGCCAGTGGCATGGATGGCGTGGCTCGTACATGCCAGTGGCGCATGGCGTAGCCATGGCCACTAGATTTTGGCAGCTGGTCGCCTGAAACTCACCACAGGTCTGTCAGTCTGGTGGCGAGCTTGGATGGCCGAGATTGCATCTCATGAGGAAGGATGACCATTGATTATGGACGCATCTTGTTGTATAGCGGAGTGGCGCCATTGGCATATGGGCATGCTAGTGGTATGCCAGTGGCGTAGCCGTGGCATAGCAGCATGCCAATGGCGTATCCGTGGCATGGCGGCGTGCTAGTAGTCGTGTCATGGAGGCATGCTAGTAGTCGTGGCATGGCGGCATGCAGTGTGCCAGTAGCCGTGGCATAGCGGCGTGCTAGTAGCCGTGGCATGGCGGCATGCTAGTACCAGTGTGCCAGTATCCATGGCATGGCGGCATGCTAGTAGCCGTGGCATGGGGCGTGCTAGTATCCGTGGCATGGAGGCATGATAGTATCCGTGGCATAGCAGCGTGCTAGTAGTCGTGGCATGGCGGCATGCTAGCATTCGTGGCATAGCAGTGTGCAAGTAGCCGTAGCATAGTAGTGTGCCAGTATACGTGGCATAGCGGCATGCCAGTGGCGTTGTGGCATGGCCACGCCTGTGGTGTTGTAGCACGACCAAAGCTAAGATTTGGCTTTGTGGAATGGCCAAGGATAGGGTTTGGCGCCGTGGTGTTGGACCCACATGTGGCGTGGAAACATTGGCCTTGTTTCCACATCAATCCCATTGCTCTGGGAATGTTTTTTGGCTTTGGTAGCAACTTGCCCAAATTAGGGCTTGGCATGTAGAAACCCTAATTAGTGCGTGTGGCATGCGGCCGCCTCATGGTGATACTTTTGTGCGAATGGCGCCATGGCTATGCCAAAGGAACTATGTTGGCCATAGTGTGGAAACGGACACAGGAGTAGGGATTGCCGTGTGGTGGCTATTTATGGAAGGTTTCCACGAAGTGGCATGTTACTGCGACAGAGTGGCGTGTTGGCATGTTACCACGGTAGAGTGGCATGTTGGCATGCCGATCAATATGTTGTCGTAGTAGGGCGTGTTTGGCTTTCCAGTTAGTATGGTGGCGCGGTAGGGTGCATTTGGCCTTTAATGTACGGTGTCAAGTTTAGAGCAAATTGATTGGCCACGAAAAGGGGGCCGGAAAAACACAAGGCGCGTCTACACTTCTGGCGAGAGTGTGGCGGCTCTGGAGCGACCCGATTGGTCGATTGGAAGTGGGGCCGGCAAGCATGGGCACAACCACAACTTATGTGTGCGTGGCGAGTTTAAAGCGACCTGATTGGTCGAGGGAAATAGGGCCGGATTAGGATGAGGCGTGGCCAATGGCAAGTGGCGTCGTCTGTCCTAAAGCATGGCCACGCCTCCCTTTGCTGCTGCGGCTCCCTGTTTTTCTGATTCTGGGCGAGGTTTTGCACCTGCTAATCCATGACAGATTAATTACCTAGTTTGCCTAGGTTTAGTTTTGACAAGCAAGGTCTGGTATACTGCGCGAGGCGCGAAACCCTAACTTCTGCAAGTTAGTCAAGACAATTGATTGACTTCTATGTGTTGACACAGAGTTCTTTTAAGTTCATTTCCAGAGAGCAGCATGTTTTTCTGATTGAATACCTTATGCAAAGATCTTATCCTTGATATTTGGAGATTAGTGCTACTCTACTGAGTGTGAACACAAATCGTCATGCCATATCAACATTAAGGGTTCAGCCGTAGAACATAGCATAGAAGGCATTCAAAGGAACTTAATTATAGGCAAGGCGCCGAAATTTACATGACATCTGGGATGGTTGCTACATTCGCCAGTCTGGGTACATTTCATGTATATATTGAACGGCCCAATAAATATGTCGGTGGAGAGGTTAGCACTCACGTCACCATTTCCTTGCAGAGTGACGTCACATCAGATGCAAGGTTTTACGATTTTAACCCTAAGCTAAAAACCACCATCAACAGCGGCGAAAGAAGATATTGTGGAATCACAAACGATGAGACGAAGATGTTTGTGACTACTTTTATATCTTTCCTATTGGAGATAACAATCTCAAGACAATATTTACGATTGTACTCGTACAATAGAATATGCAAGATCAGATCACACAACTACGAGAAAGTAGTATCGGTCTGGCTTCACAATCCCAATGAAGTATTCTGGTCGTTAACCTACAGGGTCTCGAGAAGAAACCTAAGGTTAAAGGAGAATTGACTCTAGCTAATACAAATAGTATCACACAGGAGGTGTAGGGATTAGGTTTCCCAGTTGCTAGACTTCTCCCTTATATAGTCTTTCAAATCAGGGTTTGCAACCAATGTTAGCTTAGTAACAAAGCATTAAATATTCACCGTTAGATGAAAACCTGATTAGATTCAAGATCGAAAACTTAGCTTGTTACACACAAATGAAATGCACGATTTTAGGTTTGTGTAACCGTACCCAAACATGTACATTTGTTGGTTCAACAGTAGTTAACCAAACGGTTAGCCATATGAGCACTTTCATATCAACCATATTATTCGTCACCATGACTAGTTCGAATAACTCAAATGAACTAGTTAGAGAGTTGTTCAATTGTATAAATCTTATATAACTATACAAGACATAATCGAAGCAAAAATGGTTTGATTCACTCGAATTGATTCATGAACTTTATAGCCACGGTTTGCAATTTGCATTCCTTAGTTAATATAAATATAAGTTCACAAATAATCATATTTAGATATAACCAACTCAAGTACGTGGACTTAGTTCGCGGAATTAAGTTTCCAGAAGGAGTTCACAAACTCCAGAAGATATTCTCGGGATGAGAACCTCCGCCAGTTCGCGGACTGAGTTCACAACTCTTGTTCCGGTTTTCCTGATCAAAAAAGTACGCATACTTTGGTTCAAGGAATAAGGACTTATACATATATGTGTTGCCACACAATGCTTATATCCAACAATGGTTATATAATCTAAACTCTCATTTCAATCATTGAAACATTCTTAGAGGACGTTATATAGTTGTTATTCACAAACCATTTTTCGTCAAAGCCATTTTCAAAGTGATTGAAACATAACATGACTTTCGTCACTAGGTAAATATGAACTTGGACAAAGCGAAAGCTTACCAGCACATATTTCGAGAAATAGATTAGCGAGATAAACTCAGCTCGAAATAGCAAATGTGTATAATCAAAGTCTATATAGAAAAACGACTTTTGTATCAAGATAGGAGATAGAATAGATAGATAAGTTCAAGTCTCCACATACCTTTTAGTCGATGAAGTTCCACCAGTTCCTTGAGTAGTTTTTCGTCTTGTATGATGATCGCCATGGAGTTCTTGAGCTCAACTACACTCTCTATCCTAGTCCGAGACTTAGCTGTAATAGACTAGAAATCAAGACTTATAGTTTTGATCACTAACATTGACAAACATGCTTGAGATAGAAACGCATGCGAGTTCGGACGAGCAATGCTCTAACAAAGGATTTATTTTTGGATAACTTAAATCACATGAAAACATGAATTTGCATCAAAAAAAATTGAATTAACCACAAGTGAACCCGTGATTAATGCAATCGAAAAATACAACCAAATTAATCACAAGAAAACCCACGATTAATTTAATTGGAATACACAACCAAATTAACCACAAAAGTGATCAATTCAATTGGTCATGCTCGACATAAAAGAACTTACGGAGAAACAACTAAAATAACCAAACAAGAATGATCAATTTAGTTGGTCATGCTCAAACATAAGGAACCTTACGGAGAAACACAGTATATGCACAAAAATGTGGATCGGAGATCGACCAATACTACGGAATATACAAGGATTCGTTCTATCTTCCATCACTATTCGCATAATGACATATGACGGACTTAATCCTTGTGAACAAAAGTTCGATCCTTTCTATTATCAAACTAGCGACATAAAAGTCTTTAACTTTTGTTTGTCAAAAGTTCATTCTATCTTTTATCAATACATTCATATGAACAAAATAGAGATAACTTTTGACCAAGTATGGGACAATCATAGTTCACGGACGGAAACACACATATCCCATAACAATTTTGCAATATATAAAACCAATAAAGATTAATATTGCAAAAACAATCTTTGCCCTTTGAAGGTAGAATCAACCTTTTTCGCATGGATTTACACCAAGAGTGGTTACCAAAGGCGTATAAAAATATTTTCTTAACAAATAATAATGTACAAAGTCATTAAATACCATGCATCGTAGTTCACATAAGATGATTGTGAACATTCAAGAATCCCATAGCAATGCGTACTACTACCTATTCTTGAACTTCCTTCTTTGTGGTTAACCAACATCATTCTTGTAAAAGTTATAAATGAGCTTATAATAGAATTACTCCTAGAATCCAAGTTCCCAAGTCCAACAGAAGTAGAACAAGTGCGACGAAATGAGGTCATTCCGAGTTCGGACGAAGAAGTTACGTCCAAAAAAAACTCATTGAATTTCGACGTCAAGTATGCATACGGGTTTGCAAACGAATTTTCGTATCCTGGAGCAGTATGCAAATGGGTATGCGTAGTTAAACCCCTGGATATTGATTTTAAATAATGTTACACATACCTGGTATGTGTACCATGTAGTCCAAACATCCCGAACTACTATTTTCAAACCTAAACATTTAAGAACCTTAAACACAGATCAAGTTAGGTAGAAATGAACGATAAGGAAGGTACGTGGATCGTTATAAGTTCTCTAAGCAAATAAATAAAAGCACAAATATTGCTCAAGTTTATAGACAAACCTTTTTATATGAATCCAATTGAATTCTACAGCCTAACCAAACATAATCTGTTGGCCCCAAATTTCGTGCTTCCCTCACCATATACATAACAGGGAATTCCATGGTGAGGATGCACTTTCAACACACTCAAGTTGTGTTGAGGTGAACAATGTATTGCTCACCACAGGTGACTTTTGGATTATCATGAAAGAGATCTCTTTTAGAACCTTTCACATCCAAATCCATCTTTCCAAAGAACTCTTTAAGTTCCAACATCATGGATACTGCTTTCTCCATGGTCATGGAATTTTCTGGGAGATCATTCCTTTTCACACTCAAAACATCATTGACTTTATTTGGTATCCACTTCTAAGTGCATTTAGAAACCTTTTTCCCATTACTCTCTTCTAGAATTCTCAAAAGAGAATTGGATTGACTATTTTTTTGCAAGTCAGTCTTTCTCCAATTGGGAGCACCGGATCCTGTCTTCATCTTTACGAAGTTATCCTTTTGATAACTATTTCGATTGTGAAAAGGCTTCTTATGACGTTTATAGGCAAAAATAGGTTTATCACAACATGGATTCCTTTGCCTAAAGGTTGGACAATTACAACCTGTAGCATTAAGGGGATTAGCCTTAACATATGATCTTGGTTTCACAACTTCTTGTGATTCCCAAACAAGAACATCATGGAGTTTCTCATTCTTTATAAGGAAATGGTGTGGTTAGAAAAGACACACAAAAGACTTGCAAGTATACAAGGCCGAGTTTTAGTATAAGAGATAAGAAAGGGATCAGTCCACAGGGAGTGGGAGCATACAAGAAATTTTCCTAAGCTAGCAATGGAGACAAGGCACTATGGCAGTGAGCAAGGCAAAGTAATATGGCAATTGCAAAGAACCAAAACAGTTAACAAAGCAAAGATGACAAAACAGCATGGAACCAAGACTGTAAGCCAAGGGCAGGGGGAGTTTGTGCACTGATTTCAGTGCACAACAGCTTCAAAATGCAAGAAAAACAGTGAAGGAAAGTAAATTTAGCAGGGAACAAAATAGAACTGAAATTATAAGTGATTGTAAAGGATTTGTGGTTAAGCCAAGGCTTAGAATCCACCTTGTGTCCTAATCAAACAACATATTTCTAGGTTGAGTTGAACATCCTATGCATACATTAGAATGGGAGGAAAATCAGCTTGCTCACTGATATGCCCCTAGTATTGACTGTCTTTTGACAGCACAGTCAATCACAGGCATACCAGAGCACGGATTTCTTCCCATTGCACAAACAAAACAGGCATCAAGATAACTATCCTAGCAATACATCATTCAACAGTGCACTAGGCTTCATCTGAGCCCTAACTGAAGAACTAGAACATGTTGACAGTAATTAAAAACATGATAAACATAATTAACATTTGAAATTGAAATTAACTGACTTAAGAACTATAATTGAAATTCACAGAACATGGATAATTGAGGGCACTGGCTAGTCCAGGCCTCTGAGGTGGTGCTCTGGCTAATCCAGGCATACCCATTACACACACCACAGTCCCCTTTTTATACCCAGACACCCAAATTAGGGTTTACAAAAAAAATTCCCCCAAATCCCCAAATTGAACAGTGACAAAATTAGGGTTTCTCACCTAATTCGACTAATTTAATCATACCCATGTTGCCACTGTTCTTCCTCATGCTCTCCCTAGCAGTAATTAGGGTTTTCTCAAACAAACCCTAAATGGACAGAAAAATTAGGGTTAGGGATTTTTCTTACCAAACCTGCGATTTGACGCTTCCCTCTTCAACCCATTCCTCTCCTCGTTCACCAGCTCCATTCCCATGCCTTCAATTGCTTTTCTAGCTTCACTAATTCGTCAACCACTCACCTAGGGTTTCGGCAGGGGAGAAATTGACGAATTAGGGGGCTATAAAGATGGGTAATAGCTGTAGGAAGGTAGGGGTGATGATGGTGGAGGTGTGGTGGTGGTAGAGGAGTTGGTGGCGGTGGCAGTGGAGTGGGTAGTGGTGATGATGGAGAAGGTGGTTCTGTTGCAGAGAGGGGGAGAAGAGAAGAAGTCGATGGAGAAGACGGAGGGGGCGTTTGGTTAGGGTATAGGTATAGGGTACTAGTGTGTTGAGCGGTTTCATCAAGTCTCGATGATTCGCAAAGATGAGCCGTGGGATGCGGAAATGATAGATTGATCTAACGGCTACAAGTGAAGAGACTGGTATCGACCGTCGGATTTCTGATACAACGAAACTGACGGCTCAAGATGGAGTTAGGTGCTGTAGTGTTAGACAGGAGCTTCAGACTTTGATGTACTGGCGATACTGCGACCGTAGGATGCTGAGATGATCCAATCTGACGGCTAGAAAGGGAAACGGGTATGGATATATGAAATGGATTTGGGTGAGGGTTTTGGGCCTTGGGCCTTGGGTATGCCAAGCCCATATCTTTTTAAGAACAATTCTTCCTCTTCGAGCCCACTTCTAGCCTTTTGGTCTTGTGCACAACATTCTTCGCGGCTTCCTTGTGTAATTCCTCCCGGCTTTTCACTACTTTTCTGCTCTTTTCATTCCGCAATTCATCCAAACTTTATTTACAACCTAAAAATGAAAAATTAATTAATAAAAATATTTATTCTTGAAAACAATGAAAATACAGAATATGGGATAAAATGTAGAATTAATGCACAAAAGATGAGTTAAATGCCAACAAAAATATATAGAAATATGCACTTTTTAGCACTCATCAGGAAACCACATCTCCTTTCCAGGTGACCTTTATTTCCGCAATAGTGGCAAACATAAGGAATGTTCTTACCTTGATCCGTATGTGCTGAATTTGGAGGTTGATATACTTTGCTCTTTCTAAACTTAACTTATTGTCAAGGTATTTCACTTTTGCCATCAGTGGAAACCTTTTGTTGAGAAGAATCACTAGCCTTGAAATTTTTTACCTCTTTGCTTATACTTGGAGCATCTATTCCCTTATAGCTCAATCCTCGTGTATCACGATGATTTTTACTTGCTCCTAGCATAATGGTTAATTTGCTTGAACTAGTATTGAACTTTTTCAAGTCATCTTCCAACATCTTGATTTTATCAAGAGCAACAGCTAAATCAGCCTCAAGGCGTTTTTCTCGAGCGAGATAAACGTTTTCTCTATCATCAAAACTTGTTTGTTGAGAGTTAATCCTTGCTTCAGAATTTGCAAGTTTCTCTTCCAAAAAAAAATACTTTTGACAAAGATTATCACATTCAAGTGACTTCATACGTAGGTTTTCCTCAGAATCCTTGAGGATCGATTTGTTTGAACGATTCGAAACAAAAACACCTGCGTAACATCTTCTCAATTTCTTGTTTGTACGACTGATATTGGTCAGAAAAGGTGTGACATGAGAAGTTGTCATCTTCTTATTTTCCAATGAATTCAAAAGCTTAACATACTCCGAGACTTCCTCCTCAACATTTCTAATCTGAGTCACCTTCGTCAGAAAGTTCATCCAAATGTTCTTCTTGGAGTGTTTCCCAGTTATCAACAATTTCCACATGTTTAGATATTGATATAGATGTGATAGTTCTCTCATGAGAACCCAAGCTTCGCAAATCATCTGGTAATTTCTGAACTAGTACGTTATCAGAGATAGACTCGTCCATATTCAGATCGCTACAAACACAAACTTATAAGGTCTTAGCATGTTTGCCTGCTCTGATACCAATTGAAAATGCGGAGGTCTAACAACCTCACCCAAAAATTCGTTTGGAAACTGAGAGGACTTACTCCAATACACTTTCTAGAGAATCAACTAGACATTCAGACTCAATCTAGAATAAAGTATATCAAAGAGTGTAATATCTCTATCTCTCGATTTAATTCTTACTCAAGCAAATAGAAGTATGCGAGTCTAATTAAATACAAGAGAGATAACATGGATGGTACCAAAGACCAATATCCAAGTGTTAATCAATGTAAATCAACAACCAAGGGTTGGATATTCTAATTAATTGATCTAACGCACAATCTATGATATTTCAATTATATAACAAAATAAAATACGGAAAAGAAATAACACAGACACCAAAATTTTGTTAACGAGGAAACCGCAAATGCAGAAAAACCCTGGGACCTAGTCCAGTTTGAACACCACAGTGTATTAAGCCGCTACAGACACTAGCCTACTACCAATTAACTTCGGACTGGATTGTAGTTGAAACATAATCAATCTCACACTGATTCAAGGTACAGTTGCGCTCCTTACGTCTCTGATCCCAGCAGGATACTACGCACTTATTCCCTTAGCTGATCTCACCCACAACCAAGAGTTGCTACGACCCAAAGTCGAAGACTTGATAAATAAATCTGTCTCACACAGAAAAGTCTATAGGAATGAATAAATATGTCTTCCGCATAAATTCCCAAGAGTTTTTGTTCCGTCTTTTGATAAATCAAGGTGAACAGGAACCAATTGATAAATAGGACTTATATTCCCGAAGAACAACCTAGTGTTATCAATCACCTCACAATAATCTAAATCGTATGATGGCGAAACTAAATATTGTGGAATCACAAACGATGAGACGAAGTTGTTTGTGACTACTTTTCTATCTTGCTTATCGGGGAAATAAATCTCAAGCCAATTTTACAATTGTACTCGTACGATAGAAACAGCAAGATCAGATCAGACAACTACAAGAGAAGTACTATCGTTCTGGATTCACAATCCCAATAAAGTCTTCAAGTCGTTAACCTACAGGGTCTCGAGAAGAAACCTAAGGTTAAAGGAGAATCGACTCTAGCTATACAACTATTATCACACAAGAGGTGTAGGGATTAGGTTTTCCAGTTGTTAGAGTTCTCCTTTATATAGTTTTAAAATCAGGGTTTGCAATCCAAGTTACCTTGGTAACAAAGCATTCAATAATCACCGTTAGATGAAAAACCTGATTCAACAAAGCTAATATCTTTCAACAGTTAGATCTAACTTAGCTTGTTACACACAAATGAAATGTACCCTCATTTAGGTTTATGAACCGTACCCAAACGAGTACACTCATGTTGGCTCATCAAATAGTTAACCGAGGTTAGACACATGGTTACTCTCATATTAACCTTATTCATCTTATCCATAACTAGTTCAAATGACTCAGATAAAACTAATTAAACAGTTGTTCAATTGCATAGAAGATACAATCAAAATCAAATCGGTTTGATTCACTTGAATCAATCATGAACATTATAGCCACGGTTTGCAAAGATTGCATTCCTTAAGATTTAAATGTTTAAGTTCATGAACTGACCAATTTAACAAAATAATCAGCTTAAGTATGCGTACTTAAGCAACCAGATTTGAGTTTGTCAAGTTTCCAAACTCAACAAAAATTTTGGGTTGGAAAACTTCCGCCAGTATGCGTACGGGTACGCATACTTAAGGAGACCAGTTTAGGAGTTTGTAATTCCCAAACTCAGCAGATATTTTCGGTTCGAAAACTGCCTCTAGTATGCGTACAAGTATGCATAATTAAGGTGACTAGTTTAGGAGTTTGTAATTCCAAATCCAACAGTTATTTTTGGCTCGAAAACTTCTACCAGTATGCGTACGGGTACGCATACTTGTCTTGTCCCCTTCACCAATTTTGTATACACACATATGCATAAATTTGGTTCCCGGTTTATGGATTTATACACTAATGTGTGAACACACTATATATGCTTATATCCAAGGATGGTTATATCATTAACTCTTAATTTCAATCATTAAAACTTTCTTAGAGGACGTTATATAGTTGTTGTTCACAAACTATTTTTCGCCAAAGCGATTTTCAAGTTATTGAAATTATCATAATGAAACATTCCTAGGAAACATCAAATGATTGTATTACACAAACCATGTTAGATGTAACTCGGAAATTTTCATATGATATTATTCGGACTTTCCTCAACGAATGTAAGATGAACACGGCTAAAGCGAAAGCTTTCCAACACATATTTCGAGAAATATATAAGCGAGATAAACTCAGCTCGAAATCTCAAATGTGTATAGTAGAAAACTATATCGTAACACGACTTATGTCTCGATATAGGAGATAGATAGGAAATAAACTTTCCAAGTGATTCCTAATGAAGTTCCACAAGATCCCCTTAGTAGTTCTTCGTCTTCAAATGATGAACTCTGAGAGATCTAAGCTGAACTACAGTATTTATGTCCTAGTCAGAGACATCTATAAATAGGCTAGAAATCAATACTTATAGTTTTTGATCACTAACATTGACAAACATGCTTGAGATAGAAACGCATGCGAGTTCGACCGAGCAATGCTCTAACAGAAGGATTGTTAACATTATGAATTAAAGTGAGAAAAAGTAAGATTCATTTCTTTCGTAGTATGTTTAGTTTGAGAGAAGTTCTTAACCACAAGGCAGACATCATTGATAAGTAATTCAATGTTTTGCTTATAAAATCCCGATGGAAAACCATTAAGACCTAGAGCATACCGTGGATCCATTTGTGTAATTAATGGTGTTTCTCGTCTCTTGAATAATAATTGGATTTAAAAGCTTTTCATTGTCCAATGGGGTAATACACCCTATTTTGTATGGGTGTAAAAGTAGTTGTTAGAGCATAGCTCGGTTGAACCCACCAAGCGTTGGTATGTCAAGTTTGGTTGTCATATTTTAGTGAATCAAAACTCATGTTAAGAGTCGCTTGATTATGTACTTGAGTCAACTTCGTATAGGTTAGCTTTAAAGTATTAGGATATGATACATTACAAGTATTGCGAAGACTTGAAGAGGTGAAGAAGAAAGGAGCTACAATGACAACAATCATCCTTCCACTTGAGGTTAGTGATATTTGACTTGAACTGTTTCATTCCCTAACGTATCTTTCAAGTCGTGCATATTGAAAACAAAACTACGAAGCATATTTGAACTCTAGATAGACATAGTATTAAGGAATACAATACGAGGTTTATTGCTTAACCATTAAACTTTGTAGATAAGACATCGCCATAATTATTTGAATGCGATTGTGATTATGTATGGGTATGAGGTGAGAATTTCATCCTAGGGAACAATGTTTACATGTGTTTTAAGGAAGTAAGTTCATAAACTTGTTTGTCAATCGAAAAGGAAATCGCCAGGCGTTATTGTGATTGTTATTCATTGCATATCTTGTGAACAACCAATATGTGTGATTAGTAGAACCGTTCATGACTTGTTTGTGCTCTTGGTAAAACTATTCACAAAGGCGTGACTTTTGTATTGGTATGACTTTTATTAGTGAAACCGATCTTAAGTAATCACCTGAGATGGTATGATTGGGTTTGTGATTTTATGTCTGACCAAAACTGGGAAAAGAGGAACTGATCCTAGTAAGAGGTGCAGTATATCACAAAGGGAACTGATCCTTGTATGAGGTGCAACAGGTTTATAGCAGAAAGGGGAACCGATCTATGGACATGTGCAACACATTCAAGTTAGATACCATATATATGTGGGGAACCGATCCGAGTACCTAGTCAATCGAATTCTGGAAAGCTAGTGTGACTATGCACAACACTCACATGGGGGTAGAAACGAAACTTATTTTGGTAGAACCGTTACACCCATGATTTGTGATTGAATGTTATTTGATCAATCGCATAGTTCTTGAAATTCGGATGAACCAATTCTAAACTTGTTTGGGAGTGTGGCAAATCGGTTTCAAGGTTGTAAGTATGAAAGAGAACTTACAAAGTTAGGATGTCGACATACTTTGAACACGTGTTGTGAATATTTATTATTTAATTGTTCAAAGTTATTCCTTAATAGATAAGGTAATAGAATCCCAGGATCCAAACATAAATAAGTTAAGAATATTTTAATTAAGGTTATTAATTTTATTTTTAGGAAAATAAGAATTAGTAATGTGCATCTACTGATGATCAAACGAAATCTTGTCCAAAGGAAACTTTGAACCGATTCTGTGCTGGTGATCTTGAGGAATACAATTTTCAGTCACTTGACAGGAAACTTATACTTCTTCAACATATGGTGGTAAAATTTTTGAAGGCAGTTTCTTGTCTTAAAAAACTGAATGATCATTCCTCAGTAGAAAGACAAATTATACCACATCCCGATAAGATCAACTCAAATGAGTCAGAGGAAAGAGTTGATAATCGCTTCTGGGAAAAGGTTCCTCCTCACCCATATCGAAACAATTCTTGTTTTGATGAATAACGACCCCAGAAGAAAGGGAAAGAAAGAATCTCCGCCAAAAGAAATTATCAGGAATTTCCGATAGTTGTTTCAGACAATCACACTAATGTGGAAAACAAAGAAGTCCTTAGAATGAGAAAATCTTATGAAAATCTCATTGAAAGAATTAAACGAGATTTATCTATCATTGAGATTTCTCAAATTAGTACATTTTCTCCACATGATCATATCTCTAGAGTTAGAAAAAATCATCGTCTTGAGAGAAAATATTTTGGGCAGAAATTCCCGAAGAGAAACATGAACCATGTTTCTTATATTCACTGTAAGATAGAAAAAGTTTACTCCGATGCAACTTAGTTGTATCAAAGTTGTGCATTATCATCCTTTTCGTGTTCATAATACAATAAAACAGGAGCACATTTGTTTTGTGTAGTTGTTTATCAGAAAATTTTGTGACACTTTATGGATAGCTGCTAATCCATGGATATCAGAAAAATGTTCATGTTTAACATGATCTTCCAAAAATAGGTTTTATTTAGAATTTTCGAATTTTAATAAACCTTCCAGCTTGAGAAGTTCGGACTAAGGAAACAAAATATACTCTTTAATATTTTTGGACTCTCCTGAGGTCTTTTGGTCCGAAAGTTGTCTCTTTTAAAAGGAGAAACTATCTCTTGCATGTATTCTAAAACCTTGATCAATCCTTTTATATATATATATATCTATACATAACTGAGCATGCCTCCAATAACTCGCAGTGTCTCAATGGATAATAAGGAGGAAGCTCAAAAGGTTAAGGACTGTCAAGGAATCAATACAGAAAGGAAGAAGAAAAAGATCATGTCTGATTATGATTCCGACAGTTCAGTTGGATCACAAGATGAATCATGTCTGTTGGCTTACAACAAACAAGATCCAACCAAAACCAAGTGGGTTCGTTCTGATAGTATGTCTCAATATATCCAAAGTTTTGATAAACTGTAAAACAATCTTGTTATGAAAATTCGACATCAAGATTGGGCAAAAGAAAAGTTTGAAGGAACAAGAGGAATTTTTGCTGAACTCAAAGTTCTAATTGAGGAACTTGAAAAACAAGAAGTGGTTGCAGACAAGCCTTTTGAGACATGCTTTAAGAGTTTGAACACTGAAGAGACCTCAGTGAACAACAAGAGCACCACTAGAGATTAAGTTATATATTGTAATACTTAATCTAGTAAAATAGACATCAAATTTTTATTTATTTTAATGATTGTAGTCTATTATGAATAAAACTATTATGAATACAATTATTTGATTTATAATTTTCTTGTGATAGTTTTCGGTTTACATAGCCTGTGCTTGAATGCTTTTATATTATTGCTATGTATGTTTATGGGATGTTTGATTTCAGTTTTACTACCTTAATATTCAATCTCATATGTTGTGAACCCTTGTGGTTTGGGTGAATTTTTGATTTAGCAGGATTAAGTTCTAGCCCATGTTGGTAGGCTTTATCAAAGAATCGTGAGGGGTTCTGATAGAAACAATATGTGAAAAAGTCACAATATGTTGAATCGGTTTGTTTTAGCATAAAAGCATATTGTTTCGACGGTTTTCAACTTTTACTTGCAATTGTTAAAACCAATTTCCAACCTTTCTCTGGTAAAGGTTGTTTGTTGTTATTCTTTTTTTTTGCATAAGGATGACAACATGATGATATTTCGATATCAATTCTCCCTGGACGAAGACACAAACTTATTGGATAAGTGGATGCGAAATTTGAGGTAACAATCTTGTTAGTTAATTGTTTTCCTGTTTAAGCAAAGCCTGAATTTATTGCTTTTGCTTAACAAAATTTCGGTACAATTGATGTTTATTCCATTATGTGTGTATGGATGTATGAGTGATTCAATTGGTTCCGTTTAAGAAAAACTATTGCTATCTTGCTTTGTTGTGTGGTATCAATTGTTTAGGCTTACAAAATTTCGGTGCAATTGCGGTGCTTTAATGTCTATGTTGTTTCAATTGCTTCCGGTTGAGGTGAATAATTATGCAAGTTGATTTATTTGAGGTTGTATGAATTATTTATGGATTAACGAAATAAAAGGTTTACGGGATGAGTTGTTTAGTCCAATTCGATTCCGGATAAGAGAAACTAAGTTAATTCTGATCTTAGTTAGACTTATCGAAGTGAGGTTTCGGTTATTCAAGTCTAATCGAATGACTTAACAAGAAATGCTAGTTAACTAACCTAGTACTTGTCTTGTTTAAAATTGAAAGGTCTAAGTTTATGGATAATTAGAACCTGATGAGAAAAATAGAGTTATCTTTATTTTGGTCTTATCGAATAAGTGGTTGTTTTGTACAATCGGTTTAGCAAAGGAACTAAGGTGCTTAGTTGATTTTTGGTTTGATAAACTAAAGTGGAAAAATTATTTCGGACAAATGTTTCCTTGATAAGATATCAAAATAAAACTGCTTGTAGTTTCGGTTTTGATATTGGTTATCATAACATGGTGCGTGGAACCCTCGTGCGTAACTCTACAAGTTGCAAGTCTATTTTGAGATTTGTAAGATTCTTTTCGTGTTGTCCTTTATTTTTTCGTTTCTTTGTCATTTTGTGACAAAAGTGGGAAGAAATATATGAAGTAGACAAGTGATATTGGCATTGATTTTATATTGATTGGTATTGCTAAGGAAAAGAACATTGGTGCTTAAACGTTTATCTAAACGAAAGAGTGAAAGCATATACTAAGGGGGAGTAACATATCATATTAAGTGGTATAACAAAGACGTGCGGATTGAATATCTACCTATCTTACTTAGGGGGAGTATTAGATTTGTTATTATAATGTCAACATCGACATTTTTGAGGATTGAATGTATGCAGTTTACTGTGTTGTTGAATTCAGAAATCAAGCGTATGTGTAATGAATTCTTGTAATTTGTGTATCCATATGATGTAAGAGTTGTCACTAAAATTGACAAAGGGGGATATTGTTAGAGCATAGCTCGGTTGAACCCACCAAGCGTTGGTATGTCAAGTTTGGTTCTCATATTTTAGTGAATCAAAACTCATGTTAAGAGTCGCTTGATTATGTACTTGAGTCAACTTCGTATAGGTTAGCTTGAAAGTATTAGGATATGATACATTACAAGTATTGCGAAGACTTGAAGAGGTGAAGAAGCAAGGAGCTACAACGACAACAATCATCCTTCCACTTGAGGTTAGTGATATTTGACTTGAACTGTTTCATTCCCTAACGTATCTTTCAAGTCGTTCATATTGAAAAAAAAACTGCGACGCATATTTGAACTCTAGATAGACATAGTATTAAGGAATACAATACGAGGTTTATTGCTTAACCATTAAACTTTGTAGATAAAACATCGCCATAATCATTTGAATGCTATTGTGATTATGTATGGGTATGAGGTGAGGATTTCATCCTAGGGAACAATGTTTACATGTGTTCTAAGGAAGTAAGTTCATAAACTTGTTTGTGAATCGAAAAGGAAATCGCCAGGCGTTATTAGGATTGTTATTCATTGCATATCTTATGAACAACAAATATGTGTGATTAGTAGAACCGTTCATAACTTGTTTGTGTTATAGGAAAAACTATTCACAAAGGCCTGACTTATGTATTGGTATGACTTTTATTAGTGAAACCGATCTTAAGTAATCACCTCAGCTGGTATGATCGGGTTTGTGAATTTATGTCTGACCAAAAATGGGAAAAGGGGAACCGATCCTAGTAAGAGGTGCAAGACATCACAAAGGGGAACCGATCCTTGTATGAGGTGCAACAAGTTTATAGCAGAAAGGGAAACCGATCCTATGGACATGTGCAACACGTTTTTAGGCAAAGGGGAACTGATCCTATGAACATGTGCAACACATTCAAGTTAGATACCATATATATATGGGGAACCGATCCTAGTACCTAGTAAACCGAATTTTTGAAAGATAGTGTGACTATGCACAGTACTCACATGGAGGTAAAACCGAAACTTCTTTTGGTAGAACCGTTACACCCATGATTTGTGATTGAATGTTATTTGATCAATCGCATAGTTCTTGAAATTCGGATGAACCAATTCTAAACTTGTTTGGAAGTGTGGCAAATCGGTTTCAAGGTTGTAAGTATGAAAGAGAACTTACAAAGTTAGGATGTCGACATACTTTGAACACGTGTTGTGAATGTTTATTATTTAATTGTTCACAGTTATGCCTTAATAGCTAAGGGAAGAGGATCCCAGGATTGAAACATAAATAAGTTAAGAATATTTTAGTTAAGGTTATTAATATCATTTTTAGGAAACTAAGAATTAGTAATGTGCGTTTACTAATTATTCTCTTCTTATAGAATAGTTAAATGGGGAGATAAATATGTTACATAGAAGGCAAGCGAGCAACAAGCTGTGCATTTACTAATTAAAGATTTTCTGAGAGATTTCGATCATTGTTTTTGGACAGAGCATTTCCAGAAATTATGGAAACCGAATTTGTGCTTTAATGAATATCTTGAGAATATTTTCGGTTTTGGAAATTCCTTGGTGTCCAAACTTACTAGTCTATAAATACTAAAGTTTGCATTTCTAGCAAACTAATCCTTCGTAACAACAAACTACCTTTTGTTGTGCTGCTACTGGTGAAGCCGCCTATTCGGAGAGGAGAGTAACCTAATGTTTGTGGGTGAAAACGGTTTCTGCTTTTTTTGGTAATTTCGTGTGTGGATGATAAACGAGTCTAAACCTAAACAATGTACTGCACGGGAGCACTATTGATTTGAGAGATCAATCTGTACATTCCTGGCCTAAACCAAGTGAAAAAGCGGGGGTCTAACAACACTACCCAATATTTCGCTTAGCAATCTGTATGGACAAACTCGAATATACTTTTAAGAGAATCAACAAGACTCAATCAATTAAAAGTATATCAACGAGTTTATATCTCTCTATTGATTTGATTTACTCAAGCAGGAACTGTGAGTTCTAATCACATACAAGGAATAACTTGGATTGTACCAAAGACCAATATATAAGGATCAATCAATAACAATCAACAACCAATGGTTGGATTATTCTAATTGATGATATAAACGCACAACCTGTATTATTTCAATTATAAAGATAAAACAATATAATGCGGAAATCGAAATAACACATACTCCAGAAATTTTGTTAACGAGGAAACCGCAAATACAGAAAACCCCCGGGGCCTAGTCCAGATTGAACACACACTTTATTAAGCCGCTACAGACACTAGCCTACTCCAAGTTAACTTCGAACTAGACTGTAGTTGAACCCCAATCAGTCTCCCACCGATCCAAGGTACAGTTGTACTCCACACGCCTCTGATCCCAACAGGATACTGCGCACTTGATTCCCTTAGCTGATCTCACCCACAACTAAGAGTTGCTACGACCCAAAATTGCAGGATTTAACAATAAACAAATCGGTCTCACACAGACAAGTCTATCAAAGGATCAATCTGTCTCCCACAGAAAAACCCTAAAGTTTTTGTTTCGTCTTTTGATAATAATCAAGGTGAACAGGAACCAATTGATAATCCGGTCTTATATTCACGCAGAACAGCCTAGATAAATCAATCACCTCACAACAATCTTAATCGTATGGTAGCGAAACAAGATGTTGCGGAATCACAAACAATGAGACGAAGATGTTTGTGAATACTTTTTATATCTTGCCTATCGGAGATATTAATCTCAAGCTAATCAATCTGATTGTACTCGTACGATAGAAGATGCGAGATCAGATCACACAACTACGATAAAAATAGTATCGGTCTGGCTTCACAATCCCGATGAATTCTTTAAGTCGTTAATTTGGTTTTAGAAGAAGAAAATCAAATTTTAAAGGAGAAACGACTCTAGCACGCAAACTAGTATCACGCGTAAAGTGTGGGGATTAGTTTTGCAGAGTTGCTAGATGTACCCTTATATAGTATTTCAAATCAGGGTTTCGCCTTGGTCATAAAGCAAACATTATCCACCGTTAGATGAAAACCTGATTTAGATTCAAGCTAATTTTTCTCAACCGTTAGATCGAAAACTTAGTTTGTTATACACAAATGAAATGTACGCTTCTAGGTTTGTTAACCGTACCCAAACGTGTGCATTGTTTTTTCAACAATAGTTAACCAAAAGGTTAGCCATATGAGCATTTCATACTAACCATATTCTTCTTCACCATAACTAGTTCAAGTGACTCAAATGAACTAGTTAGAGAGTTGTTCAATTGCAAGGAAATCTAATGTACTACACAAGACACAATTGAAGCAAAGATGATTTGATCCACTTGAATCGGTTCATGAACTTTATAGCCATGATTTGCAATTTGCATTCCTTAGTCTTTATAAGTTTAAGTTTAGAAATCATCTTCAGATATATAACCTTCTTAAGTTCGCACACTAGGTTCGCAGACTTAAGCAACCGGGCAGAGTTTACAAACTCCAGCAGAAAATCTTGGCAAAGACTTTCCGCCGGTTCGCGGACTGGTACTCACGTAACAAAATTTTCAACTCCAGCAGAATTTCTCGGGATGAGAAGTTCGGCAGTTCGCGGACTGAGTTCGCAGACTTGGCAACAAGTCATTCTTCCGGTTCTCTTTATCAACAAAGTTCGCAAACTTTGGTTCAAGGAATATGACTTATGCATATCTGTGTTTCCATAACAATACTTATGTCCATTATTGGTTATGTAATCTAAATTCTCATTCCAACCATTGAAACATTCTTAGAGGACGTTATATATTTGTTACACCATTTCTCGTCAAAGTAATTTCCAAAGTGATTGAAACATATCATGACTTTCGTCACTAGGTAAAGATAAACATGATCGAAGCGAAACGCTTGCCAACACATATTTCGAGATATAGATAGGCTAGGTATACTCGGATCGAAATACCAAATGTATATAATCTAAGTCTATATATAGCATATGACTTTTTGTCTCAAGAAGTAGGAGATAGAGTAGATAGAATTTTGAGTGACAGATAAGTTCAAGTCTTCACATACCTTTTTGTCAAGAAGTTCCACCGGTTCCTTGAGTAGTTCTTCTTCTTGTACGATGAATTGCCATGAAGTCCTTGAGCTTAACTACACTTTTTATCCTAGTCCGAGACTTAGCTATAGTAGACTAGAAATCAATACTTATAGTTTTGATCACTAACATTGAAAAACATGCTTGAGATAGCAACGCATGCGAGTTCGACCGAGCAATGCTTTAACAATCTCCCTCTTTGTCAATTTTAGTGACAAAACTATCAATACATATGGAATACAAAAAAGATAAAGAAACTTTAGTAGCTCCTATTCCACTTGTCTAATCTTCAACATTCCTCGAAATCTTCGTCACTTCCAAGTACTCCAATGATCTCAAAGGTTGTAAGTTTAGCATCACCGTTGTTGAAGATCCGTAGCTATAACAATGAGAAAGCATCGGTCTCGATCATTGTTATACAGTATCATAGTATTATTACACAATGTCAAAGTCCAATTGTATCACAACTTCAACAATAATACTATGGTGATATGTATCACTCCCCCTTAGTAAATACTCCATCTCACATGTAAACCACTCCCCCTTACACAATGATGCGAAAACCATATGTATTTGTAGTGTGATCTACATATTAATTCTCCCCCTTTTTGTCAATAAAATTGGCAAAGGTACAAGAACGGGATCATAATGAAATTTCCGTAAGAGACATTTCATGACTAAAAGAAAAAATAAATACCATCTAATTTAGATGCAATCATATAGCCGAAGCTAATGGCATTCATCAAGGAGTTTAAAAGATACAAGATAACCCATTTAAAATTCCACAGCCGCACACCCCTCAAGATAAGACCATTAAGCACAAGTTCAAAAGGATGCTCCCCCATTTGATGTCATTCCCAAGGGAACAACAAGAGCGACCTTAATTTCAAAATAAAAGAAGGATTTTTATTGGACACTAAAAACCATGAGAATGATTATCTATATCCAAAATCTCAATCAAATTAATCACAAGTAAACCCTTGGTTAATTTAATCGAAATACACAATCAAATTAAACACAAAAGGGATCAACTTAATTGATTATGCTCGACAGAAGATAACTTACGGAGCATACGACTAACATACCCATCAAAAAAATGAATAGTATAGTCGTTCATATACTCAACATAAGAGGAATCTTACGGAGTATGAAAATACTCAACTAGATTAATTACAAGAGAACCCATAATTAATCTAATTGGAATACACAATCAAACTAATTACAAAAGTAATCAATTTAATTGTCATTTGTTTTGCTTGACATAAAAAGACTCATGGAGCAATGACTAAATAACCAAACAAGATGATTAATTTAGTTCAAGAATGCTCAACATAAAGTAACTTACGGAACAACCAACCAAGCTAATAAAAAATAATCAACTTGGTTGTATCGTGCTCAACATAAGACACATTACGGAGCTTCACAGTATTACATAAAATATGGATAAGTGAAGATCAATATTGTGGAATACACAAGGATTCATTCTATTTTCCACCACTATTTGCATAACGATATTAATAGACATAATCCTTGAAAACAAAAGATTTTAACCTATCTTCCATCAAATATTTGACAATATAGGCTTAACTTTTGTATTTATCAAAAGTCCATTCATTCTTTTATCAATATGTGAATACCGATCACGGATGACTTTACTTTTGACAAAGTATGGGACGAACATAGTTCACGGATGTAAGCACAAATATCCCATAACAAATTGAAATATAACAAATCATAAAGATTAATACTGCAAAACATCATCCTCCAAAATGTTTTTAGAATTTAAACAAATAAACCTAAAAAAGAACAAGAAGATGAAAACGTTGGACATAGCTATGTGTACTCACAATAATGGCTATTCCAAACTCTATTAATCCTTCTCAAAAAATAAGAATAAATTCTCATAAAAAGTTTCCTAGGCAACAAAACAAACTCGTAATGCACATACAAGATGATTTGTCCTTATAGGGTAGAATCAATCTTTTTCGCATGGATTTATACCAATAATAGCTACCAAAGTCGTATAAAGAGATTTTCTTAACAAAGAAGAACATACAAAGTCAATAACGACTATGCACCATAGTTCACAAAGGATGATTGTGAACATTCAAGAATTCCATAGCACTGCGTAGTACTTTCCATTCTTGAACTTTCTTCTTTGTGATTCACCAACAACATTCTTGTAAAATATACAAATTAGCTTAGAAGAGTAGTACTCCAAGAATCCTGCCCAAGTTCAAGATAAGTGGAACAAGTGCAACGAAACGGAGCAAAATACTCAAAAACAAGAGACAGGACGAATACCATTCTTAACTCATCCAAATTCAAGGTTTCTCATCTCCATTGTGAATATAATTAAAATAGGAAGATAGTGCAAAAAGAATGAGGTCATTCCGAGTTCGGACGAAGAAGTTACGGCCAAAACAAGTTTACCGAATATCGACGTCAAGTATGCATACGGGTTTGCAGACGAATTTTCAAGTCCGCGAACTTAAACCCCTGGATTTTGATTTTAAAAAATGTTATGCATACCTGGTAGGTGTACCATGAAGTCCAAACATCCCGAACTACTATTTTCAAACCTAAACGTTTAAAAACCTTAAACACAGATCAAGTTAGGTAGAAAAGAACGATAAGAAAGGTACATGAATCATTATAAGTTCTCTAAACAAATAAAAGCACAAATCTTGCTCAAGTTTATAGACATACCTTTTTAGATGAATCCAATTGAACTCTACAGCCTTACCGAACATAATTTGTGCTCCCCAATTTTCGTGCTTCCCTCACCGTATACATAGCAGGACATTCCTTGAGGATGCACTTACAACACAATCAAGTTGTGTTGGGGTGAACAATGTCATGTTCACCACAATTGACCTTTGGATTATCATGAAAGGGATCACTTTTAGAGCCTTTCACATCCAATTCCATTTTTCCAAAAAACTTGTTAAGTTCCAACATCATGGATACTTCCTTCTCCATAGTCATGGAATTTTCTGGAAGATCATTCCTTTTCACACTCAAAGCATCATTAGCTTTCTTTGGTACCCACTTATGAGTGCGTTTAGGAACAACCAGAACCTTCTTCCTATTACTCTCTTCGAGATTTCTCGGAAGAGAATTGGATTGACTATTCTTTTGCAAGTTAGTCTTTCTCCAATTGGAAGCATCGGATCTTGTCTTCGTCTTTACGAAGTTATCCTTCTGATAACCATTACGATTGTGAAAAGGCTTCGTATAAAATTTATAGGCAAATCTAGGTTTATCACAGCAACGATTCCTTTGCCTGAAGGTTGGAAAGTTACAACCTGTAATGTTAAGGGGATTAGCCTTAGCATATAATCTTGGTTTCACAACTTCGTGTGATTCCCAAACAAGAACATCATGAAGTTTCTTATTCCTTATACGAAAAAGACATCTCCTTTCCAGGTGACCTTTATTTCCGCAATAGTGGCAAACATAAAGAATGTTCTTACCTCGATCCGTATATGCTAACTTTGGAGGTTGATATTCTTTGCTCTTTCGAACCTTAATTTCCGGTGAAGGTAATTCACTTTTGCCATCAGCGGAAACCTTTTGTTAAGAAGAACCACTAGCCTTGACAAATTTTACCTCTTTGATAATACTTGGAGCATTTATTCCCTTATAGCCCAATCCTCGTGTATCACGATGATTTTTACTTGCTCCTAGCATAGTGGTTAATTTGCTTGAACTAGTATTGAACTTTTTCAAGTCATCTTCCAACATCTTGATTTTATCAAGAGAAGCAGCTAAATCAGCCTCAAGGCGTTTTTCTCGAGCGAGACAAGCACTTTCTCTATCATCAAAACTAATTTGTTGAGAGTTAAACCTTGCTTCAGATTATGCAAGTTTCTCTTCCAACAAAAAGTACTTTTGATAAAGATTATCACATTCAAGTGACTTCATATGTAGGTTTTCCTCAGAATCCTTGAGGATCGATTCGTTAGAACGATTCGAAAAATAAACACCTGCGTAACATCTTCTCAATTTCTTGTTTTCTCGACAGAGAGGAGTCAGAAGAGGTGAGACATGAGAAGTTGTAATATTCTTCATCTTCCACGAATCCAAAAACTTAACGTACTCTGAGACTTCCTCAACATCTCTATCAATATCTGAATCACCTTCATCAGAAAGTTCATCCAACTGTTCTTCTAGGAGAGTTTCCCAATCAACAGTTTTTACATCAAGAGAATGTTTAGATATTGACTTAGATGTGATAGTTCTCTCAGGTGAATCCAAGCTTTTAGAATCATCTGGTAAAATCTGAATTAGTACGTTATTAGAGATAGACTCGTCCATAATAAGATCACTACAAACACAGACTTATAAGGTCTTTAACGTGTTTGCCTACTCTGATACCAATTGAAAAAGCGAGGGTCTAACAACACCACCCAATATTTCGCTTAGCAATCTGTATGGACAAACTCGAATATACTTTTAAGAGAATCAACAAGACTCAATCAGTTAAAAGTATATCAACGAGTTTATATCTCTCTCTTGATTTGATTTACTCAAGCAGGAACTGCGAGTTCTAATCAAATATAAGGAATAACTTGGCCGGTACCAAAGACCAATATCCAAGGATCAATCAATAACAATCAATAACCAAAGGTTGGATTATTCTAATTGATGATTTAAACGCACAACATGTATTATTTCAATTATAAAGATAAAATAATATAATGCGAAAATAAAAATAACACAGACACCAGAAATTTTGTTAACGAGGAAACCGCAAATGCAGAAAGACCCCGGGACCTAGTCCAAATTGAACACACACTGTATTAAGCCGCTACAGACACTAGCCTACTCCAAGCTAACTTCGGACTAGACTGTAGTTGAACCCCAATCAGTCTCCCACTGATCCAAGGAATAGTTGTACTCCATATGCCTCTGATCCCAGCAGGATACGGCGCACTTGATTCCATTAGCTGATCTCACCCACAACTAAGAGCTGCGACGACCCAAAATCGCAGGCTTTAACAATAAACAAATCTGTCTCACACTGACAAGTCTATCAAAGGATCAATCTGTCTCCCACAGAAAAACCCTAAAGTTTTTGTCCCGTCTTTTGATAATAATCAAGGTGAACAAGAACCAATTGATAATCCGGTCTTATATTCCCGAAGAACAGCCTAGATAAATCAATCACCTCACAACAATCTTAATCGTATGGTAGCGAAACAAGATGTTGCAGAATCACAAACAATGAGACGAAGATGTTTGTGACTACTTTTTATATCTTGCTTATCGGAGATATTAATCTCAAGCCAATCAATCTGATTGTACTCTTACGATAGAAGATGCGAGATCAGATCACACAACTACGATAAAAGTAGTATCGGTCTGGCTTCACAATCCCAATGAAGTCTTTAAGTTATTAACCTGGTTTTAGAAGAAGAAAACCAAAGGTTAAAGGAGAAACGACTCTAGCACGCAAACTAGTATCACACGTGAAGTGTGGGGATTAGTTTTGCAGAATTGCTAGATGTACCCTTATATATTCTTTCAAATCAGGGTTTCGCCTTGGTCACAAAGCAAACATTATCCACTGTTAGATGAAAACCTGATTTAGATTCAAGCTAATATTTCTCAACCATTAGATCGAAAACTTAGCTTGTTATACACAAATGAAATGTACGCTTCTAGGTTTGTTAACCGTACCCAAACGTGTACATTGTTGGTTCAAAAATAGTTAACCAAAAGGTTAGCCATATGAGGATTTCATACCAACCATATTCTTCTTCACCATAACTAGTTCAAGTGACTCAAATGAACTAGTTAGAGAGTTGTTAAATTGCAAGGAAATCTTATGTACTACACAAGACACAATTGAAGCAAAGATGATTTGATCCACTTGAATCGATTCATGAACTTTATAGCCACGGTTTGCAATTTTCATTCCTTAGTCTTTATAAGTTTAAGTTCAGAAATCATCTTCAGATATATAACCTTATTAACTTCGCACACTAGGTTCGCGGACTTAAGCAACCGGGCAGAGTTTACAAACTCCAACAGAAAATCTCGGCAAAGACTTTCCGCCGGTTCGTGGACTGGTACTCACGTAACAAGTTTGTCAACTCCATCAGAATTTCTCGGGATGAGAAGTTCGGCAGTTCGCGGACTTGGCAACAAGCCATTCTTACGGTTTCTCTTGATCAACAAAGTTTGCAAACTTTGGTTCAAGGAATAGGACTTATGCATATATGTGTTTTCACAACAATACTTATGTCCATCATTGGTTATGTAATCTAAACTCTCATTCCAACCATTGAAACATTATTAGAGGAGGTTATATAGTTGTTACACCATTTCTCGTCAAAACAATTTCCAAAGTGAATGAAACATATCATGACTTTCGTCACTAGGTAAAGATAAACATGATCGAAGCGAAACTCTTACCAACACATATTTCGAGATAAAGATAGGCGAGGTATACTCAGCTCGAAATACCAAATGTGTATAATCTAAGTCTATATATAGCATACGACCTTTTGTCTTAAGAAGTAGGAGATAGAGTAGATATACTTTTGAGTGACAGATAAGTTCAAGTCTTCACATACCTTTTTGTCGAAAAGTTCCACCGGTTCCTTGAGTAGTTCTTCTTCTTGTATGATGAATCACCATGAAGTCCTTGAGCTCAACTACACTTTCTATCCTAGTCCGAGACTTAGCAATAGTAGACTAGAAATCAAGACTTATAGTTTTGATCACTAACATTGACAAACATGCTTGAGATAGCAACGCATGCGAGTTCGACCGAGAAATGCTCTAACACCAAGAAATGGTTGTTCCAGGCTTACTTCGGTCACAAAGTGAAGGAGAAGGGTTGGTCTTAGGAAGGGAAGCGAAGAAAGTGTTGAGACCAGAATAGTTGATTCTGGAAGTGTGGGTGTTTCGTGACTTGTATCAGAAAATTGAACTGGATAGCTGAATGAAAAGCTGTCAGATGATTTCTGGATGTTGTATTCTTCTCCTGACCAAAACTTGTTTTTTGGTGGAAAATAGGTGAGACCTATTTATACAAGTCGCAAAAAAACGTACCCTGGTCTCGTGGGAGGTGGAAACGATTGAGTGGTGGAAGAAAGGAATAACGGGTAACGCCTGGAATTTATGTTTCCATAATGAAAGATACATTTACACCATTACTTCTTGCCATTACTAACCGCCCAGCTTTATGACACTTTTTGTAATGGGCGTATTGCATGCCGCACGCTGTAAACCGCCAGACCAATACCCTGATGAGTACCCCCAGTTTGTGACATGTTTTGATGTCTCGAGTGTTTTCATGGAAAACATGTAGCACTTTTTTACGTGTGGAAAGTTAAAAATGAGAGGCTTCTCGTAGGTAAATAGCATATCTGATGCTAGGCTCGTTTTGGCTAGCCGCTTAAAACTTGTCACGAGCTGAACGGCTCGGTGCGAATTTTGATGGCTCAGATTACATCTCATAAGGAATAGTGGCCATTGATTATGGCCGCATCTTGTTTTACAGCGAAGTGGCGCCATTGGCATAGTAGCGCCTGGTGGAGCCATGGCATACCGACATGCTAGTGGCTGTGGCATGGCGGCATGCTAGTGGCCGTGGCATGCCAGTGGCCGTGGCATATCGACATGATAGTAGCCGTGGCATAACGACATGCTAGTAGCCGTGTCATAGTGGCATGCCAGTGGCCGTGGCATAGCGACATGCTAGTAGTTGTGGCATGGTGGCATGCCAGTGGACGTGGCATAACGACATGCTAGTAGCCGTGGCACGGTGGCATGCCAGTGGCCGTGGCATAGCGACATGCTAGTAACCGTGGCATGGTGGCATGCTAGTGTCTGTAACATGGTGACATGCCAGTGGCCGTGGCATAGTGACATGCTAGTAGCTATGGCATGGTGGCATAACAGCATGTCAGTGGCATAACCACGTCTGTAGTGTTGTAGCATGGCCAAGGTTAAGATTTGGCTCCGTGACTAAAGTTAAGTTTTGGCGGCATGACCAAGGTTAGGGCTTGGTGCCGTGGCCAAGGCTAGGGTTTTGCACTGTGGCTGAAATTAGGCGTCGTGGCCAGACTGGGATTTGATGCCGTGGCCAAAGGGTTTGGCGGCATGGTCGCTCAAAAGTTGACACAAGCCTGTTAGTTTGGTGGCGAACTTGGATGGCTGAGATTGCATCTCAGGAGGAAAGGTAACCGTCGATCATGGCTACCTTTAATTGGCAGTGGCGCCTTAAACTTGTGCTAGCGGTATTGCGGCATGGCTGGCATGGCTCGTGCATGCCTTTAACAAGGTTGCGCGCGTAGCCATAGCCACTGAAATTTTGGCACGTTGGTGTGGAGTCTTGCCTAAATTAGGGTTTGGTTTGTCGAAACCCTAATTAGCCTATATGGTACGTCGCATGGGGTGAGTGGCCATGTTTGGCGCGTTTGGCATGTGCGCCCGATATGTGCGCTTGGCATGTTGGTGCATTTTTAGGGAGCCAATCGGTTTTGCGGCCATCTGGCGCGATTTCCTTCTTTTCAACACTGTGGCGAGTTTCAACACTAGGGCGTGGCCACACTTCCAGTGCGTTGTGGCGGATTTAATCGCCTAGTTTGGCTAAGCATAGTTTTTCGACCAACGGAGTCTAGTGTACTGCGCGGGGCGCGAAACCCTAATTTTGCAAATTAGTCGGGTTTATGGCTGGATTTTGTATGCTGCCACAAAAATCCTTATCTACAGAATGAAGTGTGCTTTCCGTCTGAGCATTTCGTGCGATGGCCTTAACTTTGGTACTTGGAGGTTCATGCTACTCCGCTGAGAGTGAACACAAATTCGTCATGCCATACCGATATTAAGGGTTCTGCCGGGCAACATAGCACAGGAAAGTACTCAGTGAGTCTTGTATTGGCGAGGTGCCGAAATTTACAGAGTGTTTGGGATGGCTGCTACATTCTCCATTCGGGATAAATTTCATGTAAATATATTGAATGGCTTAATAAATATGCTGGTGGAGAGGTTAGCAGCACTCACGGCACCGTTTCCTATCAGAGTGATGTCAGATGCAAGGTTTTACGATTTTAACCCTAAGCTAAAAACCACCATCAACACCTAATTAGGTGAAATCTCTTACGACCGCTCGGTTTAAAGTCTTCTTTGGGATTGAGAAGCTCTAGTCAGTATCGTTGGTGGTAAACTAGATAATTACGGTTTATCTTTTATTTTCACTGATTTGATTGACTAACAGTGGTTGAACTTTGATTGCACCTAGTTTGTTTATGCTTGAGAATATTCTCTTTTGATATAAGATTCATTCAAACTAGTTCAGAGTTTCAACAGGGATCTTTAGACTGTTGTTAGTTCTGAAGACGATCTTGTGATAATCCATTGTTAACAGACTCCATTCTGTGCGTGATTGATCACAAGAGATTCAAGTGATTGTGTGCAGGTATTTATTGAAGATCTAAGAAGATTTGAAGACGAAGAAGATATTGAAGATTTCTGATTTGTGAGTTCATAATCTTTGATGTGCACAATACTTGTTTCGGTAAAAAGAGGATCCAATTAATAATCAGTTTTATCCTTGTGATAAAATTGGATTGATTAATTGAGTAGATCGGCATCAACGCAATTCTTTGGATTAAGAGTGTTAATCGCAAAATCTTAACGATTACTTTGGTAATTGAACATAAGATAGATCTAAGGACCTGACGAAGGAGTTTATGTTAAGATAAACAGAAGAGCCTTTGTCCGACTCATATCACTTGGTTGAAGAGAGTTGATACCAAACAGATTTGTTGTTTCTTTACTGTTTGGAACCAAAGGAATTGATCCAAGTACGTGACTTATTTATAAGTTGGAGGCGTGGGAATACAGACGGAACTAGGTGAACTATAGGTTTAGTTGCTTGGTCTCAACTATACGAAGTTGGTGTAATTTTGTGTAGCGGCTTAATCCTGAGAGTATTCAATTCTGGACAAGGTCCCGGGGTTTTTCTGCATTTGCGGTTTCCTCGTTAACAAAATCTTGCTGTGTCGTTTACTTTTATTTTCCGCATTATAATTGTTTTATTATAATTAAAGTAAATCACACAAACGTTAATTCCTATTTACTTGATAAGTGAATCCTATTGTGTTTGGTTAAGTCCGAACCTTTTTATCAAGTAAACATACTTCGTTGTTGTATTGTCTCGATCTCATATCCATAGACGATCACACGAAGTGTGAACCGATTAGTTGTATTGTCTCGCCTCAGTCCATAGACAATCAGTTTCGGAGAAATGACTTATAGGTAGGAAAATTTTTAGATTGAGGTATATTTGGGTACCCTCGTATTTTCAGTAGTTCCAATGGTACTCAAATGACAAACCAGAACATCTTCGAGGTTATTTTTATCATTAGACCAATGACCATTTGCCATTTTTGTAGAGGATATGTGTTAAAAGAATTATGATAAAAGAATTATGATAAAAGTTGGTGTTTCTATCATAACTTTTAATAAATTTCTCTCTAGATTTATGTGCCCAAAAATATTTTTGAACTTTTTGCTAACGCTCTAGATCAGACTACACTTTTTAATAGCTTCATTTATCTGACTTGTCATTGTCTGGCTGTTTAAAGAGTGAAGTTGATAATTAAATCTCTCATTATGTGATCAATATTACCAAAATGGTTTTTGTTCCGGTTACTAAGGAAAACTTAGCACTTCTCAATTTATTAGTGAATTGGTAGGTTGGTGAGCCCATAACGTCTATGTCGTAAGAGTTTTTAATAATCTCATGAGATGCAGGGCCTCTAAACCAACATTTGAATTCCCTTTATGGCCTATTTCATTGATTACTTTGTGGATTGGTTACAAAATGAAGAAGCCGGTGATCATTGATGAAAGCTCTATTGAATCTATCTCCAATAATACCATTATCAGCAGGGACACAGCTAGAACTTTTGGTTAGGAGGGGAAAATGAACCTGCCAATAGTCATCATCTTGATTCGGATAAGCGGGCGAAAGTCGTCAATTTTTTTACCTTTCACTTAACTGTTTTATACGAACACGTTGAAATACTTGTTAAATTATAACATATTTTGAATTTAGAATCGTAAACGTGAATTCGCAGAAAAACCATGATTAGTTTACTGCGTACTTTCATATTTGCATATTGGCTATTTGATCATTGAATTTGCTAGTAATATATGGAGCTCCATCAATTATCATATACTCTTTTAATCCACCAAAGCATCAACTGTCCATTTCTAGAAGTGTCTTCTTATTTCTTTACTATAGAGAAAAGCAAGCTATCGCCTTTTCTCCAATTTTCTAATTTTACCCTACGATATACTAAAATTATTAAACTCTGAAACCTACATAGATAATATCACAAAATTTAGACTTTCCCCACAAAACTCTTAACACCTCCGTCCCAGATTACCAGATTGTCTATTGGACCATGTATATTGAGCACCCACAAATCTAATATCACTCAAAGCTGCATTGTTTGTTGAACCAAATTCAACCAAGTCAGTTGAGAAAAAAAAAAAGTAAAAAAAGAAGAAAACAAAAAATCTGCCGGAGATGCAATCTTGAAAGCCACATGCCCACGCCGTATCCCTAACCGACGGTCAAGATCTGATATGTGTTGGCTGGTAATATGACTTCGCGAAGTGTCAAATCACAACTCAAGTACTCTTTTTTCTTACTCGTACGGGTTTCACTGTAAAGTGTAAACCATATCTCTTCGTAGAAAGGAAAGGAAAATTTTTCAAAATTTTGCTCTGCGTCGAACAAACGCTTTTCCTTTCCCGCTAAAATTTCTCTCTCCTCGACGGAATGATGGAGGAAGTCGATGAAACAGAATCTCAGGTAAAGTTTCGAATCATCCGATTTAGTTTTTGATTTTGATTTCACCATCTCTTCACTCGCCGATTTCATTCATGAAGTTCAAGTTCAACTGTATTTTTCACTTTATCGGTTTCGATCTGAAATTCTGAATATTCATTTACAGATTCATTATAAGTTGCGTAATCTCCAGGATGATTCTTGATTAGTCCTGTGTGAACTTTAAATTTCATGTTTTCAGGATAACTATACTCTTATATTGTTCAATTTAAGAAGAAAACTCGATTTGAATTGATTTTTTATTTTTATTTTTTTTTGTGTGTGTGTGAATCACTTGCAGGTTTACATGGCTTGCATTATGCAGGGTCATCGGTAAGTTTCTATTCACAGAATATCTGAATTACTGTTATGTTTCGCATCTAAAACCTAATAGCATTTTAGTAACATCTAAAATTTGTCTATCTGGAAAAAAAGAGAGAGAGATGGAGATCTGAAATTTCTCTTGATTTTTGTGATAATATCGCTTTTAGAAGTCAGCACTGTTGATCTGACAACTCATTTAATTTCACTTTATGAATATGAAAGGATATGAGTTTTCTTTTGAGTTATTGAATTGGAAAATTCATTTCTGCCACATTAATATTGTTAAGTAAAAGAAAGCCAAAGCAGTGTGTATCCTTATGGCACACTAACAATTTGTGTTTGAATTTACCTAAAAACAGCTAATTATGCCTGAGACTCACTCGGTCAACATGGTACATAATGCATAAGTATCTCTACTACGCTAATGTATGCTAATCTTTCATCTTTGGAATTCATGCTTTGCTTCGATTCTGTAATCCTACTCAGAAATGATAGCTTTGAGTTCATCGTGTTCAGAGTTGGAATTGCGTATTATGATTCCTCCATTCGGCAACTTCACGTGTTAGAGGCTTGGGAAGATGGAACTAGTGATTTTCCTCTAATTAGTCTTGGTATGTATTCACCTCTTGATGTTGAGGTACCATTATTTACTCAAGTGCTCGAATCTTAATACACATCTCTTTTTTCTTCTTAGTGTGCTCTCTAATTACTCTCAGCTTGTCAGAGCCTCCTTTTCCTGTAACTCAGTAACTTGCGTGCCTAGGGTACTTTTTGTGAGTTCATGTTGGTTCTGAATTCTAATGCATGATTTCGAACTGACCTTTGTTTTAGTAAAATATCAAGCCAAACCCTTAATTATCTACACAAGCACTAAAACTGAAGAGTCCCTGCTTTCTGCCTTACAACCAAGCGGTATGCAACTAAAAACTTGGTTGTCTGTTGCAAATATTTACTTGAGCCCTTTTAACTTTCTGAAATGACACAGAAGAAACTGAGGTCCATGAAGTGAAGCTTATCAAAAGCTCTGTATTCAGCTACGAGCAAGCTTGGCATAGGTATACAAAAATCTGCTTAAACCAGTCTTCAATTTCGATTTAGCTGCAAATAATTGGATTTATTATTGAGCTGTGGGAAGAAAATGGACTCATATTTATGTGTTGGTTTTTGGGAGTGCAAGTTTGTCACTAACACATTTGAAAAATTAGTGCAATCAGGCAACAGCTTGTGTTGATAGAGCTAGTTTATATGCATGATTTTCTAAAATCTAAGACTGTATTGTAAGTTTCTATGATTCTATCTTGTTTTTAGGGTAGCATAACCATTTCCCAAAGTATCTGAGAAAACGCTGTCGTGTCACCTTCGTTTTTTATCTCAAGTTATGCTCTTCTGGATCCTCTATGGTTCAGAAGTTTCGGCTTCAAACGATTCCTTGCTGAAGGTCTGAAAATAAGAATGGCGCTCTCTAGATACTTTAAAAGTTTGCATCTCAAGATTCTCAACCTAGGATTTTAAAGGTTCTTATTTATTTAAAACTTAATTCAGCGACGCCTTGTACTTTGTTGGCTGGGATGGAAATCTATGTTTCTTCATGTCGTTTGAGATCCATATATGAATTTTTATTATTTGACTGCAGATATGTCTTTTAAAGATAATACATTTGTTAGTTTCCTCCAATAATGTTTATCCTTTGAACTTTTGCAGATTGATATACCTTCAAGTAACAGGAATGGATGATGGATTAAGCATCAAGGAGAGAGTTTGCTTTGTAAGTTCAAATGTGACAACGGTTTTCTCGTTAAATTTGATGAAACTCTTTGTTTAAGTAAAAATGTGGAATTTCATGATTTAAGCTCCAAAGCTTCTCTTGACATGGATATGTAGTTGTAAACTGTCAATGCATTATGACTAGTTTCCTTTTAGATTGTTGAGGAAGAAAAGAATTTCTACTTCAGCTCTCTTTGGAGTGGCGATGGTCTCATTTCCCTTCTCTTGCCTAGTTTGGGTTTTGAAATTCTAACTCACTTCTGACTTCTGAGACTGTATAAGTGACCAACTTGGGCACATCTGTTTCAGTAATTTCAGATGTGATCCTTCAATTGATTGAGTATGAAGTTTCTGAGGCTTTTCGTGAGAAAATTTTGCATCTTCATGTTAGCTTGACAAGCTCACAATGTAAAAGAGCAATCCTAGCTTGAATTTCATTTGCTTACTTATGGAGAACTGTTTCCTGGTTTATCTGTTTTAGATGGAATGTTTACCACTATTTAAGTGATTCATGTATATGATTTTTGTATTCATTCTCATTTCACTGCTCAGACTCATTTGCTACTTCATTTTCTTCTGTTTTTTTGAGAATTATAGCTGAATTCAATGATGGATGTCGGAAGCGATGTTCAAGTTCGTGCAAGTGGAGGGCTTCTTGCGATTTTAGAGAATGAGAGGCTTGTGGATACAGTTGAACAAATGGAAAGTGGGAATGTTTCAATTACCATAGATTGTGTAACAGAAATATCATTGTATCCTCCTTTTGGTCATGGTATATAGTTTTCACTTACCGTTATACATGTATACAGCTCAAATATGGAGCCTAAGGTATAACCTTACATCCGAACTACAGAAACAATTTTCTAAAACTGGATGCAACAGCTCATGAAGCATTACAGATATTTCAAATAGACAAGCATCCAAGCCATATGGGGATTGGGAGGGCAAAAGAAGGGTAGAAATGCATTCTCATCCATTTGTTATAAATATATTACGTTCTTATAGAAACACAGAAAGTAATGATACTTCTTAAATATACATGTTTACATTTTTTTCTTTGCTATCCTCTTTTCCCTATTGTGACGGATTTCTATACTTCTTATCCCGCAGATTCTCTGTTTTTGGAATGTTCAATAAAGTATCGACGCGATTGTCCACATCATCTTTCACTTGATTTGCTTTGCAATGTTTTTATTTTTAACTTTTCCTTGTTTCTATCAGTGCCTCACGCCGCTTGGCAGACGACTCTTGAGGTAAAACTCAGTTCAAATGAAGTAGAGGAAGGAACTTGAGACATCACTATTAATATAAAATGGTTCCTTTCCTTTGTAACAGAAATTGGTTCCTGAGGCCTGTCATCGACCTTGAAAGTTTAAATGAGCGTCTCAACAATGTATCCTTTTTCTTTGAAAGAGTAGTTGGAGCATTTTCTGTTACTCGAAAAATAAAGCTTTAACCTTTTCTCAAACTTTCTGCCTGAATCATTGGCATGCAAATTGTATTTCTTAAAGAGTAAGATATCATTCTTTCTTTTGTCTGAAGAGTTGGTGGCCACTTTACGTGAAACATTGAAGTCTGTTAGAGATATTCCCCACATGCTTAAGGTTGCTTCTCTTGCTCTTCTTGATTTTAATTTCTTTTTTACCAGTGTCATTCCTCTGTTTTATGTGTTACCTACTTGAAATTTTGGAACTTTGGAGCAGCAGTTTATGTTCTCTGAACAGTTTTAGGACATTAAAACCCAGATTTTAGTTAATTGCCATAAAAATCCCTAATCATTTTCATTTTGCTACAGTGGGGTCTTCTTTTCATCTCGAAACACAACTGGAATAGCTTTTTTCTTTTTACCTGATAACCTTTATTAATTTGCTTTCTATTGGTCGAAGAAACTCAACTCCCCAAGTTCAGCATGTACAACTGGTGATTGGACTTCATTTCTGAAGGTAGTCGCACAACTCTGTTATATTTCCTTTCAGAAGGTAGTCTGCTTTCTAATGCATATGAGAGCTTGCATTCTCTTTTTTTTTGCATATAAAAAACTTGCATCCTTGTTCAAGAGGAATTAGTTACGTAAATTATGTTGCACAATTGTCCTCTTGAGCAATACAAGTCTGCAGTCTCCATTGACTACATGGCCACCACCAATATGCCACTTAGCATCATGATAAGTAGACCGAGTTAATGAAAATGTGTATGCTCCGCATTTTGTCCTTTAAAATGAGACTGGAAGTTAGTGAAAAGTATGACATTGTTCATGTAACGTGGTTCTAGGAAGTTGTAGGATTACTATTACAGGTCACTAGATTTTGAGATATGCCTGGCTGAAGGCATGTTGTTGATCTTACGTAGTTTATACCTGGGGGCAATCACCTTGAGAAGTTCATCTTTCTTTTTGAGATTTTCAGTTGGACTAATGGTGGTAATAAAGTATACTAGATCCAAGCTGTAAGGAACTAATGAAGAAGATCCCAATGTTGATAATTCTTACAGACAATTTGCTCGCTTTTGCACATAAACAAGATATTTGAAGTTGGAATTTCTGAGAGTCTTCAGGAGCATGTCAGGTCTTTCAATCTGGGTATTCTTGAAAAGGTATTATTTGTTTTGGTCCGTCTTTCTTAATGAACTTCTGATACCCAGAGATCTAAAATTTTGATATCCGGAGACCTTTATTCACATGGATTCTCATTTGCTGTTGCCGTATTGTAGTGTGATGCATGCTTATATATGCCTGATTTTGTTACAGGCTGCTTCTTGCATTACAATGGAGCTGGTTTATGTCTATGAACTGGTTAGTCGCCAGTAGCAATTTTTGTTATGATATCTTATAGCACTTAACGGCGAATTCACAAGGGAACATAAGTCATCCTGCACCCTTTATGTCAAAGCAGCTTGAAGCCCTGCATCTTGCGCATATACATTTTATTTAAGTATCTAATTCTCCGTTTCTTCGTATCCTATGAATCTATATAAAAAACGAAAAGGTTATTTATGCATTTTGAGCTACATATGCAGGTAATGGGTGTGATTGATGTTAATAGAAGCAAGGAGAAGGGGTACGGAACAATGGTAAAAGAGGGGTTCTGTGAGGAGGTCAGTCATTCAAATACAATTTCTTGTGTTGTACAGTGCTGTAGTCTTATCTCATTAGTTATATCATTAGGGAAAAGGTTGCTCACTTCTTCACTATTTTTAAATTTTGTCTTTCTCTGCTTCGGTCAACGTCCCTTATGGCCCTATCATTTGAACAAGATTATTGTCATTAGGCATACAAGGTTAAAATCAAATTGCCAGAACCTTATTTGTTAGATTTTCTTTACACATTGATGAGACACCTCATTCTCATAACATAAAATCGTTTTTCAATTCTTCTTAACTCCTGATGTTTAGATTGCCAGATCCATGCCTTTAAACTAGAGTTCTATATAGGATGTTACTTCTATAAGCCTACATGTGTAATCTCAGTTCTCTCCAACTACGTTTTGAGATGAATATAGTAAAATAAAGGAGATAAGAACGTAAGGATGCATAAGTATTGCACGATGCAAAGCCACATTGCAATATTGCATAATGAAGCATGTTATGAATCTGCATAAGCACAAGTCGAACCCAATGAGCCCAATATAATGAGAGCAGTAAGTTTCAATTGTAGCAAAACATAGATTTTGAACTTCGTGTCATACATTTATTTAATAGTTAGAATTTGAGTCTTACTAATCTAGAATTTTAAATTGTAATAATAATGCCCCCGCACATTATAAACGTGTCCCAATATCGCTGATATCTAGCTGGATGAGCTGAGAACGATATATGATGAGCTGCCAGAGTTTTTAGAAGAGGTATGCATTTGGGTCTTGGCACCATTCAATATTAGATCCTTCATGTAATTGATGCTTATGTTTATAAGGTTGTTTTTTGATACTCCTTGCAGGTGTCATCAGTTGAACATGCACGCCTTCCACGCTTGTATCAGGATAAAACTGCCTCAGAAGTGGTGTATATACATCAAATAGGTTGGTATGCTTTCCATCTATTGCCAGGTGTGAGATTGTTAATCCGAATTTCCTTTCTTAATGTATATTGAAGCTACTCCTGATTGGAATTTTTAGGATATTTGATGTGCATTTTTGAAGAGCTTGATGACGCCTCACTAGAACAAGTTCAAGATTTTGAATTCGCTGTAAGTTATAGCTTAACATATGTTAAATCTTATCCAGCATTTAGTTAAAGTGATATTTTGGCATTTGTTGTTATTCTTCTAATCATGTGATGGTCAAAATATTATCAATGTCAAATTTAGTTCTCAGATAGAGAGGGAGATATCAAGAAATTCTTTTACCGTACCAACAAGACAAGAGAGCTGGACGACCTTATTGGAGATATATATCACAAAATTCTAGGTATGGTGGATATTGCAATTCCCTTCTTCTGCCTAAGCCTAATCCTGAAACTTGTGGTTGTGGAACAGGAAAATGGTCTTGTTAACAATTTCTTTGTTTTCCAATGCTATGTTGAAGATATGGAGAGGGCCATTATTAGGGACTTGGTGTCTCATGTTCTTTTATTCTCGAGTCATCTTATCAAGGCAGTGAATTTTGCAGCAGAGCTTGATTGGTAAGAATCATTCAATCATAAAATAACTAAAATTACATGTGTTCCCCTCTCCATTAATTTTGATTTTCTTGACCATCCTCAAATATGTCTTTGTTTGATGCCCATGTTGTCGACGTTATTATGACAGTTTTTTGTCCTTGGCGCTGGTAGCTCGCCAGAACAATTATGTTCGTCCCACTTTAACTGAAGAAAGTGTGATTGATATACGAAATGGAAGGTATTACGTTGAGTTCAACTCTCCTAGAGTTGTTCTTATTAGTTGCTTTTGTATTGAGTTATGCAGTTAGTAACAAGTTCTTCAATGTTATTCTAGGCATGTTCTGCAGGAAATGACTGTTGATACATTTGTCCCCAATGATACCAAAATTCACAACAATGGTAATTGTGTTTAAACATTAAAATTCAGTCTTACCTGAATTTCAGCAAATACTGAAGAAGACACTGAGCCGTTGGATAGAATACATGAAAACATTTTTGTTCCAGTTTCACCACTGAACGGACCATGTTTGAAATTCAGACACGTGAACCATTCTTTTTATAGCATGTGAATTTTGAGATATTTGTTTTCCTTTTCCAGGAAGGATCAATATAATTACTGGTCCAAACTATTCAGGGAAGAGCATCTACATAAAACAAGTAATTTATGCTATGTATTCTTATATTAGATGTGTGTTTCCTACATTCTATTGTCTTAGTGTCTTTGCTTATAGGCACACTTTACATACAGCAGTTCATTTTTTTCATTCCTGGAGTGAAATAGTACTTTCAATTTGCTTGATACTTACTCCAAGTAAGGCAAATAAATATAGAAAGATAATTAAGATTCTGAGAACAACTGTTTTTCAGGTTGCATTGATCGTCTTCTTGTCTCACATTGGAAGTTATGTACCTGCAGAGGCTGCTACTGTGTGTTTGACTGATAGGTTTGTACTCTCAAATACACCGTGTATTACCTTATCGGGATCTCTCTTAAGAGGAACCAAATTAACTAAGCAATTTGTGAAAGTAGGATATTTTGTGCCGTGGGAAGTAAGCTCATGACTGCCGAACAATCGACTTTCATGATTGATCTGCATCAAGTAGGACTGATGCTCAGGTATTCCTCTAATAAACTCTTACGTTTAGCTTGCAAGAGGCCGACACATTGTTAATCTGTTCTCCTATTGGTTTGCTGCTTTGAGCGTCATGGATTCTAGAACCTGTATCCAATGTTTGAGTAGTGGATGAGAACTTTTAAACCAGGAAAAGTGATAGAAGTTTAACAGTGAGTGGACAGTTCACTGTTGAATTCCTACCAATTTCTGGTCGGACTAAATGCTTCAGAACAGTCTTTTTTTTTTTTGCGAGGAAATCAGCCTTAAGGACCCTTATTTTTGCTTACTCATTGTGGAAACGTGTATAGGCAGGCAACAAGTCGCTCTTTGTGTTTGTTGGATGAATTTGGTAAAGGCACTCTTACTGAAGGTTTGTATCTTTAAGCTGCTTTTCTTTTCTGACCTCATCAAACATGACACTATATTGCAGCTGCTAATTTTTCTGAATTACTCATGTCAGATGGTATTGGTCTCCTTGGTGGAACTATCAATCATTTCGCAACTTGCGACGACTCTCCAAAGGTTTGACAACTTGATCGTGTTAAAAATTTGCCTCTCAGACTTCAATTTCATCAGTAAATGGTTTAAGCCAAGATTTAACTTTTTGTGCTTCACAGCACAATAGCTTAAAAAGATAACCAGCTTGAGGTTCTTGCAATATCTATGTGCTTATAATTCTTCGTTTTATTTATTCAGAAATTTTAAATAATAGATGGTTTCAATCTAACATGGAATTGAGATATGGAATTGAGATATATGCATGATAAATATCACAGTTCAAAAAAATGCACCAGCGCTGCCCATATTTTGTGTAGGATTTATGGGTCACGTGATGAAACAAAGATTTTCATTTCGATCATAAAGAGGCCGTTCGCTCTTTGATCATCTGCATTAATGCATGAGCCATAGGAGGAAGTGTAAGGATGTGTAAGAAATAATATATAAAAACGCGGTGGGAGATAATATGAATATTAAAATAGGTACCTTTGGAAACATGAAAAGTCTTATATGGCCTATTCAAAGCCTTGTTAAAGAGGGTGGGGATGTGTGGCCGTTGCTGCTTATGATGTAGCTTCGTTCAGTGATTGTAAAAGTAGGATGAAATTCTTAAACATCCGAGAGTAAGAGTCTTAATGTCTGATGATTTGCAGGTTCTCGTGTGCACACACTTAACTGAGATATTTAGTGAGAGTTGCTTATCGAAGGTTCGTGGAGTTTATTCTCAGTTATATTTCCCAAATCCCACCTTAATCTACCATGAGAGAATGATGAGTTTGTAGTTGACTCTTTCCAGTCAGAGAAAATCAAGTTTTACACAATGAGTGTGCTGAGACCTGACAACAGCAGCTGTACAGACGTTGAAGACATTGTTTTTCTGTATAGGTAAATGTTTTTTTTCTCTCTAGTCCATACTGGCTAAAATGAATATGCGATAAGATGATTCCAACAGCAGGCATTATGCATCCAATGCATGGGGCTGTACTATACTTATCATAGACGCTACTATGCGAGACAAAATATCCATAGTACAACCTGGGATATTTCCTGTAGGACCTACACGATATTGTTTTTTTATTGATTAGTTAGAACGATGTGTGCAGCTGAGGGTCAACCTCATGCCGTTGGTGCCAACACCCGAAGACTTCAAACCCATACTTGTAGGATCTGTACACTAAAATAGTTCAACACCATACTTGTTGACTGACTTCCAAACTGGGTACCTGGTGTTCCTTCTTGTTTTCTTACCTTGAATTAAAAAAGTTGCTGAAATCTCATTTGTTGACAGGCTTGTTCCTGGACATGCCCTTCTGAGCTACGGTGAGTATATCTTTTTATTTTTTCTCTAGAATTTGTTAAAATTACTGCCGCATATTCAGACTACAAGTTACCACCTTTATATTACATGTATCTTGCAGGTTTGCATTGTGCGCTTCTTGCGGGTATGTCTAAATTCAATCCAATCTGAAAATGTTTTTAACTTACTTTTTTTTCCTTTTTAACAGAATTCTTGTGCTATTAAGGAGTTGGAAGTTAGTTAGTTTGTTCCAGTGCAAAAGTGTCTCCCTAGGTTTACATACAACATTATTACAGACCAAATCAAGAGCACCCAACAACAAATTTGAAAAATATAACCTTCATGAGATTGTTTAATAATTAACCATGGCCACAGGATACCAACTTTCTACTGAAATAATAAATGCTGACTGGTGATGTATGAATCATTTTTTAAAGGTATTCCTAAAGAGGTTCTTAAGAGAGCAGCATGTGTACTAGAAGCCGTTAGAAGTAATAATCAAGTTGAGCGATTGTCTGATGAGAAAATACTGGCTAGAGATCAGCAATACAAGGTACTAGGGTGGAGTTAAACAACCCTATTGAAACTTTAAAGCCTTAGTCCTCTCTAACGAAGTTTGAGCGAATTTTCTGTTTGCAGGATGCAGTAGATAAGTTGTTAGCATTCGATGTTCTAAATGGTGATCTAAACAGCTTTTTCCAAGATATTTTCTCTCAAGAACCTTAAAAGGAGGTATAGCTGGTTCCCTTCTCAACTAAACTGAACAGGTAAGTTGTTCAAAGTTTTGTTTATCATTCTCTGGGAGCTATGTTCTTCTACTTGAACATGTACAGTCTGAAACTAATTGATATGTTAAGGCAATTGCCAGCTCTGGATAACCTTGAATAATTAGAGGACTCCATACACAAACGTTAGTTTGCAATCTGTACAAGCTTTATCTTCTCAAAATTAATATTTTGCCTATAGCTTGCCTATAGCCTTGCAGTTTAATGCATACATTTCTACTGTGATATAGCCCTAATTGTTCCATTAATCAATTTGAGAACAGGTATTCTTGAACTGCACTCCCTTGTACTTGGCCCAGTTGACTATTTTCTTTCAGTCATCAGAATATGAGACATATTTTGCAACTTCGATTTTCTTAACATGACAATCTGGTGCATAAATAGGCTGTAAAAGCTGAGTAATCCTTATTGACTCCAATCTTCTTACCGAGCAGCTTACTAATCTAATCCTTTTCCAGTAGTTGTATTTTCACAACTTTCTAACAAACCTAAAATGACCTGACGCTTTACGCCCCTGTATTATATTTGGCCAGGGCATCACTGAAACCAAACTATTTCTAGCACTGTTTAGCTCATATAGCAACTAGTTGCCTTACATTAATAGGAAACATAAACTGCTGCGAACCATCAAAAATGGTGTCTCCGAAGATGCGTGCAGCTGCTTCTGTTGGATGGTAGAAGTCCCAAAATATATGTTCGTCTCTGTTGTTGCAGTATTTGGCAACTGGTAGGCAAGGAACCCTAGCATTTAGGTTTCCCAGTCCACAACAAGCAGATTTAACCTCTTTAAACCCTATAAATAGTAAAACCTCAGAAATATGAGAACACATTCATTCCCTTTTGCAACATAATTACTAAGAGTTAGGGAGGTAGTGAGGGAGCAGCCATAGGCACATAGCGATACATACTGTAGCTAGCTGGTTTTTGGATGAAGTCGAGCAAGAGGCTGTAGGAATCGAGAAAAGCATAGTTGATTGTTAGCTCAGACTTCATGCCTTGCAAGATTGACTTAACACCCTCGTTGTATTGAATAGACCAGTAATTCGTTTCCTCATAGCAACCCCCTGTATTGTTCTGGTACCTCTGTGCTGGAGAACAACCTATAGCTCCAGCTCCAATCACAACAAACTTACGTGCACCAAGATTGTATATCCGCTGTTCAAATGAGATTTTGATGAGTATTGATTAATTAATGAAATATAAACTTGTTTTTCTTTTGTTATCAAAGTGTTATTATCCACTGTGTTACTGATCAAGAGTAAACAAGTTGCGCGGTTATACCTTCAACTGGTCTTTCAGAGTGGCAACCATTAAATCTGTGAACCGTGGAGGAGTGTACTGTTTGCGCAGGTCTGACCCAGATTTGAAGTAATTTATGAGGTCGTTGCTACCAATCACGATCGCAAAGAGTGATTTTGCAAAGTGTTTCTGCATTTCATTGTTTCCCAACTGCTGAACCAACAGGCCGTATACTGTTGAGTAGTTCTCTATTTGCTTGTTCAGTGAAATTACCCCCTGTATAACAAATGTCAAGCGGGGATAGCTCAGTTGGGAGAGCGTCAGACTGAAGATCTGAAGGTCACGTGTTCGATCCACGTTCACCGCATAACATAATTTTTTTACCCTATAAGCAGTTACTCTGTAAATATTTACTTACCGAGTGTTTGTTAGTGCTTCCAAGATTCCAGCTCCTCCTGAGGCAAAGCGCCAAAGCTAACTCCACCCAGGAACGCCTTTGAGTTAGAAGAGGGGGCAATGGAGAGGTACGGCAGAAGAGGGGTCGTAAATCCTAGCTTCTCGGCTATGAAAACAAAAACAAAATAAACTTCACTAAAGATGTTTTCCAAAAACACCAAAATAATGAAACTTGAGAAGTTTTAGCAGAGGCAATGCAATTATTATAAAAAGTTCATATGTCTACCCAAAAAGTCAGCTGAATTCTTGCCATTACTGAACCTTCCGGTAGCTTTTCCTCCTGGATAGTCGACACCGTTATGAGGGAAATTGGCCTTGATAACGCTCAATTTTATGTGATTATTGTTTCCTACGTCTGTGTGAACACAAAGATCTGGTGTCATCTGAGTATTCACAAATAATGCGCGCAGACTCGTGACAATACAATAAATAAGTTGCGCCTGAGGGGAATGGATAGGTTATGTCGAATCCTTGACTCAGAGTTCTAATACTCTTCCTCGTCTCATCAACTACAATCATTGTTCTTGGCTCATACAATAAGATAAATAGTGGATGAAATATAAAATGTACGAACATGATATACCATAAGTATCGAATTGAACATATAAAGTATAAATGCATGAATATAGATGAAACGATTAACTTATATGATTCATCACTCAGATCTCTATCTACAGGTTTGGGTTTTTCATTATATGTAATAAGGTTACAGAATAGTCGAATGACTTTGAGACCATTATAAACCTGCGTAGCAGGAGGAACTTCACTTACCCTTTCTTTATCTCTCTGTCTCTCTCATATTCTCCTCTCAATGTTTTTCGGCCTCCCTCTTCACTTGGGAGAGAGGGGTATTTATAGGGAGGTTACGTGGGGTCCACTTCTGAAGCCCGTTATAACCTTATCCTCTTGTGTTTTGTGCCACTCACGCATAAGTCTTCGTGTTCTCGGCTGCATCTGCGTGTTCTGTATGGATACGCAGTATTATCTGCACTTCCAATACAGGCTGACTGACACGTATGATGTTTGAGGGTATTTAATGCGGGTAGTTGAGATGTCTGTTCGCGGTAGACAGCTGTCCTCTGCCCCTGTCTTGTCTGCGTCAGTCTGACTATCCCCAGCCGTAGATCTTAGATCTTTCTAGGGATAGAATAAAGTGACTCTTGGCTGTCCACGCGTGATATCATATCTTGATGCTCTTAACCGCGTGTCCTCCACGTGTGTCTTTGTGGGCACGTGGCGGAAGATGAAATGTGTACCTACAATCTGCTAGAAAGTCCCCGAAAGAAAAAGCTGCTGGAACCATTTGACCATCTGAACAACTGAATGCAGATATTAAGAACAATGAAAAGAGTAGACTCAGAAAATTATGAGCCATTAAAGCTCTACGACCTCCCTTCTCTCTCTAACACAGACACATGATTTTACTACGTTAGGCAGGCAGAGATTCGTTTAAATAGGTAGAGAATGACAGTGAAGAATAATAGACAACTAAAAATCGTCACTAGCGTCCCGATAAACACGTGTACAGGTGGAGAAGAAATAAGCCATATCTATCTAAATACGATGACAACCATAAACTTTGCAGTAAGTGACAATGATCATTATGGATGGGTCTTTTTTATCTCAAGAAAAATCCCTTTATTACTAAACTAAATATAAGACTAGTGCATTACTAGCTAACTCGATAAGGGGGATTATTAAATTGTCGGTGTTAAATATTATTAGCAATCATGCATGGACGAGCAAAGTCCCAAATTATTCTTGTACGGGTGAACTGAGAAAAGAACGAAATTTCCAGCTAAGTGAGTTGATGTGAGTGAGAATTTTGCATAGGGAAAAAAGCATCTTTAGTGGTGGGGTTATGGGAGTGTTGTGGCCTGTGGGGGATGCGGTGAGGGATGATTCTCCCAATCTGACATAGAGAGGACAAGGTCTTTTTGTAAGGTTGCCAAAGGTATCATGGGGTTAACGCGCTAACAAATCAAATCTTTCACTTTCACTTTCACTTGCACTACCACAAGCTAAATCGTCAATTTTTCTTTTAAGTTCACATTCATAGCTTTACAAAGTGACATTTAAGTGATCTTTTTTTTGGGTTCCCTTGATCTTGCTTTTCTTTAAAGTGGATGGCAACCACTTACGGCCGCATAAGCTTGAAACTTTTTTCTTTCTTGGTACTTTCGTGTTCAGATTAGGAACTACTTTTTTTTTTTAATCTCGCTTTCATGAGTTTGTGTGCACTGGCTTTGTCGATTTTGTATTGGAGTTAGCATAGAGCTAGCATTCAGATGGAGCTTGGTTTTCTCTGCCCTAGTGAAATTTTCCCCAAATGCGTTATACTTGTTTACATGACTTTGTTCTCGTACATCACCTACTCTCACTCCGCGACTTTCTCCTTTGTCTTCTCAAAATAACTTTTCAAATTGGTAAATTTGAACTTACTGAACTTCTTTGCCTTTTTACCTTTTACATGAACATCCACACTTTCCACCTCTTTAGAGGCGCAACAAAACTCCATTTTGCTTTTTTTTTCTTCTTTTTTTCTTTTATTGAAACTCGAAATTGAATTGTTTAATAGAGAGTTGATTACAATATTTTTATCTTCATGTAACTGCATAACAATGTTACCAAGAGGATCCAATAACCGAACGCCACAAAGTTTATCAATTATGGCAGATTTAGACAATATATCTGCAATTCTATTTTTCTCTTTAGGCACATAAGAGCATTGCCAAGAGATGAATAACCTGAATAATGATTTTATATCTAAGACTAAATTACATATTCTCCGGTCCACACCGTACGAAGCATTGTTAACAGCATCCACAACTATCTTCGAGTCTAGCTCAAATTCCACTTTCTCCAGATTTAATTCTTTAACCCATTGACATGCATCCTGTGATGCTTTACATTTAGCTTGATTTGGTCCAATTGCTTCATCTAGGTAGATGCATTTTGATCCCCTGTGACCACCTGCAAAATCACGAATAGTCAGTTCAATGCCTCCAGTTTTATCTGTATGGGAAAAGAACCATCAGAGTTAATCTTAAAAGATCCTCTTGGTGGAGGACACCAATGCAAGTTGATACGAGATTGAGCAGGAACTAAATTACGAGTGCTCTGAGACTTATTTTGGAACTCTGATATCTCCTTCCTACACCTATGTATGATTGTGTCCATATAAACATTCATTCCTTTGAAGTTCTTATCACAACGTTCATTCCAGATACACCAAGCTACAATCAATACTTTGTATATTTCATCTTCTTGTATCTGATTCATAAGAAGTTTGTCCATCAAGTCACATAATTCATCCTTCAGAGAAGTTGCATTCCAACTATGAATACCTAAAATGACAAGCCAAACCCTTTTAGCTGTATTACACTGCAAAATGCAGTGGGAGGATGTTTCCGTATGTTGTGAACGAAAACTGCAGCTTAGGTCTTTAGAATTGATGAAGTGAGAGGGTTTATCTTTTGCAGGAAGGATGTTTTTAATACACTTCCATGCAAACTGAGTAATCCTTGGGAGAAGAGGGAGTTTCCATAGTCCTTTGTATATAAATTTCGTATGTTATGCAACTGAGTTGTTTATGTTTACTTCCTCAAACATTTCCGGTAAGCTGACTTGACCGTGAAGATACCATTTTTCTCTAAGGTCCAAACCAATCTATCATCATGATGTTGATGAATTGATATATTGAGAATATACCTTGCAATAGTTCTATCAAAGAGATGCAAGATGAGATTGTAATCCCAATAACCAGTATCGTGAGAAAAAAGATGGTGAACATAAACATAGTTGGGATGATTAGTAACACCATCTTTAGGCATTGGTGGACCCTCCAACTGCTTAATCCATCTGTCCTTCCAAATAAGAATCTTTTGACCATTTCCAAGACTCCAACAACTATACCTCTTGATGAATTCAAGCTCACTATTGATGTTTCTCCAAGACCAAGTAGAATTATTGTTTTTCTGAGTATTGAATATTTCTCCATCTGAGTAATATTTTGCTTTTAAAGATCTTGCACAGATAGAAGTATTGTCTGAACAAAGTCTCCAGGCAGACTTATCTAAAAGAGCTCTGTTAAACAACTCTAAATCTCTGAAACCTAATCCTCCTTCTTCTTTGGGTTTATTAAGACCTTTCCAGAAAATGAAGTGTTTACCTTTGTTTTTCTTCTTGTTTCTCCAGAACATCTGTTGGGATGAGTTCATTTCTTTGATTATAGCATCTGGTAATTTGAAACTGCTCATGTGATGAACAAGAATTGCATTAATGACATTCCTAATCATAACTGATCTTGCAACTTCTGACATATTTGTACATCTCCATTTGGATAATCTTGTTTTCATATTATGAATGAGTGGAGAGAAAGCATATTTACTGTTTCTACCCACAAATTATAAAACTCTTCCCAAATTATGAATGAGTAGAGAGAAAACAACTTCTCCATTAGGAATCACTCTTTTCTTATGTTAGAGCATAGCTCGGTTGAACCCACCAAACGTTGGTATGTCAAGTTTGGTTGTCATATTTTAGTGAATCAAAACTCATGTTAAGAGTCGCTTGATTATGTACTAGAGTCAACTTCGTATAGGTTAGCTTGAAAGTATTAGGATATGAGACATTACAAGTATTGCGAATACTTGAAGATGTGAAGAAGCAAGGAGCTACAACGACAACAATCATCCTTCCACTTGAGGTTAATGATATTTGACTTGAACTGTTTTATTCCCTAACGTATCTTTCAAGTCGTGCATATTGAAAACAAAACTGCGAAGCATATTTGAACTCTAGATAGACATAGTATTAAGGAATACAATACGAGGTTTATTGCTTAACCATTAAACTTTGTAGATAAGATATCGCCATAATCATTTGAATGCTATTGTGATTATGTATGGGTATGAGGTGAGGATTTCATCATAGGGAACAATGTTTTACATGTGTTCTAAGGAAGTAAGTTCATAAACTTGTTTGTGAACCGAAAAGGAAATTGCCATGTGTTATTGGTTTTGTTATTCATTGCTTATCTTATGAACAACCAATATGTGTGATTGAGTATAACCGCTCACAACTTGTTTGTGTTCTTGGTAGAACTATTCACAAAGGCATGACTTATGTATTGGTATGACTTTTATTAGAAACTGATCTTAAGTAATCACCTGAGATGGTATGATCGGGTTTGTGTTTTATCTGACCAAATTTGGGAAAGGGGAACCGATCCTAGTAAGAGGTGCAGTACATCACAAAGGGGAACCGATCCTTGTATGGGGTGCAACAAGGTTTATAGATGAAAGGGGAACCGATCCTATGAACATGTGCAACACGCTTTTAGGCAAAGGGGAACCGATCTTACGGACATGTGCAACACATATAAGTTAGATACCATAAATATATGGGGAACCGATCCTAGTACCTAGTCAACCGAATTTTGGATAGCTAGTGTGACTACGCACAATACTCACATGGAGGTAGAACCGAAACTTGTTTTGGTAGAACCATTAAACCCATGATTGTGATTGAATGTTTGTTTGATCAATCACATAGTTCTTGAAAGTTATATGAACCAATTCTAAACTTGTTTGGAAGTGTGACAAATCGGTTTCAAGGTTGTAAGTGTGAAAGAGAACTTACAAAGTAATGATGTCGATATACTTTGAACACGTGCTGCGAATGTTTATTTCTTTAATTGTTCAAAGTTATTCCTTAATAGCTAAAGGAAGAAAATCCCAGGATCGAAACATAAGTAAGTTAAGAATCTTTTAATTAAGGTTATTAATTTCATTTTGTAGGAAAATACAAGAATTAGTAATGTCCATTTACTAATTAGATTTTTCGAAAGATTTCGATCATTATTTTTGGACAGAGCATTTCCAGGATGAAAAAGCGAGGGTCTAACAACCACACCCTATATTTCGTTTGGCAATCTGAATAGACAAACTCAAATATAGTTTCAAGAGAATCAACTAGACAGTTAGACTCAATCTATAAAAAGTATATCAAAGAGTTTTATATCTCCATGTCTTGATTCAATCTGCAATCATCAAATAGGGATTTGCGAGCCCGATTGAATATAAGAGGATTAACTTGAAAGGTACCAAAGACCAATGTTCAAGTGTCAATCAATTCACTCAACAACCCAAAGGCCGGATACAAGAACTGATTGATCTTAACGTACAACCTGTGATATTTCTAATATATAAATAAAATATAATGCGGAAAAGAAATAACACAGACACCAGAATTTTGTTAACGAGGAAACCGAAAATGCAGAAAAACCACGGGACCTAGTCCAGAATAAACACACACTGATTATAAGCCGTTACACCAATTTCCTACTACCTATTCGGACTAGATGTAATACCTTCTTCAGCACTTGTAGAACTCCTAGAAGAATACCGATTCTCTTTAGAAATTCTTCAAACAAATCTTTTAGTAGATCTTTAGAAGATACACCAACACGATTGATACGATTTGATATTTTGATTGCAAAAAACACCGGTTTGTTTTCCCTTTAGATGTGAATCAAGGTTTTGGAAATCTTGAGTTTATTTTGATAAAAACAATTACTAGGTAAAAGTAACATCAAAACAAACTTGTAGATTAGGGTTTTAACTTACAATCAGTATACGTACACACAAGGAGTCCGTGAACCTGATTTCCGTAAGTAAACTTGAGTGATTCCAAAGATCAATTTCCAAGTTAAGAAAACCCTAATAATTCTACAACAAGAAGAACAAGAATAAATTTAGAGATATCTTGTTTAAAACTTCTTAAGGATTTTTACGAGATACCTTAATCGAAGTTTTCTTTCTAGCTTCCGCTTTCGACTAACAAGTGTTGGTATATGATTGGAAACTGAAATCTATCAAAACCTAGGGTTTATGATCAACAACTCTTGAATGGTTTTATATCAGAAGAGAAAACCTTAGAATAGAAAAGAGGTGAAAAACCTAGATTACAAGTTGTATGATCAATCACGAAGATTAAATCCAACTTGTCTTTGTGATCCCCAATACAAAGACTTTTATCTCATTCTTGTTCATGAAGAACAGAAGACATGGAAACAACCTGCAAAGCTTACGCCAATTTTCCAATAGGGGATGAAAAACGTGTAAACTCACGAACCCTTTATTTATAGTGAACAATAGCTTGGAAGCTAAGCAAAGCTATTTTCCTTTTTCAAGACTTTCCTAATTATGGGAGTCTTTCCTAAGTTATAAATATTATGCATAAATAATTAAATAAATAATTAATTAGCAAATATTTATTTATGTGAATAAATCACATTTTAACTTAGGCAGGAATTAAAAGTTATCACAAACACTTTAATATGGTAATCAAATATGTTTGGATTAATAGCCATATTGCCTAGACAAGGAAACGCCACCAACTTGACCAAAAATAGCTTTTATCCACGTAATTGGGACCAAGTCCGTGAACTGTTACAAACAGCCCATGGATTGTTTCCTACTAACGAACTTTAGTAAATCACTCATAACTTCATCGTTATAACTCGGAATTGAGTGATTATTGGCTCGTTGGATTCGTAAGATCATCCACTATAACACGAGATTCTTTATAAGAATAAAGGTTATTGTCTCCAAGGTCATGAATCAAATAACCTCAAGTATATATACATAAATGTACATTTACCGTCATCGGAATTGTTCCATAGAGTGAGCATATACCTTGATAGATTAGAAAGGTAGAATTGAACAAGAATCCAAATGAAATCAATCACATACCTTTGTTGATGAAGTACTTGTTGATGTCTTCTTGTATCCTTCAATATTCAATCTTCATCCTTTAAGGATAGCTTCGATTCAACTTCTTAGACCTAATCTAGTCCGAAACTATCTTTAGTATGCTAAATCAAGAATGCATTTCGGCAACTAAAATTAACAACTAACTTGACATACCAACGCTAGTAGGTTCAACCGAGCAGTGCTCTAACACAGGAATTATGAAAACCGAATTTGTGCTTTAATGAATATCTTATGAATATTTTCGGTTTTGGAAATTCCTTGGTGTACAAACTTCCTTGTCTATAAATACTTGAAGTTTCCCTTTATAGCAAACTAATCCTTCGTAATAACAGACTTCCTCTTTTGTTGTTGTTACTGGTGTAGCCGCCTATTCGGAGAGGAGAGTAACCTAATTAGGCGAAATATCTTACGACCGCTCAGTTTAAAGTCTTCTTGGGATTGAGAAGCTCTAGCATGTACCGTTGGTGGAAAACTAGATAATTTCGGTTTATCTTTTGTTTTCATTGATTTGATCGACTAACGGTGGTTGAAATCTGATTGCACCTAGTTTGTTTATGCTTGAGAATCTTCTCTTCTGATATAATATTCACTCAAACTAGTTCAGAGTTTCGACAGGGATCTTTAGACTGTTGTTAGTTCTGAAGACGATCTTGTGATAATCCATTGTTAACAGACTCCGTTCTGTGCATGATTGATCACAAGAGATTCAAGTGATTGTGTGCAGGTTTATATTGAAATTCTAAGAAGATTTGAAGACGAAGAACATACTGAATATTTCTTATTTGTGAGTTCATAATCTTTGGATGCAAAATACTTGTTTCGGTAAAAGAGGAACCAATTAATAATTGGTTTATCCTTGTGGTAGATTGGATTGATTAATTGAGTAGATCGGCATCAACACAATTCTTTGGATTAAGAGTGTTGTTGGCTTAATCTTAAACGATTACTTCGGTAATTGAACATAAGATAGATCTAAGGACCTGACGAAGGACTTTATGCTAAGATAAACAACAGAGCCTTTGTCAAACTCATATCACTTGGTTGAAGAGAGTTGATACCGAACAGATTTGTTGTTCCTTTACTATTTTGAATACGAACCAAAGGAATTTATCCAAGTACGTGACTTATTTATAAGTTGGAGGCGTGGGAATACAGACTGAACTAGGTGAACGATAGGTTTAGTTGCTTGGTCTCAACTACACGAAGTTGGTGTAATTTTGTGTAGCGGCTTAATCCTGAGAGTATTCAATTCTGGAAAAGGTCTCGAGATTTTTCTGCATTTGCGGTTTCCCCATTAACAAAATATTGTTGTGTCATTTACTTTATATTTACGCATTATAATTGTTTTATTATAATTAAAGTAAATTACACAAACGTTAATTCCTATTTACTTGATAAGCAATCCTATTGTGTTTGGTTAAGTCCGAACTTTTGTATCAAGTAAACATACTTCGTTGTTGTATTGTCTCGATCTCGTATCCATAGAAGATCACACTAAGTGTGAACCGATTAGTTGTATTGTCTCGACTCAGTCCATAGACAATCACTTTCGGAGAAAGGACTTATAGGTAGGAAAAGTTTTAGGTCGAGGTATATTTGGGTACCCTCGCCTTTTCAATTGGTATCAGAGCAGGCAAACACGAAAAGATCTAACAATCTATGTTTGGTGTGATCCAACCTATAAGAATTGATTCTAATGTCTGATTCAGTTAACGTTCAACAAGAAGATGATATACTTCGTAAAGGACGTTAGTTTTCAAAATATGATAAACATCTCTGCACTGTAAGTTCACTAGTGGAACAAAACTCAGGAAATATTAACCATGATGTGTTAATGTAGATGATGGATTTTCAACGAAGGAAAAAATCATAAAATCATGATACTGCATGTTTCTGACACGGCTTTCAGGCATGTGATGATTCATATTTTACGATCCATGGTGAATTTGTTTTCGAAAGGCCTCCACTAGCTGAGCGTTCGATACCTCGCATTTCATCATGACCTCTATGTAGAATAACGTAATTGGGTGGTTCTCCGTAAGACTGAGAGGAACAACGCCTTCAGAACGTCCGTGACTCGTTGTTCCCTGACTACATGAGAGAGACCCACCTCTACATAGAAAAACGATTGGGCGGTTCTCCGTAAGATTGAGAGAAACAACGCCTTCAGGACGTCGGTGACACTCACCATTCCCTGACTATGTAGAGAGATCGTGTATATAACCAGGTGGTTCTAGGTAAGATTGAGAGAAATAACATCTTCAGAACTTCGGAAACACTCGTTGTTTCCTGACTATGCACCTCAGAACGGGTATGACGCTTTAACTGGCTAATATCCCTTCTGCAATAGATTAATTTTACCGTGACATTCACCACTGAATTCCTAGAAGATAATCTATTTTATCTCATTACTCCGATTTCATGAGCGAATCCACGACTGATCTCATAAGATGGTAATAGATAATGTCATTACTTCGATTTATGATCGAATCCACGGCTGATCTCAGGAGATGGTAATAACTACTTTCATTACTCTGATTCTGTGGTCTAATCCACGATCCCATGGAATGGTAATATTTATTTTATTATTATTCTGAATTCATGGTCGAACCCACGGCTGATCCTATAGATTGATAATAATAAACTACTCACTTTTATTTCTCAATTTCGTGAATCATTCTCCACTGAATTTCATAAATTAGTAATAAATACTCAACAATCGGGCATCTGGACTATTCCTGAGTGAGTCCCATAAAATGGTGCAAGTGTGCTCAACCATGATGCACGAACGAGCACCCAAATGCGCGAACGAGCATCCAAAATATGGACGAATGAGAATCCTACACAAAATAGGAGAGAGAAAATAATAACATTAAAATAATGAAGAGGAGCCCATGGGCCAAGCCCACCGGTCGGCCAGCCATGCCCTAGCCGTGGCCGGTCCCATGCCTCTCCGATTATTTTTCCTTATTTTGCTATTTTCATGAACTCATGAAGACTCCTCCATTCTAACAACTTTCCTCGTTTGAGCAAAACTCATGGTTTCTCCATATTTTCGTGGTTTCATGAAAAATAATAATATAAAACATGGAAAGGTGTTGCAGGATCGGGCAACTTAGCCGGCCGGCCATACCCTAGCCGTGGCCGGTCCCACACCTTGCAATCCCTAATCTTTCATAAATTCTTATTTCTCTCATTTTGTGAAACTTCCATGTTTCAGCAAAAATCACGGTTTCTCCATATTTTCTCAAATATTGCTTAAACCATAAAAAAGCCAAAAGTCAACATGGTCACATGACCAACTAGGCTACTTACGAAAAATATATTAAAATATTATTATTTTAATATTCACGAAATATTTATCAAACGGGCATACTTGCTCATTCGAGCAACATCGAGAATTCTAGTCAAAGATCGAACTCTTCTGAAAATCCAAGATATTGCTCAACGCACATCAAAAAATGACGAAGCTCTCAGGACTGAGACACGAGCATTATGGTGACACGAGCATGCTCCCTTGACCGACCAAGGACGGCTCTAAGGATTGCAACGAGCCGGTCCCACACGTTTTCACAATTTTGACCTAATTTGCACAATTGCTCATATTGGGTCCAAATTCTTTCCAACCAATTTGGAGTTTGCTCGAACGCCCACCAGCTGTCCCGCGAAAACCAAGGGTCGGTCTCATGCCATCTTGGTCGGTCCCTCACTTTTCCATAATTAGGTTTTATCACCTAATGCTCAATCGAGCACTATTTCAATTAATGGTGAAACCAACATTTAATCATCATTCCTTCACCAACCGGTCAAGTCAGGACCCTAATGCACGCTCACTCGAGCAATTTGGAATCACATGGACGTCCATAATCCCATCGGTCCCTCCTTCACTCATGACCTATTTTCAGTAATTCGCCAATCAATGAGCAATTGATCAAAAATTAGGGTTTCGAACAAACACTCAACAAATCATCATTCTGAGCAAGTTCAAACACTAAATAAATTTATGTTGATCCAGCAAACAACACGCGGATTAATTATATAATATTCGATAATTTACCAATATTTTAAAAAATATTTTACTGGGTCACGTCATCAATAAATAAATAATTCGTCGAACTGAGCAATACTTGCTCAATTGCTCAAATATTGATCCACTATCAATATTCAGTAATTTATCAGTAATTCGTCGAATTGAGCAATACTTGCTCAATTGCTCGAATATTGATCCAATTATCAATATTCAGTAATTCGTCGAGCAGTACTTGCTCAGTTGCTCAAATTTACAATATTCGAGCAATGTCTAACATGTTCCATTGAGCATTCGATCACTCATGCTCGATTCAACAAGAACTTAGATTCACTATCTAAATAGTCAACAACTGACTAATAAAATACACGTCTGTCATGCAGACTCCACGATTCGTGAGACTCCAATCACGTCACATGGGGGATATCAATTAGGGTTTTGGTGTGGCGGCCTACGGCACGTGGATTCATCCACGATGAGAATGTGAGTAAGTCGTGCAACGATTCAAGGAGTTAGCAAAGTAGTGGGTGGACGGTTAACCAAGTCTCCGCACGACCAGGAACTGGTTTCACCACGATCTTCCACTTTCCCACTCTTTCACTCAAGAAACTGTCACACTTATAGGGATTAGGGTGTTCATCATTCTTGCAATATAAATAAGTATAAATCGAGGACAACAGAGGGGGATTATCATTCGTCAACAACTCGATTAAAACTTATTCACAGAACTCAACTTCAGCAGTTCATCAATTTGCAGAAACCTTCAACACATCCACAATCCTTGATCATCATTGATCCCACACAATTCTCAGCTTCCCTCCTACAGATCAACCCATCTCCTTCTTTGTGACAGAATTGATTCTGGAACGGCCATTGACTTGGTTTAGGCCGGAGTCCTACTGATTGATCTCTCGAATCTAAGCACTCCCTTTGCAGTGCATCTGTGTGAGGTTCAGCAGTTTTCTCGGTCGAGGAGTCTCGTCCGCACGCTCGACTCTTCACTTTCCTAAAAAACCAGCAAACTGTTTTCCCTGTCTACAGATTGGCGACCACAGTGGGAGATTAATCTCTCGGTTAAAATCTCACATTTTCACAAAATGGCTGGTCTTAGGTCTGGGTTGGTCACAAATGCAAACGACACTATCACTAGCAACAATAACAATGATGGTATTCCAAAAACTATTCCTGCTTCCAACAATGGTGGTGACATTCCTCCTTCTGGAACCAATGTTGAAAATCATCCTCTCTTCGGCCGACATCCTGAGGAAATCATAGAAAATCCACCCATCATCGCTGATCTCATGAAAGTCCAGGAAGTTCTCGCCAAAAATCAAATTGATATGGCTGCTACTCAGAAGGAGCTATGTAACTACCTCAAAACTCTTACTGAAAAGATGTCAGACAAAACTCAAGAGAAAGGAAAAGACAAGGAAACATCTCCAACTACGGATCCTGAAGTTATTCCAGTCCACGACGATGATGAAGCCCACAAAGATGCAGAACCTGCTGGTTTCATCACTCGTGAAGACCTGGAACATTTTATGGAGATCGGGGAAAGGGAAATATACCGTCCGTGCACCGTCATCAACCTTCATATCCCGCAACTACGCAAAGAATCCCCCTCCCAAAGGGCTGCACTTCTCCAACGTTCACACTCTACAATGGAACGGGGAATGCCCGAGAACACGTTTCTCGATTCTTGGAAGCATTAGGAGAGCATGAACACAACCATGTTGTCCGTTTGAAGGAGTTTTAAAAATCCCTGACGGGTCGAGCATATAGCATATACTTGGTACAACAACATCGCACCAGGGAGCATAGCGAATTGAGGAGAAATGATTAATGCTTTCTATAGGAAATACTTCTTTGTTTCTGAGCAAGTTACTCTTCCGACTTAGGAAGGATGACTCAGAAGAATACTGAAAATCCGAACGAGTATGTGAAGAAGTTAAGAATTCAAGCTTTGGAATGTCATGATCCTAATGTTACTGAACAACAACTGGTGGACTTGTGTATCAACGGGATGATTCCAGTCTATAGAGCCTTGCTGGAAAACCTCCGGTTTCAAACCTTTTTATAGCTTCATGAAGCGGCCAAGCGATCGGCAACTACTGCTCCAGCTTTGCTAGAAAGAACCAAAACCGTCAAAGTTGAGGAGCCGAACGCTCGAAGCAACACCAACAGGCGTTTAATCAACAAGCAATACAATGTTGAAGCTTCCATGAATGTTACTGAAGGGAGAAAGAGTAAAGCTGAAGCACAACAACATAAAAATGCTCCTCCACCTCATGCTCCAAAAGCGCCAATAAAAGACAACCAGGATAGAAATACATAACCACCAGTTTAGCATCAACAGAATGACCTTGAAGCACCTGACTTCCCTTTTCATATTGAAGAGGTAATCGAGTTATTGGAATTATGGATTCAAGACGGTGCGATCAAGTTACCTCCTGTCAAAAAGGAACCAACTGAGGAACAAATGGAAAATCCACGCTACTGCCGCTTCCATAGGTATGTCAGTCATCCAACAAGTGATTGTAGAACTCTGAAGCGCATATTCAAAGAAAATGATGATTCAGGGGAAACAGGGACTGAAGGAGTACACATGAATCCTCTCCCGGTCAGAACATTTGCACTCTCCGAGAAGCCGGTCAAGGAAGCAGTTCAATCCTTAATTGAGCATGTCTGCGATTTGCTGTACTTGTCAAAATCCCAAAGAGATGACATGTTTGCTGCACTGAACCACATTGTGTCAGGGAAACGACTAACAATTTAGGAGACACTCCCTGAACATCCAGCAACATACAAAGAGATGTATGACTGGGGACTTCTCACTACAGTCCATCTCAAAGGAAATGAATTCAAGCGAGCGTTGGTCGACGTTGGCACTGCTGTTAACATCATCCCATTGAAAACCCTCAGAGCTGCTGGCATCACTCGACAAGAAGAAACTCATGCCCCCTCAGTCATAGACCATGAAGTAATCTCCAGGGATGCTTATGGTTACATCATTCTCAAGATAATAAATGATTCAATCTGGACAGAAACTAAATTCTTCATGATTAAAGAGGATCCGGGATATGACATGGTTCTTGGGAGAGCATGGATTCATGATGGAAAAGTTGTTGCGATATATTCATCTTCAGTTGCACATCTCCGTTGAAGAAAGCTCTAACTCGGAAGATGATCAACCGTTCGAGCATTTGGGAAAAGTCGAAGCCTTGATGGAACTCACACAAAAACCTGGGGAAAGCGCCCATGAATTCGTCAGAAGGTTTCGTACTCAAGCAAGTCTTATTCCCCCTGATGTATATGTATTACCAACTTTCAAATATGGTACCCTAGTCCGGAGACTCAGTTCTGCTCAAAACCTAGCTATCACCAAACGCTATGAGTGGTTAGTCTCGCCTCAGCAATACTTCACCAAATGGTTAGACGTGGAACCTCTCCGAATCCATCGTCTCACTAATACAGTCATTGATAGAATAATGACTGAATTTCACAATCAATATCCCAAATATTCTCCCTCGTGCAAGTGTCCACATATGCCGCAGAATTGGAAAGCTCCACCAACATGGAATCCACGCGGAATTCCGAACCAACAGAAAATATTCAGGGCACGAGCAACCAAGCCTAACAAGTTCCATAAAGGAGATTTGGTTCTTAAGGAAACTAAACGTAACTTTCATTCCACAAAGAATTCTAACTGGGAAGGGCCTTTTTTTATGATTGCTAAGTCAGCAGCTGGATGATATTACAAATTGGATGACATCAAGGGCAAGACAAGTATACCGGTGATTCATGAGAATTCACTCAAGAGTTTCGACGCATGAAGTATTCAACATTTGGTGTTTTGTGTCCAAGGAAAACGCTCAAGACATATAGGTTTTGCATCTTAGGATTTTCTTTTACCTGTATTTTCAATTCCTCCAAAATGTTTGCAATACTTGCATTCAATATTTGAATTCAGCAATTTATCAAATTTCTTTTATTTAAGAAAAATCTCTATCAGATCCAAAATTCAAAAGAAAATCCCCAGTCACTCATAAATTCAAAACAAAAGTTCAAAACCAAAATAAAACCTCACATCTCTCAGAAGTTCAATGTTCGGAGATTATCGGAAGAAAACTAAAGAAAGCCATCAAAGTATGATTTCTTTTTCTCAGCATTCTCCAAGACTTGCAAAGCCGCTTTCTCCAACTCCAGCTTTTTGGCCAGCTCAGTAATATTGGTCATTTTCTCCATCAAGGCGTCACTAGTAAAAGGGATGTTCTTCACTACTGCATCCTTGATGGTGTTGATCTTCCGACGAAGCCACTTCAAGTTAAAACCAAGTCTCTCAGAATTCTCCAAGTTGTACTCCCAATCAAAGAGTACATCTCGAGTAACAATATTTCTGTCCCTGGTTCGTATATCATCTATAACGTGCAATATGTTTCCTAATTGCATTTTCAAGAAGTATATATGTTCAGGATCTCTTGTAACGACAATATGGCCATACATCTTCCAAAACTTCTCATACATGCCGGCAACCCAGTGGGAACGCTGAATCCACCAATAAATACATGATACGAGAGTGAAGCACCAAATGAGGCTCACAAAAATTCCTGCATTAGGGTACTTGTGTATCACTATGAGATTCTCAATTACTGGAGTAGCTTTCATAGTCACTGCAACATCTTCTTCTGGGATAGTCTCTTCTGCTCTTGGATCGGTTCCATCTGTTGGAGCGATAAAAACTGGGGTCTCAGTTTCCTCGACAACCTCAGCGACGATATTCTCATGGAACTGAGGTTCATAGATCATAACATCATCGACTTGGTCCACCAAATGATCCGAATCATTATTTGCTTCATTATTCTCCATTTCGGCATTTGATACCCAATACGAAGATTACATGAGATTAGAGAAATTCGAGCATGGAACCAAAGGCAATCATAAAATACAACATGTAAGTGAACTAACACTATCTAAGTTCTTTATTATGCATCCAATACATGAGAAAATGGTGTGAAGGTCATGAAACACGTTTTTCAATAAACCCGACTGAAGAGATTTTATACTGCCCTGTGTAAGACGACGTACTGGGAGCAATTAGTAAGGAATCTAAGGTTTAATTACACCATTCTCTTCGTATTGATTTTTTCTACAACATATCAAAATTTCATACCAATTGGATAAACGATTAAAGAGTTGTGGCCAAAAAATTGGACTACATGTCATCTGAAAAATTCCTGAAAGTCTCCCGGAGGTTTACTGTTTCGCTTATTTCATCCCCTAAACATGCTCAAAACTCTAAAAGCTTCTTAGCTAAAGCTTGGAAATTTCCTGGGCATGAGTATACATGGGTAGATTGCGAAAATCCGTTGTCGCATGAAGATTTTATGGCGTTTTTGCTAAAAGGCTGGGTTCTGAATTTTCTGGTGACGTATTTCATTAAAGTTTCCTCATTCATTCGCGTGAATTCTCATTCATTCAATCTCAAATCAGCAATGCTATACTTCTATGAAGAAAATATAAAGTGGGTACTTACTTGAGGAGTCTCCAAGTCATTCGAAGGGTTAACAAGGTCGGCATTAACATTGGGAGCATCATTACCTCCATTCGGTTCCAACTCTCGAAGGTTCTCGTTCTCACCATTATTTGAAGACGAATGGGAAATCTGGCCATGTTGGATTTCCATAAAAACCTTCTCCTGGACGCATCAACAATAATCATCATTATTTCATTTAAAGAAATGCCGAAATCACTTACACAAAAGGATATTCACATCAACCTCTCCATCGATGCTGGATTCCTGAATTGTTCGTATGGAGGAAAGATGAAGACCGTCAATAACCGATGGAGCAAAATTCTGAAACAAATTAAAAACATTCTTTTGGGATCCTAATTACATGGACGATAAAATCGCAACGATAAGGGAGATACTAACAACTCAACAAAGAAGCGGCTTGAGACTGCGTATTATTCACTATCATTCTGTAATTCATCATGCTCCTGCTTTCTCCACCCTGGAGACTGTCTTTCCATTCTGAGAAGTCTACATGAATTTGAGGCCTCACATCACGACCGCCCTACAATGAGTTAATCGAAACAATCAAAGGTGCGATTATTATGCTTTTACCAAAAATCATAAGAAAATATCTACCTGTGAAGATTCTGGAGATGTTTTTGTTTTATCACCACTACAAAGAGGTTTCAACCGTGGTCGATCCAAGAGCATCTCAGTAGAAGGAAACCCTCGTTTTGGAGACTTAACATCAATCGCGAAATTATATAAGCGTTCGAGTTGCTGATTCCAGAATTCTGCATAACCAGGAGTCATATAAATATCCCGGTCGGTAAAAGAAGACACGTAATCATTCCCTTCCACATGTGTGTTATCTAAATGAGCCTTCAGATACTCAACCGATGGTTTATTCATTCGATGACCTGGAGCACACTGACCAAGACCCATTTTTCGAGCCGCTCTGTCGATATTATATTCTTCCACCTGGAATTCTCCTTGCATCACTGACACTATGTAACCAGGAGTGCAACTCAGCATAAAAGATTTCTCTCCATCACTCAACTCAGTGCCAGACTTCAAAGTGATGATCTCTTTAGTATCATTGAAAGTGATCAATTACGAGAAGCAAGGAGGAACTGTCGTCCAGGGACGAAAGTTGAACTCAGATTCAGTGTCTAAAATACTAGCAAGACATGTATTTTGCCGTGGCTTCTTCATAGACTAGCGCATAATCCTAGCACTATTTTTCTCAAGGATGGCATCACGGGTATCCACATTGGGTCCTTGCAAAACACTACGTGGAATTGGAGCATATTTCTCAAGGTGATCCCACATTAAGGCTTGGAGGAACGCGGTATTAGCATATGTCTCAATCTTCATGAAACCATTGGAGACACTGGAATCCATGACTAAAGAATCCAAGTTAAAAAATAGTGAACCCAGAAACAAACTACCAATAGGAAGTTTCTCACCTTTAGCCATTTTTATAGAAAAAGGGATCACAAACGGCTTCAATAAATGTCCAATGTCTTCAAGAATGTCTCTGGAGAGCCACAAACATAAGAAATCAGCAATGGTCAAAGTATCAGGTTCTTCAGGAATCACGTCTCTCGGCCACTAGTGTTTCATCCATCGAGCATAGAAAACTATGGGCGACTTGTTGAGCTCTTACATTTTGGCTTCCAGAATGCCAGATATTGAATTTTCCTCCGTTAAGAGCTCTTCAGGGAAATTACAAGTAACTGGGAGATAAAATAAAGCGATTACATCTTCCAAGGTGACAGTGAATTCTCCCAATCTGCATATGAATGTGTGAGTAGGAATGCACCAACGGGTAAGCAGAGCCACCATACCTGGTATGTCGTGATTGATCACTAAATCCCCGGTCGCTTGAATAGCTCGTGTCACTTGTGCACGATCCAGCATAGTTCTTACATGACTATAGCCCAACATATGACGTGCCCATCCAAAGAAATGCGCCAGGGGTTTTCGAGAAAGTTTGAGTTCCACGTGAGAACCCAAATAGTGCTTCCCATTCAAATAAAACCTAATTATCGCCTGAGGAGTTACCAACTTGTTCTGAGTAGTGATTCTGGGATTTATGAGCAACCGGGATGCGGAACCTGAAGGACGCTTTTCGGGTTTGTACTGAAACACGAAGAATTCGTCATTAGTATTTGGGATGTTCTTGGTCTTATCCTCCCTTTTCCTAGAGGCCCTAGAATCATAATTTCTGGAAGATACATCAGCAGAAGCATCCTCTCTAGAAGCATCCTCTCCAGAAGAATTCTCTCTGGAACCATCCTCTATGGAAGACTCTTACCTAGAAGCATCTTCAGAAGCGCTGTCCTGATGATCAATCATCTTTACAAAGTCGCTGTGACATCCACACATAAATTTCATCACTGGAATTAAAGCGAAGGAATAATCATGATGCTCACATCAGCTTCTACAAAAAATGGTAATTCTCAACTCTTACCTATTTATGATTTCACGAACTTAGTGATAACAACGTAAAAACTCTGAAAACTTGCTCGTTTCTTAAGACCTGTAGGGACGAGCAAAATTTAAAGTCAAACACCTGACTTTTCATGAAACCATGAATGATTCATATAACCTTCCATATGAACATTCGCTGATTTTTACGTGTACATACACTATAAAATCACCAAACTCATACATACACTACGAGTTAACGAACTCACCAAATATTGTTTTCTTTTAGCAATTGTTCATAAATCAATATTTTATTTTAAGACAAAAACGTGAATAAGTCGCGTAAATTTAAAAAAAAAAATCGTGAGCTAATAACTCACGTAAACTTTTTATAAAAAAAACGTTTTCCTCATACGAGCATTCGTCTATAAAACGAGGATCTTTACTATTTTTTTGTAAAAGTCTACATGTTCCAAAAAAAGTTTTGAAAGTTCACAAATAAGTTTTATCATGAACTACAGGTCTTTTCAAATTTCCTTTAACTCTAAAGATCATTATTTATTGCTTTTACTACGAACGAACCTACGTTCCTAAAAGTATTTGTGAAAGTTCATGCTTTGAAAACAAATTTGGGTTTTCATGAAACCTCATAAACAAAATTTTCTCTACTGCAACCAGACCATGTCTATTCAATAATATATGTATCTCTTTCATATTAGGGATTTTTGCTCGTTTCTTAAACTATTGAACAAACGTGCATACGTATTCTCAAAAGAAACAAATTTCATAAAACCTACGTATACATACTTGCATGAAATTTTTGTGTAATGAACAACTCATGAAAAACACCAAACACACAGCTAAAAAAAAAGGTTCGAACTTACCTGTCGGCGCCGGCCGGAACTTGATCGGACGATAGTCGGTGACGGTCGGCGACGGCTGAATCCGGCGGAAAATTTTCCCCTCCTGCTGCTACTCACGTGAAGGTGGTGAAGAGATGAAGAAGTCTGGTCGGTCAAGAATAAAAAATTATTAGGGTTTCTTCCCTTTTATATCAATTGTATTTCCAAAACCTAATAAAACACGGGTTTCCTATTTTGGACTCAGGCCCATAAATCCTAAATCGATCAAAATTGGACTTGTGACCGACCAAATTAGTGATGCTTCATCTCTCCGTGCTCACGGAATCACGCTTTATCACACTATCAGGGTCCTCACCCGAACATTTGCTTGTACATGACACCATTGGAGCAAATCGAGGATTCTGAAAATACCTTTGTACGACTGAGTTCAACCGTTGATCTCGTCGATTGAAATCACCATTTAATGCTTACTGCGGAACATGATTGTCCCTCACTAAGCAGGGGACTTAATGTAGATGGTGGATTTTCAACAAAGGACAAAATCGTAAAATCATGATAATCCATGTTTCTGACACGGCTTTCAGGCATGTGATGATTCATATTTTACGATCCATGGTGAATTTGTTTTCGAAAGGCCTCCACTAGCTGAGCGTTTGATACCTCGCATTTCATCATGACCTCTATGTTGAATAACGTAATTGGGAGGTTCTCCGTAAGATTGAGAGCAACAACGCCTTCAGAACGTCGGCGACTCGCTGTTCCTTGACTACATGAGAGAGACCCACCTCTACATAGAAGAACGATTGGGAGGTTCTCTGTAAGATTGAGAGCAACAACGCCTTCAGGACGTCGGTGACACTCACTGTTCCTTGACTATGTAGAGAGACCGTGCATAGATCTAGGCGGTTCTCCGTAAGATTGAGAGCAATAACGTCTTTACGACTTCAGCAACACTCCATGTTTCCTGACTATGCACCTCGGAACGGGTATGACGCTTTAACTGGCTAATATCCTTCTGCAATAGATTAATTCTACCGTGACATTCACCACTGAATTCCTAAAAGATAATCTATTTTATCTCATTACTCCGATTTCATGATCGAATCCACGGCTGATCTCATAAGATGGTAATAGATAATCTCATTACTCCGATTTCATGATGGAATCCACGGCTGATCTCATGGGATGGTAATAACTACTTTCATTACTCTGATTCTGTGGTCGAATCCACGATCTCATGGAATGGTAATACTTATTTTATTATTATTCTAAATTCATGGTCGAATCCACGGTTGATCCTATGGATTGATAATAATAAAATATTCACTTTTATTTCTCAATTTCATGAATCGTTCTCCACGGAATTTCATAAATTAGTAATAAATACTCAACAATTGGGCATCCGGACTATTCCTGAGTGAGTCGCATAAAATGGTGCAAGTGTCCTCAACCATGATGCACGAACAAGCACCCAAATGCGCGAACGAGCATCCAAAATATGGACGAATGAGAATCCTACATAAAATAGGAGAGAGAAAATAATAACATTAAAATAATGAAGAGGTGCCCACCGGCCGGCCGGCCACGCCCTAGCCGTGGCCGGTTCCATGCCTCTCCCATTATTTTTCCTTATTTTGCTATTTTCATGAACTCATGAAGACTCCTCCATTCTAACAACTTTCCTTGTTTGAGCAAAACTCATGGTTTCTCCATATTTTCGTGGTTTCATGAAAAATAATAATATAAAACATGGAAAGGTGTTGCAGGATCGGGCAACTTAGCCGGACGGCAATACCCTAGCCGTGGCCGGTCCCACACCTTGCAATCCCCAATCTTTCATAAATTCTTATTTCTCTCATTTTGTGAAACTTCCATGTTTCAGCAAAAATCACGGTTTCTCCATATTTTCTCAAATATTGCTCAAACCATAAAAAAGCCAAAAGTCAACATGGTCACATGACCGACTAGGCTACTCACGAAAAATATATTAAAATATTATTATTTCAATATTCATAAAATATTTATCAAACGGGCATACTTGCTCATTCGAGCAAAATCGAGAATTCAGTCAAAGATCGAACTCTTCTGAAAATCCAATATATTGCTCAAACGCACATCAAAAAATGCCGAAGCTCTCAGGACCGTGACACGGGCATTATGGTGACACGAGCATGCTCCCTTGACCGACTAAGGGCGGCTCTAAGGCTTGCAACGAGCCGGTCCCACACGTTTTCACAATTTTGACCTAATTTGCGCAATTACTCATATTGGGTCCAAATTCTTTCCAACCAATTTGGAGTTTGCTCGAACGCCCACCATTTGTCCCACGACCATCAAGGGACGGTCTCATTCCATCTTGGTCGGTCCCTCACTTTTCCATAATTAGGTTTTATCACCTAATGCTCAATCGAGCACTATTTCAATAAATGGTGAAACCATCATTTAATCATCATTCCTTCACCAACCGGTCAACTCAGGACCCTAATGCACGCTCACTCGAGAAATTAGGCATCACATGGACGTCCATAATCCCACCGGTCCCTCCTTCGCTCATGACCTATTTTCAGTAATTCGTCAATTAATGAGCAATTGATCAAAAATTAAGGTTTCGAACAAACACTCAACAAATCATCATTCTGAGCAAGTTCAAACACTAAATAAATTTATGTTGATCCAGCAAACAACACGCGGACTAATTATATACTATTCGGTATTCTACCAAAATTTTAATTAATATTTTACTCGGTCACATCACCAATAAATAAATACTTCGTCGAATTGAGCAATACTTGCTCAGTTGCTCAAATATTGATCCACTATCATTATTCAGTAATTTATCAGTAATTCGTTGAATTGAGCAAGTATACTTGCTCAATTGCTCGAATATTGATCATGTCAGAGCATTGCTCGGTCGAACTCGCATGCGTTGCTATCTCAAGCATGTTTGTCAATGTTAGTAATCAAAACTATAAGTCTTGATTTCTAGTCTATTATAGCTAAGTCTCGGACTAGGAAAAAAACTGTAGTTGAGCTCAAGGACTTCATGGCGATTCATCATACAAGTAGAAGAATTACTCAAGGAACCGGTGGAACTTCTCGACAAAAAAAGGTATGTGAAGACTTGAAGTTATCTATCACTCAAAAGTCTATCAACTCTATCTCCTACTCTCTGAGACAAGAAGTCGTATGCTATATACATAGACTTTGATTATACACATTTGGTATTTCGAGACGAGTATATCTCGCATATCTATATCTCGAAATATGAGTTGGTAAGATTTTCGCTTTAACCAAGTTTATCTTTACCATGTGACGAAAGTCATGATATGTTTCAATCATCTTGAAAATTTCTTTGACGAGAAATGGTGTAACAACTATATAACATCCTCTAAGAATGTTTTAATGATTGAAATGAGAGTTTAGATTACATAACCAATGGTGGACATAAGCATTGTTGTGGAAACACATTTATGTAAAAGTCATATTCCTTGAACCAAAGTTTGTGAACTTTGTTGATCAAGAGAACCGGAAGAATAGCGTGAGGCAAGTCCACGAACTCAGTCCGCGAACTCCCGAAGTTCTCAAACCCGAGAATTTTTGCTGGAGTTGACAAACTACTTGCGTGAAACTAAGTCTGCTAACCCAATCCGCGAACCGGCGAAGTTCTCATACCCAATAATTTCTGCTGGAGTTTATAAACTCTGCCCGGTAACTTAAGTCCGCGAACCTAGTCTGCGAACTTGAGAAAGTTATATATCTGAAGATGATTTCTGAACTTAAACTTAAAAAGACTATGGAATGCAGTTTGCAAACCGTGGGTACAAAAGTTCATGAACCGATTCAAGTGAATCAAATCATCTTTGCTTCAATTGTGTCTTGTGTAGTACATGAGATTTCCTTGCAATTGAATAACTCTCTAACTAGTTCATTTAAAGTCATTTGAACTAGTTATGGTGAAGAAGAACGTGGTTGATATGGAATGCTCATATGGCTAACCTTTTGGTTAACTATTGTTGACCCAACAAGTGCGTACGTTTGGGTACGGTTAACAAACCTAGAAGCGTGCATTGTCAAGTGTGTGTAACAAGCTAAGTTTTCGATTTAACAGTTGAGAAATATTAGCTTGAATCTGAATCAGGTTTTCATTTAACGGTGGATATTGATTTCTTTGTTACCAAGGTAACTTAATTGCAAACCCTGATTTGAAAGACCATATAAGGGGAATTCTAGTATCTGTGCAAAACTAATCCCCACACCTCACGTGTGATACTAGTTTGGGTGCTAGAGTCGGTTCTCCTTTAACCTTTGGTTTTCTTCTTCTAAAACCAGGTTAATGACTTAAAGACTTCATTGGGATTGTGAAGCCAGACCGATACTACTTTTATCGTAGTTGTGTGATCTGATCTTGCATCTTCTATCGTACGAGTACAATCAGATTGATTGGCTTGATATTGATATCTCTGATAGGCAAGATATAAAAAGTAATCAGAAACATCTTCGTCTCATTATTTATGATTCCGCAACATCTTGTTTCGCTACCATACGATTAAGATTTTTGTGAGGTGATTGATAACTCTAGGTTGTTCTTCGGGAATATAAGACCGGATTATCAATTGGTTCCTCTTCACCTTGATTATTATCAAAAGACAGAACAAAACCTTTTAGGGTTTATCTGTGGGAGACAGATTGATCCTTTGATAGACTTGTCTGTGTGAGACAGATTTGTTTATTGTCAAAGCCTGCGATTTTGGGTCGTAGCAACTCTTAGTTGTTGGTGAGATCATCTAAGGGAATCAAGTGCGCAGTATCCTGCTGGGATCAGAGGCGTAGGGAGTATAACTGTACCTTGGATCAGTGGGAGACTGATTGGGGTTCAACTACAGTCCAGTCCAAAGTTAGCTTGGAGTAGGCTAGTGTATGTAGCGGCTTAATACAGTGTGTGTTCAATCTGGACTAGGTCACGGGGTTTTTCTGCATTTGCGGTTTCCTTGTTAACAAAATTTCTGGTGTCTGTGTTATTTTTATTTCCGCATTATATTTGTTTATATAATTGAAATAATACAGGTTGTGCGTTTGAATCAATCATATGGAAATCCGACCTTGGGTTGTTGATTGATATTGATTGATACTTGGATATTGGTCTTTGGTACCATCCAAGTTATTCCTTGTATTTGATTAGAACTCGCAGTTCTTGCTTGAGTAAATCAAAACAAGAGAGAGATATTAACTCCTTGCGATACTTTTACCTAGATTGAGTTTGACTGTCTAGTTGATTCTCTAGAAAGTATTTCGGAGTTAGTCCATACAGATTGCTAAGCGAAATATTGGGTGGTATTGTTAGACCCTCACTTTTTCAATTGGTATCAGAGTAGGCAAACACGTTCAAGACCTTACAAGTCTGTGTTTGTAGCGATCTGACTCTATGGACAGTAGTGCTATCTCAATAAATGCACCACCAGATCCAGGGATTTCAGAATTCTCTTCCATGACTGATTTAATAAAATCTGTAAAAGAAATTCTATCTAAACCTCCACCAGGTTTAAAATCCCTTGAAGTGTTTTCAGGGTTTGAAAAGAAGCTTGAGAGATTATCTCTTGATGTCGAGTTATACCTCCAGAAAGAGCAAGAATCTCTTGACAGGCTAAATCAAGTTATGATGAATAATATTCATGTTGAGGTTGATATTGATTTACTAATCAGTGAGACCAATGTTCCTCCTCTGCGTAATCCAATTAGTTGTGATAAACTAAACGAATTACAAGAGGAGTTTAAATCTCAGTCATCTGAGGATATCACCTCATAGCATGAATTGATTCGTTGCTCAATTCCTGATACTTCCTATCAAGATAGTAGTATTGTCTTCTTTTATGAAGAATCTAGGACGTCTCTTTTTATCAAAATAGTTTCCCTTCGCAGTACTAAAAACTATCTGCATAAACCGTTTTTTATAAGTTGGAAAACAAGAAATCAGAAACACAAATCTTTTTGCATTCTCTTGAAGTTCTTTGATAGACTTATAAAAACAGTTCCTTGGGTGTTTCTCAACACTACAAGATTTAAGAGTTGTTGGAAAGAAACTATTTCTTGGCGCCATGGTTAGCAAGACATTGTTCACCTCAACACAACTTGTTTGTGTTGAAAGTGCATCCTCACCAAGGAATGCCCTGCTATGTATACGGTGAGAGAATCACAAGAATTGGGGCGCACAGATTATATTCCGTAAGGCTGTAAAATTCAGTTGGACTTTTCTAAAAAGGTATGTCTATAAACTTGAGCAAGTTTTATGTTTCTATTACTTGTTTGAGTACTTATAATGATCCATGTACCTTGATTATCGTTCATTTCTACCTAACTTGATATGTGTTTAAGGTTCTTAAATGTTTAGGTTTGAAAACATTAGTTAGGGATGTTTGGACTTCATGGTACACATATAAAGTATGTATAACATCATTTAAAACCAAAATTCATGGGTTTAAGTTCGCAAAACCCGTCTGCAAACTACTCCAGGATATGAAAATTCGTCTGCACACCCGTATGCATACTTGACGTTGATATTCGGTAAACTTGTTTTGGCCATAACTTCTTCGTTCGAACTCGGATTGACCTCATTCTTTTTGCAATCTCTTCCTATTTGAATTATCTTTAAAATGGAGATGAGAAACCTTGAATTTGGATGAGTTAAAATTGGTATTTGTCTCATCTCTTGTTTTTGAGTATTTTGCTCCGTTTCGTTGCACTTGTTCCACTTCTCTTGAACTTGGGCACTTGGATTATTGGAGTGATACTCTTCTAAGTTAATTTGTAGCTTTTACAAGAATTTTTCTGGTGAATCACAAAGAAGGAAGTTCAAAAATGGAAAGTAGTACGCAGTGCTATGGAATTCTTGAATGTTCACAATCATCCTTTGTGAACTGTGGTGCATGGTCGTTATTGACTTTGTATGTTCTTCTTTGTTTAGAAAATATTTTTATACGCCTTTGGTAGATATTCTTGGTGTAAATCCGTGCGGAAAAGATTGATTCTACCATGTAAGGACAAGTCATCTTGTATGTGCATTACGAGTTTGTCTTGATGCCTAGGAAACTTCTTATGAGAATTTATTCTTGTTTTTGAGAAGGATTACTAGAGTTTGGAATAACCATTATTGTGATTACACATAGCTATGTCCAACGATTTCATCTTCATGTTTTTAGTTTATTGGTTTAAACTCTAAACTTGTTTGGAAGATGATTTTTGCAGTATTAATCTTTATGGTTTTATATATTGCAATTTTTTATGGGATATGTGTGTTTGCGTCCGTGAACTATGATTGTCCCATATTTTGTCAAAAGTAAAGTCGTTCGTGATCGGTATTCACGTATTGATAAAAGAATGAATGGATTTTTAACAAATACAAAAGTTAAGCCTATATTGTCAAATATTTGATGGAAGATAGGTTAAAATCTTTTGTTTTCAAGGATTATGTATATTAATATCGTTATGCAAATAGTGATGGAAAATAGAATGAATCCTTGTGTATTCCGCAGTATGGATCATCCCTGATCCATATTTTATGTATTACTATGAGGCTCTGTAATGTATCTTATGTTGATCACTATATAACCAAGTTGATTTTTTAGCTTAGTTGGTGTTCCGTGAGATATGTTATGTCGAGCATATTGAACTAAATTAATCATCTTGTTTGGTTATTTAGTTATTGCTCCGTAAGTTTTCTTATGTCGAGCAAAACAAATGACAATTAAATTGATTACTTTTGTGATTAGTTTGGCTGTGTATTCCAATTAGATTAATTATGGGCTCTCTTGTAATTAATCTAGTTGAGTATTTTCGTGTCTCCGTAAGTTCTCTTATGTTGAGCATAATCAATTGAATTGATCACTTTTTGTGTTTAATTTGATTGCGTATTCCAATTAAATTAATCATGGGTTTACTTGTGATTAATTTGATTGAGTTTTTGGATATAGGAAATCATTCTCATGTTTTTTTTTGTGTGTCCAATAAAAATCCTTCTTTTCTTTCAAAATTAAGGTCGCTCTTGTTGTTCCTTCGGGAATGACATCAAATGGGGGAGAGTTCTTTTGAACTTGTGCTTAATGGTCATATCTTGAGGGGTGTGCGCTGTGGAATTTTAGAGGGGTTATCTTGTATCTTTAAACTCCTTGATGAATGCATTTATATTCGGCTTTATGATTACATCTAAATTAGTTGGTATGTATTTTTTTCTTTTTGTCATGAAATGTCTCTCTCGGAATTATGATCCTGTTCTTGTACCTTTACCAATTTTATTGACAAAAAGGGGGAGAATTAATATGTATTTCACACTACAAATACATATGGTTTTCGGATCATTGTGTAAGAGGGAGTGGTTTCCATGTGAGATGGAGTATTGACTAAGGGGAGTGATACATATCACCATAGTATTATTGTTGAAGTTGTGATACAATTGAAATTTGATGCTGTGTAATAATAATATGACATTGTATAACAATGATCGAGAACTATGTTTTCTCATTATTATAGATACAGATCTTCAACATCGGTGATGCTAAACTTATAACCTTTGGAATCATTGGAGTACTTGGAAGTGACGAAGATTTCGAGGAATGTTGAAGATTAGACATGTGGAATAAGAGCTACCAAAGTTTCTTAATCTTTTTTGTATTCCATATGTATTGATAGTTTTGTCACTAAAATTGACAGAGGGGGAGATTGTTAGATCATTGCTCGGTCGAACTCGCATGCGTTGCTATCTCAAGCATGTTTGTCAATGTTAGTGATCAAAACTATAAGTCTTGATTTCTAGTCTATTATAGCTAAGTCTCCGACTAGGATAGAAAGTGTAGTTGAGCTCAAGGACTTCATGGCGATTCATCATACAAGTAGAAGAACTACTCAAGGAACCGGTGGAACTTCTCGACAAAAAGGTATGTGAAGACTTGAACTTATCTATCACTCAAAAGTCTATCTACTCTATCTCCTACTCTTTGAGACAAGAAGTCGTATGCTATATACATAGACTTTGATTATACACATTTGGTATTTCGAGCCGAGTATATCTCGCCTGTCTATATCTCGAAATATGAGTTGGAAAGATTTTCGCTTTAACCAAGTTTATCTTTACCATGTGACGAAAGTCATGATATGTTTCAATCATCTTGAAAATTTCTTTGACGAGAAATGGTGTAGCAACTATATAACGTCCTCTAAGAATGTTTCAATGATTGAAATGAGAGTTTAGATTACATAACCAATGGTGGACATAAGCATTTTTGTGGAAACACATTTATGTATAAGTCTTATTCCTTGAACCAAAGTTTGCGAACTTTGTTGATCAAGAGAACCGGAAGAATGGCGTGAGCCAAGTCCGCGAACTTCCGAAGTTCTCAAACCCGAGAATTTCTGCTGGAGTTGACAAACTACTTGCGTGAAACTAAGTCCACGAACCCAGTCCGCGAACCGGCGAAGTTCTCATACCCGATAATTTCTGCTGGAGTTTGTAAACTATGCACGGTAACTTAAGTCCGCGAACCTAGTCTGCGAACTTGAGAAGGTTATATATCTGAAGATGATTTATGAACTTAAACTTAAAAAGACTAAGGAATGCAGTTTGCAAACCGTGGCTATAAAATTTCATGAACCGATTCAAGTGAATCAAATCATGTTTGCTTCAATTGAGTCTTGTGTAGTACATGATATTTCCTTGCAATTGAACAACTCTCTAACTAGTTCATTTGAAGTCATTTGAACTAGTTATGGTGAAGAAGAAAATGGTTGATATGGAATGCTCATATGGATAACCTTTTGGTTAACTATTATTGAACCAACAAGTGCATACGTTTGGGTACGGTTAACAAACCTAGAAGCGTGCATTGTCAAGTGTGTGTAACAAGCTAAGTTTTCGATCTAACAGTTGAGAAATATTATCTTGAATCTAAATCAGGTTTTCATCTAAAGGTGGATATTGATTTCTTTGTTACCAAGGTAACTTAATTGCAAACCCTGATTTGAAAGACTATATAAGGGGAAGTCAAGTATCTGTGCAAAACTAATCCCCACATCTCACGTGTGATACTAGTTTGCGTGCTAGAATCGGTTCTCCTTTAACCTTTGGTTTTCTTCATCTAAAACCAGGTAAACGACTTAAATACTTCACTGGGATTGTGAAACCAGACCGATACTACTTTTATCATAGCTGTATGATCTGATCTTGCATCTTCTATCGTACGAGTACAATCATATTGATTGTATTGATATTGATATCTCTGATAGGAAAGATATAAAAAGTAATCACAAACATCTTCGTCTCATTATTTGTGATTCCGCAACATCTTGTTTCACTACCATACGATTAAGATTGTTATGAGGTGATTGATAACTCTAGGTTGTTCTTAGGGAATATAAGACCGGATTATCTATTGCTTCCTGTTCACCTTGATTATTATTAAAAGACGGAACAAAACCTTTTAGGGTTTATCTGTGGGAGACAGATTGATCCTTTGATAGACTTGTCTGTGTGAGACAGATTTGCTTATTGTCAAAGCCTGCGATTTTAGGTCGTAGCAACTCTTAGTTGTGGGCGAGATCAGCTATGGGAATCAAGTGCGCAGTATCCTGCTAGGATCATAGGCGTAGGGAGTACAAATGTACCTTGGATCAGTGGGAGAATGATTGGGATTCAACTACAGTCCAGTCCGAACCTAGCTTGGAGTAGGCTAGTGTCTGTAGCGGCTTAATACAGTGTGTGTTCAATATGGACTAGGTCCCGGGGTTTTTCTGCATTTGCGGTTTCCTCGTTAATAAAATTTCTGGTGTCTGTGTTATTTCTATTTCCACATTATATTTGTTTATATAATTGAAATAATACAGGTTGTGCGTTTGAATCAATCAATTGAAAATCCGACCTTCGGTTGTTGATTGATATTGATTGATCCTTGGATATTGGTCTTTGGTACCATCCAAGTTAATCCTTGTATTTGATTAGAACTCGCAGTTCTTGCTTGAGTAAATCAAAACAAGAGAGAGATATTAACTCATTGAGATACTTTTACCTAGATTGAGTCTGAGTGTCTAGTTGACTCTCTAGAAATTATTTCGAAATTAGTCCATACAGATTGCTAAGCGAAATATTGGGTGCCGTTGTTAGACCTCCGCTTTTTCAGATCCAACTATCAATATTCAGTAATTCGTCGAGCAGTACTTGCTCAGTTGCTCAAATTCACAATATTCGAGCAATGTCTAACATGTTCCATTGAGCATTCAATCACTCATGCTCGATTCAATAAAAACTTAGATTCACTATCTAAACAGTCAACAACTGACTAATAAAATACACGTCTGTCATGCAGACTCCACGATTCATGAGACTCCAATCACGTCACATGGGGGATATCAATTAGGGTTTTGGTCTGGCGGCTTACGGAACGTGGATACATCCACGATGAGTATGTGAGTAAGTCGTGCAATAGTTAAAGGAGTTAGCAAAGTAGTGGGTGGACAGTTAACCAAGTCTCCGCACGACCTGGAACTGGTTTCACCACGATCTTCCACTTTCCCACTCTTTCACTCAAGAAACCGTCACACTTATAGGTATTAGGGAGTTCATCATTCTTGCAATATAAATATGTCTAAATCGAGCACAAAAGGGGATTATCATTCGTCAACAACTCGATTAAAACTTGTTCATGGAACTCAACTTCAGCAGTTCATCAATTTTGATAAACCTTCAACACATCCACAATCCTTGATCATCATTGATCCCACATAATTCTCAGCTTCCCTCCTACAGATCAACCCATCTCCTTTTTTGTGACCGAATTGATTCTGGAACGGCCATTGAGTTGGTTTAGGCCGGAGTCCTACAGATTGATCTCTCGAATCTATGCACTCCCTTTGCAGTGCATATGTGTGAGGTTCAGCAGTTTGCTCGGTTGAGGATTCTCGTCTGCACGCTTGACTCTTCATTTTCCTAAAAAACCAGCAAACTGTTTTTACCCATCCACATTTAATAAGAAAACAAACTGATATGGCAAAGAAGTCAGATTCAGATGACTGTAATGAGATCAAATGGAAGGATGATTGTTGTCGTTGTAACTCCTTGCTTATTCAAATATTCAAGTCTTCGCAGTACTTGTAATATCTCATATCCTAATACTTTCAAGCTAACCTATACGAAGTTGACTCTAGTACATAATCAAGCGACTCTTAACATGAGTTTTGATTCACTATAATATGACAACCAAACTTGACATACCAATGCCTGGTGGGTTCAACCGAGCTATGCTCTAACAATCTCCCCCGTTGTCAATTTTAGTGATAAATCTCTTACATCATATGGATAAACAAATTACAAGAATTCATTACACATACGCTTGATTCCCGATTCAACAGCACAGTAAACTGCTTACATTCAATCCTTGAAAATGTCGATGTTGACATTATACTAACAAAGCAAATACTCCCCCTAAGGAAGATAGGTAGTTATTCAATCCGCACGTCTTTGTTATACCAATTCATATGCCATGTTACTCCCCCTTAGTCTGTGCTTTCACTCTTTCGTTTATATAAAACGTTTAAGCACCAATGTTCTTTTCCTTAGCGATACCAATCAATATAAAATCAATGCCAGTATCACTTGTTTACTCCTTATATTTCTCCCCCTTTTTTTCACAAAATGACAAATAAACGAAAAAATAAAGGACAACACGAAAAGAATCTTACAAATCTCAAAATAGACTTGCAATCTGTAGAGTTAGGCACGAGAGTTCCACACATCTGATAACCAATATCAAAACCGAAACTACAAGTAGTTATATTTTGATATGTTACCAAAGAAACAATTTTCGGAAACAATTTTTCCAATTTAGTTTAGCAAAACAAAAATCAACTAAGAATCTTAGTCCCTTTGCTAAACCGATTGTTCAAAAACAACCGCTTAATTCGATAAGACCAAAATAAAGATAACTCTATTTTTCTCATCAGTTTCTAGTTATCCGTAAACTTAGATCTTTCAATTTTATACAAGACAAGTTCTAGGTTAGTTAACTAGCATTTCTTGTTAAGGCATTCGATTAGACTTGAATAACCGAAACCTCACTTCGATAAGTCTAACTAAGATCAGAATTAACTTAGTTTATCTTATCCGGAATTGAATTGGACTAAACAACTCATCTCGTACACTTTTTATTTCGTTAAGCCATAAATAATTCATACAAACCAACATAAATCAACTTGCATAATTATTCACCTCAACCGGAAGCAATTGAAACAACATAGACATTAAAAGCACCGCAATTTCACCGAAATTTTGTAAGCCTAAACAATTGATACCACATAATAAAGCAAGATAACAATAGTTTTTCTTAACCGAAACCAATTGAATCATACACATCCACACATACATCATGGAATAAACATCAATTGAACCGAAATTTTGTTAAGCAAAAGCAATAAATATATATAAAATAAACTTAGGCTTTTCTTAAACAGGAAAACAATTAACTAACAAGATTGTGACCTCAAATTTTGCATCCACTTCTCCAATATGATTGCATCTTCGTCCAGGGAGAATTGATATCGAAATATCATCATGTTGTCATCCTTATGCAAAAACAAAAGAATAACAACAACCAACCTTTACCAGAGAAAGGTTGAAAATCGGTTTTAACAATTGCAAGAAAAAGTTGAAAAATGTCGAAACACATATGCTTTTATGCTAAATCAAAACCGATTCAACATATTGTGACTTTTCACATATTGTTTCTACCAGAACCCCTCATGATTCTTTGATAAAGCCTACCAACATGGGCTAGAACTTAATCCTGCTATACCAAAAAGTCACCCAAACCACAAGGGTTCACAATATATGAGATCACATATTAAGGTAGCAATAAGATAAAAGCATTCAAGCACATGCTATGTAAATCGAAAACTATCACAAGAAAAATTACCAAACAAATAATTTTATTCATAATAGTTTTATTCATAATAGACCAATACAGTCAATGAAAGAAATAAAAAATTGATGTCTATTTTTCTAGATTAAGTAATACAACATATAACTTAATCTCTAGAAGACTTTCCATTATTTACCGAAAATTCTTCGGTGTTTTGATTCTTGGATCTTCTCTTCTCTTTCAGATGATTGATTCTTTGTTTCAGAAGATTCAATTCCACAATCGACTTCAAGAGGTTTGACTCAAGCAGTTTTTCATTCACTACTGCAGTTTCCAAAAGCTCACGAGCGACTTCAAAATCTCCCATTAGCATAAGCATAAGTTCAAAGGAAATATGATTCTTTTTATGTTCGCTTGAGAAATAACACTTGAACTCAACTGGGAAGGTCTCAAGTTTTCGAAGTTGATATTCAATGTCAATAATATTTTCACCCATCTTTGACCGCAAACAAAATATAGAAGAGTATCGGTCCAAAAAGATGGTTTATATAATAATTCAAACTTGATTTCCAAGGATGAAATACCTAATCGCGGTAATTTATTTGTGAAAATATATGCTTTCGGAAACATCTCCTAATTATCATGACCTAGGAGTACTGAAAATATTAAAAAATATTTTTCTTAGGGATATCCCTAAGATTCGAGAGTATTTTTCTAAAAATAGAAAAAATATTCCAAGTATAAGAATATTTTATATATTCAAAAACATATTCTTGTGCTCCTTTTAAGAATTGACCTTTTTATTTGAAATCCAACATCAGTTGAGCACAACATAGGGAAATTCCGAAAGCCAACATCAGTTGTTGGAGTGAGCTAATGATATCTCATGGTTTATGGAACACGATACATCATGATATTTCTGAATATCTATCCTTTTGGGATTCTTCCAAGAATAAACTTCTTTCACTGTGTCACAACAGGAGTGATCTGATTTAACAGAATAATCATCTTGATGATCATAATCATGACTTGAAGTTATTTGAGTTGTGTGATGATCCTTCTTTACATCATCGCGAATGATTATCGTCTCGCGGTAAGGGAGATTAAATGTGTAAATTTATGGACAAAATCTCTCACAAAAGGTCGAGGTTGTCACTGCATCAAAGTCCTTCTGTGCATGAAAAATCACCGCTCATAAGCAAGACCCTTGGACTAAATCCACCACCTCATATCAGAATATCCCAATATGCAGCCCTATGGTGTCTCAGATTTCACTGCATCCTTGTGATCCAAAGTCTCATATAATCTCTTTGCCCATCACTCCTTGTAACCAATCAATACCCTTCCTCCATCTTTCAGAAGACTGTGGGATAAACCATCCGGAAGAGCACATATTCCGTTATCTTCAGCTGGAATGTGCTTTCAACTATCCCGAGGTGTAGCAAACTTCTTCTTCTCTTTCATTATTCTTGTTGTGGTTCTTATTCTACTTACTCCTTCTCTTCTTCTTCAACAACAACACCATCGTTATCACTATCACAATCACCATTATCATTATCTCCTCCTACTTCTTCGTCATCGTCATCCTTTGTTCTGATCTTTGTATTTATGATTGTGGTTCACGAATTATGAGAGGAGGTAAAGCAATATTGTTTCCTCCACTATAAGATTTAGGATTTTTATAAGTATAATAAGTTACTCCCATTGTTCTTTCTTATTACCTTTTCCTTTAAGTTGGGCCCTAAAACAAAATACACAATTTAATTAGTTCTCCAGATAATATGCGGTTAGGTTAGGCAATGTTAAAGTTCAGCTGTAATTGTAAATGTTCCGCTAATACATATCCGGCATGGTATGGTTTAGGCGCGGCAAGGTGGATGGTAAGGCATGCCATTGGCACATGTGGCATGGTCGGCATGCCTTGGCGCGGTTTTGGCATTGGGCCAAAGGTTACCATGTGTTGGATGGTGACCTTGGACGGCTAAGATTTGCATCTAAGATGGAAGGGTGTCCGTTGATTGTCGCACACCTTCGTTTTGGAATCCGTAAAGGGAAGACCGGCATGGTATGGTTTAGGCGCGGCAAGGTGGCTGGCACGACATGCCATTGGCACATGTGGTATGGTCGGCATGCCTTGGCGCGGTTTAGGCGTGGCCAGAACTAGGGTTTTGACGTTGGGCCAAAGGTTACCATGTGTTGGATGACGACCTTGGACGGCTAAGATTTGCATCTAAGATGGAAGGGTAGCCGTTGATTGTCGCACGCTTTCGTTTTGGCAACCGTAAAGGGAAGGCCAGCATGGTATGGTTTAGGCGCGGCAAGGTGGTTGGCACGGCATGCCATTGGCACATGTGGCATGGTCGGCATGCCTTGGCGCGGTTTAGGTGTGGCCAAAACTAGGGTTTTGGCATTGGCCCAAAAGTTACCATGCGTTGGCTGGCGACCTTGGACGGCTAAGATCTGCATCTCATATGGAAGGGTGGTCGTTGATTGTTACAACCCTTCGTTTTGGCAGCCAGCGGCATGTAGCAGGGTGGGCATGGCTTTGGCATGGAATCGTGGCTGGCATGGTTGGCATGCCTTGGCGCGGAGGTGTGGCTGGCACGGTATGCCATTGGCATATGTGGTGCGGATGGCATGGTTGACATGCCTTGGCGCGGAGACATGGCTGGCATGGTTTTCCATTGGCACGGTGGTGCGGCTGGCATGGTTGGCATGCCTTGGCGTGGAGACGTGGCTGGCATGGTTTGCTATTGGCACGGTGGTGCGGCTAGCATGGTTGACATGCCTTGGCGTGGAGATGTGGCTGGCACGGCTTGCCATTGGCATGGTGGCGTGGCTGGCATGGTTGGCATGCTTTGGCGTGAAGACGTGGATGGCATGGTTTTCCATTGGCACAGTGGTGCGGCTGGCATGGTTGGCATGACTTGGCGCGGAAATGTGGCTGGCATGGTTTTCCATTGGCACGGTGGTGCGGCTGGCATGGTTGGCATGACTTGGCGCGGAGACGTGGATGGCATGGTTTTCCATTGGCACGGTGGTGTAAGAATTTAGGGTTTGGTGTACGAAGGTGATGTCGGTTAATACTAAGGGTTCTACCGTGGAACATGACACATATATATGTAAAAAAAGGTACCCTGGTAATTCTTACGTAGGCGTGTTGAATGATTCAATAAATGCGCTAGTGGTCCTAGTGACGTCATGTTAGATGTAAGGTTTTACGATTTTAACCCTAAGCTAAAAACCACCATCAACATTAAGTCCCCTGCTTAGCTCGGAACATGAGCATTGTTGCGAGGTAAGCATAAGATGGTGACAGGCGAGGACAAAATCGAAATGACAAGTCGTGAAAAGATGGTCAAGAAGACCTGAATAACCTTTTTCGAGAGTTAAGGAGAGTTGTGATTCTTGTGTTGGCGGCCTTGCATGGATTCTACTTGTGGTGTTGATGGATAGACTGTGAAGTGGTGAGATGTAGATTATCGGCTTGGAATGGGAGCCGCAGGCGTTGGTCGGCTTGGAATGGAGGAAACTGGCTTCGGTCAGCGGAATGGTGGAAACCGTCTTCAGTCCGCAGAATGGTGTAAACTAGTTTCATAACTTCGGCTACTAAACGATGGTGATGACGCTGGAACTTCGGTTATCAAATGGTAGTGATGGCGCCTGGCAACTTTGTCGAAATCAGGGTTTGGGATGCCGAAACCCTAATTAGCGCTCCTTACTAAAATCGTTGTAGAATTCTCGTATGGACTCGGATTTTGACGGTCCGCCCCTCCATCTGACCGGAAAATAATTTCCTATCTCCTTAATCGGGAATATTTAGGTTTTGAGATCGTTTAGGAGGTGAAAACGGCCTGAAAGTGAAACTCAGGAAGAATTTAGGAGGGATGTTGCGGGCCCAGGGTAGCATAGTCGCGCCGAGTCATCTGTTCCCGTTCATGGAGAAAGAAGGGAACTTTATTCTGTAAAACTCTAGAAACTCCGTCCGTATGAAAAGAGGTATTGACCTTCTTCTGTTTTCTGTTGCTCGTTTGTATCCGCGCTTTCGTCTGCAGTGTCTCTCTAGTGGATTCCAAAATTTACCAAACTCCATTGCATTCTTGGGTCGGATGGATGGAATATATGCTCGGCAACGATCATGTCAGGGTTAATCTTGGAGATTGTGGTTGCGGTGTCGGTCCATCCTCAGCTTTAGGTTGTTCAGTGCGTGGACCTTCTGATCGTGATGATGATGTGATGTGAATGCTTGTATGGTCGAAAACTTCTGGCGCCCCCGTATGAAATAGGGAGACGTTCCGTTGCCAATGTGCTGCTATCAAATCTTCTAAGACTTTGTTCCAAGCGACATCCTTCGAACCATCTTCTGAATCTTGGACTATTGTATGGAATGAGATGTGGTAAGAAGTCCCCAGTTATACTTCGGTTTGATCCGATGGCATGGATGAATATGTGAATGTATCTTTGTGGCGTGCTCTTGAAGTCTTCGGTGTACATGTACGACTTCGTGTTGAGAAATTCCTTCGGCTTGTGAAACTTCGACAGTGATGATGTTGAAATCATAAATAACCTGGTTGAGGGGAGTGAAAGCGTCTCATGCTGGTAGTCCCCATGTGAATCCACGTCCACGTGATTTGATACAAGCTTATCGTACTCTTCTGGATGTGACGCTGGGATGCTCGGTATTTCGCATGGACGAAATATTCTGGATAGCGAAGATGTAGGAATGAGAGAGTTATGTTGTTTGGCTCCCTCTGTTTCTTCAAGAAAATATTTCATCCACGTCTCTGGAGTTATCTCATGAGTCTTTGATAGTCGTCGATGGACTGTGAAGAGAAGTCCCCAGTCGCATTTTTCTTCAGTTTCTGAAGTTTTTTTCCTCTGAGCAGGCTTGGGATCCTCCGCGGCCTCGTAAAGTATTGAAGGTGTCTTCTAGACAGAGATGATGATATTCTTGCGCTGCACCTTTGAAGAGTAGATGACCTTGTTGCGGCTATGACCTTTTGGTTGACTGTGTCTTCTGAGCTTTGACAATGAAGGGATTCTGTGTATATCCCCAGTCCTCAAGTATGGTTTACATGTTTCCATCTTTGTAGTGATTTCTGCTGTGGTGAACCTCTGGCTGGTATCAAAAAATGAGCGGCAACAATCTTGGTAGCAGATGTAATCAGAAGAGACTACATTGTCGTGGTAACAAAGTAGGTTGGATGGAATTGTATGGGAATCCGTGGAAGTAAAAGGATTGGCTGGAGTTGTGCGGGCATCGGTGGAAGTAAAAGGATTGGCTAGATGCGTAAGCGAGCAAACTTTCCATGACTACGAAGATTGGTTGGCTGTGATCATGATCCTTGACAAAAGGAGCGTATGGTACGACCCTTTGCATGAAGAAGCGTCGTTGAAGCAGCTTCGGCTCTTGGATAAGATGTTGAAACTTAAGAAGCCGAACGCTGAAGCCTTGTCTTCGGATCCTGGAGAAGCTTACGGAGAGAACGCTGAAACAGAGCGGCTGCTGGAGCGAGCGTTGAAGCGGAGCGACTGTCGGAGTGATCGTTGAAGCGGAGTCGCTTCTGGAGGATGTTGAAGCAGAGCGGATGCGTTAATCAGCATGCTGTCAATCTGGACACCCTTCAAGCGAACAATGGTTAGGAGTCCCCAGTTCCATATATCAATCGTGCTTTACAGGAGAGGTTGGGGTTTGGGAACGGCTTCTCTGGTTGGAGACAGCTGCTTCCCTGATGCAGTGCGGTTGAGGGCTGCAAATATGCCTTGACGTTGCGCCTTGGGGAAATATAGAATCTCAGATAAATGTTTCATCATAAACTGCACGATTCTGCGGGCGAAGTCCCCAGAAATCATGCATCCCCTGACAGGGAAAAGAGTCTTTGTAAACTCAGGGGGGTTGCTGATTTTTCTTTGTTTCGATTCTGGAGAAGTCTTTCCTGATCTTTTCGTGTAATGAAATTAGATTGCTGATTCCCTTCTACTGGGCATTCAAGAGCAACGCTGGAAGGATGCAAGCTGCTGGCGCAGGGAAGATGCAAGTTGTTGTAAAGATGCAAGTTGTTAGCGCTGGAAAGGATGCAAGTTGCTGGCGCTGGAAAGATGCAATCTGCTGTAAAGATGCAAGCTGTTAGCGCTGGAAGGATGCAAGCTGCTGGCGCTGGAAAGATGCAAGTTGTTAGCGCTGGATCGGATTGGAATGGGCGCTGGCTTGGCGTGGACGCTGGCTTGGCATGGACGTTGGCTTGCATTTGGTATGGCGCGGACTATTGGCTTGGCACGACGCTAGCTTGCGTGGCGCGGACTTGTTCTTGCGGGCCCAGTTGCCTATTTCCATACGTAGCTCAAATAGGAATCATTTCCTTATTCAAATTCCAAAAGTGTTATGCATATGAAAGGGTTTGGCTCTCCTTTTTATCTCGTATCTTTGTTCTCACGTCCTGGTGTTAGCGGTAGCGCGGTAGCAATAAAGTGGGCAAGCATATTCTAGCTATGTACTCCAGCGTTTCTCTTTCAATTTGTTTTCTTGTGTTGGTGCAAACCCTAGCCATAGGTATGCCTTCCATAAATCTGTAGAAATATTGTTCTTCTGAACTGGTGTAAACCTTAGCCGTGGGTATGCCTTTCATAAACTTGTAGAAACACTTCGTCATAAACAATTCCTCTTCGAATATCACCGTAGTAACGTCGACTACCTCATGAATAGTGAAAGGTAATCATTATTATGCAAAGTAGGCACGTACGGGTAGGTGACTGTTTTTTTTTTTTGAAAAGAAAACAAAGCGCTTGGTTTATGGTTTTGATTTTCTGGATTTTGGGGTTGATAGATAAGTATTACCTCTGAGGGTTTTGGATTATTATTTGGAATGAACTGTTTTAGAATATTGATATTTTTGGTTATGAATATAAGTGGCATGAGTACCCCAGGGGAGTCATGGAATTGTGAATGTTGTGGGATAGTAGAAAGCATGAAACACGGGAAAAATATGGCTATCGGATTTTTATCTCCCCTGTGAAGATTTGAAGTAGTAGACCATGTATTTTTGTCTAGCAATACTTACTCGTTTTTCGGATCTCCTGATGAAAAGGAATCTCCCGGGTGTAAGACCGAGTTTTGTGGGAAGCACCGCCGTGACTGTGAAAAGTCCCCAGTCATCCCTTGTCGTGTCATGACTGGTAACCGGGCCGTCGATTCTTGGGAGGGTCGTTTGGATTCTACCGTCCTGACATCTGGTTCGAAATAAGAGATCGAGGATTTAAAGTTGACATTGTAACCGAAAGATCAATCTCCCATTGTGGTCGCCAATTGTTTGAGGGTGAAAACGGTTTCTGCTGATTTCGGGTGTGTGGGTGAGAAACGAGTCTAACCCCTAAAAAATGTACTCCAAGGGAGTACTTTAGATTCAAGAGATCAATCTGTACAAATCCGGACTAAACCAAGAAATGGCGATTCCAGACTTTCTTCGGTCACAAAGAGGAGGAGAAGGGTTGGTTTTGGGGAGGGAAACGAAGAGAGTGTCGAGACCAGAATAGTTGATCCTAGAAGAGTAGTTGTTTTGTGACTTGCATCATAAAGTGGGAAGCTAACAGATGGGAAAGATGGCAAACGTTTTCTGAGTATACAAGTCGAAGTGAAACGTACTCTGGTCTCGTAAGAAATGGAAAACGGATGAGTAAATGGGAGGAGGTGGTAACCCAGTAATGCCTGGAATTGATGTTCCATAAAAGAAAGCATTTTACCATTACTCCATGTATTTACTAAACGCCTCATCCTTATGACACTGTCCTGTAACGGGCATAGTGTACGCCGCACTATGTAAACCGCCAAACCAATACCCAATGAGCATCCCCAAGTTTGTGACATGTGTTGATGTATCGAGTGTTTTCGTGGAAAACATGTAGCATGTTGTTGTTGTTTGGCAAGTTGAGCTTGGGAGACTTGCTGTCTCGGTGGTGACCTTCGATGGTCGAGATTTTGCATCTTGAGAGGAAGGGTAGTCATTGATTATTGCAACCCTTCGTTTGGTAGACAGTGGAATGAAAGCATGGCCGGCATGGCATTAATATGGCCTAGTTTAGGCGTGGCCAAAAGCTAGGGTTTTGGCATTGTTTGGGCGCGACCAAAACTAGGGCTTGGCGTCGAGCCAAAAGGTTTCCCTGCGTTAGCTGGTAACCTTGGACGGCTAAGATCTGCGGAAATGTGGTCGTCGATTGTTGCAAGCCTTCGTTTTGGAAGCCGTGAAGGGAAGGCCGGCATGGTATGGTTTAGGCGCAACAAGGTGGCTGGCACGGCATACCATTGGCACATGTGGCATGGTCGGCATGCCTTGGCGCGGTTTAGGCGTGGCCAAAACTAGGCTTTTGGCGTTGGGCCAAAGGTTACCATGCGTTGGTTGGTGACCTTGGACGACTAAGATTTGCATCTAAGATGGAAGGGTGTTCATTGATTATCGCACGCCTTCATTTTGGCAGCCGTGAGGGGAAGGCCGACATGGTATAGTTTAGGCGAGGCAAGATGGCTGGCACGGCATGCCATTGGCACATGTGGCATGGTCGGCATGCATTGGCGCGATTTAAGCGTGGGCGTTGGGCCAAAGGTTACCATGCGTTGGTTGGTGACCTTGGACGGCTAATATTTGCATCTAAGATGGAAGGGTGGTCGTTGATTGTCACACGCCTTCGTTTTGGAAGCCGTAAAGGGAAGGCCGGCATGGTATGGTTTAGGCGCGGCAAGGTGGCTGGCACGACATGCCATTGGCACATGTGGCATGGTAGGCATGCCTTGGCGCGGTTTAGGCGTGGCCAGAACTAGGGTTTTGACGTTGGGCCAAAGGTTACCATGTGTTGGATGACGACCTTGGACGGCTAAGATTTGCATCTAAGATGGAAGGGTAGCCGTTGATTGTCGCACGCTTTCGTTTTGGCAACCGTAAAGGGAAGGCCAGCATGGTATGGTTTAGGCGCGGCAAGGTGGTTGGCACGGCATGCCATTGGCACATGTGGCATGGTCGGCATGCCTTGGCGCGGTTTAGGTGTGGCCAAAACTAGGGTTTTGGCATTGGCCCAAAAGTTACCATGTATTGGCTAGCGACCTTGGACGGCTAAGATTTGCATCTAAGATGGAAGGGTGGCCGTTGATTGTCACACGCCTTCGTTTTGGAAGCCGTAAAGGTAAGGACCGCATGGTATGGTTTAGGCGCGACAAGGTGGCTGGCATGACATGCCATTGGCACATTTGGCATGGTCGGCATGCCTTGGCGCGGTTTAGGCGTGGCCAAAACTAGGGTTTTGGCGTTGGGACAAAGGTTACCATGCATTGGATGGCGACCTTGGACGGCTAAGATTTGCATCTAAGATGGAAGGGTAGCCGTTGATTGTCGCACGCCTTCGTTTTGGCAGCCGTAAAGGGAAGTCCGGCATGGTATGGTTTAGGCGCGGCAAGGAGGCTGGCACGGCATGCCATTGGCACATGTGGCATGGTCGGCATGCCTTGGCGCGGTTTAGGCGTGACCAAAACTAGGGTTTTTGCGTTGGGCCAAAGGTTACCATGCGTTGGCTGGCGACCTTGGACGTCTAAGATCTGCATCTCAGATGGAAGGGTGGTCGTTGATTGTCACACGCCTTCGTTTTGGCAGTCGTAAAGGGAAGGTCGGCATGGTATGGTTTAGGCGCGAGAAGGTGGCTGACACGACATGCCATTGGCACATGTGGCATGGTCGGCATGCCTTGGCGTGGTTTAGGCGTGGCCAAAACTAGGGTTTTGGCGTTGGGCCAAAGGTTACCATGCGTTGGCTGACGACCTTGGACGGCTAAGATCTGCATCTCAGATGGAAGGGTGGCCATTGATTGTCGCACGCCTTTGTTTGGCAGCCATAAAGGAAAGGTCGGCATGGTATGGTTTAGGCGCGGCAAGGTGGCTGGCACGGCCATTGGCACATGTGGCATTGTAGGCATGCCTTGGCGCGGTTTTGGCGTTCGGCCAAAGGTTACCATGCGTTTGTTGGTGACCTTGGACGGCTAAGATTTGCATCTAATATGGAAGGGAAGCCGTTGATTGTCGCACGCCTTCGTTTTGGCAGCCGTAAAGGGAAGGCCGACATGGTATGGTTTAGGCGCGACAAGGTGGATGGCACGGCATGCCATTGGCACATGTGGCATGGTCGGCATGCCTTGGCGCGGTTTAGGCGTGGCTAAAACTAGGGTTTTGGCGTTGGGCCAAAGGTTACCATGCGTTGGCTGGCGACCTTGGACGGCTAAGATTTGCATCTAATATGGAAGGGCAGTCGTTGATTGTCGCACGCCTTCGTTTTGGCAGCCGTAAAGGGAAGGCCGACATGGTATGGTTTAGGCGCGGCAAGGTGGCTGGCACGGCATGCCATTGGCACATGTGGCATGGTCGGCATGCCTTGGCGCGGTTTAGGCGTGGCCAAAACTAGGGTTTTGGCCTTGGGCCAAAGGTTACCATGCGTTGGATGGCGACCTTGGACGGCTAAGATCTGCATCTCAGATGGAAGGGTGTCCGTTGATTGTCGCACGCCTTCGTTTTGGCAGCCGTAAAGGGAAGGTCGGCATGATATGCAAACGGGTACGCGTACCTAAGTTCCCAGACTTGGTCTTGTTCGCCAGTATGCAAACGGGTACGCATATTGTCGTTCATGACCGAACTCAGTTAAATCAGTATGCATACGGGTATGCATACTATAGTTCCCGGACTTCAGCTGTTGAATCAGTACGTATACGGGTATGCATATTAAATTCCCGGAATCGGAATACACATGCAATAGTTAGCATACAAGTATGCATACTGTGCTATATCCAATCAAAGGTTAATTATTCTAAACTCCTATTTCAATCATTAAACATTCTTGGAATACGAGAATAGATGTCTCGCACAAACTATTAGCTTCAAAGCAATTTTCAAGTGATCGAATGATCAGTACGAAACATTCCGAGTCTACATCAAATGACTGTCTCACACAAATCATGTAAGATGTTACCAGGATATTTTCAAATGATTATCTTTTGACTTTCGTCAAGAATAGAAGATGAACTTGGTTAAAGAGAATGCTTATCAACACATATTTCGAGAAATATGTAAGCGAGATAAACTCAGCTCGAAATATCAAATATGTATAATGTAAAGTCTATATAGCTATACGACTTTTGTCTCAATATGAGATAGAATAGAAATAGACTTCTGAATGATAGATGAGTTCAAGTCTCCACATACCTTGTGTTGATGAAGTTCCGCAAGCTCCCCTTAGTGGTTCTTCGTCTTCAATCGATGAACAACGTGAAGTATAAATTTTAACTACACATTCTATCCTAATCCGAGACATAGCTATAAGTAGATTATAAATCAGGACTTATAGTTTTGACAACTAAACTTGACAAACAAGATTGAGATAGCAACGCTTGCGAGTTCGACCGAGCAGTGCTCTAACAATCTCCCCCTTTGTCAATTTTAGTGACAAAACTATCAATAAATATGGATTACAAAATAAATCAACTTTGTAGCTTGTCATCCAAATGCTTGATTTCCTTGATTCTTCAATATTACTCGAAATCTTCGTCACTTCCAAGTACTCCAGTGATTTTGAACGTGTTCAACTCAGCATCATAGTTGTTGAAGATCCGAAGCCATAACAACATATAAAAACAAGATGTTCTCGTATTGTTATACAGTGTCATAGTATTATTACACAACATCAAAGTTAAATTGTATCACAACTTTGACAATAATACTATGGTGATATGTATCACTCCCCCTTAGTCAATACTTCATCTCATAATGAAAAACACCCCCTCTTACATAATGATCCGTAAACCATATGTATTTGTAGTGCGAACTACACAATAATTCTCCCCCTTTTTGTCAATAAAAATTGGCAAAGGTACGAAAACTAGCGGGATCATAATGAAATTCTCATAGAGATATTTCATGTCTAAAAGAGAACATATCAACTTTGTTTTGATGATTTCACATAGTCAAAACTTAGTGCATTCATCAAGGAGTTTATAAAGATACAAGAAAAATCCTACAATATTCCACAATCGCATTCCCCACAAAGATTTGGCAACTAAGCACAAGTTCAATTAAGAACTTTTCCCCATAAAATGTCATTCTTGAAAGAACAACAAGAGCGACCTTACTTTTACAAGAAAAAAAAGATTTTTTGGACATTAACAAATCACATGAAACACGAATTTGTATCCAGAAAGCTCAATTAAATTAACCACAAAGGAACCTCAATGATTAATTTAATCGGAAATGCACAATATTTGACAAAGGGGGAGATTGTTAGAGCATAGCTCGGTTGAACCCACCAAACGTTGGTATGTCAAGTTTGGTTGTCATATTTTAGTGAACCAAAACTCATTTAAAGAGTCGCTTGATTATTTACTAGAGTCAACTTCGTATAGGTTAGCTTGAAAGTTTTAGGATATGAGACATTACAAGTATTACGTGAAGACTTGAAGAATGTGAAGAAGTAAGGATCTACAACGACGACATCATCCTTCCACTTGAGGTTAGTAATATTTGACTTGAACTGTTTCATTCCCTAACGTATCTTTCAAGTCGTGCATATTGAAAACATAACTGTGAAGATGTGAATATTATACTCTAGTTAGACATAGTATTAAGGAATTACAATACGAAGTATAACGTCTATCTTTTGAACTTAGTATATAAGACATCAACATAATCGTATGAATGCTATTGTGATTATTTATGGGTATGGGTGAAGATTTCGTCCTATGAAACAATGTTTTACATTCGTTTAAAGGAAGTAAATTCATAAAAAAAAATTGTGAATCGCTAGGCTCATTGGTATTGTTATTCATTGCAAATCTTTTGAATTACCAATATGTGTGTTTAGTATAATAGCTCATAAATTGTTTATGTATCTTGGTAAAACTATTCACAAGGCCCGACTTATGTATTGGTATGACTTATATTAGTGAAACCGATCTTAAGTAATCACCTAAGATGGTAAGATCGATATCTTGAATTTGGTGTGACTAAATACTAGTCATTGGGTAACCGATCCTAGTAAGAGGTGTGGCCGATCACAAGAGAGAGTGTAATCGATCCTTGTAAGAGGTTTAACAAGTTTTAGTAAGTCGGTGTAACCGATCCTATAACTTGGTCAACCGATCACAAGTTTTACCATAAAAATTGGTAGCCGAACCTAGTACTTAGTTAGCCATTTTATGGTAACTAGTGTAACCGATCCTAGTACCCACTTGGAGGTAGAACCGAAACTTTATGTTGAGGTATAACCGTGAAACCCATTAATGGTGATTTGATAGGATAATCAATCATATAGTTCTTGGAAGTCAGGTGAACCAATTCTAAACTTGTTTGGAAGTGTAGAAAATCGGTTCCAAGATTGTAAATATGAAAAAGGATTTACAAAGTAAAGATGTCGACATGCTTTGAACATGTGCAGTAACTCTTATCTTTAATTATTCAAAGATATTCCTTAATAGCTAAAGGAGAATCCCAGATCGAAATAAATTGAGAATCTTTTAATTAAGGTTTTTAGTTTTATATGCTTTTAATTTCCAGCAATTAAAATGCATATCTTTAGAAAATAAAAATTAGTAATGTGCATTTACTAGTTGGAGATTTTCTACTGAGATTTCGGTCAATATTTGGACAAAGCATTTCCAGGAATTATGAAAACCATTTTTTCCCTTATTGCACATCTTTGAGAATATTCGGTTTTGGAAATTCCTTGGTGTCCAAACTTCCTTGTCTATAAATACTTAAGTTTGCATTTCAAGCAAACTAATCCTCAGAGCCAGCAAAACTACCTAGTTGTGCTGTTACTGGTGGAGCCGTCTATTCGGAGAGGAAAGTACCCTAATTAGGTGAAATCTCTTAAGACCGCTCATTTTAAAGACTTCTTTGGGATTGGGAAGCTCTACGAGTACTGTTGTTGGGAAACTAGATAATTGCAGTTTATTATTAGTTTTCAATTGATTTTATTGACTAACGGTTGTTGAACTTTGATTGCACCTAGTTTGTTTATGCTTGAGAATCTTCTCTTCTGATATAAGATTCACTCAAACTAGATCGAAGTTTCGGTGGGGATCTTTAGAATTGTTTGTAGATCTAAAGATGTCTTGTGATAATCCATCGTCAACAGACTCCATTCTGTGTGTGATTGATCACAAGAGATTCAAGTTGTTTGTGTGCATGTGTTTATTGAAGATCAAAGAAGATTTGAAGACAAAGAAGATATTTGGGTTCATAATCTTTGGTGTGCACAAAACTTGTTTTGGCTGAAAAGGGATCCAACTCTAATCGGTTTATCTTTGTGATAGATTGGATTGATTAGTTGAGTAGATCGGCATCAATACATTTCTTTGTGATTCAAAGTATTGATTGCATAATCTTAACAATTACTTTGGTAGTTGTTGAAAAGATAGATCTAAGGACCTGACAAAGGAGTTTATTGGGCTAAACGAATAACCTTTTGTCAAACTCATATCACTTGTTTGAAAAGAGTTGTTGCCGAACAGATTTGTTGTTCCTTTACTGTTTGGAATACGAACCAAAGGAATTGTTCCAAGTGCATGACTTATTGTAAGTTGGAGGCGCAGGGATACAGACGGAACTAGGTGAACTATAGGTTTAGTTTCCTGGTCTCAACTATACGAAGTTGGTTTAGATTTTGCATAGCGGCTTAATCCTGAGAGTATTCAATTCTGGACAAGGTCCCGGGGATTTTCTGCATTTGCGGTTTCCTCGTTAGCAAAATATTGATGTGCCATTTACTTTATAATTCCGCATTATAATAGTTTTATTATAATTAAAGTAAATTTCACTTTGTACGTTAACATGGCACTTGATATCAATCTTATTGGTTTCGGTTATACCGTACTATTATCAAGGAAAATTTTGTTGTTGTTGTTAGAGAATTGCTCGGTCGAACTCGCATACGTTTGTATCTCAAGCATGTTTGTCAATGTTAGTGATCAAAACTATAAGTCTTGACTTCTAACCTACTATAGCTAAGTCTCGGACTAGGATAGAAAGTGTAGTCGAGCTCAAGAACTCCATGGCAATCATCATACAAGACGAAGAACTACTAAAGGAACTGGTGGAACTTCATCGACTAAAAGGTATGTGGAGACCTGAACTTATCTATCAATCAAAAGTCTATCTATTTTATCTCCTATCTTGAGATAAAAATCGTTTTGCTATATAGACTTTGATTATACATATTTGGTATTTCGAGCCTAGTTTATCTCGCTTATCTATTTCTCGAAATATGTGTTGGTAAGCTTTTGCTTTGTCCAAGTTCATCTTTACCTAGTGACGAAAGTCATATTATGTTTCAATCACTTGAAAATGGCTTTGACGAAAAATAGTTTGTGAATAACAACTATATAACGTCCTCTAAGAATGTTTTAATGATTGAAATGAGAGTTTAGAATATATAACCATTGTTGGATATAAGCATTGTGTGGTAACACATATATGTGTAAGTCCTTATTCCTTGAACCAAAGTATGCGTACTTTGTTGATCAGGAAAACCGGAACAAGAGTCCGCGAACTGTCGGAGGTTCTCTTCCCGAGAAAATCTGCTGGAGTTTGTAAACTTTTTCAAACTTATTCCGGGTACTTAAGTCCGTGAACTCAGTCCGCGTACTTAGGTTGGTTATTTCTAAAAACGATTATTCGTGAACTTATACTTATATTAATTAAGGAATGCAAGTTTGCAAACCGTGGCTATAAAGTTCATGAATCGATTCGAGTGAATCAAATCGTTTTTGCTTCAATTGTGTCTTGTATACTTCTATAAGATCTAATCAATTGAACAACTCTCTAACTAGTTCATTTGAGTCATTTGAACTAGTTATGGTGAAGAAGAACATGGTTGATATGAAAGTGCTCATATGGCTAACCATTTGGTTAACTACTGTTGAACCAACAAATGTACATTTTTGGGTACCGTTACACAAACTTAAAACGTGCATTTCATTTGTGTGTAACAAGATAAGTTTCGATCTAACGGTTGAAAGACATTAGCTTGAATCTAATCAGGTTTTCATCTAACAGTGAATATTGAATCCTTTGTTACTAAGCTAAAATTGATTGCAAACCCTGATTTGAAAGACTATATAAAGGAGAACTCTAGCAACTGGGAAACCTAATCCCCACACCTCTTGTGTGATAATAGTTGTATAATATAGAGTCGATTCCCCTTTAACCTTAGGTTTCTACCGAGACCCTGTAGGTTAACGACTTGAAGACTTCATTGGGATTGTGAAGCCAGACCGATACTACTTTCTTGTAGTTGTGTGATCCGATCTTACTGATTCTATCATATTGAGTATAATCGTAATGATTGGCTTGATATTGATATCTCCGATAGGCAAGATATAAAAGTAATCACAAACATCTTCGTCTCATTATTTGTGATTCCACAATATCTTCTTTCGCCGCGTCGATTAAGACTATTGTGAGGTGATTGATGATACTGAGCTGTTCTTTGGGAATATAAGTCTGGTTTATTAATTGGTTCTTGTTCATCTTGATTTATCAAAATACGGAACAAAACTCGTAGGTATTTCTGTGGGAGACAGATTTACCTATTACCGTATACTTTTCTATGTGATACATATTTTTTTATTATAGTCTTCGACTTTGGTTCGTAACAACTCTTAGTTGTGGGTGAGATCAGCTAAGGGAATCAAGTATGTAGCATCCTGCTGGGATCAGAGACGTAGGAGCATAAATGTACCTTGGATCAGTCTGAGATTGATTGGGGTTCAACTACAGTCCAGACCGAAGTTAGTTTGTAGTGGGCTAGTGTCTATAGTGGCTTAATACAATATGTGTTCAATCTGGACTACGTCCCGGGGTTTTTCTGCATTTGCGATTTCCTTGTTAACAAAACTTCTGGTATATGTGTTATTTCTTTTCCGCATTATATTTTGTTATATAATTGAAATATCACAGGTTGTGCGTTTGAATCAATCAATTAGAATATCCAACCTTTGGTTGTTGATTTACATTGATTGATACTTGAACATTGGTCTTTGGTACCGTTCAAGTGATTTCTCTTGTATTCAATTAGACTCGCAGATTTCTATTTGCTTGAGTAAGAATTGAATCGATAAAGAGAGATATGACTCTTTGATATACTTTATTAAGATTGAGTCTAGTTGATTCTCTTGAAAGTATATTGGAGTTAGTCCATACAGATTGCTAAGCGAAATATCCGGTGAGGTTGTTGTACCCCCACTTTTTCAATTGGAATCAGAGCAGGCAAACACGTTTAAAGACCTTACAAGTCTGTGTTTGTAGCGATCTGCCTCTATGGACAAGAATATTATCTCTGATAAACGCATCACCAGAAATAAAAGTTTTGTCTCGACGGTATCTATTAGAGAGAAAGATTCTTCAATCTCAAAAATAAACAAACCTAGTGTTCTGGCAAGACAAACAAACACTGATATGTGTTGTTCCGATTACCCTTCGAAATAGTTTATCTCTATTAATGAAAGGGAAACAGCTGAAGAGAGTGAACCGATTCTAAATCTTGTTAGAATCCAAGCTGATAGATTTAATCGGTTGAAAAACCATGTCAATGTCCTTCTTGGTGTAGTAAGAGACTGCAATTCCAAAAATGATGAAGAGCAGTCTTCACGTATCCTACTTGAGGCAAGTCTTGAAAAGGATGTTTTGTAAATTGAACATCGCTTGAATAAACTCTTTATTCAAGGTCGTGTCAAAAAGTTCTCTATACCATCGACTTCTATTGAAACCAAAGCTCCAGGTTCAGAAGTAAAATCAGAATCCCTTCCTATTAAAAAGGATGTGCCTGAAATCTCCATTAATCAAGAATGTTGCACATCAAATGGAAGGAAGAAATATTCAAACGATGATGTTAAGACGAAACCTTCTAATCATCCTCATGATCAGAAAGTATGTCTCTTTTGTGATTCAAAAGGGCTTGTTAAGCTAAAGAGGAACTCTAGGTTGAATAACAATTCCATTGTTCAATTTCAACACACCTTAGAATTAATTCTCAAAGGTGTAACTGACATTCGTATGTCTAAGCCAATTGGTTTTAGTACTTACCCTGTGTATGCTACCAGGAGAGTCAGTTCAATGAGTTCCTCGAATGCTCAAAATCAGAACAGATGTCTTAACAAAAATATTCTAAGGAAAGATCAAGTCGTTTCCTCTGGAGATAACATTACTCTTGATGTGAACCAAATCCCAGGAGAAAGGAGAAAAATTGATGATATAAGAAATAACCTGAAGGAGATAATTGAAGGCTATGAAGAAATTGTCAACGGGTTGTCATCCTCCTCAAGTCAAAATTTCTATGGTAAGAACTTAAACTACGTCTCATATTTTGATGACAATAAGTTTTATGATAAATTTTCACAACAAAAGAGATTTCTTCCTAGACTTGAAAGGAAAAAGAAACTCAACCATGAACTTCGTTCATCTAATGAGCTGAAAGCTCATTCTTGTGCTAATTAATCACAAGGGTTGAGAACTTACTCATAAAAATCTTGTTGGGTAAGTTGTGTTATAATCGGGTATACTTCTGTCAAAATTGTTTTCTGTTTAGTTGAGTTATCCTCTTATCGTTTATGACTCAACTATTGACTGCAGACAACTTTGCCTAAAGTATTAACTATGTATAATGTGGTTCTTCGTTTTGCCTTCTCTTTTTCGAAGAAGTTTTTTTTATTTGCAACCTTGTTGCCTGCTACTTTTGTGCTCTAACATTATTTTTCTATTGAGATATAACATTTTTTTTTGAGACAAAATTCTTGTGATATTTTTCACATAGCAGAAATTCTGTCTTGTCGTAGAATTACGACCGGTTGCATACCTTTGGTGTTGGGTCAAGATTCTGTTCGTACGAGTACCCGTGTTACTTTCACGAATCAAGTTTTAGAAACCCTAAAAGTTACCTTCTCTAAGAAACCATTTAATACCAGAACCCTTGAGTCTCGTACGCATATGATGGACACATTTTTGTGTCTGATTTGTCTCGATTCTATATATTGATAGTGCTTATTTTTGTACTTATTATGGTGTTTTATGTGTGTAGGTAATTTTGGCCAATAAACATTTTTGGAAAAATCGGCTCGAAAAGGTGTCTAAGGCACCCGGAGGACACCTGCTATTCGGACTCTCACTTTGGATAAGGGGTACCCAAATTACTAAGGGGCATCCAAATGACTATCGGCACCTCAGCATCAGGATAAGGGGCGACCATCTTCTACATTTGAATTATCAGTTTTGGCGGGAAAAGAAACCAACATACCTGCAGATTTAGGGTTGGAATTTTGGGCGATTTTTAAAGAGATTCAAGGGCTGATTCTTGTTGGGATGGTCCTACTAGAGCATAACAGGGTTGGTGTGTGTGATTGCATCGATCATATTTGGCTGCATAATCATCTTGGAGGAAACAGAGGTATAGAGAGTTCAAGGTTTGCTGCATAATCTTCTGGGCTTGATTTCAGCGTGTGCTTCTCGGATTTGGTCTCGGACTTGGATTGGTTTTGGCCTGTTTGGATGAACTGGAGTTGGTATGGGCTTTGATTCAAAGAAAACAGGGATGTCTATGTTGATTTCTCGAAACATGGGATAATATTCTCTCGGGTGTTAATATGGAAATTTCGTGAGAATTTGGAGAAGAATATCGCACCTAATATATTCTATTCTATCTTGGGAAGGAGGTGTGAAGCATAGAGACGCGTAGAGAGTTTAGGAGGAGATAATATCGTGACCTGAAGAAAAAATATCCAGGGTTTTCTGTGCAAGGAAAAGAGGATTTACGCGAGATTTTATTGCTCTTGAAGTGTATATATATGTTGCTTCGAGTCACAAAAGGGGTATTGAGACCTTGGTACAATTTAGAGAAGTTTCAGAGAGCTTAGAACCCAAACAGAAGAGAAAGGAAAATTCACAGGCGAGCTGCATGTTAGAAATCATAGTACTTTCTAAGGACCAAAGATTGAATCAGAGTAGTGAGAAAACTTTTATACTACAACTTGTATAAACTCACACAGACAATATAACAAACACTTGATGCACAAAGAAACTGGAGACAATAGAATTGTTTCTACTATAACTTGTAGAATCATTGAATTCGACTGATTAAGATAAGAAATCGTTCACCATTATATAGGTGAGAATATGCCCATGTTTACAACCCACTAACAACATTAAGCAATCACTAAAACACGATTAAACAACCTAATCTTACTGACCCATTACTAACCCACTAATACAGGTGGTAGAACCAACTAACAATACCGCTAACTAATTGCTAGAATTCAGGAATTAAGGAAATACGTGAAAGGAAATAATCAACTCCTACTTACTAAGAGTTACTGTTTGAGTTTAAACTTCTTCAGCCTCCCTTAAACTCAAACTATCATAACTATCAACTCCCATCATCTTCTTTAACTTGTAAAACGTCTCAGCTTTCAATGGCTTTGTCAATATATCAGCAAATTGATCTTCAGACTTGCAAAACTTCACTTTAATTTCTTCATCTTTCACCAAGTCACGAATAAAATGTACCTTAATGTCGATATGCTTGTCCCTCCCATGAAATACAAGATTTTTAGTTAAAGCAATGGCTGACTTGTTATAAAAAAAAATAGTTGTTGGAGACTCTTGCATCTGATCCAACTCTTCAAATAACCGACATAACCAAACATCTTGACAAGCACTATAAGCAGCTGCAATATACTCTGCTTCGGCAGTATAAAGAGCAACGACTTGTTGTTTCTTTGACGACCAAGAAAACACACCTGAACCCATATGAAAAACGAATCCAGAAGTACTCTTCCTATCATTCGTATCACCTGCCCAGTCGCTATCTGTATAGCCGACAAAACCACAATTACTAACAGATGAATAGAAAATTCCATGATTTTGTGTACCTTTGACGTGCATCAAAATCCTTTTTGCTGCGTGCAAATGAACTTGACTAGGAGTTCCCATGAACCTACTTATAAGTCCAACTCCATAAACAATATCAGGTCTTGTAGAAGCTAAATAACGAAGACTACCTACTAAGCTTCGATAATAAGAAGGATTAACAAGTTCACTATTACCAACAGTAGACAAACAAAACCTTGCTTCAACAGGAGTCTTGATTGGGTTGCATGATTCCATCTTGAACTATTTCAAGATATCAGTTGCATACTTCTTCTGAGAGAAAAACACTCCATCACCTGTTTGCAAGACTTCAAGACCAAGGAAATACGACATTAAACTCAAATCGGTCATCTCAAATTTGTTAGTCATAGCCTCCCTAAAATCAGCAAACATAGAAGGATCATTCCCTGAGAATATCAAATCATCCACGTATAAACATAGAATAAGTATATCTCCCTGCGAATTATGCTTGACATACTAAGTATGCTCATATGGACACTTTTGAAAGCCATTTTCAAGAAAATATGAATCAATACGAGTGTACCATGCCTTCGGCGCTTGTTTCAACCCATACAATGCCTTTTTGAGCCTGAGAACCTTGTCCTCGTCTCCTTTCTTCGCATAACCACGAGGTTGTTGTACATAAACCTCCTCTTCAAGAACTCTATTAAGAAAAGCAGATTTTACATCCATTTGATGTAATTTCCACTTGTTTTGTTCAGCTAAAGCAATAACCATACAAATAGTATCAAGTCTAGCTACTGGTGCAAAAACATCATAATAATCGATACCTGGTTTTTGCTTATAGCCCTTCATGACCAGACGAGCCTTCAATTTGTCGACTTGTCCATCTGCTTTATACTTGGTTTTGAAAACCCATTTGACTCCAATAGCCTTCTTCCCTTCAGGTAAAACGGTTAGCTTCCAAGTATCGTTCTTTTCTATGGAATTTATTTCGTCAGCCATAGCTAGAATCCACCGATCATCTTTAGAAGCATCTTCAAAGGTAAGAGGATCACAATCTGCAAATAAAGAAAAATTTACAATGTCCTCGTCAGAAACATTACTATCATTTGACATAGCAGTAGTCCCAGTTGAGAGGTGCTGTGGTGCTGGTTGTACTGTAGAAGGAGTTTTTGTTTCTGTGACTAACTCTGAATCTTTAGTAACCAAGTCTTCAAAACCCATATACTTATTCTCTTCAACTAAACAACACATCTTTGACAAACTCAACATATAAATTCAGTGGAAACATACGATTTTTAGTCATTTTAACATAAGCAACCAATTCGTTTTTCTTGTTCTCAATCCTGCATACACCATCCTCAATCATAATTTTGAATCCCCTCTCGCAAAGTTGACCCAAACTTAATAGATTCCAATGTAAACTAGGAACATAGTAAACATCAGATATATACCCGTGAGAACCATTCTTTAAGCGAATAAGAATTTTACCTTTTCCCATGATTTGTACCTTGGTTTTATTTCCAAAACTCACATCACCACGAACTGATTCATCTAACTGGTGAAATTGTTCTTTCTTACCGCACATATGGTTACTGCACCCCGTATCCAAATACCACTTGTCGAGTTCCTCCTCTTCATAAACACTACAAGCTAACAACAGAGTTTCCCTTTCTTCTACACCATCTTGAACAATATTAGATTGAAATTAACATGAATAAGTTTACACTCTTTTCTATAATGACCAAGTTTCTTGCAATGATAACATCTTACTTTAGATTTATCATACCTTCTTTTAGGCTTAGATGCCTTGGATTCCACCTCTCTGCTAGAACTGCCCTTCTCCATCACAGAAACCTTGCTTTGAAAAGCCTGTTCAATAGACCCTGCATCAGATCTCAAGTCCATTCTATATTCATGAGCACATAGCGAACTCATTAGACCATCAATTGTCATAGTTTTCAGGTCTTTTCCTTCCTCAATTGCAGCGATAACATAATCAAAACGGGCTGGTAATGATCACACAACTTTTTGAACAATATGAAAATCATCTAACACCTCACCATTATCTCGCAATTGATTAACAATAGATTGAACTCTAGAAAAATAATCAGATTTTTTCAGAATTCAGATGGAGAGTCTCGAATTCACCTCGTGCGGTCTGCAACCTCACATTTTTCACTTTGTCATCACCTTTGTAAGAAGTATGCAACTTATCTCGGGCTTTCTTTGTCGTAGTTGCATGCTGGATCTTCTTCATTACCTCTTCATCCACCTTAGCGTCTAGGTAATACAGTGCCTTCTTGTCTTTCTTTCTGCAATCCTTTAATGTGTTGTGCTTGAGTGAGTACTGCTCTTGCTGCTGGTTCATCATAACCATTCTCCACAATATCTGTCAACTCCAAAAACCTAAACAAGGTTGTCATTTGGATGACCCATTGCTCAAAATTCTTACCACAGAACTTTGGAAGTGGAAGACTAGAAGTGTTAGAGCATTACTCGGTCGAACTCGCATGCGTTGCTATCTCAAGCATGTTTGTCAATGTTAGTGATCAAAACTATAAGTTTTGATTTCTAGTCTATTATAGATAAGTCTCGGACTAGGATAGAAAGTGTAGTTGAGCTCGAGGACTTCATGGCGATTCATCATACAAGAAGAAGAACTACTCAAGGAACCGGTGGAACTTCTCGACAAAAAGGTATGTCAAGAATTGAACTTATATGTCACTCAAAAGTATATATACTCTATCTCCTACTCTTTGAGGCAAGAAGTCGTATGCTATATATATAGACTTGGATTATACACATTTGGTATTTTGAGACGAGTATACCTCGCCTATCTATATCTCGAAATATGTGTTCGTAAGCTTTTCGCTTCGATCAAGTTTATCTTTACCTAGTGACGAAAGTCATGATACGTTTCAATCACTTTTAAAATTTCTTTGACGAGAAATAGTGTAACAACTATATAACGTCCTCTAAGAATGTTTCAATGATTGAAATGAGAGCTTAGATTACATAACCAATGGTGGACATAAGCATTGTTGTGGAAACACATTTATGTATAAGTCCTATTCCTTGAACCAAAGTTTGCGAACTTTGTTGATCAAGAGAACCGGAAGAATGGCGTGAGCCAAGTCCGTGAACTGCCGAAGTTCTCAAACCCGAGAATTTCTGCTAGAGTTGACAAACTACTTGCGTGAGGCTAAGTCCACGAACTCAGTCCGCGAAACCAGTCCGCGAACCGGCGAAATTCTCAAACCCGAGAATTTCTGGTGGAGTTTGTAAACTCTGCCCGGTAACTTAAGTCCGCGAACCTAGTCTGCGAACTTGAGAAGGTTATATATCTGAAGATGATTTCTGAACTTAAACTTTAAAAATACTAAGGAATGCCGTTTGCAAACCGTGGCTATAAAAGTTCATGAACCGATTCAAGTAAATCAAATCATCTTTGCTTCAATTGTGTCTTGTGTAGTACATGAGATTTCCTTGCAATTGAACAACTCTCTAACTAGTTCATTTGAAGTCATTTGAACTAGTTATGGTGAAGAAGAACATGGTTGATATGAAATGCTCATATGGCTAACCTTTTGGTTAACTATTGTTGAACCAACAAGTGCATATGTTTAGGTACGGTTAACAAACCTAGAAGTGTGCATTGTTAAATGTGTATAACAAGCTAAGTTTTCGATCTAACGGTTGAGAAATATTAGCTTGAATCTAAATCAGGTTTTCATCTAACGGTGAATATTGAATGCTTTGTTACTAAGCTAACATTGATTGCAAACCCTGATTTGAAAGACTATATAAAGGATACATCTAGTAGTGTGCAAAACTAATCCCCACACCTTATGTGTGATAATAGTTTGCGTGCTAGGGTCGATTCTCCTTTAACCTTTGGTTTTCTTCTTCTAAAACCAGGTTAACGACTTAAAGACTTCATTGGGATTGTGAAGCTAGACCGATACTACTTTTATCGTAGTTGTGTGATCTGATCTTGCATCTTCTATCGTACGAGTACAATCATATTGATTGGCTTGATATTGATATCTCCGATAGGCAAGATATAAAAAGTAATCACAAACATCTTCGTCTCATTGTTTGTGATTCCGCAACATCTTGTTTCGCTACCATACGATTAAGATTGTTGTGATGTGATTGATAACTCTAGGTTATTCTTCGGGAATATAAGACCGGATTATCAATTGGTTCCTGTTCACCTTGATTATTATCAAAAGACGTAACAAAACCTTTAGGGTCTATCTGTGGGAGACAGATTGATCCTTTGATAGACTTGTCTGTGTGAGACAGATTTGTTTATTGTCAAAGCCTGCGATTTTGGGTCGTAGCAACCCTTAGTTGTGGGTGAGATCGGCTAAGGGAATTAAGTGCGCAGTATCCTGCTGGGGTCAGAGGCGTAGGGAGTACAACTGTACCTTGGATCAGTGGGATACTGATTGGGGTTCAACTACAGTCCAGTCCGTAATTAGATTGGAGTAGGCTAGTGTCTGTAGCGGCTTAATACAGTGTGCGTTCAATCTGGACTGGGTCCCGGGATTTTTCTGCATTTGCGGTTTCCTCGTTAACAAAATTATGGTGTATGTGTTATTTCTATTTCCGCATTATATTGTTTATCTTTATAATTGAAATAATACAGGTTGTGCGTAAGATCATCAATTAGAGTAATCCAACCTTTGGTTGTTGATTGTCATTGATTGATCCTTGGATATTGGTCTTTGGTACCATCCAAGTTATTCCTTGTATTTGATTAGAACTCGTAGTTCTTTATTGAGTAAATCAAATCAAGAAGAGAGATATAAACTCATTGATATACTTTTAATTGATTGAGTCTTGTTGATTCTCTTAAAAGTATATTCGAGTTTGTCCATACAGATTGCTAAGCGAAATATTGGGTGGTGTTGTTAGACCCCCGCTATTTCAAGAAGCATTCATGATTAAACTCTCAACACTTTAAACAGACACAAATAACCTAGCTCTAAAATACCAAGATGAAAATCAAGGTATAGAGAGAGAGCAGGGAGGAAGAAACGCGGAAACAATACGAGAGATTACATTGTGTTTAATGATTTTCACACCTTTTTCATTAACTAGAAATCATGCCTTTATAGGCTACAGATTACAAAACTCCATTAACAGACACTAATTCAACTAACTAGTGCACGACTACACGTACATATCTAATTCCTGATTCACAGGACATTACAACCCATGATCGACACAACTAAACAGTCCCTTAAGACTAGGACTATAATGACCCACTAATAACATTACGTATCCCACTTTAAACAGAAACGTGTGAGTGTAATCACACAATACCGAGTCTAAGAGTAGTTTGAGTTTAATCAAAACTCCAACACTGCATACAAAGAAGAAGAAGAACACCGAACAACACCTTAGAGCAGTCGCAGGAACCGTCACCTATACTTTCATATTCAATCTCTTTTGTAACAATTTTCCAGCAATTAATAGAGTTCGCAACAGTTTTGTTAAAGGTTTATCTGTAACAGTGGGTTCTGCAACAATTATAACTGTTACAAACACACTGTTTTATTCCTTTTCTCCCTTTTAATCAACTTTTGAGCAACAAACATGTATTTTGAGCAAGTGATTAATATAAGGAGCTAAACCCCTTTGTTAAGGCGACGGAGGAAGCCATTTTTTCCAATTACTATGTGGTAATTTTTATTTAACTTAATTTTTGCAATTCTTTATGATTATTTGCACTGAACTGAAATTGAATATATGATTCTGATTAAGTGGTTGTGATTTCAATTGATGGGCCATGCTTAGGTTAAGTCTTTTGATGATCCATGCTTTCGATTTACAACTATTGTTTTGAGAATCTACTTGTCTAGGCAATATTTTAGAATGATAATGAATGTCTTGAGTTGCATAATTATTGATTAGATTGAATCACTAAAATTGGTTAATGGTGGAATCCTTTGTCTCGGTTTTCTCTAAAATCTTGAAAACAATTTTTAATTCAATTTGATGTTTTAGTTCTATAATTTAAATCTAGAATCGAACTTTCACAAGTCTTAAACGAACCACTTTTCTTACCACTGTAAACATAACATCGGCATACTCTGGGATTTTTTTTGTGGTCTGTCAAGAATGTCTCCATCTAACTCTAGCGGTTTTGCAAAAGGGTTTCTTGACAAACGTATTGATTTCGAGTCCATGGGAAGGAAGAAAAGAACCCTTGTAGATGAAGATCATCCTAAGGCCTCATGTTACTATGCATATACTCATGAGGATGTTGAGAAGGAGGATATGGTTTCTTCTGAAGTGGTTCATGATTTTCTTAAATACTTTGAGGAATCAAAACTGCAGCTCGTTGATACCTTGAAAAGTCTTGATGTGTTAAAAACTGAGTTGAAAAAGGTTACCTCTGACCTTGGTCTCAGAAAATCTCACATCAATGATCTTCTCAAAGAAAATCTCTTCTCTGAAGATGCAATGGATGTTGTCAATCACAAACTCAAAGACCTCAAGACTCGTGAGGATCCCGAACCGTCTATTTGACCCAAGTTCGTATTCGACTTTGGCATAGAAGTACGCTTTAGCTTGTTGATTTTGTTATTTGCCTAGTAAATCTTCTATTGAGAACTTTATGTTCTTGTTTTATTTAGAAGAATAACTAGAGTTTGGAATAGCCATTATTGTGATTACACATAGCTATGTCCAAGGTTTTCATCTTTATTGTTTTTAGATTTATTTGATTAAATCCTAAAATTATTTGGAAGATGATTTTTGCAGTATTAATCTTTATGGTTTCATATATAGAAGTTTGTTATGGGATATGTATGTTTGCGTCCGTGAACTATGATTGTCCATACCTTGTCAAAAGTTAAGTCTTTCATATGTCGATATTCATATATTGATAAAAGAATGAATGAACTGTTGATATTACAAAAGTTTGAAGCCTATTATGTCATTATGCAAATATTGATGGAAGATAGGATGAACTTTTGTTTACAAGGATTATGTCTATTGTATGTCATTATGCAAATAGTGATGGAAAATAGAATGAATCCTTGTCTATTCCGCAGTATTGATCTTCCCTGATCCATATTTTATGTATATACCGTGAGGCTCCGTAAGTTCATTTATGTTGAGCATGACCAATTAAATTGATCACACTCTTGTGGTAATTTAGTTGTGTATTCTGATAGAATTAATCATGGGTTTTCTTGTGGTTAATTTAACTGAGTGTATTTGGATTCAAATTCATGTTCGTATGTGATTTGTTATGTCCAAAGAAATCCTTCTTTTCTCTTGAAATTAAGGTCGCTCTTCTTGTTCTTTGGGGAAGAACATTTTATGGGGGAGAGTTATTAATTGAACTTGTGCTTAATTGCCAAATCTTTGTGGGGAGTGCGGCTGTGGAATATTATAGGAGTTATCTTGTATCTTTATAAACTCCTTGATGAAAGAATTTAGCTTCGGATTTATGATTGCATCTAAATAAGTTCATATGTGCTTACTTTTGGTTTTGAAATATCTCTATGAAAATTTTCATTAGGATCCCGTTTTCGTACTTTTGCCAATTTTATTGACAAAAAGGGGGAGAATTAATAGGTAGTTCACACTACAAATACATATGGTTTTCAGATCATTATGTAAGGGGGAGGTTTCCATGTGAGATGGAGTATTGACTAAAGGGGAGTGATACATATCACCATATTATTGTTGTCGAAGTTGTGATACAATTGAACTTTGATGTTGTATAATAATACTATGACATTGTATAACAATGATTGAGAATTCTTGTTTTCTCATTGTTATAGCTACGGATTTTCAACAACGATGATGCTAAACTTACAACCTTTGGAATCATTGGAGTACTTGGAAGTGACGAAGATTTCGAGTAATGTTGAAGATTAGGCATGTGGAAGAAGAGCTACAAAAGTTTATTTATCTATTTTTGTATTCCATATGTATTGATAGTTTTGTCACTAAAATTGACAAAGGGGGAGACTGTTAGAGCATTTCTCGGTCGAACTCGCATGCGTTGCTATCTCAAGCATGTTTATCAATGTTAGTGATCAAAACTATAAGTCTTGATTTCTAGTCTATTATAGCTAAGTCTCGGACTAGGATATAAAGTATAGTTAAGCTCAAGAACTCCATGACGATCATCATACAAGACGAAAAACTACTCAAGGAACTGGTGGAACTTCGTCGACTAAAAGGTATGTGGAGACTTGAACTTATCTATCACTCAAAAGTCTATCTACTCTATCTCCTATTTTGAGACAAAAGTCATTTTGCTATATAGAATTTGATTATACACATTTGCTATTTCGAGCCGAGTTTATCTCGCTTATCTATTTCTCGAAATATGTGTTGGTAAGCTTTCGCTCTGGCCAAGTTCATCTTTACCTAGTGACGAAAGTCATATTATGTTTCAATCACTTGAAATGGCTTTGACGAAAAATAGTTTGTGAATAATAACTATATAACGTCCTCTAAGAATGTTTCAATGATTGAAATGAGAGTTTAGAATATATAACATTTTTGGATATAAGCATTGTGTGGTAACACATATATGTGTAAGTCCTTATTCCTTGAACCAAAGTATGCGTACTTTGTTGATCAGGAAAACCGGAACAAGAGTCTGCGAACCCAGTCCGCGAACCCAGTCCTCAAACTGTCGGAGGTTCTCTTTCCGAGAAAATCTGTTGGAGTTTATAAACTTTTACAAACTTATTCCGGGTACTTAAGTCCGCGAACTCAGTCCACGTACTTAGGTTGGTTATTTCTGAAAACGATTATTCGTGAACTTATACTTATATTAACTAAAGAATGCAAGTTTGCAAACCGTGGCTATAAAGTTCATGAATCGATTCGAGTGTATCAAATTGTTTTTGCTTCGATTGTGTCTTGTATACTTCTATAAGATCTAAGCAATTGAACAACTCTTTAACTAGTTCATTTGAGTCATTTGAACTAGTTATGGTGAAGAAGAACATGGTTGATATGAAAGTTCTCATATGGCTAACCATTTGGTTAACAACTGTTGAACCAACAAATGTACATGTTTGGGTACGGTTACACAAACTTAAAATGTGCATTTCATTTGTGTGTAACAAGCTAAGTTTTCGATCTAACGGTTGAAAGATATTAACTTGAATCTAATCAGATTTTCTTCTAACGGTGAGTATAGAATGCTTTGTTACTAAGCTAACATGGATTGCAAACCCTGATTTGAAAGACTGTATAAGGGAGAACTCTAGCAACTAGGAAACCTAATCCCCACACCTCCTGTGTGATACTAGTTGTATAAGATAGAGTCGATTCTCCTTTAACCTTAGGTTTCTACCGAGACCCTGTAGGTTAACGACTTGAAGACTTCATTGGGATTGTGAAGCCAGACCGATACTACTTTCTTGTAGTTGTGTAATCTGATCTTGCCGATTCTATCATATTGAGTATAATTGTAACGATTGGCTTGGTATTGATATCTCCGATAGGCAAGATATAAAAGTAATCACAAACATCTTCGTCCCATCATTCGTGATTCCACAATATCTTCTTTCGCCGCGTCGATTAAGATTATTGTGAGATGATTGATAATACTGAGCTGTTCTTCGGGAATATAAGTCTGGTTTATCAATTGGTTCCTGTTCACCTTGATTTATCAAAATACGGAATAAAACTCGTAGGTATTCCCGTGGGAGACAGATTTATCTATTACCGTAGACTTTTTTGTGTGATACATATTTGTTTATTAAAGTCTTCGATTTTGGGTCGTAGCAACTCTTAGTTGCTGGTGAGATCAGCTAAGGGAATCAAGTATGTAGCATCCTGATGGGATCAGAGACGTAGGAGCATAACTGTACCTTGGATCAGTCTGAGATTGATTGGGGTTCAACTACAGTCGAGACTCCAGTCCGAAGTTAGTTTGTAGTAGGCTAGTGTCTGTAGCGGCTTAATACAATATGCGTTCAATCTGGACTACGTCCCGGAGTTTTTCTGCATTTGCGATTTCCTCGTTAACAAACTTCTGGTGTCTGTGTTATTTTTCCGGATTATATTTGGTTATATAATTGAAATATCACAGGTTGTGCGTTTGAATCAATCAATTAGAATATCCAACCTTTGGTTGTTGATTTACATTGATTGATACTTGAACATTGGTCTTTGGTACCGTTCAAGTGATTTCTCTTGTATTCAGTTAGACTCGCAATTTTATATTTGCTTGAGTAAGAATTGAATCGAGAAAGAGAGATATAACTCTTTGATATACTTTATTAAGATTGAGTCTAGTTGATTCTCTTGAAAATATATTTGAGTTAGTCCATACATATTGTTAAGCGAAATATTGGGTGAGGTTGTTGTACCCCCACTTTTTCAGTTGTATTGTCTCGATTTCATATCCACAGACGATCTCTATTGGATTTCTCCACTTGTCTGATATAATTATTCACGTGTTATGCCAGTCCGGACTAACCCTATATCAAGTGGACGCTGTGTTGAAATATTGCTTGAGTGATTGTATCTCAAAGAGGTTTATACACAGTGGGTCTTGTATAGGTTGTGATCAAAATAAAAAATTGTGGTATATTTGGGTACCGTTGTCTTTTCAGAGTCCATGATATATATACACACGAGATTTTCATAGGGAAACCCTAGGGTTACTCTTTTACGTTCGGTAGGGGTCGGGTGCACGAATATTCGTGGTTATGAACCAGGTTCAATACCAAGGAACCAAATGGAGCCTATTTTTAGAAGTATGATTTTGATAAAAACAAATTATAAAGACAGAACAACTTAGCTCAGAGATTGAGCATAAGGTAATTGTTGAAATCAACAAATCAACTGTCATTAAGGAGAGAAACGAAGAATTTCAAAGTGAGCAACAAAGCGAAATTTCTCAAGGGTTATTGATCAATTAAATTACATCATGTAATAATTAATTGGAGAAAGGCACAGTAAGATGATCAATTTATTAAAACTTATTTTTTATTTAAAAAAAAGAAGACGAAAAGCAGATACAACAAAGACCACTTTGTCAAGAATAAGAGCTTACTGAGAATAGTGAGCATCCTCACCCAATCTCAAAGAGGATGCACATTTGTAAGCAGTCAAGTTGTAATTTGACGAGCATAAAGCTCATCAAGGGTATTGATGTTTTCCCTTTTTCTTTTTGGGTATCATCAGAAAAGTCAATAGATTTATTCTCAAGAGAATTAACGAGAGGAGGACAAGAGATACCTGAAGCTGCCGCCTTCCACGCCTTCTTAATGCTACGCTTGAGTCTATTTATGGTGGTATTTAGTTCCGAAGCACGATTGTTGACATGAATATACTCAGGAACGATTGATGCTTTTGAGCCAACACTTCCTTTAGTTATGGAAGAAGAGTTTGAAAAAGTTTTCGTATTTATTGGATCAACCAAGCAGTCTTTTGTCGGTATAACACAATTTTTTTTACAATTGTAGAAAGAGTTTGTGTTATCTTTACAGGCAAGGCTTGGCTCATCACAACACTTTTCTTGTCTGACAGTTCAGACCAGTAATATGAGAAACCAGTTTGATTACTTCCTTAGACATCCTGATAAGAATGTTATGAAGTTTGTCATTCCGCAAACGAAAACGACATCTCTTCTCAAGATGACCTTTGTTTCCGCGATAATGACATCTGAAGGGAATGTTATTAATCTTTCTCACATGAGTAGGAGATTGACTTCCTTTGTCTATTGAGGCTTCTGCCACAGAAGGTAATTTTTTATTTTTGCCATTAGTGCAAGTTTTCTGCAAAAAAAATTCTATCAGTATAAACAAAATTAGTCTTATTACTGCTTGGAGCGTCTATTCCCTCATAGGCCGGACCTCGCGTATCACGATGTTTCTTACAAGCTCCCAGCATAGTGGATAATTTTGTTGAACTAAGATTAAACTTTTTCAAGTTTGTTCCAACATAATTACCTTGTTCTGAGCAGCAGAAAGCTCATCCTACAATTCTTCCTCTTGTGAGAGAAGACGGTTTTCTCTGTATTTAAACAAATGTTGAAAGCTAAAATTCACTTCAGATTCAGCAAGTTCTTCTTTCAACAAAAAGAGATTTCGACAAAGATTTTCACATTCATTCTTTGAACGCACATCTTCTTCTCGATCTTTAAGAAGGGATTGTAAAAGATTATATCCACAATCATAACCTTTAAAGAGCTTTCTCATTTTCTTGTTTTCTAGATAGATAGGAGTCAGAAACTCAGCCAAGCAAGATGTTGACTTCTTTTTCTTTATGAGATGGTCAAAAATCTTGACGTATTGTGAGACTTCCTCATCAACATCGTATCCATTGTTTGAATCACTTTCATATGAAACGTCATCCAACTTTTCATCTAGGCGTGATTCCCAGCTATACTTATGCACAGTTTCAGACCATGTAGAAGATGTGATAGAATTCTCAGGAGACATAGAGCTTTGAACCAAGTCAGAGCGTTTCTAAACCGGTGATAACACTATTGTCCATAGTGTCAGATTGCTACAAACACAGACTTATGAGGTCTTAAACGTGTTTTCCTGCTCTGATACCAATTGAAAAAGCGGGGGTCTAACAACCACACCCAATATTTCGTTTAGGAAATCTGTATGGACTAAATCCAATATAATTCCAAGAGAATCAACTAGAAATTCAGGCTCAATCAAGGACAATATATCCAAGAGTTATATCTCAATTTCTCAAATCAATCTGCAATTGAACAGATAGAAATCTGTGAGCCGGATTAATAAGAGAAATAACTTGGATGGTACCAAAGACCAATATACAAGCGTCAATCAATATCAATCAACAACCAAAGTTTGGATCCACCAATTGATTGAAATACGTGCAACCTGTGATATTTCAATTATATAAAAATATAATGCGGAAAATAAATAACAAAGACACAATAAATTTTGTTAACGAGGAAACCGCAAATGCAAAACCCCCCCGGGACCTAGTCCAGATTTGAACACCACACTATATTAAGCTGCTACAGACTCTAGCCTACTACAAGTTAACTTCGGACTGGAATGTAGTTGAGCCCTAACCAATCTCCCACTGATTAAGGTACAACCGTGTTCCTTATGCCTCTACATCCCTGCAGGACTCTACGCACTTGATTCTCTTAGCTGATCTCACCCATAACCAAGAGTTTCTACGACCCAAAGTCGAAAACTTGATAAACAAATCTGTCTCACACAGAAAAGTCTATTGAATAGATAGATAAATCTGTCTCCCACAGAAATACCTACGAGTTTTTGTTCCGTTTTTTGATAAATCCAGGTGAACAGGAACCGATTAATACACTGGAATTATATTCCCGAAGATAAACCTAGTAATATCAATCACCTCACAATAATCTTAATCGTATGGTAGCGAATGCAAGATATTGTGTAATCACAAAGAAGGAGACGAAGATCTTTGTGACTACTCTTTATCTCACCTATCGGAGAATAAATCTCGAGCAAATCCTAGAGAAGATAGTACTAAATACGACAGATCAAAGTAAGATCAGAACACGCAACTACAGAGAAAATAGTTGGTTCTGGCTTCAGAATCCCAATGAAGTCCTTAAGTCGTTAACTTATAATGGTTTTAGAAAAGCCTAGGTTAAAGAATAGTCGACTCTAGTCGCAACTAGTATCACACAAGAGGTGTGGGGATTAGGTTTCCAAGTTGCTAGAGTTATCCTTTATATAGTCTTCAAATCATGGTTTGCAATCAATGCTACCTTGGTAACAAAGCATTCAATATTCACCATTAGATGAAAACCAGATTAGAGTCAAGCTAATATCTTTCAACCTTTAGATTGACTTATCTTGTTACACACAAATGAAATGTGCCTTCCTTTAGATATGGGTAACCGTACGTAAACGTGTATACTTGGTTGGCTCAACAATAGTTAACTGAAGTTAACCATGTGAACACTTTCGTATCAACCTTGTTCATCTTTATCGCAACTATTTAAAATGACTCAAATGAAACTTGTTATAGAGTTGTTCAACTGTTTATATTTCATAGAAGTATACAAGACACAATTGAACCAAAATCGGTTTTGATTCGCTCGAATCGGTTCATGAACATTATAGCCACGGTTTGCAAAGATTGCATTCCTAATTATATAAATGTATTTTTTCATGAGTATGTAAACATACATAACTGATTTTAGGACTTAACCCACTCAGGTATGCAAACGGGTACACATACCTAAGTTCCCGGACTTGGTCTTGTTCGCTAGCATGCAAACGGGTACGCATACTGTCGTTTATGACCGAACTCAGTTGAATCAGTACACATACGGGTATGCATACTATAGTTCCCGGACTTCAACTGTTGAATCAGTAAGCATACGGGTATACATACTAAATTCCCGGACTTGGAATACACATGCAACAGTTAGCATACAAGTACGCATACTGTTTTATATCCAATCAAAGGTTAATTGTTCTAAACTCCCATTTCAATCATTGAAACATTCTTGGAAGACGAGAATAGCTGTCTCACACAAACTATTAGCTTCAAAGCGATTTTCAAGTGATCGAATAATCAATACGAAACATTCCGAGTCTACATCAAATGACTGTCTCACACAAATCATGTAAGATGTTACCAGGCGATTTTCACATGATCATCTTTTGACTTTCGTCAAGAATAAAAGATGAACTTGGTTAAAGTGAAAGCTTACCAACACATATTTCGAGAAATATGTAAGCGAGATAAACTCAGCTCAAAATATCAAATGTGCACTACACCAAATTCAGGAGATAGCAACTCAGATTCGCAATGGAAATTTGGCTGTTGCGAATTTGTAGTTGTGAATTGTTGTCGCTAAATATTCGCAACACACGTCTGCTGTTGCTAATTTCTCAACTGCCGGTGCCCAGTTGCCAATCGCAACTGTTTTCTTTCATGCATGCGACTTATGCGTGTGGAAGAAAACACCTGAAAACACTTTTTTTTAGAGCATGAGAGTTTCGCGTGTGGACATCCTTTATCCTTAAGGAAAATATCTTTCTCAGTTCATAACCACTCGTTCTCACCCCTCACCTCACTCTCTCAGAAAAAAAAACTCCCGCTCTGCAGAAAAACTTTCCCTCCATTGAAACACTCTTCCGCCATTGAAGCAAGTTAGGTATGGATGATAATTACTAGGGTTTGATCGCTTGATGATGCTATTTATGTTAGGGTTTGGTAGATTGATAGTTAGGGTTCTGTGTTTTTTTGTTTCAATCGATTAATGATGTATGCTATTTTTGTTATTTCTTTGTTTAAAACGATTGATGATGTATGTTACTTATGTCAGGGTTTGGTTGATAGTTAGGGTTTGAAAGTTAAGATTTTTGTGTCTTTTTGTGTAAATCGATTAATGATGTACTTTTTTGTGGATTTTGGTAGATTGATACTTAGGGTTTTATGTATTTTACAAATTAAAGTTTGGTAGATTTTATAGTTAGGGTTTTGTATCTTCTTACTTTATTTTTTTCTTCAATTTTTATTTTTATTTTTATTTGGATAGTTGCAGTGGGGTTTAAACCCCTAAAATTTTTAAACTATGTTCATGGTAATATTCAGTGATTGGGTCTCTCCAGTTTTGTCCTGTCATATGCTTCTGTTGATTCTATGGTAAAATACACAAAAATGCTTTCATAAGTCACAGTAATGCAAATTGTCTGACAAGCTAGCAGTCTAGAAGTTTCTTGACTTAAGTTTCGTTTTTATGTTTGTTAATGATTGATACTTAGGCTTCTCTTTTATGTTTGTTGTGAAAGAAAGCTTGTACCTCTTGTTATTTGTTTGAGTCTGGTCAGTATATATCATGTCAGTGTTGGTAGTCATTTTTGTTTTTGGTTTGCTTTGGTTAGCTATCATTGTAGTGTTATATCTTTTGTTGCTTTTGTTTTGTTGAGCATCCAGATGCAAACTTGGGTTCTTGACAGGCGGTGGCAACAGGAGTGTGGGCTTTTCAATTGAAAACTTGTTATGGATGGGTTGTAAGTTGCTGTTTACAACTTTTTATCTGCGTATCTCTTTCCCAGTTAAATGAAAACAGTATTCTAGTTAACTTCTGCAGTTTTTCGTATGAAAAGTCTTTTAATCACACATATCTTTTGTTACTGGTTCATACTGCACATTTGTATACATAAGAGCTTTCCAGTTTGTGGAGCTTGTTGAGCTTGAGCATTGCTCATCTTCTTACTGCTGAATATTTAGTTGTTGAAGGCTGGGAAGAAGTTGCGGTAAGTGAAATTGGTAGAAGTCTTCTATCCAAGGAGTCTTTGGTAGAACTTCCAGTTTGCACTTCATAATGTATTGTCTCTTACTTGAAAATTCAGCACCATATTTCATTAAATTGAAAGGATTCAGCACCATATTTCTAGAAGCAATCTTGAATAAGTTTGAATTAAGCTGATAGACTTGCACTGATAGTTAATTTGTAACTTTAATTCTTTTTCGAAGTTGCTTTGGTCTCTATACGTCAATTGTAAGATGTAAAATGTATGTTGGGGGTGGATGTGGTAGTCAATTTCCGTAATCTGATTAGTATTACGTCAAAAAATGAAGTGAATAGATAAAAATGTAGGTTAAGATTGTTGGGCTTAGTTAACTTAAGTAAAGTTACCTGTTTGGGCCGTGCAGTTAGAATTTATTAGGTATCTTAGACTGAACTTTGGACGTGATGGGTAGGATTAGAAGGAAAGGATGTATTTGTAATTTTGTTATATTTTTACTGGGGCGACAGCTCCAACTAATCACTGGAGATATGAGTTACTCTTCTTTAGACATCTGGGAGGGGGGCGTCTTTGGATAAGAAGGGGGTGAGAGACTAAAATAGGAAAGAGATTTCAGAAATTAAAAGATGGAGGGGGAGGAAAATTGATAAGTTGGAAATTCGTTTGATTTATGTGCTTGGTATCAGGTTGGATTGTATTGGGATTGAACTTCTTCAGGTAAGAACCAAACCCTCAATTTTTGATGATTTTTTCCAGTAGGTGAGCATAAAAACAGTAAGTTTCAACTTCTATGTCTTTAGGCCAAAAGATTGTTTTGCAACTGTTTGATAGAACGTCTATGAGATAGGGAAACTTGTGTGAACTGTGTGGGTAATAGCTTGCTTCTCTTAGAAATTATAATTAGATTTAGTTCCTTTATGAAGAAGTAAAGGCCACTGAGTGTTGATTCCGAAGTGAAATCAAAATGCTACAAACCGAACAATGGGCTATAACTTACGTCTGGTTTAAGATGTGCTGATGCGAATCATTATTAACCATGGATTAGTAGTTAATGATCCATTATGTCTTAGAAAAGAGATATAGGGTGTTTCTGATAATAAGTGAAGACGACTAAAATGATTACAGATCAATAGATGGGTTAAAATCATAAGGTCAGGTAAAAAATTTAAGGTAAGGTAATTGTCAGATTTCTCTGTGGTCTTTTCACAGATGCAAGTTCTTGGTATAATTGTTGCTACGGAATATTTCCATTGATTGTGCATACTGGTATTGAATGTTCTTCATGAGTGTGCAATGTATGATGTGTGCATATTGAATACATCACTGGTGGATTTCTTTTAAATGTCCCTAAGTTCCTATTGAATACATCACTGGTATTGGTAGACTTTGTACAGGTGAATCAGCAAAAACGGCTCACGGCTCACCTGTAGCGTCTAATCATGCGAAGGTAATGCTTGATCTCATTATCATGCCAGATGAATTGACAATAAATGTTAACAGGTTTGTGCGCACCTTTCAATATGTTGAAATTGGAGGTTTCGTGGTTCATCCAAAGATGTGCATCTCATATATATGATTAGGAGGGTCGAACTATTTTTTTGGAGATGTTATGAAGATATCACAGCCATTATCTTTTGCGTATGTCAACGATAAACATATATGGATTTTACTTTTTATGTAATGTTCGGCCGGATTTTTACTTTTTTTTTTTGCTAATTTTCACACTTGTGCATTTGTGCATAAGAAGACTATGATGTAGTATGCAGCAGATTCTTATGCAACTATGCATAAGGAAGTATTTTACTTTTAACTGAAAAAAACTTGGTAATGTATATGTATGTGTGTATGTGTGTGAATGAATTTTACTTCTTGCATTTGTGTGGTTCCTGTATATGTATATGTTTGTAGTTGTGCAGGAGTATAAGGTCAACTAAAGCTAGTAGCCACCCGAGCTATATCAATCCATGGTAAGTTGATTTGGTTATGCTTGGAGCCCATCTTTGCTGAAATTTGTTGATATTAACCTTTGGATTTCACTTTTTTGCGAGATATTACACTTAATGATCTTTTTGCTGCCGGATTATGCCGCTGACGACCTTTCTCTGGTAAGCAACATACCTTTTGCTCTTTTAAGGATATCTGAAAATGGTGCTGGCCCAACATACCTTTTGCTCTTGTATTAATTTGAGCTGTTTTTTTCAGTCTAAAGGTCCAATCAACCAAAGTGGTTATGAAGCTGTAGTTAGGAATGGTGAAATGAAGTTCTGTGTGCTTGCTGTTGGTAAGGTGGTGATGTGAATCTTAGCTGAATTTGCAAGCAGAGATGCAGTATATGGGTCTTATTGAGTTGCTGGTACTGTGCAGTGGTTGCTTTCGAAACTGAGAAGATGATTTGCAGGTTGGCATTGCAGGTGCAGTTGGATACAAAGAAGCTAGTGGTACTGGTCAAGATGAAGTTGCAGCTGCAGGTGGACTGGTTGGCCTGGGATGCAGTAGCAAGTTGCAGAGACTGAGCTGTTGAGTGGAACTGGAGTTGTGTTTGAAATGCAGTTAGGAGATTAAGATTGAAAGTCATGAGCAGATGGTGTTTGAGACTGTGGTGCTGAGAAGATGATTCCATGTGGTGAACAGATTGAATGGAAACTTGGTCCAGTGGAGCTAGTTAAGGTACGCAGAGAACTCTTGTGATGTTTTTCCTAATTTTCCTGTCTGAAATATATCGATGGAATCTTGGAGATTATTGACAAAGAATACAAGAGTTGTTACAACATGGACATAGATTATTCCAATACAAGTGTTGATTGTTGAGCAAAAATTTTACATGTTACTTTTTTGCTTGCAGGTATGTGAGAACCATCCTCAGGGAGTTAGATTTAAAGATACTAAGGATGCTCACAAGTGTATAGAGCTAATGAATGTAAGATGGTAAGTACTGCAACACTTTTGTGTCCAAAATTCTTTTTATCATCATAGTTATCAATGTCAATATAAGCAATACCGCATATGAGCATTTGCAGAATATGATTGCTCTTCTGGTTGTTCTTAAAGAGTTATTTGTAGAATTTGATTGAATGGATTGAATCTCTGGGTCATGGGTGGAGCTGGCAAACGGGCGGGCCGGGGCTGGCTTGTGACCAACCCGCGGGTTACGGGTTTACACGGGCCAAAGCTTGCGGGTTGATATTCTTCACAGGTGGTCATTTTTCCAACCCGCACCCGTAACGGGTAAAGCTTGCGGGCTCACGGGTTAGCTGGTTTCTGTTGAGTCAACTTGCGAGAAAGGAGTTCCTATGATTTTTGGGCTATTTCCGGCCACATTCAGGCCATCTAAAGCTCCTTCCTTGCAACCTAACGTTCATCTAATTCATTTGATATTTTGAATCAATTCAACCAACAGATTCAACTGTCACACCAACGAAACCTTAACATCAAAATATAATAACTCAAAATTGCAAAACTAAACAATAATTTGATACTAATTTTGCATTTAAAGGAACACAGTGTGCAGCCACAACACCACCACCAGCAATATCAAAAGTCATCTGCCAATCTACTGCAACAACAGCTGCTACATTCACCACTAACACACATAAAGCACCATCATCTCACTCACATGCATCTTGAATCACCAACACAAAATCAATTGAAACAGTGCCATAACCAGTCACGACAACATCAATTTCCTTCAAATTCAAATCTTTGCTGCTAACTTCAGTATCCATCTCAACCCAACTTTTCAAACACCAAGAGCATCCACCATTTTCTCAGCCTCGAGATCCCCTGTCTTTTTTGCCTGAAATTGACATCGACAGCAACCTCAAATCCCCAAATCCGTTTCTATTAATCCCATCTGATTTTCCAGCCAAACTTCGAATCAATTCGAGACCCATTCTTCAACAGACTCTAACAAATCCATCCACATCTGATCTCATATTCTTCCAAAATCACCAGTACCCGTCTAAACATCCACACAATCACCGTTAACCAATTCAAATCAATCCCCCATCTCTTGTTCTTGCTTCAATTCATCATTGTTTTCGTTTCAAACTCAGAACTCCATCGAAAATCAAGAGGAAAGGAGTTTTGTGAAGCGGCGGTGGTGGTGGTGGACCGGCGGTGAAGCGTCTGTCTGTAAATATGTATGACTGTTTTGTGTTTTGTGAGAACTGAGGAGGACTGAGGACTGAGGAGGGTGTCGCAGCCGCAGCCGCAGGAGAAGACGGTGGGGAGAAAAAAAGAAAAGAAAGAGGAAGAAGAAATGATCTGTTAGGGTTTTAGTGTTTTTAACTCTTTAACGTAGAGATAGGATTAAGTTAACCCGTCCTACATAATCCAACGGTGAAAATTTACTGTACACGGGTTTACCTGCGGGTTTACAGGCCGGGCACGGGTTAACCCGTTTACTAACAAGCCACCATTTCTCTTACCCTAACCCGGCTTGTTTATAACCCAGCCAAGCCGTGTTAGGGTTTTCACGGGCCGAGTACGGGTTTATCCGCGGGTTTCGGCTTGTTTGCCAGCTCTAGTCATGGGTAGTTGCAGGATAAAATAGAACGGAGGGAATTTTTTTTTAACCAGGTCAACAAAGACCTACCTTATTTTTTTTGTTGTTGCAAAAAATTAGCAATTGTTGAACCTGTTGCTAAATTTGGACAAAGTCGGTCTACGTGACTTAGTCAAACATTTTCACAACTGCAGTAAAAATTCGCAACAGCCTTCTAACTTTTTACGCGACTTTTGGGGTCGGTCTCCGTTGACTCAGTCAAGATTTAGCAACAAACAGTAAAAAATTAGCAACTGCAGTGTTGCTGTTGCAAAAAAAAAAATTCGTCAAAACTGGACTCAGCTGTTGCGAAAACAGTTGCGAATCGAAATTCGCAACAGCTACATTTCTATTGCGAAAATTCGAGTCGCCCCCTTCGCAACAGCTGCATACAGTTGCGACCCCGTTTTGCAACAGCGGAGCAAGTTGCGAAAGCCCATTTATGGTGTAATGGTGTATAATGTAAAGTCTATATAGTTATACGACTTTTGTCTCAATAAGAGATAGAATAGAAATAGACTTATGAGTGATAGATGAGTTCAAGTCTTCACATACCTTTTGTTGATGAAGTTCCTCCAAGCTCTCCTCAGTAGATCTTGGTTTTCAATCAATGAACGTCGTGAATTCTAAATCTCAACTACACATTCTACCCTAATCCGAGACATAGCTAGAAGTAGACTAGAAATCAAGACTATAGTTTTGATCAACTAAACTTGACAAATAAGCTTGAGATAGCAACACTTGTGAGTTCGACCGAGCAGTGCTCTAACAACATTCACATGAGAAAACAACTTTTTCAAAGATAAAACACACAACCAGATAATATCATACAATGGACTTGAGTCTCCCATAAATATTATCCTTGCAATTCTCAAGTTAGTTCCATGGATAAAATTACCTAGAGACTAGGTAACGGAATGAGATGGAATCCCATTACGCAAATTGAGTGAAGAGTTGTAAATATCATCTGAGTGTTTGAATTGTGTATTCCTTACCTTCCTTCGGTTAAAACCATAAGATTTAGACATCGACCTTTTTGAAATTCCATCAGAAGGATTTTTCTGAGAATTAAGTCTAGGACCTCTTGAGATCCGCTCCAGAGAATAAAGATTACGAGAATCCCATCTCCTAAACTTAGACCAACCAGACTTATTCTCATAACTATTGGGAACGTGTATATTAGTGGTGTAAGAAGTTGCAACATTATGAAGAACACAATTCCTGCAAATATTTCTAGAGGAGTGACCTCAAAAACCCCTTTTATGAGATTTCAGGTTTTCTGCAGGAATGAAATACATTGTTGATGTCGTCAGACAGTTTACGCTGTCGACTGTAAAAAGAAATGGATTTTGAAGATCAGAAATATGTTTCTTTCTAACAAAACAATGTAGAATATTATGATTCCTTTTCCCGCAGAATGAACAGGTTCGTGAAACAGAAACATTTGATGAATCCTGTTTTAGACTCATAGCCTTTCCAAAATCTACAAGTCACACTAACATTTCTTAACACACAATTCCTTAGGAGTAATTTTCTCCATGCTAGGTAATACCACATGAGTATTGGAGATAGGCACTGAAGATGACTTACTCACTAAAACAGAGTTTTCCCTTTTCAAGGACTTGCACTGTTCCTGAGCTAGAGAGATGTAACAAGTTTCTCTTTTTCAACACGAAAACCGTTCAATTATGATGAATGAGTCTTGATTAAACATTCTTCTCTAATTGAGTCTTCTTTAACAGTATCTTCAAGCATACTAATCTTTTCGCGCTGTAGAACAAGAGTTTCGATATTGTTAGAAAAAGACTCAACATTACTATAGAGTTTTCGTTCTCTATCAAGAGACTTCTCAAGTTCATCAGTAAGCTGAGCATATTTTTCTTCAAGAGATCTAATTTTAGAGACTTGAAAATCAATAATCTTAGTAGATTTTTTTAAAGTTCTGGTGAGCTCCATCTTAGATTCTGACATAGTGTCAACTGTCATATTAGAGGGCATGTTATCAGAATCTGATAGATAACAAAAGTTTTCTACCTTGGGATTCAGAAGAATCTGCTAAGGAATTATCCAAGACATTTGGCATAGTAAAAAACTTTGGAAGACATTTCTAAGTGAGTAAAAGCGAGATAAACTTTTATCCACGGAAATCAGATTGCTACAAACACAGACTTATGAGGTGTTAGCGTGTTTGCCTGCTCTGATACCAATTGAAAAAGCGGGGGTATAACAACCACACCCAATAATTCGTTCGTCAATCTACATGGACCAACTCCAATATAATTCTGAGAGCACAAACTTAAAAGCAAGCTCAATTAAGAGATATATCAAAGAACTTAATCTCAACTTCTCAATAAAATTTGAAATCGAATAGATAGAAATTTGTGAGCCTGATTGATATGAGAAATAACTTGGACGGTACCAAAGACCAATACCGATGTGTCAATCAATTCCTATCCAACAATCAAGGTCGGATTTATCAATTGATTGAACTACGCATAACCTGTGATATATCAAATATATAAGAAATATAATGCGGAAAAGAAATAACACAGACATCAAAAAAATTGTTAACGAGGAAACCGCAAATGCAGAAAAACCCCGGAACCTAGTCCAAATTTAACACCACACTGTATTAAGCCGCTACAGACACTAGACTACTACAAGTTAACTTTGGACTGGAATGTAGTTGCCCTAACCAAGTCTCACACCGATTATGGAACGGTCGTGTTCCTTACGCCTCTAGATCCACACCGGATTCTGCGCACTTGATTCCCTTAGCTGATCTCACCCACAACTAAGAGTTGCTACGACCCAAAGTCGAAGACTTATAAACAAATCAGTCTCCCACAGATAAGTCTATTCTGATAGATAAATCTATCTCCCACGGAAGTACCCATGAAGTTTTGTTCCGTCTTTTGATAAATCAAGTGAACATGAACCAATTGATAATCCGGTTTTGTACTCCCGAAGAGCATCCTAGAAATAAACTTAACTATATGATGGTAGAAGCTGAGGACGAAGAACTTTGTGACTACTTTTTATATCTTACCTATCGGAGATAAATCTCGAGCAAATCTTAGAGAAGATAGTACAAAGAAAATAGTTGGGTATGGATTCACGAATCCCAAATGAAATCATCAAGTCGTTAACCTAATAGGGTGTTGGAAAAACCTAGGTTAAAGGAGAATCGACTCTATTTTGCAACTAGGACACAGGAAAGTGTCGGGATTAGGTTTTCCAGTTGATAAAGTTATCCTTTATATAGTCTTTCAAATCAGAGTTTGCTTTCAATCAAATCTAAGATAACTTAGTAACAAAGCATTCAATATTCATCGTTAGATGAAATCCTGATTTATGATTCAAGCTAAGTATGCTTTAAAATAAAACAATCAATCTCCACCGTTAGATGGTCTTAGCTTGTTACACACACATGAAAAATACCTTCATTTAGATATGGGTAACCGTGCATAAACGTGTATATTGAGTTGGCTCAATAACAATTAACCGAAGTTAGCCATATGAACACTGTTGTCTTAACCACATTCATCTAACACTTCTAGATCAAATGTGAAGATCAATCAATCATGAAAGATAATCAAATGAATCTAATTGTGTTTCAAATAGAGTTGTTCAATTATTCACTATCTCATAGAAATATATATGAACCAATTGAAACAAAATTGGATTGATTCGTAATGGTACAAAGTACTTATACAAGAATCAATTCATGAACATTAAGCCACGGTTTGCAAAGTCTGCATTCCTTAATTCATTAAATGTTTTAGTTCATGAGTATGAGAATCATACTTAACCGATTTTAGAACCTAACCACTGTGTTCGCAAACCAGGTATGCAAACAACAGCTCCAGACCTTGGCCTTGTCCAGCCATTCACAAACTAGGTACGCGAACAACATTCCCGAACCTAACCTCAGGTAGAACCATTCACATACTAGGTACGCAAAAAAGCTTCCCAGACCTTTAAAGGTAAAACCGTTCGCATACTAGGTACGCAAACAAAGTTCCCGGACCTGAATCATAACAATACAGTTCGCATACTAGGTATGCATACCGTGTTGTATCCAGACATGGTTAATTGTTCTAAATTCCCATTTCAATCATTGAAACATCCTTAGAAGACGACAATACATGTCTCACACAAACTATTAGCTTCAAGTAATTTTCAAGTGATCTAATGATCAATATGAAATTTCCAAGTCGACTTCAAATGATTGTCTCACACAAATCATGTAAGATGTTTCAAGGAAATTTTCACATGATCATATTTTGACTTAATATTAGTTTCCAACAAATAAATTGTTTCCATCTAAACTCGTCAAGAATAATGATGAACATAATTAAAGCAAAAATCTTCTAACACATATTTCGAGAAATAGATAAGCGAGATAAACTCAGCTCGAAATATCAAATGTGTATAATGTAAAAGCATATATAGTTATACGACTTAGTCTCATTAGGAGATAGAATAGAATAAACTTCTGAGTGATAGATAATTTTTAGTCTCCACATACATTTTGTTGATGAAGTTCTTCGAAGCTCTCCTCAGTAGATCTTGGTCTTCAACCAATGAACGTCGTGAAGTCTAAATCTCAACTACACATTCTATCCTAATCCGAGACATAGCTAGAAGTAGACTAGAAATCAAGACTATAGTTTTGATCAACTAAACTTGACAAACAAGCTTGAGATAGCATCGCTTGCGAGTTCGACCGAGCAGTGCTCTAACAGCTTCAACAAAACCCGACATTTAGTCTGGGGTATACTCCGATATTTTGGATATCACGAATTGGTTGCTTTTATCAAATCTGAATGCTTCTCCATTTTCATCCAAGTAGTGCGCTTTTACGACTTCCTCCTACAAAAAAAAATACAAACTTACTTTGTTAGTGTTGTTTAAACAACATAGGTTATGTAAAAAAAACACGAAAAATTCTTACAAATTGTTGCATCGACAAGCATAAATTTCTACCATTAAAGATCCATACTTGTATGCCTATGTAATTAACTATCACTTTTTGGATAAGTTGGTGCCTATCGTGTATTTATTGCAAGGATCTTCTCTTTTCATTTCCATAATTTCCCACATATTGGATTATCCTCCCCCAAAAGGTTTCAGATGAAACCCTTACGTTTTGGAAAGCTGCAAGTCTTGTTTCATTGTACCCTGTTTTGACTATGACCAAATCTTCACTTGAATCAAATGATGCCATGCTTGTAAAGGGTATGAAGTGAATCAAGGAAGAGTAGATGATAAAACTAGTTGTGCATGTTGTTTGAATAATGGATGGAGTATGAGTGAATAAAATACGTAAATGTGGGTTAAATTGGGTATGGGAAAGAGGTTCTTCTGCTATAGAGGAAGAACCAATGACTAGTTTTTTCGTAAAAGCTTAAATAATTGTGTATAATCGGTTGTCGTGAATGTCCATAAAGGACGATTGTGGCTTGGTATCAACTAGATCTACCTATCATGTCTTTGAAAATCAACCAAATTTTTTGAAATTTTCACTGACGAGAATCGATTCATATTGTTCCACACGTATATCTATTATGGTTTATAAAATCAACAGAAAGCTGTCATTTTTTAAGGCTTGAAGGATCATATTATATGAACACCTATAAAAGGCGTTGCGAGGATAAATTCCACAGAATCAGTTCATAGGTATAGTAATATGACTGATTGTATGCTTGTATTTACAAACAAAGAAAAAAAGTCGAATCATGCATAAAACAATTGTACCATAGATCCATTGCATATTATAATTATAATTAATGGGTTGTATTATCCGCACAACAACACAACACATTTATAATCTAGCAAGCTTAGAATCTGTATATTTAAAGATCTTTATCCTTTGTTTGTTTATATAAAGTTAATACCGGTGAAAGCTATCGTAGGTATAGTAATATGACCGATTGTATGCTTGTATTTACAAACAAAGAAAAAAAATCGAATCATGCATAAAACAATTGTACCATAGATCCATTGCATACTATAATTATAATTAATGGGTTGTGTTATCCGCACAACAGCACAACACATTTATAATCTAGCAAGCTTAGAATCTGTAGATTTAAAGATTTTTATCCTTTGTTTGTTTATATAAAGTTAATACCGGTGACAGCTATTAAAAATACTACATAATGTATACTAGGTCCTCAAATTTAGTTTATATTCATTGATCACTCCTTTTAATATGTGCGTAACTTTATACGAGTGAGTATCCTTAACTCTGTACAGAATGATTGGAAGAGTGCTAATGTACGCAGAGTTAATTGAATTATGAAATTTATATAAAACATCGCCGATCACTTACCCTCTTTCACATTCAACTGGAAATAAGTATCAATGTCTGAGCAAAAAATCATCAAGGTAACTTGGTGATAAGTACCAAAACAATCATGTAAACGCTTCCACTCCTCTCACAAGCTCAAGCTCAATGCAATAATCTCTTGTAACATTTTAATTGTCTAAAGATTGTGGAATCAAACAACATGGCTAATTGTAACATCTACTTAAAAGGGGATTCTTGATCGAATGTTTTTGGTAATGGTATTAGTACTGTGGTACATCTGAGTTACATCAAAAAGTGAATTTTTCTTCACCAATGCAATATATACTAATCTAATTGTGCTTTACAAGGTCTTGAGCGGTATCCTTTACCTCATCTGGGAGCACCAACCACAATTCGATATACAAATAGGTTTAAGATTTACCAAATTGGAGATAGCCGAGTTAGATTTGAGTTTTTTTTTCAACCTAACAACATCAATTGAAATTGAAGAACATTGACAAATGAGAGAAAGAAAAGAAATTGAAGAAAGGTTATTAGTAGAACCCAAAAATGAATTATTATTTGATTTTGAAGGATCAAGAAAGGAATTATCTTGAGATCCAATTGTAGTGTTAGTGGTAGTAACTGAAACAATGAAAAGACGAGGGTACCTAAATACACCACAATCTTTTTATTTCAACCTATAAGTCTGATACCAAGTGTGATCGTCTATGGACAAAGTCGAGACAATAAGACAACTTGATATTCACTTGACAATAGTTACCGTACAAAACCGATTGACTATAAGATCAAAGTCAAGCGATTAAGATTAGCGTACAAGTGTAATTTACTTTATTATAATAACACAACTATAATGCGGAAGTAAAGTAAATGACACAGCAAGATTTTGTTAACGAGGAAACCGCAAATGCAGAAAAACCCCGGGACCTAGTTCATTTTTGAATACTCTCATAATTAACCCGATATACAAATAACAAAACCCAACTTCGTATAGTTAAGACCAACTAAACTACCTCTAGTTACTTAGTTTCCTCATTATCCCTGCGTCTTCGAATTTTTGGTCATGCATGTGAATTTTAAGACGGAAATCACTATCTCAAGTTTCTTTACTAAGTAAAGTCTTTATGTACTCAACTCCTTTTGATCGTATTCCAAACTGGTAAAGGAAAAAATATGTTTGGTAACCCTCTATTCAATCAAAATAAAGGATATGTTGAGTTGGCTCTTATGTTTAATCTAATAAACTCATTTGTCTGGTTAGATCAATCTGAATCTTAATTACCAAAATAATCAATTTCCGGATTTGCAATCAAATAATATAAAACTCAAAGAGAAAGTATAAAGTGTGCGGATCTTATCAACTAGATAATCACAAGTCTATCAAAGATAAACAAGATCTAGTTAGATCCTATCCGATCAAGATATGTGCACAAATCACGAGATACGAAAACTAATAAGAAAAATCTTCTCCGTCTTCAAATCTTCAATTGCCTTCTTAAATAACCTGCACAACACAAACTTGAATCCTCTTGTAACCAATCACACACAGAACGAAGTCTGTTAAAAATGGATTATCACAAGATGTCTTTAGATCTAAAAACAGTTCTAAATATCTCGTCGACACTTTGATCTAGTTTGAGTGACCCTTATATCAGAAGAGAAGGCTCAATCAAAGTTTCAACAACCGTTAGCCAATCAAATCAATAATCTAAAACTAAAATAATAATGCAATTATTTAGTTTCCTACCAATGGTACTCGTAGAGCTTCTTGATCCCAAAAAAGTCTTTAAACGAGCGGTCTTAAGAGATTTCGCCTAATTAGGGTACTTTCCTCTCCGGTAGACGGCTCCACCAGAAATAACACGAATGAAGTTTGCCTGGCTCGTAGGATAGTTTGCAAGAAATGCAAACTCAAAATTTATAGACCAAGGTTGTTTGGAAAACAAGGAAATTCCAAAACCTAAAATATTCTCAAGATATGCATTGAAGTACCTAATTTCGGTTTTTCTATTTCCAATTAGTGTCAAACAATATTTCTGAAACCTGTGTTAGAAAATTTCTATTATTAGTTTAGCACATTAACTAATAATCATTTTCTAGATTATATGCTTTAATTGCTGATAATTAAACATATAAAATCAAAAATCATAATTAAGTACTTTTCAATATTTCGGTTTGGGATCACCTTGAGAATCAAGGAATATCTTTGAACAATTAATGATAAGAGTTACGCACATGTTCAAATAATGTCGACATCTAGAAATTTCCTATCTTAACAAATCCTAATTCCAAATTTACACATAACATAAAGAAATATGTGAATATTGGAAACTCGGTTTTACTCTTGGGACCGGTTCTACCATGACTCACAAACTAAGTTAGGACCGGTTATACCATGACTCCCAATATAGGTTATCGATTATATCTTGCTTCCCAATACTAGTTAGGATCGGTTATACCATATCACCATATATAGGTTATGACCGGTTATACCTGGTCTCTCAATACTAGTTAGGATAGGTGATACCTTGACATACAATATAGGGTATGACCAGTTCTACCTTGATTCTCAACATAAGTTAAGATTGTTATTGGTCATCCAAATATTATTCAATTAAAAGTCGGACCAACACAACTATTGATTTCACTTTCGATTATGAAACATGTACATACATCTACTTCCTTAAACCAATGTAATAATACATAGTTTTCTAGGATGCAATCACACGTGTATCCCACGCATATTCAAGTAATTAAATACATAGATTATGTTGATGTCTTATTTACAAAGTTCAAAGGATAAGCGTTATACATTGTAATTCAATATAATTCCTTGATGAAAAACCGGGGGTCTAATAATAACACCCAATATTTCGCTTAGAAATTTGTATGGACAAACTCGAATATACTTTTAAGATAATCAACAAGACTCAATCAATTAAAAGTATATAAACGAGTTTATATCTCTCTTCTTGATTTGATTTACTCAAGCAGGAACTGCGAGTTCTAATCAAATACAAGGAATAACTTGGATGGTACCAAAGACCAATATCCAAGGATCAATCAATGACAATCAACAACCAAAGGTTGGATTACTCTAATTGATGATCTAACGTACAACCTGTATTATTTCAGTTATAAAGACAAAACAATATAATGCGAAAATTGAAATTACACAGACACCAGAAATTTTATTAACGAGGAAACCGCAATTGCAGAAAAACCCCGGGACCTAGTCCAGATTGAACACACACTGCATTAAGCCGCTACAGACACTAGCCTACTCCAATCTAACTTCAAACTGGACTGTAGTTGAACCCCAATCAGTCTCCCACTGATCCAAGGTACAGTTGTACTCCCTACGCCTCTGATCCCAGCAGGATACTGCGCACTTGATTCCCTTATCTGATCTCACCCACAACTAAGAGTTGCTACGACCCAAAATCGCAGGCTTTGACAATAAACAAATCTGTCTAACATAGACAAGTCTATCAAAGGATCAATATGTCTCCCACAGATAAAACCTAAAGGTTTTGTTCCGTCTTTTGATAATAATCAAGGTGAACAGGAAATAATTGATAATCCGGTCTTATATTCCCGAAGAACAGCCTAGAGTTATCAATCACCTCACAACAACCTTAATCGTATGGTAGCGAAACAAGATGTTGCGGAATCGCAAACAATGAGACGAAGATGTTTGTGATTACTTTTTATATCTTGCCTATCGGAGATATCAATCTCAAGCCAATCAATCTGATTGTACTCGTATGATAGAATATGCAAGATCAGATCACAAAACTACGATAAAAGTAGTATCGGTCTGGCTTCACAATCCCAATGAAGTCTTTAAGTTGTTAACCTGGTTGTAGAAAAAGAAAACCAAAGGTTAAAGGAGAAACGACTCTAGCACGCAAACTAGTATCACACGTAAGGTATGGGGATTAGTTTTGCACAATACTAGATGTCTCCTTTATATAGTTTTTCAAATCAGGATTTGCAATCAATGTTAGCTTAGTAACAAAGCATTCAATATTCACCGTTATATGAAAACCTGATATAGATTCAAGCTAATATTTCTCAACCGTTAGATCGAAAACTTAGCTTGTTACACACACTTGACAATGCACGCTTCTAGGTTTGTTAACCGTACCCAAACGTATGCACTTGTTGGTTCAACAATAGTTAACCAAAAGGTTAGTCATACGAGCATTTCATATCAACCATGTTCTTCTTCACCATAACTAGTTCAAATGACTTCAAATGAACTAGTTAGAGAGTTGGTCAATTGCAAGGAAATCTTATGTACTACACAAGACACAATTGAAGCAAAGATGATTTGATTCACTTGAATCGGTTCATGAACATTTATAGCCACGGTTTGCAAACTGCATTTCTTAGTCTTTTTAAGTTTAAGTTCAGAAATCATCTTCAGATATATAACCTTCTCAAGTTCGCAGACTAGGTTCGCGGACTTAAGTTACCGGGCAAAGTTTACAAACTCCAGCAGAAATTTTCGGGTATGAGAACTTCGCCGGTTCGCGGACTGGGTTCGCGGACTGGGTTCGCGAACTGAGTTCGTGGACTTAGCTTCACGCAAGTAGTTTGTCAACTCCAGCAGAAATTCTCGGGTTTGAGAACTTCGGCAGTTCGCGGACTTGGCTCACGCCATTCTTCCGGTTTTCTTGATCAACAAAGTTCGCAAACTTTGGTTCAAGGAATAGGACTTATACATAAATGTGTTTCCACAACAATGCTTATGTCCACCATTGGTTATGTAATCTAAACTCTCATTTCAATCATTGAAACATTCTTAGAGGACGTTATATAGTTGTTACACCATTTCTCGTCAAAGCAATTTTCAAGATGATTGAAACATATCACGACTTTCGTCACATGGTAAAGATAAACTTGATCGAAGCGAAAATCTTACGAACACATATTTCGAGATATAGATAGGCGAGGTATACTCGGCTCGAAATACCAAATGTGTATAATCCAAGTTTATATATATAACATACGACTTCTTGTCTCAAAGAGTAGGAGATAGAGTAGATAGACTTTTGGGTGATAGATAAGTTCAAGTCTTCACATACATTTTTTTCGAGAAGTTCCACCGGTTCCTTGAGTAGTTCTTCTACTTGTATGATGAATCGCCATGAAGTCCTTGAGCTCAACTACACTTTTTATCCTAGTCCGAGACTTAGCTATAATAGACTAGAAATCAAGACTTATAGTTTTGATCACTAACATTGACAAACATGCTTGAGATAGCAACGCATGCGAGTTTGAACGAACAATGCTCTAAAAATCTCCCTCTTTGTCAATTTTAGTGACAAAACTATCAATACATATGGAATACAAAAAGGATAAAGAAACTTTAGTAGCTCCTATTCCACATGTCTAATCTTCAACATTCCTCGAAATATTCGTCACTTCCAAGTACTCCAATGATCCCAAAGGTTATAAGTTTAGCATCACCGCTGTTGAAGATCCGTACCTATAACAATGAGAAAACATAGTTATCGATCATTGTTATATAGTGTCGTAGTATTATTACACAACGTCAAAGTTCAATTGTATCACAACTTCAACAATAATATTATGGTGATATGTATCACTCCCACTTAGTCAATACTCCATCTCACATGGAAACCACTCCCCCTTACACAATGATCCAAAAACCATATGTATTTGTAGTATGAACTACATATTAATTCTCCCCCTTTTTGTCAATAAAATTGGCATAGGTACAAGAACGGGATAATAATAAAATTTCCGAGAGAGACATTTCATGACAAAAGGAAAAAATACATACCAACTAATTTAGGTGCAATCATAAAGCCGAAGCTAAATGCATTCATCAAGGAGTTTAAAGATACAAGATAACCCCTCTAAAATTCCACAGCCGCACACCCCTCAAGATATGACCATTAAGCACAAGTTCAAAAGAACTCTCCCCTATTTGATGTCATTCCCAAAGAGCAACAAGAGCGACCTTAATTTCAAAAGAAAAGAAGGATTTTTATTTGACATCAAAAACCATAAGAATGATTTTCTATATCAAAAAACTCAATCAAATTAATCACAAGTAAACCCGTGATTAATTTAATCGGAATACGCAATCAAATTAAACACAAGAGGTGATCAATTCAATTGATTGTGCTCAACATAAGAGAACTTATGGAGACACGAAAATACTCAACTAGATTAATTACAAAAGAACCCATAATTAATCTAATTGGAATACACAACCAAACTAATTACAAAAGTAATCAATTTAATTGTCATTTGTTTTGCTCGACATAAGAAAACTTACGGAGCAATAACTAAATAACCAATTAGTTCAATATGCTCGACATAACATACCTCACGGAACACCAACTAAGCTAAAAAATCAACTTGGTTGTATAGTGCGCAACATAAGATACATTACGGAGCCTCACAGTAATATATAAAATATGGATCAGGGATGATCAATACTGTGGAATACACAAGGATTCATTCTATCTTCAATCACTATTTGCATAACGACAATTAAAGACATAATCCTTGAAAACAAAAGATTTTAACCTATCTTCCATCAAAATATTTGACAATATAGGCTTAACTTTTGTATTTGTCAAAAGTCCATTCATTCTTTTACCAATACGTGAATACCGAACACGAACGACTTTACTTTTTGACAAAGTATGGGACAAACATAGTTCACGGACGTAAACACCAATATCCCATAACAAATTGCAATATATCAAATCATAAAGATTAATACTGCAAAAACATCATCCTCCAAATATTTTTAGAATTTAAACCAATAAACCTAAAAAAGAACAAGAAGATGAACAATAATAGCTAGGTGTAGTCACAATCATTGCTATTCCAAGCACTAGTTATTATTCCAACGAAGCCAAAAATAAGACATACTAGGCAACATGAAGCTTTCCCAAGGCCTCTTCAGAGAATTCCTTCTCGTTGTTGAAAAACCCATTGATAATGGGATCATTCAATTCCTCCAACTCTTTGGAAATAACTTCAACTTACTAAGTTCTCTTTTCAGTTTACGTACGATGTTTGTTGTTAGAGACAACATCCGTTCATAGTGAGTTAGTTCTTCCAAAGACGAAGCGATTTGAGATTTTAAATCGTTTCTTTTGCTGATGAATTCTTTTACCAGGTTCCTGAAGTTAACATCACTTTGATAAAAGGACAAGAACCAGTTTGAGTAAGGACCTTTACCATTAATTGCAGCCTTCACTTTCTTCACCCTTGTGGAGGAAATTCCTGTACACCGATGTACGTTAGATGCTTCAACTGCATCCCTGCTTGTGCTGCCTCTTGTTACAGGAGCCATGAAACAGTATTCCTTTGGGGAATAACACAACGTTTACGAACGATTAAAACCCTAGACAACAAGACTTTTGTAGTTCATTATTTACATAGTTTTAAACAAAACTTTTTAACCAAGAAAATATTACTTGAGCCAAAAAGACGCAAAATCCCATTTTCTCAAGTTAAAGATGAGGATGCGAACGTTTATGGAGTTAGATAGAGACGTTGTGAGACAAAAGCTCCCTTTGTTTATCACATCGTGAATTTTCAAGGTTTGTTGTGTGAGCAGAAATCCTCCTCCTTTTGATTCTGGAAATACTCGTCTCATAGGACCTATGACGATTATCCATTTGAAACAGCTTTTCCTTAGGAAAACAATCATGAGCTAACAAAAGTAGAGTGGACTCAGGGCATCCCACAGAACAAGAGTTTCGTCAAACTAAAATTCTTCAATCCGTGAATATCCTTGAGTGACAAGTTTGGCTTTGTTTCTGACAGTTGTGCCTAATTTATCAGACTTATTCTTGAATACCCATTTAGAACCAATAATATTTATATTGGAAAGACATGGTACAAGATACCACACATCTTGTCTTTGAAATTTATTTAACTCTTCATGTTGCATTCACCCAAAGGGGATCGTTCAGAGTTTCATCAGAATTTCCTGGTTCTACTTGTGAAAGATAACAACCAAACTTGCACATATTTTGAAGTTGTCCTTTTGTTTTGGCTGTAGAATCTCTTCCACCTTCATAGTCGATAGATGGCACACACCATGGAGAATCGCCTATCATATGTAATAAATAACTACATCTACTGTCAAGAAACCATTGAAAGGGAGATGTAGGACTTAAAGCAAAGGTACCCATACTATCAGTACTTTTCTGTTTAGAATTTCCTGATAGTTTTGTATGTCTTTTTAGAGTAACAAAATTCGTTTAGTTTTCTTACAAGGATCACTCGCAGCATTCAGACTCTTTTCAAAAGACATATGAACTTGTTGAATGTGATCGAAGGGATCACAACACCAACACGGGCCAATACTTTGCAGTTTTTCTGAGTGGTTCCTAGTCATATCAGTTTTCACAATATTTGATCGTTGTTTACCATAAGATTTGCGACTATTCTTTAAAGAGGAATAACTGGAGTTACTCAGATCCATCAAGGGACTATTACCAGGAAACAAATCCTTAAGAAGTGCAATTTCTGCAACAAGACCAGAGTTGATCTGGATTTGTTCATCCAACCCTTTTTGAAGAGTAACCAGTTTATCAGACTTTTTCCTATGATTGGTTTTTAAACCTGGTGAGGCGTTAATTGAGACTTTGTGGTCCATATATTCAGATCGCTACAAACACAGACTTGTAAGGTCTTGAACGTTTTTTCCTGCTCTGATACCAATTGAAAAAGCGGGGATCTAACAACACCACCCAATATTTCGCTTAGCAATCTGTATGGACAAACTCGAATATACTTTTAATAGAATCAACAAGACTCAATCAATTAAAACTATATCAACGAGTTTATATCTCTCTTCTGAATTTGATTTACTCAAGCAGGAACTGCGAGTTCTAATCAAATGCAACGAATAACTTGGATGGTACCAAAGACCAATATCCAAGGATCAATCAATGACAATCAACAACCAAAGTTTGGATTACTTTAATTGATGATCTAACGCATAACCTGTATTATTTCAATTATAAAGATAAAACAATATAATGCGGAAATTGAAATAACACAGACACCAGAAATTTTGTTAACGGGGAAACCGCAAATGTCGAAAAACCCCGGGACCTAGTCCAGATTGAACACATATTGTATTAAGCTGCTACAGACACTAGCCTACTCCAAGCGAACTTCGGACTGGACTGTAATTGAACCCCAATCAGTCTCCCAATGATCCAAGGTACAGTTATACTCCCTACGCCTCTAATCCCAGCAGGATACTGCGCACTTGATTCCCTTAGCTGATCTCACCCACAACCAAGAGTTGCTACGACTCCAAATCGCAGGCTTTGACAATAAACAAATCTGTCTAACATAGACAAGTCTATCAAAGGATCAATCTGTCTCCCACAGATAAACCCTAAAGGTTTTGTTCCGTATTTTGATAATAATCAAGGTGAACAGGAACCAATTGATAATCCGGTCTTATATTCCCGAAGAACAGCCAAGAGTTATCAATCACCTCACAACAATCTTAATCGTATGGTAGCAAAACAAGATGTTGCGGAATCACAAACAATGAGACGAAGATGTTTGTGATTACTTTTTATATCTTTCCTATCGGAGATATCAATCTCAAGACAATCAATCTGATTGTACTCGTATGATAGAAGATGCAAGATCAGATCACATAACTACGATAAAAGTAGTATCGGTCTGGCTTCACAATCCCAATGAAGTCTTTAAGTCGTTAACTTGGTTTTAGAAGAAGAAAACCAAAGGTTAAAGGAGAAACGACTATAGCACGTAAACTAGTATCACACGTAAGGTGTGGGGATTAGTTTTGCACAATACAAGATGTCTCCTTTATATAGTTTTTCAAATCAGGGTTTGCAATCAATGTTAGCTTAGTAACAAAGCATTCAATATTCACCGTTAGATGAAAACCTGATTTAGATTCAAGCTAATATTTATCAACTGTTAGATCGAAAACTTAGCTTGTTACACACACTTGACAATGCACGCTTCTAGGTTTGTTAACCGTACCCAAACGTATGCACTTGTTGGTTCAATAATAGTTAACCAAAAGGTTAGCCATATGAGCATTTCATATCAACCATGTTCTTCTTCACCATAACTAGTTCAAATGACTTCAAATGAACTAGTTAAAGAGTTGTTCAATTGCAAGGAAATCTTATGTATTACACAAGTCACAATTGAAGCAAAGATGATTTGATTCACTTGAATCGGTTCATGAACATTTATAGCCACGGTTTGCAAACTGCATTCCTTAGTCTTTTTAAGTTTAAGTTCAGAAATCATCTTCAGATATATAACCTTCTCAAGTTCGCAGACTAGGTTCGCGGACTTAAGTTACCGGGCAAAGTTTACAAACTCCAGCAGATATTCTCAGGTATGAGAACTTCGCCGGTTCGCGAACTTAGCTTCACGCAAGTAGTTTGTTAACTCCAGCAGAAATTCTTGGGTTTGAGAACTTCGGCAGTTCGCGGACTTGGCTCACGCCATTCTTCCGGTTCTCTTGATTAACAAAGTTCGCAAACTTTGGTTCAAAGAATATGACTTATACATAAATGTGTTTCCAAAATAATGCTTATGTCCACCATTGGTTATGTAATCTAAACTCTCATTTCAATCATTGAAACATTCTTAGAGGACGTTATACAGTTGTTACACCATTTCTCGTCAAAGCAATTTTCAAGATGATTAAAACATATCATGACTTTCGTCACATGGTAAAGATAAACTTGATAGAAATGAAAAGCTTACTAACACATATTTCGAGATATAGATAGGCGAGGTATACTCGGCTCGAAATACCAAATGTGTATAATCCAAGTCTATATATATAACATACGACTTCTTATCTCAAAGAGTAGGAGATAGAGTAGATAGACTTTTGAGTGATAGATAAGTTCAAGTCTTCACATACCTTTTTGTCGAGAAGTTCCTCCGGTTCCTTGAGTAGTTCTTCTACTTGTATGATGAATCTCCATGAAGTCCTTGAGCTCAACTACATTTTCTATCCTAGTCCGAGACTTAGCTATAATAGACTAGAAATCAAGACTTATAGTTTTGATCACTAACATTGACAAACATGCTTGAGATAGCAACGCATGCGAGTTCGACCGAGCAATGCTCTAACATTTGACACTTTGATCATAATGATGTGACCAAGTCTAGTACTAGAGTTTCATAAATATAGCTTCGCATGTTATGTTTTCAATATAAAGCGAGTTGAAAGATATGTTAGTAATGTAAACAAGTCAAGTCAGTATTACTAAACTTAAGTGGAAGGATGATGTCTTCGTTGTAGTCGTTACTTCTTCACATTCTTCAGGTCTTCATAGTAATACTTGTAAGTCTCAACATTCCTAGACTTTCTAGTTTAACCTAAATGAAGTTGATTTAGTAATTAATCAAGCGACTCTAGATGAATATTAATACTAAAATATAACAACCAAACCAACGCTTGTTGGGTTCAATCGAACTATGCTCTAACAAACAGGTTGAATGATTTTGATTGTCGAAATAACATTTTCAAGTGTTTGTTTCTCAAACTCTTCAACGGGTATCTCTCTGTTTCTCCATTTGAGAGTTTTATAAATGGCAAAACACTGAGTCGCAGAGATAAGTTTCAAATCAACTTGGAAGAATAAGATAAAAAGAATTGCGATAAATTATACATGGAGGTTTTTGATTTTATATTAAAATAAATCAAAAGGTGTGTTTACAATTTGATTCATTGCCAGACGTAAATTTATTTTTCAACGGCTGAGAACAGTTCAGTATAGCTATCCAAGGGTGATTAACTTCTAGCTTATAAAACGGTCTTACGCTGTCACGCGGGACAACATTTGCCATAGTTAAAACCCATAAGTTAATGGTACTATAACACCATTGTACCAAATTAAAAACCGTCACAGTCTTACGATAATTACAAACTATTAAAATCTTAGAATGTTATACTTATATTTTCTTAATTACCTAGCATAATAAAGTATCAGGGAGGATGAACACTGGGAGAAGAAATCACTAAGGAGCATTAGCATTGAGAGCAGCAACATCGGCAGCGGTAGAAGCAGCAACATTGCCAGCATAGACAGCAGCATCACCAAGTTTATACAGTTCCTCAGTCTCCAAAATATCTATTATTTGTTTTCTCCTCCTTTTTGCGCAAGCTTCTCTGCAAGATCCAAGGCCTGCTTTAGTTCGATCTCTCGACTAAATGTGAATTTGTATTTGTTCCTTATGATTATCTCTGGATCCCTCTTAATATCCCTTTCTTGGATTTCTCGGTTGTAAAATTACAAGTGGCTGAAATCCGTATCTACAAAAGGTACAATCTAAATACAAATCTAGTTAGAGAATTGGAAAATAAGACAATATGTGTAATCCGATTATGTCTAGAGAACTCTATAGAAGAATAAAACCCTAGAAATCGGTGGATATGACATATAAATATATACAGATTATATACCGATTCTAGTGTGGGAACTTCAATAGACTAGTGACCTTAATCAGTAGATAAACCACATATATAAAAACCTGTTGTGAGAGCACAAAACCCAAAAAAATAATTTAAAAGCATCCTACAAACCAGTTCTAGTTATGTTATTTAGAATTGAAGTACTATCCAGAATCGATTTCTAAAGATTCATGGACACGAAAAACATAACCATAATCGGTTGATGCGAGGATCTATAAAAATGGATTATGAGATGAAATCGGAAATTTTGATTTTCAAAAATGAAGTTTCAAATGTGTAAATCAATGATTTATAGAACAAGTTGATATCAATTTACCTTACCTTAGATGAATCGGTGATAGTTGGACAAAAACATTTAAAAGAAAAATTGATTAGGGTTTAAGAATTTGGTAAGATCAGAAGAATATAGAAAATTGTTTTTGTTTTAGAAGGTTGGGTCTTATTGGTTTTTAGCTAAAAGCAGAAATGATTTGTATCATAACAAATAATTTATTCAATAAAAATGACAATTACATCGTTAACTACTGATCAATTGGACGGAAATTGACCAACTCATGTAACATCAATCTTTCAAGAATTTCCAGTTATCCACCAGTCCACATAAGTTCTCATATATTACACTCTTGCTCGGATGTCTGGCTTGAAAGCACAAGCCAGTAACACTTTCCGGTCGGGAAGAAGAGTGTCTAGATTCTTCCAAGTATCTGTCTTGATGTTATATATAAGAAGTGAATAATCATCAACTGCTCTTGACCGAGTCCGAATGATATTAAGCATATAGACCATGATATGATCGCCATTACCAGTACAATTGATCTCGCATACTCTGGAAAATGTTATCTTTGTTGAAGTCGAAGAGATGCGACTCCATTCACATGTCTGCTTGTAATCAAATTCCCAAATATCTATTTGTCTTCTTCTCTTTGAAATCATCGCTAAAACCCTTCCACCACACTCAACCAAGCCTACAGGAAGTACTTGTACTTTCTCACCCAAACTTAATTGTGGACAGACACTTAGACAGATATTGTGTCTTTTTCTTCTTTAAAACAGATTAACGTAGAATTTTGTAAGAGATAATACACTAAAATTTGACCTTCACTACCATTAACTGTTATACCTTTCTTTCAGATAATTGGTACATCATTTATCCACCAGTTTCCTGAACTTGTATACTCTTGTGCAGCTGGTAACTCAATCCAAGCTTTCTCCTGATCTAAAGAAGAAAATACTTTCACCTGCATATTTCCATACAGAACAAATACTTTGTATTGTAATCCTGATGATGAGTAATCCATCGCTACTCCCTTGGTTGAGTCAATAACGTTTGAATCAAAACAAGGTAGCGTGCGTATCATACCAGTGTAAGGATTGCACATGTATGATGAATTGTCAAATTTAGATACAAAACACACAAGTCCACCTGATCCAGCAATAGGAACGACACATCTTTCCTTTGGTAGTTTTAACTTTATGGGATTCAAATCACCAGTTTCCATATTGTACACATAACTATCCTTAACATTGGCAAGTAAAAACCACGGGTATCGCTCAAATAACTGATTTGATGTCAAATGAAATGATGCGGAGTGTAAAATCGTATACCATGTCTTACCAACCATTTGGCACCAGAAGATATCTTCTGTGGGAAGTAGTCCCAGTAACATCTCGACCATGTCATTGGGGAGTTTGTCCCACTGGTTCTTTGTGTCACCCCCATTGCAAACTTCCATGGCCTTCCCTAAATAGGTGCTTTGCTGGTTTTGGCTATCGTTGTTGTTGCTAGCCATATGAGATTGATAAAAGAGCTCCTGAACCTGGGATTCAGCCCGAACAAAAAAACAAAACAAAAACAAAAGTTTGAAGGTTAACAAGGAGATTATTCAGAAACATAATGATGAAAGATCTATCGTAAGTTAAAGAAGCAGAAAGAAAACAATGCTCACTTCTACTTTTACCGGAAGAGGATTTGCACAAAGCAAACAATAGAGAAGCTCTGATCTGAGTAAGGAGTTCCCCAGAGACCAACAGTTATCATTATATAGCCATGCTACCATAATGATCTCTGGCCTCTTATGGAATATATTCAACCCCTGGTGACCTGTCAGCAGGTTGTTACTCAGGCACAAAAAATATGACCAAATACAATGACTCCTGCTGATTGCAGAAAGCAGTGAATCAAAAGCTTTTAAAGTATCGTTATTACCGTTGTCCGTTATAAGCATAAAAATATGACCAAATACAATGACCCCTGCTGATTGCAAAAAGCAGTGAATAGCAGCTTTTAAAGCATCGTTATTACCGTTGTCCGTTATAACAATTCTCATTTAAGGCCTTACCGTTGTGGCGTTGTTAAACCACCTATAACGGATGGACAATGCCAAAAAGGACAAAAAATAGTTAAAAAATGATAAGATTGGCATTAGTCAGAAAGATAAACAATAATCTCCGGAACCATGGCCGTTGCTACAACATTTTATAAGTGGAATTTGATGGGAAATTCATTAACTAATCCTATTTCGATGAACTTACATCTATCAGGTTGGTTGTAGGTTAAACAGCGCCCATGCCCTCAGTGTTAGTATGGATAATGGAATCGGGAAAGATCATGATCCAGCCTAGCTATTGAATGCTTCCTTGCATATACTATGTAATCAATTTGATAATGAGAACGCATTAAATATTTTCTCAGTAGATTATCTTTCTTCCATTTCTGCTAATACATTCTAAGCAACAAATCTGCCAAACTGCCTTGTCGTTTTCTAGATATAGCTTCAGTCTTATCCCCCGCACAGTGATGACACTAATGGATTTCTTAAAACTTGGGTTTAATTTCTTGCAGCTTGTTTGCTGCAGTTGTCTTTAGCTGATCATGGAGATAATAATATGATAACATTTCATAGCAGACAGGCTAAAGTAAACTAAACCCTTAGTTTCATACTCTGGCTTGAAAGGACAAGGCGGTGTTGTACTAAAGGAAATTTATTACATGGCAGAAGCTCAACCCAAGAATTCACCTTAATGTTATCCTATCAGAATACTGAGAAAAGGATAAAGGTTGCTACTGGTTTGATTTGGCGTCTAACCACAATGTCACCACTTACTAATAATAACTTTTAAACATTATTGCAGTCTACTCGTACCTGTGCAAATTACTGGGGTTGTAATATGTTTGACAACATATGACTGAAACCTTCTATTCCAGATGCGAAGTCCTAACCTCGAACAGATTAAAGATATAAGCCGTATATCCTTCTTCATTGGATAACCTGACAACGAGAATTTAGTTATGCTATAGGTTCTAATTAGGGAAAAAGAACTTTCAGTGAACTGTGACTTCATCAAATGATGCAAATGTATGACAAAATTTACTTTCCATTAACATTTGGGAATAACAAGTATCTTTCAGATGAAAATTCAATCTCCGAAACTGAAGGCAGCATCTACATGTGTACATCAGAAAAGAGAAACCACCGTTTACAAAAAGTCAAAGAGACTGCCATCCAGGATAAAGGACAATGGTCTTTGGTCGTTCACAAAAGTTAGCTAACTACTGAACCATAGAGACAAAAAAAAACGGCTATTGACATATAACAAACTTCCTTCTGAGAACTTCTCGTTGAATGTGTCATCCGAAAAACAAGCCAAAAAGAAGAGTTACCCCTCATGATGGAAGACTCTTTCATCACTTGTTGCAGATTGTAAGGAGCAATCCATAATGATCACTAGGCAAAACAGGGAGCATCAACTTCTGCAGCTTACCCTTAACTTTCTTCTCCTTACAATATGAAAGGCCTGGTAATTCTTCCCTACCGATCAACTCGATCCCACATATTTTGAAATCCTGCAAATTGCACATGAATCGGTCTAATCGCTTCTGCAGAGTCCGATTGCCTGATAGCATCTGATTCGATTTGGTATCATACGTATATCCATTATCTCCGGGCTTTAGCTCACTCCAGGCATCGACCCAACCATCGGGTAATGGAAACTGACCATCCAACTTGTCATCCCAGTTCATATCACCACCAAGTATGACATTCGGCGAACCCTTAAGAATCAGTATGGCTTCCTTTGCTTGAGCTACACGTTCTTTGCTGAACATCTGATTCCATGTTGGTGGGGCAGGGCAGGGGCTTTCAAGATGGCTAGTAGCAATAACCAATTTCTTGCTCCCTCCACATCCACCTCCAACTTCAATCTCAGTCGAACAAAGCTCTCTCCCCATTATAGAGTTGCTGAAGGGTTTGCAACTAAAGGATTTTACGGGTAATTTACTCAACTGCCAAAATTTATGGAAGTGTAACAAGTAAGTAATTCAAAATGAGACACAAGAAGGAAGTTCATTTTAACCAATCATAAACTACATGGACAATAGTTAAAGTGGGTGGATCAAATCATACCTGCATACAGAAATAAGGTTTGTTCACCATTTCATATGAAACTGAGCAATGATAAACTTTCCACCAGCTAGATTGTTGGAAAATCTGATAAATTGTTGGTGTCACCTCTTGTAAGCATATGACATCAGGAGTATGCAGTTGAATGAGATCCCCCAATGCTTTCATTCTCTTATGCAGTTCTAAGTCCTCATTAAACCATACATTGTAACTCAAGACCTTCAATGTGTGCAACTCTATTTCCTTCTTCTCCTCCGTAGTACCTGCACATGTACATCAAATCAAGATTAAACTATGTCAAGGATGCACAATTGGGAACAGCCCAATTGGCCAGGGGACTGAGGCCAGTAATTTGGTCTCCACGCTGGTTGTTTCCTATAATTGGTTGAAACCCTAAAAAAAAACACACCAACAATAACAACTAAAGAAATCAAGACTAACCCGAGAAAGTTCCTTCCTTTCTGGATGATTTCGAAGAGCAAGACTCGCCCACATCGAGAAAACAATCAGTTGATTCTTCAGTAGATATTTGTTCAACTTTCCTCTTATTTTGACAAGCTTTCAAGGGCAAGAAAACAGAACCAATTGAAGAATCCAATTTTCCATCTGAATCAATTGGATCTAAATCTTCAAAATCAGATAGTAACGACGCAGAAGATCTTGTTCCACAAATTTCACAGTTATGTCGACCGACTGGGTTTGAAAAAGTACAGGCTTTGCAAGACCATTTAAGCGTCGCTGTTGGAGAAGGAGAAAAAGAAGGAGAGGGAGAAGAGGATGAAGCAGATGATGATAATGAGAAGAGACAAATCTGGCATGTTGATTTTTGAGACGGAGGGTTTAGAAAAGTGCATTTGGAACAAGACCACGCCATTGATTTAGAAAAGAAGAAATTGAAATTTCTAGGGTCTCTGAAACGGGGAGAGATTAAAAAGGAAGTGAAGTTCAACAAGAAGAAATTCAAATTTCTAGGGTTTCTGAAACGGGAAGATGTAGTGATTAAAAAGGAACTGAAGTTCAAACTCGCCATCTAAACCGCTTGCCGCTCATATTCCTATGCACTCGGTTCGGGATACTTGGGACATGAGGAGGGAAATTCCGCTTGCCGCTCATATTCCGTTGTGTACCTCGGCATTTTATATCCCCGTAGGGCCAAACACCACGGTAAGAGCCACACGTCTATTTACTCGCCTAAAATTTTTATAGAACATGACCGGTAATATTTTGTGGTTCAATGAATCAACTTCATCCACGAGTACTCAGCCTTGCATACTTGCATCAAAGTATGCATCTGCCTTCACTCATAAGGCAATACACAACGGAAGTCTTCATCTTCCTTCTCTCTAACTCTTTATGCCCCAATAAGTATAAGAGGTTTTCCATGCATCAAACGAATTGATCAACTCACAAAATCAGCAATATCATAAACACAAAGACATGACACAATTAACCCATTTTATTACATCAAAGGAAGATTACAAAACTCGTCAATCACATGGACCAAAACAGGCCATTCACTCTCTTGGTGAATGCCTAACACTCTCTACAATCAATGGTTCTTCTCTCAATTGAACAACACCTCTTATTAATCTCTAGGCTATTTATACAAGCTAAAGATCAGGCCAAAACTTTTGTGCAACCGCCTGCACAAGTCTTGACATCCAAGTGTCCAAGTAGTTTCCATAACCACATAAAGTGTGCATAACCGACTAGCCTTTACCAACTAGTGCCAAATCATGCCACACCTGTCCCAAACGGTTGTAGGCACTCTAATATGGTTGTAAATTCAATTTATAATCGTTCCACCTTGTCTCACTTCATTGGCATGCTCGCAAAGCCAATAACCAACACTTGAGCTATAATGTGCCACTTTTACGCCAATTTTATGCACCACTGCATATGGACCTGATCTGAACTTGCTAAGATGCCTTAGTTAATCCAAATTCATTCCAACATGATTTCCAACTGATGCCAATACGTGCTATATGCTCATATGCGTTATTCTTGATTTACTTAGCCAATTGCTTGACAATAGTAATGCCACTCTTGCATTACTAACTTGTTTGCATTATTCAAGATTTGGCCACCCTTGAACTAATGCATAGACCAACTCTTGGCATATTCTACCTTCTTGCATCATCCTTGAGTTTGATCCAACTCAATTCCATGGATATGCCTTAATGTCAACATCGCATGTTGCATGTTGTATCTTGCCGCTTTGGATTTGCCTTGCCTTTCCCTCAATGAAGCTTCATTGTGTCGGCCAATAAGCTTCATTACTTAGACAAATGTCTTTACAATGCAGCGCTACCTTTGCGCTTCACTGGCCCTGAGGGGTTATGCCATTCTTAGCACTTGACAGTCTATGCAGTGTCGCACAATAATTGTCGAACACTGATTTGGCCTGCAATATTGTAACACGCAATCATTATGCGCCACTTTCCTGACACGTCATAGTAAGCCATTTTGGTTAGCTATGGCTTATTTCTAGCGAAACCCAACTAAGACCATATTGCTCAAATGTAGCGAAATCTCTTAGTTGCAATATAAAGTTGATCAGATTTGATACGGGTTTTAGCTAAAGGAAACCACATGGAAACTGAGTTTTCATAGAATTTTTCACTTTACGGATATTCAGTATTCGTTCTTCAGTTGAAACGAATACTGAGCATCCGTTGACAATTTCATGGAAACTAAATATCCGTTTGGTAAATAATATTTGTTTGACCTATTCTTTGTTACACTCCTCTCACACCCGATCATAACCATCCATCATTCTCAACGGCTCTATTTTCTCCATCGTCAGATCCCAACGGATATTTTCTCAAAAATTTGTCTAAAATGTCTATAAATACAAACTTATTTTTCTTCTCAAATCACTCCAAATCATCTTCATACATTTTCCAATCAAGTCTCTCAAATTATCTTCTTACCTTCAAAAGTTTCTTCATTTTTTTTCTTGTTCATCTTTTTTTTTGTAGACAACAATGTCGCAATCTCAAATGGAAAATCTAAACCGTGAAGGAGATGGCTGATCCGAGTGTATACTGGATGTGTATACCACAGAAACAGAAACTCAGTATGTGTTTCAGTCAAGTTAACGCTTTGACCCAAACAGAGTACCCGTTTGCCACTAAGCGATGGCATGCACCTGTAGTGAGGTGCACCTCCCACCCATTTCACTTACCTTCAAATAAGCTATAGCTAAGGAAAATCCTTGACCATTGTGCTTGTCCTAAAAGAACAACAAATTTGGGGGGTTTTCTTTCTTTTTTTTGTTTGTTTTGTTTAAGCGATGACCCGAAGAAACCACGCTAATAGTTATCCTCAACTAATGGAATGAGCCAAATAAGAGATTTTTACCAATGCATGGAGGGCATGAGCAACTTCTTTATAAGTTCTGGAGGAAAATAAAATTACAAACAATAAGTCAAGAACTAAAATAGAAATTATTTTTAAGAAGAGCATTTGTACGTTGATCTTCATCAAAATTTCCAACAGCAAACTGGTCAATAAGGTCTTTAACATCACTTTAAACTACGAAATGAGTGAGCTTTATTTCCATAATTTTCTTCAACAGGGACCAGATGATCCAGGTCTCAGCTTCAGTTGAAGAAGATACAATAAAAATGATAGTTGCATAAAAAGTAGTTTTCCTGGAAGAGTCATGTATTACATATCCTACACTATTAGACAAGGACAAACAATCAAAAGTGTTAGAGCACTGCTCGGTCAAACTCGCAAGCGTTGCTATCTCAAGCTTGTTTGTCAAGTTTAGGTGATCAAAACTATAATTCTTGATTTCTAGTCTACTTATATCTATGTCTCATACTAGGATAGAATGTGTAGTTGAGCTTTAGACTTCACGACGTTCATCGATTGAAGACGAATATATACTGAGGAGAGATTGGAGGAACTTCATCAACAAAAGGTACATGGAGACTAAAACTTGTCTATCACTCAGAAATCTATTCTATTTTATTGCCTATTGAGACTAAGTCGTATAACTATATAGACTCTTACATTATACACATTTGATATTTCGAGCTGAGTTTAACTCGCTTATATCTAACTCGAAATATGTGTTGGAAGATTTTTGCTTTAGCTAAATTCATCATTATTCTTGACGAGTCTAGTTGGAAACAATTTATTTGTTGGAAACTAAATAATGAGTCAAAATATGATCATGTGAAAATTGCCTTGAAACATCTTACATGATTTGTGTGACACAATCATTTGATGTCAACTCGAAATGTTTCGTATTGATCATTCGATCACTTGCAATTTAATTATAAGCTAATAGTTTGTGTGAGACAATTATTGTCATCTTCTAAGGATGTTTCAATGATTGAAATGGGAGTTTAGAACAATTAACCAATGTCTAGATATAGCACAGTGTACATACCAGTATGCAAACTTTTGTGCATGATTCGGGTCCGGAAACCAAGTTTGCATACCAGTATGCGAACAGTTTTAACTGTTAAAGTCCGGGAACCAAGTATGCATACCAGTATGCGAATGGTTCTACCTGAGTTAGGTATGGGACGATAGTATGCATACCCGTTTGCGAACTGTCGGACAAGACCAAAGTCCGGAACATAAGTTTGCGTACCTATTTGCAAACTAAGTTGGTTTATGTTCTAAAATCGGTTAATTATGATTTCCTACTCATGAACAAATACATATATAAATTAAGGAATCCAATCTTTGCAAACCGTGGCTTAATGTTCATGAATTTATTCTCTTGAATCAATCCGATTTTGTTTCAATTGTGTCTTGTATACTTCTATGAGAATATAAACAATTGAACAACTCTATGAGTAACACAATTAGATTCATTTGATTATCATTTAATCTAGAAGTGTAAGATGAATGTGGTTAATAGAAAAGTGTTCATATGGATAACTTCGGTTAACTATTGTTGAGGCAACTCAATATACACGTTTAGGTATGGTTACCCATATCTAAATGAAAGTATATTTCATTTGTGTGTAACAAGCTAAGACCATAAAACGATGGAGAGATACTGTTTTGGTTTTAAGCAAACTTAGCTTGAATCTTAAATCAGGATTTCATCTAACAACGAATATTGATTGCTCTGTTTCAAAGCTATCAAACCCTGATTTGAAGACTATATAATGGAGAACTCTAGCAATTGGGAAACCTAATCCCCGCACCTCATGTGTGATACTAGTTGCGTACTAGAGTCGATTCTCCTTTAACCTAGGTTTTTCCCAAAACCATTATAGATTAACGACTTAAAGACTTCATTGGGATTTTGAAGCCATACCCAACTATTTTTTCTGTAGTTGCGTGTTCTGATCTTACTTGTTCTATCGTAGTGAGTACTATCTTCTCTAAGATTGGCTCTAGATTTATCTCCGATAGGTAAGATATAAAAATTAATCCCAAAGCTCTTCGTATCATTCTTTGTGATTCTACAATAACTTGTTCTACTGCCATATATATAGTTAAGTTATTGTGAGGCGATTGATATTTCTAGGCTGTTCTTCGGGAATATAAGACCGGATTATCAATTGGTATATGTTCACCTGATTTATCAAAAGACGGAACAAAAACTTCGTAGTATTTCTGTCGAGAATAGACTTTTCTGTGTGAGACAGATTTGTTTATAAAGTCTTCGACTTTGGGTCGTAGAATCTCTTAGTTGTGGGTGAGATCAGCTAAGGGAATCAAGTTCGTAGAGTCATGCTGGGATTCAGAGGCATAAGGAACGCGACTGTACCTTAATCGGTGTGAGACTTGGTTAGGGCTCAACCACATTCCAGTCTGAAGTTAACTTGTAGTAGGCTAGTGTATGTAGCGACTTAATACAGTGTGGTGTTCAAATCTGGACTAGGTCCCGGGAGTTTTCTGCATTTGCAGTTTCCTCGTTAACAAAACTTCTGGTGTCTGTGTTATTTCTTTTGCGCGTTATATTTGTTTATATAATTGAAATATCATAGGTTGTGCGTAGTTCAATCAATTGGTAAATCTGACCTTTGGTTGTTGATTGAAATTGACTGACACTTGAACATTGGTTTTTGATACAGTTCAAGTTATTTCTCATATCAAATAGGCTCACGGATTTCTATTTGTTCGATTGCAGATTGCATTGATAAATTGAGATATAAATCTTGGATATATTTCCTTGATTTAGTCTGACTGTCTAGTTGATTCTCTTGGAATTATATTGAAGTTAGTCTATACAGATTGCCGAACGAAATATTGGGTATGGTTGTTAAACCCCCGCTTTTTCAAAAAGTTCCATCAATATTACGCTTAGTTCATCCAATAGAAGGGTATATCCACTATAGAGTTAGAGACCAAACGACTAAGGGGGACATTTATAATTCTATCAGGAACCATGGATCTAGCGCGAGATAAGATAGAAAATGGTTTTAACTATTTATTCTGAATAAAAAATTATCACGACTAGTTCGATAAACTAGAGAATATAGGACGAACTAAAAATACAAAATTCCAGTCATTCCGTAAAATTTTATCCATAACATTAGTATGAAAGAAAATAAGGAAATTAAACCCCATATATGACTACGAAAGAGACATAAAACTAAAACATGCATGACAGACTCATCACACGAGGAAAACCTTGAACAAAAGCCAAAAGGTACCGGCAAACGAGAATTCACAACAAAACGAGAAGGAATGGAATGATTGGAAGTTTTCCAAAGAAACAACAAAATGCGCTTAAATTCCAAAATTTACTTCCAAAATTTCATATTTGTGGAAGATCGAAGACTTGAGACTCGAATAAGGTTTTGGAACTAAATCTTCCATTTTTTGAAAGCTCCCAAGCTCTCCTATTAGGATTACACGAATTCTTAAAGGTAATAAAGACAACCTTCCACAAGAGGCATTGTCAAAATGATTGTTCAACTTACTAACATTTCGGGGTTTAGTAGCCCCATCAATAAAATCAAAAACTTTAAAACTTTGATTAGTAGGCACCAACAAATTTGGTGTGGTAGAACCATAAATGAAACCCCATTTATCATATCAAGAGTTAATAAACTGACCAATGCTTGATCAACTAGTAAAAATACATCTTCATGTGCAATAGAAAGCCTTGGTATATTTAGCATTAATGAAATCAAAATTTTGAAATTGTTCATCCATAAGACACTTCCCAGTAAAACTCTAGGGATTCGGCTAACATTTCCGACATTTTTAGTTTTCTTTGACAAATTGTTCAACCCAGCATTCCTGAAATTGATCCTCCTACGCACTTTAGGGAACACAAATAATTCAACCAAGGAGGTGAGAAAACTTCACATCCTTAGGATCTAAATTTCACCCCACCTGAAGACACAGAGATGAGGGATTATCTTAATGCAGAGTAAATCAGGATAGCCTGACCCATTTTCTTGACTAATAAAGTACTAGAAGCTTGTGAGAAAAGCTTATTATACTATAGAGAGATCCTAGCATCTACAAAAAATAGGATTCTCATATGGGTTTGGGTTTTTGAATTTTGAAAAGCCATAGAAGTGCCCAAATAATTTCACCCAAATCATGATTTTGAATACCAGTGATAGAAGATAAATGATTCACTGGGTCCTTTCTTGACACAAGTTTGTCATAATGATGGAGCTATGGCGAATTTATATCATTGGTGCGTGAGACGCAGAACGTCGTTCTTTCCAAGGTTGGATGTCTTTTTTTAGCTTGTTCAAGTCCAAGCCATTTGGACCCCTTAGAGGTTCCAACCAGGGAGCGCAGGGTCCCAAAAACGCATAGTTTCTCCTCCAAAAATGACCTCCCATGTTGGGGAACACATTATATATTTAACTAAACCGTGAATGATGGGTTATCTGGTTCCTAAGCATCAACTGGTGATTCAGAAAAGGTTCAGTCAGGTTTCTTAGGTGCATAAGGTCGGTTGTTTGGTAGTCTTAGTTTTGCAAGAAAAAGAAAGTCATCTTCTTCGAAACACCTACGATGTCGGTAGCGGATCAATTCCAACGAGAATTTCAAACAATTATCTACTCAACTCGACTGGATATAAGAAAAGATAAAACTTTAGGAAGACATGAATTTGGTCTCTTTTTTCGTACTTGCAAAAAAAAATCTGATGCTTTGAAACTCATCATAAAATAAGAATAAAAACTCCAATCACACTAACGGAACAAGAAAAGGAACCCTTGAGAGATCCCTTTGGTTCCTAGTAGTTGAAAAATGTGGAGCACTTGCCTAACAAAAAAAGTACCGCAGTTTTATGGTTATCCTATCGAGGATTCCCTAACTCAAGCTGCCAACTTCCCTGCATGTGCTATTGTGCTACCTTCGCTAAGTGACCTAGCCTTTCTACCTGTCACTCTTCACACAGTGTTGCAGCAACCACTATGGAACTTTTTTCGAGTAGGTTTCTAGCCTTATTGCGCATAATACACGACATGTAGAAGTCTAAATCCGAGACATTCCTTTCTTTGCTTTTGCAATATGTGAAAAAGCGGGGCCTAACAAACACACCTAATATTTCGTTAGGAAATCTGTGTGGACTAACTCCAATATAATTCCAAGAGAATCAATTAAATAGTCAGAATTAATCAAGGAAAATATATCCAAGAGTTATATCTATGTTTCTCAATGTAATCAGCAAATCAAACAGATAGAATCCATGAGCCTGATTATTACGAGAAACAAACTTGAACGGTACCAAAGACCAACGTTCAAGTGTCAATCAATTTCAATCAACAACCAAAGGTTGGATTTACCAATTGACTGAAATATGCACAACCTGTGATGTTCTAATTATATAAACAAATATAATGCGGAAAAGAAATAACACAGACACCAGAAGTTTTGTTAACGAGGAAACCGCAAATGCAGAAAAACCCTGGGACCTAGTCCAGATTTGAACACCATACTGTATTAAGAAGCTACATACTCTAGCCTACTACAAGTTAACTTCGGACTGGAATGTAGTTGAGCCCTAACCAATCTCACACTGATTAAGGTACAGTCGCATTCCTTATGCCTCTAAATCCCAACAGGACTCTACGCACTTCATTTCCTTAGCTGATCTCACCCACAACTGAGAGTTGTTACGAACCAAAGTCGAAGACTTGATAAACAAATCTGTCTCCCACAGAAAAGTCTGTTCGGATAGATAAATTTTTCTCCCACAGAGATACCTACGAAGTTTGTTCCGTCTTTTGATAAATCAAGGTGAACAGGAACCAATTGATAATCTGGTTTTATATTCCCGAAGAGAAGACTAGAAATATCAATCACCTCATAATAACTTAACTATATGATAGTAGAACAAGTTACTGTGGAATCACAAAGAATGAGACGAAGAGCTTTGTGATTACTTTTTATATCTAACATATCAGAGGTAAATCTCGAGAAAATCTTAGATAAGATAATACTTAATACGATAGAAAAACTAAGATCAGAACATGCAACTACAGAGAAAATAGTTGGAATCCCAATGAAGTCTTCAGTCGTTAACCTATATTTTTTTAGGAAAAACATAGGTTATAGGAGAATCGACTCTAGTCGCAACTAATATCACATAGGAGGTGTGGGCATTATGTTTCCCAGTTGCTAGAGTTCTCCCTTATATAGTCTTCAAATCAGGGTTTGATAACTTTGTAACAACACAATAAATATTCACCGTTGGATGAAAACCTGATTTAAGATTCAAGCTAAGTTTGCACAAAACCAAGGCAATATCTCCTCACCGTTAGATGGCCTTAGCTTGTGTTGATGGTGGTTTTTAGTTCAGGGCCAAAATTGTAAAACCCTGTATTTAACGCGTTGTCATCCTGCAAAGGAATAAAGGCCATTTGAAAGTAATGAGTGTCCGAGCCTCTTTACTTACATATGAGCAATTCAACATATTTATGAAATTTATCCAGAATAGTGCGTGAAGCAACAATCCCGGATATTTTGTAAATTTTAACCTATTGCATTACTCACTAGTGCATTGACTTGCCTAGTATTTCTTATGCAGCGTTCTCATCTGAACTCTCAATATTGGCATGACATGACGATTAATGTTCACTCGCAGCGGAGTAGCATGAATGTCCTAAAGTGTCGGTATTGAGACCTGCATGAAAACACTCATATAGGCTACACCACCATCTGACAAAGAGATCAGCGTGTTTACACACCTTTTAATTAAAAGTTAGCGCGATCGAACGCGTTTAAATTCCTTAAGGGAAATCTAGACTGTCCATATCAGTCTTAAAAACGATCATGGCCACACGATTTGGCCACAAAATTCAACAGGCCTAGCCTACTCTTAGTGGAACTGGATGATCATCATGATGACCACCGGCGGGCCCACTAACATCCTGACCGATAGGGTTCTTTCTATCACTCCCGCAATATCTTTGAAAGCTAACCCTAACATGGGTGATCGCACTGTTGAAAGATAGCTCAAACGAGCTAAGACCGGAAAAAACGGTCTCAAAATATCATGACCTTCCAACTTAGATAGCCTGGTTGGACGACTTAGATTTTCCCTCAAATGATCAAAATGGTACTGGCGTGGTCACCGGCGACCCAACTACATTCTAGGTCAATCGACTTGCCCGCGGAAAACCAAAAACGTGTTGAAACACGCGCCCAAAGAAGGGTGATCGCGCGACTTTTAAAACCCTAAATTGAATAAGCGGCGTTATACAACTGCCGCAAATAAATCGAGTCCGTCCATTTTTGCTAACTTAATCAGATGACCTAGATCCAGTTTCAGGCGGCCAATGAGGTGCTGGCGCGTTCACTGGCGACCCAGCTCCATACCTAGTTGATCGAACTACACATACCAATCCAAGAGCGTGTCAAACCGTTTGCCCAAAGTAGGGCGATCACGCGCTCTTTAAACCCTAAATTAAGTCAGCGGCGTTATGCAACTGCCGCAAATCATCTCGTCTGTCCAACTTCACTAGCCTAGTTGGATGGTGTAGATTTATTTTCAGGAGGTCAACAGGGTAACGCTGTAATCATCGGTCGCCCCTCCTCCACAAGGAGTGATCGACCAAGTGATAGCTCATCCATAGGGTTCTCAAACGATTACCCAAAAGTGGATGGTCATGCTCCCTTTTCTAAGACGCTCAAATCGCGACTAACTTAAACGAGCTCTAAAACTACGATGTTTTCTGCACATCGATTATTTTTCAGCTGCTTGTTTCAAAGCGATGCTTTATATACATCAATTATAAGCGATGTTTTACAAATATTGATTTCACAAATAACTTATTATTTAACCTAAAAGCATTATGTGTTGATTTTAGCGGTGAGTCTTACGACTTGACCCATTCACTCGAGACATCAAACATGTCACAAACTGGGGGATGCTCACTGGGGTATTGGTCAAGCAGTTTACAGCGTGTGGCGTGCAACGCGCCCATTACGAGAAAGTGTCAGGAAAGGACGGACGGTTAACAGTAATGAGAGTAGTGGGTGAAAGTGTGACCAGTCTTCCCTCATAACGGAAACACGGTGATCACCACCTTTCGCACAACTCCACTTCTTCACTACTTAACTTCCTCCACTTCCTATGAGATCAGGGTGCACTCAATGACTTGTATAAATAGGTTTTCAACCTACTTCAAAAAGGACACAAGGGTTATCAACACAAAGTATACAGAAACCATATCCTGATACAAGTCATAAAACAACCACACCTTCATAATTCAACATTCTGATCTCAAACACCTTCTTCGCTTCCCTCCCTAAGATCAACCCTTCTCCTTCATTTTGTGACTGAATTGAATCTGAAACGGCCATTTCTTGGTTTAGGCCAGAGTCTTACAGATTTATCTCTCGAATCTAAAAGTACTCCCGTGTAGTACATTTGTTTAGGGTTTGAATTCGTTTCTCATCAACACACCCAAATTTACCAAAACGACAGAATCAGTTTTTACCCCAAAACAGCTTGTTACACACAAATGAAATATACCTTCATTTAGATATGGGTAACCGTACCTAAACGTATATATTGAGTTGGCTCAATAACAGTTACCTGTTAGCCATATGAACACTTTATTTATGGGTAAAAATTGATTCTGCTGTTTTTGGTAAATTGGGGTGTGTTGATGAGAAACGAATTCAAACCCTAAACAATGCACTGCACGGGAGTACTTTTAGATTCGAGAGATCAATACGTAAGACTCTGGCCTAAACCAAGAAATGGCCGTTCCAGATTCAATTCGGTCACAAAGTGAAGGAGGAGGGGTTGATCTTAGGGAGGGAAGCGAAGAAGGTGTTTGAGATAAGAATGTTGAATTATGAAGGTGTGGTTGTTTATGACTTTTGTATCAGAAAATGGTTTCTGGCTACTTGTGTTGATAACACTTATGTTCTTCTTGTTGTCGAAATAGGTTGAAAACCTATTTATACAAGTCATTTGAGTGTACCCCTGATCTCGTAGGAAGCGGGGAAGATTAAGTAGTGGAGTAGTGGGGTTGTGTAAGAGGTGATGATCATCACGTGGTCACACCTTCACCCACTACTCTCATCTTTGTTAACTGTTCGTCCTTTCCTGACACGTTATCGTGATGGGCGCATTGCACGCCGCACGTTGTAAACCGCCAGACCAATACCCCAGTAAGTATCCCCAGTTTGCGACATGTATGATATCTCGAGTAAGTGGGTCAAGTCGTTGTACTTGCCGCAAAGAATAGCATACAATGATATTAGGTGAAACAACTAAGTTGTTTATGGAGTCGATATCCATAAAATATCGCATGTGTTCGATGCATGTAATACATCGTTTTTAAGCAAGCAGCGCAAGACAATCGATATGCATGAAGCATCGTTGTTTTAAAGCTTGATTGAATAAGTCGCAGATTGAGCGTCTTAAAATAGCATCATGTACGACCACCTTCGGGTGATTGTTTGAAGTCCGCATGGGCGAGCCATCATTTGGTTGATCACTCCCCGTGGAAGAGAGGTGGCTGGTGATTGTCATGCTGATTTGCGGGTTTGCTGGAAATAAATCTACATCATCCAATTATGCATGAAAAGTTGGATGAGATGATTTACAGCAGTTTCATATTGCCATTGATGCAATTTAGGGTTTGAAAACTGTGTGACCCACCACCTTTTGGGCGTGCGTTTCGAGGCATCGAGCCCTGGTTTGCATAGGTCGGCCGATCACGTATAAAGGTGGGTCTATGGTGGTCACGTTAACACCTTTGGGACCACTTGAATCTTGATCTACATCGTCCGTTTAGGCTGGTGAAGATGAATGGTTGTGATCAATTTATGACAGAAGTATGTTGCCGTAAACCAAATAGGGTTTTGAAACAGCCACGACTTTTCTAGTTCGATCGATCAATTCGATGCATCATTGACTTCCCATGGGTAAGTCGATCAAACAGAGATAACGTTGGGCTTCTGGTGGACTCATGTGCACCTCCTTGATTGTCCAGAACGCGATCTAAGCCATCCAAACAGGCTGGCTAAGTTGGATGGTCGTGATCGATTTAAGACAGTAATACACTTCCGCGACCCAAATTAGGGTTTTAAAAGTATCGCGTCTGCCATAGTTTGGGCAAACAATTCATTGCCTTACGGACTTGCCGCGAATAGACCAATCGAGTGGGGGTAATACTAGGCCGCCGGTGTGCATGCTGGTACTTCCTTAATCACTCGTAGAAAGTCCAACCCGTCCAACCAGGATGGCGAAGTTGGACGGTCGTGATACTTTCTAATACTGTTTTGAACAGTCTAGCTCGTTCGATCTTCTTTTAATCCGCGCAACCACACTATTTAGGGTTGGCGTTTGACAACGCTGGAAGGGGTTAGACAAAGTCCGGCCGGTCGAAGCACTAGTGGGCCCGCTGGCGGTCAATGTGGTGATTACCTCGTTCTACCAGGAGTAGTCTAAGCTTGCTGAAACGTGCGGCCAGATTGTGTGGTTGTGATTGTTTCTGAGACTGATATTGATAGTCTAGATTTTCCTTAAGGAATTTAATCGTGTTCGATCGAGCTGTCTTTAATTAAAAGTGCATCGGTACGAGATTCTCTTTGTCAGGTAGTGACGTAACCTATGTGGGTATTTTCATGCAGATCTCAATACTGGCACTTCGGGAGATTCATGTTACTCTGCTGAGAGTGAACACTTAATCGTCATGTCATGTCAATGATGATATTTCGGCTGAGAACATAGCACGGAAAATACTAGGCAAATCATGCATTAATTAATAATGTTGGTATAAAATAGAAATCACAGAATATCTGGGATTGCTACTACGCGCACCATTCTGATTGAATTTCATATACATTGAATTGCTCAATGAGCGAGAAGGTTTTTTGCACTCGTCACTTTTCAAATGGCTTTACCCCTTACAGGGTGACAACACATTAAATACTGGTTTTACAATTTTAGCTTTGAACTAAAAACCACCATCAACACACTTTTGTTTTAACCATGTACATCTTAACACTTCTAGATCAAATAATAATCAAATGAATCTAATTGTGATAATTATAGATTTGTTCAATTATTTATATTCTCATAGAAGTATAAGACACAATTGAAGCAAAATCGGATTGATTCAAAAGAATCAGTTCATGTTGAACATTTTAGCTACGGTTTGTAAGGATTGCGTTCCTTAATATATAAATCTATTTTTTCATGAGTATGAAATCATACTTAACCGATTTTAGAACTTAACCACATAAGTTTGCAAACGGATACGCAAACTTAAGTTCTGGACTTGATCTTTTTCGACAGTTTACAAACGGGTATGCATATTGTCGTTCCAGACCGCATTTAGGAGAAACAGTTTGCAAACGGGTACGCAAACTTAGTTCCCGGACTTTGGCAGTTAAAACCATTCGCATACGGGTATGCATACTTGGTTCCCTGACCTGAATCATTCTTACAACAGTTTGCATACGGGTATGAATACTGTGATATATCCAGACATTGATTAATTGTTCTAAACTCCCATTTCAATCATTAAAACATTCTTAGAAGACGACAATATCCGTCTCACATAAAATTTTAGCTTATAAGCAATTTTCAAGTGATCGAATGATCAATACGAAACATTCCGAGTCTACATCAAATGATTGTCTCACACAAATCATGTAAGATGTTACAGGTGATTTTCACATGATCATGTTTTGACGTTCATCAAGAACAATGGTGAACGTAGTTAAAGCAAAAAGCTTTCCAACACATATTTCTAGAAAGATATAAACGAGTTAAACTCGACTCAAAATATCAAATGTGTATATGTAAAGTCTACATAGCTATACGAGTTAGTCTCAATAGGAGATAGAATATAATAGACTTCTGAATGATACATGAGTTCAAACCTCCACATAACTTTTGTTGATGAAGTTCCTCCAAGCTCCCCTTAATATATTTTCGTCTTCAATCGGTGAACTTCGTGAAGTCTAAAGCTCAACTACACATTCTATCCTAATCCGAGACATAGCTATAAGTAGACTAGAAATCAAGACTTATAGTTTTGACAATTAAACTTCACAAACAAGCTTGAGATAGCAATGCTTGCGATTTGACCGAGCAGTGCTCTAACAATATGGAGAAAAAAAAACAAACGCATAATAAAGGTTTTTTTGGCTTGCCGGGACAGACATGCATGGGAAAGACTCTAAGCTAAGCTTCCTGAGAATGGATATCATCAACAGCTACTAATAGTGGCTCTTTAGAAGAGTCCATCATGCCCTACTTTATCCGTTTAAAAAAAGATCACCAGTTCATAGAGAGTAACCACCGAGCCGAAACCTAATCCCTAGCCCAGCTGACTCAATAATGAACTTTTCCTCACTAAGCCTAGGAGACTCTGACATTTCAAGATGACCAACAGATCGAACTTTCTTTAGTTTCACTTAGATCTTTCTGGCTTTCTATACTTTTGACACTCGAAAGGAATTGTGTATATGTCAGTACTAGCTGGTCTCTTTTTGCGCAACAACTCATCCAACCTTTCAATGTTTTATTTTTTGGAGGTTCATAACTTTCGTCGAAACCTACTTTCTCATATCTCATCCGAAAGTCAAAATCTGATTACTTCTCATGGGGTACTATTCACCGCAATCGATTAATTATTCCTGAATCGGATACTTCAATAGGCATTGTTCTTGCTCGGATGCATACTTGAATATCTCAACCTGGGGCTAAGCTTAGCCCAATAAGCCATCTATCGCATCATTGCAATTGATGTTCGATCCAGAATAGAATGAAGAGATATTCGCGCCAAGCGGATATGTAGGGTATTTGAATCTCTCTTGAGAATAAAGTTGATTCTGCGTCACAGCATCCCTTAGATACATATAAAACTATAGGATTTGATAATACTGGCTTATATCGTCGGCTTTGGCAGGTCTACCCCGGTTACCTAAAAAGAATGACATCCGCTTTAGTGACGTTCGATGAGTTCAAGTTCCCGTTCTCGTTCCATTTCCTGCAACCGTTCCAGCTTCAGTTCCTTCCAAGTGAAGGTCTGAGCCAGACCAGCGAATATATCGAAGTTCCAAGGATCTAATTTAAGAATTAATCTCTTCTAACTGGAGCCCTTTTCAGTCATATTCCTTTACCTTTTCGATTCCCATTCAAAATCTTAGACGTTGATACACGTGCCTACATCACGGAAGCTACCATGATCATTGTTGTCCCTCTCAAAGAGCTCTAACTTCTAATCCACGACATCCATGATCTCCTAAGTCATTGTTAGATCAGGCAGGGCCTCTGGCGTAGCTGCTGTCACGTTAGGCATTGTAGAAGCAACATTAGGATGGTGCTTTGAATGGGGTGAAAAAGCTATAATAAAGAGAGTGACATTCACAGTAGCTCGTTAACTTTACACAATTGGCTGGATATTTTGATCTTTATGAAAGGGCTGGTGATAGTAGGTCTGTAGGCAGAATCTGATTCAATGTGAGGTTCGACGATATTATTGAACAAGATGCCTGATTTATTAAAATTGATCTCTTATCAATAAGGCAGTCAATACTTTTGGCGATAATCCTTAATGTTAAGAAACTCAGTAGCAGGAGCTTAGAGAAAAGGAGATTATCATCGGCAAAAAAATAAATCTAAGTAACAACAGGGACATGCTTAGACACCTTAATACTATGAGTGAGATTATTTCTGGTCAGCTTATCAATATAGCTAGATAAAGCCTCATATCAAATAATACAAAGGTAAGGAGATAAAGGTCCTTTTTTCGTAATCTCTCTCAAGTTTTGATAATTTCAGTAGGATTACCATTAAACAACACAGAATAGGTCACGCTAGATAAACATTAGATAATCAAGTTAACCCGTTTATCACATAATTACTGTACTTACAGTTCTTGTAATAGGTTTACCAAAAGAATTGATAAACCGATTGTTTAACTATCTTTGAAGAGTGTTTGAAAATATACTCTGTCAGACACCTAAGTTTCTAGAGATAGAAATCTCCTTACCAGTAGTGTTCTTAATTCTAGAAGGTACGTACAATGAGTCTTTTCTTGGTAAATGAAGAACCATTCTTTGACTCATTGAGAAGATGTTCATACCATTTACAAACACAGACTTGTTAGGTCTAAAGGTGTTTTCCTGCTCTGATATCAATTGAAAGGAGAGGGTACCAAGTACACTAACTTAATGATCCTTGACAATATGTATATTGAATTTATATCTTTATCTCTTCTCAGTCAGAAAGTCTAGATAATGGAGTCCGTGAACCTAATTGTTAAGAATAATACTTGGACGATCTTAAAAATCAATATCCAAGATCAATCAAGTGGTATCCAAATATTCAGATCAAAATTATGCCAAGTATGAAACTTGTTATCTATCATTCGAAACACGAATCTACAAGAAACGAGTCTCGTAATGGATCTTAATTAATATTGATGTATCTACTAAGATCGATTACGTACTACTTATGTAAATCCAATTATAAAGATAAACAATATAATGCGGAAAGAAAAAAAACACAAGACACAAGACACCAGAGACCAGAAGTTTCGTTGGCGAAGAAACCCCAATAGCAGAAAAACACCGGGACCTCGTCCAGATTTGAACATCAAACTATGTTAAGTCGCTACAGACACTAGCTTACCATAAGACTTCATACTGGAATGTAGTCGAAACCGAATCCACCTTTCAAGTGATTCAGTTACAGTTTCGCTCCTTACGTCTCTTGAACCTTGTAAGGCTCTACGCAATTGATTCCCTTAGCTGACGTCCTTTACAGCCTAAGAGTTAATTCAACCTAAGTGAAGACTTTTGGTACCAATATTCATCTAAAAGATAAGCCTATTTGATTTCCCTTTAGATCAAAGATCAGGGCTTAGAAATATGTTTGCAATAAACAAAGCTAGGAAATCTTATAAATCCGGAACACTTATACTCAGTAAGCCGAGAAACTTGGATTCTTAACCACCTCTCAAGAACAATCTTGAACTAAGCAATTAAGAATAGTATCTTGAGGGATCAAAAAGTATGAGACGGAAAGAAATTTGTGATTAATATCTTTTTTCCCAGAAAGATATTACGAAAATATCGATAACAAAAAAACAAGATCAGGATACACGAACTATCAAGGTAAAGATAATCGGACCTGGCTTCACGAATCCCAAATGAAGTCTTTAAGTCGTAGATCTAATTATGTTTCTAAAAGGAAACCTAGATCAATAGAGGACGACTCTAGCTATCAATTAGGATACAAAGTGTCGAGGATTTATTTTCCAAGTTGAAAGAGCATCTCTACTTATAGATGTTCAAGACCGAGGATTGCTAAGAATTTAAGATAAGATAACTCGAGATTCAAGTGAACACTTTCTATGTTTAGATGAAACTAAAACTATGTTTTCAACAAGCACGTGAGAAGCTCGTGTTTAACTTACATAAAATAATATATATACAGTGGCCCAGTTACGGAACCGTGTATAATAACCGTTGTTTGAATATTATGCCTTATGAACTATTAAACAATTTGATGTTCAATTAAGCACTTAATAATTTAATCATGATCCACATACACAAGTGTTTTAGTGATCAATGAGATCTTAGAGGTGTTTATGAGAGTCATAGCAATGTTATACATATTTAGAAAATAAGTCTTTGAACATCTACTAATGTTATATTGGGACTGTTGGTGAAATGGTTCGTGAACCATTAGGAAATTCACTAGTCAGGGTGCTATGGTTCGTGAACTGGGTTCGCTAAGTATTCAGCGGCTCGTTAACTCAGATGAAAACAATTTGCGAACTGGGTTCGCCAACCGTTATCCTTTTACCAATTTCGGATCACCACGGTTCGTGAACCAAGTTGGTGAACTGTCCCATTCTTAACATAAGGTTTGCGAACTGGTTCGCCAAAATTCCTGTATTTCAGAACTCAGATATCGAGGGTTTGTGAGATGGTTTGCCGACCTACCAAGAGCCGAAATAACATAAGTTCTGAATTTCTCTATTTGATGTTTGAAACATTCCTAAATGATAAAATCATTGCTTAAACAATTTTCAAATGATCCACAAAATTAATTCTTGAACAATAATTATTTTGATCTAATATTGTTAAGGACCTTTGAACATCCAATGATTGAATCATATATCGAGATGTTTAACAAGACATGCTTAACTCGATTTTTTTTTTTTTTGCAACAAATATATTGGAAGTTATACGACATAGTCTCATATAGATAGAATGGTGATGCATGTGAGTAAATAGAATAGTGATGTCTTCATATACCTTTTTTATGAAGTTCTCCAAATGTCTTCGTCGATCTTCAGTCTTAGAGGGTGATATCTGATACTCAACTACCAAATTATATACCTAATCTAAGACTTGACTTAGTTGACTCGAAATTAAGATGTTCAATTGGCTTCACTTTGAGCATGTATAAAATATCTTCACAAGTTATTGGAGATAGGTTTGAACTAAATAAAACACTTGACTTGGAGTAATTAATCAGCAGACTAGATAGAAGACTGAACTTTTGAATTACATCCTTCAAGTACCTTTTGCTTCACTAAACAACAGACAATCATCCACAGTGAATAAGTGAGTAATAGACGGGTTATGTGCTGGTTTTACTTCTTTGATGAGCCCCTGATAATGTTTTTGATGATGTTGTAGTAATGAGGTTCAAACTCTCGGACTTGTGAAGATTAATTTAAAGATTTAATAAAATTATATATACAAAAATATTAACAAGATGAAGAGAGTTACTGGCACTCGGGATTCCACCAATTCTCACATTCATGCAGTTCAATATTTAATTCCGGACAATTAAAGCTCATAAAATAACAAACATCGACTCTAAATCTTTGCCAAGGTAGATTTTATAAAGAATTATATGTAAATCACAAGCATGACGCATCAAAAGTCCCTAAGACTAAGCATGCGACATCAAACGAAATCACAAATAATCGAGAAAAATCATAAATCAATTATAATAGTGCAAATAGTCATAAAGAAATTAAATAGAATTACCACATGGGTGAAAAACAGCTTCCTCCGTCGTCCCAGTGATGGGTTCTAGCTCCGCATATTGAAAACACGCTCAAAATTCATTTTTATTGCTCAAAGGGTGTTTACAAGGATGAAAATGGAGATGAAATAATAAAACAGTGAATGTGTGACCCACAGAAAGCGTCCATAATAAACGACACAGAAGAAGTGCTATTGTTACTGTAGCTCTAAGACCCCCACCTACGACCCACGCCTGTGAGTCTGTTTCACTGTTGATAAACGACCGTCCCTACGATTCTGTTCTTCGTGTTCTTGGTGTTCTTCATCATCAGCAGCAGCATAAGCAGAGTTTCATCAACTCTTGATTTCTCGCTCCTGAGCTCTCCTATCGACCCCAAACTCTCGACACCCTTTCTACTCAACCCCAGCAACCTATTTATAGCCAGCAGACCCATCGAATCTCGCTCATTTACTCCATATAATTCTCTTTAACTCGGCAGTAAAGAAAATATTTCTGGGAATATTTTCTTTCCTGTTTCATCTTCTCACGCGTTTTCAAGCCTCCAAATTATCATATTTAACTCCTTCACGCTCCAACAGGCTGTGAGGGTCTTCCATGCACGCACAAAACACGTTGAATCTTCTCCAAATCACGTGAAACCCGTGATATACACGAACTGCCCTGTTTTCAACCCGTGAATTGTTTAGCTGATTCTAGCCAATTCTGGTCGAACCAAACGCCCACAGTGTGTTTAATATGCCATATCACAACTATATACCAAAAATCAGCCATTGAATCTCCCTAGAACACGTTCAACAATTCGATCAAAAATCTGCAGAAGTGTTCTCCATTTTCCCGCCAAAAACAAAATTCAAATGGAGAAGATGACGTCCCCCTAATCCTGTACTGGGGTGCGAATAGAAGATGCCTTTTGGGGTGACCTGGGGTGCCCCTTAGTAATTGAGGTGCCCCTTATCCAACGGTGAGAGTCCGAATAACACGTGTCCTTCGGGGCTTTTACCAACTTTTCGAGCCGAATTTTCCAAAAAATGTTTATTTTCCAAAGGTGCCTACAAACACATGAAACACCAAAATTAGTACAAACTCGAGTGCCAACAATATATAGTATTGAGATCAAATTAAACACAAAAATGTGTCTATCAAATACCCCCAAACTTATTATTTGCTAGTCCTCGAGCAAAATTTATTTTTGAAAAGATAAAAAGACTACACTTAGCACGTGCAGCAGGCCGTTAAACCGCTAGGTGGCCCTAGCGGCGGAGTGTTGTCTCCGGAGGGTTTACCAGAGGTGTACCCACAAAACCTTTACTCCTAGTTGGTCACAAGTATCCAAAGAGCTATGAGGACATACATATTCTCAACCTATCTCCAAGTAAGTAGAATGCCAGAGAAATTAAAGGTGTCAGCTCTAAAGCTGACTGAAGAAAAGGGGAGACACATCCACACCACTGCTAGATAAACAGATATCCGCTACACAACTAGATAAACATTGTAAGATGCGTCCGCTGCTTTACATCTGGATAAGATTAGGAGAGAGATAAAAATGAGAGGGACATCTGCTACACAGCTGGACTAATTACGTGTGATGAGTTAAACCAGTGCTAGAAAGATTTTGTGCCAGATTGAAAGCAGACTAACAAAGCAACCAAAATGAATCTTTCTTCGACTCTCTCACAGTGCTCAGTAGAAACAACGCCTTCTTCGGTCTTCAATTGTTGATGATAAACTCTCGAACCTCATAGAACCTTGACAATTAACTCTTCTCTTCGATTTCTTGCTTGACTTATAAATTTCTTCTTCCCTATGCCTTATTGAACAAAAAGAACGTAATGATGTTTCATTTCATTTTATTTTATTTTTTCATTTTTCATTTATTTTTTCATTTTTTTTTTTCATTTTTTTTTTTTTTTTGAAAACAAAAAATTACAAGACAAAAATTTACATGGCCATGAGAAAAGGACTTTCAAAACTTGGATCTTCGCAACTTGTGATGTCTTGGTATCATGGATTCTAACAACTTATATCATTTGCTCTTATAACTTCAACTTTGATTTTTGAATTATTCTCTTCTATTGTTGCTTCTAAACCTAAAATGTCTTCAACTTTCTTCATAGATTTTGATGTCGCTCCGCTTGTTGATGATGATAAGTTTTACTGAGAGAGAGTCGCAATCCAGTAACTAAGACTACATTTTGAGGTTTCTTTGTCTTTCTGGCATTTCCCTGACCTACTTGCCTTTCCATCATGTATGGTTAGGTCCATCACGGTTACCCTCTAAAAGGAACAAGTTCTCTCCTGAATTTCAAGGATCTCAATGTCTTTTTCTCTAATGTCTCAATAAGTTGTTATCTCTAGCATTCCAATTTCTATCTTTTCGGTGAGAAACAGTATGTAAACTTAGCTAACCGGATACCATGTGACGCTAGAAGTTTCAAAAGTGCAACTAAAAAGTTTCTCCCATACCCCCAAACTTAAATCTAACATTGTCCTCAATGTTCTAAAGATAAAATTAAAAGCATATGATCAAGGAGAAATTTTTACCATTTCAAGCAAAAGAGTTAAGGAAAGATATTACCGTGTCGCATGAGATTGGGTTACCTCCCAAGAAGTGCTAAGTTTAAAGTCTTCAGCCAGACATCGGAAGGAATTAGTCACCTCATAGAATCAAAAAGTAACAGCCGAAATAACTGTGGGTCTTCAAAACCAAAAAGAGCTGACCAAAGGAAACTACAATAACCCAAGAGAGTGAACAAGGATAGCATGCCCTTATCTAGTTTCCTGATTAAGATATTTATATCTGATTGTGGTTCAGGTTCAGGTTCAGGTTCTAAGAAAGGGTCTAAATAAAATATTTTCATTGGTTGCGTTTCTTCATAGGTGGGATCCGAATCATTAGGTCCTAGAGTCTGGAAAAACTCAAATATGATCTTAGAAGCGCACAATAATAACCTAAATAACTGAGGATCCTCTAAGTCAATAAGATTTGACTTACAAAATTGACCACAATGAGAGTAGTGGTCACTCTTAAGCAAATGTGTCGATTCTAATTTCCTAAAGCATTTAGGTTTAGTCTCACAACTTAATATTCGACACATTTGAAATATAAACGTTCCCACATTTGGAAGAAAACTATTTGGCGGGAAAACAAAGTCAATCTGGGTATCATATCCTGGGCAAACCACATCAACCAGAGGATGGGTTTCTAACGACTAAACTTCTTCCTGGACATCATTAGGTTCGGGAAAATGAGTATGAAGGTAATCTTGTAAAATGGTCGAGGCAGAGATATCAAGTCCAAAATGAGGGATCTCTGTAAGAGCTAAAGGCATGGCACAAGGAGAATGATAATCACCCCCAAACTTAGATTTTTGGGTATCTCTAGATAGACTAGCTACAATTTCCTTAATTTCTAGATCATTGGAATCCTGAAAATAGTCAATTGCTTCTTCGAGGTTATACTCAAGTGACGCATCCTCACTCATATTTAATAGCTCTACGAGTTCATTTTCTTCGTCTAAGACTATTGTTTCTAAGTCGCTAGACTCTAAAACAACATTTTCGGAATAAACCCGATCCTCTAAAGCATTATCGGCTTCGTAATCAAAAGAAAAAACTACATCGTCTAAAACGGTGGTATCCCTAATCAAATCCTCGTCCTTTTGAATAGGTGAATAATCATAAAAATTATTTGGATTTGAACTAGAAATAATAGAATCATTATAAAGCTCAATTGGATTAATAGATTCCTGATCACTATGACTACACATTTCAGATTCTTCATTACTACTATCCTCATCATAATAGTACGAAGATGATTGAACCTCATCAAAACAAGTAGTGCTACCAATTCTAACCTTGTTATCTTGATTATGTAAATAACTATCTTCATTCTCAAGGGTATTATTGGATATACTATATTGGCAATTCAAGTAATTTCGAGCAATTCTTTCGTTCGTCTCAGCTATCCGCTCGAGGGATTCCTCTATAGAAAGTTCACTCATTATTGTAGTTCTTTCGTCTATAATTACACTATTCATCTCAGCTAACTTACGCGTCGACTCAGCTAACTCCCTGAGGGACTCTTCTAAAGGAGGAATAGGAACAGAGGGATCATAAAAAGGACTACTTTTCAATAGTTTGATTGTATCCTCTAGAGACGAAGAACTAGTACTATAATCTCCTTGCTCGTAAGACTGATGCATGTGTGGATAGTAATTGGGCTCACCAGGGTATGACCCATATCCTTCCAAAGGATGGCGTTCCCAACCATTATTCCCAACATGGTCATAAAAAGGATGATGTCCATATTCAAATTCAGGTCGATACTCATTGAATTGGCTTCTATCATACCAGTTCGACATTCTTAATTGCAAGGGAATTCTACACAATCACAAACAAGGCTGACTTGACCAAATCAAACCTATAGAATCTAGCAAACAAAAAGCATGATGGCTCCACTTAGATTGTTTTCTAGACCAGCTTATATTCCTTCGAAAAGGAATTCGTTACGATTTGAGCACACCCCTCTGGAATCAATCCGAGCTAATGTAAGTTGAATCGAGGTGAGGAAAGCTCAGTGGAGCTTTGATACCCAAAGCCTCACCGGTATTACAAGGCGGCGCAGTCACGCATTCAACTTACAGAAACCATCAAGAACTTTGAAGTATGCTTAAAAGAGTAACCAATATTTTTCGAAAGATTTTCCTACCAAGCTCGTTACCCTATCGGTCTCGTTCTAATCAAATTTTAAGCTTGGGTTCGCATTAGGTTTCGTTTACCTAATGCGGACAAGAAGGGAACGGTGATGAAATCCGAACCCTTATCTTATATGGCCAGTTCTTGCCCTTTACTAGGAAATTAAAACAGCCGGTTCAGTCCTCAACATATAATCACCTTAAGGCAGACAGTAAACCTGCTGACACGAGATTCGCGGGTGTTTAGAAGTTTACCTCCCGTACCAGACGGGAGAAGAACCGCTGTAGTCGACTCGGGCCACTGGCTCCGGTGTCAGTGTGCGAACCCGAGGGGCCGAGACGATATTGTAATCGTCGTCCTTCCCTGCAAAAAGTTTATATTTAATTTTTATTTTTTTTATATAACCCTTCCGTAGGGTTTAAAATTAAAATAAATTGTCCAAATTCCAGTCCAATGAAAAGAAATACAAAAAAAATAATAATAATAATTACAAAAATAAAATAAAAATGGAAAGTCTCTTAAAAAAAAATAATTCTCTCTTTTTCTTTTTTTTTCTCTCTTTTTTCTTTTTTTTTTTTGCTTTGTCTTTTTCCTTCTCTTTTAGATTTAAGCTTTGATTCCAAGGTCTTTTGTATCCAACTTCAAACTTGTAATACAAAGACACAACCAAAGAGCCGTAAAAAGAACAAATGGAATAATAAAAAATAATAAAAACCTAAAAATTCTACCTAAGCACAAATCCGCGTCGGCGGCGCCAAAATGATAATGTTTTTGATGATGTTGTAGTAATGAGGTTCAAACTCTCGGACTTGTGAAGATTAAATTTAAAGATTTAATAAAATTATATATACAAAAATATTAACAAGATGAAGAGAGTTACTGGCACTCGGGATTCCACAAATTCTCACATTCATGCAGTTCAATATTTAATTCCGGACAATTAAAGCTCATAAAATAACAAACATCGACTCTAAATCTTTGCCAAGGTAGATTTTATAAAGAATTATATGTAAATCACAAGCATGACGCATCAAAAGTACCTAAGACTAAGCATGCGACATCAAACGAAATCATAAATAATCAAGAAAAATCATAAATCAATTATAATAGTGCAAATAGTCATAAAGAAATTAAATAGAATTACCACATGGGTGAAAAACAGCTTCCTCCGTCGTCCCAGTGATGGGTTCTAGCTCCGCATATTAAAAACACGCTTAAAATTCATTTTTATTGCTCAAAGGGTGTTTACAAGGATGAAAATGGAGATGAAATAATAAAACAGTGAATGTGCGACCCACGGAAAGCGTCCATAATAAACGACACAGAAGAAGTGTTGTTGTTACTGTAGCTCTAAGACCCCCACCTACGACCCACGCCTGTGAGTCTGTTCTTCGTGTTCTTGGTGTTCTTCATCATCAGCAGCAGCAGAAACAGAGTTTCATCAACTCTTGATTTCTCTCTCCTGAGCTCTCCTATCGACCCCAAACTCTCGACACCCTTTCTACTCAACCCCAACAACCTATTTATAGCCAACAGACCCATCGAATCTCTCTCATTCACTCCATATAATTCTCTTTAACTCGGCAGTAAATAAAATATTTCTGGGAATATTTTCTTTCCTATTTCATCTTCTCACGCGTTTTCAAGCCTCCAAATTACCATATTTAACTCCTTCACGCTCCAACAGGCTGTGAGGGTCTTCCATGCACGCACAAAACACGTTGAATCTTCTCCAAATCACGTGAAACCCGTGATATACACGAACTGCCATGTTTTCAACCCGTGAATTTTTTAGCTGATTCTATCCAATTCCGGTCGAACCAAACGCCCACAATGTCTTTAATAGGCCATATCACAACTATCTACCAAAAATCAACCATTGAATCTCCCTAGAACACGTTCAGCAATTCGATCAAAAATCTGCAGAAGTGTTCTCCATTTTCCCGCCAAAAACAAAATTCAAATGGAGAAGATGACCTCCCCCTAATCCTGTACTGGGGTGCGAATAGTAGATGCCTTTTAGGGTGACCTGGGGTGCCCCTTAGTAATTGAGGTGCCCCTTATCCAACGGTGAGAGTCCGAATAACACGTGTCCTCCGGGGCTTTTACCAACTTTTCGAGCCGAATTTTCCAAAAAATGTTTATTTTCCAAAGGTGCCTACAAACACATAAAACACCAAAATTAGTACAAACTCGAGTGCCAACAATATATGGTATTGAGATCAAATTAAACACAAAAATGTGTCTATCAGCCCCTCCAATTGAGCACGTTGAATTAACCTGCTGAAGCCTTCTATTCACATTTAAGAATTTGTTCTCGAGACTGCTGAAACATCATGCTGTTATAAAAATCATACAAATCAGTTAACTTATTTTCGATTACCTGGATAATATGCTGGTCACATTTTGAATCCATAGGTGCTTGTAGTTGAGCTTTTATTTGAGAAATATAGGATTGGCATTGGTCCAAAAGTTACCACGCATTTGGTGCCGAACTTGGACGGCTGAGATTTGCATCTGAGAAGGAAGGGTGGCCGTCGATTGTTGCGACCCTTCGTTTGGAAGCCAGCGACATGGAGGCATGGCTTTGGTGCGGAGGTGTGGATGGCATGACATGCCATTGGCACTATGGTGCGGCTGGAATGGTTCGTATGCATTTGGCGCGGAGATGTGGCTGTCATGGCATTTGGAACGGTGGTGCGGCTGGCATGGTTAGCATGCCTTTGGCGTGGAGATGTGGCTGGCATAGCATTCCATTGGCACGATGGTGCGGCTGGCATGGTTGGCATGCCTTTGGCGCAGAGATGTGGCTGGCATGGCATGCCATTGCCACGGTGGTGCGGCTGGCATGCCTTTGGAGCGGAGATGTGGCTGGCATGGCATGCCATTGGCACGGTGGTGCGGCTGGCATGGTTGGCATACCTTTTGCGCGGAGATGTGGCTGGCATGGCATGCCATTGGCACGGTGGTGCGGCTGGCATAGTTGGCATGCCTTTTGCGCGGAGATGTGGCTGGCATGGCATGCCATTGGCACGGTGGTGCACATGGCATGGTTGGCATACCTTTGGTGCGGAGATGTGGTTGGCATGGCATGTCATTGGCACGGTGGTGCGGCTGGCATGGTTGGCATGCCTTTGGCCCGGAGATATGGCTATTATGGTTTCGCGTGTCGAAACCCTAGTTTAAAATATGTGGCATGCGTGATTGGCACGTTTGGCTAGCATGCGCGGATGGCATGTGCAGGGATGATGCCAGTCAGTACCGAGGGCTCTGTCGTGGAGCATGGCATATAAAAAAGATACCCCAGTAATTTTACGCAGACATGTTAAATGGTTCAATAAATGTGCTAGTTGCGACATTATTACTCAAGTGTGACGTCACTGTCTGACTAAGGTTTCACAATTTTAACCGTAAGCTAAAAACCACCATAAACAACTCCTTAAAAATGAACCATCATTTGGGCTATACCCAAAAAGTTTGGGGCACACATATGGATGACTCTAACTAGTGTGGGGTGATAAGGGGTGTCTAATGAGTGGTTAAGTTATTTAGATACCCTTGATTATTTAATTAATCTTTGATATTAATTTTTTTTTAGTTTATTTTTAATGGAAGGATCCACCAGGGGCATATTATTAAGATTCAAAAAGGAGAAAATATTACAAAGGATCAGTTGGTAGCCTAGCCACAAGCCGGGCACTAATACCTTTCTGAATAACCAAACTTAATCTATGAAAAAGAAAACTACCATGACCACTGCTAGCATCAAGGTTAGCCAGGCAATTCTTAACCCTCTTCAAAAGCACTACAAAATCCTCACCAAGTTCACCTAAGGAAGTCAAAGCCAAAACACCCAGTCCATATCCATGAGATGTGCATATATCCAAATATTTGGTACGTTTACAAGAAACTGCATTGGAAATAGCTTGACCAGGTATGAATGCAATCCCAGCCGCGGTAGTGAAAGGTGAAACACCAGTAACATCAAAGCACACATCTTGCCCATTCTCCCATCCATAAACAAGGATGTATGCAGGCTTCAAGGCTTTGCCATTCGAAAGAAGGCCCAAGGATACTTCTTTTCTAGCATGCACCATAACATATATCAGCAACAACATCTCTAACAATATCATGACGATACTTGAGCCCGATCTCACTGGCGCAATGAATCGTATGATCGCCAAAAATGTCAATATCTCGCTTACAACATGAACACAAACCACCCTTTGGAAAAAGCGGGACATAGAGTCGATAACACAAAACAATTCTAACCTGCCTTGGCCCAATATTCTGTTGAAGCACACTAATTGGTACCGCCAAGAGGTACTCTTGCGCATGTTTCATTCTGTTGACTGCCATAAAACCGAGTCTCTTTCAGACATGACGAATTAGCTCTGTATTTTCTTCTTCACAGCACCAAAGTATATAACTGCCAGGGTATGCATGGATGGGGGGGGGGGGGGGGGGGGGAGGGATTTTCTCCAAGTCTGGAGGAGGAAGGTAAATCACAAACCTGAATAAAAGTCTGTAAGGCTTGCTGGTATGTGTGACCATTCTCACAACAAGAGGATTACATGTCATTAAGTATTATATTCTACACGGACCTAGTCTGATTCTGAGAAGCGAGATAGCAATAATTTCTTGTGTCTGACATTGTATAAATCCCCAAACCACCATATTTAATAGGTAAAGTGGAGATACGTTGCTGCAAAGGGCCAAAGCCATCTCCATCTCCAGTCACAAGGTGCCTCAAAAATAGCATAAGATGATTATCAAAAATATCAGTACCTTGTTGAAGCGCCAAAGGCCTGATGGTGCGCATTGTAAAGTGTAACTTAGAAACACCAGCAATCACGTAAAAGGAGAAATTCCCACTGGGATCCTTAAGTTTCTTAATGGAAGTCATAAGCTGGATGGTTTTGTTAACTCTAGTAACAACCATATCACTACAAAATTTTATTCTGCACAGACCTAATCTGATTCTGAGAAGCGATATAGCAATAATTGCTTGTGTCTGACATCGTATAAATCCCCAAACCACCATATTTAATAGGTAAAGTGGAGATACGTTGCTGCAAAGGGCCAAAGCCAGCTCCATCTCCAGTCACAAGGTGCCTCAAAAATAGCATAAGATGATTATCAAAAATATCAATACCTTGTTGAAGCGCCAAAGGCCTGATGGCGCGCATTGTGAAGTGTAACTTAGAAACACCAGCGCAATTATGTAGGAGCAATTCCCATTGGGATCCTTAGGTTTCTTAATGGAAGTCATAAGCTGGATGGTTTTGTTAACTCTAGTAACAACCATATCACTACAAAATTATAGATCAAGACTAGTAGGACCTCCAAGAAGCTTTACATCATCAACGGGTCTACCAATTTCGGTAGGAAACATGCCTTCAGTGAATCTCCTAGCATCAACAGTTGGCCAAAACACTTTTATCTTCTTGATGTTAAGATGCATCCCTCTAAGCAAACCTTCAGACTGTATGAGCTTTAAAGCCTTGGCCACCTCCACAGTGTCCTCAATAATAGTGCCATCATCTAGGTACCACGCATGTAAATCTAACTTGCATTGCGAAGCTATGTTTTTCACCAAGAGATGGAGCATGAGGGGAAAAAAGGAGGGGACCAAGTGGGTCACCTTGTTGAACGCCTTGCGTAGAGGATAGGATGAAACTGTCATAATAAAGTAGCGCAGGTTTTGCGTAGCAAAACTCAACCCATCTTGAGATGTCTGGACACAGTTCTCTAACTTCTTGGATAAGACTAGACCTATCTACCATTTTCAAAGTCCATAAGAAGCATTGTCATATTAGAAGAGGTACCTTTCAACTCAAGCTAATTGTTGACAGCATGCAAAATACCTTCACTACCGCAAGGAATGCCAACCCCAAATTGAAAATCACCCAAATAAGAAGTCATTTCTTTGCACACAGAAGCAACAACGAGTTTCGACACTAACCTCCTCTGAAAAAGCGGGGGTCTAACAACCTCACCCAATATTTCGCTTAGCAATATGTATGGACTAACTCCAATATACTTTCAAGAGAATCAACTAGACAGTCAGACTCAATCTTAAGAAAAGTATATCAAGGAGTTATATCTCAATCTCTCAATTCAATCCGCAATCAAACAAATAATAATTTATGAGCCCGATTGAATATAAGAGAGATAACTTGAACAGTACCAAAGACCAATGTTCAAGGATCAATCAATTTCAATCAACAACCAAAGGTTGGATTTTCGAATTGATTGATTCAACACACAACCCGTGATATTTCAATTATATAACAAAATATAATGCAGAAAAGAAATAACACAGACACCAGAAGTTTTGTTAACGAGGAAACCGCAAATGCAGAAAAACCCCGGGACCTAGTCCAGATTGAACACCGCACGGTATTAAGCCGCTACAGACACTAGCCTACTACAAACTAACTTCGGCCTGGAATGTAGTTGAAACCCAATCAATCTCACGCTGATTCAAGGTACAGTTGTGTTCCTTACATCTCTGATCCCAGCAGGATATTACACACTTGATTCCTTTAGCTGATCTTACCCACAACTTAGAGTTGCTACGACCCAAAGTCGAAGACTTGATAAACAAATCCATCTCACACTGAAAAGTCTATAGGAATAGATAAATCTGTCTCCTATATAACTACCTACGAGTTTTTGTTCCGTCTTTTGATAAATCAAGGTGAACAAGAACCAATGGATATACCGTACTTATATTCCCAAAGAACATCCTAGAAATATCAATCACCTCACTATAATCTTAATCGATTAACGAAATAAGATATTGTGGAATCAAAAAAGATGAGACGAAGGTGTTTGTGACTAATTTTCTATCTTGACTATCGGAGATATAAATCTCAAGCCAATCTTACGATTGCACTCAATCACGATAGAAACAACAAGATCGGATTACTCAACTACAGAGAAAATAGTTGGGTCTGGCTTCACAATCTCAATGAAGTCTTTAAGTCGTTAACCTACAAGGTTTCTTGAAAAAACTAAGGTTAAAGGAGAATCCACTCTAGCTTATACAACTAGTATCACACAAGAGGTGTGGGGATTAGGTTTCCCAGTTGCTAGAGCTCTCCTTTATATAGTCTTTAAATCAGGGTTTGCAATCTAAGTTACTTTGGTAACAAAGCATTCAATATTCTTAGATGAAAACCTAATTAGATTCAAGCTAATATCTTTCAACCGTTAGATCGAACTTAGCTTGTTATACACAAATGAAATGCACCTTCATTTAGGTTTGAGTAACCGTACCTAAACATGCACACGTAGTTGGTTCAACAATAGTTAACTAATGGTTAGCCATATGAACACTTTCATATCAACCTTATTCATCTTCAACATAACTAGTTCAAATGACTCAAATGAACTAGTTAGAGAGTTGTTCAATTTATTAGATCTCATAGAAGTATACAAGACACAATCGAAGCAAAATCGATTTTGATTCACTCGAATCGATTCATGAACATTATAGCCATGGTTTGCAAAGATTGCATTCCTTATTATATAAATGTTTTAGTTCATGAATAAATCGATTTTAGAAAGTAACCTACCTAAGTATGCGAACGGGTACGCGTACTTAAGTAACCTAATTGAGTTTGTTTTTCACTTTCAAACTCTAGCAGAAATTCACGGACGTGAACTTTTCGCCAGTACGCGTACGGGTACACATACTTTGGGTTTCCGGTTTTGGACTTATACACAAATGTGAGAACACACTATGTTTATATCCAAAGATGGTTACATGTTCTAAACTCTCATTTCAATCATTGAAATTTTCTTAGAGGATGTTATATATTTGTTATTCACAAACTATTTTTCATCAAACGATTTTCAAGTTATTGAAATAATCAACATGACTTTTGTCACGAGTAAAGATGAACTTGGCCAAAGCGAAAGCTTACCAACACATATTTCGGGAAATAAATAAGCGAGATAAACTCGGCTCAAAATAGCAAATATGTATAATCGAAGTCTATATAGCTATACGATTTTTGTCTTAAAATAAGAGATAGAGTAGATAGACTTTTGAGTGATAAATAAGTTCAAGTCTCCACATATCTTTTTGTCGATGAAGTTCCACAAGTTCCCTGAGTAATTTTTCGTCTTCATATGATGAACACCGTGGAGTTTAGAGCTCAACTACACTTACTATCCTAGTCCGAGACTTAGCTATAAGTAAACTAGAAATCAAGACTTATAGTTTTGGCAACTAAACTTGACAAACAAGCTTGAGATAACAACACTTGCGACTTCGACCGAGCAGTGCTCTAACATCCTCCATATAGTACCAAATGTGATTGGTCTAATGCCTCCACCAGGCTTCAAAAGAGGAGTTAAAGGAGCGCTAGCCAAATATTCACCCAAGACAGCAGGGAACTTACCCGTAAGCCATAGATTAACGACCCCAGAAATGGAAGAAAGCAACTCATCAGCCACAACAGCCACAAATCCACTCATGACATCTAAAATATGCTGAGCGCGTAAACCATCCTTGCCACAAGAAGTCCCTTTGGGGAAACTTTTAATTTCACCTAAAACAACCTTATAATCGACAGTGATAGCATCAACAGTAATAGCACCAGCTGGTAAAGATGGTGGCAGGGCCTGGGGATGTTTTTCTTGTAGCTCAGATAAAGTATCATCATTGCATGGGCAACTCCGTTAGAAGACAAGACGCGTATAACAGCCGTGTAATGACCATATTCCATTTTCCTTCTACAGGCAACCAAGTTCGCAGCTTCCTGGTTGTTCTTCTTGTCATTCTTGTCCTTCTGTAAACGAAATTTCCCACGGCTTGGATACTGCAAAAATACTATGAATCAAAGAAGACCAACCATTGGGTTCTTTCCAGGCGTTAAGAGCTTGGTTTATAGAGGCAATCTGGAGTTTCTTCAGAGCTTCTCTTGGGACGATAAAGTCGAAGAGTACAGATGGGCAACAGTAGAAGTTCAAGCCAAGGGGAAAGAGCCGTAGGATTTGCACTTAATCTACAGGGATGAGGGATGCTTGAGACGGTAACAAACTGTCTCTTCAAGACAGCGTAAGTCCAAATATAGGAAACTAAAACCCCCGTATCCTGTAGCTTTCTCAAAAACTCCACCAACGTGAACCACTCCTGTGTCACTGCCAACATCCGGTTTCTCAACACCATAAATAAGAAATTTAACAGCATTATCGTACAATGGCGCATCCACAACCTCACCAACATGATCCGAGCAGCTTTTCTCCCAAGCATGAATGCGCATGCATTTCGTACACAACCACATTCTCAATTTCAATAAAAATTTCTCCCAAGCAGCAAAGACATGGGGTTTATTAAAGATTCTTTTCCTGCACAGTTCTGTATTGTCAACTGAGACGAGATGTCTATCCTGGACATGCCTATAGAAAGAGGCTTTAGCATAACCATTTCCATTACCACCATCACCACATTTCTCAAACCATTTAAACGGACAATGATAGAAATCATCGAGATCAGTTTCGTCCTCTAAAGAGAATTGGGTCGAAAAGGATTGCCATGATATTGAAGGTTGAGAAACTGCATTGTCATGAGACAACGTAGATGCTGGTTTAGATGAAGATGAAGGATAAGGTATGATGGGCGTAGAAGATATGGAATGAGATCTTGTTTTTCGTATAGTTTCTCAGTAAAACCATGAAAGAGAAGAAGGCCTTGGCGCACAAAGAACAACAATAATGGCAGCAATTTAGGTATCCAAAGAAAGGTAAAAATCCAACAAAAAAGATGAGGATTGGGAGGAAGAACTTCTGTGAAGAAATCACAGGAAACTACCGGAGAATGATCCCGGTTTTCAGTCGCCGAGAAAATCCCCAGAGCAGCCTCTAGCAATTTACTTTTTATTGTTATTATTTAAAAAAATATTTTTTTTTCAATTTTTTTTCCTTTCTTTATTTTCTTATTGCAATGAATTATTTTTTAGGACAATTACATAGCAAGGTTCGGATAACAATAGAATCAAATTATCAGCCGAACTTCTAAGTTCGGATATTTCATTTTTTTTATCGGATCTGCCAAACCTAGGTATGTTTTCACAAAGCCCAAATTCGGCCGACATATTATCAGCCGAACCTACGTATGTTTTGAAAAAACTTAGGTTCGGCATATCACTTGTCAACCGAACTTAGGTTCGTAAATTAACAAAAAAAATTGAAAAAAAATTAGGTTCGGCATATCACTTGTAGGGCTGCACATGGGACGGTACAGTCCGGGTTTCCTATGAACCCGATACTTGTACCTGGAGTTGACCGGGTCTTCATTTTGAGGACCGGTACCTGTACATGTACCTGGACCTGTACTTGTAACACCGGTCCGGTACAAGTCGGTACCGGGTTTTTACCCACTGCAGTTATGTCTCCATCTAAACTCATTGATACTAAAAAAAATGTCCAAAATTCCAAATCCATTACATTGGTTAATCAATTTAAGAGATAATTTTGATCAAGTACTGAATCACAATGAAATAAATTCACACTTTTATGTGTATTCAACAATATCAAGAGATAACAAAATCCATTACAGTAATTAATCAATCCATTAGAGCACAAACCCATCTATCCTCATCTCATGAACACCACAAATCCATCTCCACCTGAATCAAATTTCAATTTCATACACAACCCAACCTGTATTTCCTGCTTGACTTCAAATTCGTAGCCAAACCTTTCAATTTTATACACAACAACATCATTCTTCCATTGCAGCAACAAGCCAGCATCAACAAACCCCAAATCTCCCAGAAATAGAATCACAAACCCTACCATGCGATTAGAGATGGTGAAGAAGAAGAAGTGGTCATAGATCTAAAATCAATTGAACAATTTAAATAGACATGCAATTAATTGAACAAACCCTAAATTAGATGAATAAATTTTTACCTTGACTTGTTGTTGTTTATTGAATATTCAAGAGAAGTAAATCAGTTGCTGATTTTCTTCATTGATGGTAACTGGTAAGTGGTGGTGGTGGTGAAGAAGAAGGTGGTGCTGATGATCAGATCAACTGGTTTTTTTTTAATTCACAACAATAATTTCACCTGGCATAGTAGTGGTGAAGAAGAAGGTGGTGGTGGTGATTCTGGTTAAAAATACGTGAACCATGGATTGTTCTTCATCCTTCAGTTGAGAAAACAAGAAAAAGAGGCAAGTAGAAAAAGTGAATGAAAGAAAGAACGAGTGAATGAGTTATGTTCGATAGATTATAAGATGCTATGAATACCTAACATCAGTGGCTAGGATTCTGTAATCTGGATGGTTATTTTACACCGGGTTTCTGGGTCCGGTTCTGCCGGGAATAGAGTTAGAACCGGTACCTGTACTCATATACAACCGGTTCTTCCCAGTCCCTATCCCGTCTAGTCCGGTTCCGGACCGGTTTTTTCGGTTCCTTACCGGTACAGGTAAAATAGACCGGGTCTTGTGCAGCTCTAATTACTTGTCACCCAAACCATAGCCATGAGATACGCACTTGTCCAAGTATTTAGTGCGTTTTCGCGAAACAACACTAGAAATAGCTTTGCCTAGAACAAAAGAGCGAGTACCTTCACCTGTGAAAGGAGAAACCCCTGTAACATCCATGCAAACATCTTGACCATTTTCCCAGTTAGGGGAACTTGGGGATGATACTTTATGTTTTTTCAAGCGTATGAAGAATTGTTTAGTTAGCAAGGATGTTAGTAGTGGTTTTGGTAGTTTTATTTTTCATAGATTAGATATTGATGTTCAAAAGGGTGTTGGTGCCCATCTTGTTTTAAGAAAATAATTAAAAAACATAAATGATAAGGATATTTTTGCCATTGTAAAAATGCTAGATAAGGGGCACTACATAAACACTATTAAACATTCTGATTTTGTCCTATTCTATATGCCCCATACTTTTTAGGTATGTCCCAAATGATGGTTTTTAAAAATAGATTTAAATTAATAACCGAACCAACAATCGGATGAGACTGAATCTGCAGATTGACAGAGGCTTTTTGCAATATATTTCTTATTTCCAAAAAAAAAAAAAAAACAATCAGAATTGTTTGCACAAACCCAAGAAAAGCTTATTATGTGACTAACCAACTCGATCAATTGCTACTATACTTGATCCACATGGATTTGCCACAAGCCCAACTGTAAATAGATACACACTTACATGAATTAATTTGTTAGTCGTGTCTCCACGCTGTAATTCCACTTGAACAAAAGAAAAACATTGCACAAAAATAATGTAATGGCCTCCACATTGGTGATGGAGGGTTGCTTGGCGAAACTGTGAAAGCTGCTTTCCAACCAACAAGCAAAAGTTTTACAGATTTCCCCACTGCTACGCCTAAAATAACAATTCTTTTTGTAGTTTCCTAGAAAAGAAAAAGAAAACATATCTGCTGCTTTTGAATTGAAAACATTGTTTTGTAAGCACTAGAAAAACATTTTTTTCCCACTGATTATCTGTTGATTGCACATTTAGTATGGGATTGGACTTTGAGTCAACCGACAAAAACTAACGACTTCAGGACAGAGAAGCATGTGACTCAATCGAGTGGATCCATCCATTTTAGTTAACAGAATAATACAAACGAAAATACAAAAATGCCCAGAGATCTTAAAAATCCAACATCAATCCCTTCGCTTGGATTCGATTCATTTCGCCCGTGCAGCAGCATCGCAGACGAGGAACAGCAGCCAGCCGTGTAAAACCGGAGGGGAAAAAAGGCAACTTTTACAGTACTCATTTTCACCTGTTCAACAAACATTAATATTTCTTTTTTCCGAATCAAATCAAACAAACATTAATATTTAGAATGAGTATATGCTTATAAAAAAAAGAAAAAAAAGAAGAATGAGTACATCATTTTTTTTTTACCTTTTACGATACTCATTTTTTTATCTAATATAACTATGCTTCAAAACAAAAAAGAGTACATCATTTTCTTACTTTTATCTAATATAACTATTATGTGTTATGATTTTTGAGAGTTTTTTTTTTTTTGAGAATTTTCTTTGTAACGGAAATGAAACTACACTAGTCAAACACTTCTACAATGGGGATTGCAACGCTGCTGAGTGATTTCATACTCAATACTACAGAAAAAATCAACACTTTCATTTTTGAAAGTATGAAAAGTTGGCAAGGTCGACAAAAAAATACACTGCCGACCATAGGATATTTGACATACAGAGAAAAATGTTACAAATGCATAATTAGTCGGCAACATAACCTGCTGACTAAACTATAGTTGTCAAGGTATAAGGATGAATACCGTGACGACCCTGTAAATGCTTATTTCAGAGATGAAAAGTCGTCACGATATTCAACCTAGGAAGATAACGACTAATACTAGTCGGCAAGGTCGACAAAAAAAATACCCTGCCGACTAATACTAGTCTGCAAGGTCGACTAAAAAAATACTCTGCCGATTAATATTAGTCGGCAAGGTTGACAAAGAGATACCCTGCCAACTTTTGATAAAAATGTGGAATCACAAGGGATTTGAGATTGGGTACGATTTTGTACCCAATTTCACAATCTGTATGTTTTTTTGTTTCGTTTCGATTCTACTTTTTTTTTATTTCATCATGTATGGTTAGAGTTTTAAAGAGATTTTGAAAATTGTTTTGATAGGTTTTAGTTTTGGTTGAATTCATGAATTAATAGTAAGGGCAATTTGGTCTTTTAATGTTTTTAAGACACCCCTTAACACACAATCTTGGATGGGTTTAAAATTGGTATACCCCAATTTGGCCAGGTTATGAATCATAGAGAAATTGAACGTGAAATTTTCAATACAAGTGGAGTATGTAGGATATATGAGATGTTCAGTCGACTCTCTTACATTACAGGACATATGAGTTTTTTCGGACCTCGTGGGATAAGAAAGAAAATCGGTTCCTTCATTTGGGGTACAAGTGAGCAGAAAAGGGAGGAGATTAAAGGCCATGGTGAACTGTTGAGTGAACAACTGTAAGCTTCGCTTCCCTACAGTCTTAGGTACCACACCGAGGGACATGCCTTGAAGCAAATGACGGGAACAAACGAGTGAACAAGTGTCAGCTTCGCTTCCCTATAGGTACCGCACTAAGGGACAAGCCCTGAAGCGAAGGACGGGAACAAACGAAATTAATGTGTTCCAATTTCTGACCTTGTATCGATCATTCCCCCGACCCAACACACACACAAGGTACATCTCGCAACTATGGGCCGTTATAACTATCCAAGATTGTTAGACACCGGAAAATACTAGTTTTTTCCAAAGTTATTGCGTACTCTCTACTTTTGGCGCCCATTATTTTACCTAATATGTGACACCAACTTAAACCTGGATCTAGATTAACTAGTAATGGCGCGGCATATAAGTGGGGCAAGAATTTTGTGTTAGATAGAATAAAAAAACCAAAAACACAAAGAAAATGCGATACCTCAGTATAATTAAAAAAAAGGAAAAGAGAGTCTAAACACTAAGAAAATGTTTTTATATCGAAGATTTTGACTTCAACTCTCATTATAAATAGAGGATCAATGCAAAAAAAAAAAGTTTCTAAGGGTGACTCTTGTGGAGGAAAGAAGTTGGATCAAAGGGAATGGAAATCGTGATGTAATGTTTGGTTCTTTTTTTATCCATTCGAAAGCGGGGAATGTTATAATGAAGATTGACATAAGCGTGGATGAAATCTTCATTGAAAAAAAGTAGAAAAACGAAAATTAAATCCCCGCTCATCCACTTTTTATTAGAAAAAATCTAATAGAATATATTTTCTCCAAATTCTGGGTTCACCTTTAGTATTTTATATTTGGCGCAAGGATTTGATCCTCTCCTATACCAAAGTTCTCTCGCTCACCGCCAAACTCAGGTGTTTCCCCACCCTACGTGGCACCATTGTATATGTAGTAGGGGAACGTTCCATAAGAATCACCTCACACTTTTTTCGTTAAAGCTTTTGTTTAGATAAAATTTATTCGCGTGTTATTTATGTTTGTGTTTTTATTACGATTTGAAATTCGAAAATAAATGAATCTTAGCTTTAAAACATTCCATGAACCATGTTTATCACCGTCTTTGGAGTGTCTAAAAATTAGTATTCATATTCGAGCTCATCACTGAAAAAATCGTTTTTATAATGGTGTACGCATTTACATTCTCTTTTAACATCTACATTGTATTGCAAAATATCAATTTTAGCTTCGAAATATTTCATGGATCGCTTTTTCCCCGCATTTGAACTGTCTAAAGATTGATCATTAAAAAAAATTTCCCCCAATGTTATATGCATTTGCATTCTCTTTTAAAATATACATTGTAATGCAAAATCTCAAACTATTTCTGATAATACTAAAACATGTGGTTAACGAATTAATCAAAAAACTGTGTAGATTTTTTTTTTTTTTTGTTCTTACTATGGGAGCAAGTTCATGGTTAGTAATTGTTACACATCTGATCGTAGTGCTGTAATTTTATTAGTTATTGAAAGGAAGAAGAATGAAATACCTACAATTTTTGGTTTGGTAGACTAATTCCTTTTTTTAGTTATACAAGGAAACAAAAAGTAAATGTTAGAGCATCGCCTCGGTCAAACTCACAAGTTTTGGTATATCAAACTTGTTATAAAATTTAGTTGATCAAAACTACATCTTGATCTATAGTTTATTATGGTCAGTCTCAGACTTGGAATAAAGCATGGTAGTTGAGTATCCTAATTCACCAATCGATCCTGAAGATTGAAGACTGAAGAACAACAAATAAATTTATGGAACTTCATAAAAAAAGGTACGTGAAGACTAACTATCCTATTTACTCATATTATTTATCATTCCATCTACTGAAACATGTTGCATGACTTTAGTATTATGATGAACATTTCAACGAAGAAATATAGAGTAGCAACTCTTGCTTGGTAAAACTCGAATCTTAAATTCAACCAATATAGAACTTATCGCATAGTAGATTGAGATCAATTTATTATTTGACATATCGCAATTTGTGTATTAAGTTTACTAGGAGTCACCAAGTTAGTTTTATGTTCACACTTCACAGGTTGATTTGCTTTGTACGCGAACTTAAACTCGTAAATAAATAGATCTGATCAATTGTTCTCTAATTAACTCGCATACACGAACTGATTTGGTCAGTTTTCCAACTGGTTGATTTTGAGATGTTACTGGATACTTTTTAATTTTCCAGGAACGAACTGGTTGATTTTAAGAGGTTTCTGGATACTTTTTATAACTTGAGTACATGAATTGATTTAGACATGTTGCGAAATTATCAATATAAAAGGTTCTTGAACTCCGAGAAGACAAAATGTTCACAAACTCTTTTGAACAGTTCATGAGCTGTTTTAGTCTTGGGAGTTATTGAACTCCACTTATGCTTGAACACGTAAGAAAGACTTAACAATTGTCCTTGTGTTAACCACTTGGTGCAAAAAGTTTATTTTAACTAATATGCGGTTCCACATCTTTTTTATAATTCAAGGCAAACTTCTCACAAGCTTATATGGTCATTATATATGGAGAAGTTAAGCTTGCTTGGTACCAGAGTAATTCGTAAATATGGAAACAAGTTCATGAGCTCATCTTTGTTGTAAGCTACATACACACGTTGATTATTATATATATAGGACTCTCTGCATGATAGAATCTCAATCATGGCTCTTTTATTCCCTAGTTGCGGCTAGAGTCGTCCTATAAAGACCTAGGTTTACTCGTGAAATTTTTTTAGTTACGAATTTTGAAGCCTTCACTAAGGGATTTGTGAAGCCCGATCAAACTATCTTTTACCTAATAGTTCATGATATCCGAATCTTGTTCTTATTGATTATTGTATTTCTCGATCTATAGATAAAAATCACAAGTACTCTTCGTCTCAGACTTTCTGATCCACATAATAAATATCTAGACTCTTCTTTGATTTATTTGGATTGTTCTTATGATGCGATACTGATCTAGGCTTCTCTTCGACAAGAGTGTAACTGTTCCATATCCTTGAGGGTAGCTAGACTTATTTTATTACAAACATATTGCCAGACCCTGATTGAAATATATATAAAGAGAATAAATAGGCTATTTGTTAGAGTCAGATTATTTAAAAAAAATCACTTAGGTTGAAGCGATTCTGAGGGATGTAAAGGACGTTAGTTAAGAGAATCTAATGTGTCGGGTCTTGCGAGATCCAAAAGACATCAGAATTACGACTGAAGCTTAATTACCCGTAGAATCAATTCGGTCTCAACTACATTCCAGTCCGAAGTATGATAATAGGCTAGTATCTATAGCGGCTTAATACAGTTCGTTGTCCAAAGCTAGACTAGGTCCATGATTTTTCTGCACATTGCAGTTTTCTTCGTTAACAAAAATTTTGGTGTCTATATTATTTTTTTTCCGCATTATATTATTTATCTCCATGATAAAAATATCACAAATAGTACGTTAAACAACCTCAATAGTTTTTAAGCTCAAACTGTAAAGAATCTACAAGATTTGCTATACTGAATTCTTGTCTTGAAAACTTGTTTACAAATCAGGTAGATGATCTTTATTGTTGATTTATACTTATTGATACAGTTTTCAGAATGAAAAGTTTGTGGTGCACTTGGTAACCTCTCCTTTCCAGTAAAAACACCTTACCAGAAGAATATATCCCCGATAACACTTTTACCAAGACCATTACAAAGGTAATCTGAGCAACAAAAATTACATAGATAATTTGAGCAACAGAAATTTACAGAGATAATGGAGAAACTTAAGAAAAACTTGACAACTAAGATCACTGTCAATTTTAGAGATATAACAAAGAAAATTACCAAATAATACAACCAATTAAATTCTTTCCTTGTGATGTTTAGACGATATTATTTGTAAATAACTGATTTCTTTTGTACTGATTCACAATGTTGCACGAGGAAAAGTTGTTAGGATACCAAAAAAAAAATCCATCTCTCTCAGGGTTTTGGGGGTGTGGTCATGATCTTCCACACGTAACACTCTTTCCTGTCACGAACGTGAGAGGCATGACTATACAATGATCCAATTTTTTGAAGCAAAGTAACCGATAGGAATACAAACTAGGAGTACTCATTAGTGACGAAGTCTTGCTTCTTTTATCTATATTATGTATATTGATCTTGGAGTTGAATTTGTGATTATTGTTATTGTTCTGTGATTGCTGTTGTTGTTGAAAAACGGGGGTCTAACAAAACCACCCAATATTTCGCTTAGCAATCTGTATGGACAAACTCAAATATACTTTTAAGAGAATCAACAAGACTCAATCAATTAAAAGTATATCAGCGAGTTTATATCTCTCTCTTGATTTGATTTACTCAAGCAAGAACTGCGAGTTCTAATCAAATACAAGGAATAACTTGGATGGTACCAAAGACCAATATCCAAGGATCAATCAATATTAATCCACAACCAAAGGTCAGATTTCCAATTGATTGATTCAAACACACAACCTGTATTATTTCAATTATATAAACAAATATAGTGCGGAAATAGAAATAACACAGACATCAGAAATTTTGTTAAAGAGGAAACCGCAAATGCAGAAAAACCCCAGGACCCAGTCCAGATTGAACACACACTGTATTAAGCCGCTACAGACACTAGCCTACTCCAAGCTAACTTCGGACTGGACTGTAGTTGAACCCCAATCAGTCTCCCACTGATCCAAGGTACAATTGTACTCCCTACGCCTCTGACCCCAGAAGGATACTGCGCACTTAATTCCCTTAGATGATCTCACCCACAACTAAGAGTTGCTACGACCCAAAATCGCAGGCTTTGACAATAAACAAATCTGTCTCACACAAACAAGTCTATCAAAGGATCAATCTGTTTCCCACAGATAAACCCTAAAAGTTTTTGTTCCGTCTTTTGATAATAATCAAGGTGAACAAGAACCAATTGATAATCCGGTCTTATATTCCCGAAGAACATCCTAGAGTTATCAATCACCTCACAACAATCTTAATCGTATGGTAACGAAACAAGATGTTGCGGAATCACAAAAAATGAGACGAAGATGTTTGTGATTATTTTTTATATCTTGCCTATCGAAGATATCAATCTCAAGCCAATCAATCTGATTTTACTCGTACGATAGAAGATGCAAGATCAGATCACACAACTACGATAAAAGTAGTATCGGTATGGCTTCACAATCCCAATGAAGTCTTTAAGTTTTTAACCTGGTTTTAGAAGAAGAAAACCAAAGGTTAAAGGAGAACCGACTGTAGTATGCAAACTAGTATCATGCGTGAGGTGTGGGGATTAGTTTTGCACAGATTCTAGAGTTCCCCTTATATAGTCTTTCAAATTAGGGTTTGCAATTAAGTTACCTTGGTAACAAAGCAATCAATATCCACCATAGACGAAAACCTGATTTAGATTCAAGCTAATATTTCTCAACCATTAGATCGAAAACTTAGCTTGTTATACACACTTGACAATGCACGCTTCTAGGTTTGTTAACCGTACCCAAACGTATGCACTTGTTGGTTCAATAATAGTTAACCAAAAGGTTAGCCATATGAGAATTTCATATCAACCATGTTCTTCTTCACCATAACTAGTTCAAATGATTTCAAATGAACTAGTTAGAGAGTTGTTCAATTACAAGGAAATCTCATGTACTACACAAGACACAATTGAAGCAAAGATGATTTGATTCACTCGAATCGGTTCATGAACTTTTATAGCCACGGTTTGCAAACTGCATCCCTTAGTCTTTTTAAGTATAAGTTCATAAATCATCTTCAGATATATAACCTTCTCAAGTTCACAGACTAGGCTTGCGTACTTAAGTTACCGTGCAGAGTTTACAAACTCCAGCAGAAATTTTCGGGTATGAGAACTTCGCCAGTTCGCGGACTGAGTTCGCGGACTTAGTTTCACGTAAATAGTTTGTCAACTCCAGCAGAAATTCTCGGGTTTGAAAACTTCGGCAGTTCGCGGACTTGGCTCACGCCATTTTTCCGGTTCTCTTGATCAACAAAGTTCGCAAACTTTGATTGAAAGAATAGGACTTATACATAAATGTGTTTCCACAACAATGCTTATGTCCACCATTGGTTATGTAATCTAAACTCTCATTTCAATCATTGAAACATTCTTAGAGGACGTTATATAGTTGTTACACCATTTCTCGTCAAATCAATTTTCAAGATGATTGAAACATATCATGACTTTCGTCACATGGTAAAGATAAACTTGGTTAAAGCGAAAAGCTTACCAACTCATATTTCAAGATATAGATAGGCGAGGTATACTCGGCTCGAAATACCAAATGTGTATAATCAAAGTCTATATATATAGCATACGACTTCTTGTCTCAAAGAGTAGGAGACAGAGTAGATAGACATTTGAGTGATAGATAAATTCAAGTCTTCACATACCTTTTTGTCGAGAAGTTCCACCGGTTCTTTGTGTAGTTCTTCTACTTGTATGATGAATCGCCATGAAGTGCTTGAGCTCAACTACACTTTCTATCCTAGTCCGAGACTTATCTATAATAGACTAGAAATCAAGACTTATAGTCTTGATCATTAACATTGACAAACATGCTTGAGATATCAACGCATGCGAGTTCGACCGAGTAATGCTCTAACAATCTCCCCCTTTGTCAATTTTAGTGACAAAACTATCAATACATATGGTATACAAAAAAGATAAAGAAACTTTAGTAGCTCCTATTCCACATGCCTAATCTTCAACATTCCTCGAAATCTTCGTCACTTCCAAGTACTCCAATGATCCCAAAGGTTGTAAGTTTAGCATCACCACTGTTGAAGATCCGTAGCTATAAGAATGAGAAAACATAGTTCTCGATCATTATTATACAGTGTCATAGTATTATTACATAGTGTCAGAGTTCAACAGTATCATAAATTCAACAATAATACTATGGTGATATGTATCACTCCCCCCTAGTCAATACTCCATTTCACATGGAAACCACCCCCCCATACACAATGATCCGAAAACCATATGTATTTGTAGTGTGAACTACATATTAATTGTCCCCCTTAGGTACAAGAACGGGATCATAATGAAATTTCCGAGAGAGATATTTCATGAAAAAAGGAAAAAAATACATACCAACTAATTTAGATGCAATCATAAAGCCGAAGCTAAATGCATTCATCAAGGAGTTTAAAGATACAAGATAACCCCTCTAAAATTCCACAGCCGCACACCCTTCAAGATATGACCATTAAGCACAAGTTCAAAAGAACTCTCCCCCATTTGATGTCATTCCCGAAGGAACAACAAGAGAGACCTTAATTTCGAAAGAAAAGAAGGATTTTTATTGGACATCAAAACCATAGGAATTATTTTTATATCCAAAAAATCAATCAAATTAATCACAAGTAAATCCATGATTAATTTAATCGGAATACGCAATCAAATTAAACACAAAAAGTGATCAATTCAATTGATTATGCTCAACATAAGAGAACTTATGGAGACACGAAAATACTCAACTAGATTAATCACAAGAGAACCCATAATTAATCTAATTTGAATACACAACCAAACTAATCACAAAATTAATCAATTTAATTGTCATTTGTTTTGATCGTCATAAGAAAACTTACGGAGCAATAACTAAATAACCAAATAAGATGATTAATTTAGTTCAATATGCTCGACATAACATATCTCACGGAACACCAACTAAGCTAAAAAATCAACTTGGTTGTATAGTGCTCAACATAAGATACATTGCGAAGCCTCACAGTAATACATAAAATATGGATTAGGGATGATCAATACTGCGGAATACACAAGGATTCATTCTATTCTTCATCACTATTTGCATAACGATATTAATAGACATAATCCTTGAAAACAAAAGATTTTAACCTATCTTCCATCAAATATTTGACAATATAGGCTTAACTTTTGTATTTGTCAAAAGTCCATTCATTCTTTTATCAATACGTGAATACCGATCACGAACGACTTTACTTTTGACAAAATATGGGACAAACATAGTTCACGGACGTAAACACCAATATCCCATAACAAATTGCAATATAACAAATCATAAAGATTAATACTGCAAAAACATCATCTTCCAAATAATTTTTAGAATTTAAACCAATAAACCTAAAAAAAAGCAAGAAGATGAAAAATAATAGCTATGTGTAGTCACAATCATTGTTATTCAAAGCACTAGTTATTCTTCCAACTAAATCAAAAAGAAGACATACTAGGCAAAAATAAGAACACGAATTACTCATCTTCTTCCTCATCGGAGATACTCCAAGATGCTTGAATTGTGTTCAAATCTTCCTTGAGCTCGGGAAACTTTGTTGCAACCAAAGACAATTGTTCTTGGACACACTTCACCCTTGAATCAACCTTACACACACCTTTATGAATTTTTTGAAGAAGGCTCACGGTGGTGGGGTCACTGAAATCAAGAGAAGCGATTCTTTGTCGCTTGCAAGCATTTTCCCTTATGCGCCTGAAGGTACACGGACGAACAAGTTTGGGAACCCCAAGAGAGTTGCCAATTGAGTCTAACCCACAATCATTACAAATTTAACTGATCAAGCATGGGTATCCCAACGTCTTGATGGGTGAAGTCATCGAAATCATTTTAAATATGATAAAACCACAAATATCGAGACTAGGAACACCCGGTTCAAGGAAATAGACCAATTCCGCAAATTCATGACTCCACCGAGAATTTTCAATTATGGAGGGAAAAAGATTGGGGATACCAAGTTTTCCAAAAGCCATCAAAGCAATACTAAGATCATTAGTAGGAAACTTTCCTTGACTCCAAACGAACTTCTTACCACGATGTCTAATTGAGATATCATCACATGAAGGACTTTCATCACTTGGTCTAGGTAGTCGTACATTCCCCGACGGAATTTTGGTAATCCTTAAAATTAATTCTCTATCAACAAGAAACCTTTCTCTACTTATCATGGTTTTGAATTCCATCTTGTTATAATCAACATCATGAATGTTGGAATAAAAAATCCTTGTAAGAGAATCAAACCCTTGACCAAGACCACCAAAAATATTTCAAAGATTGTATTTTTTAAAGCAAACCAAATCCTCTTCATGCCCACTAGAAAAATCCAATCTCTTTTCTAGAATGAATCTTTTTGGAGCAATCTTATCAAACATTCTATCACAAGAATCATTCACAAATCTAATTCTAAGAGAATTTTGGTCACAAGGAGAATTCAAGCTAGGAGTTTTGAGATTTTTGAACACCTTTTTGAGCTTCTAGGTTACATCATATATCTAGAGATAAACAAGGATCAAGAGGACAATACTTACTTGGAGTGAGCCTTGAATACCCTTCCTTTTAATTTCTTCAAAGAAGCTTTAATGGAGGAAAACAATAAAACACTAGAGGTTCACGTATGCGGACTGTTAAGATGATGAAGACGTGCGCGAACTTCTTTTATATACCCTACATGGGCTTTGACCCGTGCACGAACCGTGACCCATTTGAGGGGTAGGATTTTAAAAGTACAAACAATAAGAGAAAAAGTACCTACTGAAAAGCTCTTATCACAAAAACATAATAAAAAAGAGATTAAAACAAAAATCAACCTGTTACTTGCCCCATTTCAAGTTATATACAAATGGGGTAGAGCCAATCCTGAAATCAGGTGTTGGAAACTGCATCGAATTTCCCATGCAATTTTTCTGGTTGATATTTGTACCCAGAGTTAGGAGTATAATCGTAATGATAATACTTAGAGTCACGTGGGTTCTTTTTCTTATGACAAAAAGATGACCTTTTCTGACAAATGGCTCCTCTGCCCAATTCATACGAATTATTTTTATCGGCTTCACATGAATCGGTGTTGAGGACAGTTTGTGCATCATTAGAAAATGATTTGACAGGCACAAAACTCTTGTCAGAACAATTCAAATTCTCTATGGAATTAAGCTTTTCTAAGAATTGCAAAACACTTTCAAACGCTCTGAATAGCTCCTTGTCAATGGAAACTTTACGGTAGTATCCACAAAGAGATTAAGAGTAATTCTTGTGAGAGTCCATACCCTTGAGCGTTGACCATGTTTTTTTCGACAATTTTTTTTATTCTTTTCCTTAGATCGTTTCTTTACATCTAGATTTTCTGACATGCTAGATGGTATATGATTATCATGTGCACCCATAGGAATGAAGTGTGATAATTTCTGAACAACCTTTAAGGAAATCTGGTGTGCGTTACAGATGCCACGAGCAAGCCTCCCAAAAATATTTCCCATAGGAATAGACTTTTGAGGATCGAACAAACACAAACTTATAAGGTTTGAGGTGTTTGCCAGCTCTAATACCAATTGAAAAAGCGGGGGTCTAAAACCACCACCCAATATTTCGCTTAGCAATCTGTATGGAAAAACTCGAATATACTTTTAAGAGAATCAACAAGACTCAATTAATTAAAAGTATATCAACGAGTTTATATCTTTCTCTTGATTTGATTTACTCAAGCAAGAACTGCGAGTTCTAATCAAATACAAGGAATAACTTGGATGGTACCAAAGACCAATATCCAAGGATCAATCAATATCGATCAACAACCAAAGGTCGGATTTCCAATTGATTGATTCAAACATACAACCTGTATTATTTTAATTATATAAACAAATATGGTGCGGAATAGAAATAACACAGACACCAGAAATTTTGTTAACTAGGAAAACGCGAATGCAGAAAAACCCCGGGACCTAGTCCAGATTGAACATACATTGTATTAAGCCGCTACAGACACTAGCCTACTCCAAGCTAACTTCGGACTGGACTGTAGTTGAACCCCAATCAGTCTTCCACTGATCCAAGGTACAGTTATACTTCCTACGCCTCTGATACCAGCAGGATACTGCGCACTTGATTCCCTTAACTGATCTCACCCACAACTAAGAGTTGTTACGACCCAAAATCGAAGGCTTTGACAATAAACAAATCTGTCTCACACAGACAAGTCTATCAAAGGATCAGTCTGTCTCCCACAGATAAAACCTAAAAAAATTTGTTCCGTATTTTGATAATAATCAAGGTGAACAGGAACCAATTGATAATCCAGTCTTATATTCCCGAAGAACATCCTAGAGTTATCAATCACCTCACAACAATCTTAATCGTATGGTAGCGAAACAAGATGTTGCGGACTCAAAACAATGAGACGAAGATGTTTGTGATTACTTTTTATATATTGCCTATCGGAGATATCAATCTCAAGCCAATCAATCTGATTGTACTCGTACGATAGAAGATGCAAGATCAGATCACACAACTACGATAAAAGTAGTATCGGTCTGGCTTCACAATCCCAATGAAGTCTTTAAGTCGTTAACCTGGTTTTAGAATAAGAAAACCAAAGGTCAAGGGAGAAATGACTCTAGCTCGCAAAATATCAATACTAGAGTTCCCCTTATATAGTCTTTCAAATCAAGTTTTGCAATTAAGTTACCTTGGTAACAAAGCAAATAATATCCACCGTTAGATGAAAAACTTATTTAGATTCAACCTAATATTTCTCAACCGTTAGATCGAAAACTTAGCTTGTTATACACACTTGACAATGCACGCTTTTAGGTTTCTTAACCGTACCCAAACGTATGCACTTGTTGGTTCAACAATAGTTAACCAAAAGGTTAGCCATATGAGCATTCCATATCAACCACGTTCTTCTTCACCATAACTAGTTCAAATGAATTCATATGAACTAGTTAGAGAGTTGTTCAATTGCAAGGAAATCTGATGTACTACACAAGACACAATTGAAGCAAAGATGATTTGATTCACTTGAATCGGTTCATGAACTTTTATAGCCACGGTTTGCAAACTGCGTTCCTTATTCTTTTTAAGTTTAAGTTCAGAAATCATCTTCAGATATATAACCTTCTCAAGTTCGCAGACTAGGTTCGCGGACTTAAGTTACCGGGCAGAGTTTACAAACTCTAGCAGAAATTCTCGGGTATGAGAACAACGCCAGTTCGCGGACTGGGTTCGCGGACTTAGTTTCACGCAAATAGTTTGTCAACTCTAGTAGAAATTCTCGGGTTTGAGAACTTCGACAGTTCGCGGACTTGGCTCACACCATTCTTCCGGTTCTCTTGATCAACAAAGTTCGCAAACTTTGGTTCAAGGAATAGGACTTATACATAAATGTGTTTCCATAATAATGCTTATGTCCACTATTTGTTATGTAATCTAAACTCTCATTTTAATCACTGAAACAATCTTAGAGGACGTTATATAGTTGTTGTACTATTTCTCGTCAAAGCAATTTTCAAGATGATTGAAAAATATCATGACTTTCGTCACATGGTAAAGATAAACTTGGTTAAAGCGAAAAGCTTACCAATTCATATTTCGAGATATACATAGGCGAGGTATACTCGGCTCGAAATACCAAATGTGTATAATCAAAGTCTATATATATAGCATACGACTTCTTGTCTCAAAGAGTAGGAGATAGAGTAGATAGAATTTTGAGTGATAGATAAGTTCAAGTCTTCATATACCTTTTTGTCGAGAAGTTCCACCGGTTCCTTGAGTAGTTCTTCTACTTGTATGATGAATCGCCATGAAGTCCTTGAGCTCAACTACACTTTCTATCCTAGTCCGAGACTTAGCTATAATAGACTAGAAATCAAGACTTATAATTTTGATCACTAACATTGACAAGCATGCTTGAGATAGCAACGCATGCGAGTTCGACCGAGAAATGCTCTAACAGTTGTGATTTTTATTACTATTGTAATTGGATTTCTTGTGATTGTTTCTGCTTTTTTTTGAAACAAATGATTTTGTTGTTGTTGTTCCTGCCTTAAGAGATGTTGAGGAAAAACTAATTGAATCTGAAAAGGCCGAGTCAATTGATGAAACAAAACATGTTGTCTGGTTGAGACATGGAGAACCAACTGATTTCCTTTGCACAACAAAGAAAACCCATTTTCTCCATGATTCAAAACCAACAAACAGAGAAAAGAACAACGAACCCAACCAGGAACCGAGCTAAAACTAAACAGGAGAAAGAGAAATAAAAGAACTAAAGTTTGACTCTTCAACAATCAGATACAAAACAAAAAAAAAAGAATAGCCGAAACCTAAGCAAATAAAGAGGGGAAAAAAACAAAAATATGATGATTGTTTGAGCATCTGATATGAGTAGAAAAAAACTCAATGACGCTAAGATTTTTTTTATATTTTGAGGGAAGAGTTTTTTATTTTGGAGAGGAGGGAGAAGAATCTCTAGAGTTTATCTGTTGTTTTCTATTTGGGCAGTGCTATTGCGCTCCCCACTCTCCTCCTTACTCTCCTCCCTGATTATGTATCCTACCTACGTGGCTTTAAAACAATCAAAAGAAAAGAACATATCATCCTACTCTGCTCTCCTTCGTGCTCTCATCTTCAATCTGTTTTTTCTCTCGAATATTTCTCTGTTCTTTCCTTTTGTTAAACTTTTCCAACAAAGAAAAAAACAAAACCAGAAGAAATGTAAAAATTGTTTATTGAAACATTTGCACTTTATATAAATTCAAGAACCTAAAAATAATATAATAGAGAATTTTGAAAATTCTCTTTGAGATTGATCCAAACAGGGTAAGAATATGCAACGCATGATACAGATATAGATGATGATGAAAATTTTGAATCAAGAACCCATTCTGGTTCATCAATTCATGATAATATTGTTGCTTAAACAATGGATCATGATTTGATTAATAATTTGATTTTCATGCTGGATCTAGTGTTAGTATAATTCAAGTAGGTCCAAAAAAAATTGATTTTGATTTATTTTGGTCTGTAAATAAATAATTGTTGTAGAAGTGATGTTGATGGTTGATTAATGATTTTTCGTGGGTTGTAGTAATGAGGTTCAAACTCTCGGACTTGAGAAGATTAAATTTAAAGATTTAATAAAATTATATACAAAATTATTAACAATGGGTGCAAGAGGTAACCAAGACACTAGACTCCACTATTATGCAAAATTGAATGATAAATATTTCAAAACTCTATTCAATTCTTCAGTCCTCTTTTATCTTTAATTCACTATCAATCATACAGATTCTCAAACATTATTTGTAAACCTTAAGCATAGATTATCAAGAGATTAAACCAAGCATAACCTATCAAACTGAATAACAAATAATTAAGACAATCATTCAAACAATTTAAAACTCTGCAAAAGCAGTGATTAGGTGAATTATATAATTAAATGAAATACTTACCCATTTATGTTGCGTGAATAGCTTCCTCCATTGCCTTGGTTACGAGGGAATTAGCTCATCATAGTATAAATGCTCTCAAAATAATTTATTATGGCTCAAAAATGGTTTACAAATGATGAGAAGAAGAGAAAATGGTGTAAACAGCTAATGTGCGACCACAGGAAGCGTCACACAAGAACGATACATATGAAATGTTGTAGTCTTTGGGAAACTACGACCCACACTCCACTGTCGCTGTCACTGTTGAAGAACGACAGTCTCTTACAGTCTATTGTTCTTCGTGTTCATCTTCATGCAGCAGCAGAAACAGAGTTTTGTTAAACTCTGATTTCGTCTTCTCTAGATCTCCCTAGCTCCCAAAACTCTCGACACAACTCCTATGAGACCCTAGGATGCTATTTATACATAACAGGAGCAACGAATCACTCACAATAACTCCACATAATTCTCATTTACTCGGGAAAATATTTTTTTTTCATTTTCTTCACTGTCAGCCAAGATACGATCTTTTCCACCTCTTCTGCCTGCGCAAATGAGTTGTAATACTTCCATAAGCCACATACAAACTTTGTAAGAGAAGATATCTTCCCCTGTTTGTCCACAAACTTTCCAAACTTAGCTCACAGTGCACCCGATAATATCTTCCCCTGTTTAACTTTGATTTCCTCCCACTGCTTATTTGGCCCATTTTGCTCGATCAAATTGCTTACACTAGCCCTGTTTAGATCTATCAAGTTAATCCCAACTGATTCTGGGTATTGAATCTTCACAAAACACGTCCAAAAATTGAATTGAAAATTCATGCAGTTGTGAAGAAAAGTTCCCGCCAAATTCAAATTTTGAATTTTAAAGATGGTGTCCCCCTAACCACTGTTGGGTGTCCCTTTAGCAACTGGGGTGGAAACATCCTTTTTGGGGTGTAAATAGCCATGGGGTGCCTTTAAAAATTCTTCTGGGATATTTTCCGCACTTTTTTGGGGTTCCTCCGGGACATTTCCGGGGTACTTCCGGTACACTTCTGGGGCGCTTCCGGTACACCGTCGACGGAGCTCCAAACGCCGCATTTTTAGCCAATTTCGCCGCAAAACCTTATTTTTCCAAAAACACCTATAAATAAATAAAACACCATAATAAGTACAAAAATGGGCACTAACGGTATATACAAATGAGATATATTAGACACATAAATGCGTCTATCAAATACCCCCAAACTTATTATTTTCTAGTCCCGAGCAAATTAAAACTAAAAAATGAAATCCTAACTCACTTTCGCAGGCATCGTCGATTGCATTTAGCATATGCAATAAGCCTTTAAACCCCTAGGTGGCCCTAGCGGCCTTGTTATAGTCTCGGGAGGGCTTACCAGAGATATACCCACAAAATCATTACTCTAGACCCTAACTATCTGCGCAAAATCTTGGAAAGCACTAAAGAACCTCCTTGGTTGGCATACTTATTAATTACAGGAGGAAGTACCCTGACGCGAAATTCCAATTGTTGTATACGAGTTTTCACTCAAGCATACTAAAATTCATAAAAGTGACAGAGCTCTACTAAGATAGTTTCACAATGGACATCATACTCGGAGTCAGACTAATCATATGGATAGATTAAGAGATGGATATAGAAAAAATATAGATGGTTTTGATGTTAACTAGGTGAACGATGTTTCTCATATCTGTCTGAAGGCCACTGCCAAAATAAACCTATCCTAAATGACTGAGATAGTCTGACTAATATCAAATCACTGGCATATACAAGGGAACCAATGTTCGATAATCCTAACTCTGGGTCAACACAACTGGCATATACAAGGGTTCCAGTGGTCGACTTTACTGAATTTTATTCCGTTTGGTCAAATGGTCTGGTCTAAAACTTTTTTTTTAATAATTTTTTTTTCTTCATTTTTTTTTTCTTCATTTTTTTTTTTCAATACTCAGTCACTCTATTTTACCCTAGCAGTGGTAACAACTTGAATCGTGAGCCCCACCTAATCGCCTAGAGAAACATAGTTTAAAAATAAAAATAGAAACAAAAATGAAAAGGACTCAACGAGATATGGCGAAACTATCATGTTATTTCTAACAACCGAGCTCTGTGCTTTTATGAATAGACTCTTTAGATGTTTCCATCTAGTCAGATTGGTCCCTCAACTCCTAAAACCAAAATTCTTCCATCCACTTAGATTGGTTAGTGCCATCCTAAATAAGCATAAATTTCTAGGCTCTGAAGTTTATTTATTATGCAACTAAAAAGTTTCTCCCATACCCCCAAAGTTAAACCTAACATTGTCCTCAATGTTCTAAAGATAAAATTAAAAACATGAACAAGGAGAAACTGTTACCAATGAAGCAAAAGAGATAAGGAAAGATATTACCGTGTCGCAATAATATTGGGTTACCTCCCAAGAAGTGCTAAGTTTAAAGTCTTCAGCCAGACATCGGAAGGAATTAGTCACCTCATAGAATCATATAGAAGTAGTCGGAATAACTGTGGGTCATCTGGATCAAAAAGTATTACCCACAAGAAGAGGAAACTGCAACAGACCAAAAATATGCCGAACATACCCTTGTTTAAGACAACTACATATAGTTGTGGCTCAGGTTCAGGTTCTATAACTGGGTCTAGATAACAGGTTTTCATCGGTTGTATTTCCTCAAAGCTAAGATCCGGTTCAGGTATTAGAGTCTGTAAAAACTCAACTAAGAACTTATAAGCACATAACAACAACCTGAATAACTGGGGATCCTCTAAGTCAATCAGATTTGACTCACACAACTGACCACAATGAAAGAGGTGGTCTTCCTTAAGAAAATGTGTCGACCCTAATATCCTAAAGTGATTAGGTTTAGTCTCAAAACTTAATAACCGACACATCTTAAAATCAAAAGTTCCCACAATTGGTTGGAAAGTTTTTGGTGGGAAAACAAATTCAATCTTGGTATCATAGCCTGGGTTAACCACATCAACCAGAGGATGGGTTTCTAACAACTGAGCTTCTTTCTGGACATCATTAGGTTCGGGAAAACGTGTATGAAGATAATCTTGTAAGATGGTTGAGGCACAAATGTCAAGTTCTACAGGAGGGTACTTTCTAAGAGTTAAAGCACACGGAGAATGATAATCACCCCCAAACTTAGAGTTTTCTGTGTCTCTAGAAAGATTAGTCACAACTTCCCTAATTTCTAGGTCATCAGATTCCTGGAAATAGTCGATAGATTCTTCTAAGTTGGGTTCATCCTCACTCATTTCTACGAGTTTATCATCTTCTAAGACTAGTGGTTCTAAATCGCTAGATTCTAAAACAGTATTCTCAGGGTAAACTCTTTCCTCTAAACCATCATCACAATCATATAAAGGATTATCAGAGAAAGTCTCATAAACTAAGGTTTTAATCATAGTTACCTCCTCCTATTCACTGATAGGCACATCAAATAATGGATTATCCAACATACTGCAGGCTAAAGGATCATGAACTACATCGTCTAAAACGGTGGTATCTCTAGTCAAATCCACATCCTTTTGAATAAGTGAATAATTATTAAAATTATTTGGATTTGTATTAGAAACAACACTATCATTATAAAGCTCAATCAGAGTAACAAATTCTTGATCACTATGCCTACATATTTCATGTTCTTCATCAATACTATCCTCATCAAAATCATCACTATAATAACATGAAAATGATTGAACCTTATCAAAACAAGTAGTATTACCAATTCTAACCTCGTCCTCTAAATTAGGCAAATATTCACTATTGATATCAAGGGTAGAATTAGAAACCCTATTTTGGAAATTTAGATTATTTCGAGCAGCATTAGCCAACTGTTCATTTTCTGTCTCTAAACGTGCCTGAATTTCACTGAGCATAACACTTATACGTTCACCACTCTCATTTATCATCTCAGAATATCGTGTACACTCTTCTTTTGAACTATTACTAAACGTTTATACGTCCTTTCAATTCGTTGATGGGTCTCTTCTAGAGATGGAACAGGTTCAGAAATATCATAATCAGGACTAGTTTCCAAAAACGAGTAACCAGTACTACAGTGTTCCTGATTTTCTTGCTCGTAAGACCAATTCGCGTGTGGATAGTAATTGGGCTCACCATGGTATGAACCATAACCTTGAAAAGGTTGGCGTTCCCAACTACTATTCCCACCATGGTCATAGAAAGGATGATGTCCATATTCAAATTCAGGTCGATAATCATTGTATTGGCTTCTATCATACCAGTTCGACATTCTTAATTGCAAGGGAATTCTACACAATCACAAACAAGGCTGACTCGACCAAATCAAACCTATAAAATCTAGCAAACAACAAGCATGATGGATCCACTTAGATTGTTTCTAGACTTGCTTCTATCTCTCGAAGGGGAATTCGTTACAATTTAAGCAAACCCCTCTGGAATCAATCTGAGTCAGAGTAAGTTGAATTGAGGCGAGGGAAGCTCAGTGGAGATTTGATACCCAAGGCCTCACCGCTATCACAAGGCGGTGCAGTCACGCATCCAACTCACATAAACCATCATGAACTTCGAGGTGTGCTTAAGAAAGTAACCAATATCCTTCGAAATTTTTTCTTGATAAGCGCGATAGCCTATCGGTCTCGTTCTAGTCAAGTTTTAAGCTTGGGTTCGCGTTAGGTTTCGTTTTCCTAAGGCGGGCAAGAAGGGAGCGGTGATGAAATCCGAACCTTTATCTTGTATTGGCCAGGCCTTGACCTTTACTAGGAATTTAAAAACAGTCCAAATTCGTCCTCAATCAATGAATCACCTTAAGGAATACAGTAACTCGCTTACAGGAGATTCGCGAGTGTTTCGATGGACTTACCTCCCGTACCAGACGGGGGATGAACCGTTGAAGTCGACTCGGGCCACGACTCCTATGTCATGTACTAACCCGAGGGCCGAGACGATATAGTAATCGTCGTCCTTCCCTGCAAACAGTTTATATTTTTTTTATATAACCCTTCCGTAGGGTTTAAAATTAAAATAAATTGTCCAAAGTCCAGTCCAATGAAAAGAAATACAAAAAATAATAATAATAATTACAAAAAAAATAAAATGGAAAGTCTCTAAAAAAAAAAATCTCTCTCTTTTTTTTTCTCTTTTTTTTTTTTTTTTTTGCTTTGTCTTTTTTCCTTCTCTTTTAGCTTTAAGCTTTGATTCCAAGGTCTTTAGTATCCAACTTCAAACCTGTAATACAAAGACACAACCAAAGAGACGTAAAAAAAACAAATGGAATAATAATAAAAACCTAAAAATTCTACCTAAACACAAATCCGCGTCGGCGGCGCCAAAATGATTAACGATTTTTCGTGGGTTGTAGTAATGAGGTTCAAACTTTCGGACTTGTGAAGATTAAATTTAAAGATTTAATAAAATTATATACAAAATTATTAACAATGGGTGCGAGAGGTAACCAAGACACTAGATTCCACTATTATGCAAAATTGAATGATAAATATTTCAAAACTCTATTCAATTCTTAAGTCCTCTTTTATCTTTAATTCACTATCAATCATACAGATTCTCAAACATTATTTGTAAACCTTAAGCATATATTATCAAGAGATTAAACAAAGCATAACCTATCAAACTGAATAACAAATAATTAAGACAATCATTCAAACAATTTAAAACTCTGCAAAAGCAGCGATTAGGTGAATTATATAATTAAATGAAATAGTTACCCATTTATGTTGCGTGAATAGCTTCCTCCATTTCCTTGGTTACGAGGGAATTAGCTCATCATAGTATAAATGCTCTCAAAATAATTTATTATGGCTCAAAAATGGTTTACAAATGATGAGAAGAAGAGAAAATGGTGTAAACAGCTAATGTGCGACCCACAGAAAGCGTCACACAAGAACGATACATATGAAATGTTGTAGTCTTTGGGAAACTACGACCCACACTCCACTGTCGTTGTCACTGTTGAAGAACGACAGTCTCTTACAGTCTATTTTGATATTCGTGTTCATCTTCATGCAGCAGCAGAAACAGAGTTTTGTTAAACTCTGATTTCGTCTTCTCTAGCTCTCCCTAGCTCCCAAAACTCTCGACACACCTCCTATGAGACCCTAGGATGCTATTTATACATAACAGGAGCAACGAATCACTCACAATAACTCTACATAATTCTCATTTACTCGGGAAAATATTTTTTTTTCATTTTCTTCACTGTCAGCCAAGATACGATCTTTTCCACCTCTTCTGCCTGCGCAAATGAGTTGTAATACTTCCATAAGCCACATACAAACTTTGTAAGAGAAGATATCTTCCCCTGTTTGTCCACAAACTTTCCAAATTTAGCTCACAGTGCACCCGATAATATCTTCCCCTGTTTAACTTTGATTTCCTCCCACGGCTTATTTGGCCCATTTTGCTCGATCAAATTGCTTACACTAGCCCTGTTTAGATCTATCAAGTTAATCCCAACTGATTCTGGGTATTGAATCTTCACAAAACACGTCCAAAAATTGAATTGAAAATTCATGCAGTTGTGAAGAAAAGTTCCCGCCAAATTCAAATTTTGAATTTTAAAGATGGTGTCCCCCTAACCACTGTTGGGTGTCCCTTTAGCAACTGGGGTGGAAACATCCTTTTTGGGGTGTAAATAGCCATGGGGTGCCTTTAGCAATTCTTCCGAGATATTTTCCGCACTTTTTCGGGGTTCCTCCGGAACATTTCCGGGGTACTTCCGGTACACTTCTGGGGCGCTTCCGGTACACCGTCAACGGAGCTCCAAACGCCATTTTTAGCCAATTTCGCCGCAAAACCTTATTTTTCCAAAAACACCTATAAATAAATAAAACACCATAATAAGTACAAAAACGGGCACTAACAGTATATACAAATGAGATATATTAGACACATAAATGCGTCTATCAATGGTAGTGGCGGTGAGACATGAGATGCAGAATGGAAGAAATAATGTCAATCAAAGATCTGAAATTAATATTTTTAGTTACTTGAATGTTGAAAATACAGGTTCTGGAAATAAAACAAACTCAAGACTTTTTCTTTATATTTTGATCAGTAGACGATAATTCCTTCATTTAGTTAACTACTGAATCTCGTCGTCATTGTTCACCATTAGAAATGAAAAAGAAGAAAAAGAAGAAGAGAAGATCTGATTCTCGTCAAAAGTAACAGAATAAATACCTGTATTTTTTTTCGTCTCCCTAATATTTTGTCCGGGTAATTCTGACATGTAAAAATATTTTGTTGATTTCAATTACCACATATGACACCACGTTATTATGGAGGAGAGTGGGAAGTAGAATAGCATTTTGTTGATTTCAATTACCTATCTTTATTTTCATTTTGTTGATACGATAATTATACACGGTCCGTCTCCAAAAACAACATAGAAACCACCCACAAAAGAATGGGTCGCACCCTCTTGGAATTAGCAGGGGCATTTTTAGGCCCTATTATCCAAAAATGTGAGGGGACAGTTTTTATGGAGTCTGTTTCTGTAGTTCGTGCAGAATTTTTGTTTTTGTGGAAAAACCTAACCAACGGTTTGGCCCGATACTGCCAACTCCATCTACTACACCATACTCTAGGTAGAACCTGGAACTTTTCCCACGAACAAGGCTTAAGGAATCCACTGTACCAGCGGTTCCTCTTCTTTTTTGTTTATTTTTTCCCCCTGGGTTATATGCTTTTGTTGTATCTTGTTGTGGAATACTTCTAGAAGTGACTGGAAATCTTGGGGAAATCCTTGAGAATCGAGAGCTGCGAGGACTTCATTCTCTACAATTCACTGCTAGATCTCACCAGAATATACCTCAAAATATTGATTCTAATAGCAATCACATCCATCATCGACAATACAATCATAGAATAACCAAAGTTGAGAACCACAATTATCCATACAAAAGAAATCAACATGAAAAAAACTGAAATTGTTTAAGGAAAATTACAACCACCAAACATAACTTTTCAAACCGTAAAAAGTGCAATACCCATACCATAAACAAATTTTACCCCAAACCCAAATTCAGAACCCATTCCAAGCATCATATTGAAGATATAAGAGAAAGATCATGCATACTCTTACCGAGGGAACAGACGAGTCTTGCTCCGGGTTCCCTACGGCTACGAGTCATAGGAATTTTAGGCTCAGCAGATCGACTTACAGGTACTGGAGATTGATATTCAACATCAGGACCAATATCACTGGCAGCAGATTCATTTGGAGTATCCTCAGGCACACTCATTGAAGGTGCGAGTACATTCACCTCAGGAACGAATATATGATCGACAGCTGGAACGGTGGTTGGATCGGTATTTCGCCTTCCAAAACCTGCAAAAATTGCTCGACCTATCCTACCAATGGCTAGACAAAGAGAATCCATTACTGGAAAGCGCATGGGATCATCATTGTGCCAAGGTTGACCAGCCATCTGAAGAACCATAAACTCCTCCTCAACATCAAGAGTAATGGATTGGAACCCAACTCTACTCAAGGCAGATACCAAAAATCGATCAGCCACAACAACAACGCCCTCATGCACCTCAAATGGACCAAATTTGAGATGGAAAGCATACAAAATCCATTGATCTCTAGAACCCATATGAGGATGCTCTGTCGACATGGGAATCCCAGTAACATAACACTTATCAGCAACAACACCTCCTCTAGTCGACCTTTGTCCACCCACATCAGATGCATGTTCATTACCGCTACCAATACCAACTCCGGCCCCCAAATCAGCAAATGGGTTGCTAGTATCCTGATTAATGGGAGCAGGCTTTGGTTGATTGAAATGCTGACGAAGACGCTCTACTGGAGAATCCATCATCAACTTATGCAGAATCCCTGGTGGTCCATCTTCTTGCAAGCACTCTTCGATCTTCACTTCAACATTATGCTAAAGATCGTCCAAATGCCAAGAGAAATCTTCTTCATAACCAGGCGACTCACACCCTTGTGGAAAGGCAATCCCATAAGGCAACCGAGTAACACAATGTTCCCGCGGATACCAGTGAATTCTCGGTTCAACATCAACCTCAACCATCTTCTGTTTGCCATTTCAATCAATTTTCTTCTCATCGCCATTCATTGTGATTGGATTGAATGGATTCTCAACAAACTGGATAAAGAAATTGGAGAAGAACTGAAAAAGAAACTGAAACATTTCTCATCTCCAACAGAGGCATTTATAAAGGATTTCATTGTCTGGTGTTGGGTCTTCTCACCATTAAGTGGCGACGGTTCCCAAAGAGAAAACCCTTCCGTCTCCAACACTCCTAATCTCATCTCTGTCGTTTCAATTTTCCCGCAACAAGGGCACCGGTACCTGCAACCTACGCAGATTAACTGCTCTAACGTAAGGCTAACTAATCCTATTTTACATTCTTTGACAGATGAAGAATGGACGACGACCAGCACTACACTTGGAAGTAAGACAAGTCTGGTGCAATTAACTTCTAAATCTCCCGCACGTTCCATTCACACGATCACGACTCATCTGATTCGATTAAGAAGCTCAGCTAATTGGCCCCTTAAACCGCTTTTAGCCTCTCTTGAGCCAACATACAAGGTCGATGGACAACGTTCACAACTAAAGCTCGGTATTGCTAAACCCTATGATCATTACGTAGTCTTTATCAATTTAGATATTATAATTTTTAGACCTTACCAGGTGTAATTTATTTACTCTAGTGAAATCTTTGTGCATTATAGATTTCATAATCCTAGGTCTACACATAGATGTCCATCGGCTAACAATTTAGATTCTATTACCATAAATATAATGCATGGGACAACTAACCATTATCATAATCATATATTGTATTGATCTGGAAGTTGTTTTCTTGACAGGTCGGCCTCTCATGGTTCGCCAGTAGTCAATAGTCCCAACTTGGTCAGCAAAGCTAAGCGGTAAAAAGAGTCCTTATCAATGCTGAGAATACATTACCTAAAAATAAAGAAGATTGGAATGGGTCTTTATTGGCAGATATTATAGCAAAATATCTCATGAAACTAGAACTATTTCAAGATTCATCAACTCAAACTGGGAGCTTAGAAGGAATGTTGAAGTTTATCTTTGGAAGAAAAGAAGAAACTATTACTCCATCAAACTTGGCAGCATAGAAGATTACAAAGTTTTTAGAAAAGGAGGTACTAGAGGGATCTTTGACAAACTAATAGTTCTCACTGAAGTTCCACCTGCTGGACCTGATTTTATAAATGAAGCAAACTTCTACAGAGTAAGGATTTGGGCTCTGGTAGAAAGAGTCCTACGACATATCATTCCTGATATGAGTAACATCATCAAACCAACTGGAATCTTTCAAGATGCCATAAAAGCTTATGGAAGATATGAAGATGAAAAGAATCTGGAGGTCCTTTTGACCATTGATGTAACTAGAGATCTAAAGTATGGCATTGATGCTTATGAAACCCCTACCATCTCCCACTGGCTTGAAATGGCTTATGCTCTGAATGGTATTGCTTTCTACAAGGTATGCAGAATTCTTGATCTCCCAGGTCCTTTATGTGAGGAAAAAGAAATACAGCCTCAAAATGTTACCCAAAAAACACACCCATTAAATATCAGTAACTCTTATCCCTCAACTCCCAATACCCCAAACAATTCCAATACCGGTAGTCCTCAAAACAAGATCAAAATAAGACACTACTCTGACAAGGATGCTACCGAGGAGTTTGCTATCAAAATGAGGCTAGCACAAAGACAATTCCTCCTCAAGAATAGCTCAGAAGAGCTTGATGGGCCAGAGGACTACATCATCTTTAAAGCTAGATTACATCAACCCATCAGTGGAGAAATCCCAACTACTAACATTGAAACCATTGCCTGTCAAAAGAAACATAAAAAATTCATTGATAGCAATATGAACAAAGATAAAATGATGATGAAGAAAGGCATCAACATCAAAGCTGCTGCTAAGAAAAATCATCCAAATACTGAGATTGGAGAGGAAAATACTATCATTCCTGAGAACATTTTCCCAAAAAACAATACAGACAATCAATATCCAAACAACAGAAATCTAGCACTAAATGTATTCAAATCCCTACCTTCTCTGGCTGATATACAAAATCAAATCAATGAGGATTTCAATAATCATAAAAAGATACTCTGGGAAAGGAGAAATAAGGAACTTAAACTTAAGGCTGTTGACATTGATTTTCATCCATAGCTGATTGACCCAAAAAGAAATCTCTTCAATTCCCCTCCCCCCAATAGTCGTCCCCTTCATCACTGGGACCAAACTCAACCTGCCAAGAGGAGCAACACTCAAACTATGCAAATGGAGCAAGATCACCTGACTGATATGACTACTGGCTGCCTTGAGGGAGTAAACCCTTTCTTAACTCCTCAGGTATATCCTTCTATAACTCTCTATCTAACTCAAAGCTTGCATTATAATGTTATAAATATTGCTCTAATCCTGAAGACTTCATGCAAGTATAGTTTAAGTACTCCCAGCATTACCATGCTCTATAGTCTCAATTACTCGGGATACTTAATCATCATTTTTCTCATATCCTATTGTTTCTTACTTCTGGCAATTTTTCTCTATCATGTCTTGGAATTGTCAAGGTATAGGACAACCGAACACTAGTAGGCACCTAAATAACATGTTAAACAAACCTAATCCTGACATCTTCTTCCTATCTGAAACCAAACAACAAACTAATAATCTAAAAGTTATCCTCAGAAACATAGGTGTCACTAACTTTTGGTTTGTTGAGCCTAGAGGAAAATCCAATACTGCTGGTGGCCTTGTTTTAGCCTGGAAAACCAACCTAAAGGTCACTATTCAAGACTTCTCTAACCATCATATTAGTGCCACTGTACATCCTAGTGTAGGGGAACCTTGGCTATTCACAGGATATTATGGTAGTCCTTACACTATTTTAGATAAAGTGCACTCCTGGAAAATGATATAAAACACTAATAAGACTAACAATCTAACTTGGTTGATAATGGGTGACCTGAATTTTGTTTTACATGATCATGAAAAGTTCAGTCAATATCTTATTGATTCTTATGAAGCTAACATATTTCTGGAGAAATTGGAAGCATCTAATATTAATGATTTGGGTTATACTGAATGTCCTTTCACATGGACTAATAGAAGAGTAGGTCATCATCTTACAGAACAAAGATTAGACAGAGGGCAGGCCAATCAAAGCTGGATAGAAACTCACCCAAATTCCACCATCTCCAACCTTACTGCCATTGGTTCTGATCATAACCCCATCCTTCTCAATACCAATCCTAACTGGAAACTGGGACATATTCCTTTCAAATTCTTTGGTCCTTGGCTAGACCACAAAGATTGTAAAGAAATCATTGCAGAATGTTGGAAGACTCAGCACAAAGGTTTTCTTGCTATCAAGATTGCTAGGAAGTTAAGAGACGTTAAAGTCAAATTAAAGAAGTGGAACACGAAAATATATGGCAACATCAAGACAAATCTAGAAGACAGTCTTCAACACTTGGAATGGATACCAAAAATCAATTTAACAACAATAGAGGATAGGCTATCAGAGATGCTAAGAAGAAAGTTGAACATTGGAAGAATATTCAAGAAAGTTATTGGAAGACTAAAAGCAGGGACCAACTCATCAAACTTAGAGATAAAAACACCAGCTACTTCCATAAATCTGCCAAAAAAAAGATACAGAAGGAATGGAATTGTTTCAATACAACATGAAGATGGCACTTGGCTACATAACAGTAATGAGATAACAAATTGTCACAAATCATTTTGCTACTATGGCTACAGCTGAACCTATAACCATCAATCAATCCCTCATAAATCTCATTCTTACCACCATAACCAACACTGAGAATAGTAATCTCTTAAGGACACATGATGCTGTGGAAATCAAAAATATTCTATTTAGCATGGCAGGGGACAAGGCTCCAGGACCTAATGGATTCCCACTAAATTTTGTCCAAGCAAACTGGGAAGTTGTTGGTGAGGACATCATCAACATGGTTCAAAACTTCTTCACTTCTGGATACCTCCTTAAAGATATGAATTCTATTTTCATTTCTCTCATCCCCAAAACTGAAAACCCTGACACCCTATCTGAATTCAGACCTATATCCTTATGTAATACCACTTACAAAATCACATCCAAACTTCTGGCTCAAAGACTCAAACCCCTTATACCCAAGCTTATATCCCCATTCCAATCTGCTTTTATTCATGGAAGACAAATCTCAGATAACATAGCCATAGCTCATAAACTTATTCACCATATGAACGCCAGAAAAGGGGAAAAAGAGCTAATGGTACTATGGGAATTAAGATTGATAAGGCAAAAGCTTTTGATAGGGTCAACTGGGAATTTCTTCTCAAAGTTATGACTCAAATGGGTTTCAGCACACAATGGTGCAACTTAATCCACCAATGCATCTCCACCACCAACCTGGCCGTCTTAGTCAATGGTTCTCCAGGAAATTTCTTCAAACCAACTAGAGGTCTCAGACAAGGAGATCCTCCATCTCCTTATCTATCCTTATTCTGCATGGAGGCTCTCTCTAGATATTTAATCTTTGTAGAACCTCAGAACCTTATACATGGAACAAAATTTGCAATGAAACTCCTGCCATTAACCACCTCCTCTTTGCAGATGACTGCATGATTTTCTGCAAAGCTAATATGGAAGAATGTCACAACCTCATCAAGATTTTGGACAATCCTCTGGACAGCTGATCAATTTTGCCAAATCAGGAATCTTCTTCAGCAAAAACACTGCTCCAGACATTGTTGACAACATTGGTGAAGCCATGCATGTCCAAAGAATCAACAACACAGATAAATACTTGGGGATCACCCCTCTTCACCAATAGAAGCAAAGTTCAAGCTTTCAAGCCTTGCGTGGAGAAATTAAAACATAGACTGTCTGGTTGGAAGACTAAACCTATCAACAACAGGAAAAGTTATTGTGATCCAAATTGTCACTTCTACTTCCAGCATATACCAAATGAACTGCTTCAAGATACCAAAAGGTACTTGTAAAGAGATAAATTCCATACAAATGAATTTCTTCTGGAATAAGGAGTAAGATAAATCTAAAGGCTTATTCCACATTGCTTGGGATGCTGTCAACAAACCAAAGGAATTATGGGGCCTGGGGTTCAAAAATATGGAATACATCAATCTAGCAATGATTTCCAAAATTGCTTGGAGATTAATTGAAGAGACAAACTCTCTCTGGAGCAGCATAATGAAGGCATCTCATTATCCAAATCAAGAAGTTATCAGAAAGGATACAAAGCCAAAAAATACTGATTCTTGGATATGGAAAGGAATTCTGGAAGGCATTTATTGCATTCAAAAATACTACATCTGGAATATAGGGGATGGCACAAATATCCACATTTGGGAAGACAAATGGATTGATAACCTACCTGACATAATCCAACCCCCCCCCCCCAATGCTCTTCAAGCCTTAAAAAGTCAATCAACTTTTCAATACCCATGGAGAGTGGGACACTGACATTCTAGCTCACTGGTTCACTCAAGATATTCAAAATCTCATTATCCAGACACAACATAACCCCAATTCTGAAGACACAATAAGATGGAGCTTAACTCAAACAAGGAAATTTACCGTCAAATCCTTATATGACAAGCAAATTAATGATAAATATGCTAATGACACACTCATAGCTCCTTGGAAGCAAATATGAAGACTTGATACTACTCCTGCTATTCAGCTCTTCACCTGGAAATGTGCTCATGGCATTCTCCCAGCCAATGCCAAATCAGCTAGCATCTTGAACTATATTGATCCTATTTGCACCTTCTGCAAGAATGCTCCTGAAGACATCACTCATGTTCTATTGGCTTGCCCAGCTGCCTCTGATGTTTGGGCAAAACTCTTTGGGGAGAATCATCAACTTTTATTTGCTTACAGTTCCTTCCATGACTGGTTCAACAGTTGGTTTCACTATGGCAATCCTTCTGCTAGTTGGAATGCTACCTATGCTACTATCTGTTGGTTCATATGGAAAGCTAGATGTGATTGGGTCTTCAGAAACATAAGCCCTACTACTGTTGCTACTGCTCTGAAGATCACTCAACATCTATGCACCTTCACTAGAGTGAATCATAACCCAGGGCATATTATGAATAATCTCTACTACTAGGAAAATTCCAATGATCAGAACCTAATACCTAGAAGTCTGATCAGAAACAACAGAGGAAATTTTGGAATCACTATTAGCATACACATCTTGGAAGTGAACAATAATATGGCTAATAGTGATTTATCATCTTATACTAACTATGCTTTTATGGCAATGTCTTTCACAGTACAATGTGTGGGAGCAAGGAACATCAAAGACATTATAACTGGTTTCAGCGGAGCAGGCAGAGCAAGCAGAGGAGCTCATCTAGCACTGACCTGGGCCAAGGAAATGCATCAAACCAACATTGATTTTGCAACAGAGGAAGCCATTCAGACAGGTTACCAACTAGAAGTTCAGGAAAGATTTCAAGGAGGCTATACTCAAAGTGAAGACAAGAATTTTGAAGCAATAAATTTTGTCTTAGGCAAGCTCATCAAGCTAGCTCCACAACAAAACACTACTGCTGCCAACTTAGCTAGACTATGTAGTCACTCTCCCTTCCTTCAAAACTTAAATTGGAAAGGTCCTAACCTTCAATTATTATGGACAACTTTACAGTTTACTCCAAATCATGAACTCATGAATAACTGTAATAACTCAAATCTTATTTTGAGGGGACATCTTGGTGCTAGCCATAGGCCAGATAATCACCCTGTTATTGTTTTGAGCGGGTGGCTCAGTTGAGCTTCTCTTCTCTTTTCTTATAAAAAAAAGAGAGCTGCGAGGACCAAGGCATGAGGCATCTGTTATCCCACGAGTCATTTAAGTTCACCAAATTATTTGATGCAACACGCAAGCAGAAAACGACACTGTGTGAGTCTTACCTCTCGGTCTGTTCTGCCAGAGCAGATATAAATAATTACCTCAGCTAACCAAACAAAATAAACAAAATAAAATTCACTGAACCCGACAATGAACACGAACCTCGTCCGTCTTTAGGTCTTCCTCTGTTCATCTCCCGTTCCTACTTCCATATCAATAATACCATACCTCCTCTCTTAGCAGCTAATGTTTTCCCACCCAAAACTCACCTACAAAATCTACATTTACCGAAACACACCTTTTCCCTACCTCAAAGATCATGCAAAGATCTGTAATATCAAGTAAACAGCAAGATAAAACAGAGCTTAAAAAGCTTCAGTTTCTTGTTAATGGCGGATTTTAACTCACTTTTCTATGTATTCCTCCTATTTTCTTTCTCTATCTTCACTTCAGGTAACTAAAAACCCCTTTATAAAGAATTCGAAAGTGTTCAAAAAAAAAATCGAAATTTGATTCTAATTTTATTGTTTTTTTGTGTGTTGAAGGGAGTGAAGCAGAGGCAAAAGATGCACCATTTGTTGGGATAAACATAGGAACAGATGTATCAAATTTATTATCACCAGAAGAACTAATTACATTTCTACAGTCGCAGAAGATTTCTCATATTCGATTATACGATTCCAATGCTGACATTTTAAAAGCACTTTCTCATACTAAAATCAGAGTCATTATAAGTGTCCCTAATAACCAATTAATTGCTATTGGTTCTTCAAATACTACTGCTGCTACTTGGATTCAAAGAAATGTAGTTGCTTTCTATCCACAAACCCTAATTACTTCAATTTCAGTTGGTGATGAAGTTTTCACTACTAATCCTTCTTCAGCTCCAATTCTTTTACCTGCAATTGAATCTCTTTATAATAGTTTAGTAGCTTCCAATCTTCATAATGATATTAAGATTTCAACTCCTCACGCTGCTTCGATCATTTTAGATACGTTCCCCCCATCTCAAGCATTTTTTAATCAAACCCTAACTCCATTTTTACTTCCTTTGCTTCAGTTCTTATCGAGAACCAAGGCTCCGTTGATGATGAATTTCTATCCTTATTATGTTTTTATGCAGAATAAAGGTGTTGTTCCTTTGGATAATTCATTGTTCAGACCGTTAACTCCTTCCAAAGAGATGGTTGATCCAAACACATTGCTTCATTATTCAAATGTTCTTGATGCCATGATTGATGCTGCGTATTTCTCCATGAAGAATTTGAATGTCAGTGATGTTGTAGTTCTTGTTACTGAATCTGGGTGGCCGTCAAGTGGTGATTCTAAAGAACCTTATGCAACAATTGACAATGCTGATACTTATAATTCAAACTTGATTAAACATGTTTTCGATAGAAGTGGAACGCCATTACATCCTGAACTTACTTCAAGTGTTTACATTTATGAATTGTTTAACGAAGATTTAAGGGCGAACCCGGTTTCAGAAGCGAATTGGGGTTTGTTTTATGGGAATTCAACACCAGTTTATTTGCTTCATGTTTCTGGAACTGGGACATTTTTAGGGAATGATACTACTAATCAGACTTATTGTGTTGTGATGGATGATGTAGATTCGAAAACATTGCAGGCAGCTCTTGATTGGGCTTGTGGACCTGGTAGAGCTAATTGCTCCGAAATTCAACCAGGGGAAAATTGTTATCAACCTAATGATGTGAAACACCATGCTTCTTATGCTTTTGATAGTTATTATCAGAAACAAGATAGAGCTTCTGGTTCCTGTGATTTCAAAGGCGTTGCCATGATCACTACTACAGACCCAAGTATGTTTCTTACTCTCTCTCTCATAATTTGCTAATTTGACAATATGCACCGACATGATTACGGCATTAGTTAATCAAGCATTAATAAGTAACATGAGCTTGAAGTACTAGTAAATTAAGAAAAGTTTGTTCGTACCTTTTTTTTGATAATGAGAAGCGGTTGTGTGATAGTTAATTACATATTGATTAACCAGTAACCACCATTAAAAGTTGAAAGGTTTTTGTTCTCCTAACATGCAGCTCTGCAATGGTGTTGTCATTGATGTCGATTTTGGTTTTTTTGTGTGTTTTCAGGTCAGGGGAGCTGTATTTTTCCTGGAAGGTGAGAAGTTGTGTTTTTTTTTGGTAAATTAAGTTAAGAACTTATAAAAACAATTAGAGGGGAATTTATTTCATATAAGATTTCCTCATGTAGCTTCTTTAAGGAATAGGACAATAATGTCATTTCAAACAAAAATACTTCTAATTCATTAGTTCAGAGACCCCTAAATGCGACCAAAAGCATTTTGCCACAGTTTTGCATCTAGCTTTTTTCAGCCTAGATAGTCTCTGGGATCACATTGTGTAGAATCTCACATTGTGTAGCTATATATGAACGGTGCAGAAATTTCCGTGCAACAAAAAGCAAATTAATAATAGAGCAGGTAACAGTGACCAAGATTTTGGTCTCCCTCTACTGAAGCATTTTTGCTCCTGAACTGATAAAAAGAGAATTAGAGAATGTTGCATTTTATCTACATTGGTTTTGTCTAAATCTCGGTTAATCACCTGAAGTGACATTTTGGTTGACCCAATACGAATTGTCTATAGTGTTTTAGCGGCCAAAGAAATCAAAAATTAATTTGATTATCATTTCGATTTCATATCTATTTTGTTGGTGCAGTAAGATGCTAGGCACGAACAAGACTAGTGCAGTGGGCACAGCTACCAATACAACCACGGCAAGTGGAGGGGTAGGACACCTACTGAGAAGAAGAAGAACACCAACGATACAATGGTACGATCTCGTGATATTGCTGGTGTTGTTAGCTTGGATTTGATAAGAGCTGGGTAGGAGATGGTACCCAAGAGGGACAGACTGCCAAGGAATTCATTCATTCAGAGAAAGTTGTCTGATTCTTCAAACCTCAGTGTAGTTTTCCAGATGTACCAATATCACGTGTATCTTTATCACATTTTGTAATTTTAGTAGGGCTAGGAAAACAAAGTGGAAAGGTTAGGTTTATAGAGAACTAGAGATATTCCAGACACGAGGTCCAAATGCATTGCAAATGGGGTTGAGTAAACTTGATCCTAATATCATGTGGCTGAAATATATGTCCCGGTCTCCTGTTGGGTCCAAAGGCATATTTCTTGTAATTCATTCTTTTGTAGTTTATAAAGAGAATGATTCTTTGATCTTCAACTTGGACGATCACCCTCTATAAAGGTGACAAACGTTCACTCAAGTGGGAGTCATGGATCTGTCATTCAGTTACAGCCCCATTGAGAGAATCTTATGGAGAAGGAATTGCTTACATGATTGCGTGCCCCTGGTGTAAAAAAGTAGTAGGTTTCTTTATCAATTGTTAGAACCGAAAAGTGAAAGTTCCTTCTTTCTTTATACCCGAACCTTTCCTATTTTCTTTTCTCAACGGCCGAGTGAGTAAAGCTAAGGCCTCATGGATCTTTTCAGAAGCATGTGTATTTTATAATTTATTTATGCTTAGATTTTTTTTTTAATTGAAATTTATACTTCCCAATTTTTAGGCTAGACAATTATCTAAATTGTTCCATCCAAAAAGAGTTAACAAGATCCATAGTACTATAAAAAAAGTAATGTAGGTAGCTAAGAGCAACCACACTAGACGATTAAAACCAAAAATTTGGTCCAGAAACCAATCACAGTCGAACGTACTAAAGAATAGAAACTAGACTAAAACCAAATATCAGAGTATATTTGGTCTGAAACCCAGACCAAAATCAAATTTGGTCGAGCGAAGTTTAAAAGTACGTTTGTTAATAGGCGAGAGCTTTTAACTTACGTTTCAGTTGAAGCGGATGTATATTTCCCGTGTCGTTGGTGAGGTGTCCATATAATTTAAGCTTCAGTTTGTAAAGTACGCCTGACGTGCCGTAAGTAAAATGTCCGTCAAGTTACAGGCGCACATTTAAAGCTCGCCCCATTGAGACGAAGTATATATAAATGCCTCTTTCAGGCGTAAGGTATAAGACCACCCCATATAGGCATGCATAAAGCTCACGCCTAAGCTTGAGCGAACTTTATACCTCTGTCTTGAACGAACCATTTTCGAAAGTTAGAGAAATTTTTTTATACCGTTGGTAATTTTCGAACGTTAGAGAAAATTGAACGTTGGACATTTTGGAACGTTGGAAAGTTTGAAAGATATTTTCGAACGTTGGAAATTTCAAATGTTAAAGGGTTTCTTTCATACACCTATATATACACATGAATTCCTTTAATATTTCCCCACAACTACTGATTCAAACTATCTATCAGAACAAGAAGAAGAAGTATTATTTCGTCTTTCAAATCATTTAGAAAATTTTCATTGAATCGTTTACAATGGCACCAAGGGTAGCACGAGGTCCAAATTTTTCAACAATCGTAGATGTAACGATGTGTAAAATTCATTTATCAATATCTTAAGATCCTGGTGTTGAAACTGATCAATCAGAAGCGGCGTTGTGGACTCGTATCAAAGATACTATTGAACTTCAATTACCTAAGAAACCAGAGCGGTCTTGGAGTTCGTGGAAAAAACGATTTCAGGGAATAAGTAAAGATGTGGCGTTGTTCTCGGCAGAAGAGGCGGAAGTGGAAGGTAATATCATACTGGATGGGGTCCTGAAAAGAAAGCAAGTATTATTTATTTTTTGAAAAATTATTTTCTATTATTTACACGCGCATAAACCGGACTGTTTTTAAAAACATTAACAACTTGAAGAAGTAAACAAGCGGTTCAAGGAATGCAATGATGGAAAAAAAATTAAGCACGAAGAGTGTTAGCCAATTGTCATAGAAAATATAAAATATAATCGACGATCGACTTTTGTATTCAATATGACTCACGATTTAGACAGTTATGAGAATAATGAGGAAGATGAGGAAGGACAACATCCAACAACTTAATTCGAGTCCGGTAACGACACAGATATAGGAGACATAGAGAACACATATCTTCGTAAGATGGGGAAAAAAGCAGCGAAACGATTGAAGAAAACAGGGAGAGAGAAATCCACTACCCAAGAGGAATTGATGATTATTAAAGAACAACAAAATTTCAATACTCATTACCAAACACAATCAAGATTCAAGATGGAACAAAGAGCAGCCGAGTTTGCAGCAAAACAAGCTGAACATGTGGCAAAAATAGCCAAGCAAGTTGAAGACGAAGAATTTCGCATCATTATGATGGATCTTGATAAATTGTATCATGTACAGAAGGAGTAATTCGAACTTCGAAAGGCGGACATAGTGCGTAATAGAAGAAACCAATTTTAACACAAATGCAGAATAGTTCAAACCTTAATTATTTCACCTAATAAATAATTTTTGTAGTTTAATTATGTTTTAATATTTATTATTATTATCATTAGCCAGATTATTATTATGTAATTTTTGGATTTTAATTTTGTTTCCATTGAATTGAATTAAATTTAAACCCTTTTGAAACAACTTACCTTAATTAAAACTTGATGATGAGTACATAAAAAAGAGATAATATATTTAAATAAAATCATTCGACAAAAAATACTTCCCAAGTATTGATCAACATCTTACGAACAACAGTTATAGGAAACATATAACATTCTAATTTAATCATCTGTCGGGATTGTAGTGCCCAAGACTTGATTTGAAGATTTCATACATGCTCAAATTCTTTGCCTGTCTCTTGGTAATATTCCAACAGAGCTGTAATTTGCTGCAAATTTACAGAAAAATAAATTAGATATGTTTAGCTTAAATATAGCTCTAAGCATAGGATTTGAAAAAAAAAAATACTCACCCGTTCTTCATACGCCATACTAGGATTCCGTATGTTAACATCAGCCTGAAACACAATAAAAGTTTGCACCTCCTCGTTGATGCGATTGAACCTATTTTGAACATTTTTTTTTAGTTCTAGTATTTTCATTACCTGTTATCGTATCGAATATTTCAAAAACATTTGACCAAAACCGGTTGCGGGGTTTCCCTGAATAAAGTGGATCTGTTGTAACACTGGCCCATGCTTGCACAACACCAACATCTTCTTCTTTAGTGAATTCTTTCATATTTCGTTGGTGAATCACGGACTAAGAGATTGTTGTGGTTAGAGAAATAAAGAAGAAGAAGAAGTCTGTAGTTTTATAGGATAAAAGAAAAAATATGAATGAACATGAATCGATCATAATCTGTTGGGATAAGAAAAAAGTAATCTACAGGGACAAGAATATAGTATCGACAAGAAGAAAAGAAAATGACTCTATTATTATCCAAAGTAAAGATACAAAGAAAATGACAAACATCAATTTTCATAAAAAGACAACCCATACAATTAAATATCCTCGTGTTCAACTTTTTAATTCCCATATTCTGACCATATATGTTCGATCAAGTCATCACATAAGCAAACCTGCTTATCTTTGTTACGCATTGCACGACCGCATTGCTCAGTTCTAATTTGGGAAAGCTCCTCACTATTTCCTATTGATATAGCAACCGGTGCTGGGTAGCTACGTTGTTCATATACATGTGGCCAGTCACCGGGTAGACGCTCATCCTCGACTATCATATTATGTAAAATAATACAGGTTTTCATGATATAGGAAAGCACATATGGAATCCACATTCTTGCAGGTTGTTTGATGATTCCAAACTGTTGTTGCAGTACACAAATCCGCGCTCTACATCTTTTCTTGCAACCTCTTGCATCGATGAAAATATTTCCTTTTTCCTTGTATCTGGACCTTTAATGGACATAATAATAGTAGCAATCTCTGGGTATATGCCATCCCCGAGACAATATGGCATATCATATGAATGTCCGTTTACCTCATAGTTCACTGGTGGTGCTTTTCCGGTAACAAGACTTCGAAAAACATATGAACGTTTCATCATATTAATATAGTTATTTGATCCAGGCATACCAAAAAATGCATGCCAAAACCATACATCATAAGACACCACTACCTCCAATACGATACTTTTGCTCCCTTTATACGCGGTGTAAGCCCCTGATTCTGCCGACAGGCATTTATCCCATTTCCAATGCATGCAATCTAGACTACCCAGCATCCATGAAAATCCCATGTCTTTTTTTTTCTTGAGCAACAGTTCAACATCACCCGCAGTTGGTTCATGCAAATATTATTTCCCATACACATAGACAACCGTCTTACAGAACCTACGAGTAGCTTCCAACACAGTGGTTTTTCCTATGCGTAAGTACTAGTCTATTGCATCTGCCGCACATCCATAAGCTAACATTCGGACTGCTGTTGTTACTTTTTGATGAGGGTTTAATCCAAGAACTCCACAAGCATCAGGGATTTTGAACAAAATAAGTGTCTGCGGCCGCAACACATTCCACTATCCCGTTAAACAATTGTCGTCGCATTCTGAATCTTCTGCGAAATACATTGGGTGGAAATCGTGGGTACGGAGAAAAGTAGTCGTTCCATAGAAATTCATCTCATGCATGACGATCTCTTGGTATTTTGATAAGAGTTTGAGGCCAGTTTGAATTTGTAACAAGGACTCCCAAACTAACGGCCATGTTATTTTGCATAATTGCTATTGAATCATCATCCGGGGAATTAAAACTACTATTAGAAGAAGAAGAAGAAGAAGAAGAAGAAGGAAGAAGAAGAAGAAGAAGAATAGTGAGCGGTCTTCTCATAGTTTTCCATTACTATCTGAAGCAGAAGAGGTGCGTTGGTATTTATATGTTGAACGATCAAGTCTTGAATTTATAACCCATTTCCAATAGCATTAATAAATAAATAAAAAAAGAGAAAGTGCTTGTCAAAAAAGATAAAGTGTTTTTCAGTGACTTGATATGACTACTCGCTAAATGAACGGTGAAAAAACTAGACACACTGATTACTCGCTGAAACTTGAGAGGACTACTAAAGGGATAGTAAAGAGAGTAGACTTGAAATGACTACTCGCGGAAAGATAAGATAAGATATTAACTATCAGCAGGTCTAGTATGACTACATGCAGCAAAGATAAATACATAATAACACCAAAGACAAACCATCTAAATAGTCATACCAAATTAACCATACATATTATCTGTATCCGAAGGCGCCAATCGCGGTGGGATAAAAGGCATATGCATTCTCGGAATGGTATTGACTGAGGATATTGTTGAAGCTGATCCTTGACTCATACAACTCCAAACTTGTGGTGGCATTATTTGGGAAAATGGACCGTATCCAAGGAGAGGTTGGAGGGGGTGCGGCGTATGGAAAAGAGACAGTTGTAGCTCCAAATCTTTGTTCTTATTATTCAGCCTTTCTATTTCTACATATTTCGTCATAATAACGTTTATCCTCTCCTTCGTTTGTTTTAATGTAAAATCGCGAAATTGTTGATTAAAATCAACATCTTCTTGAAATAATATGTAAGCTTCGTCCTGTCATGAAAAAATAAATACATGAGCACATATCTTTCTAAAATATACAATATAAATTTGAACGTACACTTACGTGGGATAATTGTTGTTGAGGCGGAATAAATACATGTTCAGCAGGTTGTTCAATTAGGGACGAATACAAGTCACCGACATACCATATGTTTGGACTTCCCAATTAGGATGAGTCACATAATTTTTAAAGTTAGTTACCTTTCTCTAATACTGTATATATAAATCATACGGAACAACTTGCACTACCTCTGTTGCATCGAGCAAACCTTCCTCTTTTAGGTGTTTTGCTTGCTTATCACCGATATTCCCAATAATTGTGTGTAGGTGTTTGGGAACAACAAATATGTGATGGTTTTACCTCCAACACCTTTTTCCGAGGTACATGCTATGTTGTACAATTAGTAAGGGAATATGCATGTAGTAAGTATGTTATTATTTAAATAAGCATCAAAAATTAAAGAACGGTGTTATTGGCATTTAACAACAATGGTCGAATAATATATAATTATTAACTCACAACGCTATTCCAAGAAAATATATATCTCGCGTCTGATACCCTCGTAGCCGCGCATCCTATATCAGATCCAAGGACTTGTCTGTATGATCCCCATGGGTTCCATGTCACTTGTTGAGCAGTAATCTTATTCAGTAAATTCCTACAACGAACAATATCATTCGTCTTCCTGGGTACATCCATCTAGAAGTTATAGTCCATTTTTGTTCATTATCAATCTTCGACATATCTGGTCGACATATGCCCAGGTATTCATACCCCCAAAACTACTCCATATAATAATTAAGAAACTCCCAACAAAATAAATATTGAAAGGAAGAAGGAACTGGATAAAAAAGTTACCTCTAATATTTGGAAGGGCACGCTTAGTTCCTTCTGTCTCCTACCAGCTAAACAGAGTGTCACATACAATATCGAAATAACGGCACCACCCCATTCATACGTGGATACCGCATAAAGATCTTCAAAAGCATCTAACCATCCAACATCAATATAGGTCTTTGCATTAGAAAAGAAAAAATGTCCCAAAACATACATAAAAAAGGCAATTGCTACTCTATGAGCAAGGGTGTTATCATTTTCAGCCGCTACCAACTTTTCTTCTACGAAATATGAGCTTAAATATGTAATTGTAATTGAATTTGAAACCCACGACGCGCTTTTTGGACAAAGCGAGGCACTTGGATATCCGGAAAAATATGCTCATGAACATATTCAAATTGGAACTTCTCTGAATTATACGGAACGTCACGCCCATCACCGATACTCAGTCCAGTCAACATGACCCAATCTAGGAGTGTGAACCCCATCTCACCAAATGGGAAGTAAAAAGTGTTTTTTGTATCCCAAAACCGCTCAACAATATAATCAACCATGGAATGTTGGGTTTCAGTACATTCTATGTTCAATAAACTTTTCTATCTCGCTCTTTCAATAATATATTTAACTCTAAGACTGTGTTTTGAAATAAACTTATAGTGATTAATTACCGATGCCAAGGAACCACGATGTTCAAACTTAAATTTATGATTCTCTGCAAATGTGATGTCCGTAGAAGCGTGCTGGTTATCATCTTCCAGTATAGGAAACCTCCCTAACCCGAAAATATCAACCTCCTTAATTTTACCAGTAGATATTAAGTTATAATCCTCGTCGGCTACAGATTTCTGTCTCTTGTCCGCCTTTATGCGACAATTGAACCTCGATGTTAATTTGTTCAATATCTGTGCACACACGAAAGATGCAATTTCATAATTAAAACACCAACCCTCAAACCAAAATACACATATATTGAACTCAACAAAACTTCATCATACTTCCATATTTTTATAAGTCCATAAACATTTATATTCCAAATTCTATAATTCATTAAACACAAATTATATTAATTCCAAATTTTATAATTCCGTAAACACAAATTAAATCGTCTACACGTATTTCGAAGATATTAGAAACACAAAAAATAAACCTCAAAACAACTCAAATTAATCACTTCAAAATTCCATAAAAATCAATACAAAGTCAATTGCTTTTAACCATATTTACATACATACAAATTAGCTCTCCGACATATATAACACACATAATTTACATAACCACAAATTTTTACATAACCACGAATATTCAAAACACATATTAATCAATAGAACCCACAAATTAGGTCATGTACATGTTTGTAAAAATTTCAAAAAAAAAATTAACCTAATTTACACAATCACCAAAAATAAACCAAAAAACAACTCAAATTAATCACTTCAAAATTCAATACAAAGTCAATTGTTTTTAACCCTATTTACATACATACAGATCATCTCTTCTACATATATAACATACATAATCTATGTGGCGCCCCCTAAGCTAGCAACTGACTAATCTAAGAGATAAACTATAAAATGAGGCACTAACGATCTAAAACATCTATTTAAACACTAATAAAGAAGTTCTAAACAAAGATTAACCCGAATCTAAACCCTCTCTGAAATAAATACAAGAACTCCTCTCAAGTGATACATATATTTAATAATGAGTTGGTTTACAAATGGAATATAAACACAAAAATAAACATAGCGGAAGCTAACCAACTAACGAAACCGACTCCTCGAAGCTTTCATCGCCACGTGCACATCATGATATGTTTATGAAACTGAAAGTGGGAATGGGAGAGCACATCATCCCTAAAAGGGGTTCCCCGTAGAAATAACAACTAACTTTCAAGTAATCACTAGAATGATTTAAAAACAATGCAGGTTTTACTGAAAACCGTTAAAACGCGGAAAAATAGATAAAGCATATTAAAATAATAAGTTGTACTGAAATATAAAGTTCTACCAACCATTAAACCGGCACACATTCACAACATAAATAATAGTTGAGCGACGTCTTCTTTCGAAGTAGCAAGGCATGACTGTTGCGGATTCTTCAATGATCATTAAAGCGCCGATGAGGTTTCCGTCCTCAAGTCATAAACGATATGTACCTTACCAGTACCTTATTCTACGCGCACTCTACATAGCAAGTATCTAAAGAGATCTAATGGTAACAACATTATATGCGATCGAAGTGCTTACACAGTGGAGAGCCCGTAATCCGCCCACGCGTAAATCCAATAACCATATATAATATTCCCAACATCATTCTCTCTAAACACCAAAACATAATATAATAGATTTTGAAATTAATTTATAAGAACATTAAACATTCATGTATGAGACATGCGTTGCCCGTACAAAAATAGGGAAAATAATATTCAGTGACACGAGTACGCACCTAGATAGCTTATTAGTTGGTAGCAATTTTCACTCCTTTAGCGCATAAATATAGATATAACTTTTGGGAAACCACATCACACACCAATCAAAAGGAAACCTTCTCCCTTTCATGCTAACAATAAATAAAGATTGTAACCACTTTCCAGTTAATGTAAAGAATCACTTTTTGAAAATAAATAAGTACTCCCAAAACACAGATACTAGTTGTTTCTAAAGATCCAAGCCCATCCCAAAATGTAAAATAAAACTAGTTTGTATTACAAACATATAATACATGCATACACTATTATACAGTAACAAAGATATGCATGAATTTCACAAAAGATAGATTTGTAAAACAATAATGAATACAAGAGAGTTCGTTATCGATTCCCACCTCTTTTGATGACAATCCTTGGCTACCTCGAGATCCATAATCCATTGGTTCGTCTTTTGAATCGATCGTTGTTAATAAAGAGAAACTTTCAATCATAGAAGCACTCTAAGATATTAGCCAAAAGGCTCATACAAGGCCTATAACATAATCTCATACAATTCTCTAGTTATAAACTAAGTGAACTATCTAATGGTTATAAGCCCATTATGGTTCTACACATGTTCATTATCTATCTTTAGCATACAAAGGTTTACTAATCCAATTAGATTGGTTCTATAGTCCATTAGATATGTTTTATGAATATTTACAACTTTGTAGAAGGAACCAAAGGCTAACTCAGACCACAAGTGGTCTGGTTCATCAAAATAGGAAAACTAACTCTAAGCCCAAATCCTCTAAACAAGCCCATTAACTTAAGGCCCGTTCCATCTGGGTCAACTAACTGTCACTGACGGTAAAAGGAGTCAACTCACAGTCAACGTCTAAGTCCTGATCAAAATCCAGTTTATAAAGTCAAAGTCCAAGTTCAGGTCAATGGTCAAGTCAACTAAGTCAAAAGGGATCAAATCCTAATTACCGAGTTAACTCAGTCAGACACTCTAAGTCAGTTGAGCTGACTGGGCTGACGAACAGGCACAAGTCACAGCAACAACAAAGAAAACAGATCAAAACCAAAAGAAGCATTTCAAAATACATTCAGTTCTATAAGCTACATCTAGCTTCCATATTCATTTCTACCAAGCTCACAACTATAATATTAATATCTTTAGTTGTTCTCAGAAATTCATACATATCCATTTCAACTTAGCCAAACAAACATCACCACAACAACTGCCATTCAACAAGAATCTCTAATTCTAACTACCACTAATCTGTAACTCAATCAACAACACCAATAAGAACCAACTTCATCTCAATACCTATTGAACTTCAATCTCAACTCCATTACATTCTTACCACCAGGTTCATCTTCAACTCAAACTCTAGTGCAGCAGCAACTTCATAACAGCTTCACTGCCAGTATTACCCATGGCTTCAGTTCTACTTATATTTGTTGCAATATAAACACTTGCACTCACCATCCTTGTCTTAAATCCATTCTACCATCATATTCAATTAAACGCCACCATAACTCCATCATATTTATATCTGCAATTCCTGATCTTGTTCTTGACCACATCAGTAAACAATTCAACTCTAAAAACTCTATCACCAAACTACCAATAACACCACCACCATCAATATCACTATTACTTGGCTCAACAAAACATTCATCCATGTTGGACTTCTTTTCGACATTTTTGCAGAATCTTATCATTTATCTAAACTTCAATCCGCTCCATCTTGTACACATATTTCAGCTCACGTCTCATCTGCATTGACATACAACCCAGTACCATCATTTAACTCAACCTCCATATCTGAGATTCAACATCTCACCTTGCTCAGCATCACTATCCCCATATCTTCATTACTACCACCAACATCAGTTGCACTCTATTACTACTAGAGTTTCAGCTTCACTTCCATTCTTATCAAGTCAAGTCTTGTAATTCAAATTCACCAAATAACAACTTCACCTTCCATCTGTAACTAAAATACAATCAACACAACCCAGCCATCTGCACCTTCCAACACAACTAGCAGCACCAGTTCAGTAGAATCAGTCTTCTTGTCACAAAACTATAATTCTAAACCACCAACATTTGATCAATAACAACACCATCTTTATCATTCTCTGTTCATAGAACTCTAATTCTGAATAATCAACAACATCCCTAATTCAGCAAATTATTTTCCTTTGGCCTTATCATCACCCAACGTGTGGAGAGAAACTCATTTCTCTTTTCGCTTTCTCTTTCTTTCTTCTTCTTCTCTGGTTTTCTTCTTCTCCTCTCTGTTGATTTCAATCTCAGAGATTTGAGATTCTTATATTCGAAAAATTATCTTAGACCTAGTTAGCTTGATGATATGAGGAAGGAGTTGATGTTACCGAAGTTGATTGAGTTCTGGAAACAACAGAGATTTGGGTAAGCTAATTTAGGATTTCTGTTTTGATTGATTCTTTTATGAAATCGTTTCATTTTGATCGATTATCGAGTGGGTTTGTTGTTAATTGGTTTATAAATGGTTGTGTGAATTTTAATTTTAGTTTCATAGAAAAATTAGGTTTCTGATCTTCCCCAAATTTGAGAAGTAGGGTTTTGGTAAATCGAAGATGAAAATTGGGTTTCCCCTGTTTGATTTGAGTTACAGGGAAAAGACTTAGATGTTGTTGGATGAAGATTAGGGTTCTGAATTGGGTACTTCAGATGAGGATGATGAACTGAGAAGTGGTGATTGAAGTTGAGCTATTGATTTAGGGTTCTATAACGAACAAATAAATATTAGGGTTTTGGGTTCATAATTGGGGAATCAATTGAACAGTTTTGGAGTTTTGGGAGTATTTATTTATTTTCAAAAAGTGATTCTTTCCATTAAATGGAAAGTGGTTATAGTCTTTTTTTACTGTTAGCATGAAAGGGAGAAGGTTTCCTTTTGATTGGTGTGTGATGTGGTTGCCCAAAATTTATATCTATATTTATGCGCTAAAGGAGTGAAAATTGCTGCCAACTAATAAGCTATCTAGGTGTGTACTCGTGTCACTGAATATTATTTTCCCTATTTTTGTACGGGCAACGCATGTCTCATACATGAATGTTTACTGTTCTTTTAAATTACTTTCAAAAGCTATTATATTTTGTTTTGGTGTTTAGAGAGAATGATGTTGAGAATATTATATATGGTTGTTGGATTTACGCGTGGGCGGATTACGGGCTCTCCACTGTGTAAACACTTCGATCGCATATAATGTTGTTACCATTAGATCTCTTTAGATACTTTCTATGTAGAGTGCGCGTAGAATAAGGTACTGGTAAGGTACATATCGTTTATGACTTGAGGACGGAAATCTCATGGGCGGTTTAATGATCATTGAAGAATCCGCGACAGTCATGCCTTGCTACTCCGAAGGAAGACTTCGCTCAACTATTATTTATGTTGTGAATGTGTGCCGGTTTAATGGTTGGCAGAACTTTATATTTCAGTACAACTTATTATTTTAATATGCTTTATCTATTTTTCCGCGTTTTAACGGTTTTCAGTAAAACCTGCATTGTTTTTAAATCATTCTAGTGATTACTTGAAAGTTAGTTGTTATTTCTACGGGGCACCCCTTTTAGGGATGATGTGCTCACGCAGGTCCCACTTTCAGTTTCAGAAACAGATCAGGATGTGCACGTGGCGATGAAAGCTTCGAGGAGTCGGTTTCGTTAGTTGGTTAGCTTCCGCTATGTTTATTTTTGTGTTTATATTCCATTTGTAAACCAACTAATTATTAAATATATGTATCACTTGAGAGGAGTTCTTGTATTTATTTCATAGAGGGTTTAGATTCGGGTTAATCCTTGTTTAGAACTTCTTTATTAATGTTTAAATAGATGTTTTAGATCGTTGGTGCCTCATTTTATAGTTTATCTCTTAGATTAATCAGCTGCTAGCTTAGGTGGCCCTACAATCTACATAACTACAAATTTTCAAAACACATATTCATCATATAACCCACAAATTAGGTCATGTACATGTATGTGAAAATTTCAAAACTTCTTTTAACCTAATTTACATAAACACCAAATATGGTCTTTTTCACATACAACACACATAGTCATTCTAGAAACATAAAACACTCATACCCGATTGTATTTAACCAATTTCATATTCATATCAATTCTTTAAAACCTAACTTTTACAAACTAAATCTAAATCATAAATTATACTACAATATAGAGAAAACTGAAGGGATAAAGAGAAGAAACATACCTCTCATGGAACCGAAATACTAAGGTTGATTTCTCGTTTTTTTTTTTTACTTGTTGTTGTTTGAGAATGGGAGAAAACAAGGTAGCGGAAGTGTTGTTTTGATGAAGCGGTAGAAACAAAGAAATAGAAAACAAGAGAAGACCTGAGAAGAATAGGTTTTAACGCCTCACATGTGTGGTGTACGTGTGCACACTGGGTGAACCTATAATGTTCGCCTGATTTCAGGCGTGTACATAAATTCCGCCCCATCCAGCGTAAGTAATATCTATATTTGTTGTTTCGGCGTGAATTATATGCACACCCCACAACACGCGTAATATATATGTACGAAGAACGTTATAATTTCGCTCCACTGCAAACGAACGTTATATTTCCACTCGACTAAATATACTCCATCACCGTAGCGTAACACCACGGACTAAACCCAAATTTTTTTGTTTTTTGTTTTTGTTTTTGGTCTTTGGTTATAGTCGCACCATTGCAGTTGCTCTAAGGTTTTAACTAAGAGCAAACAAAAATTCTAGACAATTATCCAAATTGTTCCATCCAAAAAGAGTTAACAATATCCATAGTACTACAAAAAATAATGTAGATAGCTAAGGTTTTAACTAAGAGCAAACGAAAATTCGAGATGTAGTAATAATAGTGAAGAACTGAAGATAATCAATATCATCAGCCGGACTCAATACATGTCCGAAGTAGCAACAGTCGTTTTACTACCACATAAGATAAAACTATTAAGATAAGCAGATTAACAGACTTCGGAGAAATAATGTTAATCCATAGATAATCCCTTTCCTTCACAGGAGGTCCTCTTTTGATAGAAAATTTAAGCAATAGGATCAAACCAGTCTTCTCTGAATAAAAACTCGAATTTTTTCTTTATGGGTAAAGGTCTGAGAACCAGACAGAACAAAAATAGCTATAATAGGCAAATTTGTTTCAACAAAATATGGGCAAAGTGTGAAGCTAATAAATTAGAAACCCATGTCCAAATCGCCTCCATTTTTTTCTTTTATGCAAAGAATGAAAATTTCATTGGAAGTGTTGTCTAACAATAACCGACTCTATAAAATACTAGACCTACTATATTTCTTAAGCTTGTCAGCTACTTTATTACTTACTTTTGGAGCGAAATTACGTTGTCAATTTTGGAAAGTTTAAAATACTCAAAGCATTAATCAGAATATATTCGTTTCCCTAAGTTATAGTTGAAACTGAGTTGTTGACATATTCCATAATGTTTATAAGATCAGTTTTAATGATGACGTGTATAATCTGCAAGTCTTTCAACCGTTAGATCGAAAAACCTAACTTGTTACACACAAATGAAATGTACGATTTTAGGTTTGTGTAACCGTACCCAAACATGTACATTTTTTGGTTCAACAGTAGTTAACCAAATGGTTTGCCATATGAGCACTTTCATATCAACCAATCTCTTCTTCACCATAACTAGTTCAAATGACTCAAATGAACTAGTTAGATAGTTGTCCAATTGTAAAGAAATCTTATGTAACTACACAAGACACGATTGAAGCAAAAATGATTTGATTCACTCGAATCGGTTTATGAACTTTATAGCCACGGTTTGCAAACTTGCATTCCTTAGTTTATATAAACATGAGTTCACAAACAATCGTCTTTAGATATAACCTAACTCAAGTTCGCGGACTGGGTTCGCGGACTTAAGTTCCTGGAAGGAGTTTTCAAACTCCAGCAGATTTTCTCGGGTCGAGAACTTCCGCCAGTTCGCGGACTAAGTTCACGGCTCTAGTTCCGGTTCTCTTGATCAACAAAGTTCGCAAACTTTGGTTCAAGGAATAAGGACTTATATATATATATATGTGTGTGTATGTGTTTTTCCACAACAATGCTTATATCCACCATTGGTTATATAATCTAAACTCTCATTTCAATCATTGAAACATTCTTCTATAATGTTATAATAGTCGTTAGACATAAAGAATCAACTATCGTCATCAAAGCCATTTTCAAAGTGATTGAAACATGACATGACTTTCGTCACTAGGTAAAGATAAGTTTGGCCAAAGCGAAAGCTTACCAACACATATTTCGAGAAATAGATAGGCAAGATAAACTCGGCTCGAAATAGCAAATGTGTATAATCAAAGTCTATATAGCACAACGACTTTTGTCTCAAGATAGGAGATAGAGTAGATATACTTTTGAGTGATAGATAAGTTCAAGTCTCCGCATACCTTTTAGTCGATGAAGATCCACCAGTTCCTTGAGTATTCCTTCGACTTATAGTTTTGATCACTAACATTGACAAACATGCTTGAGATAGCAGCGCATGCGAGGTCGACCGAGCAATGCTCTAACAATCTCCCCCTTTGTCAATTTTAATGACAAAACTATTAATACATATGGAATACAAAAATAAATGCATAAACTTTTGTAGCTCCTATTCCATATGCCTAATCTTCAACATTACTCGAAATCTTCGTCACTTCCAAGTACTCCAATGATCCCAAAGGTTGTAAGTTCAGCATCATCGTTGTTGAAAATCCGTAGCTATAACAATGAGAAAACAAAGTTCTCGATCATTGTTATACAGTGTCATAGTATCGTTACGCGGTATCAAAGTTCAATTGTATCAAAACTTTGACAACAATACTATGGTGATATTATCACTCCCCCTTAGTCAATATTCCATCTCACATGGAAACCACTCCTCCTTACATAATGATCCGAAAACCATATGTATTTGTAGTGTGAACTACATATTAATTCTCCCCCTTTTTGTCAATAAAATTGGCAAAGGTACCAGAACGGGATCCTAATGAAATTTCCGAAAGAGACATTTCATGACCAAATGAAACACATACCTACTTGTTTAGATGCAATAATAAATCCGAAGCTAAATGCATTCATCAAGGAGTTTATAAAGATACAAGATAACCCCTATAATATTCCACATCCGCACTCCCCACAAGGATTTGGCAATTAAGCACAAGTTCAAAAGAACTCCCCCCCACTTGATGTCATTCCGGATAGAACAACAAGAACGACCTTAATTTCGAAAGAAAAGAAGGATTTCTTTGGACATAACAAATTACATATGAGTATGAATTTGAATCCAAAAATACTCAATTAAATTAACCAAAAGAGAACCTAGGATTAATTTAATCGAAAGTGCTCAACATAAGTGACCTTATGGAGACCCAAAAATTCTCAATTAGATTAATCACAAGAGAACCCACAATTAATCTAATCGGTATACACAACCAAATTAACCACAAAAAGTGATGATTTTGATTGATTATGCTCAACATAAGAGAACTGACGGAGCAACAACTAAATTAATCACAAAAATATGATCAACTCAATCGTTAGTGCTCAACATAAGAAAACTTACGGAGCCTCACAGTAATACATAAAATATTATGGATCAGGGAAGATCAATACTGCGGAATACACAACGATTCATTCTATTTTCCATCACTATTTTCACAATGACATACAATAGACATAATACTTGTAAACAAAAGATTTTAACCTATCTTCCATCAATAATTGACATAATAGGCTTAATTTTGTTATTTGTCAAAAGTCCATTCATTCTTTTATCAATACGTGAATATCGACTTACGAAAGACTTTACTTTTGACAAAGTACGGGACAATCATAGTTCACAGACGCAAACACACATATTCTATAACACATTGCAATACATAATATCATAAAGATTAATACTGCAAAAATCATCTTCCAAACAATTTTTTAGAATTTAAACAAATAAACCTAAAAACATGAAGATGAAAACGTTGGACATAGCTATGTGTAATCACAATAATGGCTATTCCAAACTCTAGTTATTATTCTAAATAAAACAAGAAAAATAGAAGACTTACTAGGCAATAATAAAAATAAATCAACAAGCTAAATCAAAACCGATTCCTGTGTCAAAGCTGAACACGAACTGAAGTCAAATAGAAGGTTCTAGATCCTCATGAGCCTTGAGATATTTAAGCTTGTGATTGACAGCATCTGTTGCATCTTCAGAGAAGAGATTCTCTTTGTGAAGATCGTTGATGTGAGATCTTAAAAGACCAAGGTCAGAAGTAACCTTTTTCAACTCAGTTTTCAACACATCAAGACTTTTCAGAGTATCAACGAGCCGTAGTTTTTCTTCCTCAAAATACTTAAAAAAGTCATTAACCACTTCAGCAGAGATCATATCTTCCTTCTCAACATCCTCATGAGTATAAGCATAGTAACACGAGGCATTAGGATGATCTTCATCTACAAGGGTTCTTTTCTTCCTTCCCTTGGACTCGAAACCAAAACCTTTCTCAAGAAATCCTCTTGCAAAATCACCATAGCGATACGAAGAAGAAGATATTCTTGGTAACCCAGAAAACAACCTAGAGTATGCGTACGTAACTCAATAGGTCAGGTACTTAAAGGATTTCTTAGGGAAGGAATTCTAGGGTTTTTCAAAAAGTTGACTCGTATCAGAACATGGTTATCCGTGCGAGTACAAATTGACCCAAAAAAAACTTTAGACAAAACCAATACTTAGGCACAACTTGTCTGCAAACAATAGTTTAGATATGGACGATAAGAAAATAGCTCGACTAAACAGAAGCAATTTTTCCAAAAGTATACCTGATTATTAACACATCTTACTCAACATGATTTTTATGAGTAAGTTCTTTAACCCTTGTGATTAATTAGCACAAGTATGAGCTTTAAGCTCATTAAAAGATTTGTGTTTATGATCAAGTCTCTTTTTCCTTATGAATCTAGAGAGGGATCCCTTTTGATGTGAAAAATTATCATAGAACTTACTATCATCAAAATACGAGACATAGTTGGAGTCCTTACCCGAAGAGTTTTGACTTGAGGAGGATGAGAACCTGTTGGCAATTTCTTTGTATCCTTCAATTATCTTCTTCAGGTTATTTCCCATATCATCAATTTTTCTTCTTTCTCCTGGGATTTCGTTCATATTAAGGGTACGTTGTTTCCCAAGGAAATGACTTGATCTTTTCTTAGACGGTGTTTATTAAGAATCCTGTTCTGCTTTTGAGCATTCGAGGAACTCAATGAATTGACCTTACTGGTAGCATACACAGGGTAAGTACGAAAACTAATTGGTTTAGACATACGAATGTCAGTTACACCTTTGAGAATTAAGTCTAAGGTGTGTTGAAGTTGAACCAATGAGTTTTTATTCAACTTAGAGTTTCCCTTTTGTTTAACAGAACTTTTTGTCTCACAGAAGAGACATACTTTCTAATCACAAGAATGACTAGATAGTATAGTCTTAATAGTCTCATTAGGATATTTCTTCCTTCCATGTGATGTAGAACATCCTTGATTAGAGGAGACTAACACATCATTTCTGATTGGAAGGAACTCCAGATATGGAATATTTTTTGTCGTAGCAGAAGTACTTGGTATATTAGACTGCTTAGAGCATCATTGAATAGAGAGTTTACTCAAGCGATGTTCAATTTCCAAAGAATCCTTTTTGAGGGTAGCCTCAAGAGACATACGTGAAGAATGATCTTCAGTATTTTCTTTGAATTTGCAGTCTCTTACTACACCAAGTAGAACATTGACATGGTGTTTCAACCGAATAAATCTATCATCTTGGATTCTAATAAGATTTAGAATCAATTCACTCTCTTCAGCTGTTTCCCGTTTATTAATAGAGATGGTCTCTTTTGAAGGGTAATCGGAATGACACACGTCGGAGCCTGTCTGTCTTGTTTGAACACAAGTTTCGTCTATTTTCGAGATTGAAGAATCTTTTTCTTTAATAGAAATAGGAGATACGGAGCTTTTATTTCTGGTGACGCGTTTATCAGAGATACTACTCTTGTCCATAGAGTCATACCGCTACAAACACAGACTTTTGAGGTCTTGAACGTGTTTGCCTGCTCTGAAACCAATTGAAAAAGCGGGGGTCTAACAACCACACCCAATATTTCGCTTAGCAATATGTATGGAGAAACTCCAATATACTTTTTAGAGAATCAGCTAAACAGTCAGACTCAATCTAGATAAAAGTACATCAAAGAGTTAATATCTCAATCTCTTGATTTGATCTATACTCAAGCAAATAGAAATATGCGAGTCTTTATCAAAGAGAGATAACTTGGATGGTACCAAACACCAATATCCAAGTGTCAATCAATTTTAATCAACAACCAAAGGTTGGATATTCTAATTGATTGTTCCTAACGCACAACCTGTGATATTTCAATTATAAAGATAAACAATATAATGCGGAAATAAAAATAACACAGACACCAGAATTTTTTTAACGATGAAACCGCAAATGCAGAAAAACCACGGGACCTAGTCCAGATTGAACACACACTGTATTAAAACGCTACAGACCCTAGCCTACTTCAAACTAACTTCGGTCTGGACTGTAGTTGAACCCCAATCAATCTCACACTGATCCAAGGTACAGTCAGGCTCCTACGTCTCTGATCCCAGCAGGATGCTACGCACTTGATTCCCTTATCTGATCTCACCCACAACTAAGAGTTGCTACGACCCAAAGTCGGATACTTTAATAAACAAATCTGTATCACACAGAAAATTCTATAGTAATAGATAAATCTGTCTCCCACAGAAATACCTACAAGTTTTTGTTCCGTGTTTTGATAAATCAAGGTAAACAAGAACCAATTGATAATCCGGACTTATATTCCCGAAGAACAGCCTAGTATTATCAATTACCTCACAACAATCTTAATCGACGCGGCGAAAGAAGATGTTGTGGAATCACAAACGATGAGACGAATATGTTTGTGATTACTTTTTATATCTTGCCTATCGGAGATGTTAATCTCAAGCCAATCCTTGCGATTGTACTCGTATGATATAATATCCAAGATCAAATCACACAACTACGAGAAAGTAATATCGGTATGGCTTCACAATCCCAATAAAGTATTTAATTCGTTAACCTGGTTTAGAAGAAGAAACCAAAGGTTAAAGGAGAATCGACTCTAGCTATGCAACTAGTATCACACAGAAGGTGTGGGGATTAGGTTTCCCAGTTGCTAGAGTTATCCCTTATATAGTCTTTCAAATCAGGTTTGCAATCAATGTTAGCTTGGTAACAAAGCATTCAATTTTCACCGTTAGATGAAACATGATTTAGATTCAAGCTAATATATTTCAACCGTTAGATCGAAAAACCTAGCTTGTTACACACAAATGAAATGTACGATTTTAGGTTTGTGTAACCGTACCCAAACATGTACATTTGTTGGTTCAACAGTAGTTAACCAAATGGTTAGCCATATGAGCACTTTCATATCAACCAATCTCTTCTTCACCATAAATAGTTCAAATGACTCAAATGAACTAGTTAGAGAGTTGTTCAATTGCAAGGAAATCTTATGTAACTACACAAGACACAATTGAAGCAAAAACGATTTGATTCACTCGAATCGGTTTATAAACTTTATAGCTATGGTTTGCAAACTTGCATTCCTTAGTTTATATAAACATGAGTTCACAAACAACCGTCTTTAGATATAACCTAACTCAATTTCGCGGACTGGGTTCGCGGACTTAAGTTCCTGGAAGGAGTTCTCAAACTCCAGCAGATTTTCTCGGGTCGAGAACTTCCGCCAGTTCGCGGACTAAGTTCACGGCTCTAGTTCTGGTTCTCTTAATCAACAAAGTTCACAAACTTCGGTTCAAGGAATAAGGACTTATACATATATGTGTTTCCACAACAATGCTTATATACACCATTGGTTATATAATCTAAACTCTCATTTTAATCATTGAAACATTCTTCTATAATGTTATAATAGTCGTTAGACATAAAGAATCGACTATCGTCATCAAAGCCATTTTCAAAATGATTGAAACATAACATGAATTTCGTCACTAGGTAAAGATAAGTTTGGCCAAAGCGAAAGCCTACCAACACATATTTCTAGAAATAGATAGGCAAGATAAACTCGGCTCGAAATAGCAAATGTGTATAATCAAAGTCTATATAGCACAACGACTTTTGTCTCAAAATAGGAGATAGAGTAGATAGACTTTTGAGTGATAGATAAGTTCAAGTCTCCACATACCTTTTAGTCGATGAAGATCCACCAGTTCCTTGAGTAGTCCTTCGTCTTGTATGATGATCGCCATGGAGTTCTTGAGCTCAACTACACTTTCTATCCTAGTCCGAGACCTTAGCTATAGTAGACTAGAAATCAACTTATAGTTTTGATCACTAACATTGACAAACATGCTTGAGATAGCAACGTATACGAGGTCGACCGAGAAATGCTCTAACATTAGCGCATAGCTTGGTCGAACTCACAAGTGTTGCCATCTCAAGCTTGTTGGCAAATTTAGTTGATCAAAACTATATCTTGATTTCCATTCTACATTTTAGTCATATCTCAGACTAGGTTAGAAGTGTGTAGTTGAGTAGCATACTTCACTGCGTTCACCATTTGAAGACGGAGATCAACTGAAGACTTTAGAGGATTTCATCGACAAAACGTATGTGAAGACTGAACCATTCTTATTTACTCAAGTATTCACAATTCTATCTATCAGACTAAGTCATATGACTAAGTGGACTTTAAATTATAACACAATATAAATTTCGAGCCAAGTTCATCTTGTTGAATATTATTCTCGAAATATGAATTAAGCTATAAGTCAATCATCTACTTGATGAATTTAGTTAATAACAATTTATTATTTATGAACTAGATTATGATTCGAGTTAATCATTTGAAAATAAGTTGGGACATTGATATGTGTAAGATTATCATTAATGTTATTCGAGAATGTTTCAAATTGATTATTGAGAGTTTTAGAACTACTAAAATCTGGATACAGGGACAATACACGTATTGGCGTAACTGTTTGGTTCCAGATCAGCGGTACACGTATTGGCGCAGGTCTAAGTTCGGTAACGACTTGTTGGTACAATACCCGGTATGGATACAAAAAAGTTTTGTTGCTCGTGAACACAAGGGTGGTACACGTACCCAGTATGCGTACTGAAATGCCCTGAAATTTAACTTCCTTAAGGGTACAATACCTTGGAAGAGTGCCTCATGAAATGGAAGCATTACACGTACCCGGTACACATACTTACAAGTCGAATAGTTTCAGATGCACTTCAAAGTATTTCTATGAAATATTTGGCATTTGAACAACACTCTAAACCACATATAAGACATAATTGATCACCTATTAAGTTATGGTTGTTTATCAAGTTAAGTCTAAAGTGTTTGATGAAAATGGATAATCTTATTATGTTTGTATGGCTAACTTTGGTTAACCATTCTTAAACAAATTCATTGTACACGGTTTGGTTACAGTTCATCCTTATCCAAGCGTATATTTTATCTGTGTTTATCTCAATCTAAACCATCTAACGGTGGAGAATAATCACTTCATTTTAGCTTGAATCTCAAGTCGAATTTCATTTAACGATAACATATGTTTGCTTGATTAAAAAGCTATTTTAGTTTGAATCATAACCCTCGATCTTGAAAGTATATATAAAGAGATGCTCAAGCATCTAGGTGTTGATGGTGGTTTTTAGTATAACGCGAAAACTGTAAAAGTCTATCTACCTGACCCGGCATCAGATGTAGTAGACATTGATATGTCCATATTCCACAGAGAATTTGGAGAATATATCAAAATCTGATGAGTGCCTATGTCTCTCTTCATATTATATTGAAACTCAATCTCCTAGATGAATTGTTCACTAGTATAGAGCCTAATGAGTATATAAGCTCCTAGATGCATTATTCACTAATACCGGAGCCTGCCGAGTATTTTTCTTATGCTATGTTCCCTAGCTGAACCCTTAATATTGATATGGCATGACAATTTGTGTTCACTCGCAGCAGAGTACCATGAATTTCCAAGTATCAAGGTTAAGGTCCTTGCATAAAAGTACTCAATCGGAAAGCATACTGCTCTCTGGAAATAAACTTAAAGAACTCTGTGTCAGCACATGGAATTCGATCAATTTTGTGATAATTCACAAGATTCAGATATTACCCTGACTAATTTGCAAAAATTATGGTTTTGCACCCTGCGCAGTATATTAGACCCCGCCGGTCGAAATTAAGCTTAGGCGAACTAGGCAATTAATCCGTCATGGATTAGTAGGTGCAAAATCCTACCCAAAATCAGAAAACAAGGAATAAAAGGAGATGTGGAATAGGAGAAGCAACAAAGGGAGGTGTGGCCATGCCATAATCCAGCCGGCGCCACTTTCAAGTGGCCACACCCCATGTTTCCCGACCGGCCCTTGTTTCTCGTCGACCAATCAGGTCGTTTTAAACCCGCTACACGCACGTGAGTTGTGGCTGGTCCCATACTTGTCGGCCCTATTTCAAATCGACCAATCAGGTCGCTTTAAGTCCGCTACGCGCACTGGAAGTGTGGCCACGCCCTCGGTTGGCCGGCCCCTCTTTTTATCGACCAATCAGGTCGCTCTAAACTTGCCACAGTATTAAAAGAGGCAAAATTGTGCCAGATGGTCACAATGCGAAATTGGCTTTCCAAAACCGCGCCGACATTCCAATGGCATGCCAAACGTGTCATCCCGCTCCGCATGCTAATGACATGCCAAACATGCCATGCCGCGTCAATGCACTAAACGTGCATGCCAAACACGCCACTTTGCCACAACAACATGCCGAACGTGCCAACGTGCCATAAATAGCGCGCCTACGTGCTAACCCACTTTATGTTCGTGGCCAACGCCATAAAAGAGTTTGGTCAAGGCTTCCCAACTAGAACACGGTTTCCTTTAGTGGCATTAGTTGAAACCCTAACTTTGGTCGTGGCCCAAATTACGCCACTTTGGTCGTGGCCCAAATTACGCCACTTTGGGCCCCACAACATGCCACGAGCCATATGGGACCGGGAAACCCTAAAAATAGCTTCATGCTATGGCGACTCATAGTCTCCCTTGCTCCTGTGACCATCCCCACGTTTTGGCTTCACCATAATTCCTCTGGCGTGGTCATGGCGCCGTTTGCACAAAAAACGTCAATGTGTCGTGGTCACATGCCACACGCGCAAATTAGGGTTTCGGCCAAACCCTAACTTAGCTAAGGTTTCCACGCCAACCAAGCCAGGTAATTCTCCCTAGGGAATTAAGTTTGATATGGCAACTGGAGCCAATGTTTTCGAAGCCATATTTGGGTCTAACACCAATATGCGCCAAATTCTAGGTTGGCCATGCCGCCAAGCCCTAATTTTGGCCACGACGTCAAATTCTAGGTTGGCCATGCCGCCAAGACCTAATTTTGGCCACGACGCCAAATTCTAGCTCGGCCATGCCGCCAAGCCCTAATTTTATCCACGACGCCAAATTCTAGCTTGGCCACGACGCAAAATCCTAGCTTGGCCATGCCGCCAAGCCTTAATTTTGGCCACGGCGCCAAATCCTAGCTTTGGCCATGCCACCATGTCACTGGCATGTGCCAATGGCTCCACTATGCTATTAAGAGATGCCAACAGAATGTGGCCATAATCAATGGCCACCCTTTCTCATGAGTTACAATCTCAGCCGTCCAAATTCACCACCGAATTGACAGGCCTGTGGAAAGTCTTAGGCGACCAGCCAAAGCAAGCCTAAATAGCATCACGTGTTATCTTCCTGCGGCAAGTCTTCTGACTTTTACTTGCCACACATAGCAAACTGCTACACGTTTTCCACGAAAACACTCGAGACATCAAACATGTCACAAAATGGGGGATGCTTATCAGTGTATTGGTCTGGAGGTTTACAGCGTGCAGCGTGCAACACGCCCATTACAAGAAAGTGTCATAAAGCAGGGCAGTTAGTGGCGGCAAGAAGTAGTGGGTGTAAACTAACCCGTCTCCTTCATAGTGAGAACATGGTCTCTGGCATTTACACATTACCCCACTTCTCCATCACTCAATCATTCCCACTTTCTACGAGATCAGGGTGTGTTCAATATGACTTGTATAAATAGGTTTTACCTATTTCAACCAAAAACAAGTTTTGGTTAACAACAACACAGTATCCAGAAAACACCAAAGAACTGATAGTTTACATTCCGCAAGCCAGTTCCAAATTCTGATACAAGTCATAAAATAGCCACACCTTCAGAATTAACCATTTTGGTCTCAACACCTTCTTCGATCCCTTCCCTAAGACCAACCCTTCTCCTTCATTTTTTGAATGAAGCAAGACTGGAATGAACATTTCTTGATTTAGGCCAGGATTGTACAGATTGATCTCTCGAATCTAAAGTACTCCCGTGCAGTGCATTTGTTTTAGGTATAGATTCGTTTCTCACCCACACACCCAAATTTACCAAAACCAGCAGAAACAGGTTTTACCCACAAACACTGGGAAAACTTAATCCCGACACTTTCGTGTGTCATTCGCTAATTAGAGTCGATTCTCTCTTAACATAGGTTTCCAGTGTTTTTGAAAAACATAATTAGGTTTATCAAATTAACGACTTCGCGTAGGGATTCGTGAATCCAGGTATAACTTTATTATCTTTGATAGTTCGTGTATCCTGCTCTTTCTAGTGTTTTTTTGATCTTTCGCTCCAACAGGTAAGATTGATAAAACCACAAAGTTCTTCCTCTCAGTCAAAGATTCTTTCCAGATGTATTCGGGTCATTCGAACCTTGCAGAAGCAATAAATAGCTGGAAGCCAACTACCATAGAAGACATGACAAAAATGCTAGAGGATATGGTTGCCAGCCAAGTCGATATTATCAGGAGGCAAAACGAGACGCTTCGTATCTTGAAGAGTATAATAAGCCGATTGTGGGAGGAATCAGCAAAGGATTATCCGAAGGATCCCGCCAATTTCAAGAGTAATACGAAGTATGTTAAATATTTGGCTAAAGCATGCGCCTTTACCAATGAGGATGCTGACGGAGCACATAGCCACATCATAAAGAAGAAGCAGAAGAGCGGCCAATTGGATTCTGCCAACACAGATAGCCAGGATAATTTCACAAGACCGGGGAGGGGAATTTCCAGGTAAAGAGCCTGCCTATGAAGCCTTGCTGGAAAATTTTTAACTCTAAACCCTCGCAGAAGTTCAAAGAGTTGTCCAACAGTCCGCAACCACGACTGCTTTGCTGAAAAGAGAAGCACCTGAAGTGGAGGAAATCTACCAAGACGCTTATGGAAACAAACACTGCGCCAATGAACAATATCCAGCTCATCCACCACGTGCCGCCATCGCTGACGCAGGACCCTCAAGAGAAATTACCTTTCAGTAATACGGTAGAAGTAAACGGTCTGCTCATGAATCAATGATCGCTCAAGCGTCAGTTCCGCCCTCAAAGAGATCTTCATGCCAAAGTCTGCAAGAATTTCTGCCACAACAACTACTTATGCAAGAGAAGCCAGACTCAAAATATCCACGCTTCCCATTGCCTATCAGAAGAGTTATAGAGTTACTGTAATTTTGGGTACGAGAGGAAGTAGTCCAACTACCCCCGGTAGGGCGTCCACCAACTGATTAGGAGATGCTAGGTTTAAGATGTTTCCACTATCACAGGTTTATTCATCATCCTACCAACGAATGCAACGCTCTAAAGCACATTGTCCAGTAAAAGATTAATTCAGGGGAATTATGCCTGGGGACTGGAGGTTCTCCGTTACATCCCCTACCACCAACACCAGCAGCATCTCCCTGACGTGATGCCTCTTATTACCAGAGCCAGAGCCGCCGCTACTCCTAATATTTCTTCGAGCATGACACATCCAATCATCACTAGGGATGCCATCACTTCTTCGTCAGGACGAGAGACTGTATGAGCCAGAGGAAACCAACCTTCCCATTACCATCATCGATTTAATGGAGAGACAGGAAGTTATTTTCAAAACTCATACGGACATGCCCACAACTCAGAAGGAGCCTCTTCAACGTTTCTCTCCAGAAGCCGCTTCGCTTTAACTTTTCGATCCAGGTGTCGCTTCAACGTTTCGCTCCAGGAGATGCGTTTCGCTACAGAAGCCGCTACGCTTAAACGTTTCTCTCCAGGATACGCTCTGCTTCAACGTTTCGCTCCAGAAGCCGCTCCGCTTCAACTTTTTCGCTCCAGGGGCCGCTTCAACGTTTCGGTCCAGGAGACGCTCTGCTTCAACGTTTCGCTCCAGAATCCGCTTCAACGTTCTCCCAAGAATCTCCACTCCTCCTTCTTGCCATAGCCGTCACACTCCCCCTACCAAGGATCATGCCGTAGCCGCCACACTCCTCCATGTCAAGGATCGTGATCACATCCAGCTAAGGTTCGTAGTTGAGGCCACTTTTTGATCCATCTCGCCAAAGCTCGTGGTCGTGGATAGTTTACTCGCCTACGCATCCATCCAATCCCTTTGCATCCATGTACGCCCATGCAATTACAACCAACCTATTTTGGTTCCCACGACAATGTAGTATCTTCTACTGCCAGGAACTGTTGATGTTTGTTTGTTGATACCATCCAGAGCTTTACCATATAAACAACCACTGCAAAGGTAATCCATACTTCTCCATATTTTAGTTTCACATGGAAGAAGTAATGGAGTCACCAGTACGGATGCAAGATGATATCTTTATCATGGTCAACTCACTGACCATACAAGATAGAAACATGTAAACCAAACTTGGGGACTGAGGCTCTACACGGAATCCCTTCACTATCAAAGCTCAGGAGAAACGGTCAACCCAAAAGTCATATACACGACAAGGTCATCCACTCTTCAAAGATGTAACGTAAGGATATCATCACCTCTCCGTCTAGAAGGTGCATGTAACACTTTACGAGGCCCACGACGGATCGCAAGCCTACTCAAAGAAAACAACTTCAGTAACCGAAGAGAGGTGCGACTGGGGACTGCTCATCGCGGTCCATCCCCGACAACAATCAAGCATTCATGAGATAACTCCAGAGACGCGGCTGAAACATTTTTCTTGAAAAGACAGAGGGAGCCACGATTAACGACATAACTCTCTCACTTCTACCTCTTCGTTATCCAGAATGTTTCGTCCATGTGATGTTCTAAGCATCGCAGCATCACATCCAGGAGAGTACAATAAGCTTGTATCAAATCCCATAAGTGTGGATTCAAGGCGATGCAATTAAAGTAGGCTACACTTAGGGACTGAAGCCTCCTTCAGGTTTAGAAGTTTAAACGCAGTCACCACCTTACCAGTGAATGCAGTAGAAGCACATCTTCCGCGAAAAAATAGGCTCGGGATAATTACACACGGGGACTACCAGCATGGGATGCCTTCACTTCCCTCAACAAGGTTATTTCTGATTTCAACATCATCACTGTCGAATCTTTACGAGCCGCACGAATTTCTCAACATGAACCCGTACACGTGCATCAAAGACTCCAAAAGCACGCCACATAGATACATTCATATATCCTGCCGCTCCATCAGATCTAACATAAGTATAACTGGGGACTGCTCATCGCATCCCATTTCATACAATAGTCCAAGATTCAGAAGATGGTTGTAGATGGGGAAAAACGAGCCGCCGGTTTTTGGGAAAGTGAAGAGTCGAGCGTGCTGTCGAGACTCCTGAGCCGGGCAAAATGTTAATCCTCACACAGATGCACCACTGCAAAGGGGGTGCTTAGATTAGGGAAATCAATCTATATGATTCCGGCCTAAACCAAGACAATGGTCGTTCCAGAGTCAATTCGGTCGCAAAGAGAGAGATAGGTTGATCTGTAGGAGGGAAGCTGAGAGTTGTGTGGGATCAGTGATGATCAAGGATTGTGGGTGTGTTGAAGGTTTCTGTAATATTGATGAACTGCTGAAGTTGAGTTCTGTGAATAAGTTTATATCGAGTTGTTGATGGATAATGATGATAATCGATGATTGATGATATTTGATTGATCCTCTCTGATGTCCTCGATTTAGACTTATTTATATTGTAAGAATGATGTACCACTGATCCCTGCAAGTGTGACGGTTACTTGAGTGAAAGAGTGGGAAAGTGGGAGATCGTGGTAAAGTCAGTTCCATGTCGTGCGGAGACTTGACTGATCGTGCTCCCACTACTTTGCTAACTCCTTCCACCATTTATACGACTTACGCATATTTCTCATTGTGGATGAATCCACGTGCCGTAGACCTCCAGACCAAAACCCTAAGTGATATCCCCCCATTTGTGACGTGATTGAGATTTCACGAATCGTGGAGTCTGCAAGGCAGACGTGTATTAATTGGTCAGTTGTTGACTGATTTAGACAGTGAGTCTAATTTTGTTGAATCGAGTATAAGTGGTGAATGCTCGGCGATTCATGGATTGAACATGTAGTTTTCTGAAATGTCAATGAATTACTGACTAGAGACTGAGCAAGTATTGCTCAACTCGACGAATTTCCGAATATTGAGAGTTTGTCGAGCAACTGAGCAAGTATTGCTCAATTCGACGAATTTGATAATTTTGGTGTGCAACTGAGCAAGTGTTGCTCAATTCACCAAAACACTGAATATTGATAATTTGACGTGCAATTGAGCAAGTGTTACTCAATTCGACAAACTACTGATGAATTACCGAATATTGATGGTTGGATCAATATTCGAGCAACTGAGCAAGTATTGCTCAATTCAAAGAATTATTTACTGGTGCCGTGACCCAATAAAATATTAATAAAAAATATTGGTGAATTACCGAATATTATTAATTTGGATGTTGATTGCTGAATCAACATAATTTTGTGTTTGAACTTGCTCAGAATGGTGATTCGTGGAGCGTTTGTTCGAAACCCTAATTTTTGATCAATCCTTCAACAATTGGTGAATTGCTAAAAATCGGTCATGAATGAAGAGGGACCAACCACATGGGATGATGAGCGTCCATGTGATGCCCAGTGCTCGAGTGAGCACGCACCAGGGTTCTCAGTTTGAGAGCTGGTGAAAGAACGATGATTAAATGCAGGTTTCATCATTTATTGAAATATTGCTGGATTCAGCGTTAGGTGACAAACCTAGGTATGAGAGATGATGACCGACCAAGGGAGCATGGGACTGGCTCTTGGTGGTTACGAACCAGTTGTTGGTCATTTGAAGGGTTCTCCAGTTGGTTGGAGAGAGTTCGGGCCCAGTATGAGCAATTGAACAAATTAGATCAGAATTATGAAAACATGTGGTACCGGCTTTGTGCAAGACCTAGGAATGACTCTGGTCGGTCATGGAGGCATGCACGTGTTGCCGTGGTGTCCATGTTTCCATACTGAGAGTTTCAGTATTTTCTGATGCGCGTTCGAGCAACATAGTGAATTTTCAGAAGAGTTTCATCTTGATTGAGAATTCTCGATTTTTGTTGGAATGAGCATGTTTGCTCAATTCATAAATATTTTGAAAATATTAAAATAAAAGTGTTTTAATATTTAAAATTGTCGTGAGAGGCTAGCCAGTCGTGCGACTATGTTGGCTTTTGGTTTTTCGTGATTTGAGCAATATTTGAGAAAATATGGAGAAATCATGAATTTTGCTCAAACCCGGGAGTTTCATGAATTGAGGAAAATAATAATTATGCAAGATTAGGGATTGCAAGTGTGGGACCGACCATGGCTAGGGGATGGCCGGCCGGCTAGGTTGCCCGATCCCGCACACCTCTCCCTATTTTATTATTTTTCATGAATCCTTGAAGTTATGGAGAATCCACGAGTTTTTGTTGAAACGGAGGAGTTTCGTTAGATTAGGAAATAATAATTATAAAAGGCTAAGGATTGTGAGGTGTGGGACCGGCCACGACATAGGCATGGCCGGCCGGTTAGGTTACCCGGTCCCGCACATCTCTCCTTATTTTATAATAATATTATTTCGTGAATCCACCAAGTTATGGAGAATTCACGAGTTTTGCTAAAACAAGAAAAGTTGCTAAAACCAAGGAGTTTTCGTGAGTTCACGAAATAACAAAAAATAAGGAAAATAACGGGAGAGGCACGGACCGACCATGACTAGGGCATGGACGGCCGGCCGGCTGGCTTGCGGGCCCGGCCTTGGGCGCCTCTTATTATTTTATTAATATTCACTGTTTTCTCCTTTTTTGCTAAGGATTCCTCATTATTTCATATTTTTTGGACACTCGTTCGTGCATCCGGGTGCTCAGTCGTGCATCATTGTCGAGTACACTCGCACCATTTTTGTGGGGCTTACTCAGTGATGGTCCAGATGCCCGGTTGTTGGGTATTTAATACTGATTTATGAAATTCAGTGGAGAATAATTCATGAAACTGAGTAATAAGATGAGTAGTTATTTTATTATCAATCCATAAAATCAGCAGCGGATTGGACTATGGATTCAGAATAATAAAATGATAATTTCATCACCATCTCATGGAATCGCAGATTTGACCATGAAATCGGAGTAATAAAATAAGTGGTGATATTACCATTTCATGAGATCAGCCGTGGATTCGACCATGAAATCGGAGTAACATCTATTACCATTTCATGATATCAGCCGTGGATTCGATCATGAAATGGAGTAATACATTTATCTATTACCATTTCGATCATGAAATAGGAGTAACGAGATAAGATAGATTATCTTCTAGGAATTCAGTGGTGAATATGACCTAGAATTTAATCTCTTGCGTATAGTCAGTAAATCAGCGAGTGTTGCTAATGTCCCGAAGACGTTTTGCGCTCTCAACATTTCATGTATGGAGGACCGCCTGAGTCTATACACGGGTCTCTCTACATAGTCAGGACAATGAGTATTACCGTCCTGAAGACGTTATTGCTCTCAATATTACAGAGAACCGCCCAATTGTTCTTCTATATAGAGGAAAATTCCTCTATATAGTCAGGGAACAGTGAGTGTCACTGGTATCCTGAAGGCATTAAGCTCTCAATCTTACGGAGAACCGCCCAATTACGTTATTCTACATAGAGGCTATGATGAAATGCCCGGTGTCGAACGCTCCGGAGAGGCCTTTAGAGCGACATATGCATCATACTTCGTAAAAAAACGAATCGTCACATGGATCTCTGAAGACGTGTAAGAAACATGCAGTATCATGATTTTACGGTTTTGACCTTTGTTGAAAATCCACCATCTACAATGGTTCAAAGGACGTCTCTTGGAACGAAGTCCTTGAAGACTTGATAGCAGCACATCAGCAACAGAACGCCTCTCAACTCATCTATTTCACCCAATGGCTCCGGAAGATTTCGACCATACAAGCATCCACAACAGATCATCATCGTAATCAGAAAGTCCAGGCACCAAATAACCTAAAGTCAAGGATGAACCAACAACGCAACCACAATCTCCAAGATTAGCCCTGACATGATCATTGCCGAACATATATTCCATATACCCATCCCAAGAGTGCAATGGAGTTTGGTAAATTTTTAAATCCGCTGGAGAGGTTAGATACTCATTCTTCTGGAGTCAGAACCTTATTACACATTCTGGAGAAGATCGATGGTACTGTTGGGTGGCTGCATGCGCAAAATCGGAGAGAGAACCTACCTTGAGTTCTCCTGGATCGCCTTGCTGCTGATTATAACTATTGGAGATTTCTTTGTTTTCATTCATGATCGCTCTACCACCGCTAACAAATGACGAAGAGGAGCCAGACGCGCCAGACGAAAGCACAGAGCCGGACGAGCAACAAAAACAGAAGAGGGTCGATACCCCTTTTCATTCGAACGGAGTTTCTAGAGTTTGAACAGAAGAAGGATTCCTTCTTGATCTATGAACGGGAATAGATGACTGGGCACACCACACTCATGCTCCATAGCCGAACAAGCAGCGCACGAAGATCGCCGCTCCACGACCTAACTATCAGCGTGCCAAGATCACCAGCCACTCAGACTTGTAACGCTCCACAACACCAGCATCCTATGGCCAAACTAGAAGTACGCCAATGCTCCATAGCATCAACACCCTGTGGCCAAGCCAGAAGTACTCCAAGTGCCAGTGTCGTAGCAAAGCCATAGGTACGCCAAGAAAAAACCTCTGCGGCCAAGCCAGAGGCGCGTTGACACAAAGATCATGGACTGTTCATGCCTCTTGCCAAAGGTCAGTCAGATTTTTTTCCTGGTAACCTCTTCATGTCCTGCCCTTTCGATTTGTTATCCTTGTCTGTCACCATCTCATGCTTACCCCGCAACAATGCCACTGTTACGTGCTAAGCAGGGGACTTAATATTGATGGTGGTTTTTAGTATAGGGCTAAAACTGTAAAACTCTATCTACCTGACCCGACATCAGATGTAGTAGACATTGATATGTCCATATTCCGCAGAGAATTTGGAGAATACATCAAAATCTGATGAGTGCCTATGTCTCTCTTCATATTATATCGAAACTCGAGCTCCTAGATGAATTTTTCACTAATATAGAGCCTAATGAGTATATAAGCTCCTAGCTGCATTACTCACTAATGCCGGAGCCTGCCGAGTATTTTTCCTATGCTATGTTCCCTAGCTGAACCCTTAATATTGATATGGCATGACAATGTGTGTTCATTCGCAGCAGAGTAGCACAAATTTCCAAGTATCAAGGTTAAGGTCCTTGCATAAAAGTACTCAATCGGAAAGCATACTGCTCTTTGGCAATAAACTTAAAGAACTCTGTGTCAGCACATGGAATTCGATCAATTTTGGTGATAGTTCACAAGATTCAGATATTACCCTGACTAATTTGCAAAAATTATGGTTTTGCGCCCTGTGCAGTATATTATACCCCGCCGGTCGAAATTAAGCTTAGGCGAATTAGGAAATTAATCCGCCATGGATTAGTAGGTGCAAAATCCTACCCAAAATCATAAAACAAGGAATAAAAGGAGTTGTGGAATAGGAGCAGAAACAAATGGAGGTGTGGCCATGCCATAGGCCAGTCGGCACCACTTGCAAGTAGTCACACCCCATGTTGCTCACACGTACATGAGTTGTGGATGGGCCCATAATTGCCGGCCTTATTTCCCATCGACCAATCAGGTCGCATTAAGTCCGCTAAGCACACTGGAAGTGTGGACACACCCATGATTGTCCGGCCCCTCTTTTTATCGACCAATCAGGTCGCTCTAAACTTGCCACGATATTAAAAGAGGCAAAATTGTGCCAGATGGTCACAATGCGAAATTGGCTTTCCAAAACCGCGCTGACATGCCAATGGCATGCCAAACGTGTATTCCAAACATGCCATCCCGCTCCGCATGCTAATGGCATGCCAAACATGCCATGCCAAACATGCCATGCCGCGCCAATGTACTAGACGTGCATGCCAAACATGCCACAGCAGCATGCCGAACGTGCCAACGTGCCATAAATAGCGCGCCTACGTGCTAACCCACTTTATGTTCGTGGCCAACGCCATAACAGAGTTTGGTCAAGGTTTCCAAACTAGAACACGGTTTTCTTTAGTGGCATTAGTTGAAACCCTAACTTTGGTCGCGGCCCAAATTACGCCACTTTGGGCCCCACAACATGCCACGAGCCATGTGGGACCGGGAAACCCTAAAAATGGCGCCATGCTATGGCCACTCACAGCCGCCCTTGCTCCTTAGACCATCCCCACGTTTTGGCTTCACCATAATTCCTATGGCGTGACCATGGCGCCGTTTACACAAAAACCGTCAAGGTGTCGCGGTCACATGCCACACACGAAAATTAGGGTTTCGGCCAAACCCTAACTTAGCTAAGGTTGCACGCCAACCAAGCCAAGTAGTGCTCCCTAGGGAATTAAGTTTGATATGGCAACTGGAGCCAATGTTGCCGAAGCCATATTTGGGTCTAACACCAATATGCGCCAAATTCTAGGTTGGCAATGCCGTCAAGCCCTAATTTTGGCCACGGTGCCTAATTCTAGCTTGGCCATGCCACCAAGCCCTAATTTTGGCCACGGAGCCAAATTCTAGCTTGGCCATGCCGTCAAACCCTAATTTTGGCCACGACGCCAAATTCTAGCTTGGCCAGGCCGCCAAGCCCTAATTTTGGCCTCGACCCCAAATCCTAGCTTGTCCATGTCACCAAGCCCTAATTTTGGCCACGGCGCCAAATCCTAGCTTTGGCCATGCCACCATGTCACTGGCATGTGCCAATGGCTCCACTATGCTATTAAAAGATGCCAATCGAATGTGGCCATAATCAATGGCCACCCTTTCTCATGAGTTACAATATCAGCCGTCCAAATTCACCACCGAGTTGACAGGCATTTGGCAAGTCTTAGGCGACCAGCCAAGGAAAGCCTAAATAGCATCACGTGATATCTTTCTGCGGCAAGTCTTCTGACTTTGACTTGCTACACATAGCAAACTGCTACACGTTTTCCACGAAAACACTCGATACATCAAACATGTCACAAACTAGGGGATGCTCATCAGGGTATTGGTCTGGCGGTTTACAGGGTGCGGCGTGCAACACGCCCATTACAAAGAAGTGTCAGAAAACAGGGAAGTTAGTGGCGGCAAGAAGTAGTGGGTGTAAACTAACCCGTATCCTTCATAGTGGGAACATGGTCTCTGGCATTTACATATTACCCCACTTATCCATCACTCAATCATTCTCACTTTCTACGAGATCAAGGTGCGTTCAATATGACTTGTATACATAGGTTCTACCTATTTCAACCAAAAACAAGTTTTGGTTAACAACGCATTATCCAGAAAACACAAAAGAACTGATAGCTTACATTCAGCAATCCAGTTCCAAATTCCGATACAAGTCATAAAATAGCCACACCTTCATAATTAACCATTTTGGTTCAACACCTTCTTCGCTTCCCTCCCTAAGACCAACCCTTCTCCTTCATTTTGTGACCGAAGCAAGACTGGAACGACCATTTCTTGGTTTAGTCCAGGAATGTACAGATTGATCTTTCGATTCTAAAGTACTCCCGTGCAGTGCATTTGTTTTATGTATAGATTCGTTTCTCATCCACACACCCAAATTTACCAAAACCAGCAGAAACAATTTTTACCCACAAACACTGGGAAAACTTAATCCCGGTATTTTCGTGTGCCCTTGTTGCTAATTAGAGTTGATTCTCTCTTAACATAGGTTTCCAGTGTTTCTGAGAAACATAATTAGGTTTAACGAATTAAAGACTTCGCTTAGGGATTCGTGAATCCAGGTATAACTTTATTATCTTTGATAGTTCGTGTATCCTGATCTTGCTAGTGTTTGTTTGAGATTTCTCTCCAACAAGTAAGATTGATAAAATCACAAAGTTCTTCCTCTCAGTCATTGTGATTCAACAAAAAATACAACTAAAAAATTCTTCACTGGTATCTAGTTGTTGCTTTTCTTGTGAGGTGAATAATAATCTAGGCTGCTCTTCGGGAGTCGTAAGTACCGGATTTCGAGGTTTGCTGGACCTAGTCTGCAAACGATTTCTCATCTCACCCGATCGAACGAAAATTAAAATAGGCTTATCTGTAGAAGACAAATCAGCTCATAAATTCTTCGCTTAGGTTGAAGCAACTCTTAGTCTGTAAAGGACGTCAGCTAAGGGAATCAATTGTGTAGAGTCTTGCGAGATTCAAGAGGCGTAAGGAGTGTGACTGTAACTGAATAGCAGTGACAGTTTATTCAGTCTCAACTACATTCCAGTCCAAAGTTATTAATAGTAGGCTAGAGTCTGTAGTGGCTTAATACAGTTTGGTGTTCAAATATGCAAGAGGTCCCGGGGTTTTTCTGCAGTTGCGGTTTCTTCGTTAACAAAACTTATGGCGTTTGTGTTATTTCTTTTCTGCATTATATTTGTTTATCTATATAATTGAAATATCAAAATTAGTACGTTAATCAATCAAAGTAGATATATCCATGCTTGTTTGTTGGACACGACTTGATTGATCTTGGATATTGATCTTTGGAATCGTCCAAGTACTCTAACTGTATAATCAGGTTCATGGACTTGTTTCTGTTTTACTACTGATTGTGAGAGATGAGACAAAGACTCTTATATTATTCCTTGATTGAGATTTATTAAGTTGTAACTCTCGGAATTGTTTTATAGTTTAGTTCATTCAAATTGTCGAACGAAAAATTTGGCGGTGTACTTGTACCCCGGTTCTATTCAAGATGAGTTTGTAGTAAGGAAAGGTTGTATCGGTGGTCTCCAATGAGTTTTTATTCAAATTGTTCAACAGTCAGATTGAATAGCATAACTTAGTTCTTTTTGCAGATTGATAAAGATAAACTACAAAATTAAGGGCTCTCCTAGCAGTAGTCCTTGGATCTAGTTTTGTATGTTGGAAAAGGTATTCATGTCCCTCCTTCCATATGCACCAAGAAACCACCGATGCCATATTCATCCAACCTCCATTCTGTTACAAACGCTTCTCCTAGTGCACCCATTCTTCAAAAGTAGTAGTTAGACTGTCACATTGTCTTTGAAAAACATTAGTTATCTAGGAACTTTCATTCACACAACTCTAGAAAAGAAACATGCAAAAAGGATATTCCAAATATTTCAGGTGAATTGATTACACAAATGGATATTTGTTTAAGTAACAAGTTACTCAGATTATTTCAATGTCGCATTTACGAAATTCAAAAGATAAACGTTATACTTCGTAATTTATATACTTCCTTGACACTTTTATCATACTAATGTGACCAAGTCTAATACTATAGTATCATAAATAACCTCGCATGTTAAGTTTTCAATCTTAAACGGCTTGAAAGAAACGATAGCAATGGAAACAAGTCAAGTCAGTATCACTAACCTCAAGTGGAAGGATGATGTCTTCGTTGTAGTCGATACGTCTTCACGTTGTTCAGAGTAGTACTTGTATGTCTTAATATTCCTAGACTTTCTTTTCTAACCTAAACGAAGTTGACTCTAGTAAATTTAATAAAGCGACTCTAATTGAGTTTTGATACTAAAATATGACAACCAACCTTGACATACCAACGCTTGGTGGGTTCAACCGAGCAATGCTCTAACAGAAGCAGCTCTTAGGCTGTAAAGGAAATCAGCTAAGGGAATCAAGTGCATAGAACCTTGCGAGCTTCAAGAGACGTAAGGAGCGTGACTGTAACTAAATCGCTTGGAGGGTGGATTCTGTTTCAACTACATTCCAGTCTGAAGTTTGATAGTAGGCTAGTGCCTGTAGTGGCTTAATACAATGTGGTTTTCAATCCGAACGAGGTCCCGGGGTTTTTCTACTATTTCGGTTTCCTCGTTAACAAATTTCGGGTGTCTTGTATTTTTCCTTTTCCACATTATATTGTTTATCTTTATAATTTTATTTATACAGGTTTGTACGAATTCAATCTAAGTAGATACATCAATTTATTTGTAATCGATTATGAAACTGGTTTCTTGTAGAATTCGTATCTTCAAAGATAGATAAAAAGTTTAATCACTTGGCAGAATTACGATTCAATTATTTGGATACGACTAGATAGATCTTGGATATTGATTTTCGAGATCTACAAAGTACTCTGCTTAGCAATCAGGTTCACGGACCTTGTGTCTATACACATATTGATTGAGTAGAGGTTGAGATGTTAAATCTATATACACATTGTAAATGATTATTAAGTTGGTCTACTTTCATATGGAGCTATGTGAGTTCAACCGAGCTATGCTCTAACAATATCCCTCTTTGTCAATTTTAGTGACAAAACTCTTATTACATATGGAGCTAAACGAATTACATAATAACTCATTCTTCATACGCTTTGTTAGAGCATTGCTCGGTCAACTCGCATGCGTTGCTATCTGAAGCATGTTTGTCAATGTTAGTGATCAAAACTATAAGTCTTGATTTCTAGCCTATTTATAGATGTCTCGGACTAGGACATAGATAGTGTAGTTGAGCTTAAATCTCTCGACGTTCATCCCATGAAGACGAAGAACCACTAAAGGGAGCTTGTGGAACTTCTTCGACAAAAGGTATGTGGAGACTTGAACTTATCTATCACTTGGAAAGTATATTTCTACTATCTCCTATATTGATACATAAGTCGTGTTACAATATATTTTCTCTATACACATTTGAGATTTCGAGCTGAGTATATCTTGCTTACATGTTTCTCGAAATATGTATTGGTAAGCTTTCGCTTCGACCAAGTTCATCTTATATCATGAGAAAATTGCCGAGTAACATATTACATGGTTTGTGTGATACAATTATTTGATGTAAGAATTGGAAGGTTTCAATAATGATTATTTCAATATCTTGAAAATTGCTTTGATGTTAATAGTGTGTGAAAACGGCTATTGACATTATAGAAGAATGTTTCAATGATTGAAATAAAGAGTTGATGATGTAACCATCTTTAGATATAAGCATATATAGTGTGTTCACACATTAGTGTATAAGTCCGTAAACCGGAAGCCAAGAGTATGCATATGTGTGTATACGAAATTGGTGAAGGAGACAGGTTAAGTATGCGTACCCGTACGCATACTGGCGGGAGTTCTCGAACCGAGAATTTCTGCTGAGTTTGGTTTTGGCAAAACTCTTAACTAGTCACCTTAAGTATGCGTAACCGTACGCATACTGGCGGAAGATTTTGAACCGAAAATTTTTGCTGAGTTTGGAAACTTTACAAACTCAAAACCGGTTGCTTAAGTACGCATACCCGTACGCATACTTAAGCTGGTTACTTTGTCAAATCAGTCAAGTCCATGAACTTAAACATTTAAATCATAAGGAATGCAATCTTTGCAAACCGTGGCTATAATGTTCATGATTGATTCAAGTGAATCAAACTGATTTGATTTCAACTGTGTTTTCTAAAAAATTGAACAACTCTGAACTAGTTTCATTTGAGTCATTTGAACTAGTTATGGTTAAGATGAATAAGGTTGATATGAGAGTAATCATATGGATAACCTCGGTTAACTATTTGTGAACCAGCATGGTGTACACGTTTAGGTATGGTTACATAAACCTAAATGAGGGTGCATTTCATTTGTGTGTAACAAGCTAAGTTTGATCTAACGGTTGAAAGATATTAGCTTGGTTGAATCAGGTTTTTCATCTAACGGTGAATATTGAATGCTTTGTTACCAAGATAACTTGGATTGCAAACCCTGATTTAAAAACTATATAAAGGAAAACTCTAGCAACTGGGAAACCTAATCCCCACACCTCATGTGTGTTACTAGTTGGATAAATAGATTCGATTCTCCTTTAACCTTAGGTTTCTTCTCGATACCCTGAAGGTTAACGACTTGAAGACTTCATTGGGATTGTGAAGCCAGACCCAACTATTATCTTTGTGGTTGCGTGATCTAATCTTGTTGTTTCTATCGTGTTGAGTAAAATTGAAATAATTGGCTCGAGATTTTACATCTCTGATAGGCAAGATAGAAAAGTAATCACAAACAAACTTCGTCTCATCGTTTGTGATTCCAAAATAACTTGTTTCGCTAGTCGATTAAGTTTATTGTGAGGTGATTGATAATACTAGGCTGTTCTTCAGGAATATAAGTTCGATTTATCAATTGGTTCCTTTTCACCTTAATTTATCAAAAGACAGAACAAAAACTCTTGGGTATTTCTGTGGGAGACAGATTTATTCAATCATATAGACTTTTATGTGTGAGACATATTTGTTTATCAAGTCTTCGCCTTTGGGTCGTTGCAACTCTTAGTTGTGGGTGATATCAGCTAAGGGAATCAAGTGCGTAGTATCCTGCTGGGATCATAGACATAAGGAGCGCAACTGTATCTTGAATCAGTGTGAGATTGATTAGGGTTCAACTACAGTCCAGTACGAAGTTAATTATTAGTAGGATAGTGTCTGTAGCGGCTTAATACAGTGTGGTGTTCAATCTGGACTAGGTCCCGGGGTTTTTCTGCATTTGCGGTTTCCTCGTTAACAAAATTCTGGTGTCTGTGTTATTTCTTTTCCGCATTATATTTTGTTATATAATTGAAATATCACGGGTTGTGCGTTAAGATCAATCAATTAGAATATCCGACCTTTGGTTGTTGATTTACATTGATTGACATTTGAACATTGGTCTTTGGTACCATTCAAGTAACTCCTCTTATATTTAATCAGGCTCGCAGATTTCTATTTGCTGATTGCGGATTGAATTAAGAGTTAGAGATATTATACTCTTTGATATACTTTAATCTAGATTGAGTCTGACTGCCTAGTTGATTCTCTAGAAAGTGTATTGGAGTAAGTCCTCCCATATTGTCGAACGAATTGTTGGGTGTGGTTGTTAGACCCCCGCATTTTCAGTTGGTATCAGAGCAGGCAAACACTATAAACCTGATAAGTTTGTGTTTGTTTGATCCATAAAAATTTCCCTATGGGAAATTTCTTTGGAAAACTCGCTCTTGGCACGCACGCCAGAAATCCTTAAGGATTGTTCAAAGATTATTATGGAAAAAACCTCCGGTTTCTCATGATATCTCATTTCATCTAAGATCTTGGAAAAATTAGATGATGAGAAACAATCTAAAGGAAAAAATAAAAAGAAGGGAACATTGAGAAAACGTTCGTTACGCTCAAAGATATGGACTCTGACTAGATTAACTCTTAATCTTTTTGAGAAATACTATCGTAATGGATCAATTGACAAAGATCTATTTAGAGCTTTTGAAAGCATTTTTAGATTCTTATAAAAACTTAATTCTGTTAAATTTAAGAATCGACCCGATAAAAGTTCTGTACATGTTAAACTATGGAATAATGATGTACGAACTAAACACGCTGTCAAAACAAGTAGATCTAATACTGGTTCTCATGTTATTGACACAAGGTCAAGATATCGGAAGAATCTTCTTTCTAGTCATACGAAAAGAAAGTTATAAAGCTCTGACAACCCTGATTATCATCATTACTATGATTATATTACTGGGACTGCTCACAAATATCAACCAGGAGCGTTGCATGAGGATTCCTATGCACATCATGTCACTTGGTAACAATCCTGGCAGTACCCCATTTGTATATATCTTGAGATGGGGCAAGAAATGGTTTGATTTGTGTAAAGTTGGGTTAAAAATGTTATTCTGTCCTTCTAGGATTTTCGAAAAAGCTTTCTACTGCATCTGTATCCTCTCACATATTGTGTTTTCACGGGATGCACAACCTTGATGTGCAAACATCAAAGAAAATCCCACATTCCTTTTGTGGGTCGCGGTTCAGAAACAGGTCCAAGCCCACGTTGGGTATATAAAGGAGCGGTACACGTACCTTATTCTTCTTCACATCCAGTCCGCGTACGTGAACTGTCGAGGGTTCACGAATTTCCTTCATTAAATATTCCTTGAAGAAAAATAAGAAAAAGGGGTATTCAAGGTTCATTCCAAGTAAGTGATTTCCTCCTGGTTCTTTTTCTAATTTCTAGATACTATGAAGAATTTCAAGGTTCCAAATGTGGTTTCAAAAAACTTAGGTTCTTCATCTTCTTCTAGCATGAATTCACCAATAGATCAAAATTCAATTAGAATTAGATTTGTTGATGATTCTTGTGAAAAAGTTTTTGAAAAGATTTCATCCAATGGGTTTATTGTAGAAAAGAAGTTGGATTCTACTAGTGGGTATAAGGAGGATTTGATTTCTTTTGAAAAATTTAAGCTTGGAAACATCTTTGATGGTCTTGGTGAAGGATTCGGTACTCTACCCAGAATCTTTTATGCCAACATTTATGATGTTGATCTTAAAGACATGGAATTCAATACCATGGTCTATAGAAAACGGATTCTTGTTAATATAGAATTAATTTCAAAGATTACCAAAATCCCATTGGGTAATTTTCGTCTCCCTAGGCCAAGTAATGATCGACCATCGTATGAAACCATCTCAAAAGGTATTTGTGGTAAAAGCATTGATTGGAATGAAGGAAAATTTTCTACTAATCACCTTAGCTTTGCCTTGATGTCTTTTGGAAAACTTGGTATATCTAATCTTTGTCCCTCCACGGTTGAGAATTCCCGTTGGAGTCGTGAGTTCGCCGAATTAGTCTATTTCCTTGTGATGGAAACTGAATGTCTTGACATTTGTGGATATATTATTTATCAAATGTTAGCTATGACATCTTCCAAGAAGAAGTTAGGATACCCTTGCTTGATTGAGCGAATTTGTCACAATTTCTCCATTGAGCCTATTGGAAACTCCATTGGATTTCCCAAGCTTGTTAGGCCGTGTACGTTCAACCGGATGAAAGAGAATGCGTGCAAAAGACAAAGATGTGACACAACTGATGGCTCGAGTGATTCTTCTTTGAAGCTTCTTTGCCAAATTTACAAGGGTGTGTGTAAGTTGAATACCAAAGTAAGTTGTGCACAAAAACAATTATTGGCAATTGCTACCAAGTTTCCCGATCTTAAGGAGGACATGGACAAGGTTCGCTCCACCTTCATGGTCTCCGATGATGAAGATGATGAGTAGTTTCTCTTACCTTGATGATTGGTTTTAGAATGTTTCTTTATTTTATCTAGTAAATCTTCTTTTTGTGTTTTTAGAAGAATAACTAGGGTTTGGAATAGCCATTATTGTGAGTACACATAGCTATGTCCAACGATTTTCATCTTCATTGTTTTTAGATTTATTTATTTAAATTCTAAAGTTTTTTTTTTGGAAGATGATTTTTGCAATTTTAATCTTTATGATTTTATATATTGCAAATTGTTATGGGATATGTTGTTTACGTCCGTGAACCTGTGAGTGTCCCATACTTGTTCAAAAGCTATCTCTATTATGTCGATATGAATGTATTGATGGAAGATAGAATGAACTTTTGACATTACAAAAGTTAAAGCCTTTTATGTCATGTTTTGATAAAAAGAAATTATAAAACTTTTGTTTACAAGGATTAAGTCCATTATATGTCATTGTGCAAATAATGATGAAAGATAGAATGAATCCTTGTATATTCCGCAGTATTTGGTCGATCTCCGATCCACAATCTTTGTGCATATACTGTGTTGTTCCATAAGGTTTCTTATGTTGAGAACAATCGACTGAGTTGTCCATTCTCTTATGACTAAATTAGTTATTGATCTGTAAGGTTCCCTATGTCGAACATGATCAACTAAATTAATCATTCTCTTTTGGTTATTTTAGTTGTTGCTCCGTAAGTTCGTTTATGTCGAGCATGACCAATTAAATTGATCGATTTTTGTGGTTAATTTGATTGTGTATTCCAATTGAATTAATTATGGGTTTTCTTGTGATTAATTTGGTTGTTACTTTTCGATTGAACTAACTATGGGTTCTCTTGTGGTTATTTCAATTGAATTTTTTGGATACAAACTCATGTTTTTATGTGATTTGGTTGTCCAAAGAAATCCTTCTTTTCTTGTGAAAGTAAGGTCGCCTTTGTTGTTCCTTCGGGGATGATATTTTATGGGGGAGATTTCTTTTGAACTTGTGTTTAATTGCCAAATCTTTATGGGGAGTGCGGCTGTGGAATTTTTAGGGGTTATCTTGTATCTTCATTAACTCCTTGATGAATGTATTTAGCTTCGGCTTTATGATTACATCTAAATTTGTTGGTATGTTAATACACCTTTTGGTCATAATGTATCTCCGTGGAAATTTCATTAGGATCCCACTAACTTTCGTACCTTTGCCAATTTTTTTGACAAAAAGGGGGAGAACTAATGTGTAGTTCACACCACAAATACATATGGTTTACGGATCATTATGTAAGGGGGAGTGGTTTTCATGTTGAGATATGTATTGACTAAGGGGGAGTGATGCATATCACCATAGTGTTATTGTCAAAGTTGTGATACAATTGAACTTTGATGTTGTGTAATAATACTATGACACTGTATAACAATGATTGAGAGCATTTTGTTTTCTCATTGTTATAGCTACGGATCTTCAACAACTGTGATGCTGAACTTACAACGTTTAGGATCATGGAGTACTTGTAAGCGACGAATATTTCGAGTCGCGTTGAAGATGCCAAGGAGATCAAGCATGTGGATAAGAAGCTACATTTTTTTATCTTTTTTGTAAACCATATGTATTGATAGTGTTGTCATTAAAATTGGCAAAGGGGGAGATTGTTAGAGCATTGCTCTGTCAAACTCACATGCGTTAATATCTCAAACATGTTTGTCAATGTTAGTGATCAAAACTATAAGTCTTGATTTCTAGCCTATTTGTAGATGTCTCGGACTAGGACATAGATAGTGTAGTTGAGCTTAAATCTCTTGACGTTCATCTCTTGAAGACGGAGAACTAATAAGGGGAGCTTGTGGATCTTCTTCGACAAAAGGTATGTGGAGACTTGAACTTATCTATCACTTGGAAAGTCTATTTCTACTATATCCTATATTGAGACATAAGTCGTGTTGCGTTATAGATTTCTCTATACATATTTGAGATTTCAAGATGAGTATATCTCGCTTACATATTTCTCGAAATATGTGTTGGTAAGCTTTCGCTTCGACCAAGTTCATCTTATATCATGAGAAAATTGCGGATTAACATCTTACATGGTTTGTGTGATACAATCATTTGGTGTAAGACTTGGAAGTTCATTTTACATATTCCTCTAAATATGTGTTGGTAAGATTTCACTTCGACCAAGTTCATCTTATATCATGAGAAAATTGCGGAGTAACATCTTACATGGTTTGTGTGATACAATAATGATTATTTCAATATCTTGAAAATTGCTTTGATGCTAATAGTGTGTGAAAACGGCTACTGACATTATAGAAGAATGTTTCGATGATTGAAATAAAGAGTTGATGATGTAACCATCTTTGGATATAAGCATATATAGTGTGTTCGCACATTAGTGTATAAGTCCATAAACCGGAAGCCAAGAGTATGCATATGTGTGTATTAGAAATTGGTGAAGGAGACAGGTTAAGTATGCGTACCCGTACGCATACTGGCGGAAGTTCTCGAACCGATAATTTCTGCTGAGTTTGGTTTTGGAAAAACTCTTAACTAGTCACCTTAAATATGCGTGCCCGTACGCATACTGGCGGAAGTTTTTGAACCAAAAATTTCTGATGAGTTTGGCAACTTTACAAACTCAAAACCGGTTGCTTAAGTACGCATACCCGTACGCATACTTAAGCTGGTTACTTTGTCAAATCGGTCAAGTCCCTGAACTTAAACATTTAAATCATAAGGAATGCAATCTTTGCAAACCGTGGCTATAATTTTCATGATTGATTCAAGTGAATCAAACTGATTTGATTTCAATTGTGTTTTCTGAACAATTGAACAACTCTTAACTAGTTTCATTTGAGTCATTTGAACTAGTTATGGTTAAGAAGAATAAGGTTGATATGAGAGTAATCATATGGATAACCTCGGTTAACTATTTGTGAACCAACATGGAGTACATGTTTAGGTACGGTTACATAAACCTAAATGAGGGTACATTTCATTTGTGTGTAACAAGCTAAGTTCGATCTAACGGTTGAAAGATATTAGCTTGGTTAAATCAGGTTTTTCATCTAACGGTGAATATTGAATGCTTTGTTACCAAGGTAACTTGGATTGCAAACCCTGATTTGAAAACTATATAAAGGAGAACTCTAGCAACTGGGAAACCTAATCCCCACACCTCCTGTGTGTTACTAGTTGGATAACTAGAGTCGATTCTCCTTTAACCTTAAGTTTCTTCTCGAGACCCCGTAGGTTAACGACTTGAAGAGTTCATTGGGATTTTGAAGCCAGACCCAACTATTATCTGTGTAGTTGCGTGATCTGATCTTGTTGTTTCTATCTTGTTGAGTACAATTGAAATAATTGGCTCGAGATTTTATATCTCCGATAGGCAAGATAGAAAAGTAATCACAAACAAACTTCGTCTCATCGTTTGTGATTCCGCAATGACTTGTTTCGCTAGTCGATTAAGTTTATTGTGAGGTGATTGATAATACTAGGCTGTTCCTCGGGAATATAAGTCCGGTTTATCAATTGGTTCATGTTCACCTTGATTTATCAAAATATGGAACAAAAACTCTTGGGTATTTCTATGGGAGACAGATTTATTCAATCCTATAGACTTTTTTGTGTGAGACAGATTTGTCTATCAAGTCTTCGACTTTGGGTTGTAGCAACTCTTAGTTGTGGGTGAGATCATCTAATGGAATCAAGTGCGTAGTATCCTGCTGGGATCAGAGACGTAAGAAACGCAATTGTATCCCGAATCAGTGTGAGATTGATTAGGGTTCAACTACAGTCCAGTCCGAAGTTAATTGGTAGTAGGCTAGTGTTTGTAGCGGCTTAATACAGTGTGGTGTTCAATCTGGACTAGGTCCCGAGGTTTTTCTGCATTTGCGGTTTCCTCGTTAACAAAATTCTGGTGTCTGTGTTTTTTTTTTCCGCATTATATTTTTTTATATAATTGAAATATCACAGGTTGTGCGCTAAGAACAATCAATTAGAATATCCAACCTTTGGTTGTTGATTTACATTGATTGACACTTGAACATTGGTCTTTGGTACCGTTCAAGTAACTCATCTTATATTCAATCAGGCTCACAGATTTCTATTTGCTGATTGCGGATTGAATCAAGAGTTAGAGATATTATACTCTTTGATATACTTTAATCTAGATTGAGTCTGACTGTCTAGTTGACTCTCTAGAAAATGTATTGGAGTAGGTCCTCTCAGATTTCCAAACGAATTGTTGGGTGTTGTTGTTAGACCCCTCGCATTTTCACGCTTGATTCCAAGTTTCAACAGCACCTGCATATATTCAATCAATAAATGTCGTTGTTGACATTTGAATAATAAATTCTGTTACTCCCCCTAATGGAAATCTAGGTAAATATTCAATTTGAACATCTTTGTTATTCCTCTTTTGTAGTAAGAATTACTACACAACAATATGATATGCTTCTCCACCTTAGTCAATGCATTACTCTTTCGTTAGATATAACGTTTAAGCACAATTTTCCTTTACTAGTGATCAAAAATCGCTTGTTTACTCCACATATTTCTTCCCCTGTTAGTCAAAAAATGACAAAGGTTCGAACAAATAAAGAACAAACCGAAAGGATCTTACAAATCTATAAGACTTGTACAATGTATAAGAGTAAAGCACGAAAATTTGTCTATCAAGTCTTCGACTTTGGGTTGTAGCAACTCTTAGTTGTGGGTGAGATCATCTAATGGAATCAAGTGCGTAGTATCCTGCTGGGATCAGAGACGTAAGCAACGCAATTGTATCCTGAATTAGTGTGAGATTGATTAGGGTTCAACTACAGTCCAGTCCGAAGTTAATTGGTAGTAGGCTAGTGTTTGTAGCGGCTTAATACAGTGTGGTGTTCAATCTGGACTAGGTCCCGAGGTTTTTCTGCATTTGCGGTTTCCTCATTAACAAAATTCTTGTGTCTGTGTTATTTTTTTTCCGCATTATATTTTGTTATATAATTGAAATATCACAGGTTGTGCGCTAAGAACAATCAATTAGAATATCCAACCTTTGGTTGTTGATTTACATTGATTGACACTTGAACATTGGTCTTTGGTACCGTTCAAGTAACTCATCTTATATTCAATCAGGCTCACAGATTTCTATTTGCTGATTGCGGATTGAATCAAGAGTTAGAGATATTATACTCTTTGATATACTTTAATATAGATTGAGTCTGACTGTCTAGTTGACTCTCTAGAAAGTGTATTGGAGTAGGTCCTCTCAGATTTCCAAACGAATTGTTGGGTGTTGTTGTTAGACCCCCCGCATTTTCACGCTTGATTCCAAGTTTCAACAGCACCTGCATATATTCAATCAATAAATGTCGTTGTTGACATTTGAATAATAAAAGCTGTTACTCCCCCTAATGGAAATCTAGGTAAATATTCAATTTGAACATCTTTGTTATTCCTCTTTTGTAGTAATAATTACTACACAACAATATGATATGCTTCTCCCCCTTAGTCAATGCATTACTCTTTCGTTAGATATAACGTTTAAGCACAATTGTCCTTTACTAGTGATCAAAAATCACTTGTTTACTCCACATATTTCTTCCCCTGTTAGTCAAAAAATGACAAAGGTTCGAACAAATAAAGAACAAACCGAAAGGATCTTACAAATCTATAAGACTTGTACAATGTATAAGAGTAAAGCACGAAGGTTTCACATACCGTTTTAGATAACCTATATTAAAACCGAAACTACAAAAGTAATTTAGTTTCAATACGTTATCAAGAAAACAATTGCCCGAAGAAATTTTTCCTATAGTCCAACAAATTGACTAAGAAACTTAATTCTATTATTGAATCGGTTGAACAAAAATTTTGGTTTACTGTTCGAACACATACACAATCGGTTCATTCGACAAGACCAAAATAATGACCAGAATTAACTTTATTTTTCTCATCAGGCTCTATTTATTCAGACACTAACTTAGAACTTTACCTTTAGACAAGACATACACTAGGTTAGTTAACTAGCTTTTCTTGTCAAGGCATTCAATTAAACTTGAATAACCGAATCCTCCAATTGATAAGTCTAACTAAGATCAGAATTAACTTAGTTTCTCTTATCCGAAATCAATTGGACTAAACAAATGACCTCGTAATTTTGTTAAGCCAAAAAAAATAGATACAAATCAAAATAAATTGAATTGAATTGCAAAATTATTTTCCTTAAACCGGAAGCAATTGAAACAAATATATACATTACAACACCGCAATTGCACCGAATTTCGTTAAGCAAAAACACTTGATACCCAACAATAAAGAAGATACCAAAACCATATGTCAAATAAATTAACACATTTTTTCTTAACCGGAAAAAATTGAATCATATAAACAATCCACACAGAATAATGGAACATATCAATTGTACCGATATTTTGTTAAGAAAAAGCAAAATTTATGTAATATAAACAGTCTTTTATTAAACAGAAAAAACGAATAACTAATAAATAAAATCTTTGCCTCAATTTCCGCAGCCACTTCTCCCCAGAAAGATATATCATTAAGCGCAAGTTCTGTGTGTTGTCATCATGTCGCAAGAAACAAAAGAACAACAACAAAAGCAACCTTTACCAGAGAAAGGTTGAATCGGTTTTAACTAATGCGTGCCAATAGAAAAAGTTGAAACCCGAAACACATATGTTATGCTAAACACAACTTATGTAAACATAAATTGATTCAACATATTATGACTTTTCACATATGAGTTTCAATCGGAACACCTTATGATCCTTTAGTAAAGACTACCAACATGGGCTAGAACTTAATCCTGATAAATCAAAAAGCCACACAAATCATAAGGTCTACACCATATGAGATCGAATATTAAGGTTAATGAAAACTGAAATCAGACATCTCGTAAACTGAAATGACATAGCAAAAATATAAGCATTCATACACAGGCTATGCAATCGGAACTATCACATGAAACAAAAATTATAAAATAATAATTTTATTCATAATAATAATAATGATAGTTTTATTCAAAATATACCTCATAGAAAAATATCGAAATAAATTAGTACATTGATGTTTATTTTCTTTCAATCGTGTGTCGTGAGGACGTCGCTTTCGAATTCTGGATTCAAATTCTTCCGAGCACTTTCCTTTCCAATAGAAAGTTTGTTCATCTCGAACAATTGTGATTAAAGATCAGCAAGTACTTATTTTGAATCCTTGATTATTAGTTCATGATGCCTAATACAACTTCTAACAGTGAGAATCTGTTTTCTTAGAGAATGTTGAAGATTACCAGGTTGTAAAACATCTTGAGTTTCGGTCACGACTGATGCACAAAGCTCCAAATCATCTTCTTTCACTGAAATCTCCATTATAGTCAAGCTAGTCTTCTTTCGGACAAGAAGGATATATAACAAATGATAGGAGAAAATCAAGGAGCGATATATTTTGGTTTATGGAAACCGAATATATTTATCCCAAAAGCAGTGAAAGATATCAATCATGATTTTATTGTTACCTACTAAAAGAACAGACTTACAAATTCTGCCCAAGTTTATGCCTCCTCGCATATAAGATTTTGGGCAACAAGTGAGGATGCATTTTTTCAACACAGTCAGTGTATGTTGGGGTGAGGGTTAATCTCAAACAAGTAACAAAAACATCCTTAGAATGATTTATGAACACAATAGGTTGTGCACTTTTATGATCTTTCCTTCTCTTGTAATTACAAGAGTCTGCAACTTCTTTTCCAGATCTAATAAACTCACCAGCCTTCAAAATATTTATGCCCTTACGAAGTTCCTTGATGAATTTATTATTTTGTTGGAGATTCCAACATAAGTTTGCAGAGTGGCTATCTCTTCCACACAAAGAACTCAACATATTATCGAAAGATTTTGAAAACGAGTTACCTTTTCTTTTGTTAACTTCTGACACGTTGGTTGATTATGAATGTCAACCGGTTTCTTTTTCTTAGACTTTTTCTCTTGAGTTTTATCTGACAAGGATTTTCTAAGTTTATCAAGTTCCCTGTTGAACTTTAGATTTTCCTTAGTTTCCAACTCAAGTTTTCCTAAACAGTTCTTTATGAGTTAATTAGACTCACTAGACAGATCTGTTAATTTTGGCAAAAAATGCGTTGGAACTTGATATTCATTCATAGGGTTTCTCTTCAGGAATATCATCCAGGGTAGTGAAATAAGCTTTGTTGCACTTCTGAGCCTTTTTGATGGAAAATTTTCTAGCCATATGTCCAAAACCACAGTCCTTGAAACATTGGATTTTTCCATCATCCTTTTCATGACAAAAATATGATGCATTAGGAGTCTGTTTATTTTTCAATAAAACATCATTAACCCGTTGTGTTAGGAGTACAATATAATATTGAAATATGCACGACTTGTATTCTATTATTTTATATATTTGAATTTTTTTATATCTATAACACGTAAGAGGATAAGATGAAATTCTTTTTTTTTGTTGAGTCAAGCTCTTTTTCAACAAGTGTTTTATCCTCTTGAAAACATTCCTCAGCTCGATTTATACTTACTTCTTTCGAAAATTGATTAATATTATTTGAGGCATTGAATCCAACATTTATGTTCTTCAATAAAATTTCCTTATCAAAGATATTTAACTTTCCTACAAGAGAGCTTCGAGAAAGTATAGAAAGATCATTGGCTTCATTATGGCATGTTTCTTAGGCTCGTATCCGGATGGTAACGATCTGAGAATCTTGCATAGTATTTCCTTTCCAGGTATAGTCTTTCCAAGTGAGAAAGAAGCATTGAGAATCTCAGAAAGCTTAGCATTAAACTCCTCGAAGGTTTCATTATCATCCATTCTAAGGAATTTTCATTCAGAAGAAAGAGATTGAAGTTGAGCTTCTATTTATGAATCATTTCCTTCGAATACAGTCTCAAGAGTATCCCATGCTTACTTGGAAGTTTCACATGATGAGACATGATGTAAAATATCTTGACCCACTGCATGTGTTATAACATTCAAACCATCAGAATTGTGTTTGGCAATAGCTCTTTCTTCATAAGTGTAGAACGCTAAGCATTTAAATTCAGTTTCTGAATATTTCACTTGCGGTCGTTCATATCCTTCTTCGATTAATAGCCAAGTATTAAAATCTCGGGATTGAAGAAAATATCTCATAGCAGATTTCCATAATGGGTAATTTCTCTCATCAAATCTTGGTGGTACGTTAACTGAATCGGCCATTAAATTCAAATCTTTGTTTTCCGCATTATGATTGTTAGATCTTTTCGTGTTTTCCAGCTCTGATATCAATTAAAAATACGAGGGTACCCAAATATACCTCAATCTAAAACTTTTCCACTTATAAGTCCTTTCTCCGAAAGTGATTGTCTATGGACTGAGTCGAGACAATAAAACTAATCGGTTCACACTTCATGTGATCGTCTATGGATACGAGATCGATACAATACCACAACAAGATAAATTGTGTGATTGACTATGGATACAAGATCGAGACAATAAAACAATGAAGTATGTTTACTTGATAAAAGGTTCGGACTTAACCAAACACAATAGGATTGCTATCAAGTAAATAGGAATTAACATTTGTGTATTTTACTTCTAATTATAATAAAAACAATTATAATTGCTGAAATAGAAAAGTAAAAGACACAACAATATTTTGTTAACGAGGAAACCGCAAATGCAGAAAAACCTCGAGACCTCATCCAGAATTGAATACTCTCAGGATTAAGCCGCTATACAAAATCTAAACCAACTTCATATAGTTGACACCAAGCAACTAAACTTATAATTCACCTAGTTCCGTCTGTATTCCTTCGCCTCCAACTTGGAATAAGTCACGCACTTGGAACAATTCCTTTGGTTCGTATTCCAAACAGTAAAGGAACAACAAATATGTTCGGTAAAAACTCTTTTCAAACAACGTGATATGAGTTTGAAAAAAGGCTCTTCCGTTTATCCCAATAAACTCCTTTGTCAGGTCCTTAGATCTATCTTTTCAATAACTACCAAAATAATTGTTAATATTATGCAATCAATACTTTGAATCACAAAGAAACGTATTGATGCCGATCTACTCAACTAATCAATCCAATCTATCACAAAGATAAACCGATTATAGTTGGATCCCTTTCCAGTCGAAACAAGTTTTGTGCACACCAAAGTTTATGAACCCAAATATCTTTTTTTTCTTCAAATCTTCTTTGATCTTCAATAAAAACTTGCACACAATCAACTTGAATCTCTTGTGATTAATCACACACAGAATGGAGTCTGTTAACAATGGATTATCACAATACATCTTTAGATCTACAAAAAGTTCTAAAGATCCCCGTCGACAATCTTATATCAGAAGAGAAGATTCTCAAGCATAAACAAACTAGGTGCAATCAAAGTTCAACAACCGTTAGTCAATCAAATCAATCGAAAACTAATAATAAACTGCAATTATCTAGTTTCCCACCAATGGTACTCGTAGAGATTCCCAATCCCAAAGAAGTCTTTAAAACGAGCGGTCATAAGAGATTTCGCCTAATTAGGGTACTTTCCTCTCCGAATAGACGGCTCCACCAGTAACAACACAACTAGGTAGTTTTGCTGGCTCTGAGGATTAGTTTGCTTGAAATGCAAACTTCAGTATTTATAGACAAGGAAGTTTGGACACCAAGGAATTTCCAAAAACGAATATTCTCAAAGATATGCAATAAGGTAAAAACGGTTTTCATAATTCCTGGAAATGCTTTGTCCAAATATTGACCGAAATCTCAGTAGAAAATCTCCAACTAGTAAATGCACATTACTAATTTTTATTTTCTAAAGATATGCATATTAATTGCTGGAAGTTAAAAGCATATAAAACTAAAAACCTTACTTAAAAGATTCTCAATTTATTTCGATCCGCGGTTCTCCTTTATCTATTAAGAAATATCTTTGAACAATAGAAGATAAGAGTGAATGCACATGTTCAAATTATGTCGACATCTTTACTTTGTAAATCCTTTTTTTATATTTACAATCTTGGAACCGATTTGCCACACTTCCAAACAAGTTTAGAATTGGTTCATCTGATTTCCAAGAACTATGTGATTGATTATCTTATAAAATCACCATTAATAGGTTTCACGGTTCTACCTCAACATAAAGTTTTGGTTCTACCTCCAAGTGGGTACTAGGATCGGTCACACTAGTTACCATAAAATGGCTAACTAAGTACTAGGATCGGTTACCACTTCTTATGGTAAAACTTGTGATCGGTTGACCAAGTTATAGGATCGGTTACACTAACTTACTAAAACTTGTTAAACCTCTTATAAGGATAGATTACACTCTCTCTTGTGGTCGGTCACTCCTCTTACTAGGATCGGTTACCCAATGGCTAGTATTTAGTCACACCAATTTCAAGATATCGATCTTACCATCTCAAGTGATTACTTAAGATCTGTTTCACTAATAAAAGTCATACCAATACAAAAGTCAGGCCTTGTGAATAGTTTTACCAAGATACATAAACAAGTTATGAGCGGTTATACTAAACACACATATTGGTAATTCAAAATATTTGCAATGAATAACAATACCAATAAGCCTAGCGATTTCCCTTTCGATTCAAAAAACAAGTTTATGAATTTACTTCCTTTAAACGAATGTAAAACATTGTTTCCTATGACGAAATCTTCACCCATACCCATACATAATCACAATAGCATTCATACGATTATGTCGATGTCTTATATACGATGTTCAAAATATAGACGTTATACTTCGTATTGTAATTCCTTAATACTATGTCTAACTAGATTCTAATATTCACAGCTTCCCAGTTATGTTTTCAATACGCACGACTTGAAAGATACGTTAGGGAACGAAACAGTTCAAGTCAAATATTACTAACCTCAAGTGGAAGGATGATGTCGTCGTTGTAGCTCCTTACTTATTCACATTCTTCAAGTCTTCACGTAATACTTGTAATGTCTCATATCCTAATAATTTCAAGCTAACCTATATGAAGTTGACTCTAGTAAATAATCAAGAGACTCTTTAAATGAGTTTTGGTTCACTAAAATATGACAACCAATATTGACATACCAACGCTTGGTGGGTTCAAACGAGCTATGCTCTAACAGTTACTGTTAGAGTACTGCTCGATTCAACCCACCAAGCATTGGTATGTCAAGTTTGGTTGTCAAATTTAGTTCCAAAACTCGATGGTGCTTGATTTGATTAGTAGAGTCAACTTAGTTAGGTTATACTAAGAATATAGGAATGTTAATACTTTCTCTTATTACTCAAGAAGAACTTATGCACATGATTCCCTCAGCTGACGTCCCTATAAGTTGCTTCAGCCCAGAGTGAAGAATTTTCACTAATCTGCCTCTAACAAGTAGCCTACTAATTTTCCTTCATATATGCTTCAATCAAGGTAAGATATTCTGCTTGCTTATAAGGAATATTCAAGTTAAAGAATATATCAAGGAAACCTCAATAATTAGGATAACTTATTATGTTTAAAAGGTTATAGAGATGCCTAATCAATTATACTCCAAAGAACAATCTAAACAAATCAATGAAGAGTTTGGATATCTATCATGTGAAATCACAATGTGTGAGACGAAGAGTACTTTGTGATTTCTATCTATCTTATTCTTAATTTATAGTTCGTGAACTACAATAATTAATAAGAACAAAATCTGAATATCAAGAACTATCATGTAAAAGATAGTATAAACGGGCTTCACTAATCCCTTAGTGAAGACTTTAAAATTCGTAAGCCAACTGTTTCACGAAGAAACCTAGGTATTTATAGGACGACTCTAGCCACAACTAGGACATGGAAGTACCTATGCGGAGAGTCCTATATTTATAAGGATGAGCATGACTAGGTAGCTTACAATTAAAGTTGCGTTCTTGAACTTGTTTCCATGTTTACGAATTACTTTGACATCAAGTAAGCTTAACGTCTCCATATATTGATCATGTGAAAAATTTCCCTTGAGTTAAAAGAAGAATATGCAACCGTACATTTACTGGAATAAACTGTGTGCACCAAGTAGTTAGCCCAAGAACAATGGTTAAATTATCCGCGAACCTTCAAGCATTAGCGGGGTTCAATAACTCTCAAAAAATAAAACAGTTTATAAAATGTCCAAAACAGTTTGTGAACAATTTTTCATCTCGGAGTTTAGGAACATTTTGTATTGATAAGTTCGCGAACTGTCCAAATCATTTCATGACTTTGTGCAAACATATCCAGGAACTTCTTAAAATCAAACAGTTTGCGTACTGACCAAAGCAGTTTCTATACTTGAGGATTCAAAAGTGTCCAAGGACATCTCAAAATAAACCTGGTTCGCAAACTGACCAAATTAGTTTGTGTACGCGAGCTAATTAGAAAATTATTCATCAAGTCTTATTATTTGGAAGTTCCAAGTTCGTATACTGAGCAAATCAATTTGTGAAAATAAAAACTAAATTGATGACTCCTTATGAACTTAGTACATAATTAATTATGCTATAAATTCTTCATTTCTTGAACTTATGATTCGAGTTTCACTATGCACTAGCTTGAACTCGAGATTTCTTCTTTGCAATATTCGTCAGAGCGCTAAAGTCGCACAACATGTTTTAGAAGATAGAATGATAGATAATATGAGTGAATAGGATAAATACCCTTCACATAACTTTGTTTACAAAGTTCCCGAAGATATCTTCGTTGTTCTTGAACAAAGTACCATGCTTTGTCCCAAGTCCGAAACTTACCTTAGTAGAGTATAAATTAAGATACACTTCTGATCAATTATATTTGATAATAAGTTTGATATACCAAAACTTGTAAGTTTGACAACTTGAATCAAGATCAATCACAACATTCAATCAAGATCAATCATCTAAATTGAATCATGATCCAACACATAAATGAAACATAAAAAAATAAATCAGGACCAAACATCCAAAATGAATCAATATCAAACAGAAAAATTAAATCAAGAATAAATATCCAAATTGAAATAAGATTACACTTACAACAAAGATTATACAGGAAAAATAAAATGAAAACAAAATTGAGGAAAAAATGTGTATTAGGGTTCTAGAGCTTTATTGAACATGAAGTTCGTGTAATACATACACCCCTATATGAGATGTTAACATACACAAATATTGACATTTCTATACACCCCACGAAAGCACAAACATATGTCTCCACGAATGTTCAATCTATTTTGCATATTTGAAATGTCAAAAAACATATGCTCGCTGCCATACTTTTGGGAACCAAGTCCATTAACATTCCAGAGTTGGGTATTCAGACGTGTTTTTATGCTCCCTAGTATACTTTAGGAAACTATGTCGTTAGCTTGCGACCATATTGTGCTCACTCCAAAATTTTCGATTATGGATAACTTTCGAATTCACTTGGGAATCACTTTTAAAATCTTTGAGGCCAGAAATCATAACTTGTATCTCTAAGTCCATTGTTCAATCAACACCTTTGTTACCTGGGATAAATGTTTGGTCTTGATTTGAATTCAATTTAGACGCCTTATCTTGACTTTTTTTTATGTGTATTTGATCTTCATATGAATTCAATTAAGATGTTTTTTTTATTTTCTTTTTCTTTTTGGTGTTTCATCTTGATCTGAGTAATTTTTCTTTAAGAAAAAAATAAATTAATTAGCAGTAATTACGAAGATCTGACTACTACAAGTTAAGGTTTGTTAGTTGTTTTTTTTTTTTTGGTAGATCTTTGATGGTTCATGGATTTTGGATGCTACGTTAGTGTCCAATCTGCCAAGAGCCGCAAAGACACCGTTTGGGTGTCCCCTCGCAAAAAGTCCAGCTGGGTCAATTGGATGGATTTAATGGTTTTGCACAGCCCTAGAAAAAGAACGATTTTTTGGGCACTACTCAAAAATGGAGGGGGACTACTAAGTGACAAGAATGTTTACCCTATACTTATAAGGGGTGTCTTAAAGTGTGGAAATGACTAACCTACCCTTAACTTAATTAAAATTAAAACAAATCTAATAAATATACGTATCCCTAATCTAAATCATTAGCAAAACAAAATCAAAATCAAAATTACAACAAATCCATTATTTTTAATTTTTAACAAATCCGTTATTATTAGAGGGTTCATTTTCTTCTCTTCTTTCCGCTTCATCGTCTTGATTCAAATAAATTTTCACAAACACATTACTTGTGATTCGGTTTTGGTTGAAAAAATGAGTAGTAATTATCAAAATGAGTTGAAAATTGAAGTTGCAGACAGAAATTCGGCTAGGAATTATGTGAAACAGTTTGTCGAACTAGCCGAACTCAGCTTTAATGGAGTTTTTTCTTTTAGAAAAAAGTTAGGTTACCTCGTAAAGAAAAATTCCCAACCGAACTTTACGTCGCAAATTTTTTCTCCTAACCGAACTTTTCTTTGAAAACATACATATTGAGTTCGGTTACGTCGATTTTTTTCCCCAGCCGAACTTTTAGTTCGGTTACATCGCAACTTTTTTTCATTTTCTTTCTCAACCGAAATTTTAGTTCGGTTACATCGCAGTGTTTTTCTCCTAACCGAACTTTTCTCTGAAAGGAAAAACTCTATTAAAGATGAGTTCAACTACCTGTGTTTTCGGAAACATTAGCCGAACTACACTTGTAGATGAGTTCGGCTATCTGTTCTTCAGATGTCGTACCGAACTTTATTTCCATGGTCCAAATTTATTTTTTTGAAAGTTTTGGCCAATTCAAACAACATTAACTAAATTTTGAAGTATACCAGAATACCTGAAACCCTCATTTCAAAATCAACAATCTTAAAGAAAAAAGAAAAACAATCTTAAAGAAAAAAGAAAAAAAACGCAAACCCTCTTCTTCCTCTCAAAAATTATTCTTCTAAAAATACCCGACTAACTAATCTAACCTCACTAATCACTAATTAATTTAACTTAATTATTTAATTAATCTTTACACTAACTAATCATTATCCTAACTAATTTAACTAAGAAGGGTAAGTTTGGTATTAACATAAATACTTAGATAAGGGGCGGCCCAAAATTACTCCAATATATCCACCCAAAAAGATGAAGAGTAGTCCCCTCCAGCTTTGAGTAGTGCCCAAAAAATCGTTCTGAAAAAAAACTAGTATGACGCAGATGGTCTTACATAGGCGAGAGACCAGACCCAGGCTCAGCAATCACTCTCGGTTGGAAACATTGTGCAACCGGAAACTGAAAGGGAAGAGCTAAAAAATCGAGCTGATGATGTTAAAAGTTCCATATATATTTCTCACCCATGGAAATAAAGCCGGAAAAAGGGAATTCCACAATGGAAAACAAGAAATCAGTGAACAAAGAGAAACAACAAAGAAGACATATGAACATATTGTGAAACTAAACTCTCTATCTACGAAGGTCAAGTTCCCCGTCCCCTATGTACTACCCACGCATATATCAGATCAATTGTACTAACATGTATGATCTCTACCATTCAACTAACAGGGTTTCATCCCTCACATATCAGCATCATCTGAGAGCATTCACAAAAGCCACCAAGGAATCAACATCGCGTTTTTCAGAAGGGTACTTGATAGGTTGTGAGGAGTGTTTAGGGAAGAACAGTATTGAAGGGAAGCTCCCCAATTGAAGCTCCTTTTGAGCATATTCCTTTTGATCCCCATCCGCCCTGAACTTTCCGACCTTCACTCCACTGTCTCTCAATTTCTCTCCCAACTGCACATATGATTCTTCCATACCCTGGCAGAATTGGCACCATGGTGCATAAAGTACAACAATCCATGGTTCTTTTCGGTTCTCCAACTTTGCCAAATTCTCTATCCCAGTTCTACTCAAAGTTACTATGCTTTCAGTTTCGAACAAGTCATTCTCTTTTGTAACACTATCACTTGCTGATTGTGCAGAAACACCCTCCTCTTGCTTGATGTTTCCTTTGTGTAGTCCACACTCCTTTGCCTTGGCATCTTCCCACCACCACCTTCCTTCCCTTTCATGTTGCCCTGGCAATACCGCCCTTGTGCACGGCTCACACCCAATCGACACATAACCCTGTGAATGCAACGAGTTGACTGGCACATTCATGGCACGTAAAAAGTTCCATATATCGCCACCATTCACATTAGCAACAGGGTTCCACTTAATTAGGCTGCCTGGCCCTCCATCCAGGCCTTCAAACGCTGGGTCAACCTGGACTACTGGAATTTCAGACCGGGTCCCTGGAGATTGATCTTTTCGTTGTCCTGTGATCCAAGCTTTGAGTCCCTTCAGTGCCCTTCTTAAAGGCCTAACCTTTCTCACTCGGCAACATTCTTGATGCCCATCTTCATAGAAGGAGAAAAGCCCTTTGGTTCTAACAAGACCCTGCACTTCTAATGCATCTGGGAACATGTACTCAATTCGAATATCATATTGTTTCTCCACTGCATCAAAGAATTGATAAGTCTCTGGGTTTAGCCTTCCTGTGTCTAAGCTGAACACCCTAAATGGTCGACCAGTTAATCTTGCATACTCAATCAACACAACATCTTCTGCACCACTGCATAAACCAAATGAAAACTGCAGTTAGAAACTGTGAATCAAAGAACAAATAACTAATCAACACCAACAAGTCAACTAATTCAAATTCAACCCAACAACAGCTTGTTTCACAATTGTGGCTTTAATTGTTGAATCAAATAAAGGTTAGGCGGCTGAAGTAATTGGGCTAACCAAGTAACTAGCTGGTTGAAGTATCTAGCAAGGAGATAAACTCATAAGTTGATGAACAAAACTGGACAAACAATTAAGTTTAAATCATGATGATACCTAATTTAAACATATGGTCCATAGAGAATTCTCATACAGATACATAGAATATACCTCTAAACCAGTGGCAAGTTGTGTTATTTTAAACTAGTCAGAGATGGTCAAGGTCAACTCTTTGTGAATCAAAACAAAGTTAAATCTCGATCAGAAATTAATGGAGTAAATTACCTGAAAGCAATAGCAATGTCGTTTCCATATTTCTCGAGAGCTTTATCCATAATTTCCAATGGAGATGCATTTTCAAGCTGTTTAGCTAATTTCTCAAAATCTTCTGTTTCTTCTTTCTGTGATGCTACCTCTGCAATAAAGTCATATAAAAAACACAAAATTTTCAGCTCAAAATTATCATGATAGAAACTACAATCAACTGGAAAAGATTGTTAATTAATTAAAAATGAGAAGAAAATAAATTACTAAAACGTACCAGGATTAATTACAGTTGAAGCAGCTTGAGGAACAACCGAATCATTCCTCTTTGGTTCAGCAAATACTGGTTTTACTAAACTTCTTCTACGAGATGATGATGACGATATATTAACCGTTGATAATGAGTTTAATCCTCTATCCGACGGTTTATACGAACCAATCTGTGAAACTATACACGAAAAGAAAACAAAATTAGATCAAAAACTATACAAATGTAACACAAAACAGAGCTAGATTGTGTGAAAATGAACCTTTGATTAGTTCTTGAGAAGGAACTGAACGAGAAGTACTGAAGGAAGTTGAAGAAGAAACTGCTAGCGCCATTATAACAGGGAATTGAGATTCTCTTCTGTACAAATTTCTCTCTAAATTTTGGTTTTGATTTTTCTTTCTGAGAGCTCTTCACACGGAAATGGGTTAAATAATCGCCTGTGGATTACGGTATTTCAGGTTCATTGAATCTGGACTTGATTTCGTAGGTTGGTTAAGTCTATTAAGAGTCCTACTTGGCAAGGATCTATTGGATCGAGTTGGTTATTTAATTCCGGTCCAGAAATTATAAACTTATGTGTAGCAAAGCACTTTGGCATAACAAAAAGACAAAAAGGGCCAACGATTTTGAAATATTTGGTACTTTTATGTTTCCACCCAAAAGTTTGTGCTTTTCGTAAGCATTTCCATTAACTGAAAACAGTGCAGTTGTGCAAGTTTGAAAAAAACCATATCCCTCAAAGATTATGAGATTCTTTTGATATATAAAGCGTAGAATCATTTTGTCTCAGCATCTGATCTCTAATTTCATTCCACAAAAAGTGATCAACTGAACCACGCAGAGGACACAAAATAGTATTAGCTCCCTAGGCTAATCCTAGTTTGGAGTAAATTTCAAGATACTTTGGTACCACAAGAATATACTGTACTAATCTTCGAAAATGTGTGCCTCCCAATTTGATTGAGTGTAATGAATCCATGGTTTGTTTTCAGGTTTTGGATTTCAGTAGCTTTGATTTTAGTCATATAATCCCCACAACCACAAGTATACATCGAATAAAAAGCTATTCCCTAGGGGCAAGGTCGTGTGGTGAGCATGAGTTTCCTAGAAGTCCTTATCATTCTAGAAAAGGTAATGAGCACATTTGGAATCTGGACCTCTTATTACAAACTAGTGATTCAAAATTTCTGCTCAGTCCCTTTTATTTTAAGAGCTTACTAATTGTTACTTCGAGTTTCTCTATCTCCATATATATCCATTTAGAGCGTCCACAGTGGTACGATCAAAACCAAAGATCAAAGACCAAAACAAACGATCAAATTTGAGTTTAGTCTGTAGTGTCACGTTAAGGCAGTGGAGTATATTTAGTCGGGCGGATGTATAATCCACGCTTGCATGTGGAGCGTTGGTATAATCTTCGTTTGGGCCGGGCGGAGATATAGTTAACGCTGGTTGTGGGGCGTTGGTAAAGAATACGCTTGTTGTGGGGCGTACATATATTTCACGCTCGGAGAAGGGGCGTTTGTATAATCTACGCCTGGTGTGGCGAACGTATAATCAACGCCTGAATGAAGCGTACGTATAATCAACGCCTGTTTTGAGGCGTACGTATAATCAACGCCTGTTTCAGGCGAACGTATAATCAACGCCTGTTTTGAGGCGTACGTATAATCAATGCCTGTTTCAGGCGAACGTATAATCAACGCCTGTTTTGAGGCGTACGTATAATCAACGCCTCACTCTTCTCTCAGGCGTACGTATAATCAACGCCTCACTCTTCTCTCAGGCGTACGTATAATCAACGCTTGGTTTCACTCAGGCGAATGAAGGAATCAACGCCTCATGGCAGGCGTACGTATAGTGTTGGACTTCTATTAACACACGTATCTAGCACGTGTGGCATTAAAGCCCGGACAATCTCTAACCACCACGTATAGCCCACGTGTTCACTTTCCCTTTACCCTAATCTTCTCCGTCTTCTTCTTTTCTTTTCTACCTCCTCTTTGTTTCTACCGCCCATCACAGTAACGAGCTTCTAAACCAACACATCACAGTAACGAGCAGTAAAAGAAAAAAAAACGAGATACTTGATGAACCCGGGTTACAAAAGAGGTATGTTTTTTTTTTCTTAATCTCTTTTGTTTTATCCATATTGTTGTATAATTTATTTAGGGTTTTATTTGTTAAAACTAGTTTATCTAAAATTTGGTTTTAACGAACAAATATGAATATGAAATTGGTTAAATTTAATTGGGTATGTGTGTTTTATGTTTTTTTAGAGATTAATATGTATGTGAAAAAAACCATATTTGATGCTTATGTAAATTTGGTTAAATTTTTTTTTAAAATAGTTAGATTTATTAGAGCTTCCACAGTGGTATTGTAAAAATTTATTTGTGGGTATTGTAAAAATTTGATTTGTGGGTATTATAAATTTTTATTTGATTTATAATCTATTCACTAAAATTTATTAGAGCTTCCACAGTGGTATTGTAAAAATTTGATTTATAATTTTTGGGTATTGTAAAAATCCGTGGTTATGTAGATTATGTGGGAAATAGTTCTCACCCTTCATCTGTTTCAATCAACCTATTTCAATTGAGAGCTTCCTTTTATTGTTTTTCTTCATGTTGTCTGTTGGTAATTAATTTTAGTGAATATGGTTATCAATAATTGTAGTTATGTAAATTATTGGATTAATTTTAAATTATTGTAAATTATTGTAGTTATGTAAATTATTGGATTAATTATTGGTTTTCTGCATGTTGTATGTGAATATGGTTACCAATAATTGAATTTGTATTGTTTTTTATTGAATTTTGAGGTGATTAATTTTAGTTGTGTAAATTGTAGTTATGTAAATTTTGGGAGTTACATATGTAGAAGAGCTAATTGCGTGAGTATGGAATTGATTTTTTAGTGATTTTTATGGAATCTTGAAGTGATTAAATTGGGTTGTGGAATCTTGTAATGATTTTGGAAATGCATCGGTGACGATTTAATTTGTGTTTCTGGAATTATAGAATTTGGAATTGATATGGTTTGTGTTAAGGATTTATAGTATTTGGAATATAAATGGTGATGGACTAATAAAAATATTCGTTAATGAGGGTTGGTCTTTTAATAATGTAACTGCATCTATATTGTGTGTGCACAGATGTTGAACAAATTCACAGCGCGTTTCAATGGTCGCATGAAGACGAACAAGAAACAAAAATATGTAGCCGAAGAGGATTATAACTTAATCGCTACTGGTACAATTAAGGAGGTTGATATTCCCCGGTTGATGTAGTATCCACGTATGACTGGGGTGGTGCTGCGTTTTCGAAATTGTATGCGGCACTCCGTTTATCTGGGAGGAGACAGAAGGCACTATGTGGTCCATTCCAAGTATTAGAGGTATTCTTTCAATCTAGTTATTTTTCCTCTCATTGTTTATTTTGTTGCTAAGTTATTAAATTGGCTAATTATTTTGATGGAGTAGTTTTGGGGGTATGAATATCTGGGCATATGTCGACCAGAAATCCCAGAGGCGAGTACAGAACAAAAATGGCCCGTATCTTCTAAATGGAATGTACCGAAGAATACAAATGATATTTTCCGTTGTAGGGATTTACTAAGTAAGCTTACTGCTGAACAAGTGACATGGCGCCCATGGGAATCATACAGAGAAGTTCTTGCATCTGATATGGGATGCACGGCTACGCGGCTATCAGACTCGAGATATATATTTTCTTACATGGGCATTGTGAGTTAATTTGTAAATTTTATTATATAACATACTTTTTTTCTATATAACATACTTTTTTCCTATATAACATACTTACTAAATTCTTATTCCCTTTCTAACTGTACAGCACAACATGTATCTTGGTGAAAGGTGTTGGCGGCAAAACCATTGTACTTTCGCTGTTCCTATAAGACTACACACAGTTATAGGGGATATTGGCAATATTCAAGCCGAACGCCTAAAAAAAGAAGGTTTGGTCGATGCAACAGAGATAGTGCAAGTTGTTAAAGATTATGATATATATTTACAATACTGGACAATGGTAACCAACTCCAAAGATTATGTGACTCATCCTATTTGGGAAGCCCAAACATATGGGTATGTCGGTGACTTGTATACGGTCCCAATTGAACAACCTGTTGAACATGTACATATCCCTCCTCCACATCTATTATCCCACGTAAGTGTACTTTCGACTTTTTATTGTACGTTCGATTTTTGTTGGTATATTTGTACTTATTATTTTATTTTTTCTTGACAGCATGAAGCTTACACATTATTTCAAGAAAATGCTGATTTTAATCAACAATTTCGCGAATTTACATTAAAACAAACGAAGGAGAGGATGGACGTTTATGTCGAAAGAAGCAGAAATACAAAGGCTAAATAATGCGAACGTTGATTTGCAGCAACAACTATCTCTTTTCCGTATGCCGCACACTGTCCAACCTCAGCTTGGATACGGTTCCTTTTCCCAAACCCTGCCATCACAAGTTTGGAGTGGTATGAATCAGGATCAGCTTCAACAATGTCCTCAGTCAATACCAATCCGAGAACGCACATGCCTTTTGTGGCACCAAGATCGTCCACTTCGGATAATGATAATATGAAGGGTTAATTTGTTATGACTATTTAGATGACTGTCTTTGGAGTTATCTTTTCTTATCTATAGTATAGTCATATCATATATAGTATAGTCTAATCATATATGTATTGTCATATCAGGTCACTGACAAACACTTTATCTTTTTTGGAAAACACATTTGCGTGAACCCAAAAAAATATCTATTTTTGGTTTTTTTAATGCTCTTGAAAATGGGTTATAAATTAAAGACTGGTTTCACTCAATATATGAATAACAATACATCTCTTCTGCTTCATATAGTAATGGAACACTATGAGAAAACCGCTCATTATTGCTCTTCTGTTTCTTCTTCATCTTCTTCTTCTAATAGTAGTTTTTATTCCTCGGATGATGATGCAATAGCAATTATGCAAAATAACATGGCCGTTAGTTTGGGAGTCCTTGTTACAAATTCAAAATGGCCTCAAACTCGTATCAGAATACCAAGAGATCGTGAGTCAGGGGCTGAACTTCTATGGAACGACTATTTCTCTCCGTACCCAAACCAACCACCCAATGTTTTTCGCAGAAGATTTAGAATGCGTCGACAATTGTTTAACCGGATAGTGGAAGGTGTTACCAATGCAAACAGATTTTTGTTCAAAACCCGATGCTTGTGGAGTTTTAGGATTAAACCCTCATCAAAAAGTAACAGCAGCAGTACGAATGTTAGCTTACGGATGTGCGGCAGATGCAATAGACGAGTACTTACGCATAGGAGAAACAACTGTGCTGGAAGCTACTCGTAGGTTCTGTAAGACGATTGTGAATGTGTATGGGAAAGAATATTTGCGTGAACCAACGGCTGGTGATATTGAACTGTTGCTCAAGCAAAACAAAGACCGGGGATTTCCTGGGATGCTGGGTAGTCTAGATTGCATGCATTGGAAATGGGATAAATGTCCGTCGGCAGAATCTGGGGCTTACACCGCGTATAAAGGGAGCGAAAGTATCGTGTTGGAGGCAGTGGTGTCGTATGACCTATGGTTTTGGCATGCTTTTTTTGGTATGCCCGGTTCTAACAACGATATTAATGTTATGAACCGTTCATATGTTTTTCGAAGTCTTGTAACAGGAAAAGCACCGCCCGGTGAGCTATGAGGTGAACGGACATTCATATGATATGCCGTATTATCTAGGTGATGGAATATACCCAGAGATTCCTACTATTATTATGGCCATTAAACATCCGGTTGGTAGGAAAAAGGAAATATTTTCATCGATGCAAGAGGGTGCAAGAAAAGATGTTGAACGGGGATTTGGTGTACTTCAACAACAATTTGGAATCATCAAACAACCTGCAAGAATGTGGAATCCAGATGTGCTTGCCTATATCATGAAAACTTGTATTATCTTACATAATATGATAGTCGAGGATGAGCGTCTACCCGGTGACTGGCCACATGTTTATGAACAACGTAGCAACGCAGCACCGGTTAATATATTAAGAGGCAATAGTGACGAGTTTTCCCAAATTAGAGCTCAGCAACGCCGATGTGCAATGCGTAACAAAGATGCACATATTCGCTTGCGTGATGACTTGATCGAATATATATGGGCAGAATATGGGAATTAAAAATTGTCGTTTGTCATTTCCTTTCTATTATCTCTTTGTATGTAAACATCCTCAAGTTTTAATTAAGGTCGTATGTTTCAAAAAAGTAGAAATTTAATTCAAATCAACGGAAGTAAATTTAAAATCCAAAAATTACATAATAATAATGCTAATTGTTCAGATACTAAGAAATTTAAAACATAATAATACTAATAATACTACTAATCACTAAATAGGAGAAATAATTAAGGTTTGAACTATTCCGCCTTTGTGTTAAGATTGGTTTCTTTTATTCCGAACTATGTCCGCCCTGTGAAGTCGGAAGTACTCTTGTTGTACAGGTTCCATTTTTTCAAGATCCATCATAATGATGCGAAATTCTTCGTCTTCAGCTTGCTTGGCTATTTTTGCAGCATGTTCAGCTTGTTTTGCTGCAAACTCTGCTGCTCTTTGTTCCATCTTGAATCTTGATTGTGCTTGGTAATGAGTATTGAAATTTTGTTGTTCTTTAATAATTATTCCCATCAATTCCTCTTGGTGACTGGATTTCTCTCTCCCTGTTTTCTTCAATCTTTTTGCTGCTTTTTTCCCCATCTTACGAAGATATGTGTTCTCTATGTCTCCCCCATCTGTATCGTTACCGGTCTCTCCTTGAGTTGTTGTTTGCGGTCCTTCATCATCTTCCTCGTTATTCTCATAAGTGTCCAAATCATGCGTCGTATCGAATACAAAAGTCGATCGTCGATTATATTTTATATTTTCTAACACAACTGGGTAGCACTCTTCGTGCTTAAATTTTTTCCCATCGTTGCATTCCTTGAACCTCTTGTTAACTTCTTCAAGCTGTTAATGTTTTTAAAAACACTTAAGTACATGGGCGCTTATTAAATATTAGAAAACAATTGTTCGAAAAATCAAGAATGCTTACCTTCTTTTCAGGACCCCATCCAGTATGATATTCACCTTCAACTTCTGCCTCTTTTGCCGAAAATAACGCCACATCTTTACTTATTCCCTGATATCGTTTTTGCCAATAACTCCAAGACCGCTCTGGATTATTAGGTAAATGAAGTTCAATATCATCCTTGATACGAGTCCACAACGTCGCCTCTGATTGATCAGTTCCAACACTAGAATCTTGAGATATAGATAAATGAATTTTACACATTGTTACATCTTCGATTGTCGTAAAATTTGGACCTCGTGCTATCTTGGTGCCATTGTAAGCGAATCCGTGAAAATTTTCCAACTGATTTGAAAGCAGAAACAATATTTCTTCTTATTGGTGTGGATAGTTTGAAGTATTTAGTCGCGGGAAAATGTCACAGGATCTCATGTGTATATATAGGTGTTTCTTCCGAAATTTTCAACGTTCCGAAATGTCTTCCAAACTTTCCAACGTTCCAAATTATCCAACGTTCCATTTTCTTCAACGTTCGAATTACCAACGGTATAAAAAAATTTCAAAATCAATTTTGTCTAAGTATTTTTTTTTTAAACTCAAGCTTGGGGCGTTAACTATATAAACGCCTGGAGTGGGGCGTTAACTATATCAACGCCGGGATGGGGCGTTAACTATATCAACGCCTGGCGTGGGGCGTTAATTATATCAACGCCTGGAGTGGGGCGTTAATTATATCAACGCCTGTCTGGGGCGTTAACTATATAAACGCCTGGAGTGGGGCGTTAATTATATCAATGCCTGTCTGGGGCGTTAACTATATAAACGCCTGGCGTGGGGCGTTAACTATATATACGCCTGGCGTGGGGCGTTAAGAATATCAACGCCGGGCTGGGGAGTTTGTATAATCTTCGTCTGAATGGGGCGTTAATTTTATGAACGCCTGACGTGGGGCGTAAACTTTAGCAACGTCCCAACGGGCGAACATTTTATCAACGCCTGAACCGGGCGTAACTTATATACACGCCTCTTTATGGGGCGGTGACTTTACGTACGTTTCACAACAGGCGTAGATTATACACACGCCCGATGCCAAACGGTGATTATACCTCCGCTCCACTATATATAGTTTTGGTCTTGGTCCCAGACCAAATATGGTCTGGAATTTGGTTTTGGTCCAAATTTTAGTCTTTACTCCGTCCCGTTGCGTCTCGTCCCTGGACCATAATTATAGGTTTGCTCGTCCACTGCAGTTGCTCTTAGGGCCTCATCATATAAATAACAAAGTAACCAGGAGAGCATTTTCCTTCTACCAATTTGGACTGTAACTACTGAAAATCCAGTAGTTAGTCACCACGAATTGAATAAAAATTTATTTATCAAACAACTAACCAAGAACCGATTACAAGTTTGAGATCTATTGAAACCCTAATTTCTCCCTCAGCACTTAGCCTATTTATTTCCCCAAAATCCGACCTCCTCTCCTATGCCCAATTGTTCCTATTTATAGGCCAAATGACTTTAGTGGGATACAGATCAATTTACTTCGTTCAAGGTCATATTGTCTTCGCAGCCCTACTTTTTACTTCGCCTAATCCGCTCTGGATAAGGTCTTCCCTTCTTTTCGCTGACACCTCTGGGAGTTTTCCGGGACAGCTGCCTCTTTTCTTGTTCAATAGTTTACTTATTTCGCAAGTTATCTTTCCAGCCAAGTAACCTTACTTCGCCCATATTTTATTCTTCGCAAGCTGACTTCCCTACTAGGAAACCTTACTTCGTGTAATATTCTTCATGTCCTTTATCTTGTTGGCTACTCCTTCTTTTCCTTCGTCACTTTAACCTACTTCGCGATATACTTCGCCTGGAAGCCTTATACTTCAGATGTTTGTAAGGTCACCCCTGACTTTTGATTAGACTTATCACTGACGAGATTTTGAGGAAGGGTACAAAATCTTCTGGAATGACCAGTCATGCATGCTTCGTATCTTCTCGTACGTCCACGTAGCGAATCGTATTTCGGTATCTACATTTTGCCTTTTCTTATTCCACTCGAATTATATGAGAATGGAATAAGAACCGGTTGAGATTCCTTAGCTACCACGTTCTCCACCCTCCGGTTTTCATGCGACCACGTTCTTTTGGCAACCGGTTATTACCGGTCAAATTTCCTCGAACGTGTCGTCAACCCGCTCTGCCGGTAACCTCCCATTTGCTATAAATATCTTGTTTTATCCCTAATTTGGGTTTCTTCTTCCTTATCTTTTCCGTGAACCCAAGCTTATCACTCTTCTTACTCCTGCTTTTGTTCTTATCGCTACCCCTCTTTTCTCTCAATTTTCTCACATTCCCTTTACTGTTATGGCTTCAAAGAATACTTCAACACCCTCCCCACTCAAGACCTTCGAGGATTTCCAGAAGATGGGTTTGTCTTTAACCCTTGCTGTCGATTTCTCCGTAAGTCCTCCTGTGACTGCTACTCAAGACATGGAACTGAACTACTAGTGGATTCAGTCTGATGTTTGGTCGGCCAGCAAGATGATCATTATTGTCGATCATCTAAGAGATGGGTTATCCTTTCCCCTTTACAATCCTTCTAACCCCATTTTTCTCGAGATTTTGAACAAGCTTCAGTGTGGGGTCTTTCAGCTTTCTGGTAACGTAATTCGTATTTCCAACGAGTTTGTACTTCGCTCAGGGAATGGTACTTCGCTGGTTTCGCCAATGGCTGAGGAATTCAATCCTCGCGACTACAATGCAGTCTCCTTCGCGGCTAACTATTCTGCAAGGTTTACAAGCACTAAGAAGTATCAGGATTGGGGCATTGAGCTCGTCCAGAAGACTATCTCGGCATCGTCCAAAGCTCTTCTAAATGCATATCTTCTCAAACTAGAGCAAGACGAAGACTGGGCGAGGTTCCCTCTGGTGGTAGAGGGTCCCTTGGTCTGGGGTGTCGATGAGAAGGGGATTCCTAGAATGGGTCCTCTTTTCAATCATCGTCATCTCTTCGGCTGCGATCCCTGGAATCTTCGCTGGTCCGTGCCAGTCGATTCTTCTCTTAAACTCTTGCTTCTGGCTTTATCGGTTCTCACGTCCCTGTTCTTTTTTTTACTTAGTACGAGATGCCTGCTGTTGGTCTACTCATAGATCAAAAGGAAAGGGATGCCGCTACTGGGTCTCTTATTCTTAAACAGGTAACCATTTCGCCCATCACTTTATTCTGGCATGATAACCGTAAATTCTGACCCTCTATTCTTCGCAGGATAATGTTCCCCTTGTCAAGCAATCCTCTTCCGACTCAGCTAAGAGACGGAAAAGGCGTGATCATCATGTTTTACCTTCTTCCCCTGCTCAGGTATCTTCACTTCGTCCAAGTTGTCATCTCGTGTACTCCAGCCCTTCCACGTATTAACTTTACTGAACTTATTTATTTCGCATTCTGACGCTCCCCATGTTCTTTCTTCTGGCGAGCCTAAAAGGCGATGCAAGGTATTGGATTTGGCTGCTTTGATAGCAGTTAGGAGCTATGTTGTTGCTCCGAGTCAACCTTCAGCTCCTAAGCATCAATATTCCCAGTCTCGTGAAACTGCTTCCCCCAAGGTCGCTGATTCTCCTATTCCTCCTCCTATAGGCGAGCATCCTGAGAAACCCACAACGAAACCCCCTTCCTGTGAAAAAGGGAAGCAAGTGGCTTCGTCAGTGATGTCTAACCCCATCTATGATCCCGATATGAAGTTCCTTTAAGATATTTATAACAAGTCTCGCGAATATCCCGCTACGAGGTCTCATGCTCTTGAATCTTTGGTGACTTTCAGTGCTGACGACTTTCTTTCTCAAGATTCTTCCGTGTTGTTGAATGCTTCTATGAATCTGACTCTTCAACAATATTCCTCTTTAATGAATTTGGTGAGCCTTGCATACCTTTTCAATGGCATCTTTACAGTATTTCGCGATTTACTACTAAGTTTTGCCTCGTTGGTTCGCAGGAAATCAATCGTCACATGGCCAGCTTAATGGAGGCTAGGTTAGTTCGGGAGAAGATGAAGAAGGACGATGCCCATATCAATGCTTTGATGAATGAGATTAAAGAGGAGTATTCCAAAAGGCAGGAAAAGAAAGTGGAGAAACTTTCGAGTAAGTTCCTCCCCTTGTAGATCCATTCCCTGCCTTTCTCTTATTGTCTGTTATTTTCTTATTTTGTATTTCGTCAAGTGCAATGCATGAAACATCACATGGATGCTTCCGAAGCGTCCGTCTCGCTTGAAGACATTCGTGCCGATAACTTGAACCTTTCGACTCAAAACGATAACTATGTATCTGAAAACTTGATCTTGAACGAGAAAGTCGAAACTCTCTTTTCGCAAGTGGATCGCCTGTCTATCGATTCTGCTCGCAATGAGGAGTTGAATCTTCATCTTCATGACGCGAATGAGCGCCTTAAGTTAGAACTTCAACAAGTTAATAATTCCCTCACCACCTCGAGGAATATTCATGCTTCGTCATTATCCGCCTATAAGAGACTAGAGAAAGACAACGAGCGTGTGATCAGTAGAAAAAATCAGGTTGTGGTTGATCTTCGTAAATCTCGCAACAAAGTAGCTTGTCTAAATGAGGAAATTGATTGTCTGAAGAAAAAGGTGGATTTTCTTCAGGCTCAGCTGGATAACCCTTCGCTCTCGAAGTCTGTCAAATCTTCCTCCCAAGTCAAGTATGTAGATCTTCGCAAGAACAAGGGTGCTCTCGCCATTCAACCCAGCAAGGATACTTCGAAGTATGGTCATGGTAAAGGTTGGGATAATGCGTATCACGAGCTATGCGTTCAACTCCAAAATTCAGATCTATAAATCTCCAGACCGGATCATTTGCACTCTGATATCCAAGAGACTTTGAATACCACTATCTTACAGATGGAAGGTAGCTCTAGGTGCAATGCGAGATACTATCGTTATGTCAAACTTCAGATTTCTAATAAAATCTTGTTTTTCCTTTGCAGAATCCGAGGAGCATTACAAGAATCAAGTTCTACACCTTTCCTGTGAAAGAGACGAATCCCGCAAAGAGGTTTCTTGTCTCAAAGATGAGATCAAAAATTTGAACGTTGATCTCGACGAGATGATAGAAGATTCTGGGAAAGTAGCGAAGTTATCTCGCAAGAATCCTCAGGACCACCTGGTTGCTCTATTCAACAGCTTCTGCGACGAGCAAGGCATTCCTCATCCTACTTTTCCTCTCGAGGTTTTTTCCGACGACGAGAAACTAATCGACCGCGGAATTGTCTTCGATGAAGAAGGGGGGCTCATTGAGGGTGACGAGGGGCAAAAGATCAATGAGACCGAGGTCGAGGAGGAAGAGTCCAAGTGTGCCTTTGATTCCCCGAATTTTCCAGGACAACCTTCGAACCTTGATGCAGATACTGGTGCTGGTTTTGTTGGTGGTGAAATCCCTGAGACAACAGTTACTGATGGCGTTCATCTTCAGCAACAATCTTAGTTTCCCTTCTCCCATGTTTTCAACTTTAGTTATTATAACAATTTCTTTATCTGGGCGCTAAGCTTGGGGTGTGGGGGGGGGGGGAACCTTGACTCCTTTCACATATATTTTTAACACTTTTGTTGACTATATCGATATCATGATTTTTCATTTTGCTAAGTATATACTCGCCGAGGTAATACTCAAAAGAATAACAAATTTTAAAGTATATACTTGCCTCTTATTCTTTTGTGTATTTCCGAGGTATGAAATGAAAGGTTGGTATCTCGCTACTTCGACTTCGTGCACGATGCATGAGCCTTGTTACTTATTCAATCCGTGTTCTTGCTTTGTTTTCGCCTATTTTCTTCGCGCTGTCCTTGCCTTTTGTTGTTTAACCCTTCCCCATTGCCTTATTTTGCCTGCCTTTGCCCTTTTTACCGGAAAATGTTGAGTCTTGCAAGGGTAATGCTAAATAAGAACACAAAATATAAAAGTATATACTTGCCTCTTGTTCTTATTGAGCATTAGATGATCAAGACAGGATTACACCCGTCAAATCATCATTTATTATTGATTTATCTTGGCATTTTGCTAGAGCTGTCAATTTCTAACCCGACCCGCGGGTTGGACCTAGCTTGGCTTATTTTAACCCGGCTCGGCTTGGCTTGTTGTCTAAACAAGCCGGGTTAGGGTTGTCATATCTAGCCCTAGTAAAAACAAGCCGGGTTAGGGTCAACCCGCGGGTTACCCGTCAACCCGTCAATTTCATGTGAGTTACTAATTTAGGAATTTTAAGTTACTAATTTAAGAATTTTAGGGTGTTGTGCTAGAAATCAAAGTTCATATTTCCTTAAATGATTTAATACAATCCAAATTTCATTTGATTTAGGATTACGGAGTAGTGATCCCTCTGTCCACTAAATTTTTTATACATTTAAGTGATTTTAGTTTCAACCACCCCATTTAACAAGCCAACCCGCAACCCGTTAGAGCCAACCCGTCTAGGGCTAGGGTTGGGTTTTTTGGCTTGTACATGAATAGTACTAGAGCTAGGGCTGACCCTAACCCGTCCATGGCTTGTCAAGCTAGGGTCGGGTTGACCCTAGCTTGCCCGTTTGACAGCTCTACATTTTGCCTTTATTGCTTACTAGTTCACCTTCCTCGCTGGTCCAGATGTGAATTATTTCAGGAAAAGTTTTATTTTTATACAAGGTATTATTGCGCCTCTTAGTTAAGGTCTTATTGTGCCCCATCCTTTTTGAAGGATCTTAATTCGACGAAGTATCAGATGCTTATTATTCTTTCAAATAATAATCCATCAACTTCGTCTTAACACTTCGTGAACCCCATCTCGCGACAATGCGACATGCCTAACCATTCCATGAATTTTAGCCCCATGACATTGTCGTCTTTTTTGGTCACACGACTCCCTAATATGGAGGGTGCCATCCCTTTATATTCCCCATGATTGCCCCTTCAAAGAGGTTAACCCTAACATGCATGTTGGTCTCCTCCCATCCAGTTATTACGACATCCAGTTGTTTTCGTGACTTCTTATCCCCTTGACCGATATGGCTTGAGGTTACGAAGTCACACCCTAAGTGAGGTTTCTTTGGGATCGAGTGCATTGTAGCCAAGAATTTCCATACGGTCATGGCCGGTAACGCTCAAGGCGTCCCAGGCACCCGCAGCTCAACGGAATACGTCGGCGCCTTGGTCATACTCCGCACTCCTTAATGAACGCCATCATAAAAGGGACACTCAGCGGATAGGTCTTATCATTGCCCCTATCTTCCTTTCTGAGAGTTGTTCACGACATGCGTTAGGAATTGCCTCTTGCACTTTCATGCGAACTAGGGTGCATGCCGTGGATTCTCAACCTTCCTAGGCGAAGGGTTTAAGTTTACCTAGAAATCATTCATTTCGTGGGTCTTATTCGCCTCCTAATCTGATGTCTTACTTGCATGTGTTGTGGTACGTTTCGCTTTAAATGTCTTATAAAAATCCGTATCTTTGAATTGGTTCATCAAACTTCAAAAATATCATTGCTATTATTTTGTAAATCTGGTACATTTCCAAATGATAAGCTCACAAGTACATTTTCTCATTTCTATGACTCTCTCTTGATATCAGCATTCTTCTTCTAGGAGGATATGCTCCGACTAGTACCTTTTTAACTCCTTCATCTTCACCTCGTTTCTGATCTTGAACAATGTTGAAAACAAGGGGTGTCTGGTTGACAGTGCGTAAATGAACGATCGTACTAAATCGTTTTTGATAGCCTTCCCTTTAGTTATTTTCAAATCGCATCCCACCTTGCAACAATACTTCGCAAGCTTTCATTTTCCCTTTGCTTCAACGAAAACAGTGCTGCTATTTATGGTTTGCATGGCTCATTTCTCGCACATTTTTTCATCATTTCTGATTCTTCTCGTGTTCCAGATCCTCTGCTCGTTACCGGGTCATTGCTCGATGTGCCTTTTCTACTTTTCACCATCAGTTGCTGCATACGATATTCCTTTTCCCTGGACTCCCTCCTGATGCTTTCTATGGCTCTTTTCAAATCTTCTTATTCATTTTTCTCCCCTCGCCCCTTTCTATCTCGCCAGTACTCATGACATCCTTTAGTTGCCAATTTCTTTCCCGAAGTATTTTCTTCCCTTTGGGTGCCACGTTCCGCTTGTTTTCTTTTTAGGTGATTGTTCTTAATCAAGAGCTTCTCGTTTTTCCTTTCTAGCCTTATTCATTCTCTTACCAAGTCTTCCTTCCTTCATCTTTCTTGGTAGAGCTCCTCCTTTAATTGCTCCATCTCCTTGTCTTCGTCGCATGTCTCATTCTCCTTACCAAAATGACCAGGCAATTCAACACTTTTCTCGACCTCTTGTATTGATACCTTCTTGCGCTTGGAATTGTTTTCCTTTGCTTCGCCTTGAGGGGTTCGCTTTTCCTTGTCGATGGAGGTTTCTTTCTCTCTTCTCACTACTTCGCTTCCTTCCGCTATTTTTCCCTTCTTCGTTTTTCCACTTTGCTTTATCTCAACTTGGTTTTCCTTCTCCGGAGTTTTCTCGCGATCCTTATCATTGGAAATCGTCATCTTTTCTGCCTCTTCCACGCTTTTCTGCGTTGCAATCTGTCCCTAGACTATCCCAATGGTAAACACCATTAGTTGTTCTGCTCTCTTTGCTTCGCATACCTTCTTCTTGTGTTCTATCTTTCTTTTCAGTTTTTCATCGTAGCGGTGGACATATTTTTCGATACAATCTCGCGCGTCCTTTAGATCTCCCTTGATCTCGCCTGATGATATGTAGATGCAACCCCTTTTATCCCGTGTATCCACGGCCGGCCTATGAGAGCATTATAAGGTGAGTCTATATGTATCACACATACAGTAACTTTTGTTTCCAACTCGCCCGCGAAAATCTTTACAACTAATTCTCCCTTCGGCTTTGACGCAATCCCATTGAATCCATAGATATTGTATTTCGACGGTACAAGGTCTGAATCTTTGTACCCCATGGTCTTAAATGCATGATAAAAGAGTATGTCAACCGATCTCCCCGTATCCACCAGGATTCTGTCTATTGCCCAAATTTTCCCTTCCTTGGCTCCGTCATCCTCCCATCTTGAATATTTCCTAAAATTTAAAGTTACGACCAATGGCTCTGTGTGTGAAGCTCCTCCTTCTGGTGCATCCTTTGCTGAGAATGTTATCTCCCTATTTTTCCACTCTTCTAATGGCTCCTTCTTCGCCACACTGTATATCTCATTCCCTTCGAAGTCCCTCTTATGCACTCTCTTGAGTATATTATCATAGAAATTTTGAATGCTCTTGGCTGAATGTATTATCGAATTACAATTCAGTTTGTGGGTTCCTCGATCTATTTCAATTCGGCACACTTTTTGGTTGTCGTGAGGTGATGGTGGGGGAGGTTGCACATATCCCTCCAGAAAATGAGCGAGCTTCCCCTGTTCCACTAGACGAAGTATAATCCTTCGAATGTTTCGGAAGTCATTCGTGTGATGCCCATGAAACCGATGATACCTGCAAAATTCAGGACTTCTAGTACTCGAAGGTGGTTGGGGGTGGAATCTCTTCTGTCAGCACTATCGCTTCCCATATCTTCTCCACAGTTGTATTGAGTTTAGGAAGCTTTACATATTCAAAGGCCGATGCATTTGTTCTTCGCTCTCCAAACCTAGGTCCTTGATTGCTTCTGTGCTGATATCCTGTGTTATTGCTTCGGGGCTCATAATTCCTTCGTCTTGACTCTTCGTACCTCTGTTGATCGATCCACTCCTGGTCTTCGCTTGATACAGCTGCAAGTTTCGCTGGAACTGGGGTTGAAGGTTCCCCTTTCTCATATTTCGGATCATCCTCCATGATATGTATTGTTCTTGGTAATAGCCTTTAATTCCCTTCCTTTGCTGGAAGTGGTGTTACTTCGCTGACCTGCCTCTGCTTTTCTTCCAACGCTATGTGTTCCTCTTGGTACTCCCTTAATTCATTCATTTTCAAGGAATTTCAGATTATGAATATTTGGGTGTATAACAGGTCGGTCGGGAATAAAGCGTTTACGAAGGCTAGGATAAAAAAATTCTCATAAACTCGTCCCGCAAGTTCGCTACACAATGTCCTCCATATCGTTACCAATCCTCGCAAACTTTCCATTGGTCTTCGTCTTAGGTTAAACAAGGTCTCGATTCCCGGACTCAGCAGGTTGTTACTTATGTACGTTGTTAGGAATATTCTCTGCAGGTCTTTAAATGATGAAATCGACCTTTCTGGTAACCCGTCGAACCATGCCAACGGTTTTCAGGTCAAGCTCGCCGGGAAATACTTATAGAGTACCGCTTCGTTTCTTCCTCACTGCATCAATGATAGAGTATACTGCTTCAAGTGTTGCACAGCACTTTCCGATCCGTTGAATATGCTTGACAATGTTGGTAGCACGCACTTCTCAGGAATGTCCGCATATATTATCTCGTAGGTGAACAAATATTTATCTTCCCCCTCTATCGCCTCTGCCAGTTGCACCCTGCTACCTCTTCGCGAATTGTTTATCAGCGTCCTCATATCTCGTAGCTTATTCAAGACCTCTTGGTTCAAGTTTCCCCCATTTCTTTCGTGATGGCCGCCTCTCATCACGTTAAGCCTTCCTTCCCCACGTCTGATTGCTTCCTCGTGTCTCTAGTTTACATCGTGTTGCCTTTCCTCCTCTTGCCTCTTTTCGTCTTCGTTCCTCCTTTCTTTTTCATATCTTTGTCGTTGATTTTCCCATCTCGTTGCCTTCAACGCTCTTCTCAAACCTCTTTCTTCGCTGTATTCCCTTTGCCGTCTTTTTATTCGCTCTCCTCCATCGTCCTCATGGTCAAATATCCTCCATCGTGGCTCTTCTTCTCCTGACGATATCGTGTTTCCTTCCGAGTTCATGGCGTCAACTTCTATTTCCTCGTTAAGTTGGCGATTTTTTAGCAAACTCTTAGATGAGGATGAATCCCCGATCTAAGTCCCTGTTTCTAGTTCCAAAATGTAACTACTGAAAATCCAGTAGTACACCCAAATAGAAAGTAAGCCAAGATCTAAGTCATTACCACGAATTGAATAAAAATTTATTTATCAAACAACTAACCAAGAACCGATTACAAGTTTGAGATCTATTGAAACCCTAATTTCTCCCTCAGCACTTAGCCTATTTCTTCCCCCAAAAATCCGACCTCCTCTCCTATGCCCAAGGATTCCTATTTATAGGCCAAATGACTTTATGGGATACAACTCAATTTACTTCATTCAAGGTCATATTGTCTTTGCAGCCCTACTTTTTACTTCGCCTAATCCGCTCTGGATAAGGTCTTCCCTTCTTTTCGATGACACCTCCGGGAGTTTTCCGGGACAGCTGTCTCTTTTCTTGTTCAATAGTTTACTTACTTCGCAAGTTATCTTTCCAGCCAAGTAACCTTACTTCGCCCATATTTTATTCTTCGCAAGCTGACTTCCCTACTAGGAAACCTTACTTCGTCTAATATTCTTCATGTCCTTTATCTTGTTGGCTACTCCTTCTTTTCCTTCGTCACTTTAACCTACTTCGCGATATACTTCGCCTGGAAGCCTTATACTTCAGATGTTTGTAAGGTCACCCCTGACTTTTGATTAGACTTATCACTGACGAGATTTTGAGAAAGGGTACAAAATCTTCTGGAATGACCGGTCATGCATGCTTCGTATCTTCTCGTACGTCCACGTAGCGAATCGTATTTCGGTATCTACATTGGCATCCAATTTTTATCAACTAGGACCTTTTTTCTTGATTGATACATTAAGATGAAATCTTGAAGTTCAAGATATTGCTCCAAGCTTTTGTATACTCAATCTAAAGGCATGATGCTAGTGGTAAACCAGAGTATAAAAATGCAAATGAGATACGAGAAACCTTTTTTTTTCTCATTCGTACGCCGTGTGGGAGATGGTGATGAAGGCAGTACTTGACTCGAGTGACCAACCAGTTATTGCCTATTGGTCTCTCAATCTTCCCCTTTGAAACCACGAAGGGTTGATTGAGCTTTTTTCTCACTAGTCGTTGTGGTAAGCGGTGCAGGTGGGACCACAAATTTCGGATGCTTGATTGGTCTGTATATATTTTTTTGAAAACATCCAATAGAAAATTTCCATTCATATCAAAACATATTACAAAACCGAGTGCGAATATTCGTGCACATTCTTTAACGAGTGTATATTTCACATGTCAATCTCTACCCTTGCTTTAAACGGTGGTCCGGAGAAATACATGTAGAGTATACTATTATGGTAGATTACAAACAATTAAATGAGCAAGCTTAACAAGCCTATCAGATGTTCTATTGATTCGACGAATATAAAAAACCTTCATATTCGGCAAACTGTATAACGAACGATAACATGGAAACAACAATGACTTATCAAGCCAAGGTAGAATATTAATTGTTGGTACTGCAACAATAAAATACTGAAAGAATGATGTTAAAAATAAATTTCTGAAAAGCTTAAATAAACACCCGAAGGAATCAGCAAACATAGGACATGGTCACTTAATCATCAAGTTGTCCTTAACACGATAGTTCACCGGTACGCCTCAAAAAAATGAGTGATGCCTATACCCTGTGGTGAAGCTGTATCCAAGATAAAACTGCCTGTTGCAAATACTATAAGCACTATAGTACTTGCCCACTCTTACGAACTTAACAGCAATGGCACATAATAAAAAGACCACTAAGAGGGAGAAAGACGAATAGAAGAAGCATAATAGCTTCTTCAGGACACGATTTGGAATGAAGGATTCGAGTTCTTTTTATAGGAAAACGGAGAGGGTGAAATATGTCAGAGCATTGCTCGGTCGAACTCGCATGCGTTGCTATCTCAAGCATGTTTGTCAATGATAGTGATCAAAACTATAAGTCTTGATTTCTAGCCTATTTATAGATGTCTCGAACCATGACATACATAGTGTAGTTGAGCTTAGATCTCTCAGCGTTCATCATTTGAAGACGAATAACTACTAAGGGGAGCTTGTGGAACCTCATCAACAAAAGGTATGTGGAGACTTAAACTCATCTATCACTTGGAAAGTCTATTTCTTCTCTATCTCCTACATTGAGACATAAGTCGTGTTACGATATAGTTTTCTATTATACACATTTGAGATTTCTAGTTGAGTTTATCTCGCTTATATATTTCTCGAAATATGTGTTGGCAAGATTTCACTTTAGCCATGTTCATTTTACATTCGTCGACGAAAGTCCGAATAAGATCATACGAAAATTGCCGAGTTACATCTAACATGGTTTCTGTGATACAATCATTTAGTGTTGCCTTAGAATGTTTCATTATGATAATTTCAATAACTTGAAAATCGCTTTGAAGAAAAATAGTTTGTGAACAACAACTATATAACGTCCTCTAAGAAAGTTTCAATGATTGAAATTAAGAGTTGATAACCATCCGTGGAAATAAGTGTATAAATCCATAAACCGGGAACCGAGTGTATGCATATGTGTGTATAGAAAACTGGTGAAGGAGACAACATAAGTATGCGTACCCGTACGCACATACAGGTAGAGGTTTTCAAACCGAAAACATCTGCTGTGTTTAGGAATTACAAACTCCTAAACTAGTCACCTTAAGTATGTGTACCCGTACGCATACTAGAGGAAGTTTTCGAACCGGAAATATCTGCTAGGTTTGGGAATTACAAACTCCTAAACTAGTCACCTTAAGTGTGCGTACCCGCACGCATACTGGCGGAAGTTTTCGAACCGTAATTTCTACTGAGTTTGGAAACTTAACAAACTCAAATCCGGTTTCTTAAGTACGCATACCCGTACGCATACTTAAGTTGGTTATTTTGTTTAAATCGGTCAGTTCATGAACTTAAACATTTAAATCTTAAGGAATGCAATATTTGCAAACCGTGGCTATAATGTTCATGATTGATTCAAGTGAACCAAACCGATTTGATTCCGATTGTATCTTCTATATGATTGAACAACTCTTTAACTAGTTTCATTTGAGTCATTTGAACTAGTTATGGATAAGATGAATAACGTTAATATGAGAGTAACCATGTGGCTAAACTCGGTTAACTATTTGATGAGCCAACATGAGTTTACATATTTGGGTACGGTTCATAAACGTAAATGAGGGTACATTTCATTTGTGTGTAACAAGCTAAGTTCGATCTAACGGTTGAAAGATATTAGCTTGGTTGAATCAGGTTTTTCATCTAACGCTGATTATTGAATGCTTTGTTACCAAGGTAACTAGGATTGCAAACCCTAATTTAAAAACTATATAAAGGAGAACTCTAACAACTGGGAGACCTAATCCCCACACCTTCTGTGTGATACTAGTTGTATAGCTAGAGTCAATTCTCCTTTAACCATAGGTTTCTTCTCGAGACCCCGTAGGTTAACAACTTGAAGACTTCATTGGGATTGTGAAGCCAGACCGATACTACTTCTTTTGTAGTAATGTGATCTGACCTTGTTGTTTCTATCGTACGAGTACAATTGTAAAATTAGCTTGAGATTTATTTCTACGATAGGCAAGATAAAAAAGTAGTCACAAACAAACTTCGTCTCATCGTTTGTGATTCCACAATATCTAGTTTCGCCATCATACGATTTAGATTATTGTGAGGTGATTGATAACACTAGGCTGTTTTTCGAGAATATTAGTCTGGTTTATCAATTGGTTCATGTTCACCTTGATTTATCAAAATACGAAACAAAAAACTCTTGGATATTTCTGTGAAAGATAGATTTATTCAATCCTATAGACTCTTAGTGTGAGACAGATTTGTTTATCAAGTCTTCGACTTTGGGTCGTAGCAACTTTTGGTTGTTGGTGAGATCATCTAAGGGAATCAAGTGCGTAGTATCCTGTCGGGATCAGAGACGTATGGAGCGTAACTGTACCTTGAATAAGTGTGATATTTATTAGGGTTCAACTACAGTCCAGTCCGAAGTTAATTGGTAGTAGGCTAGTGTCTGTAGCGGCTTAATACAGTGTGGTGTTCAAACTGGACTAGGTCCCGAGGTTTTTCTGCATTTGCAGTTTCCTCGTTAACAAAATTCTGGTGTCTGTGTTATTTCTTTTCCGCATTATATTTTGTTATATAATTGAAATATCACAGGTTGTGCGTTAGATCAATCAATTATAATATCCAACCTTTGGTTGTTGATTTACATTGATTGACACTTGGATATTGGTCTTTGGTACCATCCAAGTTATCTCTCTGGGATTTAATCAAGACTCGCAGATTTCCATTTGCTTGAATAAGAATTAAATCAAGAGATAGAGATATTATACTCTTTGATATACTTTACTCTAAATTGAGTCTGACTGTCTAGTTGATTCTCTAGAAAGTGTATTGGAGTAAGTCCTCTCAGATTGCCAAACGAATTGTTGGGTGTGGTTGTTAGACCCTCACATTTTCAATTGGTATTAGAGCCGACAAACACGTTAAAGACCTTATAAGTCTGTGTTCGTAGCAATCTGATATAGATGAGAAAAATCTGGTCACACATCACTAGTTCACGAACATTCCATCATGGATAAAAATCCTGATTCCATTGGGAATTCTGTTACGACGTTGTCATCTTCTAAATCCACATCTAACTGGGAAGCTCGTCTTGGTAAACAGTTAGATGAACTTTCTGATGAAAGTGATTCAGAAGAAGGACAAGATGTCAAAGAAGAAGTTTCTCAGTACATCATTCTCTTTGATCGTCTTCTTAAGAAAAAAGGTCAACATCCTGTTTGGCTAAATTTCTGACTCCCCTCTGCATTGAAAACAGAAAATTGAGAAAACTCTTTAGGGGGTACGATTGTGGGTATAGTTTATTACAAGCTACTCTGAAAAATCGTGACGAGGATATATGTTCAAAGAAATTTGAATGTGTTGATCTTCGTCAAAATCTCTTTGTGTCGAAAGAAAGACTTGCATAAATCGAAGCAAGATATGACTCTCAACAAAAATGTTTGAATGATAGGGAGAAAGTTTTTATATCCAAAGAAAAACAAATGAAGACTGATCTTAGTGCTGCTCTGGAAAAGGTCAATGTCTTGGAAGAGAATTTGAAAAAATTCAACTTTAGCTCTACAAAACTGTCTTCTATGCTTGAATCATGTAAATGACCTCGTAATCAGGTGGTCTAGGCTATAATGGTACTAATGCTCCAAGTACTGGTAAGACGGTTTATGTCAAGGAAAATTATCATCTTCAATCTACGGCTACAGATGTGCCTGGAAATTAAGTTCGTCAGTCTTCAAAGACAACTCAAATAAGATTGGATAAATACAATCCTGTCTACTGCTATTATTGTGGAAAGAAAGGTCACATCGAAAGAAAATGTCATATTCGTCGACGGAATGAAAAACTTCATAACATTCTCATCTGGATGTCTAAAGAAGTAATCAAACTTGTACCCAAGTGTTCAGTTAAAGATTCATTCCACAATCAAGAAGAGTGATGTAATAAGCCACTTCCTGGCTATAAACATAACATTTCTTCCGTATACAATTGTAAAAAAAATAATGTTACGTGGATGACTGATATCTCCGAAAGACCTATGAGGAGAAAAAGAAATCGAATAAAGAAATCCTCTCTTTCTCTCAACAATGATCTTGATTCCAAAATGAGTGCTTCTGACTACATGCACATCAGTAATCGTGTCTCAGAACTCAAGACCAATATCAACGGTCTCAAACGCAGGATCAAAAAGGCAAAAATAGTTGTTGATTCAAGTAAGTCATGTCTTTCTAATTCTTTTGTAGATGTGCATAAGAATTCCTTTGTTGATCAAGAAAGTATGACGGGATGTATCGATAACTCTGATAAACTTCATGTTCATCGACTTATGACTTGACTGTTATCTTATGTTTGTCTTCTTTATGGACCAATGATAAGATACACATAATTCTCAAGAAGATACCAACTTCTTGAAAAATGGTCTATGTTGTAGTTTTTTAGTTACCTTTGATCTCCTTTCTTGTGTTCCTTTTCTCGGAACTTTGTGTTCAAATTCGGTCTCATTCCTTCTTAAAAACGCTAGTTTGTTCTTCCTAAAATGATAGTTGAGTCTTTTTAGTCTCACAGACTCCTGTCATGGATCTCCATCCGTTTTTAATCCATCTGGTCCTTGACCTGGTAGGTCTCGACCATGAACCCATGCAACCCCCCTGTGTTTATACGCCCGTAAGGAACCCTAGGTTTCTCGTGTATGTACCTTTAAATATATGTTAGGAGATATTCTCTTTGACACATTCTGGTACGGTGACGGCGGAGCTCTCTTTGGGTTGATTGAGCAAGTGCACTATGGAGGAAAACAAGATAGAAGTTAGCTTCAAAGAAAAATCTTTTGAGCTCGATGATAACCTGATTCCTGTTATTTGCTATAAAGCAATTGACCATGAAAAAGATATTTCAATTAAGATTTCTATTCAGCTGGTTTGAAATCTTCTTCAAGATTTTGAGGTGGTACGTGAACATCTAGAGATTGCTTCAAAGAATCTAGTTTTTCTGAAGACGGAGCTAAAGAAAGCGGCTGATGAACTTTCCATTGTTCGTTCTCTGGTTGCTGATTATGCCTAGTAAATCTTCTTATGAGAATTTTTATTCTTGTTTTTGTTTAGAAGAATAACTAGGGTTTGGAATAGCAATTATTGTGATTACACATAGCTAGTTCCAAACGTTTTCATCTTCAATGTTTTTAGATTTATTAATTTAAACTCTAAGTTATTTGGAAGATGATGTTTGCAATTTTAATCTTTATGGTTTTATATACTGCAAATTTTTATGGGATATGTGTGTTTGCGTCCGTGAACTATGATTGTCCCATACTTGTTCAAAAGTTATCTCTATTATGTTGATATGAATGTATTGATAAAAGATAGAATGAACTTTTGACAAAGAAAAGTTAAAGCCTTTTTGTCACTAGTCTGATAAGAGAAAGGATAGAACTTTTGTTCACAAGGATTAAGTCCGTCATATGTCATTATGAGAATAATGATGGAAGATAGAATGAATCCTTGTATATTCCGCAGTATTGGTCGATCTCCGATCCGCATTTTTGTGCATACACTGTGTTGCTCCGTAAGGTTTCTTATTTTTGAGCATGACCAACTAAGTTGATCATTCTCTTGGGGTTATTTTAGTTGTTGATCCGTAAGTTCTCTTATGTCGATCATGACCAATTGAATTGATCACTTTAGTCGTTAATTTGGTTGTGTATTCCAATTAAATTAATCGTAGGTTTTCTTGTGATTAATTTGGTTGTATTTTTCTATTGGATTAATCATGAATTTTTTTGTGGATAATTCAATTGAATACTTTGGATTCAAATTCATGTTTTCATGTGATTTGATTATGTCCAAAGAAATACTTCTTTTCTTGTAAAAGCAAGGTCGCCTTTGTTGTTCCTTTGGGAATGACATTTTATGGGGGTGAGTTCTTTTGAACTTGTGCTTAATTGTCATATCTTTGTGGGGAGTGCGGTTGTGGAATATTTTAGGGGTTATCTTGTATCTTTATAAACTCCTTGATGAATGCATTTATCTTCGGCTTTATGATTGCATCTAAATTTGTTGGTATGTTAATACACCTTTGGTCTTGAAGTATCTCCGTGAAAATTTCATTAGGATCCCACTAATTTTCGTACCTTTGCCAATTTTATTGACAAAAAGGGGGATAATTAATGTGTAGTTCATACTACAAATACATATGGTTTACGGATCATTATGTAAGGGGAGTGGTTTTCATGTTGAGATAAAGTATTGACTAGGGGGGAGTGATATATATCACCATAGTATTGTTGTCAAAGTTGTGATACAATTGAACTTTGATGTTGTGTAATAATACTATGACATTGTATAACAATGATTGAGAACATTTGTTTTCTCATAGTTATAGCTACGGAACCTCAACAACGATGATACTAAACTTACAACCTTTGGAATCATTGGAGTACTTGGAAGTGACGAATATTTCGAGTCTGTTGAAGATGCCAAGGAGATCAAGCATGTGGATGGAGCTTCAATTTCTATTTATTTTTTAATCCATATGTATTGATAGTTTTATCACTAAAATTGACAAAGGGGGAGATTATTAGAGCATTGATCGGTCGAACTCGCATGCGTTGCTATCTCAAGCATGTTTGTCAATGTTAGTGATCAAAACTATAAGTCTTGATTTCTAGCCTATTTATAGATGTCTCGGACTAGGACATAGATAGTGTAGTTGAGCTTAGATCTCTCAGCGTTCATCATTTGAAGACGAATAACTACTAAGGGGAGCTTATGGAACTTCATCAACAAAAGGTATGCGGAGACTTCAACTCATCTATCACTTGGAAAGTCTATTTCTTCTCTATCTCTTATATTGAGACATAAGTCATGTTATGATATAGTTTTCTGTTATACACATTTGAGATTTCGAGCTGAGTTTATCTCGCTTATATATTTCTCGAAATATGTGTTGGCAAGTTTTCTCTTTAGCAATGTTCATTTTACATTCGTTGACGAAAGTCCGAATAAGATCGTATGAAAATTGCCGAGTTACATCTAACATGGTTTGTGTGATACAATCATTTGGTGTTGCCTTGGAATGTTTCATTATGATAATTTCAATAACTTGAAAATCGCTTTGACGAAAAATAGTTTGTGAACAACAACTATATAACGTCCTCTAAGAAAGTTTCAATGATTGAAATTAAGAGTTGATGAGATAATCATCCTTGGATATAAGCATATATAGTGTGTTCGCAGATTAATGTATAAATCCATAAATCGGGAACCAAGTGTATGCATATGTGTGTATACAAAACTGGTGAAGGAGACAACATAAGTATGCATACCCATACGCATACTGGTATAGGTTTTCAAACCGAAAACATCTACTGTGTTTAGGAATTACAAACTCCTAAACTAGTCACCTTAAGTATGCGTACCTGTACGCATATCAGATGAAATTTTCGAACCGAAAATATCTGCTGGATTTGGGAATTACAAACTCCTAAACTAGTCACCTTAAGTGTGCGCACCCGTACGCATACTGGCGGAAGTTTTCGAACCGAGAATTTCTGCCGAGTTAGGAAACTTAACAAACTCAAATCCGGATGCTTAAGTACGCATACCCGTACGCATACTTAAGCTAGGTATTTTGTTAAATCGGTCAGTTTATGAACTTGAACATTTAAATCTTAAGGAATGCAATCTTTGCAAACCAAGGCTATAATGTTCATGATTGATTCAAGTGAACCAAACCGATTTGATTTCTATTGTATCTTCTATAAAATCGAACAACTCTTTAACTAGCTTTGTTTGAGTTATTTGAACTAGTTATGGATAAGACGAATAAGGTTATTTGAACTAGTAACACGTTTGGGTACGGTTCATAAACCTAAATGAGGGTACATTTCATTTGTGTGTAACAAGCTAAGTTCGATCTAGCGGTTGAAAGATATTAGCTTGGTTGAATCAGGTTTTTCATCTAACGCTGATTATTGAATGCCTTGTTACCAAGGTATCTTGGATTGCAAACCCTGATTTGAAAACTATATAAAGGAGAACTCTAACAACTGGGAAACCTAATCCCCACACCTCCTGTGTGATACTAGTTGTATAGCTAGAGTTGATTCTCCTTTAACCTTAGGTTTCTTCTCGAGACCCCGTAGGTTAACGACTTGAAGAATTCATTGGGAATGTGAAGCCAGACCGATACTACTTTTCTTGTAGTTGTGTGATCTGATCTTGCTGTTTCTATCGTACGAGTACAATTGTAAAATTGGCTTGAGATTTATTTCTCCGATGGGAAAAATATAAAAGTAGTCAAAAACAAACTTCGTCTTATCGTTTGTAATTCCACAATATCTAGTTTCAACATCTTACGATTTAGATTATTGTGAGGTGATTGATAACACTAGGATGTTCTTCGGGAATATAATTCCGATTTATCAATTGGTTCCTGTTCACCTTGATTTATCAAAAGACGGAACAAAAAACTCTTGGGTATTTCTGTGGGAGACAGATTTATTCAATCTTATGGACTTTTAGTGTGAGACAGATTTGTTTATCAAGTCTTCGACTTTGGGTCATAGCAACTCTTGGTTGTGGGTGAGATCATCTAAGGGAATCAAGTGCGTAGTATCCTGCTGGGATCAGAGACGTAAGAAGCGAAACTGTACCTTGAATCAGTGTGAGATTGATTAGGGTTCAACTACATTCCAATCCTAAGTTAATTGATAGTACGCTAGTATCTGTAGCGACTTAATACAGTGTGGTGTTCAAACTGGACTAGGTCCCGGGGTATTTATGCATTTGCGGTTTATTCGTTAACAAAATTCTGGTGTCTGTGTTATTTCTTTTTTGCATTATATTTTGTTATATAATTGAAATATCACAGGTTGTGCGTTAGATCAATCAATTAGAATATCCAACCTTTGGTTGTTGATTTACATTGATTGACACTTGGATATTGGTCTTTGGTACCATCCAAGTTATCTCTCTGGGATTTAATCAAGACTCGCTGATTTCCATTTGCTTGAGTAAGAATTAAATCGAAAGATAGAGATATTATACTCTTTGATATACTTTACTCTAGATTGAGTCTGACTGTCTAGTTGATTCTAGAAAGTGTATTGGAATAAGTCCTATCAGATTGCCAAACGAATTGTTGGGTGTAGTTGTTAGACCCCCGCATTTTCAATTGGTATCAGAGCCGTTAAACACGTTAAAGACCTTATAAATCTGTGTTTGTAGCAATCTGATGTGGATGAGAATATCTCTAGTCACGCATCACCAGTTCAGTGTGAGATTGATTAGGGTTCAACTACACTCTAGTCCGAAGTTAATTGGTAGTAGGTAGTGTCTGTAGCGGCTTAATACAGTGTTGTGTTCAAACTGGACTAGGTCCCGGGGGTTTTCTGCATTTGCGGTTTCCTCGTTAATAAAGTTCTGGTGTCTGTGTTATTTCTTTTCCGCATTATATTTTTTTATATAATTGAAATATCACAGGTTGTGTGTTAGATCAATCAATTAGAAATCCAACCTTTAGTTGTTGATTTACATTGATTGACACTTGGATATTGGTCTTTGGTACCATCCAAGTTATCTCTTTGGGATTTAATCAAGACTCGCAGATTTCCATTTGCTTGAATAAGAATTAAATCGAGAGATAGAGATATTATACTCTTTGATATACTTTACTCTAGATTGAGTCTGACTGTCTAGTTGATTCTCTATAAAGTGTATTGGAGTATGTCCTCTCAGATTGCCAAACGAATTGTTGGGTGTGGTTGTTAGACCCACGCATTTTCAATTGGTATCAGAGCGGGCAAATACATTAAAGACTTCATAAGTCTGTGTTTGTAGCGATCTGATTATGGACAAGTCTATCTCTAATAACGTACATGTTCATAAATTACCAGATGATTTTCAAAGCTTGGATTCACCGGAGAGGATTGTCACATCTAGGTCAGTACATAAACATTCTCTTAATGTAAAACCTGTTTAAGTCTGGGAAACACGCCTAGAAGAGCAACTGGATGAACTTTCTTATGAAGGTGATTCAGATATTGATAGAGATGTTGATGAGGAAGTCTTTGAGCATGTGAAGGTTTTGAATTCGTTAGAAAAGAAGAAGATGACAACTTCTCATGTCACTCCTCTTCTGACTCCTCTTTGTCGAGAAAACAAGAAATTGAGAAGATGTTACGCAGGTGTTTATGTTTCGAATCGTTCTAACGAATCGATCCTCAAGGATTATGAGGAAAACCTACGTATGGAGTCACTTGAATGTGATTATCTCTATCAAAATTATTTTTTGTTGGAAGAGAAATTTCAGAATCCGAAGCAAGGATTAACTCCCAACAAACAAGTTTTGACGACAGAGAAAGCGCCTATCTCGCTTAAGAAAAACGCCTTGAGGCTGATTTAACTGCTGCTCTTGATAAAATCAAGATGTTGGAAGATGACTTGAAAAAGTTCAATACTAGTTAGAGCAAATTAACCACTATGCCAGGAGCAAGTAAAAATCATCGTGTACACGAGGATTGGGCTATAAGGGAATAAATGCTCCAAATATTAGCAAAGAGGTAAAATTTGTCAAGGTTAGTGATTCTTCTCGACAAAAGGTTTCCACTGATAGAAAAAGTGAAATACCTTCACCGGCAGTTAAGGTTCAAAAGAGAAAAGTATATCGACCTCCAAAGTCAGCACACACGGATCGAGGTAAGAACATTCTTTATGTTTGTCACTATTTCGGAAATAAAGGTCACTTGGAAAGGAGATGTCGTTTCCGTATAAGAAATTAGAAACTTCATGATGTTCTTGTTTGGGCATCACCAAAAGTTGTGAAACCAAGATCATATGTTAAGACTAATCCCCTTAACGCTACAGGTTATAACTGTGCAAGGCAAAGGAATAAGTGTTGTGATAAATATGGATTTTCCTATAAACCTCATACGAATCCTTTTCACAATCGTAATGGTTATCAAAAGGATAACTTCGTAAAGACTAAGACAAGATCCGATGCTCCCAATTGGAGAAATACTAACCTGCAAAAGAATAGTCAATCCAATTCTCTTCCGAGAAATCTTGAAGAGATTAATGAGAAGAAAGTTTCGGATGTTCCTAAACGCACTCAGAAGTGGGTACCAAAGAAATCCAATGATGCTTTGAGTGTGAAAAGGAATGATCTTCCAGAAAATTCCATGACTACGGAGAAGGAAATATCCATGATGTTGGAACTTAACAAGTTTTTTGGAAAAATGGAATTGGATGTGAAAGGTTCTAAAAGCGATCTCTTTCATGATAATCCAACAGTCACTTGTGGTGAGCAATACATTGTGCACACCAACGCAACTTGATTGTGTTGTAAGTGCATCCTCACCAAGGAATGCCCTGCTATGTATACGGTGAGGGAAGCACGAGAATTGGGGCACACAGATTATGTTCGGTAAGGATGTAGAATTCGACTGGATTCTTCTAAAAAGGTACGTCTATAAACTTGAGCAAGATTTATGTTTTTATTTGCTTAGAGTACTTATAATGATCCATGTACCTTACTTATTGTTCATTTCTACCTAACTTGATCTGTGTTTAAGGTTCTTAAAAGTTTAGATTTGAAAATAGTAGTTCAGGATGTTTGAACTTCATGGTACACCTACCTGGTATGCATAAAATCATTTAAAATCAAAATCCAGGGTTTAAGTACGCATACCTGTTTTCATACTCTCTCAGGTCATGAAAATTCGTTTGCAAACCCGTATGCATACTTAACGTCGATATTCGGTAAACTTGTTTTGGTCGTAACTTCTTCGTCCGAACTCGGAATGACCTCATTATCTTTGCATTCTCTTCCTCTTTGAATTCTCTTCCTCTTTGAATTCTCTTCAAAATAGAGATGATAATTCCTGAATTTGGATGAGTTAAGAATGGTCCTTGTCCTGTCTCTTGTTTTTGAGTGTTTTGCTCTGTTTCGTTGCACTTGTTCCATTTCTCTCAGACTTGGGAACTTGGATTCTTGGAGTACCTCTCTTATAATCTCATTTGTAGCTTTTATAAGAATAATGTTGGTGAATCACAAAGAAGGAAGTTCAAGAATAGGCAGTAGTACGCATTGCTATGAGATTCTTGAATGTTCACAATCATCTTATGTGAACTATGATGCATGGTCTTTAATGACTTTGTATGTTCTTCTTTGAAAATCTTTTTATACGCCTTTGGTAGCTATTATTTGTGTAAATACGGGAGAAAAAGATTGATTATACCTTCTAAGGGCAAAGATTGTTTTTGGAATTTTAATCTTTATGGTTTTATATATTGCAAATTGTTATGGGATATGGTGTTTGCGTCCGTGAACTATGATTGTCCCATACTTGTTCAAAAGTTATCTCCATTATGTTGATATGAATGTCTTGATAAAAGATAGAATGAATTTTTGACAAACAAAAGTTAAAGCCTTTTATGTCACCAGTTTGACAAGAAAAAGGATAGAACTTTTTTTCACAAGGATTAAGTCCGTCATATGTCATTATACGAATAGTGATAGAAGATAGAATGAATCCTTGTATATTCCGCAGTATTGGTCGATCTCCGATCCACATCTTTGTGCATGTACTGTGTTGCTCCGTAAAGTTCCTTATGTTTGAGCATGACCAACTAAATTGATCATTCTTGTTTGGTTATTTTAGTTGTTGCTCCGTAAGTTCTCTTATGTCGAGCATGACCAATTGAATTGATCACTTTTGTGGTTAATTTGGTTGTGTATTCCAATTAAATTAATCGTGGATTTTCTTGTGATTAATTTGGTTGTATTTTTCGATTGCATTAATCACGGGTTCACTTGTGGTTAATTCAATTGATTTTTTTTTGGATACAAATTAATGTTTTCATGTGATTTGAGTTATCCAAAAAGAAATCCTTCTTTTCTTGTGAAAGTAAGGTCGCCTTTGTTGTTCTTTCGGGAATGACATTTTATGGGGGAGAGTTCTTTTGAACTTGTGCTTAATTGCCAAATCTTTGTGGGGAGTGCGGCTGTGGAATTTTTAGGGACTATCTTGTATCTTCATAAACTACTTGATGAATGCATTTAGCTTCGTCTTTATGATTGCATCTAAATTTTTTGGTATGTTAGTACACCTTTTGGTCATGACGTATCTCCATGGAAATTTCATTAGGATCCCACTAATTTTCGTACATTTGCCAATTTTTTTGACAAAAAGGGGGAGAATTAATGTGTACTTCACACTACAAATACATATGGTTTATGGATCATTATGTAAGGGGGAGTAGTTTTCATGTTGAGATATGTATTGACTTAGGGGGAGTGATGCATATCACCATAGTTTTATTGTCAAAGTTGTGATACAATTGAACTTTGATGTTGTATAATAATACTATGACACTATATAACAATGATTGAGAGCATTTTTTTCTCATTGTTGTAGCTACGGATCTTCAACAACTGTGATGCTGAACTTACAACCTTTAGGATCATGGAGTACTTGGAAGTGACAAAGATTTCGAGTCGCGTTGAAGATTCCAAGGAGATCAAGCATGTGGATAAGAAGCTACATTTTTTTTTATCTTTTTTGTAATCCATATGTATTGATAGTTTTGTCAATAAAATTAACAAAGGGGGAGATTTTTAGAGCATTGCTCGGTCAAACTCGCATGTGTTTCTATCTCAAGCATGTTTGTCAATGTTAGTGATCAAAACAATAAGTCTTGATTTCTATCTTATTTGTAGATGTCTCAGACTAGGACATAGATAGTGTAGTCGAGCTTAAATCTCTCGACGTTCATCTCTTGAAGACGAAGAACTACTAAGGGGAGCTTGTGGAACTTCTTCGAAAAAAGGTATGTGGAGACTTGAACTTATCTATCACTTGGAAAGTCTATTTCTGCTATCTCCTATATTGAGACATAAGTCGTATTACGATATAGTTTTCTCTATACACATTTGAGATTTCGATCTGAGTATATCTCGCTTACATATTTCTCGAAATATATATGTGTTGGTAAGCTTTCGCTTCGACCAAGTTCATCTTATATCATGAGAAAATTTCCGAGTAACATCTTACATGGTTTGTGTGATACAATCATTTGGTGTAAGACTTGAAAGGTTTCAATAATGATTATTTCAATATCTTGAAAATTGCTTTGATGCTAATAGTATGTGAAAACGGATATTGTCATTATAGAAGAATGTTTCAATGACTGAAATAAAGAGTTGATGATGTAACCATCTTTGGATATAAGCATATATAGTGTTATCGCACATTAGTGTATAAGTCCATAAACCGGAAGCCAAGAGTATGCATATGTGTGTATACGAAATTGGTGAAGGAGACAGGTTAAGTATGTGTACTCGTACGCATACTGGCGGAAGTTCTCGAACCAAGAATTTCTGCTGAGTTTGGTTTTGGCAAAACTCTTAACTAGTCACCTTAAGTATGCGTACCAGTACGCATACTTGCAGAAGTTTTTGAACCGAAAATTTCTGCTGAGTTTGGAAACTTTACAAACTCAAAGCCGGATGCTTAAGTACGCATACCCGTACGCATACTTAAGATGGTTACTTTGTCAAATCGGTCAAGTCCATGAACTTAAACATTTAAATCATAAGGAATGCAATCTTTGCAAACCATGGCTATAATGTTCATGATTGATTCAAGTGAATCAAACCGATTTGATTTCAATTGTGTTTTCTAAACAATTGAACAACTCTTTAACTAGTTTCATTTGAGTCATTTGAACTAGTTATGGTTAAGATGAATAAGGTTGATATGAGAGTAATCATTTGGCTAACCTCGGTTAACTATTTGAGAACCAACATGGTGTACGCATTTAGGTACGGTTACATAAACCTAAATATGGGTAAATTTCATTTGTGTTTAACAAGCTAAGTTCGATCTAACGGTTGAAAGATATTAGCTTGGTTGAATCAGGTTTTTCATCTAATGATGATTATTGAATTCTTTGTTACCAAGGTAACTTGGATTGCAAACCCTGATTTGAAAACTATATAAAAGAGAACTTTAGCAACTGGGAAACCTAATACTCACACCTCCTCTGTGTTACTAATTGCATAACTAGAGTCGATTCTCCTTTAACCTTAGGTTTCTTCTCGAGACCCTATAGGTTAACGACTTGAAGACTTCATTGGGATTGTTAAGCCAGAGCCAACTATTATCTTTGTAGTTGCGTGATCTGATCTTGTTGTTTCTATCGTGTTGAGTGCAGTTGAAATAATAGGCTCGAGATTTTATAGCTGCGTTAGGCAAGATAGAAAAGTAATCACAAACAAACTTCGTCTCATCATTTATGATTCCACAATAACTTGTTTCGCTAATCGATTAAGTTTATTGTGAGGTGATTAATAATACTAGGCTGTTCTTCGGGAATATAAGTCCGGTTTATCAATCGGTTCCTGTTCACCTTGATTTATCAAAAGACGGAACAAAAAATCTTGGGTATTTCTGTAGGAGACAGATTTATTCAATCCTACAGACTTTTCTGTGTGAGACAGATTTGTTTATCAAGTCTTTGACTTTGGGTCATCGCAACTCTTAGTTATGGGTGAGATCATCTAAGGGAATCAAGTGCGTAGTATCCTGCTGGGATCAGAGACGTAAGGAGCGCAACTGTACCTTGAATCAGTGTGAGATTGATTAGGGTTCAACTACAGTCCATTCCGAAGTTAATTGGTAGTAGGCTAGTGTCTGTAGAGGCTTAATACAGTGTGGTGTTCAAACTGGACTAGGTCCCGGGGGTTTTCTGTATTTGCAATTTCCTCGTTAACAAAACTCTGGTGTCTGTGTTATTTCTTTTCCGCATTATATTTTGTTATATAATTGAAATATCACAGGTTGTGCGTTAGATCAATTAATTAGAATATCCAACCTTTGGTTGTTGATTCACATTGATTGACACTTGGATATTAGTCTTTGGTACCATCCAACTTATCTCTCTGGGATTTAATCAAGACTCGCAGATTTCCATTTGCTTGAGTAATAATTAAATCGAGAGATAGAGATATTATACTCTTTTATATACTTTACTCTAGATTGAGTCTGACTGTCTAGTTGATTCTCTAGAAAGTATATTGGAGTAAGTCCTCTTAGATTGCCAAACGAATTGTTGGGTGTGGTTGTTAGACCCCCGCATTTTCAAAATCAATGCACATTAATGTGCGGAATTATGTTGCATGATGTCGACATAAATCGGTTATAAAACAATCAAAAACGGTAAGAAATAATGTCGTCATTTATGCACATATAATCGTTATGAAATATTTTTAGCAAGACAATAAAATCACCCAGGTCACACGCCCCCCACATTTAAGACAAAATTTATTTTGATTTTAAAATATTTAAGGAAATAATTCAAAAGAATTTTTGTCAAAAAGATAAGTCTTGGTTGATCTATGTCCACGGCGTAAGAATGAGCCCGACCCTTAAGCCCAAGCCTTAGTGAAAACAAGTATTGTTTGCCGCACCCGTTCCACCCACATCGTTTGTCTAACTATCCATAATGGAATAGTTAAATAGTGGAGCTCCTCTTTAGTTATACCCTATGTAGAACTAAAGGACATATTTCATTCACTCATAAGAAAATGAGTAAGTGCCCTTAGAGACTCAAAGGTCCTAAGTTTCATTCTCACCAAGACTACAAAACCGAAACAATAAAACTCATTTTCTCCAACTATCCCCCACATGAATGAAATATCAATAAAATCAGAAAACAGAAAGCGAGAAATACCACTGTAGGCAAGAGGTGTCCATGAGGCCTTGAACCTTTGCTTAGTGAGAAATTGCCGGAACTACTTGATGGACAGTGAATGCGATGTCTTGAACTGCCATCGTTTGGTGTAATCCGCGATAATAACCACGCGTGATATCTCTCTAGGTGCTGTCAAGTTCGTGTCGTTGTGTCCTTTTTTGCCCTGGACAAATCCCGTTTCTCAGAATGCTCTAGAGAATCAGCTTTATTCTCATAGGAAGCGACCCACTTCCACATTCAGATAAGTGAGTTCCATCAAGAGTGTTTACTGTTACACCTCAGTTCAATCTTAAATTGAAACTATAGAAATCATTAAGACTTAGTTAAAAGTCATCCTTCACATGCAGTCACGCTATCACATCTACACCATAGGGAAAGGACAGAGAATAAAATTCTTTGACAGTGTTTACCTTCACCCGCCACAAATTAGTTGTCTCATTCAAAACCTTGATCTTGGGATCTCCAGTCAGCAAGGTTGAGTATCCTTCATGGCAAGTTTATTTAATGAGCCTAAACCTCATCCCCCTCGATGCATTATTAATTATCTTTTTGGATAAACCTTTCGTCAAAGGGTCTGTGATATTCTCCTTGGACTTTATCCAATCAATGAAAATAACGCCAATTGAGACTAGTTATTCTTAGCTCTAGCTATTACAGCTTGGATAACACGATGTATAGATATAGCTGGCACGGGCCTATGCCAGAGAGGATGTCTTTTAAAAAACATCTTAGATAGTCAGCCTCCTCTCGTGCTTTATCTAACGCAATACTCTCAAATTCCATAATGAATTGAGTAAAATATGTATGTTTGGAAATATTCCAAAAACAAACCCTCAAGCTAGAGTGAAAATATATCCACTCGTAGACTTAGACTCCTCTGAGTCTGATATCCAGTTTGCATCACAAAACCCCTCAAGGACAACAAGATACCTTTGATAAATCAAACAAAAGGTAATGGAGTATTTTAGGTACCATAATACTCTACTAAGTGCATCCCAATGCTCTTGCTCTGGACTACAAGTATATCTACTTAACTTACTCACAATATAGGCAATGTATGGACTCTTACAGTTCATTAAATTTATCATACATCCTATAACTCTTGAGTATTCAAGTTAAGATACTCCATTACCCTTATTTTTCTCGAGTCTATAGGAAGAATCGTATAGAGTACAAGCAGGCTTACAATCAGACTGATTGTATCTCTTAAGCACAAATTCAACATAATGAGAATGACTAAGACTATAAATGTTTGATTATCTTCTAATCCTCATCCCTAAGATTACATCAAAAAGGGCCTAAGTCTTTCAAGTCAACGTTCTCATTCAGCACATGTTTTTAGTGGAAATAATCACATCTATGTTTGTATCAAGTATAAGCATATAATCAACATACAAGCATAGAATCACACATGCATCCTTAACAAGTTACTTGTAAATATACTTGTCAGATTCATTAACTTAAATCCACTACACATTATCACATGATCAAATTTCTCATGTCACTGTTTACATGCTTATTTGAAAACCATACAAAGATTTGTTCAACTTACAAACTTTGTATTCATAACCTTTCATTACAAAGTCCTCAGGTTGGTCTATGTAAATTTCTTTATCTAATTCACGGTTTTAGAAAAGTTGTCTTAACATCCGTCCGATGTATCTCCAAGTTTTTATGACAACAATATCAGTTAGCATCTCAACAGAAGTAATTCTCGTCACAAGTGAATAAGAATCAAGGAAATATACACCTTATTTTAGTTTATAGCCTTTAGCTACCAACTTAGCCTAAATTTTTTTTTTTACATTTCCATCTACCTAACGTTTCCTCTTAAAGACTCATTTACATCCCATGGTCTTACTCCCTGGAGGTAAGCTAGCAAGCTCCCAAGTCTGGTTCCGACGGACTGAGTCCATTTCACTAAATGAAGCTTCTTACCAGAATGGGGTTTCAGTAGATGTCAAGGCTTCTTTACAAGTATGTGGCTCAGACTAAGCTAGGCATGTTTTGAAGTCGGCTTCATAAGAAGTCTCAAGTCTAATTGTTTTACTTCTCTTAGGCTCAACCTCAACTTCATCTGCCTTTAAGATAAGTTCTGACTATTTGAAAATAAATCTAGGTGTTGATGGTGGTTTTTAGTTTAGGGTTAAAATTGTAAAACCTCACGTTTAATGTGCCGTCACTCTGCAAAGAAACGGAGCCATGTAAAGTGATGAGTGTTCAACCTCTCCACTGGCGTATTTATTGAGCAACTCAATATGTTCACATGAAATTTATCCAGACTGATGCATGTAGCAACAATCCCAGACTAAGCAATTGATCCGCCATGGATCAGTAGGTGCAAAGTCCTACCCAAAATCAGAAAGCAAAGAATAAAGGAGCCACAGAGTAGGAGCAACAACGAGGGAAGCGTGGCTATGCCATAGGATAGCCGGTGCCACTTGTCCACTCCCCATGCTACCCAACCGACCCTTATCCATTTGCCGACCAATCAGGTCGCTTTAAAACTTCCACACTCCCAATGAGTTGTGGCTGGGCCCATATTTTCCATCCCTATTCTCTATTGACCAATCAGGTCATGCTAAACCTACCACACGTGCCAAAAGGGTAGCCACGCCCGTGCTTGGCCGACCCCCTACTTTCGTTGACTAATCAGGTTACTCTAAACCTGCCACATCTTTAAAATAGGTGGAAATTGTGTCAAGAGGTCGCCATACCAAGTTAGTTTCCCAAACCACGCCAACATGCTAACGGCATGCCAAACATGCAAAAACGAGCATGCCAATCACACATGCCAAACATGCATGCCAAGTGCACATGCCAAACGCGCCACTTACCCCGACAGCATGCCGAACCTGCCAAACCACTCTCTGTGCGTGACCAGCTTCACAACAGACTTCAATTTGGCTATCCTAACCAGAAGCACGACCATGCTCTAGTGGCGGTGGATGAAACCCTAATTTCTAGTCGTGGAACAAACTATGCCACTCCGGCCCCACAACATGCCACGAGCCGTGGAAACCCTAATAAAGGCATCACAACATGCCACTCATGGAAATATTGACTCCTGTGGCCATTTTCACATAACGTCCTGACTATGGTTCTTTTGGCATGGCTCTGGCATTGTTTACATGAAACGTCGCTGTGCCACGGCCGCATGGCGCATGCCATATGCGCTAATTAGGGTTTCGGCATGCCAAACCCTAATTTAGGAAAAGTTGCTACGCCAACCTAGCCAAACAATGTTCCACAGAACATTGGGATCGATGTGTCCACTGAAACTGATGTTGCCACACCACATTCGAGTCTAGCACCAATGTGCCAAAAATTTAGTGGTCATGGCTATGTCGGGCGCCACTTACACCACAGTGCAGCTGGCATGCACAAACTATGCCAACCATTCCACCGTGCCACTAGCATGCATGAACTATGCCATTATCAGGCGCCAACAGAAGGTAGCGTAATTAACGGCTACCCTTCCTCATGATATGCAATCTCAGACATCCAAGTTCGCCACCGAACTGATAGACTTGTGGCAAGTTTTAGGCGACCAGCCGCCTAAATCCAGTGGCCACGGATACGCCAGGTGCCACTTGCACCATGGTGCCACTGGCATGCACGAACTATGCCAGCCATGCCGCAGTATCACTGGCATGCACTAAAGGTGCCACTGTACCATTATCAGGCGCCAACAGAAGGTAGCCATAATCAACGGCTACCCTTCCTCACGAGATGTAATCTCGGTCGTCCAAGTTCGCCAACTAACTGACAAGCCTGTGGTAAGTTTTAGGAGACCAGCCAAAACGATCCTAATAGCATCACATGTTATTTTCCTGGGGCAAGTTCCTTGACTTTGACTTGCCACATGTAGCAAAGTGCTACATGTTTTCCGCAAAAACACTCGAGACATCAAACATATCACAAACTGGGGGATACTCATCAGGGTACTGGTCTGGAGGTTTATAGCGTGCGGCGTGCAATACGCCCGTTACAAGAAAGTGTCATGAAGCAGGGCGGTTAGCAATGGCAAGAAGTAATGGTGTAAACGGAACCACTTCCTTCATCATGGAAGCATAAATTCTGACGTTACACGTTACTCCACTCTTCCACCACTCAATCGTTTCCACATCCTACGAGACCAGGGTACGTTTTATTACGACTTATATAAATAGGTTTCACCTATTTCCACCAGACAACAAGTTTTGGTCGGCGAACAACATAGTATCCAGAAATCACCTGGTAGTTTTACATTCTGCTAGCCAGTTCTACTTTCTGATACGAGTCATAAGCAACCACACCTTCGGGATTAACGATTCTGGTCTCAACACTTTCTTCGCTTCCCTCCCTAAGACCAACCCTTCTCCTTCACTTTGTGACCGAAGCAAGCCTGGAACCGCCATTTTCTTGGTTTAGGCCAGGATTGTACAGATTGATCTCTCGAATCAAAAGTACTCTCGTGTAGTACATTTTTTAGGGTTTAGACTCGTTTCTCATCCATACACACGAATTTACCAAAACCAGCAGAAACCGTTTTCACCCTCAAACACTAGGGTATCAACAACACATCTCTAATGAGGTACAAGTTTAAGAATAAACATGTTCGAAGAACTCAACATCCCTAGATTCCATAATAATATTCACATTAAAGTCAGAAAAATCAGAACACACAACCAAAAATCTATATGTTGAAGTATACTCAGCATATGATATATGAAGACACAATAAACATTTTTGGTTTCTATATAGTTCTTTTAGGAAGAGGAATGACAATCTTAGTCAAATACCCCCACACTTTGACGCATTCATAAGAAGGTTATCTACCTTTCCGTAAATTATATGGAGTTTCATCCAATCCTTAAAAGGGTACTCTATTCAGGGTATACTAGTTAAGAGGATTGCCTCCCCCCACAAGGCCGCAGGTAATCCTGAACTAATCAACATAGCAATTATCATCTCCTTAAGGATATAGTTATTATGTCCAAGGCTTCTAATTGGTTTTCAACTTCAAGTTTATACATCTTAAGGCTTCTAAGGCATCATCCATATCACTAAGCAAGTATACAAGATAGTACCTCGTACAATCATCTATGAAAGTTATAAACCATCTTTTATCACAGTGGTTTTGGGTTGACCTCATGTCAACCAGGCCTAACTGAATTAATTTTAAGGGCTTAAAATTACTCTGAACATTTGTGCTAAAAGCTTTTATAGCATGTTTTGATTCTACACAGATTTCACTTTTTTGTTCAAAATTCAAACTAAATTTGAGTATGCAGTCTATGCTGGCCAGTTTAAGCATTGACTTATAACTAACGATTCTAAGTCTACCACGCAAAACATCCAATCACACCAAGAAAGCACAAGAATCAACTATGTTCACTTCATCATTTTTTCCGTTAAGCTTATATAGACCAAAGTCCTATAACTCTTGCCTAAAAAAGTCACTGCCTAGTTACAACAAGTTTTCCAGATTCAATTAAAATTTTAAATTTTTTCCCATCTACAACAGAACAAGATACAAGATTCTTGCATATGCTCGGAACATGAAAACTTCATTCAATGTGAGAATATTACAGATATGAGCTTCTGCTCGACCTTTTTCTTTTATGCAACCTTTGTCGCAGATGAGTTACTCATAAAGAGTTTCTCGACATCCCTTATCCTATGATAGGAGGTGAACAGGTCTTTGTTTCAACAAACATTCTTGGTGGCTCCAGAGTCCACCTACTGGTCTCTCACGCTGGTTACTAAAATAACTTCCGACACCATGCCACTGAATTCATTCTAGTTTGTTTCAACTAAATTAGCATTAACTTTCTACTTATTAAGGTTTTTATGTAGTCAAAAATTTACTTCCGTGTGGCCAGGAATTTTACAAACATAACAATCACCCTTAATTAAAGTAATGCCGGATTTAGTTTTACGAAACATACCTTTCTTATGAAGACTACGCTTAGAGTTGTGTTTAATGTTATTTCCTTTGTCATCTTTGGAAGACTTGTGTTCATCCACATGCGCCTGGTAGCCATCTCCCTTTTCAATTTCATGTCACAATCTTTGTTTATACTCTGACCACGGACATGGTAATTTCCCAATCACCTAATACACCACATCTCACAAACCTCAGTTCTGAATCGGAAAATACAATATGAGTTTTGAAGATAACATCTAAATATGCAAACTTCGTTTGAATCACCATTTCAAATAACTCATGGTTACCCCTTTAAAACTAATTTAGTCAACAACAAATTTCTGCTCGGCAGAATTTTTCAAGAACGTTTCTCTATTTTGTAAAATATCAAAAAAGTACTTTTACAACTCCAAAAATTCTGAATTTTTATGTGGGTAACTACCAAGATATATACTACATTAGGTCAAAAGGGTTCATCGAAATTCATTTTAGGTTAATGATGTGGTTTTCAATTGAGTTGTAGTAAAAAGTTCGTTGAGACTTGTGAAAGCAAAAGATTTTAGATTTAATGAAATTTAAAAACAAACAAAACTTAATTCAAGATTATTAGGAATAACCAAGACACTGATTCCACTATCACACATGAATAAATTATGGCAAATAATCCAAAACTCTAATTATCTTTTAAGTCCCTTATTTCTTAATTCACAAATAATCAGGCAAATTCTCAAATATCAATTGTATTCCCTAAGCATTGATTATCAATGGACTAAACAAAGTATAACCTATCAGATTGAATCACAACTAATTAAGAAAATTATGCAAACAATTTAAAACTCCGCAAAAGCAGTGATTGAGTGAATTATAAATCATAAACTAGAGAAAATAAAATAGTTACCAATTATTCATGCGTAAATAGCTTCCTCATTGCCTTGGTTGTGGGAGATTTAGCTCATTATCATGTTGGAAACAGGCTCAAAAGTTGATTTCATTGCTCAAATGGTGTTTAAAAATGATGAAAAGGGAGAAATAATTCTAAACCGGGTTTGTAATGCTTATAATTGTTGCAAACCAAAGAACGATACATAGGATGTGTCACTGTTACTGTAGCTCTAAGACTGTCGCTGAACAGTCGCAAATACTGTAGCAAAAACGACTGCTTCTGTGGGTCTATGTTCTTCGTGTTCTTCAATGGCAGCAGCAGCAGCAGGTTTCTCTAGTGATTGTGTTTCGCCTCTGTGATGTTCCAAATCCTTCCCAAACTCTCTCTCCTATTCTCTGCAACACCATCACCCTTTATATAGCCAGCAGCACCAATAAATCTTGCTCAATCACTCCAAATATTCCTACATTACTCGACAGTAAAAGAATATATCCTCGAGATATTTTCTTTCCTTTCTAGTCTTCTGACGCTGTCAACCAGTGACTAAATGCTTCAAACATACTTCCAACACATGAAAGAATGAGTCAACACGTTGAAAACACTCGCAATCTTTCCAACACAGCCCAACAGAATCCCGAATATTATTCAACCTATGTTTCGCTTCAATCCCACGTTGCAACCCTATTGCTTCGAATTTGATGGACTTACCAATCCTATTTAGATGAAACAGGCCCAAAGCAACCAAACCCAATGATTGATTCTCGCTCAAACTCCTCAGAATTTGAAACAGAGCTTTCCGTTTGAAGATAAACCCGAGATTCTGTTTTTCTTCAACTCCACCATTATAGCAAATTCTGGTCGAAACCATTGATCATATAACGCCTGTTAAGCTTAATCAAGACGTCCCACAAATTTTCAGCCATTGAGTCCTTCTAAAACACCCCCAAAATACGAACCCTAATTCTGCAAGTTACTGCCAAATATTTACCGCCAAATTCTTTTTTGAAATGTTGAAGATGAACTGCCCCTTATCCACGTCAGGGGTGCGAATAGAAGGTGGCGCTCTGGGGTTGCAAATAGCAGGTAGTTTGCCCCTTAGTAATTGGGTGCTGAGGATGAATTTTGGGTTATGCATAACTTTGGGTGCCCCTTAGCCAAATCTGGGGTCCGTATAGCACATGTCCTCCGGGGGTCCAAATAACACTTTTTGAGCAACTGTTTCCACACAAGTGTATTTCTCCAAAAACACCTACACAAACATAAAAACACCATAATAAGTACAAAATCAAGCACTAGCAATAGAGACACTAAGGACAATTCAGACACAAAAATGTGTCTATCAGTTAAGATAAAAATTTGAAACTCTACAGCTGACCAAAAATTCGTTTTTTGTTTTTCACTCTACAATTAACATCCATGATTATTACAAACTTTAGTGTCTTAAGATATTAGGTGCAAAAACCAAATACAAGGAACTATCAAATAAACAAAAGTTATTGATACTTAGCTCCTTGGTAATATAAGTGATCGATTTGACGAAACGGAAGAGCTCTCCAGAAAATTTTGCAGGCATATCAACATCGTTCTTACCCATTGTTACAGAAAAGATATATCGTGTTAAGATTGTTGGTACTGCAACAATAAAATACTGAAAGAATGATGTTAAAAATAAATTTCTGAAAAGGTTAGATAAACACTCGAAGGAATCAGCAAACAGAGGACAGAGTCACTTGATCATCAAGTTGTCCTTAACACGATAGTTCACCGGTACGCCTCAAAAATGAGTGATGCCTATACCCTATGGTAAAGTCGTATCTAGGATAAAACTGCCCCTTGCAAATACTATAAGCACTATAGTACTTTCCCACTCTTACGAACTTAACAGCAATGGCACGGAATAAAAAGACCACACAGAGGGAGAAAGCCGAATAGAAGAAGGATAGTAGCTTCTTCTGGACACAATTTCGAATGAAGGATTCGAGTTCTTTTTATAGGCAAACGGAGAGGGTTAAATCAATGCACATTAATGTGCGAAATTATGTTGCCTGATGTCGACATAAATCTGTCATAAAACAATCAAAAACGGTAAGAAATAATGTCGTCATTTATGCAAATAAAAATGTTTTGAAATATTTTTAGTAAGACAATAAAATCACCTAGGTCACACGCCTCCCAATTTAAGACAAAATTCATTTTTGATTTTAAAATATTTAAGGAAATAATTCAAAAGAAGTTTTATCAAAAAGATAAGTCTTGGTTGACCCATGTCCACGACGTAAGAACGAGCCCAAGCCTTAAGCCCAAGCCTTAGTAAAAACAAGTATTGTTTTCCCCACCCATTTCACCCACATTGTTTGTCTAACTATCCATAATGGAATAGTTAAATAGTGAAGCTCCTCTTTAGTTATACCCTATGTAGAACTAAAGATCAGATTTTATTCACTCATAAGAAAATGAGCAAGTGCCCTTAGATACTCAAAGGTCTTAAATTCCATTCCCACCAAAACTACATAACCGAAATAATAAAACTCATTTTCTCCAAAATTAACATAATAATACAAACCATCAATCAATTTCTTATAAACAAAACTTCAGCTTACATTAGAGAACTGAGAAGAGGATTACCAACAAAAAGCTTTATAAAATATTATCACTTCAGAGTCCAGAACATTCCGTTTTCAAAGAGTTGAGGCTACTGTTGTCACATAAAGAATTAAAAGGACTGGTTAGAACAAAAGCCACACTTGTAACATGAAAGTAAGGTAAGAGAGATGCAACCATAGTCATATTGAAATAATTAGTGGCGCTGTCCGGACCATCCAAAAGCGAACGATGGCGATTAACATTATGAAGAAAAGAGGCATATAGCAGAGTAATTGAAGAAGCATACCTGGTATGAGAACTATATAAATCCTTAATCTTGTAAATAGTGGTCTGAGCAGTTGGTAGATCTGTTCAAACACTAAAGTACAATGTTGTCTTTCAAATAAGCCATAAAATCACAAGCATAAAATAGTTATTCAAAACAGACCAGCTTTGGAGCCAAACATTTACAGAATGTTGAGGAAAAAAACCATAGAAGACCAATCTGAAAGTAGTTGATTCCAAATATCAGTATCATAAGGGTGTTGCAAAGACAGGAGAGTAGCCATTTCCTATGAGTACGACAAAAATAACAAGAAGTATCTTGTAGATGTAGGTGTTAAGCAAGTTTATGCAGGACCAAAGTATTTAATGCGAAAACTTCCACAAATATAGTTGACATTTATTTGGGACTTGTAAATACCAAAGCCATAATCAATACTTATCAAATTACATTATTTAAAGACTTAAAGGCCTAGACAAATAAAGCTCTCACGTTGGACGGTGTGGAAATCCTCATTTCTTATTGGTCGAAATAGGTCTTTTATGAGTTTTTGGAGCGATCGTTTTGGTGAGGACACTTGGCAACGTATGATTGGTTTAAAAAGAAAAAGGAAACAAATTTCAATATTTAGACGAGGATACTTGGAAACATATGATTAGTCTAAAAATTAAAAACTTAGAAGGAAAATGTTAGAGCATTGCTTGGTTGAACCCACTAGCGTTGGTATGTCAAGCTAGTTGTCAAATTTAGTTGCGAAAATGCATTCTTGATTTAGTATACTAAAGACAGTTTCAGACTAGATTAGGTCTAAGGAGAGCTATTCTTGAAGGATGAAGACTGGAGATTACAAGAAGACATCAACAAGGACTTCATCAACAAAGGTATGTGGTGATTGATTTCATTTGGATTCTTGTTCAATTATACCTTTCTAATCTATCGAAACAAATGCTCACTCTATGGAACAATTTCTATGACGGTTCATATACATTTATGTATATATACTTGAGGTTATTTGAGCCACGACTTTTGTGACAATAACATTTATCCTTGGAAAGGTTCTCATGTTATAGTGAATGAGCTTATGAATTCAATGAGCCAAGTATCACTCAATTACGAGTTATAACGATGAAGTTATGAGTGATTTATTAAAGTAGGAAACAATCCATGGACTGCTTGTAACTGTTCACGGACTTGGGCCCAATTACGTGACTAAAAGGCATTTTTGGTCAAATTGGTGTTGTTTCCTTATCTAGGCAAGTTGGTTATTAATCCAAACATATTTGATTACCATATTAAAATGTTTGTGATTCCTTCCTAAGTTAAAATATAAATACAATATTTGCTAATTAATTATTTATTTAATTATTTTGGCAAGAGTTGTAACTTAGGAAAGACTCCCATAATTAGGAGAGTCTTGAAAAAGGAAAATAGCCTAAACCCTAGCTTAGATTTCAAGCTACCTTATTCACTATAAATAAAGGGTTCATGAGTGCTACACGTTTTTATCCCCTTTGAAAAATTGGTGTAAGCTCATAAGGTTGTTTTCCATGTCTTCTGTTCTTCGTGAACAAGAGTGAGATAAAAGTCTTTGTATAGGGGATCACAAAGCCGAGTTGGATTTAATCTTCGTGATTGATCATACAACTTGTAATCTAGGGTTTTCACCTCTTGTCTATTCTAAGGTTTTCTCTTCTGATATAAAACCATTCAAGAGTTATTGATCATAAACCCTAGGTTTTGATATATTTCAGTTTCCGGTCGTATACCAACACTTTTTAGTCGAAATTGGAAGCTAGAAAGAAAACTTCGATTAAGGTATATCGTAAAAATCCTTAAGAAGTTTTAAACAAGATATCTCTAGATTTATCTAGTTGTTCTTTTTGTAGAATTATTAGGGTTTTCTTAACTTGGAAATTTATCTTTGGAATCGCCTAAGTTCACTTACGAAAATCAGGTTCACGGACTCCTTGTGTGTACGTATACTGATTGTAAGATAAAACCCTACTTTTACCTAGTAATTGTTGTTATCAAAATAAACACAAGATTTCCAAAACCTTGATTTACATCTAAAGGAAAATCAATTCGATGTTTTGTGCAAACAAAAATCGAATCGTATCAATCATGTTGTTGTGTCTTCTAAAGAGAGCCTTGGGTTTTGCTAGAAGATTTACGAGAAGAATTCCTAAAGACAATCAGCATGGTGCTAGGATTTTTATTGAGTGCTTGAATACAGCTGAAGCAGGTATTACATCTAGTCCGAATAGGCAGACGGAAATTGGTGTAACAACTTATAATCAGTGTGTGTTTATTCTGGACTAGGTTCAGGGGTTTTTCTGCATTTGCGGTTTCCTCGTTAACAAAATTTCCGGTATCTGTGTTATTTCTTTTCCGCATTATATTTTTTATATAATTGAAATATCACAGGTTGTACTTAAGTTGAATCAATTGTGAATCCGACCTTTGGGTTGTCGATTAAATTGATTGATACTTGGATATTGGTTTTTGATACCGTCCAAGTTAATTCTTATATTCAATCGGGCTCGCAAATTCCTATTTGTTTGATTGCGAATTGAATTGAGAAATTGAGATATAATTCTTTGATATACTTTTCTTAAGATCGAGTCTGACTGTCTAGTTGATTCTCTTGAAAGTATATTGGAGTTATTCCATACAGATTTCCAAACGAATTATTGAGTGTGGTTGTTGTACCCCCGCTTTTTCAATTGGTATCAGAGCAGGAAAACACGCTAAGACCTCATAAGTCTGTGTTTGTAGCAATCTGATTCTATGAACAGAAGTGCTATCTCTATAAACGTACCGCCAGTCTTCGATGGCACAAACTATTTATGGTGGAAAATTGCTACGCGTTCTTTTATTCAAGCGCGAGATTTTCGATCATGGGTTCGTATTGTTAATGGATATAATCCTCCATTAGTTACAGTAGACGGTGTAACTGTTACAAAGGATATTGGTGATTACGATGATCTTGAGATTCTTGCTGCAAAGAAAAATTCTGATGGATTAAATGCTATCATCCATGCCATTACCCCAGATCTTCAGCACAACGTGACTACGTGTAATAAGTCTAAAGATGCCTGGGATATCTTAGAAACCGTATTCGAAGGGAATGTCGCAGTGAAAGAAGCAAGGCTTCAAAATCTAGCTTCTGACTGGGAAAACCTTCGCATGTATGATGATGAAACCTTTGATGAGTTTAACCAAAGACTTTCTCAAATATTTAACTCCTCATTTGCGTTAGGAAAAACTATTCCGAAGAAAGATATTGTGTGCAAAATTCTCAGGTCTCTACCATCAAGATACGAGTCTAAGAAACATGCCATTGAAGAAGGAAACGATCTTTCTACACCCTCCAGAAATACTTTTGCTGGAAAGTTAAAGATCTTTGATAATGAACACGCATCTAGAAAAGAGGTGATTTCTCTTAAGGCTGCAAACAATTCTGAATCCTCTAAGGATAAATCTGGTTCGCCAGATACTAAGGATGTTACTCCACGACAATTTAGAAAATTCTTGAGAGACAGGAAAAAGAGTTTATCTAAAGGTGAAACATCTCCTAATGATGATGTACAATGCTATAACTGTCGTGGTTTCGGGCACTTGTCTTCAGTATGTCCTAGCTGGAGCCGTAGACAATCGGCATATGCAGCAGCTTTGCCTAATCTTGATGATGGACCTGAATATTATAATCCCCAAGAGCTCGCAGGCGAGGTTGCATTAGCTTCTGGAAAAATTCTTTCGGATACTGATTCTGATTCTGATGAAGAAGTGTTCCATGTTGATCCAGTTGCTAATAATCTTCTTAAAGAATGTCATCGGAAACTTTCGGAAGCTGATAGCACAATTTTCAGTGAGAAAGTTAAATATGACAGACTTCGTAGTCGGAATAAAGACTTGCAAGACCAAATTGATTCTAGTGGTGCAAGAGATTATCTCAACGAAATACGAAATCTTAAAGAAGAAATTGCCGAAGGTCGAGATCGGGAAATTACTCTTCAAGCAAGGCTAGATAACTTGGAGAACATTGAGATGAACTTGTTATTTGATTCAGAACGAGAAGATCTCAATGCTCAATATGAATCATCCAAGAATGATCCAGGTATTGCGCTTGAAAAGGTCAAAAGGTTGGAAGAAGAAAACTCGAGCTTGAAAGAGAGTTTGTCTAGAAATAGCAGCTCAGATAAATTAACCTCAATATTGGGAGCATGTAGAATTCATCGTGATACACGAGGATTGGGCTACGAAGGAATAGACACTCCTAGTATTTGTAAAAAGGTAAAATTTGTCAGAGCTAAAAATTCGTCTCAACCAAAACCTTCCACGGTTGACAAAAGTGAAGTATCTCTACCAACTGCCGATGACAAAAAGAGTAAATTCTGTCAAATTCCAAAGCAAGCACATACACATTCAGGTAACACTAAACAAAACTTTTTCCATTATACTAAACATTGTTTTTATTGTGGAAAACCAGGTCACTTGCATAGGAATTGCAGATATCTTAAACGAGATAAAACCAGACCTGATTCTATAAAGATGACAAGATCTGATGTTCCAAACTGGAGAAAAACTGAGTCTCATAATATCAGTTCTTCTAGTATTTCCTCCAAGAAATTTCATAATTATATTGGGTAGAAAAAGAAATACGTTGCTCCAAAAGCTACTCAGAAATGGGTACCAAAGAAGATCAATAAAGCAACGAGTACTATTAAGAAGGATCTCCCGGACAAGAGTTCGACAAGGGATAACATCTTAAAAAGGTATGAAACATTTATTGAAAGTTTCGAGGAAGTTTTTAAATTCCTATAGTCCATGTATGATTTTGTTTCGAATACCTGTGATGAGCAAGATTTTTTTCACCTCAACACAAACTGATTGTGTTTAAAATGCATCCTCATCAAGAAGCCATAATAAATGCGGTGAGGATTGCAAAAGAATTGGGGCACACATATTGTGCTGGGTAATTTTTCAATATGTGGAACAATTTATTGTTTCGAGCTGAGTCTAACTCGCTTACATATTTCTCGAAATATGTGTTGGTAAGCTTTCGCATTGGCCAAGTTCATCTTTACCTAGTGACGAAAGTCATGTTATGTTTCAATCACTTTGGAAATTGCTTTGACGAAAAATGGGTTGTGAATAACAACTATATAACGTCCTCTAAGAATGTTTCAATGATTGAAATGAGAGTTTAGATAATATAACCATTGTTGGATATAAGCATTGTGTGGAAACACATATATGTATAAGTCCTTATTCTTTGAACCGAAGTTTGCGAACTTTGTTGATCAAGAGAACCGGAACAAGAGCCGTGAACTTAGTTCGCGAACCCAGTCCGCGAACTGGCGGAAGTTCTCGATCCGAGAAAATCTGCTGGAGTTTGAGAACTCCTTCCGGGAACTTAAGTCCGCGAACCCAGTCCGCGAACTTGAGTTGGTTATATCTAAGGACGATTGTTTGTGAACTTATATTTATATAAACTAAGGAACGCAAATTGCAAACCGTGGCTATAAATTTCATGAACCGATTCGAGTGAATCAAATCGTTTTTGCTTCAATTGTGTTTTGTGCAGTTACATAAGATTTCCTTGCAATTGAAAAAATCTCTAACTAGTTCATTTAAGTCATTTGAACTAGTTATGGTTAAGATGAATATGGTTAAATACCACTCGTATGATTCTTAATTACCTAACTTGATTTTTGATTAAAAAATTCTTAAGCATAACAAGTTAGAAGCAATAATCAAAACTATTGGATGTTGGCTTTTATTGTCAAAGAATCTTTTTCATACTCTCATGGTAACCATTATTGGTGTAAATCCTTATGAAAAAGATTATTCTTCCTTCTAAGCATATCAATTCTTATTTATACAAGTTTGTATCTTAGAAAAGATGATCACAATAATTGACCTTCATGATTACATATTGTGTATTATTACCATGAGATGGTTCTATTGTTTAGTAACTCGATCTCATGAGATACTTTCAATGATTGGTTCTTAGTTCGTATCTCCTTATGGGATTTATAAAATCCAATATATAAATCCTTATCTCTGGAGTAAGGTCACTCTTGTTATTCTTTCGGGAATGACATCTTATGGAGGAGAGTTCTTAAATGAACTTGTGCTTAATTGCTATATCTTTGAGGGGAGAAGCGGTTGTGGAACATGTAGGGGTTAACTTGTATCTTAATAAACTCCTTGATGAAGTTACTAAGTTTCTACTTTGTGATATCATCTAAAGTAAAGTTGATATGTTTTTCTTTTGGTCAAGAAGTTCCTCTATGAAAATTTCATTAGGATCCCACCAGTCTTCGTACCTTTTCCAATTTATATTGACAAAAAGGTGGAGAATTATTTTGTAGTTCACACTACATATACATATGGTTTACGGATCACTATGTAAGGAGGAGTGGTTTTCATTGTGAGATGAAGTATTGACTAAGGAGGAGTGATACATATCACCGTAGTATTATTGTCAAAGTTGTGATACAATTGAACCTTTAATGTTGTGTAATAATACTATGATGGATCTTCAACAAGTACATGATGAACAAACGCATAGTTGAAGAACCAAGGAAATCAAGCATGTTGGGTTTTAGAGCTTAATGCTTATTATTTGTTTAAATCCATATGTAAAATGGTTTTGTTACTAAAATTGAAAAAGGGGGAGATTGTTAGAGCATTGCTTGGTTGAACCCACTAGCGTTGGTATGTCAAGATAATTTTCAAATTTAGTTTCCAAAACACATTCTTGATTTAGTATACTAAAAATAATTTCATACTAAATTAGGTTTAAGAAGAGCTATTCTTGAAGGATGAAGATTGGATATTACAAGAAGACATCAACAAGGACTTCATCAACAAAGGTATGTGGTGATTGATTTCATTTGGATTCTTGTTCAATTCCACCTTTCTAATCTATCGAAACAAATGCTCACTCTATGGAACAATTCCTATGACGGTTAATATACATTTATGTATATATACTTGAGGTTATTTGAGCCACGACTTTTGTGACAATAACCTTTATCCTTGGAAAGGTTCTCATGTTATAATGAATGAGCTTACTAATTCAACGAGCCAAGAATCACTCAATTCCGAGTTATAACGATGAAGTTATGAGTGATTTATTAAAGTAGGAAACAATCCATGGACTGCTTGTAACGGTTCACGGACTTGGGCCCAATTACGTGACTAAAAGGCATTTTTGGTCAAATTGGTGATATTTCCTTATCTAGGCAAGTTGGCTATTAATCCAAACATATTTGATTACCATATTAAAATGTTTGTGATTCCTTCCTAAGTTAAAATGTGATTTACTCACATAAATACAATATTTGCTAATTAATTATTTATTTAATTATTTTGGCAAGAGTTGTAACTTAGGAAAGACTCCCATAATTTGGAGAGTCTTGAAAAAGGAAACTAGCCTAAACCCTAGCTTAGATTTCAAGCTACCTTATTCACTATAAATAAAGGGTTCATGAGTGCTACACGTTTTTATCCCCTTTGAAAATTGGTGTAAGCTCATAAGGTTGTTTTCCATGTCTTCTGTTCTTCGTGAACAAGAGTGAGATAAAAGTCTTTGTATTGGGGATCACAAAGCCGAGTTGGATTTAATCTTCGTGATTGATCATACAACTTGTAATCTAGGTTTTTCACCTCTTGTCTACTCTAAGGTTTTCTCTTCTGATATAAAACCATTCAAGAGTTGTTGATCATAAACCCTAGGTTTTGATAGATTTCAATTTCCGATCGTATACCAATACTTGTTAGTCGAAATCGGAAGCTAGAAAGAAAACTTCGATTAAGGTATCTCGTAAAAATCCTTAAGAAGTTTTAAACAAGATATCTCCAGATTTATCTAGTTGTTCTTGTTGTAGAATTATTAGGGTTTTATTAACTTGAAAATTGATCTTTGGAATCGCCCAAGTTCACTTACGAAAATCAGGTTCACGAACTCCTTGTGTGTACGTATACTGATTGTAAGATAAAACCCTAATCTACAAGTTTGTTTTGATATTACTTTTACCTAGTAATTGTTGTTATCAAAATAAACACAAGATTTCCAAAACCTTGATTTACATCTAAAGGGAAATCAAATGGGTGTTTTGTGCAAACAAAAATTGAATCGTATCAATCGTGTTGTTGTGTCTTCTAAAGAGAGCCTTGGGTTCTGCTAGAATATTTATGAGAAGAATTCCTAAAGACAATCGGCGTTGTGCTAGGAGTTTTATTGAGTGCTTAAATACAGCTGAAGCAGGTATTACATCTAGTCCGAATAGGTAGTAGGAAATTGGTGTAACTGCTTATAATCAGTATGTGTTTATTCTGGACTAGGTCCCGGGGTTTTTCTGCATTTGCGGTTTCCTCGTTAACAAAATTTCTGGTGTCTGTGTTATTTCTTTTCCGTAATATATTTTTTATATAATTGAAATATCACAGGTTGTGCGTAAGTTCAATCAATTGTGAATCCGACCTTTGGGTTGTTGATTAAATTGATTGATACTTGGATATTGGTTTTGGTACTGTCCAAGTTATTTCTTATATTCAATCGGGCTCACAAATTCCTATTTGTTTGATTGCGGATTGAATTGAGAAATTGAGATATAACTCTTTGATATATTTTTCTTAAGATTGTGTCTGGCTGTCTAGTTGATTCTCTTTAAAGTATATTGGAGTTAGTCCATACAGATTTCCAAACGAATTATTGGGTGTGGTTGTTGTACCACTGCTTTTCAAAAAACCTAATTTACCGTGTTTGGAATCTTATGGAAGTCCAAATTCAATTTGGAAATGGAGTAGCTACTACATTATGACTCTTTTTTCGAAAAATAATCCACATATTTTCTGCAGAAATAAAAGGAAAAAAAACTGCCCATATTCTCCACCTATTTGATGTATTTCCCCCGCACACACCAAATCAAAAATGCATTGGCACTGGGCAGGGCGAAGCCTCGCGCACACCAAGTTAAAAAGAACAAAAATAAATAAAATCCGCACATATTCTCCACCTAATTAATGTATTTTCCCCACCACACCAAATCAAAAATACACCGCCACGGGGCGGGCGAAGTCCCGCGCACACCAATTCAAAAATGCATCGCCACGGGGCGGGACGAAGCCCCGTACACACAAAATCAGAAATACATTGCCATTCGCCCCGCACATATCAAATAAAAAGTAAAAAAAATGCTCGGTGCGTAGCACGGGCACAAATCTAGTTGTTGTTTATTACTCTTTACAAGTTGGGCGTGGGAGGAAAGAATGCTTCATGTTCCCTCACAAGCCTTAGCCATATTTTTCTTTCTTTTTTAGTGGTAATGAATCTATTGTATGTTTCTTTACGGATTTATTTTATTATAATTTTCATCGATAACTAATAGGAGCACCATATTCAATGGGAATGTACCAAATTTTTTCCCAATTCGTTTCTAGTTGTTGATGGCGGATTTTCGATAAAGGCTAAAATCGTAAAATAATGATACTGCATGTTTCTGTCCTGGCTTCAGGAATGTATGTGATAATTTATATTTTGATGATCTGTGAGCCATTTCACGATCTCTGACTGAGCGAACATCCTCTCAGAGCTATGATGAATTTGTTCCTCGAAAGGCCTCTCAACTGAGATTCCGACACTCCACACATTTCATTATCACCTCTACATAGAATCAAAATGATTGGGCGTCTCCTAGACATATTGCATGCTTATAGAGCATAACGCCTTCAGGACGTCACGTTATTCGTTGTTCCCTGACTATGTAGAGAGAACGTGTATATAATCTCCTAACTATTGGGCGGCTCCTATAAATATTGTATGCTAGTATAAAGCCTAATTCCTTCAGGAAGTCACGCTATTCGTTGTTCCCTGACTATACACCCCCTCAGAACGAGTATGATGCTTCAATTATCTCATATCTCGATTCTGCAACTCATAGGTTAATTCTAGCATGTCATTCATCAATTGAATCCCTAGAATATAATCTATTTATCTCATTACTCCGTCCCATGACTGATCCTCAACTGGATTTCATGGATTAGTAATAGATAATCACTTTATCTCATTACTTTATTCCTTGGATGATCCTTAGCTGGATTCCATGGATCAGTAATAGATAATCGTTTTATTTTATTACTCTATTTTTGTGGCTGATTCTCAGCTGAATTCTATGAATTGGTAATAAATATTCACTGATCGGGCATTTGGACCAACGCCGAGTAAGCCCCGAGAAAATGGTGCGAGTGTACTTAGCAATAATGCACAAACGAGCACCTGAACGCACGAACGAGCATTCAAAAATCTGGACGAACGAGGAAACCTATGCAAAATAAGGGAGGAAAAATAATATTAATAAAATAATAAAAGAGGCGCTTAGGGGACCGGGCCCACCGGTCGGCCGGTCATGTCGCCGTGGCCGGACCATGCCTCTCCCATTATTTTACCATTATTTTATTATTTTTATTAATCTCATGAAAACTCCTTCATTAGAGCAAATTTCCTTATTTGAGCAAAACTCTTACTTTCTTCATATTTTCCTTCAAACGGTGAAAAATAATAAAAATAGGGAAGGGAGTCACGGGACCCTGCCACCTATTCGTCCGGCCATGCCCTAGCCGTGGTCGGTCCCACAACCTATTATCTCATATTTTCTTCTTAATATTATTATTTCCTTCATCTCATGAAACTCTTTCGTTTGAGCAAAAAAATCCAGTTTTGCATATTTTCTCAAATATTGCTCAAACCATCAAAAGGCCAAAAAGTCAAATGGTCAGATGACCAACTAGGCTACTCACGACAAATATTAAAATATTATTATTTTAATATTCTCAAAATATTGGTCACACGAGCAAAGTTCTACTTGTTCATGCGAGCAAAATCGAGAGTTTCAGCCAAAATCAAACTCTTCCGAAAATCCAAAATATTGTTCAAACGCGCACCAGAAAATACCAAAATTCTCAGGACCGAGACACGGGCATGCCACCTTGACCGACCAAGGTTGGATCTTAGGCTTGCAATGATCAGGTCCCACACATCTTCAGAATTTTGACCTAATTAGCTTTCAACAGTTCATGTTGGGTTCAAACTCTTTCCAACCAACTTGGAATATGCTCAATCGACCACCAGCTGGTCCCACGACCATCAAGGGCCGGTTTCACACCCCTTGGACGGTCCCTCATCTCTCCATAATTAGGTTTTATTACCTGACGCTCAGACGAGCACTATTTTAATAAATGATTAAACCAGCATTTAATCATCCTTTCACCAACTGGTCAACAAAGGACTTTGGCGCATGCTCACTCGAGCACCTGGGAGCTACATGGTCGTACATCATCCCGTGTAGCCGGTCCCTCCTTCACTCAGTGATTAAATCATCAATTGATCAGCAATCAATCAAAATTAGAGTTTCAAACTGAATGCTCTGCAAATCATAATTCTGGGCAAGTTTAAACACTAATAATTTTATGATTTATCCAACAATAAATATCTTAATTAATTATATAATATTCGGTCAGCTACCAATATTTTATTTGGTCATGCTACCAATAATTCATCAAACGAGCAATATTTGCTCAGACGAGGAATATTGATTCAACTATCAATATTCAGTAATTCATCAAACGAGCAATATTTGCTCAGACGAGGAATATTGATTCAACTATCAATATTCAGTAATTTTACTTAGACGAGCAATATTTGCTCAGAGTATTAATATTGACTCAACTCCAATATTCAACAATTCATCATACGTGCAATATTTGATCAAAAGAGCAATATTTGCTCAGACTATCAATATTCATCATGTTGATCTAATTATCAACATTTATTCGAGAACTATATGTCCCAACAGACATGTTCAATCCATGTGAAAAAGCGGGGGTCTAACAACACCACCCAATATTTCGCTTAGCAATCTGTATGGACTAACTCGAATATACTTTTAAGAGAATCAACAAGACTCAATCAATTAAAAGTACATCAACGAGTTTATATCTCTCTCTTGATTTGATTTACTCGAGCAAGAACTGTGAGTTCTAATCAAATACAAGGAATAACTTGGATGGTACCAAAGACCAATATCCAAGGATCAATCAATGACAATCAACAACCAAAGGTTGGATTACTCTAATTGATAATCTAATGCACAACCTGTATTATTTCAATTATAAAGATAAAACAATATAATGCGGAAATTGAAATAACACAAACACCAGAATTTTTGTTAACGAGGAAACCGCAAATGCAGAAAAACCCCGGGACCTAGTCCAGATTGAACGCACACTGTATTAATCCGCTACAGATACTAGCCTACTCCAAGTTAACTTCGGACTGGACTGTAGTTGAACCCCTATCAATCTCCCACTGATCCAGGGTACAATTATGCTGATACGCCTCTGATCCCAGCAGGATACTGCGCACTTGATTCCCTTAGCTGATTTCACCCACAATTAAGAGTTGTTACGATCCAAAATCGCAGGCTTTGACAATAAACAAATCTATCTCACACAGACAAGTCTATCAAAGGATCAATCTGTCTCCCACAGATAAACCCTAAAGGTTTTGTTCCGTATTTTGATAATAATCAAGGTGAACAAGAACTAATTGATAATCCGGTCTTATATTCCCTAAGAACATCCTAGATTTATCAATCACCTCACAACAATCTTAATCGTATGGTAGCGAAACAAGATGTTTCGGAATCACAAACGATGAGACGAAGACGTTTGTGATCACTTTTTATATCTTGCCTATCAGAGATATCAATCTCAAGTCAATCAATCTGATTGTACTCGTACGATAGAAGATGCAAGATCAGATCACACAACTACGATAAAAGTAGTATCGGTCTAGATTCACAATCCCAATGAAGTCTTTAAGTCGTTAACCCGATTTGAGAAAAGAAAACCAGAGGTTAAAGGAGAATCAACTCTAGTATACAAACTAGTATCACGCGTAAGGTGTGGGGATTAGTTTTTCACAATACTAGATGTCTCCTTTATATAGTCTTTCAAATCAGGGTTTTTCCTTGGTCACAAAGCAAACAATATCCACCGTTAGATGAAAACCTGATTTAGATTCAAGATAATATTTCTCAACTGTTGGATCGAAAACTTAGCTTATTACACACAATTGACAATGCACACTTCTAGGTTTGTTAACCGTACCCAAACATATGCACTTGTTGGTTCAATAATAGTTAACCAAAAGGTTAGCCATATGAGCATTTCATATCAACCATGTTCTTCTTTACCATAATTAGTTCAAATGACTTCAAATGAACTAGTTAGAGAGTTGTTCAATTGCAAGGAAATCTTATGTACTACACAAGACATAATTGAAGCAAAGATGATTTGATTCACTTGAATCGGTTCATGAAATTTTATAGCCACGGTTTGCATACTGCATTCCTTAGTCTTTTTAAGTTTAAGTTCAGAAATCATCTTCAGATATATAACCTTTCTCAAGTTCGCAGACTAGGTTCGCGTACTTAAGCAACCGATAGAATTTACAAACTCCAGCAGAAAATCTCGGCAAAGACTTTCCGTCGGTTCGCGGACGCAGCTAGTTCGTCAACTCCAGCAGAATTTCTCGGGATGAGAAGTTCGGCAGTTCACAGACTGAGTTCCCGTACTTGGAAACAAGCCATTCTTCCGGTTTCTTTTGATCAACAAAGTTCGCAAACTTTGGTTCAAGGAATAAGACTTATACATAAATGTGTTTCCACAACAATGTTTATGTCCATCATTGGTTATGTAATCTAAACTCTCATTTAAATCATTGAAACATTCTTAGAGGACATTATATAGTTGTTACACCATTTCTCATCAAAGAAATTTTCAAAGTGATTGAAACATATCATGACTTTCTCCACTAGGTAAAGATAAACTTGATCGAAGCGAAAAGCTTACCAACACATATTTCGAGATATAGATAGGCAAGGTATACTCAGCTCGAAATACCAAATGTGTATAATCCAAGTCTCTATATATAGCATACGACTTCTTGTCTCAAAGAGTAGGAGATGGAGTAGATAGACTTTTGAGTGACAGATAAGTTCAAGTCTTCACATACCTTTTTGTCGAGAAGTTCCACCGGTTCCTTGAGTAGTTCTTCTTCTTGTATGATGAATCTCCATGAAGTCCTTGAACTCAACTACACTTTATATCCTAGTCCGAGACTTAGCTATAATAGACTAGAAATCAAGACTTATAGTTTTGATCACTAACATCGACAAGCTTGAGATAGCAACGCATGCGAGGTTGACCGAGCAATGCTCTAACACCATGAATCATAGACCATTCAGAAACCATGCTCGACTGAAATACTTGGACTCATCATCTAATCAAATCAACAACTGACTAATAGATACACGTCTTCCCTGCAGACTCCACAAATCATGAGACATAAATCATGTTACATGGGGGGATATTAATTAAGGTTTTGGTCTGGCGGCCTACGACATGTGTGTTCATCCACGACGGGAAATGTGAGTAAGTCGTGCAAGCAGTTGAGAGAGTTAGCAAAGTAGTGTATGGTCAATCAACCAAGTCTCCGCACGACCTGGAACTGGTTTAACCATGATTTCCACTTTCCCACTCTTTCACTCGAGAAACCGTCACACTTACTGGAGATAAATGTGCCTACATTCTTGGTTTTGGCCGGAGTTCTACAGATTGATCTCTCAAACTCAAAGCATTCCCGTGCAGTGCATCTGTTTGAGGTTAAGCAGTTTGCTCGATCGAGGATTCCCCGACCGCACAGTCTTCTCTTTACTTTCCTAAAAAACCAGCAAAATGTTTTTCCCCATCAACACTAATGATAAGGGAGATATGTATCTTATTAGTAAATCTAAGTGCCTTTATAATTATGCAACAGTACTAGTATGGGGTATAAATTTAAGAGAAACGGTACCAAATCCCTTACAGAACAAAAGACTTTATTGTTTGTCTTTTATGGGATTTTGTACTCTCCTTGGTAAACTGGTCCTCCGTTAGCATTCATGCTTACAAAAAGATAAGAAAGAAAAATAAAAATTCATTTATTTTTCCTCCCGGTCGGTCACCTCTATTTGAGGAAAAAATGAATTCTCAATTCTCTTATATGAAACCAGTCCTCAACCATCTACTTTCTTTGTATTGTTTCTCAAACATGACAATCACCATCATCGCCTTGAAATCATTTTTAATTATCATCATTGAAAAAGAAGGGGTACCAAGTACACCATAAAATTTTAATTCGGAAACTTGTATGGAGAAACCTGTCACAATTAGTAGCACATATCAACAGTAAAGATCCGATACCTGGTTTGAAGACAAGTTTAACTTGGACGATCTCAAAAATTAATATCCAAGTAATAACCTAGTATGTATCCGAAGTGTTACAGAACTGAATTTCAATAAGAACAAGTTTTGTAATCTATCTTTCAAGGTACGAATTCTCAAGAATAAATCTTGTAGGATCTATACAGTCTTTTATGCTTAAAAACTGTGTAGGTTATTTAACATACTAGTTGTGATGTTTCTATTTTAAAGATAAAAAATATAATGCGAAAAATAAATAACACAAGACGCCAAAATTTTTGTTAACGAGGAAAGCTGTAAAGCAGAAAAATCCCAGGTGCTAGTCCAGAACTTGCAAACCACACTATATTATACCGCTCCAAATGATAGGTGTATTAAACACTTAATTTATTATATATATTGTTTATGCATTCTTTGCTATTTTTCTTGAAAATTATTTATCTTATGTGTATCTTTGAGTTATTAGGTATTTTGGAGTAGTTTGAAGCGAAAGAAGAAGAAAATAGTTCATTTTAGGCAAGAAATATGAAATCGTCATTTCATGGGAGAGTGATATTGGGAGTTCAACCGAGGATAAGTTTCTATCATATGAATCACTAAATGCAATCATCATTTACTAGGGGGAGCCAAACTATTTATATCGTAAGGGATGCCACTTCAGGTGGCTCTTATATAAGGATTGGGCGCCTAAATCTGTCCCATATTCTTTAACCTAAAAATCAGGTCGAAAAACATGAAAAGAAGAGGATACCGAGCACACCACCAACTTTTTCGTTCGGACCTATAAGATAAAACCTAATACTATCAACAATTAGATCTTCATAAAAGATCTTTGTATATAATTGTATATACGGTTTATATTTCTTGCACAATCAGTAGTATAGATCAAAGATCCGTGTAACTGATTATGTACAAGAACTCTTAAACGATCTCAAATCCAAGATCAACCTAGTATGTATTAGAACATGATACAAACCAAATTCTAACAAAAACAAGTATCGTGATTTATATTTCAAGATATGAATTCACCAGAACAGTCTTGTATGTTATATATAATTTGAGTTAGAAACTGTCTAGGTTGATAATTGAATCACTTTTTTTTTTACTTTAATTATCAAACACTAATATAATATGGAGTAAAAAGTAAAGAAAGATACAAAGAATTTTGTAATCGAGGAAAACCGCACCTGTAGAAAAACCCCGAGACCTCGTCTAGATTTAAACACCACCTTATATTAAACTTCTACAAACACTATCCTACTATCAGACTTCACACTTGAATGTAGTGTCATGTACTTGACGTACAATGACAAGGTTGGATCGAGACTTGGATAATAACTTCCTAATTATCATCACAAATCAATCCTGCAGGTTCGATGAAGAACACTACCTAAAATCGATAATTCAATTCAATTGATAATAATTTGGATAAGCTTTTAATTATAGAACTTTCAGCTTATAAAGCTACTTCTTCTTAACCTAACATATATGGCTAACAAGATCCCGGATGGTTATATGTAACTCACTCTTTACAAATTATAAAGACACCCTTTCATAAGTAAAGAATACCAATTACAACTAATGTTAAATACTAAGAAATAAAATGATTAGGGCACTTCCTCGGATACCGGGTACATGACATGTAGTGTATAAAATCTTGATTTCTAGCTTACTAAGTCAAGCATCGTACTATGATTAGAGTATGATAGTTGAGTATCTAACATCACTAAATAATCCTCGTAAATTGAAGACTACCGAATAAATGAACACATCAACGAGGTCTTTATCAATAAAGGTATGTGAGACTGATTTCATCAGGAACTCTTGTTTAAATCCACCTTTATAATCTATCAAAACAAGTGCTCAGTCTATGGAAAAATTACTATGATGGTAGATACATTTATGTATACTCTCGAGGATATTTGAGCCTAAGACTTTAGTGAGAATGACATTCATCCCTGAATAGGTCCTCATGTTGTAGTGAATGAAAATACAAATCTAACGAGCCAATAGTCGCTCAATTCGGAGTTATGACGAAGAAGTTAAGGTGATTTATTAAAGCAACACTTATTATGTGTTGTTAAGGCATGTCGTGAATAAGAAACAGTCCATGAACTTTTAGGACGGTTCACGGACTAAACTGTTAAAACGTGACTATATGTTAGTCGGGTATTTGATGTTTCCTTTTCTAGGCAAGATGCTTATTCTTTTACACACGATTGATTGCCATATTAAAGTGTGTGTGATGTTTTATCATGATTTCTAATTTAAATTACAAGTTATGCTAAGTAATTAATTATTTAATTATTTATTCTAGAGTTGTAACTTAGGAAGACTCTCAAACTAAAGATTTTTGAATGAGGAATCTCATGAACTTGCTTAGGATTCAAGCTACCTTACTTTGGATATTCACTATATATATAGGGTTCATGTAAGCTACACAATCTATCCCTTAGAAAATTTGTGTTTGCTTCATAAGGTTGTTTTCCATTACTTTTTTTCTTCAAGAACAAGATTAAGATAATAAAGACTTTCTTGAGGATCGCAAATCACAAGTTGGTAATAATCTTCTTAGATAGTTAGTCAACTTGTATTTAGTCTAATTCAATAGACATTGTCTATTATAAGGTCCTTCTCTTTTGATATATGACCATTCAAGGATTATTGATCATAAATCCTAGATTTAATAGATTTCAATCTAAGATCGTATACCGGCACTAGTTGGTTGAAATCTGTATTAGAAAGAAAACTTCATATAAGGTGACTCATAAATTCCTTAAGAAGTTTTACAAGATATATTTATATTTATTCTACTTGTTCTTGGTGTAGAATAGATAAGGTACCTCTACAAGTTTTGAAGAGTATCAACCCTAATATTACAAGTTTGTTTTGATATCTACTTTTTACCCGGTATTTGTTCAGAACAACACACAAGATTTTAAAAACCTTGATTGAAAAATTAAAAGGGAAATCAAACAGGCTTGTTTATTAGAGAAAGATTGGTATCGAAATTCTTTACTGAGGTTGAAGCAAATCTTAGGTTGTACAGGACGTCATCTAAGGGAATCAAGTGTTCACAATCTTGCGGGGTAATGAAGCCATAAGGAACACGACTGCAGCTGAATTACTTGGAGGGTGAATTCGGTTTGCGGGTTCACGAACCATTTATATTTATTTTTTCTCTACAGTTCACGAATGTGAGGAGAAAAACCAAGATAGGGTTACAAAGTCGATTACTCTTCTCATGATTTTGGAGTTGGTTTTCTACAATCTTGCGATCCTGCTAGGTGAAAAATGCACTAACAACTGATTGACAGTTGATGTTGTGTGGCAGCCAATGTGGCAGAATCATTTATATTTTTACATAATTTTTTTTGCTAAACAATATTTAATATTAATCACTGAAAATTTACAGAAAGTTATCTAGTTCAAATGAACTATCACAAAGAGCTAAAGAAAAACTAAAAACAAAACAGAATTAACAACTTTTTCATATGGAAGAATTCTAGTAGAATCTAAAGTAGTGTTGGTCTGGATTTTCCAGAGTACCTAAAAAGGTTGGTTTATTGTCAAAAATGATATTATCTCCCCTGTTAAGGCTAGCCCCCTTCTTTGCAAGATTATCAGCAGAGTGATTCACCTCTCTGAAACTATGAGTGATTTCACAGGTAAGAATACTGGAGAAAATCTTCTGCCATCTAGGTTGTACAAACCATGGGATTTTCTTGGCCTGGAAAGCTTGTATTATTGACTTAGAATCTTTTTTAAAGCATAAATGAAGAAAGCATTGATTTACTGCCCATTCACCAGCAATTATAATTGCAAAGACTTCTACAGAATAATTGGTTGATACTCCCAAGCCACCTGAAACTGCAACTAGAAACTCACCAGTACTATTTCTCCCAATGAATCCATAACCAGAGATACCAGGATTACCTCTGAATGTTCCATCACAACATAATAGTACTTGATTTGGTTTGGGGAGAGAAAAGGAAACTTCTGTGATTCTGACATATCTAACTTGTCTACTTTTGAGGCCAAAGAATTTCAGTACCTGCAAATCAAAAAAGGTATTCCACATAGTAGCTTTCATCCTTACTTGGCTTTCTTCAGTAAGTTTTAAAACTGTTTTCTTTATACCTTCTGCACATTAGGAGGCATCTTCAAATACACATTTGTTTCTCATGTGCCATAGCTCTCTCATTAGTTTGAAAGAAGCAATCTTCCAAATCTCTTTGATTGCAGGGCTCTTAGTTTTAGCCAAAGTTAGGAGTTCATTAAATGATTTAGGATTGATAAAATTGAAAACTCCTCCCAACTAGATCCAAATTATTTCACTGAAATTACAATGCTGTAGAAAGTGCTCCTTAGTCTCATCCTCCCTTTTACAAAGTATACATCTTGATGCTAATTAGAATTTTCTTTTTTTAAAGTTCTCATCTGTAGCACAAATGTTTGTTGCAAGTTTCCATACATTTGCTGAAATATTTGGATGAACTGAGGGATTCCATACCTTTTTTTTCCATTGCAGAGTAGGGAATCTTTCTCTTATTTTGTCTACAGTTGATGCCACTGTAAAATCTCAAGTATTGGTTCATGTCCATACCCTTGTATCTGCACCTCCATTTATTACTGGCAGATCATTTATTTTTATCATTGTCAGTATCTCACTTGGGATAATCCATTCTCCATCAAGTATTAAATCAACTACTTTCATCTGTGGAAACTGTTGAAGAAAAGAATTATCAGGATACAACTCTTTTAGTGACTTATCCAGAACCCATTTATCATTCCACAATGAAATGTCAGCTCCATTACCCACCAACCATCTTGTATTATCTTGCATGTCTTCTATTACCTATTTTATTCCAGGCCGAATGAAATATTTCTTATAATAAGATATTCATTCATCATTTTTATTTTGAAATTTGGCTTGAAAGAATTTTTCCCATTCATCTGTACAATTCTGCATCTTCCAAAATAGCTTCATTAGAAGTGCTTTATTAATAGTTTCCAATCTCCTCAATCCCAATTCTCCCTCTGAAATTGGTGAACATACTTTGTTCCATTTCAATGTAATACTTTTCCTAGTTGCAGGGTCACCTGACCATAGGAAATTCCTTATTATTCTTTCACATTCATTTAAAACTCTTTTGGGCCACTTATAAACTGACATATTGTAGACTGGCAAGCTGCTAAGCACAAATTTCACTAGTACGAGCCTCTCTTGAAATGACAACAGTCTGCCTTTCCAACCAGCCAATCTATCTTGCATCATTTCAACACTACCCCACATATGAGAAGCTTTAATACATCTTGGAGTTAACATAACTCCAGGATATTTGTCTGGGAATTCTGCCAATGGAATGCATACTTCTTCTAAAATTTGTATTTTCCTTCTATCACTAGTGCCACCAATAAAACATTTACTTTTTTTCCAAACTAACCATTTGACCTAATGCAGCTTGATATGATTTCAATGAATCCATTAGTTTTTTTAACATTTTTCTTCTTTCCATTGCAGAACAAAAAGATGTCATCTGCAAAGAAAATGTGTGAGGGTTGAGCACCATTTATGTTCACCATTATCTTCAAATTTCCTGATTGCACTATCTGAGTGATATTTCTACTTAAAACATCTTCTGCTATGACAAAAAGAAGTGGAGACAATGGGTCTCCTTGTCTCAATCCTCTCCCCGCTTGAAATATCCCTCTGGTCCTCCATTGACTGATACTGAAATTCTGGCAGAGTTGAGTAAGGTTTGTAACCAATGAATATTATTATCAGAAAAACCAAATCTGCTCATTACTTGAAATAAAATTCTCCATCTTAGAGAGTCATAAGCTTGAGTAATATCAAGTTTAAGAACAAAGTTTTCCCCTCTTCTCTTTGTTTCAAGCTCATTTACCATTTCAGATGCAAGTGCTACTTGTTCTTTAATAGTTCTCCTTCTTATAAATGCTCCTTGTTGAGTAGAAACTATTTTATGAACAATGCTGCCCAATCTAGTTTTCCATATCTTAGTGAAAATCTTGAAGCTGAAGTTCATTAGATCTATTGGTCTATATTGCTTTTGTTTTTTTGCATTGCTCACTTTAGGAATTAACTTCAAAAAATTAGCATTCAAACCTGAAGGGATGAAGTCTCTCTGCCAGCAGTAATGTATTGCATTAATCAGATCAGGACCAATAACTTCCCATGCAAATCTGTAAAACCATCTGGTCCTGGTGCAATATCTGGATTCATATCAAAGATTGCATTCTTGATTTTATCTTCTGAATAGATTGAATTTATCATCTTGTTATCTTCTTCATTCACCACTTTAGGGATGTTATTAAAAAATTATCTTCAAAATAAATTTCTTGGTACTTGAATTTGTCCTCAAAGTGAGTGACAAGAACTTCTGATATCTCCCTTGGGTTTGAAATGATATTACCTTCTTCATTTTCTAGTTCAACAATCATATTTTGAGTATGTATTATTTTTAAATTAACATGGAAGAACTTTGAATTGGAGGCACCCTCTTTTAGCCACATTACTCTTGGTTTCTGTTGAACTATCTCCTTTTGTTGCTGGGTAAGAACTTATAGTTTACCTCTTGCTGTTACTAGTTTATTCAACAAAAAATTATTTTCTGGTGATTCATCTGAAGCAACAGAGTTAGTAATCACCTCTTCTTCTGCTTCTTTGAGCTTCTTATTAACATCTCCAAAAACATACCAATTCCAAACCTTTATATCTTGTTTTAATCTTTTTAGCTTACTCATGTAGACAAAAATTTCATTTCCTTATAACTCTGCATTCCATGATGTTTTTATCATGTTTAAGAAATCTGGATGAGTCTTCCAAACTTTAAGAGCTCTGAATGGAGTGTTTGCTGGTTTAGAAATATTTGCATTTGATCCATATAGTGTGCTGTGATCTGAGATTCCCCTAGCTCCCACTTGATAACCCTACTAGGATACAAGTCAAGCCATTTATCATTGAAAATTGCCATATCTAGATTACTCACTATTCTCTTTTTACCATCTCTATTATTACTCCAAGAGAAATTTAAACCTGTTTTTGGTGCTTGAATTAAACCACTGCTGTGAAGACAGTTATTAAACTCCAACATTGAAATTCTTAATGGTTTTAAACCTCTATTTTTTTTCTTTTTCCTTAATCACTGTATTCACATCCTTGGCTTGTTATGAGAGCTTAAGTCTACCATCTCATGCGATAAATCTATCATTTGACAGTCAGGGTAGCAACATGTACACTTGTAATAAGAGACCCCCACCCTCCCCACCCACCCACCCACTTCCACTGTGATTGATTGAGCTGTACTAGAAGTTAAAATTGAATGTTTAATTGATACACTCCACAAAATCTAGATATTTCCTTTCCTGTATCAATTGTGTTGTGAATAGCTTCATAATGTATACCTGACAATCTTAATTTTTTTCAAAAATTTGTAGAATATTTTACTTTTGGTTTTGCAAGAATCACTAAAGTTGGGCTAAAACTATGAACTAAACTTCTGAGTTTATCTTTGGCCTTTTGTCTTCTAAGGCCTCTGATATTACAGAAGATTACCTTTACTTGGTTGGTTGTGTTTGAGAAGAATTACTTCCTCTCAGAGTTTCTTTTTTACCACCATGAGTAACTAAACCAAAAGATTTATTTATTTTTATATGATACTAATATGCTTTGTAGCCTTCTGTTTTACTTTTGGAACTTCTTCTAAAACAACCCTTTTTTCCACTGGAGGATTAATATTCACCACTGAATTTACTGATGGAGCACTTGATACTGAACTGAGAACTTTGTCTACACTTAATACTGGAAACTCATATGGTGAGTTTAAAATTTCTTCATTCAAGTCTTGTAAAACTTGGAATTTACCTGAATTGGATCTTGTGGAGGGTATTTCAACTGGCTGAATTAGAGGAATGATTGCATATACTTCTTCATCACTTTCAATTAGAATGTCTTCAGCATTATCTAGCAAATGTTTTTTTCCAGGAGAATTGAAGCAAATATCAAATCCTTCTTGAGCTGTAACATTTTTTGGGGTTACCTTCTTCCAAATCTTCTTAACAACATTCTAAACTGGGGTTGTTTCCTATTGTTCTTGAACATTTCTATTTAATCTGCATTCAGCAACATAATGACCAATATTCTTACAATTATTGCAGTACTTGGGAAGTTTAGATATCTGTACTTCCTTTTCAGATCCACCGTACTTTTATTCCACCCGTACTTTGATACAAATGAATTTTGCTAAATCAATTCTACAAAAACACTAGCATAATAACCTGCTTCTCTTTTCAATGTTGTCTCATCTACTTTAATAGGTCATCCCAAAGCTTTTCCCATATGTATAATAATTTTCTCTTTCAAGTATCTTAAACTTAGATCTGGAAATTTAACCCATACAAATACTGATGATGATTTCTGAGTTGCAGGGTTAAAATTTGGTTCCCATTGTTTAATTTTTAGATTTTGGTTTTCTACAACCCAATCTCCAGACCAAATATGTTACTTATCTGATTCATTACCCAATTTGATTACAAAGAAACCTTTTCCAATATGAATTAATTGAGCATTACCCTTTAAACTCCATTGTCTCCTTAGTGCTGTTTTGCTACCTTGAATTTAAGTTTCACAAAATCCAACCTCCCAATTAAACTGTGTTTCCACTCATCTAAACTTTCATCAATAATATCATCAGGGATAAACAGGGAAGATGAATCTCCATGTTTCCCACACTCTGAAAGATCTGAAATAATTTTTGATGATGATCTAAAGTTTGAATCTAAATTTGAAGTTTTGGATCCAGAAATAGATCCAGTTTCTGTTTGATTTTTTTTTTTACATACACGCGTCATACAAAAGATTAAAAGAGGAAGACGATATTGGAATTTAGGGATTAATAAGGCACAATCTAAAATTGAAAGAATAGTAAATCTTCCATTACCTTCTACTTTCATGTTAATTCTTCCTCTTTCTGTGTTACTAAATTTTTAGTTTGATAAGATCTGTTTGTTCCCTATCAACATATGCATTGAGATTCTCTTTAACTAATGCGTGTTTTGAAAAATGAAAACGAAATCCTATTTTATCATAAACAAAATCAATCTTTTATAGTTAGAAAACAAATTAGCACAAACAGGACTAAAGGTTTCGATCTGAAACCAATTTTTTCAAATTTAATGATTTATCATCAATCTATTGATCTTATTGCTTTTATTTCTATTTTTCTTTTTTCTTTTTAATGTTTTTAGGTTTGTGTTAGTGAGATCAATCACATATCAAGCACATACTTCCTGAAAATCAAAGCTTTTCTTAATTGTTATCGTTTAATAACCTATTTCATAAACAACAACCAACCCCTATAAAAAAAACTTAAAATAAATAAATAGACAACAGCCAACCAAAAAGAAAAAACAATTCATGACGTGTATCAATAGTGAACCCACTCTATCCTCCACGTATTGCTGCGACATCAGATTAGTTGTCACTCAGCCATTATTGAGCGGGCTAAATAGCATTATACCATCTTTCTTGGAATCAGGTTTATTCTTAAAGGAGGATGTCAATTAAGGTGATTATTCTCAAAAGGGGCCTATTCCAAGTAAGTTCTTCATTCTTCTCATTTTTAATTTACTACTTATAGTAAGCACGGTTTGGGGATGTTATGAAACCTAAGAAATAGCTAAGCATTACAAAAGGCATTTACGTGCATATCAGTGAATTATCTTGGAAAGAGAAAGGAGAATCAATCAATCAAACATCTGTAGGATTACTTTTGCTAATGAAGAATGCTCCAAAACCTATGACAACATTCTTTCGAGAAGTTTCATCCTAGAAAAGAAATTGGTCAAGGATTACATGCATGTTAGTGAATTATCTTGTTTTGAAAAGTGTAATCTTGGTGACATCTTTGATGGACATGGAGAAGGATTAATGTTCTCACAAGAGTATTCTTTGCTAGTATTTATGATGTTTATTTTGAGATATTGTTTTTTAGAAATATTGGAGGAAGAGTCAATGAAGTTGATAGGGATTTGTCGGCAAGCATTACAAGTCTACCTATGGGAAACTTCTCCTTTCCTAGACCAAAGGAAGACAAGCCTTCCTATGAGACTATTTCCTAAAAACTCATCGATACGAATGTTAGTCGGAAAGATATAAATTTCCTACCGAATATATTTCCATGTCTTTGAAGATTATTGATAAGTTTTGAATTTCAAACATTTTTCCTTTCACCATTGAAAATTCTCGTTGGAGTCGAGACTTTGCAGAAATGGTTTAGTTCCTTGACTTGGAAACACAAGGTCTTGATATTTGTGGTTGAATCACTAAACAAATGGCCACCATTACTTTTTATGACAATAAATTGGGATTTCCTTGTATAATCGAGAGGATTCGTCGAGACTTCAAAGTTGCTTCAATTGGTACTTCTTCTCCTATTATCAAGACTACCTTCCAACGAATGACAATGAATAATCACAAGAGAAAAATAAGTCATTCTCCTTCCTCAATTGGTTCTCGTGATCCTACCTCATTAAGTCTTTTTCTTGAAATTCCCAAGAATATCAAAAGGTTATACAACAAGGTAAAATATGTGCAACAACAATTGGTTTTTCTTGCTACCAAGTTTCCCGAAATTAAGGATGATATGGAAAAGATTCAAGCTACATATATTGAATGGGAAAGTGAAGATGTTGTTTAGATCCTTTACTTACTTCTTTTATTTTTGGTTAACTCCTTGTATGAATAACTCTTAGATTTTGGAGTAGCGTTTTTATGTGTTTTATATCAGCTATTCCAAATACTATCATCTTGTAATGTTTAAGTATATTTAGTTAAATTTTATTTTGGAGATGATTGCGATACCTAATACTTATATATATATATATATATATATGTGTGTGTGTGTGTGTGTGCGTGTGTGTGTGCTTTTGATACAAACAAAGCATTTCATTTCTTAAGTTATCTTACATAACTTCTACTGACAGATTCTTCATCCCTAATTTCTTTGATAAACATATCTGGGATGTTACAAGCAAAATCAAAACAGGATATGCCAGTTATAAATCTATTAGCAATTATATGTGACAAATTGTTTGCAGTTCTTTTAACATGATTAACAGAAAAGAAAGGACAAGAGAAAAGCATATGCCTTATTTCATCTACAATCCCTTGATTCATCCAATGAACATAGGGTTTGGCCTGCTTGATAGAGTTAACTACATTTGTACAATCACTCTCTAAGATTACTTTATGCAATTTTCTTTCTTTGGCCCATAGGATAGCTTCATTCATGGCCAAACACTCAGCCTGCTATGGGTCTACTCCTCCATTGATGAATCTGCCCATGATGCCCCTGCATTCACCTGTTGAATCACGAATAACCAAACCAATGCCCACATCAGAAGTGTTATAATCAAATGAAGCATCTAAATTAATTTTGAATTATCCCATTGGTGGAGGTAACTAAGACTGTTTTATAGACTCTTGTTGAAGAATGGCATCTTCTGAGCAGTGAATCACCATGTTATTAATAGAATGAACTGTGCTTAGTATGTTTTGATTTTTATTCTCAAATACTTTTAAGCACCTATTTTTCCAGAGTGACCATGATGTAATCATAAGTTTTAAGACCCAATGATTGTTGCATTGCATATTGACAGTGTCAGTTGTGTCAAACCAACTTATAATACAATGTGTCACATATGTATGCTGAGCTTTTATGTTTGCAACATTAACATTCATGTCCAACCAGACAGATCTTGAATGATCACAGTTTATAAGCATATGTTGTAGATTTCACCATATGATAGGCATCTGGGACATATAGTTTCAATGTCCTTCCTATAATTGTTAATCTTAACTCTAGTAGGGACAATTTTCCTAAGGCATTTCCAAATAAACAACTTGACCTTGTGAGGTGCTTTTTTTTTCCACAATCTTTTCCAGATAACACTTGTAACTCGATGGTTCCTGTGATCTGTATTGTTAGATGAATTTGTTAATGCCTTATAAGTCGATTCGACTGTGAATTCACCTGTTTTACTTGGTTCCCAAATAAGTCTGTCACAGCCGTACTGAACTAGATGCATTTTTAGAATAAGATCAGTTGTTTCCTTGGAGAATAGTGCCTGCACAAGCTGCATATTCCATCTTCTAGGATTTTGAAGCATTAGATCAGAAACATGAACAATTTAGATGGTTTTGGGTACGAATCATTAGGCGTTGGGGGAGAATCCAATCCTCGCACCCATTTATCATACCAGACTAAGGTTTTAGTTCCGCGTCTTATATCCCACCTATGAAATTTCCTAACATACTCAAGCCCTAAATCTAACCCTTTCCAAATCCAGGAAGAATTGTTATGTGGCTCTTGGAGATGAAGAAATGCAAAATGAGGTAAATATTTGGCCTTCATAATTTGAGTCCAAGGTTTATCTTCTTCTGTGCACCGTCTCCAAGCAAGCTTAGTGATTAGAGCATTGTTGTATTGTTCTAGATTTCTAAAATCTAATCCTCCTTCATTATTAGAGAAGCACAGAGAACTCCAGGATATCATATTAAAACCCTTATTGTTCTTATGACCCCACCATAACTTCATTTGGATAGTATCTAGTTTGTTGATGACATTTTTTGGAAGTTTGAAGTTACTCATATAATGAGCTGGTATGGAATTAAGAACTGATTTCACTAGTGTTGTTCTAGCTGCCTGATTAAGAGTTTTAGAGAAGCATCCTTGAAGTCTATTTTCATAAGAATCTTTAATAGAGCTGAATGAATTAGACTTCGACCTACCTAAGAGTATAGGAAGACCCAAATACTTATCTGAAGAGAAAATCTATTTGACTCCCAGCATGTCTCTAATGGATATCTTTTGTTCATGAGAAAGATCTCCCGTGATGAATGTTGATGATTTCATGAAATTAATCATTTGGCCAGACAACTGACTAAACTCTTGCAGACAGATTTTGACTTGATTAATACTTATTTGATTTGTTTGCAAAACAACATGCACTCATCTGCGAATAGTAGGTGATTGATGGAAATGGAATTTTTTGTTACCTGAATACCTTGTAACTTATTTAAAGCTTCTGCATGAAGTATGATCTTGTCAAATATTCCATAGAAATTATAAACAGGTAGGGGGATAATGGATCGCCTTGCCTGAGACCTCTAGATGGAGAATAAGATTGACAATTACTTTCATTCAATATAATAGAGACAGAAGTTGTTGATATACACTGCTGAATTATTAGGCGCCAGTCTTCACAGAAGCCTAGAGATTGAAGCATTTTATCAATAAATGACCATTCTACTCTGTCAAAAGCCTTCGACATATCCAGTTTTAAAGCCACTAGCCTTGTTTTTTCTTATATTTTTTTTCATAGAATGTATCAACTCATGTGCCATTATTGTATTATCATTAATATATCTTTTTGGAACATAAGCAGCTTGAGTAGGAGAAATTATTTTTTCCATCAGTGGATTCATCCTTGAAACCAACAGCTTAGAAATTATTATATAAGTTATATTACAAAGACCAATTGATATGTAATCAGCTGGTGTTGAAGGGTGAAGATTTTTTGGAATTAGACAAGTTATAGTTTGATTTATGTCCGGTGGCATTTTCTTTAGCATGAAGAAATCTTGCACCATTTGAATAATATCCTTCCCAACCGTAGACCATTGTGTTTGAAAGAATCCTGCTGGAAAACCATCTGGGCATGGTGCATTCCAGCTAGGTATACTTTTAAGCACATAATATATTTCCTCTTCGGTAGGGGTAGATACTAAGGCTTCATTTTCTGTCTGTGAGATAACTGGAGTGATAATACTGAAGGAATCTTCTTGAAAGTTAGGAGCTGTAGATATTGCTATTGAAGAAAAATATTTTGTGAGAAGGTCAACTAAGTCTTTTGCATTATGATACCAGTGGCCATTAGAATCTCTTAAGGCATAAATATGATTTCTTGATCTTCTCCTATCTGCGAAAGAGTGAAAGTAAGCTGTATTGTTGTCAGCTTCTCTTAACCAGTGATCCATTGATTTTTGTTGCCAAAATTTAGCTTCAATTTTCTTCCAGTAATTAAGTTTTTCTATGTTGAATTGAATCTTACTGGAAGTGGCATCACTATAAGCTTGAGTTTGAAGAAAAGCTAAACACTCATGAATCTGTTTGATTTGGAAATTTATTTTACCAAAATGCTATCTATTCCATTTAGAGAGATTTCTTCTAGCAACTGATAATTTTTTTGTTGTGTCCTGATCATAAAGAGTAGACTTCCAGGTATCATATATGAGCTAAAAGCAGTTTGGATCTCGAAGCCAGCATCTATAAAATTTCCAAGCATTCCTAGGTTTACAAGTATTTTGTTCTGTAGTAAGCATAATTGGACAGTGGTCTGACCCTAAGAATGGAAGATGTTGAACTTTAGAATCCGGATAGTCACATAACCAGATTGAATTTTGTAATGCCATATCAATTCTAGCTCTTTTATAACCTTTTCCATTTATCCTATTAGACCAAGTGTGATGACTCCCTGAATACCTTATATCAATTAGACCAGCAGAATTTATAACATTAATGACCCAATTGTCTAGAAAACAGCTACTTGTGTGTGTGTATGTGTGTATTGCTTATTTTGTGAGATTTGTTATTTGCCATCATATTTCTGGTGATTAGAACGAATATCTCATATGTTCACATAGTTTAAACTCTTAACTCTTTATATTCACTAAAAGAGAAGTTAACTATATAGAAAATTGAAATATTGATCTTCAATAGTTTAAGCTCTTAACTCTTTGCTATCAAATTGGAACCACTATACTAGATTTTAATATGTTCCGGCGTCTTCATTTTCATAAGATTTTAGACAAATCTTTTTTTCTAATTTCAGTTCAAAGCAACTGTTTCCTTTTTAAACCTAAAAATGCCTACAAAATATCCTAATTTGTTGCCCTAGTGAACATGCTGCCCGAGATAAAACCTTGATAGCCTTGCCTCGGGGCCCGCTATGCTTGGTACACTCTCCTTTTCAATCATCAAGATGTTCAAGATTGCAGTATGTGTTGCTACGTTCATTTGATATTTTCTGCAATATGATTTGCATGGGACTTGAACCTCCAACATATAACTTAGAATTTAACACCAAACCAACTGGTATTCCCCATTGATTAATAGTGGTTTATCTTGCTTGATCTGATTACTGGTTTTTGTACACCGTGCCCACTACATGACCACATCTTTTAAGCTGAATTGGAATCTTTACCCGTACCCAGTGGTCCTAGTCTTATTTATGGCTATTATACACAGTCACGCACACACTACGAAAAGACGTCGATTAACACGTGGATAACGAATTAAAATCTTACATGTAATGTGCCAATACTTCTGGGAAGTATTCGTAAATTCATCAGCCAACGCGATCTTTCATCTCGCACGCAAATAGCCGAAATACCCCTAGGGCTGCACAACGGGTAGGGTGGGTAGGATATGACGTATACCCGCCATCCTACCCGTTTACTGGCGGTTAAGAAAATCTTTACCCGCCACCCTACCCGCCAAATAATGGATAGGGTAGGATACGGTTAAAAAACTGGCGGGTAGGGTAGGATTGGCGGGTATGAGTAGGGTATGTGCACCCCTAGGTAGGGCGGATAGGATATGGCCTACACCCGCCACCCTACCCGTTTACTGGCGGTTAAAAAAATCTTTACCCGCCACCCTACCCGTCAAATAGTGAATAGGGTAGAATACATTTAAAAAACTGGCGGGTAGGGTAGGATTGGCGGGTATGGATAGGGTATGTGCACTCCTAAATACCCCTACGTCGACCCTGTCTGTCTTCTAATGTCATCTTTTTTTCAAACTCTTAATATAAGCTTCTGTACGTCTCGTCACACAATAGTACTACCACCAAGTGTAATTACTATTTTCACCAGAGCTAAAGAGATTTCCAAGTTTGGTGTATATTTATCACTCTCATCTGCTTACTTCTTACACTCTCCGATCGTCTAGGGTTTGGGTCTCGTTGACCAGTAAGTATTTCAAATTCAGGCTTTAATTTTTTATTGATCTGTCGTCAAATGATCCGAACCCAGATTTTTTCTTGCTGAAATTTAACTTGAGAGATTGTCTGTAATAATCTGTGTGCATTTTTTTTTATAGATTTGATAGGAAATGGCTGGAGAAAATGAGAATGTATTGGACTGGGTACAGAAAGATAAGCATCGAATGCTTCATGCTGTCTACAGAGTTGGAAATCTTCAAAAAACCATTGAGTATGTTTAATTTTTTATTTTTATACTTATGTTTTGAAATTTATCTTGAGTCTGATTATTGTATTTCGGGCTTGTTTATATGAAAATTAAGTTGGATGGTTGATTTGTGAATTGTTGTAATGTAATCAGGTTTTACACAGAATGTCTTGGGATGAAGTTGTTGAGGCAAAGAGATATTCCAGACGAGAAATACTCAAATGCTTTCCTTGGGTTTGGACCTGAAGATAAACATTTTGTTGTTGAACTAACTTACAGTACGAATATTTACTTCAAATGTTTAATTTCTAATGAAAGTAGTTGTTTTTCTAGCTTAACCACCAATCTTAGTAATACAAATATAAGACAGTGTTTTTGCTTGTCTCCATTTAGGCTTCAAAGGTATGTATGTGCCTTGCTGCATTTTTAGGAAACACTTGTGTCTGTGGATTGTTTTTTGCCGATCCAGGGAGGTCAGGGTGATTAATCTGCTGAAATTTGAAGCTCCATTGCTCATTTGAGTTATGATCCAGAATGAGTTATTATGTGAATTTTTTGTGTTGTTAATTACTCCAGTTAGTGGAATTGAATTTTCACTTTGTATCTTGCCGATCTTATAAGTAAGGGAAAATAGCACAATTTCAGAACTGCAATAAATGTTTGAGTTGGCTAAGTAGAGGTTGAGAATGGTTAGTAGTTCATCGTTTATGTCTACTGTTAGTTTTATAATTTTTCATTTCCATGCCTCGAGTAGTTGCTTTTCTAGCTTACTTACCATCGCATATAATAAAATAGGACAGTTTGAAAGTCAGTTTACTCCCGATTTAGTCTTGAGAGGTGTGCTTTTGTGCTTTGCTTCAGAAAACAGTCCTGTAATTTAATTAAACTTTGTCCATCCCTAGAGATTAGGGTGTTTTTTCATTGATAGTTGGTATAACTCAGATTTACTATCTGTTAGTGTATGAAATAGCTTATCAGCGCGATGGAGAATTATTATTTGTTAATGGCAAAATTTTATTTTGATTTCTTTACTAATCTTTGTTTTGTTATTGTGTGTGGTATATACAGCTTTAGGATAGTTTTTAGTGGACTCTAATTTTGCGTTCATTTTCAGATTATGGAGTGGATAGTTACGACATTGGAACAGGCTTTGGGCACTTCGGAATTGCAACTGATGATGTGAGTTTCATACTGTAGAATTCGTCTTGCAAACATGATTATGTCATCCCAAATGTGGAATTTCTTGCAAACATGATTATGTCATCCCAAATGTGGAATTTACCCAGTTGATTCGAAATCTGTGGCAGGTCTATAAATTGGTTGACAAAATACGAGCCAAAGGTGGAAATGTCACACGCGAGCCTGGTCCAGTTAAAGGTGGGTCATCACACATTGCTTTTGTGAAGGATCCCGATGGTTACACTTTTGAGCTTATCCAAAGAGGGCCAACTCCTGAACCATTGTGTCAAGTTATGCTCCGTGTGGGTGATCTTGAACGTTCTATTAAGTTCTATGAAAAGGTAAAACAATATCTCCTGTCTTCTATTATCTCATACTAATTCAAATACCACTGCTACATAGAGTTTGCTGTTATATACCTCTACATTTATGCAGGCCTTGGGGATGAAGCTCTTGAGGAAGATTGATAGGCCTGAGCACAAGGTACACGATGCATCTTATAACTTGAAGTTATCCATTTATATTGTCATGGAGTCTTGCTTCTTAAGCATCAACTTACTCTCCGCGAGGATTTTTACTTGGGCACTTATCCAGCTAATCTGTTGACAGTACACTCTAGCAATGATGGGCTATGCAGATGAACTGGAAACAACGGTTGTTGAGTTAACCTATAATTATGGTGTCACTGAGTATACCAAGGGTAATGCATATGCACAGGTAGGTTATTTCATAATCAACTTTGCCAGTTGAACTATCATTTCATCTTATCGAATAGCGTTATAAATTTTAATCAATTGTTGTTTCCAGATCGCAATCAGTACAGATGATGTATACAAAAGCGGTGAGGTTGTTAACCTAGTTACCCAAGAGCTGGGAGGAAAGATCACTCGCCAACCTGGTCCAATTCCTGGGCTCAACACCAAAATTACCTCCTTTGTTGACCCAGATGGCTGGAAAACAGTGAGTCCATATTTATCAACAGTCTTGACTTGATTATGATAATCTTCATAGATATTTTGCATGATATGTGCCCTTACCTGAGGTTCTAATTGCACTGCTGTTGCTAGATATTATGCATGTGTATGCCTGATATTTGACACAGGATTCCTAGCTTTCAAGATTATCTTCAAAATGCAGCATTTACGGTGCTATACTCAGATTGACATGCTGATCAATATGTTTCTCTTGATGCATTTTTCTAGGTATTGGTTGACAATGAGGATTTCCTGAAGGAGCTCCAGTAGGAAAGGGCAAAGATATGGCAGCGAAGGATAGCTCTCCATCATGTTGAAAGCTTACAGCCTCTAGTAGCTAGTATCTATGTAATAACTATGTACGGCATTAATAAAAATGTGGAATCCAGAGTTGCAGACCATGTTTAGCACGGAGTTTTAATAATTATGATAATGGTTATTTTATCTTGTCACCATCTTAAATGCCTCTTTTATACGTGGTGATTATATGAATTGGTAATGGAAAGTCTGTGCACTAGAGTATTTTGACAAGCTTTTTGGGGAATGCCGGTAAGTGAAGAATGCGCAGCTGGCCCAGCTAACCTGTTCCAGAAAGAGCCTACTCTGCTCCCATGAAACAAACATAGAATTCAAGGCCGATAGTTGGAAGGAGAATTCCATCTTATATAAGGAAATAACTCGACACTATGACTATCAAAATAAAATAAATCTATAAACGGTAATATATCAAAAAAAAAAAAGGTAATAATTAAAAGGAATATATAGCTCTCCTATTTTACCATGTCTGTTTATAAATCAATCTTTGGTGAAGCACTGAAGCTTGTAATCTTTGGGTTTTCGTCTAAGTTCATTGTCAGATACATCTTCGTGAACAACAGGATTAGAGTTATTTCAATGGGTCACTCTATTCAGATTCTGCTTTTTTTGGCTTAGGGTAATCTAATAATGCATTCACGTCATCTAAGATTAACAGTGGTTATTTTATTTATTTGTTTTTAATTTCTAGAAGTTCTAACAGTTAATGTTTTAATTGTGCAGTGGTATGCCATACATCTGATTCGGTTTTGGGACAGAAAGATGCCGGTGCTGAACAATCGCAATTATCATCATTTAGTTTTGCTAGAGTCAATTGTACACACTCAATTAACCCATCTAACCCAGGTAAAACTTCTCAACGACTTCAACTACTTAATTCAGAGAAACACTAAAACTGATCATTTCCTTAACTTTGAAAATCTTCTAATATACTGTACTTTGTTGTTGAAGTGCAAAATGGACATCATCAGCGACACGGCCGAGGCCGTAGAGCCACGAAGTGTCCAACTGATACCTTAGCAGTATATCAAGGCCGCGTGGATCCATTACCAGGTGGATTACCAGAGCATTTGGTAAATATATGCAACATTGCAACGAATTGTACCGCATACTGTATCTATTTAAGTTGTGGATGGTTTGCTTCGGCAAAATTGATAAATCCGCGAGTCTTTAGAAGGCTGCGCTTTAATAATTGTCTGGTTAACGATGGACAAGATCTTGAAGAAGGGCGTTGCCTCTCTTTCACATATTCTGAAACATACCCATACCCACCCGCAGTTAAGTCTGTTAAATGTAAACATCCCAAGGAAAAACATCTTAACCTAGCAGGGACGGACCCAGGAAAGATAAATTTCTTTTTAAGACCCGGGCTAGAAGCCTTGGTCGAGCAAAAAAAAAAAATGGCTTGTAGACTGGAAATCCTACCCGGGCTAAAGCCCCCTTTAGCCCAGCTGTAGGTCCGTCATTGTAACCTAGGTTAAGCCTATATAACAAGGCTGAATTGGGGGCCGTGAAAAAATAATTGGGGATCTCTAGCTACAGGACAAAAAAAGGTCATGAAATAGTAATTGGGAGTTATCCCTTATCCCCAACTTTTTTAAATGGCTAAACTACCCCAAATCATTAGTGGTAATTAAGTTAATTAATTGTTAATTAATTTAGTTAGATTAAAATCAGATTTAGGGATAAAATTTTGATAAAAGAAAAATTGTGTTTTTGTGTTGTGGAGTGGAAGAAGTTGAGTTTTCGAGGGATTCCAGTAGAGGAATCATATTGCTCAAAATGAATGAACCAATCCTCAAAATGAAGAACCCAAAACTCAAAACAATCAGGTAAACTTTCTATACTCTTCAAATTGTATGAATGATGCCCCAAGTGGTCGATTCATGTATACTATGCAACTACTCAGAGTGAGGGTCGTTAAGTCGAGAGGGTAATAAACGAACGACTCTAAGGAGTCGTCAATTACTTGACACAACCTTTGACGACTCAAACCTGCAACTTTTGTGGGTTATGAAAAATCGTCAACCAAGTGTGATATAATTGAGGAATCCAGCTAGTTAGGTCATATAGAGTCGTTAACTTAATATGTTTAGAACCCAACGACTCTAAAACTTTTTACTCTCTGAAGATGTTACTCTTAGGGTCGTTAAGGCATTCTTATATACTGACGACCCTAGCGAGCCATTTCATAGATCAAGGGTCGGCAGGCAAAATTTATATAACCTAACGACCCTTCAACATCGTTAACGACTTCAAAAATTTGACATGACGACCCTTCAACATAGTTAACGACTACAACCAATTGACATGACGACCCTTCCTATTTTTTGAACAGGGAACAAATTTTGTATCATATAGAGTCGTTAGTTTCATAAAGGGGTCGTCAAACAAAGAATCGTTAATGGTTTAGAAATATATTTACGACCCTATCATTATTTGGGACAGAGAGGTGGTTCTGCATAAGACAGAGTCGTTCGTATTTAAAAAGGGTCGTCGAGAAGAATCGTTAACGATTTAGAAATCCCTAGACGACACTATTCTAGGGCAGAAACCAGGTTTAGGGTCGTTATCTACTACACCCTAATGGTTAACGATTTTTCATCAATTCAACATGCATATTAAAAATCGTTAAGCAATAAAAAACCGTGGTTAACGACCCTGGAACTGTAACTGCAATTTTGCATTTGAAAACCTAATTTTTCAATCAACAAATCAAATTAAAACGCAAACCCAACTTAGATTAAGGGGTTTTAGTTCACTTACGACGATGAATCGGTGAGAATTTTTTTTCTCAGAAGTCGTTAATGGATTGGGAGACAGTGGGAGAGAGGGAGCGGAGGAGAAGAAGAAGTTATTAGAGAAGGGTAAAATAGTTATTTCACCATCATTTTGGAAGCCCCATATATCTTTTGGTGTGGATATAAAATGTGTCTGACCCCCAATTAATTTCCATGGCCCCCAATTCAGCGTTGTTATATAATTCCACTTGTCTAATAAAGTTTTTTCAGAGATTATCTCACTTTCTTATTTTTTATATTTGATTAATTTTGGTACTAAAATCAATTTATCTATGTTAAGCAAATTTATCTATTTTTGCTACAAATGGATGGTTATGCTGTAAATCTGATAGAAGAATCAACAGTTACTCGTTCTGAAAAGAGTTCATAACAATTTCGTCAATTATTTTAACTTAGCTACTGATCGGAAAAAATAAAATATGTTACATGAAGTTTACTTATGTAATAAACCCGAGAGAATGAACAAATGAATAGAAGAATCAACAAATGTAACTTGGTGGAGAGAAACCTTAACCTTTCCGGACTCTTACGCCACCGATCTAAGTTTTTGTACCTTCGAAACCTGTTGACTCTTCAAGCAACCACATAGATGTACATCCTTGGTAATAATTGCTCAAACAGATTTTTCGTTTATATTGTATGTGGCTGCAGTTTACCACAGAGACCTCATGACTGATGAAAGATAGTTTCGATTTATCAGAAGTATTAAACATGCAACAATGAGGCTTCGAGATAGCAATGCGGCAACAAAGGGTATCGATGGTAGAATTGATTGAGCAAGTGGCATCCTGTTTCTGCAAAGCATAATGATACGAGAAGATACATCTGGAGAACCACATTTACAGAGACACATCCATGGGATAACAACCGAGAACCTGAAGAAACGTTGCAATTTCCTACAGCAAAATGCAGAATTTTCTCAAATGAAGCTCTTCCCGTTGTAATTATATATAAACGAGCTTGAGAAATCATTATGGTATACCAAACAGATACAATTGTTTGAATTGCAAAAAGGAGCGATAGCAAGAACCTAAAAGGAAATCCCACGCATTAGATTTCATATACATGGGTGTGCCAGACTGCCAAGCTCCTTCAGTTAAAGGGGTATGTCCTTTTGGCGGCCCCTTTATTGGACATAGATGTGATACAATGGAAATTATCCTTTTTCTTGAATAGTGTAGACAAACCTGCAAATGTCCCAAAGCATGTTGTGCGCGAGGCTCTGACATTGAAGCTTCAAAATCAATATAGAAAAGGTAGTCGAAATACCTGTAACCAGAAATTATTCACTTTGATCACTAGATGACACAATGAAATCCCAAATCAGAAACTGTTTGGTTTCTTGGAAAATCCCAGAACGACTACAAGCCTCTGGAAATTAATAGCAGTTTCAAACCCTAGATGAGAAACTACAATTACAAATTTGACAATGCATATTAATCCCTTCAACGATGAGCATTCCACAAGGATCGAAGAAAAATGACAATGCTCCCTTCAACGATGAGCATTCCGCAAGGATCCAAGAAAAAAATAGCTTTGATTTGATTTTTAGTGATTGATCAAAAAAGAATCCTCACTTACTTCGCACCCGCATTTTTTGAGTCATTAACAACCCGTAAAGGTCGATTTCTCTGTGGTCTGCTCTCTATCTGTATAGACATACAAAATGTGAGATACGGTCTGAATTTACTAGACGAAATAGGTGAAAACAACAGAACTGCTACTTTGAGATACCTTTGTCAAATTAATGTCCCTCATAGCAAAAACTGCTAGAGCTTTAAATAGTATTCCAGGGCCTTCTTCTAAAGTGAAGACAATGCTTGTCTGCAAACATCATTTGCTGACTTGAAAATAAGTTTTAAAAAGTAACTAACTAAGATGAGCATTAGAAAGTAATTTACCTTAAAGGGTCTGCCAGTTATTGGAAATATAGGCTCCCTCGCAAGTATCAGAAAACGTGTGACATTATCTGAGTCATCCTACTCAATGTAAAAAAATGTAAAATTAAGAAGAGTCAGGCAGAAGTTCGCCTAATCATAATGAAAAGGTAAAGCGGGCCTTCTTGTCTTAATCGACCTCTAATACATTGTCACACAGAATGTAGTTGCGGAAACCAGAGAGCGAGTGAGAGAGAGAGAGAGAGAGAGAACCTGGATTTTTTCTGCGAGTATATCAAGCCCATACAGTTGTGCAGCTCTAGAACTAGCAACAGCTCCAGTATCCCTTAGGGAATTTGAGGCCACAAACTGATTGAGAAATCCCTTGTTAGAGAGTTCTCCTCAAGTAAAAAGTGTCAGTAGAAAGTTCAACATTCAATAAAAGAGATGTATGTCAATTACTTGAGCTGCACCAGCTGTGGAATCTACACCTTCTTTGACAACTCCCAACTTACCCAAGCTGATTTCGCATTGAGTGAGTGCCTGCAAGCGAACAGATAAAAAAAAGTGTATGCGGAAGGCTGACTATGAAAATAATGGGACTTGAACACTGCATTGTCGGCCGTGAGGAGAGATAGAAAAAGAGAGACTAACCTGGGGATGACTTAAAACACGGTGGAGCTCTTCTTTTCTCACACCAGGTAGTGCCATGAGGCAGTGATTGACAACTAACTGTATCTCACCCACAATGTGCAGCCTATGACGAAGGAGTAAATCATAATTTCGATGTACACTTCCACCTATAGAACTCTCAATAGGAAGTATTGCCTTGTTGACCAGCCACAGCTCAACTGCCTGACAACAGAAATCTACGGAATAAGAGGTAGCAGCAAAAAAGGATATCGACTCAGATACATAAATCACAGCGTCTAACTAAACCTTGAACGCTGCTTCAAAATCATCACAAGGAACAGCCTCACATTTAGGGTATGCTTTAAGGGCAGCGACTTCACTGAATGCTCCTGGTACCCCCTAGATTAGGTGATGAAATCAGTATAAAATATAAGTTTTTTTAATGAGTAACTTAATTATCGTCTGACCTCAACTATTAAGTATGCAATTTACCTTATATGCTACCCGCTCCTTCGAACCATCACCGGCAGATGCGGAAAGATTGCTTACAGACAGTGCTCCTGCAACATAAATATTCAAGCTATGAAATGCAAAAGAGTGAATAAATCAGCCACATGACCACATTGCAAACAGTTAGGACCCAGAAAGAAATAGAGATGCATCTCAATTGCATATAAGTAAAGCAGAATCTCATTACATGCATTACATTAAAGAACATAATATTTAAAGAATTACGCAACCCATGCCAGTTACCACTTCTGAATTATACTTCAACGGTTTAGCCACCGATGGTTGCAATGCTACTTGTAGACTATTTTTACAATGAAGGAACCAAAATTATTCTCACAAACAACCTCAACAGATAGTACAGCTAGAAATCCACCTTAGGTCATTTATATGAATTTATAAACTAGTAAACTGTTACCAAAATTAACTACTATGTCCACAACCAGATTCTTTACATGAATAGAACTATAAAATACTTATAAACCTGAATATATAACAATGCCTGGCCCAAACACAGCCTAAATATGAATCCTATGAGAACTACTCTATATGTCATTGAAAAGATTTAATTTTTATCTATGTATGAGAAAATTAAGCTGGAATGCAAGTCAGCTCATCAATAATCTGACACGAACATTAACTAAATATTATCACACCCAAGATATTTACTAAGTGTACTCACTTGGGAGAGAAGTGAAGCTCTTCTGTAATTCCTCACGTTTAACACACTCTTCTTGACAAATATCTGACATCGATGATGAACTATCCTCCTCTATAGCTGTTAAACCCCTCTGAAAATTTTGAACACATAAACTTCCCAAAACACTAAAACATTCCCATTTACGAAAATTTTCAGCATTTGTGTTTTTATAGCTGAAACCAAACGCAGGATATTTGGGAGAAACCAAATCTCTCCTACTCAAACCCAATTGAGGAGCACCGACAACCCAACTAGGAACAGCCATTAGAACAGACTGTTGGTTTCAGAAGCTGATCCGAACACACTGTAGTAAATGTTCTTGGAGCATTTCTGAAGAACCCAGAACTGCATTTACTAGGAATACGAAGAATTGGTGTGTGGTGAACCCCACCAATTTAGTGAAGAAAAATAATAATCAGAAATGGTATTTTCCCCCTTCTTATTAGAGACTGGGACAACACAGCTGGAGAAAAGGAATGAATGCACTAAGAAGAGAGAAAGAAGAAGAAGAAGAAAGAGAGAGTAGTTGAGCTGATCGTTGGATACACGTTCTGAGTCTTCTTCTGACACAGATGAAAAGTGAAGAAGACTAATATTAGTTAGTTTTACTATAACTTTCGGATGGAGATGGTGAAGATAGAAGATATTTGTCAATACACACGTGTTGGAGTATGACCCGTTGGATTTGAACCTAAAGACAGTTAGTTAGTCTTGTCAAATAATCACTTCTGGAAACATAAGGCAGTATTGACAGCAGTACTGTACTAATTACTATTCATAATTTCTATCAGCTTTTCTTTGGTCGGTAGTATCTATCCAAGAGAAGTTCTTGTTTTTTCTATCAAAAAGAGAATAAAGATCTTGTTTTATTTCAAAATAATCTTTTACACATAGAATATGCTAGTAACGCAGCCCACATGGTGCAACCCAGAGCGTTTGATGTTTGGAAATTTATCAGAAAACTTGGGATTGTTTGGGTTACTGCCTACTGGGTTACACCCCCGACCACCACCACCCCTAAGTGGCTTATTTGTATAATTGCAGGCAAATGCGACCTCGTTCCTTAATTCATAGATGGTGCCATCAAGTGCGTTCAAGTACGATACCAAATTGATGACCTCCACGTAATTTGCCGATAATAATGCCATGATCCCAAGATGGCCTTTTCATTGATCATGGTCTTCCCCTGGCAAGCCACAGATCAAAGAAAAAAAATTGTTTAAATTTGTCAGCAATATCGTGTTTTTCTCCTTCTGACCCTTTCTTTGTTCCTTTTTCATGGATTGATTCTGACTTGTACTTGTTGTCTCATTTATGGGCTTAAATCAACATTTGAACTCTAAAAATCACGCACAGAAAGCAAGAAAGGAATTCCATAATTACCTTATAGAAATGCTAATCTTCAAAAGCTGCTTTAACAATTTCTGAAAAGTCTCCTCCGTATTTCCAACAGAAGGAACAATTTCCAATTGGGAACAGAGAACCAAAACCTCGAAAGGATCCAGTCTATTCAAAATTAAAGGATCTCGATCATAGTCCTGCACCAAAAACGAGATAAGCTTATCCAAGTTCTGTTCTAAAATTATACCAGACAGTTTAATTCAAATTACATTCACCTTTTCTGTCACTACAACAACCGGCTTGGTTCCATAATCTTTCTGAAGTACTCTTAGTTTCTCTAGTATCATCTCAATATCCTAGATCAAATGAAAGTTATGACCACGTCAGACTTGGCTAAGCAATTCGTACTAGTTAATGAAAACACCATTTTGACATGACAAACCAAGAAATTAAGGATCTTTGCACCTTCTTTTGGAGTAAGTAATGGTCAATAAAGTCCATTCGATCAACATAAGCTGGTCCTACCTGCGATGAGTTATCTTTCAGCAAGAATTTCACAAAAAATTACTTAAGATATAAAATGAGTTGCAAGAGATGCAAAAAGAGGCAATGCTGGGATGGTATAGTAGCTTCAAAGAAGAAAAAAAAAATCTAGAGCAGCTCCGCGAATCATGTCAACTATTGAATCCTTCTAACTACAGTAAACAGGCAAAACACCACTGCAGAAATATCTTTTTTCAAGATATTGCATGATCCGACACTTCACTATTCTTCAAATTAAAATAAAATATTCACATACTAGAATAATAAGTAAAATATATCTAAGAGAAGTACCTTTTCAATTGCCCATACGAAAGCATTTGCAGATCCAATGGCAGACACACATAATATAACCATATTATGCATCACTCTTAATGGCAATTTGGTGTCACAGTCCTTGACGTTAAAGAAGCATGAGGGAGCCAATCTTGTGAAAAAAATTGGAAGGGTCTGTTTGAGCTCTCTAATAGTAGCTTTGATACCTTTGAGCTCTTGATCAGACACCTAAACAACAAAACAAATTATGAGGAATCTAATTCAACAATAAGGTGCAGGGAAATTCCATTTAATATTTAAAAGAAAAAGAGAGGCATTCAATAGTATGTATGTTCTCAAAGAGATACCACTCAATGGAGAAAGAACAATATAAGTTAAAGGATGTAATTCAGTGTTGTATACCAAGTCTGCATGATGAACTACTGCGATATCTGCTCGTTGAAGTGCAGATAACGGTTCCCTTAGAGGTCCAAGTGGAACTAAACAAGTATTTCCCCATGGCATAACTCCATTAACCATAACAATCTCAAGATCACGGGACAGGCTCCAGTGCTGTCATCCAAGTAAGCACAAGCTAAATTGAGAAACATAACATGATACTCAAAAACAAAAAACCACAGTGAAAATCGCTAGCATTAGATCCCAAAAGTAAAATCTCCACCTGCATTCCATCATCCAAAATTACAACACCAATTTTGTCTGATTTGGAACCTAAACCTATACTCTTGTCAGAGCAAAGCCCCTCAAGGCACATACTTTTACAGGGATCCAAGTAACCAAATCTTTCAAAACACTGAGTAGCCGTAGCCGCCCGGTTCGCACCTATCCCAATTTTTGTAGAAGTGTTGAGAAGATGTCGTCGAAGCATTCTAGCCTCATCCCCTCCTGCATACCCCTGTCAATACAACAAACATATATAAGTATACTCCCAAATTATCGAACAGTAACCAAAACAATTAATTGTGATTTGTGAACTACAGAAGAACAAGTGAAAGGGGAAAAGTGTTACCCTAGTGAGAATGAGAGGTGAAATTCCAGCATTAGAAAGCCAATGAGAAAGAAATTCAACCATAGGTGTCTTTCCATTTCCACCCCAAGTTAAATTTCCAACACTAATTACTGGTACAGGCAATCTAATGGAGTAAAAATGGAAAAATTAAAAGCATGAAATCAGTTTACTGATTAACCTAATTAGACGGAAGGAAGAGACGGGAAAGTAAGTGCAGAAATTGTACCTGTGTTTGTGAAAGAAACCAAAGTGGTATAACTGGTGACGGAGAGAAAGAGAGAGTTTGTAGAGAGAAGAAGAGAGACATAGGAATGGAATAAGAGAACGATGAAGAAAAGAGAGTTCTGATTTTGAGAGGTCCGTTAATGGTGTATAAGCTATTTGAGTCACTACTCTTATAATTTTCTCCATTGTTTACAGAAAGGACCGCAAAGGCGCTTCATTGAGTGTTTTCGGGGCTTGGTTTTCTTTGGAATCCTATTAGGGTGTTCTTCCGTATACTCCAAAAATACTAACGATACATCTTTATCTATATCCCCAACAATTACATCTTTATCTATATACCCCCAACAATTATGTGTCTACCCCATCATGTATGCTAAGTTTTTAGTGGGAATGTTATTATTACCCCTAATATCCATGGGTTTAGCACGAATAATCTTCAGGGACAACTTCGCAATGGGTTGAATATCTTTAACAAGTCAAAACCCGTTTTTAACCTCCACAACATTTATTATGTCCGAACATATATAGGTTTTGTTTTCTCGAAAATAAAAAAATTTCAGAGAGAGCTCAGAGCTGAGAACTGAATCAATCGAAAGAGAGCTGAGAATTGAATCAATCGAAATCGGTGAACCAGTTTCAGAGTAATATTTGTTTATTCTCCATTGAAAAAGAAACATACAGTTTTGAATCTTCAATCTAGTTGAATCAATTGAAATCGGTTAAGTAGCTTCAGAGTAAGATTTGTTTATTCTCCATTGAAGAAGAAGATTCTCCATTAATTCTGTTCTAGAATAATTGTCCTTCAACTGAGTCGACATTTCGAAATCGGTTTTGAAATCAACTGAAATCAGAAGTGTTTGCATATTCGAATCATTGAATCTGAAGATCTACTTCAGTTTTCGATTGCAGAGATCTTATGAAGCTTGATTCATTATTGGATTTGGATTTGATTGAATCATCGTTTGCAGAGATATTAGGAAACTTGATTCTTTATTTTCAGAGATCAAACGATTTTATTTCTTCTCATTATTGAAATTCAATCTCGTTAACAGGTAAGATTTACTTTTTTGCTCTAAACTTTGTTTTGTTTTTAACATATTTGTTCTGAATAATGTAACTTACAAATTATTTGTTATGTTCATATTGTTTGTTATTAACTGTGAATTTGACATGTTTGTACCTTTTGAATAAATCGTTTTTTCAATTTGTGATTATCATTTTGAAACACAATGAAACTGATAACCAAACAATGTAGTTGTTTTTGATGTGTATCATTTCAAAGATTAGGTCATGTTTTTAGTTTTTGATGTGTATTGTTTGTGTTTTTGGTTTTTCTGATACAACAATGTAGTTGTTGAACCTGTTACATATACAACAATGTAGTTTTTGATGTGTATACTTCATCTTTTTCCACTGATTGCCCTGAATATACTTCTCACGAGGGGCGCAGCCCCGAGTGATTTGCGTCATGACCAGATTTTAAGCTACAGGACATGCTGAATCACATATTGAATCTCAGGACATGTAGTAGTTCAAACCTGATTACATTATGTTAGTGAAATACAAGCAATGTAGCTTATCAATGTGTTTATATTGAATGTCGTTGTTATTGAAAACACATATTGAATCTCAGGACAACTTCTCCAAGTTGTTTCCAATTCTGAAAACAACTATTGGTAGTTGTTTGTGGTTGTGGAAACAACTTTGGTTGGTTGCTTTCAATATTTTCTCCAAACAACCTGTGGTAGTTGCTTCTAGTTGTGGAAACTACTTTGGTTGGTTGATTTCAATATTTTCTCCAAACAACCTGTGGTGGTAAATATGGTTTTCGCAACTTGTATCCTTTGTAATTTACTGAGTTTCCTTTTTTTGTCAGGTAAATATGGTTGTTGCAGAGATTAACTTTTGCAACTTAAGCATCTCTCGCGTTATTTCGGAATCAACTACCTTCAAGGAGATGCAAAGTGTTGTGTTACATTCCTGGAGTATTCTTTATCAAATCCCATTTGTGATTCTTTCTGATGTTAATGGTGTACTTAAAACCGTTCGTTATGATTTTAGATTTGAATTTTCTTGTTATATACTGCCAATCTAAGAGAATAGAAGTTTTGAAGTTCAATGTTCAGTTTGAAACTTCTTCTTCTTCTTCGAGTTGTGTTTCAACTGACAGTTTGGATTTTGTTGAAGACACGACTGATGATGTTTCAATGAATCAATTATCCATAAAAAAACCAAGAAAGTGTGACGCTTGGTCTGGAATTCTTACCGGTGTTGGTCAGATGTTTGAGGGAGGGAAAGAAGAAGTTTGTGATGTCATGATGAAGTATCAAGTGGAGAATGGGTACAAAGTCAAACCTGGAAGAGTGATAGGAAGCGTTATACCGTTTGTTGCCTTTTCAAAGTAGAAAAAGGATGTAAATTGAGGTTCCACTCATCTTTGGCAGACCCAAACGGCCATGCTTTTAAGTGCAAGTCTTTTATATCGGAGCATTCTTGTGGGTTGGCGTGCTCTGATCCTTCAAAGCTTCGAATGACGAATACTTTTATCAAGAACATCATAAAAGACGATATTAGAGTTTCAACTAAGCAGAAATCAGCAGCTGACATTCAAGATTTGTTTTTCAGAGAGTATCAAGTTGACCTCAGCTACCATCAACCATATCGTGGACTGAAATTTTACAAAGAATGTATTTGGGGAGATGATATCAAGTCGTATTCTGACGTCTTGTGGTATGAAGAAGCCGTGAAGCGTTATAATCCTGGAAGCGTCATCAACTTTGAGTTTAATGCTCAAAACTGGCAGTTTGAGAGGTTTTTTATTGCTTTTGAAGCTTGCATTACAGGGTTCAACAAGTATTGCCGTCCTATGCTTATAATAGATGCTACGTTTCTTACTGGAAAGTTCAGGGGTGGTCTTATGGTAGCTTGTGGGAAAACTGGCAACCAAGGTATTATGCATTTTCTTTCCTCCTCTTTTTATGATGTGTTTATTTTTTGTGTTTTTATCTGTGGTTTTACATTTTTTTGTTTCAAATTATGGAGAAAAACCTTTAGTAGAAATTAGCTTGTAGAAAATTTGTAACAGGCGTGTGTTGTTGTTTTTAAGTTTCTTGTCTATCCTGATATTGTTGTAGGTTCAGATTTTTGTGAAACAACTTTCAGAATTTTGAAACCAACTTGACCAAGTTGCTTCCATTTTTGGATACAACTTGTGCTAGTTGGTTCCTTGTTTCTGTAGACAACTTGTCGTGGTTTCTTCCACTGTGTAATTCGAAACATGCTACCCATTTTTTGTATTAAATTTTTTTGTTTCTTTTTATTTGCAGAGATATTTCCAGTTGCTTTTGGGATTGTTTCTGGCGAAAATAATGATAATTGGCGCTGGATCCTAGAAAATTTGAAGGGTATTGTCGATGCTGATCGTCCATTGACCACATATCTGATCGTGGAACTAGACTTTTGAACATTGTTCCTGAGATCTTTCCGAATGCTTTTCACTCATATTGATCGTACCATATGAAAGGCAATATTCCAGTTAGCAAGGACAAGAGTAGACAAACTGCTGTTAAGTTGTTTGAGCAATGCTACAGTGATGTCACCAAGGAGCAATTTTTGAATGCAGTATCAAGCATGGTCAATCTGAAGTTGTTCTTTGTTATTGATTGGATGAAGAAGATCCCACTGAAGAATTGGACTGCTCATGAGTTTCTTGGGGAAAGGTATGGAGAGCTTACATCCAATGAAGTTGAAAGCTTTAACAGCTTGATTAGGCACGAAAAGCGACTGAAAGCCATTGAGTTGATTGAATGTATCCATGCTCGAACAATGGAGACAATGTGGAAGAGGAAGCTCACAACTAGCAAGTGGACTACAAGACTTACCCCTAAGATGCAAGCTAGGTTAGAAAAGAGGATAACTGACTGTCGTAGGTACAAGGTGCGTCGAGCCAGTGAGGTCATAACTAATACTGGGAAGCATACTGTCGACTTGGACTCCCAAACCTGCACTTGTCAGTGGTGGCAAAAACACAGCTTCCCCTGCAGTCATTCCGTGAAATCTATGGTACATATTGGTGAGGACGAGGTATACAAGCACATCACACCTTACTACATTGTCGAATACTACAGAGGTCTGTATTCAAAACCTATTTATCCTATTCATGATGGAGATAATCCGAATGAGATTTCTCGGACCAAATATGTCATGTCTCCCCCTGTTGGACCACAAGTTGGAAGACCAAACTTTGTTCGTAAACACAGTTACCGTGAGAAATTTCGCAAGAAGAGAAAGTGTGGCCGTTGTGGAATGCTTGTATACCATAATCGTAGAACATGTCGGAGTGCTCCATTGGCCCCTCGCCCACCAATTTTCAAGGATCAACCAAGGATTGGAAGGTTTTACATAATGATGTTCATATGATCTTATGAATCTCTCAACTGCATTAGACTTTTTTTCATTTGTTCCAGTTTGTTTTATGTTTTTCTGAACCTTTCTTTCATGATTTACTAAACTTCTGATTTTATGTTTATGTGAACTTGGTTTTGTCTTTAATTGATAAGGGTACACTTTTTTTTGTTCAACTTGTTATGCTGCAGTTGTTATGAAATCATTTTTTGTTCTTCAGTTTGTTGCAGAGTCTGTAATGTTTTTTTTTTCATGGAAATTATGTTGGTTATGTCTATAGATTTGAAGGCAAGTTGTTCTAGTTGGAGGAAACTTTTACTAGTTGCTTCTGTTTTATGGAGACAACTTCTGCAAGTTGCTTCCATTTATGGAGACATCTTTTTGCTAGTTGCTTCCATTTCAGTTCCTGCATGATTTTTTTGGTGACAACTTTTATTAGTTGCTTCCAATTTTGGAACAAACTTGAAGCAAGTTGCTTCCATTTAAGTACACAACTTGAGAAAGTGTCTGTCTGTATTTTTTATCCATCTCCCCTTTTACCTATGCATACCTACAACCATATAGAAATATTGCAACACTGAATATAATTAAAGGGAAATAATCAAACCATTCAAACTTTAACTAGACAATATTAAGAACTGTACTTTAATTAGATAATACCAACATAATGTTTACAACCAATAATAATCTGTTATTCAATCAGAATAATACTAATACTAGATAATTAGATTATTCTAGATAATACTAACAAGTTGTCGCTGTCATTCAGTACTACTGGGAATATAATACAATATGACTTGAATTTGTTCCTTTCTGTTTCTTCCATTCATCGGTTGCATCCAATATACAGAACGCCATCTTGACCCTCTTTTTGTTAAACTTGTCAATATAATGTTTCTTTACTCCTCCTTCCAGAATACGCCATTCTTGGCATTTCACCAATATCTTCATAAAAACGCACACAAAAATTGTACAGTCAGGGTGTTCTTGTTGTTGAAGTACCTTAGGAACCCTCAATGTATAAACGATTTCTCCACCGTCTTTGTCTCGATGTCCAATCTCATTTAAAATTTTGCTTAGTGGCTTTGTAAGTGTATGCAAATGACCTGAAAACACTGGACTCTGCCACATAGAGTTGCATATCTTCCATACTCCTTCATGTAATACCAGCAACACCCAGTGGGAGTTCATGCACAGTGGAAACATCAACATTTTCTTCTTGGCATCCAACTTGTAATTAGCCCGCACATAATCTGCTACACAACTTGTTTCTATTGCATTCTCGTCTCCGTTTTCCATGGCTAATTGTACGTACCTATGCATCATTGTAAAAGTTTTTAAAAATCAAAAAGAAAAAGACATTTTATTTCTGCAAAAAGTTTTTACAAGTCAAAATAACATGCAATCTTGTAATACTAACTAGTGTGTAATTTATTCAGATGAAAAAGTTACTCACCAAAAGATTGGTATTTAGTATTACATGCTTGGTGTATGCATTATCAGCAGAAACCTTTTCCATCTTCGATTTTAGAATACTGATGTAGAAGTCTACGATGTCACTATCAATATAGAGATCATCCAATAGATCTTGGATGAACTTTTTTTGAATATGAAATTCATTATTCGGCCCAGAATAAGCCGTTTCCCTGCATAATCCAATAACACAACAAACATCATTATTCGGATCAGAAAGTTATGTAGTCAACCGAAGCAGGTTCCTTCCTAGTTTTGTTTTGGAGTATTAGTGAAGTCAACTTAATGCATTACCTGAAAATAAAAGTTTTATTGTTTTTTACCCTTCTGTGGCGTCCTCGCAGAATTCTTGGAGTATTTTTTGTTGATCTTCGGTGCACTTATCCCAAAGCTCAGGACTTTGTGGATGCTTGAGTGGTTTTGGTTGAGGAGGTGTTGGATCTATGTACTCTATTGCTTCCAAATCAATAACTTCACTCCCCTGTTATTTCTTGTTCTTCTTTGGGTGTAAACTTGTTCCAATGAATGCATATCCCAATCTCTTTTTCTTCCTCTCCCTTGGATCGTTCTTGACTCTTCTAATAATAGAATCAACATCAGATATTGCTTTCTCCTCAACTTGTTGCTCTCCAGTTTCTGATAAGTCACTCTCTTTGTCTTATTTTGGTTGTTCAATTATTCGAGAAGCTGGGATTGGTGCTTCCGGAGATTCAAAATGCAAATCAAAAGATGGACCTTCAAAGGATTGGTTTTGCACACATGCTTCGTTATTGCTTCTTGGAGTGTGTAGAATAACAACCATTTCATCTGCTGTTTTCTTTTCATCCACATTCTCTTGTGTACAATATGCTACTTGCCTGCAATTTCAGCAAAGCACGGAGGGAGGAAAAAATTCATTAAAAACACAGCACACTGAAAACAAGTAGAGGAGACAACTTTGAGGAAGTTGCTTCCAAATATGGAGACAACTTGAGCAAGTTGCTTCCATCCAAGAATTATTTACTACTAAGTTTAGCAATCTACTAAGTAAATGAATAAAACTTACCTTTCTGATACATCTTCTTCATCAATTGTAGTTCTCTTTTCTTTTTCGTCTCTAACTGGTTCTTCATCCATTGCAACTGCACTTGTTCTTTCATCCTGATGTTCCTCCGTTGCTACTGGAGTTGTTTTTTTCTGCTCTTCTTCCATTGCAACTTGCTCGTCCTCCACTGCAACTGGTTCTTTCTCCACTGGTGCAAATGGACTTACCTTTTCTTGCTCTTCCTCCATTGCAACTGGTTCTTTCTCCACTGGCGCAACTGGACTTGCTTTTGTTTCTTATTGTATATTTCCTTTTACTTGCACTATGTCAACGAAATATGTGCCAGTTATTGGTGGGCCCGGAAATGTGTGAAAATTAAGCGAAATGAAAACGCGGGCCTACAGTAATACCGCAAGTGCACGGTCGTCAGTTGTAGCTCGTGCAAGTACGGGTCGATCCACAGAGATTGGGAGTGTTTGGAGTTTCTAGCTATTTGGGCTCTAAATTGTTATTGGGCTTCTAATTGTGCTTTGGGCTTAGTGGGTTTTTGTAACAATGAAATGGTTTTGGGCTCAGTGGGCTTTTGGATTGACTGTGAACTTATGGGCTTTTGGTCTTTTGAATTGCACTGGGCCTTGGGCTAACAGTGACTGTGAATTGGGCTTTAGCTTTTCACCTGGGCTTTGATTAAGTCCACAGTGGGCTTTTGTAATGACTGAACTTGTAGCCCAGAATTGAACTGGACCTGAAGCAGCAGTAGTGGTGGCTTCAGCAGCAGTAGAAGCAGTGCACAGCAGCAGCAGAAGCAGTGCACAGCAGCAGCAGAAGCAAAGGGCAGGTGCTCAGCAGGGAAAGGGAGAGCAGGAGCTGTGCAGGCAGACAAGGTAACTAAATCACACAGGGCCAAGGATGGCATTTACAATGACAATGAAGATGGTAGTGAAATAATGAGACAATGGATGATAAAACAATAAACACAAGAAAACAGATACAAATACAAAACACAAAACAGGTGACAGTGGCAGTGGAGAGTGATAGTGAAGAAAAGCAAAGGAAATGGTGAAAATGGCAGTGAGGATGGCAATGGAAATGAAGCAAAGAGAAAGACCAAGGCAGTGAAGTAAATGTGACAGTGAAGCAAAGGTAACAGTGGCAGTTAACAGGAAACAAAGCCAAATAAACCAAGGCTGTTAGCCAAGGGCAGGGAGGAGTTTGCAGCTGTGGCTAAGCTAAGGCTTAGAATCCACCTTGTGTCCTAGCTAAACAATGCAATTATAGATTTAAAAACTTAAGCATCCAACTAGAATGGGAAGAAAATCAGCTTGCTCACTGATTTGCCCCTAGCATTGACTGTCTTTTGAAAGCACAGTCAATCACAGGCATATCAGAGCACCAACTTCTTCCCATTACTCAAGCAAAACAGGCCTTCCTAGCAATTCATCATTCATTAGTGCACTAAGGTTTCATCTGAGCCTCAGCAGTGAACTCAGAACATAATTAACATTAAAATGGAACTAAACATGATCATGTGAAATAACATACATTTAAACAACTAAACAGTGAATGAAAATTGCAAATGAAGAACCCTAAAAATTAACAGTGAAATCAAATTAAATTAAATTAACCCAATTAGGGGGTTTCTCGGATAACCCAAGAACAACTTTTAACATCCTACATCAGTTCCTATTTATAGTTTACAACAAAATCCCTAATTTCACCAAACCCTAATTTGAAAATCCCCAAATCAGCAGGATTAGGGTTTCGAGAATAACTAAAATTAACTCACCCTCTGATGCAAATAGACTCGACCCATGCTTCTTCTGACCTTCCTGCTCCTCTCTCATGCTTCAATTGACGCCTCTGCTGCTCTAATTGTTCCCTAGTTCGAGTTATTTTACTCACCCCAAAACCTAGGGTTTCAGTGGTTGTGAGATGGGGAAAATAACTAGGCTAGGGAGATGGGTTTGAGGTGGTGTCGGGGTATGGAGATGGTAGTGAGGCAGAGGGTGGCAGTGGACATGGAAGAGAGGAAGGAGCAGAGCTCGACTGCAACTGTCGGGGGAAGAAGAGAGTTTTTGGGGAAAAAAGATTTGGGGAAGAAGAACTTGTTTGGGTGAAGTCGATGGTTTTGGATGCTAGGGTGTGAAGCGGGTGTAGCGAACTTTGATGAACAGCAAGTAAAGAGCGTTGGATGATCCCATATAGATTGAATCGAACGGCTACGATGGAGAGGTATGTAGCGACCGTTGGATTATGAGATACAACAAAACTGACGGCTTCAGATGGAGTTAGGTACTATGGTGTTAGACAGGAGTTTCAGACTTTGATGTACGGCGATGCTGCGACCGTAGGATGCTGAGATGATCCAATCTGACGGCTAGAAAGGGAAACGGGTATGGATATAGGAAATGGATTTGGGTGAGGGTTTTGGGCCTTGGGTATGCCAAGCCCATATCTTCTTTAAGAACAATTCTTCCTCTTCAAGCCCACTTCTCGTTGATCCGGCTCTTGCAAACATCATTCTTCGCTTCCTCCTAGCGGGAGTCTTTGCCGTTCCTTTGCTCTTTTCGCTCCGCTATTCATCCAAACTTTATTTATTACCTAAAAATGCAAAATTAATTAATAAAAATATTTATTCTTGAAAACCAAGAAAATACAGAATATGGGATAAAATGTAGAATTAATGCACAAAAGATGAGTTAAATGCAAACAAAAAGATATAAAAATATGCACTTTTTAGCACTCATCAGTTATACCATCAATGTCCACTTTCTGCATCAACTCATCATAACTATCTGACATATCTATCTCGGCTGAATCTTTCCTTTCAATCGGCTCCTTTACTGCAGTTAATGGTGTTGCCTCTTCAGCAATAAAGATTTCTTCTTCGCTCACCTGCATTGTCTCATCGGTATTTAAATTGACTCCCTCATTTTCTGTTTCACCGACTTCCTCATCATCTTCTTTAGTGTCACCTACATTTTCTCCGTCATTTTCTCTTTCACCGACTTCCTCATCATCTTCTTTAATGTCACCTACATTTTCTGTAGCTTTAGTGTCACCTACATTATCTTCTTCCTCAGTTTCACCTACTTGGAAAACATCTTTTTTAGATTCATTTTCGGAGGACCGTCGGTTGGTTGTTCTACCATGAAACATTGTGCCCCACTCCTTGTACTTCTGCTCCCTTGAGAGGTTTTATGGTGTGTTCTTCAAATCCTCACAATCATTCAAATTCTTGTACACGTCAGCCATATGTTGATGTTGATCAGCTCTCAAATTAATCTTATCCTTGTTAGCTTCATAAACGCTTATAAGGAAGTAGTTGTCAGCGATGAACTTTCTTAAAAACTGATCTCTCCCTTCAATCCTATAGAAGACCTCTTGGAGTGCAACGTTTTCGGCTTCAAGGAATGCGCCATTTAGCCTCTCTTCTTTAAGTAAATCATACAGTAGGTTGTTGAAAGCTTTTTCTATTTCTATTTCTAATTCTTCTTTCAATTCTTTCTAGTAAGTCAGGCCTTTCTCATGTGGTGATAGTTCGTCTCGAATGCCATCTGTAAACTGAAAAGTTTCAAATTAATCAGCATTTTTTTCTTCAAAATCAGTGGCAAGTTAATATACAACGGTAATAGAGAAAACTTTCTGCTTCAACTTCTGAAACCAACTAGATCAAGTTGCTTTCATTTATGGAGAAAACTTGAGCAAGTTGCTTTCATTTATGGAGACAACTTGAGCAAGTTGCTTCCACTTATGGAGACAACTTGAGCAAGTTGCTTCCACATATGTTGTTTCATAATACTAGGAAATAAAGCCTAAAGTAAACAGTAATGACTAAAGTAGCATAAGAATTTTTACTTACAGTAAATCCTTCTGGGAACACCATATTCCCGTCTTTATCTTTCCTTTCTACTGTCAACTTGTTGCACAATTCCAGTTGGTGTAGCCTAGTGAATCTCGGAGTCGAATGCTCAAATCCTTCTCGCTTCGTCAGGTAGTTGTTATGCTCCAAAAACCAATATTGCAAAAAACATTTAAAATGTTGGTTAAGTTTCTCAAAACATTTTATATCAAGAGTAACTTGTCAACAATTTTTCTTTTTTTTTACCAACAAAAGTGGTATGCACCCAGGTACACGTTTAAGACCATCTTTTCCTTTTGGTTTCTTTATATTATCCATCAAATATTTCACTATGTGGTTTGGCCACGACACTCTATGCATGGAGAACAAGTATGGCAACCATTTTTGAGTAAAGTAAGCTCCACTAGTATCCGTGAAAAAGAACACGATTGCACGACCACATGCCAAAGAAAATCAGAAACAACGCAGGGTCCTTTCCATTTTCAGCTTCTTCTCTCAACACCGTATCAATCTGTTGCCTTGTAACTTTGTAGTCTTTACCTTTTATTGGGGGAAATGTTTATGCAAGAATCTTATGTGCTCTTTAGTTACTTTACTCAATTTTTTTCTCCAATTCAGCATCTTCAGGCCTTTTTTGCACATTGAAGAAAACAGCAAAGTCATCTGCTTTTGGAACATAAACCTTAATATTAAACACAAATCCAACTTCCACCTTCTTCCTCACTACTACACTATCATGGCAACTGAGAAGCATCTCTATAGCTTGAGGAATCTTAGTGTATACATATCTTTCAGCTGTTACGTCTTTTGGAGGCATGTTTTCTGGTTCTTCTTTAAAGATTGGTTTAACAAAACCCCAATACGGAGACTCTCTTAAGGCTTTCACATGGTCGGGCTTGTCTTTTAATACTTTATACAAGTAGTAACTCATATCTAACAATGGTAATAATCCAGATTTATATGCTGTTTTTATCTCCTTCTTTTTACCTACAAACATGGAAGCAATCCAATTAACATCTACTACACAGATGTGCACAGCTAATTAAAAGAAGATTTATATGTTCTCTTTCATACCTTTTACGAGTGGAACTTTATCACCAGTTTTTGTTGCTTTCTTGCTGGGAGCATTATCTGCAGAGTGGGTTTCCATGGCCTTCAATCTTGGTGATGTCCTTTTCATACTAGTGTTATTAAGAGAATAGAAATAGTTAGCATGAAATCACAATAGAGCTAACTAATCTGGATAGGAGGAACTACCAAAATCTGACTTCACTATCTTAAGTTGTCTTATTGAGATAAGTTACTTCCACATATGAGAGAAACTAGGAAAAGTTGCATCTAGAAATGAAATCAACTAACTAGCAAAATATAAAAGCATCAAATAAAAAATGGGAACAACTAGCATAAGTTGCCTCCAAAATACGACGACAACTAGTACCAGTTGCTTCCAAAAGCACAATTCATTTCAGAACATAATAGGAACAACTAGCATAAGTCCAGTAAAAAATAGTACAGGATGTCTTCCATCACATTTATTAGGCATACAACAAGTACTAGTATTCAACTTATAACGCATAGATGCACAACTGACTCAAAATATGAAGGCAACTACTACGAGTTGCTTCCAAATATGGGAACAACTAGCATAAGTTGCCTCCAAATATGAAGGCAACTAGTACAGGTTGTTTTATCCAAAATCTGTAGTAAAATATCTTATGAAACAAGATGCAGAAATCATCAAACCATCAAACACTCGAACAAGATGCAGAAACCATCAAACCATGAAACCCTCAAACAAGATGCAGAAATTATATATGAAATAGTTATGCTTCAATAACTGAATCAACAACCTAAATAACTATTCTTCATTGAAACAGAAACAAAATAGACTACTAATTCAAAACCGTAACTGAATCAAAATTAATGATAAAAGTTTTTTTTACCTTTCTTAATTCCAACAGAAGACTTCTATTTCTTTATCACTAACAGAATCAGTCGATTTTGTTGATTTTCATCACATGCAACATGAAATTGAAGCAAATTAATATGAATTAATAATGGCTGAAAATATAAATCGATTTTTCAATAATTATTTTGAATAAAATCGTTTCCGAAACCCTAAAAAATCGAATTCAGATGAAGATTAAACTGAATCGAAACACAAATTATTATGTTTATCTTCGATTTTTTGTTGTTGATATTCAGTGCATCTCTGAAATCTAATGAAATCGATTTCTCTGAGATCTATTAAGTTTCTTTCGTTTTTCAGATGATTTTGGAAGTTCTGAGATGTGATTTCTACTTTTCTTTTCAGTTTTTCTTCTGAAACTGTGAGAGGGAGGGAGGGAGAAAGAAATGGGTTGAAATGAAAATAGTCGTCTGTTTAATCAGGCTGGCAACGATTATTTGCATTTACTAAAGGGCTCTTTAGTAATCTTACAATCCGGGTTTGGGCTTTTTCATACCTAGGGGTATTTGTAAAGATGATAAGGGTATTTTGGAAGGGTCCCTATACTAGGGGTATTTAAATAATGTTAAGTTTTTATACCCCTATTCCCCGTACAATACAATAGAAACACTGATTTTCAATCACAGTATCCAATGAAATACAAATTCAACATCTACTTCTAAAACATCAAATAGGTACATAAATGAAATGACTAAAATTAAAATTTTAAGAGTGATATATTTCTTTCTTCATCTTGTAGTGTTGTGCATTATATTAGATAAAACTTTTGTAAAATAAGAGAAAGAAAAAGAAAAGGTAAGCTAATAGGTCAAAGATCAAACAACAATTGATCAATCGCAGAAGAAAAAACACAATCAGTATGGCAATTGGCAATCTATGATCAGAGTCTAATGGAACATGATGAATCAAGGCTGAAGAAGAAAATCTTGGACCATAAATGATTTAACAGTATTACTAATTGCAGAAGATGTTACCAACTTGGGTTTGATTTTGATTTGCTTATGATATTGTCAATTTGGTAATAGTTAGGGTTTATTTTCAATGAAATATTATTTGACGTGGAATGGTGGATTAACCGATGAAGATGGGAAATACATATGTTTTAGCTTTAGGACTCCTTATATTACCATCATAGCATTAGTAGCATCCTCAGCTATTTTAATCCTAATCAAACTCCATGGATCTTTAATCTCGGGTGCAAATCTTCCATAATCTTTTTATTTTATTTTTAGGGTTTCATATATAGGAATCTAGACAGGGGTATGGTTATCAAAAATTTCAAACAATCTCGAGATTTTCATGTAAACAAAATTATAACCAACTTAACTAACTAATGGGGGTACCATTAGTATTTTCTAGGGTATATAAAGGAACACCCTCCTATTTGGGGCTTTGAAGTCAATGGTCTTTTGGGGGCTATATGGGGTCATGAAATAGTGAAAGTGAACACCCCCTATCCAAATATTTACATAATGACTGATATGACTCCATATGATTTGAGATAATAAACTTGATTAAAATGACTAATCATAATTAGCTAATTAATCAACACTAATTCATTTATTTAAGTTAAGTGTTGAAGATAAAAATCAAAACAAAAAAAATCAGAGGGAAGAGAAGAAGAAGAGAAAAAAAATTGGGGAAAGAAATGAAAATCGGTAATTCAAGCAAAACTTTTGATGTAGGAGAACCCTCATCTTCAAAATACGATAACATATTAATACCCATCAACAATGATCAGTCCTTTGCCGATTCTTCAGAAAATCATGAACTTTTCTCTCAAACTCAAAATAACCCTTATGAACCTTACTATGATTTCGAAGGACCAACCAAAGAAGAAGAAGAAATCGAAGAAACAGTTGCTCAAGAGTGCGAGGTATACCTCTATTCTAAATCCTATTTCAGTTTTTAAGCTCAAAGTTTCAAGAAGTTTCGATTTTTTCCTTCCGAAAACCCTAGGTTTCCAGCTGCCAGGTCCAATCACGACTGGGAACCCATGAAATCCTGGTCGTTATCCTATTTTACGGCTCATAATTAATGAACTCCCAGCCGTTATCCAAATGTTACGGATGAAACGATGAATACTCCTGGTCGTAACTCAAAAATTACGGCCAAGTTTTTTCTACGTGCATGGGAAGCATTTAATACTGTCGGCGGTTAGATTTCCTATCCTAAAATATTAAATTCTATTTAATGATGTCTGCGGCGGCCGGGTTACCCAGCCGTAAACTTATTTACGATTCGTTTTATAGGCCGTAAGCTGACTCTTCCAGTTACATGGCAATTTACGTCCTGAAATTCCTTGACGAAACCAGTTTACAGTTCGGAATAATACTTTTTGACCCAGATGTGTAAGTGATGACGCCTGGAATATCACGTTTCGACCCAGCCGTTTATGTTGTGACGGCTGGAATATCACTTGTTGACCCAGCCATTTCTGTGTATTTAAATTTGTTTTGTGAATAATGATGTGACATATTTCATTTCATTATAGATTGTACCGTACATTCCGGCGGAAGACCAAGAGGTGGTTATGGAATACCAAGAGGAGGTTATGGAAGACCAAGAGGAGGTTATAGAAGATCAACCCCAACCTGTGCAAGTTTCCGAGGACACAACTGCTCACTATGCAAACAACTATGAGTGGAAAGATAAGGAAGATGCAAAGAAGTGGGGCTCGATCACAAGGATTGAAAAATATGTGCATCATAGTCCAGAATAAACAAGTTAGAACCACCACCTTTCAAATGGTTTGCCAGTGTAGTGGAAAGTATGGAAGCCATTAGAAAAAGGGTAGTGAGTATAAACCAAAAACAACAAGGAAGAAGGGACTTTATAATACGAAGAAATGCGGATGCGCTTTTAAGCTTAAATTTAAATATAACAATGATAAGAAAGTGTGGTTTATGGTGAAAGTCGTCTCGGGTTATCATAATCATCCTATTCCAGAGAGTTTGATCAACCATCCTTATGCGTCAAGGCTCAACCCCTTAGAAAATGAGTTAGTACACATGTTGAGTAAAAGATGCACAAAACCTATTGATATTCTTAGTGGCGTGAAGGTGTTAAACCCCCAAAACTCATCCTCATTGGAAACTATCTATAACGAAAGAGAAAATTTTAGAAAAGAGTCATGGCAAGAGAGAGTGCTTATGCAACAATTATTGTTTTTGTTTGAGGAGGAAAAGTACTCTACCGCCTATGAAACGAATGAAGAAAAGGAAGTGGAATATCTTTTCATCGCCAATCCGGATTGTGTACAATTGTAAAGATGCTTTCATCAAATTATCTTTATGGATTGCACGCATAAAACTAACAAGTACAACACGCCGATATTGAACTTCGTTGGGCAAACATCTACCAAGTCGACATTTACCGTTGCGTTTTGTTTCTTGAAAGACGAGATGAAAGAAATTTATGTGCGCATTGCAAAAGGTGAAGTTATTGTATGAACAAGGTTATACTCCACAAGTGTTGATTACGGATAAGGAGCAAGCATTGATGTGGGCCATACCACGTGTTTTACCCTACGCGCGTCATCATCTTTGCACGTTTCATCTATGGAACAATGTGCAAACTAATTGCAATAGGATTATATGGCCAGCAAAGAAGACCGAGATGGAGAGGATTAAAAATCTACCATTGGAGAAGCAACAAGAATAAAAAGATAAGTTTGAGATCAATGACAAAATAGCTGAGGTGCTTTGAACGGATTTTCAAGTTGATTGGGAACAACTAATATGGTCGCACACGGAACCATTATATTTCCTAAGGGAGCGTTTTGTAACGGGAAAATGGTCAACCTACCCGGATTTTATAACATATTTGAAGAATGAGTTATTGGATCCCCACAAAGAAAAGTTTGTTAGTGCATGGCTAAACCGTTATAGACATTATGACAATCAAGCCACAAGCACGGTGGGGTCGGCTCACTATCGGTTCAAGAGTAAGTTAAATAGTTGTGATGGTGGATTCGTTGTTGTTTTTGAAGCTATGGTCGAGTATTTCAAGCGTGATCTCGATAGAATTAAAGGGGATTTTGAAAAGAGCCGATCTAGAATGGTTGTCGACTACCGGGATAACCCTTGGCTCCAGGGAATAAGTTTATATGTTTCTCAATGGGCAATCCTAAAAATTATAACGGAAGTGGAGGCTTGGGAGGAACACAATTTTCCACCGGGAATGAGATGTAATTATCTCATTAAGTCGTCTTTGGGGCTCCCATGTAGGCATGCGGTAGCAAATTATCTCACAAGGATGATTCCGATCGAAGATATAGATCTATTTTGGAAACAGCTATCATTTAAAGATCCATTACCAAATCAAGGTCTTGGGGATGTGTTTTGCGACATGGAGGTACACAAGGAACTTTTTGAGAAGTATGCTTCTTTACTACCGGCGCAAAGACAAATTTGGTTTTATGAATTGTGGAAATTCAACCGTCCATTCACTGTAGAAGATAATTTATAATCTAACAAGGGGCAGGGCAAGGGTATGCCTTCGATCAAAATAACAAAGAAACAGGAAAGTGCAGAAGCTAAGAGAAAGGTTCAAGAGGGTCCACAATTGACTCCTTCAATGCGAAGAGATCTTTCGGGTTGTGAGAAGTTGAACGAGTTGTACAAACTTAAACGAAAGGAAATGGAAAAAGGCGGACCAAGCCGAGCTAGTGAAATGAAGGTAAAAGGCCGCAAGAAGAATGTGGTTGTTGCATCCCAAGAAAGTTCAAAAAGAAAAGTTGATAGTGGAGTCAAAATTAAAGACCCGGTTGTTCTATCCCAACAAGGTTCAACAACAAAAGCAGCTAGTAGTGTCTAAAGAAAAGCTGATGGTGCGGTTGGTATTAAGCAATTAGCGAGAAGCCGAGGTAATGATGTCAAAGGAAAAGCACCGATGGCCGAACCATCGCAAATCACCCCACAAAGAGTTGTTAGTGGTGAGAAAGAGACTATTTTTTTGGATGTAGGTCCGATGAAATCACCCCCTATAGATGAGGAAGGTAATTATATCCGACCTACTTACACGATATACAAAAATTACATGCATTTTTTACCACATTTTATTCATGAGTACGTCAAGTGCACCGACAATGTTGAGGGTGACGGAAATTGTGGTTACCATGTGTTCGTAGATCAACTTGGACCTTACTTATGCAAGGCAAAAGTGTGCTTGAACTACGTGGTTTCCCCGATTTCTACAAGCCAATGATGAGATTCGAAAGAAATGACACGGAGGCGGTGCTAAACGAGGAGTTCAAAGAATTTGAACGGCGTTTAATGGGCAACACTACATTAACAAGTGAATATTGGATGAGAATGTCAATATGTGGCTATCTACTCGCCAACTCATTCCATTGCGTTTTTCATTCCATCTCCTATGCACATAGTGTTACATACGCACCAACAAGACGTATTTTAACCGAAGAAGAATCACCAAAGATAGTCACCATGGGTTTTGTGAACATGAACTATTATGTCGGCCTCCAATTGAAAGATGGATGCCCATTACCTCCATTAAGGAAGGCAGACGGTGGTGATGGCGAAATACCATTGGGTTGGTGTCATAGGTTCGAGGAAATATTTCAAACGTGGGATACATTACAGATTTCGAGGGATGACCCTTGTCCACTAATGAGTTCCGATGAGGATGACTATGAGTAAATGTGATGTTAACCTATGTATTTTGAAGGTTAGTGATAATATGATAGCAATGTTTTTTGTAGGGTGGTGATTAAAATGATAATATGATAACAATGTGGTGTAAACCTATGTAGTTTGAACCACTCATTATAAATAAACAATCTAATTTTACTCTTTTTATGTGTTTACAATGATAATATGCTAAAAATGTGGTTATTTAGAGGTGCTTACGGCCAGGTTATACGCTAACACGACCTAGCCGTAATGACCCAAGTGAGCTTTTCGCAGAATTACGGCTGAAACACTAAGCCGTGAACAAGTTCCTAGCCGTTTTTCAGGGTACTGTCAGAATTACGGCTGAAACACCAAACCGTGAACAAGTATACAGCTAGGAATCCTACCCGTATTTATGGGAACTGACAGAATTACGGCTGGTAAATCTAGCCGTACATATCCTTTACGGCTGGAAATCCTGGCCGTAACTCTCCCTGGAATCTCAGTATCAGATTTTATTCAGTTACGGCCGAAACACCTAACCGTTAATCCAATAACGACTATAAATATTAGTCGTAACTCTCCCTGGAATGTCGGTACCAAATTTTACTTTGTTATACTTAAACAAGAATCTGATAAATTAATAATCAAAACATTAATATCCATTCATTCAAGCTAAATTAATATCCCATTAATTAAAACAAACAAAATCACCCAAATCCATAACCTAAAACATGCTAAAAGTAAGTATGTGTAATGAAAAGCTGGAATGACTTAAACAAGTACATAAAACAATCATCCACTACGACTAACAATCGAAGGAACATCCTCAGAAGATGATGAAGAACTTTCGGGAGTTTGGGAATCACTCATCCAATCATCCTCGTCGTTAGTATAGAGATCATCCATCGTTGGATTATGTAACTCCTGAAGCCTGAGAAGCAGTGTTCTTTGTTGGTCGCAATCCAAATATAAAATCACCTCAATGTTACGGATCAGTCCCCTGGAAATCCACTTAGATCTCTTGACCTATTTTCACATCATTCAATTAATAGTGGTACATAATTTGAGAAACGTATACAAAAAAAAGAATCATATACTTAGCCTACGTACCATCATCGTAGCAATATCACACATTGGTAGTTACTGAGATTCTTTCTCCTTTTTAGGGTTCCTAAAAATGATGAAAAACATATCAGAAGATAGGACCAATTCACACGGAGTCATACAATTACGGTTAGGAAATAACAGACAACCCATCCGTTCTACGAACTATCGGCTGGGAAAAGTGAGACTTCCTAACCGTAAACATAGTCTCGGCTAAGAAACATGCAGACGACCTAACCATAAACATAGTATCGGCTGGAAAATATAAATAACAGTTAGGAAAATTTAATTACGGTGAGTAAACTCCTAGCCGAAACACTTATCACTCAATTTTACTCTGCAAACACAGAACAACTTACGGCTGGGAAAGTCCCATCCGTAAAGATATTTCACGGTTGGGATATCAAATTTTCCTAACCGCATGAGACATTAACGACTAGGAGTTCTTGATGTACCAACCGTTAGGTATACATTACGGCCAGGACGATATGATATCCCAACCGTAAATGCTTCACAAAACATTTTTTAAAACCTTAACTAGTCACCTTAAGTATGCGTACCCGTACGCATATTGGCGAAAGTTTTTGAACCGAAAATTTCTGCTGAGTTTGGGAACTTTACAAACCCAAAAACTGGTTGCTTAAGTACGCATACCCGTACGCATACTTAAGCTGGTTACTTTATCAAATCGATCAAGACCATGAACTTAATTTAAATCATAAGGAATGCAATCTTTGCAAACCGTGGCTATAATGTTCATGATTGATTCAAGTGAATCAAACCGATTTGATTTCAATTGTGTTTTCTAAACAATTGAACAACTCTTAACTAGTTTCATTTGAGTCATTTGAACTAGTTATGGTTAAGATGAATAAGGTTGACATGAGAGTAATAATGTGGCTAACCTCGGTTAACTATTTGTGAACCAACATGGTGTACACGTTTAGGTACGGTTACATAAACCTAAATGAGGGTGCATTTCATTTGTGTGTAACAATCTAAGTTCGATCTAACGGTTGAAAGATATTAGCTTGGTTGAATCAAGTTTTTCATCTAACGGTGAATATTGAATGCTTTGTTACCAAGGTAACTTGGATTGCAAACCCAGATTTGAAAACTATATAAAGGAGAACTCTAGAAACTGGAAAACCTAATCCCCACACCTCCTGTGTGTTAATAGTTACATAACTAGAGTCGATTCTCCTTTAACCTTAGGTTTCTTCTCTAGACCCTGTAGGTTAACGAATTGAAGACTTCATTGGTATTGTGAAGCCAGACCCAACTATTATCTTTGTAGTTGTGTGATATGATCTTGCTGTTTTTATTGTGTTGAGTACAATTGAAATAATTGGCTCGAGATTTTATATCTCTGATAGGCAAGATAGAAAAGTAATCACAAACAAACTTCGTCTCATCGTTTGTGATTCCACAATAACTTGTTTCGCTAGTCGATTAAGTTTATTGTGAGGTGATTGATAATACTAGGTTGTTCTTCGGGAATGTAAGTCCGGTTTATCAATTGGTTCCTGTTCACCTTGATTTATCAAAAGACGGAACAAAAACTCTTGGGTATTTCTGTGGGAGACAGATTTATTCAATCTTATAGACTTTTCTGTGTGAGACAGATTTGTCTATCAAGTCTTCGATTTTGGGTCGTAGCAACTCTTAGTTGTGGGTGAGATCATCTAAGGGAATTAAGTGTGTAGTATCCTGTCGGGATCAGAGACGTAAGGAGCATAGCTGTACCTTGAATCAGTGTGAGATTGATTAGGGTTCAACTACAGTCCAGTCTGAAGTTAATTGGTAGTAGGCTAGTGTCTGTAGCGGCTTAATACAGTGTGGTGTTCAATCTGGACCAGGTCCCGGGGTTTTTCTGCATTTGCGGTTTCCTCGTTAACAAAATTCTGGTGTCTGTGTTATTTCTTTTCCGTATTATATTTTGTTATATAACTGAAATATCACAGGTTGTGCGTTAAGATCAATCAATTAGAATATCCAACCTTTGGTTGTTGATTTACATTGATTGACACTTGAACATTGGTCTTTGGTACCGTTCAAGTAACTCCTTTTATATTCAATCAGGCTCACAGATTTCTATTTGCTGATTGCGGATTGAATTAAGAGTTAGAGATATTATACTCTTTGATATACTTTAATCTAGATTGAGTCCGATTGTCTAGTTGATTCTCTAAAAAGTGTATTGGAGTAAGTCCTCTCAGATTGCCAAACGAATTATTGGATGTGGTTGTTAGACCCCCGCATTTTCACAACACGATACCGCTTCGAATCTATTTTTAATCTTAAGAGATTTAGGGCATCCGGGTTCGTCTGGGTATACAAGATTACGGGAAAATAACTCATTTCTTTTAGGAGCATCTCCTATCAAAGAAGAAGAAAAACATATCATATGGTCGGAGTTGATTCCGGATAATACCATCATTTTTCTCTACTACATAAACAAAAATTTGTTATTTTTACGGTTTATGGCTCTTTTTCTTTGCGATATACTTGTAATTAATATCTTTAATTGCATTAGGGTTTTAGTTATCTTGTATTTTGATGTTTTTTTTGTTCTTGTAAGCGATCATGTAATCAGTATTTTGATTTGAATGAACCGAAATATGTTGATTGACCAAAAAAAAAGATGAAAATAAATAATAATGCATTTTATTTTTTTCAAATTAGTGTGAAAATGTGAAATCCCCTTGTTCGCATGCGTTTTCTACTCTGTATCAGTCAATATCGAGTTGTATATGTACGTATCCGACAATACCGGTTGATACAATACCAATATGGTTAGAATCAACTGAAAAGAAACTGACAACGGGAGTACAAATAAATTAGAGGCACTTTAGATCAGTGTCAACATATACAAATACATATTAGCAGATACGATAACACAACATTCAATATGGAGAACCGTGGTTAAACTTCTACATAACTAACTCTCGAGTCGATCATAGCCCTCTTATTTGGAATTCGAAACATGGAATTAATGTTAAAAATCAGAGTACTATTTTTAAGGTCAAATATTGAATCAGAGTAGTGAACCAATTATACTACAACTTGTATAATTTTCATGCAGACAATTTAACAAACTCTTAAAGCACAAAGAAACTGGAGACAAGAGATTTGTTTCTACTACGACTTGTAGAATCATTAAATTTGATTGGTTAATAAGAAAAACATATCACCATTATATAGGTGAGCATCTGCACATATTTACAACCCACTAACAACATGAAAAATCAAATAAACACGATTAAAACAAACTAAATTACTGACCCATTACTCATTCCCACAAACACAGTTTAGTGCTTTGACTTCCTAACATAAATAAACAACTTGGTATAATTAAAGAACTAATGTAATACATGAGAATGAATAATTTGATTTCTACTAACATGGAAGTCTTGTTTGAGTTTAAACTTCTTCATCCTCCCTTAAAATCAAACTATCATAACTTTCAACTCCGATCATCTTATTTAACTTATAAAACGCCTCAGCTTTCAATGGCTTTGTCAATATATCTGTTAGAGCACTGCTCGGTCGAAATCACATGCGTTGTTATCTCAAGCATGTTTGTCAATGTTAGTGATCAAAACTATAAGTATTGATTTCTAGTCTACTATATCTAAGTCTCGAACTAGGATATAAAGCATAGTTGAGCTCAAGAACTCCATGGCGATCATCATACAAGACGAAGAACTACTCAAGGAACTGGTGGAACTTCATCGACTAAAAGGTATGTGGAGAATTGAACTTATCTATCACTCAAAAGTCTATTTACTTTATCTCCTATCTTGAGACAAAAGTCATTTTACTATATAGACTTTGATTATACACATTTGCTATTTCGGGCCGAGTTTATCTCGCCTATCTATTTCTCGAAATATGTGTTGGTAAGCTTTCGCTTTAGCCAAGTTCATCTTCACCTAGTGACGAAAGTCACGTTAAGTTTCAATCACTTGAAAATGGCTTTGACAAAAAATGGTTTGTGAATAACTACTATATAACGTCCTCTAAGAATGTTTCAATGATTGAAATGAGAGTTTAGATTATATAACCATTGTTTCATATAAGCATTGTGTGGAAACACATATATGTATAAGTCCTTATTCCTTGAACCAAAGTATGCGTACTTTGTTGATCAGGAAAACCGGAACAAGAGCTGTGAACTCAGTCCACGAACTGGCGGAGGTTCTCATCCCGAGAATATCTGCTGGAGTTTGTGAACTCCTTCCAGGAACTTAAGTCCGCGAACTAAGTACGCATACTTGAGTTGGTTATATCTAAAGACGATTATTTGTGAAATTATATTTATATTAACTAAGGAATGCAAATTACAAACCGTGGCTATAAAGTTCATGAATCGATTCGAGTGAATCAAATCATTTTTGCTTCGATTGTGTCTTGTTACATCTATAAGATCTAAGCAATTGAACAACTCTCTAACTAGTTCATTTGAGTCATTTGAACTAGTTATGGCGAAGAAGAATATGGTTGATATGAAAGTGCTCATATGGCTAACCATTTGGTCAACTATTGTTGAACCAACGAATGTACATGTTTGGGTACGGTTACACAAACCTAAAATCGTGCATTTCATTTGTGTGTAACAAGATAAGTTTTTGATCTAACGGTTGAAATATATTAGCTTGAATCTAATCAGGTTTTCATCTAACGGTAAATATTGAATGCTTTGTTACTAAGCTAACATTGATTGCAAACCCTGATTTGAAAGACTATATAAGGGAGAACTGTAGCAACTGGGAAACATAATCCCCACACCTCCTGTGTGATACTAGTTGTATTAACTAGAATCGATTCTCCTTTAACCCTAGGTTTCTTCGATACCCTGTAGGTTAACGACTTGAAGACTTCATTGGGATTGTGAAGCCAGGCCGATACTACTTTCTTGTAGTTGTGTGATCTGATGTTGTTGATTCTATCGTGTTGAGTGCAATCGTAACGATTGGCTTGAGATTGATATCTCCGATAGGCAAGATATAAAAGTAATCACAAATATCTTCGTTTCATCGTTTATGATTCCACAATATATTTTTTCGCCGCGTCGATTAAGATTATTGTGAGGTAATTGATAATACTGATTTGTTCTTCAGGAATATAAGTCTGGTTTATCAAAAGACGGAAAAAAACTCGTAGGTATTTCTGTGGGAGACTGATTTATCTATTACCGTGGACTTTTCTGTGTGATACAGATTTGTTTATTAAAGTCTTCGACTTTGGGAAGTAGCAACTCTTAGTTGTGAGTGAGATCATCTAAGGGAATCAAGTGCGTAGTATCCTGCTAATATCAGAGACGTAGGAGCATAATTGTACCTTGGATTAGTGTGAGGTTGATTGGGGTTCTACTACAGTCCAGACCGAAGTTAGTTTATAGTAGGCTAGTGTTTGTAGCGGCTTAATACAGTGTGTGTTCAATCTGGAATAGGTCCCGAGGTTTTTCTGCATTTGCGGTTTATTCGTTAAAAAAACTTCCGGGGTCTGTGTTATTTCTTTTCCGCATTATATTTTGTTATATAATTGAAAATCACAGGTTGTGCGTTTGAACCAATCAATTAGAATATCCAACCTTTGGTTGTTTATTTACATTGATCGATACTTGAAAATTGGTCTTTGGTACTGTTCAAGTGATTTCTCTTGTATTCAATTAGATTCACAGATTTCTATTTGCTTGAGTAATTATTGAATCGAGAAAGATAGAGATGTAACTATTTGATATACTTTATTAAGATTGAGTCTCGTTGATTCTCTTGAAAGTATATTAGAGTTAGTCCATACAGGTTGGTAAGCGAAATATTGGGTGAGGTTGTTGTACCCCCACTTTTTCAATATCAACAACTTGATCTTCAGACTTGCAAAACTTCACTTTAATTTCTCCATTTTTCACCAAGTCACAAATAAAATGTACCTTAATGTCGATGTGCTTGGCCCTCCCATAAAATACATGATTCTTAGTTAAAGCGATGGCTGACTTTTTATAAAAAAAAAATAGTTATTGGAGACTCTTGCATCTGATCTAACTCTTCAAGTAACCGTCGTAACCAAGTAGCTTGACAAGCATTAGAAGCAGCTGCAATATACTCTGCTTCGGCAGTAGAAAGAGCAACAACTTGTTGTTTATTTGACGACCAAGAAAACACACCTGAACCCATATGAAAAACGAATCCAGAAGTACTCTTCCTATCACTGGCATCACATGCCCAGTCACTATCTTTATAACCGACTAAACCATAATTATTAAAAGGTGAATAGAAAATTCCATGATTTTGTGTACCTTTGACATACCGCAAAATCCTTTTTGCTGCCTGCAAATGAACTTGACTAAGAATTCCCATGAACCTACTTATAATTCCAGTTCCATAAACAATATCAGGTCTTATAGAAGCCAAATAACGAAGATTACCTACTAAGATTCGATAATAAGAAGGATTAACAAGTTCACTAAATAGCAGACAAACAAAACCTTGTTTCAACTGGAGTCTTGATTGGGTTTAATGTCATATTTCCTTGGACTCAAATGTTAGAAATCAGAGTACTATTTCTAAGGATCAAAAAGTGAATCAAAGTAGTGAACTAATTATATTACAACTTGTATAATTTTCACATTAACAGTTTAACAAACATTTAAAGCACAAAGAAACTTGAAAAAGCGGGGGTCTAACAACCACACCCAATATTTCGTTCGGCAATCTGTATGGAATAACTCCAATATAATTCCAAGAGAATTAACTAGAAAGTCAGACTCAATCAAGAAAATTACCCAAGAGTTATATCTCAATTTCTCAATACAATCTGCAGTCGAACAGATAGAAATCTGTGAGTCTGATTGATATGAGAAATAACTTGAAAGGTACCAAAGACCAATGTTCAAGTGTCAATCAATTTCAATCAACAACCAAAAGTCGGATTTACCAATTGATTGAACTACACACAACCTATGATATTTCAATTATATAAACGAATATAATGCGGAAAAGAACATAGATACCAGAAGTTTTGTTAACGAGGAAACCGCAAATACATAAATACCCCGGGTAGTCCAGATTTGAACACCACACTGTATTAAGCCGCTACAGACACTATCCTACTACAAGTTAACTTCAGACTGGAATGTAGTTGAGCCCTAACCAAGTCTCACACCGATTAAGGTACAGTCGTGTTCCTTACACCTCTGAATCCCAGCAGGACTCTACGCACTTGATTCCCTTAGTTGATCTCACCCACAACTAAGAGTTGATACGACCCAAAGTTGAAGACTTTATAAACAAATCTTTCTGCCACAGAAGAGTCTATTCTGATAGATAAATCCGTCTCTCGCATAAATACCTACGAAGTTTTTTTTCTGTCTTTTGATAAATCAAGGTGAACAGGAACCAATTGATAATCTGGTCTTATATTCCCGAAGAACAGCCTAGAAATATCAATCACCTCACAATACCTTAACTATATGGTAGTAGAAAAAGTTATTGTGGAATCACAAAGCATGAGACGAAGAGATTTGTGATTACTTTTTATATCTTACCTATCAGAGATAAATCTCGAGCCAATCTTAGAGAGGATAATACTCAATACGATAGAACAAGTAAGATCAAAACACGCAACTACAGAGAAAATAGTTGGGTCTGGCATAAGAATCCCAATGAAGTCTTTAAGTCGTTAACCTATAACGGTTTTAGGAAAAACCTAGGTTAAAGGAGAATCGACTCTAATACGATTAGGTTTCCCAGTTGCTAGAGTTCTCCCTTATATAGTCTTCAAATCAGGGTTTGATAGCTTTGAAACAAAACAATCAATATTCACCGTTAGAATAAAACCTGATTTAAGATTCAAACCAAGTTTGCTTAAAACCAAAGCAATATCTCTCCACCGTTGGATGGTCTTAGCTTGTTACACACAAATGAAATATACCTTCATTTAGATATAGGTAATCGTACCTAAACGTGTATATTGAGTTGGCTCAACAATAGTTACTCGGAGTTAGCCATATGAACACTTTTGTATTAACCACATTCATCTAACACTTCTAGATCAAATGATAATCAAATGAATCTAATTGTGTTACTCATAGAGTTTTTTAATTGTTTATGTTCTCATAGAAGTATACAAGACACAATTGAAACAAAATCGGATTGATTCAAGAGAATCAATTCATGAACATTAAGCTATGGTTTGCAAAGATTGCATTCCTTAATTTATATAAGTATTTGTTCATGAGTATGCAATCGTACTTAACCGATTTTAGAACTTAAACCAACTTAGTTTGCAAACGGTTACGCAAACTTAAGTTCTGAACTTTGGTCTTGTCCAACAGTTCGCAAACCAGTATGCATACTGTCGTCCCGGACCTAACTCAGGTAGAACCGTTCACATACTGGTATCCAAACTTGGTTTCCGGACCTGAGTCATACCACAACAGTTTGCATACTGGTATACATATTGTGTTATATCCAGACAATGGTTAATTGTTCTAAACTCCCATTTTAATCATTGAAACATCTTTAGAAGACGACAATAACTGTCTCACACAAACTATTAGCTTATAAGTAATTTTCAAGTGATCGAATGATCAATACGAAACATTCCGAGTCTGCATCATATGACTGTCTCACACAAATCATGTAAGATGTTTCAAGGCAATTTTCACATGATCATCTTTTGACTTATTATTTAGTTTCCAACAAATAAATTATTTCCAACTAAACTCGTCAAGAATAATTATGAATGTAGCTAAAGCAAAAATCTTCCAACACATATTTCGAGAAAGATATAAGCGAGTTAAACTCGACTCGAAATATCAAATGTGTATAATGTAAAAGTCTATATAGCTATACGACTTAGTCTCAATAGGAGATAAAATATAATAGACTTCTGAGTGATATATAAGTTTTAGTCTCCACATACCTTTTGTTGATGAAGTTCTTCAAAGCTCTCCTCAGTAGATCTTCGTCTTCAATCGATGAATGTCGTGAATTCTAAAGCTCAACTACACATTATATCCTAATCCGAGACATAGCTATAAGTAGACTAGAAATCAAGACTTATAGTTTTGATCCCCTAAACTTGACAAATAAGCTTGAGATAGCAACTCTTGCAAGTTCGACCGAGCAGTGCTGTAACAAAACTGGTGACAAGAGATTTGTTTCAACTACAACTTGTAGAATCACTGAATTCAATTGATTAATAAGAAAAACATATCACCATTATATAGGTGAGCATATGCACATGTTTACAATCCACTAATAACATGAACAATCAAATAAACACGATTAAAACAAACTAACTTACTGACCCATTACTCATTCCCACAGACACAGTTTAGTGGTTTGACCCCCTAACAGATATAAACAACTTTCTACGATTAAGGAACTAATATAATACGTGAAAAGGAATAATTCAATTACTATTAACCTGGAAGTCCTGTTTGAGTTTAAGCTTCTTCGATTAATAGTTTCCTATATAAGGTGATCCCTTATGCATATATTACCAATCGCTTCCACAAGCAATTGTGCAACACATTTATATTTTGGTGATGTCCTTATTGAATATATTATATTGCTTGTGGTTAGTTCTAACAATGTAATGAATTAACAAACTACCTAAAATTAACTAGTTAATTTTTTATCCAATGATCAGTTGGGATCCCCTTTTATAATGAAACTTCGCACAGAGAAAGAAACCTTGGACAAAAATATACTTCTTCGTTAATAATCAGTATAAAACTATGGAATTCTTCCAGGAAAAAAACAACAATTCATCTTCTACCGATGTTGATGTATTGTTACCATTTGGAAGTTTAATGAATGTTATTGTTTGTTTTCCTGGAAATTTTTCCACGACAATTTAGGGTTAATATTTTAATTTTTTTCATGTTTTTTTCCAAATGGTTTATAGAATAACACCAAGATAATCAAATAATGGTTAAAGAGAAAACGACAATCATAAAGGATACATTTCACGAGGTGTTTTTTCCATTTAAAATTTGAAATTATTCGTTTTTTGTAATCTTAGACTTTTCAATATTCATTCACAACAAAAACAAAACCATCAACAATATCCAGATTTATATCATAATTGATCCATACGATATTGCTAATTTTCCTTCTCTTTTCTATTTCCATGGAGTATTTTGTTAATGAACCAGTACTTAATAGGATTCAGGTTATTGACAACATTTGAGTTTGGTTTGCTAACATATAAAGAAGTAATTATCGTAATGCTCGTATTGGTGTTTCATTATCAGTAAGTGGTTATTATTTTGCTACAAGGCCTCAAGATTTAAGAGGGAGTTACGTGAACAATGAATATGGGATGTACTAAGAAGATCCTTTAAATTCCTTTTTTCAGTTCTATTATATATATGAATTATGATAATGATTCTCATCAGTCTAAAATGTGTTATAATATTATTGTACCTACTCAAAAATTTTACCCTGAAGACAGTATAAAGTCTTAGATGAGACAATTTTCGAATGATGTAAATGATTTTGGGAGGAATCACCAGTTGAATAGTTACTGGTAGTAATAATGGTTTTTATAAAAATATTATACCGAAAATTGATGTTAATGTACAATTAGTTAACGTTTCTCTAAATGCTTTTAAGTATAAGAGAAACAAGAGAATTTACACAAGTCAAAGTCGCCTCTACTAAGAAACACAATCTTCCTTATTCCTTATGGACTTACAAACTCTGACAATAGTTTTTCAAATGAAGACCAATGGCGATTCATCCACTTTTTATTTGTATAGGGCCTTACAATCATAACAAACCTCCTTGGATAGTGGAATGTAAGAAAACAACGTTGAAAAACTTCCTAAAACGATCCAAGCGAACCTACAATGATTTAAAAGTTCCATTGTTACAATGGGTGGAAAAAATCAGGTCATTCTACACCGAGCTTGATGAAAAACAGTAAATATGGAAAACATGATATTACCTTCGTTTTAAAAATCTCAAACAAGGCATTACCTTTGTATTATCTCATGTTAAAAGAAAAGTTTTTTATAATGTTGAAAGTTAACATGGAAAAAAAGGTATTACCTTTGTTTTATTCTTGTTGATTTTCATTTCTTTTTATTTTCTTCGGATTCGCCTTTCGCGGAGGTTTTGTGGGATTAAAATGTTTTGAAACTTCAAATTGTCGCTTAATTAGACATTTTTGATTGAAATTTTTTAAGGAGAAGATGGAGAAAGGAATTCCGAAGTGGGGTTAAATGTTTGACGAGTTTCAAGTATTATAGATTTATACCTATTTTCTTTATGTACCATTTAAAATGATACCAACAAAGAAAAGTGTTATAAAAATGTTACTATGATTACTATACCAACAATCTAGAAGTTCATAACTCCTTTTTGAATGCTTCAAGTTTTTATTTTAGTAGGAGAATTTATAAACGAAAATAAAACATAGATCAATTTGGTTAAACCGTTAAACTTCGCGGTCATGAGATGGTTATTTTGTTATTAGTTTTTTACACTCGGATTGGTGATGAATCATATTATCATCATTTACACGAGATATTAATTTTATAATAAACATTATGTTGTATCAGAAATGCATGTATAGGAACACATGTACGTTATAGATGATAGATCTATATATAACTATTCCAATAATTTAATTGATAATATCCATAATTTGTTGGAGTATTTATAACTTCGATAAATGCTTTTAAAGACTTATAACTATTTTGGTACCAAAACAAAAAAAGTGTTCCAATAAAGTTATGATGAAAAAGGAGAATTTACCATTAAAGTAAAACCTCAGTTTGATTTAATCAAAAAATAAAATGTTTTATGAAGGAGCTACAAATATATTAACGAAAATGAACTATACGTGCCCATATAAAACATACATATTTTTTTCTTCAAAATAGTTAACAACAAAATCTGGAAAAATCGAATAATGGTGGGCCTCTAAAAGGGTATAGAAATTATGCGATGAAACGGGGGCCTACAGTAATACCGCAAGTGCACGGTCGTCGGTTGTAGCTCGTGCAAGTACGGGTCGATCCACGGAGATCGGGTGTGTTTTGGAAGTGTTTTAGCTATTTGGGTTCCTAAATTGCTATTGGGCTTTGAAGCCTTTTGGCTTAAATTGGGCTTTGAGTACTAATGGGTTTGTTCACAATAAAATGAACTGAGCTTGGGCTCAATTTAACCCTAACAGTGAAATGGTCTTTCACAGTAATTGGGCTTTGGGCTTCTGGAATGAAATGTATTGGGCTTGGCTATTGAACTAGGCCTTTGGGTTAAACAACTGGGCTTTGGTTAAGCCTGAATTGGATTGGGCTCAGCTTTTGAAATGAGCTGAGCTTTGGGCTCAGTTAGATGGGCCTTTGCTTGGCTGCAGGAAGCAGCAGCAACAACAGCAGCAGCAGCACAAGTGCTGCATAGCAGCAGCAGCAGCTTGGCAGAGGAAGAGAGCAATGCAGCAAGGGTTGCAGCAGCAGCTGCAGCAGCAGCAAGAGTAAGGAAAAGGAAGGCAGCAGCACAAGTGCTGCACAGCAGGTAGTAGCAGCAGGAGCAAGAGCTGCAAGGGAAGTGAAGGCAGCAGGAACTGCAGAAAGGCAGCAGCAGCAGCTGCAAGGGAAGGAAAGGCAATGCAGCAAGGGTTGCAAAGATAATGCAATAAAGAAGATGGCTAACAAAATAAACAAAAGGAAACACAAACAGGGCAACACATGGCAAAAGCAAAGAACAAAACAAGATGAACCAAGGCCTAAGGCCAAGGGCAGGGATGTGGTGAAGCTAACAAAGCAAGGCTAAGCTAAGGCAAGATTACAGGAGGTATACTAAAAGAATGGGAAGAGAATTAGCTTGCTCATTGTCACTAGTGAGCACTAATTTCTCCCAATGCTCAATCAACAGTGCAACCTAAGCATACACAAGGAATGGCAAGAAAATCAGCTTGCTATGAGCACTGATTTCTTCCATTGCACAATTAGTTCATTGCTTCAAATGTATCTAGCCTAGCATTCCATCAATTGTGACAGCAAATTAAACACAACATTACACAAACATTACATGGCAGTGAATTAATCATTAACAGTGAGCATTTAAACTAACATGACAAATTAACAGTGAACTAACATGACAACAACAGTGAACAACATGGTGAACTAACAGTGAGCATTTACAGGAATATCACACATTGAACTAGTCCAAGAACAAGAACAAGTGCAATTTAAAATTAACAGTGCAATTAACAGGAACAATTAACATTAACAGGAACAATTAACAGTGCAATTAACATTGGAATTAACCTAACCCAAATTGGGTGGAAACTTGGCTAGTCCAAGAACAAGTTTTAACATCCTACATCACTTCCCTTTTATACCCAAATTATCAAATTAGGGTTTTGTAAATTAATAAAAATTAACCTACACACTGACCAAAATAGCTTCAACCCATACTTGTACGATGCTTTCTCTGCTTTCCATGTCGCTCCAAGTGAAACCCTAGCTCGAGATTTCTTATCAACTCCATACCTAGGATGCAAAGATATGAGTTTGATAAGAACTCTAGGCTAGGGGGAAAGGACTGATGGGTATGGGTTTCTGTGGTGTTGGGAAGGAGCTCGAGACGAACTGGGATGGTCGGGGAAGATGGTGGCAGGGTAGAGCAGGTGGTGGTGGTTCTGGAAATGGTCGGGTGGAGAAGATGAGATCGATGTTTTGGGAAGAAGGGAGTGTTTGGGTGGTAGTATAGGGTTTGGTCACTATGGTGTGTAGCGGGATCATCTGGTTCGATGTTTGGCGAGCTGATCCGTGGGATGTGACGATGGTAGGTGGATCCAACGATGAGATGGGAGGCTGTGGGTAGCGACCGTCGGATGGAGGAATGCAACGAAAAGGACGGCCCAAGATGGAGATGGGCGTTGCGATGTAAAGCGGAAGCTTCGGAGTTTGATGTGCGATGATGGAGCGACCGTAGGATGCTGAAATGCTTCGATCTGACGGCTGAAATCCGATACGGGCTTGGATAGTGGAAATGGGTTTGAGAAAGGGCTTTGAGCCTTGGGTATGCCAAGCCCATATCTTTTTTAAGGATAATTCTTCTTCTTCAAGCCCATTCCTAGCCTCTTGGTCTTATGCACAACGTTCTTCGCGGCTTCCTTGCGTAACTCCTCCCGGCTTTTCACTACTTTTCTGCTCTATTCCGCTCCGCAATTCATCCAGACTTTATTTATTACCTAAAAATGCAAAATTAAGTAAGAAAAAATATTTATTCTTGAAAACAATGAAAATACAGAATATGGGATAAAATGTAGAATTAATGCACAAAAGATGAGTTAAATGCCAACAAAAAGGGATAAATATATACACTATTTGGCACTCATCAAATACCCCCAAACCTGAATTTTACTTGTCCTCAAGTAAAAACAAACTAAGGAAATCCTACCTATACCACTGTCGCTGGTCTCTCGAATGCATTTAGCGTATGCACTAAGCCTTTTAAACCACTAAGTGTCCCTAGTGGACGAGTTGAAGTCTCGTGAAGGTTTACCATAGGTGTGCCTACAAAACCTAAGGACAAAATATAAGCTCATATTCCATCAAATGTGACATGTGCAAAACAGTTTAAGCTCACAGCAAAATGGAGATGTCAATCTAGCTATCGAAGGCACAATCCTAGCACTGATAACAAAAAAAGACATGTGATAAGAGTGTAAAGTGTATCTACACATGTGTAAAGAAAGATCTAAAGTTATGACTACTAATCACCAAGAGATAGTTTCTCAGGCTAAGAACCAAGGTCGAAATCTAGCTAGTTGTCCGGGCTTTACGAGAATTGTGAATGAGTTGGAGGTATTTCACAATTGCTCGCGTTGTACATCAATGGCATACACCCTCCTTGCTTATTACAATGAAACAACAAAAGATGACTATTTACATGACTCTTATTTACATTGACTATTCTCTTTTTATTTTTGGAACAAAGATGATGGAATTGATAAATACTTGATTTTTTTTTTTTTTTTTTTTTTTTTCTGAATATATACATCTTTTTTTTTTTTTTTTTTTTTTTTTTGCGCAAATGATACTGATTTTTACATAAGGTAGCACTTTTGATACATAACAAAAAGAAACAAAAAATTACATGACACTTTGCAAGAGGTAGCCCTTTTTGATGCACCCAGTTAAATTCGATGGTTGTTTTTCTTAATGTAACCTCCACCTTCTATCCCAACCAACCAAAGAACAAGCTAGTCAAGTTTCGTTCAGTATTCTAAAGTGATTGGCAATCGTAACTTCCTATCAAACACCTTGAAGATCGAGGCCATACATGTATTGGTAGATCGTGCGCGTGCAAATTTCTTATCACTATGTGAATTGTGCTAGAATCAGGGTGCCTAAATATCTAGACTAAGACTCCTAATAAAAATACATATTTGCACAAGAGTCAACATTTCAAGGTAAATGAGCTCCATTTTTATGTTTTTTCATTTTTTTAATTTTTTTGAATTTTGATTTTTCAATTTTTTTGGAATTTTTCAATTTTTTCAAAAAGAAGAAGGAGTTCGTTTTCAATTATAGCATATTATCGTGGCATCTACTCTATACCCCCAAACCTAAACTAAACATTGTCCTCAATGTTTCAAAATATTAAAATGCATCATATGGAAAGGGACATGCTGAGTAGAGTAAAAGGAGAGAGAATACCCGATTTCGGCGAAAGCAGAATTAAAACTCCGTTATTCAAGGCAAAAATCCAACATATTTCAGCCGAGATCATATTGGATTAGCAAAATATATACAAAAGGAACAAAAGGTTTTTTTAAGAAATTTTATCTACTGGATTATATACAAAAAAATTCACCATACACCAAAAGTCTAAAGAGTTGAGGATCAACCCAAAAGACAAAGTGTAGACATTTCAACAGCTTCACACATATATAACAGGAAAGAAACGCAAGTGAAACTGTGAAACAAAATGAGCTACCCCCAAACCTGGATTTTACAGAAGATATAGTTTTGAAAACAAAATCGCGCAGTTTCGGGGGTTCATCATGCAAAAGGTCTAGCTCGAAATGAACTGTGCTAGGGACGGGCAAACATGCAATTTCCAACTGTGGTTCTTCAAATGTATTATATTTGGAAGCAAAATAGTCCAAAAGGACTTGGGAAGCACACAGTTCCAAACCTAGGTTGGGCATTCTCAGAAAAATTGGTTTTACAATGTTGGTACAGACCAAATCTAGGTTGGGTGGAAGGCCAACAGATTGTGATTCATGTAGGAGGATACGCACATCATTATTAATCAAATCAACATCTCCTAAGTCTTCTACAAGTGTCACAACATGCTCACAATCATCAAACAAATTGGCAAGATCACAATCAGAGTCATCAACATCATTAACAGATTCATTCTCATGCATTGGCAAATCAGGAGAAATATCACAATGTGATCTAGGTAGAGAATCAGACACATCAAATATATTTTCATGCATATTAGTGTCTACAGAAGATTCAACTATTCCTATGTCATGTTCATCTTCACAGAATAATTATACGAATCCCATGTCAATATCAAAGTCATATGAATTACAATGAGTATTAGAAAAAACAACATTCATGAAGGTCGAGGGCGAGAAGCCATATGTTATTGAACCAACAGGTTCCACAATATTTTCATGTTCTTCTAACACATCATCATAATCATCATAATCATCATCATGGTAGCATGCATATTGGTCCTCATTAAAAGTGGTGGTGTCATTAGTCGATTCATGTTCCTCTAAATTAGGTTCATATTCAACATCATTTACATGGATGGGACTAGACACTTCATTAGGGACAACATACATTTCCTCATGAATTTCCTCCTTTTGTAGGTGAAGCAAAATCTGATCTAAATATGCCTGAATTCGTGATGTAGATCTATCGAAGTTTTGCTCACTAAGTCTGAAAGCTTCTGTGGTGGAGTCTAAATTCATGGGAGTACAAAATTCTTCATGTTCAAATTGTGGTGATTGGTACATGTGTGCATGGTCATTAGGGTTTATAAAAGATTGATCGCAACCCTCAAAGGATTGATTATGTTCCCAATGACTACCATTCTCACAATTTATGGGCATTTCATACCTTGGATTTTCTCTAGATTGCCTAAAATTATGCAAAATATGACAATTCTCAACAGGGTGGTCTAAACTACCACATGCGGGACATGCATAGATTTTAGGTTGCCTGAGAAAATTAGATGTGACAGATTCCTCATGTGATTGCATTTCTAAAGCTGTGATTCGAGCTTCTATTTGATCCATAAGTGATGATTGTGTGAGTGAGGCACTAGCAAAATGTTCATTTTCACGTTGCGATGAATGATGCATGTATGAATAGGCATTAGGGTTCATGTATTGCGGCTCGGGACTTTGAAAATGTCCATAATAATTCCTATGACTATTGACATCATGGTCCGTGGAAGGTTCATAACGTGGAATATGCCCATAAGCAAGTTCTCTAAGAGTTTTATTTCCATCCCCAGAAGCAGACCAATATCCAGACATGATTGGCTCAAAAGCTAAGTAACTATGTTACAAAGCTCAGAATTTGGTTTTTAAAGGGTTTGGATTTTTGGGAAAAATTTGGTTTTGGTGGGAGACAATTTTTTTGGCAAGTTTGGTTTTAATGGGATAATTTAGAAAAAATTTGGTTGTTAAAATGGGAGCAAGTAAAATTTGGTTTTTGAATGGGAGAAAAGAAAAATTTTGGTGCTTTTTTTTTTTTTTTTTTTTTTAAAAAAAAAAATAAAATTTGGTTTTTTTGAAATGGGAGCAAGCCCACTGTGCAAACCTCTAATGAAATGGAAGGAAGGCTGCGGCCCACAATCGGTTATCAGCTGGGTTTAAACCCAGAATCCAAATACAAGTCCAATGGAAAAATTTAAACAAGCCCACACAAAATAATACAAGCCCACCCACAATTAACAACAAGCCCAAAATAAATTATTACAAACCCAAAAAGAAAAATAAAAAGCCCAAAAAATTGGGTTAATTATTACAAGCCCACAATTAAAAAATTTGGAAGCCCACAGGTTGGGTTCTCTCAATGAATGGGTTTAGGCTTACCTTTTTAGCACAGCCCAGCTGCTCTGATATTGTTGCAAAAACCCAGTTGGGTTTTGGTTCTTTTCCTTGGTGGCGTCCCAGCAGAGGAAAAACAGGTTCAGAACAGCAGGTCCAACAGCAAATGAAGTGAAGCAGATGCAGATGCAAATGCTATGCAATGAAATGCAAAAATAGCTAAGAAAAACACAGATAAAACACAGCACCAATCCCCGGCAGCGGCGCCAAAAACTTGGTGGGCCTCTAAAAGGGTATAGAAATTATGCGATGAAACGGGGGCCTACAGTAATACCGCAAGTGCACGGTCGTCGGTTGTAGCTCGTGCAAGTACGGGTCGATCCACGGAGATCGGGTGTGTTTTGGAAGTGTTTTAGCTATTTGGGTTCCTAAATTGCTATTGGGCTTTGAAGCCTTTTGGCTTAAATTGGGCTTTGAGTACTAATGGGTTTGTTCACAATAAAATGAACTGAGCTTGGGCTCAATTTCACCCTAACAGTGAAATGGTCTTTCACAGTAATTGGGCTTTGGGCTTCTGGAATGAAATGTATTGGGCTTGGCTATTGAACTAGGCCTTTGGGTTAAACAACTGGGCTTTGGTTAAGCCTGAATTGGATTGGGCTCAGCTTTTGAAATGAGCTGAGCTTTGGGCTCAGTTAGATGGGCCTTTGCTTGGCTGCAGGAAGCAGCACAACAGCAGCAGCAGCACAAGTGCTGCAAGCAGCAGCAGCAGCTTGGCAGAGGAAGAGAGCAATGCAGCAAGGGTTGCAGCAGCAGCTGCAGCAGCAGCAAGAGTAAGGAAAAGGAAGGCGCAGCACAAGTGCTGCACAGCAGGTAGTAGCAGCAGGAGCAAGAGCTGCAAGGGAAGTGAAGGCAGCAGGAACTGCAGAAAGGCAGCAGCAGCATCTGCAAGGGAAGGAAAGGCAATGCAGCAAGGGTTGCAAAGATAATGCAATAAAGAAGATGGCTAACAAAATAAACAAAGGAAACACAAACAGGGCAACACATGGAAAAAGCAAAGAACAAAACAAGATGAACCAAGGCCTAAGGCCAAGGGCAGGGATGTGGTGAAGCTAACAAAGCAAGGCTAAGCTAAGGCAAGATTACAGGAGGTATACTAAAAGAATGGGAAGAGAATTAGCTTGCTCATTGTCACTAGTGAGCACTAATTTCTCCCAATGCTCAATCAACAGTGCAACCTAAGCATACACAAGGAATGGCAAGAAATCAGCTTGCTATGAGCACTGATTTCTTCCATTGCACAATTAGTTCATTGCTTCAAATGTATCTAGCCTAGCATTCCATCAATTGTGACAGCAAATTAAACACAACATTACACAAACATTACATGGCAGTGAATTAATCATTAACAGTGAGCATTTAAACTAACATGACAAATTAACAGTGAACTAACATGACAACAACAGTGAACAACATGGTGAACTAACAGTGAGCATTTACAGGAATATCACACATTGAACTAGTCCAAGAACAAGAACAAGTGCATTTAAAATTAACAGTGCAATTAACAGGAACAATTAACATTAACAGGAACAATTAACAGTGCAATTAACATTGGAATTAACCTAACCCAATTGGGTGGAAACTTGGCTAGTCCAAGAACAAGTTTTAACATCCTACATCACTTCCCTTTATACCCAAATTATCAAATTAGGGTTTTGTAAATTAATAAAAAATTAACCTACACACTGACCAAAATAGCTCAACCCATACTTGTACGATGCTTTCGCTGCTTTCCATGTCGCTCCAAGTGAAACCCTAGCTCGAGATTTCTTATCAACTCCATACCTAGGATGCAAAGATATGAGTTTGATAAGAACTCTAGGCTAGGGGAAAGGACTGATGGTATGGGTTTCTGTGGTGTTGGGAAGGAGCTCGAGACGAACTGGGATGGTCGGGGAAGATGGTGGCAGGGTAGAGCAGGTGGTGGTGGTTCTGGAAATGGTCGGGTGGAGAAGATGAGATCGATGTTTTGGGAAGAAGGGAGTGTTTGGGTGGTAGTATAGGGTTTGGTCACTATGGTGTGTAGCGGGAGCATCTGGTTCGATGTTTGGCGAGCTGATCCGTGGGATGTGACGATGGTAGGTGGATCCAACGATGAGATGGGAGGCTGTGGGTAGCGACCGTCGGATGGAGGAATGCAACGAAAAGGACGGCCCAAGATGGAGATGGGCGTTGCGATGTAAAGCGGGAGCTTCGGAGTTTGATGTGCGATGATGGAGCGACCGTAGGATGCTGAAATGCTTCGATCTGACGGCTGAAATCCGATACGGGCTTGGATAGTGGAAATGGGTTTGAGAAAGGGCTTTGAGCCTTGGGTATGCCAAGCCCATATCTTTTTTAAGGATAATTCTTCTTCTTCAAGCCCATTCCTAGCCTCTTGGTCTTATGCACAACGTTCTTCGCGGCTTCCTTGCGTAACTCCTCCCGGCTTTTCACTACTTTTCTGCTCTATTCCGCTCCGCAATTCATCCAGATTTTATTTATTACCTAAAAATGCAAAATTAAGTAAGAAAAAATATTTATTCTTGAAAACAATGAAAATACAGAATATGGGATAAAATGTAGAATTAATGCACAAAAGATGAGTTAAATGCCAACAAAAAGGGATAAATATATACACTATTTGGCACTCATCAAATAATAAAAAATAGTACTAACTTGTCTCAAAAACGGAGAGTATGATGGACTCGTAGACGTAGATAATAAGATGTCAGCAACACCATCGGCGGGACGACCTTGTTAGTTAATTCTCATCATCTCAGGAACTAATAGTATCTCGTGATCTGGGTTATATGCCTACCCAGAGATTAGCTACCAAAGTAAAATTTATCCAAACTTTTTTCGTTTTCCTTTCTTTGGACGAAAGTTATTTCCAATATCTTAGTATGTTTTATTACACAGATCAAGGAATTTTTTTTTTTAAAATAAGATGCATAGAACAAAAGAAATAGATCCTAACATATCAGGGGGTAGGCTCTCCCCAAAAGATCCTCTTTTAAGATGTTACATATATACTATCCAGAATGTTATACCAATCGATTTGTTAGTTAAAATATCGTTTCCTACCTACTTGACCAAAAACTCAGTTACATAGTTAGCTTCCCTATAGTTATGGATAATTATAAAAGATTTAAAGAAAATTTGTTGTTCCTATACGTCAAGAATTAAATACTTCATGTGCCAAATGGCAGTGTCCATACCTTGGCAACATTATAGAGTAAGTTGATAATCACACTCTACTTTAAAATGTTGTATTCTTATTTTTCTAGCCCATAGAAGAACTTGTCGGATTGCATAAACTTTTGCAACGTTATTGAAGTTTTATGAACATGCTCATCATATGTAACCACAAATCGCCCATCTTAATCTTTAAGAGCCCTTTCCATACCCTTAATGTTTCAAATAACGAAAAGTAGTATCAATATTAAGCTTGAAATGAAAACATTGCGGTGACTCCTAATGTAATATGTTGTTTGTTGACGTTTCACCATGATAAGTGTATTTTAGTGTTCATTCCATACTTGATTAGATATAAATCTTGCATGTTATCTTGCTATTACTCTTGTTTTTCTTTATTTCTATTAGGTGAATCATATCAAGAAGAGTGAAAATGGATACACAAGAGGTCGGAAATAGAGTACTCCAAGTATCTAATTGTCCAAGTCAAAGAGAAATGGAAGAAGTGCGATGAAATTGATGCTCAAAAAACATGAGAAAAGTCAATCACCAAGATCAACTCACTAAAATCCAGCAGTTCTTAATACCATTTTTAAGAGAAATAAAATACGAAGTGAACGGCAAAAGAATGAGGTCACGGCAAGAAGTTAAATGGCATCTGGTTCAATGTACACTATCTTGTCTAGTTCAATCAATGGTAGGATTAAAAAGCACTTGATCGACCAATCCCCCTCTTGGCGTCAACCGGAGTTCCCTTCCATGACGAGTCCCCGAGTTTGGACGAAGAAGTTACGGGAAAAACAATCGAGACAAAAAAATGGCGATCTACAACACAAGAATCGGCGACTGGACCACTATTTCGGGCGGAAAATGTGTATTTTTGACCCTTAAGTAAGCACACTTTATAGTAATTCGATTGTGCCGACCAGAGCAAGTTTTGGGGAAAAGAGTTGAGTTATTTTTATCCCTAGATCCGGCATTGCTCGTTGAGAATTATCTATGCCGATCGAGACAAAGTTATCGGGTCTCTTTTGACATATTTTGACTTCCAAATCAAATAAACTTGGTCCCAGATGGATTATAAGACCTAGATCTCATGAATACTACATAAGAGGACTTCCACAATAATTATAATACATCTTTTACATTACTTTGCAAGCTTGGAGAGGATAAAAAACACAACCGAGCAAAAGCTAGGGTTTCAGACCGGCTCTCATCAATCGTAACGATATCTCTTCACTTTTCTTATATGTATAACATGGATTTTACTACCTCCAGGAGTATCTAAAAACCCAAGTGTTGATGGTGGTTTTTAGTTCATGGCTAAAATTGTAAAACCAGTATTTAATGCGCCGTCATTCTGCAAAGAAGATTGAGCCATTTAAAAGTGATGAGTGCCCAAGCCTCTTTACTTACATATGTATTGAGCAATTCAACATATTTATATAAAATTTATTCAGAATGGTGCATGTATCAACAACCCCAAATATTCTGTAAATTTATGAGTATTTATTCTATGCCATGTTCCCCAGTTGAACTCTTAATACTGACATGACATGACGATTAATGCTCGCTCCCAGCCGAGTAGCATGAATCTCCCGAAGTTTCAGGATTAAGATGCGTGTGGAAGTACTCAATCAGAGGCATGCAAAGTTATGATGCCCTTTGATATTAAATTGGGGATTTTTTGTACAAGTATGCAAAATTCACCCAAAATTGATTGATTTTGCGGCAACCCGCAAAATTCAGTTATTTAACCTAATTTATCAATTTGCAAAAAATTAGGTTTTTGCGCCCTGTGCAATATCTCGAACCCTATTGGTCGAGACCAAACAAAGGTAGGCTAGGAAATTAATCCGCCATGGACTAGTAGGAGGAAAATCCTACCAAAAATCAGAAAGCAAGAAATAAAAGAGGAGCTGCGGCAAATAGGAGCAACAACAAGAGGAGGCGTGGCCGCAACACATGGCTAGCCAGTTCGCCCTAGCAAGCACCACCTATAACCGGATGGCCATGCTCCATGTTTCCCTTGCCGTCCCCCTTTTCTTGTTGACCAATCAGGTCGCCCTAAATGCGCCACATGCGTTCAGAATGAGGCCGACCCCATGATGCTTGCCGGGCACCTTTCCATCGACCAATCAGGTCGTTCTAAATGTGCCACATGCATTTAGAATGAGGCCGTCCCCATGCTGCTTGACGGCCCCCATTTCCATCGACAAATTAGGTCGCTCTAAATGCGCCACATGCATTTATAATGAGGCCGACCCCATGCTTCTTGTCGGCCCTCTTTCCATCGACCAATCAGGTCGCTCTAAATGCGCCGCACACACTTAGAATGAGGTCGGCCCCATGCTGCTTGCCGACCCCCTTTCCATCGACCAATCAGGTCGCTCTAAATGCGCCACATGCATTTAGAATGAGGCTGGCCCCATGATGCTTGTCGGACCCCTTTTCCATCGACCAATCAGGTCACTCTAAATGCGCCACATACATTTAGAATGAGGCTTTCCCCATGCTGCTTGTCGGCCCCCTTTTCCATCGACCAATCAGGTCGCTCTAAATGTGCCACATGCATTTATAATGAGGTCGCCCTCTTTCCATCGACCAGTCAGGTCGCTCTAAATGCGCCACGCACACTTAAAATGAGGCCGGCCCCATGCTGCTTGCCGTCCCCCTTTTATCGACCAATCAGGTCGCTCTTGTTAGAGCATTGGTCGGTCGAACTCGCATGCGTTTCTATCTCAAGCATGTGTTGTCAATGTTAGTGATCAAAACTATAAGCCTTGATTTCTAGTCTATTATAGCTAAGTCTCGGACTAGGATAGAAAGTGTAGTTGAGCTCAAGGACTTCATGGTAATTCATCATACAAGTAGAAGAACTACTCAAGGAACCGGTGGAACTTCTCGACAAAAAGGTATGTGAAGACTTGAACTTATCCATCACTCAAAAGTCTATCTACTCTATCTCCTAGTCTTTGAGACAACAAGTCATATGCTATAATATAGACTTAGATTATACACATTTGGTATTTCGAGCCGAGTATACCTCGCCTATCTATATCTCGAAATGTGTGTTGGTAAGCTTTTCGCTTCGATCAAGTTTATCTTTACCATGCGACGAAAGTCATGATATGTTTCAATCATCTTGAAAATTTCTTTAACGAGAAATGGTGTAACAACTATATAACGTCCTCTAAGAATGTTTCAACGATTGAAATGAGAGTTTAGATTACATAAACAATGGTGGACATAAGCATTGTTGTGGAAACACATTTATGTATAAGTCCTATTCCTTGAACCAAAGTTTGCGAACTTTGTTGATCAAGAGAACCGGAAGAATGGCGTGAGCCCAGTCCGCGAACTGCCGAAGTTCTCAAACCCGAGAATTTCTGCTGGAGTTGACAAACTACTTGCGTGAAGCTAAGTCCGCAAACCGGCGAAGTTCTCATACCCGAAAATTTCTGCTGGAGTTTGTAAACTCTGCCCAGTAACTTAAGTCCGCGAACCTAGTCTGCGAACTTGAGAAGGTTATATATCTGAAGATGATTTCTGAACTTAAACTTAAAAAGACTAAGGAATGCAGTTTGCGAACGGTGGCTATTAAAGTTCATGACCGATTCAAATGAATCAAATCATCTTTGCTTCAATTGTGTCTTGTGTAGTACATAAGATTTCATTGCAATTGAACAACTCTCTAACTAGTTCATTTGAAGTCATTTGAACTAGTTATAGTGAAGAAGAATATGGTTGATATGAAATTCTCATATGGCGAACCTTTTGGTTAAATATTATTGAACCAACAAGTGCATATGCTTGAGTACGGTTAATAAACCTAGAAGCGTGCATTGTCAAGTATGTGTAACAAGCTAAGTTTTCGAACTAACGGTTGAGAAATATTAGCTTGAATCTAAATCAGGTTTTCATCTAACGGTGAATATTGAATGCTTCGTTACTAAGCTAACATTGATTGTAAACCCTGATTTGAAAGACTATATAAAGGAGACATCTAGTATTGTGCAAAACTAATCCCCACACCTTAAGTGTGATACTAGTTTGCATACTAGAGTCGATTATCCTTTAACCTTTGGTTTTCTTCTTCTAAAACCAGGTTAACGACTTAAATACTTCATTGGGATTGTGAAGCCATACCGATACTACTTATATCGTAGTTGTGTGATATGATCTTGCATCTTCTATCGTACGAGTACAATCAAATTGAGATTGATATCTCCGATAGGCAAGATATAAAAAGTAATCACAAACATCTTCGTCTCATTGTTTGTGATTCCGCAACATCTTGTTTCACTACCATATGATTAAGATTGTTGTGAGGTAATTGATAAATCTAGGCCGTTCCTCGGGAATATAAAACTGGATTATCAATTGGTTCCTGTTCACCTTGATTATTATCAAAAGATGGAACAAAACCTTTAGGGTTTATCTGTGGGAGACAGATTGATCTTTTGATAAAATTGTCTGTGTGAGACAGATTTGTTTATTGTCAAAGCCTGCGCTTTTGGGTCGTAGCAACTCTTAGTTGCGGGTGAGATCATCTAAGAGAATCAAGTGCGCAGTATCCTGCTGGGATCAGAGGCGTAGGAGCATAACTGTACCTTGGATCAGTGAGAGATTGATTGGGGTTCAACTACAGTCCAGTCCGAAGTTAGCTTCGAGTAGTCTAGTGTCTGTAGCGGCTTAATACAATGTGTGTTCAATCTGGACTAGGTCCCGGGGTTTTCTGCATTTGCGGTTTCCTCGTTAACAAAATTTCTGGTGTCTATGTTATTTCATTTTCCGCATTAAAATGTTTTTATCTTTATAATTGAAATAATACAGGTTGTGCGTTTGAATCAATCAATTGGAAATCCGACCTTTGGTTGTTGATTGATATTGATTGATCCTTGGATATTGGTCTTTGGTACCATCCAAGTTATTCCTTGTATTTGATTAGAAATCGCAGTTCTTGCTTGAGTAAATCAAATCAAGAAGAGAGATATAAACTCATTAATATACTTCTAATTGATTGAGTCTTGTTGATTCTCTTAAAAGTATATTCGAGTTTGTCCATACAAATTTCTAAGCGAAATATTGGGTCGTGTTGTTAGACCCCCGCTTTTTCAATTGGTATCAGAGCATGCAAACATATTTAAGACCTTACAAGTATGTGTTTGTAGCGATTTGACTCTCTGGACAATTCTGTTATCTCAGTAAATGTACCACCAGTCTTTGATGGCTCGAACTACCTATGGTGGAAAATTGCTATGCGCACTTTTCTTCAATCGCGTGATTTCCAATCATGGGTTTATGTTGTCAATGGATATGAAGTTCCCGTCGTTATAGTTGAAAATGCTACCATGCCTAAAAACATCGGTACATATACTGTTGCTGAGTCACTTGCTGCAAAGCAGAACTCCGACGGTTTGAATGCCATCATGCATGCCATTACCCCAGATATTCGACACCATGTGGCTTCATGATCCACGTCTAAAGATGCTTGAGATACTTTAGAAACTGTATTTGAAGGTAACTCCAGCGAAAAGGAAGCTAGGTTTCAAAACCTTAATTCCGAATGGGAAAACCTTCATATGGCAGAAGAAGATTCATTTGATAAATTTTATCACAAAATGTCTGAAATTGTTAATGCATCTTGTGCATTGGGTAAGACTATTCCTGAAAGCGAAATTGTGATGATTCTCAGATCGCTTCCATCTAAATACGAATCTAAAAAACACGCCATCATTGAGGGAAATAACCTTGATACTCTTTCGCAAAATACGCTTGTCGGGAAGCTTAAAATTTTCGATCGCGAACTTAAATCAAGGGATAAACATCACTTGTCTAGTAATCGTGTTACTATTCCTGATGGAAAATCTCACCGTTCTAAATTGATTGATAAGAAAAATGAGAATTGTTTTATTTCTACGTTGTCTCGGTTTGTACAACAGCTTAAGAAAATTCTTAGACAAAGTAAAAGAAAGTCTCAAAAAGAAGTTTGATCAATCAAAAAGGAAGATAAAAAAAACTGTACTAGCGAAACTGGTCTCGTGTGCTGTAAAAGGATTCATACTTCCAAAGGTCCAGATAATGTGGTGAATAAGATAACTAAAGCATGGATGAATACTCTTGATTATTGTCCTGAGGATGAAATCTTTGATTGTTCTCTTAATCTTTTTGCTTAAAATCACAATCGTGATTCTTATACGACATGTCGAATAACTCCGACTGTGTCTCATAAGTGGTGTCAGCAAATGTCACCTGGTAATGTGTCATTCTCCAGTCATCTTTACAACAAGAGTGATACAAGATGCTACCAAAACCCTCGGTTTCCATGTGTAAAAATCAGGATCATCTTAGCACGAATGATCAAAAGCAGTCCTGCTCTACTAAACGCTGTGTGCATAAGAAGGAGAAGAAATATTTTGAGAAATCCTCTTTCCCTCAAAAAGTGATTTCTAGAACGATGCAGGATTTGTGCAAATCAACAATTAAGTTCTTCAAAACTGTTATTAAAAGGGAAAAGAATGATGTGCATAACTCTTCTTTCCTAAAGAATAAACAAAAACTTGGATTAACAAGTTCTTCCTCCCCGAAATATATCCCAGTTCTATATTGGATTGGAATGATTATGATCTTTAATCTTGTTGTTCATGATTCTTTCGCATATCTGGTGTGATGATAAAGATGCACACAATACACTTGCAAGTATACAAGGTCAATATTTGTAGTAAAAGAGTGAATAGGGGTTTGTCCACAGGGAGAGGAGCATATGAGAAGTTTTCCTAACTAAGATGTGTAATAAGCTAAGGGCAGGCAAGGTTTCAGGCAGAGAAATAAGAACACAAGGTAAGGCAATAGAGAAGCAGGCTAAGAACCAAAGCAGGGAAAGATAAGCAAAGAACCAAAAATGCAGGGAAAGGCAATAAAGAAGCAGTTAAGAAAAGCAACAAACAACCAAGGCTTGGCAGCCAAGGGCAAGAGGCAGGATTGTGTTCAGTGCACTGACTTCAGTGCACAATAGTTATAAAATGCAAGAAAATGAAAGGCAAGAAAAGTAACAGGTGATACAAGCATACAAGACTGAAATTAAAAGTGACTGAAATTAAGATTGATTAAAAGAGAAGTGGTGGGCAAGCCAAAGCATATGATCCACCTTGTATCCTAATCAAGTGACATGGTCTAGGTTAAGTTCAATCCTAAGCATACAACTAGAAATGAAAGAACACCAACTTGCTCACTAGTCTACCCCTAGCATTGGCTGTCTTTTGACAGTACAGCCAATCACAGGCTCTATGAGCATTGGCCTCTCTCAATTGCACAATCAAAGCATAGCAACAGGAAGTAACTATCCTAGCTCATTCACACTTGACAGTGCACAAGGCTTCACTGAGCCTTGGCCTGAGGCTGATTAGCTCATGCTAACCATGAAGTGGCAACATACATACACTAACATAGATAATTCATACATAACTAGCAACATATCAGATAACTCAACACATAAGCAACTTGCAACTGTTAACTGAGAAAAACACTGAAATTTGAAGTTCATAAAATTTTAGCAAATTCTCTACTGGCTAGTCCAGAGAGGTAAATAGTGTCTCTCTAATGCTTCCCCCAACACCAATTTATACCCATTACACAAAATTAGGTTTTCCCCCAATTTTCCCCAAAGTCAGTAAAATTAGGTTTTGCCAATTACCTACTGTTGATGAAATTCTCGCTCCATCTCGTCGACCCATCCTTCTATTTCTCTTCCTGAGTCATCTCCCGCTCCAATTGCTGCTCTAACATCAACTTATATCTTCAATTTCTCACCTAGGGTTTCAGTCGGCAGAGATGAGAAATTGAGGAGATTAGTTGATGTAAAACGTGATAGTGATGATGGGTATAGGTAGAGTGATTTGGGGAGAAAATAGTGGAGTGATTTGGGGTGAGGTGGTGGTGATGGAGACGGACATGGTGGTGGTACAGAGTATGGTGGTTCTGCAGAGGGGGTTGATGGAGGAGATGGTTCGATGGAGAAAGGGAAGGGTGCGTTTGTTTGAGGTGTAGGTGCTCGGTCGCTAGGGTGTGAGGCGAGTGTATCGAGTTTGATGATCTGCGACGCTGAGCCGTGGGATAGGGAGATGAAAGATCAATCGGACGGTGAGATGAAGTGAAGCTTGTAGCGACCGCTGAATTATATAATACAACAAAATCAACGACGCCAGATGGAGTTAAGTGTTGTAGTGTAACGCGGAGATATCAAACGTTGATGAACAGCAAGGGAGCGACCGTTGGATTCAACTACCATCTAATCTGAAGGCTTGGAATTTCAGCGCTGTGGTGCTTGGCAGAGACTTCAGATTTTGATGCTCTATGAAGGAGCGACCATCGGATGCTTCTGGTAACTGATCTGACGGCTGAGAACGGAGGCGCTTTTGTGTGTAGAAAATGAGGTTGTGCGCACCATTCTTCGCGGCTTCCTTGCGTAATTTCTCCCGGCTTTTCACTACTTTTCTGCTCTTTTCGCTCCGCGACTCATCCGAACTTTATTTATTACCTAAAAATGCAGAATTAATTAATAAAAATATTTATTCTTGAAAACAATGAAAATACAGAATATGGGATAAAATGTAGAATTAATGATCAAAAGATGAGTTAAAATGCCAACAAAAAGGGAAATATATAAATATTTGGCACTCATCAAATACCCCCAAACCTGAATTTTACTTGTCCTCAAGTAAAACAAAACTAAGGAAATCCTAACTATACCACTGTCGCTGGTCTCTCGAATGCATTTAGCGTATGCACTAAGCCTTTTAAACCACTAAGTGTCCCTAGTGGACGAGTTGAAGTCTCGTGAAGGTTTGCTTAGAACGTACCTACAAAGTTCTAGGTCAAAATATAAGCTCAGATCCATCAAATGTGACATGTGCAAAACAGTTTAAGCTCACAGCAAAATGGAGATGTCAATCTAGCTATCGAAGGCACAATCCTAGCACTGATAACAAAAAGACATGTGATAAGAGTGTAAAGTGTATCTACACATGTGTAAAGAAAGATCTGAAGTTATGACTACTAATCACCAAGAGATAGTTTCTCAGGCTAAGAACTGAGGTCGAAATCTAGCTAGCTGTCCGGACTTTACGAGAATTGTGAATGAGTTGGAGGTATTTCACAATTACTCGCGTTGTACATCAATGGCATACACCCTCCTTGCTTAACAAAAACAACAAAATGACTTTACATGACTCTTATTTACATTGACTACTCTTTTTATTTTTGGAACAAGAGATGATGGAATTGATAAATACTTGATTTTTTTGTATTTTTTTTTTTTTTTTTTGATTTTTTTTTTTTTTCTGAATATATACATCTTTTTTTTTTTTTTTTTTTTTTTTTTTTTTTAAGGAAACACTTTTGATACATATACAAAAGGAAACAAAAGATACATGACACATTGCAAGAGGTAGCCCTTTTTGATGCACCCAGTTAAATTCGATGGTTGTCTTTCTTAATGTAACCTCCACCTTCTATCCCAACCAACCAAAGAACAAGCTAGTCAAGTTTCGTTCAGTATTCTAAAGTGATTGGCAATCGTAACTTCCTATCAAACACCTTGAAGATCGAGGCCATACATGTATTGGTAGATCGTGCGCGTGCAAATTTCTTATCACTATGTGAATTGTGCTAGAATCAGGGTGCCTAAATATCTAGACTAAGACTCCTAATAATACATATTTGCACAAGAGTCAACATTTCAAGGTAAATGAGCTCCATTTTTATGATTTTTCATTTTTTAATTTTTTTTGAATTTTTAATTTTTTTTTTTTTTTTTTTTTTTTTCAAAAGAAGAAGGAGTTTGTTTTCAATTATGGCATATTATCGTGGTATCTACTCTATACCCCCAAACCTAAACTAAACATTGTCCTCAATGTTTCAAAATATGGAAAGAATAAAACAATATATGAAGAGGAACATGCTGAGTAGAGTAAAAGGAGAGAGAATACCCGATTGTACGGCGGCGCTCGATTAAAACTCCGTTATTCAAGGCAAAAATCCATCATATTAGGAGTCACAATGGATGAGCACAAAATAATACAAAAGGAAATTTAACTAACACATTATCTACAAGAAAATTTGGTTTTTATGGGAACGAAAAATTTGGTTTTTGGGAAACATTTGGAAAACTTTTTGGTTATTTAGGGAAAGAGTGGACCAGTTTAGTCCACATAGACTGGGTCCTCCAGGTTGGTTGTTTCAATGTCGGGTGGAAATGGCTCAAGGAATGGCTTTAATCTCTGCCCGTTGACTTTGAAAACGTTCTTGTTGGAGACATCCTCCAGCTCTACAGCTCCATGAGGAAAAACTGTGCGTACTAGGTACGGACCCTTCCATCTGGAACGCAGTTTTCCTGGAAAAAGATGTAATCGGGAGTCATACAGCAAGACTTTCTGACCAGGAGTGAAGGATTTGCGGAATACGCTTGTCATGAAACATCTTCATCTTCTGCTTGTACAGCTTGGCACTGTCATAAGCCTCATTTCTCAATTCTTCCAACTCGTTGAGTTGAAGTTTCCGTTGAATTCCAGCTTCGTCCAGAGAAAAGTTCAGCTCTTTGATTGCCCAGTAGGCACGATGTTCTAATTCCACAGGTAGATGGCACGGCTTTCCATACACTAGACGATAGGGGGACATGCCAATTGGTGTCTTATAAGCTGTTCTATAGGCCCACAAAGCATCATTCAATCTCAATGACCAATCTTTCCTGGACGGGTTGACCGTCTTCTCCAGAATGTGCTTAATTTCCCTATTAGACACTTCCACTTGTCCACTAGTCTGAGGGTGGTACGGAGTAAACCTTGTGAGTTATGCCATACTTGCGTACTAAAGACTCAAAGTACTTGTTACGAAAATGTGAACCGCCGTCACTGATGATAGCTCTAGGGGTACCAAAACGTGAAAATATGTTTTCCTTTAGAAATGAAAGTACCACCTTGTGGTCATTTGTTCTGGTTGCTATGGCTTCTACCCACTTAGAAACGTAATCAACTGCGACTAGGATGTACAACTTGCTGTCAGACATGGGAAATGGACCCATGAAGTCTATCCCCCAAACATCAAAAATCTCCACAATCAAAATGGGGTTCAATGGCATCATGTTTCTCCTCGAAATGCTTCCTAGCTTTTGACAGCGTTCACAAGCAACACAATAATCATGGCAATCCTTGAACAATGATGGCCAATAGAATCCACACTGCAAGATCTTTGCAGCGGTTTTCTTGGCACTGAAATGGCCTCCACATGCTTGGTCATGACAGAAAGATATCACATCTTTCTGTTCAGTGTTGGGGACACATCTCCTAATGATTTGGTCTGGGCAGTACTTAAACAAATATGGGTCATCCCAAAGGAAATGTTTGACTTCAGCCAGGAATTTAGAGCGGTCTTGTCTCGACCAACGTGAGGGCATCCTACCTGTAGCGAGGTAGTTAACAATATCAGCAAACCAAGGAAGGTCTGAGATAGACATCAGCTGTTCATCTGGGAATGATTCTCTAATCAGCTCAATTCATCAATAGACTCTAAAGTTAATCTAGACAAATGATCAGCAACCACATTCTCACAACCTTTCTTATCACGGATTTCGAGATCGAATTCCTGTAATAAGAGTATCCATCGAATAAGGCGAGCTTTAGCATCCTTCTTGGAAAGAAGATACTTCAAAGCCGCATGGTCTGTGTATATGATGATCTTAGACCCTATCAGATAAGATCTAAACTTGTCTAATGCGAAAACGACGGCAAGCAATTCCTTCTCGGTAGTTGAATAATTGAGTTGGGCATCATTAAGGGTTTTGCTAGCATAGTATATCACATATGGTAGTCTATCAACTCGCTGTCCTAAAACAGCACCAACAGCATAATCAGAGGCATCACACATAAGTTCGAACGGAAGCTTCCAATCGGGTGGTCGGACTATAGGAGCGGTGGTGAGAAGGGTTTTTAATTCCTCCCATGCCTTCACACAAGCAGCATCGAAATTGAAGGCAACATCTTTGGAGAGAAGACTGCACAGAGGTCTGGAGATTTTGCTGAAATCTTTGATGAATCGCCGGTAAAAACCAGCATGACCTAGAAATGATCTGATCTCCTTCACAGAGCAAGGTTGTGGTAGATGTTGAATGAGGTCAACTTTAGCTTTATCCACTTCAATTCCTTTCTGAGATGATGTGTCCTAGAACTATTCCTGAATTCACCATAAAATGGCATTTTTCCCAATTTAGAACAAGGTTCTTTTCTTTACATCTGGATATCACGAGGGCAAGATGCTTCAAACATTCGTCAAACGAGGAACCAAAAACAGAGAAATCATCCATAAAGATCTCGAGAAAACTATCTATCATGTCAGAAAAAATGCTCATCATGCAACGCTGAAAAGTAGCAGGTGCATTACACAACCCGAAGGGCATACGTCTATAAGCAAACGTCCCAAATGGACACGTGAATGTAGTTTTTTCCTGATCTTCCGGAGCAATGTGAATTTGGTTATAACCGGAAAAGCCATCTAGAAAACAGTAGTGACTGTGTCCAGACACACGTTCTAGCATTTGGTCAATGAAAGGGAGCGGGAAGTGATCCTTCCTTGTTACTGTGTTCAACTTCCTGTAGTCGATGCATACTCGCCATCCTGTGGTTGTACGAGTAGGGACTAATTCATTCTTGTCGTTCTGAACTACAGTAATGCCTGACTTCTTAGGCACAACTTGAATGGGACTAACCCATTTGCTATCGGGAATTGGGTATATGATACCCGCATCAAGTAGTTTCAGGATCTCTCCTTTGACTACATCTCTCATGTTAGGATTAAGTCTCCTTTGCATTTCCCTCGATGGTTTGGCATTCTCTTCAAGGTTAATGTGGTGCATGCAAATGGTGGGACTAATTCCTTTGAGATCTGAGATGGTCCATCCTAAGGCCTCTTTGTGTTCCTTAAGTACTTCTAAAAGCTTACTTTCCTGTTCCGTGTCTAAACATGATGAAATAATGACAGGTAAAGTATCAGAAGAACCTAGGAATGCGTACTTCAACGTACTAGGCAATGTTTTCAATTCAAGCTTGGGTGGCTCAACAATGGATGGAATAAGCTTGGAATCAGAGAATAGGGTGTTCCACTTCATATTTCCTTTCAGTGACGTCCATTTGAGGTACAGATTCGAGCAGAGATAGGACGTCACTACAGTATGCATCATCATAGGAATCAGGGTTAAAGTTCTCCATACATGCTTGAAAGGGGTACGGATAGAATGTTAGTCAACGAATCTTGCATTAATCCTTCAATCATATTAACTTCATGCACATCATCACATCAAGATTCACAGGTTGTTGACTAATATCGAACACATTCAATTCTACCGTCATGTTACCAAAAGACAGTTTCAACACTCCATTACGACAATTATGATCGCGTTGGACGTAGCCAAGAAAGGACGTCCTAAGATGACAGGAATGTGACAGTCTGGGTTTTGTACAGGTTGAGTGTCTAAGACAATGAAGTCTACGGGAAAATAGAATTTGTCAACCTTGATCAAAACGTCTTCGACCACTCCACGAGGAATCTTGACAGATCGGTCTGCCAGTTGTAGAGTGATAGATGTTGGTTTCAACTCCCCAAGACCTAACTGCTCATAAACAGAATATGGCAGTAGGTTAACACTTGCACCTAGGTCTAATAACGCTTTATTGACCGTGTGTTCTCCTATAGTGCAAGAAATTGTTGGACATCCTGGATCCCTAAACTTGGGTGGAGTTTTGTTCAGAATGATGGAACTCACCTGCTCAGCTAAGAAAGCACGTTTTGCACATTGAGCTTGCGCTTTTGAGTACACAAGTCTTTGAGGAATTTGGCATAAGCAGGGATTTGCTTGATTGCTTCAAGAAAAGGAATGTTGATGTTGACTCTCTTGAACAGATCTAACATCTCATTGTAATGGGTACTTTTCTGTTGATAGATCAATCTTTGAGGAAATGGAGCAACAGGAAGATGAGTTGGCAAAGGGACATTCACAGCAGTAGAATTGTCAGATTTTCCAACTTGCTCAGATTCTTTGGTTTTCTGGGGTTGTGGAGACAGTGGAATTTGTATCAGATTCATTAGGTTCGCCCACGTTGTTCTCGATGACTTTACCACTTCGGAGGGTGGTAATGGCATGGATTTGATCAGGTGAGGTTTCAGTGCAGGATGTTGTGCCTGTTTGAAATATCCTCTTTGGATTTTGTTGGGGTTGGCTCGGAAGTTTACCCTTTTCTCTCTCATATTTGATCCATCTTTTGATCTAGATTTTTCTGACTTTGCATCAAACTCTGGAACATTTCCTCTAGGTGGACAATCTCTTGTCGGTATTTTTGAGGATAATTGTTGTTGAGAGTTTGATTGTTGTGAGGGTTTCTCGGGTTGATAACCTTGATTGTTCTGATATCCCTGATTGTTTTGATAGCTCTGATTGGGTTGAGATGGTCCTCCTTGAGTGGGCCCTTTTGACCATGAAAAGTTAGGGTGGTTTCTCCATCCTGGATTGTAGGTCTGAATAAGGGTTATGCTCTGGTTTCTGAAACATGGCATGTGCCTGTTCAAGCCTAGACTCCTGGACTGCAAGCAAATCTGGACAATTTTGGAATTGATGGTTGGGGTCGTTACAAGCAGCACAAATAGATGAAGCGACATGTTCTCGGAGAGTAGTGGTGGAAGGTTTTGAATTTTTATGTAGTTCTAACTCTTCTAATCTCCTAACTATTGATGCCATGTTTGCTCTTCCTCAAAATCCGCTTCAATCCTAAAAGCCTTTGCTTCGGATGTAGTCTTTCTGGTTTCACGGATGGATTCCCACTGTTGCGTCTTTTCAGCTACTTCAATCAAGAAGTCCCAAGACGCGTCAGCAGTTTTATCTACGAATAGACCATTACACATCGACTCAACCGTTGTTCGGGTGGACACATCTAGACCTTCATACAAAATTTGCACAAGTCTCCATTTTTCAAAACCATGATGGGGACATTGGAGCAATAATTCATTGAATCTCTCCAGGTATCTAGCTAAGGTCTCACCTTCTAATTGCACAAAGCTATTCAGACTTTGACGAATTGTCGCAGTCTTGTGGTTCGGGAAAAACTTTTTGAAAAACTCCTTTGTGAGGTCATCCCATGTCATGATGGATTGAGGCTGTAAAGCATAGAGCCAGGCCTTTGCCTTATCTTTCAGGGAAAAAGGAAAAAGCCTTAACTTCAGGGTTTCGTCGGTCATTTGAGTGAAACGCAGAGTTCCACAAATTTCCTCGAATTCTCTCACGTGGTGGTAAGGGTTTTCATTCTCAACACCTCTAAAAATAGGAAGCATCTGTATTGTGCTAGATTTCAGCTCATAATGGCCATTAGCCTCGGGCAGCAAAATACAGGACGGTTGACTGGCTCTAGTTGGGTACATATAATCCTTGAGGGTACGTGGTTCTCCCATTGTTTCTGGTTGATCTGGACTGTCTCCCTCAGAACTTAGAATTTCGATAGGTTCGTCTGGGTTAATTCTAACAAGTCTGTTTGTCTGGTCTCTGTAGGTCACAATCATGTCCTAGTAGGTACCTAACATTGGTCAGACAATCGGAAACAATTTGGCCCAAGGGTTATGAAGATTTGGTTTTGAATGGGTTTTGGTTTAAAGAAGGGGTTTTGTTTTTGTTTAAAAAATTTTGGGTTTTTGAAAAAAATTTTTTTGAACTAAACCTAGCATAAATTAGCACAACTCATAAAAGAAAATAAAAACAATAATAATAATTAAACAAGCCCATAAAAGAAAAAAGAAAAAAAAAAAAATAAAGAAAAACAAAAAAATAATTACAGTCCCAAATAAAAAAAAAAAGAAGAAAATAAAAATTATTACAATCCCAAATAAATAATTAAATTAATTATTACAAGCCCAAATTTGAATTTAAATGAGGCCCAAGTGGGTTAACTCATGGGTTAGGCTTACTTGTTTTTGGAGGGAAGCCCAAAAATAGGCTTTTAGTCCCCTTTTAGTTGCACAGCCCAGTTGGGCTTTATGATCGTCCTAGCAGCTCACGTCCAAGCCCAGCAGCAACAGGTGGAGCAGAGCCCAGCAGCAGCAGCAACGGAGCCCAGCTGAAGTTGCAAGCCCAAGAGCAGAAGTTGCAAGCCCAGCAGAAGTTGAGGTTACTGAGCCCAGCTCAGTTGGTTCAAGCCCAGTTCAGAGATTGTTGCACAAGCCCAGCAGAAGAGGTTGGCAGCAGGCCTGGCAGCATCAGTTGGCAGCAAGTTGGCAGCAAGTTGGATCAGAAGCAACAGCAGCAGAAAAGTAACAGGTGATACAAGCATACAAGACTGAAATTAAAAGTGACTGAAATTAAGATTGATTAAAAGAGAAGTGGTGGGCAAGCCAAAGCATATGATCCACCTTGTATCCTAATCAAGTGACATGGTCTAGGTTAAGTTCAATCCTAAGCATACAACTAGAAATGAAAGAACACCAACTTGCTCACTAGTCTACCCCTAGCATTGGCTGTCTTTTGACAGTACAGCCAATCACAGGCTCTATGAGCATTGGCCTCTCTCAATTGCACAATCAAAGCATAGCAACAGGAAGTAACTATCCTAGCTCATTCACACTTGACAGTGCACAAGGCTTCACTGAGCCTTGGCCTGAGGCTGATTAGCTCATGCTAACCATGAAGTGGCAACATACATACACTAACATAGATAATTCATACATAACTAGCAACATATCAGATAACTCAACACATAAGCAACTTGCAACTGTTAACTGAGAAAAACACTGAAATTTGAAGTTCATAAAATTTTAGCAAATTCTCTACTGGCTAGTCCAGAGAGGTAAATAGTGTCTCTCTAATGCTTCCCCCAACACCAATTTATACCCATTACACAAAATTAGGTTTTCCCCCAATTTTCCCCAAAGTCAGTAAAATTAGGTTTTGCCAATTACCTACTGTTGATGAAATTCTCGCTCCATCTCGTCGACCCATCCTTCTATTTCTCTTCCTGAGTCATCTCCCGCTCCAATTGCTGCTCTAACATCAACTTATATCTTCAATTTCTCACCTAGGGTTTCAGTCGGCAGAGATGAGAAATTGAGGAGATTAGTTGATGTAAAACGTGATAGTGATGATGGGTATAGGTAGAGTGATTTGGGGAGAAAATAGTGGAGTGATTTGGGGTGAGGTGGTGGTGATGGAGACGGACATGGTGGTGGTACAGAGTATGGTGGTTCTGCAGAGGGGGTTGATGGAGGAGATGGTTCGATGGAGAAAGGGAAGGGTGCGTTTGTTTGAGGTGTAGGTGCTCGGTCGCTAGGGTGTGAGGCGAGTGTATCGAGTTTGATGATCTGCGACGCTGAGCCGTGGGATAGGGAGATGAAAGATCAATCGGACGGTGAGATGAAGTGAATCTTGTAGCGACCGCTGGATTATATAATACAACAAAATCAACGACGCCAGATGGAGTTAAGTGTTGTAGTGTAACGCGGAGATATCAAACGTTGATGAACAGCAAGGGAGCGACCGTTGGATTCAACTACCATCTAATCTGAAGGCTTGGAATTTCAGCGCTGTGGTGCTTGGCAGAGACTTCAGATTTTGATGCTCTATGAAGGAGCGACCATCGGATGCTTCTGGTAACTGATCTGACGGCTGAGAACGGAGGCGCTTTTGTGTGTAGAAAATGAGGTTGTGCGCACCATTCTTCGCGGCTTCCTTGCGTAATTTCTCCCGGCTTTTCACTACTTTTCTGCTCTTTTCGCTCCGCGACTCATCCGAACTTTATTTATTACCTAAAAATGCAGAATTAATTAATAAAAATATTTATTCTTGAAAACAATGAAAATACAAAATATGGGATAAAATGTAGAATTAATGCATAAAAGATGAGTTAAAATGCCAACAAAAAGGGATAAATATATACAATATTTGGCACTCATCAATATCCCTCTTAGGCAAGAATCATGATTATCGAGAGGGTTGTGTTGGTATGTGTATGTTAATTCGGTTTATGTATCGTTATTGTCCATGTACGGTTTCTGACTCTTTAAAAGACTTTTTCTGGAGATAACCAAATTCTATTAGGGTTTGGTAAAAGGTAATTTTTGGAAAATTCTTCATCTTCATTCCTTTAAAATCAAGTTTCTCCTCTTCGGGATGATCATTTCATATATCTTCTCTATCATGTCCTCCTCTAGTCTTTCAAGCAAAGAAAGTGATGTATGGACTGTTTTGTTTCCCTCTAAGAAGATTCGTTTTGATTCCTATGACAATGAGATGTGTTATGACAAGCGTATCTCCTCTTCTGATGAGAATTCTTCTGTCTCACAGTTTGATAAGCTCTCGTTAACCATGAATATTGTCTTAGAACAAGTACGTGCCCTGAAAAATGAACTCGAAGCCTCTTCCAAAAGACTTGAAGAAAAGATGGATAGTTTTGAATCTTGGATTGATCTAATCGAAGATGAGCTTGAAGAATACAGGGAATATGAGAAGAATATTCAAAGTAAGTGAAATGTTTCATAGAGGTTTAGTTTCCTAGTATGTCTTCTTTTTGGTTTAGTTGGAAGAATAACTAGTGCTTGAATAGCAATGACTGTAACTACATGTAGCTATTATGTTTCATCTTCTTGTTTTTTTTAGGTTTATTTGGTATTAAAATCTAAAAATATTTGGAGGATGATGTTTTGCAGTATTAATCTTTATGATTTGATATATTGCAACTTGTTATGGGATATGTATGTTTGCATCAGTGAACTTGAAGGTCCCATATTCTGTCAAAAGTAAAGTCGTTTGTGATCGGTATTCACGTATTGGTAAAAGAATGAATAGACTTTTGACAAATACAAAAGTTAAGCCTATATTGTTAAACATTTGATGGAAGATAGGTTAAAATCTTTTGTTCTCAAGGATTATATCTATTAATTGTCGTTGCGCAAATAGTGATTGAAGATAGAATGAATCCTTGTGTATCCCGCAGTATTGATCATCCCTGATCCATATTCTTATGTATTACTGTGAGGCTCCGTAATGCACCTTATGTTGATCACTATACAACCAAGTTGATTTATTAGCTTAGTTGGTGTTCCATGAGATCTGTTATGTCGAGTATATTGAACTAAATTAATCATCTTGTTTGGTTATTTAGTTATTGCTCCGTAAGTTTTCTTATGTCAAGCAAAAAAAATTGATTACTTTTGTAATTAGTTTGGTTGTGTATTCCAATTAGATTAATTATGGGTTCTCTTGTAATTATTCTAGTTGATATCTTCGTGTCTCCATAAGTTCTCTTATGTTGAGCACAATCAATTGAATTGATCACCTTTTGTGTTTAATTCGATTGCGTATTCCGATTAAATTAATCATGGGTTTACTTGTGATTAATTTGATTGAGTTTTTGGATACAGAAAATCATTCTGGTTTTTGGTGTCCAATAAAATCCTTCTTTTCTCTTGAAATTAAGGTCGCTCTTGTTGTTCTTTCGGGAATGACATCAAATGGGGGAGAGTTCTTTTGAACTTGTGCTTAATGGTAATATCTTGAGGGGAGTGCGGCTGTGGAATATTAGAGGGGTTATCTTGTATCTTTAAACTTCTTTATGAATGCATTTAGCTTCGGCTTTATGATTGCATCTAAATTAGTTGGTATGTATTTTTCCTTTTGTCATGAAATGTCTCTCTCGGAAAATTCATTATGATCTCGTTCTTGTACCTTTGCCAATTTTATTGACAAAAATGGGGAAAATTAATATGTAGTTCATACTACAAATACATATGGTTTTCGGATCATTATGTAAGGGGGAGTGGTTTCCATGTGAGATGGAGTATTGAATAAGGGGGAGTGATACATATAACCATAGTAATATTGTTGAAGTTGTGATACAATTGAACTTTGATGTTATGTAATAATACTATGACACTGTATAACAATGATCGGAAACTATGTTTTCTCATCGTTATAGCTACGGATCTTCAACAACGGTGATGCTAAACTTACAACCTTTGGGATCATTGGAGTGCTTGGAAGTGACGAAGATTTCGAGGAATGTTGAAGATTAGACATGTGGAATAGGAGCTACTAAAGTTTCTTTATCTTTTTTATATTCCATATGTATTGATAGTTTTGTCACTAAAATTGACAAAGGGGGAGATTGTTAAAAAATTGCTCGGTCGAACTCGCATGCGTTGCTATCTCAAGCATGTTTGTCAATGTTAGTGATCAAAACTATAAGTCTTGATTTCTAGTCTATTATAGCTAAGTCTCGGACTAGGATAGAAAGTGTAGTTGAGCTCAAGGACTTCATGGCGATTCATCATACAAGTAGAAGAACTACTCAAGGAACCGGTGGAACTTCTCGACAAAAAGGTATGTGAAGACTTGAACTTATCTATTACTCAAAAGTCTATCTACGTTATCTCCTACTCTTTGAGACAAGAAGTCGTATGCTATATATATATAGACTTAGATTATACACATTTGGAATTTCGAGCCGAGTATACCTCGCCTATCTATATCTAGAAATATGTGTTGGTAAGCTTTTCGCTCCGATCAAGTTTATCTTTACCATGTGACGAAAGTCATGATATTTTTCAATCATCTTGAAAATTGATTTGACAAGAAATGGTGTAACAACTATATAACGTCCTCTAAGAATGTTTCAATGATTGAAATGAGAGTTTAGATTACATAACCAATGGTGGACATAAGTATTGTTGTGGAAACACATTTATGTATAAATCCTAATCCTTGAACCAAAGTTTGCGAACTTTGTTGATCAAGAGAACCGGAGAATGGCGTGAGCCAAGTCCGCGAACCTAGTCCGCGAACTGCCGAAGTTCTCAAACCCGAGAATTTCTGCTGGAGTTGACAAACTACTTGCGTGAAACTAAGTCCGCGAACCGGCGAATTTCTCATACTCGAGAATTTCTGCTGGAGTTTGTAAACTCTGCCCGGTAACTTAAGTTCGCGAACCTAGTCTGCGAACTTGAGAAGGTTATATATCTGAAGATGATTTCTGAACTTAAACTTAAAAAGACTAAGGAATGAAATTTGCAAACCGTGGCTATAAAAGTTCATGAACCGATTCAAGTGAATCAAATCATCTTTGCTTCAATTTTGTCTTGTGTAGTACATAAGATTTCCTTGCAATTGAACAACTCTCTAACCAGTTCATTTGAAGTCATTTGAACTATTTATGGTGAAGAATAACATGGTTGATATGAAATGCTCATATGACTAACCTTTTGGTTAACTATTATTGAACCAACAAGTGCATACATTTGGGTACGGTTAACAAACCTAAAAGCGTGCATTATCAAGTGTGTGTAACAAGCTAAGTTTTCAATCTAACGATTGAGAAATATTAGCTTGAATATAAATCATGTTTTCATCTAACGGTGAATATTGAATGCTTTGTTACTAAGCTAACATTGATTGCAAACCCTGATTTGAAAGACTATATAAAGAAGACATCTAGTATTAGGCAAAACTAATCCCCACACCTTACATGTGATACTAGTTTGCATACTAGAGTCGATTCTCCTTTAACCTTTGGTTTTCTTCTTCTAAAACCAGGTTAACGACTTAAAGACTTCATTTGTATTGTGAAGCCAGACCGATACCACTTTTATCGTAGTTGTGTGATCTGATCTTGCATATTCTATCATACGAGTACAATCAGATTGATTGTATTGAGATTGATATCTCCGATAGGCAAGATATAAAAAGTAATCACAAACATCTTCGTCTCATTGTTTGTGATTCTGCAACATCTTGTTTCGCTACCATACGATTAAGATTGTTGCGAGGTGATTTATAACTCTAGGCTGTTCTTCGGGAATATGAGACCGGATTATCAATTGGTTCCTGTTCACCTTGATTATTATCAAAAGATGGAACAAAACCTTTAGGGTTTATCTGTGGGAGAAAGATTGATCCTTTGATAGACTTGTCTGTGTGAGACAGATTTGTTTATTATCAAAGCCTGCAATTTTGGGTCGTAGAAACTCTTAGTTGTGGGTGAGATCAGCTAATGGAATCAAGTGCGCAGTATCCTGCTGGGATCAGAGGCGTGGGAGCATAACTGTACCTTGGATCAGTGGGAGATTGATTGGGGTTCAACTACAGTCCATTCTGAAGTTAGCTTGGAGTAGGCTAGTGTCAGTAGCGGCTTAATATAGTGTGTGTTCAATATGGACTAGAACCCGGGGTTTTTCTGCATTTGCGGTTTCCTCGTTAACAAAATATCTGGTGTCTGTGTTATTTCATTTTCCACATTATATTATTTTATTTTTATAATTGAAATAATATAGCTTGTGCGTTTGAATCAATCAATTGGAAATCCTACCTTTGGTTGTTGATTGATATTGATTGATCCTTGGATATTGGTCTTTGGTACCATCCAAGTTATTCCTTGTATTTGATTAGAACTCGCAGTTCTTGCTTGAGTAAATCAAATCAAGAAGAGAGATATAAACTCGTTGATATACTTTTAATTGATTGAGTCCTACTGATTCTCTTAAAAGTATATTTGAGTTTGTCCATACAGATTTCTAAGCGAAATATTAGGTGGTGTTGTTAGACCCCCGCTTTTTCAGCGCTAAATGCGCCACACGCGCTTAAAATGAGGCCGGGCCCATGCCGCTTGCCGGCCCCCTTTCCATCGACCAATCAGGTCTCTCTAAACCCGCCACACGCATCAAGTAAATCCAAACCGTGCCAACACCTAGTGGTCGTCGCATCAACATAGCCGTACACACTAATTAAGGCTTTTACATGCCAAACCCTAATTTGGTTAAGACCGCTATGCCGTCCCATGCCAAATAATGCCACCTAAGGCATTAAGTTTGATACGTCAACTAGAGCCAATATTGTTGGGTCATATTTGGATCTAACACCAACATGCCAAGATATAGTGGTCGCGTCATTACGCCACTATGCCAATGGCAGGCGCTAACGAGGTGTGGCCATAATCAACGGCCACCCTCTTCCATAAATTACAATCTCGGCCTTCCAACTTCGCCGGCCGAATTGACGGACCTAGATCAAATATCAGGCGACCAACCAAGACTAACTTAATAGCGTCACATGCTATTTCTTGCAGAAAGTCTCATGACTTAGCTCGCCACACATGATCACCCGCCGCCTAGTTTGCCCGCGATTGGTCAGAATAACTAGGTCTTGCACACAAGACCCACTCAGCAATCTGCTGTATATTTTTCACGAAAATATTTGAGACATCAAACATGTCACAAACTATTGGATGCTCACTGGGGTATTGGTTTGGCGGTTTACAGCGTTGGGCATGCAACACGCCCATTACGAGAAAGTGTCAGGAAAAGGCGGACGGTTAATGAGTAGTAAGTGAGTAGTGGGTGTAAGGCTGACCAGTCTTCCCTCATGATGGAAACATGATGGTCACCACTTTTTACACGACTCCACTTCTCCACTACTTAACTGTCTCCACTTCCTACCAGATCAGGTGTGCTCAATCATGACTTGTATAAATAGGTTTTCGACCTATTTCGACAATAGTGACAAGTGTTATCAACATAAGTGTCCAGAAAAACACAAAAGAACCGATGGCTTACATTCCGCAAGCCAGTTACAAATTTTTATACAAGTCATAAAACAACCACACCTTCAAAATCCAATATTTTGATCTCAACACCTTCTTTGCTTCCCTCCCTAAGATCAACCCTTCTCCTTCACTTTGTGACCGAAGTAAGTCAGGAACGACTATTTCTTGGTTTAAGCCAGAATTGTATAGATTGATCTCTCGAATCCAAAGTACTCCCGTGCAGTGCATTTGTTTATGGTTTAGATTCGTTTCTCGGCGGCACATCCAAATTTACCATTTTCAGAAGACTCAGTTTTTACCCCAAAACAACTGGCCACTGCAGTGGGAGATTAATCTCTCGGTTGCAAAATCAAGTTTCAATTTCATTTTCAATTTCCTAAATTTCTCAAGATGGTTGATCGTAGGAATGGTTCAGAAACCCTCAATCCCAACTTTACTTCCCCTAGCACTGACAATACTTCACATGTTATTCCTGAAACCGTTCTTCCATTTAAAACCCTTGTCGAGGCTATGAAGTCTCAATATTTAACAACTATTCCCGGTTTGATGAAAATCCTGAATGATATTGTCAGGGATCAAGCTATTATTTTCAAAACGCAAGACGAAGTATGTACGCTTTTGAAAGACCCCACGGATCAACTATCGAAGGGACCAAAACGTATTCATTCTGGAGGAAACGCCATCAATAATTCATTTTGGACCAATACTGATGATCAAGAGATGTTTTCTCAAGCTCGGAAAGAAGACTCGTGGGATTTGTCACGTTCACATCAGAGTCCTTGCAATGAAAAGATGATTTCATTATGTGCGTCCTTGCTGGAAAATATCAATTCCCATATTGCATCAGAAGTTGCTAAGAAATCCGTTGTTGCTTTACTCAGTCGATCCGTACTGTCCCAGAATGAGGAAGCTCGTAAAGATGTTCAGGAAAGCAGGCGTCCTTCCAATAAAAGATCCAACCTCCAGTCAATCGCTAGTGAAAGAGGAAAGAGAAAATCTCTAGCAGCAGAACAACAACTCAAACGTGTGGCACCAGCGCAACAACAAGAAACTGGAGATGCTGCTCAAAACTTCCCGTTCCCGATCGAGGAAGTAATTGAACTCCTGGAAATATGGATTCAAGATGATGCCATCAAACTACCTCCTATCAGGCGCCCACCAACTGAGGAAGAAATGGCAAATCCTAAATATTGCCATTACCACAGGTTCGTCAGTCATCCAACCAATTAATACATAAAATTAAAGGGAGTTTTCAAAGAAAAGGTAGATGCAGGGGAACTTCAATTACGCACTGAAGGAGTTCGCATAGACCATATTCCCGTCAGGAGCTGCATGATTTCTGGGGACTCCGTCCACAAAATCGTACAGTCTATGATGGAACACTTATGTGAAATTCTGTATTTCTTTAAGGCGCAGATTCAAGACATATTTGCAGCCCTCAACCGTATTGTATCAGGCAAGCGTCTGTTTCCAGTCAGGGAAGCCGCTCCCAAACCCCAATCTTTCTTGGAAAGCGCGACCAATAGATGTAACTGGGGACTCCTAACCACCGCTCACTAAAGGATATCGAGTTTGACATCACATTGATTGACGCGGCCTATGATTTCAATATTGTCACCATCAATATGCTGAGAGTTGCAAAGATTTCAAAACATGAAGCTGTCCATCGCCCAACCATAATCAAAAACTCAGAAGGAGAACCCAGAGACGTTTACGGGTACATCAATCTCTAAATCAAGGTCGGAGATGCTATAACACACGCCAAATTTCATGTGGTTAAAGAGTACCTGAATTATGATATGATCCTGGGGTGATCATGGATACACGATAACAAAGCAAAGCTAGGAGTATGCCATTTTCCAGTGTCTATACCTGAAAGGGTCTCCAAGAGGTCGTTCAATCCTGAAAACTCTATGTTGTTGTATCAACAACTTGCGAATGTGACACAGCTGCCTAGAGAGAGCGTATCAGCATTTTTTCGCAGACTCCGGACACAAGTAAGTCTTATTGAACAACCCTTTTGCAACCAGTCACTCCTCCTTCCGCCAAGGCTTGGGGACTCGATCCGACTATCAACCCAGCCGTCATTAGGAGATGTGAATGGGATGTTGGTCCTTTCAAGTATTTTATCAAGAGTTTAGAAGTTGTCACAGTTAAAGATAAGGAATCTAGGAAAGTAATGACGCAACGCCCAAACCCATTCCAAGTTGGAGATATGGTAGTTGTGGCTCAGCCTGCTCCGTCCGATCCCACAAGAAGGAAAGACGAGGAGGAAATTATTTTTGGAGGTTACTGCAGGCTCATCAATATTAACAAGATAAAAGGTGTAGTAATACACTCCCGGTGGCTCAAACCCTTCAATACCTAAGATGTCGCGCCGCCCTCTCCTCCAAGATTCCTTTTAGTGTTTCCTTTAGCAATTTCCCTTTTCATGCAATATTTGTAATTCTTCCAAAATGATTGCACTACTTGCATTCATAATTTGGGTTTCAATTTGTCAGTTAATCAAGTATCAGTTCCCTTTTAGAAATCTCTTTACTCCTGAATCATCTCAAGAAAATCGAGTAAACCCAAACTCTCACAAAATCATTACCATTAATTCGAAACCAGAAAAAATCAAACCATGCAAGAGATGTCTCATATCTTTCAAAATACCGAAGAGGGGAATATGTAAAGGAAAAGAAATCACAAGATCATCAAGCAGAGGCACATTATTTCTGGAGGAAACATCTTTCGCATCCCAAGAGCAACCTGCTTCAACCTTCGCCTGACGAGATTCCTATAAGAAGTTTTGTTGTCTGCAGTTTTCCGGATTTTGGGAATCCCCTTCACGGAACCAAGAAGCAATGAGTTTGAAGTCAGCACACATAACACTCCCGGGTTGCAACTACTTCAGAAACGACGCATCGAATCACATTACACGCGCCATTAATGGGATATGAAGCTTCATCACCAAGCATGGATTTCAGATTTCTTAGTCTGTGGCAATGCGTCCATGCTTCTACACACCTGGTTTTTAGATTTCTTAATTCGTAACAATGCGTCCATGCTTCTACATGCCTAGCTGGCACGCCAAAAATATTCAAGAAGCATGTAGTCTGCACCGGGGATTATCAAACAGAAGAGTGGGATGAACTCGTTTTTTGAAATCAAGGGTTAATGGCGCCCTCACTAGATTTCTCTCCAGAAGCTTCTTCGATGTTCTCTCCAGAAGATGCTTCGATGTTCTCTCCAGAAGCTGCTTCAATGTTCTCTCCAGAAGTCGCTTCAACGTTCTCTCCAAAAGCCGCTTGAACATTATCTCCAGAAGTCGCTTCAACGTTCACCCAGATGCCGCTTCAATGTCCTCAACAGAACGCCTCTCATCCCGTTTACTTGACTCAAAGACTCCGGAATTTTTTTCCCATATAAGCATTCCAAGCATTTCATCATCGCAATCAGAAGGGAAAGAATGAGCCGATGAGATAAAGAGTCAGGATGAAATCAATTCCATTCCAGTCAATGCTCAGGAGTTTAAAAAACATTTTAGTTGCGACTCAGCAGTCCAGACTCCAAGCAACTTAAAGTCAAGGCCTCTTACAATCGAGCGCAATGAAGTTTAGCAAATTTCGAAATCTACCTGGAGGAAATTGACGTATGATAGGAGGACGATCTCTGCGTGTTTTGATACTTCGTTAAATATGTATTGCTCAAAGATCTAGCCGTATTTTATCCTGGTAACATCTATATATCTTGCCTCATAAGTTTTATCTTTATTTGTCACCATCTAGTGCTTATCCCGCAACAATGTCATTGTTACGTACTAATCAGGGGACTTAATGTTGATGGTGGTTTTTAGTTCAGGGATAAAATTTTAAAACCCTGTATTTAAGGCGCTGTCATTCTGCAAAGAAGATTGAGCCATTTAAAAGTGATGAGTGCCCAAGCCTCGTTACTTACATATGTATTGAGCAATTCAGTATATTTATATGAAATTTATTCAGAATGGTGCGTGTAGCAACAATCCCAAATATTCTGTAAATTTCTGAGTATTTATTTTATGCCATGTTCCCTAATTGAACTCTTAATACTGACATGACATGACGACTAATACTCGCTCTCAGCCGAGTAGCATGAATCTCCCGAAGTGTCAGGATTAAGATGCGTGTGGAAGTACTCAATCAGAGGCACGCAAATTTATGCTGCCCTTTGATATTAAATTAGTGATTTTTTGTATAAGTATGCAAAATTCACCCAAAATTGATTGATTTTGCGGCAACCCGTAAAATTCAGTTCTTTAACCTAATTTATCGATTTGCAAAAAATTAGGTTTTTGCGCGTTGCGCAATATCTCGAACCCTATTGGTCGATACCAAACCTAGGTAACGTAGGAAATTAATCCGCCATGAACTAGTAGGAGCAAAATCCTACCAAAAATCAGAACGCAATAAATAAAAGAGGAGCTGCGGAAAATAGGAGCAACAACAAGAGGAGGCGTGTCCACGACACATGGCCGGCCAATTCGCCCTAGCAAGCACCATCTGTAGCCGGATGGCCACGCTCCATGTTTCCCTTGCCGGCCCCTTTTCCCGTCGACCAAACAGATCGCTCTAAATGCGCCACATGCATTTAGAATGAGTTCTGCCCCATGCTGCTTGCCGCCCCCTTTACATCGACCAATCAGGTCGCCCTAAATGCGCCACATGCATTTAGAATGAGGCCGGCCCCATGATGCTTGCCGGCCCCCTTTTCTATCAACTAATCAGGTCGCTCCAAATGCGCCACATGCATTTAGAATGAAGTCGGCCCTATGCTGCTTGCCGACCCTCTTTCCATCAACCAATCAGGTCGTTCTAAATGCGCCACACGCATTTAGAATGAGGCCGACCCCATGCTGCTTGCCGGAACCCTTTACATCGACCAATCAGGTCGTTCTAAATACGCCACACGCACTTAGAATGAGGCCGGCCCCATGCCGCTTGCCGGACCCCTTCCCATCGACCAATCGGGTCGCTCTAAACCCGCCACACGCAGTAAATAAATCCAAGCCGCGCCAACACCTAGTGATCGTCGCGTCAACATAGTCTCACACACTAATTAAGTATTTTACATGGCAAACCGTAATTTGGTTAAGACCGCTATGCCGTCCCATGCCAAATAATGCCACCTAAGGCATTAAGGTTGATACGGCAACTAGAGCCAATATTGTTGGGTCATATTTGGATCTAACACAAACACGCCAAGATATAGTGGTCGCGCCATTACGCCAATATTCCACTGGCAGGTGCTAACGAGATGTGGCCATAATCAACGGCCACCCTCTTCCATAAATTACAATCCCGGACGTCCAATTTCGCCATCCGAATTGACGAACCTAGATTAAATCTCAGGCGACCAACCAAGACTAACTTAATAGCGTCACACGCTATTTCTCGCAGCAAGTCTCATGACTTAGCTCGCCACACATGGTCACCCGCCGCCTAGTTTGCGCGCGATTGGTTAGAATAACTAGGTCTTGCACACAAGACACACTCAGCAATCTGCTGCATATTTTCCACGAAAATATTCGAGACATCAAACACGTCACAAACTGGGGGACGCTCACTGGGTTATTGGTCTGGCGGTTTACAGTGTGCGGTGTGCAACGCGACCATTACAAGAAAGTGTCAGGAAAAGGCGGACGGTTAATGAGTAGTAAGTGAGTAGTGGGTGTAAGGATGACCACTCTTCCCTCGTGACGAAAACATGATGGTTACCACTTTTTACACGACTCCACTTCTCCACTACTTAACTGTCTCCACTTCCTATGAGATCAGGTGTGCTCAATCATGACTTGTATAAATAGGTGTTCGACCTATTTCAACAACAGGGACAAGTGTTATCAACACAAGTATTCAGAAAAATACAAAAGAACTGATGGCTTACATTCCACAAGCCAGTTCCAAATTCTGATACAAGTCATAAAACAACCACACCTCCAATATTTTGATCTCAACACCTTCTTTGCTTCCTTCCCTAAGATCAACCCCTCTCCTTCACTTTGTGACCGAAGCAAGTCTGGAACGACCATTTCTTGGTTTAGTCCAGAATTGTACAGATTGATCTCTCGAATCTAAAGTACTCCAGTGCAGTGCATTTGTTTAGGGTTTAGATTCGTTTCTCGGCGGCACACCCAAATTTACCATTTCCAGCAGAATCAGTTTTTACCCCAAAACACCAAGGATGAGTTCTAAGTTCTAGACAAGATTTGAGTTATTATATTAATCTATTTTGAAGTTCTTCATTTGATTATCGCTTGTTTATACGTTTATGAATATAGATGATTGATTGATAGATTGTTTAGGTGGCCAATTCAATTGATTTATTGATTTAATCTAATGCTAGTATTGAATTAGGATATAAGTAATCGTCGAATAACTTGTACACAAGTAAAGAACCCGGGATCTCGTAAAAGGATTTTGTGGAGCAATTGTGTGTTTAAGCAACACTAAAAAGTGGACCTTGATCTAAGAGTCTAACTAACAGGATCAACCTATAAATTCATAAATCATAAAGCATTCAACCAAATTACACCTTGAGTGGTCTACTACTAGGTGGTTTAGACTAATAAAATCTGGTAGTCGAGAACTTCTGTCCCCAGTGACATAAGGGATTTTGGGGATAACATTGATCTAGCTACTATCCTACGGTTGGTGATAATCTATGATTAACAACGAATAGATAAGTATAGTAACGAAGAAGGATTCCTCGATCATCTTCCTCTTTATTGCTTACAACTTAATATCTTTAATTTATTTGCTTATTTGCTTTAAAATCCAAAATAAACCTCCTTTGTAACACTTTGACAACTACAACTCCCTGCTCTTCGTGGGAATGAACTTGATTTTCATTATATAAACTATAAATGAGTGGAAATAAGATCACTAACTTGATTGCAAATGCAACACGCAACACTCTACATGAACTTTATCCTGCAAAATAGATTATGCTATGGTATCTTCGATAGAAAAATTAATAGTCCACTGCCAGTTAATCTTAATTTTCTAAAGACATCCATTTTTAGAAATCTGGATATGCCAGAATAAGTATGAGAACAAACTATCCAATTTCATATAATCAATAGTCTTTTGAATAGAACAAACTTCATTGAACCATGTTACCCGAAGGATTTTAGAGGGATTTGAGTATCCCACATATTTTTACCTCCTGCTTCTCAAGATATAGGTAAGAGTACAATTAAAAAAAACACAAAAAATAATTAGCGGCTAGTAGAGTCAGCAATTTTCCTTATATAAAGAGATTCTCTAACCATAAGTTTGTTAAGAAAAACTTGCTAAATAAAAGGGATTGGGGTTCTCCAAATGAAATACCAATCATAATTGTGATGTTCATGATTCAAAAGTTTTCTAGCAAGATGTCGGTAGACACTTTTAATAGTACTTCAGATATGATGTCTCTAAATCCTTTGATCGACAACGATAGTAAATAAATGAATTGAGATATAACAGATGTTTTGAAAAATATCATGGATAAAATATCTTGAATAACAACTAAGTTTCAACAAGAAGTGAATCTATAATAATACATCCGAGCTCAGAATAATAACATCCTTAATTGTAAGCTCAGAATTATCAATCAAGTGATGACAAAAACATCATTCAAAAATCTGATGATGTTACCATATTCAAGTTTCCATCTAAAACTGCTGACAATGATGTTTCTACATATATAATACTGCTCAAACTTCTTCAACAATTGTTTTTAATATTGCAAGACTAAATATTAGAGCCTTTGAAGTACGTAGCCTTGAGAAGGATACAAACCATTGGTTCTAATTTGAAGAGATTCTCCAAGCTTTTTATTGCGTAAAAAAGCTAAATTATGGCTATATAATTCTCTCTGTCTAAGCCTCCAGGGAAAACATGCTTACACAAGCTAATCCAAACCAGTAAAATTAACCTTTTGCATACTATCACAGTCCCGATAAACAAAGTGCTTTCTATGTTTATAAACAATCGTACCAATACCTTTAGGAATATACAGTGGAGACATAAGGTGAATGTAAAGAGGACAAATAGTTAATTTAAGAAGAGCACTTATGCATCAAAATTAAAAGATGACTTTTCCAACCTTGCAATCTTGAGGAAATTCTCTATAGAAAACCATTGTTGGTTGATTTATTAACTATGTCCCATTGGATAGGCATCCCCAAGTATTTACCTGGATCATGGTCTTTTATATTTTTTTTTGAAATTGATGATACCATCCAAAGAAAAACCTTATTTCTTACCTATGTTGATAGAGATTATGATAATGTATTTCTGAGAATTGCAAATACACATAGATCAACATCAGATCTGAGTCTAAAATAGATTTAAACTTAATAGCATTTTTGTGAGTATCTTTTTAAAAAATATCGTTTTGTCATCAACAAAGAATTTATGAGAAATACAAGAAGCTCATTTCAAAAAACCCCTAAAGATTCATTTGCTCAATGTTAACAGAGACCAGCCTACAAAGGACTTCAAGACCAATAATGAAAAGGTAGGTGGAAGAAGATCCCTCTACCTAAAATCTAAGGGGAAAAAAATATCATCTGGAGATCCATATACACGAACTTAAAAAATTAAAAATCTAATACAAGTATTAATATTAACCTAGATTTGCTCCTGGTAGACACGAACTGAAAAAAAAATATCATCTGGCTTCTACAGTACTAAATAGCTCCAGTCAAAGCGTACAAGCTCCCATAATCCTCATATTGAAAGACCTTCAGCTGAAAAATGGTCTTGGCCCATGGATGACCTGAGTTCGCATCGTTCAAATGTGGCACGAGCTGGCCTTCATGAGAACTAATGCTGTTACCATCCTAGATTTACTCCTGCTAGACGACGAAGTGAGTTTTTACACACTCCGCAATCATGCCTACTTATTTTTGTGTGTGTTTTATGGCTAATTATTACCTGCTAGATGACACATGATAGATTTTACACCCTCGGCAATCATGCCTTCTTTTTCTTTTTTGTATGTTTTATGGCTATTTAATACCTTATTCTCACCGTGATATGATTCACGCAATTGTTCTAGAAAAAATACATCTGGAAATTTGAACCACTGTATGCCTTCTTATTTTTTCCATGTGTTTTATGGCTAATTACTACCTTTTAGACTACATGTGATGGATTTTACACCCTCCGAAATCATGCCTTTTTATTTTTTCGGTGTGTTTTATGGCTAATTATTACCTTATCGTATCTCAGGGTGATCTTATGAATGCAATTGTTCAGAAAAAATATATTTGAAAATTTGAACTGCTAGAAGAGGGGGCACTACTGAGTCTTACCAATTTGACATTTGAACAAAAAAAAAAATGTTCCAGCCACCCAGAATGACTACCTGGCGTACTTTAACTGGAATACTGATGTTATTCCTCTTGAATCCACCACCGCGCCTATTCCTCGCCACAAGTTCTATTTCACAGAGTTTGAAGCACTTGCAGCTGCAACCACTAATACTTACCTTTCTGGTAACTATAGCGGAAATTATACGTGTTGCTTCTCATCAACGTAAATCCCTCGACTAGTATTTCCTCGTTGTTATATGAGCAGATGTAATATGTGTGTTAACCAGCCACACAAAAAACATAAGGTAACATCAAGTTAAGTTAAGATAAATCCTGTAATGTTACACATTTATTTTAGACTTGGGTGATGACGCCTGACTCACCGATTTCATGTCTCATCTGAAAAAAATGGTATGAAACTTACGGTCATACTATGGGGTAACTCAACTTCGGATTTAACCAGAAACCTTGAAGCCCATGAAATGAATCCACAACCTATTGTGGCTGTTATTGTCGGTGTCTATGTCAAGCAATATCTAGGTACCTAAAGTTTGTTTATCAATTTAGCGCAATATGTAAACAAAGTTATCGTTATTCCCTCCGTACATATTGAATTATCCCATTTGAATTTCCAGGCAGGGCCTCTCTTTCCTAAACCAATGCGGCTAAAATTTACTTCGATCTGGACATTCCAGAGGTCTTTCATGTTACAGAAAGGTATAACTTTTCAACGCTACCATGGTATCTAATGTTTACATACAAACAAAATAGAGTGGTCTAGCTTACGATTTCATACAGGTCTTCACACCGAACACCGCCACGTGAAATCACCCTCCTGGCTCGAGTTGGGTACTATCAGGCAAACCAATCCATTGCTGACACTAAAAAGATAATTTCCGAATTGCAGGAAACAAAGTGGTCAGATGGGTCCAATGTATTGTCACATCCGCTATTTTCCTTTTTCACGGTCCCAAAAATGTTGCAGAGTTATGTTTATACTAACTCTGACTTAACTGTGTTACCGTCATCCAGGTACTAAACAGAAAACATCTGCAGCGCCAAGGCTATTGGTATTTCCACCGAGAAAGTATGGTACTACCTAGGGTAACACAATTGCACAACTAAATTTATGGGAAACACAGGGAACCATTGGTGCCCTAGCTGCAATGTCCAAGTCGACGAACCAATACCCAGGTTTTATTTATTTTACAGTTCTAAATTATTACCTCTTCCTTCACTTGGAAATGACATCCCACTAACAACGGTTTGCTCCATTGGTTATGCAGATACCTTTTGCGATTGGAAGTTCAAGACCCTACAAGTACCGCATATTTTATACCCATGGACACTGAAGTCCAAAACATTGTCCAGGCACCAGCCTTGGATGTTGTGGCTAAGGGCGAGGTAAACGATTTACAATTACAATGCCACCATGAATCTATTATATTACTTAACTCATTGTGCATCTAACTGAAGAATTTATTTCCCAACCAGGTTGAGGGATTTGCATTAATGGTGCATGGCGCCTTTGAACCACTCGGTAGATGGTGTATTTTCAATAAAGGTCAAAACCGTAAAATCATCATACATGTTTCTGACGCGGCTTTCAGGCATGTGACGATTCATATTTTACGAAGTCATGATGATTATGCATTTCGAAGGCCTCCACTAGCTAAGCGTTCGATACCTCGCATTTCATCATGCCCACTATGTAGAATAACATAATTGAGCGGTTCTCCGTAAGATTGAGAGCAATAACGCCTTCAGGACGTCGGTGACACTCACTGTTATCTGACTACATGAGAGAGACCCCCCTCTACATAGAAGAACGATTGGGCGGTTCTCCATAAGATTGAGAGAAATAACGCCTTCAGGACGTCGACACTCACTGATAGACGCATTTATGTGTCTATTTTGCTCTCAATGTTCTGTATTGTTAGACTCGATTAAATACTTATTGTGTTATTTTATGTTTTTGTAGATGTTTTTGGAAAAATAAGTCCTTGCATCGAAATGGGCTCGAAAAGTAGTGTTTTACACCCCAGGACAAAGTACTAAAGGCACCGCAGAAATGCACCGGAAGCACCACAGAAATGCACTTGAGGAACCCAGGAAAATTACTATTTCCAACCCAATTGCTATTCGCACCCCAGCTTTGGTTAAGGGGCACCCTTCTTCTCAAATTCAAAAATAAATTTTGGCGGGAAATTTTCTTTATACACTGGTAGATTTTCCAATCGATTTTTGAAGGTGTTATAAGGAGATTAAATCTTTGAAACTTAATGGGTATATGTGATATGGATATAAGAAGATATTGTGGTGGTTGGGATCGATCAAATTTGGCCAGATAATCGATTCTCGATTAAAGCAGGAAAGAAGAGATATCGGTTAAACTTGGAAAGAAAATTACGTAAAGATGCTGCATGGGTTGTGGAATTTAAGTGCAGATATTCTCCTAGGTTGCATACCAACAGATTGTGGAAATTATCAAGACAATTAACGCATGCAGAGAAAGAAAATAAGAAATTATTCCCAAGAATAACTTTCCTTTACTGTGAAGATTTTGAGGAATTAACGGCGAGATTTGATGCGCCTGGAATGTATAAATAGGAGATACATGAGTCCTAGAAGGGGTGTCGAGAGTTTGGGGTCGATAGGAGAGCTCAGGAGGCGTGAATCAAGAGTTTTCAGAACTCTGTTGTTGCTGCTCCTGCTGCTCGTGAAGAACAGGGAAACGGCGACGGTTTATTCATCCGTCGTAACAGTTTCTTCAACTGGATTGCAACGTTTCTCTTCATTTTAACAGTTCTTCATCCTCGTTTGCAACATTTATCTTCAGATTTGTAACGATTATCTTCAGCATAATAGTTGAGACTTGAAACAGTCGGTCTGTAACGCATATGCGCTGTTGCAGATTTCCTGTCTCATTGTTTTCTCTTCTTGTAAATACCAATTGAGCTTAATAAAATATTTTGAGAGGTATTTCACCATGATGAGCTAAACCCAACATTGGGACAACGGAGGAGGCGATTTTCGTCATTCTGGTAAATTTAATTTATTCTTTTTATGACTTTTGCATTGATTTAAAATTGAAAAAATGATTTTGATTAATTAGTTATCATTTTATTTGATGCGGAATGCTTGCTTAAATGTTTGATGTCTCATGCTTATGATTTATAACTAATATTCTGAGAATCTATATTGGCAAAATAAGAGTCCGTACATTTTATGTTTTGAGTGATAATTGTTAAGGATAAATAAAATGTACCATATGCATGAGAATTGGCCAAGTCCTTAGTCCCAGTAACCCTCTACCAATTTGTTAATATTTTTGTATATATATTTTTATCAAATCTAAAAAATTATCCTTCACAAGTCCGAGAGTTTGAACCTCATTACTACAACCCCACGAAAAATCATAAATCATTTTGGCGCCGCCGACGCGGAATTGTGTTTAGGTAGAATTTTTTTTTTTTAGATTTATTTTTCTTTGTTCTTTTTTACGTTCTTTGGGTATCTGTCTATGTGATACAGGTTTTGAGGCTTGGATCGAAAAGAAAAAAAAAAGAAGAAGAAGTTGTCAAAGATTTTTGGCGATTTCCTAAAGACTGTGAGCAAAGCTTAAAGCAAAAAGAACGGAAAGAAGACGAAGGACTTTTTATTATTATTATTATTTTTTAGATATTTTTTTTATTATTAAATTTTTTTTAGAAACTGTAATTAAGGTTTTATTTTTGTAATCTTTTATTTTTGGACATTTTTTTTCCGGACATTAAACATTGGACATTTTTTTAAACCCTACGAAAGGGTTATATTATTAAAAAAAAAAATTTAAATACAAACTGTTTGCAGAGAAGGACGACGATTACTATATCGTCTCGGCCCCTCGGGTTCGCACACGGCATAGGAGTCGTGGGCCGAGTCGACGACAACGGTTCATCGCCCGTCTGGTACGGGAGGTAAGTCCAATCGAAACACCCGCGAATCTCCTGCAAGCGGGTTACTGTCTGCCTTAAGGTGATAATTGTTTGAGGACGAACCGGACTGTCTTTATTTTCCTAGTAAAGGGCAAGGCCTGGCCTGGCCTAAACAAGATAAGGGTTCGGATTTCATCACCGTTCCCTTCTTGCCCGTTTTAGGAAAACAAAACCTAACGCGAACCCAAGCTTTAAAATCTGATTAGAAAGAGACCTATAGGGTATCGAGCTTGTTAGGAAAAAATTTCGAAAAATATTGGTTGCTCTTTAAGCACACTTCAAAGTTCATGATGGTTTCTGTGAGTTGAATGCGTGACTGCGCCGCCTTCTAATGCGGTGAGGCCTTGGGTATCAAAGCTCTACTAAGCTTCCCTCGCCTCTATTCAACTTACTTTGACTCGGATTGATTCCAGAGGGGTTTGCTCAAATTGAAACGAATTCCCTTTCGAAAGATAGAAGTTGGTCTAGAAACAATCTAAGTCGAGCCATCATGCTTTTTGTTTGCTAGATTTTATAGGTTTGATTTGGTCGAGTCAGCCTTGTTTGTGATTGTGTAGAATTCCTCTGTAGTTTGTGTTTCTTCGGTGATGAATCCTTTTCAGGAGACGCCACCTAAAATGACGTTACGAGAATATATGAGTAGAAATTCTCGTTATCAAGAGACGTCTTCGAAAATGACTCTTGGTGAATATATGCAAGGGAAACGACATTGGAATGTTCCAACGGTTAGCGATGAATCACCTCTAACGATCTACGAGAAGTATTATAAAAATAGACCGCCTAGTTTGGAACAAAGATTGAGAATTATTAGATATCAAAAATTATATTATGATGAAGAATCGGAAATGTGTGGGAATAGTGATCAGGAATTTGTTACCCCGGTTGAGCCTTATAATGATTATATTATTTCTGGTTCAGATCCTAATAATTTTAAAAATTATTCACCTATTCAAAAGGACGAGAATTTGACTAGAGATACCCCCGTTTCAGACGATGTAGTATGTCCTGTTTACGAAACCAAGAAAGGTTTAGAGGAACCGGTTTATCCTGAGAATACTGTTTTAGAGTCATACGATTTAGAAACAATAGTCTTAGATGAACTCGTAGAGGTGAGTGAGGATGCACCGCAAGATTACAACTTAGAAGAATCAATTTCCCATTTTCAAGAATCTGATGACCTACAAATTAGGGAAGTTGTGACTAGTCTATCTAGAGACACTGAAAACTCTAAGTTTGGGGGTGAGTGTCATCCTCCATGTGCTTTAACTCTTAGTAAGGTCCCTCACTTGGGACTTGACATCAATTCCTCAACCATCTTACAAGATTATCTTCATACTCGTTTTCCAGAGCCTAATGATATCCAATAAGAGTCTGAACTGTTAGAAACCCATCCTCTGGTTGATGTGGTTAACCCAGACAATAATACCAAGATTGATTTTGTTTTCCCACCAAATAGTTTTCTTCCAAATGTGAGAACATATAGATTTCAAATGTGTCGAATATTAAGTTTTGAGACTAAACCTAAATGCCTTAGGAAATTAGAATCGACATATTTGCTTAAGAATGACCACTACTCTCACTTTGGTCAATTATTTAAGTCAAACCTGATTGACTTAGAGGATCCTCAGTTATTTAGGTTATTATTATTTTGTGATTCTAAGTTCTTATCTGAGTTTTTCCAGACTCTAGGACCTAATATTTTGGATCCAACCTATGAGGAAATGCATCCGAGGAAAATATTTTATTTAGACCCTTTCATAGAACCTGAACCACAATTAGATATAAATATCTTAATCAGGAAACTAGATAAGGGCATGCTATCCTTATTCACTTTCTTGGGTTATTGTAGTTTCCTTTGGTCAGCTCTATTTCGTTTTGAAGACCCACAGTTATTTCGACTGTTATTTTATGGTTCGAGTTGACTAATCCTTTCCTAAGTCTGGCTGAAGACTTTAAACTTAGCACTTCTTGGGAGGTATCCCATGCTCATGGGACACGGTAATATCTTTCCTTATCTCTTTTGCTTCATTGGTAACAGTTTCTCCTTGTTCATGCTTTTAATTTCATTTTTAGAACATTGAGGACAATGTTAGATTTAAGTTTGGGGGTGGGGAAGAACTTTTAGTTGCACTTTTAAAACTTCTAGCGTCACATGGTATCCGGTTAGCTAAGTTTACATACTGTTTCTCACCGAAAAGATAGAAATTGGAATGCTAAGGATAACAACCTTTTGAGACATTAGAGAAAAAGACATTGAGATCCTTGAAATTCAGGAGAGAACTTGTTCCTTTTAGTGGGTAACCGTGATGGACCTAACCATCCATGATGGAAAGGCAAGTAGGTCAGGAAATGCCAGAAAGACAAAGCAACCTCACAATGTAATCATAGTTACTGGATTACGACTCTCTCTCAGTATAAACTTATCATCATCAACAAGCGGAGCGACATCAAAATCTATGAAGAAAGTTGAAGATGTTTTAGGTTTAGAAGCAACAATAGAAGAGAATAATTCAAAAATCAAAGTTGAAGTTATAAGAGCAAATGATATAAGTTGTTAGAATCCATGATACCAAGACATCACAAGTTGCGAAGATCCAAGTTTTGAAAGTCCTTCTCTCATGGCCATGTAAATTTTTGTCTTGTAATTTTTTGTTTTCAAAAAAAAAAAAAAAAAAAAAAAAAAATAAAAAAAAATGAAACATCATTACGTTCTTTTTGATTCAATAAGGCCATAGGGAAGAAGAAATTTATAAGTCAAGCAAGAAATCGAAGAGAAGAGTTAATTGTCAAGGTTCTATGAGGTTCGAGAGTTTATCATCAACAGTTAAAGACCGAAGAAGGCGTTGTTTATACTGAGCACTGTGAGAGAGTCGAAGAAAGATGCATTTTGGTTGCTTTGTTAGTCTGCTTTCAATCTGGCACAAGATCTTTCTAGCACTGGTTTAACTCATCACACGTAATTAGTCCAGCTATGTAGCAGATGTCCCTCTCATTTTTATCTCTTTCCTAATCTTATCCAGCTGTAAAGCAGCGGACGCATCTTACAATGTTTATCTAGCTGTGTAGCGGATATCTCTTTATCTAGCAGTCGTGTGGATGTGTCTCCCCTTTTCTTCAGTTAGCTTTAGAGCTGACACCTTTAATTTCTCTGGCATTCTAGTTACTTGGAGATAGGTTGAGAATATGTATGTCCTCATAGCTCTTTGGATACTTGTGACTAATTAGGAGTAAATGGTTTTTGTGGGTACACCTCTGATAAACCCACCCGAGATTAACTCGGTTTTATTTTTAGTTTTGCTCGAGGACTAGCAAATAATAAGTTTGGGGGTATTTGATAGACGCATTTATGTGTCTATTTGTTCTCAATGTTCTGTATTGTTAGACTCGATTAAATACTTATTGTGTTATTTTATGTTTTTGTAGATGTTTTTGGAAAAAAAGTCCTAGCATCGAAATGGGCTCGAAAAGTAGTGTTTTACACCCCAGGACAAAGTACTAAAGGCACCGCAGAAATGCACCGGAAGCACCCCAGAAATGCACTTGAGGAACCCAGGAAAATTACTATTTCCACCCCAATTGCTATTCGCACCCTAGCTATGGTTAAGGGGCACCCTTCTTCTCAAATTCAAAAATAAATTTTGGCGGGAAATTTTCTTTATACACTGGTAGATTTTCCAATCGATTTTTGAAGGTGTTATAAGGAGATTAAATCGTTGAAACTCAATGGGTATATGTGATATGGATATAAGAAGATATTGTGGTGGTTGGGATCGATCAAATTTGGCCAGATAATCGATTCTCAATTAAAGCAGGAAAGAAGAGATATCGGTTAAACTTGGAAAGAAAATTACGTAAAGATGCTGCATGGGTTGTGGAATTTAAGTGCAGATATTCTCCTAGGTTGCATATCAACAGATTGTGGAAATTATCAAGACAATTAACGCATGCAGAGAAAGAAAATAAGAAATTATTCCCAAGAATAACTTTCCTTTACTGTGAAGATTTTGAGGAATTAACGGCGAGATTTGATGCGCCTGGAATGTATAAATAGGAGATACATGAGTCCTAGAAGGGGTGTCGAGAGTTTGGGGTCGAGAGGAGAGCTCAGGAGGCGTGAATCAAGAGTTTTCAGAATTCTGTTGCTGCTGCTCCTGCTGCTCGTGAAGAACAGGGAAACGGCGACGGTTATTCATCTGTCGTAAAAGTTTCTTCAACCGTATTGCAACGTTTATCTTCATTGTAACAGTTCTTCATCCTCGTTTGCAACATTTATCTTCAGATTTGTAACAATTATCTTCAGCATAACAGTTGAGACTTGGAACAGTCGGTCTGTAACGCATATGCGCTGTTGCAGATTTCCTGTTTCATTGTTTTCTCTTCTTGTAAATACCAATTGAGCTTAATAAAATATTTTGAGAGGTATTTCACCATGATGAGCTAAACCCAACATTGGGACAACGGAGGAGGCGATTTTCGTCATTCTGGTAAATTTAATTTATTCTTTTTATGACTTTTGCATTGATTTAAAATTGAAAAAATGATTTTGATTAATTAGTTATCATTTTATTTGATGCGGCATGCTTGCTTAAATATTTGATGTCCCATGCTTACGATTTATAACTAATATTCTGAGAATCTATATTGGCAAAATAAGAGTCCGTACATTTTATGTTTTGAGCGATAATTGTTAAGGATAAATAAAATGTACCATATGCATGAGAATTGGCCAAGTCCTTAGTCCCAGTAACTCTCTACCAATTTTTTAATATTTTTGTATATATATTTTTATCAAATCTAAAAAATTATCCTTCACAAGTCCGAGAGTTTGAACCTCATTACTACAACCCCACGAAAAATCATAAATCACTCACTGTTCCCTGACTATGTAGAGAGACGTGTATAGACCCAAGCGGTTCTCCGTAAGATTGAGAGCAATAACGTCTTCAGGATATCGGCAACATTCGCTGATTCACAGACTATACACAAGAGATTAAATTCTACAATGACACTCACCACTGAATTCCTAGAAGATAATCTATCTTATCTCATTACTCATATTTCACTATCGAAATGGTAATAGATGAATGTATTACTCCGATTTCATGATCGAATCCACGGCTGATCTCATGAAATAGTAATAGATATTACTCCGATTTCATGGTCGAACCCACGGCTGGTCTCATGAAATGGTAATATCACCACTTATTTTATTACTCTGATTTCATGGTCGAATCCACTATCCCATGGAATGGTAATACCTATTTTATTATTCCGAATTCATGGTCGAATACACGACTGATCCTATGAATTGATAATAAAAAACTACTCACTTTTATTACTCAGTTTCATGAATCATTCTCCACTGAATTTCATAAATTAGTGATAAATACTCAACAATCGGGCATCTAGACTACCACTGAGTAAGCACCATAAAATAGTGCAAGTGTACTCGACAATGATGCACGAACGAGCACCCAAATGCGCGAACGCACATCCAAAATATGGACAAATGAGGAATCCCGCACAAAACAGGAGAGAGAAAATAACAATATTAAAATAATGGAGAAGTGCCCATGGGCCGGGCCCATTGTACGGACGGCCGTGCCCTAGCCGTGACCGGTCCCATGCTTCCTCCATTATTTTTCCTTATTTTTGTTGTTTTCATAAACTCATGAAGACTCCTCCATCTCAGCAACTTTCCTTGTTTGAGCAAAACTCATGGTTTCTCCATATTTTGTGGTTTTCCCAATTTTGTGTAGTTTCACAAAAAATAATAATAAAAAATAGGGAAAGGTGTTGCGGGACCGGGAAACTTAGCCGGTCGGCCATGCCTTAGCCGGTCCCACACCTTGCAATCCCTAATTTTTCATAAATTGTTATTTTTCTCATCTTGTGAAACTTCCCTGTTTGCAAAAATCATGGTTTCTCCATATTTTCTCAAATATTGCGCAAACCATGAAAATGTCAAAAGTCAACATTGTCACACGAACGACTAGGCTACTCACGAAAAATATTTTAAAATATTATTATTTTAATATTCACAAAATATTGATCAAACGAGCATACTTGCTCATTCGAGCAAAATCGAGGATTTCAGTCATAGATCGAACTCTTCTGAAAACCTGAAATATTGCTCAAACGCACATCAGAAAATGCTGAAACTCTCATAACTGAGACATGGGAATTATGGAGACACGAGTATGCTCCCTTGACCTACCAAGGGCGGCCCCAAGGCTTGCAATAAGCCGGTCCCATACATTTTCACACTTATGACCTAATTTGCGCAATCGCTCATATTGGGTCCAAACTCTTCACAATAACTCAGAGTTTGTGAAAACGCCCATCAGCAATCCCACGACCACCAAGGGCCGGTCTCATGCCACCTTGGTCGGTCCCTCACTTTTCTATAATTAGGTTTTATCACCTAATGCTCAATCGAGCATTATTTCAGTAAATGATGAAACCACATTTAATCGTCATTCCTTCACCAACCGGTCGACTCAGAACCCAGGTGTACGCTCACTCGAGCAATTGGGCATCACATGGACGTCCATAGTCTCACGTGGTCGGTCCCTCCTTCGCTCATGACCCATTTTCAGCAATTCGTCAATTAATGAGCAATCGATCAAAAATTAGGGTTTTGAACAAACGCTCAACAAATCATCATTCTGGGCAGTTCAAACACTAAATAAATTCATATTGATCCAGCAAACAACACATGGATTAATTATATAATATTTGGTAATCCACCAATATTTTGATTGATATTTTATTGGGTCATGGCACCAATAAATAATCCGTCGAATTGAGCAATCACTCAATTGCTCTAATATTGACCCAACTATCAATATTCAGTAATTCATCGAATTGAGCAATACTTGCTCAATTGCCCAACTATCAATATTCAGCGATTTATCAGTAATCCGTCGAATTGAGCAATCGCTCAATTGCTCGAACGTTAATCCAACTAACAATATTCAGTAATTCGTTGAATTGAGCAATACTTGCTCAATTGCCCAACCATCAATATTCAGTAATTCGTAATACTTGCTCAATTGCTCAAATATTGATCCAACCATCAACACCCGGTAATTCGTCGAGCAATACTTTCTCAGTTACTCGAATGTTCCACTGAGCAATTCGTCATTCATGCTCAATTCAACAAAACCTAGACTCATTGTCTAAATCAGTCAACGTGACTAATTAAATGCACGTCTGTAATGCAGACTCCATGATTTGTGAGACATCGATCACGTCACAAATGGGGGATATCACTTAGGGTTTTGGTCTGGCGGCCTACAACACGTGGATTCATCCACAACGAGAAAAGTGAGTAAGTCGTGTCAACGGTTGAAGAAGTTAGCAAAGTAGTGGGCGAGTGATCAACCAAGTCTCCGAACGACATGGAACTGGTTTCAATATGATCTCCCACTTTCCCACTCTTTCACTCAAGAAACCGTCACACTTACAGGGATCAGGGTGTTCATCATTCTTGCAATATAAATAAGTCCAAAATCGAGGACAACGGGCAAGATTATCATCATCGATATTCGTCTACAAAAACTCGATTAAAAACTTATTCACAAAACTCAACTTCAGCAGTTCACCAAAAATTACAGAAACCTTCAACACATCCACAATCCTTGATCATCACTGATCCACACAGTTCTTAGCTTCCCTCCTACAGATCAACCCATCTCCCTCTTTGCGACCGAATTGACTCTGGAACGGCCATTGACTTGGTTTAGGCCGGAGTCCTACAGAATGATCTCTCGAATCTAAGCACTCCTTTGCAGTGCATCTGTGTGAGGTTGAACAGTTGGTTGGTTCCAGGAATCTCCATCGCACGGTGATTCCCTCATTTCCTAAAAAATCAGCAAACCGTTTTCCCCCATCCACACACTCATTGGTGTCTTACATGATTACCTCATAATGATAAATCCGTATAACATGAAATATCTTGATACCCCAAGCTTCACTGTAGCAAAGCTACCTTCGCTCCCTGCAGCACCAACTCCAACCATATCTGCGCAGAATACCGAAATCATCCGTGCTGAAAAATGAGACCGTGGCAGATAATGATCCACCTAGCAAGAAACCCTGCCTTCAGAAGATACCCGAAGGTTCCTCGGAATCTACCATTGCCGAAGATTAAGCACTATGAAGACTTGTAACAAATAAAACAATACCTGGGAATCGTAGATCATCTTTCTTTGTGTGTCTGCATTTTTTTGGTGAGTTTACCTTTCTGCATTTTGTTCTGGTGTATTTCCCTTACTGCATTTTGTTGACGTGTAAATTATTTTTTTTTAATTTTATTTCAATATTAGTCTCTTTGGTCATGATCCACACTGGCATTGGTGGATCTGATATATCCCCTATGTAACGGACTTGATATGAATCCCAAAGTTGGAATGTCAATATTGTTATAGTGGTTTTGAAGGAAATTTTCTGACTCTGGCATCACCAAGCTAACGTATTTCAACTTCCTAAGCAGATGATTTTACTTTTGGCAAAAAATAAATAAATAAGATTGCACTTTTGGAAAAAAAAAATCAAAGATGCCAGTAAATGTTATGGTTTTGGATAATGCACTCTGACTTTTTTGTTTCACTCTAAAATTATTCGGTTTTCTTGAACAGGTTATAGCGTCTCCGTGTTTTACTCTTCTTATTGATAGCAATTCTCGGGATTGATATGCGGCAAGAGGTAGTAGAAATTAAAAGAAGCAAGACCGCACCAATTGGTCACCAGACTGCTTCACATTGAAAAGATAGAAGATTGTTATGCCATACGCCTACCAAAGAGGTTGACGATTCTAAAGGAGACAATGGGAACTTATTGTCAGGTGTAAGAGATGACTGGATTGTATGAGCGACTTTGCAAGGTAAGTATACGGTCTTACAAATCAGCTCAGTAGCAAAAAAGTTGTACTCGATCATTGAAAGATGCCGGATATTAAGGGAACTTCAATCTTGCCTCCCCAATTACATATTAGTTGGTTTTGAAATTTCTTTCTCTCCAAAAGAAATACATATTGCGATTGATCCGCATACTCATCGACCATAAAAACCCATGCAATGGTTACAACAAACGGCTGCCAAAGAGGCTGACGATTCTAGAGACCATATCCACTTATCTGCAAAAGAGACTTCGCAAGAGTATATATAGTCAAGAGATATATCTCCAGAAGTAAAATTCCAATAACATATATTTCAATAAGTACAAAAAAATGTCATGCACATATTTTGGGAAGGAAATAAAGAATCACGAAGGTGAACTCATTTTCTTAATTTAAGATTACAAACTCCCTTTAAAATTAGTTGTAGTATTTTTTTTGTGAATTTTATATTGCGACAACGCGTATAATTTTAGAAAACATTTTTTATTTAATGGAGTATGTTAACAAACATTAGTTGCTTACCCGGTAGAATAGAGAAAACAAATAGGGGATATCCCTACGATATCTATGACCAAAGCAGATTTAACATACATCGGACCAGAAGCAGTTGATAAGTATTCGCGACACATTTTATATGATATTAAAAATGAACCAACATCAAGGCCCGTGTCGTGGGCTAGTTTCCCACATAAAGGGTGTGATCAACAAGCAACATCGAGATGAGTGAAGCAAACAAAAGGGTGTGTAATTGACAATGTGATTAAATTAATAACGTAAACGAAGTAAAATATCGTATATTCAAATATTATTCAATCGAATTTCTCTTGTCAATTTAGGCTTAGTCGTATGGGTGCTAATCTAGCAGCTAGATTAGCAGTCCATGTCAGTTAGGGCAACCTCCTAAGTCCTCTGGCAGTGCTAATCTAGCAGCTAGTCGCTGAATAGAACAACGTTGAACGCTGAATAGTGCAGCACCCAGATGAACGTTGCACAGAACAACGCTTGACTCAGTCAACTGAGTTGACAATGCCGCACCATTCAGCCGTAAAAAAATCGATATCTTCACAGAAGATCGATATTCTTTCCCATTTTCACTTCTCACTCATTTCTTTACCATTTTTCCCGAAAATGCATGTCCAAATTCAAGAGTTCTAGAAATTGTTTTTCAAATTCCTTTCATGGGTTTGTTCTACATCGAATTTGCAATCGATTGAAGATGGTTTTGTGCGATTCCATCCAAGAAATCATTCGAGGTAAGAAATTTAAGTTTTAGATTTAAAGTTTTATGATTTTTGATTTTTGGTGCGACTCAAATTGATGATTGATATTTCGTATTTAGATGATGCAGATGTTATGTGTATGGTTTAATTTGATTATTTGTGATGAATTTTTTGGGGATTTAATTTGATTATTTGCGATGAACAAAAAATGAAATTTTTGGTTTTTGTGATGAAAATGAATGATAATTTGTAGGTAAAATTTGTAGGTGAATTTATATGATAATTTGATTATTTTTGATTATTTGTATGATAAAAATGAATGATAATGAATTATAATGATAATTTGATTATGATTAGTTTGTATGATTATTTGTGATGAAAATCTGTATGAAATTTAGTTTGTACGATTGGTATTTTTTCATGTTTGTTATTGATTGTAGTATGAATATGGATGAATTGCTAGATCGTTTGGATATAGTATCGTCAAAGACTATTGATAAACATGTATGTAAAAATACGAAAGATCTTCGCAAAGTAAACTTTAGAAGTAGTTTGAAAGAGGTTGAAGTGTAGTATAAAATTGTAGTGGAAAATAATCCGGAAGCACAACGATATATTGTGACAATTGTGGCTTTTCTTCTGTTTTTGAGTTTGATTTCGCCAATGGGGATAGAGGCTTAGTTGAAGCCATAGCTGAGACATTGTAACACCCCGTGTTTTTAGCATGACGCATGCTAAAGGATGTGCCATGGACCGAGACGAAGCTTCATCTAAAGATTCCTTTGCATAGTAAGATGCATTTGGCCAGAGGCTATATTTGGTGCCAAGTAAGGCACATCGCGTAGCCATATTGGCTAAGGACAATATGGCAATAGTTGGAAATTATATTGGCCAAGAGTCAATCTCGCATAAACTGGTGCATTAGGCCAGTTGGGTTGATGGCCCTGGTAATGTACAGCCACCATGGCTGGACATCGGGTTGGCAGCGGACAGCCAACATGGCTGGACATCGAGTTGGCAGCGGACAGCCGTCATGGTCGGGTATATGGCAACGACCATGAATAATAAAAGTGAGAGTTGATGAATGATTTTTCCTCCCCCAATCAAAGTTGTAAAAATGTCAAGTTAACATATATAGGGAAGGGTACTTGGTTGAAGGTGCATATACGGACCATGCACCAAGTGAGATAACCTTAGAGATGTACAACCATCACGGCTGGACATTGGAGTGACCTATGGTCCAAAGCCGTAAGTACAGCCATCACGGATCTTCACGGGACCTGTTTCAGGAAATGTTCATCCATCATGGCCGGACATTGAAACTGGCTTGTGAGCCAGAACTGAATGTACATCCATTACGGCCGTACATCGCAGTTGGCCAGAATAGTAAGGTGCAACCATCATGGCCTGGGGAGTTGATGAATGATTTTTGCTCCCCCAATTTGAGTTGTAAAAATGTCAAATTAACATATATAGGGAGGGGTAGTTGGTTGATGGTGCATATGCGGACTATACACCAAGTAAGCTTTATAGCTTAGCCGGAAGAGTATAAATGATGCCTAAGGCTCATTTATAGATACGTAGCGTCGCGAAGAGGACATTTAATGCTTAGGCATCATTATGCCATATTATGGACCAAACCTGCATCACTTACTTGGATGCATATTGACAGACCTATACGGACTAGGCCATTACCTTTATTGCTTGGCCACGGCATCGCAAACGAGTTGGTTTAAGTTTTTGTCCTTTCGAGGATGAAATACGTTCTGTGCTTGATCCCTTTAGTGTAGGGAAGGGTACGTAGGCAGACGCAATGAGTTGCAGCATTTTCTGTCCAACACTTTGTCGGTCATATCATATATTTGGGAGATGATTGCGGCACATTGGCCTCTCATATCATCTAAGCTCGGTGATACGATGCAAGAGATGATTGTGGCCAAACTTGATAAGGAAAGTTTCATTCCATTCACTGATGCCCATACTTTTTATCAAGGCATTCGACATAGGCTAAAAACCCGAGTGTCGTAATTTAGCTCAACATGAGTCCATTTTGATGGGAAACGGACCAAAGATCAAGACATGTGATCTATAGATCCACATAGTCACCAGAATTTAGCCAAATTCCATCGTTTAGGGCCTCAAAAGGCCGTTTTTGCCGTTTTAGAAAGTTTTTGGTTTACTTAATAAACCCTTCGTAGAATAAGGGTAAGTTGAAACGGTGTGGAACCTAAGTTAGCTACATCATGCTCGTCGAGCATGCCTGCGAGGAAAAATGAGCGTGCATTTGCCTAGCTTTGAGGCCCGTATCGGAGCTTCATCATGGCGCATCGGGGAAGTTACGGCTTGCGGCGCAACGCGCCAAAGGCGTAATTTTCCGGTCCGTCACAGACATGGTGGGAAAAAACAAAGAGTTTTCATTTTCAAGAGCTTGAAATTGGCCTCCTTCCTGTAGATTGGTACATGTTAACGAGAATTCCCACTGGTGACCCTAATAAACGACCAGTGGTATGCCGCAGTTGGGTAGTGATCTAACATATCCTGCTTTGGATGATTTATATTTCTTGGATATCAAAAACTTTCATGTTGGATGGGACCTTAAGAAAAATTCATTATCCTTGGCTGTCTTGAACTATATTAACAGTAGAAAAAACCAGGACAATACTGGATGTGCAGAGACATTGACACGAGCATTCTTTATGTGGTGTTTTGATCATTTTCTTCTTGCGGATTCTAGCGGAAGAGTAGACAAGCATTGGGTTTTATTGTTGGCTGATTTAGATAGAGTTGGGGAATATCCTTGGGGTATAGCTTAATCAGGTAATACCTATAGATTTCTTGATGAATGGTCAACCAAAAGTAAAGATTTTTCTGGCATGGTTATGGTAGTTGAGTATTAGTACTATTATTACTTCCGCAACATGCAACCCTTGCTTTGTCAGACACCGGGAGGACATTATAATGTTTTTCCAAAGATTTGTCTCTTCAAGAATATTAACATTATATCAAGGAAGAGAGGACATAGAGGAGGCCAAAAGGATACTAGGAAACACTAAGTCACAGGCGCAAGAACACAGATTGACACTAGAACAAGTGCATCATGTATTTGGAAACCATGGTTAGATAGTGAGTATGCTGTGGGAGAACAATATGAATACGGATTACAAGTATCCAAAATAAGAGTTGTGTTTTTTTAGTTCATGTGTTGAGTTTATATAGAGAGAATAAATGATTTGAGTTTGGGCTGGAAATGTAGCCGTTAGACAAGCTCTGAACCAAACAGCGCCCAACTCTGAACAGAACAACGCTTTGCCCAACAGCCGCAAGATAAAAAAATAGCCGTTATTTTCAACGGCTGGTAAGGAAGCGATGTTTAATTTTATACATCAGATCAAGATGACTGTTAAATCTCAACGGCTCAGATTTAATGACCGTTTGAAATCTCCACAACTATATTTCCAGGATACCCTGTGAATAAAGAACTACTTCTCCTTCATCCCTCACACCAAAATCCATTGATTCTCGTTTTCATTGATTTCCTTCTTCTTCTTATTCACATGATTTTTTTCATACAAATTAGGGCACACTTTAGTACAAAAGAGGATGAGGCACTAATTTATGGTTGGGTTATAGCAAGCAACGATCCGATTATAGGAAAAGATCAAAAAGGTCCAATATTTTGGAAGAAGATTATTGAAGAGTATCTTAAAAGATTTTATAGTGGTACCGAAAGGGATAAAAAGTCATTGCAATCAAGGTGTAACACATTGAGATCCGACGTGAGAAGATATATTTCACACGTTAGGCCCTACTACCGAAACAGACCTACGTGATTGACAATCCAGGATTATGTAAGTACTTGAAAAAAAAATGATGTTTTTTTCTTCTATTTTGATCTCTTTCTTTTTTTTATATAAATTTTTTCTTTCATTCTTTCTCTAATACTTTTTTTTCCTAGTATTATCATGGAATTTTTTTTTATGAAGCAGAATTTAAGAGGCTTTGGAAACATGAATCGGTTTTCCAGATTTTGAAGACCTATCAACCCGACTACAATCCTGAGGTGAATAATGATGATGGAGTTGGTACTTCCGCCCAACCTACTCAAGACAATCAACATACGCAAGACAATGAAGCTGAAACTTCCGCTCCAGTATCTATGGATGAATATTTGGAGGATATGAAAGTGTTTGGTAGCTCATCATCTACTCATAATTCTGAAACCTTAGACATATCTCGTAGAAGACGTTTTTTTCAAACAAACATATGATGTTAGAAGTGCAGGAAGAGATAATGCACAGAAAAGGGGTTGTGAGGCTAAATCATCGCAGAGAGCAGATGACAAAATGGATAAGCTCATCGAACTTCTTGAAAAATCACAAGAACAAAAGGTTGCCAAGTATGAAACAGAGGAAGAGTACCTCAAGAAGCACATGAAAAACTCTATAATCTTAGCACAAACAAAACAAAGAGAAGCCGACTTGAAGATCCTACGCCAAAACATGAATGAAGTAGAGGATTGGGAGAAACCCCTCTACAAACTATGAAAGAATGATTTTGATCCGTCATGGATTACCACCTCTCCCCTAAGTTATTTAGAAGTTCATTTTCAAGTTTTAATTAGAAGTATAATTTTAATTTCAATTTACTTTTTAAAATTTTTAGAAGTGTTTTTTTTTTTTAGAAGTAGAATTTTAAATTCAATGTACGTTTTTAATTTTTAATTTTTAAAAGTAGAATTTTAATTTTAATGTAGCTTTTTAAGTTCTTAAAATAATATTGTAACCTTGTTTTGCAACGTAATGAAAGAATTTCAAACGTTTCATAATTCCAAATTTGAAAATATAGCCGTTGGTGGTGTAAAATAGGTGTGGGAAAGAAAGGAAACATTTAAAAACTCAAAAATTGAACAAAAACAGCCGTTGCTGATGTAAAGGAGGACTCGGAAAAAATAGGGAAAAAAAGGTCAAGCGTTGTATAGTTCCGCGCCAGAGGGTAGCGCTGAACAAAACAACGCAAGCACTCAGCGTTGAATGGTTCAACTGCGAACAAATGTTAGGAGAGAGAACTAGTGTTAACAAATAGACAACACTTTTTTTTTTGAACTGCAACACTTAACTGTTAATCTAACCCCTTACACTTTTTAGCTAGTGAGAACACACAGATATATCAACTTGAGTTATCGACTCTTCAAAAATTTGAAACCTTGGTCATTTACGGGTTTACTTTGTTTCTATTTACTAATCTCTTCAAAATGATACTGAATCACTGATGATAGTGAAATGTTCAAGAGTATAAAGATTATGGTGCCCACAGATTTCACTAGCTATTCAAATATTCTAGCCCCACACATATAGTAAACAATTCTGGAAAATTCTATGCACTGCAGTACCTCTATGGCTATGGGAGCGGGAGCATCCCTCTTATTCGAACTTTATACAGTATATTCTTTTAAATCGATAGATAGTTTTTAATCATTTCACATTCAGGGTATACGTTTCTTAGGCCTTTCCTGTACACTCTCGTTCCCAAGAGCCTAGTCTTGGTTAATTTTCTTTATAGAAGTTTTCTAGGAAAGAGTGGTGGAACCGTGGGAACATGCATAGAAAAAATCATCATGTCTTTAAGTGAGATCAGTTTTTATGACTCAATCTGCTTTGCTTCTTTGATCAAGAAACTAAAAATGTGTTTGTTTTTTACTGACTCGGAGATTGAATCTGACTCGGTCCCTGATTTGGTTCGAGGGGACATATAAGGGTTACTAGATGAATACCCTTAAAAAACATTAACATCATTCATAGTCGGACCATTTCTCCAACCAAAATTAGGATGATTTTGCTAATTAGGATTATATGTTTCTGAATAAGGTGATCTAAAAGGTCTTTTGTATGTATTCATGACATTTTCTTGGTCATGTAACACTTCTTGAAATGTTGGGATTGTAGGACAATCCTGGGTGTAGTATTCCAGACTTTCGCAAATACCACAAGCATGTTCTACCAACTCAGCTACCTTAACTACATTTGGTTTCTGAATAGCATCAACTTTCCTATGCAAACCAGCAATTTTAGCATTTAAATCATCTTCCTCACTCAGCACATACATTCCAGGCCTAGAGATAGCTAAGATTTTGGACTTATCTATCCGCTGTGCCTGAAGTTTTTCAATTTTGGGCATTTTCTGTTAGCGAATCGAAATAAGTCCAAGCATCATCAGGTGACTTATTCAAAAATTCTCCAATACACATCATTTCAACAAACTGACGCATACCTGAACTTAAACCTTCATAAAAGAAGTTAACAACTCTCCAAATTTCATACCCACGGTGAGGGTAGCTAGAAAGCAAGTCTTTAAATCTCTCCCAACACTCAAAAAAAGACTCATGTTCCTTTTGAGAAAAATTAATAACATTTTTTCGAAGAGTGATGGTTTTGTGAACCGGAAAAAACTTTTCCAGAAACTCTCTGGTCATTTCATTTTATGTCCTAATGGTATTTGGTCGCAAAGAATGCAGCCAAGTCTTGGTTTTCTCCTTTAGAGAAAATGGAAACAATTTCAGTTTTACGACATCTTGAGTCGCAGCAACAAAAGGCATAGTAGCACAGACCTCATAAAATTCTTTCAAATATATATATGGACTCTCAGAGTCCAATCCATGAAACTTAGGCAGTGCTTGTATCTGCCTATATTCTATTGACACATTGCTAGCATTAGCCGGAAGAACTATACAGGAAGGTGTATAAGTCATTTCTGGTTGCAAATAATCCCTAAGGGTTCTATGTCCATTAGCATTGGTTGCGGCTTCAGCAGCTATTCTAGCCGCTTCAGCCTTAGCCGTTAGTCTCGCAGCTTCATCTTCCATTGGATGACTAGGTGACTCTCTGATACCCTACGAGCAAAACGGTGATATCTAACTAATCGATTGATATGATCAGACCTAGAATATTGCATGCACAAAAGAAACAAGAAGAAGATACAATGTTACCCAAATGGCTATGATTTCGGCTAGATTTCAACCTAGTCACAACTGAAACGACAACACCTATTCCCTGCACCTGTAGCATCTCCTAATGTCGCTAAGTCTTTAGGCCTATCTTACTTCTGTAATGAAGACAAAAGAAATTAGCAAACACTAAAATAACAGAACTAACACTAGATATAAACCGAACTGAATTCTAAAGAACACTAAACAATCCCCGACCCAGCGACGCCAAAATTTGATATCTCTTTTCAAAGTATCAAGGATAAATAAGTGTAATATAGTCGAGTTCGAACCACATAGACTATTGGTGTTCAAAAGAGTTCTCAAACCAATATAAGTTGAGTTGTAATGGAGTTGTAAAATGAAGCAGATAATGTTTGTAAATAAAATGAATAATTGATGTAAATTCACCAAGACTCAAGGCTCCACCTAATGGCATTCTAGTTCTTATATCATCAAATGATAACTCGAATAGAGACAGATAGTAATCTGCTCAGCCCGGAAGATACAACATATATAATTCTAACTGCAACTAAAAATCCCATTACATAAAGATTGATATTATGTTTTAAATATAAAGCTCACTTGAGAAATGTCACAGGGATTTCATAGCATTCAATACATATTAAATCTAAGAAGTTTGTAGACATGCTCAACACAAAATTGCAAAGATGAAATGGATTAAGCATTAAAAACAATATGTTGATAATCAATTTAAGAAACTTGAATCCATTAAGCTTTTAAGACGCCCCATAAACAACATTACCGGGTGTTAGTCAATTGAGATTTGTAGAGTTACTGAAAGAATGTTAGAGACTTTTGAAATCTCTTGTTAGTCAATAGAGAGTTTTTCAAATTCTCAAGCAATCTCTGTTATTGGATCGTGACTTTCTAAAAGTCTTCAGAACTCTTTGTTATGGATTTGGAATTTGAAATCGATGACTTATGGTGTTAAGAGACTTCTGGAGACTTTCATTACAAAATATATCATAAAAGGCTAAAAAAAAGTCTCTTCTATTTTGAGAGACATTTTGCTTCTTTTTTTTTCTTTTTTTCTTTAAGGATTAAAATATCAAATTTTTTAAAATTATAACTAAATAAGCTACAATTAAACCCTTAAAAAATGAAAAAAACATGTTGTCTTAAAAAACTCAATAAGTTTACTAGAGATTCAAATCGCTTATGTTCGTCTCGCTTTGATTTTCTATGGTTACAATTTTTATTAGCCATGCATGGACTAAATATTTTCATTGAATTATTTATAGATTCATTTTGTTAAAAAATAAATATACTGCTTGTTTCACGTGTGTAAGGTGAAATTCATATATGTTTTGTTATCTCTATAAATCACCGTTATTCCTTGAAAATCAGTCAGAAAGAGTCTCCAAGAATCTTTAAACTCACAGAGAATCGTCTAAAATCTCTTTCATAAAATATCTCTGAAGGTCTCTACTAATCCCAGTTAGAATAATGGGTGAAGGCCCTCTTGGATTCAACAGCCGTTTCCAAAAAAAATAAAAACAGATCTAAAATCTCTTTCATAAAATAAAGGGAAAATTAGGCGCAGACCCAAAAAAAAAATATTTTCATTGTCAGGCCCACAATTAATTTTAGGTACCGTGACACCCATAATTATTTCCGCAACACCCATATTTATATAAAATTTTGAAAAACGTCTCCATAACAGGTTATGCATCAGGGGTATAATTGACAACGCAACTTGGATATAACATATCTAAAAAACCGCGCCTTGGAATTTTACAAATTTTATATCGTTGTAAATCTTTTTAAGAGAGCTACACAACGAGTACAAACAACAATATCAAAATTTTGTTTTTCACGAAAAAATCGGAAATTGATCATCATTTTAGGCAAATTTTTTGAAAACTTGATACATAACCATTATGCAGCCACTAAAAAGGATGCATAACGCATTATGCAGACGCATAACGAATTATGCAACCATTTTCTCCACTGCATAACAAATTATGCATTTGCATAACAAAGTTATGCATCTATAACAAGTTATGTAAATCTTTTATATCAAAATTTATATCGTTGTAAATCTTTTTAAGAGAGCTACACAACGAGTACAAACAACAATATCAAAAAAAAAAATTTCACGAAAAAATCGGAAGTTGATCATCATTTTAGGCAAAATTTTCGAAAACTTGATACATAACCATTATGCAACCACTAAAAAGGATGCATAACGCATTATGCAGACGCATAACGAATTATGCAACCATTTTCTCCACTGCATAACAAATTATGCATTTGCATAACAAAGTTATGCATCTATAACAAGTTATGTAGCCATTCTATTAGTGTGTACATAAAAAATAGATGCATAATGCATTATGCATCTATTTTCTCTATGCATAAAAGATTGTGCAACAATTTTCTCGATGCATAATACATTATGCAACCGTATTTTCGGATGCATAACAGGTTATACCTCTATTTTCACGATTGCATAACATGTTATGCAGATATTATTGTAGGTGCATGACAAGTTATGCATCCTTTTTTTTGTTGGTCTCAATACTAACAAAAAAGTAGCTGCATAACGTATTATGCAACCATTCTCTGGACTGCATAACAAGTTATGCAGCTATTATTATAGGTGCATGACAAGTTATGCAGCCTTTTTTTTTGTTGGTTTCAATACTAACAAAAATGTTGTTGTATAACGTGTTATGCAATCATTTTTGGGACTGCATAACACGTTATGCAACAAATTTTGTAAATGCATAATAGGCTATGCAACTGTTTTTAGAGCTGCATAACAGATTATTCAACCATTATGGACAACAAAAACACCAATACATCTGCAGCTTTCCAACCAACGACACCTATCCCTTTATTTCAACAACTCAGCACCACAACAGCAACCCAAATCTTCACAGACCAGAATAACCAACAGCTGCAAGCCATACATTCTCGGTTCAACCACACTGTCACAACAAACTTAAGCTCACCTACAACAGTTGCAACTCAACTTATTACAATATGTGGTTGAAACATAATTTATACAGTATTTTAGCAAGAGATTATTAGCCAACAGTGGAACAGAACGCAGAGAGATGGATGGCCCTATATAAAGAGCTCCTTCATGTTCATCAGCCCCACATGCATCAATAGACTCGGAGTATTGCACAAATTACCTTTCACCAAAATCTTAATCTAGGTCAACTACAAACAGAATCCTAAATAGATAGCACATGTGCAGTATATAAGCGCATTAATAAGATTGATGTTTAAATACTTGGACAGTGATGTTTTGTTTTGACAACATGAAACCCCAACCCCAATTACCATATGCAATCTTAAATGCTCCGAAAGAATAAATAAATTGCAATCTTAAGGACGAATTCCGTATATGCAAAGACCATATGCACTTGGGTTTTTTAAAATGGTCCAAAGTCATTAATTTGCAACCATTGAGGTCATTAATATGAGAATTCATTGACACTGATAATTGCAATAAAGAACAAATATTCATACTTCTACAGCAAATAATAGAGATTATTAGTGCTTTACTTTTTGGTTATGTACTGACCACGATCTCTTCTTCTGCTCCAGTTTCTAAACAGTAGGAAAGTAAAAATTCAGCTGAGCTCAATCGACTTGATCAACTTGTTGCTGAAATCCCATAATTGTTTTGCCAATATTTCATTTCTAGCATACTTGCTTGGTTTCATCTCATTGCAGTCGAGGTAGTACTTCCCCGTAACGTTCTTCATACTTGGGTGAAGCGCAGCGTAGAACGTTGTTGCAGCTCCCTACATAAAAACAACCAACAAATTCTTACAACTGAAGTTGAGCGTAAAACTAATACAGCAAACACTTGACTGAAATGCTTACTTGTGGTACATTCTTCCAAAGAAGGAATGTCAATAACTTCAAAGACCCTGCAAGACAAAGAGAATGAACCTTTATTGTGATTTCAAACAAATTTAGTATCTTGTTTTACAGATTAGAGTGTACATACGGATCACAAAGCCAGAATACTGGAACAAATTCGTCATTATCAGTCCTGGGTGGACAGAGTTCACGATGATGTTTGCACCCTCCTCCTAGCCATTTCAATTCATGCCTGCAATTTATACCACCAATAGACCTATTCAATCGTAATTGCCAGAACATCTCAAACCCCCATCTTCTAATTTCTTCTAGTTTATAAACCCAAAATTTCTTCTCGATTGCAACACAGATTCAGATTAGAATCGAAACCCTTCCTACCCTAACCTTCAACTTCTCTAACAAATTCCTTGATTCTGTAAATTCTTCTCCTGCTCTTCTGCAACCCTTAACCATCACAGAAACCCATTAATTCATCATCTCAATCTTCATAGCAGCAACAGACTCAAGACCCCCATCGATCTCATAGCATATTCATTACCAACAACAACAAATATTCTCTTCAATCATTACCAGATACGGCAGCAGCTTCAACTATCTTTTTGCAACAACACATCCGCGTAACTCCATCGACCTCAAATAATCGTTCTTCTCGATCTGATTCAGGTGTTGACGAAGATTTACAGTTGAGAAACAGAAGAAAACCAATCGAAGAAGTAGTTTTTCCTTTGTAAAAGAGAAAAACAGGATTTTTTAAATTATGGGTTTAGAATTATTTTCTTTGTGAAAATGGGGGTGCCCATGTAATTTTGCACCCGTGAGTTTCTCAGTGAAAAAATATGGGAGAATGGGTCTCATTGTGGTTTTACTAAAATAAATAAGTCCTTACAATACAACTATACCAGGGCCCTTGTGTAGAATGATCATGGAAGAAGCCCAAACCCCGAAGTTCACCAGGACCGGGGGCTTTTAGAGCCCCATTTGATTTCAGACTCGCCAACAGTTCTAGAAGTAACCTGTTATAGAGACGGCATGGTTTATTAAAGGGGCGACATTCTAATAGGACAAAAAGGATCATTACATGATCATTTAAGGTGTCCCTTATAAAAAAAATAATGGAAATGATAAATTAACCCTCATAACTGATAACCTAATTTAGTGATGATAATCAAGTTTAGTGTTAATAATTAATTTCACTTATATTAACTCAAAATCAAAATCAGATTTTTAGAGTTGCAAAAAAAAAATTTAGAGGAGAAGGTCAATCTCAATAAATTGAAGAAATTAACCAACAAAATGAACAACCAGGACCTGAAAATGATCGGGTATACTTCTAAATTAGTCCCAACTAGCTTTTTGTTGCTCAAAATTATCTAAAGTACATAAAAAATTCAATTTTTTTTTACATTTTTAGAGCTAATTACGGTTGGAATTGTGCTCATTACCAACCGTAAATCGAAGTTACGGTTCGTAAAAGATGAACTACCAACCGTAACTGGTTAAATTTGAAGAAAACCCAATCGCAAAACCAGTTACGGTTGGTAACTAAATGTTAGATACGAACCGTAACTCAGTTACGGTTGGTAACCAAATGCTCGATACCAACGTAACTGAAGAAAATTCTCAGATATAAGAACATACGGTTGGTAATTGAACTATTACCAACCGTAACAACATCAAAATATCCAGTTACGGTTCGTAATTGATTTAAAATCAACCGTAACTCATATAAATCCAGAAATTTCAATTTCAATTTTCATCTAAAACCCTAATTTAGAAATTAAACTTAAATCGAACAAAATAAACCAAATCGTAACCGGGTTTTCAAAACATACCTCATGTAAGTCATTACACTACACTTGATTAATTTTCGAATCATCGATTAATCGAAGACGATGAAATTTTGAGTTTAATGGAGGTTACGGTTGATGGGAGGAGGAGAAGAGAAGAAGAAAGAAAACAAATTTTCAATTTAGCTTTGATTTAGATTAAAAAATGGGGAGAGTAATCTAGTTAATTTACACCTCCTATTAGACATCCCCTAACCAACTAGAGGGACGTTACTAACACACTGCCGCCCCTCTAATAAACCGTGCCGCCCCTGTAACAAGTTACTTCTGGTAAGCATATATGACTATCATGAATCATGATCAGTAACCACAGAAGGCATTCAAGCAGACAAAGTATGCAAGTCACAAGAAGATCTAACCAAGGTGGTGCTGCTCCTGACATCTGATTTAAAATCTTTTTTCTGTTTTGTTTTCATTTTATCGTTGAAAATACACTATCCACTTTCTTCTTTTTCATCATCTCCGACCGTCATCAATATCAGATCTCCATAAGTAAGGTTAGGGTTTCAATTACTTCTTCTCGTCTATATTTAATTTTTTATTTTGAAAAGCTATTAATCTTCGTGATCTGTTTGTGAATTTGTTACTGTCCTTCCTAATTTGATGAATGCATTTTTAAATTATGATATCTTGATCTCTAATTGTTGAATTTGAAGTGGATTTTGTAAGATAAATTCTTTGTTTGATTTTTTTTTTCGTTCACATTGATTAAATGATTACACATTATGAATTGGCTTTGATTGTTTTACTGAAGGACGGTTTTGATATATTTCTCAGAGGGATTTACTTGCATTAGGTGTTAGTTATTGGGTGTCGATCACAAAGGGTTCATAGAAATTAGTAGAATTTCTGAATTTCTGAGCTAGTTATTGAAAACAGGTAAAGTGGAAATACAGAAGGAGACTCTTTTTTTATCCCCTTTCATATTTTTCTATAAGATTATATGTATTACAAGTTTATTTGAATCTTAAAACAGGTAGTTTACACCCGTCCTTTAAGTCAAGTATTAGGGAGATATAAGCCACATTTTACATCATTGACTAATACACAACATACTTTACATTATGTGAATGATCAGCGACTACATATTGACAGTATTCACTTTTCATTTTAGTAAAAGTGGAAGCATGCTATGACAGTGGTGGTGGAGAGTGGAACCTATGGTGGTTGTTCGAGGTAAATAAACCCAGGATTCTGTATACAGAATGAATTGAATATGTGACAGCATGCAAGCCAATATCTTTCAATATGGATATTATAACCATGTAACATGTCCTCTTTCCCTTGCCTTTTCAGATTACTAGTTCTCTAAGCATCAATCTACATAGATAGCTCAAGTGTTCGACCATCTCAATACAAGCTTATGGAATCACCTGGTAATTCTTGATTAGTGTGGATAATCTTTGTGATTGGACTCATTGGTCTTGTTACTTTTGAACACCATGAATTTCTTTACTTCGACTCTAGCATTCAGCAGTGTTTCTTGGAGATTGCTTCATTAATGTATTATAACATATCCTGGTGGCGTGTCTATGTCTCTGTGTTTGCAGTTGGTCGTCTAAGGGATTCCTCCGTGGTAGTTGTTACATTAGATAGTAGCGAAGTGTATATTATTGTGAGCTTAGCCGTTAGGAGTAACACTCAGGTGATTTATGTTGATCCAACAACTGGAGCATTGTGCCACAGAAATAAGTTGGGATATGATGTTTTTGATTCTGAAGAGGAAGCTTTGAATTTCATCACAAATGGATCGAAATGGCTTTGTAAAAGTGTAACATATGCAAGAGCTATACTAGGTTATTCAGCTCTCGGGAGTCTTGGGTTACTTTTAGTTGCTACTAAATTAACTGCTTCTATTCCTAATTTACCTGGTGGAGGGTGTGTGTATACGGTGTCTGAGAGTCAATGGATCAAGATTCAGCTTCTGAACCCTCAACCCCAGGGTAAAGGAGAACTAAAGAATGTTCAAGAATTGACTGACCTTGACATTGATGGGAAACACTATTTCTGTGACACAAAGGATATTACAAGGCCTTTCCCGAGTCGTATGTCATTGCTGAAGCCAGATGAGGAATTTGTTTGGAACCTATGGTTTTCAGCGCCTTTCAAGGACATTGGTCTGGCACAACATTGTGTTGTTCTCTTACAGGTTTTTTTTTTGTTGTTTATACTTTGTTTAGCCATCATTTCAGTTTCTCATTTTGTTGCTTTGTTGTTTACTGTTGTAGATAGGAAATGTATATGCTAGCTCCTTGTTGGTGGAATTCTCCACCAGCCGTGATTTTTGGTGTAATGGGGAAAGACAGAGATGTTCTACCCAATTTTCAATTTCGCTAAAGTGGTTTCCTTTTCTAGCTTTTTCTTCTCATTTCTCTTTGTGCAGTCCCCCCTCCGTTTCTGTTTTTTCTTTCTTTGATTAGTAAAGTTACCCCTTGGGGTTTTGATAAAAAAATAAGATAAAAATATGCTAGCCTTTGTTGATGTTTTGCTAGTTTTCGTCCTTCCGCTTTGATACCTAAATAAGAAAATGAAATGAAGCTCATCTCATAAATTCATGCAAGTTTGACAACTTTATGCATTGAAGGTCTATGAAGAAGAATAGAACATTAGCCAAAGCTACCATATATTTTCATATTTCCAAAAGTTTCTTGTCTTAGCAGCACTTCTTGTGATTCTAAGACTCATAATATCTCTTGTACGTTTAGGGGTTTGCAGAATGTCGAATATTTGGAAGCTCAGGTCAGCAAGAAGGGTTAGTTGCTCTCACAGCTCGGCGTAGCAGACTGCATCCTGGTACTAGGTACTTGGCCAGAGGGTTGAATGGGTGCTTCAGCACAGGTAACGCCATGTACATTTTTGTAATATTGGATGAAGTTGTATATCTTGATGAGAGGTGCTAATGTGACTCTTCTGCATCAATTGGTCCTATCTCCTAATCAATTTGTGTAATTGTTGTTTATAAATATCACGCTTCTCAAAAAGAGAGGGGAAACACAGAAGATGTTTTTGGTATCTCTTATTTTTGTTTGGAAGATGATGATATGGTTTATCCGCATAAAATGGTGATACTATTATGCTCAAACTTATTCTGATGTACATCTCTGAACTGATTTTATCCTTATACAACAGCTTTGTAGTCATACTTGAATTATAGAGAACTCAGTATAATGTGTGTTTCACAGGAAATGAAGTGGAGTGTGAGCAGCTTGTTTGGGTTCCGAAGAGAGCGGGTCAAAGTGTTCCTTTCAACACGTATATTTGGAGGCGAGGCACTATACCGATGTGGTGGGGTGCTGAATTAAAGATGACTGTCGCAGAGGCAGAAATTTATATAGCTGCTCGTGATCCTTATAAAGGAAGTTCACAATACTACCAGAGGTTAAGCACGAGATACGGTACATGCAACATAGGTGGAAATGCTGGATCTAGTCAGAATAAAAAATCTATGGTTCCTATTGTATGTATCAATTTGCTTAGAAGTGGAACAGGAAAATCAGAATGCATTTTAGTTCAGCATTTTGAGGAATCCATAAACTATATTAGATCAACCGGAAAACTTCCTAGTACTCGGATACATTTGGTACATTATGACTGGCATGCCAGTACAAAACTCAAAGGCGAAAAACAAACAATTGAGGGACTTTGGATACACCTCAAGGCACCCACCATTAGTATAGGCTTTTGTGAAGGGGATTATTTGCCCACACGGCAGCGGCTTAAGGATTGCAAGGGAGAAATAATATGCACCAAAGATCTTGAAGGTGCCTTTTGCCTAAGATCACATCAAAATGGAGTTATACGTTTCAACTGTGCAGATTCTTTGGATAGAACAAATGCTGCTAGTTACTTTGGTGCCCTCCAAGTATTCGTAGAGCAATGTAGACGGCTAGGTGTTTCTCTTGATTCCGATATTCCTTTGGGTTATCCATCAGTAAACAACTATGGTGGTTATGTTGCCCCACTACCACCAGGGTGGGAAAAACGTTCCGATGCGGTAACAGGCAAGGCGTATTATATCGATCATAACACTAGAACCACTACCTGGGTTCATCCATGTCCAGATAAACCATGGAAGAGATTTGATATGACATTTGAAGAGTTCAAGAGATCCACAATATTGTCGCCAGTTTCTCAACTTGCTGATCTTTTCCTGCTTGCTGGTGATATACATGCAACACTCTACACTGGTTCCAGGGCTATGCATAGTGAAATTCTAAGCATATTTAACGAAGAAACTGGGGGAAAGTTTAAACAGTTCTCCGTTGCACAAAATGTGAAGATCAGTCTGCAGAGAAGATATAAAAATACAATTGTGGATAGCTCCCGACAGAAGCAGCTGGAGATGTTTCTTGGAATGAGACTCTTCAAACATCTCCCATCACTTGCAATTCATCCTTTAAAAGTAAGTGTTGCTGATGAATTTTTTGAAGTAGTCAAAAGTTACAACTTTGTATTCATGCTTATTATGTAGGCATCTTAGTAGATATTATACCAGATGGATAAACAACATAAGCACTTTTTATTTGGTATAGGTTTTTTGACCTAGATAGTTGAATCTTGTGTTCTGTCGAATTTCTGCAGATAAAGTTAATAACATTTTCTTGCTTACTGATATTTCCTCTCCACTTATATATATTCTCAACTGTCCTTCCATTTATATAATCTGTATTTTAAGGTGAATTTACTCTGGATGTCATATGTCCTGAAATTCATTGTTCTTTAACATTCTGGTTGGCTTTTTGATTGGTGGTACCTGTCATTGCTATTAAGTATTAATGTTTGCCTTTTTTCTCTATTCATTGCTAATACAGGTTTTATCCCGACCTTCTGCTTGCTTTCTAAAACCGGTTACAAGTGTGTTCCCGAGTTCCACTAATGAAGCCAACCTTCTGAGTTTCAAGAAAAAGGATTTAATATGGGTACTTATTTTCTTGACTTCCGTAGAAAAAAGGTCCCTGTACTTGAAGTCTTGAACCAGTCAAATTTACCAAGCAATCTTGCAATCTGAGGATTGCTAAACTATTATTAGAAATAACCTTTTGATATGAAAACTCAGGCTAAAGATGATCAATATGTTTGTTTTATCATTTGTTTTCACAAAAGAAGCCTCATTGGAAGGTTTTAGTGCTGTGGGACCATACAGTGATCTCAGTCCAAGAATGATAAGAAACCCTTGACTTTGTAGGATTTCTTACTGTACATGTTGGGATTCTGAAACGTTTTGTTGTGTTGATACTGAGACAGAAGTTTTAAGGCTAAATATTTGAGGACTTCTGTGCAATTGTTTTTGGTTTATCTGGGCTTTCCCTTTCCCTTATGACCCTTGCCTTTCGGTTAGATACCTTATATTTCATTTTTTCAACTTGTTTAGAGAGTGTGCCTTCTTATTAATTATATGTATCCATTACATATTTAGATATTGTTGATCTAAAATACAGGTATGTGTGTCTGTCGTTTTTGTTTTTGCAGGTTTGTCCACAGGCAGCAGATGTGGTTGAACTTTTCGTTTATCTTGCCGAGCCTTGTCATGTTTGTCAGCTTCTTCTCACAATTTCTCATGGTGCAGACGATTCAACTTTTCCAGCAACAGTTGATGTGAGGACAGGACGTGATTTAGACGGGCTCAAACTTGTTCTCGAGGTGTGTTTATAGCTTCTTTTTTCTCTAAATTTCTTTAGTGTTGATAGTTCTATGCTGGAAATTACCTCACCTTCCTATCTGTAGCAGGAAGAGAACTTGCGGTGCACTATACTTTTTGATAGTTAATTGTCTGCTCTATGCAGGGGGGTTCTATTCCACAATGTGTAACTGGGACTAACCTCTTGATACCTTTGCCGGGCCCTGTTAGTCCTGAGGATATGGCAGTCACTGGTGCGGGTGCACGCCGCCATCAAGAAACACGTAGCCTTTCATTATTATATGATTTTGAGGAATTAGAGGGAGAGTTGGACTTTCTTACTCGTGTGGTGGCACTTACATTTTATCCTGCAGTTCGTGGAAAAACTCCTTTAACAATTGGTGAGGTACAGAGTTGATTTCTTCAACAGTAGTAGCTCTGTGGTTAAGCAGATTTTTTGTTCCTTCTCACCCTTCTTCAGCTGTATAATTTGTTACCATGGTATATTGTTGGTAAAGCGACCAAGATATAATTAATTTATAATTTGTTTATCTGCAGCTTATGCTGAAATATCTTTCCGCTCTAGGTAGTTGTACTTTTTTTTGAGAACTGAACCCAGTAGTTTTCTTCTCACAGATAGAGATACTTGGAATGTCTCTTCCCTGGAAAGGCATATTTACCAAGGAAGGACCTGGTGAGAAATTCTCGGAGCTTCTCAATAAACATCAAGGTCAAGAGGAGGAAAACCCTTTTCTAAGTAGTTCGGAGACGAATCCATTTGTTGGCAGTTCTGTGTCTAGTGAAAATGTTCTGCCATCAGCCCAACTTACAAGTCCTGCCTCCCTGACTTTTGATCTCTTGACTGGAGACATTGGGGTTTCTGATACAATCTCTCAGCAACAGATGCTGTATTCAACAGAAAATGTTGTGTCTGGTGGAGGGGACTTGCTAGATTTCTTAGATAATCCTATAGTAGAATTCAACGATTTAGAAGATTCCAAGTTCTCGAGTTTGCCACAAGATGGAAGATCTGAAGACAACACTGGCGTTCAGCATTATACAGATTGCTTCAAAGCTCTGATTGGTCCTCATATGGTACTTCACTCCATCCTGCATTAGTACCACTTTTGTGCATCTAATTTTTATTGAAGTTAACTGATTGCTGGATTAGTATTTTTTTTTAACTCATATGTGCTTCTGACTTGAAATCCCAGTTTATTGTTTAGCCATAATTCTCTCTCATTTTGTTTTGTTAGAGTCAAGTTGAGCTACTAACTCAGCATTCCATGTAAGTATCCAACAAAAGAGTTGGTCAGACACTTGGTGGTTGTACCAAATGGTCTGGGGTTCAAATCCCACTTGTATGCGGGTGGGGGAGATTTTTCTTTCTTTCCTTGCCTAGCTACCCGGGCTTGTAGGTAGCCGACTTTGAAGAAGCCATGAAACTTGAAAGAGGTTTAAAAAAAAAACTAACCCAGCATTCCTAAAAAATATCCTCTGCAGGCAAGGAAGATCGACTTTGAAGAAGCCATGAAACTTGAAATTGAACGGCTTAGGGTGAATCTTTCTGCAGCTGAAAGAGATAGAACTTTATTATCAATTGGCACTGATCCTGCTACTGTAGATCCGAACGGGTTACTTGATGACTCATACATGGGAAGGTTATGCAAAATTGCAAACAGTCTTGCATTGCTTGGGCAGGCTGCTCTGGAAGACAAAGTTACTGCTGCCATTGGTCTTGATACGAGTGATGATGATATTATAGATTTCTGGAATATATGTGGAATTGGAGAGACATGCTCTGGTGGGCTGTGCGCTGTTCGTGCTGTAACTCAGCCATGTGTACAAGTTCCTTCCCTGATCTCTTCTGGTGGTACTTCCCCTCCCATCCTAACATGTTCACGCTGTAAGAGAAAGGCGTGCAAAGTTTGCTGTGCTGGAAAAGGAGCTCTCCTGCTTTCAAGCCCCAACTCTAAGGAGGTGGGAGGTTATAACGGTTCTTTGAGTGGTCAAAGTGATGGTAGTCGTAATCGTACAGCTAGACCAGATGGGATTATCTGTAAATCTTGCTGCAATGAAGTTATCCTAGATGCATTGATTCTGGACTATGTTAGGGCCTTGATTAGCCTGAGAAGAAGTACTCGTGCAGACAGTGCAGCACGTAAAGCTCTATACCAGGTGATGGGACTTCCGTCAAAAGAATATCGTCTTGAAAGAAACAGAGCCTCTGACAGTGTCCTAGTTCTCAAGAACTTGAGAAAGTTACTTAATGGAGAAGAGTCACTTGCAGAATTTCCAACTGCCAGCTTCTTGCATACGGTATAATGAGTATTTCTGTCCTCAGTTTAGAATTAGCTTATAAGTATTGCTTATGTCAGTACTATTTTGATTAGCCATTTAACTAGTGATTTTCATTTTGTCACTAAATCGTTTATTAATTGGCGACATCAATTCCTTGTTTAAGCTGTTATATTCCTTAAAACTTGCAACACAGAAGCCTACCATTGCTAAATTTAATGGTGTAATTACCCAGCTCAAGAAGATGCCCTTTATTGACATAATCACATATTACTTAACTGCATGTTATTACAGGTGGAAACAGCTGTGGACTCTGCACCCTCCCTGTCACTGCTTGCTCCACTAGATTCAGGATCAGGGCATTCATATTGGAAAGCTCCACCTAGTGTTTCTTTTGTGGAATTTGCAGTTGTTCTTAGCAGTGTCTCTGATGTATCAGGGGTTCTCCTACTTGTCAGTTCGCGTGGCTATTCAACTTCTGACACTCCCACCGTAAGCAGTTCTTCATAACTATTTCTGCTTATCATCATATTATTCCTATATCCTTCCCTCAAACTATTTTGTTCCTGATGGACCCCGATTTTATCTGTTCCAAAATAAAAAAAGATAGTTCCTAGCCTTTTTTTTTATCACATCAAATACCTTTATATTTCCTAAGTCTTCCATTATTGTTAGTACAGGTGCAAATATGGGCCAGCAATAAGATAAACAAGGAAGAGCGTTCATGCATGGGAAAGTGGGAGGTCCAATCACTGATTCAATCCTCTTCAGAATATTACGGACCAGAACAATCTGATACTCAGAATGTTATTCCGAGGCATATTCGATTCACTTTCCGGAATCCAGTTCGGTGCCGCATCATTTGGGTAACACTACGTCTTCAACGTGTTGGTTCAGGTTCTGTTAATTTAGGGAGAGATTTTAATCTTCTTTCGCTGGATGAAAACCCCTTCGCGGAACACCATCGACGTAACTCTTTTGGTGGGACTGTTCAGAGTGACCCATGCCTCCATGCCAGAAGACTTCTAGTAGTTGGGAGTTCTGTTACAAAAGAAGTACCTGCACCAGAACAAGGCTCTGATCAGATAAAATTGAAAAGTTGGTTGGAGAGAGGCCCACAATTTAGCCGGTTTAGGGTAAATTAAGATTCTTGTTCTTTTTTTTCTCAAGAGTTTCTTTTCATGACTTTTGTAGTAAGATCGGTCACATTAACTTGTATCTGTTTCAGGTTCCTGTTGAAGCTGAAAGGCTAACCGATAACGATTGCGTCATGGAACAATATCTGTCACTTGGTTCGCCCGAATTAGCCGGATTCCGCATTGACGCTTTCAGCGCAATACAACCTAGAATCACCCATTCACCATCTTCAGATGCGAACATCTGGGATAATTCGTTAACTTGGCTAGAAGACAGACACATCTTTCCGGCAATTCTGTTTATCCAAGTTTGTGCGTATCAGGTAGTTGGAACTGAACTCTCTCTCACTCACTCCCTCCTCCCTCCCACAGACATTTCCCAACTCTATTCATGAACTTGCAGTATAACCAATAAAATCTGATTGTGCCTTTTTATGGTGATTCTGGTGAATAATTCAGGAGTCAAATAACATGGTTACTGTTGGGGAATATCGGTTGCCAATGGCTCGAGCCGGGACACCAATGTACTTCGATTTTCCAAGAGCTTTTCAAGCCCGACGGATCACCTTCAAACTTCTTGGTGATGTTGCTGCCTTTGCAGATGACCCTTCAGAACAAACTGACTCTGATTTTAGGGTCCCACCATTGGCAGCAGGGCTATCTTTGTCAAATAGAATCAAGTTGTATTATTATGCCGATCCATACGACCTCGGAAAATGGGCAAGTCTTTCTGCAATTTAAGTGCTACATACGCGTGACAGTGAGATGGCATAGGTCGGTGTTTCCTCAGTTTTGTGGTTGCTGTCACCATTATATTTATTGTTTATTATTCATTCATTGTATAATGATTCATTGTAATTGTAACAATATTGATTCCTCGATACATATTACAACTGTTGGGCGCATAGCCTCTCTCCTCAGGATCAAGCTCCAAAAAAGGCTGACACTTGCTCATTTAAGTCATCCTCGTGCTGGCTCCAAAGCATGTGAATATAAATTAGCCTTCTCTCCACTAAGCCACCTACATTCAACATACGACATTTTCCTTCTCTAACCCTTGTGAGGAGTACTGGTTAGCAAACGTATATTTCTGTCCTTCAGGAGCGTATATTAGATACAGAAATACTCCCTCCGTCCCTATTATATAGACGGAGAAGTCGTATAATAAGAAATTGTTTGGTTTTCATAAATTTTCATGTTTTTTCCTGTTTTTATCCTTTGTATTATTCTCAATACAATTTCCAATACAACATAAATAAAGTTATATGGGTCAAAAAGTATCTTGGAATTAGAATTCTGACTATTTAGTGGGACTAGGAAAATCCAATATTCCGTCTATATAACAGGGATGGAGGGAGTATTAGATATGCCTAGACATATGTTGTCTTTTCTACTGGACCCCAAGTAGCTTAGTTGATGATCAATCAAGAAATGGACACCACTGTCACTGTTCACTAATGCCTTCCTTGCGAGGAAAGAACATCTATAGCATTAGTGTCACAGTAAATTATTTTCGATGAATAATATGTGGCTGAGGGAATATTTTCTTCTTTTGGGAGAAATGGGTCCAGAATAGATTCCCTCATATGTCATCCTTGAACACAAATTTCTAATAACAAGCAGGTCAAAAGAGTTTCAAGTTTGTGTAGATGATTTCAACAATTTTCTATGAAATATCTTCCATGTTGTTGAGGAGACGCTACTACTAAATGACATTGTCGCAGTGGTCACATCTAGGCACAAAATCTCGATTTGATCTATACACCTAATGTTAAGTAACCTTTTACAGGGGCGACATGGTTTATTAGAGGGGTGACATTCTAATAGGACAAAAAGGGTCATTACATGATCATTTAAGATGTCCCTTAAAAAAAAGTACTGAAAATGATAAATTAATCCTCATAACTGATATAACCTAGTTTAATGATGATAATCAAGTTTAGTGTTAATGATTAATTTCACTTATATTAACTCAAAATCAAAACCAAAATCAGATTTTTAGAGTCAAAAAAAAAATTTAGAGGAGAAGGTCAATCTCAATTAATTGAAGAAATTAACCAACAAAAATGAAGAACCAGGACCTGAAAATGATCGAGTATACTTCTAAATTAGTCCCAACTAGCTTTTTGTTGCTCAAAGTTATCTAAAATACGTAAAAAATTCATTTTTTTTACATTTTCAGAGCTAATTACGGTTGGAATTTTGCTCATAACCAACAGTAAATCGAAGTTACGGTTCGTAAAAGATGAACTACCAACCGTAACTGGTTAAATTTGAAGAAAACCCAATCGTAAAACCAATTACGGTTGGTAACTAAATGCTCGATACCAACCGTAACTGAGTTACGGTTCGTAAACTAAAATGGTTAGCAACCGTAACTGAAGAAAATTCTCAGATATAAGAACCTACGGTTGGTAATTGAACTATTACCAACCGTAACAACATCAAAATATCCAGTTACGGTTCGTAATTGAGTTAAAATCAACCGTAACTCACATAAACCCAGAAATTTCAATTTCAATTTTCATCTAAAACCCTAATTTTGATAGAAATTAAACTTAAATCGAACAAAATAAACCAAATCGTAACTGGGTTTTCAAAACATACCTCATATAAGTCATTACACTACACTTGATTAATTTTCGAGTTGTCGATTAATCGAAGATGATGAAATTTTGAGTTTTAATGGAGGTTACGGTTGATGGGAGGAGGAGAAGAGAAGAAAAAAGAAAACAAATTTTCAATTTAGCTTTGATTTAGGTTAAAAAATGGGGAGGGTAATCTAGTTAATTTACACTCTTTATAGGACATCCCCTAACCAACTAGAGGGACATTACCATCACACTGCCGCCCCTCTAATAAACCATGACGCCCCTATAACAGGTTACAATATTAAACAAGTGGTGCTGAATAACTAACAAATACATGGCGATACTGCACACGCAAACAAAGGAATATCCAGAAAAGAAAGGAACATATACAATGGGGATTTTGGAACCAAAACAAGTTAACCGACACTGTGAGTGGTACTACGTGTATTTGTTCGTTCTACAAAAATATTGATTTAGCAATCTCCGCATAAAGTGTTTTACCCATAAAAATTGAAGGATCTTTCTTTCATGGGTACCAAGGTACAGGTTTTGTTAGGACTCTAAACAGTGAGAGACTCTGAGAGAGGTTGCACCTACTCAGCAAGAAATTATTGCCTGCAACCTTGATAGTCAATTAGAGTCGGTATCTACTATGTACTACTCATTTATGTCTACCAAGCCTGTGGCCCGCTTGAGGCATTTAAAGGACATGATTATTTTTAAATCAATTAAACTGTGTTAGGTTATAAAGATTACGGAATATTAATTAAGAAATATATATAACAACTACAAGAACTTTTAGAGGAGATATGCATCTAGCTACCCCAACTAAATGATTTCCAAAAAAGTTGAATGGATCAATAGCCTTTTAAACTTTCTTCCTACTCAGAAAGACAATGATATGATTCATCAATCATTCTGTGGTCATTCTCATAATCCCATTAGTCTATTTTTCATATATAATAACTTAGACTCCTGCCTTCTGCCCCTCAATATCTGTCTTTAGGTCTCATGTAATACATGCGAATCTTGTTTTTCTGGCTCGCCAGAAGCTCGGGAATAAGATCATCGGGTTGATGATATGTGAAGCTTTTTGCAGATTCCTGCGTGGATACGGGAGAGATGCAACTCATGATGGAGTATCTATATTCTTCGTTAGCAAATCAGAGTCTTATATTCTTCCATATATTCTCCGTGGTTTGAAGATCAAGGCAGATGAGGATATACTGGAAATAGTGAAGGATGGAGATATTGGCGTGTCTCAATTTGAAGACTTGGTTAATTAACGATTCATCACATATGTAGCAGCAACAGTATAACCATGTAATCTAATTGAGCCGCGTCAATATCTCCTACCTCCCATGAATCCATGATGATCTCTCTCTCTATATCCAATTTATTCTGGCATGCTCATGCACATATTAGGTTCATGCAGGTGGTTTTCATTTCTAGGTTCTTACTGCTAACATCTGGACACGATCGATATTCGTAATTTAGATTATTTCAACATATATATTACGCAGAACCGGAATTCGCCGTGGTTTCTGTTTCCAGAAGTCATATTGATTGTAACGGTACACTACTTTGTGGTAATCCATCCTTGAACGTTATGCGGAGACTTGCGAGAAATCACTTTCTAAAGATTCATTTTCATCAGTCTCAATAGCTAATTAACTTCTTCTTCTTTTTTTGTGTACAGCTCCATCGGCAAAATCGGCAGCTGTTCTTTTGACGGGTGAAAATCCTGTCATTTAAGCTACTACACATAGAACATCCAACATCTTCTGGAGTGCTTCCCAACACGTACGATCAGTTGGTCTCTTTCTATTCAAAACATAGTTTTGTTGTTTTTTCTCGCTCAGTATACACAGTACATAGTTATTAACTCTACGTCTCTACCCATCTAATTTACAATTTATTGTACGAACACTTTATACATTTTCTTTTTGTACCACTAGAGATGTTTTCGACTTTCAGGAAGAACAAGAATACATCGAGCAAATTTTAAATCCCAATGGGAGGTTTTTGGTTGTTTGCGCAGTTAGTAGTACCTTTTTTGATTTTTCAAAAATGGAAATGCGAATTCTTCGATCGCCCATTGCACCAATTCAGAGTAGAGAATAGATAAGGTCAACCTAATTGCTGCTTGTTTGTTTTTTTTGTTTGTTTTTGTATTATTGGTTGTTGAAGTTATAGATTCAGGTGGCTCACATGAAGCCACAGAGATGGCCTTGCAGGCTTACACCGTTACACGAGTCTTTGGAGGTTGTAAAAGTTTTCTCCCATCAGTTATTACTCCCTCCTCCGTGCCACATATATATAGGGGACGGACCAATTTTTTTTCCGGTAATGCTACTCTGCGTCCGGACCTACGCCCTACTCAGCGCCCAAGATGACGTGGAAGGTCTAGCTGTCACTAGTTCACGTGAACCTTTTTTTTTATTTTAACCTTCTCTCTGTTTATGAACCACATCTCATGAGAATCATCTCTGGTTCTCTCCAAGTTCATCCCCATCAAAAATATGAAATTGATTAGCCATCCACGAAAACGCATATCATATTAAAATTTTAGAAAACCCAATAGAGATTCAAAGTGCGGTTTGATTAGGTAAACGATGAAATTTAAGGCGGGTTTGTGAAAATCTCACAGCAAAAAGATGAAACTTAATCCTTTTATCACAGTTCTGAAATCCTCTTAGTTACCTGTTCCTGTTCTTCTCCAACTTCATCTTTCATTCTTGTTAATAACCCATAAATGAATAGTCATAGTCGATTCTGTTTTATTCTTAGATGTATACTTAATCCAGAAAAACCATAAATCAATCCTTTTTTTTTAACCATAAATCAATCATAATTGCATTTGAAACGATTTTTTTCAATTGAAGCTTGATATGAAAACATCGGATCAGTTCAAAATTGAGCAACATTTAACTGATTAGGATTGGTTAATGTACGCTTAAAAGTTAAAATCAATTTTTAAGTTAAAATCAGTTTAGAAAGAGGATAACGATCAACATACTCCACTATATAATTTTTCTATGGTATCATAAGTGATTGCTGATCGGAGTATTAACTACTCTATATGATAGCACTCAAGATAGTTTTTGATTGATTTTCAAGTTCATCTTTTCTCGGTAGTACCTTCAATCTAGAGAGGGATTTTGCAGAAGAAAAAAAAGAGAAAGAGGATCCCTGATAAGAGAGAATGGTCGTTTCACGTGATTTTTTACACGTCACCACGACACATCGGTTTGGGCGCCGATCCGGACGCAGAGTAGCATTACCGTTTTTTTTTATTTTTTTTGATTACACAAATATCTATGTTTTTTTTTCTGTTTTGTCCTTTGTTATATTTCTTATGTTAGAGACATAAACCCAATTATGATGAGACCAAACAACATAAATAAGGGTAAAATAGTTAACAGGCATCTTTGAGTTACCATTCCGCCTATCTAATGGTACAAGGAAAAAGCAACATTCCGCCTATAAAGTAGATACGAAGGGAGTATTATTTATTTTATTTAAATTTACCGGTATTTTGGTAAGTTTGTTCCCAATCATTTGGGGGTAAGGGGTGTCCAATGTGTATAAAGTTTGTTAATTACCCTTCCTTTAATCATTGTAGTTGATTTGATATTAGAGCATCTTCAATGCTGAGGGTGAAGGTGTTATTAATACATTTTAGTTGTGGGTCATTCCTACATGGCTAAAATAAATATAAATTTGACCTTCTCATCTCCAATGCTAGGGTCTTAGTACTCTCACAAAAATCAATTTTGGAATAAAAAGTGATGATGTGTCATTAGACCTAGGATCATAGAGAAAGTAAAGATAATCTTATGAGATGGCATCCATGTCATCATTTATTATTAACCTCCACCCTAGCATTGGATATAAACATTTAGTCAAAAAAGTGTTAAATCCTATGTGTCATAACTTTTTAAGACCTTCACCCCTAACATTGGAGATGCTCTTAGGGAAAAAAGGGAGAGAAAAGTAAGCCCCTTTTGTGATAAGAGAGAAAAAGAAGAGAGAGAAGTCGCATCTCCATGGATAGATTAGTAAACTCATAACATTTGACTTTCCATTTATGTAAAGCAGCCTATTTTTTTTTGACATATCCAAATAAGGAAACCGACCTATTTTTCAGAAACAGAGGGAGTAATAGCTAAAACTAGTCATCTTTTGGTTTTAGTTTCAGACCTTATCATTTCTTTCTCCTTCTTCATCAACCTAATGATCAATTCCTTATTCTTTCTCTATGTTTCATCATTTTTAAACGAAAAACTCATCAATTAATTCAACGAGAGAATGAGATGGCAATTGACGTCATAAACTTAATCTATTACTTTGTTTTATTGTTTGAATTGCAAATTAGATCAAAAAATTGGAATTGTTGAATTCCAATTATATGGTCGTCATGGTATCTCTTTAACTACAATGCCGACTTTTCATGTTTATCTCTGTTCGTCATTCTTAGGATGAGCATCATGACGACTTTTCAATTCTGAAAGTAACACTCACAAGGTCGTCATGGTCTTCGTCCCTGAATCTTAACGACCAGTGATGTAGCATGAACAGTCGTCAAGGTTGGAAAAACTTAACTATGACAATCAATAACTCCCAGAAAATAAGTTTTTCTTTGTCCAACTTTGTTATTGATCGTCATGATATTGTAAAAATAACATAACGACTAATAAACAATCGTCAGAGTGCTGCATTTTCGACCATGACTACTATAAATGCGAAAAACTAATGTTTGGTCGGCATGCTTTGTTTTAGTCGAGCATGCCGATTAATAACTCCCAGAAAACAAGTTTTTCAGTGTCCAATTTTGTTATTAGTCATCATGGTTTTGTAGAAATAACATGACGACTGACAAACAGTCGTCATTGTGCCGCATTTTCGACCATAGCGACTATAAATGCGAAAAACTAATGTTTGGTCGACATGTCTTGTTTCAGTCATCGGCATGATATGTTTCAGTAGAGCATGCCGACTGTTCATGGACTGAACTCTGAAAGTACTTAGTCGACATGCTTTATTTAGTCGAGCATGCCAAATTTTCATACTGTGATTTCCATGTTGATTTCTTCTGTAATTTGGAGAATGAAACCATTAAACAACCGTTGTTATCCCTTTATTATAAGGCGAAGATCAACATGAGATCTGGAGAACTTCTTCAACAAAAGGTACGTGAAGACTGAACCACCTATTTCTCAAGTTTTCACCTTTCTATCTATGATCGAATAACATCAATGACACATACCACTGTTCCAGGCTATTTTCAAATGGTTAAATCTTGAATCATAATTTAGGTCATAAACAATAAATTGTTATTAACCAAATTCATCAATTATGAACAAGTGTTTTTATGTTTAATTAGTCACATGTCGAGAACGATATTCAAGATAAATTTGACTCGAAATTTCTACTATGCATAAACTGTCTGATTTAGTCATGCGACAATGTTTCGAATTGATTATTAGAGAGATATAGAACTACTGTTAATCTGGATACAAGACAATATGCATATTAGTTCACATACTGGGAGAATTGTTATAAGTCCGTAGCTGCAGTACATGTAGCCAGTACACGTACCTGCGAGCTATAGTTCGGCAACGACTTTTTGGTATGCATATCCGATATCCATACCACAAAAAGTCTGTTGACTCGTGAACCAGGAAAGATACGTATACCTAGTATGAAAAACGGAAAAGATCTGTTGGTTTTAAAACTGAAAAGGTAAACATACCCAGTATGCAAACCATGAAAGATTTGTGAGTTCCTGAACTCGTTTTTGTCTTAAGGGTACAATACCCGAGACACTCATGAACAGGTACAGTACACGTACTTACACTGTCGAATATTTTCAGATGCATCAAAATTATTTCTATGAGACGACCGGCATTTGAACAACTCTCTAAAAAACACTATCTAGAAATTTTTGATCATATGTATGACTCAAATTCTTAAAGGGTTATATGAAAATGGCTAAGCATATAGTATGATTGGCTAGTTTCGGCTAACCTTTCATGAACAATTCATTGAACACAGTTCGGTAATGGACCATCCTAACAAAAGTGTTTATTATGTTATATTAATCTCAAAGTAATTTTTTTTTATCAAATGGCGATTATTGATTGCTTGATTCCAAAGCTACCTTAGCTTAAATCCAAAGCAACCTTGACCTTGAAAGTCTATATAAGGAGAACCTCTAACAACTGGGATCTTTGAATCCCTGGCACTATTCTTGCGTATCTTAGTTGTAAACTAGAGTCGTTCACTCCTTCAAACTTTTTTAGGGTTTAACGACTAAAAAGACTTCACCTAGGGATTCGTGAAGCCAGGTCCAACTATCTTTATCTTGATAGTTCGTGTATCTTGATATTGCTTTGATTTTTGAGCTTGCTCCATCAAACAAGATAGATAGAAATCACAAAGTTTCTTCATCTCAGATTTTGTGATTCCACAAGTTTATACTTATGAGGTGAATAATAATTTAGGCTGCTCTTCGGGACTCATAAAACCAGATTTTTAGGTTTGCTAGACTTTTTCTATTGCAATCCATTTCCTACCTCACCTTGATCTTTGATCAGAACGGAAATCACATATAGGCTTATATGTGGGAGGCAGATTGGTTTCAAGTCTTCAATTGAGTTGAAGCAAATCTTAGGCTGTAAAGGACGTCAGCTAGGGGAATCAATTGCGTGGATTCCTGCTGGGATTCAAGAGGCGTAAGGAGCACGACTGTAACTGAACTGCTATGACGGTTTAATTGGTTTCAACTATATTCCATTCAGAAGTTTTGATAGTAGGATAGAGTCTGTAACAGCTTAATACAGTTTGGTGTTCAAATCTGGACTAGGTCCCAGGGGTTTTTTTCATCTGCGGTTTCCTCGTTAACAAAATTTCTGGTGTCTATGTTATTTCTTTTTCCGCATTATATTATTTATATTTATAATTGAAATATCACAGGTTGTACTTAAATCAATCAAAGTAGATATATACATCCTTGTTTGGATACGACTTGATTGATCTTGGATATTGATCTTTGGAATCGTCCAAGTACTCTCACACATAATCAGGTTCACAGACTTGCTTCTGTAAACATTCTGATTGTGAGAGAAAAAGATATAATCTCTTCATATAATTCCTGATTGAGATTCATTAAGTTGAACTCTCGGAATTATATTCGAGTTTAGTCCATAAGGTTTCCTAAAAAAAATTGGTGGTGTATTTTGGTACCCCCACATATTCAGAAGAAGAAGATTCCAAATCCACATTAGGTGTCATTTTTCCTTGTATAATTCTCTAATGTAAATTTCTTAGGCCAAGTATTATGGTAGTGTTCTTTGCTTGGCATTAACTTAGATTATAACGAAACCCAACTATTATGGGGAATTGCTTCTCTCAAATCTGGTGATATCCCTACAGTTGGCTAGTGAGAGGAACACATATGATCCACCTTATAGCTAAGTGATGGGCCACATACACGCAGTTTCGCGTTTCAGACGGAAACTGAGAATCCGTTTTTGCTCAACAGAAAAACTGAGTATCCGTCACAATGTAGACGAATACTAAGTTTCTGTTAGATATTAATATTTGCTTGACCTTTTTTTTGTTACACTCCTCTCACACCCGGTTGTAATCATCCATTATTCTTAAAGGATCTATCTTGTCCACCATAGGATCCCAACGAATAATTTGTTTCAAAAAATCTAAATTTTTCTTCTGTATAAGAAAACTATAATTCTTAACTACACTTGTCCCAATTAATTGAATTTCATTGATTTTCTTATCTTTCTAAATCTTTGATTTTCTTATCCTTTTACTAATCAAATTCTCTTCTCTTAGTTCAATTTAATATGATTTTTAATATTGTCCAATAAGAAGAAATTCTTAGAGCTACATACATTTATGTGCGTAGTGATGAAATTATTAGTACGCAGCGAGCATCATCTTTGTTTTGGAGACCTATGCACGAAGTCTTTGTCTCTCAGAACGGAAATGCTTATCAAATGGATGATGGTTCCTTAAACAATAAGATGAAAATAATTAAAAAAAAACGAGAAAGAAATTCACTATATGATGTAGGGCATATCTATTATATTTCCTTTCTTCTTCTTCTTCTATAAGTACGATGATTGATATGAAATGTTGAGAGAGAAAGTTCTTATATTTGATTACCAACTCACTGTCGCACAAAATAGTGCCATGTTTTCTTTCCATAAAGACCTTATATCGGTCCAAGATGGGATAAATTAACTACCTGACATAGAGACTCCTTCGGATTACAAGTATCAGGCGAGGCTCGTAGGGACTAAAAAAGCTAAAAAAATATTTTAGGCTAAAGAAGGATCCCAAACAAGGAATTATCAGGAATGCTGATGGGGGAGTGCTTCAATCCAGATGGAAAAATCAAAGATCTATCAAAAGTACTGAAATTTTAAAGTATTTCAATGAAGGAATAAAATCCGAACGACAAGCCCAACTTCGAACAATTTATTTGTCTAACTAATTAACAACAGAGTTGTTGAATGCAATCAGAACAAGATAATGTGATAACGGATACGGATCTTCGTAACCTAGCCCAGCCGAGCGAAAATATTATCAAAACGGAACCAATAGAAATTTTTGAAGAGGATAAATATAATCAGCATTGAAAATTCAGAAAGTGATAAATTAATCCAACTCTAATTGTTTTCCATTAACAAATATAATTTAGTTTAACGTTTAATTCCCAGTCTAGTTTTAAATTAAAAGTATTGTATTTATCTCGAGTTCATGTAGTATTTTTCTTCATTAAAGTGTTGTCTTAAAATAAGTCTAATGAACTTAATGTAGTTGTTTGAATTAATAAAACGTTTAAATTTCAAATAACCAACGACTCTGTTTATTTATTTAATTAATATCACCGACTAGTTCTTTTTAAAATTAGACTTCATAACGGGTATTTATGTAAACTATTCTTTTTTTGAAAAATAACGTCGTTACCATTTTTTATTATATAAATATTATATATTCCTCAATAATGAAACACAAAACTAATCGTACTTATAATTTTTCATTTTTTCTCAAAATCTAACCATGCATCCATCAGGTCCACCGTACACACTTAAAGAATATATTGATTCGTTACATAGTATTTGAAGAGTTATGAGGACTCGTCAAACAATCTTAGCAGAAACCGGAAGTCGTTTTTGGTTACGTGTCTGGAGAATGTTCGTCTTACATTTCAACGGTATTGATAATAGAAGAATGTATCAATATCTATGAGGATGAGCATATACCATCGGAAAATATTTTAAAACATTGAGAGCGTGTCTAAATAATTAGAAAAATGACGCAGAGGTGGCAATGACCGAATTTATCAAAATAAGAGGGTTCCGGTTCATCCATTTCGAGGTAAATGAGATGTTTGTAACTGAAATCCCTGCCGTGAGCACGACCCAATATTTTTTATATATATTTTTTTTAATATAATGTTATATTAAAATTAAGGCTTAAAATATGTTGTAATGTGGTTTAAGATACTGTTACGAACATTAAATTTAAGAGTTGGATTAAAAAAATGTTCATTAATTACTAAAAATTAAAATTACAACCGCTCATTCAAGTGTGCAAAAACTTTTCTTAATCAAAATTACGAGTGAGGTCTATTCCTGCAACACCTTCATTAAATAGTATAATACCCTGCGCAAACATGATAGCATTGTGGAATCTTTCTCGAAATGAATGGGTTGAATCTTTGCATCACTTTAATAATATTGAAATGAGACCCATAACATAAATTTGATTGATTTCATCTTGGTTATTCTTGCCGAGATGTCATTATAACTTCATAATTGGTTTCAGTACTTAGTCGATATCAATTGACGTTGAAAGTAAAGCAGTGAATTCATCAACTGCATCTAAGGCTGCACAGGAAACAAACCGTACCCATGGAACCGGACCGGAACCGACTTAAGGTGTACAAGTAAGGTTCTAATTTTTGGAACCGGTGTATCGACGGTACCGGTGCCATTTATATCAGGGAAAAAAATGGTTTAGTCCAAAAACGCGTTAAAAAGTACGAATTAGTCCATCCCGAGTTAACTAGGCACAATTTAGTCCAAAAGTTATTTAAAATATGGAAATACACATATAAATTTCCTAATTTAGAATTTAGTCCAAATATTTACAGTTTAGTCCAAAGTGACTTATGATGATGTCATCAATTTTAAATAATATAATAATAATAATTAAATAACTATTTATCTTTTGATTCTTTTGTCCAAAATCCGCAAACTTTATATATTCGGAAATCTCTTTCCGAAAGCTACAAAAAGAGTACCCATATGACTATATAATTATTATTTTTAATCTTAGCTTACACTGGTGTACAAACATGTGCATATCTACAAAAATCTAGAAAATCCAAAGACAAGACAAGGTGCACCAGCTTATACATCACATACAACTTAAATCGTCCACCTAGGCACCACTAACGATATCCATATTAAATAAACATAACATGAAAACACAAATGAATTTGAACCATCAATCTCCGTAAACCTTGTGATATGGTTGGACGCTCTACCATTTTAAGCTTATGAGTCCCTAAAGATAACCAATAAATGCGCACAGTAACAACTAATGTGCAGTACCTGGACGAAAAAAGCATGCACATAGCAAAATATACTTGCAGGAAGCCAACTTAAGTTTCCCGTCATAGGCAAACACACAAGACCACTTTTCTCATCAACCGGTGGTCCCAGCTGTTTATGTACAAGCTCGTCGAAGTCATTCTGGCCCCATATCCTTTCATCAGCTAAAAGCATGTATTTTCATTCCTTTGCTAACTTGATTATAGTCGTTGTCGACCACCAATAAAATATTCCAATATTGTTGGCACCCTTATCTGAAGAAAGTACATCAAATTTTAAACAAGTATGACTAGCTGGTTCCACAACAGCACATTAACAAGAATAGTGCTCAGCAACATAACACAAACACAGTAGAACGGAAGCCAAAATATGTCTACTATATTCAGCTTCTCGCCAAGCTTCCAAACGGTCATCAACAATTATTGGAACTACTGGATCAGTTAAAGTTAAGATATCTTCCTCAAGAAGGTTCAGATATTACTACTCTACGAATTGCTGGTGGGAACCCATTTATACGAGGACACAACAAGCACTTGTGCCACACCCAAATCATTCTATCTCGTTCACCTAGTAAGAAAAACTTCTGCATAATCCTTCCCTGCATCAACAAATTGTTGTATCCGCACCACTGTCTCCGCACTTGAAACCACCTTCTTGGATATGACTACAAGCTTTTGAAGGAAACTTTTCAAAGAAAACAAGGCGATAAACATCAAGACCAACCAATGTGATGACAAAATCATGTTAAACGTAGAACACCCAATGGAAAATTCATCTCACAAAAAAAAAATCCAATACATGAATCAATATATGCACTCATTAGCAATCAACACGTGTATAATTGTGTGCACATTAATGATTAATAAGTGTACAACTATGTGCACATTCACGATCAACAGGTGTACAACTATATACATGTTAAGAATCAACTTGTATACAATAATGTAAACATGTTCAACAGGTGTACAATTATGTACACATCAAGAATAAATTAATCTAGACATTTGGAGCTTAAACTCAACATCAACAATAGCCGAAACCATAAATGCTGGAAGCAAACCGAAAACTAAACAACGTGCACAGTAAAAGTAATCCGGAATTTGGAAAATATCATAGATCAATATAAAGGAATACATTCATTCAAGTGAAGTACCATGGAAATATACGGAGAGATGAAATGCAAATTCTGCATGTAATCATGTTGACAGTAATGACTTGGTCCACATTACATATCTCCTACTTCTTATTTTAAGCAAATGAAAGCTGATGTTTATAACTCTTACTTCTTATTTTAAGGGATGGATACAATAGTCCACATAAAAAAAGTTGCAACATAACGGTCTAAATGCCTTCATGTTTCATGGTAGTGCAAATGTTTTCCTCGGAACAACAATTTTGACCGACCATATTATTACCCTTCATCCATTTTCATAAGATTAACCTTTGGGATGGAGGCAATAGTTGTTTTCAACTAATGCAAAATACAATTGATACGAGCTACAATGGCGTAAACTATGTATACACTATACACCTACAAAAATCTAAGAGATCAAACAAGTCTAAATGCAAATACTAATTTGATAGTTTCAGGTTCATGCACGAACTGGTGTACTTAAAAGTACACTGCGTACAATTGGTGCACAAATAAGTACACCGGTATAATAAAAGCAATGGACATAAAGGTTCTAACAGATAATCTTTATAGAATTTACAAGGAAAGGAATAAATGGTTAGAGAGGCTACATCTGAAGAATTTACTTTGCCAATTTTACTATTGTGAGATGCAACTTGTTTTGTTACTGCCGATATTGTTACCTATAAAAAGATAGTATAAGAAATCATGACACGCCTAGATGGGATGAAAGAAAATATATGACAAATAAAGTAGAAGAACAAGGGAAACGAGAAAAATAATAGTGAGCATAAAATAGAATTTGCACATCGATCATTTAAAATAGTTTCTCTATTTATTTATGGACTTCTCAAAAAGAAAGTACGAACTATTCAAACTATTGGTGACTCTCAGCGTAATATTAACTCAAATTAACCAATATTAAATAATGCTAAAAAAATCACCTAACCAGAAATCCACAAAAAATGAAAAATCTTCAGCTTCCATGCGTCTCTTAGATATGATCCTCATGATATTCAACCTGTAAGTTAAAATATTAGACATCAATTAGTTGCTTTGAAGTAAGAAAATATAGATAAAAAACAACTAAATTGCAAAGCTATGCCCAACTTAAAAGAAAAACACGTGTATAATTATGTACTCCGTAACATGTGTACAATTAAGTACACATTAATAATTCAATTATAAAATATATATATATAATATACATAAGCTAGTAAGGGAAGTGTTTACAGTATTTACAGATTGTAGAGAGCCAGATAAAAACTTGGACTAGTGATCTTTCTACATTCGATATATTTGTTTAGCTAATAGGTGCTACCTTTTACACCGTTTCCTAATGTAGAGCAAAAAAATTTCAAAAGATAGTCGTGCACGACAGTTGCTCAATTATGTAGAATGACTGCACGTGTTGCATGAACTAACATTATGTTAGTTTATGAAAAAGCAGGGGGTCTAACAACCTCACCCAATATTTCGTTTTAGGCAATCTGTATGGACTAACTCCAAAATAATTCTGAGAGCACCAACTAATAAAGCTATCTCAATCAAGAAATATATTCAAGAGTTGTATCTATGTTTCACAATGTAATTAACAAATCAAACAGATAGAAATCCGCGAGCCTGATTATTATGTGAAACGACTTGAACGGTAGCAAAGACCAATGTTCAAGTGTCAATCAACTTATATCAACAACCAAAGGTTGGATTATCTAATTGATTGAACTAGGTACAACCTGTGACAATTCAATTATATAAACAAATATAATGCGGAAAGAAATAACACAGACACCAGAATTTGGTTAACGAGGAAACCGCAAATGCAGAAAAACCCCGGGACCCAGTCCAGATTTGAACACCACACTGTATTAAGCCGCTATGGACACTAGCCTACTCCAAGTTAACTTCGGACTGGAATTTAGTTGAGCCCTAACCAATCTCACACTGATCAAGGTACGGTTGCGTTCCTTACGCCTCTGAATCCCAGCAGGACTCTGCGCACTTGATTCCCTTAGCTGATCTCACCCACAACTAAGAGTTGCTACGACCCAAAGTTGAAGACTTGATAAACAAATCTGTCTCACACATAAAAGTCTATTGAATAGATAACTCTGTCTCCCACATAAATACCTATGAGTTTTGTTCCATCTTTTGATAGATCAAAGTGAACAGGAACGAATTGACACACCGGTCTTATATTCCCGACGAACATCCTAGTAATATCAATCACCTCACAATAATCTTAATCGTATGGTAGCGAAACAAGATATTGTGGGATCACAAACGATGAGACGAAGATGTTTGTGACTACTTTTTATCTTGCCTATCGGAGATTAAATCTCGAGAAAATCTTAGAGAAGATAGTACTCAATACGATAGAAAATAACAAGATCAGAATACACAACTACAGAGAAGATAGTTGGGTCTGGATTCACAATCCCAATGAAGTCTTCAAGTCGTTAACCTACAGGTTTTGTAAAAACCTAAGGTTAAAGGAGAATCGACTCTAGTCGTAACTAGTATCACACAGGAGGTGTGGGGATTAGGTTTCCCAGTTTCTAGGGTTCTCCCTTATATAGTCTTCAAATCAGGGTTTGCAGTCAATGCTACCTTGGTAACAAAGCATTCAATATTCACTGTTAGATGAAAACCTGATTAGACTCAAGCTAGTATCTTTCAACCGTTATATCGAACTTAGATTGTTACACACAAATGAAAAGTGACTTCATTTAGATATGAGTAACCGTACCTAGACGTGTGTAGTGCACCTTGTTGGATCAACAATAGTTATCCGAAGTTAGCCATATGAACACTTTCATATCAACCTTATTCATCTTAACCATAACTAGTTCAAATGACTCAAATGAAACTAGTTCTAGAGTTGTTCAATTTTTTATATTCTCATAGAAGTATTCAAGACAAAATTGAAGAAAAATCGATTTTGATTCACTTGAATCAATTCATGAACATTATAGCCACGGTTTGCAAAAGATTGCATTCCTTAATATATATATGTATTAGTTCATGAGCAAACCGATTTTAGAACATAACCTACTTAAGTATGCAAAAAAAGGTACGCATACCTAGGTGGTCAGACTAAGTTTGGGTTCACTAGTATGCGAACGGGTACGCATGCCTCTGTTTTGGGGTAAAAACTGATTCTACTGTTTTTTGGTAATTTGGGGGGTGTTGATGAGAACTGTACGGGAATGCTTTTAGGTTCGAGAGATCAATCTGTAAGACTCTGGCCTAAACCAAGAAGTGGTTATTCCAGATTCAATTCGGTCACAAAGTGAAGGAGAAGGGTTAATCTTAGGGAGGGAAGCGAAGAAGGCGTTGAGATTGTGGATGTGTTGGTTGTTTATGACTTGTATCAGAATGTTGAACTGGCTCGCATAATGTAAGCTATCAGTTCTGGGTGTTTTCTGGATACGTAGTTAACAACACTTGGTTTTCTGTGTTGTTTGAAAATAGGTTGAAGAACCTATTTATACAAGCCATTTGAGCGCAATCCTCATCTCGTAGGAAGTGGAGGATGTTGAGTAATGGGGTCGTGTAGGTAATTGTCACACGATCACGCCTTTGCCCACTTCCCTCATCACCGTTAACCGTCCACCTTTCTATACACGTTATCGTAATGGGCGCGTTGCACGCTGTAAACCGCCAGACCAATACCCCAGTAAGTATCCCCCAGTTTGTGACATGTTTGATGTCTCGAATGAGTGGGTCAAGTCGTGGGACCCGCCGCAAGAAATAGCATACGGTGATATTAGGTTAAATAACTAAGTTATTTATGGAATTGATATTCATGAAATATCGTGCATGCTCGATGCATGTAATGCATCGGTTTTAAGAAAGCAGCTCAAAACAATCGATATACACGAAGCATCATTGTTTTAAGTCTTGAATGAATAAGTCGCGGATTAAGCGTCTTAAAATGGCAGCATTTCCAACCATCTTCGAGTGATCGTTTGGAGGCCGCACGACGGGCCATCATCTGGTCGATCACTCCCTGTGACAGAGTGGCGTACGGTGATCATTGAGGCACTCCATTGATCGCCTAGTTTTTAATCCAAGTCGTCAGACCAAGCTGGCGAAGTTGGACGGACGAGATGATTTACGGCACATGTTTAATGTCGTTGAAAGAATTTAGGGTTTTTAGAGGTACGCAAACATCCCTCTTTGGCTTGATCGAATCCAAGCACTGGCGCTATTTTTGAGTGGGCCGATCGGGCATGTGTGGAGACGGCTCACTGGCGTGCATGCCTACACCTTTCGATCCTACAAAGATTCAATCTAGGCCACTCAACTTGACCGGCAAAGATGAGTGGTTGTGATCGATTTGCGACAGAAATATATTTTCGCAAAGGGTTTTAAAGCCGTATGGCATGTCATCTTTGGGGCGTGCGTTTCGATTCGTGGGGCCCTAGTCTGCATAGGTCGGACGGTCACACGCAAAGGTGGGCCCACAGTGATCACGTTGACATCCTTGGGACCTATTAAGTCTATATCTACACCGTCCGTTTAGGCTGGTGAAGATGGATGGTCACGATCAATTTACGACAGATGTGTGTTGCCGCAAACCCTCATTAGGGTTTTGAAACAGCTACGCCCACGCGACTTTGACCAAGCGGTTTGGTACGCCGTTGGCATCCTTTGGGGAGATCGATCACGTGGGGCCAATGTTTGGCTGACGGTGAACGCATGCGTACCTTTCTGATGGTCCTAAACGCGATTTAAGCCATCCAAATAGGTTGGCTAAGTTGGATGGTCGTGATCGATTTAAGACGCTAGTGTATTTCCGCGATCCAATTTAGGATTTGGAAACATCACGCTTGCCATGGTTTGGGCAAGCGTTTCACTGCTCAATGGCCCCACCATGGGCAAGTCGTTCGAGCAAAGAGAAAGTAGGGCCGCCAGTGTGCATGTCTTCCTTGATTACTCATGGTATGATCTAATCCGTCTAACCAAGCTAGCGAAATTGGTCGGTTGTGATGATTTTAAAACCGTCTTGGACAGTCCATGCTCGATCGAGCTTCTCCCAAACAGCGCGACCACCCTACTTCGGGTTGGCGTTTGACAGCGCTGGAAGATGCATGGGTAATGTTCGGTCGGTTAGGGTATTAGTGGGCCCACCGTTGGTCATCACGACGATTTCCTATTCCTTCCAGGGTTTGGTTAGGATTGTTAAATTGAGCGGCCAAACTGTGTGGCCGTGATCGTTTCTGAGACTGATATGGACAGTTTATATTTCCCTTAAGGAAATTAAACATGTTCGATCGAGTTGTCTTTAATTAAAAGTGCGCTGATACGGACATCTCTTTGTCATAGTGATGTAGCCTGTGTAGGTATTTTCATTCAGATCTCAATACTGGCACTTCGGGAGATTCATGCTACTCTGCTGAGAGTGAACACTTAATCGTCATGTCATGTCAATAATGAGAGTTCGGCTGAGAACATAGCACGGAAAAATACTAGGAAAGTCATGCATTAATGGGCAATGCTAGTAGAAGAAGGAATTCAAAGAATATTTTGGGATTGCTTCTACGCGCACCATTCTAGTGAATTTCACATATATTGAATTTCTCAATGAACGAGGAGGTTTTTTTCACTCGTCGTTTTTCAAATGGTTTCACCCCTTGTAGGGTGACAGTGCATTAAATACTGGTTTTACATTTTTATCCTTGAACTAAAAACCACCATCAACAACCTCCAAACTCAGTTGAATTTCTGGACTACGCCAGTACGCATACGGGTATGCATACTAAGTTCCCGGACTTTCATTAACCAACCAGTATGCATACTATAGTTCCCGGACTTAGAATAACATGCAACAGTTTAGCATACAAGTACGCATGTTGTGCTATATCCAATCATGGTTAATTATTCTAAACTCCCATTTCAATCATTGAAACATTCTTTGAAGACGACGATAGCTATCTCACACAAACTATTAGCTTCAAAGCAATTTTCGAGTGATCGAATGATCCATACGAAATATTTCGAGTCTACATCAAATGACTGTCTCACACAAATCATGTAAGATGTTACCAGGCGATTTTCACATGATCATCTTTTGACTTTCATCAAGAATATAAGATGAACTTGGTTATATCGAAAGATTACCAACACATATTTCGAGAAATATGTAAGCGAGTTAAACTCAGCTCGAAATATCAAATGTGTATAATCGAAGTTTATATAGTTATACGACTTTTTCTCAAATAGGAGATAGAGTAGATAGACTTTTTAGTGATAGATAAGTTCAAGTCTTCACATACCTTTTGTTGATGAAGTTCCACAAGCTCCCCTTAGTAGTTCTTCGTTTTCAATCGATGAACGTCGTGAAGTCTAATGCTTAACTACACTTATTATACTAATCCGAGACTTAGCTACAAGTAGACTAGAAATTAAGACTTATAGTTTTGGAAACTAAACTTGACAAACAAGCTTGAGATAGAAACGCTTTCGAGTTCGACCGAGCAGTGCTCTAACAATTTAGTCATTTGTTTTTGATGAGTGTTCTGGCGATATTATCATGTTCAAAGAGAAGTGCAAACAGAAAAATGAAATAAACAATCGCTACGTCTCAAGTATTAGTTCTTGCCCCGTATCCTACCTACCATCAACTAAATGTTAACCATATTCCCAAAGATAATGCCAGTCACGAAAGCCGATAAGCATCCCAGCTCGTGTCTTTTGCTTGTATTTCGATCTAGCTGGATCAACGAAATATTTTGGGGGATTTATATTTCACTTAGAGTTTCACTCCCTCATTAGTTGAGATCTGATCCAGTAACACTTCCACTACTACTATTAATTATAGAATCCAAAATAACGTCATCACTACTATAATTAATGCATTTGTAATTCTCTATATGCATATCCACTCCCTCATTAGCTACGATCTAAATGCAGTTTTGAAATTGATAAATATCACTAGTCCCCTGGATGCTCAGATCACATGTACTCTGTTTTGAAATATTAACAATAATTTAGTTGGGAGTTGATATTTTTGAGGAACAAATTAAGTATATTACCTCTTCTTCGCGCTCATCAATTTGCTCAATTGCTGCAAAGTGTCTTTGTTTAAGGGATTCAAGCTCCGTTCTTAAACCAGTTACAGTAGCATCCTCCGATTCAACTTTTCAACCTGCACATCATCAGAGAGTATATTCTTAGATGATATCACAAGGGGACGTATGTCTAAAGTCGAAAGATGCATGTATTTTGACGAACTCTTCGACAAGAGAGACGCGAATAGATTCCAAGTATGCCTGAAAGAATATGTGGTATAGAATTTGATGGACAGAGGTCACGACGAAAAATTCCTATCTCATAAATTTTATCTTGCATCGAAAAGAAGTTTACTAATTATAGATGCTTACAATAGTTCACTAATTTTAACTTAAGTTATGTAATTTCTATACGTAAATTACATAACTTAAATTAAAATTAGTGAACTATTCTAAGCATCTATAATAATAGTACACCACAAAAAAATATTAATAAGAAATTAAAAAACGACGCCAAGCAAAAGCTAGTAAGTTATGAATCTTATTACGAGATAATAAAAAACCTCCCCTGTATGCTACCAAGAAAACTATCCCACTTCAGGAGCTAAAAGAACAAAAATTAAATTCTTTTATGAACTAACATAACCTGCTACCCCAAGTTTCTAATGAGAATGTCAGAAATTTTGTTGATGAAAAGATGGGTCAGATAAAGAATTCAATTCCATAACTTTGGGTCGCAAAAGATCGACCTACCACTACTATTATTTTTTGAAATGATTCAATCATCTTGCTGGCTTGGTTAAATACATTTCTCATCATCTGCAAATGAAAAGAAATCAATAAATTGTTACAATTGACACTCATATGGTACAAAAGCATTATAAGTAAAAAATCTCATTCGGACAAACCAGTGTTGTGTAAACCAACCTCATTCATTTTATTCTGTTTCCTCAAGATAGACAATAATAATGACCCTATCAACGATGTTTCAGTAATACTAACAAAAAGCTTTAAACCAAAACCAGTTAAATGTGGAACTGCAACAAAAAAAAAACACAGACTCCCTTATTTGATTAAATCACAATATTTCATGTAACCTACAATTCATACTAATTTTTCAGTTCATTTAAAACACCCTTAAAATTTTCAATTAGAACTGACCTTGAATCGGTTCCCGCTTATACTTAATTTTCATTAAGTCGACATTTTCCAGTGGTACCATAAATTTCTTCTTCCCCATTTTAATAAATACAAAAAGACTACAAAAAAAAATTACAATTTAACACTGCACAAGCCTTAAAAATCTACAGAACCAAAGCAGATATCATCTAAAGATATACTAAGAACTTGCTCATACAAAATTGAATTTGTTTATGATAATCACAAACTCATAATATGATAACAACTAACCCTAGTTGTGAAAAACTAATAGGAATTAGTGATTCAACTAATCGATAAAACACCAAATGCTTACCACAATTGACATCTGTACATATGAAAGTAACTTTTTTTGGATTACTTCCGCATAGAATTCTTAGAAGAATTTTATAATTTTTTCATATTTCATTTAGAAAGAAGTTCAATTTATGCATCATTATCGTTAAAAGTAAAGACACCAACTCTTTTTTCACAGATGATGATAATGATTTCTTCTTCATCGCCTTTAAAAAAATGCTAAACCAATTAGAAAATCCTAGTTTTGATGATCGAAGTGATTGCGGAGTAATTTTCAGCGCATAAGAAAGGAGATCACAGGAAGAGAAAACTGATTGGAAAAAGGAGAGAGACGAGTGTTCGATACAGGAAAACTAGTCCAAATGAGATTGGGACATTTTAGTCATCAATAAAATTCAATTTGAACTGAAACGTTAAGATTTGGACTAACGGGCATTAGGCCTGAAAGGGTAGGACTAGAACGTGTAAAACCCAAAAACTTTGGGACTAAACGTTAATTTCTACTTTCTATTATGATTCCCGACCACCGCGTACCGTAAAACTGGGTACTATAAATTTTATCTTTTCTTTCTTAGCAAAAAAATAATAATTTTTTTATCTTATCTAATCTAATCTCAGCCGTTGATTCTAGGTATAGATGAATGTTTTTATTTACTGACACATTCACTTCATTCTTCTCTTCTTCTTTTTCTTCTTCACTTTCTTCTTCATCATTGATTCATATCCAGACCACCTCCACCACGATTGAAACAAAATGTTAGATATAGATTGCCACACTTCTAGTCTTGATTCCTCCTTTTCGCCTTAATTTGAGCGTTTTCATTTTCAATATTTCTATAGATAATTATTTAACCCCTAAGAAGAAATCCTAGGTTTATAAACTCATCATTTTATTTTGTTTAATCCTGGCTTATTTTGATATATGGGTATTCATGATTCTTGCAGAATTTAAGTTAATTTAAGTTTTTTTGAGTTTTATTGACAATAAAGAAAAAGTCAAGTCTTTTGTAAAAATTTGGTGTATCTCGGTGAAATTTGATTTGTTTGAATCATTGACTATACTAGATAACTGCTGCAGCAGCAGTGGGAAGCCAACGAAAAGGGCGACATGACATCTCACCTGAAATCTCAAGTAGAAAACTGGGTGGGAAAAACTTTAAACCCTGGGTAACTGGGTGCGTAATCCTACTGTAAGCCGACAAAGAAATGTCAACATGCCACCCCCGACATTAATACTTCTTGGCCAATAATTTGGAGTTTTCATTTATTTATTTATTTTTATTTTTTTTTAAACCCAACAGCAGGGGCACCATTGTTTTGCTGCAGAGTATCCAGTCCAACAACGTTACGTGTAGCTTACTCAGAAGAACTCCCCGTATTTGGCAGCAAATGTCAAACGGTCAACAAGTGTTAAAGGGCATATTTAAAAATTGACTCATTTATTTCCAACCCAGTCTGAGTCAAACGGTCAATAGAGACTCTTATTTTGCTTATTTAGTGAAATTAAATTCGAATGTTGTCATATTGATCCTTCAAATGGATTTTAAAATTGAGAACTGAATTTCTTTTTCTATTTTTGAATGAAAACAATATTGAGATTGATCAATTTCGATCGATTTAATAGATATTCTTTAGAACTTTGAACTGTTACTTTGATTGTTTGATGGTAAGCGAATGAAATTTCTAATCAATTTGATCGATGAACTAAAATTCAAACTTAATTTCATGAAATTGTGACAACTAAAAAACGAATTTTAAAATTTCTGGACATTCCTTGTGACGGATAGGAAAACAATTTCTCATCGTATAAATGGCCCTCCCTTTGGTCGGCCGATGATAAATGTGATTATGGATATTTTCCTAGTATTCATTGTATTGATGTTTGGATCATGATTATATTGAATTTGGTGTACACGTACAATGTGTGAGGATTGAGGACTAAATTTAGACTATAAAACTTCTGTTTGGATCTTATACATGGTTTTCGAGAAATTAGACTATATGAAGACTAGATATTGTTGGTGTTTATGTTTAAGTTGGCAACTTTAAAACACACTGATTCAAGGCGATGGTATGATTACAATTTCAAAATTGGACTTAAAAACACATTTAGATGAAATTAACAAAATCAGTATAAATTATTTTGTGTAATTGTGGTCCAATTGATGAATTTTGGTATTTAAGAAGGACAGGCAAAAAAATCGAAACCGTACCAGAACCGGACCGGTAGCACAGGGACAGGTACATGTACATGGACAAGTACAAGGACAGGTAACCGAAACTGGAACTGGTTGCTAGTAGGTACATGTACCGGGTACTGAAGAAAATCGGACCGTACAAGCCTTTGTGCATCCTCTGCATCGGTTATTGTTTCATATCGCCAAAACATATCAGATTTATTGCGGTTATTTGGGTTACCTAATTCTATGCAGAAGTTGTCATGAATGGTTTGCCAATGAAATTAACTTGGAATACTGGAAACACTGGGGTACCTAAATACGCCACCAAATGTTTCATAGGCAATCTGTATGGATAAACTCAACAAAGCTCTGAGAGTTAAAACTCAATCAAGGAAACTTTCTAGAGTTATATCTCTCTCTCTCTTGTTGTTAGAATGTTTGCAGAATTAAATCCTTGAACTTAACTACAAAGAAAGTTCTTGGACGGTACCAAAAATCAATGTCCAAGGATCAATCAAGTCTTATCCAACAAACTAAGTCGGACCTATCTACTGTGATTGATCAACGCACAATCTGTGACATTTCAATTATAAAGATAAAAAATATAATACAGAAAAAGAAATAACACAGACACCGGAAATTTTATTAACGAGAAAACCGCAAATGTAGAAAACCCTAGGGACCTAGTCCAGATTGAACGCCAAACTGTATTAAGCCGCTACAGATACTAGCCTACTACCAATTAACTTCGGTCTGGAATGTAGTTGATCTCGAACTCAGTCTCCCACTTATTCAGGTATATTCGCGCTCCTTACCCCTCTTGAGTCCCAGCACGACTCTTCGCAATTGATTCCCTTAGAAAATCTCACACCAACTAAGAGTTTCTTCAACTCAATTGAAGACTTTAAACCAAATCTGCCTCTTACAGATTAACCCTATAATTGATTTCCTGATTTACGATCTAAACGAATGATCAGATCAAACGAAAAATCCAGGTGATGAAAATCGATAGCAACTTGACAGAAGTCTGGCTATCCTCAAAATCCGGACTTATGCAACCCGAAGTGCAACCTTGATTATTATTTTATTAACAAATATAAAACTTGCGGAATCAACAAAGTCTGAGACGAAGAGAACTTTGATGATTACTACCTATCTTGATTAATGGAGCAATCTATACAAACAATCAAGATCAGGATACTCGAGTTATCAAGATAAATGATAGATGGACCTGGCTTCACGAATCCCAATGAAGTCTTTACAGTCGCTAAACCCTAAAAGGGTTTCTGGAGAGGACGACTCTAGATACAATTAGGACACACCAAAAACTAGTGCCAGGATTTAAAGATCCCAGTTGCCAAGAATTCCCCTTATATAGACTTCAAAGCCTAGGTTGCTCTAGATTTAAGCTAAGATAGATTTGGAACCAAGCAAACAATATTCACCGTTAGATGAAATCTTTGAATCTTATTCACATAAACAAGATATACACTTTGGTTAGGTAAAGTGTAACCAAACCGTGTATAAAGACTATGTCCAACATGGTTAGCCGAAACTAGCCGATTTGGAAGCTTAATACTCATTTTCATGTTCACTAAGACATTAATATTGAGTCACAATTATGTGATCAAATGAGTTTAGTGTTAATTAGAGAATTGATCAAATATAAATTATCTCATAGAAATAATTTAATTGCAATTAAATCATAATCGACATAGTTGGTAAATGTACAAGGTACAATTACTTGAATCATTCGTGAGTCGGCTAAGTCACAGCACGCGGACCAGTTAGCACTCTGTTGATGGTGGTTTTTAGTTCAGGGGTAAAATTGTAAAACCCTGTAATTGATGCATTGTCATCCTACAAAGGAACAGAAGCGTTCATACCTCCTTACTTACATATGTATTGAGAAATTCAACATATTTATGAAATTTATCCAGAATGGTGCATGAAGCAACAATCCCAGATATTCAGTAAATTTTAACCTATTGCATTATTCACTAATGCATTGGTCTATCTAGTATTTTCCTATGCTATGTTCCGCAGCTGAACTCTCAATATTGGCATGACATGAAGATTAATGTCCACTCGCAGCGGAGTAGCATGAATCTCCCTAAGTGTCAGTATTGAAATCTGCATGAAAGTACTCACACAGGATGCATCACCCTCTGACAAAGAGATTTTCTTTTCGACACACTTTTATTTAAGAGTTAGCTCGATTGACGCATTTAATTCCTTAAGGAAAATCTAGACTGTCCATATCAGTCTCAAAAATAATCACGGCCACACAATTTGGCCACGCAATTCAACAAGCCTAGCCTACTCCTAGCAGAATTAGGCAATCATCACGATGACCGTCGGCGGGCCCACTAGCATCCCGACCGAGCATATTCCATCTAGTACATCCGCAGCGCTTCGAACGATTAACCCTAATGTGGGTGATCGCGTTATTGGCAAAACAAGCTCAAACGAGCTAAGATAGGCAAAAACGGTCTCAAAACCCATCGCATCCGTCCAACTTAGCCGGCCTAGTTGGACGGATTAGATCGCATCTTGAACGATCAAAGAGGTGCCAATGTGTTCACCGGCGGACCAATTTTCTTCCCAGTCGATCGACTTGCTCATGGCAAGTCAATGACGCATCAAACTATTCGATCGAACTAGGGAGGACTCGAATGCTTTGAAACCCTAATTTGTGCTTGCGGCGGTATGTTACTGTCGCAAATCGATCATGACCGCCCATCTTTGCCAGCTAAATCGAACGACTTAGATATACTTTTAGATGGTCCAAGAGATGCCAGCATGCATACTAGCGGCCAGTCTTTGCATGTGGCTGATCGACCTTCACAAACTAACGCCCAGCGCTTTCATTCGATCATCCAAACTAGGGTTTGCCACACGGCTTCCAAACCCTAATTTGGATCAACAACAGCAAATAGTTTCCGCAAACGATCTCGACCATCCAACTTCGCTATCTTGGTCGGACGGTTTAGATCATATATTAAATTAACTGATAGGGCGACGCTATGTTCACCGACCACCCCCCTTCCATGAGGAGCAATCGGCCAATCTACAACTACCCCATGTGATCCTCAAACGATCGCCCAAAGATGATCCTTCGCGCTACATCGACAACAGTCATTAAATGCCGCAAATGGTATCGTCCACTCAACTTGTCTAGCCGATTTGAGCGATCCAAATCTAATTTAGATCAACCGGTAGGATTTTAGAACGACTCCATCACTCATCTACATGAAGTGATCGACCAAGCAATAGCTCGTTCCTAGAGCTACCAAACGATCGCCCAAAGTGTCCGCTCACACTCTTATTTTTAAGACGATCGACTCGAGACTAATTTAGACAAGCTCTAAAACAACGATGCTCCATGCACATCGATTATTTTGAGATGCTTGCTTAAAAGCGATGATCTACGTGCATTGAATGCATACGATATTTTATGAATATCGGCTTCACTAATAATTTGGTTATTTAACCTAAGAAGCACTATATGCTGTTTTTAGCGGCAAGTCTCACGACTTGACCCATTTACCGAGACATCAAACATGTCACAAACTAGGGGATGCTCACTAGGGTATTGGTCTGGCGGTTTACAATGTGCGGTGTGCAACACCCCCATTACGAGAAAGTGTCAGAAAATCACGGACGGTTGACGATAATGAGAGTAGTGGGTGAAAGTGAAACCGGCGACCGGCCTTCCTACATAATGGAAAGTGTCAGAAAACCACGAACGGTTGACGATAATGAGAGTAGTGCATGCATTCACCGTCATCCAAACATTGACCCCACGTGATCGATCTCTCGAATCTAAAAGTACTCATGTGCAGTGCATTTGTTTAGAGTTTGAATTCGTTTCTTATCAACACACCAAAATTTACCAAAAACAACAGAATCAGTTTTTACCCCACAACACAAGCATATAAGTAAAACTGAGTTCCGGAGTTGACAACACTTTTTCAGTTAACGTACCGGTTTGCAAACTTAGGTGCAACTCAAAGTTTCGGAGTTGACGGAATTTTTTCAGTTCACATACCGGTTTGCAAACTTAAGACTTTTACCGGTTCCGGAGTTCACGGAACTTTTTCAGTTCATCTATCAGTTTGGGTACTAAACTATTTCTAGAACATTAAACTGTATTGGCTCGCATACCGATTTGAATATTTTAACCTGGTTCCCTTACCACCGTTCCAAAATGGTTTGCATACGAATACGCATACCTATCTGAATCACGAAACAGACAGATTTTCCCATGATGTGCATACAAGTATGCGTATCACATAAATCTGAAACTCGATATATAACTACTCCGATACGTGTATAAGTACATGTAATACGACTTCAAACATATAACAGTTTTCTCAGTTTATAAGACTGATAACATTGTCCTGTATTCCGAATATAGTAGTTCTATATTTCTCTTAATCAATTCAAAACATTCTTGAATAACACCAATGACACAAATCACTGTTCCAGGCTATTTATGAATGATAAACTTGAATCATGTGGTTCCGAACAATAAATTGTTCTCCACCTAAATTTGATCAAGTATGAATAAATTTTCATTAAGCTTAGCCATTATATTTGAGAAATTCGTATACTAAATAATTAGTTCTCGACTCAAAATTCTTGTCTATGCAATCTAGTCTAATTATTTATGAGACAACCGTCTCAAGGATTTAAAAGTGAATATAACTTGAGAAATAAGTGGTTCATTCTTCACTTACTTTTTGTTGATGAAATTCTCCAAAAACTTCGGTTGATCTTCGCCTTCAAATGGTAGAACGCAAATGATGACTGGTTCGTTTCTCAACTACCTCTATCCTAGACCGAGACTTAACTAATTATAGACTAGAAATCAAGATATAACTTTGACAACAAGCTTAATATATCAACACTTGTGAGTTCGATCGAAAAATGCTCTAACAATCTCCCCTTTTGTTAATTTTAGTGACAAAACTATTAATACATATGGTTAACAAAAAAAAAGTTTTGAAAAACTCCTCGATCCATCATGTCTTGATTTCCTTGGCTTCTTCAACTCTCCTTGAACTCTTCAATGTTCCAAGTTGCAATGATTTTGAACGCGTTCAACTCAACATCGTTGTTGTTGAAGAACCGATTCGACAGCGGTAACACTTTGAAAATAAATATTATCAATTATTGTTATACATAAACATAGTATTATTATCTTCTCTCCATAGTTCATTTGTATATCAACTCTGAAGTAATACTACAGTGACATGTTTCTCCCTCTTAATCAATACTTACATCTTTTGTATAACAGGTGAAACCTTGAAAAGGCGAGGGTACCCAAATATACCTAAAGCTAAAACTTTTCCTACCTAAAAGTCCTTTCTCCGAAAGTGATTGTCTATGGACTGAGTCGAGACAATGCAACTAATCGATTCACACTTCGTGTGATCGTCTATGGATACGAGATCGAGACAATACAACAACGAAGTATGTTTACTTGATAAAAAGGTTCGGACTTAACCAAACACAATAGGATTGCTTATCAAGTAAATATGAATTAAAGTTTCTGTAATTTACTTTAATTATAATAAAAAAATTATAATGCGGAAATATAAAGTAAATGACACGGCAAGATTTTGTTAACGAGGAAACCGCAAATGCAAAAAACCTCGGGACCTTGTCTAGAATTGAATACTCTCAGGATTAAGCCGCTATACAAAATTACACCAACTTCGTATAGTTGAGACCAAGTAACTAAACCTATAGTTCACCTAGTCCCGTCTGTATTCCCACGCCTCCGACCTATGAATAAGTCACGTACTTGGAACAATTCCTTTGGTTCGTATTCCAAACTGTAAAGGAACAACAAATATGTTTGGTATCAACTCTCTTCAACCACCGTTAGTCAATCAAATCAATTGAAAACACAAGATAAACCGCAAGTATCTAGTTTCCCACCAACGGTACTAATAGAGCTTCTCAATCCCAAACAAGACTTTAAACTCAGCGGCCGTAAGAGATTTCTCCTAATTAGATTACTCTCCTCTCCAAATAGGCGGCTTCACCAGTAACAACAAAACCGAGGAAGTTTGTTGTCACGAAGGATTATTTTGCTAGAAATGCAAACTTCAAGTATTTATAGACAAGGACACCAAGGAATTTCCAAAACCGAAAATATTCTCAAGATATTCATTAAAGCACAAATTCGGTTTCCATAATTCCTGGAAATGCTCTATCCAAAATATTGACCGAAAATCTCTTTGAAAAATCTTTAACTAGTGAATGCACATCACTAATTCTTATTTTTCTAAAATAAAATTAAGACCTTAATTAAAAGATTCTTAACTTATTTATGTTTCGATCCTGGGATTTTCTTCTTTTAGTTATTAAGGAATAACTTTGAACAATTAAAGATAAACATTATTGCATGTGTTCAAAGTGTATCGACATCCTTACTTTGTAAGTCCTCTTTCATACTTACAACCTTGAAACCGATTTTCCACACTTCCAAACAAGTTTAGAATTGGTTCATCTGACTTTCAAGAACTATGTGATTGATCAAGAAGATTCAATCACAAATCATGGGTTTAACGGTTTTACCAAAACAAGATTCAGTTCTACATCCATGTGAGTATTGTGCATAGTCACACTATCTTTCCAAAATTCGGTTGACTAGGTACTAGGATCGGTTCCCCACATATATATGGTATCTAACTTATATGTGTTGCACATGTCCATAGGATCGGTTCCCCTTTTCCTAGAAACGTGTTGCACATGTCCATAGGATAGGTTCCCCTTTCTGCTACAAACTTGCTGCACCTAATACAAGGATCGATTCCCCTTTGTGATATGTTGCACCTCTTACTAGGATCGGTTCCCCTTTACCCATATTCGGTCATACACAAATCACAAACTCGATCATACCATCTCAGGTGATTACTTAATATCGGTTTCACTAATAAAAGTCATACCAATACATAAGTCAGGCTTTTGTGAATAGTTTTACCAAGAACACAAACAAGTCATGAGCGGTTATACTAAATCACAATATTGGTTGTTCATAATATATGCAATGAATAAAAATACCAATAACGCCTGGCGATTTCCTTTTCGATTCATAAACATGTTTATGAACTTACTTCCTTAAACACATGTAAAACATTGTTTCCTAGGATGAAATCCTCACCTCATACCCACACATAATTACAATAGCATTTACACGATTATGTCGATGTCTTATCTACAAATTTTAATGGTTAAGCAATAAACCTCGTATTGTATCTCTTAATACTATGTCTATCTATCGTGTTCATGCTTCGCAATTCTGTTTTCAATATGCACGACTTGAAAGATACGTTAGGGAGTGAAATGGTTCAAATCAAATATCACTAACCTCAAGTGGAAGGATGATGTTGTCGTTGTAGCTTCTTCACTTCTTCAAGTCTTCACAATACTTGTAATGTCTCATATCCTAATACTCTCAAGCTAACCTATACGAAGTTGACTCTAGTACATAATCAAACGACTCATAAAATGAGTTTTGATTCACTAAAATATGAGAACCAAACTTGACATACCAAAGCTTAGTGGGTTCAACCTATCTATTCTCTAACAATCTCCCCCTTTGTCAATGTTAATGACAAAACTCTTACAATCATATGGATAAACAAATTACAAGATTCATTACACATACGCTTGATTCCCCAATTCAACAGCACAATAACCTGTATACATTCAATCCTTAAATGTCGTTGTTGACATTATAATAACAAAGCTAATACTCCCACTAAAGGTGAGATAGGTAGATTTTATCAATCTGCACGTCTTTGTTATACCAATTAATATGATATGTTACTCCCTCTTAGTCTATGCTTTCACTCTTTCGTTAGATAAACGTTTAAGCACAATTGTCCTTTTCTTTAGTGATACCAATCAATATAAAATCAATGCCAGTATCACTTGTTTACTCCATATATTTCTCCCCCTTTTTGTCACAAAATGACAAAGAAACGAAAAAAATAAAGGACAAACCAAAAAGAATCTTACAATTCTCAAAATAGACTTGCAAACCTATAAAGTTAAACACGAGGGTTCCACACACCATTTTTGATAACCAATATCAAAATCAAAACTACAAAGTAATTTTTTATATGTTATCAAGGAAATAATTGCCCGAAGCAATTTTTCCTATTTAGTTTAGCAAACCAAAAATCAATTAAGCAACTTAGTCCCTTTGCTAAACCGATTGTACAAATACAGTCGCTTCATTCGATAAGACCAAAATAAAGATAACTCTATTTTTCTCATCAGGTTCTAATTATCCATATAACTTAGACCTTTAAGTTTTAAACAAGACAAGTACTAGGTTAGTTAACTAGCATTTCTTGTTAAGGCATTCGATTAGACTTGAATAACCGAAACCTCCACTTTGATAAGTCTAACTAAGATAAACTTAGCTTCTCTTATCCGGAATCTAATTGGACTAAACAATCCATCCCGTAGACTTTTTCTTTCGTTAAGCCATAAGTAATTCATACAAACCAAATAAATCAACTTGCATAATTATTCACCTCAACCGGAAACAATTGAAACAACATGGACATTATAGCACCGCAATTGCACCGAACTTTTGTAAGCCTAAACAATTGATACCACACAATAAAGCAAGATGACAATAGTTTTTCTTAACCGGAACCAATTGAATCACACACACATCCATACACACATAGTGGAATAGATCATCAATTGTACCGAAATTTTGTTAAGCAAAATAAAAATATATATGAAATAAAATCAGGCTTTTCTTAAACAGGAATACAATTAACTAACAACATTATTACCTCAAGTTTTGCATCCGCTTCTCCAATATGTTTGCATGTTCTTCCATGGAGAATTGATATCGAAATATCATTATATTGTCATCCTTATGCAAAACAAAAGAATATCAACAACCAACCTTTACCAGAGAAATGTTGAAAACCGATTTTTAACTATTGCAAGCAAAAGTTGAAAACCACCGAAACACATATGCTTTTATGCTAAACCACAACCGATTCAACATATTGTGAATTTTTCACATATTGTTTCTACCAGAACCCCTCATGATCCTTTGATAAAGCCTACCAACATGGGATAGAACTTAATCCTGTTAAATCAAAAAGTAACCCAAACCATAAGGGTTCACTGTTCACAACATTATGAGATCGAATATCAAGGTAATAAAACCAAAATCAAACATCCCATAAACATCCACAGCAATAATAAAGCATTCAAGCACAGGCTACGTAAATCAATAACCATCACAAGAAAAATTATAAATCAAATAATTTTTTTCATAACATACTTAATACAATCATTGAAAGAATCAAAAATTGATGTCTATTTTTCCTTTTCAAAATTCAGCCTTTTAGATTATTCTTCAAGGTTGAAACCGGATAAGAGGATTTTACCAGATTCCAATCATCTTCTATAATCACTAGTCTTGATTCGAGACTAACAACATTGTCATTGACTTCCTTAACTTCCTTTGGCAAATATTTTTCCATGTTCCTTACTTCACATAAGATTAGATCTAATTTAAGTGAAAGATTCTTGAGAAGATTATCATTAGGAGAAGAGATCTCTTCATTAGGAACATCCTGTAGAAGTTCTGGAGAAGAATCAGAATCGCCATCAGAAGATTCGAGACGAAGTTTCTTGCTGGGAAACAATATGGTCCAGACTTTTTCGGTCTTGCGAGAGCTGCAACTAGAGGTAGACATACTGTCAAAAATCTATGAAAATGAAGTAAGAGGTTGTTGATGGTGGCTCTTAGTTCAGGGCTAAAATTGTAAAACCCTGCATCTAATAGGCCGACACTCTGTAAAGAGACAGAGCCATGTAAAGGTGATGGGTGTTTAACCTCTTCACTGGCACACTTATTAATCAACTCAATATTCTCTCATAAAATTTACCCAGAATGGTGCATGTAGCAACAATCCCAGGTATTCTGTAAATTTTGGCACCTTGCCTACATTCAATTAATATAAGTTTCTTTGAATGCTTTCTGTGCTATGTTCCCCGACTGAACCCTTAATGTTGATATGGCATGACAATTTGTGATCACTCGCAGCAGAGTAGCACGAAGTTCCAAGTATCAAGGACAAGGTCTTTGCATAAGGTATTCAATCAGAAATCATGTTTCTCTCTGGCAACGAACTTAAAATAACTCTGTGATAACACATAGAATTCAATCAATTATCCTGACTAATTTGCAAAAGTTGGGGTTTTGCGCCTTGCGCAGTATATCGAACCCTTCTTGTCGAAATTAAGCCTAGGCAAACTAGGTAATTAATCCGCCATGGATTAGCAGATGCAAAATCTTGCCCAAAATCAGAAAACAAGGAGCCGCGGGATAGGAGCAGCAACAAAGAGAGGCATGGCCATGCCTTAGGCCAACCGGCGCCATTCGTCATTGGCCACACCCCATCCTAAACCAGCCCTATTTCACGATCAATCAGGTCGCCTTAAACTTGCCACACACACATAAGTTGTGGCTGGGCCCATACTTGTCGGCCCTACTCCCATTGACCAATCAGTTCGCACTAAACCTGCCACGCGCACCAAAAGGGTGGCCACGCCAATACTTGGTCGGCTCCCTGCTTTCATTGACCAATCAGGTTGCTCTAAACCTTCCACAGCTTTAAAAAGGGTGGAAATTGTGTCAAAAGGTTACCCTACCAAGTTGGCTTCCAAAAACCATGCCAACATGCTAACGGCATGTCAAACATGCCCAAAACAAACATGTCAGGCGCACATGCCAAACGGCATGCCGAACATGCCAATCGCACACGCCAAGCAGGCATGCCAAGTGCACATGCCAAACGTACCACCTACTGCATAATAATGCCATATACGCTAATTAGGGTTTCGACATGCCAAACCCTAATTTAGGGAAAGTTGTCGCGCCAACCGAGTCAAACAATGTTCCACAGAACATGGGGATTAATGTGTCCATTAAAACTGATGTTGCCACACTGCGTTTGAATCTAACACCAACGTGCCCAAAATCCAGCGGTCATGGCTACACCAGGCGCCACTTGCACCATCGTGCCGCTGGAATGCACAAACTATGCCAGCCATGCCGCAACGCCACTAGCATGCACTAAAGGCGCCTTTGTGCCATTTCCAGTCGCCAACGAAAGGTAGCCACAATCAACGACTACCCTTCCCCATGAGATGCAATCTCAGCCATCCAAGTTTTCCACCAAATCGCCAGACTTGTAGCAGCTTTTAGGCGACCCGCCGCTTAAATCTAGTGGCCATGGCTACGCCAGGTGTGACTTGCACCACTGTGCCACTGACATGCACGAGCCATGCCAGCCATGGTGCAATGCCGCTGCATGCACCAAAGGTGCCACTGTGCCATTGTCAGGCGCCAATGGAAGGTAGCCATAATCAACGACTACCCTTCCTCATAAGATGCGATCTCAGCCATACAAGTTTTCCACCAAATTTCCAGACTTGTGGCAACCTTTAGGAGACCCGCCTCCTAAATATAGTGGCCATATCTACGTCAGGCGCCACTCACACCAACGTGCCACTGACATGCACGAGCCATGCCAACCATGCTGCAATGCCACTGGCATGCACCAAAGGTGCCATTGCGCCATTACCAGACGCCAACAGAAGGTAGCCATAATCAACGGCTACCCTTCATCATGAGATACAATCTCAGCCATCAAAGTTCGCCACCGAGACGCCAGGCTTGTGGCAAGTTTCAGGCGACCAACCAAGACAAGTCTAATAGCATCGCATGCTATTTTCCTGCGGCAAGCCTCTTGATTTTAACTTGCCACACGTAGAAAAGTGCTACATGTTTTCCCCGAAAACACTCGAGACATCAAACATGTCACAAACTGGGGGATACTCATCAGGGTATTGGTATGGCGGTTTACAGCGTGCGGCGTGCAATACGCCCGTTACAATAAAGTGTCATGAATAAGGGCGGTTAGTAATGGCAAGAAGTAATGGTGTAAACGTTTCCTTCATCATGGAAGCACAAACTCTAACGTTACACGTTACTCCACTCTTCCACTACTCAATCGTTTCCACTTCCTATGAGACCAGGGTACATTTTACTACGACTTGTATAAATAGGTTTTACCTATTTCCACCAAACAACAAGTTTCGGTCGGAGAACAACATAGTATCCAGAAATCACATGGTAGCTTTCCATTCTGCTATCCAGTTCTACTTTCTGATACAAGTCATAAACAACCACACCTTCAGGATCAACGATTCTAGTCTCAACACTTTCTTCGCTTCCCTCCCTAAGACCAACCCTTCTCCTTCACTTTGTGACCGAAGCAAGCCTGGAGCGGACATTTCTTGGTTTAGGCCAGGATTGTACAGATTGATCTCTCGAATCAAAAGTACTCCCGTGCAGTACATTGTTTAGGGTTTAGACTCGTTTCTCATCCACACACACGAATTTACCAAAACCAGCAGAAACCGTTTTCACCCTCAAACAGAGGTCTTCCCTCTTATAAGTTCTAAAGCATTTTCTAAAAAATATTTGAGAATATTATTTTACTTAAATTCTTAACCGAAAATCAATTTTTAGAAATATTTTTATCCAAAAAAAAATATTTACATCTATATCCTTATTGTAAACTTTTAAGGTAACAAGTAAGGATACATGATAACCAGTTATATGGTCACTTTTTGGTTGTTGAGTTTCTTCCCTTGAAGATTTCAACATTCTTTCATGGTTGAGGAGACATTATGTTTGAACTTTTAGGTTCAACTTTTAATCTTGATGTAAGATCATGATGTTCGAAGAACTTATTCTCCCACTTTGAAGAGATCTTTGATCTACACTTAGATCTTGATTTTCTGGTTTTATACAGTCTCTCTCTCTGTTTAGTATCAGGACATTTCCTTTGAAAATGCCCTTTTTGCTTGCACAAGAAGCACACACCAGAATTGTTGCGTTTTATGGATCTAGATTTCACATACTTATTTAGTCTTACCTCCTTGTCTCTTGATACATTCATACCAGATGAAGATTTATCAAAGCACCTAAGTCTATCTCTTATTTTCTGATTTTCTGCTTTTAACTTCCTTATCTCATCTTGGCAAGTATTAATATCGAGTATGAGTTTAGATACGTGTACCTTTTCGTAGTATTGAGTAACCTCGATTTTTTTCAGTCGCTTGTTAAATTTCTCTTTATCATTCAGAAGGCTCAATTTGAGTTGATCAAGCGATGATTTTATTTCAATGATGTCAGATTCAAGAGGGTTAGTTCTTTTTTATTTACATGAAAATAATTCTTTGAAAATCGAAGGAGTAAACTCTTCTTGAGTATCTAGAGATGAAAGAAATTCAGAGTCATAGACTTCATCAATAGTTGTAACATGATCTATCTCATCAAGTGTGGCAGTGTAAGCATTTGTTTTCCACCGTGTGTCCTTAGTTGGACAGTCTGGAGATATATGACCGAACCCTCTACACCTGTAGCATTGAGGAATAATATCATCATCATCTCAGGTGTCTTCGCGTTTATGTGAAGGAACAATTTTTCCTTTTGACACAGGTGATTCTCTTTTTCGATGTATCAATAGTTTCTTGAATCTTTGAGTAATAAGAGACAAGTGATGATTTAGCTCAACTTCATCTTTAGCAGTGTGATCTTCCTGATCTTCGGAATCTTCCGAAAATTGAGTCGAAACCCTTTTTATGGCTTTGTAGGAAAGACTGACTTTTTGTTTAAACAACTTTTCTTGATCAAATATCTTCAGTTTCCAACTAGGTAACTTCTAGATAAAAACGAAAGATCATTAGCTTCAATGATTGCGTGCTTTTTAGAATCGTATCTATATGGCAACGATCTGAGAATTTTGCATACTATATCCTTTTTAGAGATAGTCTTTCCAAGATATAAAGAGGTATTGATTATCTCAGAGAGTTTAAGATGAAACTCTTCAAAAGTGTCGTTGTCTTCCATTCAAAGGTTTTCCCAATCGGACGTAAGAGTTTGAAGTCTAGCTTCTTTCTCTGAAGTGTTTCCTTCGAATACGATCTGAAGATTATCACAAGCTTCTTTCGAAGTTTGACATGTTGATACATGATGTTGTATATCACGGCTTACAACATGTATCATAGCATTCAAACAATCTGAATTCTGCTTTGCAAACGCCTTTTCTTCGTTTGAAAAATCTACTAAGCGTTTAAACTCAGTTTCTGAATTTTCTATCTTTGAAAGAATATAACCATCGACGACTAATAGCCAAGTATTAAAGTCTCGTGATTGAAGAAAAGATCTCATAGAATATTTCCACCATAGATAGTTTGTTCCGTCAAATCTTGGCGATACGTTAATTGAAGTCGAATCATGAGAACTCGAGTTCCTTCTTATAGGTTGGATCGCACCAAACACAGATTGTTAGATCTTTTCGTGTTTGCCTGCTCAAATACCAATTGAAAAGGCTAGGGTACCCAAATATACCTCAAGCTAAAACTTTTCCTACCTATAAGTCCTTTCTCCGAAAGTGATTGTCTATGGACTGAGTCGAGACAGTGCAACTAATTGGTTCATACTTCGTGTGATCGTCTATGGATACAAGATCGAGACAATACAACAATGAAGTATGTTTACTTGATAAAAAGTTTTGGACTTAACCAAACACAATAGGATTGCTTATCAAGTAAATAGGAATTAACGTTTATGTAATTTACTTTAATTATAATAACACAATTATAATACGGAAATATAAAGTAAATGACACAACAATATTTTGTTAACGAGGAAACCGCAAATGCAGAAAAACCCCGGGACCTTGTCCAGAATTGAATACTCTCAGGATTAAGCCGCTATACAAAATTACACAACTTTGTATAGTTGAGACCAAGCAACTAAACCTATAGTTCACCTAGTTCCGTCTGTATTCCCACGCCTCCTACCTATGAATAAGTCACGTACTTGGAACAATTCCTTTGGTTCGTATTCCAAACAATAAATGAACAACAAATCTGTTTGGTATCAACTCTCTTCAACCAAGTGATGTCAGTTGCACAAAGTCTCTTCTTTTTATCTTAAAATAAACTCCTTCGTCAGGTCCTTATCTTATGTTCAATTACCGAAGTAATCGTCAAGATTTTGCAATCAATACTTTTAGTCACAAAGAATTTTATTGATGCCGATCTGCACAACTAATCAATCCAATCTACTACAAGGATAAACCGATTATAGTTGGATCCTCTTATACCAAAACAAGTATTGTGCACACCAAAGATTATGAACCCCAAATCAGAAATCTTCAATATCTTCTTTGAATTCAAATCTTCTTAGATCTTCAATAAATACCTGCACACAACAACTTGAATCTCTTGTGATCAATCACGCACAGAATGGAGTCTGTTAACAATGGATTATCACAAGATCGTCTTTAGCACTAACAACAATCTAAATATCCCTGTCGAAACTTCGATCTAGTTTGAGTGAATCATATATCAGAAGAGAAGATTCTCAAGCATAAATAAACTATGTGCAATCAAAGTTCAACCACCATTAGTCAATCAAATCAATCGAAACCACAAGATAAACCGCATTTATCTAGTTTCCCACCAACAGTACTAATAGATCTTCTCAATCCCAAAGAAGACTTTAAACTCAGCGGTCGTAAGAGATTTTGCCTAATTAGGTTACTCTCCTCTCCGAATAGGCGGCTTCACCAGTAACAACACAACCGAGGAAGTTTGTTGTCATGAAGGATTAGTTTGCAAGAAATGCAAACTTCAAGTATTTATAGACAAGGACACCAAGGAATTTCCAAAACCGAAAATATTCTCAAGATATTCATTAAAGCACAAATTCGATTTCCATAATTCCTGGAAATCCTCTGTCCAAAATATTGACCGAAAATCTCTTTGTAAAATCTTTAACTAGTAAATGAACATTACTAATTCTTATTTTCCTAAAATAAAATTAAGACCTTAATTAAAAGATTCTTAACTTATTTATGTTTCGATCCTGGGATTTTCTTCCTTTAGTTATTAAGGAATAACTTTGTATAATTAAAGATAAACATTACTGCCTGTGTTCAAAGTTTGTCGACATCCTTACTTTGTAAGTCCTCTTTCATACTTACAACCTTGAAACCGATTTGCCACACTTCCAAACAAGTTTAGAATTGGTTCATCTGACTTTCAAGAACTATGTGATTGATCAAGAACACTCAATCACAAATCATGGGTTTAACGGTTCTACCAAAACAAGTTTCGGTTATAGCTCCATGTGAGTATTGTGCATAGTCACACTAGCTTTCCAAAATTCGGTTGACTAGGTACTAGGATCGGTTCCCCACATATATATGTGTTGCACATGTTCATAGGATCGGTTCCTCTTTGCCTAGAAACGTGTTGCACATGTCCATAGGATTGGTTCCCCTTTCTGCTACAAACTTGCTGCGCCTCATACAAGGATCGATTCCCCTTTGTGATGTGTTGCACCTCTTATTAGGATCGGTTCCCCTTTACGCAGATTCGGTCATACTCAAATCACAAACTCGATCGTACCATCTCAGGTGATTACTTAATATCGGTTTCACTAATAAAAGCCATACCAATACATAAGTCAGGCCTTTGTGAATAGTTTTACCAAGAACACAAACAAGTCACGAGCGGTTATACTAAATCACACATATTGGTTGTTCACAAGATATGCAATGAATAACAGTACCAATAACGCCTGGCGATTTCCTTTTCGATTCATAAACACGTTTATGAACTTACTTCCTTAAAACACATGTAAAACATTGTTTCCTAGGATAAAATCCTCACCTCATTCCCATACATAATCACAATAGCATTTACATGATTATGTCGATGTATTATCTACAAATTTTAATGGTTAAGCAATAAACCTCGTATTGTATTCCTTAATATTATGTCTATCTAGAGTGTTCATGCTTCGCAGTTCTGTTTTCAATATGCACGACTTGAAAATTACGTAAGGGAATGGAATAGTTCAAGTCAAATATCACTAACCTCAAGTGGAAGGATGATTTTTTCGTTGTAGCTTCTTACTTCTTCAAGTCTTCGCAATACTTATAATGTCTCATATCCTAATACTTTCAAGCTAACCTATACGAAGTTGACTCTAGTACATAATCAAGCGACTCATAAAATGAGTTTTGATTCATTAAAATATGACAACCAAACTTGACATACCAACGCAATGGGTTCAACCGAGCTATGCTCTAACAAACCTATTGCTAAATGATTCACCCCCTATATAATGATCTGTAAACCATATGTATGTAGTATGAAACTACTAAATAATTCTCCCCTTTTTTGTCAATAAAATTAACAAAGGTATGAAAATCGCGGGATCATACTGAGTACAACCAAAAGATATCTCAAATATTAAGGAAGATAGAAAACTACATAATAACATAGTTAAAATACAACTCCTCATATCAACTTATTTAGATGATATCACATAGTAATAAATACTTAGATCATCCTAGAAGATTAATAAGATACAAGCATCCCCTTTAAAATTCCACTGCCATACTCCCCACAAAGATATAACAATTTAGCACAAGTTCATTTAAGAACTCCCCTCCATAAAATGTCATTCCCAAGAGAACAACATGAGTGACCTTGCTTTTTAGAAAAAGAAGGAAATAAGATGACAACAATTACTTACCGGGAACTCAAGTTTTCATTGCCCAAAGGATGTAGATAAGTACAGGGGTAATCAAGAAAATTGATTTAATGAACCAAAACAACACCAATAAACTTATGTAAGTGTTGAAACGTTGCGGTGTCTAGAGGTTTGATGAGATTATCAGCCAATTGTTGTTCTGACGGCACAAACTCTATGCTGACAATACCATTTTCATAGAGATCTCTAATAAAGTGGTATCTTATGTCAATGTGCTTAGTTCTTGATTACTCAACAGGATTGTCATTAATTCGAATTACACTCGAGTTATCACAAAAGATCTTTATTGTTCCAGTATCGATTCCATAATCAGTAAGCATTTGTTTCATCCATAAAAGTTGAGTACAACACAAACATGTAGCAATGTATTCATCTTCGCACGTTTACAGTGATTGTTAGTTTTGTTTCTTGCTATGCCAGGCAACAAGATTGTGTCCTACAAAGTAGAATCCTCCAGATGTCCTTTCATATCTTCTACACAACCTTCCCAATCTGCCCCATGATACGCTATAAGATCAGTGTTAGTATCGAATATATAAAAGAGACCATAACTGATAGTATGTTGTACATATCTTATAATTATTTTTGAAAAAGCGGGAGTCTAACAACCCCACCCAATATTTCGTTCGGCAATCTGAATAGACAAACTCCAATATACTTTCAAGAGAATCAACTAGACAGTCAGACTCAATCTATGGAAAAGTATATCAAAGAGTTATATCTCATTTTCTCAATTCAATCTGCAATCAAACAAATAGGAATTTGCGATCCCGATTGAATAAGAGAAATACCTTGGACGGTATCACAAACCAATATCCAAGTGTCAATCAATTCAATCAATAACCCAAACTCAAAATTCAAGAACTGATTGAACTTAACACACAACTTGTGATATTTATATTATATAACAAAATATAATGCGGAAAAGAAATAACACAGACGCCAGAAATTTTGTTAATGAGAACACCGCAAATGCAGAAAAATTCGGGGACGTAGTCCAGCTTTGAACACCACACTGTATTAAGACGCTACAGATACTAGCCTACTACCAATGAACTTCAGACTGGATTGTAGTTGAGCCCTAATCAATCTCACACTGATCAAGGTACGGTTGCGCTTCTTACGTCTCTGAACCCCAACAAGACTCTACGCACTTGATTCCCTTACCTGATCTCACCCACAACCAAGAGTTGCTAAGACCCAAATTCGAAGACTTGATAAACAAATCTGTCTCACACAGAAAAGTCTATTGGAATAGATAAATATGTCTCCCGCAGAAATACCTATGAGTTTTGTTCCGTCTTTTGATAAATCAAGGTGCACAAGAACCAATTGATAAACCAGAATTATATTCTCGAAGAACAACCTAGTATTATCAACCACCTCACAATAATCTTAATCGTATGTAAGCGAAACAAGATATTGTGGAACCACAAACGATGAGACGAAGATGTTTGTGACTACTTTTAATCTTACTTATCGGAAATAAATCTCAAGCTAATCTTAGCAAAGATAATACTCAATCAAGATAGTAAAAGTAAGATCAGAACACGCAACTACAGAGAAAATAGTTGGATCTGGATTCACAATCCCAATGAAGTCTTCAAGTCGTTAACCTACATGGTTTCATGAGAAACCTAAGGTTAAAGGAGAATCGACTCTAGTCGCAACTAGTATCACACAAGAGGTATAGGGATTAGGTTTCCCAGTTGCTAGAATTTTCATTTATATAGTTTTCAAATCAGGGTTTGCAATCAAAGTTACCTTGGTAACAAAGCATTCAACATTCACCGTTATATGAAAGCCTGATTAGATTCAAGCTATTATCTTTCAACCGTTAGACCGATCTTTTCTTTTTATACACAAATTAAATGTACCTTCATTTAGGTTTGAGTAACCGTACCTAAACGTGTACACTAGGTTGGCCCAACAGTAGTTAACCAAAGTTAGCTATATGAACACGCTCATACCAACCTTATTCATCTTAACCACAACTAGTTCAAATGACTCAAATGAACTAGTTATAGAGTTGTTCAATTGATATATTCTCATAGAAGTATACAAGAACACAATTGAATCAAAATCGGTTTGATTCAATCGAATCAATTCATGAACATTAAAGCCACGGTTTACACAGAATGCATTCCTTATTATTTAAATACATTAGTTCACGAACAAACCGATTTTAGAACTTTAACCACTCAAGTATGCAAACGGGTATGCATACTTAAAGTAGCCGGACTGAGTTTGGGTTCACCAGTATGCAAACGGGTACGCATACTTCCAAACACAACAGAAATTCCCGGACCCAAACCCTTCGCAAGTACACGTACGGGTATGTGTACTTAGGCTCTTGGAATTTCACAACTAACAGGTACGCATATGGGTATGCATACTATGGTTCTCAGAATTGGAATAACTTGCAACAGTTAGCATACATGTACGCATACTGTATTATATCCAATCAATGGTTAATTGTTCTAAACTCCATGTGAATCATCGAAACATTCTTAGAAGACGGGAATAGTTGTGAGCTACCCCATACAAATTATTCGCTTCAAATTAATTTTCAAGTGATCAATAGACCAATACGAAACATTCAGAGTCTACATCAAATGATTGTCTCACACAAATCCGTAAGATGTTACCAGGATATTTTCACATGATCATCTTTTTACTTTCTTCAAGAATAAAAGATGAACTTGGTTAAAGCGAAAGCTTACCAACACATATTTCGAGAAATATATAAGCGAGTTAAACTCAACTCGAAATATTTATTGTGTATAAATTAAAGTCTATATAGCTATATAACTTTTGTCCCAATAGGAGATAGAATAGAAATAGACTTCTGGGTGATAGATGAGTTCAAGTCTCTACATACCTTTTGTTGATGAAGTTTCACAAGATCCCCTTAGTAGTTCTTCGTCTTCAATCGATGAACGCCTTGAAGTCTAAAGCTCAAGTACACATTTTATCCTAATCCGAGACATAGCTATAAGTAGACTATAAATCAAGACTTGTAGTATTGGCAACTAAACTTGACAAACAAGCTTGAGATAGCAACGCTCGCGAGTTCGACCGAGAAGTGCTCTAACAATAATGGATAAGATTGTCCTGCACCTACAACTTTCTATTTATTAATTCGAATTTGTTCATCCAACATATACTGGAGAGTCTTTTCCCTTTCAGATCCTTCTCGAAGATCAGAATCTTAGATGTAAATCTCACAGCAAAGTCCATCGATAACTCTTTTTAGTTTGTGTTTCTTATGGCAGAGTTTATCGATCATCTTCTTTACATCGGTATCAAAAAAAACATTGATGATTTCTTGAACACACTCAGGATTTGTCATGATCTGTGATGGTGATATGTTTATGAGATTTCGTCTTTGTCCATATAATCAGACTGCTTCAAACACAGACTTCTTAGGTCTTAACAAGTTTGCCTGCTCTAATACCAATTGAAAACATTGGGGGTACCAAAATACACCATAAAAGTTTTCGTAGGCAATCGGTATGGACAAATTCAACACAACTCCGAGAGTTAAAACTCAATCAAGGAAACTTTCTAGATTTATATATCTCTCTCTATCTTGCTGTTAGAAGAATTACAAAACCGAATCCGTGAACCTAACTACAAAGAGAGTTCTCGGACGGTACCAAAGTCCAAGGATCAATCAAGTCTTATACAACAAATTAGGTCGGACCTATCTACTGTGATTGATCACCGCACAACCTATAATATTTCAATTATAAAGATAAACAATGTAATGCGGAAAAAGAAATAACAAAGACACCAAAAATTTTGTTAACGAGGAAACTGCAAATGCAGAAAAACCCTAGGACCTAGTCCAGATTGAACACCAAACTATATTAAGCCGCGACAGACACTAGCCTACTACCAATAAACTTCATTCTGGAATGTAGTTGAGCCCAAACTCAGTCTCCCACTGATTCAAGTACATTCGCGCTCCTTACGCCTCTTGAATCCAACATGACTATGCGCAATTGATTCCCTTAGGAGATCTCACATCAACTAAGAGTTGCTTCAACTCAATTGAAGACTTTAAACCAAATATTCCTCGCATAGATTAAGCCTACAATTGATTTCCTAATTTACGATCTAAACGAATGATTAGATCAAACGAAAGATCCAGGTGATGGAAATCGTTATCAACTTGATAGAATTGTGGCTATCATCAAAATCCGGACTTATGCAACCCGAAGTGCATCCTAGATTATTATTCACCTCACAAGTATAAAACTTACGGAATCAACAAAGTCTGAGACGAAGAGAACTTTAATGATTACTATATATCTTGATTGATGGAGCAAGCTCTACAAACAATCAAGATTAGGATACTCGAGTTATCAAGATAAAAGATAATTGGACCTGGATTCACGAATCCTAATGAAGTCTTTATAGTTGATAAACCCTAAAAATATTTCTGGAGAGGACGACTTTATATACAACTAGGACACACCAAAAAGTAGTGTTAGGATTCTAAGATCCCAGTTGCCAAGAGTTCCCCTTATATATACTTCAAAGCCTATGTTGCTTTAGGTTTATGCTAAGATAGCTTTGGAACCAAGCAAACAATATTCAATGTTAGATGAATTCTTTGAATCTTATTCACATAAACAAGATATACACTCTGGTTAGATAAACCGTAACCGAACCGTGTATAAAGACTATGTCCAATATGGTTAGCCGAAACTAGCCGATTTGAACTTTTGAGAGCTTAACACTCATTTTCATGTTCACGAATACATTAATCTTGAGTTATCATTATGTGATGAAATGAGTCTAGTGTTAATTAGAGAATTTATCAAATGTAAATTATCTCATAGAAATAATTTAATTGCAATTGAGTCATAATCGACATAGTTGATAAATGTACAAGGTAAAATTACTTGAATCGTTCGTGAGTCGGCTGAGTCACAGTACACCTTCCGGTTTGCAAACTTATAAGAAAAACCGAGTTCCAGATTTGACAAAACTTTTTTAGTTTACGTATCGGTTTACAAACTTAGGTGCACCTAAAAGTTCCGGAGTTGACAGAACTTTTTTAGTTCACGTGCCGGTTTGTAAACTTAAGACTTTTACCGGTTCCTGAGTTCACAGAAGATTTTGAATTCACGTATCTGTTTGGGTACTAAACTGGTTCTAGAACATAGAATTATATTGGATCGCATACCGGTTTGAATATTTTTAACCATGTTCCCTTACCGCAGTTCCAAAATGGTTTGCATACGAATATGCATACCTATTCGGACCACGAAACAAACAGATTCTCCCATGATGTGCATACGAGTAAGCACATCACATAAATCTGAAAGTCGATATATAGATACCGCGCTACGTGTACAAGTACATGTAATACAGCTTTAGATATATAACATTTTTCTCAGTTTGTAAACACTGTCTTGTATTCCGAATATTGTAGTTCTATATTTCTCTAAATCAATTCAAAACATTCCTGAATAATACCAATGACACATATCACTATTCCAGGATATTTTTGAATGATAAACTTGAATCATGATTTGGTTCCGAACAATAAATTGTTCTTCACCGAAATTTGATCAAGTATGAAAAAATGTTCATTAAGCTTAGTCATTATATTTCGAGAAATTCGTAAGCTAAATAATTAGTTCTCGACTCGAAATTCTTGTCTATGCAAGCTAGTCTAGTTAGTTATGCGACAATCGTTAAAGGATAGAAAAGTGAATATAAATTGAGAAATAGGTGGTTCGGTCTTCACTTACCTTTTGTTGATGAAGTTCTCCAAAAGCTTTGATGGATCTTCGCCTTCAAACGGTAGAACGCAAATGATGACTGGTTCATCTCTCAACTACCTCTATCCTAGACCGAGAATTAACTAATTGTAGAATATAAATCAAGATATAGTTTTGACAACTAAATTTGACAACAAGCTTGATATAGCAACACTTGTGAGTTTGACCGACCAATGCTCTAAAAAATACTATTTGGATGCCTTCTTGACCACTAGCAGGATATTGTAGTGCCAAGTTTCCGAAAAAGAGATAAATCTTCCTTTAGCGCTAAACCCATCGCCTCGCCTAGCGCTTAAACACTTCATGGGCGCCAAAGGCGCCTAAAAAAAATTGGTCATCGTTTGGCGCCTGAGAGCCTTTTTTCCCAGGCGCTGGCCCTATGCTTAAGCGCCAAAGGCGCTTGCCTTTTACAACACAGCTGTAAGTGATAAGTGCATAATTCATATGATTTTAGTATCCATTCCATACTTGCTTTACCTATTATTCTTGCATATTTTCGTATTATTACTCTTGTTTTCTCTCATTTTTCTCTAATAGTTGAATCATCCAAAAAGGAGCTACAAAGTGATGAAAATATCTATTAAGAGAAGTATTTCAAGTATCCAAGTGCCCAAGTTCAAGAAAAGTGGAAGAAGTGCGACGAAAAGGAGCAAAACGCTCAAAATCAATAGAATGGACAAATACCGATCTTAACTCATTCAAATTAATGATTTCTCATCATCATATTGAAGAGAATTTAAAGATAAAAAATGCAAAAAGAATGAGGTCATTCTGAGTTCCGATGAAGAAGTTGTGGCCAAAACAAGCTTTTATTGAATACCGAAGATATTAAAGTTCGCGGACGGGTTTCATACTTTAATTCCGAAAATATCTGCTGGAATTTGAAGTTCGCGGATGGGTTCGCGTACTTAGCAAGTGGAAAACGTTTATGCACACCTTGGAAAGCCTAAGGTCACGTTTGGGAGTCTTTATGTCGTATTTTCGGGTCGGGTTCTTGAACCGAACTAAATACTTGGAGACCAAGTAATGTAAACCTATAAAAAGGTATTAGGTTATGTAAAATAATATCATCGAATCTCATATCACAAGTTCTAGATCAAAAACCTAAGGTTTACCCCTTTAGGGGAAACCACCATTATTCATCTTCTTTGCAATATGAGTAGCTAAATCCTTTGTTGATTAAGGATGAATTCAATGTTCTAAGCGTGAAGCTTTATTAATAATACAAGTCTATATGAGGTTTTTATCATCATCGTTTGTTTTCATCATATGTAGGGTTTATGAATGATTCATAGATTGATTTGATATGCATACTAGATTAGTCTATTGATCATTCTATTGCTAGTAGAAGTTATGAGATAAGTAATTGTCGATTAACTCTCTACACAAGTAGAAATCGCGAGACCTTACAGAGGGATTATGTGGAGCAATCGTGTGTGAAAATAACACCAGCAAGTAAACCTTGATATATGAGTTTAACTACTGGGATCAACCTAAATTCACAAAGCTTAAGGCGTTCGATTGGATTACACCTTGAGTGATCTACTACTTGGTGGTTCGTTGGATAGGATCTGGTAGTCGAGAACTTCCGTATCCAGTGATTGAAGGATTTTTGGGGGTAACACTGATCTAGATGTTATTCTACGGTTGGTGATGAATGGTTCTTACGAACGATAGATAAGTATTCTAATCCAGCTATCGCTTGGTAACGGCGAAGGATTCCTTAATCATCTTTTTTCTTTATTGTCTTTATATTTATCCTACAACCAAAACTCCCCTTTGCTATTTACTTTATCTTGCTGATACAAATAACTTATCAATTACACAGTTCTCTATGGGAACGATCTCTTACTACCGTTATATTACCAGTTAATTAGTGAGAAATATATTTATTAATTTGTTGAGCCTACGACAACCCATACAAATTTCGGCGCCGCTGCCGGGGATCAATTGCTAATTGATTTGTTATTTGTTTAGCTTATTTTTATTTTTTAGGTTTTTGTTTTGATATTTTCTTTTGTTCTTGTGAGTCGTCATGTTTCCTTACGGAAATAATATGTACGGAGCACAAGATTACACATACAACAATGGTAATCAATATGGTTTTGAATCTCATTTACATGAAAACTACCAACCATCCTATGGGTATAATCGAAACCAATCTTTTGGCTACGATCAATATCCCACGGAATCTTATGGATATTCTCATACATGTCAACAACCTTATGATGGGCATGTAAGTGAACAATCACGAGGATGGAAGGATAGTTATGCTTTTGATCAATTGTTTTCTAGTAATGTGCAGATGACAGAGAGTTTGGAGCTAAAAAGTTATGATACTGAATCAAGACCTACTCCTCTTCATCGTGTTTTTCCTTCACTCTTTCCGAAAGAAGAGATTGTGCACAACGGTGGAAAGCGTGTTAATGTCAGAAAACTTTTTAAGCAACACGAGCAGCTAGAAAAAGCAGGTGCATCACAAGAGACTCTTGACAAAATCAACAAGGCCGTAGACATGGAATTCAAACGTCGTTTTGATGTTGACGATTATGAGGTTGACAGTGATTCTTATGAAGATGAACCGCCTCTTGAAATTTCTTGTAACATTGATACAATTATTCCAACTCCAGATCATAATAACGATCACTCGCCTATTCAAAAGGAGGAGATTGGGTATGACATGTCTATTGTTATAAATGGTTTAACGTACTCAAACGAATAAATTAGGAGTTACATCAATGAACTAGACGTTTTAGGAGAGGATTCTGATTCCGATGACGAGGTTGTTGAAGAGATTGAGATTGAGAATGAAACCAAATTGATTAAAGTCGTGGAAGACCCAATTGAGATATATAATAATAGTTCAATAGAGGACCACGATATACTTGAGTTAAATAATTCACTATTAATTACAGATGAGGATCACGTACAAGGTTTGTCTAATCCTTTGCTTAATTCTATATCAATTGATCGTTTCCATCCAATCGAAGTAACTTCTCAAAGAGTTGTTAACCCAACTTTTAAGAAAATACCTCAGTTAGGATTAGAGTTGTGTGCTTCCAAAGTTTTAACTGATTATTTTGCTTCTAAGTATCCACCACTTGATGTGTTTGATTCGAGTATTGTGCAGGTTCATCAAGCTGTGGAACCTTTTGAAATTCCTGAATTCTATGTTCTCTATCCACTTTCGAGTGTAGAAAGGACTAAGTGTGGGGGAAACTTCAATAAAGTAATAGCTTCAATATTTATATCTTGTGCTAACGTTTTTGTGAAGCTATTATTTGAATTGCAGATTTTTATTTGGAAGGATTACCAAATTTTCAGATTACTGGTGTACGGACGATAACAATAACGTCGGGCTGACGACGTTAAACCAAGCGTTGAGAGGGAGGCAACCCATCGGTATTGTATCTATATCCCTTTTTTTTTTTAGTTTTATTAGTATTTCATATCATATCTTGTATTCCCATCTTAGATTTTACACAATAATGAAAGTTTTGACGAATTCTAGTCAGAAAATTCCGACTGCACACTTGTTACGAAAACAGCTCTCGAGACTTCATACAGAGTCCGATTTGAGTGGTTGACCCAAAATTTTAAAGAGGACAGACTCACCTTTCTTTACAAAAAGAAAATCTTAATTCAGAGTCCATTAAGTTGGAGAGATAGGCCTGGACATTTGAGTTTCAGTATTTTTCCAGAACTTTTTCAGATTGCATGTCAGTCAGTCCGGAGGCCATAAAAGTCAGAACGCGTACCGAAATACTGTGAAATTTTGAAAACTTATATAAAAGACGTAGGCGAACAAATTTAGTTGAGGATGTTTTTCCTAGTTCCCTACCCATTTGTACAGTTTTTGAGTTTTTCAGGGTTGTTACGTCAGAAATCAGAATTTTCGGTTTTGAACATTGAGGACAATGTTGAGCTTAAGTGTGGGGGATTAGTTAAGCATGTTTGGCTTGCATATAAAAAATAATCGTACTCTTTGATTTCTTGCATACTTGAGACTTCATCTTTTTGGAGTTAATTTTGAGCTATATAAGATGACACTCTAAACCTTTTTAAGGTTGAAACAGTTCTTACAGCTATAGATCGAGTTCCACTTTATCATTCCACAATCCTTAATTATATATACGTTCATATTGAATGCGAAACTCAGCTTTGGTAGTTGTTTGAAAGATTTATCCTCGCAATTAATCAATACTGGATCACTTTCTTTTTATTTTTTGCAGTTATATGTTTCTCTTAGGTGATTTGGTGGGATCCTGATATTGCCATGGATGTTGTATCAAAGTAATAATTGGTTGAGTATTTAAAAGTGATTGTTGGCGTATGCGTCGAAAATAAATTACACTTTCTTACTACTCGAAATATATAATATAGCAAAGGCCAGAAAGGATCGTTCCCACAGAGAGGACTAAGGTTGCCAAATTGTTTCGGTTTTCTATAAATACCAATGGGGGGTTTTCTGATTTTTATGTACTAAAATAAAATAAAATCAAACAAAGAAATAAACACGCAAATCAAGGATATAAATATACTGGTTAAGGATTTCGTTTTCTTTCACTAACATGCTTTCTAACAATAACTATAATTGATATTTAATCTCTCTTTTATCAAAGGCCCTAAGATACCTTGATCGCAAGTATATCCCGCAAATCTCCTATTTTCATCAACAAATACATTAAAAGATGCGAGTATGAATTCTACCTTAGAGAACAACCTAACGTGTAAAAGCACTAATAAACTTTAATTCCCTAGATGCATTAAGTTCTATGAAATCAGGCCAATCAAAGCAATTGAACGTGTAAAAGCATTAATCCTATTTAACAAAGGTTATGACTCACTTGTGACTACTAGGATGTATCACTACAAGCAATAATCACAATTATGCTACTTGTAATCAGGAATCTATCACTTTTGCGTATAATAAATCCTAATCTATCAATATAGATGAAAACAAACTCGATTGATTCTAGACTCAACCAAACAAACATTCAAATCATGTAACAATATTAATAGTGAATCATAAACGATAATATGGAGACAAAACTAATTCATTGCATAAAAACCCATATTTGGAAATCCAACTTATTCCTTAAACCAATGATAAAATTAAGTACTCATGTTAAAGAAGTTCATCGCAAGAATGAAAAGAAGTTTCATGTTTCTAAACCCTAGAACAAAAGTAGAGAAAAAGATAATTGCGGGTTTCTCCGTTTTATACTTTCCCTCCTATGATTTCTTAAATTAGGTCGCACCCATATCCTCTGCGAAAAGCCGGCTCCTAAAACAGCCCACAAGTGAAGCCCATTCAAAGTAGGTCCAAGTCCATCCGAGTCGTACCAGATCAGCTGAGTAGGATCGGATTACTGAATGAACTCGGCAGAATGAAATTCCAGCAGAGTTCCCATTGTTTTCTTGTTGATTTCCGGCCTGTCTCAGGCTAATTTCCCTGCACAATTCCATCTCATACAAAACCATTCATTCAGCAGACTACCCCATCTATCAGTTCACTCCATACCAACGTTAACCTGTAGCAATACCATCTCTGCCGCTCAACTCCTAATTCCACCAGCGACGCGAGCAATCCCTTCTCATCACAAACCAACTACAGCTCAGCTGCATCCACTTCTCAAACCTGGAACCCACTTTTCAGTTTAACAACTCCGACCACACAACTGCAACAACAACATCACTTGGTTCTTTCTCGGCTGCATACCAACTGCATCATTTCTGCAGCTTCCATCTCAACTGCAACTGCTTCATAACCAGCTGCAGCTAACTCACCCTACCTTGTAATGTCAGCATCAACAGATCCTTTCATGTTCTTCAGCTCTGCCTCAAGCCACTTCTACTGTTATATCTCCAATTGCAGTATCATCTTATCCACCAACTTCTGCCATTCCAGCTTCATAGCTTCTCAATCTTCCCTGTATAGCACTTCACAGCGGCATCAATAAAAAAGATTCTCCTTGCACTTACATTTGTCGTAGCCTCTGCACCCGCAATGTCATTACCAGTACCATCTGTAGCTCCAGCAGCAACTCCACCAAAACTGCAGCACCAACTGCAACTCCTAGATGAATCTGACTTAAACCCATATTCCAATTCTTCCTTCCTAACACCAATACTGGCAGCAAAGTTTTGTTCTTCTCAACTTCAGAAATCCATTAAATCCAATTCAATCAGATTCCGTTAATCGACCCACCACAGACTGCTAATTATCGAACATCTCAGATCCACCATATTCAACCATCAAACCCTTGAATCTCAGAACCCTAACTTCATCTCAATTCAACATAAATTACATAACATCTTCACTGATTTCCCATCTCAATATTTCTCCGCTCTAACTTAATCCACAATCGATAACATCTTCTGATTCTTCTTGGCAGCATCAAATAAAAACGACCACCAACAGACTGCTCATCACTCGCTTATGAAATTCCCTGGCCGCCATGCCTTCTTAGTTTCATGTACAGAAGCAGCAACGATTTTCTTACCATCTCCGTATTCTTCAATTCAATTTCGATTTCAAAAACCCTTGAATCTCCTCAATTGAACAATCACAGATACCCATCTCTTTCATCAGCTTCAATTCTTCTCTGCCTCAATTTCGGTTCAGCACCAGCTTCATCTTCCCAATTTCAGATGGAAATTGGCTCAGACCTGCGCCTCCCTTTCCTCTCTCTCAAATTCATTTCAGGTGAACAAATGATAAGAGAGACTCTGAATTTTAGGTCGTGTAGAATGTGGATATAACCACCCTGGTAGAGTGGATAAGGGACAACCAACCCATACAAGGCTTGTCGGTTTCAGATAACCGACGACTCAATTCTTCGACTCAACTGTCAGTTATGTGAAACTGACAGTTCATTCTTCACCTCCTCCTTGCGAAACCTAGCCATCTCCAAATATATTTCGCCCGTCAATTGATCTTTTTGCCCTTTACGCTCCAAATGAATGACTTTCTCCTCTCGAGTTCTTCCACCAACAACAGCCATTCTTTTACTTCTCAAATCCACTTCTTCTCTTCAATTTCTTTTCATCACTAAAGTTGTCATGCTTTTCAGACAATATTTGCATCACTAAAGACGACATGATTTTCAGATAGAGATGAAGAAATAAAAGCAAATAATGAGAAATAATCCGCCCCCAACACTTTTGCCCTTTTAAGCAACATTTCTTCTTCTTTTATTCCAAATGACTCCAAAGTACCTAAAACTCAAAAGCAAGCAAAAGATACATAATTTACAAGAAAACTAAACAAAGAAAGCATAAATAATAGATAAATTTAAGGTGTTTTAGACACCTATCAAATTCCCCTATACTTAGACTTTGCTAGTCCTCGGGAAAATCAAACAAAACAATTCTAATACATACATACAACTCCGTCTCGTCCAGGCTACGGTTACTCTTAGCATGAACAACAGGCCTTTGAACCCCTAGGTGTCCCTAGTGGACGAGTTATAGTCTCGTGAAGGTTTACAAGAGGTCTGCCTACAAAACCTATATTTTCAACTCCATCTACCTGTGACAAATCTCTGAACGAATCCAAAATGGCTATTAGAGGAGGTACCCTGATGCGAATCCAAATTAATATATATGTAAATTAAGCTCTACTCAGAAAGTTGAACAAACCACAATACTCGGAATCTGACTAACCACAATCACACATGAAAATATTTAGGAAGATGGATATAGAAGTAGATGTTTGCGAATGTTGACTAAGTGAACGGTGTTTCCCACATCTGTCTGAAGGTCACCGCCAAGATGAACCTATGAATCCTATTGGATTGAGATACTGGTCTGAATTCTAATATCAACAGCTGGCATATACAAGGGAAGCAGATGTCGACAATCTTAATTCTAGATCAACTCAACTGGCATATACAAGGGAACCAGGAGTCGATTTTATTGCAATAATAATACTTTTTTTCTTTATTTTTCTTTTCTTTTTTCAATTTTTTTTTCAAATCGACAACATGATTGGATTTTTTTTTTGTAGAATCCAAGCGCATGATTCTTGTCAGCAGATTACATGGTAATTCCCTTGGATCCTGCACTCCACACTTTCTTAGGCGACGGAGACAGGGAGAACACACACAATATTGCTATCCAAGTGTCAATCTTATTCCGTTTGGTCAATTGGCCGGTTTTTTTTTTTTTTTTTGTAGTAACTCAATCACACTATTTCATCCTAGCAGTAATAACAATTCGATGTTAGTGACCCACCAAATCACATAGATATAACATAAAGTTTGCAAAAATAAAAACAGAAAGTGATATGGTGATATTCCAAGATATGGTAACAACTTTCATATTATTTCTAACACTTGAATAATTCTATCCCTTGTAGTTAATGGGTTCCTCAACTCCCGCGGCCAAGATGGTTCCATCCATTTAGATTGATAGTGTCATCCTAAAGGCACATATTTCTATGTTTCGGAGTGTATAAAGCATTTTATTTTTAATCATAAAAGGGAAAAACTAACAAGGCTAAAAACTCTATATGCGAAAACACTCCACCACACTTAAACTTTACATTGTCCTCAATGTAAATTAAGCCATCCAAAGTAAAATTTAAGATGGGAAATTCATGATATATACACACGATAAGAAAATAAAATGCATGATAAAAAACTGATATTCCAACTCATAGTTATTTCTGAAAAATAGAGGATAAACACTAAACAAGCTATTTAGTTGGCATCTAATCCCAACTCAGTCAATATATATACCTCATCGTCAAGAAAAAATTCCATCTACTTAGAAAGGCTAGTGTTTATTCTAAATTGTTCAAAATTCTAAAAGTTTGAGTTTTGATATGCAAATATCCAAAATAAGAAAATAAAGATAAAAGACTTGAGAAATAAAAATATAGAGATAGATGCACAAAACCAGTGGGTTTCCTCCCATTTAGCACTTGGTTTAAAGTCGTCAGCCCGACTTGCAAGACCGATTCCCCATACACAAATAACCTGAAAAGTTGAGGATCCTTCCATAGAACCTGTTTTGAAAACACTAGCTTCGCACACATATTAGTAATATAAAACAGAAACGAAGCTATTAACCGATAAATGTTTCCCCCACACTTATTCTTGTCCACACTTGGAAGTGGATATAAAATATAGAATTCGGGAACTTTCATGGTTTCTTGTTCACAAACCTGCATAGCATGAGAATCAAATGTTTCCAATGGAGGATATCGAGAAACAAAGTCATTCAACAATGTTTTCGAAGCACATACATTCAAACCGATACGAGATAAAGGAGAAGAAACAATATGAAAAGGGTTAGACAAACCTTGCACAATCTCTTGTATTACGGAATCCTCTTCATCCTTGAAAAACTCAAGTGAGTTATTCACCTCTTTTATATCGTGGTCCTTTATCAAACCTTGCAACCATTTTTTCGTCTGTTTCTACCTTAACCAAAGTCTCGACATAAACATCATCATTACAATCCTTTGCAATCTCAATTGGGTATTCCACAATATTGGTCATATCGGTTTCATTCTCAACACACTCTTCTTTGTTTTAAGGCACATATGCTAATGCGGATTCAAGTCTCTCCATAAGGAACTTTTTAAGAACACGTATTGCATCATCCTCAAGTTCTACCTTTTGAATAGGTTTTTGATCATTATTAAGATCAATGCTTGAGTAAGATGCACTAGTGTCATCATATTCCTTTTCATCTTCACCTTGATCGCAAAAAGACTCCGTTGTACACTCCTCAGGGATGTCACCATAAATTGGTTCAAGCGTTGTACTTTCATAGTCATCGTCACTATCATAGTTGATATAAGATTGGATACCACTTCCCAAAGATTGGTATTTCGCAGAATTTTGCATGTCCTCTTTGTATTCTTCAATGCCTTGTCTTAAAATGGAAACACCTTTTTGAAGCTCTTGGAGTGATCCATCCAAATTTTGAAAATAGTGTTCCATTTGTTGGTAAAGCTCGTTCGACAAGGAAAAAGTAGAATCACTTACTTCAGTATTGCTATGACAATTATCTTCCATTTCAATGGGTGAATGATCATAACTACGATCAGAAATTGGACCAAACATACTATTAGCATATTCGGTCGATGAAACTGGCTCCATGCTTGGTTGTCTACAAACTGACTCCATGCTGACCATAAATTGTTGCATCTCATCTACCAAACTCGAAGAAATATGAATAGGAGTACAACTAGTCTTCCCTCCTTGTGGTTGCTCACTTACATACCTACCGTAAGAAGGTTGGTATGTATGAGAGTAACTCAAAGGGTACGTGGAATATTGACCATAACCAAATGATTGGTATTGATTGTATTTTCCGCAAGGGTGATGGTTGTCATAATTTTGTTGAGGTTGATAACCGTACCCATTGTTCCAATATGCTCCGTCGATAGAAAATGGTACCTGAAACAAGAGTTCTCAAAACTATGTCAAAAACCAGAAAATAAGAAAAATGAAAATAAAAACAAAACTTAAAACAAAAAATAAGAAACCAAAAACAAGTGACAACCACTGCTTCCCAGGAAACGACGCCAAAATTTGATCGATGTCGTATGCGTCAAAAATAAATTACACTTTCTTACTACTCGAAATATATGATATAGCAAGGGCCAGAAAGGATCGTTCCCACAGAGAGGACTAAGGTTGTCAAATTGTTTCGGTTTTCTATAAATACCAATGGGGGGTTTTCTGATTTTTATGTACTAAAATAAAATAAAAGCAAACAAAGAAATAAACATACAAATCAAGGATATAAAGATATTGGTTAAGGATTTCGTTTTCTTTCACTAACATGCTTTCTAAGAATAACTAGAATTGATATTTAATCTCTCTTTTATCAAAGGACCTAAGATACCTTGATCGCAAGTATATCCCGCAAATCTCCTATTTTCATCAACAAACACATTAAAAGATGCGAGTATGAATTCTACCTTAGAGAACAACCTAACGTGTAAAAGCACTAATCAAGTTTAATTCCCTAGATGCATTAAGTTTAATGAAATCAGTCCAATCAAAGCAATCGAACGTTTAAAAGAACTAATCCGATTTAACAAAGGTTATGACTCACTTGTGACTACTAGGATGTATCACTACAAGCAATAATCACAATTATGCTACTTGTAATCAGGAATCTATCACTTTTGCGTATAATAAATCCTAATCTAGCAATAGAGATGAAAACAAACTCGATTGATTCTAGATTCAATGATAGACACATTTTTGTGTCTAATTTGTCCTCAATGTCCGTATTGTTGGAACTCTATTTTTGTACTAATATTGTGTTTTTATGTATTTTTAGGAAATAAACATTTTTGGAAAATTCGGCTCGAAAAGTTGATTTTGGCACCCGGAGGACAAGTATTATTCTGACTCTCTCTTTTGGATAAGGGGTAACCTAATTACTAAAGGGCACCCCCAGGTCACCCCAAGGCAGCTGCTATTCGCACCCCTACTCTGGATAGGGGACTACCAGTTTCTTCCCCATTTGAAACGATTTTGGCGGGAAATTTCTAAACAGTTCTGGCAGAATTTCGATCGTTAAAATGAAGGGGTTATGGGTCGATTCAATGGCTGAAATTTGGTATAGAGATGTGATATAGGTTAAGGAACATAGTATGGGTGACATGATCGATCAAATTTGGCTGGAATTTTCGGTATGATTCACACACCCAAAACAGAGCACGTGTACTGTAACACGAGCAAAATTGAAGTTCTTGTGTGCATGGGGGAGTTCTGCTGGCGTTGGAAGAGTGTTGAGGCGTGAATAAGTCGAATGGGAGCGTGCAGGAAGCAAGTTGACGTGAGAAAATTCTTTAAATGGCAATTATTCTCTATTTTTGGCAGCGAGGAATAATCGAATTAAAGAGAGTATATACGCAATCAATGGTCGTATTTTTGGCCTCAATTCACTATAAATACACGTACAATTGAAGTGAGCCAGGGTGTCGAGAGTTTGGGGTCGAGAGGAGGTCCAGAGAAGTAGAAATCAAGAGTTGATGAAACTCTGTTACTGCTGCTGCTGATGATGAAGAACACCAAGCACACGAAGAACGGACTCGCAAGGACAGTCGTTTATCAACAGTGTCCAAGACGCACAGCCATGGGTCGCAGTGCAGTCTAAACAGCAGCAGCACTTGTCTTTTATCGTTTATTCTGTGACGCTTTTTGTGCGTCGCAGATTACAGTTTTACACCATTTTCTCCTTTTCTCTCCATTGTAAACACCATTTGAGCTATAAAAATATATTTTGAGCGTGTTTTCATCATGAGGAGCTAAAACCCAACACTGGGACGACGGAGGAGGCTGAATTTCATTCCTTGGGGTAATTTATTTTATTCTTTTTTATGACTTTTGCATTAATCTAAAATTGAAATATGATTTGAATTAATTGGTTGTTATTTAATTTGATGATGTATGCTTAGCTTAGTTGTTTTGATACATCATGCTTAGGACTTACAATCGATGTTTTGAGAATCTATCTTGGCAAAATCAGAGTCTATGTTAATTCTATTGAGTTTTAATTGTCAAAGAATATATGAATGAAACATGTGTAGTGAATTCGGCCAAATCCTTAGTCCCAGTACCTCTCGCCCATATATTTTTGTATATATATTTTTATTAAATCTAAAAATTCCATTTCCTTCACAAGTCTGAAACGAATCCTATTTACAACAACGACTCTCAAAAACTTTAATCATTTTGGCGCCGCCGACGCGGATTTGTGCTTAGGTAGAATTTTTAGGTTTTTATTATTTTTTTACTATTATTTGTTCCTTTTTACATTTCTTTTTGTGTCTTTGATTTACAGGTTCGAAGTGAAATACTAAAGACTTGGGAACAAAAAGCTTAAAGATAAAAGCTAAAAGAAAAAGTAAAAAAAAAAGACGTAATTTTTTTTAGGATTTGTAAATAGGCTTTATTTTTCATAATTTTTGTAATTTTTGGACTTTTTATTTGGACTTTATTCTGGACAATTGGACTTTTATTTTAACCCTACGGAAGGGTATTATTATTAAAAAAAAAAATTTATATAAACTATGTGCAGGGAAGGACGACGATTACTATATCGTCTCGGCCCCTCGGGTTCGTACATGACATAGGAGTCGTGGCCCGAGTCGACTTCAACGGTTCATCCCCCTTCTGGTACGGGAGGTAAGTCCATCGAAACACTCGCGAATCTCCTGTCAGCGGGTTTACTGTATTCTTTAAGGTGATTCATTGATTGAGGACGAATTTGGACTATTTTTAAATTCCTAGTAAAGGGCAAGGCCTGGCCAATACAAGATAAGGGTTCGGATTTCATCACCGTTCCTTTCTTGCCTGCCTTAGGTAAACGAAACCTAACGCGAACCCAAGATTTAAAATTTGGAATAGAACGAGACCGATAGGGTAACGAGCTTAATAGGAAACTCGTTCGAAAAATATTGGTTGATCTTTAAGCACACTTCAAAGTTCATGATGGTTTCTGTGAGTTGAATGCGTGACTGCATAGCCTTCTAATGCGGTGAGGCCTTGGGTATCAAAGATCTACTAAGCTTCCCTCGCCTCGATTCAACTTACATTAGCTCGGATTGATTCCAGAGGGGTGTGCTCAAATTGTAACGAATTCCTTTTCAAAGGAATAAAAGCTGGTCTAGAAAACAATCTAAGTGAAGCCATCATGATTTTTGTTTGCTAGAAATCTTTAGGTTTGTTTTGGTAGAGTCGAGTCGGCCTTGTTTGTGGTTGTGTAGAATTCCCTTGCAATTAAGAATGTCGAACTGGTATGATAGAAGCCAATACAATGAGTATCGACCTGAATTTGAATATGGACAGTTTTATGACCATGGTGGGAATAGTAGTTGGGAACGCCAACCTTTTCAAAGTTATGGTTCATACCATGGTGATCCCAATTACTATCCACACGCGAATTGGTCTTACGATCAAGAAAATCAGGAACACTGTAGTACTGGTTACTCGTTTTTGGAAACTAGTCCTGATTATGATATTTCTGAACCTCTTCCATCTCTAGAAGAGACCCAACAACGGATTGAAAGGACGTATAAATGTTTAGTTGCAATGAATAGTTCAAAAGAAGAGTGTACACGATATTCTGAGATGATAAACGAGAGTGGTGAACGTATAAGTGTTATGCTCAGTGAAATTCAGGCACGTCTAGAGGCAGAAAATGAACAGTTGGCTAATGCTGCTCGAAATAATCTAAATTTCCAAAATAGGGTTTCTAATTCTACCCTTGATATCAATAGTGAATATTTGCCTAATTTAGAGGACGATGTTAGAATTGGTAACACTACTTGTTTTGATAAGGTTCGATCATTTTCATGTTATTATAGTGATGATTATGATGAGGATAGTATTGATGAAGAATGAAATATGTAGGCATAGTGATCAGGAATTTGTTACTCCGATTGAGCTTTATAATGATAGTGTTGTTTCTAATACAAATCCAAATAATTTTAATAATTATTCACCTATTCAAAAGGATGTGGATTTGACTAGAGATACCACCGTTTTAGACGATGTAGTTCATGATCCTTTAGCCTGCAGTATGTTGGATAATCCATTATTTGATGTGCCTATCAGTGAATCGGAGGAGGTAACTATGATTAAAACCTTAGTTTATGAGCCTTTCTCTGATAATCCTTTATATGATTGTGATGATGGTTTAGAGGAAAGAGTTTACCCTGAGAATACTGTTTTAGAATCTAGCGATTTAGAAACACTAGTCTTAGAAGATGATAAACTCGTAGAAATGAGTGAGGATGAACCCAACTTAGAAGAATCTATTGACCATTTCCAGGAATCTGATGACCTAGAAATTAGGGAAGTTGTGACTAGTCTTTCTAGAGACACAGAAAACTCTAAGTTTGGGGGTGATTATCATTCTCCGTGTGCTTTAACTCTTAGAAAGTACCCTCCTGTAGGACTTGACATTTGTGCCTCAACCATCTTACAAGATTATCTTCATACGTTTTCCCGAACCTAATGATGTCCAGAAAGAAGCTCAGTTGTTAGAAACCCATCCTCTGGTTGATGTGGTTAACCCAGGCTATGATACCAAGATTGACTTTGTTTTCCCACCAAAAACTTTTCAACCAATTGTGGGAACTTTTGATTTTAAGATGTGTCGGTTATTAAGTTTTGAGACTAAACCTAATCACTTTAGGATATTAGGGTCGACACATTTTCTTAAGGAAGACCACCTCTTTCACTGTGGTCAACTATGTAAGTCATATCTGATTGACTTAGAGGATCCGCAATTATTTAGGTTATTACTTCGTGATTCTAAGTTCGTATTTGAGTTTTTACAGACTCTAAGACCTAGTGATTCGGATCCCATCTATGAAGAAACGCAGCCAATGAAAATATTCTATTTAGACCCTTTCATAGAACCTGAAACTGAACCGCAATTAGTGATAGTTTTCAGGAAACTAGGTAAGGGCATGCTTTTCTTGTCCATTTTCTTGGTTCACTGCAGTTTCCTATGGTCAGCTCTATTTGGTTTTGAAGACCCACAGTTATTTCGACTGTTACTTTATGGTTCGAGTTGACCAATCCTTTTCTAAGTCTGGCTGAAGACTTTAAACTTAGCACTTCTTGAGAGGTAACCCAATCTCATGCAACACAGTAATATCCTTCCTTAACTCTTTTGCTTCAAATAGTAACCGTTTCTCCTTGTTCATGCTTTTAATTTCATCTTTAGAACATTGAGGACAATGTTAGATTTAAGTTTGGGGGTATGGGAGAAACTTTTTAGTTGTAATTAGTAAACTCCAGAGCCTAGAAATTTATGCCTATTAAGGTTTGCACTAACCAATCTAAGTGGATGGGAACATCTTGGTTATAGGAGTTGAGGAGCCAATTTGATTAGATGGAAACATCGAAAGAGTCTATTCATAAAAGCACAGAGCTCAGGTGTTAGAAATAACATGATAGTTGCACCATATCTCGTTGAGTCCTTTTCATTTCTTTTTTATTTTATTTTTTTCATTTTAAACTATGTTTCTCTAAGTGATTAGGTGGGGCACACTTCAAGTTGTTACCATTGCTAGGGTGAATTAGAGTGACTGAGTTACTAAAAAAAAAAAAAAAAGAAAACGGACCAGTTAGACCAATCGAAATAAGTATTAACACTTGGATAGCAATATGCGTGTGTTCTCCATGTTTCCGTCGCCTAAGCAAGCGTGGAATGCAGGACCCGTGGGAACTATCGTGTAATTTGCTGACAAGAAGCATGTGCTTGGATCAAAAAGATCTATTCATGCCATTAAGTTAAAAAAAAAATTGTTATTGTTCTGTGTAGTCAACTGCTGGTTCCCTTGTATTTGCCAGTTTGTTGATCTAGATTTAAGTTATTGACCACTGGTTCCCTTGTATATGCCAGTTGTGTTGATATTAGTCAGACCGGTATCTCAGTCCATTAGGATAGGTCCATTCTGGCAGTGGCCTTCAGACAGATATGTGAAACATCGATCATTTGGTTAACATCAAAACCATCTACATTTTTCTATTTCCATCTCCTTTTTCTATCCATATGGTTAGTTTGACTCCGAATATGATGTCCATAGTGCAACTATCTGAGTAGAGCTCTGTCACTTTATATGAATTTTAGTATGCTTGAGTGCAAACTCGTGTACAACAATTGGAATTTCGCATCAGGGTACTTCCTCCTATAGTCAATTAGTATGCCAACCAAGGAGATTCTTTAGTGCCTTCCAAGGTTCTGCATGGATAAGCTAGGTAATGGAGTAATGGTTTTGTGGGAACACCTCTGGTAAACCCTCCCGAGATTAACTCGGGTTTATTTATTTTTTATTAGTTTTGCTCGAGGACTAGCAAATAATAAGTTTGGGGGTATTTGATAGACACGTTTTTGTGTCTAATTTTTCCTCAATGTCCTTATTGTTGGAACTCTATTTTTGTACTAATATTGTGTTTTTATGTATTTTTAGGAAATAAACATTTTTGGAAAATTCGGCTCGAAAAGTTGATTTTGGCACCCGGAGGACAAGTGTTATTCGGACTCTCGCTTTTGGATAAGGGGTAACCTAATTACTAAGGGGCACCCCCAGGTCACCTCAAGGCAGCTGCTATTCGCACCCCTACTCTGGATAGGGGACTACCAGTTTCTTCCCCATTTGAAACGATTTTGGCGGGAAATTTCTAAACAGTTCTGGCAGAATTTCGATCGTTAAAATGAAGGGGTTATGGGTCGATTCAATGGCTGAAATTTGGTATAGAGATGTGATATAGGTTAAGGAACATAGTATGGGTGACATGATCGATCAAATTTGGCTGGAATTTTCGGTATGATTCACACACCCAAAACAGAGCACGTGTACTGTAACACGAGCAAAATTGAAGTTCTTGTGTGCATGGGGGAGTTCTGATGGCGTTGGAAGAGTGTTGAGGCGTGAATAAGTCGAATGGGAGCGTGCAGGAAGCAAGTTGACCTGAGAAAATTCTTTAAATGGCAATTATTCTCTATTTTTGGCAGCGAGGAATAATCGAATTAAAGAGAGTATATACGCAATCAATGGTCGGATTTTTGGCCTCAATTCACTATAAATACATGTACAATTGAAGTGAGCCAGAGTGTCGAGAGTTTGGGGTCGATACGAGGTCCAGAGAAGCAGAAATCCAGAGTTGATGAAACTCTGTTGCTGCTGCTGCTGATGATGAAGAACACCAAGAACACGAAGAACGGACTCGCAAGGACAGTCGTTTATCAACAGTGTCTAAGACGCACAGCCATGGGTCGCAGTGCAGTCTAAACAACAGCATCACTTGTCTTTTATCGTTTATTCTGTGACGCTTTTTGTGCGTCGCAGATTACAGTTTTACACCATTTTCTCCTTTTCTCTCCATTGTAAACACCATTTGAGCTATAAAAATATATTTTGAGCGTGTTTTCATCATGAGGAGCTAAAACCCAACACTGGGACGACGGAGGAGGCTGAATTTCATTCCTTGGGGTAATTTATTTTATTCTTTTTTATGACTTTTGCATTAATCTAAAATTGAAATATGATTTGAATTAATTGGTTGTTATTTAATTTGATGATGTATGCTTAGCTTAGTTGTGTTTGATACATCATGCTTAGGACTTACAATCGATGTTTTGAGAATCTATCTTGGCAAAATCAGAGTCTATGTTAATTTTATTGAATTTTAATCGTCAAATAATATATGAATGAAACCTGTGTAGTGAATTCGGCCAAATCCTTAGTCCCAGTACCTCTCGCCCATTGTTAATATTTTTGTATATATATTTTTATTAAATCTAAAATTCCATTTCCTTCACAAGTCTGAAACGAATCCTATTTACAACAACGACTCTCAAAAACTTTAACCACTCAACCAAACAAACATTCAAATCATGTAACAATATTAATGGTGAATCATAAACGATAATATGGATACAAAACTAATTCATTGCATAAAAACCCATATTTGAAAATCCAACTTATTCCTTGAACCAATGATAAAATTAAGTACTCATGTTAAAGGAGTTCATCACAAAAATGAAATGAAGTTTCATGTTTCTAAACCCTAGAACAAAAGTAGATAAGAAGATAATTGCGGGTTTCTCCCTTTTATACTTTCCCTCCTCTGATTTCTTAACTTAGGTCGCACCCATATCCTCTGCCAAAAGCCGGCTCCTAAAACATCCCACAAGTAAAGCCCATTCAAAGTAGGTTCAATTCCATCCGAGTCGCACCGGATCAGCTGAGTCGGATCGGATCACTGAGTGAACTCGGCAGAATGAAATTCCAGCAGAGTTCCCTTTGTTTTCTTGTTGATTTCCGGCCTGTCTTAGGCTAATTTCCCTGCACAATTCCATCTCATACAAAACCATTCATTCAGCAGACTACCCCATCTATCGGTTTACTCCATACCAACATTAACCTGTAGCAACACCATCTCTGCACCTCAACTCCTAATTCCACCAGCGACGCGAGCAATCCCTTCTCATCACAAACCAACTACAGCTCAGCTGCATCCACTTCTCAAACCTGGAACCCACTTTTCAGTTTAACAACTCCAACCACACAACTGCAACAACAACATCACTTGGTTCTTTCTCGGATGCATACCAACTGCATCATTTCTGCAGCTTCCATCTCAACTGCAACTGCTTCATAACTAGTTGCAGCTAACTCACCCTACCTTGTAATGTCAGCATCAACAGATCCTTTCATGTTCTTCAGCTCTGCCTCAAGCCACTTCTACTGTTATATCTCCAATTGCAGTATCATCTTAACCACCAACTTCTGCCATTCCAGCTTCATAGCTTCTCAATCTTCCTTGTATAGCACTTCACAGCCAGCACCAGTGCCTTCAAGATGACTTTAGTTCTTGCCAAAACCTGTAATACAACTTCACAGCAGCATCAATAAAAAAGAAATCTCCCTGCAATTCCATTTGTTGTAGCCTCTGCACCCGCAATGCCATTACTAGTACCATCTGTAGCTCCAACAGCAACTCCACCAAAACTGCAGCACCAACTGCAACTCCTAGCTGAATCTGACTTCAACCCATTTTCCAATTCTTCCTTCCTAACACCAATACTAGCAGCAACTTCTTGTTCTTCTCAACTTCAGAAATCCATTAAAACCAATTCAATCAGATTCCGTTAATCGACCCACCACAGACTGCTAATTATCGAACATCTCAGATCCACCATATTCAACCATCAAACCCTTGAATCTCAGAACCCTAACTTCATCTCAATTCAACAGAAATTACATGACAGCTTCACTGATTTCCCATCTCAATATTTCTCCGCCCTAACTCAATCCACAATCGATAACATCTTCTGATTCTTCTTGGCAGCATCAAATAACAACGACCACCAACAGACTGCTCATCACTCGCTTTTGAAATTCCCTGGCCGCCATGCGTTCTTAGTTTCATGTACATAAGCAGCAACGATTTTCTTATCATCTCCGTATTCTTCTCTTCAATTTCTATTTCAAAAACCCTTGAATCTCCTCAATCGAACAATCACATAGACCTATCTCTTTCAACAACTTCAATTCTTCTCTGCCTCAATTTCGGTTCAGCAACAGCTTCATCTTCCCAATTTCAGATGGAAATTGGCTCAGACCTGCGCCTCCCTTTCCTCTCTCTCAAATTCATTTCAGGTGAACAAATGATAAGAGAGACTCTGAATTTTAGGTCGTGTAGAATGTGGATATAACCACCCTGGTAGAGTGGATAAGGGCCAACCAACCCATACAATACTTGTCGGTTTCAGATAACCGATGACTCAATTCTTAGACTCAACTGTCAGTTATGCGAAACTGACAGTTCATTCTTCACCTCCTCCTTGCGCAACCTAGCCAGCTCCAAATATATTTCGCCCGTCAATTGATCTTTTTGCCCTTTACGCTCCAAATGAATGACTTTTCTCCTCTCGAATTCTTCCACCAGCAACAACCATTCTTTTACTTCCCAAATCCACTTCTTCTCTTCAATTTCTTTTCATCACTAAAGTTGTCATGCTTTTCAGACAATATTTGCATCACTAAAGACGACATGCTTTTCAGATAGAGATGAAGAAATAAAAACAAATAATGAGAAATAATCTGCCTCCAACACTTTTGCCCTTTTAAGCAACATTTCTTCTTCTTTTGTTCCAAATGACTCCAAAGTACCTAAAACTCAAAAGCAAACACAAGATACATAATTTACAAGAAAACTAAACAAAGAAAGCATAAACAATAGATAAATATTAAGGTGTTTTAGACATCTATAAAAAATCCCCATAAGACAATTGTCTTACACTCATAAAGAGTGAGCCAAAAAGAAGAATATATATATATATATATATATATATATATATATATATATAAGGCTCCTCTTCTTTTATCGACATTAATAAATGATAGGTCCGGAATTTCGGACTAATCATAGTCGATAAAAACTAAAACCATATCATCATTATATAGCAAGTCAAAAGACTATTGATGAGGTTCTTGACACTTTGATAGAAGTATGTGTGAAACGTTGTCCCTGTCTCCGTCGCCTAAGCAAGCGTGGAACGCAGGATCCAAGTGTTAGAGCATTGCTCGGTCGAACTCGCATGCATTGCTATCTCAAGCATGTTTTTCAATGTTAGTGATCAAAACTATAAGTCTTGATTTCTAGTCTATTATAGCTAAGTCTCGGACTAGGATAGAAAGTGTAGTTGAGCTCGAGGACTTCATGGCGATTCATCATACAAGTAGAAGAACTACTCAAGAAACCGGTGGAACTTCTCGACAAAAAGGTATGTGAAGACTTGAACTTATCTATCACTCAAAAGTCTATCTACTATATCCCATACTCTTTGAGACAAGAAGTCATATGCTATATATATATATATAGACTTTGATTATACACATTTGGTATTCCGATCCGAGTATACCTGGCCTATATATATCTCGAAATATGAGTTGGTAAGCTTTTCGCTTTAACTAAGTTTTTCTTTACCATGTGATGAAAGTCATGATATGTTTCAATCATCTTGAAAATTGCTTTGACGAGAAATGGTGTAACAACTATATAACGTCCTCTAAGAATGTTTCAATGATTGAAATGAGAGTTTAGATTACATAACCAATGGTGTACATAAGCATTGTTGTGGAAACACATTTATGTATAAGTCTTATTCCTTGAACCAAAGTTTGCAAACTTTTTGATCAAGAGAACTAGAAGAATGGCGTGAGCCAAGTCCACGACATACCGAAGTTCTCAAACCCGAGAATTTCTGCTGGAGTTGACAAACTATTTGCGTGAAACTAAGTCCGCGAAATCAGTCCGCGAACCCAGCCCGTGAACCGGCGAAATTCTCATACCCGAGAATTTCTGCAGGAGTTTGTAAACTCTTGCCGGTAACTTAAGTCCGCGAATCTAGTCTGCGAACTTGAGAAGGTTATATATCTGAAAATGATTTCTGAACTTAAACTTAAAAAGACTAATGAATGCAGTTTGCAAACCGTGACTACAAAAGTTCATGAACCGATTCAAGTGAATCAAATCATCTTTGCTTCAATTGTGTCTTGTGTAGTACATGAGATTTCCTTACAATTGAACAACTCTCTAACTAGTTCATTTGAAATCATTTATGGTGAAGAAGAACGTGGTTGATATGAAATACTCATATGGCTAACCATTTGGTTAACTATTGTTGAACCAACAAGTGAATACGTTTGGGTACGGTTAACAAACCTAGAAGCGTGCATTGTCAAGTGTGTGTAACAAGCTAAGTTTTCGATCTAACGATTGAGAAATATTAGCTTGAATCTAAATCAGGTTTTCATCTAACAGTGGATATTGATTGCTTTGTTACCAAGCTAACCTAATTGCAAACCCTGATTTGAAAGACTATATAAGGGGAACTCTAGTATCTGTGCAAAACTAATCTCCACACCTTACGTGTGATACTAGTTTGCGTGCTAGAGTAGGTTCTCCTTTAACCTTTGGTTTTCTTCTTCTAAAACTAGGTTAACGACTTAAAGACTTCATTGGGATTGTGAAGCCAGACCGATACTAATTTTATCGTAGTTGTGTGGTATGATCTTGCATCTTCTATCGTACGAGTACAATCATATTGATTGGCTTGAGATTGATATCTCTGATAGGCAAGATATAAAAAGTAATCACAAACATCTTCGTCTCATTGTTTGTGATTCCGCAACATCTTGTTTCGCTACCATACGATTAAGATTGTTGTGAGGTGATTGATTACTCTAGGTTGTTCTTCGGGAATATAAGATCGGATTATCAATTGGTTTCTGTTCATCTTGATTATTATCAAAAGACGGAACAAAACCTTTTAGGGTTTATCAGTGGGAGACCGATTGATCCTTTGATAGGCTTGTATGTGTAAGACATATTTGTTTATTATTAAGTCTTCGACTTTGGGTCATAGAAACTCTTAGTTGTGGGTGAAATCAGCTAAGGGAATCAAGTGCGCGGTATCCTGTTGGGATCAGAGGCTTAGGGAGTACAACTGTACCTTGGATCAGTGGGAGACTGATTGGGTTTCAACTACAGTCCAGTCCGGAGTTAGCTTAGAGTAGGCTAGTGTCTGTAGCGTCTTAATACAGTGTGTGTTCAATCTGGACTAGGTACCGTGGTTTTTCCGCATCTGCGGTTTCATCGTTAACAAAATTTCTGGTTTCTGTGTTATTTCAATTTCCGCATTATATTGTTTTATCTTTATAATTGAAATAATACAGGTTGTGCGTTAGATCATCAATTAGAGTAATCCAACCTTTGGTTGTTGATTGTCATTGATTGATCCTTGGATATTGGTCTTTGGTACCATCCAAGTTATTCCTTGTATTTGATTAGAACTCGCAGTTCTTGCTTGAGTAAATCAAATCAAGAAGAAAGATATAAACTCGTTGATATACTTTTAATTGATTGAGTCTTGTTGATTCTCTTAAAAGTATATTCGAGTTTATCCATATATATTTCTACGTGAAATATTGGGTGGTGTTGTTAGACCCCCTCCTTTTCAATTGGTATGAGAGCAGGCAAACACGTTAAAGACCTTATAAGTCTGTGTTTGTAGTGATCTGATTATGGACGAGTCTATCTCTAATGACGTACCAGTTCAGAAATTACCAGATGATTCTAAAAGCTTGGATTCACCTGAGAGAACTGTCACATTTAAGTCAATATCTAAACATTCTCTTGATGTAAAAAATGTTGATTGGGAAACTCTCCTAGAAGAACAGTTGGATGAACTTTCTGATGAAGGTGATTCAGATATTGATAGAGATGTTGATGAGGAAGTCTCAGAGTATGTTAAGTTTTTGGATTCATGGAAGATGAAGAAGATTACAACTTCTCATGTCTCACCTCTTCTGACTCCTCTCTGTCGAGAAAACAAGAAATTGAGAAGATGTTACGCAGGTGTTTATTTTTCGAATCGTTCTAACGAATCGATCCTCAAGGATTCTGAGGAAAACCTATGTATGAAGTCACTTGAATGTGATAATGTTTATCAAAAGTACTTTTTGTTGGAAGAGAAACTTGCTGAATCGGAAGCAAGGTTTAACTCTCTACAAATTAGTTTTGATGACAGAGAAAGTGCTTGTCTCCCTCGAGAAAAACGCCTTGAGGCTGATTTAGCTGCTGCTCTTGATAAAATCAATATGTTGGAAGATGACTTGAAAAAGTTCAATACTAGTTCAAGCAAATTAACCACTATGCTAGGAGCAAGTAAAAATCATCGTGATACACGAGGATTGGGATATAAGGGAATAAATGCTCCAAGTATTATCAAAGAGGTAAAATTTGTCAAGGCTAGTGGTTCTTCTCAACAAAAGGTTTCCGCTGATGGCAAAAGTGAATTACCTTCACCGGAAATTAAGGTTCGAAAGAGCAAAGAATATCAACCTCCAAAGTTAGCATATACGGATCGAGGTAAGAACATTCTTTATGTTTGCCACTATTGCGGAAATAAAGGTCACCTGGAAAGGAGATGTCTTTTTCGTATAAGGAATAAGAAACTTCATGATGTTCTTGTTTGGGAATCACACGAAGTTGTGAAACCAAGATTATATGCTAAGGCTAATCCCCTTAACATTACAGGTTGTAACTTTCCAACCTTCAGGCAAAGGAATCGTTGCTGTGATAAACCTAGATTTGCCTATAAATGTTATACGAAGCCTTTTCACAATCGTAATGGTTATCAGAAGGATAACTTCGTAAAGACGAAGTCCGCGAACCGGCGAAGTTCTCATACCCGATAATTTCTGCTGGAGTTTGTAAACTCTGCCCGGTAACTTAAGTCCGCGAACCTAGTCTGCGAACTTGAGAAGGTTATATATCTGAAGATGATTTCTGAACTTAAACTTAAAAATACCAAGGAATGTGGTTTTCTAACCGTGGCTATAAAAGTTCATGAACCGATTCAAGTGAATAAAATCATCTTTGCTTTAATTTTGTCTTGTGTAGTACATGAGATTTCCTTGCAATTGAACAACTCTCTAACTAGTTCATTTGACATCATTTGAACTAGTTATGGTGAAGAAGAACGTGGTTCATATTAAATGCTCATATGGCTAACCATTTGGTAAACTATTGTTGAACCAACAAGTGCATATGTTTGGGTACGGTTAACAAACCTATAAGCGTGCATTGTCAAGTGTGTGTAACAAGCTAAGTTTTCGATCTAACGGTTGAGAAATATTAGCTTGAATCTAAATCAGGTTTTCATCTAACGCTGGACATTGATTTCTTTGTTACCAAGGTAACTTAATTGCAAACCCTAATTTGAAAGACTATATAAGGGGAAATCTATTATCTGTGCAAAACTAATCCCCACACCTTACGTGTGATACTAGTTTGCGTTATAGAGTCGGTTCTCCTTTAACCTTTGGTTTTCTTCTTATAAAACCAGGTTAACGACTTAAAGACTTCATTGAGATTGTGAAGCCAGACCGACACTACTTTTATCGTAGTCGTGTGATCTGATCTTGCATCTTCTATCGTACGAGTACAATCAGATTGATATGCTTGAGATTGATATCTACGATAGGCAAGATATAAAAAGTAATCACAAACATCTTTGTCTCATTGTTTGTGTTCCGCAACATCTTGTTTCTCTACCATACGATTAAGACTGTTGTGAGGTGATTGATAACTCTAGGCTGTTTTTCGGGAATATAAGACCGGATTATCAATTGGTTCCCGTTCACCTTGATTATTATCAAAAGACGAAACAAAACCTTTTAGGGTTTATCTGTGGGAGACAGATTGATCCTTTGATAGACTTGTATGTGTGAGACAGATTTGTTTATGTTAAGTCTTCGACTTTGGGTCGTAGCAACTCTTAGTTGTGGGTGAGATCAGATAAGGGAATCAAGTGCGCAGTATCCTTCTGGGATCAGAGGCGTAGGGAGTACACCTGTACCTTGGATCAGTGAGAGATTGATTAGGGTTCAACTACAGTCCAGACCGTAGTTATCTTGGAGTAGGCTAATGTCTGTAGCGGCTTAATACAATGTGTGTTCAATCTAGACTAGGTCCCGGGTTTTTTCTGCATTTGCGGTTTCCTTGTTAACAAAGTTTCTGGTGTCTGTGTTATTTCAATTTCCGCATTATATTGTTTATCTTTATAATTGAAATAATACAGGTTGTGCGTTAGATCATCAATTAGAGTAATCCAACCTTTGGTTGTTGATTGTCATTGATTGATCCTTGGATATTGGTCTTTGGTACCATCCAAGTTATTCCTTGTATTTGATTAGAACTCGCAGTTCTTGCTTGAGTAAATAAAATCAAGAAGAGAGATATAAAATCGTTGATATACTTTTAATTGATTGAGTCTTGTTGATTCTTTTAAAAGCATATTCGAGTTTGTCCATACAGATTGCTAAGTGAAATATTGGGTGGTGTTGTTAGACCCTCGCTTTTTCACCAAGGAAACTATCACATACTTGCTGAAAAGGAACATGCGCTTAGAGTATCTAATCATGTGGTCGAGTTAAATGGGTGCGTCTCTCAACTATTGCGCTATAAATAGGAATCCTTTGACAATATTCATACAAGTATTGTGGGTAACATCTTTCACTTAAGTCAACATTTTGCACACTTCACTTTTCTATTTCCATTCTCTTATCTATCCATGTTATTTCAGTATGCGAGTGTTGTGACAAACGTTGCAACAAGTACGATGACTATCTTAGTGGAGTTTTGCAAACATGTTGAATGTCACACGTAAGTAATTTCTTGTGTGTGATGATTGGAATGTATGTGGGATGTTTGCAGCTAGAGAAATTATGCAAGCTAATTATTTGGCTTTTTGATTTGTGTCTATCCTTAGTGGTTCTTCCAAGGCGAGAAATTGGAGTAGTTTTTGTGGGTATACCTCTTGTAAGCCTTCACGAGACTATAACTCGTCTTCTATGGACACCTAGGGGTTTAAAGGCCTGTTATTCATGCTAAGAGTAAGTATCCTCACGACATTGAGTTGTTGTATTTAGGATTAGTTTTATTTAGTTTTCTCGAGGACTAGCAAAATCTAAGTGTGGGGGAATTTGATAAGTGCATAATTCATATGATTTTAGTATCCATTCCATACTTGCTTTAGCTATTATTCTTGCATATTTTCGTATTATTACTCTTGTTTTCTTTCATCTGCCTCTAATAGTTGAATCATCCATAAAGGAACTACAAAGTGATGAAAATATCCATGAAGAGAAGTATTTCAAGTATCCAAGTGTCCAAGTCCAAGAGAAGTGGAAGAAGTGCGACGAAAAGGAGCAAAACGTTCAAAATCAAGAGAATGGACAAATACCGATCTTAACTCATTCAAATTAAGTATTTATCATCATCATCTTGAATATAATTTAAATATAAAAAGAATGCAAAAAGAATGAGGTCATTCCGAGTTCGGATGAAGAAGTTGTGGCCAAAACAAGCTTTTATTGAATACCAAAGACATTAAAGTTCACAGACGGGTTTCATACTTTAATTCCGAAAATATCTGCTGGAATTTGAAGTTCGCGGACTAGGTTCGCGTACTTAGCAAGTGGAAAACGTTTATGCACACCTTGGAAAGCCTAAGGTCACGTTTGGGAGTCTTTATGTCCTATTTTCGGGTCGGGTTCTTGAACCGAACTAAATACTTGGAGACCAAGTAATGTAAACCTATAAAAAGGTATTAGATTATGTAAAATAATATCAACGAATCTCATATCACAAGTTCTACATCAAAAACCTAGGGTTTACCCCTTTAAGGGGAAACCACCATTATTCATCTTCTTTGTAATATGAGTAGCTAAATCCTTTGTTGATTAAGGATGAATTCAATGTTCTAAGCGTGAAGCTTTATTAATAATACAAGTCTATTTGAGGTTTTTATCATCATCGTTTGTTTTCATCATATCTAGGGTTTATGAATGATTCTTAGATTGATTTGGGATGCATACTAGATTAGTCTATTGATCATTCTATTGCTAGTAGAATTTATGAGATAAGTAATTGTCGATTAACTCTCTCCACAATTAGAAATCGCGAGACCTTACAGAGGGATTCTGTGGAGCAATCGTTTGTGAAAACAACACCAGCAAGTAAACCTTGATATATGAGTTTAACTACTGGGATCAACCTAAATTCACAAAGCTTAAGACGTTCGATTGGATTACACCTTGAGTGATCTACTACTTGTTGGTTCGTTGGATAGAATCTGGTAGTCGAGAACTTCCGTATCCAGTGATTGAAGAAGTTTTGGGGATAACACTGATCTAGCTGTTATTCTACGATTGGTGATGAATGGTTCTTACGAACGATAGATAAGTATTCTAATCCAGCTATCGCTTGGTAATGGCGAAGGATTCCTTAGTCATCTCTTTTCTTTATTGTCTTTATATTTATCCTACAAACAAAACTTCCCTTTGCTATTTACTTTATCTTGCTGATACAAATAATTTATCAATTACACAGCTCTATGTGAGAACGGTCTCTTACTACCACTATATTACCAGTTAATTAGTAGAAAATATATTTATTAATTTGTTGAGCCTAAGACAGCCCATACAGTAAGGCACTAGGTGCACGTCCTTCGTATGAAAATCTTCATTCACCTGATTCGTCACTAATTTGGAGTCACCTTTTATCTCTACACTTCCCAGGTTGAGTTCTTTTACCATCCTAAGTCCTAGGATCAGTGCTTCATACTCAGCTACGTTGTTACTACATGGAAAATCTAATTTAAACGAGTACGAAAGCAGGTCACCTTGAAGGGTCTCGAATATCACTCCTTCTCCTCCTACATTCCCATAAGATAATCCATCGAAAAACATGGTCCAAATCTTGGTAGCTTCCACGGCCGCCACCTCCCCGGGTATGCACTCGTGTACCTCGTCATCTCCTTCTCCTGGGAACATCTTTATCAAATCAGCTATGGATTGCCTGTGTACTCCCTCTAGTCGTTGGTATTTGAGATCGAATTTGGACAGTTGCAGCAACCACCGAGCGGTCCTTCTTGTTAGATAGGCTTGGAAGCTAAATACGATGTCGGGTTTGCCGCTGCTACTAAGATCGTTTCGTGCGCTAGTCGATACGGGTATAATTTTTGTGCGGCATAGATGAGGGCCAGACATGCCTGCTCTACACGCGTATGTCTAAGTTCTACTTCGCGTAGAACTATGCTGATGTGATAAATAGGTGACAACTGATTTCCGCCCGCGTCTTGCGCCAATACATCCCCTATCGCCAGATTGGTAGATGTCGTGTATAGATACAAAGGGATTCCTTCCACAGGTGGTTTGAGGACTTGTGGGTTGACAAGGCAGTGTCTAATTTTTTGGAACGCCGCACATTGTGCCTTCCCCCATGTGAATATGGCGATTTTCCTTAATAGTGGCGAGAATGCGGATATCAACTGGGCGAGCCCTGGTATAAATCATCGTATGTATGATATTCTTCCGATGAACGCCTGCAACTCTTTGGTATTTGCTGGAGGCGTCATGGTCGTAATAGCTTCAACTTTATCCGGATCTGCCTGAATCCCTCGCTAGTCACCGCGAAACCCAAGAACTTTCCCGATGTCACTCCAAAAACGCATTTGAGGGGGTTCATTCTGAGTTTAAATTTTCTGCATCTCTCGAAAACTCTTCTTAGCTGTGGTATGTGATCTTTTGGATCCTATGATTTACTATAATATCATCAACATATACCTCCACTGTCTGATGCAGCAAGTTGTGGAAAATGGATGTCATGGCGCGTTGGTAGGCGACACCTGCATTCTTCAAGCCGAATGGTATCACAACGTAGTATAAGTTACCGTACGAGGTTTGAAAAGCAGTTTTCATCGCTTCCGGTGCGTCCATCCTTATCTGGTTGTATCCGCTGAAAAAATCCATGAAGGAGAATCTTTTCTTTCCCCCTGTCACGTCTACTGTCGTATCGATGTTACGGTGTAGGGGCGCGGATGAGACCTAACTTTATCACCAGATTAACGATCCCAATAGTTGTTTGCGTGAGTCCGCCAAATCCCTTTACTTTAGTAGTCCGCATCCGGATGGCAGATCGTTGTACCCCTAAGATGTCGAGTGTATGCATAGAGATCAGATTTACGAAGGCCCTCTTCATTGGTTTCCTGCTGATGTGGACGGTTAAATATAGCGGCATGAGATGTTCTCCCAGGTAACAGATACCCTCATCAGTGAATACAATCGCCTCTTTGGGTAGGGGACATAAGGTTTTCATGCTGCGATGGATGCAATTGCTTTGGACTTATCCTTGATTTGGTTCTCGCTGAACCCCAGCGAGACAAAAAACTGTTGGGCTAGGATTGTTTGTGCAAACTTACTAGCTATGTCGTCCGTGTTTTCGAATGTAGGGGTTTCTACGTCAACTTCGCATGCCTCGTCCTCACCATCTTCCCATGGTCTCCACTCGTCCCCCCTTGGGTCATGGTTGAGCATTATAACTTGGTGTTGGACTGGCCTGTCGCCTTATAGGTTAACCATCTGAATTTCTCCTGCTTCAAGCTTTCTTTGAAAAATCCTTCGTAAGTTGAAGCATTAGATTGTAGGGTGTTGTATTCTTCGATGGAACTGACGGTACCTAGCGTGAATATTATCGACGGTATTGAGGTATGTCTTTATCGTAGGTAACTGAGCTTCTTTGTTTGTTAACCATTGCTCCAATAATCCCATAACCTTTTCTTTATTGCATGGTAGAGGCGGTGGGTATGCTCGTTGCTGATCTCTAGTGCTGTCTCGATTGTAAGATTGATTCGCCTGTGCGTTCCATCCTTCTTGATTGTTATTTGCACGAGTATTTCGTGGTGAAGTCGATACAGAATTGACCGTATTACTCCAAGTGTAATCCATATTAGACTCATCCACGCAATCGGAAATGAAATCCACTTTCACTGGATGTGCTAAGATGGAAACCTGCAAATGCTTAAAAAAAATGATCAAATTCTCTCTTGCTTCAACTCTGCATACCAAATTCCCAACATTACTAACCCATTTTGTCCGTCAAGTGCGGTTGCAGCCATCAATACTCCCCCAAACTCTCCTGTCAGATGGCAGGCATGAAGCCCTATAACTTCCCTGCAGCCTTGGCGAAAACCTCTCATTGAGGGTTCAAAAGAGAGTGTCATACTTTCAAATGTGTTTTCCTTAGTGTCAAATGTGAACTTAGCAACAGAGCCTTCATTACACTTGGTAAACATCTTGCAAAAGGCTGGTACTTCATTGTAGCTCTCTTTGTAATTCCCATAAAATGACTCTAAAACTAGATTCCTAGCCTTCCATGCACACTTATAGGGTATATTGACTCTCTTTTCAGCTAAGAAGTCTTCCTTGATTTTATAAGGGTATGGAATAACTTTTTAGGCTTATTCTTTAACTGATCAAGCAAAAAATCTTTTAAAAAATGAGGATTAGCAGATTTATTCCTATTTTTGTGATCCCCTGGACATTAGTGTACACAATTCACTTTCCTAAGAACAAAAGTCTTCTCAGTCTTCTTCTTGCTAGCATACACAAACCAATGACAGTCATATTATTTTGTAAACCTACAATCAGCCTTAATTATAGAGGGAACACTTCTTCCAACTTAAATTGACACCTATTAGCAACACAATAACCTCTAAGATGTTTCTTAAATGACTGTTTACTTGTAAATCTAGTTTTTACTTCAATTTTGGTAGGATCTATTGGAGTAAATACATCTTCTTAGGGGAATAAATCTACTTCATGCTCAACCTTCATGCACTCACCAAAATCATCATCAAATAGATCCATGTAAGCAGGTCTTTCATCCACATCTTTACATGCACATTCAGGATTACCATAAATACCACACAATAACTCTGAATTACCAAAAAGTCAATAATAACTAAAATAAATGAAACAAGTTATAAATTATAAATGAAATATACCTTTTTCTTTGCCTTTTTCTTCTCATTCTTCATTGTCTTTTTCTTTTTCTTCTTCATCTTCTTCATCTAACCCATACTCATTGTCTTCATCATTGTCGAATATTGCAAGAGCTTCTGGATCCTCAATTGGATGACATTCATCTATATTGATGTTTTCTAGTTGAATATTCTCTACATCTTCAACAAACTTAACTCTATCTGTAGCTTTCACCTAATATGCAACATCAAATATATCAAGGTCAACAGCTTGGGCTGGTTTTGACTGATTACAACCACTGCTACTAGCCTGAGAATGTTTGGAAATGGGTACCTCTTCAGCTTATTATTGCAAATCCCTGAAACTCAGCTTTCTTGCACCTTGTGGTGATTTATCCACACTGTTTAGCCTTGGGGATCTTCTAGGTGTAGTTTTCTTACTAATCGTCTTCTTTGGTGTATTTTTTGGAGTCCCAAACATTGTATCATTCATCCCCATCCACAAACATATACACCCCTCATCATTCACATAAGAATCCTCCTAAAAATTATCAAAATCATCATTATTTATCAATGGCTCTGGTATACATGGATCCTTAAACCAATATTATATATATATATATATAAAGAAAACTTATCTTTAACATCCAAAGACAAACTAGTATACACCATATATTCAACCTTCCTCAAGTTTGTTTCATCTCTAATGGCAATCAGGAAATGCCAAAGTCTCATTCCTTGGATCCACGTACACACTAATATTCCTCAATTTGAACAGACTGCAACACAAATAAAAAAAATCAGATAAAATCCTCCACTGAAACTAATTAATACAAATAAGATCCCTCAATCACCCAGATTACACCCTAATTAAAACAAATAGCATCTGAATTTCAATTAAACCATAATTACAAAAGGGGGAAAACAAAAACCCAAATAAATCCCCACTGAAACTAAAATTGAAAGGGATGAAACCTAAATAATCCAAATAAACCCTAATTAAGCAATAACTTATAAAAATAAACACTCAATCACGAAATTTATACCCTAATTAAACAATAAACTCATGAATTTCAAATAAACCCTAATTACAAAAGGGGGGAAACTAGAAACCCTAGAAATCCAAATCAATCGATCAATTACCTATCAAAACATTGATTTTCATCATATATTTTACGTTAATCTCACCTTGATTGAGAGTATTTCAATCCCGATTTGTACCTCATCTCCACTTTATCAAAACCGTATCTGAAACTAAATATCCAGAATTTCTCTTCCAAATATGATTTTGTTCTTCTCTAACATCTACATCTTCAACAAATACAGCTTCTTCTCTAATAATCAGTTACCCTAATCGCTTCAATACCTAACCCTAGTTTCAACAGAAGGAGAACGAAGAGAAAAAACGAGAGAGAAGGAAGAAAAAGAACGAGAGAGACTGAAAAATTTGGAAAAATGAGAAATGATTAAACCCCACGCGTCTTTGAAGTGGATAAGGGCATGCTGGAAATTCTTCGGGCGGAGTTTGACATATTCAACGCCTCTGACCGATCTGGTGGGTCCATGTGTGAAATATAATGCAAAGACCACTTTATAGAATTAGAAAATTTTAAAATCTTGGCCAGTTTACTATTTATATGGTAGGAAGCTGGTCACTTTGTTAATTTTCCCTTTTGTTTATCCTGTCCCAATTTTTTTTATCTCTTTCTTGGTATTAAGATATGGTAACTGATTCAAATAATTTACGGAGTTCTTGAAACAATTGGCTTATCTTATTATTAATCATCAATCTGGGATATAGTGGAAACAGATCTCACAACCCAAAACGGCGAACAACAAATAAAATTTGCTACAAAAGCCAAAATAAAATTTGTTTTAGCTAGACTGCCCAGATCCGCAATATATTTGGCATGAGTTTTCAGTTTGCAAGAAGACAACTTTTTAGCACATCCTTCATATGCATAATCAAGGGGATCATGATTTTGAGGTAATTACTTCTTTTCTATAACAATTTCTTATTCAAATTTTGATTACTATTTTTTTGGAAAATGGGTCATATAACCACAACCCATAAACCATGGGAATAGTGGACAAGTAAACTATAGATCTGGGTGAAAAAGACACAAAAATTAGGAATATTTAATGTTTAGTACCCAGCAAATGTCCAACACATTTTTTTCGTACCCAACATTTCAAATATTAAGGGTTGGTACCTAAATCCAACGTTTGACTGTTTAATTTACATTTGACCGATTTTTAATTTATTTATTTTAAGTTTTTAATAAAATGATATTTTAAGTTACCACTTTACCCCTAATGAAAACAATAGTTTTCAGTCCCTCTGCTTACACAATCCATGGCAGTGATTCAGTACCATTCATTCTCATTCTTGATTTTAGCCTCCATTCGCTGCTGACTCACACCATCAATCCATACCAATAATTATAACGATCATCCACCAGAACCCATCAATTTTACCCATTTCATCACATCAATTCCTGCAAATTCTTCAAGGCATCTCCCCACTTCAAACAAAAAGCAAACAACAACGACAACATATCTGTCACTAACTTACCAAACCTATTTCACTGGATTTCCATTAAATCTTTTGTTATTAACCATGGAAAACATCCACAAATTCATTCATGATTCAAAAAAATAAATAAATCACATTTACGGAATCAATAGACCCCAGCTCGTTCCTTTCTCATTAAACCCTTTACAGATTCGAACCAATTCACAGCCAATTTCCAATTCGAGTCAAACCCAAATTTCCTTGTTTACCACCATATCTAAATCGATCCCTCATTCTTAAAAACTCCACCATCTTCACTTTCCGTATAGGTGTTGAAACACCAACAACCGAATCCATTTCTGATCCCAAATCTCTGTCTCAAATTCACACTGGAAACTCAAATCCCGTCCAGCGATAAACTACTAGAGCTCTAATGTTTACCTACCCCTAATAAATTAATTCGGTTACGTTCCATAGAGAAATAAAGCTTCAAAATGAAAAGCAAAAATTAGGGATTACTGTAAATCGTCGAAATTTCAGGAAACCCCAAATTGTTATCAGCTTGCAGGATTTGATTAAATGGTGGAAAAAATTTCTGTCATTATGGAAAGTATCCAATTTAATGAACGGATAATTGAAAAGAGAGGTTAGGTATTTGGTTTTAGATTCAGACCCATTTACAAAAAATAAATCAAAGTAAATGAGCTTCGCCTGAATAAGGTTTGATTTTGTGGAAGGACCGTATCAGAAATCTAAGCAACAAATTTCATATTAGTCGTCGTCTCTCCTCTCCAATGGCTGTTGCAGAATGAGGAAGGTGTGGAGTAAGAAGATAAAAAAAAATTCTTTTAAGGGTAAAACCGTGAAATTAAATAATAGTTTAATAAAAACTAGATAAAATTAAAATAAAATTGGTGAAACATTGACTACTACGGTCAACGTTGGATTCAGGTACCAACCCTTAATATTTGAAATGTTGGGTACCAGAGAAATGTGTTGGTCATTTGCTGGGTACGAAACATTAAATATCCCCAAAAATTATTAGTCATATATACCTTTTCCTTTAGACTTTATTCTTTCAAAACAAGTGATAAAAAACCTGGCGTTTTTAGGGGCCACTCAAAAGGATTTAGGGGCCAACAATAAAACAAAAAAGGTCACCCAAAGGGAAAATGTAGCCAGCCCTTATCTCGCGTAATTCGTAATGGCGAAATTACCCTTATATATTCGGAGGATATGATAACATTGTTACCCTCCGAATGCAATCAGAGGCCAAAATATTTGCCAGACGTCCGATTATACGAGGTGCAGTATTTCTTGGTTCGTGTTTTGGATTCAGCGCTAATCGGGAGTTAAATATATTACAAAACCTACCGATTATAAGTTTCCGCAAATTCAAATTTTGAAAGCTACCATAATCGGTAGATATGCTAAATCCAATACCTACCGATTATTGGTTTCTCCACATTCAACTTTCGTCAAATTAGCCGTTGGAGTTTTTGGGAAAAACAAAAAGAGCCGTTGGACCCTAAACCTATATGAAGAAACTCATATCTATCACCCCAATTGCACCAAACTCTTTCCTCTCTCCAGTTTTAATTTTCATAACAAAAAACATGGATATTGCTTTTGCCGAAGAAGAAGATTGTGCTATTTATAGAGCGTGGGTTGTGGTAACTACTCATGATCGTGTTCACAAGCTCCACAAATCGGAATCCGAAGAGCATATATGGAACCGTATCTTAATGGTATTTGAGGCCTTAGATGGTAATCGAATTCGAAGATCATCCAATGACATTAAGATGAGAAAGAATGCGCTAGATAAGGAGATTGACAAACTTGAAGATGAGGAACGGTTTGTTAGGAACACTTTTCCTTGGTGGACGTATGAAAAACGAGTAAGTATCTCTGTAACTCCAATTCACATTAACAAAATTTAGTACTAACTTGTTACTCATTCGTAATTTCAGAGAAATCTTGCGGATCGCCGGTATGTGGACCTCTACGGGAAACGATTTGAACATGAAGGATGCTACAAAATCAAGAGGGACAATTTATATGGTCACTGGAAGTTATGATCTGTTTTAATAGTTTTATGGTCAATTAGGAGTATGGATTTAGGTGCTTTTGACGAAATTGTAAGGTTAAGGCCGTTTGAACTTTACGTAATGGATGTAATCGGAGTATTATTAATATAAAAACTAGCCGATTATACGAAATCGGTAGATTATTTTGTTAAACAACCTACCGATTGTAATATTCGGTTATTTTATGAGTCAACTTTCTTTCCGATTATGGTGTTGTTTGGTTCCAGGAAACAGTTTTTTTTGAACTTGTAATATTCGGAGGATAATGTTTTTGTAAAGTTCCGAATGTACGATGGCCCAAAAATCAGAATTTGGAAAAACTTATACTTTTCAAATTTTGTCTTTGAAATAATCGGACGTTAAATTAGTTACCAAAACTTCTGAATATGGGATGTCTAACCTTCAATATGGCCCTTGGAACCACCTGGATCCATGGCGTGGTTTGTTTTGAACTTGTGATATTCGGAGGATAGGTTTTTTATAAAGTTACGAATGTACGATGGCCCAAAAATCAGAATTTGGAAAAACTTATACTTTTCAAATTTTGTCTTTGAAATAATCGGAAGTTAAATTAGTTACCAAAACTTCCGAATATGGGATGTCTAACCTTCAATATTGGCCCTTGGAACCACTTGGAGCCATGGCGTGGTTTGTTTTGAACTTGTGATATTCGGAGGATAGGTTTTTTATAAAGTTCCGAATGTACGATGGCCCAAAAATCAGAATTTGGAAAAACTTATACTTTTCAAATTTTGTCTTTGAAATAATCGGAAGTTAAATTAGTTACCAAAACTTCCGAATTTGGGCTGTCTAACCTTCAATATTGGCCCTTGGAACCACCTGGAGCCATGGCGTGGTTTGTTTTGAACTTGTGATATTCGGAGGATAGGTTTTTTATAAAGTTCCGAATGTACGATGGCCCAAAAATCAGAATTTGGAAAAACTTATACTTTTCAAATTTTGTCTTTGAAATAATCGGAAGTTAAATTAGTTACCAAAACTTCCGAATATGGGCTGTCTAACCTTCAATATGGCCCTTGGAACCACCTGGAGCCATGGCGTGGTTTGTTTTGAACTTGTGATATTCGGAGGATAGGTTTTTTATAAAGTTCCGAATGTACGATGGCCCAAAAATCAGAATTTGGAAAAACTTATACTTTTCAAATTTTGTCTTTGAAATAATCGGAAGTTAAATTAGTTACCAAAACTTCCGAATATGGGATGTCTAACCTTCAATATTGGCCCTTGGAACCACCTGGAGCCATGGCGTGGTTTGTTTTGAACTTGTGATATTCGGAGGATAGGTTTTTTATAAAGTTCCGAATGTACGATGGCCCAAAAATCAGAATTTGGAAAAACTTTACTTTTCAAATTTTGTCTTTGAAATAATCGGAAGTTAAATTAGTTACCAAAACTTCCGAATATGGGTGTCTAACCTTCAATATTGGCCCTTGGAACCACCTGGAGCCATGGCGTGGTTTGTTTTGAACTTGTGATATTCGGAGGATAGGTTTTTTTAAAGTTCCGAATGTACGATGGCCCAAAAATCAGAATTTGGAAAAACTTATACTTTTCAAATTTTGTCTTGAAATAATCGGAAGTTAAATTAGTTACCAAAACTTCCGAATATGGGATGTCTAACCTTCAATATTGGCCCTTGGAACCACCTGGAGCCATGGCGTGGTTTGTTTTGAACTTGTGATATTCGGAGGATAGGTTTTTTTATAAAGTTCCGAATGTACGATGGCCCAAAAATCAGAATTTGGAAAAACTTATACTTTTCAAATTTTGTCTTTGAAATAATCGGAAGTTAAATTAGTTACCAAAACTTCCGAATATACCACACAAATCATTGTCATTTGAACTTGTCTAACTTAGTTACCCAAACAAATTTCCGAATGTACAACAAAAATCATTGTCATTTATCTGCTCTTCTTTACTTTACGACCGTGACTACCTCCCAGTCCTGCACGACCACGGGTTTGAGCACCTTCAGTTGAGCACTTCAGTTGGAGCAGCTTCAGCGCTCGATGAAGCTCGAGTTCTTTTACCCGTCTTTGATACTGCCACCTTGGGCTGATGCCTCTTCGTGACTTTCTCCCCAAACTGGGCAGCATAATCTTCGTTATCCATATTATCAACTAGATCTCTAGCCTCTTTGATCTTCTCAGCTGGCATGGGATCTCCGCTCTTCAGCATGCAGTTAACATTTTGGAAACACGCTTGAACCTATTCACCTGTTTTTTATACGTAATGACATAACATCAAACGGTAATTACCTAAGATTTATAGGAATAATATAAAATGAACAAAAATATAAGAACACGCACCAGTCTATCATAACCAGCTGGTTTGTCTTTGATGATACAATTATAACTTGAACCCGCCGTAGTAGTGTTGGATTTGATTTCACGGATAACCAAAGGATGTGATACCTTGTTATACCAACTCATATAGTCTGGAGAATTTTCATCACCTCGGTGGTTCGTCTACCAGTGTCGATAATGAAGTCATTCCTCTTATCCCAGTTATCAAGAACAGTAGGTGGGCCTGTGTGAAAAATCGTGAGATTGTCACCACTAGAAGAACACAACTCCAACTCCAATTTGTAGTAATCCCCCATTTTCTCCAGAGGTTGATGTTGTATATACACGTGTTTTCGCATCACCCTAGAGGGGTTATACATCACATATCCTGTGGGGTTCCACAATGGTCCAAAATAAAGGGACAAGTCCGACCGAACATTTATATGCCCACTGACTCGATCTTCCTTGTATGGATCAAAGCATACGTCTGAGGCCTTCAATTGGTCCAAAATCTCCCTCATGCGAATCAACTGCTGCTCCTTTGTCCTAGAACGGTTGTCTTCAAATATATACTTTGTTCCTCTAGGAGTACCTTTGCACCACCCCGGGTTCTCTCCGGCCAACTTCAGGATAGGGAAGTGGTCATAGATCCATGCCTATATACATAAGAAACCAAGTTTTAGTAAATAGATTGTGTATATTCGGTAGTAATTTCCAAACATTTTTTCCGATTATATATAATCGGAAACAAAATTGAGTAGCTATCCACCGAATACACAACATTCGAAAATATATATGGATCATTTCCTACCGAATATGCGTCATTTGGAGTTCAGTAACCTATAGCTTTTCTGGCCTGTATATTCAGTTCTAATATCAAAAGAATATTTCCGATTGTATATAATCGGGAAAACAATTAAGTACCTAGCCACCGAATAACCAACATTCGGAAAATAAGATGGATCAATTCCTACCGAATATGCGTCATTTGGAGTTCAGTAACCTATAGCTTTTCTGGCCTGTATATTCGGTTCTAATATCAAAAGAATATTTCCGATTGTATATAATCGGGAAAACAATTAAGTACCTAGCCACCGAATAACCAACATTCGGAAAATAAGATGGATCAATTCCTACCAAATATGCGTCATTTGGAGTTCAGTAACCTATAGCTTTTCTGGCATGTATATTCGGTTCTAATATCAAAAGAATATTTCCGATTGTATATAATCGGAAAACAAAGTAAGTACTTAACCACCGAATAACCAACATTCGGGAAAAGAGATGGATAATTTCCTACCGAATATGCGTCATTTGGAGTTATGGATATGCATCATATGTATTGTCTACTGAATAACTATAGAGTGAGTTATATAGTTAAAGAAAAAACCTGCAATAGAGCCACATTCCCGACAACTTGGCAGGTTCCTAGCCTCGAAGCCTTTCTCAACTCTTCCATCAAGAATGCTAGGCATGCCGTGCCCCAAGAATAGTCACCGACTTCATGGAGAGGATCCAAAAGTTGTATAAGGTTGGCGTCGATCCGGTTGCCAGAAGTATTGGGGAATATGACACATCCCAATACACAAAGGAGATATGCGGTGGCAGCGTGGTTCACTTGCTCATCAGTTAACGTTCCATTATTTTCCTTCTCCAAGGTGCCTCGAAACATATTCATCAAAGATGCCTCCTAAACTCTGCTGTTGTTGTCTCTTCATCCCAACCTAAGCACTTGTTAGTTAGAGAATAAAGTTGTGCCCAACTTAACTGCTTTGTGTAGTTAAAATTCACAGCTGTGCCTTGGTCGGGAAGGTTAAGAATCTACACAACATCATCCGGGGTGATCGTCATCTCCCCAAACGGCATATGGAAAGTATCGGTCTCAGGATACATTCTCTCCACGAACGCCGATATGGCCACACGATCATGTTCCAACAATGAATTCTCGGCGGCATTAGCTAACCCCGAGTTGGCAACAATTGTCTTGAACCTTTCACATTCACCGGATAAAGGCCACGCAAGCATTTTTGTTGGTGCGGCGGTAGGTTTGAGTAGACGGACCGCATCTTGATGATCCTATTAAAGTACATAAAAAATCCTTAATACAAGTATTACGATATAACACATAGACAATACATTAATAAAAAATAGTAATTTTATTACCTCGGTTTCATATATTTCTCTGGCCCATGAGTCTTTGTATCCAAATAGCAATTTTCCTCCATCCGCTGGTAGTCCAAGGATTGTGCCTGCTGGAATACCCTTCTTCTTCAAGTGCTGAGGGACAAGATGTGATGCTTTCTTAGAACTATCCTTCCTTACAACATCTTTTCCTTTTTTGGCTTTTTGGGTACCACTTGGTTGTCCTTCTTCTTCTACTCTTGCCACTGGATCAACTGGTTCAACACTTGGTCCTGCACTTTGTTGAGCGGCTTGTTCAACACTTGGTCGCACCCCTTGTTCACTGCCTTGTTGTTCAACAGTTGGTTGCACTCCTTGTTGACTGCTTTGTTCTTGTTCGCTTTGTTGAGCACCTGAATTATCTTTGGCACTCCTTTCCCTCCTAGCACTAGCTGTCACTTTCTTCCTCCCTTCTCGACTTTGTCTAAACAACAAAGAAAGGAACAATATTTACAAACTATACAATCGGAAGACAAAGTATGGAAATATAACCCGAATGTACACATTCGGACGTAAGAAGACATATATTGTTCCCGAATACAAAACAATCGGAAGCTAACTAAACATATTTGCAACCGAATATACATCAATTGGAGTTCAGAAGCTGTAAATTTTTCATCCTACACAATCGGAAGAAAAAGTGCACCTCTATAACCCGAATGTACAAATTCGGAAGTAAGAAGACACATATTTTTTCCGAATGAAAATAATCGGAATATAACTAAACATGTTTACAACCGAATATTCATCAACTGGAGTTCAGAAACTCTAAAATTTTATCCTACACAATCGGAGGTATAAAACATTATATTGTCTTCCGAATAAATACTGGCCCCAAAATGGGATTTTTCCTATATCATAAATTTTGAGATTTTTTCAATATATACATTCGGTAGTGAGTGTTCTTCCGAATACTTTGTGTCTACTTAAATATATTCGGTAGCCAAAAAATTCATTAAACTACCGATTATTAGCAATTTGTATCCAGGAAGATATGGCCACCAATATTCAGCAGATAATCATCAAATCTTTCTCCCGAATACTGTCGATGTTCTTGAAAAATGAAGAACACGACTACATTCGGAAGTAAATGAGCATGCATATCGTCCGAATCTGGATAAATAACCAAAAACCCTAGAATTTTTTTTTCTCAATTCGACGAATTAAAGCGAAATAAACCCCAAAAATGATAGATTCTTACCTAAATGGGGCCATTTGAAGTTGACGAAGTGTTTGAGTCTCGGAATCGCCACCACCGACTACATTGCCGGGTACTTGTTCTTCGCGTTCTTCTTCATTTGCAGCAAGAATTTCTTTATTTCTTGCTAAAATTCCAATGTTTGGATCGATACCCCGAGCAACATTTTTGGTTCTAGGTCTGTGGGTTTCATTTCTCTTATCCATTGTTTTATAATCGAATCGACGATGTTTTGATTTTACGATTCGCGGCGATGTTTTGGTTGAACGAGGAATTTTTTTTTCTTCCACAATCGGAAGATAATATGAAACTGGAAGAAGAAGAGTTGAAATGGCTAGAATTGTTTTTGATTTGGTTTTTATACAGTTTTACCAGAAGGGCATTTATGTAACTTCAATATCATATAGGGTACCCCTTAACTAGAGTCTTTGGCTGGGTATAAATTGATGGCCCCTAAATCCTTTTGAGTGGCCCCTAAAAACGCCAGGATAAAAAACCAAGGTGACCATATTTAGTAGACAAAAACTCCACCCATATGTTGAGATTTATAAAAACACCATATTCCCCAAAAGTGACACAAAAACTCCAAATATTTTAATATGGGTAAATTACATCTATTTCATTTTCAAGAAATACCTGGCCTACCTTTCTATTCATCTTCTTCTCCATACGAGATCTATAGTCTCTTTGTCGCTCACACCACCAACAATAGAACCTAGTCCTCCTCCTCCCGCACCACCATCAACCACGGTCATCTAATGATCCTCCACCAACATCTTATCCTTTTTTTCTTCTTCTCCCATTACCAACATCAACACGTCCTAGCTACTCCAGTACCAACATAAATATATACAGATCGAGAATGCGAATTGGGAAAAGAAAAAGGTGAAAATCGAACTAAATCTATAGATTTGATTTATTTATTTATTTTGTGTAAGATTAATGTGATTTTTCTTCTCAATCTATCTATTTTGAAGTTGAATATCAAAAAAATTGGACTCAAATGTCAATTGGTTTGTCGATTTGATGAATTAGGTTTAGGGTACTCGAAGAATTGGTCTCAAACGTTAAATAAATCAAACCATCTTTTGATATTCTAATTAACTGTGGATTTTGTTCAAGTATAGAGATTTGTTCACTTATATGTTAAGTTCCATGAGTATTCATGAGCAAATGCCTTTGTTATATGATAGCAGCAACAAGCCTAACCGGGAATGATGGTAAGGTTTTCAATCATTTTTCATCGTTGTTTCTGTTGGTTTCATCATTTTTTTTCTTCTGTTGGTTTCATCATTTTTTTCATTTGGTTCCATCATTTTTTTTTTTGGTTCCATCATTTTTTTCTTTTGGTCTCATCATTTTTTCCTGTTGGTTTTCATCGTATCTTATGCTAAAACCTTCCCCTCTCCTATTTATGTTTTTGTTTATGTTGCAGGAATCTTTCCTTTTGCTTATGCGGTGGTTCTACCGAGAGTCATACTCAAGATAAATCAATCATGTTCCCACAGTTGAAAAGCCTCTGATAGTGTCCCAAAATTGATTGTTCATGGTCCCGATAATGGGCCATGGCCAGGTCGTCCATCGAAGAAGAAAACGATTCCCAATACAGGTTCAGTTCCCAATTAAAAGAAGAGTTCTTATGGTTTCTGCCATGTTCAGACCACCTATAACCGAATGACATGCTCTTCGCGGTAGATGTGAAGTCATTTCGACTACAAGTCATCGAATTTCAGTTTCAGTTTTCGTTTAGATTACAATATGTGTTTCATCTACTTTTTCATATTTCATTAGATATTTTTTTTTGACTGTTATTTTTTCATATTTTTTACAAGTAAAACAATGTTAATTTGCTGCAGTTTTTTTAATTTTAAATAGGTTTGGTTAAGTTTGCAAGTTTTTACAGGCCTTTATAATTTGGTGTAACCAAAGTAGGTTTCATCATATTTATTTGGAACCATTTTGGGTTTCATCATATTTTTGTTGGAACCCTTATTGGTGTCATCACTGTTTTACTTTCATTTTTCTTTTGCATCTTTAATTAACAACATAAAATATAATGTTCCTACTGTTTGCTAAGGTAAAATTACTAATTGATGCTACAACATAATGAATTAGTGAAAATTTATGGGTACTGTCACATAAAAATGAGACATTATACTTCTGTAGGCATAAGCTTTAAGGGACTAAAACTGAAATATTTTTTATATAAAGTAATGAATAACTTATTACCATTACCATTAGTCGATAACCATTTTACAACTAGTTTAAACTTCAACTAAAACTGAATCTGCAAGAAGAACTGTAAATAAAATAAAATTGGGCACCACATGCGAGTATTATTCTCTGTTGTCAAGGAGGATCTTACACGCCAACTTTGGTCTCAAATTATGCACCTTTTCTTGTATATCATCTTCAGGAGACGCCATGTTTCCCTTCAAGAGGCTCTACATGTAACAGCAAACATGAAGGCCACAATCATTCCTGAAACAACCAAAAAAATGTCTCAATATTTCGCACTCACAAAAAGAAAAAAAAAAGAATTGTTTTACCAAACTTCCAAATATATCTGATGATTGTTCTAGCTTACCATATTTGTTGACAACACTAAGGGGTCTGCATAGTATATGTTGTTGGTTGACTTTTCTGCTCATCACGGGGGAAATTTGCATCGTGCCATGCAAATTCTACCACACACAAATGATGCAATGATCACCTATACGGCTTTGTTTCTCTTTCTCTCCATGTTGTCAAACCGTAAGCACCAAAAAAAATCAAGCATATGCAAACCATAACTGAAAATGATGAAACCAAATTGATTCCATCTTTAAAACCCATTTACTACGGTCCCAAGTGACAAGATGAAAGTGTTTATCAATAGAAAACCAATAACTGAAAATGATGAAACCAAATCTGGTTTCATCATTAACCTTAAACACGCTAACATAAAACATTAACTAAACATGTCAACAGAAAACATTAACTAAAAACCAATAATTAAAAATGATGCAGCGAGCACCTATACGGCTCTGTATCTCTCTTTTTTTCCTGTTGTTGAACCATATGTAAACCACAAGAGACCATTGAAGAAAATTACCAACAGAGTTAAGCGAATCATAGATGATGAAACCAATTTTGGTTTCATTAAAGAGACCATTGAACTAAATCACCAACAGAGATACAAAGAATCATAGATGAAATTGATCAAACCAATTTTGGATTCATCAAAGAAACCATTGAACAAAATCACCAACAAAGTTAAGCGATGTTTATGTGTTCTGTTGACGATTTTTATCCAATATAGATGAAAATGATGAAACCAATCTTGGTTTCATCAAAGAGACCATTGAAGAAACTCATCAATAGAGTTAAGCTAATCATAGATGAAATTGATGAAAGGTTCCATCAAAGAAACCATTGAAGAAAATTGATTATGAAAGTAAAAGAATTGAAGAGGATGAAACTATCAGAAAATCAATTACGAAACTAAAAATATTGAATGGGATGAAGCTAACTTATGAAACTAACAAAAACCTACTTATGAAATCACTGATGAAACCTATTTTATGCAAAATCAGTGACGAAACCAAAATTTGTGAAACCAAAAATCAATTCATGCATACATCAGACAGTAAAATCGATGGTGTATTGAAATTAGGTTTCCATTTACCTTTTGAGGATTTTGTATCTTACCATTTTCTTAAGATTTTTCCTTTCTTTTTCTCTTGCTTCTTCACCATTTTTTGATTTATGTCAAAATCAAAATGAAACTTAAACCTAATTTGCTTTCATTTAAGGTTAGATTCCTTGGTATCGAGTTCATAAAACTATTTTGTGGAGTAAGAAGAAAAAGGAATCAAAATTGATTTCAGATCTAGGTTTCTTCTTGTTTCGGAGGGAGAAAAGAAAAAGTTTAATCGTTATAAGATAACGAGGTGGGATTTATTTACGTGGGCTCAAATATATTAATGGGTAATTTAGACAGTTAAGGTCAAATGAGGGTTTTTGTATTATTTTTGTTTTGATGGATAGTGACACCTTTAGAGTTACAAACCACGGCCTGTTATTCTTTATCCAATCTTTTTCTCTCTCTTATTTATTTTCTCTTTCCAATTTAAAATTAATCACGAGAAATGTCTTAACTTTCAAAATATAAGTCAGATTTCAACAAAATTTATATTTTTGGAAACGGATCGAAAATCTCTACAAAACAAGATCCATTGTTGATAGGAAATTCAAAAGAAAAAAATTTATTTTACCCAGGCCGAGTATACATTTGATAAGTGCATAATTCATATGATTTTAGTGCCCATTCCATACTTGTTTTAGCTATTATTCTTGCATGTATTCGTATTATTACTTAGGTTTTCTCTTATTTGTCTTAATTAGGTGAATCATCCAAAAAGGAGCTACAAAGTGCTGAAAATAGCTAGGAAGATAAGTATTTCAAGTATCCAAGTGCCTAAGTCCAAGAGAAGTGGAAGAAGTGCAACGAAAAGGAGTAAAACGCTCAAAATCAAGAGACGGGCCAAAGACGGATCTTAACTCATTCAAATTAAGGATTTCTCATCACCATCTTGAAGAGAATTGAAAGATAAAAATAATTCAAAAAGAACGAGGTCATTCCGAGTTCGGATGAAGAAGTTGTGACCAAAACAGTTTTTATCAAATACCAAAGACAGTGAAGTCCGCGAACTGGGTTCGCATACCGGGTTCGCAGACTTAATTCCGAAAATATCTGCTGGAATTTGAAGTTTGCAGACTGGGTTCGCGAACTTAGAAAGTGGAAAACGTGTATTCACACCTTGGAAGACCTAAGGTCACATTTGGTTTCGTTATGTCATGTTTTCGGGTCGGGTTCTTGAACCGAACTAAATACTTGGAGACCAAGCAATGTAAACCTATAAAAAGGTATTAGGTCATAGAATCGAATATCATATCACAAATTCTACATCATAAACCTAGGGTTTACCCCTTTAGGGGAAAACCACCATTATTCATCTTCTTTGTAATATGAGTAGCTAAATCTTTTGTTGATTAAGGATGAATTCAATGTTCTAAGCGTGAAGCTTTATTAATAATACAAATCTATTGAGAGTTTTTATCATCATCGTTTGTCTTTACCATATTTAGGGTTTATGAGTGATTCTTAGATTGATTTGGGATGCATACTAGATTGATCTATTGATTTTTCTATCGCTAGTAGAAGTTATGAGATAAGTAATCGTCGATTAACTCTCTACACAAGTAGAAATTGCGAGACCTTACAGAGGGATTCTGTGGAGCAATCGTGTGTGAAGACAACACCACCTTAAGAGTTTAACTACGGGGATCACCTAAATTCACAAAGCTTAAGGCGTTCGATTGGATTACACCTTGAGTGATCTACTACTTGGTGGTTCGTTGGATAGAATCTGGTAGTCGAGAACTTCCGTATCCAATGATTAAAGGAGTTTTGGGCATAACATTGATCTAGCTGTTTTTCTACGGTTAGTGATGAATGGTTCTTACGAACAATAAATAAGTATTCTAATCCTGTTAACGCTTGGTAACAGCGAAGGATTCCTTGATCATCTCTTTTCTTCTTATTGTATTTTTATCTATCTCACAACCAAACCCCCATTTGTTATTTACTTTATCTTGCTGATCAAATAACCTATCAATTACACAGCTCTCTGTGGGAACGATCTCTTACTACCGCTATATTACCAGTTAATTAGTGGAAAATATATTTATTAATTTGTTGAGCCTACGACATCCCATACAACATTATGCACCCAGGTGCAACCTGGCCAAAATTTATCAAACCCTTTAAGCTCCTAAGTCATATAAGGCTCCATGTCGCGCAGTGAGAATACCACCCTTGGGTGAGCGTCCCCGCCCCCTTGAAAATTTTCCATTCCACTTTTCCTTGAATTATATGAATGTAACACCAAATAACTCTTTCGGTTGAAAAAAACGGAGAAAAAAACACGGAGAAAAAAACATAAGAGATATAGACTTTCTCTTTCACGTCAAGAAGAAAAAACGCAAGCAAACTAAAACCCTAAAACCACATAATAATGTTTGATCAAGCAAAACACACTTATTAGTACGAAGGATAATCATTAAACAGAAATTGGGGTTTGCTTATTTGTCTGTTTCGATTTTGCAGATTAGGGTTTATTGAGGTTTCGCTTTTCACTTCAATCATGGTTTAAAAAGGCGTTTATGGGGCGCGTTTTTGGGTGCCTTTGTGCGCTTCAGGTCCTAGGCGCTTCTAGAGCGCCGCTTTACGAATTGGCTTAAATTAGAAAATAAAAAACTTGCCTTTGACCCCCAGTAGGGCCTGTTTCACGTTTTCTAACTAAATACTAATAAACCTAATTTATGGGGCATGAAAATATGATGACGATGACTGTCTACGTGATGATATAAATGATGTAGACATTCGTGGCTAGTATATTTAAAAGCTTTTAGGTAGAATCGGCAGTATGAGTATGCTATATGCTTAGTTAATTCAGTTGTTCCTTTTATTTTGTCTGAACTTCGTATTTATCTTTTATTAAGTTGACAACTTCTTATTTATACATATTATTATATATTTAAAAAGCTCGTTTCCCTTTTACGCTTTCGCTTTTTAAAATCTTGACTTCAATCAAAATCACTGGTATCGTATCGCTTGATTCATTCTCTTCTTAGTTCTTACGGTTTGGTTTCGAAAATCACTGTTTCAGTCGAAACCCTTATATTTATATCTGATTTCGATTCTTGATGGGTTAGCCTAATTCCATTGATCTTCAAGTTTCTACTCTTCTTAGGGTTTCATGAGATTTGTATTTCATGTTTGTATTTTGTTATGGAGTAGATTATGAGTATTTTGATCTGTGGATAATCTCTATAATCTTATTCGACCAAAACACATTCTTCATTTTTTTTTTTTTTTTTAATGATTGTCTAGGGTTTTGTTTGTGTTATTAAAGCTGTTTCTGTTTGTGTCTGTGAATGAAATAATTAGATGGAGAATTTAGGAAAAAGAAGTACAGAATGACTGATCAGTTACAATCGTCGTTTGATTTGGTAAATATTTGAGGAAGAGATAAATAACCAAATCCAATTATATATTGGTAAACCCAACTCTTTTCCTGTCTCTTTATTTCTCTTAATCTATGATCGCTAACCCTTCTGTTTTATATTGCAGTTACGATTTTTCTTTCATCCTGCTTTTGTGGGTTAGTTTTTTGCTCCAGTTAAGGTTATAATTTATTTATGTTCAATTTTAGATCTCTCTGAATTGGTTTCCGATCTCTTACTCTTTGCAGTGGTACATTGAAACGTTGCTAATGGCTTAGGGTTGGCTGCAACTACATTGGATCAAATATATTTGTCTAAAAATGTTTCTTTTTATTGATTTGTCAGATTCGAGATTGGTTAGCAAATTGTTGAATTTAGCTATTAACAGTGTCGAGCTGCGGTAGTGTTGGACTTGGCAGTAAAGTGAGGTTTTCGACCCCCGACTTCAGCTAATAACAATATGTACAAGAGCTTTAGCTGGGATCACTACAGTGTCATGCTTTAGATTTAGCTGGGTTTGGCTTTGGTTTGTAATTATGTGAAGAAATTTTGAGGAGGAAATCGGTGGTGTGCAGTAGTGGGGTTTAGCTTATGGAGGGACGATGTAAGTTTGGTTATTTTATGTTCAAGTTTTCTTCATTTTCTATTTTATCCATCTTTTTTTCAGTACATTAAGCTTTTTGTTAGCTCTTTGTTTTTTTTATTTTTATTTGCTGCAGTGATGGATTATATATGCGTGTATTTCACTCTCCGATTGGCATGTTTGCTTTATCGTCTTTGAGCGGTTTTTTTTTTTTTTGATATGGGTTACAATAATTCTATCTTATTACTTCATCCTTTAGGTGTTTTTTTTAAGGCTGACGATGTTCAGTTGGAGCAACATTGCAAGGCTAAGGCCAATGACAGTACTTAGGCAAGGCCAGTGACACCAGTTCATCCACTGACATTTCCCTAAATATTTCCAAGCATGGGGAAGCTTGAATTTTTCCATTTGAGGTATGTGCCGAAGCATGTATCCATTATTAATGTTTTTTCTTCCACCATTTTTCATACTCTCATTACAATTAACTAATGCTTATAGTAAATGGATACGGTTACATCTAGCTACAGCTTCATCTTTGAACCAACTACCATGGTCATTTTGATATTCACTATTTGGTAATAACTTTACAAGTTTAGGCAAATTCGGGTATCAACATGTATAATAATGAGAAGAAACATCGTCTTCAATGGAAAAGATTGCTACTAATATTTGCATGCTTTTGTTTTTATACACAACAATAGTTCTCTTGCTTTCTGACTAAATGAACACTTTATTGTTTTTCAAAACTCATTAAATTTGGGTCCACTAATAAATTTTTGTTTTCATACATCTTCAGCTTCTTTGCCGAATCAGTCGTTTAGGAAGATAGTAATAAATAGCCGTAGGATCTTTCTTATGCTCCATGGTTCTTTTAGTATGTATGCTTTTGTTTAATGCCTTAAACTGATATGGATGCCTTATGTTAGCCATGTTATAATCTCTTCTGTATATTTTAAACCTCAATACCTATAGTGTTTAACTGGAGCTATCAACATGCATGATAGGTGACCTACGTGCGTCCACTCTTTAACCAGGCATTATAACAAGTTCTTAAAACACTGCATATTGCTTTAATCCTTATCAGGGATACCTGTGCTAAAGTTTTGGAGACTAGCCTACGAAAGCTTGGTGTTGAAAAGCTCAGTAAAGATGATGTGCAGAAGATGCAATGGGAAGTTTTGGAGGCCAAGATTGGGAGCTGGATTCATTTCACGAGGATCGACGTAAGGATGATGCCATACATCATTTACTTTGAAGAGTCATATCTGAGATCATTTGGTAGCATATTTTTCCTTTTTTTGTCCGATAATTATTGTGCCTGGAACAGGTAAGATGAGTATTTCCATTACAGAAAAGGATACTGCTTACATCTTAAATACAGTATACCGTGGCTTAATGAAAGTGGTTTTTTTGTGATCTCGGGCAGTGGTATAGCTGTGGTAAAAGTAGACCTTTTATTTACCTTTGTGCAGCGTTTTAATTGGTTAGAGAACTGGGATGAGACTGAATATTCTTTTTATTTTTTTGTAGGTTTTGAAGGGAAAAACTAATAATGGTAGATGGGTTGTATATAATGAAGAAAATGGCATCCAAGCTCTTTACAGGTTAGCTTCTTAATTATTTTGAGATATCAAGTTATTCAAATTAACTTAGATTCATTTTATATATCCGATGCTTTTCACGGCTTCCGAAATGGGTTTTCACTTTTCATCCTTGACCACTTGGACATTTTTGGTGTTGGTAATTGCACAAATCAAGATATTTTAGAAAACTTCTACATTTGTTTCTAGAACTTCTCCGTAATGTGAAGAATTATCCCCTTGGAGTTTCTTATGCTACGTTTCATCCTAAGATGCGATAATTGAAACTATAGATTCTATTTTTTCCTCTGTTTGGTATATGAAATTTTCCAGTTGAATGATTTCCTTTCAGTATCACAGATTCGGGTAGTATTAATGCAGGTTTATAGTTAGTCGTAGCTAAATGTAAACGTGTAAACTCGAATCCTGTTTGTTTGTTCGAGTTTACACATTTTCTTTGCTGAGAAAATGTGCTACTTTCCTAGATATAAACTTAATGCCGGTTCTGTGAATATTTTAGGTCAGACATATTGTGTTGCTGCACTCGGCTATATCGTGTTGCCAGTCATCGCCGCAGGATTTCAGGGCAGGTTACTTAGCCTTTGCTTCAGCAAGATGTATGTTTATTGACAATATAACAAATAGACAGGACGTCAAGGCTACATCTCCGAAGATACATCTCCAATAAGCTACAATGATTACGCTGACAATCAAAGGATATTAACATCTTCAATTCTATAGACTTGATAAAGTACCCATTTATTTAGTTTTAATCAAGCTAAAATGTAATGAATATACAAAAAGACTGGGCTCTGCTTGAGATTGCAAGATATGTCAAAAAAGACTGGGTTCTGCTTAAATGTAATAACGTGTTACTGAATATTACGCATTACATTTTCTCTGCTTCTGTGTTTGGTTTGTAATACCGACTTGGAACGAGCAAATTTTCTTCACAGCTAAAGCTTGAAAGAGAAGGTGGTAGGCCTATCGAGATAAATGTACAAAGGTTGGATAAAACGGGCTTCCTTGCGTGTATTTTATGCTTATCCGAATATGACATCAGGAAGTGGATCTCTATCATCTGTGGGTATTTTATGTGTAACATTTTAAAAAATGCAACAGAAGATAAATTTTTCTCAAGATTTAGACTTTACAGTTCAACAATCAATCTGTATTAAGTTAAGTTTAAAGGTGTGATTGTCACCTGATTCTTTGTATTTGTTTCAATGTCTTAAATCAGGTCCATGTTGAAGTTATCAACAATTCATAAAAGAAATGGCAACCAAAAAGTTGTGGGATCATGTATGCTCTCATATCAAATCAAAATTGGGGTGAAGCGAAGCCGAGCCACACCAAATAAAACTGCACCGCGACGGGGAGAGGCAAAATTGTGCAACACCAAATAAAAAATGCATCGTGACGGTGCTGGGCAAAACCGCACGACGCCAAATTAAAGATGCATCGGGACGGGGCGGGGCGTAGCCGAGCCACGCACCAAATCAAAAATTCTTAGCGATGGGGCGTAGCGAAGCCACATCACACCATCAATAATATCGTGTCATGTTTATTTACTTATTCAACAAAGTTCTTGGGTTAATTATGCAACAACGTTTTTCTCATTTTTATGAAAATTTAAATAGTGTTTTGGTATTCAAGTTGCCACAAATTATTTAGCCCACGAATTTCTATAATATATCAACTAAACGATTCATAGGTGATTATAAAGGTGGCGGAGGATGGTTTGCGGAGTCGCCCGCTGCATAGCACGGGCATAAAATTTAGTTTTCTATAAATATTATTATGCACCCAGGTGCAACTTAGCCAAAATTTATCTTTTATAGGATATACATTATGCACCCATGCCAAAACAAAAAAAAAACTGTAAGAATGTGCATTATGAACACAGGTGCACCTGGCCAAAATCTATTTCATACAAGAATCAAAAGAAAATACAGTACGCACTCGGATGCAACCAAGCCAAAACCTATTTCCCTTCAGAATATACATTATGCACTTAGGTGCATCTTGTGTATTCTGTGGATAAGTCTAGGTTTATCCTAGTAGTCACCTACAATATATAATACACAAGCAAAATCACTATTTCATGATCTTAAGCAACAAATTCACTACCATTACCATTACATTCACTATTAATGCATCATCCAAACACAAGTAGTAAAGAAGAAAAATAAGAGGAACAAAAAGAAAAAAAATACATTATGCACTCGGATGTATCTAGGCCAAAACCTATTTCTCTGTTAGAATAAACATTATGCACTCAAATGCATCTCGTGTATTTTATGGATAAATCTAGATTTAACATAGTAATCACCTGTAATTTATTATACCCAACTAAAATCACCAATCCAAGATCTCAGGCGATAAACACATTACCCTTATCATCAAATTCACTATACATGTACCTAATGGAATTAATGATGTGAGTGTTGGACTAGTGTCATGCACCGAGCACCAAAACATAACTAGTTCACAACACTATGTAGAATCACTCAACACACAAATGATTAGTTGGATTTCTGACCTTTATAAATCCAATTTCTTCTCCACTAGTGATGCATAACTATTCATTTAATGAGCTTCTGATTTTATCTTTTGTACTATAAATTCATTTGTCTTCTTGAAGTATAAAATAGCTCTTTACCCCATTCTTCCTAATCACCCACAGACCCCGAATATGATTAATCAAGATAAATGACCAAACGTTGTTCTACTATTGAAATTGTGAACAGTTTAATTATTTCCGGACTTTCTACAAACACGTTGTGTGGTCTCTCTTGTTCTCTTTTTGTAGCTCGATTTCTTGATGCAAATTCAAGTTTTCTGCGAATCCAAGATCATCATACGACCAAAGCTCTACACACTTCAATATCCGAGTCATTCAGTACAAAAATATCAACAGTGAAGACGTCACTCTTTCTCTATTTTAACAGCGAGAAACATCACTAAAAAATATTCCCTCCGTCCCACCATTAAATGACCTATTTATTTTTAGATTTTGTCCCACCATTAAGTGACCTATATCACTAAACAAGAGATATTTCAAAAATTATCTTTTTAATTGATTATAAGAAATATAAGAAATATGCATAATTTGATAGGCATGTTTATATTCGTTACATAGATGTTTTAAAATGCTTTTCAATGGTATGAAGTTTGCAAACATCCATGGTGTAATTTGAGAGATAAATCATTTCAAAATTTCACTAGTTATTATTTATAAGGGTATAATTGTAAAAAATGCTTAAATATACTCTTTTTCCTTGCTTGCCTTAAAAATTGTGCAAATTTAAACTAGGTCACTTAATAGTGGTACAGAGGGAGTAGAAATTAAGTGAAATATTTTGATGAAAAATCATGGATTTTGTTAAATCTTTATCAAATTAAAACTAATTGATAATGGTGGTGACTGAAACCATTTCTCAGTGAAGTTGAATTTGTGAAGATGGGAGAAAAAAAAACTTTCATGCAGTCTGTGAAGTTGTGTTAGTGACGGAGATGGATGAATACTGAAGGGGAAGAAGAATATGATTGATGGAGAGATGATAGAGAAGGGTATTGCGGTACATGAGATATAAAATCAGTAATAGAACATGGGTGAAATATCCAAATTTGGATAGTAGAAAAGTATTTTTGGATTTTGGTCCATTAGAACAACAAAAAATAGTCATAAAACACCAAGGATTTGTGGTACAAAAAATCCAGCCATATTATTTTTAATAAATAAAAGCCATTTGATTAAAACATCAAGGATTTGTGGTACAAAAAATCCAGCCATATTATTTTTACTTCTTCTTCTTCTTTCTTCCGTTTCCTTTTCCCCTTCACCATCACCACCAGCAGCAACAATCGATCTCCACGAACACCAGCAGCAACACCTCTGTCACCATCAGCAGCAACACCTATGTCTCCTCCACGAACACCTCCATCTCCTCTATTTTCTTCTACTTTTATGTTCAGATCTATCACCAACAGTAGCTCCACCACCACCAAATCAGCCGTTATGTCCAGATTTGTCACCAACAACACCTCTATCTCATCCACGAACACCTCCTTCTCTTTTCTTTTACTTTTTTGTTCTGAATTATCGCCAACAGTAGCTTCACCACCACCAAACCAGTTGTTATGTCCAGATCCGCCACCAACAACACCTTCGTCTCCTCCATTAACACCATCATCACTATTTCAGCGTCCTTCTTCTATCATCTAAAGCCACCAATACCTTCAAATCCGCCACCAATAACACCTCCTCCTCCCCCTTTTATCCTCTACAATCAATACAGTACTTAAAGATCCGCCCTCATTCAATCCTCTACAACCACCAACACCACCTCCTTCTGATGTATCATCACCAGCAAATGATAATACATCTTCATCGTCGATATCAATATTGTGTTGGGGAAATGACAAATTTATGTTGAAACCAAAATTGGTTTCATCAAATTCTGATAGTTTTGGTTGGTGAAAACAGTAAGTTTATAATGAAACCAAATTTGGTTTCATCAGAAACTTGCCAATTTTCTATCATGAAACCAAATATTTTAATGATGGAAATTAAATTTATAATGAAACCAAATTTTGGTTTCACCTGATTTTTGCCTAGTTTATTCGGCCTGACTTGGAAGACGGCGTGTTTGGTTTCATCATTGAAGTTATGTTGGTGAAATTCATCGTATTTTTTTTCATTTTATTGAATATTGATCTCTATGAAACCAAATTTTTATGGTGAGACACAGGTGGATTGTTTTTTGTTGAAACTAGTTTTAGTTGAGGAGGTAATAGTAGTGGTGGTTGTGATGCTGGTGGTTGTGGCAGCGATTGGGGTGGTGCAATTGACGGTGGTGGTAGGTTTCATCTTATCGTCTTTCATCTTTTCTTCTTTCTTCCTTCTCCTTTCTTTTATGATGAAACCAAATTTTGGTTTCACCTGATTTTTTCCTAGTTTATTCGGCCTGACTTGGAAGTCGGCGTGTTTGGTTTCATCATTTTTTTTAGTTGAGGAGGTAAGATGAAACTAGTTTTATTTGAGGAGGTAACGGTAGTGGTGGTTGAGGTGATGGTGGTTGTGGTGATGGTGGTTGTGGCAGCGATGGTGGTGGTGCAGTTGAGGGTGGTGGTAGGTTTCATCTTATTGTGTTTCATTTTTTTTTCTTCCTTCTCCTTTCTTTTATGATGAAACCAAATTTTGGTGAAACCAATTTTGGTTTCATCAATTTTTCTGTTTGGTTTCATTATTTTTTTCTCATTTTGTTGAATATTGATCAATGAAACTCATTTTTTGTGGTGGTGCCGGCTGGTTGGTGGTGGTGGTGGCCGGCGATAATGGTGGTGTTGCTCGGTGGCAGTGGTGGTCGTCGACGGCGGTGGTCTGTGGTGGTCGTCGACGGCGGTGGTCTGTGGTGGTCGTCAGCGCAGTGGTGGTGGTGGTTGGCGGCGGTGGCGATGATGGTTGACGGCGGTGGCAGGCGATGGTGGTGGTGGTGGTGACGCAGTGGTGATGGTGGCGGCGCGGTAGTGGTGGTGGGTTGTTGTTGTTGGTAAAAATTAAAGGTGAGATTGATTTTTGTTTTTGTTGGGGTGATTTAAACTAGAAGGGTAATATAGACAGTTTATGCTAAATGGGGTTTTTGTGAACAATTTGTTTTGTTGGGGTTTTTGTGTATGGATAGTGACACCTTTGGGGTTATAACTCGCGGCCCGTTTGAACAATGGCTACATTTTACTCATCTTATACACCCAGGAATTCAAATCCAAGGGCTAATAGACCAAAAAACTGACTATTTATACAAACAAAAAAGTTTTTTCTGCTGTCATATAATCATACCTGCTTAGTAATTTACAATTCCAGTTTTACAATTAAGTTTTGCCATAAAAACATGAGGCTTATAGCTTGGAATTGTCAGGGTTTTGTTAACAAAAAAACTAGAGACCACCTTAAAGATCTTATTTCTAGGTATGATTCTGATATAGTCTTCATATCTGAAGCAAAAATAGGTGAAGATAAAATGCTAAGATTGATTAGGAAATATAAATACCCAAACTATAAATTGATCTCATCTAGAGGCTTAACTGGTGGTCTAATATTGTTATGGAAGGATGAATTGCATTTTAATATCATCAATTGGGATTCTTGGATTATAAATTGTTCTGTGCAGGATGACCCATCTAAACCAGTCCGGTTCTTGACTTGTATGTATGGTTCATCGTATCAAAATATCAAAGAAAAGCAATGGACATACATTAAAGATCTCAGTGCAACAATCCAACAACCATGGGTCATTATTGGTGATTTGAATCTGGTTTTTCCTAATGAAGCGAGAATCTATTCAAACAGTATGGGTAGACTTTCTTCTAATGGTTCTTCTTCAAATACGTCTACATCAAGGGATTCTCCTTACATCAGTTTAATTCAAGAAGCGCGCAGGGTTAGATGATATGAGTTATACTGGGAAATCTTTTACTTGGTCTTCTAATGTTCATGGTACTGGAGTTCGACGTTCAAGACTTGACAGAGCCCTTACAAATGCAGAGTGGATAATTCATTTTCCGGATGCTAAATTTATACATCTTCCTCAGCTGGGTTCAGACCACTATCCCATTATGCTTGATTCTTCTTATACTGATGGTGATAGAAAACGTAAATGGAAATATTTTCAATGTTACGAAAGGGATGAATCATTAAAATATGAAGTTAAACCAACTTGGAATCATCAGATAAATGGTTCTCATGCATTCAGATTGTCCAAGAGATTGGTCATCACTAGAAAGTACGTCTCAAAATGGAATATGGAGAAATTTGGAAATATCCAAAGTAATATTTTCCTCTTGCATCAGCAAATTGAAGCTATTCAACAAGGCAGTCAAGACAATGATGCAACATCTCAAGTGCAGCAGTTGGAGAACCAAATTGAGCATTGGCATCAAATACAAACGAATTTTGGGGGCAAAAAGCTAGAGATGAATACTATCTGGAGATGGATAAAAATACGAAGCATCATCATGCAAATGCCAATAAAAGAAGGTCAAGAAACAATATTACAGCCTAAAAGATGAAAATGGAGATTGGTGCACAACTAGAATGGAATTGGAGAATTTGCTTACAGGTTACTATGGCAACTTGCATACCACCACAAATCCAGAGAGAAATAATCAAATCTTATAGTGCATCCCTCAATCAATCTCAGCTGAAGATAATGTGGAGATCATGAGAATACCAGATGAGGTGGAGATTTTCAAATCTTTAAAAGGAATGAAATCGTGGAAAGTACCTGGGCCTGATGGTTTTCCACCAGGCTTTTTCAAAACTCATTGGAGTATCGTCGGCAAGGATGTTGTTGATATGGTGCAACAATTTTTCCGTACAGGTTTCTTACTCAGGAGTCTAAACTCTACTAATATGTCTTTAATCCCAAAGAAAAAAAATAAACAATTTCCATCAGATTTGAGACCATTTGCGTTATGAAATAGATCCTACAAGATAATCTCTAAGATCATGTCTACAAGAATGAAGAAGTTAATGTGCAATATTATCTCTCCACTCCAGGCAGCATACGTCCCGGGAAGACAAATTTCAGATAATATCCAACTGGCACAAGAGATAATTCATACCATGAAGAGTAAGAAAGAAGATATTAAGTTCTTGGCATTAAAATTGGATATGGCTAAAGCCTTTGATAGGATTTAATGGTCGAATCTAAATGATGTGATGATTCAAATGGGTTTTTCTCATGAGTGGTGTAATCTCATCATGCAATGCATCACTACTACAAGGATTTCAATACTTCTTAATGGTGCTCCTTCTGCTGCATATCAACTAACACGAGGCGTACGACAAGGTGACCCATTGTCACCTTATTTGTTCATAATTGCCATTGAAGCGTTTTCAAGGCAATTATATCATGCAGAATCTCAAAGTCCCATAGAAGGTATCAAAATTGCACCAAATGCTCCTCCTATTTCGCTTTTTTTTTTTTGCGGATGATTGCTTATTATTCTTGAAGGCTGACTTGCACAATGTGAATAATGTGCTTAAGGTCATTGAAGATTTTGGTAACGCCTCAGGGCAGATGGTAAACTTTACCAAATCTAGTGTGCATTACAGTGCACAAGTACCTCAAAGGTTTTGTAGAATTTTAACAAAAAGATTAAAAGTTCCAATGATGCTCTCAACTGAAAGATATCTAGGAATACCTCTTATTATTGTAAAAAAAGAAAAAAGAGTGCTTTTCTCATCTGTATGATAGAGTTAAGAACAGACTTTCTTCATGGGATGGTAAAACTATGTCCCAGTATGGTAAATCTTTGATGGTAAGAACTGTAACAAATACAATTTCTGCTTATTTAATGAGTTGCTTTCAGATTCCAGCTGATATTATTAACAAGATAGAAGCTGCACAGAGAGATTTTTTGTGGGGTTTTGAAGATAAGAGAGGCACATATGTTACTTCCTGGAAAATTTTGAGATTTCACAAAGATTGTGGCGGTCAAGGCTTTAGAGACCTAAAGATCTTAAACCAAACCTTATTGGTTAGAGCAGCATGGAGAATTTGCACAAACACATATGCACATTAGGGGAAAGCCATTCAGGAGAAATACCTCTCATGTACTAGCCTTCTTCATGCAACTGTTAAAACAAACTGTTCATGGGCATGGAATGGTATTCAGAAGCAGATTGGTTTTATCAAACAGAATAGCCAATGGAGACTAGGGAAAGGTGACAAGATAAAAATCTGGCTTGATGTTTGGGTTTTAGGTTTGGATGATCCACCAATTCCAAGAGAAGGAGTTGCATATAATGAGTCTTATGTTTGGGTTCAAGATCTGATGCTTCAAGATAGAAAAAACTGGAATTGCGATCTGATAAAATATCTCTTTGATGAGCAAACTGCTGAGCTAATAATGGGTATGGGAATTCCTACTTCTGCTGAAGATAAGTTGGTTTGGAAACTCACTAAAAACGAAGTTTTTACGCTGAAATCAGCTTTATAAAAAGCTATATGAAACCAGCTTAGGAGCTATACAGATGTCTCCAATAATACAACATACTGGTATTTGCTGAAAGGCTTTTTAGAAGATACAAACTTGGACGAGAATAAAACACGTTTTTTGGAAGTGTTTTATTGATATCTTGCCAACAAAAGAAATATTATCAAGGGCGTGTCATTACATCAATCGAAAATGTCCCCCCTGCAATCAATATGATGAATGTGCAATGCATGTCTTATTCTCTTGCCCTTTCTCAAGGACAGTATGGATGCTTATTCCTGGAGGCTCCTCAGTTCTTTCTGGTGTGCATAATACTGTCGCAGAAGTATTTGAAAGATGGATGAAGAAGGATCAGCAGCAGAACTTACCTAGTGACTGGTTGAATACAACAATGGTGGTTTCTTGAACTATATGGAATACAAGACATGATGTGCACTTCCAAAATCCGAAGATTGAGCCGCAAGCAGTTGCCAAGAAGGCTTTGAGCTTTTCTAAGTATTTTGAAAATCTTTACAGTCGACAACAACATCATAATTTGATAGATCAGCCTTCTTTCCGTATAGAACACTTATGGAAACCACCGGCTTTTTCCTTTATTAAAATTAATTGTGATGCCTCTCAATGTAGTACGCCTCGGCTGAGTCAACCGAGTTACTCGCGAGTAACCCGGGTATCGGTCTTTGGACGATACGATCCTCAAAAACTCGGCCGAGCAGGGTATTCTATATTTACTCGCCGAGTTAGTCGTGACTCGGACCGACTCAGTCTTACCGAGTCACGAGTAACTCGGCAGACTAAGATCAAAATAGTTCCCAAACCACTTTATAAGACCCTAAAAACTTAAACCAACAACGGAGGCACAAGGAATAACCAGCTCTATAAGTTTTTACCTCTTTTTGAACTATTTTTTCACCATTTTTATTCTTCTTCTTACTCTTCCACATCACAAACAGTTCACATATCTAGAAACTATATGCACAGGTATGACTCACCGATTTACCCGGCCGGGATCGACCGAGTTTGGGAAATACTCGGGGATCGGTCCCCAGCCGAGCCAGGGACGAGCCCCGAGGCGTACAACATTGATGACTCTTATGATCTAAACAGTGGACTAACATGAATTGCTCTTATTCTTCGTGATGATGCAGGAAATTGGAGAGGCCGTCTCTCAAAATGTTATGCAGGAATAATAAGTTCTGAACAAGCATAATGTCTAGCTTTCTTGGATGTTATTAGCTGGTGTGGAGAACTACAGCTCTCTCAAGTAATTGTAGAGACTGATCTAAGAGGAATTGAAAACTACATCAACAATGCTGCTCCAGTTATATCTTGGGAGAGTGAAACTATTCTGCTTGATGCGATGGATAAACTGAAATCTTTTTTATAGATGAACTTGTTCTTTTGTTCACAGGAAATGTAATAAAACAGCTGATAAACTTACTAAATATAGCAGGCAACATAGAATCTCCAGGGTTTGGTTAGATAGTCCCCCTGAGTTTATTGAGTCTTATTCATCGTCAGACATTTCTTCCATTACAAGTTAATAAAATTCCATCCTTTGCATAAAAAAAAAGAGTTTGCAGTTTGCCATTATGCAGGAACTATGACAAATGTATTTATACTTTTATTATCATTGATGCATTTTTTTTTGATAGGTTAAAGTCGGAGCCAGGTCCCTATCCAAATCCAACCAGCTGGACTAGTCCCACTGCTAGACCCAATCCCGTCAAATCTCTCTATACAACTAATTAAATACAAACCTCTACGATGGGGATCGAACCCCTGACTTCCTGCTTACTGGAGTTGATGGGATACCACGGAGCTATGCTCTTGGACCCAAAAAAAAAAAAAAAAAAACCCAATTGATGCATAATTAGTGGTATTTTTTATGGTCAACAAACAAAAATAGTAGTGTTTTTCAGGCGAACCAAAATATCAGAAGTTTAGATAGTTTGGGAAGAAAAGATAAGTCAAAAACCAGAGGAAGGTGTGGATTCTGTGGAACTACTGTCACGTTCGATTTCACGGCCCTACACAGACTCCGACTTCTAATCCACAGACCCAAAATTAAAACAACCACCAAAAAAATCTGAAATTATCCAAAAGAAATTTAATCGCCCGCCCAATTGCATTCATTTCCATCCATCTCTTCGTTTTCTTAGCTCTCTTCGAAAACCTTTCTTTCCTAGATCCCAATTACTTAAAAGAACCATGATAATCAACTTATCTGCTACGCCTCCAACTTCCTCATCAACTTCTGTGATCTCTTCATCTTCTCTAATCAAACTACTAAATTCAAGATCACCCAAAACCCACTTATCCAAATCTTCTCTTTCTTTCTCTACCTCATTTCTCCGTACCAGTAACAACAATCAGTTTTTCCACCAAAAGAGAAAAAACCCACATCGAAAAAGTGATTCTTTTCAATCCTATGCAATTCCTGGATTGGAGTTTGGCGCTTTAGAGAGTGCCAAATCGGTTTTAGAAGCATCGGGAGTACTTGCAGCTATTATAATTGTTCATGAAAGTGGTCATTTTCTTGCCGCTACACTTCAAGGAATTCATGTAAGTAAATTTGCAGTTGGTTTTGGTCCAGTTTTAGCTAAATTCAATGCAGCTAATGTAGAATACTCAATTAGAGCTTTTCCTCTTGGTGGGTTTGTTGGGTTTCCTGATAATGATCCAAACAGTGATATTCCTGTTGATGATAAGAATTTACTTAAGAATAGACCCATTTTTGATAGGGTAGTTGTAATTTCAGCGGGCGTCATTGCAAATATAATCTTTGCATATACAATTATCTTTGTGCAAGTTTTATCTGTTGGATTACCAGTTCAAGAGGCGTTTCCTGGAGTACTTGTACCCGATGTGCGACCATTGTCTGCAGCTGCCCGGGATGGGTTGCTTGCTGGTGATGTGATTCATACGGTTAATGGGTTTGAATTGCCGAAAACTGGGTCTACTTCTGTTTCGCGTCTTGTTGAGGTAATTAAGAACAATCCAGGAAAGAATGTGTCTCTTCGGGTTGCTAGAGGAGACCAGGAAGTTGAAATTGGTATTACTCCAGATGAGAGTGTTGATGGAACAGGAAGAATTGGTGTTCAGTTATCCCCAAACGTTAAGATTTCAAAGGTTAAACCAAAAAATATTGCAGAGGCTTTTAATTTTTCTAGTCACGAATTTATGGGTCTCTCGGCGAATGTTGTGGATGGCTTGAAACAGACTTTTTTTAATTTTTCTCAGACGGCAAGTAAGGTTTCAGGTCCCATTGCTATTATTGCAGTTGGAGCTGAGGTTGCGAGATCGAATTCCGATGGGCTTTTTCAGTTTGCGGCTATTCTTAATATTAACTTAGCCGTGTTAAATATACTCCCTTTGCCAGCTCTAGATGGGGGTTCTTTGGCTTTACTACTCATAGAAGCAGCTAGAGGTGGAAAAAAGATCCCTCAAGAAGTAGAACAAGGCATTCAGGGTTCAGGAATTATGCTAGTTCTTCTTCTTGGCCTTGTACTGATTGTTAGAGACACACTTAACCTTGATTTCATTAAAGAATTGTTCTTATGAGTTGATGAGTTCAGTGAAGTTGATTGCAAGAGGGTCCTGAAAAAAGGAATGTGAAAGAAGGATGGCGTGATTTTGCATTAGGCTGGCTGCCGTGTTCTGTAAAGCAGAAGGTCGAATTCAGTTTCTATACTCACTTGATATTTATGTTGCTTCCTCTTTGAGTGACTAGGTACGGGTTCTCCACTCATTTCATCTGCTATTTCGCCATTCACATGTAAATCATACTGTTTACGATACAGAAGATACAATAAGGGGTGTGACTCTTAATAGAAATTTTGACCCTGAATCATGTAAGTTGATATATTTAAAGAATTTGCGTTCTATTATCATCTCCGGTAAGTAAGGAGTCAGGAGAATTTTAAGAATAGCCTCTGCGTTCGGGTATTTAGTTTACCGTTTTGGTGCTATGCTTTAGAATATTTTCATCTATTTGGTCTTGTTCTTGCTTGACTAATTGGGAAAGGATTTCTGCTGGTTAACTTCGACTATTAAAGTAGTGGCATAATGTTACTTGTCACCTAGATTAGTTTTGATTTATGGTACAGAAACACTTTGTTTTCTGTTTTGTTGTTTCTCAGTCCATTCGTGCTTGCATCTAGTTTTTATGTCTTATCGATTTGGTACTGTGGACTGCAGTTGTCCAAATGATTTTCCATATGTTATCGGTTTAACTCCAAGTCCTTAAAGTCTGAGTTCTGATATTCTCGTTGTGATTTCAATGGCAAAAATGAAACTCATTCTTCTGGGATATGTATGCTTCATGCAGGTCATGGAATTAGTTAAGTGCTTCTTATAGCAGTGTGGATTAGGTATTCCAAATTCCACTTTACTTGTAAGCATACAATAGTTCGAGCCAACATCAAGCAAGATACAGACAGTTACTAGTTCGGTATTGCAGGCGTTTTGGTTATTGCGCTTGCCAGTATTGTCTGGTTGGAAATTAAATTACGTTCGAGAGGGAATGTGAACCTCAAAAACTATGAGGCATAAACGATGCTGTATTGTCTTCAATTAAGACATGTTATCGTGATTAACAGCAGCAGTAGTTTGTAGTCTGTAGGTTAGAAGCCATACTAGCTTATTGTTTCATCTTGCTAGGTTTATTTGAGAAGTTAGAAAGGTTTTGCAAACATAATTTGGCAATTGATTTTTCAACTTCGCTAATAGGAAGTACCAGTTTACCGGAGAGGTTATTGATTCCCATATAAGATAACAGTTTCTTATTTGTTTTATATGTGATTTGGTATCCTATTAGCAGCAAAGAAAGATTGATCATGATTAACATTCTACCTGTACCTGATTTTCCATGTCTAAATTTAAGTAGTTGACCTACCAGGAACTCAAGTTGAGCACAATATTATAGACCAGCATTCATTTTGATATGAAAACTGGTGAGACCTAATGGTAAAGGTACCCTCCACCTAGTGTGGCGTCCTGACTCCTGAGGATCAAACGTGCATTGATATTATTGTAATTTTGGATGTAGACCAACCAAATCTAACTATCTTCCATGTTAGTATTACGGGGGAGAGAACATGAGAAACTTTTAAACACATTTTCAATGTTTTATTTTTCCATTTAGGGAAGCCAGGCGTTTGCAGGGCTATCGCCTTCCAACCATAAAGAAACTTTTTAACTACTCGTATTAATAAATCTATCTTTATCTTTCCGTAAAAGAATATGTTGGTTGGTGTTTGAACGGTGGTTGTGTTCTTCAGTAATTACAGAAGGCTACAAATTTAAGTACTGCTTATGGGACCACTTAAGTTGACTTTAGCGTCGTTTGGTTTGTTTACTTATCATCATGTAGAGATCGATTATAACCAAATTGTATATTGAAATGTACTCAGTAGTGTGCAAATTGAACACGTACTATAAAAGATGCGGAGCTGCTTGATTCCCATTTTCTTCCTCCACCTTTTCTCCCGCTTATGTGTCGAACAGAGCCACTTCCTACCATGATTTACAGGCAACATGGAGACAGACAAATGATGCTTGTAAAACAGACAAGCAAGAGTTCAACAACCCCACTCGCAAAGAAGTCTAGTTGAATGCAGCTACGCATGTACCATGGTCACAATACAAGAGGAACATCAAAACAGGTAGATGAGATGCTAGAACTTGGCGGTCAAAGGCTTATTAATTATTAAATAAAGCAGCTTAATGGTTATATCACTACTTAAACAGAACAGTACCGACTGTTTGGGAAGTCCTCATGTTCCTTTCTAACCTATCCCAACTTGTTTGGGACTAAGGGTATCCCAATAGTGGGTGTTAAAATTCTAGGTGGACCTTTTTTTTTTCTCCTTTTCTTTTTCTTTTCTAAAAGTTAATATATTAAATAAGCAAAACAGAAATTACAGGAGGTTATTTACCCTAACTCAAAATAATCCCTAACTCATAAATCAAATCAATTTTTGCCTACAAACGAATTATTAATTAATCAAAATAATCACTAATTCATAATCAAATCAAATCAAAATAATCAATTTTTGCATACAATTTTAGTATCCCCAATGTTTGTGCCAAAATCGAAAAAATGGGAAGAGAAGAAAAAAAAATCTCACTTAGTTTATTTGATACAGGCGTCGATGAATCATCCATGTAGAAAAAGAAAAAAAAAATCAATCGATTCCATATAGCTCAGCGGTACAGCTTCGTGCATGATAACGTTTTTGAGTGATAATTAGGGGAAAGTAAAAGGCGGAGAGGAGTTTTCATTGATCAGAATCATAGGGTTACATGGAATATTATCCTTATATACATGTGAAAGGGAAAACCAATAGACTTACGTTTTGAACCGCACATCCATGGGCATGGGCCCTTCAACAATCCCCCTTGTGCGGTTTAATAATGGAACTCCAGATGTAGTGCCACATATAGGCTTTGAATGTAGTTATTCAAATGTCGTTCTCTCCATGATGACTTGTTCCCAAATCAATTGCCTAATCAAAACTTTGACAAGGAAAAACCCAGTGGGATAAAACCTTGGTACAACTCTTCACATGTAGTACTTCACATGTTGTCTCGTACTTTACATGTAGTTCATCACATGCAATACGATCTTCAAAGATCGACGAGTCTAAGTTAACTGCCTCGTTAAAACTTCGTCGGGAAAACCCAGAGGGACAAAACATGAACTAAAGGAAAAGAGTACAATATTAAGCAAACTTAGAGCGTAGTTGGACTCGAATATGTTGCCTCATTAAAACCTTGACAAGGAAACCCATTGGGACAAAACCTTGACGAAGGGGAAGAGTACAACGTGACAGATGCAAGTAAAGGTGATCTGTTGCAGATGATCATTTTGCTTCGTTGAAGTTGATTAGTTGTTTCACAACTTCTAAGGCAGAAAATCTTTGTGCATGGGAAAGACAATAGCCTTGGTTGGGAAGTTAATTCCCGGTGTTTGTTGTTGTCTCATTAAAAATCTTGCCGAGAAACAAAACCCTGTGGGAAAAAGTAACCTCGGTGAAGGAAAAGAGTTCAACACATCATTAGATGCTCCCCCTGATGTCATAAAATTTTCATTAGTCTAATGCAGTCAAAAGGAGTTTATCACACATTACTTTGGTGACTTGAATGTTTTACAAGACCATGTTGTTGATTCTGGAAGTTACGTTACTTGACAGACTACCACGTTTTATTTCTTTGATCCAGATATTTTCAGTAATATCAACGCGATCTTTATGTCTTCAACGTTCAACATACTTGATGTTGTTAGTGTTGTCTCGCTAAAAATCTTGTCGAGTAACAAAACCCTTTGGGAAAAACTATTCTCGGTCGAAGAGAAAAAGAATACAACACAGCTTCAATTTCGAAATAAAATATGTCGACATCATATCTTTGGATCCTCCCCCTGATGTCGGCATCTCCCTATGATTACTTTCAGAGTTGTTCCAGACAGTTCCTTCAGTCATGTACTTTCCGAAACTAAATATCGGTAATGACCTAGAAAATAGTCTACCATATCTCCCCTTGATTACTTTCGTTGGAGAAGAGATTATTGTTCCTTCATAATCAACAACTTTTGCGTTGCACTTTCATTAGCATTCCTTTTAATGTCTTTGCAGGAATGAAACAAATTTATGTCAATGGTTACTTTTAAGTACATAATTACATTCACTATACCATTCCAATGACGTTGCGTTGGCGCTGAGCTATATCTAGCTAACAAGTTCATTGTGTAATACCCCGATATTCGGCAGTGGTTGGCCGAATAGAATATAAGTAATGATTTGTCCTTTCCTAACACCTAGGCATTTTCAGCACAATTGGCTCCAGAGTTGGCAGAAAACTATGCAGTTAAGCATGCTTGGGCAGGAGCAATCCAGGGATGGGTGACCTCTCGAGAAGTTGCTGTCGGATTACTGCAGCAGTGCCCGTTGAAAACTCCACACTGCCGGATAACTGCAGTGGCTAAGTTGGGACAGTATTGGTGGAGGGACGGGTCATTACAAATGGTATCAGAGACGACGAGGTTCACCTGCCGAGGGTGGGAAGTTACGCTAGACGGGGTTGGTCCAGGTGCTTCTCATGAGGGGAAGGGAACGTCGGAAATCTGGGCTTGAAAATATATTCAGGAGCCGAGGACGGCTCCAATTTAAGGTGGTGGTATTGTAATACCCCGATATTCAGCAGTGGTTGGCCGAATAGAATATAAGTAATGATTTGTCCTTTCCTAACACCGAGGCCTTTTCAGCACAATTGGCTCCAGAGTTGGCAGAAAACTCTGCAGTTAAGCGTGCTCGGGCGGGATCAATCCAGGGATGGGTGACCTCCTGGGAAGTTGCTGTCGGATTACCGCAGCAGTGCCCGTTGAAAACCCCACACTGCCGGATAACCGCAGTGGCTAAGTGGGGACAATATCGGTGGAGGGACGGGTCATTACAAATGGGATGTAATATTTGGTCGAGTACATTATGCTAAGTACAATAATGCGTCTATTATACTTAGATAAGGAAAGTTCATCTCCTGAACCAACTTCGTCATCTTCCTTTATACGAATTGGTCATTTATGTACATTCGAAACTCGACTAATCATGGGAGTGCTAGCAGCATGCACATCCTTGTTAAATTGCCTGACAATGGACATATGCAAACTAGTGGAATAATATACCACAAGCTCGGTCTTCTAGTTTAGAACATAGATAAGATCGAGATTTCCCAGGATTTTCATCTCAAATTCAGATTTTAAATAGCTTGTAAGATCTCTTATTCCATTAAGAGTACTTATCATGTCCATACTGTCGACATAGATAGCTATAATTCTGAATCAAGAACTTATTTAATACGCATGGCACGAAACTTTACTTGTTTATCCCTTCCTAATCAAATAGTCACTTAGACGGGTATACGACATCCGCCTGATTGTTTAAATCAAAAAGTGAGTGTTCCCGTTTAACTGTAAACACACTCCGTGTTTAGAGTCATTAGACTGGGGAAGCAAAAGTCCATCATACACTTTTGCAAATATCTTTGAGCCTAAATCTCCAGAGATATAACCACATCTACTATGTTTCAAGTTCTTTTGAAACTACCAAACAGACTAATTAACTTAACATTATGATGTTCAAAAGAGTAAGCGATCCAGTGGTTTGTGAGAAACCTCGCACCACAAGGTGATTCTTTATACTTTAAGACCTCATTCTTCTCACTACACTTTGTGACAAATAACCACATATGTCCCACAGGCTTTACACTAGGTTAGTTAGCACTACCACACCAAATACCCATATATTTATCAAAGAGCTAAGTTCTTCCTGGATTGCGTAGGCCAAATATGCTATTTATTTGAAATTAATCAAAATAAAGCATGGTTCGATCTCTTTGTGCTCTACTTCTGGAGCAACTATTTATGGATTATATCATCATTGTGCACGCATGATTCTTTCATTGACTCAGATGCATTCTCATAATCCGTCAGGATTTCATTGTTCTCAAGAATCATTTAAAACTTCGGAGCATCCTCCAGTTTGATTCATGTACATATTCAGAGACAATCTTATGAGATGATTTCTGATGATATAAATAAGTTGTGCCTTACTCACCTACTTCCCTTCTAGGTGAGGATTGATTGAACCAAGTGGTCTTTCCAACTTCATTTATGGAGCCACGGCCTCAACCACACTTCCATTGAGTGTAGTTTCAACACCTTAGTCTATGGTGTATATCCCGTATTGAGGATTTGTAACTTTGCAGGTAGGTTTGCAGCTGGGATGTGTGATCTCATTACTTTAGCAACATCAGTGTACATTTTGAAAATCGAATATTTTTTTATCACTTCACATTTACATTTTTGGAGTACAAGAATCAATATGAGACACAGTGGAAACACACCACGACAATTCACGTCGTTCCCTTAGAAAATACATTTTCTTATCTCCCCCTAACGACGGGAAGACTGTCTCATTAAAGTGATAACCCTCAAATCTAGTGGCAAGAGATCTCCTGCCAAAGGTTTTAAAATACAGATAATTTTTGAGAGTAAATATCCAACAAAATTACTTAATCATTTTCGTGACCCATCATAGTACGATGTGGAATCGTAATGGCACATATATAGTGCAACCAAAAAATGCGTAAGAACACAAATGTCATGCTTAAATTCAGTTACCAACTGGTAAGCAGAAAAGGTTGACTAATATTGGGTTCTAAAACGAATTAAGTAAAGATGCGCGTAATATTGCATATCCCCAAAGCAATAAAAGGTAGGTTGGTACGCATAACCTATTCCTTAGACACCATCTGGAACCTTTGATGGTAGCCTCCGCGAGACCATTGGGTATAAGATGCTCTATATTGATCCTATTAAACATGCAATATTCATCAAGTCCTTTTGATGTAAATTCTCTAACATTAACAAGGGTGGCGAGCCTTTGCACTTTGCATTGTGTAATATGTACTAGGAGTTTTACAAAAATTAAACGCATCGTTTGTTGTGAGCAATAACTGATTAAATGCGTCGAATCATCCACCAGAGCCATAAATCACTTGAATGGTCCGCATTCTGCATGGATATATGTTCAATAACAACACTGTATTTCTTTGGAGAATCAGTTATTTACCATTTACATCTAAGTAAAATATGATGGTCTCAATCATGTTTTACTAAAGAAAGACTTTGTAAGATGAGTGACGTGCATTCTTACTCTAAAGTATAATGGAGAGAGGAAGTGCAAATCTATTAACTTTAGAAATCACTGATTGTGATAGATGTTGTAACTTCGCATTCTATTAGTTCATTGTCTTGTACACTCAAATGAAGTCATGCCCGTGTCAGCACTTCAAAACGGAACATCGTGTCACAACCAATGTGCCTTATGGTTATGTCAAAGTATTTATGAATCAATCCCAATCATTTCATTGTTGGGGTTAATATGGATTTAGTAATTTAAATCCAGTGATTTAGAATTCACTAGATTGACACATTAATTTTTTAAGAATATGCTTCCTTCCACATTCATTAGAGATAATTTATAGATGCAATCAAATACATTCTCACTATAAGTTTTCAAAAAGTTAGGCAATAGTTCACGCATGAACACCCTTTGCACTTAACAAGATGTGATTAGCCCTTAATACATAGAGAGCTTAAATATTGAGTCTTGAGAGATTTAATAAGTTGTGTGGCCTTATTACGTAACAAAATTCGTATTCAACTCAATTACTTTAGAGTGATATATGTTACGTTTCATCCAGATATATCTCAAGTGCTTTAGAGAATTTATGTCTCGTGGAAATGATGTACTTTTCATTCCATAGGCGCAGACATCTGATCTAGTTCAATTAAATAGTCAATTGGCCAGGCAAAGTTTTTCATGTCATTAACGTTGATATCTAAAGTATGATCTTCTCATGAGAATTGGTTGCTACTGTGATACCCGCATCGCATCGCTTGTACCAATACCATTAATATGATACATTACCGAGTCTTTGCTAAGAGCTAGAATTACATCTTAGCTTTATCCCATGTTCAGTTGATACCCGTGCATTGGTGTCATTACTACCGGGGGAAAAATACATCTTTGTTTCATAATATATATGTTCCTTTTCACATGCTTTATATGAGTCGGTACGTCTAGCCTCATTACTTCGGGGTTCTTTCCATTTTCAATTTTGCTACATTTAGCTTAATTTGAGAAATTTCTTTATCTCAACAGGCCAATAGAATCTCACTACACATGTCAACCACTTACTTTAGGTTGAATAGATTACTAAAAATAATTCTTTTGTTGTTATACTTCAGTATATACTGGTTCATTAGTATCATGGATGAAGTAGAGGAATGGTATTTTCTGACTCATATCGCCTTTTGTGAGTTCTACCAAAAAAATTAGAATAAATGAGATTTTATTTGCAATGTATCTTTTTAGTAAGTGGATTACATCCCACGAAACATTCAAATTTGGGAAAAAATATCAAGTACGCAATAATGGTGCTCAAGTACTTCTAAACCCCCAATAGATACATTAGAATCGATTTGGTACAACCAATTGAATAAAAGACACCATTCAACTATAGCCAATATCATATTCAAGAGAATAAAATAACACTAAGACCAAAACTCTCAATGATCAACAATCATAATTTAAGTTGACCTTTTATATGATATGGACTTATCTTAAGACAAAAAAAAATAGAACTAAACAAGTTCTAATAACAAATAAATAAGTCCACTAAGTATTCGTTTTTATTACATACCTCAAGCTTTGGTTCCACCTTTATATAAACAGTACCGGAACAAAATTGGCCACGCACAGCCCAACAAAAAGATAACAGCCACGGCTAGAACGGAACGGACTAATATGGAGAACTGGACTGAACCGGTTGGAACAGACCGAGTTGGTTCGGCTGGAACAAACCGGTTTGGACTGGACCGGGTGGATTGGACCGGTTTGGTTTGGACCAGTTGGATTGGGTCGGTTTGGCATGAACCTGTTCGGGTTGGACCGGAGATTTTTCTTCCACAGACTTTCTTTCTCCTCGGGAAGTGATGAGTGCCAAATATTGTATATATCTATCCCTTTTTGTTGGCATTTAACTCATCTTTTATGCATTAACTCTACATTTTATCCCATATTCTGTATTTTCATTGTTTTCGAGAATAAATATTTTTATTAATTAATTTTGCATTTTTAGGTAATAAATAAAGTCTGGATGACTTGCGGAGCAAAAAGAGCAGAAAAGTAGTGAAAAGCTGGGAGAAATCACGCAAGGAAGCCGCAAAGAATGGTGCGCACAACCTCATTTTCTATAACCAAAAACGCCTCCGTTCTCAGCCATCAGATCAGTTCTCAGAAGCATCCGATGGTCGCTCCTTCATAGAGCATCAAAATCTGAAGTCTCTGCCATGCACCACAGCGCTGAAATTCCAAGCCTTCAGATTAGATGGTAGTTGAATCCAACGGTTGCTCCCTTGCTGTTCATCGAAGTTTGATATCTCCGACTTACACTACAGTACCTAACTCCATCAAGTACCGTTCGTTTCGTTGTATCCCTTCATCCGACGGTCGCTCCTCGCTTGCCTCCGCATCACCGTCCGATCTACTACCAGCTCCACATCTCACGGCTTAGTCTCGCTGAACATCGAACCTTGATATCCCGCCTAACACCCTAGCAACCGAATCATTTAACCTCAACCAAACATCCCCTCCTTCCTCTCCATCGACCTCATTTTCTCTTCCACCCCCTCACCTCTGCAGAGACACCATGTCCTGCCACCACCAAACACCATGTCCTGCCACCACCAAACACCATAGCCACCCTACATCAAAGACATCGAAACCCATCCATCCTATTAGCCTATTTCGCTAGTTTCACAAACCCTCTCAAATTTAGGGTTTTGAAATTAGGGAAATAGAGTTATAGGCATGACAGAGATGGAAGAAGTAGCAATAGAAGCATGGGAAGAGCAGGAGGAACAAGAAGAGAGCATGGGTCGTCGACGTGGGTGAAGAATTTTAGGTAAACCCTAACCCTAGTTTTCTCGGTTTTGGGAATTAGGGTTCGTCATTCCTTTTTTTGTATAAATAGAAGAGATGGGTATGGTGTAGAAGGTGTTCTTGGGCTAGCCGAGATTCCCCCAAAATTGGGTTAGTTTAGGTTTAATTTCAGTTCTTAAATTTCAATTAGATTTCAATTTAGGGTTTCAATTTTAATTTCAAGTTCTGTTAAATTCTGTCACTTTTTATTGCAATTTGTGTTTTAATTTTAAGTTCCTGTTAATGTGCTTGTTTTAATTTCATGTTTTAATTTCCTGTTTTCATATCCTGTTTGTCTCCTGTTAAATGTGCTCCTGTTAAAATTGTTGCTCCTGTTTAATCATGTGTTCTGTTAATGTGTGTTGTTACTGTTAGATGTTGTTTACATGTGTCCTGTTTAATGTTAATGCATGTTTAGTTCCATGTAATGTTAATATACCTGTTTTGTGATACATGTGAAGTGATAGAATGCTAGGCTAGAAACCTTTGAAGCACTGAATTGATTGAGTAATGGAAGAAATCAGTGCTCATAGCAAGCTGATTATCTTGCCATTCCATTTGTATGCTTAGGATGCATTGTGTTGATTGAGCATTGGGAGAAATTAGTGCTCTTAGCAAGCTAATTCTCTTCCCATTCTATTTGTATGCCTGTATTCTTCCCTTGGCCTTGCATTGTCACCATGTTAGCTTCACCATCTCCCTTGCCCTTGGCTTAGGCCTTGGTTCATTTGCATTGTTCTCTGCTTGTTTAGTCATTGTCTTGTAAATTTTCTCCATTGTCTTTCCTGTTAACTGCCTTTGTTCTTCATTGCCTTGTGTTGCCCTTTGTTGCTTTTGTTTGCTATTTTCTCCTGCTGTGCATTTTCTTCCTTGCTTGTGCTACTGCTGCTGTTGCTTCCCTTGCTGTTGCTGCAGCTGCTGTTGCTGCAGCTGCCTTTTCTTTCCCCTGCTGCTGCTGGTGCCTTCTCTGTGTTGCTTCTGCTGTTGTTGCTGCCAAGCCTGCTGCCAAGCAAAAGCCCATCAGTCCACTGAACTTAACCAAGGCCCAGTTCACAGTTACCAAGCCCAGGTTTGAACCAAAAGTTGAAGCCCAGTTCATTAAGGCTCAAAGCCCAATTCAATCAACTGTGGGCTTAACCCAAAAGCCTAACTCAAAAGACTAAGGCCAGTTCATTCTTAGGAATAAGGCCAAAGCCAACTTCAATCACAAGCCCATTTACACTTCAAAGACCAACTGAGCCCAAGCTCAGTTCATTTCATTGTTAAAAACAAACCCATTAAGCCCAACAGTTCCAAAGGGTATTCAAAGCCCATTAGCAAATCTAGAACCCAAAATAGCTAGAAACTACAAAACACTCCCAATCTCTGTGGATCGACCCGTACTTGCACGAGCTACAACCGACGACCGTGCACTTGCGGTATTACTGTAGGCCCGCGTTTTATTGCGCTTAATTTTACACATCTCCGGGCCCACCAGGAAGTAGAGGGACATGCTTTCTTTTCCTTTTCACCGATCTCAATCATGTCCCAAATTCCAAACCACTTCTCTGATTAGTACATACATACATAGACCACAAAAATCAGTACACAATGAGGTACGGTTTAAAAAAATAATTCCTGATTTATACATATTACCAAATTACAGATTACAAAGGGGATTAATCAAAATAATCCCTAACTCATAAATCAAATCAATTTTTGCCTACAAACGGATTATTAATTAATCAAAATAATCACTAATTCATAATCGAATCAAATCAAAATAATCAATTTTTGCATACAGTTTTAATATCCATAACGTTTGTGCCAAAATCAAAAAAATGGGAAGAGAAGAAAACAAAACCCCACTTAGCTTATTTGATACAGGCGTCGATGGATCATCCATGTATAAAAAGAAAAAAAGTCAATCGATTCCATATAGTTCTGCGGTACAACTTTGTGCATGATAACGTTTTGGAGTGATAATTAGGGGAAAGTAAAAGGCAGAGAGGAGTTTTCATTGATCAGAATCATAGGATTACATGGAATATTATCCTTATATACATGGGAAAGAGAAAACCAATAGACTTCCGTTTTGAACCGCACATCCATGGGAATGGGCCCTTCAACAACATAATGGTTATATCACTACTTAAGCAACGGCGAGAACAATACCGACTGTTTGGTAAGTCCTCATGTTCCTTTCTAACCTATCCTAACTTGTTTGGGATTAAGGGTATCCCAATAGTGGGTGTTAAATATTCTATGTGGAAGGTTTTTTTTTCCCCTTTCTTTTTCTTTTCTAAAACTTAATATATTAAACGAGCAAAACAGAAATTACAGGAGGTAATTTACCCTGTTTGTTGCTATGATCTCAATATGAGGTACTAAAATATGAGAATCTTCCAACATGATGTTTTCATCAGATTGAAATGGAATGACACTTGAACTTAAAAACCTAAAATCATACTCTAAAACAGGTAGAAGAAAATGTGGCATTTTCCAATGTTGTTTGTAATAGCCCTGATTTCTTGCCTGCTTAGCTAAAATATCTGCCACTTTTCTACTACTCTTATGATTAATATAATAAAACCCGAAAACGTTCACAAGACTTCAAAATACTGAGAGCTTTGGATATGATGATCTGATTTCTCTATTGAATCATGTTTGTGTGCCCATGTGAAAAATCAATTAATCCTTTGCAATCCCCCTCAATCCAAAAGTGTCGACAGTCCACGGTTGTTGGCCACTGTGATGCTTCTAGCAGCGTTAATGCTTCTGCCTCTTCAAAGCTGGAGGCATAGATGGTCTCTGATCCAGCTTGGATAGTTGTACCTGCTGCATAACGAAAAGTTAGTCCATAACCCGCAATAGCATTTTCATCAATTCAAGAAGCATCAAAACTTAACTTGAATTGATTCAGATTAGGTGAAACCCATTTTTTTTATTGTTAGTAGGATTCAGTGCATAGGGATTACTGAGATTGTTCCTAAATCAGTTGTTTGGCTAGGCCCAACATCAGAAGAAGAAACATTTGGTAAAGAAGGAGACCATCAATTTAGATGTCTAAGAACAACCAAAGAAGTCTATAGACTAGATTCTGCTTTATCCTGAAAGATTCCCATATACCTTTCTTTCCATATTAACCAACATTTTGTAGCAATAATTTCAGTAACAGTGTTTTCAGGCTTTCCTGCAATCCAGTTAGTATATAAGCACATAAATGGGAGATCTGATGTAAAATTGAAATTCAAAGTTAACAAAGGATGGAGCATCCATATAGATTTTGCATGAGAACAATCAAAAAACAAATGTTGAAAATATTCACAGGGACGATTACAAAAAATGCAATGCAATTGTCGTAGAATTTTCCTAATTGGTAATGCATTGTGGATGCATTTCCACAAAAAAAATCTTTATTCTCTTGAGACATTTAGCTTCCAAATGCTTTTCAGAAAGTGGCAGTAGCTTCAGGGCTTTGATTCAGAGTGTTATTCTGCAGTTTATCATACATTTTTTTAATTGTAAAATGTCAATTATTAGTCAAGACATTTTTAAGTGTCTGTTTTCAGATTCCTATTCATGTCTGAAAAGATTCTGATATTTAAAATTTTACCAGATATTGCTTGAGCAAAATTATTTCTAACTTTTTCAGAATTTCACTTTTGTATATTTGGGTGAATCAACTCAGTTACAAGTATTAAGGAGTTTAAGTTTGAACCACATATACTCAAGAGTCTCATCTAGACATGGTATCCATTTATCTATCCAAATATTTATCATTTTGCCTTCCCTACCTCCCAACATAAATAATTGTGAATTAGCAACGCTCCTTTCCTCTTGAAATCCAAGTTTCATTATAATGTTTTTTTTTGAGTGAAAGACTGTTGTAGTTCTTAAGTACTTGTCTTTAAGTGTACCGACCCATAGAGCTTTCGGCTAAGAATCCTATCTCCAAGCCAGTTTGGCTATCATAACCAAATTCATTTTGCTATCTTCTTTGAAACCTAATCCTCCCAATGCTATTGGTTTGCACAAGAAACCAAAACATTTAAAATAACAACTTCTATTATTTTCTTCTTTCCCCACCAGAAATCTCTTTGTATTGCATTAATCCTTTGAGTAATATTTTTTGGTAGGATAAAGCAGCCCATTTGATAAATTGGTAAGCTAGTCAGTATATATTTATTCAGTACAAGCTTATTGGCATGAGCCAAAGAGATGTCGTTAAATCTCAGTACATTGTTTTTCATTTTTTGAACCATGATATCAAAGGTTTTTAGTTTGGATCTGTCCACAAATAATGGTGCCCCTAATTAAGTGTCTGTGATATGTATTTTATTTGTTTTTAAAAGTCTGATCATAATTCTTTTACGTCTATATTGAATTTTATTAATGAAGAACATACCTGATTTATTTAAATTCATAAGGTTCCCCGAAGCCGAACTAAATTGATTGATGATGTTGAGTAAGTTTTTACAACTTCACAGACTGACTTTTGTGAACAATGGCATCCGCGAATAACATATGTGGCTGATAAATTGTGAATGTTCGTCTATTTTTATTCTGGTTATCTTTTTTTCATTTTCTCTTGTTGTTAGTAGTATAGAGAAAGATTACATACAAACTGCAGGTGCAAGTGCAACTTTTTTTCTTTTTTTGAAATTGCAGGTGCAGGTGGTAGAAAATCAGAGAAAAAGGTGCTTTCACGCAGACAACACAACAATCATTTGTTTCAGATTCAAAATAAAAATCAGACCGACGAATTTGTTCCCTTTGGACATTAGATACAAATGTTAGGCATGTGACTTTTTAAGTCACTCACGTGATAACAATGGAACTAACGACGTTAAGTAATGTCATTTTATTTAAAATTATTAATAATCATATAACAAAAGTTAAGATTTGACACAGTCAATGCGGGTCAACATTTTTTCCAAGTACCAAATGCTAACCTGGACAAGATCAAGCACTAAAACTGGTCAAAACCTAAGTACCAAACACCAAATAATCCAAGAATCAATAGCTGAGAAGTTATCAAGGGACAATATAGCCAACTTAGGTGAAAGAAACACAAAATATTTTCATGTCAAAACTCTAAAAAGAAGAACAAGAAATATGATAGATTGCTTGGTTGATCATAATAGGGATGTCATAACTAAGAAACCCTAAATTTTTGAACATTTATGAAATCACTTTCTTGATTTGTTCACTTATTCTCCTAGTTCTACGATCAGGAGATTTTGAAACTAATCCCATCAATAATATGATAACAAGGAAACATAGATTTAATGTCCATTCCTAATGAGTCTGATATATGAAAGGTGGTAAAGTCTATGAAATCTAACAAATCTTCGGGACCAGATGGCTTTCTAGTGATTTTTCTTTAAACACAATTGGGAATTGATGGGTTCTCAAATAGTAAACCTTATCCAAGAGATTTTTAGAACAAAAATAATTGACCCAAAACTTTATGAAACCTTTCTATTTGTAATACCTGCATTTTTCACATGACGCATGATCAAAGATGCGTTACCGAAAAAGATAAATCACCATCTTAAACTTTTTGAAGCATAAATGATGTCGTGACCTTCCTTGAGGAAATGATGGATGTTTCCTCGAGAAAATATAGGATGTTTTCCTCGAGCAAGTGACGGATGTTTCCTTGAGGAAATAGAGGATATTTTCCTCGGGGAAGTTTTACTTATACTTGGTAAAAGCATAAAGCAATAAAGGCTAATTCCTATGCATTCATGCATGCATTACTGGATTCTGAGTCTTTCCCAGGCATAAAGCATGCGTTGGAATTGCACATAGGCCATTGCAAGCCTATTCCTAGCTTCCTTAGTTTGCTGAAACTTTACTAAAATAGCCAAAACCACTTTTGAAGCTCTAAGTGATGTAATTTGACTAAATTTTGGCTACCATGTGGATCTATAGATCGACATGTCTTGATCTTTAGGTTGTTTCCCATCAAAATGGACACCTCTTGAGCTAAGTTATAACACACGAGTCCTTAACTTCCAAATAATTTAGCACGCGTGCTATAACTTTTTTCGCATCAGTGAACCAGTTGGGCTCATGCTTACCTATATTGCATCATCCTTGTGATGCAAGTGGATTATGAAACCTTCCCTAACTTTCATACCAATTTAGCTTCCTTTCCTGATGATGTGATTTTAAATGCGATACCACAAGCGCACAACTATGATTGGATAGTATGCAAAATATGGGTTCGTTCCGCATGGACTAAAATATTATTATACTTAATTCCTAATTAAATTATAAAAAAAATTGAATTTAAAGAAAATTAACACTAATAAGAAAATAATAAAGTATAAAAGAAGAGGAAACCTGGTTTTCAGAATCCACCAACTAAATTATGTAAAGCTCCTAAACAATCAAAAATAAATACCTAAATTATGACTCAAGACTATCGGGATCCAACCAACACATTTCGGATTACATAACCGTTAAAACAAAAATACAACTTTTGTTGTAAATCAAAATGGTATAATCTCATTCTCTTATAAAATATTAATAGCCGAAGACTATTCCGTACGATTAAAGAGTAAAGCAAATACGAAGAGAAACAAAATCAACGTTTAAAACTCAAAAGAGTAATTTATTAGAGAATACGTTGATCATTTACATAATATTATTGGCTTCATTCTTAGCCCAGGTAACGAAAGCTAGCTCTCCATTACAATGAAAAATAAAAATAAAAGAAAAAATCCTGAAACTATTTTACTGTTGGCTCTCGGCTCTTGGACGTCCTCGCTTCCAAATGCTTCCACCATTATTAATATAGACAAGTCTTCCAATATTTTCAAAATATTGTCAATTAATTAATATAATAAAGTTCATGTGATAAATGGTATATATGTGAATTTTCAATAAATGTCTTTATTCTCTTCCTTTATTTATGAGATTTCCTCTTCTTGCTTTCCATAAGTGGAAGATATTATAATAATCCTCCAAATTTTGTACATAAGACAAATTAAATTCTAATAGGTGGATATTATTCCCATTATATGATGTCGACACCTGTGGACCCCAAAAGATATCTTGCCATTAATTCCAATTCCAATCGCACACCTTAGGCATCTGACTTTCTATCCATTTTACGTGAAAAATACTGTTTTTTTGTCTAATCGAGCTTTATTTACTAACTTTTGCAAAAATAAATAAAATCATCAAAAATCTACAAAATAAAGAACTAAATAAATGTAAACTTTAGTAGTAAATATGTAAGAATTAAGCACTTATCACACCCCAAACCTACATTTTGCTAGTCCTCGAGCAAAACTAAAGATTAAAATAAAAATTCAAACTCACTGTTGCAGGCATCGCGATTGCACTTAGCGTGTGCAATAAGTCTTTAAACCCCTAGGTGACCCTAATGGCCGAGTTATAGTCTAGAGAGGGTTTACAAGAGGTGTACCCACAAAACCTTTACTCCAAACCCTAGCTACCTGTGAAGAATTTAGGAATGACACTAAAGAATCTCCTTGGGTGGCATACTCTCATTGATTATAGGAGGAAGTACCCCCAATGCGAATCATACTCATATATAAGTGACAAATCTCTACTCAGATAGTCGCACTATGGACATCAATTGAATAGATTAAGAAGATGGATATAGAGATAGATGGTTTAAAACAATGTTCTAAGGTGAATGGTGCTTCCCATATCTGTCTGAAGGCTACTGTCAAGATGAATCCTATCATAATAGACTGAGATACTGGTCTAGACTAATATCAACACAGCTGGCATATACAAGGGAACCAGAAGTCGATAATCCTAATTCTAGATCAACTCAGCTAGCATATACGAGGGAACCAGAGGTCGATTTTATTGAACAATAATATACTTTTAATTTTTCGATACTCTTTTAAAAACAATTAACAACATGATTAGATCTTTCGGATCCAAGCACATGCTTCTTGTCAGCAGATTACATGGTATGCTTCTTGACAATATGATTAGATTTTTCGATTTTTTATGACATCCAGTATTCATGGTCAACATGGTCCTTTTACCACCAAAATCAGCGTGTCTCATCAATTTATGCTTTCCGGACGATGTCCAATCATTATGCAAGAGATCCTACGTATGGCTATTACTCTTTCGAGAATCATTCAACATGATTGGAGCATTATTGGATCGAAAATCCTGGTAACATCTGACAACCGAGGCTATTTATTTATTTTGCTTATGTCAGTAAAAATCACCATCTACGTGTATACTTCAGAACATCACTGTCCCACACTAAGCAGAGGACTTAATGTTGATGGTGGATTTTTGACGAATGTCATATTCGTAAAGTCACATCGGAATTATGTATCTCCGGTCAGTATAAGAACCATAAGAAATTTATATCTTCACAAGGAGTGAATCGCGGTTATGTAATATCATGACAGTAATAATAAATGACGACTATATTAGGGTTTCTGAGGAAAAACTTTTAATATTCCATACATTTCATGATTACTCAGCACATTTGTTGAATTCAGAATTCATCTCTTGTGTTTGAATTAACCCAGAATCATATATGATGCTGATCACATCATATTTAAAGGTCCCTAGACATGCAACATGCTAGTGCAGAGCAACCTATTAATTATTTATAGTGTTGTATTCATCAATTGAATTCCTAGGAAAAATATGCTAATTAAACCCTAATATTCACCTACTCGGGATCCATGGCTTTTCTCGGTGGAATTCCATGGAATAATAATGGATATTTACCTTTCGGGAATTTGGAGCACCCCTAAGTAAGCCCCGAGCAAGAGACACGGGTGTATTTATTAATAATGCTCAAAGGAGCATTCATGGAAGAACTAGAATTGGAAATCTGATCAAAGAAGGAAAGGTAAGAGAGATAAAATAATAATAAACTAATAAAGGAATCATGAGGGTGGGCCCACACATCTAGCCGGCCCTCACCTCTTTTCCTTATTCTATTTCTGCGGCTGTCAATCGTAAACGCAACAAATATTTAGAGAAGTGCTTGGCTCATGGTTATGGATTTGGTGTTTTGGCTTTCTCGACCTTAGTTGAACTAGGAGAGGAAATGGTTTCCTTCCTCAAAAGATCGAGAAATTGCCTTGTTAATCATGATGCCAATTATAAGATAGGTGGTTCTTTTTTTCATAGACTAAGAAGTGTCATTCAAAAAGGCGTCGGGGCCCAGTTTGTCGCTCGGCTACCCCCCACCGACTACTAATGTTCTTTGTCCTTTCATTATAATAGTAACTTTAGGTTAGAATAAATAAAATATTATTATTATATTATTACTTTATTCATAAAAGGAAAGATCAATGTTACAAGAAATAGTGGGTAGCCTAGCGACAAGCTGGGCATCCACATCTTATTATTATTACTTTATTATTATTATTATTAGGGTTTTGCTCTTTCAAGGATTCCTCTTTCGATCAAAACTCCTGAAACTTCCACATCTCTCCATGAATCATGTGGTTACCAAAGAAAGTGGTCCCGCAACCATCATGATTGTCTTTCTACCACCATGAGAAATATTAAAATATTATTAATAGTGGTCCTTCCACTAGTATTAAGAGTTTCAACTAAACTCAAATTCTTCATACAAGGATGAAATAATGCTCGATGGACCATCAGAAAACACCAAAATTCTCAGGATTGGTCCGCGGATAGCATGACGACATGGGAATTCCACCATGACCGTTCATGGTCGGCTTTTTGGCTTGCAGAAGCCGCTCCCATCTCTTTTGATAATTTTAACCCAGCTAATCATCCAGAGTCCATATTTGGTTCAAACTCATTCATGCAACTGGGAATGGTCATCCACACACCGTTATATGGTCCCACGACCACCAAGGGACGGTTCTACACCCCTTGGTCGGTACCCTCTTTCCATAGTTATGTACTACTACCTAGTGCTCAGTCAAGCACAATTTTAGTAATGATTAAACATCAATAAATCATCCTTTCACCAACTATTCTGCAAAGGTGTTTAGTAAATGCTCAGTATACATCCAGATACTACATGGTCGGTGTTGGGGTTTTGTTCCGTATACATAACCATATGGCTGAAATTGGACTGTTAGTAACACAATTTGAAGCAAAAACAATGATCTATTCCTGTCAAAACCGTGGCTAAAAGACTTTTTCGGGATTAAAGTTGAAAAGGCGAGGGTACCCAAATATACCTCAAGCTAAAATTTCCTAACTATAAGTCCTTTCTCCGAAGTGATTGTCTATAGACTGAGTCGAGACAATACAACTAATCGGTTCACACTTCGTGTGATCGTCTATGGACACTAGATCGAGACAGTACAACAACGAAGTAGGTTTACTTGATACAAAGGTTCGGACTTAACCAAACACAATAGGATTGCTTATCAAGTAAATAGGAATTGACGTTTGTGTAATTTACTTTAATTATAATAAAACAATTATAATGCGGCATATACAAGTAAATGACAAGATTTTATTAACATGGAAACCGCAAATGCAGAAAACCCCCGAGACCTAGTCCATAATTGAATACTCTCAGGATCAAGCCACTACACAAAATTACATTAACTTCGTATAGTTGAGACCAGATAACTAACCATATAGTTCACCTAATCCCTTCTGTATTCCCACGCCTCCAACTTATAAATAAGTCATGTACTTGGAACAATTTCTTTGGTTCGTATTCTAAACAGTAAAGGAACAACAAATTTGTTTCGTATCAACTCTATTCAACCAAGTGATATGAGTCGGACAAAGGCTCTTCCGTTTATCTGAACATAAAATCCTTCGTCAGGTCTTTAGATATATCTTATATTCAATCACCCAAAGGTAATCGTTTAAGATTAAGCGAAAAACACCTTTAAATCCGAAGAGTCGTGTTGATCCCGATCTACTCAATTAATCAATCCAATCTACCACAAGGATAAACAGATTTTTAATTGGATCCACTTTTATCGAAACAAGTATTGTGCACACCAAAGATTATAAAACCCAAGTCAGATCTTCAATATCTTCTTTGTCTTCAAATCTTCTTAAATCTTCAATAAAAACCTGCACACAATCACTTGAATCTCTTGTGATCAATCACGCACTGAATGGAGTCTGTTAACAATGAATTATCACAAGATCGTCTTTAGAACTAACAACAGTATAAAGATCCCTGTCGAAACTCGAACTAGTTTGAGTGAATCTTATATTAGAAGAGAAGATTCTCAAGAATAAACAAACTAGGTGCAATCACATTTTAACAACCGTCAGTCAATCAAATCAATTGAAAACAAAAGATAAACCGCCATTATCTAGTTTCCCACCAACGGTACACATTAGAGCTTCTCAATCCCAAAGAAGACTTTAAATTGAGCGGCCATAAGAGATTCCGCCTAATTAGGTTACTCTCCTCTCCGAATAGGCGGCTACACCAGTAACAACAACAAAAGAGTAAATTTGTTGTTACGAAGGATTAGTTTGCTAGAAAGGAAAACTTCGAGTATTTATATACAAGGAAGTTTGGACACCAAGGAATTTACAAAACCGAAAATATTCTCAAGATATTCATTAAAACACTGATTCGGTTTTCATAATTCCTTGAAATGCTTTGTCCAAAAATAACGATCGAAATCTCTCGGAAAATCTAATTAGTAAATGCACATTACTAATTATGTAATTTCCCTAAAAAATGAAATTAATAACCCTAATTAAAATATTCTTAACTTACTTATGTTTCGATCCTGGGATTCTCTTCCCTTAGCCGTTAAAGAATATCTTTGAACGGTTAAAGAAATAAACATTCACAACACGTTTTCAAAGTTTGTCGACATCTTTACTTTGTAAGTTCTCTTTGACACCTACAACCTTGAAACCGATTTGTCACACTCCAAACAAGTTTAGAATTGGTTCATTTGACTTTCAAGAACTATGTGATTGATCAAACCAACATTCAATCACAATCATGGGTTTATGGTTCTACCAAAACAAGTTTCGGTTCTACCTCCATGTGAGTACTGTGCATAGTCACACTAGCTTTCCAGAAATTCTGTTGACTAGGTACTAGGATCGGTTCCCCACTTATATATGGTATCTAACTTATATGTGTTGCACATGTCCATAGGATCGGTTACCCTTTGCCTAAAAACGTGTTGCACATGTCCATAGGATCGGTTCCCCTTCTGCTATAAACCTTGCTGCACCCCATACAAGGATTAGTTCCCTTTGATTTACTGCACCCCTTACAAGGATTGGTTCCCCTTTCCTTTTAATTGGTCAGACATACAAAATCCGATCATACCACAGGTGATTACTTAAGATCAGTTTTACTAATAAAAGTTATACAAATACATAAGTCACGCCTTTGTGAATAGTTCTACCAAGAACACAACAAGTTGTGAGCGATTATACTTTATCACACATATTGGTTGTTCATAAGATATGCAATGAATAATAAAACCAATAACTCCTGGCAATTTCCTTTTCGGTTTACAAACAAGTTTATGAACTTACTTCCTTAGAACACATGTAAACATTGTTCCCTAGGATGAAATCCTCACCTCATACCCATACATAATCACAATAGCATTCAAATGATTATGGTGATATCTTATCTACAAAGTTTAATGTTTAAGTAATAAACCTCGTATTATATTCCTTAATACTATGTCTATCTAGAGTTCAAATATGCTTCGCAATTATGTTTTCAATATGCACGACTTGAAAGATACGTTAGGGAATGAAATAGTTCAAGTCAAATATCACTAACCTCAAGTGGAAGGATGATTGTTGTCGTTGTAGCCCCTTGCTTCTTCACATCTTACGGTCTTCGTGAAAAGGCGAGGGTACCCAAATATACCTCAAGCTAAAACTTTTCCTATCTATAAGTCCTTTCTCCGAAAGTGATTGTCTATGGACTGGGTCGAGACAATACAACTAATAGGTTCACACTTCGTGCGATCGCCTATGGATACGAGATCGAGACAATACAACAACGAAGTATTTTACTTGATACAAAGGTTCAGACTTAACCAAACATAATAGGATTGCTTATCAAGTAAATAGGAATTAATGTTTGTGTAATTTATTTTAATTATAATAAAACAATTATAATACGGAAAATAAAAGTAAATAACACAGCAAGATTTTGTTGACGAGGAAAACTGCAAATGCAGAAAACCCCCGGGACCTAGTCCAGAATTGAATACTCTTAGGATTAAGCCTCTACACAAAATTATACTAACTTCATATAGTTGAGACCAAGTAACTAACCCTACAGTTCACCTAGTTTCGCAGTATTCCCACGCCTTTAACTTATAAATAAGTCACGTACTTGGATCAATCCCTTTGGTTCTTATTCCAAACAGTAAAGGAACAAGAAATATGTTTGGTATCAACTCTATTCAACCAAGTGATATGAGTCGAACAAAGGCTCTTCCGTTTATCTCAACATAAACTCCTTTGTCATGTCTAGATCTATCTAATGTTCAATCACCCAAAGGTAATCGATTAAGATTAAGCCAACAACACCTTTAATCCGAAGAACCGTGTTGATGCCGATCTACTCAATTAATCAATCCAATCTACCACAGGGATAAACCGATTATTATTTGGATCCTCTTTTACCGAAACAAGTATTGTGCACACCAAAGATTTTAAAACCCAAGTCAGATCTTCAATATCTTCTTTGTCTTCAAATCTTCTTAAATCTTCAATAAAAACCTGCACACAATCATTTGAATCTCTTGTGATCAATCACACACATGACGAAGTCTGTTAACAACAGATTATCACAAGATCGTCTTTAGAACTAAGAACAGTCTGAAGATCCCTGTCGAAACTCTGAACTAGTTTGAGTGAATCTTATATCAGAAGAGAAGATTCTCAAGAATAAACAAACTAGGTGCAATCAGATTTCAACCACCGTTAGTCAATCAAATCAATCGAAAACAAAGATAAACCGCATCTAGTTTCCCACCAACGGGTCGCGCTAGAGCTTCTCAATCCCAAAGAATACTTTAAACTGAGCGGCCGTAAGAGATTTAACCTAATTATATTACTCTCCTCTCCGATAGGCAGCTACACCAGTAACAACAACAAAATAGTAAATCTGTTGTTACGAAGGATTAGTTTGCTAGAAAGGCAAACTTCGTGTATTCATTGAAAAGGAAGTTTGGACACCAAGGAATTTCCAAAACTGAAAATATTCTCAAGATATTCATTAAAGCACAAATTCGGCTTCCATAATTCTTGGAAATGCTATGTCCAAAAATAACGATCGAAATCTCTCGGAAAATCTAATTAGTAAATGCACATTACTAATTTTGTAATTTCCCTACAAAATGAAATTAATAACCTTAATTAAGAGATTCTTAAGTTACTTATTCTTCGATCCTGGGGTTCTCTTCCTTTAGCCGTTAAGGAATATCTTTGAACAATTATAGAAATAAACATTCACAGCACGTGTTCAAAGTTTGTCGACATCTTTACTTTGTAAGTTCTCTTTCACACTTACAACCTTGAAACCGATTTTCCACACTTCCAAACAAGTTTAGAATTGGTTCATCTGACTTTCAAGAACTATGTGATTGATCAAACCAAAATTCAATCACAATCATGGGTTTAACGGTTCTACCAAAACAAGTTTCGGTTCTACCTCCATGTGAGTACTATGCATATTCACACTAGCTTCCCAAAGATTCGGTTGAATAAGTACTAGGATCGGATCCCCACATATATATGGTATCTAACTTATATGTGTTGCACATTTCCATAGGATCGGTTCCCCTTTCTGCTATAAACCTTGCTGCACCCCATACAAGGATCGGTTCCCCTTGGTGTACTTCACCCCTTACAAGGATCGGTTCCCTTTCCCTTACTAAGATCGGTTCCCTTTCCCCAAGGTCGGACATAATCCGATCATACCACATGTGATTACTTAAGATTGGTTTTACTAGTAAAAGTTATTCCAATACATAAGTCAGGACTTTGTGAATAGTTCTACCAAGAACACAACAAGTTGTGAGCGGTTATACTCTATCACACATATTGGTTGTTCATAAGGTATGCAATGAATAATAAAACCAATAACTCCTGGAAATTTCCTTTTCGGTTTACAAACAAGTTTATGAACTTACTTCCTTATAACACATGTAAACATTGTTTCCTAGGATGAAATCCTCACCTCATACCCATACATAATCACAATAACATTCAAATGATTATGGCGATGTCTTATCTACAAAGTTTAATGGTTAAGAAATAAACCTCGTATTGTATTCCTTAATACTATGTCTCTAGAGTTCATATATGTTTCGCAGTTATATTTTCAATATGCCCGACTTGAATGATACGTCAGGGAATGAAACAGTTCAAGTCAAATATCACTAACCTCAAGTGGAAGGATGATTGTTGTCGTTGTAGCTCCTTGATTCACATCTTAAAGACTTCGCAATACTTGTAATGTCTCATATCCTAATACTTTCAAGCTAACCTATACGAAGTTTAACTCTAGTACATAATAAAGCGACTCTTAACATGAGTTTTGATTCACTAAAATATGACAATCGAACTTGACATACCAACGCTTGGTGGGTTCAACCGAGCAATGCTCTAAGAATTTCCACCTTTGTCAACTTTAGTGACAAAACTCTTACATCATATGGATAAACAAATTACAAGAATTCATTACACTCTGCTTGATTCCCGATTCAACAGTACAGTAAAACTGCTTACATTCAATCCTTGAATATGCCGTTATTGACATTATAAAAACAAAGCAAATACTTCCCCTAAGGAAGATAGGTAGATATTCAATCCGCACGTCTTTTTTATAACAATCTATATGACATGTTACTCCCCCTTAGTCTGTGCTTTCACTCTTTCGTTAGATAAAATATTTGAAGTACCAATGTTCTTTTCCCTAGCGGGATGCCAATCAATATAAATCAATAGCGGCACCACCTGTTTACTCTGTATATTTCCCCCCCTTTTTGTCACAAAAATTACAAAGAAACGAAAAAATAAAGGACAACACGAAAAGAATCTTATAAATCTCAGAATAGACTTACAAACCTGTAGAGTTAGGCACGAGGGTTCCACACATCACGTTCTGATAACCACTATCAAAACCGAAACTACAAGTAGTCTTATTTTGATATGTTACCAAGGAAACAATTGCCCGAAACAATTTTTCCCATTTAGTTTAGCAAACCAAAAACAACTAATCACATTATCCCCTTTGCTAAACCGATTGTCCAAAAACAACCGCTTAATTCGGTAAGACCAAAATAAAGATAAACTCCATTTTTCTCATCATGTTCTAATTATCCATAAATTTAGACCTTTCAATTTTAAACAATCCAAATACTAGGTTAGTTAACTAGCATTTCCTTGTTTAGGCATTCGATTAGACTTGAATAACCGAAACCTCACTTTGATAAGACAAACTAAGATCAGAATTAACTTAGTTTCTTATCTGGAATCGAATTGGACTAAACAACTCATCCGGTACACACATTATTTCGTTAAGCCATAAATAATTCATACAAACCAAAATAAATCAACTTGCATAATTATTCACCTCAACCGGAAGCAATTGAAACAACATAGACATTAAAAGCACCGCAATTGCACCGTAATTTTGTAAGCCTAAACAATTGATACCATACAAAAGCAAGATAACAATAGTTTTTCTTAACCGGAACCAATTGAATCACACACATATCAATTGTACCGAAATTTTGTAAGCCTAAACGATTGATACCACACAATAAAGCAAGATAACAATAGTTTTTCTTAACAGGAACCAATTGAAACACACATCCACACACACATCATGGAATAAATATCAACTGAACCTAAATTTTTTTAAGCAAAAGCAACAAATATATATAATATAAACTCAGGCTTTTCTTAAACATGAAAACAATTAACTAACAAGATTATTACCTCAGATTTCGCATCCACTTCTCCAATATGATAGCATCTTCGTCCAGGGAGAGTTGATATCGAAATATCACCATGTTGTCATCCTTATGCATAAACAAAAGAATAACAACACACCTCAACCTTTACCAGAGAAAGGTTGAAAATCGGGTTTAACAATTGCAAGCAAAAGTTGAAAACCGTCGAAACACATATGCTTTTATGCTAAACCAAAACTGATTCAACATATTGTGACTTCTTCACATACTGTTTCTATTAGAACCCCTCATGATACTTTGATAAAGCCTACCTACTAGGGCTAGAACTTAATCCTGCTAACTCAAAAATTCACCCAAACCATAAGGGTTCACAATATATGAGATCGAATATGACGATAGTAAAACCGAAATCAAACATCCCATAAACATACATATCAATAAAATAAAAACAATTAAGCACAGGCTATGTAAACCGAAAACTATCACAAGAAAAATTACCAATCAAATAATTTTATTCTTAATAGTTTTATTCATAATAGACTAATAAAATAAATGAAAGAAATCTCAAATTGATGTATATTATATTGGATTAAGTAATACAACAAATAACTTAATCTCTAATGACCTTCTGGCAGGAGTTTTTCAAAGGTCATCCTCAATTTCCTCAAATTTTTCAGGATATTCATCAACAACATCTCGACTGATATCTCGGATTCTGCACACAGTACCTTGGTTATGTTCACAGGCTAAAGCATTAACCTTCCGATTAATATTTCTTGCATACTCCCTATTACCGGTTCCAAGTTTAATCAGTTTCCTTTGGTTACGAATAACAGTTTTTAGTAATGCTGCCTGTCTGTGATGAGTTTCGATGGTACTGAGGAGGACTTGTCGAAGATTGATAATATCAACCTTAGCATCCAAACTGTTTTGGACAAGGAGATGAGTCATATCATCTTTTTCATTATCGATGTTTTCACAACTAGATTTCTTGAAGGTGTTATCAAGATGTAAATTTTCCTTAGAAGTCATTCCACTTAAGGCTTTCAGAAGTTGTGCTTGAGATCTGGTTTGAGAGTTCATTCTTTTGTATAAGTTCTCTGACACTTTGAGTACTAATACAAGGAATACCTTTAATGCATTCCTAACTTAGATATCAGCCTTAAATAAATAATTCTGACAAGATTTGAAAAATATTTTCGCATCTAATATATTACAACAACACAATATTTTTCAAATAGATTATCTCCAAAAATCGGTATCAATAGATACTAGCTTATCTTTTTTACACAAGTTGTTGTAAGACAACCTTTCTACCAGACAGATGATTAATATCTTTAAGGTAGATTGTGTAATCTCTCTATGTTGAATAAAAGATATTAGTTGGATACCAGCTGCCCAGGTATGTGTGCTTCCTTACATCTGAGGATTGGGCAAGGTAAGGATACACACTCCAATATATTTTGTTCCCTTAATTCGAGAAACTTAAGTTGGAAGGTTTATTAAAAACATCCGAAAATTCCAAATAACTCCAATTTGGAGAAACATGTTTAAACATGAACATTTTTCAGACTGTCATGGATTCGCAGCAACCCATATACTATCACAGAGTTTTTCTGATAAATTACTACACAAGGTACATGTGCTCCTGTTTTATTGTGCCTTTACCATCAAAGATTATGAGCACGAAAAGATGAGAAAGCACAACATATAATACAACTAAGTTGCATTGGAATAAGCTTTTTCCAGCTTACAGTGAATATCAGAAACATAGTTCATGTTTCTTTTAGGGAATTTCTGCCCAAAATGTTTTCTCCCAAGACGATGATATTTTCTAACTCTAGAGATATGATCACGTGGAGAAAATGTACTAATGTGAGAATTCTCGGAGACAACTATATCTCTCTTAATTCTTTCAATGAGATTTTCATAAGATTTTCTCATTCTAAGGACTTCCTTATTATTCACATTAGTGTGATCATTTGAAACAACTATCGGAAAATCCTGATTGTTTCTTTTGGCAGAGATTCGCTCTTTCCCTTCCTTCTGAAGTCGTTCCTCATCAAAACCAGAACTATTTCGATATGGGTGCGGAGGAACCTTTTCCAGAAGCGATTATCAACTCTTTCCTCTGACTCCTTTGAGTTGATCTTATTGGGATGTAGTATAATCTGTCTTTCTACTGAGGAATAATCTTTCTGTTTTTTAAGACAAGAAACTTCTTTCAAAATTTTTACCACTGAATGTTGAAGAAGTATAAGTTTCCTGTCAAGTGACTGAAAATTGTATTCCTTAGAGTCATCACATAATCGGTTCAAAGTTTTCTTTGGACAAGATTTCGTTTGATCATTAGTAGATCTAGAATCTGGTTTCTCATCCTCCTCTAACTTGATGTAGTTAGGCAAACTACCATCATCTTGATCTGTTTCAGATGTGATTAACCCGATTTTGTCACAATCTGTGTCGAGCAAGGACTTTTAGTTTCCTCATCAGAAGAAATCACAACAACATCATTAGTCAGAATCATATGACGTGTCTCTTTATCTGTAAGAAATTTACCAAGAGCTTCTAGTTTGACAGCGAGGTCCATTTTCTCTTTGGCTAGACAGTTCAGTTGAATGTCTTTTTTCTGATCTCCTTGTTAAGAAGATTTGACTCTGTCTTTAAAATAAACACTTTAAAAGACAAAGATTGTATAGGCTTTAGGAGTTTTACCAACTCTTTACCAGCATCTTCTTTTTCCTCAGAAAAAGACATAGATGTTTTCGTAACTCCTGGATCATGAGTGTTATAGTTTTGAAAGTGGTAGTAAAAGTTCGTTGCTCGGACTTGTAAAGATAATGGATTTTTAGATTTAAAAATATATATACAAAAATATTAACAATGGGTTCGAGAGGTAACCAAGACACTAGATTCCACTATTACGCAAAATTGATTGATAAATATTTCAAAACTCTATTCTATTCTTAAGTCCTCTTTTATCTTTAATTCACTATCAATCATACAAATTCTCAAATTTTATTTGTAAACTTTAAGCATAGATTATCAAGAGATTTAACCAAGTATAACCTATCAAACTGAATAACAAATAATTAAGACAATCATTCAAATAATTTAAAACTCTGCAAAAGCAGCGATTAGGTGAATTATATAATTAAATGAAATAGTTACCCATTTATGTTGCGTGAATAGCTTCCTCCATTGCCTTGGTTACGAGGGAATTAGTCGCTCATCATATTGGAAAACCTCTCAAAGAATTTCATTGATGCTCAAAAGTGTTTTACAATGAAGAGAAAGATAAGTAAATAGTATAAAACAGGATTCTGCGACCCACAGAAGGCGTCCAGAATCAACGACACAGATATAGTGATGTTGGTACAATGACTCAGTCGCGGAAAGGAGTGGAAAAGTGTCGCAATAAAGCGACAGTTTTTAACGACTTTCCTGCCTCGTCCAATGTTCTTCGTGTTCTTCAGTTCCAGCAGCAGCATGAACTTCTTCACAGCGTCTGGTTCTTTGATTTTTACGTCTCTAACTCTCTCCCAACTCTCGACAGACTCTTCCCAATGACCGATAATTGTATTTATAGTGTTTTGGAGCAAGAAATCCGACCATTGATTGCGTATATTTTCTCTTTAATTCGATTATTCTTTGCTTCCCAAAAATGAGAATACTTACCATTTATAGAATTTCCACACGTTAACTCGCTCCCAAAACGCTCCAAATTAGTTTCTTCATGCCTCAGAAGCTTTCCCGCACCTCCACATCACTCCATGCACAGCAGAAACACACTTGAGTTCGCTTACAGTGCGTGTTGCTCTGTTTTGGTTTGGTGAATCGAACCAGGAATTTTAGCCAAAATTGACCGATTCCGTCACCCATACTGTGTTCCTCAACCTATATCACATCTCTATACCAAAATTCAGCCATTGAATCGACCTACCACTACTTCATTTCTTCGATCGAAAATTCTCCTGTGTTGTGAACATTTTTCCCGCCAAAATCGATATTCAAATGAAGAAGAGGGGTGTCCCCTATCCTGTCTTGGTGTCCCCTTAGTAATTTGGGATGAAATAGTAATTCTTGGGTTGAAATAGTAATTTTTATGGTTTCCTTCGGGACATTTCTGGGACGTTTCCGGTACATTTCTGGGGCGCCTCCAGGACATTTCTGGGGTGCCTTTAGTACTTTTCTCCGGGGTGTAAATCATCACTTTTTGAGCAACTCTTTCCATACAAGGGTATTTTCTCCAAAAACACCTAAACAAACATAAAAACACCATAATGAGAACAAATGGGTACTAATAAAATACATAAAAGAGATCAAAATAGACACATAAATGCGTCTATCAATGAGTCAACGAAGTATTAACATCTTCAACTTTTGAGCGTTCAAAATCTTGCATAACGTTAACTGAATCGGACATTAGATTCAATCCTTATAGGTTGGATCGCACCAAACACAGATTGTTAGATCTTTTCGTGTTTGCCCGCTCTAATACCAATTCAAAAGGCGAGGGTACCCAAATATACCTCAAGCTAAAACTTTTCCTACCTATAAGTCCTTTCTCTGAAAGTGATTGTCTACGACTGAGTCGAGATAATACAACTAATCGGTTCACACTTCGTGTGATCGTCTATGGATACTAGATCGAGACAATACAACAACGAAGTATGTTTACTTGATACAAAGGTTCGGACTTAACAAAACACAATAGGATTGCTTATAAAGTAAATAGGAATTAACATTTGTGTAATTTACTTTAATTATAATAAAACAATTATAATTCGGAATATAAAAGTAAAAGACACAGCAAGATTTTGTTAACGAGGAAACCGCAAATGAAGAAAACCCCTGGGACCTAGTCCAGAATTGAATACTCTCAGGATTAAGCCGCTACACAAAATTACACTAACTTCGCGTAGTTGAGACCAAGTAACTAACCCTATAGTTCTCCTAGTTCCTTCTGTATTCCCAGCCTCCAACTTATAAATAAGTCACGTACTTGGAACAATTCCTTTGGTTCGTATTCCAAACAGTAAAGGAACAACAAATCTATTTGGTATCAACTCTATTCAACCAAGTGATATGAGTCGGACAAAGGATCTTCCGTTTATCTCAACATAAACTCCTTCGTCAGGTTCTTAGATCTATCTTATATTCAATCACCCAAAGGTAATCGTTTAAGATTAAGCAAAAAACACCTTTAATCCGAAGAATCGTGTTGATGCCAATCTACTCAATTAATCAATGCAATCTACCACAAGGATAACCGATTTTTAATTGGATCCTGTTCTACCGAAACAAGTATTCTGCACACCAAAGATTATAAAACCCAAGTCATATCTTCAATATCTTCTTTATCTTCAAATCTTCTTAAATCTTCAATAAAAACCTGCACATAATCACTTGACTCTCTTGTGATCAATCACGCACAGAACGGAGTCTGTTAACAATGGATTATCACAAGATCATCTTTAGAACTAACAACAGTCTAAAGATCCCTGTTGTTTGAGGGTGAAAACAGTTTCTGTTGGTTTCGATAATTTCATGTATTGGGTGAGAAACGAGTCTAAACCCTAAACAATGTACTGCAAGGGAGTACGTTAGATTCGAGAGATCAATCTGTACAAATCCGGCCTAAACCAAGAAGTGGCCGTTCTAGACTTGCTTCGGTCACAAAGTGGAGGAGAAGGGTTGGTTTTGGGAAGGGAAGCGAAGAGAGTGTTGAGACCAGAATAGTTGATTCTGGAAGAGTGGTTGTTTGACTTGTATCAGAAAGTGAAAGCTAATAGATGGGAAAGCTAACAAGTGATTTCTGAGTGTTGTATGCTCCTGACCAAAACTTGTTGTTTGGTGGTAATAGGTAAGACCTATTTATACAAGTCCAAGTGAAACGTACTCTGGTCTCGTAAGAAATAGAAACAGATAAGTAAATGGGAGGAGGTGGTAACCGGTAACGCCTGGAATTGATGTTCCATAATGAAGGAAAGCGTTTCACCATTAATACCTGTATTTACTAACCGCCTCATTATTATTACACTGTCTTGTAACGGGCGTAGTGTATGCCGCATGCTGTAAACCGCCAAACCAATACCCTAATGAGCATCCCCCAGTTTGTGACATGTGTTGATGTCTCGAGTGTTTTCGTAGAAAACATGTAGCATGTTGCTGATGTTTGGCAAGTTGAGCTTGGGAGACTTGCCGACTCGGTGGTGACCCTCGACAGTCGAGATTTGCATCTTAAGAGGAAGGGCAGCCGTTGATTATTGCAGCCCTTCGTTTGGCAGCCAACGGCATGAAAGCATGGCTGGCATGGCTTTGACATGGTTATGCGTGGCCAGGCTCGGATTTTGGCATAGTTTAGGCGCGGACAAGAACTTGGGTTTTCGCATTGTTTGGGCGCGGTCAAAATTAGAGCTTGGCGTTGGGCCAAAGGTTGCCACGCATTAGCTGGTAACCTTGGACAACTAAGATATGTATCTTAGATGGAAGGGTGGCCGTTGATTTTCGCAACCCTTCGTTTTGGTATCCAACGACGTGGAAGAAAGGCTGGCATGGTTTTGGCACGGCGGTGCGGCTCGCATGGTTGGCATGCCTTGGCGCGGAGATGTGGCTGGCATGCAATTGGCACATGTGGAGCGCTAGCATGGTTGGTATGCTTTGTGCGCGGAGATGTGGCGCGGCATGCCATTGGCACATGCGACATGGTTGGCATGCCTTGGTGCGGAAAGATTGCATGGTATGTCGTTCGCACATGTGGCATGGTTGGCATGTCTTGGCGTGGAGATGCGGCTGGCACGGCATGCCATTGGCACATGTGGCGTGGTTGGCATGCCTTGGCGCGGAAAGGTTGTACGGCATACCATTGGCACATGTGGCATGGTTGACATATCTTGGCGCGGCGATCTTGGACGGTTGAGATCTGCATCTCAGATGGAAGGGTGGCTGTTGATTGTTGCAACCCTTCGTTTTGGCAGCCGTGAAGGAAAGGCCGGTATGGTTTAGGCATGGCCAAGCTAGGATTTTGGCATAGTTTAGGCGCGGCCAAAACTAGGGTTTTGGCATAGTTTGGGCGCGTCCAAAATTAGGACTTGGCGTCGGGACAAAGGTTACCACGCGTTAGCTGGCGACCTTGGACGACTAAGATCCGCATCCGAGATGGAAGGGTGGCCGTCGATTGTTGCAACCCTTTGTTTTGGCAGCCGTGAAGGAAAGGTCGGCATGGTTTAGGCGTGGCCAAGCTAGGGTTTTGGCATAGTTTAGGCGCGACCAAAAACTAGGGTTTTGGCATAGTTTGGGCGCGGTCAAAATCAGGGCTTGACGTTGGGCCAAAGGTTACCACGCGTTAGCTGACGACCTTGGACGGCTAAGATCTGCATCTCATATGGAAGGGTGGCCGTCAATTGTTGCAACCCTTTGTTTTGGCAGCCGTGAAGGAAAGGCCGGCATGGTTTAGGCGTGGCCAAGCTAGGGTTTTGGCATAGTTTGGGTGCGGCCAAAATTAGCTTGGCGTTGGGTCAAAGGTTACCACACGTTAGTTGGCGACCTTGGACGGCTAAGATCTTCATCTCAGGTGGAAGGGTGGTCTTTGATTGTTGCAACCCTTCGTTTTGAAAGCCTGCGTTGTGCATGGCAAGTTGGGACGGCTGGCATGGTCGGCATGCCTCGGCGAGGAGATGCGGCTGGCACGGCATGCCATTAGCACATATGGTGGGGGTGGCATGGTTGGTATTCCTCGACGCGGAGATGTGGATATCACGACATACCATTGGCACATGTGGTGCGGCTGGCATGGTTGGCATGCCTTGGCCTAAAGACGTGGCTGGCATGGTTTGTCATTGGCACGGTGGTGCGGCTGGCATGGTTAGCATGCCTTTGCGCGGAGACGTGGCTAGCATGGTTTGCCATCGGCACGGTGGTGCAGCTGTCATGGTTGGCATGCCGTGGCGCGGAGATGTGGCTGGCACGGCATGCCATTGGCATATATGGTGCAGCTGGCATGATTGGCATGCCTTGGCGCGGAGACATGGATGGCATGGTGGTGCGGCTGGCATGGTTTGCGCCTTGGAGAGGAGATGTGGCTGGCATGGTTTTCCATTGGCACGGTGGTGCGGCTGGCATGCCTTGGCGCGGAGATGTGGCTGGCACGGCATGCCATTGGCACATGTGGTGCGGCTGGCATGGTTGGCATGCCTTGGCGCGGAGATGTGACTGGCATGGTTTGCCATTGGCACGGTGGTGCGCTGGCATGGTTGGCATGCCTTGGAGCGGAGATGTGGCTGGCACGGCATGCCATTGGTATATGTGGTGCGGCTGGCATGGTTGGCATGCCTTGGCGCGAAGATGTGGTTGTCACAGCATGCCATTGGCACATGTGGTGCGTCCGGCATGGTTGGCATGCCTTGGCACGGAGACGTGGCGGCATGGTTTGCCATTGACACGGTGGTGCGGCTGGCATGGTTGGCATGCCTTGGCGCGGAGATGTGGCTGGCACGACATGCCATTGGCACATGTGGTCCGTATGGCATGGTTGGCATGCCTTGGCGCGGAGATGTGGCTGGCACGGCATGCCATTGGCACATGTGGTGCGGCTGGCATGATTGGCATGCCTTGGCGCTGAGACGTGGCTGGCATGGTTTTCCATTGGCACAGTGGTGCGGCTGGCATGGTTGGCATGCCTTGGCGTGGAGACGTGGCTGGCATGGTTTGTCATTGGCACATGTGGCGCGGCTGGCATGGTCGGCATGCCTTGGCACGAAGACGTGGCTGGCATGGTTTTCCATTGGCACGGTGGTAGGCTGGCATGCCTTGGCGCGAAGACGTGGCTGGAACGGCATGCCATTGGCACATGTGGCGCGGCTGGCATGGTCGGCATGCCTTGGCGCGAAGACGTGGATGGCATGGTTTTCCATTGGCACGGTGGTGCGGCTGGCATGGTCGGCATGCCTTGGCGTGGAGACGTGGATGGCATGGTTTTCCATTGGCACGGTAGTATGATAATTAGGGTTTGGTATATACGAAGATGATGTTGGTCAATACTAAGGGTTCTGCCGTGGAACATGACACATGTATGTATATAAAAAAAAGGTACCCTGGTAGTTCTTATGTAGGCATGCTGATTGATTCAATAAATGCGCTAGTGGTCGTAGTGACGTCATGTCAGATGTACGATTTTAACCCTAAGCTAAAAACCACCATCAACATGAAGTCCCCTGCTTAGCTCGGAACAGGAGCATTGTTACTAGGTAAGCATAAGATGGTGACAGGGAAGGACAAAATCGAAATGACAATTCATGAAATATGGTCAGGAAGACCCGGCTAACCTTTTTCGAGAGATAAGGAGAGTTCGTGATTCTCGTGTTGGCGGCCTTGCATAAATTCTACTAGTGGTGTTGCTAGCTAGACCGTGAAGTGGTGAGACGTAGACTGTCGGCTTGGCTTGGTCACACGTCGTCTTGGCTGGGATAGGGAGCGCGGAGGTGATGGCTTAGCGAGTTGTTGGCGTTGCTCGGCTCAGAATGGGAGCCGTAGGTATTGTGCATCTTGGAATGGAGCCGCCAGTGTAGTATTGGATTGGAATGGGGCCGTTAGCATAGACTTAGCGTTGGCGTTGGCTTGGGATTGGGATTGGGCCACGACTCGGTGTGGCAAGGTATGGCGTGGTTTGCACGGTGAGGCAAGGAATGGCACGAACTATTTGGCACGATGGTGGCTTATCTTCGCGGGACCGATTGCCTCTTTTCCTTACTTAACTCAAATAGGAAGTCCTTTCCTTATTCAAACTCCAAAGTGTCACGCCTATAAAATGGGTCGGCCTCTCGCTTTTATTTCACTCCTTTGTTCTTACGTCCTGTCCACGTGGTAGCAATAAAGTGAGAAAGCGTATCTCAGGTATGTCTTCCAACGTTTCCTCTTCAATTTTTTTTTCTTGTGTTTCTTGTGTTGGTGCAAACCCTAGCCATAGGTGTACCTTTCAGGAACTTGTAGAAATATTTGTTCTTCTGTATTGGTATGAACCCCAGCTGTAGATATACTTTCCATGAATTTGTAGAAATATTTTGGCGTGCATACCATAATGATGTTAGCCACCTCAATTATTACGCAAAGTAGGAATGGATGGGCAGGTAACTGCCACCCGTTCCTTCCCACGAAAACCTAGTTTCTAGGGTTTCCTCCCTTTCCTTGGTTTGGCTGTGTGCATGGTTTCCGTGGAGGTGCGCGCTTTCTTGGCCGGGTGCGTACTTCTCGCTGTAGGATACGACCTTGGCATGAGGCGTGTTTTCAGTGACGACGCAGGGGCTGCCAGTCCCTGTTTCTTTTCCTATGCGCGTTATGACTTTGAAGCAAATTGGCTTGTGTCCATAATGGATCCCCTATTGGTTGATGAAATAGCTTCCATGCACTTCCGTAGTAATTTCTCTTCGTATTGTTCTATTGTAGTTACTTTGAAGGTGAAAGCAGCGTAAGGAAATTTTCGTTAGGATGTCGCTAGAGAGAAGTCCATCTGTACCGAAAGACGTTGGAAATTCCAAGCCAAACGTAGATGATGAATTCTTTACAACGTCCGCCACAGTTCGGAGAATGAAGGAGTATCCCGGTCGGTCCGGCCAAGGGGTGTAATACGGTTTTGTCTTCAAGGGAAAGAGTATTCTGCTTCTCCTATTGACCTTAAAATTAGTGTGTGTCCATTGCGTTCCTTTGACAAATGGATGTGATTCATGATAAGCCAGGAGTGCGTAAGAGTCAACTTGACCAAGGCGCAGATCATTGATGTTGTCGCGACTTCTGCATCACTTAAAATTAGGAAAGATATTCCAGGCTTGCTTGCTTTCATTTCTAGATGGTGTCCAGACACTCATACGGCCATATGTAGGTGGGGTGAAATGACTATCTCCTTAGAGAGCGTGGCCGTCTTGCTGAACCTTCCCGTAATAGGAAACCTTGATATCAAGTTGTCTGGAGATGAAGAAGAAATGCGCGCCGCTCTGGTTGCAAAGTCAAAAGGGTTCGTTCAGAAAGAAAACGAGACGAGGTGCTTCTATAGCTGGTGGGTGTCTCAATGGTTTCCTGATGAGTTGGAGCCTAATCAGAAGAATATTACACTTTATGTTGCGGCGTTCTTGTCTCTTTGGTTGTCCAGAGATATTTTCGATGATGGCTCTGGTAAGAAGGAGATAAGACAGGAACTTATCAAGTTCACCGTAAAATTAGAAAAAGGGGTCGTTCTCCCCATTGGTAGCTTGTTTCTTGGTTCTCTGTACACACATTTGTATCATTTGGTCGCGGACATGTGCGCTTCAAATGGTTACATGAAAGTGGACTCGTACGTCCATGCCGCTTTTCTCCAAGCGTGGTTGTGGGAGCACTTAGAAATGTACGCTCCAAAACCGTTGGCCTTACTTCCCGAGTCTTGGGGTGGCTCCAGGATACTCCGCTGGGTGAATAGGCTCCCAAGGACTGGTTCAAACCTGGTTGGATTCCTTGACAACTCATACGCGGTTAATTTTCTTCCATGGGCTCCGGTGCATACATCCATAGTTCAGGTCAACACTTTTGCTCCTGCCCCGAACATGTCTTTGTCTTCCAATGAAAGGGATATGAGCGTTGGAGAGGTGGTGTTCATGCGAAGCTGCATGCCTGGTCATGTGTCGTCTTTCTTTCGAGGATCTTGTAATGCAGCCTCTTATAATATCGATAGGGAGGCTCGGCATATGGGATTTGACCCAATGGGTCTCACTTGCCTGTCAGTCGGTTGTTCCAAAAGATCCATTGCCATCCGCTCTCGATGCTAGTGTTCTTACACCGGGTAAAAGTCTCCCTTTTATGCTCTCGGAACGAAATCTATCAACGACCTCCAAATACAACACGTTCTGGCAGGATGAGTTTCTTGCTATTTATGGATTCGTGAATGATGTGGCAGAGAACCGTTGTGGTAAGACTTCCCCTGCGATTTTAGCTGAGCATCCGATGTTGATGGACCTCTCTTCGACTAAGCAAAAATCCGTCATCCCGGACTCGGACAGTCCCCAAGCGAAGGAGCGAAGGTCTAAAAGCCGTGCAAATGGTTTCCAGTCGAATTTGACAGCTCTTCCGACTTTCAGTTCTTCTAATATGTGAGTACGTATGATTTTCTCCCTGATTTTAGTTGGATTGTGTATATCCTCGTCTCTTTTCTGAGCGTCTGTCTTTGTGCCTTGCCCAGGGTCTCAGTGATAAGAACGAAAGTGCGACACTTTTATACCCACATTTGCACTAGCTAAATCTCGATATCTCGCTAATAATTATATTTTAGAGATTTTACAGGAATTACAAGAAAATCCAATCACTGAAACGATAACCGGCTAAAGAGAAGCCGAATTAGCATTTACGACGCACGACACTAAAGAGACGGTCGAATTAGTAGTGGCCGTCCTTGTAATGTACTTGTGTTGGTCGCAACACCAAAGCCCACTCAAGGTCACAACATATTTCAGAAAATGATCCCTTTGTTTAGCGAAGCCCACTCAAGGTCAAGTACGTGAAGGCACTGAAGGGTTATAAGATAAGTGGGACGTGGCACCATTTACTACATACTTTTCATCCCTTATCAAGCAGGTGGTGTTCTCATCTTCAAAGAACATCTTGAGTAGCGATTTTGTGAGAAAGCACGAGAAAAGAAAATGATACAGAGATTGATTGAATTTGAGAGAAACGAGATGAGGTTAACTGGTGATGTTCTCTGTTGTATGTCGGTCAATTGAGGCAGTGATGGTTGATCTAGGGTTCTACAACAGCAGCAATGTGGGTCTCATATGGTCTGAAATTGGGCATAAGTGAAGCATTTTCATGGCATTAACTGAGAGTTTATTGAGTGGTATTGAATGATGATTTGGGGGGTCCTATGGTTAATTGATTGGAGTCTGTGGTGTGAATAATTGATTTGTATTGCAATCAATTGAAGAAGGCTTGATGGGTCTTGGCTGCCATATTATTTGAGCTGGTTCACAGAGAAGTAAGTAGGGCTTGTTTTTGAAGACAAAAATCAGTGAAAGTAATGCTGATTCATGGCTAAGTGCAGTTGGTGGTGATTGAATTAGTAGAGGAGATGAAGATGAAATCAAGCTCCGTAACTTACTGATGGTGCCACACAGAAGTCTGGGTTTGGTCTGAAATGTAAGTGGCAGTAGTGGTCTCCCCAGTTGTCTACGGCAGCAACATCAAAGATGGGATTTAGGGATTTAGGATGTGAATTGAAATTTGGCGAAATTCAATGAGAATGAGTTTGTCAGGGTCTGATTTCAAATGGGTTTCATCTTGGTTTCATTACATGGTGGTTATGTACAGATCTGCATGGTTGAGACTTGTATCAATTGGTGATTTGCGTTGGCAGTGGAGATGGATTCTGTATTGATGCTGGTGTAGTGACAGAAGCTTTGTTGATCGTTCTCTGGCAGGGATGGAGAATGAATTGGCAATAAGCAAATTACTTGTGACTGCAGTCGATGGATGGGTGCTATAGCCGGTGGACATAAAATAGGAAGTGGATACGGGTATATAATTGGATACCGGTGGTTGTTTCTGGACTAGGCTTTTCCAGGTGTGGGTAGCAGTCGCAAAGAGATAATTGAGATGCATATATAAACAAAATGCAGAGATTAATGGAAGGGGCCGTTTTGACAGGGAGAAACTAGGGTTTGAGTTTTCAATATGCTTGGTTTATTTCCTTTATCAATTTCTATGATTTGCTAAACTATTGTTAGGGTGAAGGATGAACTTGTAGGTTAATATTGCTTGTGTTTCTTAAACAATGGTCTCAAAAGTAAAAGCTTCATTTCATGTTTGTGTTTTTCAAAAATGGGTTGTTTGTTTAATGAGTTTTTCATGTCTTATGCCATGTATATTTCATAGTTGAATTCTAGAACAACATCCATATGAAACTTTGGTAACAATTGCTTTATGAATATTCTTTGACTATGTATGTCATGTATGCCTAGTACTTTGTATTTCTATCTTTAGGTTGAGAACAAACATATCCTCTTAATAATTCTTGTCTATTGGTCGTAATAATAATTCTTGTCTATTGGTCGTAACTGAAATATCTCACGTGTTTTGATAGCTAGGTTTGCTATTGTACATGAGCCAAATGAGACCTTTGTGATAGAACTTGAGTAAAACCTAACCTACAACGGATTCCGTAGCTCTAATACTTCCACATTCTTGATTACAATTCCTTGTAAATTTTCTTTATTCTACTTGTTAGTTTATTTTTACAATTTCTTGTAAATTTTCTTTATTCTACTTGTTAGTTTATTTTCTTAGTACAACAATCTCTGAAAATATTGAATTTGGTTGGATAGTTCTTGATATTAATTAGTAATAGTTTTCACATTCCTTGAGGGAACGAACCGTGCTTGCTATTGTGTGCTCTTTTTGACACCGTGCACTTGCGGTAAAACAAAGTCGGCTTTCCGACCCATCACTCACCAGCGTGAATGCCTTTACCAAACTTGCAAGTAGTCAGAAGACGACATTTCTTGAGACGGAGGGTGGCGATGCTGAACCTATCCGTAGCGAAGAGGAACCCGATAAGGAAGAAAGTTCGGAGTCTAATGACGGCGAGAATAGTTCTTCCAACAGCAGTGTCGAATCTTCTTCTAGTCGGTATGAAAGCAAATCAGTGAGTCTCATACACGTTTTTCTTCTTCCTTCTCTCTCTTCATTTTGGAAAACATCTACTCCGTGATATCATAGGGGAAGCCTTTTCTGAAAATGGACCTGAGGCGGAGACTTGTGGAGACACAGCTTTGTCTACAACCGTGGCCGCCGCACCTGGTGGCCTTGTAACATATGTTGCTCGATATGAAGGTGTTGTTGCGACTCAGACAATGAAGAGTACTCCAGTGACCGCTGGCGCAATTGTAGTTAGGAATTCTTTGTCGGTCGCTGATTCATTCGCGGGCGCCACCTTCACTCCTCCATACCTGGTTCCTTATCCGGATCACGTGTTGATCGGGGGATTTAGTGTGCCAGCAAATTATGCGGCGCTATACACTAAGATATGGGAAAGCTACAGACATGTCGCCATGACCAAGAGAATTACTGGCCGACTCGCGTTGGTTAAGCGTGTGGAGGAAGCTTTGTCTTCAATTGACGACATGTGCAACGTGACTGGTCATACTGTTTCTGAGGATGTAATATTGAGCTGGAAGTTCCATTGTGACATGTGCGTAGACTTCGAGTTCAATGCTCCTTGATTCGTTGAAGGCTTTTCCGAGGTTGAAAAGTTGCTGGTCGAGACAGTCGAAGGTCCTTCTGCGGATGTGGTCAAACAGCAGGAAGCAGAAGTCGAAAAGTTGTCCAGAAAGTTGAAGCTGAAACGGACAGCTCTCCAAATAACGAAGGAGGCTTTCTCTAAGAAGAGCAAGCCATTGTTGAAAAACTTTCCTTGAATGCGTTTCTGTCTTCTGAACTTCTTTACTTAGGTTTTTTTTTTTTGAAAAGCAAATGAAACGCCTAGTTTATGGTTTTGGTTTGAATTGAAAGATAATTGTTATCTATGAGGGTTTTGGATAATTCTTTTTGAATGAATTGTTTTAGAATAATGTTGTCTTGGTTACTATTGCAAGTGACGCAAACATCCCAGGAAAACCATGGAACCGCGAGCGTTGCGTGTCGGTAGAGAGCATGGGAATAAAAATAACATGCTATCAGTTTTATCATTCACATGAAAACTTGAAGTAGTAAACCATGTATTTTGTCTAGGCAAGACTTACTCGGTTTTTCGGATCTCTTGACGAAAAATGGATCTTCCAGGTGTAAGTCCGAATTTTGTGGGAAGCACCGTCGTGATTGTGGAAAGTCCCCAGTCGTCCCCGAGTCACCTGATAACCGAGTCGTCGATCCCTGGGAGGATCGTTTGCTTCTACCATCTTGGAAGTCCCCAGTCACCTCTTATCGTGTCATGACTGGTAACTGAGTCGCCTATCCCTGAGCGGATCGTTTGCTTCTACCACCTTGATTTCCGGGTTGAAGTATGAGATTGGGAGTTGGAAATCGATATCGTAACCGAGAGATTAATCTCCCACTGTGGTCTCCAATTGTTTGAGGGTGAAAACAGTTTCTGCTGGTTTCGGTAATTTCGTGTGTTGGGTGAGAAACGAGTCTAAACCCTAAACAATGTACTGCAAGGGAGTACTTTAGATTCGAGAGATCAATCTGTACAAATCTAGCCTAAACCAAGAAATGGTCGTTCCAGACTTGCTTCGGTTACAAAGTGAAGTAGAAGGGTTGGTTTTGGGGAGGGAAGCGAAGAGAGTGTTGAGACCAGAATAGTTGATTATGGAAGAGTAGTTGTTTGACTTGTATCAGAAAGTGAAAGCTAACACATAGGAAACCTAACAAGTGATTTCTGAGTGTTGTATGCTCCTGAACAAAACTTGTTGTTCGGTGGTAATAGGTAAGACCTATTTATACAAGTCCAAGTGAAACGTACTCTGGTCTCGTAAGAAATAGAAACGGATGAGTAAATGGGAGGAGGTGGTAACCGGTAACGCCTGGTTGATGTTCCATAATGAAGGAAAGCGTTTCACCATTACTGCATGTATTTACTAACCGCCTCATTCTTATGACACTATCTTGTAACGGGCGTAGTGCACGCTGCACGCTGTAAACAGCCAAACCAATATCCTAATGAGCATCCCCCAGTTTGTGACATGTGTTGATGTCTCGACTGTTTTCGTAGAAAACGTGTAGCATGTTGCTGATGTTTGGCAAGTTGAGCTTGGGAGACTTGCTAGCTCGGTGGTGACCCTCGACGGTCGAGATTTGTATCTTTAGAGGAAGGGCAGCCGTTGATTATTGCAACCCTTCATTTGGTAGCCAGCGGCATGAAAGCATGGTCGGCATGGCTTTGACATGGTTAGGCGTGGTCAGACTCGGATTTTGGCATAGTTTAGGCGCGGCCAAGAACTAGGGTTTTGGCATAGTTTGGGCGCGGCCAAAATTAGGGCTTGGCATTGGGCCAAAGGTTGCCGCGCATTAGCTGGTGACCTTGGACAGCTAAGATCTGTATCTTAGATGGAAGGGCGGCCGTTGATTGTCGCAACCCTTCATTTTGGCAGCCAAAGGCGTGGAAGAAAAGCTGGCATGGTTTTGGAACGACGGTGCGGCTCGCATGGTTGGCATGCCTTGGCGCGGAGATGTGGCCAGCATGCCATTGGCACATGTGGAGCGCTAGTATGGTTGGTATGCTTTGGGCGCGGAGATGTGGCGTGGCATGCCATTGTCACATGCGACATGGTTGGCATGCCTTGGCGTGGAAAGGTTGCATGGTATTCCATTCGCACATGTGGCATGGTTGGCATGTCTAGGCGTGGAGATGCGGCTGGCACGGCATGCCATTGGCACATGTGGCGCGGCTGGCATGGTTGACATATCTTGGCGCAACGATCTTGGACGGTTGAGATCTGCATTTTAGATAGAAGGGTGGCTGTTGATTGTTGCAACCCTTCGTTTTGGAAGCCGTGAAGGAAAGGTCGGCATGGTTTAGGCGTGGCCAAGCTAGGATTTTGGCATAGTTTATGCGCGGCCAAAACTAGGGTTTTGGCATTGTTTGGGCGCGACCAAAATTAGGACTTGACATTGGGCCAAAGGTTACCACGCATTAGCTGGCGACATTGGACGGCTAAGATTTGCATCTCATATGGAAGGGTGGTCGTCGATTGTTGCAACCCTTTTTTTTGGAAGACGTGAAGGAAAGACCGGCATGGTTTAGGCGTGGCCAAGCTAGGGTTTAGGCGTGGTTTAGGCGCGGCCAAAAACTAGGGTTTTGGCATAGTTTGGGCGCGGCCAAAATTAGGACTTGGCGTTGGGACAAAGGTTACCATGCGTTAGTTGGAGACCTTGGACAGCTAAGATCTGCATCTCAGATGGAAAGGTCGCCGTCGATTGTTACAACCCTTTGTTTTGGAAGCCGTGAAGCAAAGGACGGCATGGTTTAGGCGTAGCCAAGCTAGGGTTTTGGCATAGTTTAGGCGCGGACAAAAACTAGGGTTTTGGCATAGTTTGGGCGCGGCCAAAATTAGGGCTTGGCGTTGGACCAAAGGTTACCACGCGTTAGCTGGCGACCTTGGGCTTGGCGTTGGGCCAAAATATCGCCATGCCGCATGCCACGCGCACTAATTAGGGTTTCGACATGCCAAACCCTAATTTGGGAAAAGTTGCTACGCCAACCAAAGCCAAATAATGTTTCCCGGAGCAGTGGGATTGATGTGGAAACAGGGACAATGTTGCCACATGTGGGTCCAACACCACGACGCTAAACCCTAGCCTTGGCCATGCTACAGGCATGGCCATGCCGCAACGCCACTGGCGTGCCGCTATGCCACAACTACTAACACGCCGCTATGTCATGGCTACTAGCATGTCACCATGACACGTCTACGCCTCTGGCATGCCGCTATGCCATGGGTACGCCACTGGCGTGCCACTAGCATGCCACTATGCCAATAGCACCACTCCGCTATACAACAAGATGCGTCCATAATCAATGGCCATCCTTCCTCATGAGATGCAATATCGGCCATCCAAGTTCGCCACCGAACTGACAGACTTGTGGAAAGTTTCAAGCGACCAGCTGCCTAAATCTAGTGGCCATGGCTACGCCAGGCACCACTTGCACCACCGTGCCACTGGCATGCACGGGCCATGCCAACCATGCCACATTGCCACTGGCGTATACCAAAACGCCACCGCGCCGTCATCAGGCACCAACACAAGGTAACCATAATCAACGCCTACCCTCCTTCATGAGATACGATCTCAGCCATCGAAGTTCACCACCGAACTGACAAACTTGTGGCAAGTTTTAGGCGACCAGCCAAAACGAGCCTAATAGCATTACATTCTATTTTCCTGCGGTAAGTCCCTTGACTTTGACTCTCCGCACGTAGCGAAGTGCTACATGTTTTCCACGAAAACACTCATGACATCAAACACGTCACAAAATGGGGGATGCTCATCAGGGTATTGGTCTGGCGGTTTACAGCGTGCGACGTGCAATGCGCCCGTTACAAGAAAGTGTCATGAAGTGGGACAATTAGTGGTGGTAAAAAGTAACGGTGTAAACGAATTTATTTCCTTCATCATGGAAGCATAATGTCTGACGGTTACATGAATTCACTTCCTTCATCATGGAAGCATAACGTATGAGGGTTACACGTTACTCTTTTCTTCCACAACTCAATTTTTTCACTTCCTATGAGACCAGGGTACGTTTCAATATGACTTGTATAAATAGGCTTCACCTATTTTCACCAAACAACAAGTTTGGGTCGGAAACAACACAGTATCTATAAATCACCTAGTAGCTTTCCATTCTGCTAGCCAGTTCTACTTTCAGATACAAGTCATAGCCATACCTTCAGAATCAACCATTCTAGTTTCAACACTCTCTTCGCGTCCCTTCCTAAGACCAACCCTTCTCCTTGACTTTGTGACCGAAGCAATCCTGGAACAGCCATTTCTTGGTTTAGGCCAAGATTGTACAGATTGATCTCTCGAATCAAAATTACTCCCGTGTAGTGCATTCTTTAGGGTTTAGATTCGTTTCTCATCCACACACCCAAAATTACCAAAATCAGCAGAAACGGTTTTAACCCACAAACAATTGGCGACCACAGTGGGAGATTAATCTCTCGGTTACAAATTCAATTCTTAATTCCATCATCCTACCAGTGAATGTAATGCTTTGAAGCGCATCGTCTAAGGAAAGAAGGATTCAGGAGAATTACGTCTGGGGACTAGAGATTCTCCGCCTTACCACGGACCGACATAAAGACGGTCCACGGATAATAAAAATGACTGGGGACTTCTCGCGGAAGCGAGGGAATCGCATAAAGACTCGGATTTTACTCTGTGAAGATTCACTTTTGGTGAAAGGCCCTAAAGCGAGTAATTTTTGTCAGACAATGTTTACACGATCTATTGTTTGGGTTTTCACATTTAAAATGGAAGCCGATAACCCAATCATGATTTTCTCTCCATTCAGATTAACTCTTACATGGTCTCGGCTCATCATGAACTTCATCCATTTGTCATAAGAGCGCAATGGACTATGACAGATTTTGAAGTCTATGGGAGAAGCTAGATATTCTTTTTTCTGAAGGCAAAACCTCATTATACTCCCTGGGCAGACTGATTGGATTTCTCCATCATTTTCCGAATCAGTCAGAAGAATTGGCACGAATTTGGGATGGGTCCTTGTAATCGTAGCATACTTCGTAAAAAACTCATCATTTGTGGTCGGCTTGGAGTTATTGGCACTTCTCGACGCGGCGGCGGAACTGCTTTCAGGTGACATCTTAACAAAATTCCTTATGCTTTCGAAGTAACTACAACGAAGCAAAACATAAAAGTTACCACTTTGGGGAAAAAACTGTGCATAAAGTTTTGTCAGAATCAAGCACGATGATAAAAATCCACGACAAGTGTTCTATGGGAAACTTTGTTTGGCCGCAAGTCATAAGCATGCATAGAAAAAAAGGAGCACGCATAGCCAAAAGAGTAGGGACTGATACTCGCTTCAACAAGCCAGGTTTGCCGAAGGAAATGTGCCCCTAGCCAAAACCGTGTCTCGCAGCAAGAAGTATGCTCTCGGCCAAAGGGAGAGTGTGTCCCGCCATGGAAATTGTGCACACGACCACGAAAAAAAAGGAAACCCTAGATCTAGGTCTTCATGGGAGAAGAACTAATGGCGGTCACCCATCCGTGCACGCCTGCTTTGCATAATAATTGGCTTCCTTACTATCAATGTGACGACTAATATTAATACGATACTGCTAGCAGAGAAGAATCATTCATACAAGAGTATTTCTACGGGTCATGGAGGATATGCCTATGGATAGGGTTTACACTGACGACAAAAAAAAGAGAGGGGAAGAAACGTTGGAACACATACCTGGAGTGCGCTCGCCTACTCCTCTGATTTGCTGCTAACGCGGAGATGTGGAAAAAAAGCCAGTATCACAAAATAAAAGATGGGCGATACCTTTTATATACATATTAATTTTGGAGTTTGAGTAGAAGAAGGTTTCCTTTTATAAGCACAACACTTTTGGAACTCGAGTGGAGGAAGGTTTCTCATTTGACTTATGCACGGAAAAAGCAATCGGGCCCGCGGAGGCAACGCTCCAATGCCAAACAATCCGCATACAAGCAGCCATCTCAACCGTTCCACGCCAGCGCCAACAGTCCACGTTCAAGCCCGGTGCCAAAGGCCTGCGTCCAAGCCAGCATCCATCTCTGCTCATTCCGCGACCTATCCGGCTTCATATTCACTGTTTGGTAGCCAAATTTCAAAGTGTTGTTTCCACGGACGTAGCCAAGCCAACAACACCATGCCCGTGCCATAAGTCTGCGTCCAGACCAGCAGCGTCATCCACCTTTCCGTAGCCAGCCAAAGCGGCGCCATCCTAGCCGTTCAAAGCAGCGCCATCTCCACCAGCCAAGGAAGCGCCATCCTGGACGTTCAAAGTAGCGCCATATCCATACGTTCCGTGACCTAGCCAGCTAGCGCCATTCACCGATTCACGGACCAAATCATAGTTCCATCTCTGCCAATCAATAGCCAAAGTTTCAGCGCTGACGCCAACACCCTAGGCCAAGTCAGAATTACGCAGAGCCGCCAACACAGGGATCACGGATTCGTCATGCCTTCTGCTAAAGTTTAGTTAAATTTCCCCGACAACCTCTTCACGTCTTGCCCTTTCAATTTTACTCTTGTCTGTCACCATCTCATGCTTACCCCGCAACAATGCCACTGTTACGTGCTAAGCAGGGGACTTAATGTTGATGGTGGTTTTTAGCTTAGGGTTAAAATCGTAAAATCTTGCATCTAGTGTGACGTCACTCTGTAAGGAAACAAATTCGTGAGTGCTAACCTCTCCGCTGGCATATTTATTCAGCCGTTCAATATATCTACATGAAATTTATCCAGACTGGCGAATGTAGCAACCATCCCAGATGTTCTGTAAATTTCGGGCCCTTGCATATATTCACTTAATATAAGTTCCATTGAATGCCTTATATGTTATGTTCCCCGGCTGAACCCTTAATGTTGATATAGCACGAGGATTTGTTTTCACTCACAACAGAGTATGACGAATTTCCAAATATCAAGGATAAGGTCTTTGCATAAGGTATTCAATCAGAAAAGCATGCTGCTCTCTGGCAATGAACTTAAAAGAACTATGTGTCAACATATAGAATTCAACCAATTTCCCTGACTAAATTGCAGAAGTTAGGGTTTCACGCCTCGCGCAGTATACCAGACCTTACTTGACGAAAGTAAACCTAGGCAAACTAGGAAATTAATTCGCCATGGATTAGTAGGTGCAAAACCCTGCCCAGAATCATAAAAACAGGGAGCCGCATCAGCAAAGGGAGGCGTGGCCATGCCTTAGGCCAGCTGGCGCCACTTTCCATTGGCCACACCCCATCCTAAACCGGACCTATTTCCTTCGACCAATCAGGTCGCTTTAAACTCGCCACACACACATAAGTTATGGCTGGGCCCATACTTGCTGTCTCCACTTCCCATCAACCAATCAGGTCGCTCTAAAGCCTTCACACTCTCACCAGAGGTGTAGTGTGCCTTATGTTTGGCCGACCCCCTTTTCTTGGCCAATCAAGTTTCTCTAAACTTGCCATCATATATTAAAGGCAAAACGCACCCTGCCGCGCCACCATACTAACTGGCAAGCCAAACGCACCCTTCCATAACAACATATTGATCGGCATGCCAACACGCCACTCTGCCGCGGTAACATGCCAATATGCCACTTTGCCGCGGTAACATGCCACTTCGTGGCAACTTGCCATAAATAACGCCCTATGTGCTAACTTACCTCCTGTTCGTGGCTAACGCCATGAAAAGCTTAAGATTAGGGTTTTCTGGTCAAAAGCACGTCTATGCATTAACCAAAGCCCTATTTTCTAGTCGTGGAACAAATTATGCCACTTCGACCCCGCAACATGCCACGAGCCATGTGGGACCCAGGATGCCATAGGGTTGGCGCCACGTCATAGCCACCCACATGAATCCCTACTCTTGTGGCCGTTTCCACACTATGGCCTTGCCATAGTTCCTTTGTCATAGCCATGGCGCCATTCGCACAAAAGTATCGCCATGCCGCATGCCACACGCACTAATTAGGGTTTCGACATGCCAAACCCTAATTTGGGCAAAGATGCTACACCAACCAAAGCCAAATAACGTTTCCCATAGCAGTGGGATTGATGTGGCAACATGGAAAATGTTGCCACATGTGGGTCCAACACCACGACGCCAAACCCTAGCCTTGTCCATGCTACAGGCGTGGCCATGCCGCTATGCCACGACTACTAGCACGCCGCCATGTCACGGATACTAGCATGCCACCATGCCACGGCTACGCCACTGGCGTGCCACTATGCCAATAGCGCCACTCCGCTATACAACAAGATGCAGACATAATCAATGGTCATCCTTCCTCATGAGATGCAATCTCGGCCATCCAAGTTCGCCACCGAACTGACAGACTTGTGGCAAGTTTCAGGCGACCAGCTGCCTAAATCTAGTGGTCATGGCTATGTCAGGAACCACTTGCACAACCGTGCCACTGGCATGCACGAGCCATGCCAACCATGCCACATTGCCACTGGCGTATACCAAAACGCCAACGCGCCGTCATCAGGCACCAACACAAGGTAGCCATAATCAACGGCTACCCTCTTTCATTAGATGTGATCTCAGCCATCGAAGTTCGCCACCGAACTGACAAACTTGTGGCAAGTTTTAGGCGACCAGCCAAAACGAGCCTAATAGCATTACATGCTATTTTCCTGCGGTAAGTCCCTTGATTTTGACTCGCCGCACGTAGCGAAGTGCTACATGTTTTCCACGAAAACACTCGAGCCATAAAACACGTCACAAACTGGAGGATGCTCATCAGGATATTGGTACGGCAGTTTACAGTCTGCGGCGTGCAATGCGCCCGTTATAAGAAAGTGTCATGAAGTGGGACAATTAGTGGTGGTAAAAAGTAACAGTGTAAACGAATTCATTTCCTTCATCATGGAAGTATAATGTCTGACGGTTACACGAATTCACTTCCTTCATCATGGAAGCATAACGTCTGACGGTTACACGTTACTCTTTTCTTCCACCACTCAATCGTTTTACTTCCTATGAGACCAGGGTACGTTTCAATATGACTTGTATAAATAGGCTTCACCTATTTTCACCAAATAACAAGTTTGGGTCGGCAACAACACAGTATCTAGAAATCACCTAGTATCTTTCCATTCTGCTAGCCAGTTCTACTTTCAAATACAATTCATTGACAACCATACCTTCAGAATCAACTATTCTGGTCTCAACACTCTCTTCGCTTCCCTCCCTAAGACCTTTCTCCTTCACTTTGTGACCGAAGCAAGCCTGGAACGACCATTTCTTGGTTTAGGCCAGGATTGTACAGATTGATCTCTCGAATCAAAAGTACTTCCGTGCAGTGCATTGTTTATGGTTTAGATTCGTTTCTCATCCACACACCCAAAATTACCAAAATCAACAGAAACGGTTTTTACCCACAAACAATATCATAAGCTAAGATAAGATCTGACTATGCAACTTTAGACCAACCTTATAATCAGAAATGATAAAAATTTAGCTTGATTTTTCACTTTTAAATTTTTCATTTAGTTTATTTGATGTCTTTTAAATTTTTATGACATTTCGTTTATTTTTGTTTATGTCCTTTTAATTGAGTTGAAATATATGTGTAATCAAATCTTTTTCGTAATTAAAATAAACTATTACATTCAAAATTAAAAAGGAAAATTCGTTTAGAACTAACTCTTAGTACTTTTAATTGAAACTAACTATTATACAAAAAATAATAAGAGGGAAATTATAACCGACACTAAAACTTACACTGAAATAAAAATTAAGACATCTAAAATAAAAATTTAATTTAATTATAACCAAATTGATCTAACTGTTACATTAAATTTAGTTAAATGTTACATTTGATTAAAATTAACTATCACGTTCAATTAAAATATCTCATCATTATCATTAAGATTAAGGGAAGTCTTTTCTTAATGTCCTGGTTATTAGTATTTCATCAAATTCCTCTTGCTAGAGTCCTAGTTGTTACCGATTCTTCTTTGAAGTATCAACTAATAGGATTCTTGTTACTGCGCTTTCTGACAAGATTGTAATCATGTTCCTGGTTTCTTTATAGCTATGAAGTTCCATCGTCATGAATCATGATATAATATCTAGAGTTGTCATTTCTCTTTATATTCTCCGTATACTCCTTTTAAGACCCCCACTATTTGAAGATAAGAATCATGAGATGCAGAAGGGGCTCCATTTCACATTTTTCCTTTTTTTTTTGCTGCTTGGATACCCACAAAAAGACGTTTTTACAAGGAACATATTACTGGGGTTGAAATTTGAAAATGGGGAGCAATTATAAGGTTCAGAACGGGGTGTTGGGGAGTGGTTGTTCCTTGTGAGGAAACTAGTGTAGCTGGAAATAGACCTTTAATGGTTGACATTTGGAAGAGGAAATGTTGGAACAATTGTCGATTTCAAACCCGCAAAACAAAAATTAAACACAAAAAACAAGATAATGGCTGAGTCACGACCATGTCGCTTTCTTTAAGACGTTTCGTGGCTATGCCTTGAGTTTTGTGCAAGCAGTTCGTTCTTCGTCACAGCGTCCCCAGGATAAAACAACCGAGATTAAAAAAAACTCTCTTCAACCCTCACGCACACAATGAGAGATTGATCACTTTCACTCTTTCTTATCTTGCTCATAAAAACTAGTCTGTTGATTCTCAGAAAAAAAACTGTGGTATTGAAAACTTGTTTTGCTTCTGCTTCCAAAACTGATTTTTGTAGCCCAAGCAATGAATACGAATTAATGCGAAATAAATTGAATTTATTGCAAACATTATAAATTTCATAACAATATAAAACAGGCAAATTAATCGTACCATAATTAACACAATTATCAACGTAATTAAGGGCAGTAAAATTGGGTTGAAAATTCTTTCCAAATCAGTAAAAATAACTTTCCAAATTCAAGAGACCTCCCAAGACCCCGCTCCCGGACTAATGTCATATATATATGTATAATATATACACAATCAGTAGGGGGAGGGATTCAATCCTGAGACCTTACCATCCAGGCCCAAAATGCTTAACCACTGGGCCAAGCTTGAATTGTTGAAATAAATGTATAAAAGAATTCTTTTAAAAACATATATCCCAACAATCCCCCACTTATATGTTTTGTAAAACACTGAGCAAGATCCATATAGTTATGCGTATAAGCAAAGGTATCTTTCGATTTTGAATCTTTACATAGTACTAAATTCTCTGAACTCGGACATAGACTGAATGTATGTCTTTGAAATCTATGGAGACAACAAATTACTTAATACACACATAACTATACTAAGAGTAAAGTCCTAAATGCCATCACATTACGACCTTGTGCTTAACCCGGTTTTAATGAATGCTCTAGAGGACTGCCCACGTTCTTATAGAAAGCGGCCACACTTTCTCATTCACATAGGTGAGTCTATCAAATGTACTCCTGTAGCTTGGTACCCCACTCTATATAGAGATATAGACACCAAAGAACTCAACCTTAACCCGCTTCAGGATATCATGCCATGGGAAAGATGCATGATTCTATCTCCATATCATTTGTGAATCGTTATTCCATTTGAACCTATTTCTAGGTGGGTATCCATCTTAAAATGACTCAATTTATAGTGGGAAAAAGTCCCATGCATTTAGAGGTATACAATACCTTTTCTCTAGCTAATCCTTTCGTCAAAGGATCAACTAAGTTCTCTTATGACCTAACATGATCCACATGTACAACACTAGTTGTGGGAAACTCTCTAACTGTGATGTGCTTTCGACGCATTTGTCGATTCTTACCGTTATAAAAACAGTTACGTACTTTTGCAATAGCCGTGGTACTATCGCAATGGATCATAATAGTTGGTATAGGTATATCCCATACAGGAATTTGAGAAAGCAAGTTTCTCAACCATCCCACTTCTTCACTAGCTGCTGATAGTGCTATCAATTCAGACTCCATCGTGGATTGAGCCAGAATTATCTGTTTCTTTGACTTCCAAGGCACAACGCCACCAGCAATATTAAACAAATATCCACCAGTGGCCTTGGAGTCATCTGAAAGAGAGTTCCAATCAGCATCGCAGTATCCTTCAAAGACTGCAGGAAATCTCTTATAGTGTAATCCTAGGTTAACGGTCTTTTTAAGATACCGCATAACCCTCTCAACTGCATTCCAGTGTTCCAAATCAGGACAACTGGTAAACCTGCATAAAACCCCCACTGCATATGCAATGTCTGGTCTGGTACTATCAATTGCATAACGAAGACTACCAATTATACTAGCATATTCAGATTGTCTAACGCTATCACCAGTATTCTTAAACAGTTTAACACTAGCATCAAAAGGAGTACTCACAGGTTTACAATCAAAATAGTTGTACTTCTTTAAAATCTTTTCAATATAATGAGACTGATCCAAAGAAATACCATCAATAGTTCTAGTAATCTTAATTCTTAGAATTACACTAGCTTCACCCAAATCTTTCATTTCAAAGTTAAACTTAAGCATATTCTTAGTTTCTTCAACCACAGACAAGTTTGAACCAAAAATCAACAAATCATCCACATACAAACAAATCATGATGCATGCATCGTTTTCAAACTTATAGTATATGCATTTGTCACTTTCATTAATTATGAAACCATGTGAAATCATCAAATTATCAAATTTTTCATGCCATTGCTTAGGAGTTTGTTTCAGACCATACAGTGACTTATCTAACTTACACATTTTATGTTCTTGACCAGGAACAACAAAACCTTCAGGTTGTTCCATGTAAATTTCTTCTTCTAATTCACCATTTAAAAAAGTTGTTTTAACATCCATTTGATGAACAACAAGATTATGCACAGCAGCAACAACAATCAAAACACGAATTGAAGTCAATCTTGTAACAGGAGAATAAGTATCAAAGAAATCTACATCTTCTCTTTGTCTAAATCCTTTAGCTACCAACCTAGCTTTGTGTTTGTCAACTGAACCATCAGGGTTCAACTTCCTTTTAAGTACCCATTTACAACTTATTGCTTTGCAACCAGGGGGTAAATCTGCTAGGTGCCAAGTTCCATTAAGATTATGGGAGTCTATTTCATTATCTATGGATTCTTGCCAAAAGCCGGATTCAGGAGAATTAAGTGCTTCTTGAAGACTAGAAGGGTCTTCCTCTAGGGTATAAACTTCAAAGTCAGAACCATAGTCTGTCGCAATCCTAGCCCTTTTGCTACGCCTAGGTTCAATTTCAGCTTCTCTAGTTTCTGCAGTTCTAGGTTCTTCTATTCTAAGTTCAGAACTTGTACTAGGTAGAGAACCCCCACTATTTCTATATTTAAAAGGAAATCTATATTCAAAGAAATCAGCATCAATAGATTCAATAATAACTTTATTATTAAGATCAAAACATCTATAAGCCTTACTGTTTTGAGCATAGCCAACGAAAACACATTCATAAGCTTTACTAGATAGCTTTGATCTTTTAGGATCAGGAATACGAACATATATAAGCCAAACAACCCCATACTTTAAAATAAGATACATTTGGTTTTCTGTTTTTCCAAAGTTCATAGGGTGAAATTTTAGTTTTTGAATTTGTCACACGATTCAAAACATAGCAAACAGTCAGCCAAATTTCTCCCCAACAATGAGGGGCAGCATCAGAACTCAGTAAACATGCAGTCACAAGAGTAGTAAATGTACGATTCTTTCTTTCAGCTTTTCCATTCATTTCAGGGTTATACGGAGCAGTTTTTTCATGTATAATTCCAGAAGATTCATAAATTTCAGTGAATGGTTTACAATCATATTCAGTTCCTTTATCACTACGAAATCTCTTAATTTTCCTACCAAATTGATTTTCAACTTCATCAATAAAAACCATAAATTTTTCAATAGCTTCATTCTTATGACTTAGCAAGTAAACATAAGAATAATTAGAATAATCATCAATAAAAGTCATGACATATCTTTTTCCAAATCTAGTTAATATACCTTCAAATTCACACAAATCAGAATGCACTAACTCCAATGGTTCAGTTTCTCTAATAACAGATTTATAGGAAATCTTGGTTATCTTAGCTTGACTACAAGACTCACATTTTTCAAAATCATGCATGGATAGTTTTGGAATAAGACCTTGCTTGTTCATGGTATCTACTGATCTACTGTTCACATGACAAATTCTAGCATGCCAAACATTAAAAGTACACACCATATAAGAAGAAGATGCAATTTTATTCATTTCAACATTAAGCTTAAACATTCCATCAGCAGCATAACCTTTTCCTACAAACACTTTGTTTTTAGTAATTGTGTAAACATCAGATCCAATAGTTTGATACGGCTCAGCCTTGTTAAGAAGATAGCCGGAAGCAAGATTCTTTCTCATTTCTGGAGTGTGGAGGACATCTTTCAGCATAATTGTCTTCCCAGAAGTAAACTTCAGTTCTACCATACCAGAACCTTTCACAATAGTGGTATGGGAGTATCCCAACAACACTTTCTTATCCTTGATTTCTGCATAACTCTTAAATAGGGACCTATGAAAACAACAATGGCGCGAAGCACCACTGTCTATCCACCACCCATCGGTTCCACCAACCATGTGAATCTCTGGATCAGAAACCATGGCAATTATAACGCTTTCAGCAGCATTAACTTGTGCATTATTCTTTCCTTTGTTATTCCTGCAATCCCTAGCCATGTGGTTTGGTTTACCGCAGGTATAACAAAGGAACTCAGAATCAGAATTCTGAAATTTACTTGATGGGTGTGGGTTCGTGTTTTGATTAGGTTTTCTTTTCCTTTGGTTCTGGTCAGGTTTCATCGGTTTTTTCTTAGGTTTCAAACTCGGTTGAGTCCGATTCTTATTATTGGAAACGATAAGAATCTCTTCCTTTCTGTCTTGTTTCCATGCTTCCTCTTCAACCCCGAGCTTAAAAATCAAACTTTCAAGAGAAAATTACTTAGTTTTATGACGCAAAGCATTACGAAAATCTTTCCAAGATGGGGGTAATTTATCAATCAATACAGATACTTGAAATTGTTTATCAGTTTTCATACCTTCCGTCATAATTTCGTGAGCTATTTTCTGAAGTTCATGAGCCTGAGAAATGACTAATTTTTCATTCACCATTTGATATCTCAGGTAGCGGCTTACAACATATTTCTTCGATCCGGCTTCTTTAGTATCATATTTCTTCTGTAAAGCATCCCACACATCTTTAGCAGTATCAAATGTGGAGTAATATTCATATAGATCGTCAGACAAGGCATTTAGAATATAGTTTTTACAATCAAAGTCATTATCAATCCATTTGTCATGGGCTTTTTGTTTTTCTTCAGCAGTTTGGGTCACAACAGCTTCTTTAGTTGGTTGAGGAGTTGCACTTGTTGCGGCTGGAGATGCTTTTTCTGCAGCTTCTGCATCTTGTGGATCAGCTGGTTTTATGGAGGTCACCATCATGTGCAACTTCATCAGTTTGAGGTAGAAAAACAACTTTAGCTTCCATCTTCTGAAGTGAAATCCTTCAAACTTGAACGGCTTGTTGATATCAGCAACGGTTTTCTTTTCAGATTCCATGGCAGAAAGATCCGTCTTAAAATTGTTGGAAGAATTTCCGATTTCAAACCTGCAAAACAAAAGTTAAACACAAAAAACAAGATAAAGGCTGAGTCATGACCAGGTCGCTCTCTTTAAGACGTTTCGTGGCTCTGCCTTGAGTTTTGTGCAAGCAGTTCGTTCTTCGTCACAACGCCTCCAGGATAAAACAACCGAGATAAAAAACTCTCTTCAATCCCTCATGCACACAATGAGAGATTGATCACTTTCACTCTTTCTTATCTTGCTCAGAAAAACTAGTCTCTTGATTCTCAGAAAAAAAAACAGTGGTATTGAAAACTTGTTTTGCTTCTGCTTAAATTGAATTTATTGCAAACATTATAAATTTCATAACAGTATAAAACGGGCAAATTAATCGTACCATAATTAGCACAATCATCAACGTAATTAAGGGCAGTAAAACTGGATAGAAAATTCTTTTCAAAATCAGTAAACATAACTTTCCAAATTCAAGAGACCTCCTAAGACCCCCAAGGCCCCGCTCCCGGACTAATGTCATATTATATATACAAAATCAGTAGGGGGAGGGATTCGATCCTGAGACCTTACACTCCAGGCCCAAAATGCTTAACCACTGGGCCAAGCTTAAATTGTTGAAATAAATGTACAAAAGAATTCTTTTAAAAACATATATCCCATCAGGAAACATGCGGTGAAAAGTTTATTCTATCACCTATCTTACATGGCCCTGTAGGGATGATAATGACTCGACCACCAAGAGAAGAGATTTTTCTACTCATAGTTGGAGCATACCCATCTAGTTAGTAGGCTCGATAGGTAGTCTCTATTTAGATAAAAAAAGTTGTGCTTTACCTTGAGATCTATGGTCTATATAGTCCATATTTGGACAAGTTATGTAATCCTCGTGCTCATTTATCTTGCAGGTTAGTGGTAAGATAAATCCTCTAATTTAGTATGTGAAGAATTTCTTCTCTCTCTTGTGATAAGAGAAACATCAAAACCCAAAAACAAATCTTCCCAAATAATACCTTCAATCACCCTTTTTTTTTTTTTTTTTTTTTTTTTTTTTTCGGGATTGCAGTTATCGAATTAGCTTAGTGTTTCCATTTTTTCTAAGTTTTCAGATATTTATAGTTTTAGAGTTCGATCTTTCTTACTCTTTTAATCTGTTAGATTCAGTAGCTTCTTTAAGTTTTTAAATCTAGTTTATTTTGGTTTTTTTCCTTGGGGTTTTGTGCCTGTTTTTCTTCATTCACATGAAGAGTTTGCTCAACTGTAAGAACATGTTTTCTCTATAGAGAAATTCCAACTACAACAACAACAAGAACAATTTCAACTCTAGCGACAGAATTAAGAACGCCTCAAACAATAACAACCAAAAGATCATTAACAACAACTCCACCAATTGCAACAATAGTTACCAAGACTCTGAGACCAATTTAGGTTGTGTCGATCAATTTCAACCGAACACACACTACTTTAATGTTAATTTGATTTTTTGAAGATCTATGGTTGTTTTTGCGGCGATATAATATGTGTACATTGATTTGAGACCAAACAATATTTCCCCCCCTAATATGAATATGTCCTTTGGGATTTCTGAAAATCTGATTTGGTTGTGATGTGTATAATGGTAGGAGTGGCAGTCGAGAGTTGGTGGAAAAAAACTTAGATTATTGTATTTGATCCTTACAACGATTCCGATCTTAAATCCACTTTATCATCAAAATTGAGGCTTGCCTTTTTTTTTTTTATGATACATGAAGATAAACATGCGCTATTCTCCTCTTTTTTTCTACCGTTGCCAACATATGAAATTTTTTTGTACCCACTCGAATGGAATGAATGAACCCTCTTTCAAAAAATAAAAATAAAAATAAAATGAATGAACCAAATGTTTGATGCTGAAGCGCGAGTTGGCGAAACTTGTTTCCCTAGGGCCTAGACCACACTATTCTTACCGGTTACATTCCGAAAAATATGCTATTTGATGGTTTTTCAAATAGTGATTGTAGTTGTAGTGGTAACAGGTTCTTTTAGACTTGTGAAGGTAACAAAATTTCTAGATTTAAATAAAATTTAGAAAATAGCAAACTGACGTAAAATTTTATGGAGAAATAGGGGTTAAGATTCCACCAATCAACAATACTTATGTGATCTAATTTTTTTTACTATGCAATTTGAATAATTGGGTTGATTCTAAATATTGCCAAAAGCAGATTTTCCAAAATATCAAATGTTAATCACAAGTATAATGCATCAAGAGTCTAAAACTAAGCATGCATTATCAAGGGAAAACACAGTTGAATTTATAAAAACCATTTAAATCATTTTTATCAATGCAATTAATCATATAAAAATATTGCATAAATTAATAAATAGAGATTACCACATAATTATTGTGAGAGTGGCTTCCTCTGTCACCCCTGGGATTGGGTTTAGCTCCTCATCTCAAAAACACACTCACAAGATGTATCATGCTAAATAAGTGTTTTTATTGATGAAAATAATTGATAATTGAAGTTTGTAACGCGTTATACTGTTGCAATTGCGCACAAACAAAGGGGGGCAAGGTGCACGTCACTCACTGTTACAAAGGGGTAGTGCTGAAAATAATCGATACAACACGAGTGCTGTATAACAACGACACAGAGAGTTCGCTGTTTGCACTGTTGAAGAACGACACTTCGGTACTGCTGTAATGAAGAACACGGATACTGCTGTTTAAGACTGTTAAAGAACGACTGACTCTGAGAGTCTGTTCTTCGTGTTCTTCAGGCGTGTTAATGGCAGCAGCAGCAGCAGCAGTAACTTCTCTGCAACTCCTCCTCGCCTCTCTGCTCGCCTCCAAACCTCCCCTAACTCTCTCCTAAAACTTTCTAACCCTTCTATGACAAAAACCCAACTATATATAGCCTTCAGATTGCCTAGAAACTCGATCAAATTCGAGAATAAATCTCTTATTCTTCACGTGCAGTTTGAACAATAATTCCATCTGTCGATCTTTGTATGCGTCTGTTAGCTATTCTATTGCTCCCAAAATCTTCTCTGACTTGAACTCGACTAAATACATGGTTGTCCAGCGTAGAAAATCCCCCACAAATCTCTCACCAATCTTTGAAAGTGAACAGCAACACACGTATCCTGTTTGAACTTTGATTACTTCTCCCGGCCTTTCCAGCCCAATTGGTTGGGTCCAATTGATTGTATCAGGCCTGTTTAGTCATGCAGAGTCCATACGTACCAAATACAGCAATTGAATCTCCTAAAATCACGTCCAAAATTCGATCTTCAAATCTGCCAGACGCTGCATAGTCTTTTCCCCGCCAAAATCTTGAGTTTGAAAATTGAGAAGGGATGCCCCCTATCCTCTGATGGGGTGAGAATAGCAAGTGGGGCTGAAATAAAATTGTTGGGTGGAAATAACCAAAACTTGGGTGCCTTTAGTGATTTTTCTGGGATGTTTTCCGCACTTTTTCGGGGTTCCTCCGGGATATTCCTGGGGTACTTCCGGTACAATTCTGGGGCGCTTCCGGTACGTTATCAACGGAGGTCCAAATGCCGCATTTTTAGCCAATTTCGCCACAAAGCCTTATTTTTCCAAACACACCTAAAAATAAATAAAATAACCAAATAAGTACGATATCGAGCACTAACAATATATACAAATGAGCTATATTAGACACATAAATGCGTCTATCAAATACCCCCAAACTTATTATTTGCTAGTCCTCGAGCAAATCTAATCTAAAATAAAATGACTACACTTAGCACGTGCAGTAAGCCGTTAAACCACTAGGTGGCCCTAGTGGCGGAGTGTTGTCTCCGGGGGGTTTACCAGAGGTGTACCCACAAAACCTTAATACTCCAGAGCTTAGCTATCTACGCAGAACCTTGGAAGGCACTAAAGAATCTCCTTGGTTGGCATACTTATTGACTACAGGAAGAAGTACCCTGATGCGAAATTCCAATTGGTACACGAGTTTGCACTCAAGCATACTAAAATTCATATAAAGTGACAGAGCTCTACTCAGATAGTTGCACTATGGACATCATATTCGGAGTCAAACTAATCACATGGATAGATCAAGAAGATGGATATAGAAAAACATATATGGTTTTGATGTTTACTAAGTGAACGGCGTTTCCCATATCTGTCTGAAGGCCTCCGCCAAAATGAACCTATCCTAATGGATTGAGATACTAGTCTGACTAATATCAACACTGGCATATACAAGGGTACCAGTGGTCGATAACCTAACTCTAGGTCAACACAACTGGCATATACAAGGGTACCAGTGGTCGACTTTATTGAATTTATTCCTTTTGGTCAAATGGTCTGGTCTCAATTTCTTCTTTTTTTTTTTTTTTTTTTCACTTTTTTAACTACCATTTTTTTTCATCTTTTTTTTTTCATTCTTTTTTCAACTTTTTTTTTTTTTTTTTTTTTTTTTTTTCATGGTATCTCAATCACTCTAATTCACCCTAGCATTGGTAACAACTTGAATCGTGGGCCCCACCTATCACTTAGAGAAACATAGTTTAAAAACAAAATAAAATAAAAATAGAAGTGAAAAGGACTCAACGAGATATGGTGAAACTATCATGTTATTTCTAACACCTGAGCTCTGTGCTTTTATGAATAGACTCTTTAGATGTTTCCATCTAATCAGATTGGTTCCTCAAACTCCTACAATCAAAATGCTTCCATCCACTTAGATTAGTTAGTGCAATCCTCAATAGGCATAAATTTCTAGGCTCTGGAGTTTATTTATTGCAAAAAGCTGACAAAAAGTGTTTCTTCCCCACCCCCAAACTTAAATCTTACATTGTCCTCAATGTTCTAAATGAAATAAAAGCATGAACAAGGAGAAACTATTACCACTGGAGGGAAAAGAAATAAGGAAGGATATTACCGTATCACATGAACGCGGGAGCCTCCCAGTAAATGCTAAATTTATAGTCATTAGCTAGACATCAAATACCTCAAAAAGAATTTTCACCTTCCAAAGTCGTATACCAATAGTCGAAATAATTGTGGGTCCATAAGACCAAATAGAACTGCCACAAATAGGAGACAAATGCTCAAGATCAGAAAAATGAGCAGATAGAGCACAACCTGATCTAAAGTTTCTCGCAAGACAACTGGATTTATCTGAGGTGCCCACTTGGGCTTCATATGAGTGTCTCGGCAAACAGATTCATCCGAAAAACGGGTCTCTAACATATGGATTTTCTCCTGGACATTATCAGGCGGATCAGGTTGTGGAGTCTGAATACACTCAAGCGATACCTCAGATGCACTAGGCTTGAGTCCCAAGTTAGGGACTTCTATTGGGGATAATTGACAATCTCTACCCCCAAACTTAGAATTTTGGGTGCCTCTACAATGACTAGTCACAATGTTCCTAATTTCTAGACCATCGGGTTCTTGAAAAAGGTCAATTGCTTTCTCTAAGTCATAATCAGGTGGTTCATCCTCAGCTTGCTTCATATCTTCTATGGTCCACTCTAAGGCTTCCTTATTTTCTTGAAGCACGGTCTCTGGACTACTTTCCTGATCACTATCCAAATCGGAGGCTATAATCACAGGGAAAGACTCGGGTGGGCCTAAAAATGTATAATTAGACTCCAACTCAGGAGGCTCTTTTAAATAAGGTATTAAGATAGACTCAGAAGCTAGTAATGGTTCGAACCTATCTTTCCATATATCAATATCTAACATAGGAACAGAATCCAACAGAGCATTTACTTGTTCAATGTTACTATCATCGTCGAAATCCAGGCTAAAATGGGATAAACAACTCTCCAATGTATTTTCCGGTACGATGTTTGGTAATGACTCCTGAACTAAGGTTCCTATCATGTTCACCTCTTCAATACATGTGCTATCTAGCTCAGAATGTAGCTTGTTTACATTAAAAATATTCAGCTCAATAGTCATATTACCAAAAGATAGATTCATAATACCATTTCGACAGTTTATGATCGCATTAGACGTAGCTAAGAATGGGCGACCTAAAATCACAGGTATTTGGTTCTCTGGGTCGGGGACAGGTTGGGTATCTAGGACCACGAAATCCACTGGATAAATAAACTTGTCGACCTCAATAAGAACATCCTCGATCACACCACGAGGGATTTTAACGGACCTATCAGCTAACTGGAGTGTTATCTGGGTAGGTTTCATCTCACCAAGTCCTAGCTTAAGGTACACATGGTATGGCAGTAAGTTCACACTGGCTCCTAAGTCAAGCAACGCTTTCTCAACACGGTACTTACCTATTGTACAAGAATGGTAGGGGACCCTGGGTCTTTATACTTAGGAGTAGTGGTATTCTGAATAATAGAACTCACATGACTAGCTATGAAGGCTTTCTTCTGGACACTGAGCTTACGCTTTCGCGTACACAAGTCCTTAAGGAACTTGGCATAAGAGGGAATCTGCCTAATTGCATCTAATAATGGAAGGTTGATATTAACCTGCTTAAAAACCTCCAATATATCATTAAAGTTGGACTCCCTCTTAGTCGGAACTAGCAGCTGTGGGAATGGGGCTCTGGGAACAAAGCCGGCTCAACAGGACCCTCATTGGTCTCCTTGGAGACTCTATCAGTCTCCTCATTTTCTGGCTCAGCAGGGTGAACTACAGCATGTTCACTATCAGGCATGGCAACCTTGTTGTCAACTTTCTTTCCACTCCTAAGGGTTGTGACAGCATTCACATGATTGTACGATTTCTCTCCTTTTGGGTTAGGATCAGTACGACTAGGGAACCTTCCATCTTCTCTCTCTCACTTATGAACTTAGCTATTTGTCCTACTTGAAGTTCTAATTTGGCAAGACTCTGGGAATTATTCTTCAATTCTTGCCTAGTTTCTTGTTGAAAGCTCATGTGGTTCTTTGTTAGCATTTCATGGTTATTTGCTAACATAGTGAGAGTATCCTCTAAGGTAGAGATCTTTTTCTCGGAAGTGTTCTGAAACTGGGTTTGACCTGAAGAGTTCTTAAAACCAAAACCTGGGGGAGGCTGAGAATTGCTAGACTGGCCTTGACTCTGGCCCTTAGACCAAGAGAAATTAGGATGGTTTCTCCAACCAGGGTTGTAGGTTTCTGAGTATGGGTCAAACTTCTGACGGTTCTCAAACCTAGCATTGTTATAGACAGCATGGGCTTGCTCTTCACTAACCTGACCTTCCCAAAATGAATTATCGGGCTCTATTACAACTAGAGACTTGAGAGGCTCTATTAGGTTCAACAAGGGACCTATTTTTAGACTGACCCATTTCCAAAGCTTCTAACCTTCTAGATAAAGCAGCAAACTTAGCATCTGAACCAAAACTCGTATCTACCATATTGGTGCTACTTCTATTGACCAAGAGTCTTTTAGGGGGTTCAACACAAGATTCCCACTGTTGGGATTTTTCAGCGATAGCTCCTAAGAAGGTAAAAGCATCATCAGCATTTTTACTAGTGAACTTACCAGCGCACATAGATTCAACCATGGCTTTGGTCGAATAGTCTAAACCATCATAAATAATCTGTACAAGTTTCATATTATCAAATCCATGGTGAGGACACTGAGATAGGAGATCATTGAATCGCTCTAAAAACCTATAAAGAGACTCTTGTTGTTAAGCCTAACAGCTGCAGTTTTATGGGAATTATTTTCTGCAACATAGATTCTCCCTCTTGTTGCACACTAGCACTAATTTTCTGCCTAACAGCTGCAGTTTTATGCTTAGGGTAGAATTTCATATAGAAGGCAGCGATAAGTTCCTGCCATGTTTCTATGGATTCAGACGGTAGGTTGTTAAGCCAGGTCTTGGCTTTATCTCTCAAGGAAAAGGGAAACATTTTAAGTTTCAAGACTTCATCAGTAAGGTCTTTTATTCTAATTGTCCCACAAATTTCCTCAAAGTCCCTAATATGAAAATAAGGGTTCTCATCATCTTTTCCTAAGAATATAGGGATCATCCGAAGAATACTAGGTTTTATCTCGAAATTAGCCGTAGTGGCTGGCAATTTAATGCATGAAGCTCGGTTGGTCCTAGTTGGGAACATGTAATCTTTCAAAGTTGCCATCGTTGGCACAACTGGAGTACTAGGGGTACTTTTGTCACTGAGAGATAAATTCTCAAAACTGAAGTTTCCAAAAAACAGGGCTCTCCAAAGAAGAGTCTTCGAGCTCCCTGCTTAAATCAGAAGAACTACTAGGTTTTTCGCTAATCAATCGACCTAGAGTATCTCTTTTCCAAGCCCTATTAACAAAATCGGGCATACACTAAAAAGAATTCAAAAAGAAATAAAAAAAAATCCTAACAGGAAGGTTCTAGCAATCACACAGCAGGCTGACTCGACTTTACCACAGCAAACCTAAAGATTTCTAGCAAACAACAAGCATGATGACTCCACTTAGATTGTTTCTAGACCAGCTTCTAATCCTTCGAAAGGGAATTCGTTACAATTTGAGAAAACCCCTCTGGAATCAATCCGAGTTAAAGCAAGTTGAATCGAGGCGAGGGAAGCTCAGTGGAGCTTTGATACCCAAAACCTCACCGATCCAATGCGGCGCAGTCACGCATTCAACTCGCAGAAACCGTCAAGAACTTCGAGGTGTGCTTAAAAGAGTAACCAATATTTTTCGAATGATTGTCCTGTTAAGCTCGATACCCTATAGGTCTCTTTCTAGTCCAAATTTTAGGCTTAGGTTCGCTTTAGGTTTCGTTTTCCTAAGGCGGGCAAGAAGGGAGCGGTGATGAAATCCGAACCCTTATCTTATATGGTCCAGTCCTTGCCCTTTACTAGGAATTTAAAAACAGTCCATATTCAAGTCCTCAGCATATATTCACCTTAAGGAGTCCAGTAACCCGCTTGCAGGAGATTCGCGGGTGTTTAGAATTTTACCTCCCGTACCAGACGGGCGAAGAACCGCTGAAGTCGACTCGGGCCACGACTCCTATGTCGTGTGCGAACCCGAGGGGCCGAGGTGATATTGTAATCACCGTCCTTCCCTGCAAACAGTTTGTATTTAAGGATACCCTTCCGTAGGGTTTAAAAATAAAAATAAAAATGTCCCAAAATTAATGTCCAAAGTCCATAAAAAAAAACAAAAGAAAAGAAAGTCTGAAAAAAAAATTACAAAAATAAAAATGTCTCTCTTTTTTTTTTCTCTCTTTTTATCAAAAAATAAAAAAAATTCTTCTTCTTTCGTTCCTATAGCTTTGCTTTTCGCTCCCAAACTTTAAGTAAATCACCACAAGCTTTGGCAAAATTGTCTTTCGCTCCAATCTTCAAAAATCTGTAAGGAAACAAGAAAAACCCAAAAAACGTAAAGAAGAACAAAAATAATAAAAAAAATCTAAAAAAAATGCTAACTAAACACAGGTCCGCGTGGGCGGCGCCAAAAATTTGATGGTTTTTCAAATAGTGATTGTAGTTGTAGTGGTAACAGGTTCTTTTCAGACTTGTGAAGGTAACAAAATTTCTAGATTTAAATAAAATTTAGGAAAATAGCAAACTGACGTAAAATTTTATGGAGAAATAGGGGTTAAGATTCCACCAATCAACAATACTTATGTGATCTAATATTTTTTTACTATGCAATTTAAATAATTGGGTTGATTCTAAATATTGCCAAAAGCAGATTTTCCAAAATATCAAATGTTAATCACAAGTATAATGCATCAAGAGTCTAAAACTAAGCATGCATTATCAAGGGAAAACACAGTTGATTAATAAAAACCATTTAAATCATTTTTATCAATGCAATTAATCATATAAAAATATTGCATAAATTAATAAAATAGAGATTACCACATAATTATTGTGAGAGTGGCTTCCTCTGTCACCCATGGGATTGGGTTTAGCTCCTCATCTCAAAAACACACTCACAAGATGTATTCATGGCTAAATAAGTGTTTTTATTGATGAAAATAATTGATAATTGAAGTTTGTAACGCTGTTATACTGTTGCAGCGTCACTGTTACAAAGGGGTAGTGCTGAAAATAATCGATACAACACGAGAGCTGTATAACAACGACACAGAGAGTTCGCTGTTTGCACTGTTGAAGAACGACACTTCGGTACTGCTGTAATGAAGAACACGGATACTGCTGTTTAAGACTGTTAAAGAACGACTGACTCTGAGAGTCTGTTCTTCGTGTTCTTCAGGCGTGTTAATGGCAGCAGCAGCAGCAGGTAACTTCTCTGCAACTCCTCCTGCGCCTCTCTGCTCGCCTCCAAACCTCCCCTAACTCTCTCCTAAAACTTTCTAACCCTTCTATGACAAAAACCCAACTATATATAGCCTTCAGATTCCTAGAAACTCGATCAAATTCGAGAATAAATCTCTTATTCTTCACGTGCAGTTTGAACAATAATTCCATCTGTCGATCTTTGTATGCGTCTGTTAGCTATTCTATTGCTCCCAAAATCTTCTCTGACTTGAACTCGACTAAATACATGGTTGTCCAGCGTAGAAAATCCCCCACAAATCTCTCACCAATCTTTGAAAGTGAACAGCAACACACGTATCCTGTTTGAACTTTGATTACTTCTCCCGGCCTTTCCAGCCCAATTGGTTGGGTCCAATTGATTGTATCAGGCCTGTTTAGTCATGCAGAGTCCATACGTACCAAATACAGCAATTGAATCTCCTAAAATCACGTCCAAAATTCGATCTTCAAATCTGCCAGACGCTGCATAGTCTTTTCCCGCCATAATCTTGAGTTTGAAAATTGAGAAGGGATGCCCCCTATCCTCTGATGGGGTGAGAATAGCAAGTGGGGCTGAAATAAAATTGTTGGGTGGAAATAACCAAAACTTGGGTGCCTTTAGTGATTTTTCTGGGATGTTTTCCGCACTTTTTCGGGGTTCCTCCGGGATATTCCTGGGGTACTTCCGGTACAATTCTGGGGCGCTTCGGGTACGTTATCAACGGAGGTCCAAATGCCGCATTTTTAGCCAATTTCGTCACAAAGCCTTATTTTTCCAAACACACCTAAAAATAAATAAAATAACCAAATAAGTACGATATCGAGCACTAACAATATATACAAATGAGCTATATGAGACACATAAATGCGTCTATCACTATTCATCAAAGAAAACATTCCGAAAAAATATAAGTGACAGACTGTCCATGGTCTAATGGCCGGGGTATAGTAATTTTGCTCGAACCAACCATCCATCCAATAGGCCCTTCACAGGCAAAAGTAAATAAAAGATGTTTCCCAATACGTTTAAACGCATCCCCACACTACTCTTTCTGTCTATCAAGTCTAAAGTCGCTTCACTCTTCATCAGACATTCACAGAAGAGAGAGAAACAAGAAAAGAAAGCCTAATTCTAATTCCCTAGAAAATTCTGAACTAGAGGAGTAATTAATTAGTAAGTAAACAAATAAGTACAAACCTAATCTGGTTTGAATCGGTCTGGTTTAACCCAGCAAAATTTATTACTACAGATATCCGAGGCTAAGCCTCGGAAATCACGAACCAAAAAGTCAGTCTGATGAAGATAGAAAAAATATTTTGGAGAATCTACTGAAATAGAAGAAGCTCGAGATCAAGGAGAAGAAGAAGCTTCAAGGGGGAGGGAAAAATGGGAAAAATCACGAAAAGGAAGAAGAAGGGCCGGCCACCAAAGGCGGATCTCTCAACACCACGGCGGAGTAAAGTAACAGATCCGCCACCTGAATCTGCCCTTCGTAGAAGTGTAAGAAGCCGGAATCTACCATATAGTGATGACCAGTTTTACGATGATATCGAAGGTGAAGAAGAAGAAGACTCTGAAGATGAAGAAGAAGAGGAAGAGAAAAGAAGAAAAAAGAAAATGAAGTTAGTAATGAGATTAGCTTCATCTGGTCAAACTAAAGTTGACTCATCACTGTTGACTCGAAACAATGAAACCACTACTCCTGCTCCTGCTCCAGATTCTGCTGCTTCTGCATCCTCTTCAGACGATGGAGATGATAGTAAACCGTTTAAGAAGAGAAGAATCAACGGTGATGATGAAGAAGACGCCAATGCTAATGTTGATGAAGAAGTCAGATCTGATGATCAAAGAAAGGTACTTTGTACATTAAGAATCGAAACTAGACAAGAACAGAAGAGTGTAAAAAGAGTAACCTTTAGTCACTGGGGATACTGATGATTGTGTGATGATATGATATGATATGATATGGTATCCCTTTCACAGCGCAGCTAATGTCTTCTCACTCTCTCTCTCATTCTCACACACACTTAAGATTTTTCTAATTGGTCCACTCCCTCTCTCTCTCTCTTGATTGTTAACTGTCTGGTCAACTGTCACTACAAAAACCCCACACAGAATATTAACTGTACTATCTATCTATATCCCTGTGAAACTCTGACTATCTTGGTCGCTCTCAAAACTCACTCACACAATCTCTTTTTTCATCTGTATCTTATCATAGGCATACATACAACATGCTCTGTTACAAGTACAGTTTTGTTGTTTGTGTTCTTTTGTTACAAATACTTGTGGGTTGTTTCAGGATGGAAGACAGGAAAAGAAGGATACAAGAAGGTCAGAATCTCTTTCAGGTTTGTATTTTACAATCTTAGTTGTGCTTGCTTTTTTCTTCTTTCTTAAATGTTTGACGAATTTGAGTAATACAGTAAATTTGTTTTTAATGAAATTCTGTTTCGGGAGTCTGGGTTGTGTAAAATTCATTGTTTTTCTTCTTTTGTCTTTGTTCTTGTTAGGGTTTGAAGGCAACTATTCAAATGGGATACCATTACCGGATAAGAAAGAAATCGATTTGATTATGGATAAGCTTCAGAAGTATCACTCATTACCCTATCTTTCTGATAAAATGTATTGGGTTACAGCTTTTGTGATTTTTTTGGGTCTTCATTTGGCAGGAAAGACACATATGGTGTTTATGCAGAGCCGGTTGACACAGAAGAGGTAATTTTTTCTATATATACATGAGACTTATAATACTAATTTATCTCATGCATACTGCGGATTTAGGAGTCACTCTAAAATAAACTTTGGAAGATTAATTTGTTCTTATCAGCTTCCGGATTATCTTGAAATGATTGAGAATCCCATGGATTTTGGCACCATAAGGAAGAATTTGGAAAAGGGAACATACACAAAGTTGGAACAACTTGAGGTATGTGCTTATCATTTTCAATAGGTTTTCTGTGTTTGTCAGTTTCTTGTTATGGGTCCCTTTTTTGCGCCACCAGCACCAATAGTTTGGGACAGTTGGATTTGTCTCAATGGTTAAAATCGTCACTTGCAGCACCAACTGTCTCAATGGATCCACTCCCTTTGAACCTTGTACCTTTACTCAGATTAAGTTCTTATAACGGTCTTTACCGTCTAAGTGTCAACCAACTGATAAACAACATATTTTAGTGCTTGATCAGTAAGGCAAGGGCAGTTGGCTCTCCAAATTATAATGTTCACCGACTCATTAATGGATTTAAATGCAGGCTGATGTGTTTCTGTTATGCTCAAATGCAATGGAATATAATTCTCCAGATACTGTCTACTTTAAACAGGTAATATAATTGTTTCGCTCTGATTCATCTTGTTTTAGTCTGTTTATCTAACATTTCTCTTTATATGAATTCCTTCATTGTTTTGGAAAGGCACGCTCGATACAAGAGCTGGCAAGAAAGAAATTCCACAGGCTAAAGGTTAATTATAAACGCTCTGAGGCGGAAATCAAGATAGATCAGACAAAAAGATCCAATGTTGTAGTGAAAAAATCGACAAAGAAGACACCATGCAAAGTAGTACAGGAACCTGTTGGCTCTGATTTCTCCGCAGGTGTAACTCTTACCACCAGGGCCAATCTTGTTAATCAGTCAAACACAGTACACGCTGGCAGTTATGGGGTGCCCGGCAATTATATTGGTTTTGGAGATCGAAACTCTTTCCTGCTTGAACATAAATCTGAAAAGGCTGAGGAGCAAGTTTCAGGTATGATAATTTTCCCCTCTCTTCCACACATACAAAAAGAACCTGTACAGTATGCAGATGAGGCTGTCATCTGACTTGTAGTTGTTAACCTTATTGTTATCACATGGCATTCTTGAATTTTACTGAACATCAGTCAACCAGTGCCAGATAGGATGAACTTTGAAGCTCTATTGTTTTTCTTGATCCTCGATGTACACTGCTGTTGCAAAAATTTATCTCAAGCTCTCATCAGTTTTTTGTACTCACTACATTTGCTTTATCTGTATAGGGAAGGGATTGCAGTCTAAATTTGGAAAGAAACCTATTGTGTTAGATGATGATCGACGTGCGACCTATGGTATGACCAGTCAACATTTGGTGAATGAGGACTCGACGTTTACAATTTTTGAGGGCGACACCAGCCAGCTGGTTGCAGTAAGTAACCAAAACATGAATTTTATGTCATACATTCCTTGAATACTGTGCTGAGTTTCAGTTTTCTTGAATTAGGTTGGACTACATACAGATCACTGTTATGCAAGAAGTTTGGCTCGTTTTGCTGCAACACTAGGACCTGCTGCTTGGAAAGTTGCTTCCCGAAGAATTGAGCAAGTGTTGCCAGGGGATTTTAGATTTGGACGCGGCTGGGTTGGAGAATATGAACCCTTACCAACCTCTATACTGGTTCTTGAAAACAGTATGCCGAAAGAGCTTTCTATAAATTCACATAAGACAGAGGATATAAAAAAAGATGACCAGATTGTAGAAGAAAGTTTGAAGGCTAAACAAAACGTGACTCTTGGCCGTGAAACTGTAAATTTGCCGAGGGTGTCATGTGCAAGTATATCAGAGGAATTTGCAAGGGAGAGGCACTTTGGTTATCCTATGTCAAACGGATTGAATTCAGGTGTGGTTAGTGTTTCCGGTCCCAAACCTGTTGTTAATGTCATAGGTCAGCAGCAAAATCCACAAGTGTCAAGTAATGTGTTAAAGCAAGTTGATATGCACTCTTCTTCTTCATTCAGAAAGGACCATATGAATGTTGCTCCACGAGAGAAGCCCATGAACAACTCGCATATGACAATTCCAAGATTGCAGGAGATGGATTCAAGGAACAGGGTTCTTTCACAATCTGCATCTTTCAGTCATCCCGTAAGTAATGGGATTGTTGTTGGAGGACTGCCTAATGTGAACAATTGTGCAAGTAGTCATAGAGCAACTAGTTTTTCCTCTGATGTTGTTCCCAGCAAACAGGTTAGACTACCCGCATTTCCTCATGGAAACCATGAACAAGGCTTAAGTGACCCGGTGCAGATGCTGAGAATGATGGCAAATAAGACACACAATCAGCAGAATTCCGCAAACCATCCTATGGCTGAGGCTATACAGTCAATAAGAGATGATGCCGTTGCGGTCGCCACCCCTCCTCAGGCATGGATGGCCCTAGGATACGCCAATCCAGCAAGGGAACGCCAATCTGATTCACAGGTTCACTTTGAAACTGCTGCTTCAGGGGGATTTCAAACACAGACAAATAAGAATAGGTTTCCTCAGGCATTTCTTCTGCAAGCTATGCGCATAGGGGAAAACAACAGACCCGTGTTTTCCCAACAACAAAGAATGATGGATACAAAATTTCATGTGCAATCTCCTCAGCAAGGTCTTGGCCCACAAACGCAGACAAACAGCAAACAAGATACTCTTCCACCAGACCTGAACATTGGTTTTCCATCCTCTGGGTCTCCCGTAAGGCTGTCATCTGGCGTTCTACTTGACTCCCAACTACCAGATCTTGCGTTGCAACTCTAAGATTGTGCTTGTAATGTTAAGTGCAGCTATACTTACCCGTGGTTACCCCGAGCAGCTTCTAGTTGTAGTATCACCAGGAAGCTTGGCAGGTTGGCTTTTGTTGCCAAATGAGCAACTAAAGTGGATATATGAGTATGTCTGAAAAGTTCCAAGTCATGTTCAGCTCTTACATTCAAGATTTGGAGAAATTTGTCCGGTTTCAGTCCTTCTAACTGCGAATTATTACATGTCAGGAGGAAGCAATTCGGTCCCAAGTTATGGGCAAGAGCAACAAAGCATTCCATCCATTGAAAGTTTCTAAAACGTGACAAAAGATGATCGAAAGGTAGTTCTCTGGTGTATCTGTAACTGTTTTCCATGGGATCATTGTTCAGCCAGAGGATGTTGATTTGTTGTAGAATGTAAAACCGTAGTCATATGTAGAAACGTATGATCTGACTTGGCAAAACCAGAGATCAAAAAGCCAGTTTCACCAATCCATATATATTACCATGCACAAGGAAATACAAATAATCAAGCTACAATCAGCAGATATCTGGAGATGTTGTAAAATGTGCAGGCATTTGCTGTTGCTTCTAAGCTAAAATTTATGATATGAAGCCAGCATTATATAAGTTCTAAATTCATTATCTGCATAATCATTCTGCAATGAGTTGGGAACTTTCTCATGTATATGTATATAAAAATGTACGCGTCCATGATCTTATTTTTTTTGGAAGCAAGGTCCATGATCTTGGTTTCTACTTGATTCAGACCCATTTGGAATCAACTGTGTAGAAGTTGTTCTGCTGGTGACTGAATCTTCAGAATTAACAGTTTCTGTAACGATTACAAGAGAGTTTTGATTGTTACATAGTTGCTGTGCTTTGACAGAGTCATAAGCAATTGAAGGAAATAAAAACGTAGGTACATAATTAAACCAACATGTCGTCAAGTGTTCCTTTCTCCCTTTCTTTGCTAATAAGTCTGCAACCTTGTTGGCTAGCCTGTGGACATGTTTAAAGCCCAAAAAAGAAACTAGTTTAGCTGATTCTGATTTTACTTCTTCTAAAATAGGTATACTTTGCCATTGAACTGAAACAGATTTCCCCTACAGATAGTTGATAGTGAGTTGATTGTCTCCCTCTATGACCAGATTATGTAGATTATTCTGATTAGCCCATCTGGTAGTTTGCAGGAGAGCTAGAGCTTCTGCTTTTTCAGCTGTTGATGCTTTGAAAACTCCCATTGATGCTCCTTTTCCTGTTCCTAACCAATTTGGAAGCACACAACCAAAACCTGCATCAGTGTATTTTGAAACCCAAGAGGCATCACAATTTAATTTGAGAGTATCTTTTGCAGGAAAGTTCCAAGGCTTAAGTATCACTGTCTTGATTCTAGGTTGTGTTGTGTCAATGTTAAGAGTTTGTGGATGCCAATATGCAAAATGCCTTGTGATATCTACAACAAGTTGTTCTGGTGTTCTTTCTTGTTTTTCAAACACATGCAAGCATCGTTCTTTCCATATGAACCAACATTTAGTTGCATCTAGATCCATAGATATAGAATTTATGTCACCTGTCAACCATTCATTGCATTTATCTAAGAAAGAAGTATTATTAGAGATAGAGTTAGAGTTTACTCCCTGTGATGCCATAGGTGGTAGATTCCAAACTGCTTGAGCATAAGAACAAACAAAGAACAGATGGTAAGTTGATTCAATGGCCTGTTTACAGAAAATACACTGTGTTTCCACCTCAAGAACTGAGCCTAATTTCTCTCTTGTTGGAAGAGTGTTTTGCAAACACTTCCAAGTGAAAAGATTTATTCTTTGGGAGGTATCCATATGCCAAAGACCCTGCCAAATTTTTTTGGTCTCAGGAGAAATTGATCCCATAGGATTAAGCAATTTAGCATATAAAGATTTGACAGAGAATTCACCATTTCTGGTGAGCATCCATCTCAGTTTATCTTTTTTCAAGTTTCCAGTGTTGTTGGTGTAAAGCTTGATGTTCAAAATTTCAGAAACTAAAGAACTATCGAAAAAAGAGTATAACAACGATTCATTCCACTTCTTTGTGTCATGATTGATCAAATCAGTCACAAGTGTTATATTGGAAAATCTGGTAATTGAATTAGCCAGAGATTGGTCTCTACTTGGTATCCATTTGTCGTCCCAAAGGTTGATAGATAATCCATCTCCTACTTCCCAGAAACTGTATTTCTTTATATGTTCTATTCCCTGTAGGATGCACTTCCAAATACAAGAAGCCGAAGACTTCTTTTTTGAGTGTAAAGCCCCTGCCTTCTTAAAGTATTTTCCTTTTAATATTTTTGCCCATAAGTCATCTGGTTTACTAACTAATCTCCAAGCTATCCTACTAATCATAGCTTGGTTTACCTTATTAGCTTCTTTAAACCCCAGACCTCCTTGGTTAATAGGGTTACAAAGAAAATCAAAGGCCTTTATGTAAATGCCTTTGGAGTTAGTGTTTTTTCCCCACCAAAAATCCCTCTGAATGTCATTTATTCTTTTTGTAATGTTTTTTGGTAAAACAAAACAACCCATGGTAAAGATAGGCATGCTAGAAAGTATTGATTTGTTTAAAACAATCTTACTTGACTGAGATAACACTTTAGCTAGCCAAGTTTTGACTCTTTGTTCCATCTTTTCAATTATGTTATCAAAAGATTTCAGTTTTGATCTATCAACAAATAGAGGAACTCCTAAGTGTGTGTCTCTAATATTGATTTTCTTTATTTTCATTAGCCTAGTTATTACTCCCTGATGTTTACTATGAACTCTCTTGCTGAAGAATAAACCTGACTTTGTAAAGTTTATAACTTGTCCTGAAGAGTCACTAAAAAGATTTATGGCATCTAAGAGGTTCTTATAACTGCCTTAGTCAGCCTTAGTAAAGAGAAGTAGGTCATCGGCAAAAAATAAATTAGATATTGGTGGAGATTTTGGAGTAAGCTTAAATCCTGGAATCTTTTTAACTGTTTCCAAATGACAGAGTAACCTAGAGAAAACCTCCATACAGAGGATAAATAGGTAAGGGGACAAAGGGTCCCCTTGTCTGATTCCTCTAGAGGGCTTAAACTCAGTGCAAGGATTCCCATTGAGGAGTACTGAGATAGTTGAATTTGAGATACATTGAGTGATTAGGTCACACCAATGTTCCGAAAAACCAAAAGATTGAAGAGTTTTTATCAAAAATTTCCAATTTACTCTATCGAACGCTTTGGACATATCTATCTTAGCACCTATGTTACCTGTTTTTTTCCTACTTTTCTTCATAGAATGAACAATCTCATGAGCTACAATAATATTACCTGAGCTTTGTCTGGAAGATAAGAAAGCCGACTGTAAAGGAGAGATTATCTTTTCCAAAACTTTTTTAAATCTGTTAGCTAATAGTTTAGCAATCACCTTGTAAGGTGTGTCGCAGGGTCCTATTGGCCTATAATCGACTGGTGATTTGGGATTTCTAATCTTACGTATAAGTAATAGAAAAGTTTTATTTAGGTCTTGATGTAAGTTTCTGTTTATAAATAAATCCTGAACTACTGCTATCATCTGATCTCCTACTATCTCCCAATTATGTTTAAAGAAACTTACCTGAAAGCCATCTGGACCCGGGGCTTTATTAGGCTTTAAATTTTTAACCACATTCCAGATTTCTTCTGGTGAAGGGGTAGAAGTTAACTCACCGTTTTCTTCTAAAGTAATACAGGGTTTAACATGGTTGAAAATTTCCTCATTCATGATGTTAGATGTTTCAGTAAATAAATCAGAGAAGTAACTATTTAGGACCACTTCTATTTCCTCTCTATAAGAGACAACATTGTCATTCTTATCAGTTATACAATCAATGTTAGTTCTTTTCCTTCTCTTTAAAGTTGTAACATGAAAAAAATTGTATTTCTTTCTCCTAAAGCTATTGTGTCATTCTTAGACTGTTGTTTTGCTATATTCTCTTGGATGTCATAAAGTTTTTCTAACTCTAGCATCTTTTTATCTACCAAGTCAGTATTTATTGAAGTCATAGGTTTGGCTGCTAAGTGATCTATTTGTTTGAGAAGGACCTTAATCTGCTTATTAGGTTTCCCAAAAATATCCCTTTTCCAAGAACTTAGGTTTTCTCCTACTGTTAATATGTTTTGCATTAAATTGTCAGCAGGTGATAATTGCAACTTATTCCAAGACTGTTTATGACTTCTATACATGTTGGGTCTTTAATCCAAACATCATAGAATTTTAAAGTAGGGATACAACCCGAGTTTGAAGAGCTTAAAGATAGGTAGATTGGTCCATGATCTGAACCTATTGCCACCATGTTCTCCAGAGTTGCCTCATGAAATTCTATGGTCCACTCAGCATTTTCCATAGCCCTATTAAGCCTCTGCTTGATGTTCGCAATGCCTTTCCTTTTATTGCTCCAGGTGAAGATGTTACCCTTAAAGCCTAGGTCTTCTAGTCTTGTTCTATTCAGAAGGTTTAAAATAGGTTCTACTTTTTTCCTATCAAAGGGTAGACCACCCTCTTTCTCTTCACTGTTGAAGATAATATTTAGATCCCCTGTAACTAGCCAGGGCATATGATTAGAGTTAACCCTATAAGCTATTTCTTCTAGATATCCCATAATGTGTAACTTATTTTCATGTTTAGGAACCCCATAAAAACAAGTTAGTAACCATTCTTTTGAATTGAAATTGTTTAAAAAAATGATATTAACCATGTTAAGGTTCCACTGAACCACTTCAAAGTGAAAACCATCCACCCAACCTATTGCTAGACCACCAGCTATTCCATCTGGGTCTACAATGTGGGTGTTTGGGAAATGATTAAGTGAATTTTTCATCAAGCTCCTCTGAGACTTGGTTTCAGATAAAAACAAGATATTAGGTTTTCCAAGCTAAGTAATGAGTGTAAATGTTGTTGAGTTTTTTCTGTCCACATCCTTGTGTGTTCCATGCTAAAATTTTCATGGCCATTATCCACAGAAAGACGATGAAGATATTCCACAGAAGTAAAATGCGGATTATGATTACACAACCTAAGTCAAGGTTTAAATCTAGTTTACAGAGATATGCAGTATGTAGTAAGTGCATAGCAAGTAAATAAAAAGGAGCAAACAAGTATAAGATTATACTATGGTTTGTGAGCAGAATGTGGATTTTAGCTATAGAGATACCAGAAAATAAGTTATGCACTTTCAAGAGTATTTTAATTTTAAGTAAAACTAAAGAAATTCTTACGGTAAAAGCAATGCTTGCACTAGTTTTAAGTTGTTAAAAAAAACAGATTTGTAAGGAAGTGATAGGATCAAAATAGAGAGTACTGATTAAGAAAAGAAAAATGATAACAGTAACTAAGATCTAACATGTATTCAAGAAGAGGATGCCGGAAAATTGTGAAGCATAACACAAGATAAAATAACGAACTATCTTAAATAAAAAGGGTTTGAAGTCAAAAACTCGAGGGAAATACAACCTGATCTGCAAGAAGCAATTAGGGACCCTCAATCTTTTGTTACCTGTATTCCTGCTATGAATTCTTGTTTGTTGATACAATAAATAGCACTTCATATTGAAACACCAGCAAAATGCAGCCGAAAACTTGAATGAAAGGACGAGGAGATTATGATGGTAGCCAGCCGAAGAAATTTTATGGAGATATTAAGATGAGAGGAGATTGTAGAGATCAGGGTACTAGATAGATTGAAAATCAAGGGGATGAAGTAGGATTTACCTGGGGAGTTAATCGGAATAGCGGAGTTTTAACATCAGGGAGTAGGGATGGACATAAAATTTTTACAACGTTGCAGATGATAAACAAGAAAATTAATATATATTCCTGTTGAAAATGAATTAAGAAATAGATTCTAAGCTCATAACCAAACTCTGAATGTTAACTGACCCCGACAAAAAAGATAATTCCAGAAGATACTTACGAATATCATAAATCCTTCTCTTTTATCCTAATCAAAACCAAGGAAAATTTAGCAAGACTAAATCACCACGAAAGAAAACATCATAAGTCTACAAACCACCAAAGGAACTTGATTTGAATCCTACATATCACAAAGTACCATCAAAGGACCTTAACTTGAATCCTACAGATCACAAAGTACCACCTATTAGTTATACTCTCGCTGGAAACATCCTCTTAATTGTATCCACTCACTTTTCAAATGTATCCACTCACCTTTCACAGACCCCAAAAGAACATTGGCAACCTCTTTCACTACCTTCAGCAATGTTAATTATTCAGATCCTATTCTCTGAACAATAAAACTTACTAGATTTTAAAGTTTCAAATTAGTTTGCAAAGCACACATTTTTCTTTTCTTTCCTTTTTGATTTCTAAAACAAAAATAAAAACACAACCAACAAAAATGCGGGATGCAGAAATGGTTTACTTACTTTTTCGCAGTTCCCAAAACAAGAAATTTCTCCTTCTTGTTCCGAACTAGGGAGCCAAATTTTTTTCACAAAAATCCATTTTTGAAATTCATTTGAAATTAAAAACAATCTCTTTAGATTGAAAGTATGACAATTTTAAAGTACTTACATTTTAAAGAGGACTTCCCCTCCAAACCAAATAGCCAAAATTTCTTGTTTTCTTTTTTTCTAAAAGAAATTTCGAAAACCAATTAATAAAACCCTCTACCATTCTAGACGGGATTCATTGAAACAAAAGCAGGATAGCCAAGGGAAAGAAAGGTAGATATCAATTACACCAGGTACCAAGCAAGACCACAAGCAAAGGGGAAAGTAAACTGCAAATAGTCTAGGCAAAGAATTCAAGCTAGATAAAACATAAATTTTAGAAGGAAATCAATCGACATCGGCTTTTAAGTTTCTACCTAAGCCAATAAGGATCCTAAAAACCAATTTGTATTGACCTAGATTTAAAATCGTTAACCCTACTGTAAAAAATTTAATAACCCAACCAAATAGGGGCCCAGCCTTTCCTGATTAAGGTAGCCAGAAAACAACATGCAAAAGAAAAAATTAAGAGGAAAATCAATCCTAGCAGAAGTTACATGTGGCCACTTCATATATGACTTCTGAAACCAAAATGAATAATCTTAATCATCCAATCAACATTGGCCTAGTTTTTCCTGCTAGTGCGAGCCAGAAAAACTAGATTAAGATCTTAACTACTAATTTCTGAAGAAATTAATACAGAGCACAAAACAATTCAAGAAATTTCAGAAGAACTAATTCTTAATTTTATGACCTTAACCATGCCCGAATCTCAGTCGTCCAATCAACATTGGCCTAGATTTTCCCGCTATTGCAAGCCAGAAAACAACTAGATTAAGATCTAAATAACTAAACAGAAGGAAAATAAATGGAATATCAATTCAATCAAAATTAAATGAAACAACTCTGAATTTTACTTCCTTTACCAACCCATGATCTCAAACATCCAATCAACATTGGCCTAGCCTTCCCTGCTAATGCAAGTCAGGAAACAACTAGAATGAGATCTACCCAACTACAAACAAGAAATTCATACAAGAATACCAGGCCAATCAAAATAAGAAGAAAAATCAGCTATAGATTTTCTCAGATCTATAGAGAAAGAGAAGGAAGAACACTACAGAAAAAACCCTATGTTACCTTTACCGTAACCATCCAATTAGAATTAACTACTCATCTGTAACACAAGTCCATCCCCTTGTCCCGTCTTCTCAACTCATAAACCTATTTAATCCCCTGGATAATCCTAAAGAAACTACTCCATTAGCTAAGAAGAAGAGAGAAAATTTTGGAAGAAAAACTATTTGAGAGCAGGAGAAAGAGAAACACTGAAACCCGGAGTTACCTGGTTTCTACTTTAGTGTAATAACGAGCATAATTCATTATTGTCCCTAGGAACAATATTTCGAAAATACTTGGATAGTTGTATTAGGAGACAAGTAATGTTTTTTTTTTTGGAACATTATTTAAATACCCTTACTATAGGGCCCATTTCAAAATACCCTTATCAACTTATACAAACACCCCTAGGTTTGTAAAAGCCCAAACCCGGATTGTAAGTTTACCAAAATAGCCTTAAATAAATACAAATAACCGTTGTAGAGGATTAAAGCGCCGGCTATTCCCATTTCATTCTATTTTTCTCTCTCTCTCTCGCATAGTTTCAGAAGAGAAAACGAAAAAAACCCGAAAAAAACTGAAATCACAACTGAAAACTTGCAAAATCATCTCAAATCCGAAAGAAACCTAGTAGATCTGAAGTGTTCTTTGATTTAGAAGAAGAAATTCAACTGAAAATAGAAGAAAAAATCTATTTCATTAGGTTTCAGAGATGCAGTGAGCAACAACAACAACAAAATCGAAGGTAATACATAGATTTTGTGTTTGATTTAGTTTAATCATCAGATGAATACGACTTTTTAGGGTTTCGGAAACGAAATTGTTGAAAAAAATTACTGAAAAAATCGATTTATATTTTCTTAATTACTGATACATATTAATTTGATTCGATTTCATGTTGCATGTGATGAAAAATCAACCAAACGACTGATTTCATTACTGATAAAGAAGTAGAAGTCTTCCAGTTTGAATTCAGAAAGGTAAAACAAACTTTTATCATCGATTTTGATTGTTTGTTTCTGATTAGTAGTCTATTTTGTTTCTGATTTTAGGTTGTTGAAGTTATTTTGATTTGGAAGTTATTTTGAATCAGTTATAGGGTTTTGAATTAGCAGTTGTTGATTCAGTTATTGATTCAGTTATTGAAGCATAAATGTTTCATATATGATTTCTGCCTCTTGTATAAGGGTTTGATGGTTTGTATGAGTGTTTGGTTTTAATCTGTAATTTTTTTGACTTCAACTGCCCAATAAGTGTCACAGAACATGTTATTTGTCAATTCTCTGGCTCTAGACATCGATACAATTTGTGCCTTTCTACCAGATCCGGAAGCAACTAGAGTTAGTTGACTACATTTCTAGAGGGAACTTGATGAAGTTGCTCGCAGATGTGGAAACAAGTTTTGCTAGTTTCTCTCAACTTTTACTTTGTTCTATTTCATAGTTACTTTGTTTCATTATGTTGAATTAGAACTGTAGTTTATTTTGAATCTCTTCATAGTGGTTCTAATGGTGTGTATGTAAACATCATCGTATCTCTTGCAAAACATTGTATAGGAAAAATGTATTTTACTACAGATTTTGGAGAAACAACCTGTATTAGTTGTCTTTGTATTTGGGGAGGCAACTTATGCTAGTTGTTCCCATATTTGAAAGCAACCAGTACTAGTTGCCTTCATATTTAGAGAAACAATTGTGCTAGTTGACTCTATATTTGTATTATGTGTGAGTGAAACATGTTATTTTTCAATTCTCTAAGTTCTAAACATGTTTAGTATGCTACGTTTATGAATGTTCATTTGGTTATTGTACAATCTTTTTGTAATTGTGCTTTCTCCAATGCTTTTATAGAATCATACTGATCATGCTTTGGCGTTCGTTCATAGAACACATGTGAAAAATATTTGGTATCTGCTTTGATATCCAGGGTGCAACACCATTCTCTCTAAGAGTGCATGAGCGTGTTATATATTCTCATGTGAAAAATATGAGACAACTTGTGCCAGTTGCTCTCAGATTCAGAAGCAACTAGATTTAGTTGGCTCCATTCCTAGAGGCTCCTTGTTCTAGAGTTAGTTGGTACCAGATATGGAAACAACTTTTGCTAGTGTATTTCATATTTGAAAGCAACTTTTGCTAGTTTATCTCATATATGAAAGAAACTTAAGATAGTTTATCTCAAATACCTATTGTGGTTTGATGCTAACTATTTGTATTATCTGAACAGAACTAGGAAAAGATGACGAGAAGATCACCAAGACTGAGAGCCAAAGAAACCAACACTTCAGATGACGCTCCTAGCAACGAAGCAGCAAATCTGTTGATCAAGTTGACGACAAAAAAGGTACTAATGCTAGTACCATACAAATCTTACTTTAATAAACTGTCCATATATATCTGTGTGACAGATGTTAATTGAATAGATTGCATGATGCAGGTAAAAAGAAGAAGAAACAATTAGTATATAAATTAGGATTGTTACCTTTGATAGACATTGCTCACTATTTGTGAGTTGCATTTAAAGACAAACCAGAACATCTAAAAGCATTGAAAGAGTCTCCGTTTTGGGGTTTTGTCGAACCATTCTTTAGACAGAAACAAGAAGATAGGCCTTCAAAAGAGGTAACGGCTGAAAAAGAAGTGTACACTAAGATTCCTGAAGCTGGCGTTCCGCATATTGAAGGAATGAATGGAAGCAGCATCAGAAAGGAACGTATTTCGGTCCGTTGGTAATACACTCCCAATAGGACTAATTGAAAAGGAAAACTTGTTAGTATTATCTGATTGAACTAAATTTTTTAGTATTTATCTGATTGAACTACATTTCTTAGTATTATCTTATTGAACTTGTTAGTATTATTGGTTGTAAACATTATGTTGCTATTATCTAATTAAAGTAAACTTTTTACTATTGTTTGATTATTTCCATTGATTATATTCAGTGTTGCAATATTTCTTTATGGTTGCAGGTATGCATAGGTAAAAAATACAGAGAGACAACTTGTAGAAGTTGTTCCAAAAATGGAAGCAACTTGAACAAGTTGTCTCCATAAAATGTAAGCAACTTGCAGAAGTTGTCTCCATAATATGAAAGCAACTTGTAGAAATGGAAGCAACTTGAACAAGTTGTCTCCATAAAATGTAAGCAACTTGCATAAATTGTCTTCATAATATGAAATCAACTTGCATAAATGGAAGCAACTTGAACAAGTTGTCTCCATAATATGAAAGCAACTTGCAGAAGTTGTCTTCATAATATGAAAGCAACTTGCAGAAATAGAAGCAACTTGCAGAAGTTGTCTCCATAATATGAAAGCAACTTGCAGAAATGGAAGCAACTTGAACAAGTTGTCTCCATAAAATGTAAGCAACTTGCAGAAGTTTTCTCCATAATATGAAAGCAACTTGCAGAAATGGAAGCAACTAGAACAAGTTGTCTCCTATAAAAATGGAAGCAACTTGGAGAAGTTATTCCCAAAATGCAAGCAACTTGCAGAATCTGTGGACATAACCAACAGAGCAAAATGATTTCATAACAACTGCAGAATAACTAAGAGTGTACCATTATCAATTAAAAAGACTCCCAAGTTCACAAAAACAGAATTGAACATTGAACTTCAAAACTCCTATACTCTTAGTTTGGCAGTATATAACAAGAAAATTTAAATCGAAAATCAGACCGAACGGTTTGAAGTACACCATTAACATCAGAAAGAATCGCAAAAAGGACTTGAGAAAGAATACTCCAAGAACATAACACAATACTTTACATCTCCTTGAAGGTAGTTGATTCGTAGATAACATGAGAGATGCTTAAGTTTCAAAAGTTAATCTCCGCGACAACCATATTGACCTAACAAAAAAAAAACTCAGTAAATTGCAAAGGATAATAAGATACGAGTTGCCTCCATAGAATGGAAGCAACCACAACAGGTTGTTTGGAGAAAAAATCGAAAGCAACAAACCAAAGTTGTTTCCATTACTAGAAGCAACTAGAACAGGTTGTTTTCAAGATTGAAAGCAACTTGGACAAGTTGTCCTGAGATTCAATATGTGTTTTCAGTACATTGACATTCAAATGTAAACTACATCGTTCCCTGAGATTGCTTTTTTGGTGGCACTACTCAGTCCTAGAAATAAAATGTAACCTACAACATGTCCTGAGATTCAAATATGTGATTCAACATGTCTTGTAGCTTAAAACTCTGGTAATGACGCAAATCACTCGGGGCTGCGCCCCTCGTGAGAAGTATATTCATGGAAATCAGTGGAAAAAGATGAAATATACACATCAATAACTACATTGTTGTATATGTAACAGGTTCAACAACTACATTGTTATATCAGAAAAACCAAAACCACCAACAATACATATGAAAAACTAACAATATGGCCTGGTATTCACTAACAATAATCACCAACAACTACATTATTTCTGAATGGTTTTGATATTCACTAAAAATAATCAGTTTCATTGTGTTTCAAAATGATAATCATAAATTGAAAAAACAACTTATTCAAAAGGTACAAACATGAAAAATTCACGGTTAATCACAAAGGATATGAACAAAACAAACAATTTGTACATTACATTATGCAAAACAAAAGATTAGAGCAAAAAAGAAAATCCTACCTATTAACGAGATTGAACTTGAATAATGAGAAGAATTCAAATCGTTTGATCTCCGAAATTAATGAATCAAGCTTCGTAATATCAAAATAATGATTCAAGCTTCAGATTCACGAATAATTATTCAAAAGCTTCAGATCTCTGCAATCGACAATTCAATCTAATCAAAATAATGATTCAAGCTTCAGATTCACGAATACGTATCAATAGAATAATCAAAACAATTATTCTGAATCAGAATTAAAGATGAATCTTCTACTTCGATAGAACTTTGATGAAATCAGATTTAAATATTCTGAAACTGCAATCTTCTACTTCGATGGAAGTTCGATTACTCTGAAACTGCTTAAACAAATCAACTAGATTCAAAACTGCATGTTTAAATCTGAATTTTCTCTTATTTCAACTATGAGCTTTCTCTAATCTCAGCTAAAACTCTCCCAACAATTTCTTCCTCTCTCTCAAAACTCGATTCTATCGAGAAAACTAAATCAGGGATGTTCCGACATATTAATTATAATGGAGGTTAAAACGGAAATCAATGCTTCTTGGGTATTAAGCCGGTTGCAAAGATGCCTCTGAAAGGTGTTCGTGCAAAGCCCATGGATAGTAGGGGCATATATAACATTCCCACTTTTTTTTTTGATGCCCTAGACTAGTCCCTAGGCTACAACAACATTTAAACCCCTACGTCCACAGTGCGAAAAACCTAATGCCCTCTCTACATAATCGGTTTTTCAAAATAAATATTCCAACAATTCTCTTCTTCTAAATTTCTTCATCTCCAAATATAAATCTATTCGGATCTGATATATCATATTTTCCGAGTAGATTTGAGTTTGTAATTGGTTTTTCATGTTTTCATTAAAAAAATCACACTATTTGTGATTTTAGGTTTTAGGGTTTGTTTTTTATTTTACTGTTGATATCTCATGACTATTTCATGTCATGTCTTGTATTTATATGTGCCATTAGTGAAAAGAGAAGAATGTCGCTTGACAATTCTCTGAGTTTTTCATTGATTCAATTTCTTGATTTGATTTTCAGTTACAGGAAAAAAGGAATCTCAGGTTAATTTAAACTTGTACAGGACCGACATATCAATACACAGGATGACTGTTGGTACCGGTTACCAACATACACTTTCAACTAACACCCGTAAGTTATTACACTCTTACATAACATGCTTAAGCAAACATACATTTGGCATGGTTAGAATGCAATTCTCTAAGGGTGTTCGCGCAAAGCCCATGGATAGTAGGGGCATATATAACATTCCCACTTTTTTTTTGATGCCCTAGACTAGTCCCTAGGCTACAAGAACATTCAAACCCCTACGTCCACAGTGCGAAAAACCTAATGCCCTCTCTGCATAATCGTTTTTTCAAAATAAATATTCCAACAATTATCTTCTTCTAAATTTCTTCATCTCCAAATATAAATCTATTCGGATCTGATATATCATCTTTTCCTAGTAGATTTGAGTTTGTAATTGGTTTTTCATGTTTTCATTAAAAAAATCACACTATTTGTGATTTTAGGTTTTAGGGTTTGTTTTTTATTTTACTGTTGATATCTCATGACTATTTCATGTCATGTGTTGTATTTATATGTGCCATTAGTGCGATTTAATATAGCCTTCAGGCACTTCATTTGGAATCCGATGATATATTGAAGTATATCTTCGAAGACAATCAATTTCGGTGTGACGATGATCAAGATTCAATCAAGCAAGATCAATGGACACTGAAATTGGCTATGATAATGATGTTTAGTGCAAATTATCCTCTTTGTGGAGGATTTTCTCTTAATGAAGAAGAAGAAAAAGTTTCAAAATGGTGGATGAAGAATCAAAACAACATCCCTCCAATTACATCAATTACTTCCATGATCAACAATTATGTACTTTTGTTATTTCTTATGTTATTGTGATATTTTTCTTTTGTACTTTTATGTTGTATCTATCTGATATACTTGAATTAGTCTGTTCATGACTTCCAATTAATATAATCTAAAGAGGTATATCCTTTTCTTTCCTTCAAAAAACAAAATGATGTGAAAAGAGAAGAATGTCGCTTGACAATTCTCTGAGGTTTTCATTGATTCAATTTCTTGATTTGATTTTCAGTTACAGGAAAAAAGGAATCTCAGGTTAATTTAAACTTGTACATGACCGACATATCAATACACAGGATGACTGTTGGTACCGGTTACCAACATACACTTTCAACTAACACCCGTAAGTTATTACACTCTTAAATAACATGCTTAAGCAAACATACATTTGGCATGGTTAGAATGCAATTCTCTAAGGGTGTTCGCGCAAAGCCCATGGATAGTAGGGGCATATATAACATTCCCACTTTTTTTTTGATGCCCTAGACTAGTCCCTAGGCTACAAGAACATTCAAACCCCTACGTCCACAGTGCGAAAAACCTAATGCCCTCTCTGCATAATCGTTTTTTCAAAATAAATATTCCAACAATTATCTTCTTCTAAATTTCTTCATCTCCAAATATAAATCTATTCGGATCTGATATATCATCTTTTCCTAGTAGATTTGAGTTTGTAATTGGTTTTTCATGTTTTCATTAAAAAAATCACACTATTTGTGATTTTAGGTTTTAGGGTTTGTTTTTTATTTTACTGTTGATATCTCATGACTATTTCATGTCATGTGTTGTATTTATATGTGCCATTAGTGCGATTTAATATAGCCTTCAGGCACTTCATTTGGAATCCGATGATATATTGAAGTATATCTTCGAAGACAATCAATTTCGGTGTGACGATGATCAAGATTCAATCAAGCAAGATCAATGGACACTGAAATTGGCTATGATAATGATGTTTAGTGCAAATTATCCTCTTTGTGGAGGATTTTCTCTTAATGAAGAAGAAGAAAAAGTTTCAAAATGGTGGATGAAGAATCAAAACAACATCCCTCCAATTACATCAATTACTTCCATGATCAACAATTATGTACTTTTGTTATTTCTTATGTTATTGTGATATTTTTCTTTTGTACTTTTATGTTGTATCTATCTGATATACTTGAATTAGTCTGTTCATGACTTCCAATTAATATAATCTAAAGAGGTATATCCTTTTCTTTCCTTCAAAAAACAAAATGATGTGAAAAGAGAAGAATGTCGCTTGACAATTCTCTGAGGTTTTCATTGATTCAATTTCTTGATTTGATTTTCAGTTACAGGAAAAAAGGAATCTCAGGTTAATTTAAACTTGTACATGACCGACATATCAATACACAGGATGACTGTTGGTACCGGTTACCAACATACACTTTCAACTAACACCCGTAAGTTATTACACTCTTAAATAACATGCTTAAGCAAACATACATTTGGCATGGTTAGAATGCAATTCTCTAACAACCCCCCCCCCCCCCCCCCCCCCCCCCCCCCCCCCCCCCCACCACCACACACACACACACACACCCAAATGCAGTGTGGATGGAGAAGCAGAAACACTGAGCTTGAGTCTGAGAAATGCAAACCTTGTAGAGGATAAACCTTTATGGTGGGTTTGGATGTAGAATTTTAAATGTGGAATTTATGGGTCCAGGGGATTTGGGGGAATTACATTTCCCTTTGTATATTTGGTTACCCGAATCCTTGGAATCACGTTTCCTACGGGATTTAGTTTTCTAGCAAATCCTCCATATGGAGTCTGACCCCTCCCCCCTAAGATTTGATGGGAAACTTATCAAGGGATTTATGGACCCACTTTTTTTTTAACTCTAAATCCTATATATATACAATTTTAAGATTTGAGAGTAGTGTCAAACGGTACAAAGACTTTAATACAAGAAAACTCTATAAATCATAGGAATTTTAATTGAGTTACCAAACACATAAGGAATTTGAATAAATCCCAGAATTCTGCAAACAAAACAACCATTAGTGAAGATATCTTCTATTTGATCTTGAGTGAAAATAAACCTAACTTCCAGGGATTTGGCAGCTACTAGTTCTCAAACATAATGAAAAGTTATTTCAATATGTTTCATTCTATTGTGAAAAATTGGATTTTTTGTAAATAAGTGGCAACCATATTATCACACGGAACTCTAGAAGATTTAAACTGAAGTTCAAACAGAAGAGATTGAATCCAAACTACTTCAGATGTTGCATCATCCAGAGAACGATATTCATCCTCTGTGCTAGATCTGGAAACAATCTTCTCCTTTCTGGAACACCAAGATATCAAGTTAGGGCCCATAAAAATTGCCATACTACCAGTGGATCTCCTATCAGTTAAATCTCCAGCCCAATCAGCATCTGAAAAAGCTTGGAGTTGTAAAGAACTAGATTGTTTAAACTGCAAACCAAGTATCTTAAAATTCTATTCACTGCAGTCTAATATCCTATGAAGGAGACTTCATATGTTGACAAACTCTATTTACTGCATAAGTGATGTCAAGCCTAGTGATGATAGCATATCACAGTGCACCAACAACACTCCTATATAACACATGATCTTCAAATAGTGGAGATACAACTTCAGTTGAAGTAGATGATTTCAACATGGATTTGCAAATGTCATTTTTGTTTTACGCAACAAATTAGAAATATATTTCTCTTGGGGTTAAAAGAATATTTGCAGAATTTCTAGATGCCTGAATCCCTAAAAAGAAAGGCAGTTCACCCAAATCTTTAATTGCAAATTCTCTGCTTAAGTCAGTGAGAAGTTGAAGTAGAACTTCCAGTGAATAAAATGTCATCCACATAGATAAGAACATAGTGTGCAACATAATAATTAATTCTAAAGAACAGGGAAGTATCATTTTTTGAAGATTGAAAACCACATTGCATTAAGAATTGATTTGGTCTAGCAAACCATGCTCTTGGTGCCTGCTTTAAACCATATAGATACTTCCGAATTTACACACATGATTAGGAAATAATTTATCTACATAACCAGGTGTCTGGATCATAAACACTTCTTCTGACGTATTCCCATGTAAGAATGCATTCTTAACATCAAGTTGTCTGATTTGCCAGCCTTTATAGAGTGAAATAGAAATGATCATTCTAACTGTTGTGGGCTTTACAACATGACTAAATGTATCTTGATATTCAATGCCTTCAATCTAGTTATACCCTTTTGCAACCAATCTGGTTTTGTATCTCTCAATGGTTCCATCTGCATTGCTTTTGATTCTAAATATCCATTTTCATCCAATAACATTTTCTCCCGAAACAACAAGCACTAATTTCCATGTCCCATTATGAAATAATGCAGTGATCTCCTCATCCATTGCAGCTCTCCATTTTGGATCTTTACAAGCTTCAGAGTAGCAAGTTGGAACTGTAGTGTCTTCACAGACAGTTTGTACTTCAGAAGCATATACCTCTGTCTTCCTTTCGTACCTCTTCTTGTCATTGAATGATCATTAGTGATGAGAGGTATATTGACATAAGAAGTTTGAGTAGATAATGTAGATGCAGGAGTGTCAGATAATGTGGTATCCACTTCATTTGAAATTTGAGCAGTAGAAGAACTGGAGGGTAATATGGTCACAACAGAAATTATTGCATTTGTAAAATCTACAGAATCAAATAGATGTGCATATGGAAAATAGGCTTCATCAAACCTAACATCTCTATAAATAATTATCTTGATGGTAAGATGGTTAAAGCACATGTATCCTTTGTGCATGTGACTGTATCCCCAAAATATACACTTGGTAGACCTTGTTTATAATTTGTGTACATTAAATGGCCTCAAACATAGATAACATGCACAACCAAAAGTATGTAGAAACTTATAATATGGTTTAATGTGAAAAAAAAATTCTAGAGGTGATAGGTGTTGTAATGTTGGGATTGACAGTCTATTTATGAGAAAATTTGCAGTTTCAAATGCATATGACCAATAAGATAATGGAAAATAAGCATGACATAAAAGAGCTAAACCAGTCTCCACTATGTTTTAATGTTTTCTCTTTGTTGTTCTATTTTGAGAATGTACATGAGGGTAGTAGACCCTGTGATCAATTCCAAAATTATCTAAATACGCAGAGATATTTCTATATTCATCCCCCAGTCTGATTGAAAAAATTTAATCTTCTTAGAAGCTGATTTTCAATATGACTGTTAAATTTGATAAATGTGTCAAGTACCCCTGATTTGTAAGCTAGAGGATATATCCATGTAAATCTGTTGAAATAATCAATAAAAGACACATAATACTTGAATCCATTGATTAGACAAAGTGGGGAAACCCATACATATGAGTGAACCAATTCCAGAGGGCTATACACATTATTAGAACTTGAGGGAAAAGGTAATGCACGACAATTTTCTAGTTGACATGCAGAACACAGTTTGGCAGACAAATGATTATCAATAACCTCATTAGCTGAAGACAAAATATGCTTAAGAGTTTGATAAGAAGGATGACCTAGTTTATTATGCCAAGTAGTTTTGAAGTATCAGTTGAGGTAAGAGCTTGCTTTAGTTGTGCAGTTTTGAACTCCAAGTGATAAAAGCCCATCTCTAACAGAACCAGTGAGGAGAACCTTGCGGGAAATCATGTCCTTCACATAAATTTTTTCATGAAGAAATTCAAAGAAGAAGTTATTCTCGTTTGTAAATTGATGAACAAAAATGAGATTCTTAGTAATTGATGGTGAAAATGCGAGGGTACAACAACCTCACCCAATATTTCGATTAGCAATCTGTATGGACTAACTCCAACATACTTTCTAGAGAATCAACTAGACAGACAGACTTAATCTAGAGAAAAGTATATCGAGGAGTCAATATCTCTCTCACTTGATTTGATCTTTACTCAAGCAAATAGAAATCCGCGAGTCTTTATCAAATACAAGGATAATAACGTGGATGGTACCAAATACCAATATCCAAGGATCAATCAATTTCCAATCAACAATCAAAGGTTGGATTTCACAATTGATCGATACGACGCACAACCTGTGATATTTCAATTATATACAAAATATAATGCGGAATAGATATAACACAGACACCAGAAATATTGTTAACGAGGGAACCGCAAATGCAGAAAAACCCCAGGACCTAGTCCAGATTGAACACCACACTGTATTAAGCCGTTACAGACACTAGCCTACTACAAACTAACTTCGGTCTGGACTGTAGTTGAACCCTAATCAATCTCACACTGATTTAAGGTACATTTGCGCTCCTTACATCTCAGTTCCCAGCAGGATACTACGCACTTGATTCCCTTAGATGATCTCACCCACAACTAAGAGTTTCTACCACCCAAAGTCGAAGATTTGATAGACAAATCTGTCTCACTATAGGATTGAATAAATCTGTCTCCCACAGAAATACCCAAGAGTTTTTGTTACGTCTTTTGATAAATCAAGGTGAACGGAAACTAATTGATAACCCGGACCTATATTCCCGAAGAACAACCTAGTATTATCAATCACCTCACAATAGTATAAATCATATGGTAGCGAAACTAGATATTGTTGAATCACAAACGACGAGACGAAGATGTTTGTAATTTATTTTTATCTTTCCCTATCGGAGATATAATCTCAAGCCAATTATTCAATTGAACTTGTACGATATAAAATGGCAAGATCAGATCGCTCAACTACAAGAAAAGTAGTTTCGTCTGGCTTCACAATCCCAATAAAGTCTTTCAGTCGTTAACCTACAAGGTCTCGAGAAGAAATCTAAGGTTAAAGGAGAATCGACTCTAGGAAACATACTAGTATCACACAGGAGGTGTGGGGATTAGTTTTTCCAGATGTTAGATGTCTCCTTTATATAGTTTTCAAATCAGGGTTTGCAATCTAAGTTACCTTGGTAACAAAGCATTCAATATTCACCGTTCGATAAAAAACCTGATTCAACCAAGCTAATATCTTTCAACCGTTAGATCGAAACATATCTTGTCACACACACACACATGAAATGCATTCATTTAGGTTTGAGTAACCGTACCTAAACGTGTACACTTAGTTGATTCACAAATAGTTAACCAATGGTTAGCCATATGAGCACTTTCATATTAACCGTATTCATCTTTCTCATAACTAGTTCAAATGACTCATAAGAACTAGTTGATAGAGTTGTTCAATTGCGTCGTCTTTATTCATAGACACAATTGAAATAAAATCGGTTTGATCCACTTTAATCAATTCATGAACAATATAACCATGGTTTGCAAAGATTGGATTCCTTATAATTTATTGTTTTAAGTTCATGAACTACCGATTTGAGATATCACCAGCTTGAGTACGCGTACGGGTATGCGTACCTTAGCTACCGGATTTGAGTTTACAAACTCAGCAGAAATTTTCGGTTTGAAAACTTCCGTGGGTACACGTACGGGTACGCGTACCTAAGGTGACTGGTTTACAAGTTTGCAAACTACAAACTCAGCAGAAATTTTCGGTGGAAAAGTTCCGCCAGTACGCGCACGGGTACGCGTACCCAACCTGTCTCCTTCACTGATACCGCATGCACACATATGCACACACTTGGCTTCCGGTTCATGGATTTATACACTAATGTGCGAACACACTATATATGCTTATATCCATAGATGGTAATCTCAACTCTACATTTCAATTATTGAAACATTCTTCTATAATGTTATAACAACCGTTATTCACGACTATCGTCATCAAAGCTATTTTCAAGATTGAAACGTATTCATGAGTTTCGTCACGGGTAAAGATGAAAATGGTTAAAGCAAAATCTTACCAACACATATTTCGAGAAAAAGATAGGCGAGTAAACTCGGCTCGAAATAGCAAATGTGTATGTATGAAAACTACCATACTTAAACGACTTTGTCTCAAAAATAGGAGATAAAATAGACTTTTGAGTGATAGATAAGTTCAAGTCTCCACATACCTTTTAGTCGGATGAAGTTCCACCGGTTCCTCGAGTAGTTCTTCGTCTTCGTAAGATGACTATCCTAGACCGAGACTTAAGTAAACTAGAAATCAAGACATATAGTTTTGATCATTAATATTGACAAACATGCTTGAGATAGCAACACATTCGAGTTCGACCGAGCAATGATCTAAAAATCTCCCCCTTTGTCAATTTTAGTGGCAAAACTATCAATACACATGGATTACAAAATAGATAAATTTTTTGTAGCTTCTCGTCCACATGCTTGATATCCTTGGTGCTTCAACATTACTCGGAATCTTCGTCACTTCCAAGTACTCTAATGATTCCAAAGGTTGTAAGTTTAGCATCATCGTTGTTGAAGTTCCGTAGCCATAACAATGAGAAAACAAAAGCTCTCGATCATTGTTATACAATGTCATAGTATTATTACACAGCATCAAAGTTCTCATATCACAACTTCGACAACAATACTATGGTGATATGTATCACTCCCCCTTAGTCAATACTTCGTCTCAACACGAAAACCACTCCCCCTTACATAATGATCCGTAAAACACGTAAACTATATGTATTTGTAGTGTGAACTACATATTAATTCTCCCTCTTTTTATCAATAAAATTGGCAAAGGTACGAAAACGGGATCCTAATGAAATTCTCATGGAGACACTTCAAGACCAAAGAAAAGTACATATCAACTTTGTTTAGATGCAACCATAAAGCCGAAGCTAAATGCATTCATCACGGAGTTTATAAAGATACAAGATAACTCCTCAAATATTCCACAGACGCACTCCCCACAATGATATGGAAATTAAGCGCAAGTTCAAAATAACTCTCCCCCATTTGATGTCATTCCCGAAAGAACAACAAGAGCGACCTTACTTTTACAAGAAAAGAAGGATTTCTTTGGACACCAAAAACCATAAAATGATTCTGTATCCAAAAATTATCAATTAAACTAACCACAAGAGCACAAACGAATATATGATTAGTTTAGTTGGAAATGCTCACACAAGAAGACTTATGGATCCGCACAGTATACAGATAAAATATGGATCATGGAAGATCAATACTGCGGAATATACAAGGATTCATTCTATTTTCCATCACTATTTGCATAACGACATACAATAGACATAATCCTTGTAAACAAAAGATTTTAACCTATCTTCCATCAAAGAATTGACACAATAGGCTTAAATTTTGTTTGTCAAAAGTTCATTCATTCTTTTATCAATACATGCATATCGACATATAAACGAGATAACTTTCGACATCATATGGGACAATAACAGTTCACGGACGGAAACACACATATCCCATAACATATTACAATATATAAAACCATAAAGATTAATACTGCAATCATCATTTTCCAAAACAATTTTTTAAAAATTAAACGAGAAAAAACCTAAAAACAAGAAGATGAAAACGTTGGACATAGCTATGTGTACTCACAATAATGGCTATTCCAAACCCTAGTTATTCTTCTAAACAAAACAAGAATAAAATTCTTATAAGAAGATTTACTAGGCATTAAGACCTTTGAAGAATTCTTTATCTTCTCCGAACTCCTTGTCGTCAACATCCATTGGGACATAAGGTTCATGAAGATAGGAGTTAATATCAATAAACCTTATTGGTTGATGATGTCGAACCAGGGCCTTCTAAATTTCCAATGATCTTAAAACACAAGCCTTTATTTCCTGAATCTCTTTTCTTGCCAGCTTCAACTCTTCAAGAACATCAGAAAACTTCTGAGAGTTTGAAGGAACAACTCTTGGCTTCCTCACATTCTTTCTTTTTCTTTTTAAATTTGGAGACAATAGAGATTTCTCTTTTTCCTTAGTGATTGATGTCTTAACAATCATATTGATATCTTTCCCATCAAAAGACATGGTGCTTGGAGTATCCATGAAAGCACGGTTTTTGTGAGAGGAGTTCACAATCAAATCTCAAGAAGCAGTCTTAAGATATAAAGAATATTAGAGAAGGAAAAAGGAATGTAGGGTTTTAAAACCTTTAAACAGGTTTGTATACGTCCAACTCACAACCCTATAAAGAGTAGAATTATCGACAATAACCCTCTTCTTTTGGAAAAACGGTCTCTTCCAATATCAACAGTGATATGGAGGAATTCCAAAACCAATCAATTACAAGGCTAAAAAAACAAAAAAAAAAAAAAAAATTTTGAAGCCTTAGGTGTGCAAGATCTTATCTCTTTTGAACAGGTACATGAGACAAGATGCACAAGACAATACAATCAAGTTGTGCTGTGGTGAATAACAATTTGTCCACCATGACCCTTTTGGTTGGAATTCATGGAACCCTGCCTTTCCATATGTTTAGACCATGTTTTCTTCTCTAATGGCCTATACCTATCTTTGGAATCCAATTTCTTCGAGGAAGATAAGATCTTACATACCTCAGCTGATTTCTCCGCTAATTTAAGCTTGGTGGCAAGACGATCTGCTCTTTGTTGAAGCTTTTTGACATATCTCATCTTGTGTTTGTACTTGAAATAATTTGAAAACTCATATCCCTTGAGTGAACAATAGGAGCATGTTAACACAAAAGATGATTCAGGCGCCTTTGTAACGCAAGCTGCTAGGCACAAGGTAGATCCTGAAACATTATACAAGGGGTTTCCAAGAGAAGGGTCAATCGATTCTTTCATCTTGATTGGGATCCCTTTTGAAAGATTATCAAGATTGATGTATGTATTGCTACAATTATCAAAATCAATATTTTCACATAGAAAAGCAACACTTGATTTTTTGTCTTCATCAGAATCATAATTGTCAGACATCTCATCAAGTGTCGCACTGAGGCATATCCTCGTCATCAGTCTCATCAAGTGTCGCACTGATGCTTTTGCCTTATCTCTGGAGAACCGTTTACTTCTCTTCAACAGAAGATCTCTAAACTGTCTTGTGATCATCAAGACCGATTTGTCAAGATCTTCATCTGATGAATCTGTCTCAAAATGATTTTCTCCAGAGATATACACATTTTTACTTTTATCAAGTAATTCTGTGTATTTTAGTGCTTTGAACGCAACATCCTTAGATTTGGATGAATGCTCGTGATCAAAGATCTTAAGCTTCTCAATCAGCATATTTCTGGAGAGATTATCTAGGTTATTTCCCTCAACGATGGCATGCTTCTTAGAGTCGTATCTAGATGGCAGTGATCTGAGAATTTTCATCACAATGTCCTTTTCAGGAATGGTCTTATCCAATGCAAAAGATGCATTAACAATTTCAGACACTTTGTGATTAAACTCATCAAATGAATCTTCATCTGCCATACGAAGGTTTTCCCAATCGTAATTAAGGGTTTGAAGCCTAGCTAGCTTTTCACTGGTATTACCTTCGAATACGGTTTCTAAGATATCCCACGCATCTTTAGACCTAGTGAAATTTGACACATGGTGCTGAATATTTGGGGTAATGGCATGTATGATGGCATTCAAATCGTTGGAGTTTTTCTTTGCAGCAAGTATCTCAGCAACATCGTATTCGCCAATATTTTTTGGAACATTAACGTTACTGACTTCAACAACGAGAGCATCATAGCCATTAAGAACATATGCCCATGATTGAAAATCACGCGCTTGAAGAAAAGCTCGCATATCAATTTTACACCATAAGTAATTAGAGTCATCGAAGACTGGTGGTACGTTAATAGAGATAGTACCTCTGTCCATAGAGTCAAATCGCTACAAACACAGACTTTTGAGGTCTTGAACGTGTTTGCCTGTTCTGATACCAATTGAAAATACGGGGGTACAACAAACTCACTCAATATTTCGATTAGCAATCTGTATGGACTAACTCCAATATACTTTCTAGAGAATCAACTAGACAGTTAGACTCAATCTAGAGAAAAGTATATCGAGGAGTTAATATCTCTCTCACTTGATTTGATCTTTACTCAAGCAAATAGAAATCTGCGAGTCTTTATCAAATACAAGGATAATAACTTGGATGATACCAAATACCAATATCCAAGGATCAATCAATTTCCAATCAACAACCAAAGGTTGGATTTCACAATTGATCGATACAACACACAACCTGTGATATTTCAATTATATAACAAAATATAATGCGGAATAGAAATAACACAAACACCGGAAATATTGTTAACGAGGAAACCGCAAATGTAGAAAAACTCCGAGACCTAGTCCAGATTGAACACCACACTGTATTAAGCCGTTACAGACACTAGCATACTACAAACTAACTTCGGTCTGGACTGTAGTTGAACCCTAATCGATCTCACACTGATTCAAGGTACAATTGCGCTCCTTACATCTCTGATCCCAGCAGGATACTACGCACTTTATTCCCTTAGCTGATCTCACCCACAACTAAGAGTTACTACGACCCAAAGTCGAAGACTTGATAGACAAATCTCTCTCATACAGAAAAGTCTATAGGATTGAATAAATCTGTCTCCCACAGAAATACCCAAGAGTTTTTGTTTCGTCTTTTGATAAATCAAGGTGAATAGGAACTAATTGATAACCCAGACTTATATCCCCGAAGAACAACCTAGTATTATCAGTCACCTCACAATAATCTAAATCGTATGGTAACGAAACTAGATATTGGGGAATCATAAACGATGAGACGAAGATGTTTGTGATTTATTTTTATCTTGCCCTAACGGAGATATAATCTCAAGCCAATTATTAAATTGAACTCGTACAATAGAAAATGGCAAGATCAGATCGCTCAACTGCAAGAAAAGTAGTTTCGTCTGGCTTCACAATCCCAATGAAGTCTTTCAGTCATTAACCTACAGGGTATCGAGAAGAAACCTAAGGTTAAAAGAGAATCGACTCTAGCAAACCAACTAGTATCACATAGGAGGTGTGGGGATTAGTTTTTCCAGATGTTAGATGTCTCCTTTATATAGTTTTCAAATCAGGGTTTGCAATCTAAGTTACCTTGGTAACGAAGCATTCAATATTCACCGTTAGATGAAAAACGTGATTCACCCAAGCTAATATCTTTCAACCGTTAGATCGAAACTTAGCTTGTCACACACACAAATGTAATGCATTCATTTAGGTTTGAGTAACTGTACCTAAACGTGTACACTTAATTAGTTCACAAATAGTTAACCAATGGTTAGCCATATGAGCATTTTCATATTAACCGTATTCATCTTTCTCATAACTAGTTCAAATGACTCATAAGAACTAGTTGATAGAGTTGTTCAATTGCTTAGGTCTTTATTCATATACAAAATTGAAACAAAATCGGTTTGATCCACTTGAATCAATTCATGAACAAAATAGCCACGGTTTGGAAAGATTGCATTCCTTATAATTTATTGTTTTAAGTTCATGAACTACCGATTTGAGATATCACCAACTTGAGTACGCGTACGGGTATGCGTACCTTAGCTACCAGATTTGAGTTTAAAAACTCAGCAGAAATTTTCGGTTCGAAAACTTCCGTGGGTACACGTACGGGTACGCGTACCTAAGGTGACTGGTTTACAAGTTTGCAAACTACAAACTCAGTAGAAATTTTCGGTGGAAAACTTCCGCCAGTACGCGTACGGATACGCGTACCCAACCTGTATCCTTCACCAATACCGCATACACACATATGAACGCACTTGGCTTCTGTTTCATGGATTTATACACTAATGTGGATGAAGTTCCAGCGGTTCCTCGAGTAGTTCTTCCTCTTCGTTAGATGATCGCCATGGAGTCTGAAGCTTCAACTACACTTGACTATCCTAGACCGAGACTTAGTCATAAGTAAACTAGAAATCAAGACATATAGTTTTGATCAATAATATTGACAAACATGATTGAGATAGCAACGCATGCGAGTTCGACCGAGCAATGCTCTAACAGATGGCACATATAAAAACATAAGAAAGAGTAAATTTTCAGTTATCATGTTGAATAATAGAAGAACCAACATGAGTAATTTGCAAACATGAGCTATTTCCAACTATGATATGATCATTGCCTTGATAATCAGAATGTATATTCAGATTGGACAAATCAGAATTAATATGATGAGTTGCTCTTGAGTCAAGTACGTACCTATCCGGAGCTGGTTGAGGCAGAATTTTCATTGTAGACAGCAAAAGCTTCAGGTTCTGGACATTAGAAATTATCATAATCATCTGCATAATACATGAAGTGGTGTTGTGAGCTTGAACAATGGAAGCATATCTATATCTGCATTCAAATGCAGAGTGACCTAGTTTCCCTGTACATCTGACACTCAATATAGTAATTATACTTCATAGGAGAAGATGGTGAGAAAAAGTTGTTTAAACCACCAGATCTGTAAATACGACCACCATTATCAAACCTTCCACCACAAAAACCACCCCTAAAACCTTCACCTGATCGATTACCTCGAAATCCAAGAGATCTACTGAATGTTCCTCTTTGCGAATAAGAATTCCATTGATTTAGATATGATTGAGGATAAAATGGTGAACTTGAAAACTGTTGATAATAAGCATAAGGTTGAGTTGAGTATCCAGGATATGGTGAATCAAATGAAGGTGCTGGAGAAGGAAAATGTGCATGTTGAGTAGAAAAATTTGCAGAAGCGGTAGTGAGATCTACTTTCGATTCAGAACATACTCTTGCTTCTTCAGAGAGTAATAATCCTAACAGCTCAGAAGATGTGATAAATTTATCATTCTTCAAGTGTTGTGTAGTTATTGAAGTTTTGAAAGCATCGAATTCAGATTAAAAATGTGGGGGAACCAAAATACACCACCAACTTTTTCTTAGGCAACATGTATGGACTAAACTCAATTACAATTTTGAGAGTTACAACTAATGATCTCAATCAGGAATTATAAGAAGAGTTTATATCTCTTTCTCTCATAATCAATATGTAAACGGTGACAAGTCCGTGCACCAGATTATACCGTGAGAGTACTTGTACGATTCCAAATATCAATCAAGTCGTATCCAACAATTACGATGGACATATCTACTTTGATTGATTTACGTACAACCTGTGATATCTCAATTATAAAGGTAAACAATATAATGCGGGAAAAAAAAATAGACACCAAAAATTTTATTAACGAGGAAATCGCAAATGCAGGAAAACACCGGGACCTTGTCCATATTTGAACACCAAACTGTATTAATCCATTACAGACCCTATCCTACTATCAAAATTTGGGACTGGGATGTAGTTGAGACCGAATCTACCATCACAGCGATTCAGTTACAGTCGTGCTCCTTATGCCTCTTAAATCTCGCAAGACTCTGCACAATTGATTCCTTTAGCCGACGTCCTTTACAGGCTAAGAGTTGCTTCAACTCAATTGAAGACTTTAAACCAATCTTCCTCTCACATATAAGCCTATATGTGATTTCCGTTTGGATCAAAAATCAAGGTGAGATAGGAAATCGTTTGCAATAGAAAAAATCTAGCAAAATTCAACATCAAGTACTTATGACTCCCAAAGAGCATCCTAGAATATTATTCACCTCACAAATAATTCTTACCCCGATTTCAATTAAGAATCGTTATAGAGGAATATACTTGTGAAATCACAAAGTCTAAGACGAAGAAACTTTGTAATTTCTATCTATCTTGCCTGATCGGAGTGAGACTCAACAATTAGTAGCAAGATCAGGATACATGAACTATCAAGATAAAGATAGTCGGACCTGGCTTCACAAATTCCTAAGTGAAGTCTTTTTAGTCGCTAAACCTAAAAAGTTTAAAGGAGATGACGACTCTATTATACAACTAGAACACACAAGAAAAGTGTAGGGGATTCAAAGATCCCAGTTGCTTGAGGTTCTCCTTATATAGACGTTTAAAACAAAGGTTGCTTTAGATTTAAGCAAAGGTAGCTTGGAATCAAGCATTCAATATCCAACATTAGATGAATCTTTGATTTGAGATTAACACAACAAAATATACACTCTGGTTAGGATGGACGATAACCGAACCATGTACAATAACTTGTTCATGGAGGTTAGCTGAAACTCTCCAGACTATCAATAAGCTTAATCATTTTCATGTAACACGTTTTAACTTTAATCTTGAGTCACAACCATAGGTTATAATGTGATCAAATATGTCTAGGAGTTTGAGTCCAAGATAAAAGTTACTAATAATGATGATGAGTCGATGGTGGTGTTGATTGAAGAACGACAAAACAATAAAGAGATAAAGTTAGGGTTTTGTTCCATTACAGATTTCGTGATTTGCTTATCAAAAAAAAAAAAAAATAGATCTCGTGATTCAAGATTTGTGGATTGAACTTTTGATCAATCAATGTTAACAAACTTCATTTTATATGTATTGATCATTAGTAGGTATCAGGTTATTTGTGCAATGGTTACTTTGAAGATTGAAAACTTTTTCTTTTTGTTATTCTGATCTTTATGATTATTCTTGCATAATTGGTTATCTGGGATCCACATGAGCTCTTTATTTCGATAAAAAATCAGACATGTTGTAAAGATCGAAAAAATTGTCTAGTTACTTCTGATTGTAGAATTGCTTGGATAAAGCTTGTTCATTGAGATAGGTTGTTTCTATAATATTTGTGTTGGTTTGATCTTTGAGATTTTTTTATAGGGAAAGCTAGAATATTTATGGGGAAAGATGACTTCCGGTCAAACGAAGTTGATTATTGACAACTAGGGTAGAAATAAAAAAAACTTTTAAGAACTCGATGATCAACCATCTGGATACTTAAAAAAAATCTTGATGTTTTAGTTTCCCATTGATTTTAAATCATCTCTGATTGATATAATTTATCTTCCGCCATAATTTTTTGCATTCTCTATAATAAATATCTTTTTCCCCGTAGTTAATTTCCTTTCTTTTCCGAAGTTCTTATTTTAGATTGTGTAAATCACTGATTTACTTCAAAGAGGCTAAAGCAACCTCAAATGGGATTCAGACAGAAACTATAGGGGTAGCAAAAACAAATGCAAAGGAATGCATATGAATGTGTGATAATTAACCGAAGGATGTTATAGAGTGAGAGATCCTTATGTCAATCATCAATTTTTACCCACTATCCATGTATTTGTGGCATACATGATCATGAAAACAATGATCATAATAAAAAAAAATATTTTTTTAAAAATCAAGTTTATAGGGAATAAAACTAATGGTGATTGATTTTAAAAATTAAGATCATAAACGTATTTATTCCAGTAATCTAATGGTTTAGTTGTATCTGAATCCAAACCGGTATTGAATTGGCCTTTGTTTCATTATATTCGAGAAGTTTCGAACCATAAAAGAAGAACAATTAATTCGTGGGGGAGTTCGATGGTGATTCCATTAGGAGAGAAAAAAATAGTTAAAACGTATAGGCGAGAGGAAGAAGATCATTGAACACAGGTAGTAGCGTTCATGGTTGAAGATTATCGAGATTTTTTATTTCCTCCTGAGTTATTCCTAGTCAATTTCGTTTGACCGAAAGTCATCTTTACCCTTAAACATTTTAGCTTTCCATATAACAAAAATCATCTTTACCCTAAAGAGTTTATATTAATTAAATGGAAGATCCTTTACATTCAACTCTATCTCTGATCATTGCCAGATTTGAGAGGTTCAAAAGTGAAGTGGTTACCGAAATAGATTTAGTCATTTGATGTTCGGTTTACGATCCAAATGAGTTGAGAGCACAAGTCTTCACAACATGTTAAACGACTCATGATAGTGGACTCTGTCTTGAGATTCACCTGCGTAGACCAGATTGGTTTTAGGTGCAGGATACCGAAAGAATTGAGCAACTAGGAGTAGTTTAAGTGGTCTCAACTATACAAAGTTGCGGTATTCAATTTGTATAACGACTTAATTCTAAGAGTATTCAAAACTGGACTAGGCTAGGGGTTTTTCTTCCTAGCAGTTTTTTTCGTTCACAAGATCATATGTGTCAGTTTGTACTTTTCCTCCCGTAGTATAATCGTTATTGTAATTAAGTAATCATACTTGTACGTTATTCTACTTGGTATTCAGATTTATTGCATCTATTTTGTTGGAGAGTTCCTACTTTCTTTCTATAACTCTGCCATATGTAGCCTTTCTCTATCTCTAAAGCTACAATTGATGCAATTTTTTAGACACAACATAGATAGGGGAGCCATTATAAAGCATCGCATAAATAGTTCTTTTGCCTAATTACATCACCGGTAGTTAATGATAATGCAGAATGGTCTGGGATAGTACTACACAATAGCTTGAGTTGTAAGTGAAAATTTACCTTCAAAATGAGGGTAACCAAGATGCTATAAACTGTAAAGTAGTTGTCCTGTATTCATATTTGACCAATAATCATCTCTCTATTTAGAAGTAAGTCAATCGTTTCACTCTCCTCCATGAACTCGCTGAAAAGTCTTCTGCCCCTCATTAACCTTCAGGCTTGCTTGTCCCTCTTCTATTACGAGTTTCATTATAATCTCCCTCTATATACCAAGCTTCACTATACCCTCCTAGGTAAATATAGATTACACCTAGCCTTTTGCATAATATTTTCCTGTGTGAATACTGATCATTTTTCTCTCTAACATTTTCACATCCGAATTGACCGACTTACTTCTTCTTACTGCTCACAGATGAGTGTTGTTAAGTCTTAGAGAATAAAACCTAGTCTTGTATTTGGTGCAATTGTGTTGGATAAAACAGAATTCAATTGATAACCTGGAGAAGTGCATGAAACTATTTAATCATGGGGACTTGGGTATTAAGAACCTTTCGTTGTTGTTTTAGTGATTATGCAGTTTTTTTTACCGATTATAATGCACTATGGGTGCATGACAGTAGTTCCTAGGTGTCCATCTGATAAGTGCCTATTTTACATGTTTGTAGTGTCGATTCATACTTATTTCATTAACTTTCTTTAATTTTACATTGCACACAATTGTTTTATTTTATTTGTTTGAATTAGGTGAATCATCTAAAAATCAATGGAATTAGATTTAAAGGTCCCAATAGAGTGGGTACTACAAGAAGCTAAGAACCCAAGACCTAGCCGAGAGATGAACATGCGTCAAAAGTAGATAAGGAAACGAAAACAACTTGGTATGACTAAATGGACCAAGATAAAAAGGATTATACCTCTTGTACTGTAGATGGTGAAATTTTGATAAGGGGCAAAAGTGTCATTTCAAGACCATAGACGAAACTCAACTCTCATGTGAGAGATTAAGCCCTTGGTTCTCAAGGCACCCATAGCCACGATCTCTAGTTTACGTCCCCGCGAGACACTGCTGGTCGTGATGCCGTGATTCCTAGCGCGCATCCTCGACGAGATACTGCTGGTCACGTAGGTTTTGTAGAGCATAAAACGTCCCCGACAGAGTTATGAACCAAAACATCCACAATTCCAGCATGTCTTCGAGAGATGCAGCTGATTGTGATGCCATGATTCCTAGTATAGATCCTCGACGAGATACTTCTGGTCATAAAGGCTCTGTAGATGCGTAATAACTTCCCCGGCGGACTTATGACCCAGAGAAGAGACATACATGTCTCATGTAAGCACGACTCTTCCTATTTGATATCAAGGACTGATTCCCAATACATCATCGCGAGATACGCTGGTACTCTAGGCTCTGACTCGACTTACTGAGGCTTCCGAATAATTCCTAGGACATCCCCACGAGATACGCTGGTTATTCTTCCTCTGGGCCCTTTCGACAAACTCCTAGAACATCCTTCCGATATACACTGGTCATGTCGCCCCCATAAATACGAACATGATTGATTTCTAGCATATCTCTGCAAGATACGCTGGTTAAAGATAAGTGAGCTGAAGTCTCGCAGAGACATTATCAGGCGTGCAAGCCTTCTTTTCTCTACGCAAACATGTCCCAGCTGAATTCGGAGAGATTTCATCGTGTTGGCCAAGTCTTGAACATACTCCATCACATTGGCCAAATCTCTGACGGTCTCAAACCTGTCATCTAAATATCATACGCTCTCAACCCGTCAGCGAAATATCAGACGGTCTCAAACCCGTCAGCCAAATCTCAGACGGCTCCAGACATGTCAGCCAAATCTCAGACGGCTCCAGACGCGTCAGACAAATTTCAGACAGTTCCAGACGCGTCATCCAAATCTCAGACAACTCCAGACGCGTCAGCCAAATCTCAGACAGTCTCAGCTGCATAGGCTAAATCTCAGGTGGCCCCATCCGAGCTGATCCATCTTGTCAAAAGATTCTTATGCAAGACTTAGGCACATGGCTCATCTAGGCCTCAGGCCTCTTTCTTAGCATCTCAAACACACTCACGGGTAGTAAATTGTGCCTGAACTTTACACGTTTATCCAAAAACGTGGATAACTTCTCTTGAGAGCTCCACATGATCAATAAAAGGACCCACAAGCAATAATACTGTATTCATGTTACATATGTGACCGGTCATGGAGAGAAGGAGCTCAACCTCAGCTCCTCTGACACTCTACACACGGTTTCTGAGGCACTCCATGCCTTTTCACGTGATTCATTCCTAGTCATTCTCAAAAATCAGAGAATATCTCTCTATCTTGTCCAACTCGGCTAAAGAGAATATCTCTCTCTCTCTCAACACATCATCACAAAGGCTGACTCAGCTTCACACAAATGGGAGGATATCAATTAGAGTTTTGGTCTGGCGGTCTACGACACACGTGAGAAATACCCGGCCTATTTCTCATTGCAGAAGAGAGTAAAGGTGGTGGAATTTCTCTATCTATTCCTGAATATACGGGAGAATTGCTCCCCACGGCACGACAAGCAATCATTATCTTCACCGACCTGAGATTAGAGAATTTAGCTATAAATATGTCCTCTATTTCTTCAATCTAACATCAGAACTTTCTCATAAACTATCAGAGTAATTCTTCTTCAAATCCTAGAATTCTCTGATCTCTCTCTTCATCTGCTTCCCTCCCTAAGACCATCCCTAAGTCTCTTCCATGTGACTGAAGCAGCCTTTGTACGACCACTGTGCGTGGTTTAGGCGAAGACTATTCGTGCTCAACCTCCCGTAACTCACTTTCAGAAACCCCGGGATCCTACTTTAGCCTCTCACGATTTTAGATAACTACATGTATATAATTAAACAATGATTTAAACGATCAAAGAATCACTAAATTACGATACAAAACGAAGAGGTTATGAGGAAAACATTGAAACCCATTAGAATTTGGTTTTTGTTGGATGTTGGGCCTAATTGGACATGCCCTTGAAAGAAAAAAAGTGCGCCTTTTATGATTATGTTTGGACGAGATTTTGGGCTAATTTGGTGTTTTACAAGTTATGATGCACGGACATGCAACACATTGGTTTTCCCCTTTAAAAATGAGAATTAAGATATTTTCTCTTTCACTTTTCTTCTTTGTATTCTTCGATGGGTTTTGAAAAATCTATGAATAGTTAATTTTTATTTTGCTTGAGGATGTAGTTTGAATTCTTAAACATGTTAATCAATCTGGATGGTTATTTTTAATATTCATAATCTTTTTATCGTTCATGTTTCACTTTTAATATCTCCATGTATGATAAAATGCTTGTTTGTTTATCATACATACTAAGTGAACACTTATTATATGTGAAGGTAAATTGTGGTTGTTAATAAGGAAAAATTTGACAGAAATTGATTATAAGTAGCATGATGTAATTATTTCTTATAATTGCATGTAGAGTTTGGCTTTGTTAAGGGATTATTCATAATATATCTATCACATTAATTAGGGTATTCCACAAATTTTAAAGCTCCTAGAGAGTTAAATTTAATTGCATAATGTTGTAGGTAATTCTTTAGGTAGAAATTGATGGAGTATACTGGCGATGAGGTATTAGGGCACTTGGAGAGAAAGTAAATGTTAATTGTAATAGATTGAGGAACATGTTTATCGATGGAAGATGAAACCCTTAACGATAATTTTCCAATTTTCTGTTAGTCCATGAATTTTCTGCTTCAGTGTAATTAGGTTAATTTAGATTAAATAATTCAACGTACCCAACCCATTGTCGGCTTAAAATTCGACAACAAACAACAATTTTATGCTCTGTGGAAACGATCCCTAACTTGCTACTCTACTCGTTACCGTAGAAAGTGTAGGAAATATTTTGACTGGTTTGCCACTCATCACCATCTCAAGATACACTTTCTTCTTTTATGAGAATTTTGATATTATTATTGAGGATGACATATATATGCATTTCTTTCTGGCAGTAATCAGTCAGTCTCTAGCTCATCACTTCAGCATATCTTCCCGACTCTATTATAGGGGCGGCGAAGATTTGTTGGATGCATTATAAATCGCATTATGATTGGAGGGCAAAATCGCTAGAACTTGCACAGCTTAGACGGTACCTAATTGAGATAGATTTCTCCGAGTTATCGGCCGCAATTTCAGACTTTCTCTCCACGATATTTTTTTCCTATGAGATGGAGATTTGAAGGCACCACTAGCTTTTCGATTAAGAGATACTACAATTACAGGGGGTTAGGCTTAGTTTGGTATTGCCGCGGCTTTTATAAAAGCACTTTTCTGCTATGCGTTGTTGTGTTGTGCTGTGAGATAAAAACAATTAGACGTTTGGTAAAAATATTAATTAAAGTTAAAGCTTATTAAAAAAAGCAACCAAAGTGTGTTTGGTAAATATTAGATTCAACCATTATTGTTATGGCAAATGAAAAAAACAGACATATCTCTGAAAATAGTTTTATTCAATTTATTGGGTTTAAAAATAATTAATTTTTTTACTATTAAATATAAAAGTATTAAATTTACTAAGTGTTACTGCTATTATGATTGTTAAAAAAATTATTTTACTTAACCACTTTTTAATGTACGTATATAATTTTCAAACAAAAAATCAAACTAAAATTAAGTAATTATTTAATATTAATTTTTATTTTTGATAAACTAAATGAAATGGTATCATAAAATAATTTGAAAATAAAATATAATAATATTTAAAAAATAAAATATAAGAAATAAAAAATTGTTTGTATATATATTTAAGAGTAATTTATGTCATTTACAAAATAAAATAGGAGCAAAAAGGATAAATCAAGCATTAAATTTTGGTGGGACAAAAGCTTATGCTTTTGTAGCTTTTAAAAGCTCCTCCTCCCCATTTTTAAAAATTGAGGAATTTGGGAAGTGCTTTGGGTAAAAAGCACTTTGATTTTTTTTTACCAAACACCAATTTCAAAAACTATTAACATATATACATTTTAGAAGTGCTTTTGGAAAAATAAAAGCATTACCAAACCCATCCTTAGTAAATTGAGAATTATTGGGAATTTTAGAGACATGCCAAATCTCTTGTTAGTCGATAGGGAGTCTTTGTAAATATTTCAGAGTTTCTATTACTAGATAGTGACTTTCTGAATATCTTTAGAATTCTCTGTTATTGGATAGTGACTTTCTGAAAATCTTTAGGATTCTTTGTTATTGGATTTTTGGATTTCTAGAGACTTTTAAGTGAAAATATACCATAAAAGGCTCAAACAAAGTCTCTCCAAAATAGGTGATATTTGGAGAGAATTTAGGATATTCAAAGAGGTGTTGAAGCCTAGCTTGTTGCTAGGTTACCAACTAAAGGCTTTGTATAAGTTTTAACAAATATATTGTTTCATTAATGTTTTAAAATGTTGAAAAAAACAATAATTAAAAAATATATAAACATTTTTTTTTAAAATAAAATAAATAAGCAATAAAGAAATAATAATAAACAAATAAGCTATAATAAACTCCATGCGTATAAAAAAAAACGGAAAATGGATCATTTGTCCGAACATTTTTAAAACATGGTTCTAATGGACGAGTAAAAATAAGTATGGGTGAAATAGACACACAAAAAATAGCAAGAATGAAACTGGACTCATCCTGGCTTAAACTTTAAAAAGAGCGAGGATGAAACTGGATGCATCCTGATGTAAATTAAAAATAAGAAAAAGCATTTGAAAATGGGTAGGGTGAAATTGTTCACATCCTTGCTATTTTTACATTCTCGTCCATTTAAACAGTATCAAATTTTACATGTCTTTTTCACCCCGAAATTGTTGATTTTGGTCTTTTTAACCAATTTTGTGCAACACAAAATTAGTCAATTAACCCAATAACGACAATTCCTGAGCGAAAAAGACATGTAAAATTTGATATTGTTCAAATGGATGAAAATTAAGAAATAGCCAGGATGTAAACAGTTTCATCATACACATTTTCAAATACTTTATCTTATTTTTAGTTTATATCATGATGCATCCAGTTTCATCCTCACTCTTTTTTAAGTTTAAGCCAGAATGAATCCAGTTTCATTCTTGCCATTTTTTTGGTGTCCATTTCGCCCAAACTAATTTTTACTCGTCCATTAGAACCATGTTTTAAAAATATTTGGACAAATGACCCATTTTCCGAAAAAAACCTATTATGCGAGATCTCAACCCATGCATTATGTTCGTGTTCAATTTGGTTTCGGCTGACAAAATAGTCACAAGTTCTATTAGACACGCGTAAATTTATTATATTTTTCATTGATTATATTCTTACTTTTTTTTGTATTAAAATTTATGAATTACTTATTATATTTTAATTTTATACATAATTTTTGAATTTTTTTTCTTCTTATTTGACATATGTAAGGTAAAATTCCTATGTATTTTTGTCTCAACGACCGCCTAAAATTTCCTAAAAATCACTCAAAAAGTCCCCATAAATAAAATAGACTTATAGAGAATCTTCCCAAATCTCTTATAAAAAAAAATTCTTTCAATATCTCTAAAAATCCCAATTGACTAACTCCTTGTTAGATTATGTTATCTATTTTTCCTATGGAAACCTCTCTTTCCTGCTTTTCCTCCAACGATTATTTGAAACCATAGAATGCCTAAAAAAAAATTTAATTTGGCATCATTCTTTCGAAGAGTCTTCATTTACAAAAAATAATATAAAATTACTCATGTCCGCATAGTTAATATGGAAAGAACGTAATGATCGAGTTTTCTCTGAAAAAACATGATCGCTCTGAAACGTAAAGCAAATTTTCTTGGACTAAGTTGTTCCAGTTGGGGACCTAAATAGATTAAACTTCAATGTCTGAGTTTTGTAGTTGAAGGCTGGAACTCCCTATATGTTTGCGACCTACCCATAATACCATGATTAATGTGGCTTCTCTTTTTTGCGGAAGGTATCACCTGCTGTATTATTTGGTCAAGTACTTCCATTGGAAGTTAGAGTATCTGCTCTAAAGTTTGCTCATCTCCGGAGAAACTTTACTCGCTTTAAAAAAAGAACGTAAACCGTAGTTGTTCTCGACAAGTTTCCACCTGATTGGAATTTTCTCGATAGGATGAGCAACCAATGTCTTATGAGTTATGACACATTTGGCATTTGAGTATGTCACGTAATAAAACTAAAGGACAGATCGAGGAAGGAAACGCGTAGAAGAGGGAATTCGAAAACACGTAGCATGCATTGGAGTAGTACCCGGACCGAAAATAAAGCTCTCACCTCTAAATTGCTTTCCTCTTCGTCTGCTGCTTTTTTCCCAAAGGAAAAAATAAAAAATCCTAAAACCCTCTCTCTACCCTTCTTCCCATTTGTTGGTCCCACGTCATCCCCATTTCTGTCTCGTGGGTCCCTTAGAGTCTCCCACCGTCACCCTTCCGGCCCCACGTAACATTTCTCTTTTCTTTTTCTCTCCCAAATCACAATTTCATTTCTTGAGGTCTCTCCTCTGAAATTCAAATTTTTCTGATCCTTTACCCTCTAAATTCCTTTTATCTCTTTCTCTGCATTTCTAACACATGTTTTCTCTCCTGAAATAACTTTCTGTTCTTCCTCCCCATATTTTTCCACCTCATTTTTCATTTCGAAAACAAAGAATCAATACAAACAGAGGAATCCATAGAGAAATTCTTTATACATCTCTCAACATTTCTCTCCTTTTTCTCTCGTATTTTTCGCACTTAGAGAGAGAGAAAGAGGAGAGAAATCATCTTTGGTTCTCAATCTTAAACAATCTAAAATCGATAAACTAATAACAAAAGGGTGATTGAAACATTATTGTATGTGAAAAAGGAAAAGAAAAGAGATAAATGATGACAAACAACAAACATAGTAACTCAACGGCATTGAGTGATGATGCATCATCTGGTGGTGGTGGTGGTGGTGTTGCATTAAAGAAAGGGCCATGGACCGCCACAGAGGATTCCATTTTGATAGAATATGTAAATAAACACGGAGAAGGCAATTGGAATGCTGTTCAGAAGAATTCAGGTTTGTCTAGATGTGGTAAGAGTTGTAGGCTTCGTTGGGCTAATCATTTAAGACCTAATTTAAAGAAAGGATCTTTTACACCTGATGAAGAACGTCTCATTCTTGAACTTCACTCTAAACTTGGCAATAAATGGGCACGTATGGCTGCACAGGTGGGTTTACGTGATCAATCTTTTTCTCAATTGTAATTCTTTCTCCTGTTTGGTGATCAATTATGTTTTTGTTCATGTAGTTACCGGGAAGAACAGATAATGAGATAAAGAATTACTGGAACACGAGAGTTAAGCGACGGCAACGAGCCGGGTTACCATTATATCCGAATGATATCCATAAACAAGGGACAGCGACGTTCCACCATAACCAATCTTATCTCTCACAACCTCCTCACAACTTATCAAATTTCTCTTCATCTCAGCAACAAAAACAGAATTTTGGGACTCCACTTTCGCTTTTTGAACCTCTGAATCTTTCATCAGCTACATCTTATCCTGCTCAGCAGAATACTGCTCATTTTATATCAACACCCGTTAATGGTTTCAAGCGTTTTAGAGGTGACAACAACTATGGTTTCGCTCATTCTTATTCTAATTCGACGTCTTTGTTTAATCAGAATTTATCTAGTCAGTTGTTACCACCTCCTTCAATTCAGTTCAATCTTGGGAATTATGATCTTAATCAACAGAAAACTATTATGCAAAACCAATACGATTCCACGAGAACATTGGCTCCAGATTTCTCCACGAAATTAGAGCTCCCTTCAAACCAATTGTCACAACCAGCCTCGGATGCTGAATATCAGATTAATGATAGTTTATCAATACGAAGCAATAGTGGATTATTAGATGCATTGATTCAAGAAGCGCAGGCTATGGGTAATGGGGAAGATATGAAAAGAGAAGGATTGTCGTCTGAGCAAGAAGATAAATGCAAGAATCATGATGATGCATTAGTTGGAGATGTTCCAAGTAGTAATGGTACACCCCCATTAGGATCGCTAGGAGGACAAGAGTGGAATGATTCTAGCCCTAACCATTCATCTGTCGGTAAGTATATACTTCGGTTTCTTGTATATGATTTACAAATTCTTACTTAATTTTAGCTTACACCACATTTGCTGATATTTGCCATTCGTCACATTAGTTATTACACAAGTCTGTCTATTAAACACGTACCATATTATTTAACACTCAAGTGTGGGATTCATAATTAACTTCCATAATGATATTTTTTCAGGAGAAAAGAGAAAACAACCAACAGATATAGAGCTAAATTCAGCAGTTGAAGAAGACGATGATTTGTCGAATCTTCTAGATATAATGCCATCAGCAATGTTAGTTTCTGACTTCTATAATGATGGTGGTGAGATTTCAAATGGACAGTCATCAGGAGTAACAGATGAAGATACTGGCTTAGATACGCAGCAGTTACCTTCGACCATAAACACGACGACCACAAACACCACCAACACAACGACAACCAACACCACCATGTCTATGAGCCATGACTGGACTACTGGTGGTTGGAACAACTTGCCTGAAATGTGTTAAGGATGAATGTATCTCTTCATTATGGGCATTATGTGATTTTATCGGTGGGCTTATAAGCACTGAACTGTTGAAGGTTTTTTTTTTTTGGTTTCTTAAGTTTATACTTGTGAACGCTGTTTCTTTATAAACATATTTGGACAGATAATATATATAGTTCTGCATTTAGCAAATTAGCTCAACATGGCTATAGTGCTAGAGTACTCAAATGGCAATTCGGGATTGTGCAGTACGATTAATCCTTGATAATACTAATTACAGAAGTTTAATTATATATATATCAATCTAAATTTGGTCGGCTAGAATTTGTTAATTCATTTACCATACATGATCAAACACATCATAAGCTCACACCCACAATTTTGCTCCGGAATCTCGCCCTTATTTTTTTGGTGGCAGAATCTCGCCTAGTTTAGTTGTCTTGATGCTATCCTTAGCTTTTCTAATTTTGGAAAGTAGCACAAGAAAAATTCAGAAAAGCTATTTAAGGCTTTTTGAGCTGGATATTTATGTTTCTCTATTATTAGCTAGACTAGAGAACATAGGGTTTTTGAAAACCAGTACTTCCACCACCACCACCCCTCTCCCCGGTAACCGCATCTTTTTCCCTCGATATTGTGATATAGTCCCAGAGAAGAGGTTAACATTAACATTTTGGGACTTGAAATGGAAGGCTCATTAATATGTTATGTTTAGCTGTTTTCACTTTGCAGTGGACGTGCACTCATAGGAAATGCATGAACACAAATGGAGAGGTAAAATTTGCATTTTAATTTTAGTTCGCACCATCCACTAATTCATCCTTTCATACATAATAATCATCGCCTTGCCCTTCTGTCACATGCCCATTTAATCGCCTAAATTTTTTATGGGACATGACCGGCAATGAATGCGGTTCAGTGAATCAACTTCACCCACAATCACTCTGCCTTGTATACTTGCATCAAAGTATACATCTGCCTTCATTCTAAAGGCTTTGCACAACGGAAGTCTTTTCTTCTTTCTCTCTAACTCTTCGTGCTCCCATAAGCATAAGAGGTTCTGCCATGTACTTAAAATTCTCACAAATCAGCAACACAATGAACACAAAGAATACTGCAACAAACCCGTTTTATTACACTAAAGTAAGATTACAAAACTTGGTCATCACATGGACCAAAACAGGCCATTCACCCTCTTGGTGAATGCCTTATTTCTCAAAACATAAGAACTCTCTTCTATGTAAAACCTACTGATTTTCTAATATCTCTACACTATTTATACAGCGTTTACAAGGGACAAAACCGTGTACAATATTTGTACATGCATGGAACAACCATGTGTCCGATAAGGTAGTTCCATAACCGCCTAAAGTGTGCATAACTGACAAGCCTTTCCCAACTTGTGCCAAATCACGCCACACCTGTCCCAAACGGTTGTGGACACTCTAAATAAGGCTATAAACTCAATTTATAACCGTTTCAACTTGTCTCACTTTATTGGCATGCTCGCAAAGCCAATAACCAACACTTGAGCTATGATGCGCCACTTTTACGCCAGTTTTGTGCACCACTGCATATGGCCCTAATCCGAACTTTCTAAAATGCCTTAGTTAATCCAAATTCATGCCAACATGATTTCCAACTGATGCCAATATGTTTCATATGCTCATATGCGTTATTCTTGCTTTACTCAACCAATTTGTTTGACAATAACAATGCCACTCTTGCATTGCTAGCTTGTTTGCATTGTTCAAGATTTGGCCCTTCCTTGAACTAATGCCATAGACCAACTGTTGTCCTATTCTACCTTCTTGCACCATCCTTGAGTTTGGGCCAACTCAATTCCATGGATATGCCTTAATGCCAACATCGCATGTTGCATCTTGCCTTTCCCTCAATGAAGCTTCATTGTATCGGCAAATAAAATTCATTACTTAGCCAAATGTCTTTACAGTGTAGCACTACCTTTGCGCTTCACTGTTCCTGCATGGTTATGCCATTCTTAGCACTTGACAGTCTATGCAGTATTCGCGCAATCATTGTTGCACACCGACTTGGCCTACAACACTGTAACGCGCAATCATTGTGCGCCACTTGCCTGGCACGTCATACCTTCCCATAATGGTACCCAGTTATTATTTTGCAGTGACGCTTGATTATGGTTCTCGTTTTCTAGTTAAGGGCCATATGATTTCGTATTTGTTTATGTTGTTAGGGGCCTTGTTTGCCTCCTTAAGTCCTTGGTGTAATGGTTCTTTTGTAACAAAATAGAGGTCAACATATGTTATGTGGTTGGGGGCCTTGTTTGCCTCCTTAAGTGCTTGGTGTAATGGTTCTTTTGTAACAAAGATAGAGATCAATATATGTTGAAGTCTGCGGGCATCCAACTCAAAACTAATTGGCAATGAATGGAGAGGCCTTTCATATTATATTTAAGTTAATTAAGGGAATATTAGTAACGTGGGACTATTGTCCTTCCACACTCCCCCTCACATGTAAGGACAGTAACTCAGCCTAACACGTGGACCTACGTACGTAATGACCAAAGTCGGGTCATGAGTGCACAAGTAACAAATCGATCACGAATAATAATATCCAAAGACGGGCCTACACCCCGCATACGGTCCTAGTTCTGATACCATGTTAAAGTCTGCGGGCATCCAACTCAAAACCAATTGGCAATGAGTGGAGAGGCCCTTCCATATTATATATTTAATTTAATTAAAGGGATATTAGCAATGTGAGACCATTTTCCTTCCACAATATATGTACCTAGGTCTGACCTTATTGGCTTTGGTTAGATGACTTTTGGATTAAATAAGCTACTGATTTATTTATCATTAATCATCATCCAATATTTTTCAAAAAAATGATAAAATCGATCAGTTTCTTTAGGCAGCAGTTGTCCACTGTCATTGACGCGATTTTTAGGGTTTTAGGGGCTGCGTGGCTAACCCCCTTTTGGGAGAGCGAATTGAGGCGCTGCGTGTCAGTTCGAGAAGGTCGATCGAACTTGTGCAAAGCTGGGTTGCCGGTGAGCGTGATGGTATCTCCTGAGGCACTTAAAAATTATATCTAAACCACTCGATTTGGCTGGCGAAGATGGATGGTCGTGATCGATTTGCGGCGGTAACATATTGCCGCAAACACCAATTAGGTTTTAAAACGGTCGCGTCTTCCCTAGTTCGATCGAACGACTTGATGCATTAAGGGCTTGTCGCGAGTAGGCCGATCGACCAAGGAAGGAGTTGGGCCTCTAATGAATACTTTGGTGCTTCTTCGATCATTCGAGATGCGATCTACGCCGTCCAATTAGGCTAGCCAAGTTGGACGGACACGCTCGATTTGCGACAGTTGTATACTGCCGCGACCCAATTTAGGGTTTTTGAATACGGCGTGTTTGCTCGAGTTTGGGCAAACGGTTGAGCGCCCTATAGGCTTTCCACAGGCAAGTCGATTGTCAAAGGGGAAAATTGGGCCGCCAATGAACATGCAAGCACTTCCTTAATCGTTTGTAGGAAGACCTAAGTCGTCCAACTAGGCTAGCAAAGTTGGACGGTCGTGTTGCGTTTTGAGACTCCTTTAAAGGTCTCGGCTCGTTCTAGCTATTTTTATACAGCGCAATCACCCATGTTTGGAGTCGGCATTCGAAGCACTTGTGGCTGAGGTAATGGGACTCGATCGACTAGGGCACTAGTGGGCCCGCCGGTGGTCACTGCAGTGATTTCCTAGTTACACTAGGAGTCGCCTATGCTTGTTGAATCGTGCGACCAAATTGTGTGGCCGTGATCGTTTCTGAGACTGATATTAACACTCCAGATTTTCCTTAAGAAATTTAAGCGTGTTCGATCGAGCTAACTCAAAAGTGTGTCGATACGAAATCCTCTTTGTCAGAGAGCGATGCGGCCTATGTGGGTACTTCAATGCGGATCTCAATGTTGACATTTCGGGAGATTCATGCCACTCTCCTAGGAGTGAACATTTGATCGTCATGTCATGTCAATAATGAGATTTCGGCTGGGAACATAGCACGAGAAAATACTAGGCGAGTCATGCATTAATGGGCAATGCTAGTAGAATAAAGAATTCATAGAATATTTTGGGATTGCTGCTACGTGCACCATTCTGAGTGAATTTCATGTATATTGAATTGCTCAATGAACGGAGAGGTTTTTTTCACTCGTCATTTTTCAAATAGTTGTAATACCCCGATATTCGGTAGTTGTTGGAAGAATGGAATATAAGTAATGGTTTGTCCTTTCCTAACACCGAGGCTTTTTCAGCACCATTGGCTCCAGAGTTGGCAGAAAACTCCGCAGTTAAGCGTGCTCGGACGGGAGCAATCCATGAATGAGTGACCTCCCGGGAAGTTTCTGCTGGATAAACGCAGCGGCGCCCGTTGGAAACCCCGCACTGCCGGATAACCGCAATGGCTAAGTGGGGACAGTATCGGTGGAGGGACGGGTCATTACAAATGGTATCAGAGCCGACGACGGGTCACCTGCCGAGGGTGGGAAGGTACGATGGACGGGGTCGGTCCAGGTGCTTCTCATGAGGGGCAGGGAATGTCGGATATCTGGGATTGCGAATATATTCTGGAGTCGAGGATGGCACCAATTTAAGGTGGTCGTATTGTAATACCCCGATATTCGGCAGTGGTTGGCCGAACGGAATATAAGTAATGATTTTTTCTTTCCTAACACCGAGGCCTTTTCATCATAATTGGCTCCAGAGTTGGAAGAAAAATCTGCAGTTAAGCGTGCTCGGGCGGGAGTAATCCAGGGATGGGTGACCATCCGGGAAGCTTCTGCTAGATTACCGCAGCGATACCCGTTGAAAACCCCACACTGCCTGATGACCGCAATGGCTAAATGGGGACAATATCGGTGGAGGGACCGGTCATTACAAATGGTATCAGAGCCGACGACGGGTCACCTGCCGAGGGTGGGAAGGTACGCTGGACGGGGTTGTTCCGGGTGCTTCTCATTAGGGGCAGGGAACGTCGGAGATCATGGGCTTGTATATATATTCCGGAGCCGAGGGCGGCTCAAATTTAAGGTTGTGGTATTGTAATACCCCGATATTCGGTAGTTGTTGGTCGAATGGAATAAAAGTAATGGTTCGTCCTTTCCTAACACCGAGGCCTTTTCAGCACAATTGGCTCCAGAGTTGGCAGAAAACTCCACAGTTAAGCATGCTTGGGCGGGAGCAATCCAGGGATGGGTGACCTCCCCGGAAGTTGCTGCTGGATAACCTCAACGCCGCCCGTTGAAAATCCCGCACTGCCGGATAACCGCAGTGACTAAGTGGGGACAATATCGGTGGAGGGACGATTCATTACAAATATTGTAATACCCCGATTTCGGCAGTGGTTCGTCGATCGAATGGAATATAGGTGATGGTTTGTCCTTTCCTAACACCGAGGCCTTTTCAACACAATTGGCTCCAGAGTTGGAGGAAAACTCTGCAGTTAAGCGTGCTCGGGCGGGAGTAATCCAGAGATGGGTGACCATCCTGGAAAATTCTGCTGGATAACCGCAGCGATGCCCGTTGAAAACCCCACACTGCCGGATGACTGCAGTGGCTAAGTAGGGACAATATCGGTGGAGGTACGGGTCATTACAATAGTTCTATCCCTTGCAGGGTGATAGCACATTAAGTACATGATTTTACAGTTTTGACCCTGGACTAAAAACCACCATCAACATTAAGTCCCCTACTTAGCACGTAATAGTGACACTATTGCGGGGTATGCACTAGATGGTGACAGTAAAAAAAAAAATTCATAAGAAGAGTTTTAGCGTACACTACCAGGATAGATAGAGCCTGGATCGTCCTTTGAGCGAGATATGTTTCCCTTCGGCGCACGTCAGTTGTCTTCAGATAGATGAGTATCTATTTGATTGTTATCTCGTATCTAGAGCCTTTATACGTGGCGAGTAGAGACACCTTTTATTCTTGGGATCTTGTTTATTTGTGAAATATAAAGGAGACGCCAGAGCCTTTATCCCATCGCAGAATCGCTTTTCTTCTTTTGTTCCAGGTATAGTTTCACGTTCATCATGTAATTTGATTGACAATGTTTTTTTTTTTAATATCTGTTGTTAATCATAATTCCTTTTTGCAGTATATGATGGGATCTGCTAGTGATGATTACTCCTTTACTTTCCCAGAAAAAAGCTTTGAAGTCGACAAACCCAAGGCTAATGCGTTCGAGGAGGTGATGGCCAAAATAGATCCTCCGTTTCGTGAAGCTGGCCGTGCCATACAGGGTATATCTCTTCCGCACCTACGTCTCGTTCGGGAGCGTGTTCAGGCTTTCTTAGCTTCAGTCGGCATAGAGGAAGAATAGAGGTGCGACGAAGCGTCTCAGCCGCCGAGCACGAGAGATGAAAGGTTTGCAGCTCGTCTAAAGCAGCGAAGAATCGAGCATGAGCGGCCTTCTAGTGAAAACAAGCATGATTACCCTGTTCGTAACGGAATCATCATCCTCGATTCTGAAATGGACGAACTGGAGCATCCTCAGAAGGCTGTTGGGGAAGTTCCCGAGGGAGAGGCCGAAGTAGCTTCCGTGAAGGGTATTGGAGAAACCGTCAGAGGGAACATTGAAGTGGCTGCTGAGGAGATCATGGTAGCGGCATTTGGAGAAGATGTTGAAACAACTTTGTTTGTGGGTGAAAACAGTTTCTGCTGATTTCGGTAAATTCGTGTGTGTGAATGAGAAACGAGTCTAAACCCTAAACAATGTACTACACGGGAGTACTTTTGATTTGAGAGATCAATCTGTACAAATCTGGACTAAACCAAGAAATGGCCGTACCAGACTTGCTTCGGTCACAAAGTGGAGGAGAAGCGTTTGTCTTAGGGAGGAAAGCGAAGAAAGTTTTGAGACTAGAATAGTTGATTCCGGAAGTGTGGGTGTTTCGTGACTTGTATCAGAAAGTTGAACTGGATATCTGAATGAAAAGTTAACAGATGATTTCTGGATGTTGTATTGTTCTCCTGACCAAAACTTGTTTTTGGTGGAAATAGGTGAGATCTATTTATACAAGTCGCAACAAAACGTACCCTGGTCTCGTAGAAAGTGGAAACGATTGAGTGGTGGAAGACGGGAGTAACGGGTAACGCTTGGAATTGATGTTTCCATAATGAAGGATACGTTTCACCGTTACTTCTTGCCATTACTAACCACCCCGCTTTATGACACTTTCTTGTAACAGGCGTATTGCACGCCGCACGCTGTAAACCGCCAGACCAATACCCTGATGAGTATCTCGCAGTTTGTGACATGTTTTGATGTCTCGAGTATTTTCGTGGAAAACATGTAGCACTTTTCTACGTGTGGCAAGATGAAATTGAGAGGCTTGCGGCAGGTAAATAGCATGTGATGCTATTAGGCTCGTCTTGGCTGGTCGTCTAAAACTTGCCACAAGCTCTCCGTTGATTGTGTCTACCTTGTGTTGGCGCCTGAAGATGGGGCAGTGGCGTTTTTGGTGCACGCCAGTGGAAATGCGGCATGGCTGGCATGACTCGTGCATGCAAGTGGAGCGGTGGTGCAAGTGGCGCCTGGCGTAGCCATGCCCATTAGTTTTAGGCGGCTGGTCGCCTGAAAATTTCCACAAGTCTGTCAGCTCGGTGGAGAACTTGGATGGCTGAGATTACATCTCATGATGAAGGATATCCATTGATTATGGCTAACTTATGTCAGCGCCTGACAACTTTGTCTAAATTAGGGTTTAGCGTGCCGAAACCCTAATTAGCATATATGGCATGCCGTTTGGCATGTGCGCCTAGCATCCGCGTTTGGCAAGTTTCGCATGCTGCTTGGCATGTTTGGCATGCCGATTGGCATGTGCGTCTGGCATGCGCGTTTGGCGAGTTTGGTATGTTGCTTGGCATGTTTGTCACGCCGATTGGCATGTGCGTCTGGCATGCGCGTTTGGAGAGTTTGGCATGCTGCGTGGCATGTTTGGCATGACGATTGGCACGTGCACCTAGCATCCGCGTTTGGCGAGTTTGGCATGCTTCTTGGCATGTTTGGCATGCCGATTGACATGTTGGTGCGGGTTGGGAAGCCAATTGGCTTTGCGATCATCTGGCGTGGTTTCCTCCTTTTCATGTAGATATATTGAACGGCTGAATAAATATGCCAGCGGAGAGGTTAGCACTCACGAATTTGTTTCCTTACAGAGTGACGTCACACTAGATGTTAGGTTTTACGATTTTAACCCTAAGCTAAAAATCACCATCAACATTAAGTCCCATGCTTAGCACGTATCAGTGGCATTGTTGCGGGATAAGCATGAGATGGTGACAGACAAGAGTAAAATTGAAAGAGCAAGACGTGAAGAGATTGCCAAGGAAATTCAACTAATCTTTAGCGGAAGGCATGGGGAATCCGTGATCCCTTTGTTGGCAGCTCTGCGTAATTCTGACTTGGACATGGGGTATTGGCGTCAGCGCTGAAACTTTGGATAGCATAGATGGCACCATGATTTGGTTCGCGGAACAGGCGTTGGCTAGTTAGGTCAAGGAACATGCGGAGATAACGCTGCTTTGAACGGCGGAGATGGCGCTGCTTAGGCTAGTGAATATGGCGCTGCTTTGAATGGATAAGATGACACCGCTTTGGATAGTGGATATGGTGCTGCTTTAAACGGATAATATGGCGCCGCTTTGGCTAGTGGAGACAGCGCTGCTTTGAATGGATAAGATGGCGCCGCTTTGGCTATGTCCGTGGAATGGTGAAAACAACACATTGGACTTTGGCTATCAAACAGTGAAGACGTAGACGGTGTTTTTTGTATAATGGGCAGAGATAGTGCAGCTTCGATCACGGGGTGCTGGAGTCATGGTGTTGCTTGATAGACTGTGGAGCAGGCGGAGATGGCGCTGCTTGTATGGTGGAGTGCACGGATATTGTGCTGCAACTTGGCCCGCAGAATGGGCACTGGCTGGTTAGGTCAAGGAACATGCGGATATGGCGCTTGCTTCAGTCCGTGGAATGGTGGAAACTGGCTTTAGTCCACGGAATGGTGGAAATCGGCTTCAGTCCGCGGAATGGTGGAAAGCTGGCTTCAGTCTTGGAGTGCTGGAGCGATGGAGAGTTGGCTTGACCACGGAGTGCTGGAGCCATGAGAGTTGCAGGTTGAGTGACTAGTGTTCCTCGTTGTGGCGTGCTGCTGGTTTGGCCATGGAGCGGAGGTATTGGCACACTACTTGTTCGGTTATGAAGCATGAGTCTGGCGCGCCCAATCATCTATTCCCGTTCATGGAGAAATAAGGAATCCTTATTCTGTTCAAACTCTAGAAATTGTGTTCTTATGAAAAAGGGTATCGACCCTCTTCTGTTTTTTGTTGTTCATCCGGCTCCGTGCTTTCATCTGCAGTATCTGTCTCCTCTTCGTCATTTGTTAGCGGCGGTAGAACGATCATTAATGGCAATAAAGCAATCTCCAATAGTTATAATCAGCAGCAAGGCGATCCAGGAGAAATCAAAGTAGGTGCTCTCGCATGTATCCACCCAACAGTACCATCGATCTTCTCCAGAATGTGTAATAAGATACTGACTCCAGAAGAATAAGTATCTGACCTCTCCAGTGGATTTCAAAATTTACCAAACTCCATTGCACTCTTGGGATGGATGGATGAAATAATGTCAGGGCTAATCTTGGAGATTGTGGTTGCGTTGTGTTCATCCTTGACTTTAGGTTATTTGGTACCTAGACTTTCTGATTGCGATGATGACATGTTGTGGATGCTTGTATGGTCGAAATCTTCCGGAGCCATTGGGTGAAATAGATGAGTTGAGAGACGTTCTGTGCCGATGTGCAGCTATCAAGTCTTCAAGGACTTCTTTCCAAACGACATCCTTTGAACCATCTTCTGAATCTTAGACTATTGTATGGAATGGGATGCGGTGAGCAGTCCCGAGTTATACTTTTATTAGATCCGATGGCTTGGCCGGATATGTGAATGTATCTCTGTGGCGTGCTTTTGGAGTCTTTGATGCATGTGTACGGCTTCATGTTGAGAAATTCTTGCGGATCGTAAAACTTCGACAGTGATGATGTTGAAATCGGGAATAACCTGGTTGAGGGCAGTGAAGACATCCCATTATGGTAGTCCCCATATGTAATTATCCTGAGCCTATTTTCTCGTGGAAGATGTGCTTCTACAACATTCACTGGTAAGGTGGTGACTGCGCTTAAGCTTCTAAACATGAAGGAGGCTTCAGTCCCCAGGTGTATCCTACTTTAATTGCATCGCCTTGAATCCACGCTTATGGGATTTGATACAATCTTATCATACGATGTGATACTGGGATGCATGGAAATATCACATGAACGAAACATTCTGGATAACGAAGAAGTAGAAGTGAGAGAGTTATTGTTAGAGCATTAGTCGGTCGAACTCGCATGCGTTGCTATCTCAAGCATGTTTGTCAATGTTAGTGATCAAAATTATAAGTGTTGATTTCTAGTCTACTATAACTAAGGTCTCGGACTAGGATAGAAAGTGTAGTTGAGCTCAAGAACTCCATGGCAATCATCATACAAGACGAATGACTACTCAAGGAACTAGTGGATCTTCATCGACTAAAAGGTATGTGGATACTTGAACTTATCTATCACTCAAAAGTCTATTTATCTCCTATCTTGAGACAAAAGTCGTTTTGATATATAGACTTAGATTGCACACATTTGGTATTTCGAGCCGAGTTTACCTCACCTATCTATTTCTCGAAATATGTGTTGGTAAAGCTTACACTTTAGCCAAGTTCATCTTTACCTAGTGACGAAAGTCATGTTATGTTTCAATCACTTTGAAAATTGCTCTGACGAAAAATAGTTTGTGAATAACAACTATATAACATCCTCTGAAAATGTTTCAATGATTGAAATGAGAGTTTAGACTATATAACCATTTGGAGGATATAAGCATTTATGTGGAAACACATATATGTATAAGTCATTTTTTCTTGAACCAAAGTTTGCGAACTTTGTTGATCAAGTGAACCGGAGTGGTGCGTGAGCTCAGCCCGCGAACTCAGTCTGCGAACTGGCGAAGTTCTCAAACCCGAGAATTTCTACTGGAGTTTGTGAACTCCGTCCGGGAACTTAAGTCCGCGAACCCAGTCCGCGAACTTGAGTAGGTTATGTCTAAAAACGATGTTTATTGAACTTATATTTATAAACTAAGGAATGCAATTGCAAACCGTGGCTATAGAGTTCATGAAACGATTCATGTGAATCAAATCGTTTTTGCTTCAATTGTGTCTTGTGTAGTACATGAGATTTCCTTGCAATTGAACAACTCTCTAACTATTTTATTTGAGTCATTTGAACTAGTTATGGTGAAGAAGAATATGGTTGATATGAAAGTGATCATATGGCTAACCATTTGGTTAACTATTGTTGAACCAACTAATGTACAAGTTTGGGTACGGTTACACAATCCCAGGAACGTGCATTTCATTTGTGTATAACAAGCTATGATTTAAATCTAACGGTTGATAAATATTAGCTTGAATCTAATCAGGTTTTCATCTAACGGTGAATATTGAATGCTTTGTTACTAAGCTAACATTGGTTTTAACCCTAATTTGAAAGACTATGTAAGGGAGAACTCTAGCAACTGGGAAACCTAATACCCACACATTCTGTGTGATACTAGTTGTTCTAAGCTAGAGTCGATTATCCTTTAACCCTTGGTTTCTTTTTCTAAACCAGGTTAACGACTTAAAGACTTCATTGGGATTGTGAAGCCACACCGGTACTACTTTTCTTGTAGTTGTGTGATCTGATCTTGCTGTTTCTATCGTATGAATACAATTGTAATAATTGGCTTGAGATTTCTATCTCCGATAGGCAAGATAAAAAGTAATCACAAACATTGTCGTCTCATCGTTTGTGATTCCACAATATCTTTTTTCGCTGCGTCGATTAATATTATTGTGAGGTGATTGATAATACTAGGATGTTCTTCGGGAATATAAATATGGATTATCAATTGGTTCCTTTTCACCTTGACTATCAAAAGACGGAACAAAACTCGTAGGTATATTCGTGGGAGACGGATTTATCTATTATCGTAGACTTTTCCGTTTGATAGAGATTTGTTTATGAAAGTCTTCGACTTTGGGTCGTAGCAAATCTTAGTTGTGGGTGAGATCAGCTAAGGGAATCAAGTACGTAGCATCCTGATGGGATCAGATACGTAGGAGCATAACTGTACCTTGGATCAGTGTGAGATTGGTTGGGGTTCAACTACAGTCCAGACCGAAGTTAGTTTGGAGTAGGCTAGTGTCTATAGCGTCTTAATACAGTGTGTCTTCAATCTGGACTCGGTCTCGGGGTTTTTCTTCATTTGTGGTTTCCTCGTTAAAAAAATTTCTCGTGTCTGTGTTATTTCTTTTCCGTATTATATTTGTTTATATAATTGAAATAATACAGGTTGTGTGTTGATCAATCAATCAGAATATCCGACCTTTTGGTTGTTGATTTAAATTGATTGACACTTGGATATTGGTCTTTGGTACCATCCAAGTTTATCTCTCTTGTATTTAATCGAGACTCGCAGATTGCTTGAGTAAGATTTAAATCGAGAGATAGATATTTAAACTCTTTGATATACTTTTCTATTGATTGAGTCTAACTGTCTAGTTGATTCTCTAGATAGTATATTGGAGTTTGTCCATACAAATTGCTAAGATAAATATTGGGTATGGTTGTTAGACCCCTGCTTTTTCAATTGGTATCAGAGAAGGAAAACACGTTTAAGACCTGATAGGCCCGTGTTTGTGGCAATCTAAGTCTGAGGACAAAGTCTCTCTTATGCATACCCATATGTCTCCTGAAGCTTTCGATTACGCCAAGTGTCTTGGAAACACCTCAAAGGGTTACTCCTTAGTTGATTCTTCCGAATCCCGAGGTAGAAAGATTGTTCCATCTGATGTTGACATGTCTTCTTCTCATGAGGCATGTGACACTCTGTCAAAGGCTGAAAAGGAGCTCACCAGAATCTCAAAAAAATCTGCTGATTTTATTGATTTTCAGAATCATGATCAGCTTATTGATGAATTTGAAAAGTCTTTTGATCGAGAACATGATCTCTACAACATCATTTTTTCCTTCTCTAAGAATATTGAAACACTTATCCAAGAAACTACTCTACAACGTGAAAAGATTAGTGTTATTGAGGATATTGTTAAGGAAGACTCAAGTAGAGAAAAACGTTTGATCGAGACGCATTCGCAAACTCTTAACAGACTTCATGTCGAAAAATAGAAACTAGAAGCATCCTTTAATCTAGCCCATGAATAGTGCAGATCCTTGGAAAATGAAAACTCTGTCTTAAGGAGAAATTCTTCTGTACAAACTAATTCTTATGAATTACAATACATGACGAAATGTTCTCCAGAAGAAGATTGTGTCAAGAAAAGTTTACATAACTTACAATCTTCTCATATGTCTATGAAGTTAAAACAGGTGCCAATTATTGCTTCTCCTCCACGAACCTGTACCTTCTGTGGGAAAAGGAATCACTATGCTATCCACTGTTTTGCAAGAAGGAAACAAATTTCTAAACATTATAATTTGCTTCTCTCCATTGTCAGTGGAACAAATAGTCGATCGACTACTGATGTGGATCTCATGCCCACAGAAAACCAAAAAACTTATAAATATGATTTCCTTCTTAGAAATCATCACAGGGCTCTAGTGCATTATAGCATAAATTCCTGTGTTGCTAATGAGAGCATTCCTTGTATTTATAAGACTGTTTCTGGTAAATCTAAATCTAGAAAATGGATCCATATCCATTCTGATCCTCTGTTTCCAGTTGCAAAAGGTCCTAGATTTAGTCCTCGGAGAAAACCTTCCGACGGATATGTTAAACATTCCATGTCTTACTTCTCTGGGACAAAAGACAACCGAAGAAAGGAGAAGAAAACAAAGATCAAACTGTCAGATGATATATACAACTTATTTCTCGATGATCATAGTGGGATTAATTTCCACTCTACCACCTGATTCCAGGTATGTGTTTCCTTGTTTCTAACTTTAGAGGTACAAGGAAATTAATTGGGAAATACTCAAGTATGTTGTATATTATTTATGCTTATGTTTTTGTGTTGATGGTCCACAAACGTCCGTGTCCTCCTCTCACGAGCTCCTAGGGTTTCCAAAACTAGAGTTTCTAACTCTTGTTTACAAACACATATGTACTATATATATTGTGTTTCTCCTTACCTAAAAGTTTATGGAGAACTCTGCAAAATCTCAAGTGATTGTGCATCTTGATATGGAGGAAGACAATCAGGAACGTGAGTCAATTCAGGAGCTGGTTCTAAAGAAGATGCTTGAAAGAAAGGATCACAACTCCTGGATTGATGATTCTGCCAAGGATTTAACTCGTTTTCAGAACGATTCGAAGGTCGAGTTTGCGTATCTTCAATTGCAAATAAACCAACTTCTAGATGGTCATGCCAGAATTCATGCTAATCAGAATATTATGATACGGAATCAAAAGAAGATCATCATGGACTGCGTCAAAGCTAGACAGCTTGCTCAGGTTGTTAATCGCAAAGTTAGTGTTCTAACTCACGAACAGGGTGTGTCTACGGTCAAGAGAATAAAGGAAATCAGTGATACATTCTTTCATGGATTCATCGAAAGATATGATGTTCTTAATGAACTCTGATTTGTTTTTATTTGCCTAGTAAATCTTCTTCTTTTTCTTGTTTTGATTAGAAGAATAACTAGAGTTTGGAATAGCCATTATTGTGATTACACATAGCTATGTCCAACGTTTTCATCTTCATGTTTTTATATTTATTGGTTCAAATTCTAAATTTGTCTGGAAGATGATTTTTGCAGTATTAATCTTTATGGTTTTATATATTGCAATATTATTATGGGATATGTGTGTTTACGTCCGTGAACTTGATTGTCCCATACTTTGTCAAATGTAAAGTCGTTCGTGAGTTGATATGTATGTATTGATGAAAGAATGAATTGACTTTTGACAAATACAAAAGTTAAGCCTATTATGTTAATTTTTGATGGAAGATAGGTTAAAATCTTTTGTGTTCAAGGATTATGTCTATTGGATGTCATTGTGCAAATGGTAGGGGTGTAAATAATACCCGAAAATACTCGGCCTGCCTGTATCCGCCCGAGCCCGCCTGTACCCGAAGTAGCCCAAAGCCTGTTATGGCCCGTCATGGACCACCCGGCCTGGCCTGGATTAATTTATTGGGCGGTCTCGGGCTTTGCGATTAATTATGATGCCCGGCCTGATACCCGGCCTGGTGCCCGGCCTGAAAGCCTTCTATGTGCCATTAATCATTTAATCCTCTTAAAAAGACTTAAAAGTTACAATTTTATAATTGTCAATTTTGTGTCAAGAAAAATAAAATATATAATTGCTTTTACTTATAATTAACCTTTTCAAAACATTAATGGTAATATATTTTCTTATTAGAAAGTTTATTATACTCTAATTAATTATTTATTATAGGCTAAAATTAAAAATTTGTCAGTGTAATTTAAATATAAAATAATACTATCACTTACGATATGCGATGTTGGAAAGGAAAGGATATTGTATTTAATACCGTTCATTTGAAAATTTAAACTTAAAAAAAAAATCAAATAGTGGCATGTCCGGCCCGATCTGGCCTGCCCGTATAAAAAGCGGGCTTTGGGCGGTCTTTGGGTAGCAAATTATCTACTTGTGCCCGGCCTGTCTGGCCTGAATTTGTTTACGGGCTCACAAATATTAAGCCTGGCCTGCCCGGCCTGTCTTAGTTTTTGGGTCGGGCAGCCCGGCCTGCCCGAATTTACACCCCTAGCAAATGGTGATGGAAAATATAATGAGTCCTTGATTATTCCACGGTATTAGGTCGATCTCCGATCCACCATTTGTGTACATATTGTGTTGTTCCATAAGGTGTCTTATGTTGAGCTCTATCGACTGAGTCATTGTTTTAGCATAGTTGTTGTTCCATGAGATACTTTGTGTTGAGCATGACCAATTAAATTGATTAATTTTGTGATTAGTTTGGTTGTGTATTTCGATTAGATTAATTATGGGTTTTCTTGTGATTAATTTAATTGAGTGTTTTTAAGTCTCCATAAGTTTACTTGTGTTGAGTATTTCCGATTAAGTTAATCATGGGTTCTCTTATGATTAATTTAGTTGAGTTTTTTTTGATTCAAATTCATACTTGTATGTGATTTTTTATGTCCAAAGAAATCCTTCTTTTCGTTTTGAAATTAAGGTCGCTCTTGTTTTTCTTTCGGGAATGACATATTATGGGGGAGAGTTGTTAATTGAACTTGTGTTTAATTGCCAAATCTTTGTGGGGATTGCGGCTGTGGAATATTATAGGGGTTATCTTGTATCTTTAAACTCCTTGATGAATGCATTTAGCGTCGGCTTTATGATTTCATATAAATAAGATGATATATGCTTTCCTTTGGTCATGAAATGTCTCTTTTGGAAATTTCATTAGGATCCCGTTCTTGTACCTTTGCCAATTTTATTGACAAAAAGGGGGAGAATTAATATGTAGTTCACACTACAAATACATATGGTTTTCGGATCATTGTGTAAGGTGGAGTGGTTTCCATGTGAGATGGAGTATTGACTAAGGGGGAGTGACATATCACCATAGTATTGTTGTTAAAGTTGTGATACAATTGAACTTTGACGCTGTGTAATGATACTATGACATTGTATAACAATGATTGAGAACTCTTGTTTTCTCGTTGTTATAGCTACGGATTTTCAACAACGATGATGCTAAACTTACAACCTTTGGAATCATTGGAGTACCTGGAAGTGACGAAGATTTCAAGTAATGTTGAAGATTAGGCATGTGGAATAGGAGCTACAAAAGTTTATTTATATATTTTTTGTATTCCATATGTATTGATAGTTTTGTCACTAAAATTGACAAAGGGGGAGATTGTTAGAGCATTGCTCGGTCGAACTCGCATGCGTTGCTATCTCAAGCATGTTTGTCAATGTTAGTGATCAAAACTATAAGTCTTGATTTCTAGTCTACTATATCTAAGGTCTCGGAGTAGGATAGAAAGTGTAGTTGAGCTCAAGAACTCCATGACAATCATCATACAAGACGAAGGAATACTCAAGGAACTGGTGGATTTTCATCGACTAAAAGGTATGTGGAGACTTGAACTTATCTATCACTCAAAAGTCTATTTATATCCTATCTTGAGACAAAAGTCGTTTTTCTATATAGACTTAGATTAAACACATTTAGTATTTCGAGCCGAGTTTACTTCGCTTTAGCCAAGTTCATCTTTACCTAGTGACGAAAGTCATGTTATGTTTCAATCACTTTGAAAATTGCTCTGACGAAAAATGGTTTGTGAATAACAACTATATAACGTCCTCTGAGAATGTTCCAATGATTGAAATGAGAGTTTAGACTATATAACCATTTGGAGGATATAATCATTGTTGTGGAAACAAATATATGTATAAGTCCTTATTGCTTGAACCAAAGTTTGCGAACTTTGTTGATCAAGTGAACCGGAGTAGTGCGTGAGCTAAGTCCGGGAACTGGCGAAGTTCTCAAACCCGAGAAATTCTGCTGGAGTTTTTGAACTCCATCCGGGAACTTAAGTCCGCGAACCCAGTCCGTGAACTTGAGTAGGTTATGTCTAAAAACGATGTTTAGTGAACTTATCTTTATAAACTAATGAATGCAATTGCAAACCGTGGCTATAGAGTTCATGAACCGATTCATGTGAATCAAATCATTTTTGCTTCAATTGTGTCTTGTGTAGTACATGAGATTTCCTTGCAATTGAACAACTCTCTAACTAGTTCATTTGAGCCATTTGAACTAGTTATGGTGAAGAAGAATATGGTTGATATGAAAGTGATCATATGGCTAACCATTGGTTAACTATTGTTGAACCAACTAATGTACAAGTTTGGGTACGGTTACACAAGCCCAGGAACGTGCATTTCATTTGTGTATAACAAGCTATGTTTTCGATCTTACGGTTGATAAATATTAGCTTGAATCTAATCAGGTTTTCATCTAACGGTGAATATTGAATTCTTTGTTACTAATCTAACATTGATTGCAAACCCTGATTTGAAAGACTATATAAGGGAGAACTCCAGCAACTGGGAAACCTAATCCCCACACATTCTGTGTGATACTAGTTGTGCTAAGATAGAGTCGATTCTCCTTTAACCCTTGGTTTGTTTTTCTAAACCAGGTTAACGACTTAAAGACTTCATCGGGATTGTGAACCCAGACCGATACTACTTTTCTTGTAGTTGTGTTATATGATGTTGTTGTTTCTATCGTACGAGTACAATTGTAATAATTGGCTTGAGATTTCTATCTCCGATAGGCAAGATAAAAAGTAATGACAAACATCTTCGTCTCAATCATTTGTGATTCCACAATATATTTTTTCGCTGCGTCGATTAAGACTAGTGTGAGGTGATTGATAATACTAGGTTGTTCTTTGGGAATATAATCCCGGATTATCAATTGGTTCATGTTCACCTTGATTTCTATCAAAAGACGGAACAAAACTCGTGGTATATTCGTGGGAGACGAATTTATCTATTATCGTAGACTTTTCTGTGTGATACATATTTGTTTATTAAAGTCTTCGACTTTGGGTGGTAGCAACTCTTAGTTGTGGGTGAGATCAGCTAAGGGAATCAAGTACGTAGCATCCTGCTAGGATCAGATACGTCGGAGCATAACTGTACCTTGGATCAGTGTGAGATTGGTTAGGGTTCAACTACAGTCTAGACCGAAGTTAGTTTGGAGTAGGCCAGTGTCTGTAGCGGCTTAATACATTGTGTGTTCAATATGGACTAGGTCCCGGGGTTTTTCTGCATTTGCGGTGTCCTCGTTAACAAAATTTCTAGTGTCTGTGTTATTTCTTTTTCGCATTATATTTGTTTATATAATTGAAATAATACAGGTTGTGCGTTGATCAATCAATTAGAATATCCGACCTTTTGGTTGTTGATTTAAATTGATTGACACTTGGATATTGGTCTTTGGTACCATCCAAGTTTATCTCTCTTGCATTTAATCGAGACTCGCAGTTTGATTGAGTAAGATTTAAATCGAGAGATAGAGATTTAAACTCTTTGATATACTTTTCTATTGATTGATTCTAACTGTCTAGTTGATTCTCTAGAAAGTATATTGGAGTTTGTCCATACAGATTGCTAAGCGAAATATTGGGGTGTGGTTGTTAGACCCCCGCTTTTTCAGTTATGTCGTTAATCGTGGCTCCCTCTGTCTCTTCAAGAAAAATGTTTCAGCCGCGTCCCTAGAGTTATCTCATGAATGCTTGATTGTTGGCGGGGATGGACCGTGATGAGCAGTCCCCAGTCGCATTTATCTTTGGTTACTGAAGTTGTTTTCTCCGAGTAGTCTTGGGGTCCGTCGCGGCCTCGTAAAGTGTTGCAGGAACCTTCTAGACAGAGAGGTGATGATATTCTTACGCTATACCTTTGAAGGGTGGATGACCTTGTCGTGGCTATGAATTTTTGGTTGACCGTGTCTTCTGAGCTTTGACAATGAAGGGATCCCGTGTAGAGCCCCAGTCCCAAAGTGTGGTATACATGTTTCTATCTTGTATGGTCGGTAAGTTGACCACGATAAAGACATTATCTTGCATCCGTACTGGTGACTCTATTACTTCTTCCACGTGAAACTTTGTAGTGGTTGTTGCTATGGTAAAGCTCTGGTTGGTATCGAAAAACGAGAAGCAACAGTTCTTGGCAACAGATGTGATCAGAAGAGACTACATCGTCGTGGGAACCAAAATAGGTTGGCTAGAATTGCATGGGCGTCCATGGAAGTAAATGGATCGGCTGGATGCGTAAGCGAGTAAACTTTCCACGACCACGAGGTTTGGCGAGATGGATCAAAAAGTGGCTACAACTGCGATCCTTGGTTGGCTGTGATCACGATCCTTGACAGGGAGGAGTGTGGATACGACACGGTCCTTGGAAGGAAGGAGGCGTTGAAGCGGCTTCGACTCTTGGAGAGGACGTTGAAGCTTATGGATAAAAACGCTGAAGCTTAGGCTTCGGATCCTGGAGAAGCTTATGGAGAGAATTCTGAAGAGGAGCGGCTGCCGGAGCGAACGTTGAAGCGGAGCGACTTCTGGAGTGAACGTTGAAGCGGAGCGGCTGCTGGAGAACGTTGAAGTGGAGCCGCTGCTGGAGAGAACATTGAAGCGGAGCCGTTGATGAAGAACGTTGAAGTGGAGCCGCTGCTGGAGAGAAAATTGAAGCGGAGCCGCTGCTGGAGAACGTTGAAAGGGAGCCGCAGCTGTAGAACGTTGAAGCGGAGCGACTTCTGGAGAGAACATTGAAGCGGCTCCTGGAGAGAAACATCGAAGCGGCTCCTGGAGAAAACCTCAGTGAGGGCACTATTAACCCTTGACCTCGATAAACGACTTGATACGGTATGGCATATGGGAAGACGTCACCAATAGTGTTGGTCGGAAAGTCGTGTTTTCTTCCTCATGGGAAAGTATACGCTTCTTCTGTTTGATTTTCCCTTGCAACTCTCAGAGTCTTGACGGTTACAATGTTGAAGTCGGAGGCCACGTCAATCAGCGTGCTGTCAAACTCGACATCCTTCAAGTGAACAGTGGTTAGGAGTCCCCAGTTCCATCTATCAATCGTGCTTTCCAGGAGAGGTTTGGGTTTGGGAACGTCTTCCCTGGATGAAAACAACTTCTTTCCTTATGCAGTGAGGTTGAGGTCTACAAATATGTCTTGACGCTGAGCCTTAAAGACATATAGGATCTCACATAAATGTTTCATCATAGACTGCACGATTTTGTGGGCGAAGTCCCAGAAATCATGCATCTCCTTATGGAAAGAGGGTCTCTGTGAACTCAGGAGGGTTGCTAATTTTCTGTAAAAACCCGCAAGCTTGTCAACGCTATTAGACCAGTCAAGTGACAAATTAGCCGATAATAAGTCGATTAGTTTAACACGAACATTAATTAATAGAAATTAATCTAACAAATATTTAGATACGAAACTAATATCGTTAGATAGGTCTCGAAAAGTTGTGCGAGATGGACTACTCGAACGTGTCATTCGGATACCGGAAGAAGAGTATTTATCAATTTGTTTTCGAAGGATAAAATAGTAATTTTAGATTTGACCCTTGTGGATGCACGTGTCGAAGCGAGTGGGTGTCTCAGAAAATTGAGTCAGCCTTATCTCCAAATCGAGAAGATAAACACAACCTATTTTATTATTTATTCTTCTTTCCTATTCTTCTTCTCTTTCTTCTGTTTCTTTTCTTCCCCTGTTCTTTCTCTTCTGCGAGTGATTGAGAGATTGAGTCGAGGTTTGGTGATCGATAGGAGGTGGAGAAGATCATGGAGTAGTTGATGGTGGATGTGATGTTGTTGTTTGAGTTTAGAAGGAAGTTGAATCGAGAAATCAATAAGTTAAGGTTTTTGGTTTTGAGTTGGGCCGGTGTTGAACAATTGATGATGATTTCTAGTTGATAACGGAGGAAGATCGAATGGGTTGATGTTGTATTGATGATATGAAGTTTCTCTGTTGATTGAATCAAGATTAGGGTTTCCTGAGTTGGTTGGAGTTCGATTGAGAAAGGATTAAGAAGAGTTAGACAAAATTCTAGATGGTTTTGTTCTTAATTGATCGATTGGATGAACTAGAGTCTGGTATGAAGAGTAATTCGAGTTTGATTATGGAGATAGGGGTTGGTTCTGTTAATAAGGAGATGACGGATTTGTCTCTGGTGATGAACTGGTTGATGTTTGATCAAATCTGGTTTGAGGTAATTGATTTCTTAATTAATTTAGTTAATAATTCATTTCAGTTGTGAGCTTATGAGGTTGAGAATGATATAAGAATTTATATGAGTTATTTACTTTGGGAAAGGTTTAAGGAGAGGGTGGTACTTGTGTTCATGGTTTGATGATAGAGTTTATTATCTTGAATTGCTTATTGATGGGGTGAAGAACTAGAACTGCAGATATGAAGATGATTGAGTTATGATGAACTATTGGTGTGGTGATAGAATTGAATAGATGTATGGCTCTGTGTGAGTTGTGTGTAAGTTAATGAAACTGTAAAGGAATTGTAACTGAGTTATGGATTGTAAATGGACTACAGTATGGAAAAGATAGTGTATACATGGTTGTGATGGTTGTCTTTAGTTTTGTAGCCGATTTGTTGCTGGTAGTGATGCTGCAGGTGTTGGGAATAGAGTTAAAGGTAAACTGTGGCAGTTACAGGTAGAGCTGCAATATAATGAAGGTGGTTTAAACTGAAGTTTAAATGTGTGTTGCAGTAAGGTTGATTGAGTGGTATGAAACTGATGAGACATAAGTTAGTATTGCAGGTGTTGGCGTTAGCTAAAGTTAGTAATATTTCAGTTCATATAAGATGATGGTCCGAATGTTTGGGTTGTGGTTGTTTGAGTTATAGAAATGGTTGAAGAAATAATAGTGTTGTTGTTGGACTCAAGTTGAATGTGCAGATTTGGAGTTTAGAGATGGCGTTGTTGTTTGTGTGTTGAATTGAAAGAGAATAAGATATGTGAGAGTAGTGATTGTAGAATCCAGTTGGGTAGTCTCACTGAAAGCTTGCTACCACTGAAATTGCAGGTAAAGCTTGTATTACAGTTGTATTAAATTTGTGTAATTCTTTTAGAATAAGTAATTGTGTTTTGATCAACTGAGTAGAACCAGTTTAGTTGTGTTCTTTTAGCTAAAATAGAGTTTTAGACCTATTAGTCATCCAAGTCAGTGTCTGACTTAGCTGACTCAGTTAATCTCACTGAGTCGAATCGTATTGAACCACTGAGTTACATGTCTTGACCCAAGTTGACTCTGTTTGACCGATTGATTACCCTGGACTTGACCTTGACTGGACGTGGACTGTTAGTTGACCCCTTAGACCGTCAGTGACCGTTAGATTGACCCAGTTGGGCCAGGCCCTGTGTAATGGGTTTATTTAAGTGGACTTGGGCTTCTGACTAGTTATCTTATATTGATGTTTTGGACCACTTATGGTCCGAATTGACCTTGCTTCTTCTACAAAGTTGTAGAAATTCATACGACTTAGCTAATAGACTATAGAACCAACCTAATGGAATTAGTAAATCTTTAGATATGCAAGAGATGGATAATGAAGATGTGTTAAACCACAAATGGGCTTAGAAACATTAGATAGACTTGTATGATTCTTGTATGAGCCTTTTGGCTAGATTCTTAGTTTTCTTGTGTGATTAACAGTTGGTCTATATTAATAACGATCGATTCAAGGACGAACCAGCGGATCGTGGATCTCGAGGTTGGAGTGGCTTGTCATCAAAAGAGGTGAGAATACTTTTGACTCTCTTGTAACCATTGATGTTTTCTTTTACAAAAGTTTATATTGATCAAACTCATGCATTGTCTGTCCATGCATTCCATGCTTTGTTTAAATTGCATTATGATAATTCTGTTGATTCTGTGAATCTTTCCACAATTTGGAAAGGACTTGTAATGTTTTGTTTGTCATTATGAATTGTTATGGGAAATGAGAATTTCCACTTGTAGTATATAGGATACGCTCCTTCACAATTACATCTACATGAATTCAGTTTTTATGCTTAGAGTGGTTCATCATGGTCTTGGTGATATCAATAACTATTGAGTGTGGTTAGCACGAATATTATACATTGTTTGGAAGAAGGAGTTTGTTCCATATACATGTATGTTTATTACAGTGACTTAGTCACTGTTCAATGCTTCGGAAAAACATTTATTGTTTTTCAACTCTTGCTTATGATTAGTTGAAAGTTAGATGTTATTCCTACTGGGCACCCCTTTTAGGGATGATGTGCTCACCCATTCCCACTTTCAGTTTCAGAGATAGATCGGAGTTGCTCAGCGAAGGCTTCAAGGGTTGATTTCGTTAGTTGGTTAATGTCTGCTATGTTATTATGTTACATATTATATTTGTAAACCAAATGATTATTGTATATGTATCATTTGAGAGGACTTCTTGTATATATATATATATATATATTTCAGAGCGGGTTAGTTATTGGGTTAAGTTTTGTAGCAGATTTCTTAATTGAATGTTTAAGTAAATGATTCAGATTCATAGTGCCTCTTTATTTAGTTAATCACTTGGATTAGTCAGCTGCTAGCTTTGAGGGCGCTACTGTGTTGGTATCAGAGCTCATTATTAGATCTTATATGGGAAAAGATAGAAATAGCCAGTGCCAGTTAGTGAACTAGATTAGTTTAGAACTGGGTTGGGTTTGTGAGATAAATCTTAATCACTAAAAATTATCAATAATTAAAATAATTATTTGATTTGTTTGTTTGGTGGTTTTTTTATGTAATGAAGTAAAAGTTGTAGGGTACACCTATAACTTTAACTAATAAGGATTTGAGAATAATTAATCTAAAAAGTATGAACACGTAGACAATCTAATACTATAAAAATAGTGATATTAGTATTATTTATAAATTTTGGAAGTCACATATAAACTTATTAAGTACCTTGACTTATACGTAGGGTTAATAATTTATAATCACATAAATGTTAATAATATTTTTAGGACTCAATAATAATTGAAAGAGTAGTTAGAATAATAATTTGACCATCAATATTAATAATAAAAAATGTTATTATGGTAATTAAAGATGATAATAATAGTGATAATAATTTTAGTAAAGTAATGCTAGCATTTCTCAATTACTATCATATTAAACTTAACTTAACAAAAATTTCGATAAGGTTATATGACAAAAAAATAACGATTATGATTAATAGCTATGGAAATTATCAATGCTTATGTACGGATAAATTATGTAAAATTAAACTGATGTCAAATTAAAAATACATATTTTTCGCTTAAACTAAATAGTTAATAAAATGTTGATTAGGCGTTAGACGTAAGAAGGTGAGGACATAATATAAAATAAAAAGACTTAACTTGTTAGTAATTTTGTATCGAAATAATTTTTAGTCTAATAGATGATCATGTAATTTTTAAAATGAAACAAGTATACATGAAGTAGTAATAATAGAATTCCGACGCTTAGTGTAATATTAGAATTAAAATAAAATAAATTCGTACACTACTAGGATACTTTATATTAATAGAAAAATCTAAAGACTAGTAGGATATATTACAATTCATGTACACTCAAATTTAAATCATATTAAATTACCAACGCCAATATTTAACAAGATTTAGTTTACTGTTTCATTATGAACAAATAAAATCTATTATATAAATCTTTACGTAAACGTAGAATTATATTTAAAAGATTGATGTTTAGAGTACCAACCGTACTATCAACTTAAGAATAATGAGAATAGTAACACATTTGATAAAAGTATTTGAGTAATTAACTTAGTAGTAAATATATAATAGATAATATTTGGAGAATTTATATATAATATTACAGTAGTTAAAATTATCAAATATTATAGGTTGACCTAAAATCAAATTGGGATTATTTATATTAGTAAAAGAAATAAATGGACAAATAAGTAAATAGAAAAAAATTCAGATGACTAAATTGCTTAAAATGTTGAAAAATATGTATATATTCTATGACGTAAAATTTTAAATTACATCAGTTAAGATGGAAGTTAAGGATTAATCAATCTTAATAAATTAATACAAGTTAATCCAGCACTGGGGAAAAGTGAGGTTGGTAATTCTGATGTGTTCGGGTGATACTTGTTACGTAGGAAGGCATTGTCAGGCGTCGCGAATCTAGACAGGGCAACTGCATTCTTGTATCACTAAGAATTTAAGGGAAACTTTCTTCTATTAGTGAACTGATAGATCCCAAATTATACTTAGAAACTTTATTATAGAGTATTTTCTCTCGTAATTAGAACCATTATTTCTTTTGAAAAAGAAATTAGTGTAAGAAAATTAGACTTTCTTATTGGATAGATGTTAAAATCTGCATAGTTGAACCTAGAGCTACAAATTTTTAATTTTAGTTGTAGAAGGCCATATAGGTTTGTGTTTTTTTTTTATGTTGTCTGCGCTTAGACAAGAGATGTGATTATTCTATAAGGTGGAGAGTTTTTGAAGACCAGATGGATGGTTTGATTTTCGAGGACGAAAATGAATAAGGTGGGGAGAATGTAAAGACCCGCAAGCTTGTCAATGCTATTAGACCAGTCAAGTGACAAATTAGCCGATAATAAGTCGATTAGTTTAACACAAACATTAATTAATAGAAATTAATCTAACAACGATTTAGATACGAAACTAGTATCGTTAGATAGGTCTCGAAAAGTTGTGCGAGATGGACTACTCGAACGTGTCATTCGGATACCGGAAGAAGAGTATTTATCAATTTATTTTCGAAGGATAAAATAGTAATTTTAGATTTGACCCTTGTGGATGCACGTGTCGAAGCGAGTGGGTGTCTCAGCAAACTGAGTCGGCCTTTTCCAAATCGAGAAGATAAACACGACCTATTTTCTTCTTTCTTCTTCTTTCCCATTCTTCTTCTCTTTCTTCTGTTTCTTTTCTTCCCCTATTCTTTCTCTTCTGCAAGTGATTGATAGATTGAGCCGATGTTTGGTGATCGGTAGGAGGTGGATAAGATCATGGAGTAGTTGATGGTGGTGGTGTTGTTGTTGTTTGAGTTTAGGAGGAAGCTGAAATCGAGAAATCAATAAGTTAAGGTTTCTGGTTTTTAGTTGGGCCGGTGTTGAACAATTGATGATGATTTCTTGTTGATAACGGAGAAAGATCGAATGGGTTGATGCTGTATTGATGATATGAAGTTGCTCTGTTGATTGAATCAATAATTAGGGTTTCCTGAGTTAGATTGGAGTTCGATTGAGCAAGGATTAAGAAGAGTTAGACAAAATTACAGATGGGTTTGTTCTTAATTGATCGATTGGATGAACTAGAGTCCGGGATGAGGAGTAATAATTCGAGTTTGATTATGGATCTAGGGATTGGTTCTGTTAATAAGGAGATGACGGAGTTGTCTCTGGTGATAAACTGGTTGATGTTTGATCAAATCTGGTTTGAGGTAATTGATTTCTTAATTGATTTAGTTAATCATTCATTTCAGTTTTGAGCTTATGAGTTTGTGAATGATATAAAAATTTATCTGAGTTATTTACTTTGGGAAAGGTTTAAGGAGAGGGTGGTGCTTGTGTTGGTGGTTTGATGATAGAGTTTATTATCTTGAATTGCTTATTGATGGGGTGAAGAACTAGAACTGCAGATATGAAGATGATTGAGTTATGATGAACTATTGGTGTGGTGATAGAATTGAATAGATGTATGGCTCTGTGTGAGTTGTGTGGAAGTTAATGGAACTGTACAGGAATTGTAACTGAGTTATGGATTGTAAATGGACTACAGTATGGCAGAGATAGTGTATACATGGTTGTGATGGTTGGCTTTAGTTTTGTAGCCGATTTGTTGCTAGTAGTGATGCTGCAGGTGTTGGGAATAGAGCTAAAGGTGAACTGTGGCAGTTACAGATAGAGCTGTAATATAATGAAGGTGGTTTAAACTGAAGTTTAAATGTGTGCTGCAGTAAGGTTGATTGAGTGGTATGAAACTGATGATACATAAGTTAGTATTGCAGGTGTTGGCGTTAGCTAAAGTTAGTAATATTTCAGTTCATATAAGATGATGGTCTGAATGTTTGGGTTGTGGTTGTGTGAGTTATAGAAATGGTTGAAGAAATAATGGTGTTGATGTTGGACTCAAGTTGAATGTGTAGATTTGGAGTTTAGAGATGGCGTCGTTGTTTGTGTGTTGAATTGAAGGAGAAGAAGATATGTGAGAGTAATGATTGTAGAATCCAGTTGGGTAGTCTCATTGAAAGCTTGCTACCACTGAAATTGCAGGTAAAGCTTGTATTACAGTGTATTAAATTTGTGGAATTCTTTTAGAATAAATAATTGTGTTTTGATCAACTGAGTAGAACCAGGTTAGTTGTGTTCTTTTAGTTAAAATAGAGTTTTAGACCTATTAGTCATCCCAGTCAGTGTCTGACTTAGCTGACTCAGTTAATCTGACTGAGTCGAATCGTATTGAACCACTGAGTTACATGTCTTGACCCGAGTTGACTCTGTTTGACTGATTGATTACCCTGGACTTGACCTTGACTGGACGTGGACTCTTAGTTGACCTCTTAGACCGTTAGATTGACCCAGTTGGGCCAGGCCATGTGTAATGGGTTTGTTTACGTGGACTTGGGCTTCAGACTAGTTATCTTATATTGATGTTTTGGACCACTTATGGTCTGAAGTTACCTTGCTTTTTCTACAAAGTGGTAGACATTTATAAGACTTAGCTAATAGACTATAGAACCAACCTAATGGAATTAGTAAATCTTTAGATATGCAAGAGATGGATAATGAAGATGTGTAAAACCACAAATGGGCTTAGAAACATTAGATATATTTGTATGATTCTTGTATGAGCCTTTTTGCTAGATTCTTAGTTTTCTTGTGTGATTAACAGTTAGTCTATATTAACAACAATCAATTCAAGGACGAACCAGAGGATCGTGGATCTCGAGGTAGGTGTGGCTTGTCATCAAAAGAGGTGGGAATACTTTTGACTCTCTTGTAACCATTGATGTTTTCTTTTACAAAAGTTTATATTGATCAAACTCATGCATTGTCTGTCCTTGCATTCCATACTTTGTTTAAATTGAATTATGATAATTCTGTTGATTCTGTGAATCTTTCCACGATTTGTAAAGAACTTCTAATGTTTTGTTTGTCATTATGAATTGTTATGGGAAATGAGAATTTCCACTTGTAGTATATAGGATACGCTCCTTCACAATTATATCTACATGAGTTCAGCTTTTATGCTTAGAGTGGGTCATCATGGTCTTGGTGATATCAATAGCTATTGAGTGTGGTTAGCACGAATATTGTACATTGTTTGAAAGAAGGAGTTTTTTCCATATACATGTATGTTTATTACAGTGACTTAGTCACTATTCAATGCTTCGGAAAAACATGTATTGTTTTTCAACTCTTGCTTATGATTACTTGAAATTTAGATGTTATTCCTACTGGGACCCTTTTTAGGGATGATGTGCTCACCCATTCCCACTTTCAGTTTCAGAGACAGATCAGAGTTGCGCAGCGAAGGCTTCAATGGTTGATTTCGTTAGTTGGTTAATGCCTGCTATGTTATTATGTTGCATATTATATTTGTAAACCAAATGATTATTGTATATGTATCATTTGAGAGGACTTCTTGTATATATATATATATATGTTTCAGAGCGGGTTAGTTATTGGGTTAAGTTTTGTAGCAGATTTCTTAATTGAATGTTTAAGTAAATGATTCAGATTCATAGTGCCTCTTTATTTAGTTAATCACTTGGATTAGTCAGCTGCTAGCTTTGGGGCGCTACATTTTCTTTGCCTCGATTTTGGAGACGTTGTTCCTGATCTTCACGTGTGATGAAATTGGATTGCTGATTCCTTTCTACTGGGCATTCAAGAGCAACACGATCCTCTTCATCTATAAACGCGCATCCTGCTGAAGTGCCTGCGCCGGATGTTAAAAGTATTCCTTGTCAGCTCCATTTGGGGTTGACGTGACTCTTGTGGTAGCCGCTCCGTTAGTATCTTGAGGAAAATAGGTATCTCTTTCTGAGTTGTATCCATGTCTGTCTGAGTCTTAGGAGAACCTTTTGTATTTCCATCAAATCAACAGTGGTAATAGGAGATCGGCTTCTTCTGGCTCCTCGAGTCTCTCGTCCTGATGGTGGAGTAGCAGCGGTTATGGTGACGGTTGGAGCTATTACATTTGAAAAAAAGTTGGGAGTGGCGGCAGCGGCTCTGGCTCTGTGATCGGCGGTGTAACACCTTAAGGAACATTTTCCATGGAAGAGGCTTTGGCTCTGGTAATCGAAGGCGTAACGCCTGAAGGAACATTCTTCATGCGTTCCTGGTGCTGACAGGTGGAGTATTAACACCGGGAATAATTTCAGCGCCAGTGTTCTCAGGGTTTGTTGCTGATCCGGACCTGAGTTCTACCATCTTGAGATCGTGGTTAAAAGATAGAATCGGGAATTGAGAAATTGATATTGTAACCGAGAGATTAATCTCCTACTATGGTCGCCAATTGTTTGTGGGTGAAAACGGTTTCTGCTGATTTCGATAAATTCGTGTGTGTGAATGAGAAACGAGTCTAAACCCTAAAAAATGTAATGCACGGGAGTACTTTTGATTCGAGAGATCAATCTGTATAAATCTGGCCTAAACCAAGAAATGGCTATTCCAAACTTGCTTCGGTCACAAAGTGAAGGAGAAGGGTTGGTCTTAGGGAGGGAAGCGAAGAAAGTGTTGAGACCAAAAAAGTTGATTCCGGAAGTGTGGGTGTTTCTTGACTTGTATCAGAAAGTTGAACTGGCTAGCTGAATGAAAAGATATCAGATGATTTCTGGATGTTGTATTGTTATCCTGACCAAAACTTGTTTTTGGTGTAAATAGGTGTGACCTATTTATACAAGTCGCAAATAAAAGGTACCCTGGTCTCGTAGGAAATGGAAATGATTGAGTGGTGGAAGAAGGGAGTAACGGGTAACGTCTGGAATTGATATTTCCATAATGAAGGATACGTTTCACCATTAGTTTTTGCCATTACTAACCGCCCCGCTTTATGTCACTTTCTTGTAACGGGCGTATTGCACGCCGCACGCTGTAAACCGCCAGACCAATACCCTGATGAGTATCCCCCAGTTTGTGACATGTTTTGATGTCTCGAGTGTTTTCGTGGAAAACAGGTAGCACTTTGCTACGTGTGGCAAGTTGAAATTGAGAGGCTTGCCGCAGGTAAATAGCATATGGTGTTATTAGGCTCGTCTTGGCTGGTCGCCGAAAACTTTCCACAAGCTCTCCGACTTGGTGGCGAACTTCGATGGCTGAGATCACGTCTTATGAAATAAGGGTAGCCGTTGATTGTGGCTACCTTGTGTTGGCGCCTGAAGATGGCGCAGTGGCGTTTTTGGTGCACGTCAGTGGCAATGCGGCATGGATGGCATGGCTCGTGCACGCCAGTGGCACGGTGGTGCAAGTGGCTCCTGGCGTATCCATGTCCATTAGTTTTAGGCGTCTGGTCGCTTGAAAGTTTCCACAAGTCTGTCAGCTCGGTGGCGAACTTGGATGGCTGAGATTGCATCTCATGAGGAAGGATAGCCGTTGATTATGGCTATCTTCTGTCGGTGCCTGACAACTTTGTCTAAATTAAGGTTTAGCGTTCTGAAACCCTAATTAGCATATATGGCATGCCGTTTGGCATGTGCGCCTAGCATGCGCGTTTGGCAAGTTTGGCATGTGCGCCTAGCATGCGCGTTTGGCAAGCTTGGCATGATTGGCATGCCGATTGGCATGTGCATCTGGCATGCACGTTTGGCGAGTTTGGTATGTTGCTTGGCATGTTTGGTATTACGATTGGCATGTGCGTCTGGCATGCGCGTTTGGCGAGTTTGGCATGCTTCTTGGCATGTTTGGCATGCCGATTGGCATGTTGTCGCGGGTTTTGCGAAGCCAATTGGATTTTCGATCATATTGCGTGGTTTCCTCCTTTTCAACACTGTGGCGAGTTTAGAGCAACCTGATTGGTCAATGGGAAGTGGGGCCGCCAAGCATGGGCGTGGCTACACTTCCTGTGCGCTGTGACGGATTTTAAAGCGACCTGATTGGTGGATGGGAAGTGGGGGGCCGGCCAAGCATGGGCGTGGCTACCCTTTTAGTGCGCGTGGTGGGTTTAATGCGACCTGATTAGTTGATTAAAATAAGGACGGCAAAACATGAGCGTGGCTACTCTTATGGCGAGAGCGTGGCGGCTTTAGGGAGACCTGATTGGTCGATGGGAAGCGGGGCCGACAAGCTAGGGCGTGGCCACACTTCTAGTGCGCTGTTGTGGATTTGAGGCGACCTGATTGGTCGATTGGAAGTGGGGCCGGAAAGCTAGGGTGTGGGCACACTTCCAGTGCGCTGTGGCGGATTTAATTGCCTAGTTTGGCTAAGCGTAGTTTCGACCAAGGGGTCTAGTGTGCCGCGCGGGGCGCGAAACCCTAATTTTTGCAAGTTAGCCAGGTTTATGAGTTTTTTTTTGAGTTATTACAATAATTGGCTGGATTTTGTATGCTGCCACAAAAATCCTTATTTGCAGAATGTAGTGTGCTTTCCGTCTGAGCATTTTGTGCAATGGCCTTAATTTTGGTACTTGGAGGTTCATGCTACTCCGATGCGAGTGAACACAAATCCGTCATGCCATATCGATATTAAAGGTTCTGCCGGGGAATATAGCTCAGTGAGTCTTGTATTGGCGAGGTGCCGAAAATTAACAGAGTGTTTGGGATGGTTGCTATATTCGCTAGTCTGGATAAATTTCATGTACATATATTGAATGGCTCAATAAATATGCCGGTGGAGAGGTTAGCACTCATGAAACCGTTTCCTTGCATAGTGACGGCACATCAGATGCAAGGTTTTACAATTTTAACCCTAAGCTAAAAACCACCATCAACAAGCTTCCAAGGATGATGTCTGCGCGTCTCTCGGAGGGAATATTGAAGCAACTGTTGAGGGAGGCGTTGAAACGGCATCAGAAAGGGAAGTCGAGGAAACCTCCAGAGAGGATGCAGTGGCTTGTGATGAAGGTGTTGAAGCAGTTTCCAATGATAGCTCCGGTGAAGACACTGCTGATCTCACTGATGATTAGACTTTCCTTCCTTTATCCTCTATCTTTTTTTTGTAGATGAACGCCCCTTCATAGTTTGTAGGAATTTCTTTTTATACTCAGCGGTGGCTGAGTTTAGGTTTATTTAAACAATGGTTCTTTTATTCACGTTATCTTGAGACCCCGACTATGACGCTCTCCAGTAGGATTATAATAGAATCTCTTCCTTCCGTTGTCCAGCCAAAGAGAATGTGACATTCATAAGTGATGATGCGTTATGTGGATGTGCACTGTCTTCATGATAATTGCATGTAACCCTAAGAACAACGAAGGGGATGCAATAATGGAAATCATAGATTGACCACGAACCTGTCTGCCCTGTTACGAAATCCTCCTAATCACGTGATGATGGAGAATCGATTTTTTGTTGGAGTGAACCGCTCTTCATAGTACACTTGCTCTAATAATTATACAAACCCTTTGCCTATTTTCTTTTTGCGTGTACTCCGTTAATGTTTCTCGAAAGATATGAGATGTTTCTTTCTGGTTTGAACTGATGGATACTGGTGAGGGTTTTAGGATGGTTCAAGACTTTGTGTCATGATTCAGGAGTAAAGAGATTAAGAGGAAATAATACTTTGATTAAATGACAAATTTAAACCCTAATTATGAATGCAAGCAGTGCAATCATTTTGGAGGGATTACAAATATTGCATGAAAGAGGAAATTGCTGGAGGAAATACTAAAGAGAACGCTGGAGGAAAAGGTAGCACAACGTCTTAGGTATTGAAAGGTTTGATCCATCGTGAGTGGATTGTCACGTCCTCCTGTTTGTCGGCATTGATGAGCTTGCAGTACCCGCCTAGGATAACGTTTGTCACCGGGTATGGCTTATCTTCCCTTTCTGTAGGCGAATCAGACTGAGCGGTCACCTTCACTGTCACATCCCCAACTTGAAACGTGGTCGCCTTCATTACCAAATCTCCAATTTGAAACGGGTTTGGGTGTTGTACGACCACTTGATCCTTGGACTCGCCATCTTTGACTGAGACAGCTTCTGAACTTTTAACAAAGCATTTGAAAGACCAGCATCCCATTCACATCTTCTAGTGACGGATGGGTTTTTGATTGGAGCGAGTCCCCGAGACTCAGCGGAAGGAGGAGTGACTGGTTTCAAAAAAAGGTTGTTCAATAAGACTTACTTGGGTTCAGAATCTTTTAATATATGCTCATGGGCTCTCTTCGTTGTAATTGCGTCACACTGGTAAGTTGTCGATACGGCAACAGATAATATTCGGGGTTTGACGGCTTGTTGGTAATCCTTTCAGGTATAGACACTACCAAAGGACACACCCCTATCTTTGCTTTGTTGTTATGCACCCACGAGCGCCCCAGAATCATATCATAGTTCGGGTAATCTTTCACAATATGAAACTTGTCGCATGTTAGAGAGTCTCCTATCTTGATTCCGAGGTCGATGTACCCACAAGCTTCTCTAGACTCTCCTTCAGAATTTTTAATTACGGTTGGGCAATGAACAGCTTCCTGCTTCGAAATCTTTGCATCTTTCAGGGCCTTGACAGTGACAATATTGAAATCAGATGCTACATCAATCAGCGCGTTGTCAAACTCGACATACTTCAAACGAGCAATGGTTAGGAGTCCCCAATTACAGCTCGCGTTTCCCAGGAAGGATTAGGGTTCGGGGGCGGCCTCTTTAATTGGAAATAGATGTTCGCCTGATACGACTCGGTTGAGGGCTCCAAATATGTCTTGACATTGCGCCTTAGAGAAATACAATGCTCAATCATAGACTGCACGGTTTTCTGGACAGAGTCCCCAGAAATCATACATCTCCTGACAGGAAGAGCGTCCCTGTGGACTCCTTCATTTCCTAATTTCAGTTATCCCGCATCCACCTTTTCTTTGAATATGCGCTTCAATTTGTTGCAGTCACTGGTTGGGTGATTGACGAATCTATGGTAACGACAATATTTGGGATTTGCCATTTCTTCCTCGGTTGGTGGACGTGTGAGAGGAGGTATCTTGATGGCGTCATCTTGAATCCATGCTTCCAGGAGTTCCATGACTTTGTTCATTGGAAATGGGAAGTTTGGAGAAGCATCTCCAGCTTCCTGTCGCTGCGCAGGGGACTTAGCCTTATTCTGGGATGCAGTCGCTTGCATTGGTGCCACAATCTTGGGTTGTTGTTCTGTCGCTGAAGCTTTCCTTTTCCCTCCTTCACTCACTAATCTGACATAGGTACCAGTGTTTTATTGCTTGTTGATAAGGCGCATGTTTCCTCGGGTTTCGCGTGCTTCTTCACCCCTGGCCGGTCTGGTTCTCTCCAACAATGATGGTGCCGTTGTAGCTGACCGCTTAGCAGCCTCATGGAGTTCAGAGAATGTCTGGAAACGTAAGTTTTCCAGTAAATCACGATAGATGGGAACCATACCGTTAATGCATGACTCCACCAACTGTTGTTCAGTCACGAATATTTTGACGTAATCATTTGACGTAATATTCGTGACAATCCAGTGCTTGAATCGTGACAATCCAGTGCTTGAATCCTGAATATTTTGACGTAATCATTTGGATGCTCGTTGTTTCGCTAGAACATTCTCCCCAAGTCTGAAAAGGTGATTTGCTCGGATACGAAGAAATACTTCTTTTAGAAAGCAGTTACCATCTCACACCAGTTGGATATGTTGTTCGGTGAAATTTTGTTGTACCAGGTGTATGCTATCCCAGTAAGTGACTTCGAGAACTCTTTCCGGCAGAGGACATGGTTGTATTCATGCTCTCCTAATGACTCCAGAAAACGAAAGATGTTTTCACGAGCGTTACCAGTACCGTCATAAAGAGAAAATTGAGGAGAGGAGTATCCTATCGGGAGAGGAACTCTTTGAACATCAGGAGGATACGGAGGTTGGTGTTGGTCCAGGTCCATCGGGTTTTCCTTTCCTCGATTTTGGAGAAGTCGTTCTAGTTCTTCACGCGTGATGAAATTGGATGATTCCTTTCTCTTGAGCGCTGAGGAGTGGTGGGCCCGGGAAAGCGTATAAAATTGAAGCGAAATGAAAACGGACCTACAGTAATACCGCTAGTGCACGGTCGTCGGTTGTAGCTCGTGCAAGTACGGGTCGATCCACAGAGATTGGGAGTGTTTGGAGTTTCTAGCTATTTGGGCTCTAAATTTCTATTGGGCTTCTAATTGTGCTTTGGGCTTAGTGGGTTTTTGGATTGACTGTGAACTTATGGGCTTTTGGTCTTTTGAGTTGCACTGGGCTTTGGGCTAACAGTGAATTGGGCTCAATGTAACAGTGAGCTTTGGAGCAGCAGCAGACAAGGCTGGGCTGGAGAAGAAGCAGCAGCAGCAGTGGTGGCTTCAGCAGCAGCAGAAGCAGGGAAAGGGAGAGCAGCAGCAGTGCAAAGGGCAAGTGCACAGCAGCAGGGGGAGAACAAGGCAGTAGCAAGTAGTAAAAGCAGTGAAGCAAAGGTAACAGTGATAGAACAATGAAACTAAACAAGAACAATGGAACCAAGGCCTAAGCCAAGGGTAGGGGTGTGAAGAAGACAGTGAAGTAAAAAAAAAGGAAGGAAAAAAAACAAAGCCAAGGCAATGGCTTTAGGCATTCATCTAGAGTGGGAAGAGAACCAGCTTGCTCACAGTCACTAGTGAGCACTAGTTTCTCCCCACTGCTCAATCAACTCAATGCTCTAAGGCTCTAACCTAGCATTGACACACAACAGTAAACTAATCCTAACATTTGAGAAGCTAACAGTTGACAAAACAAGAGAGCCTAGGCATACAACTAGAGTGGGAAGAGAACTAGTTTGCTCATAGTCACTAGTGAGCACTAGTTTCTCCCCACTGCTCAATCAATCCAATGCTTCAAAGGCTTTAGCCTAACATTCACACAAAACAGTAAACATCACAGAGATAACATAGTAACATACACAAATCAGGAGCATTTACAGTGAAATTAAACAGTGCAACATTCTAATTAAACTATCCTAACATAGATTAAACAATGAAACATTAACAAAATTTACAAAATAAAATTAACAGTAACACAGACAATTAACAGCAAACACTAAGAATAAAATTGAAAATTGAAATTAACTGAATTTGAAATTAAAACTAACCTAAACATGGAATTAAACAATAAAGTATGGAATTGAAATTTGGACAGTGGCAGCAAATGAAGAACCCTAAATTAACAGAACCCTAACTGTTTATGAAATTGAAATTAGAATTTTACAAACTAAAATTAAACCTAATTGGTAACTTGGCTAGTCCAAGAACACCCTTCTCTCTACACATCAGTTGCCTTTTCTAGTTTACAACAAAATCCCTAATTTTGAGAAACCCTAAAATTTGAAAACCCTAAATTGATTTGGGGAAAATCAAATTCTCTCACCCATGTGTGAATTCTGCTCGACCCATGCCCTGTTGATGTTCCCTCTGCTCCTCCTCAGCTCGAACTACTCCCAATTGCGTCTACTGATGCCCTAGCTTTTCTCTTTCTTATTTGTAGCACCTAGGGTTGATGCTAAGAACAAGAAAGGGAAATACTAGGGAGCTGGATGATGGTGATGGCTCTGATTTGGTCGAGAGAATGGAGATGGTGAAGCTCGAGGTGGTGATGGAAGAGATGGTGGTGGCAGTGGAGTTGCAGGCGGTATGGTGGTGGAGAAGAAGTTTTGGGGAAAGAAAATGATTTGGGAAGAAGAGGGTGTTTGGCTTGAGGTCGATGGGTTCGATGGCTAAGATGTTGAGCGGGTTCATCAAACTTTGATGTACATCGAGTAAAGAGCGTTGGATGATCCCATATAGATTGAATCGAACGGCTACGATGGAGAGGTATGTGGCGACCGTTGGATTACGAGATACAACAAAATTGACGACACCAGATGGAGTTAGGTGTTGTAGTGTTAAGCGGAAATATCGAGGTTTGATGCGCAGGCAAAGAAGCGACCGTAGGATCTAAATGTGATCTAATCTGAAGGCTTGGAATTTAGGTACTATGGTGTTTTGCAGGGACTTTAGATTTTGATGAACGATGAAGAAGCGACCATTGGATGATGAGATGGATCCGATCTAACGGCTGAGAATGGAGGCGGGTATGGATATAGAAAATGGGTTTGGGTAAGGGTTTTGGGCCTTGGGTATGCCAAGCCCATATATTCTTTAAGAACAATTCTTCCTTCTTGAGCCCATTCCTAGCTTTTTGGACGTGCGCTCCATTCTTTGCGGCTTCCTTGCGTAATTTCTTCCGTCTTTTCACTACTTTTCTGCTCTTTTCCGCTCTGCTATTCATCCAAACTTTATTTATTACCTAAAAATGCAAAATTAAGTAAGAAAAATATTTATTCTTGAAAACAATGAAAATACAGAATATGGGATAAAATGTAGAATTACTGCACAAAAGATGAGTTAAATGCCAACAAAAAGGGATAAATATATACATTATTTGGCACTCATCAAATACCCCCAAACCTGAATTTTACTTGTCCTCAAGTAAAACAAAACTAAGGAAATCCTACCTATACCACTGTCGCTGGTCTCTCGAATGCATTTAGCTTATGCACTAAGCCTTTTAAACCACTAAGTGTCCCTAGTGGACGAGTTGAAGTCTCGTTAAGGTTTGCTTAGAACGTACCTACAAAGTTCTAGGTCAAAATATAAGCTCAGATTCCATCAAATGTGACATGTGCAAGTCAGTTAAGCTCACAACAAAATGGAGATGTCAATCTAGCTATCAAAGGCACAATCCTAGCACTGATAACAAAAAAAGACATGTGATAAGAGTGTAAAGTGTATCTACACATGTGTAAAGAAAGATCTGAAGTTATGACTACTAATCACCAAGAGATAGTTTCTCAGGATAAGAACCAAGGTCGAAATCTAGCTAGCTGTCCGGACTTTACGAGAATTGTGAATGAGTTGGAGGTATTTCACAATTACTCGCGTTGTACATCAATGGCATACACCCTCCTTGCTTATTACAATGAAACAACAAAATGACTATTTACATGACTCTTATTTACATTGACTACTCTCTTTTATTTTTGGAACAAGAGAGGATGGAATTGATAAATACTTGATTTTTTGTATTTTTCTGTTTTTTTTTTTTTTTTCTGAATATATACATCGTTTTTTTTTTTTTTTTTTTTTTTTTTTTTCCACAAGAACTTGAAATTGATTTTTACATATGGTAGCTCTTTTGATACATAACAAAAAGAAACAAAAAATTACATGACACTTTGCAAGAGGTAGCCCTTTTTGATGCACCCAGTTAAATTCGATGGTTGTCTTTCTTAATGTAACCTCCATCTTCTATCCCAACCAACCAAAGAACAAGCTAGTCAAGTTTCGTTCAGTATTCTAAAGTGATTGGAAATCGTGACTTCCTATCAAACACCTTGAAGATCGAGGCCAAACATGTATTGGTAGATCGTGCGCGTGCAAATTTCTTATCACTATGTGAATTGTGCTAGAATCAGGGTGCCTAAATATCTAGACTAAGACTCCTAATAATTACATATTTGCACAAGAGTCAACATTTCAAGGTAAATGAGCTCCATTTTTTATGTTTTTTTTTCAATTTTTAATTTTTAATTTTGATTTTTTTTTTAATTTTTTTTTGGAATTTTTCAATTTTTTCAAAAAGAAGGAGTTCTTGTTTTCAATTATGGCATATTATCAAAGTATCTACTTTTCACCCCCAAACCTAAACTAAACATTGTCCTCAATGTTTCAAAATATGAACAAAATTATAATACAACATATGAAGAGGATCATGTTGAGTAGAGAAAAAGGAAAGAGAATACCCGATTTCGGCGAAAGCAATATTAGAACTCCGTTATTCAAGGCAAAAATCCATCATATGTCAGCCGAGATCATATTGGATTAACAAAATATATACAAAAGGAATAAAAGGGTTTTTAAGAAATTTTATCTACTGGATTATATACAAAAATTCACCATACACTAACAATCTAAAGAGTTGAGGATCAACCCAAAAGACAAAGTGTAGAGGTTTCAACAGCTTCACACAATAATAATATGGTAGGCATGCAAGTGAAGCTGTGAAACAAAATGAGCTACCCCCAAACCTGGATTTTACAGAAGATAAAATTTTGAAAACAAAATCGCGCAGTTTCGGGGGTTCATCATGCACAAGGTCTAACTCAAAGTGAACTGTGCTAGGGACGGGCAAACATGCTAATTCCAAATGTGGTTCCTCAAATGTATTATACTTAGAAGCAAAATAGTCCAAGAGGACTTGGGAAGCACACAGTTCCAAACCTAGATTAGGCATTATCAGAAAAATTGGTTTTACAATATCGGTACAAACCAAATCTAGATTGGGTGGAGGGCCATCAGATTGTGACTTATGTAGAAGAATAGGCACATCATTATCAATCAAATCAAAATCTCCTAAATCATCTACACATGTCACATCATGCTTACAATCATCAATCACATTAGCAAGATCACAATCAGAGTCATCAACATCATTAACAGATTTATCCTCGTGTATCGGCTCATCAGGGGAAACATCACATGGAATATTAGAAGACATATCATGCATTAAGGTCGGGGCAGAGACGCCTAATGTATTTGAACCCAAAGGTTCGATAACATTTTCAGTATAGACATGTTCTTCTAACATAACATCATAGTCATCATCATCATCATGATAGGGATTTTGCAATCTAGGATAATTTTCAATCCTAAGGTCGGAGCTATTACAAGAATAAAACTCTAATTCATGGGGGTGACTCATATCATGTGGTGTTTTTCCTGTTTCCCTAACGGATTCCCATTGATGGGTTTTCTCTGCAATCTCGGCTAAAAAATTCCATGCATCATCCACAGATTTATCAAGAAATTTACCATTACACATAGACTCAACCATGGTTCGAGATTTAAAGTCTAGTCCCTCATAGAGGATGACGACAAGTCTCCACTTCTCAAATCCATGGTGCGGACATTCGCTCAACAAATCATTAAAACGTTCAAAATAGTGAAAAACAGTTTCCTCATCCAATTGGACAAAACAATTGATACTTTGACGAATAGCGATGGTCCTATGATGTGGAAAGAATTTTTTGAAAAATAGATCTGTGAGTTGGTCCCAAGTGTTGATTGATTGTGGTCTCAAACCGTAAAACCATGTTTTGGCCCTTTCCTTTAGAGAAAATGTAAACAAACGCAATTTCAGAAAGTCTTCGGACATATGATCAGGTTGCATAGTCCGACAAATTTGTTCAAACTCTCTTACATGAGTATAGGGGTTCTCAGAATCGAACCCTCGAAATATAGGAAGTATTTGTATCATGCTTGCATTTATTTTAAAAGGGTTATTGGTTTGAGGTAATACAATACATGATAATGGAATTTTTATTGTCGGATACATGTATTCATGGAGAGCACGAGGTTGGCCCATATTGAAAAGACACAAAGCCCACTATTTGGTTTTAATGGGTTTGGATTTTTGGGAAAAATATTTGGTTTTAATGGGTTTGGATTTTTGGGAAAAATATTTGGTTTTAATGGGAGACATTTTGGTTTTGTCGGGTTTGAAAAAGAAATTTGGTTTTTAATGGGTTTTAAAAAATTTGGACCTAATGGGAAAAGAAAACACTTTGGTTTATTGGGTTTTGAAAACTTTGGTTTTAGACTTTGAAGACAAAGCCCATTTGGGAGCTTTTGGTTTTGATGGGAGCAAATTTGGTTCTAAAGAGGTAGAAAGTTTGGTTTTTAATTGGGAGCAAAAATTTTGGTTTTAGTGTTGGGAGCAAGCCCACTGTTGGTCCTCTAATGGAATGGGAGGAAGGCTGCGGCCCACGAAACACTAAGTTTTAATTTTGAAAGTTTAATTTGGCCCAGTTGGTTAAGGCCCGACGTTTGTTTTAAAACTTTGGTTTCGAGGTCCACTCTTGAGTGGAAACAAGCCCACAATCGGTTACAAGCTCAGCTGGGTTTAAACCCAGAGTCCAAAATACAAGTCCAATGAAAGAATTTAAACAAGCCCACAAATTAAACAAACAAGCCCACAAAAATTAATTACAAACCCAACAGAAAATAAGAGAAGCCCAAAAATTGGCTTTAATATTACAAGCCCACAATTAAAAATTTGAAGCCCACAATTCGGGTTCTCTTAAATGGGTTACCTTTTAAGCACAGCCCAGCTGCTCTGATATTGTTGCAAAAACCCAGTTGGGCTTTGGTTCTTTTCCTTGGTGGCGTCCCAGCAGAGGAAAACAGGTTCAGAACAGCAGGTCCAACAGCAAATGAAGTGAAGCAGATGCAGATGCAAATGCTATGCAGTGAAATGCAAAAATAGCTAATAAAACTACAAGAAAAACACAACACCAATCCCCGGCAGCGGCGCCAAAAACTTGGTGGGCCCGGGAAAGCGTATAAAATTGAAGCGAAATGAAAACGGACCTACAGTAATACCGCAAGTGCACGGTCGTCGGTTGTAGCTCGTGCAAGTACGGGTCGATCCACAGAGATTGGGAGTGTTTGGAGTTTCTAGCTATTTGGGCTCTAAATTGCTATTGGGCTTCTAATTGTGCTTTGGGCTTAGTGGGTTTTTGGATTGACTGTGAACTTATGGGCTTTTGGTCTTTTGAGTTGCACTGGGCTTTGGGCTAGCAGTGAATTGGGCTCAATGTAACAGTGAGCTTTGGAGCAGCAGCAGACAAGGCTGGGCTGGAGAAGAAGCAGCAGCAGCAGTGGTGGCTTCAGCAGCAGCAGAAGCAGGGAAAGGGAGAGCAGCAGCAGTGCAAAGGGCAAGTGCACAGCAGCAGGGGGAGACAAGGCAGCAGAGCACTAGGGGAGAACAAGGCAGTAGCAAGTAGTAAAAGCAGTGAAGCAAAGGTAACAGTGACAGAACAATGAAACTAAACAAGAACAATGGAACCAAGGCCTAAGCCAAGGGCAGGGGTGTGAAGAAGACAGTGAAGTAAAAAAAAAAGGAAGGAAAAAAAACAAAGCCAAGGCAATGGCTTTAGGCATTCATCTAGAGTGGGAAGAGAACCAGCTTGCTCACAGTCACTAGTGAGCACTAGTTTCTCCCCACTGCTCAATCAACTCAATGCTCTAAGGCTCTAACCTAGCATTGACACACAACAGTAAACTAATCCTAACATTTGAGAAGCTAACAGTTGACAAAACAAGAGAGCCTAGGCATACAACTAGAGTGGGAAGAGAACTAGTTTGCTCACAGTCACTAGTGAGCACTAGTTTCTCCCCACTGCTCAATCAATCCAATGCTTCAAAGGCTTTAGCCTAACATTCACACAAAACAGTAAACATCACAGAGATAACATAGTAACATACACAAATCAGGAGCATTTACAGTGAAATTAAATAGTGCAACATTCTAATTAAACTATCCTAACATAGATTAAACAATGAAACATTAACAAAATTTACAAAATAAAATTAACAGTAACACAGACAATTAACAGCAAACACTAAGAATAAAATTGAAAATTGAAATTAACTGAATTTGAAATTAAAACTAACCTAAACATGGAATTAAACAATAAAGTATGGAATTGAAATTTGGACAGTGGCAGCAAATGAAGAACCCTAAATTAACAGAACCCTAACTGTTTATGAAATTGAAATTAGAATTTTACAAACTAAAATTAAACCTAATTGGTAACTTGGCTAGTCCAAGAACACCCTTCTCTCTACACATCAGTTGCCTTTTATAGTTTACAACAAAATCCCTAATTTTGAGAAACCCTAAAATTTGAAAACCCTAAATTGATTTGGGGAAAATCAAATTCTCTCACCCATGTGTGAATTCTGCTCGACCCATTCCCTGTTGATGTTCCCTCTGCTCCTCCTCAGCTCGAACTGCTCCCAATTGCGTCTACTGATGCCCTAGCTTTTCTCTTTCTTATCTGTAGCACCTAGGGTTGATGCTAAGAACAAGAAAGGGAAATACTAGGGAGCTGGATGATGGTGATGGCTCTGATTTGGTCGAGAGAATGGAGATGGTGAAGCTCGAGGTGGTGATGGAAGAGATGGTGGTGGCAGTGGAGTTGCAGGCGGTATGGTGGTGGAGAAGAAGTTTTGGGGAAAGAAAATGATTTGGGAAGAAGAGGGTGTTTGGCTTGAGGTCGATGGGTTCGATGGCTAAGGTGTTGAGCGGGTTCATCAAACTTTGATGTACATCGAGTAAAGAGTGTTGGATGATCCCATATAGATTGAATCGAACGGCTACGATGGAGAGGTATGTGGCGACCGTTGGATTACGAGATACAACAAAATTGACGACACCAGATGGAGTTAGGTGTTGTAGTGTTAAGCGGAAATATCGAGGTTTGATGCGCAGGCAAAGAAGCGACTGTAGGATCTAAATGTGATCTAATCTGAAGGCTTGGAATTTAGGTACTATGGTGTTTTGCAGGGACTTTAGATTTTGATGAACGATGAAGAAGCGACCATTGGATGATGAGATGGATCCGATCTAACGGCTGAGAATGGAGGCGGGTATGGATATAGAAAATGGGTTTGGGTAAGGGTTTTGGGCCTTGGGTATGCCAAGCCCATATATTCTTTAAGAACAATTCTTCCTTCTTGAGCCCATTCCTAGCTTTTTGGACGTGCGCTCCATTCTTTGCGGCTTCCTTGCGTAATTTCTTCCGTCTTTTCACTACTTTTCTGCTCTTTTCCGCTCTGCTATTCATCCAAACTTTATTTATTACCTAAAAATGCAAAATTAAGTAAGAAAAATATTTATTCTTGAAAACAATGAAAATACAGAATATGGGATAAAATGTAGAATTACTGCACAAAAGATGAGTTAAATGCCAACAAAAAGGGATAAATATATACATTATTTGGCACTCATCAAATACCCCCAAACCTGAATTTTACTTGTCCTCAAGTAAAACAAAACTAAGGAAATCCTACCTATACCACTGTCGCTGGTCTCTCGAATGCATTTAGCTTATGCACTAAGCCTTTTAAACCACTAAGTGTCCCTAGTGGACGAGTTGAAGTCTCGTTAAGGTTTGCTTAGAACGTACCTACAAAGTTCTAGGTCAAAATATAAGCTCAGATTCCATCAAATGTGACATGTGCAAGTCAGTTAAGCTCACAGCAAAATGGAGATGTCAATCTAGCTATCAAAGGCACAATCCTAGCACTGATAACAAAAAAAGACATGTGATAAGAGTGTAAAGTGTATCTACACATGTGTAAAGAAAGATCTGAAGTTATGACTACTAATCACCAAGAGATAGTTTCTCAGGATAAGAACCAAGGTCGAAATCTAGCTAGCTGTCCGGACTTTACGAGAATTGTGAATGAGTTGGAGGTATTTCACAATTACTCGCGTTGTACATCAATGGCATACACCCTCCTTGCTTATTACAATGAAACAACAAAATGACTATTTACATGACTCTTATTTACATTGACTACTCTCTTTTATTTTTGGAACAAGAGAGGATGGAATTGATAAATACTTGATTTTTTTTGTATTTTTCTGATTTTTTTTTTTTTTTTCACAAGTACTTGAAATTGATTTTTACATATGGTAGCTCTTTTGATACATAACAAAAAGAAACAAAAAATTACATGACACTTTGCAAGAGGTAGCCCTTTTTGATGCACCCAGTTAAATTCGATGGTTGTCTTTCTTAATGTAACCTCCACCTTCTATCCCAACCAACCAAAGAACAAGCTAGTCAAGTTTCGTTCAGTATTCTAAAGTGATTGGCAATCGTGACTTCCTATCAAACACCTTGAAGATCGAGGCCATACATGTATTGGTAGATCGTGCGCGTGCAAATTTCTTATCACTATGTGAATTGTGCTAGAATCAGGGTGCCTAAATATCTAGACTAAGACTCCTAATAAAAATACATTTTTGCACAAGAGTCAACATTTCAAGGTAAATGAGCTCCATTTTTTATGATTTTTTTTTTCAATTTTTTAATTTTTAATTTTGATTTTTTTTTTTTAATTTTTTTTGGAATTTTTAATTTTTTCAAAAAGAGGAGTTCTTGTTTTCAATTATGGCATATTATCAAAGTATCTACTTTTCACCCCCAAACCTAAACTAAACATTGTCCTCAATGTTTCAAAATGAACAAAATTATAATACAACATATGAAGAGGATCATGTTGAGTAGAGAAAAAGGAAAGAGAATACCCGATTTCGGCGAAAGCAATATTAGAACTCCGTTATTCAAGGCAAAATCCATCATATGTCAGCCGAGATCATATGGATTAGCAAAATATATACAAAAGGAATAAAAGGGTTTTTTAAGAAATTTTATCTCTGATTATATACAAAAATTCACCATACACTAACAATCTAAAGAGTTGAGGATCAACCCAAAAGACAAAGTGTAGAGGTTTCAACAGCTTCACACAATAATAATATGGTAGGCATGCAAGTGAAGCTGTGAAACAAAATGAGCTACCCCCAAACCTGGATTTTACAGAAGATAAAATTTTGAAAACAAAATCGCGCAGTTTCGGGGGTTCATCATGCACAAGGTCTAACTCAAAGTGAACTATGCTAGGGACGGGCAAACATGCTAATTCCAACTGTGGTTCCTCAAATGTATTATACTTAGAAGCAAAATAGTCCAAGAGGACTTGGGAAGCACACAGTTCCAAACCTAGATTAGGCATTATCAGAAAAATTGGTTTTACAATATCGGTACAAACCAAATCTAGATTGGGTGGAGGGCCATCAGATTGTGACTTATGTAGAAGAATAGGCACATCATTATTAATCAAATCAAAATCTCCTAAATCATCTACACATGTCACATCATGCTTACAATCATCAATCACATTAGCAAGATCACAATCAGAGTCATCAACATCATTAACAGATTTATCCTCGTGTATTGGCTCATCAGGGGAAACATCACATGGAATATTAGAAGACATATCATGCATTAAGGTCGGGGCAGAGACGCCTAATGTATTTGAACCCAAAGGTTCGATAACATTTTCAGTATAGACATGTTCTTCTAACATAACATCATAGTCATCATCATCATCATGATAGGGATTTTGCAATCTAGGATAATTTTCAATCCTAAGGTCGGAGCTATTACAAGAATAAAACTCTAATTCATGGGGGTGACTCATATCATGTGGTGTTGTTCCTGTTTCCCTAACGGATTCCCATTGATGGGTTTTCTCTGCAATCTCGGCTAAAAAATTCCATGCATCATCCACAGATTTATCAAGAAATTTACCATTACATATAGACTCAACCATGGTTCGAGATTTAAAGTCTAGTCCCTCATAGAGGATGACGACAAGTCTCCACTTCTCAAATCCATGGTGCAGACATTCGCTCAACAAATCATTAAAACGTTCAAAATAGTGAAAAACAGTTTCCTCATCCAATTGGACAAAAACTGATTCTGCTGTTTTTGGTAAATTTTGTGTGTGTTGATGAGAAACGAACCTAAACAAATGCACTGCACGGGAGTACTTTTAGATTCGAGAGATCAATCTGTAAGACTCTGAAATAAACCAAGAAATGGTCGTTCTATATTCAATTCGGTCACAAGGTGAAGGAGAAGGGTTGATCTAGGGAGGGAAGCAAAGAAGGCGTTTGAGATCAGAATGTTGAATTATGAAGGTATGGTTGTATATGACTTGTGTATCATAAAATTGTTTCTGGCTACTTGTGTTCTATTATTCGAAATATATTGAAAACTTATTTATACAAGTCATTGAGCGCACCCTGATCTCTTAGGAAGTGGAGAAAGTAACGTAGTGGAGAAGTGGGTTTGTGCCAAAGGTAGTGATCATCGTGTTTCCGTTATGAGGGAAGACCGACCACACGATTCTCCCACTACTCTCATCACCGTTAACTGTCCCCCTTTCCTGATACTTTCTTGTAATGAGCGCGTTGCACGCCGCACGTTGTAAACCACCAGACCAATACCCCAGTATGTATCCCCCAGTTTGTGACATGTTTGATGTCTCAAGTGAATGAGTCAAGTCATGTGACTTGCCGGTAAAATCAGCACATAGTGCTTTTAGGCCAAATAATGAATTATTTGCAAAATCGATATTTATAAGGAGTTGCTTATAATCGATGTATGTAAAGCATCGCTTTCGAATAAGCAGTTGAAAGTAATCGATGTTTTAGAAGCATTGCTGTTTTTGAGCACGATCGAATCAGTCACGGATTGAGCGTCTTAAAAGTAGCACGACCGACCATCTTTGGGTAATCGTTTGAGGACCCTATGGATGTGCTATGACTTGGTCGATCACCCCCTGTGGAGGATGAATGGACGGTGATCTCAATGCTGCTTTGTTAGCGTTTGAAAAATAAATCTATGCCATCCAACTAGGCTGGCGAAGTTGGATGGTCGTGATCAATCTGCGGAAGTTGTCCACTGTCATTGACGCGATTTTTAGGGTTTTAGGGTCCGCGTGCCTAACTCCCTTTTGGGCAAGCGAATCGAGGCGATGCATGTCAGTTCGAGCAGGTTGATCGACCTTGTGAAAATGTGGGTTACCGGTCAAGTTTGAGTGAATCTTATATCAAAATAGAAGATTCTCAAGCATAAACAAACTAGGTGTAATCAAAGTTCAACAACCGTTAGTCAATCAAATCAATCGAAAGCTAATAATAAACTGCAGTTATCTAGTTTCCCACCAACAGTACTAATAGAGATTCGCAATCCCAAAGAAGTCTTTAAACCGAGCGGTCGTAAGAGATTTCGCCTAATTAGGTTACTTTCCTCTCTAAATAGGCGGCTTCACTAGTAACAACATAACTAGGTAGTTTTGCTGGCTCTGAGGATTAGTTTTCTTGAAATACAAACTTCAATATTTATAGACCAAGGAAGTTTGGACCCCAAGGAATTTCCAAAACCGAATATTCTCAAAGATATGCAATAAACACCAAATCGGTTTTCATAATTCCTGGAAATTCTCTGTCCAATTAATGACCGAAATCTTAGTATAAAATCTCCAACTAATAAATGCACATTACTAATTTTTATTTTTAAAAAGATTTGCATTTTAATTACTGGAAATTAAAAGCATATAAAACTAAAAACCTTAATTAAAAGATTCTCAATTTATTTTGATCCGGGATTCTCCTTTAGTTATTAAGGAATATATTTGAACAATAAAATATAAGAGTTACTGCACATGTTCAAAGTATGTCGACATCTTTACTTTGTAAATCCTTTTTCATATTTACAATCTTGAAACCGATTTGCCACACTTCTAAACAAGTTTGGAATTGGTTCATCTGACTTCCAAGAACTATGTGATTGATTATCCTATCAAATCACAAATCATGGGTTTCACGGTTCTACCAAAACAAGTACGGTTCTACCTCCATGTGGGTACTAGAATTAGTCACGCTAGTTACCAAAACTTGGTTGACTAGGTACTAGGATCGGTTTCCACATATATATGGTATCTAACTTGTATTTGTTGCACATGTTCATAGTATCGGTTCCCAATAACTAAAGACTTGTTGCACATGTTCATAGGATCGGTTCCCAATAACTAAAAACTTATTGCACCACTTACAAGGATCGATTCCCCTTTTGTGATCGGTTGCACCTCTTACGAGGATCGGTCCCCCAATGTCTAGAGTTGGTTGCACCAATTACAACAAATCGATCATACCATCTCAGGTGATTACTTAAGATCGGTTTCACTAATAAAAGTCATACAAATACATAAGTCAGGCCTTGGGAATAGTTTTACCAAGAACATGAGCAAGTCATGAGCTGTTATACTAAACACACATACTGGTAATCCAAATATTTTCAATGAATAACAATACCAATAAGCCTAGCGATTTCCCTTTTGATTCATAAAACAAGTTTATGAATTGTACTTCCTTTAAATGAATGTAAAACATTGTTTCCTAGGAAGAAATCTTCACCCATACTCATACATAATCACAATATCATTCATACAATTATGTTGATGTCTTATATACGAAGTTCAAAAGATACGCATTGTACTTCCTTCCGTGAATTTCTGCTGGTTACTTTCTAAAATCGGTAGTGTACATGAACTTAAACATTTATTAATAACGAATGCAATCTTTGTAAACCGTGGCTATAATGTTCATATATTGATTCGAGTGAATCAAACCGATTTTGCTTCAATTGTGTTCTTGTATAAATCCATGAGAATATAGCAATTGAACATCTCTTTAGCTAGTTTCATTTGAGTCATTTGAACTAGTTATGGTTAAGATGAATAAGGTTGATATGAGAGTAATCATATGGATAACCTCGGTTAAATATTTGTGAACCAACATGGTGTACACGTTTGGGTACGGTTACATAAACCTAAATGAGGGTACATTTCATTTGTGTGTAACAAGCTAAGTTCGATCTAACAGTTGAAATATATTAGCTTGGTTGAATCAGGTTTTTCATCTAACGGTGAATATTGAATGCTTTATTACAAAGGTAACTTGTATTGCAAACCCTGATTTGAAAACTATATAAAGGAGAACTCTAGCAACTAGGAAACCTAATCCCCACACCTCATGTGTGTTACTAGTTTCATAACTAGACTCGATTCTCCTTTAACCTTAGGTTTCTTCTAGAGACCCTGTAGGTTAACGACTTGAATACTTCATTGGGGTTGTGAAGCCTGACCAAACTATTCTATTTGTAGTTGCGTGATCTGATCTTGCTGTTTCTGTCGTGATTGAGTGCAATTGTAAAATTGGCTTGAGATTTATATCTCCGATAGGCAAGAGAGAAAAGTAGTCACAAACACCTTCGTCTCATCGTTTGTGATTCCACAATAACTTGTTTCGCTAATCGATTAAGTTTATTGTGAGGTGATTGATAATACTAGGCTGTGCTTCGGGAATATAAGTATGGTTTATCAATTGGTTCCTGTTCACCTTGATTTATCAAAAGACGGAACAAAAACTCTTGGGTATTTCTGTGGAGACATATTTATTCAATCCAATAGACTTTTCTGTGTGATACAGATTTGTTTATCAAGTCTTCGACTTTGGGTCGTAGCAACTCTTAGTTGTGGGTGAGATCATCTAAGGGAATCAAATACGTAGTATCCTGCTGGGATCAGAGATGTAAGGAACGCACCTGTACCTTGAATCAGTGTGAGATTGATTAGGGTTCAACTACAGTCCATTCTGAAGTTAATTGGTAGTAGGCTAATGTCTGTAACGGCTTAATACAGTGTGGCGTTCAAACTGGACTAGGTCCCGGGGTTTTTCTGCATTTGCGGTGTCCTCCTTAACAAAATTCTGGTGTCTATGTTATTTCTTTTCCGCATTATATTTTGTTATACAATTGAAATATCACAGGTTGTGCGGTAAGATCAATCAATTAGAATATCCAACCTTTGGTTGTTGATTTACATTGACTGACACTTGAACATTGGTCTTTGGTACCGTTCAAGTAATTCCTCTTATATTCAATCGGGCTCGTAGATTTCTCTTTGCTGATTGCGGATTGAATTAAGAGTTAGAGATATTAAACTCTTTGATATACTTTATTCTAGATTGAGTATGACTGTCTAGTTGATTCTCTAGAAAGTGTATTGGAGTAAGTCCTCTCAGATTTCCAAACGAATTGTTGGGTGTGGTTGTTAGACCCCCCGAATTTTTAATAAAATAATAATTTTATTCATAAATAGTTTTATTCAAAAATAGACCTTATACAATTTATTGAAAGAAATCAAAAACTTATGTCTATTTTTCTTTTGATTAAGTATTACAACAAATAACTTAATCCTTAGAAGTGCTCTCATTATTCACCGAGGGTTCCTCAGTGATCTGATCTTTTAGTCTTCTCTTTTCTTTCAGATGGTTGAGTTTCTTTTTCAAGAGATTTACTTCCACGATCAACTTTAAGAATTTTGACTCAAGCATCTTTTCATTCAAAACTACAGATTCCATAATCTCACGAGCAACTTCAAAATCTCCCATTAACATAAGCATAAGTTCAAAAGAAATATGATTCTTTTTATGTTCTTTTGAGAAATAGCATTTGAGCTCAACTTGAAGAGTTTCAAGTTTTCGAAGTTGAGATTCAACATCAATAATATTTTCACCCATCTTTGACCGCAGACAACATAGAGGGAAGTATCGGTCCTATATATGGTTTATATAACGAATCAAACTTGGTTTCCAAGAATGAGATACCTAATCAAGGTATATTACTTGTAAAAAAATACACTTTCGGAAACAACATAAGAATTTTTCCGAACCAGTATGATTTAGATGATCTGAAAATATTTTTCCAAAATTTTCTTAAGGACTTTCCAAAGATCGAAAGTATTTTTCTAAAAATAGAGAAGGTATTCCAAGCATAGAAAAACACTTTAGATATTTGTGAGTATAATATTATACTTCCTTCATATTCTCGTGCCCCTTTTAAGAACTTCCCTTTTATTTGAATTGAGCACATCTAAGGGAAATTCCGAATACCAACATCAGTTGTTGAAGTGAGCTTGTGATAGCTCAGAATTTGTGGAACATGATCCATCATGATATTTTCGAATATATATCCTTTTAGGATTCTTCGAATAATAAACTTCTTTTACTGTGTCACAGCTGGAGTGATCTAATTTAACAGAATGATCAGTTCGGTGAGCAGGATCATAAGCGTGACTTGAAGTTTTTTGAGTTGTGAAATAACTAGAACTTTTATGTCGACCCAGGAATTCCTTGGAATATGACAGCATCATTTGATGAGATTGTTTCCTGGATTCTATTTTAGACAGTTGATCAAAAACAAAACAACATGATCTTAAATCATTTGTATTTGTATACTTGAGTTGATCTTTCTCTCTGTTTAAGAGATAATCATCGTCAGATGATCTTGACTGGATACTAGTCAAAGGATTATCCCTTAAAACACATCTATTTTGATTCTTGTAAGTGGTTAGACTATTAGAATCACGATGTTGTACATAAGCTAAGAGATTCTGGAGTTTCGAATCACATATACTTGTTTTAACTAATATACCCCTTTTGGCTTAAACAAATTCAAGTCCTTTAGATTCAGCATCTTCATGAATCAAAGATTCTCTGACGATCTTCTCGACAGATGTATAATGTATATTATCCTTTAGATTATATTTTTCAGCAAGCTTTATGAAAAATCTAATCTCATTACTGTCATCTGAATCCGACTTGTTTGTCACAAGTATTTGTTTTCGTATTAACTCATCATGGTTAATCTTTACTAAGATGTGTTCCACTAGTGAACTAACATTGCTGAGCTGTTTATCAGGTTTAGAAAACAAACATCCTTTCTGAAGTATATCATATTCTTGCTCTATGTTAATTGAATCACCTATTAGATTCATTTTCTTATAGGTTGGATCGTACCAAATAAAGATTGTAAGATCTTTTCGTGTTTTCCTTCTCTGATACCAATTGAAAAGACGAAGGTACCCAAATACATCACAATCTTTTATTTTGATCACAACCTATACAAGACCCACTATGTATAAATCTCTTGGAGATACAATCGCTCAAGGAATATTTCAACACAATGTCCACTTAATATAGGGTTAGTCCAAACTGGCCTAACTCGTGAATTAAATATCAAAGGCAAGTGGAGAAAACCAATACACTTTGTGTGATTTTCTATGGATATGGAATCGAGACAATACAACAACAAAGTGATCACTTGATAAAAGGTACGGAAATAATCGAAACCAATGGGATTAATATCAAGTGCCATGTTAACGTACAAAGTGCAATTTACTTTAATTATAATAAAACAATTATAATGGGGAAATTAAAAGTAAATGACACAACAATATTTTGTTAACGAGGAAACCGCAAATGCAGAAAAACCCCGGGACCTTGTCCAGAATTGAATACTCTTAGGATTAAGCTGCTATAAAAAAATATAAACCAACTTCGTATAGTTGAGACCAATCAACTAAACCTATAGTTCACCTAGTTCCGTCTGTATCCCTGCGCCTCCAACTTGCAATAAGTCACGCACTTGGAACAATTCCTTTGGTTCGTATGCCAAACAGTAAAGGAACAACAAATCTGTTCGGTAACAACTCTTTTCAACCAAGTAATATGAATTAGACAAAAGGCTCTTCCGTTTATCCCAATAAACTCCTTTGTCAGGTCCTTAGATCTATCCAATAACAATTACAAAAGTAATTGTCAAGATTTTATAATCAATACTTTGAATCACAAACAATTGTATTGATGCCGATCTACTCAACTAATCAATCAAATCTATCACAAAGATGAACCGATTATAGTTAGATCCTTTTCCAGCCGAAACAAGTTTTGTACACACCAAAGATTATGAGCCCAAATATCTTCTTTGTCTTCAAATCTTCTTTGATCTTCAATAAACACCTGCACACAATCAACTTGAATCTCTTGTGATCAATCACACACAGAACGGAGTCTGTTAACAATGGATTATCACAAGACGTCTTTAGAACTACAAACAGTCTAAAGATCCCTGTCGAAACTTCGATCAAGTTTGAGTGAATCTTATATCAGAAGAGAAGATTCTCAAGCATAAACAAACTAGGTGCAATCAAAGTTCAACAACCGTTAGTCAATTAAATCAGTCGAAAACTAATAATAAACTACAATTATCTAGTTTCCCACCAACAGTACTAATAGATCTTCTCAATCCCAAAGAAGTCTTTAAACCGAGCCGCCGCAAGATATTTCTCCTCATTAGGTTACTTTCCTCTCCGAATAGGCGGCTCCACCAGTAACAACACAACTAGGTAGTTTTGCTGGCTATGAGGATTAGTTTGCTTGAAATGCAAACTTCAACATTTATAGACCAAGGAAGTTTGGACACCAAGGAATTTCCAAAACCGAATATTCTCAAATATATGCAATAAACACAAAATCGGTTTTCATAATACCTGGAAATGCTCTGTCCAATTAATGACCGAAATCTCAGTAGAAAATCCACAACTAGTAAATGCACATTACTAATTTTTATTTTCTAAAGATATGCATTTTAATCGCTGGAAATTAAAAGCATATAAAACTAAAAACCTTAATTAAAAGATTCTCAATTTATTTCGATCCGGGATTCTCCTTTAGTTACTAAGGAGTATCTTCGAACAATAAAAGATAAGAGTTACTGCACATGTTCAAAGTATGTCGACATCTTTACTTTGTAAATCCTTTTTCATATTTACAATCTTGGAACCGATTTTCCACGCTTCCAAACAAGTTTGGAATTGGTTCACCTGACTTCCAAGAACTATGTGATTGATTATCCTATCAAATCACAAATGATGGGTTTCACGGTTCTACCAAAACAAGTTTCGGTTCTACCTCCATGTGGGTACTAGAATTAGTCACGCTAGTTACCAAAACTTGGTTGACTAGGTACTAGGATCGGTTCCCACATATGTATGGTATCTAACTTGTATTTGTTGCACATGTTCATAGGATCGGTTCCCAATAACTAACTTGTTTTACCTCTTACAAGGATCGATTCCCCTTTTGTGATCGGTTGCACCTATTACTAGGATCGGTCCCACAATGTCTAGAGTTGGTCATACCAATTACAACAAATCGATCATACCATCTCAGGTGATTACTTAAGATCGGTTTAACTAATAAAAGTCATACCAATACATAAGTCAGGCCTTGTGAATAGTTTTACCAAGAACATAAGCAAGTCATGAGCGGTTATACTAAACACACATATTGGTAATCCAAAGATTTGCAATGAATAACAATACCAATAAGCCTAGCGATTTCCCTTTCGATTCATAAAACAGGTTTATGAATTGTACTTCCTTTAAACGAATGTAAAACATTGTTTCCTAGGACGAAATATTCACCCATACCCATACAAAATCACAATAGCATTCATATGATTATGTCAATGTTTTATATACAAAGTTCAAAAGATAAGCGTTATACTTTGTATTGTATTCCTTAATACTATGTCTAGCTAGAGTATAATCATTCACAGCTTTGCAGTTATGTTTTCAATATGCACGACTTGAAATATATGTTAGGGAATGAAACAATTCAAGTTAAATATTACTAACTTTAAGTGGAAGGATGATGTCGTCGTTGTAGCTCCTTACTTCTTCATATTCTTCAAGTCTTCATGTAATACTTGTAATGTCTCATATCCTAATACTTTCAAGCTAACCTATACATAGGTGACTCTAGTAAATAATCAAGCGACTCTTTAAATGAGTTTTGGTTCACTAAAATATGACAACCAAAATTGACATACCAACGCTTGGTCGGTTCAACCGAGCTATGCTCTAACAGGTTCAGAAATATCTGAAACTCTATAGGATCAATATCAAGTACTACGGAGTTAACGTACTTGTGTATTTTACTTAATTCTAACAAAAATTATAATGCGAAAAACAAAGTAAAAGACACAACAATATTTTGTAACGAGGAAACCGTAAATGCAGAAAAACCCCGGGACCTAGTCTAATTTTGAATACTCTCAGAATTAAGCCGCTATACAAAATAAAATACCAACTTCGTATAGTTGAGACCAAGAAAACTACCCCTAGCTACTTAGCTCCCTCAGTATCCATGTGCCTCCGACTTCTAGAGTCACGCACGTGAATAACAAGTCCTTTTGATCGTATTCCAAACAACAACGGAAGAATTTGTTTGGTAACCACTCCAATCAATCTTGCTAGAAGATATGTGAGTTTTTGACAAAGGCTCTTATATTTAATCTAATAAACTCTTTCGTCTTGTTAGATCAATCTATCCAATAACTACCGAAATAGTCAAGTTTATATTCACACTCAATCGATATATATCTCAAGGAGAAACTATAGAGAATGATGGTCTCACGCAACTAATCAATCAGATCTACCAAAGATAAACTGATTCTAGTTCCAGTCGTCAAGGTTTGTGCACTAAATCCACAAGATACGAAAACTAATAAGAATTCTTCTTCATCTTTAAATCTTCTATTGCCTTCAAATACCTGCATAACAACACTTGAATCTTCTTGTGATCAATCACACACAGAATGGAGTCTATTAACAATGGATTATCACTGTTTTTAAGGAATCAAGAAGATTAAATGTTTCACTAAAAATCTTTCACTCAAGGCTTTCAAAATCTTGGATTGAAATCTGGTTTGAGAATATATCTTTTTAGTATAAGTTCTCAAACAAAATGAGTACATATACCAGAGGATTTCGACACATACCAAACATAGGTATCAGCCTTAATTAAATAATTCTGACTAAATTCGAAAATAATTTTGCATCGTATGTGTTTCCTAATCCTGAAGATCCTTTTGAAAAGAATCAATCTTCAAAATCATGCATCTAAAAATACATTAAACAAGAAAACCCATCCTCTTTACACAAGTTATTGTAAGACATCTTGTGATAATCCATTCTTAACAGACTCCATTCTGTGTGTGATTAATCATAAGAGGATTCAAGTGTTGTTGTGCAGGTATTTGAAGGCAATCGAAGACTTAAAGACGAAGAAGAATTCTTATTAGTTTTCTTAACTTGTGGATTTAGTGCACAAACCTTGATTGGCTAGGATCCAACTAGAATTAGTTTATCTTTGATGGATATGATTGATTAGTTATGTGAGATCGGAATTCTCTATATTTTTCTTTGAGATCTATATCGATTGATTGCAAATCTAGACTTGACTATTTCAGTAGTTATTGGATAGATTGATCTAACAAGACAAAGGATTTTATTAGATTAAACATAAGAGCCTTTGTCAATGACTCATATTATCTTTAGCAAGATTGATTAGAGTTGTTACCAAACAGATTATTCCTTTGTTGTTTGGAATACGATCCAAAGGACTAGCTATTCACGTGCGTGACTCTAGAAATCGAAGGCGCATGGATACTGAGGGAACTAAGTATCTAGGGGTAGTCTGCTTTGTCTCAATTATACGAAGTTGGTATTTTATTTTGTATAGCGGCTTAGTTCTAAGAGAATTCAAAACTGGACAAGATCCCGGGGTTTTTCTGCATTTCCGGTTTCTTCGTTAACAAAATCTTCTTTTGCCATTTACTTTACTTTTCCGTATTATAATTTTTTTATTATAATTAAAGGAAATTGCACTTTACGTTAAATCCGTAATACTTGATATTGATCCTATAGAGTTTCGGTTTTCGGAACCTATTGTCAAGTACAGACTTTTTTATCGTATCGCCTTGATCTTATATCCATAGTCAATCACACAAGTTATCTTATTGTTGTATTGTGTCGATCTCGTAACCATAGACGATCACACGAAGTGCGAACCGAATTTTCGTATTATCTCGACTTTGTCCATAGATGATCACATTCGGTAGAGGTCTTTTCAGCCAATTTTGTTGATAAAAAATGGGAGAATTATTAAGTAGTATTTTACTACAACATATGGATTTTCGAAGCATTATAGAATGGAGATTGGATTATGTCATACAGGTTTTACCTATTTTGCAAAAAGGTGTAAGTATTGACTAAGTGTGGAGAACATATCACTGTAGTATTGCTTCAAAGTTATGGTGCAATTGAACTTTTAGGAAGATAACAATAATATGTTTCTGTACAACAACTATTGAGTAGAGTAATTTCTCATTACATTAAAGATATTTTGAGTATTTCTTAAGTTGTTATTTCTACAGATATTCAATGACAAAGGTGCTGAACAAACACATGCAAATTCATAGAAGAACTTGAAGTACGAAGAATTCAAGACGTTTGTTGAATTCTTGAATTCTGAGTTTATTCATAGTGTATTTTGAGTTAAAAGCTTATTTATTTTAAATCCATATTGAAAAAGCAGGGGACTAACAACCACACCCAATATTTCGTTTAGGCAATATGTATGGACTAACTCCAATATAATTCCAAGAGAATCAACTAGACAGTCAGACTCAATCAAGGAAAATATATCCCAGAGATATATCTATGTTTCTCAATGTAATCAGAAAGTCAAACAGATAGAAATCCGCGAGCCTGATTATTATGAGAAACAACTTGAACGGTACCAAAGACCAATGTTCAAGTGTCAATCAATTTCAATCAAGAACCAAAGGTTGGATTTACCAATGGATTGAACTACGCATAACCTGTGATATTTCAATTATATGAACAAATATAATACGGAAAAGAAATAACACAGACACCAGAAGTTTTGTTAACGAGGAAACCGAAAATGCATAAAAACCCTGGAAACTAGTCCAGATTTGAACATCACACTGTATTAAGCCGCTACAGACTCTAGCCTACTACAAGTTAACTTCGGACTGAAATGTAGTTGAGACCTAACCAATTTCTCACCGATTAAGGTACAGTCGTGTTCCTTACGCTTCTAAATCCCAACAAGACTCTACGCACTTGATTCCCTTAGCTGATCTCACCCACAACTAAGAGTTGCTACGATCCAAAGTTGAAGACTTGATAAACAAATCTGTCTCCCACAGAAAAGTCTATTTTAATAGATAAATCTGTCTCCCACAGAAATATCTACGAAGTTTGTTCCGTATTTTGATAAATCAAGGTGAACAAGAACCAATTGATAATCCGGTCTTATATTCCCGAAGAACAACCTAGAAATATTAATCACCTCACAATAACTTAACTATATGGTAGTAGAACAAGTTATTGTGGAATCACAGAGTATGAGACGAAGAGCTTTTTGACTACTTTTTATATCTTACCTATCGAAGATAAATCTCGAGCAAATCTTAGAGAACATAGTACTCAATACGATACAACAAGTAAGATCAGAACACGCAACTACAAAGAAAATAGTTGGGTCTGGATTCAAAATCCTAATGAAGTCTTTAAGTCGTTAACCTATAATGGTTTTCGAAAAAAACTTAGGTTAAAGGAGAATCGACTCTACTCGCAACTAGTATCACACAGGAGGTGTGGGGATTAGGTTTACCAGTTTCTAGAGTTCTCCCTTATATAGTCTTCAAATTAGGGTTTTATAACTTTGGAACAAAGCAATCAATATTCACTGTTAGATGAAACCTGATTCAAGATTCAAGTTAATATCTTTCAACCGTTAGATGGTCTTATCTTGTTACACACAAATGAAATATACCTTCATTTAGATATGGGTAACCGTACCTAAACGTGTATATTGAGTTGGCTCAATAAAAGTTAACCGAAGTTAGCCATATAAACACTTTTCTCTTAACCATGTTCATTTTAACACTTATAAATCAATTGATAATCAAATGAATCTAATTGTGTTACTCATAGAATTGTTCAATTGTTCATATTCTCACAGAAGTATACAAGACACAATTGAAGCAAAAATCGGATTAATTCAAAAGAATTAGTTCATGAACAATTTAGCCACGATTTGTAAAGATTGCATTCCTTAATTTATAAATGTATTTGTTCATGAGTATGAAGTCATACTTTGCCGATTTTAGAACTTGAACCACTTGAGTTTACAACCAGGTACGCAAACTTAAGTTCCGGACATTGGTCAGAAGCCGACAATTTGCAAACAGGTATGCAAACTTTTAGCTCCGGACCGAACTCAGTTGAAACCGTTTGCGAACGGGTACACAAAATTAGTTCCCAGACTTCAACAGTTAAATCAGTTTGCAAACGGGTATGCAAACTTAAGTACCCTGACTTAAATAGTTGAATAAGTTTGTGAATGGGTATGCAAACTTAACTTCCGGTCCTGAATTCCATCAAAACAGTTCGTACACTAAGTACACAAATTGTAATGTATCCAGACATGGGTTTTAGCTTTTAACTCCTATTTCAATATTGAAACATTCTTAGAAGAAGACAATGGCTGTCTCACATAAACTATTATCTTATAAGAAATTTTCAAGTGAATGGTCAATACGAAACATTCTGAGTCTACATCAAATGACAGACTCACAGAAATCATGTAAAATGTTACCAGGTGATTTTAACATGATCATCTTTTGACTTTCGTCAAGAATGATGATGAGCGTGGTTAAAGCAAAAAGCTTTCCAACACATATTTCGAGAAATATATAAGTGAGTTAAACTCAGCTCGAAATATCAAATGTGTATAATGTAAAGTCTATAGATATACGACTTGTCTCAATAGGAGATAGAATAAAATAGACTTCTGAGTGATAGATGAGTTCAAGTCTCCACATACCTTTGTTGATGAAGTTCCACAAGCTCCACTTAGTAGTTCTTAGTCTTCAATCGATGAACGCCGCGAAGTCTAAATCTCAACTACACATTCTATCCTAATCCGAGACATACCTATAAGTAGACTATAAATCAATACTTATAGTTTTGACAACTAAACTTGACAAATAAGCTTGAGATAGTAACGCTTGAGAGTTCGACCGAGCAGTGCTCTAACACATATGTATTGAATAGTTTGTCCCTATAATTTATAAAGGGGGAGATTATTAGAGAAATGCTTAGTTGAACCCACAAATTTTGTTATATCAAGCTTGTTGTCAATGTTAGTTGATTAAAACTATTTCTTGATTTATAGTCTACGAAGTCAAGTCTCAGACTAGGATAAAATTTGGTAAATGAGTATCATACATCACCCTCGAAGATCGACGAAGACATTTGGAGAACTTCATTATTCAGGTATGTGAAGATTGAATCATTCTATTTACTCACTATCTAACCATTCTATCATTTGAGACTATGTCGTATGACTTATAGTAGATTTATCGCAAAGAAGAAATTTCAAGTCAAGCTTGTCTTTTTAAACATCCCGAAATATGATTCAAGAATATATGTTCAAAGGTCCTTAACAATATTAGCTCGAAATGATTTATTACAATTTCAAGATCAATTGACATGCAAATGATTTTATCATTTGGAAATGTTCAAACATCAAAAGAGAGAGATTCAGAACTTTTGACATTTCTACTCAAGGTAGGTTGGATAACTAGTTCGCAAACCATAAATATCTGAGTTAAGAAATACATGAAAGGTTGGCGAACCAGTTCGAAAACCGTAAGTTTAGTTGGGAACAGTTCACGAACCGTGGTGAACTGAATTTTTCAAGTTTGTTTAAAAGGATAACAGTCGGTGGGCTCTGAAAAATCGGGGGTCTAACAACCACACCTAATATTTCGTTCGGCAATCTGAATAGACAAACTCCAATATACTTTCAAGAGAATGAACTAGACAGTCAAACTCAATCTAGAGAAAAGTATATCAACGAGTTTATATCTCAATTCCTCAATTAAATCTGCAATCAGCAAATAGGAATTTGCAAGCCCGATTGAATAAGAGAAATAACTTGGACAGTATCACAAACCAATATCCAAGTGTCAATCAATTCAATCAACAACCCAAAGGTCGGATTCAAGAACTGATTGATCTTAACGCACAACCTGTGATATTTCTATTATATAACAAAACATAATGCGGAAAATAAATAACACAGACACAAGAATTTTGTTAACGAGGAAAATCGCAAATGCAGAAAAACCCTGGGACCTACTCCAGCTTTGAACACAACATTGTATTAAGCCGCTACAGACACACTCCTACTACCAATGAACTTCATACTGGAATGTAGTTGAGCCCTAATCAATCTCACACTGATTCAAGGTACAGTCGTGCTCCTTACGTCTCTGATCCCATCAGGATACTATGCACTTGATTCCCTTAGCTGATCTCACCCACAACCAAGAGTTGCTACGACCTAAAGTTGAAGACTTAATAAACAAATATGTCTCACATAGAAAAGTCTATTGGAATATGTAAAGACCCTCAAGCTCGTCAACGCTATTAGACTAGTCAGGAGACGTCTTAGCCGATAATAACTCGATTAAATTAATATGAACGTTAACTAGCAGGAATTAATCTAACAACGATCTAGATACGAATCTAGTACCATCGGATAGAGATCGAAAATTTATGCGGAATGGCCTACTCGCTCGTGTCATTCGGACACCGGATGAAGAAGATATTATCATATTTATTTGAAGGGAAAAATAATCTTTTTGCCATTGGACCGACTGGGACTGCCCTTATCCTCTATTGGGTGTATCAGTAATTTGGGCTTGGTGTTATCAACACCAAAACGTGAAGATAAATCATATCTTCTTTCCTATTCTTTCTCATCTTCTTCTTTCTTCTTATTTTCTCTTCTTCTCTGCTTCTCCTCTTTCCCTTCTCTGTTCTTCTTATGTCAAAGATCGAGTGATGAATTTGAGGTATGGCTTGAGAGATTAATTTTTAGGAAGAGCATATTAAGTGGAAGATGTTAATGATGTTGATGTTATTGAACTCAGGAGAGGAGTGAGCAGATGCTGTTATAATTGGAATTATGGTTTGAGAATGAATTCGAGTTATCTGGTGAATTCGTGGGTTATTTGGGATGCTGTTAGTTGAAGATTAGAAGGTTTGAGGTTTAATTACAGTTCTGAAGTCTTTTTGGAGATGATCAAGAGTTAGGGTTTTGTTCTTCCCAAAAATTAGAATTATGGTTTTCAAGATGAACCGACGATTCGATTAGTGATGAAGAAGAAGAAGATAAAGGATATGTTTGTTAATTTGAAGACTTAGCAATTGATTTCTCAAGTTCAGTAAAGAATTGAATGGAACCAGGGTTTCTCAAAGAGATGATTTAAAATTCGGAATAAGAAATGGATTCACAGGATCTTGCTAGAACTGAAGATGGGGTTGTGAGTTTTAGTTATGGAATTGAAGATGAAATCAGAGATTTAAGTAATCGGTTAATTAGGGTTGCTGTGAGATGAATTTGGAATTCAGATTAAGAGCATAAGAGTTGAATCAAGGGTATTTGATGATTTAAGAAGAACGGATGGAATCCATGGGTGGGTTTTGTTTGAATTGAAGTTACAGATAGTTGATAGAAGAGAAATTGAATAATTAGAGTTTCTGTTCTTCAAGAAATAGAAATTGGGGTTTCAGCAGAATTGGCTTGGTGAAGTGTCAATTCAGAGGAGGCTAATGGTTGGGTAAGTCTCTTAGATGCTTAATTTCGTTATTAGAAGTTGAATTATTTAGATTATAGATTTATGAATTTATGACTGATAGATTGAATGGTTGGTTGAACTGGAACCATGGTGGTTTATGAATTACAAAGGATCTGTGTTGAAATAGAAATTGTAGATGGTGTTATTGTTGAGATTCAGGTTGTGTGTGTGCAGAGTTGTTTGGATTGGTGCTATTGTTGCCGTTGTGAGTATGGCAGGTGGTGGTGGAGTTATCTGTGTTGGTGGAGTTGATAACAAGATATTGGTGTTGGTGGTTTTGTTTGTGTGGCATTGGTGATGCTAAGGCAAAGGTTATGGAACTGTTTGTGTTAGAGACTTTGAGGAAATGAATTCGAGTATCCGGTGGCTGGTAATGTTAGTGTATGAATGGCAGGTTGGGAAGATGTGATTGATATGGTGATCGTGCTGCAGTGTGTAGAATTAGAAATGTAAAGTTGTGATATGAGCTGAATAGAAATGGGAGTGTTGGTTTGATTTACAGTTGTAGGTGTTGGAATTGATTTGGTGGTGAACTGAATATGGACTGCAAGAGGAACGAGATTGTGATGTTTTTTGTGATGATGCTAATTACAGATGTTATGAATTGGTTTAAATGAATGAGATTGTTAAGCTGAGTTTACTCATGGTGGTGATGGTAAAATGAGAATGAATGTACAGACCTGGGGTTGGTAATGTTATTGTTTGTCGGAGTCTAATTGTTACTGATGAGAAGAACTGAAATGTATGGAGTTGAACCTCTCTTGTAGAAGCTTGGAAAAGCTGCAATTGCAGGTAGGCATAGTTTCTGATTGTAATTGTAATTGAGATTGTTTATTGTTTAGTATAATTGTATTGATTGCATCATTCTAGTCTTAACAGGTTATGTGTAGCACCATGATTGTGCATTAGAGTTCTTTGGCCTGTGCAAAGGCTCAAGCCAGAATCAGTCAGATGTCAGACTAGATTGTTTAGCTGACTTAGTCAATCTGACTGAGTTGAGTTAACCTGTTAACCAGTCTTAAATCGGTTTGACTCAGTGGACCTTGACTGAGTTGTCTTCTTTGACCGAGTTGACCTTTTGACCGGGACATTGACCTTTGACTTCACGTTGACTGTTAGTTGACCATTTGACTGTTATTGACCGTTAGTTGACTCAGGTAGACTGGGCCATAAGTTAATGGACTTGTTTAGTGGACTTGGGCTTTTGTCCAGAATTCTTAATTAGAGTTTTTGGACCACTTATGGTCCGAATTAGCCTTTGATTCTCTCTACAAAGTTGTAGATATTCATAAGACTTATCTAATGGACTATAGAATCAATCAAATTCAATTAGTAAACCTTAGCTATGATAAATATAGATAAATAAAAGATGTAGAAACATAAATGGGCTTAGATCCATTAGATAAACTTGTATGATTCTTGTGTGAGTCTTTTGGCTAGATTCTTAGACTTCTTGTGTAATTAATAGTTAGTCTATATTAACAACAATCGATTCAAAGGATGAACCAGTGGATCGTGGATCTCGAGGTAGGCGTGGCTTGTCATCAAAAGAGTTGGGGATACATTTAACTCTTTTGTGATTATTGTTGCTTTCTTTTACCAAGGTTTATGTTTAACAAGCTCATGCATTATCTGATTGTGTATTCCATGCATTGTTTATCTTAAATTCCGAAAGTTCTTTTATTTATTTAATCTTTCCATTGCTTGGAAAGGAATTGTAATGCTTTGTTTGTCTTGATGAATTTTTTGGGAAATAAGAATTTCCATTTGTATGCCTAATAGGTGTGTAAAGAATTGGTCGACACCTATTAGGAAAATGATAGGTGTGTAAGGAATTGGTCGACACCTATTTGGAAATAAGAGTTTCCATGCGTGGTATATATGATACTGCTCCTTCATTTATATCTACATGAATTAGATCTTTTACGCATATTAGGTGTGTAAGGAATTGGTCGACACCAGTATAAACTAATAGTGTGTGTAAGGAATTGGTCGACACTCAATATAGTACATTGTTTGAAGAAGGAGTTAGTTCCATATACACGATTGTTTATCTATGTGAATTTGTCTCTTGGTGTTTAGGAAAAACATGTACTGTTTTCTAGATCATTTTAATAATTACTTGAAAGTTAAATGTTATTCCTACTGGGCATCCCTTTTAGGGATGATGTGATCACTCAATCCCACTTTAAGTTTCAGAGACAGAACAGAGTTGCGTAGCTAAAGCTTCGAGGAGTTGAGTCTGTTTGCTAGATTACTTCTGCTATGTTTATTATGTTGTATATTCTATTTGCAAACAAAATGACTATTGCATATGTATCATTTGAGAGAAGTTCTTGTATATATATTTCTGAGCGGGGCTAGTTTTGAGTTAAGTTTTTATAGAATATTTCTTAGTTGAATGCTTAAGTATTTGATTTAAATTCGTAGTGCCTCTTATTTAATTAATCTCTTGGATTAGTCAGCTGCTAGCTTAGGGGGCGCTACAGTGTTGGTATCAGAGCTCACTATTAGATCTTATATGGGAAAAGATGGTAATAGCAAGTGCCAGTTAGTGAAATAGATTAGCTTAGAACCGGGTTGGGTTGTGAGATAAATCATAATCACCTAAAGCTATTATATTAATAATTAAAAGAATTATTTGATTGATTTGTTTGTTTGATTGTTTGTATTTGTAACACAGTAAAAATTTTAGGGTACACCAATAATTTTGGTTAATAAAGATTAGAGAATAATTAGTCTAAAAAGTGTGAACACATACACAATTCAATCCTAAAAATAGTGAGATTAGTATTATTGATAAATCTTGAAAGGCACATAGAAATTTATTAAGTACCTTGACTTACACGTAGAGTCAATAATTTATAATCACATAAATGCTAATAATTTTGTTAGGACTTAATAATATTTGTAAGTGTAGTTAGAATAATACTTTGACCACCGGTGTTGATAATAAAAATACTATAATAGCAATTATAAATGAAAATTGTAGTAATAATAATGTTAGTAAAGTAATGTTAGCATTTCTCTATTAGTATCATATTGAACTTAACTAAAATTTCAATAAAGATATATAACAATAAAAATAATAAATATGATTAAATAGCTATGGAAAAATTAGTAACGCTCATCTACGATTAAGTTTTTTAAATTAAACTAATGACAATATTAGAAATAAATGTTTTGAGTTTAAACTAGATAGTTAATATAACTTATTAGGCTTAGACGTAAAAAGGTGAGCATATAATACATAAAATAAAAAGACTCAGCTTGTTAGTAATCTTGTACTGAATTATCTTTAGTCTAACAAATGATCCTGTAAATCTTTAAAATGAAACAAATATACATGAAGTAGTAATAATACTATTCGGATGTGTAGTGTAAGATTATAATTAAAATAAAATAAATTCAAATATTAATAGGATACTTTACACTAATAGAAAAATCTAAAGACTATTAGGATATATTATAATTTTATGTAGACTCAAGTTTAGATCATATTAAATTACTAACGTCAAAATTTAACAAGATAAAGTGTATGAATTCAATCTGAATGAATAAAATCTGTTATATCAACATTTACATAAATGTAGAATTATATTTAGAAGATTAAGGCTTAATGAACCAACTGGACTTGCAACTTAAGAATAATGAGAATAATATCATAGTTGATAATACTGTTTGAGTAATTAAACTAGTAGCAAATCTATAGTAAATAGTATTTGGAAAAATTTAATCTATATATGGTATTCCACTAAAATTAAAATATCAGATATTATAAATTGACGTGAAATTGAATTTGGGTTACTTATTTTGATAAACAAATATAATAATAATAATAATAATAATTAGAAGAAAATAAATTTTGAAGATTAAATTGTTTAAAATGATGTGAACTATTTATATATTCTACGAAGTAATTTATCAGACTTACACCAATTACGATAAAAGTTTAGAGACTAATTAATCTTAATAAATGAATATTTAGTTAATCCAGCACTGGGGAATAGTGAAGGTTGTGTTTTCTCTGTCCGTAGGAAGGCATTGTTGGGCTTGGCCAACCTTGACAGAGCAACTGCATTCAGAGATGACCGATCATAGAAGTTTGGTATAACTTTTTAGAAAACCAATAATTATAAATTCAATTAGAAAGATTCGTAGAAATCTATCTTGTAATTAGAGACATGTATTTCATAACATAGAAGTTGGTGTAAGAAACTTAGACTTCCCTACTTGATAGAAATTAAAATCATCATAGTTGAACCTAGAGCCACAAATTTTAGTTGTAGACAACCATATAGGTTTGTGCTTTGTTTCATGTTGTTTTGCGCTTAGACAAGAGACGGAATTATTCTATAAGGTGGGGAGTTTTTCAGACTAGAAGGTTGGTTTTATTTTCGAGGACGAAAATGTATAAGGTGGGGATAATGTAAAGACCCTCAAGCTCGTCAACGCTATTAGACTAGTCAGGAGACGTCTTAGCCGATAATAACTCGATTAAATTAACATGAACGTTAATTAATAGGAATTAATCTAACAATGATCTAGATACGAATCTGGTACCACCGGATAGAGATCGAAAAGTTATGCGAAATGGCCTACTCGCTCGTGTCATTCGGACACCGGATGAAGAAGATATTATCAGATTTGTTTGAAGAGAAAAAAAATCTTTTTTCCATTGAACCGACTGGGGCTGCCCTTATCCTCTATTAGGTGTATCAGTAATTTGGGCTTGGTCTTATCGACACCAAACCGTGAAGATAAATCATATCTTCTTTCCTATTCTTTCTTATCTTCTTCTTTCTTCCTCTTTTTCTCTTCTTCTCTGCTTCTCCTCTTTCCCTTCTATGTTCTTCTTCTGTCGAAGATCGAGTGATGAATTTGAGGTACGACTTGAGAGATTAATTTTTAGGAAGAGCATATATTACGTGGAAGATGTTAATGATGTTGATGTTATTGAACTCAGGAGAGGAGTGAGCAAATATTATAATTGGAATTACGGTTTGAGAATGAATTCGAGTTCTCGGGTGAATTGGTGGGTCATTTGGGATGTTGTTAGTTAAAGATTAGAAGGGTTGAGGTTTAATTACATTTCTGAAGTTTTTTTGTAGATGATCAAGAGTTAGGGTTTTGTTCTTCCCAAAAATTAGAATTAGGGTTTTCAAGATGAACAGACGTTTCGATTAGTGATGAAGAAGAAGAAGATAAAGGATATGTTTGTTAAATTGAAGACTTAGCAATTGATTTCTCAAGTTCAGTAAAGAATTGAATGGAACCAGGGTTTCTCAAAGAGATGATTTAAAGTTCGGAATTAGAAATGGATTCACATGATCTTGCTAGAACTGAAGATGGGGTTTGTGAGTTTTAGTTATGGAATTGAAGATGAAATCAGAGATTTGAGGAATCAGTTAATTAGGGTTGCTGTGATTGGAATCGAGAGTAAGAGAAGAAGAGTTGAATCAAGGGTATTTGATGATTTAAGAATAACAGATGGAATCAGTGGGTGGGTTTTGTTTGAATTGAAGTTACAGATAGTTGATAGAAGAGAAATTGAATAATTAGAGTTTCTGTTCTTCAAGAAATAGAAATTGGGGTTTCAACAAAATTGGATTGGTGAATTGTCAATTCAGATGAGGCTAATGGTTGGGTAAGTCTCTTAGATGCTTAATTTCGTTATTATAAGCTGAACTATTTAGATTATTGTTTTATGAATTTATGACTGATAGATTGAATGGTTGGTTGAACTGGAACTATAGTGGTTTATGAATTACAAAGGATCTGTATTGAAATAGGAATTGTTGATGGGTTATTGTTGAGATTCAGGTTGTGTGTGTGTGCAGAGTTGTTTAGATTGGTGGTATTGTTGCCGTTGTGAGTATGGCAGGTGGTGGTGGAGTTATCTGTGTAGGTGAAGTTGATAACAAGATATTGGTGTTGATGGTTTTGTTTGTGTGGCATTGGTGATGCTAAGGCAAAGGTTGTGGAACTTTTTAGAGCATTGCTCGGTCGAACTCGCATGCATTGCTATCTCAAGCATGTTTGTCAATGTTAGTGATCAAAACTATAAGTCTTGATTTCTAGTCTATTATATCTAAGTCTCGGACTAGGATAGAAAGTGTAGTTGAGTTCAAGGAGTTCATGGCGATTCATCATACAAGAAGAATAACTACTCAAGGAACCGGAGGAACTTCTCGACAAAAAGGTATGTGAAGACTTGAACTTATCTTTCACTCAAAAGTCTATCTACTCTATCTCCTACTTCTCGAGACAAAAAGTCGTATGCTATATATAGACTTAGATTATACACATTTGGTATTTCGAGCTGAGTATACCTCGCCTATCTATATCTCGACATGTGTTGGTAAGCGTTTCGCTTCGACCATGTTTATCTTTACCTAGTGACGTAAGTCATGATATGTTTCAATCACTTTGAAAATTGCATTGACGAGAAATGGTGTAACAACTGTATAACGTCCTCTATGAATGTTTCAATGGTTGGAGTGAGAGTTTAGATTACATAACTAATGATGGACATCAGTATTGTTGTGGAAACACATATGTGCATAAGTCCTATCCCTTGAACCAAAGTTTGTGAACTTTGTTGATCTAGAGAAACCGGAAGAATAGATTTTTTCCAAGTCTGCGAACTCAGTCCGTGAACTGCCGAACTTCTCATCCCGAGAAATTCTGCTGGATTTGACAAACTTGTTGCGTGAGTACCAGTCCGCGAACCCAGTCCGAGAACCAGCGTAAAGTCTTTGCCGAGATTTTCCGCCGGAGTTTGTAAACTCTTCCCGATTGCTTAAGTCCGCGAACCTAGTGTGCGAACTTAATAAGGTTATATATCTGAAGATGATTTCTGAACTTAAACTTATAAAGACTAAGGAATGCATTTCTCAAACCGTGGCTATGAAGTTCATGAACCGATTCGAGTGAATCAAATCATCTTTGCTTCAATTGTGTCTTGTGTGGTAGATAAGATTTCCTTACAATTGAACAACTCTCTAACTAGTTCATTTGAGTCATTTGAACTAGTTATGGTGAAGAAGAATATGATTGGTATGAAATGTTCATATGGCTAACTTTTTGGTTAACTATTGTTGAACCAACAATGTACACGTTTGGGTACGATTAACAAACCTAGAAGCGTGCATTTCATTTGTGTATAACAAGCTAAGTTTTCGATCCAACGGTTGAGAATATTAGCTTGATTCTAAATCAGGTCTTCATCTAACGGTGGATATTGTTTGTTTTGTGACCAAGGCGAAACCCTCTATAAGGGGACATCTAGCAACTCTGCAAAACTAATCCCCACACTTCACGTGTGATACTAGTTTGCGTGCTAGAGTCGTTTCTCCTTTAACTGTTGGTTTTCTTCTTCTAAAACCAGGTTAACGACTTAAAGACTTCATTGGGATTGTGAAGCCAGACCGATACTACTGTTATCGTAGTTGTGTGATCTGATCCTGCATCTTCTATCGTACGATTAAAATCAGATTGATTGGATTGAGATTAATATCTCCGATAGGCAAGACATAAAAAGTAGTTAAAAACATCTTCGTCTCATTGTTTGTGATTCCTCAACATCTTGTTTTGCTACCATACGATTAAGATTGTTGTGAGGTGATTGATTTATCTAGGCTGTTCTTCGGGAATACAAGACCGGATTAATTGGTTCCTGTTCACCTTGATTATTATCAAAATACGAAACAAAAATTTTAGTTTTTACTTTGGGAGATAGATTGATCCTTTGATAGACTTGTATGTGTGAGACAGATTTGTTTATTGTTAAAGCCTGCGATTCTGGGTCGTAGCAACTCTTAGTTGTGGGTGAGATCATCTAAGGGAATCAAGTGCGTAGTATCCTGCTGGGATCAGAGGCGTAGGGAGTACAACTGTACCTTGGATCAGTGGGAGACTGATTGGGGTTCAACTACAGTCCAGTCCGAAGTTAGCTTGGAGTGGGCTAGTGTCTGTAGCGGCTTAATACAATGTGTGTTCTATCTGGACTAGGTACCGGGGTTTTTCTGCATTTGCGGTTTCCTCGTTAACAAAATTTCTGGTATTTGTGTTATTTCAATTTCCACATTATATTGTTTTATCTTTGTAAATGAAATAATACAGTTTGTGCGTTAGATCATCAATTAGAGTAATCCAACCTTTGGTTGTTGATTGTCATTGATTGATCCTTGGATATTGGTCTTTGGTACCATCCAAGTTATTCCTTGTATTTGATTAGTACTCGCAGTTTCTATTTGAGGAAATCAAATCAAGAGGGAGAGATAAACTCGTTGATGTACTTTTAATTGATTGAGTCTTGTTGATTCTCTTAAAAGTATATTCGAGTTTGTCCATACAGATTGCTAAGTGAAATATTGGGTGGTGTTGTTAGACCCCCTCTTTTTCAATTGGTCTAAGAGCAGGCAAACACGTTTAAGACCTTACAAGTCTGTGTTTGTAGTGATCTGACTCTATGGACAGAGGTACTATCTCTATTAACGTAACACCAGTCTTTGACGGCTCTAATTACTTGTGGTGGAAAATTGTTATGCGAGATTTTCTTCAAGCGCGTGATTTTCAATCATGGGTATATGTTGTTAATGGCTATGATGTTCCCGTCGTGGAAGTTGGAGATATAAACGTTCCCAAGAATATTGGTGAATATAGTCCTGCCGAGCTACTTGCTGCAAAGCAAAAATCCGACGGTTTGAGTGCCATCATATATGCCATTACCCCACACCTTCAGCACCATGTGTCAAATTGCACTAGGTCTAAAGATGCTTGGGATATCTTAGAAAACGTATTCGAAGAAAATACCAGTGAAAAGGAAGCCATACTTCAAAAGCTAAATTCCAAATGGGAAAATCTTTGTATGGCAGATAATGAATCGATTGATGATTTTTACCACAAAGTGTCTGAAATTGTTAATGCATCATTTGCATTGAGTAAGACCATTCCTGAAAAGGAATTTGTGATGAAAATCCTCAGATCTCTGTCATCAAGATACGATTCTAAGAAGCATGCCATCGTTGAGGGAAATAACCCTGATACACTTTCCAAGACTTCACTAATTGGAAAGTTAAGAATTCTTGATCAAGAGACAGGAAAAACATTCGCACTCAACGATGTGAACAAACCTGAGATGTCTTCCTCTCACCTGTCCTGGGCTGATGAATGTGATCATTCACTAGTAGTCAAAGAGGTCAAGAATCTAATAAAAATGAAGAATAGATTTACAGGTTTTCCATCTTCTCTGGTTGCTGAAAAAAATTCAACAGAACACATTACTTCTCTATATAACTCAGATGAGTCTAACTGGTGCAACAGATTTACTACCGTTATTTCAGATTCTCTTTCAACTTCAAATTCTGATTCGGAACTTGAATTTGACACTAAGTTGGTTGATCTCCTGAATAAAGAGATTCTTCAAGAGAACCTTCGTCTTAAAGCCTCCTTGAGGAATGTTGAATCATCACTCCAGACGAAAAATATTGAGATAGAGCATCTTCATATTAAATTCGTCAAAACCATGTCTCTAAAGTAAAAAAAGATTAATTCTCTCAGAGATGACCTGCAAAGGCTGTCTGGAAGCTCTGACAAAATTGCAGCAATGTTGTTTGGTCAGAGATCCTTTGGGAACAATCATGGTTTAGGATTCAAAAGCAAAACAACAAAAGTGATGGATTCTGCAAATCAGGAAAAAATGGTTGGGTGTTGTGTCAAACAGGAAAAATTACATGGAGATGAAAAATCCACCTTGATCTTCTCCTTCTGTGGACACTCAAGGCATGATAAAGATACCCGTTGGAGATTCAAGAAAAGCAACAAAAGAGTCACCAAACTTCAAAAAAACATGCAAAGAGTGAGTCTGGATAAAGATAAGCAAGGTAAATATTCCAGAAGAAGTAAGAAATCTGTTAGCACAACCAACAGTGACAAGCCACGAAAAAACAAGGGAAGTGGGCATTTGGCCCGTCCGGTCACCAACTGAATGGTGACGTTTGCCTTCTCATCTTTAACTTGGGAAAGATGAGAAGTGTCTGAGAAGTGGCTCAAGTCAATGTTCATGAATTTCAATTTGTGTAGGTAATCTTATTTTTAGATTCTTGGAAGACTGTGTCAAAATGGTATAGGGTTTGACACTTATAAATCTCCTTTTATTGTTTGTTTTCTCATTCTTTCCATTACGTTCTCATGGCTCCTGTAATTAGAGGTACTACCAAAATAGATGCAGTAGAAGCAGTCAATATACATCTGTGCAAAGGAATCACTTCCTCGAGAATGATAAAGAAGAAGTCAACAATCAATGGAGAAGATTCTTCCTCTAACTGTCTCTTTTCTGTTTGTGGTGCTAGAGACATGGTGAAAGATTTCATCAACAAGTGAAATGATTTCAAATCTCGAATTATTTTCTCTTTGGAAGAGATAACTCACTATGAACAAAGGTTGTCTCTGACCAAGAATACCCTGCATGATCTAAAAAGAGAACTTAGTGAGTTAACTGATATTTCTGAAGATCTAGAGGAATTGAACGATCCCATAATCAATGTGTTTTTCAATAATGAGAAAGAATTTTCTGTAGATGCTATGAGAAAGATCTACAATGCCTAGTAAGTCTTCATTTTTATTTAGTTGGAAGGATAACTAATGCTCGAATAGCAATGATTGTGACTACACATAGCTATTATTTTTCATCTTCTTGTTCTTTTTTTGGTTTATTTGGTTTAAATTCTAAAAATATTTGGAGGATGATGGTTTGCAGTATTTAATCTTTATGATTTGTTATATTGCAATTTGTTATGGGATATTGGTGTTTACATCCGTGAACTATGTTGTCCCATTTTTTGTCAAAAGTAAAGTCATTCATGATCGGTATTCATGTATTGATTTAAGGATGAATAGACTTTTGACATATACAAAAGTTAAGCCTATATTGTCAATTCTTTGGTGGAAGATAAGTTGAAATCTTTTTTGTTCAAGGATTATGTCTATTAAATATCGTTATGCAAATAGTGATGGAAGATAGAATGAATCCTTGTGTATTACACAGTATTGATCTTCACTGATCCATATTTTATGTAATACTGTGAGGCTCTGTAATATGTCTTATGTTGAGCACGATACAACCAAGTTGATTAATTTTTGATTAGCTTTGTTGGTTGTTCCTTAAGGTACTTTATGTTGAACATTCTTGAACTAAATTAATCATCTTGTTTGGTTATTTAGTTATTGCTTCATAAGTCTTTTTATGTCGAGCAAAACAAATGACAATTAAATTGATTACTTTTATAATTAGTTTGGTTGTGTATTCCAATTAGATTAATTATGGGTTCTCTTGTAATTAATCTAGTTGAGTATTTTCATACTCCGTAAGATTACTCTTATGTTGAGTATATGAACGACTATCCTATTCATTTTCTAATGGTTATGTTAGTTGTATGCTCCGTAAGTTCTCTTATGTCGAGCATAATCAATTAAGTTGATCACTTGTGTGTTTAATTTGATTGCGTATTCCGATTAAATTAATCATAGGTTTACTTGTGATTAATTTGATTGAGTTTTTGGATATAGAAAATCATTCTCATGGTTTTTGGTGTCCAATCAAAATCCTTCTTTTCTTTTGAAATTAAGGTCGCTCTTGTTGTTGCCTTGGGAATGACATCAAATGGGGGAGAGTTCTTTTGAACTTGTGCTTAATGGTCATATCTTGAGGGGTGTGCGGCTGTGGAATTTTAAAGGGGTTATCTTGTATCTTTAAACTCCTTGATGAATGCTATTATCTTCGGCTATATGATTGCATCTAAATTAGATGGTATGTATTTTTTCTTTTAGTCATGAAATGTCTCTTACGGAAATTTCATTATGATCTCGTTCTTGTACCTTTGCCAATTTTATTGACAAAAAAGGGAAGAATTAATATGCAGTTCACATTACAAATACATTAGGTTTTCGGATCATTGTGTAAGGGGGGAGTGGTTTCCATGTGAAATAGAGTATTGACTAAGGGGGAGTGATACCTATCACCATAGTATTATTGTTGAAGTTGTGATACAATTGGACTTTGACACTGTGTAATAATACTATGACACATCGAGATCGATGCTTTATCATTGTTATAACTACGGATCTTCAACAACGGTGATGCTAAACTTACAACCTTTGGGATCATTGGAGTACTTAGAAGTGACGAAGATTTCAAGGAATGTTGAAGATTGGACATGTGGAATAGGAGCTACTAAAGTTTCTTTATCTTTTTTGTATTCCATATATATTGATAGTTTTGTCACTAAAATTGACAAAGGGGGAGATTGTTAGAGCATTGCTCGGTGAAACTCGCATGCGTTGCTATCTCAAGCATGTTTGTCAATGTTAGTGATCAAAACTATAAGTCTTGATTTCTAGTCTACTATAGCTAAGTCTCGGACTAGGATAGAAAGTGTAGTTGAGCTCAAGGACTTCATGGAGATTCATCATACAAGAATAAGAACTACTCAAGGAACCGGTGGAACTTCTCGACAAAAAGGTATGTGAAGACTTGAACTTATCTGTCACTCAAAAGTCTATCTACTCTATCTCCTACTTCTTGAGACAAAAAGTCGTATGCTATATATAGACTTAAATTATACATATTTGGTATTTCGAGTCGAGTATACCTCGCCTATCTATATCTCGAAATATGTGTTGGTAAGCGTTTCGCTTCGACCATGTTTATCTTTACCTAGTGACGTAAGTCATGATATGTTTCAATCACTTTGAAAATTGCATTGACGAGAAATGGTGTAACAACTGTATAACGTCCTATAAGAATGTTTCAATGTTTGGAATGAAAGTTTAGATTACATAACGAATGATGGACATAAGTATTGTTGTGGAAACACATATGTGCATAAGTTCTATCCCTTGAACCAAAGTTTGCGAACTTTGTTGATCAAGAGAAATCCGAAGAATGGCTTGTTGCCAAGTTCGCGAACTGCAGAACTTCTCATCCCGAGAAATTATGCGGGAGTTGACAAAATTGTTGTGTGAGTACCAGTCCGCTAACCTAGTCCGCGAACCGGAGGAAAGTCTTTGTCGAGATTTTCTGCTGGAGTTTGAAAACTCTGCCCGATTGTTTAAATCTGCGAACCTAGTGTACGAACTTAAGAAGGTTACATATCTGAAGATAATTTCTGAATTAAACTTATAAAGACTAAGGAATGCAATTTTCAAACCGTGGCTATAAAGTTCATGAACCGATTCGAGTGAATCAAATCATCTTTGCTTCAATTGTGTCTTGTGTAGTACATAATATTTTCTTGCAATTGAACAACTCTCTAACTAGTTCATTTGAGTCATTTGAACTAGTTATATCGAAGAAGAATATGATTGGTATGAAATGCTCATATGGCTAACCTTTTGGTTAATTATTGTTGAACCAACAATGTACATGTTTGGGTACGGTTAACAAACCTAGAAGCGCGCATTTCATTTGTGTATAACAAGCTAAGTTTTCGATCTAACGGTTGAGAAATATTAGTTTGAATCTAAATCAGGTTTTCATCTAACGGTGGATATTGTTTGCTTTGTGACCAAGGCGAAACCCTGATTTGAAAGACTATATAAGGGGACATCTAGCAACTCTGCAAAACTAATCCCCACACTTCAAGTGTGATACTAGTTTGCGTGCTAGAGTCGTTTATCCTTTAACCGTTGGTTTTCTTCTTCTAAAACCAGGTTAACGACTTAAAGACTTCATTGGGATTGTGAAGCCATACCGATACTATTTTTCTCCTAGTTGTGTGATCTGATCTTACATCTTCTATCGTACGAGTACAATCAGATTGATTGGATTGAGATTAATATCTCCGATAGGCAAGATATAAAAAGTAGTCACAAACATCTTCGTCTCATTATTTGTGATTCTGCAACATCTTGTTTCGCTACCATACGATTAAGATTGTTGTGAGGTTATTGATTTATCTAGGCTGTTCTTCGGGAATATAAGACCGGATTATCAATTGGTTCCTGTTCACCTTGATTAGTATCAAAAGACGGAACAAAAACTTTAGGGTTTTTCAATGGGAGACAGATTGATCCTTTGATAGACTTGTCTGTGTGATACAAATTTGTTTATTGTTAAAGCCTGCGATTTTGGGTCATACCAACTCTTAGTTGTGGGTGAGATCAGCTAACGGAATCAAGTGCGCAATATCCTGCTGGGATCAGAGGCGTAGGGAGTACAACTGTACCTTGGATCAGTGGGAGACTGATTGGGGTTCAACTACAATCCAGTCCAAAGTTAGCTTGGAGTATGCTAGTGTATGTAGCGGCTTAATACAGTGTGTGTTCAATCTGGACTAGGTCCCGGGGGTTTTCTGCATTTGCGGTTTCCACGTTAACAAAATTTCTGGTGTATGTGTTATTTCAGTTTCCGCATTATATTGTTTTATCTTTATAATTGAAATAATACAGGTTGTGTGTTAGATCATCAATTAGAGTAATTCAAACTTTGGTTGCTGATTTTCATTGATTGATCCTTGGATATTGGTCTTTGGTACCATCCAAGTTATTCCTTGTATTTGATTAGTACTCGCAGTTTTCGTTTGAGGAATTCAAATCAAGAGAGAGAGAGATATATAAACTCGTTGGTGTACTTTTAATTGATTGAGTCTTGTTGATTCTCTTAAAAGTATATTCGAGTTTGTCCATACAAATTGCTAAGCGAAATATTGGGTGGTGTTGTTAGACCCCCGCTTTTTCAGAACTGTTTGTGTTAGAGAGTTTGAGGAAATGAAATCGAGTATCCGGTGGCTGGTAATGTTAGTGTATGAATGGCAGGTTGGGAAGATGTGATTGATATGGTGATCGTGCTGCAGTGTGTAGAATTAGAAATGTAAAGTTGTGATATGAGCTGAATAGAAATGGGGGTGTTGGTTTGATTTACAGTTGTAGGTGTTGGAATTGATTTGGTGGTGAATTGAATATGGACTGCAAGAGGAACGAGATGGTGATGTTGTTTGTGATGATGTTAATTACAGACGTTATGAATTGGTTTAGATGAATGAGATTGTTAAGATGATATTACTTATGGTGGTGATGGTAAAATGAGAATGAATGTACAGACCTGGGGTTGGTAATGTTATTGTTTGTCGGAGTCTAATTGTTACTGATGAGAAGAACTGAAATGTATGTAGTTGACCCTCTCTTGTAGAAGCTTGGAAAAGCTGCAATTGCAGGTAGGCAAAGTTTCTGATTGTAATTGGAATTGAGATTGTTTAGTATAGTTGTATTGAGATTGTTTAGTATAATTGTATTGATTGCATCATTCTAGTCTTAACAGGTTATGTGTAGCACCATGATTGTGCATTAGAGTTCTTTGGTCTGTGAAAAGGCTCAAGCCAGAATCGGTCAGATATCAGACTAGATTGTTTAGCTGACTTAGTCAATCTGACTGAGTTGAGTTAACATGTTAACCAGTCTTAAATCGGTTCGACTCAGTGGACCTTGACTGAGTTGTCTTCTTTGACCGAGTTGACCTTTTAACCAGGACATTGACCTTTGACTGGATGTTGACTGTTATTGACCGCTAGTTGACTCGGGTTGACCGGGCCTTAAGTTAATGGACTTGTTTAGTGGACTTAGGCTTTTGGCCAGAATTCTTAATTAGAGTTTTTGGACCACTTATGGTCCGAATTAGCCTTTGATTCTTTCTACAAAGTTGTAGATATTCATAAGACTTATCTAATGGACTATATAATCAATCCAATTCAATTAGTAAACCTTAGCTATGATAAATATATATAAATAAAAGATGTAGAAACATAAATGGGCTTAGAACCATTAGATAAACTTGTATGATTCTTGTGTGAGCCTTTTGGCTAGATTCTTAGACTTCTTGTGTGATTAACAGTTAGTCTATATTAACAACAATCGATTCAAAGGATGAACCAGTGGATCGTGGATCTCGAGGTAGGTGTGGCTTATTATCAAAAGAGGTGGGGATACATTTAACTCTTTTGTGATTATTGTTGCTTTCTTTTACCAAGGTTTATGTTTAACAAGCTCATGCATTATCTGATTGTGTATTCCATGCATTGTTTATTTTAAATTCCGAAAGTTCTTTTATTTCTTTCAATATTTCCATTGCTTGGAAAGGAATTGTAATGCTTTGTTTGTCTTGATGAATTGTTTGGGAATAAGAATTCCCATTTGTATGCCTAATAGGTGTGTAAGGAATTGGTCGACACGTATTAGGAAAATGATAGGTGTGTAAGGAATTGGTCGACACCTATTTGGAAATAAGAGTTTCCATGCGTGGTATATAGGATACTGCTCCTTCATTTATATCTACATGAATTAGATCTTTTACGCGTATTAGGTGTGTAAGGAATTGGTCGACACCAGTATAAACTAATAGTGTGTGTAAGGAATTGGTCGACACTCAATATAGTACATTGTTTGAAGAAGGAGTTAGTTCCATATACATGATTGTTTATCTATGTGAATTTGTCTCTTGGTGTTTAGGAAAAACATGTACTGTTTTCTAGATCATTTTAATAATTACTTGAAAGTTAAATGTTATTCCTACTGGGCACCCCTTTTAGGAATGATGTGCTCACTCAATCCCATTTTCAGTTTCAGAGACAGAACAGAGTTGCGTAGCAAAAGCTTCGAGGAGTTGAGTCTGTTTGCTAGATTACTTCTGCTATGTTTATTATGTTGTATATTATATTTGCAAACAAAATGACTATTGCATATATATCATTTAAGAGAAGTTCTTGTATATATATTTCTGACCGGGGCTAGTTTTGGGTTAAGTTTTTATAGCAGATTTCTTAATTGAATGCTTAAGTATTTGATTTAAATTCGTAGTGCCTCTTATTTAGTTAATCTCTTGGATTAGTCAGCTGCTAGCTTAGGGGGAGCTACATAATAGATAAATATATCTCCCACAGAAATACTTACGAGTTTTGTTCCGTCTTTTGATAAATCAAGGTGCACATGAACCAATTGATAAACCAGACTTATATTCCCGAAAAACAGCTTAGTATTATCAATCACCTCACAATAATTTTAATCGTATGGTAGCGAAACAAGATATTGTGGAATCACAAACGATGAGATGAAGATGTTTGTGACTACTTTTATCTTGCCTATCGGAGAATCAATCTCGAGCAACTCTTAGAGAAGATAATACTCAATACGATAGAACAGGGTAAGACCAGAACACGCAACTAGAGAGAAAATAGTTGGGTCTGGCTTCACAATCCCAATGAAGTCTTTAAGTCGTTAACCTACAGGGTTTCGTGAAAAACCTAAGGTTAAAGGAGAATCCACTCTATCTTATGAAACTAGTATCACACAGGAGGTGTGGGGATTAGGTTTCCCAGTTACTAGAGTTCTCCTTTATATAGTTTTCAAATCAGGTTTTGCAATCTATGTTACCTTGGTAACAAAGCATTCAATATTCACCGTTAGATGAAATCCTGATTAGATTCAAGCTAATATCTTTCAACCGTTAGATCGAATTTAGCTTGTTATACAAAAATAAAATGTACCCTCATTTAGGTTTTAGTAACCGTACCTAAACGTGTATACCATGTTGGCTCAACAGTAGTTAACCAAGGTTAGCTATATGAACACTCTCATATGAACCTTATTCATCTTAACCATAACTAGTTCAAATTACTCAAATGAAACTAGGTAAAGAGTTTTTCAATTGCTATATTCTCATAGAAGTATACAAGAACACAATTGAAGCAAAATCGGTTTGATTCACTAGAATCAATTCATGAACATTATAGCCACGGTTTGCAAAGAATGCATTCCTTAATATATAAATGTATTAGTTCATGAGACAACCGATTTTAGAACTTTAACCACTCAAGTATGCATACGGGTACGCATAGCTAAGTAGTCGGTCTGAGTTTGGGTTCGCCAGTATATGAACGGGTACGCATACTCAAGTACACTTCCGAAACCCAGCAGAAATATACCTTACGCAAGTATGCGTACCGGTATGTGTACTTGGTACACGGAATTTCACAACTACAAGTACGCATACGGGTATGCATACTTTAGTTCCGGTCATGGATCACATACATGCAAGAATGCACAATATGTTCATAATCCAATGATGGTTAAGTATTTTAAACTCTATTTCAATCATTGAAACTTTCTTAGAGGATGACAATAGCCGTTTTCACACACTATTAGCATCAAAGCAATTTTGAAGTTATTGAAATAATCATAACGAAACATTCCAAGTCTACACCAAATGATTGTATCATACAAACCATGTAAGATGTTACTCGGCGATTTTCATATGATCATCTTTTAATTTTCGTCAAGAATATAAGATGAACTTGGTTGAAGCGAAAGATTACCAACACATATTTCGAGAAATACGTAAGCAAGTTAAACTCAGCTCGAAATCTCAAATGTGTATAATCGACAACTATATAGTAATACGACTTTTGTCTCAATATAGGAGATAGAGTAGAAATAGACTTTCCAAGTGGTAGATTAGTTTTAGCCTCCACATACCTTTTTTTCATGTAGTTCCACAAGCTCTCCTTAGTAGTTCTTCGTCTTCAATTGATGAACGCTGTGAAGTCTAATGCTCAACTACACAATCTTCCCTAGTCCGAGACATCACTATAAGTAGACTAGAAATCAAGACTTATAATTTTGATCACTAACATTGACAAACAAGATTGAGATACCAATGCTTGCGAGTTCGACCGAGCAGTGCTCTAACAGACCCGGTTCACGAACCGTAGCACCCTGACTCGTGAACTTTAGCCTTACAATTTACGAACCTCTTCACCAATTGTCCCAGTAGAATTTAGCAGAGGCTCAAAGACTTATTTTTCAAATATGTTTAGCATTGCTATGAGTCTCTTAAATACCTCTAAGACATCATTGATCACTAAAACCCTTATGAATGTGTATCATGATTAAATTCTTAAGTGTTTAAATAAACATCATGTTGCTTACAGTTCATAAGGCATATTTTCCAAAGAACGATCATTATACACGGTTCTGTAACCGAACCACCGTGTATATTCTTCTAATGTGATTTCAAGATAAAATTTTCACATGCTTACTTGAAACCATAATTATAGTTTCATCTTAAAAGAAAAAGTGTTTGCTTGAATTCCAAGCAACCTTTAGTCTTGAAAAAATATATACATAGATGCTCTTTCAACTGGAAAAATCAGTCTATGATACTCTGTGTCCTAGTTGATAGCTAGAGGCATCCTTTATTGACCTAGGTTTCCCCTGAGAAACATAATTAGGTCTATCACTAAAAGGCTCCGCTTTGGGAATTCGTGAATCCAGGTCAGACTATATTTATCTTGATAGTTCGTGTATACTGATTTTCTTTCTCTTTTATTGGGGTGCTCGTAATCATTTTCAGGCAAGATATATAGTAATCGCAAAGTTCTCTTCGTCTCAGATTTTGTGATTCCTCTAGGTAGATATCTGAAAACTATTATTAATTGATAAGTTGAAGATTTTTCTTGAGATGTGGTAAAGAATCCAGGCTTCTCATCTAAGTGATTGTAAGTGTTCCGGATTTTTGAGGTTTACCAGCTTTGTCTATTGCAAACAGATTTTCAATCCTTGATCTAAAGGTAAATCAAATAGGATTATCTGTTAGAGGTAGATTGGTATCAAAAGTCTTCACTGTGGTTCAAGAGACGTAAGGAGCGCTACGGTAACTGAATTGCTTAGAGGGTAGATTCAGTCTCAACCACATTCCATTCCGAAGTTTGATAGTATGATAGTGTATGTAGCGGCTTAATACAGTTTGGTGTTCAAATCTGGACGAGTTCCCGGGGTTTTTCTGCTATTGCGGTTTCCTCGTTAACAAAACTTCTGACATCTTGTGTTTTTCCTTTTCCGCATTATATTGTTTATCTTTATAATTTAATTCACACAAGATGTACGTATACAACCTAGTATATACATTCATATAATTATGATCGATTATGAGACTTGTTCTTTGTAGAATTCGTATCTTGAAAGATAGATAACAAGTTTATTACTCGGCAGAATTCTGATTGAATTTTTTGGATATAACTAGATTGATCTTGGGTATTGATTTTTGTGATCGTCCAAGTACTATTTTTAACAATCAGGTTCACATATTCCGCAGTCTATAAGTTCTGATTGAGAAGATATAGACATATAAAATCTATATAGATATTGTCAAGGATCATTAAGTTGGTTTACTTGCAATTGTACTAGGTTTTATCGTATAGGTTTCCGAAACAAAATATTGGTGGTGTACTTGGTACCCTCTCCTTTTCATGGGATAAAATATGACAACCAAACTTAACATACCAAATGCTTGGTGGGTTCAACCGAGCAATGCTCTAATACTGGTGATTTGGGTAAGTATTTACTGTAGCAGGGATAGTTGAAGATCAATTTTGCAGTCTATTGTGGCTCTCTCAACTACTGAAGCAGACTATATGGTTATGAAGAGGCATTTAAAGAGGCTATATGATTACAAGGTTTGCTAGATGACTTAGGAGTTGTGCAAGACCAATCGCATATGCATTATGATAGTCCAAGGGCTATTTACTTAGCTAAGAATCAAGTGCATCATGCCATAACCAAACATATAGACATACTGTTTCACCTTATAAGAAGAAATTCTCGAAAAAGAAAGACATTTTGCTTGTGAAGATCCATACGAAAGACAATCCAGCTGATATGCTGACTGAAGTAGTATGGTTAAATTTATTCACTGCTCAAAATTGATCCACATCCTTCCTGTTTGGTAAGAGACTTCCTTGGGATAGGGGTTGTTAGGAGTCTGGTAGAAGCCTTCTAGAAAGCCTATTTCAGTTAACTACGGTCGGGTATGATTTCTATTGAGAATACGTAAGCAGCCAGTGATGGTGGAAACATTGGAAGATATATATGGAAGTGATTTTGTCTATTGATCATCTCATGCACGAAGGCATGATCCGAGGTGGAGAATTATTGGTAGTTCGACTAGATTGGGAAATTTATAATTGCTTTAGGAAACCATTACTTGCGTCCTAAATATAACAACTTAAGAGGTTTGTCTCTGAGAGTTAAGTTACGAAACTCTATACTTGTAGGAAAAGTAACCCTTTTAAGGAATGTGTCCAGTCCTATTGATATGTATAAATAGTCATAGAGAGAGCCTAGTAGAACCACACCAGAAGCCTCTTCCTTTCTGTTAAAGGCTTTGTATATTGTTCCCTCGTATACGATGATATATAAAATTGCTTATTCCTTCTAAAAGACTCAACCTCATTAAATACGTGCTCTTCTTGTGTGAAAAAGCATGTATATGATTATGTTGTTGGCAATATTAGAGTACTTTCATAACTGTGCAGATTAATGATTCACATGTTTAGACGTAACGATCTCACCGTTCCTTTAAGTAGTTGGCAGAGAGCTATTGCAGATTATACGATACTAGATGAAAAAGGCAAATGACTCGTTAACCGAACGCCAAATGACTTGTCGTTTCGAAGATTATCCGTAAAGCTTGACTTTCTGCTCTTCACTGGCAAGTCTGATTTGACAACAATGTTATAAGATGACCATCTCATAAAACTAGCTCCAAAGCACGTCTTCATTATGCGAACTTATCTTGATTACTTCTTGAGTTTGCGGCTCTTGGAGCACAAATGGTGATATGTCCTTCGGTGAGGTTTAGTGAACACAGGGTGACATCACTATGTAGGGACTAAGGAACGCATATAAAGATAGTGGAGAAAACCACAAAAGCATGATAAGTTTGTAATAAGTTAGGTCACCAACTCCATCAAGTTGGTCCCTCTGTGAAACCTTTTGGATAGTAAAATCTCGTACAAGTAAGCAACACAAAGAACTCGTCACTCACAGTCAAGCTTTTTGACTACTTAGACAGGGTGCATAATTTGTTCTCGCGTATTCCACTTCCACATCTAGACGTGTAAATTGTAATGCTAATTCCTGCGGATTAAAAAGATTGCCCATTTCACATGGTTTAAGGCCTCTCTTTTTTTTTCTTTGACTATCGAGTACATTTTGCCGTTCTGAGAGAAGATTACATGTAACTTGTTCTTTTTTTTTTGCTTGTGTTTTCGTTTTTATCTGTTTGTGGGGTTTTATTTGTTAAATTGGTCGTAAAACCCTTCTTTTTCACTTTGTTTCTTTATTTTTATTTGCATTCACATTCTTGTCTTGTTTTACCACTTGGGTAGACTTGGTTTTTTCCACTCTTATAGCGTATAGAAGGAAATCATTGCAGACTTGACTATTTCGTCTTTTACTAGTTCCTGCTTTTTTATTATTTCATTAATCGATCGTTTCAATACAGTTCATTTTCTAACTTTTAAATTGCATATGGGAAATTATGGGTAAAACCCATGACTCGTTCAACGTTCGAATCAGCCGTTTACCAAGTTACGGGTAAATGGTATAGTTCATTGCTAATTTACAAGACGGAACGAGACAGAAAGAAGAGTATAAAACTCTCTAGTGACGACTTAAAGTTCGGATGTCACCAGGAAAACAACGTAACTACGTGAGGTGATAGCTAGCTTCTTAATACTATAAATCAGTTGATAACAAAGCAGGTAGATCTTCTCAATTAATTATTCTTAATTGTTATTCTTATGAGTTATGATCATTGTTTACTCAGCAATATTAAGCACATGAAAACTGACCTATTTTCCACAACATTATAAATCACATTAAACTACGGAAAATGGATCATTTATACAAATATTTTTAAAACATGGTTCTAATGGACGAGTAAAAATTATTGCTGGTGAAATGGACAAAAATAGTAGCAAGGATGAAACTGGATTCATCTTGGCTTAAACTTAAAAAATAGCGAGGATGAAACTAGATACATCCCAATGTAAATTAAAAATAAGAAAAAGTATTGAAAAATGTGTAGGATGAAACTGTTTACATCCTGGCTATTATAATATTTTTATCCATTTAAACAGTATCAAAACCCAGATGTTTTTTTCAATCAAAAATTATTAATTTTGATCTTTTTAACAAATTTTGTGATCAAACCAATACCCCTTATTGTAAAGTAAATGAAGCTACTGTTTAAACTGCTCTAAAACAGCCTTCAATTCAAGGGGTGAACTTTCGGATAACACGAGAATGTTGCCGATAAATCCACACATCACCAGATTCCCCATAAATGGAGCCTACCTGGTACCTACAATTTTCTGTATTGTCCTTCTCATCTTTGTTTAGTAATACTGGTGATGATTACTCAAGCTCAAATAATTATAAAATGGCAGTTACTATATCAAGAAAGATGTGATGTGGTCAAATTGACTATCGATACCCACATCACCCACCAACCAATCGATTCGGTTGGTCTTACTCGTTTGCATCTTTGTTCAATAGGCACATCTCATTGACTGGCCTAACCACTGTAGCTGTTCATTTAAGTTGACGACACGCCAAGCTCAAATCTGCCCTCGGCTACTATGGTAATTCAAGTTTGATGCTCAATGATTGGGAGTAAATGTCAGGATTTACTTATGGAATCACCGATAATTGCGGAATAACGGATCTTGAAATATTATGATGAATAATTAAATCAAGCACAAGCAACTATAATAATACGAAAAAGATAGATCAACTCACAAGACACAAAATTTATAGTGGTTCGACCAATACATACAATGTGTATATATTGTCTACGTCCACTTTGAGCCACACCAACTCAAATCCACTATGAAGAAAAACAATTACAAGGTCGTGTGAATCCCAGCAAACCCTTGGTTACACCGCAACAATTACCCGAGATGATAACCTTGTCTCTTCCTCACCAATATGCTCTCACAATGAAACCCTAGCTTTAGCCCTAAAAGCTATATAAGAAATCTCTCACCGATCTCTTAATCGTTTTCTACACAATACAATTCTACAAGACCTAGTTACCTATTTATATAGGTTACAAACTTGGCCACCAAGAATCCTAGCCGGTTTAGGAAACCCCTTCCTTAAATAACCAGGACTAACTTTAGGAAATAATAATTAGTCTTCAATAACTAACAGTAAATAGATGAGATGTTAAATTTGGACTTATATACGATGGTTCATGCTTGATGCGCCCGATGGTTGGGATTATCTCAAGCGTACGAAATATGTCTGTAACTTGTCCTACGTCCTTTCTTAGCTATATAAGGACTATCTCAGGTGTTATTTAAAGAGAAACATAAGTAACATTCCATCATGCGTTCACACTCCTTCGTGCAGAATTAACTCCAAGTATAAAAGATTAATGGTATATCCGGTACATATTCCTGAGATTTGACTTTGCGAACTGGTTAAGGTATGCATATCGGGCATGCATACCTCGGAGCCTGAGTTGATAGCCTGTCCAAATGTATGCATACTCGGTATGCATACTTGTCCAATTCTGATTTAAGCAAAAGCTCACGAACTGTTTTACAAACATGTTTAGTTTTATTACAACTATTCATAGATACTAATAAGACAATCTTTTTCACAAAATCTCTTAAGCTTGTGGATCATGGTTTAAGTCTCGAGTGTTATTGAGTGATGTCATATACTCAACTACCATACTTTAATCCTAGTCCGAGACTTGAATTTAGTAGACTAGAAATCAAGATACAGTTTTGTGCATCTAACATTGACAATAAGCTTGGGATATCAAAACTTACGACGGAGCAGTGCTCTAACAATCTTCTCATTTGTCAATTTTAGTGACAAAACTATTAATACATATGATTCAAAATAAACAAACCTTTCAAATCAAAATCCATAAGGCTTGATTTCTTTGGTTCTTCAACATCGTCGTGAATTCTTAAAGTTCTTCTTTGGTTCTGCATATGATCGTTGTAGCACATTTTCTATTGAAAATCCATCTAGATAAAAACTTATGAAAAAAATCGTTTAGAGTCTTTCTAGAATGAAAAAATCACTCAACTTAATGGTTGTTACATGAAGATTTGTACACCAACGTAAAAAACTTCTTGGTGCATAGTATTGTTACCTTCCTCAATGTCCAATTGTACCAAAACTGTGATATGGTCTCCCCCTTAGTCTTTACTTACCTCGTTTGCGTAATAGGTAAAACCTATAGTTTATAATCGACTATACCTTACATAATATTCGGAAAAGCCAAAATGTTATAGTAAAATACTACTAAATAATTCTCCCCCTTTTTGCCAGCACAATTGACAAAGGAGAAAAAAACAAGGGATCATAATAAACTATACAAAAGAGTTATCGAGACTGCAGATAACATACCAACTTTTTATTTAGACAATTTTACCAAGTAAACTTAGTGTCTTCATCAAGGAGAGATAAAGGTAAAGTCATCTCTTGCAATTTCACAGCCACACTCCCGACAAAGATATATCAATTAAGCACAAGTTAAAATTGAACTCTCTCCCATTTCATGTCATTCCCAAAAGAACATCATAGCGACCTTTTTTTCTCCAGAGAAAAGGGTTTTTAACTTGATCTTAACACCATATACTAGTAGGCAAGGATACTAGACGGAAGATCATCAGAAAAATATGTTCCGCAAAGAACATTAACATAAGTAGTGTATAATTTCGAAGCGTAAATATAACATTAGTTCTACCCGTCCGAGTCACACCTAATGACAACACTTTCTAGGAATGGTATGAGAGAGAACTTGGTTTCTATTGTACTATGTACCTCTTTATATAGACTTTTCCAAAAGCCCATCCTTTTATGACATCATGTCATATGTCCTAAACCTCCTTAATTACCACTAATGCCACCCCTTCTCTAATACAACCTTCTCCTTTCCCATTAATTCCCTCCTTGTCCTTTCTTCCTTATGGATACTTCTTACTGGACTTGGGATTTAGTCGCCAAGTCCCCATGTTTCATGTTGGACTTGGCTCCCCTTTATAGGATCCCTAGCCCTGCTAAGGAGTAATTATTATCATGTATCAACATACACAATCATGGATAACCGACTCATTGTATTAATCCTCAAAATTCCTTTATGAAAACAATTCTTTTGAGGATGATTTTTTCGTGTTAGACTAAGGCAGGATATGTTATTTAGAATTTCCAATGATATATTGTGTTATAAATTCTTCTCAGTTTTCTTTTAAGTTTAAATATCAACATTATGATAAGATAGGTTAATCTTAGCACATATTTTTCTTAGCTTATTAAGTGGGAATTCCCATAGGTCATGTTCTCGTCTCTTGCCTAGGAGTCATATAGGTAGAGAGAATTCATTACTAGGAGTATAAGAACTATAGATACCCACATCGAATCATTACATTTTAGACTCACTATTAGAGATGTGGTGGCACCAAGTCAATTACGAATTAAGATGGTGCGAAGAGGACAAATATAACAACAATCGTACCTATGGGTTCAATTGGTCACACAACCAGTTGAACATAGGACAAATCCGTTTGGAGAAAGGCTCAATGTTTTAAAGATGATAATTAAAATCATATAAATATGAAAGAGTCTGGAACAATGGAGCGGGAAAATACTAAGGAACTACCACATAATGTTGAACACAAAAGAAAGGAAGATAAAGACTGCGACAATTCCTTTACTAGAACTCAAGATGTATTGCCCAAAATATATGAATGAGTTCGGGCGCAATAAAATCTGCTCGAATTAATAAACTCAAACAACGCCAATATATTTCCGAACGTCATGAAATATTTGAGCATGGAGAGGCTTGGTGAGAATATCAACCAATTTTTTTCTTCAGAAGGCACAAACTCAATTTTGACATTACCATTCTCATTGAGATATCTAAGTAATATCTTATGTCAATGTGCTTTGTTCTTGAGTGCTCAACGGAATTTTCGGTAATTCGAATCGCACTTGAGTCATCATAAAAGATCTTCATATATCCAGTATTTATTCCATAATTTGCGAGCATTTGTTTCATCCATAAGATTGAGTACAACACTAACCTCTCGCGTTATATTCTGCTTCACAAGTTGACAAGGATTGTGAGTTTTTTTTTTCTACGACAAGCAACAAGATTTAGTCCCACATGAAAATATCCTTTTGATGTGATCTTCCTGTCATCCACAAAACCTGCCCAATCTGCAGCAGAATAAGCATTAGGTTCAGTGTTTGTTTCAAAGGTGTAAGATGGATCAAAACCCATAGTATAATTGACATATCAGATGATCCTTTTTACAGCTGCAAGGTGAGATTCTTTTGGATCAGCTTGAAATCTTGCACAACATCATACACTAAAGGAAATATTAGGTGTCGTGGTTGTTGGATACAAAAGACTGTAAATCATGGACCGGTAGAATTTCAGATCCGGACCGACACATTTTTCATCTCTTTGTGGTTTCCTAGTTGTAGATATGTGAGTTTGCTTCAGAGTGGAGCTATCAAGACCAAACCTTTTGATAAGATCTTTGGAAGATTTCCCTCGCGAGGTTTAAAATATGTTAGTGGTATTAGAAAACTTGCTGATATATCCATTTATTCATGTTCTTGCATTCAACTTTAATCATTAATTTATTTTATTTTCTGGTTAAGTGTAGGTTTCATTCACCAATAAATGCACAATATCTAAAGCCCTATATTTGTTTATATAGAGATGATTATTGCAAGACCAACATATTATTTAGGGATTTTAGAAAAAACAGTAACATGCATTTCCTCTAGATATAGATAATTATTTTCATTTGTATTGCTGCAAATGTTATTACGTAAAGAAGTGGTTTTCATTCACGGGCTGTAAACTCATTTTGTAATTCTTTACGAGATAGTCTCTAGACTACCCTGGACTTGTTCCGGGAAAAAAGCCTTTGGTTTTGGTTTTGGGTGAGAATTATTTGTATTATCGCCTCGTATTGTGTCTCTTGTATGTACACCTTTCATCATCCACCACGTGTACAGAAAGAGACACGTGGAAGGCATGCAAAACAAGATATCAAAACATGATAACAAGCATCTCATCAGAAGATGCCACCGGTCAGCAGATATGACGGTCAGGTACAGAGGATCACAGAGGTATGATGGCGCAGATGAGCACCAGATAATACCCCTTGGGTGTTATCACACCCAATCCCGAGGAAGATCCCAGATCAACGGCCTAGAGGAAGTTTGGCTGACACAGATGTGACCAGACAAAGAGACACTTGTCTGACACGAGCAGACACCCATCTACCCGCATTGAATACCAAAGAGATATACACGTGTCAATCGGCTCGTGGAAGAGGCGAGGATAATCCTTCGTATTCAAGCTCAGGCCGCAACATATGTCGAAGACCTCTGCGTAATAGGCACAAAGCACAAGAAGATAAGATTACAACGGCGCCTCAGAAATGGGACCCACGTTCCAACCCTATAAATACCCCTCTCCACTAAGAGAGAAGGGGTCGACCAATTGAGAGCAATTATAGGAGAATATATGAGAGAGAAATAGGAAGAGTAAGTAATTCCCCTACTTCCGCAGACCTATGTATACTCTAAAGTCATTCGACTATCTTTGTAACCATTCAATACATAGTGAAACACCATCCCTGTAGATGTAGGCCTTAGTGCCGAACCACATAAATCTGTCTTATTTACATTTCAGCACCTTACATTCAGCGTTAAACTTCATATGCTTTACATTTATACTTGATTCTTGGTTTATTCCTTTATACGAACATTATTTATGATAATATTCGACTAGACAATGACAAGCCCGAAGGCTTCGAGTCGATGAATCGATATAATCATCCCTTTTACGCATACGACGTACAATTCTAGAATTAGGATGTATGCGAGTATTGTTTGTGAACACGTGGATGGCTTCGTGATTTATGTGTTCACAATCTGGCGCTAGAAACAGGGACTTTTTCCCGGTAAAAGATTTATCTTATCCTGTGATTTCACCTTAAACGCGCGTTATAGTTGTGCCCTATTCTGGGTTCAGCGTTCTTTCAAAACCTTTTTTATTCTGGGTTCAGCGTGCTTTCAAAACCTTTTTTATTCTGGGTTCAGCGTGCTTTCAAAACCTTTTTTATTCTGGGTTCAGCGTGCTTTCAAAACCTTTTTTATTCTGGGTTCATGGTCTTCATTTTCACAAACACCATTTCAAAGCAGACAAATCCACGGCTATCTATCACAGATTTGCACGTAAGGCGTTTTCTTTTAAAACTAAGACTTAATAATCCAGATTCATGAGTTCTCGCGACGGATCTGCCTTTTCAAGAGTTTTCTTTTTCAAAAGTAGTCTGAAAACAAGGTCCATGATTGTTTATTAGAGGATTTGTATTTCAAAAACTAGACCGATGGAGTCTTTACATTTTTCTTTTATTAAGGCCCTTGGGCGGCTCATTTCCTTCTATTCCAATAATCTTGCGGATACGAATGACACTAACCCGATCCTCGTGGATATCTTTGGTTCTCTTTATTTATTCCCCTATGCATAAAAAGATTAAAAATGGAAAAGATACTAGAGGCAGGAAAAACCAAAGCCTCATCAAAGGAGACACCGAGGAGTACCCCGGTCATGACCCGAAGCAAGCAGAAAGGAGACAAAGCTAAAACAGCTACTCAGAGGCAGGATGCTGCAGAAATCACCTCCACCTATGAACACTAACTCCATTGCAGACGCGGATCTCAAAGCAGCAGCCACAAAGAACAACGCAACTGTTGCGGCCTTCCAGGCTACAGAAGTTAACAAGACTTTGGTTTAAAACCAAATCCATCAACAAAAAGAAGGGGTGGCAGAATCTATGACACATCATCCCGCACATCCACCAGTCTTCGGAATGCCGTCAACCAACGGTCAGAATCAAACCATACCAGTGGTTTTAGTACCGCGGGTGGAAGCTCAACCGAGGGGACCAAACTTGGAGATACCAACAATTGAAGCTGATCCTCGGCCACCCTTAATACACACAGTAGACGAAGAGGGAACTATGGCCGTAGGGATACAAGCCGGAACTCCCAATCAGGGATCAAACCAGTCCCACCGACTGATGGTAGAGCTCGAAGAATTGAAAAAGAGCCAACAGGTCTACGCAGATGTCGTAGCTCTTCTGGCCAGGGAGAACCAAGACTTGAAAGATAGGATTGCCCAAAGCACGAAGACTAGCCAACAAATGGATGAAGCAAATTCTAAAGCACTAGAGCCTAATAGAGACCGAAGAATCATCCTAGCAAACGCCGCCAGGGGAAGCAGTGCATCCGATCCGGAATATGCCGCCGAAGACTTAGACTATTATGACAGTGAAGTTCGAAGAAAGAAACGCTCAACTGAGCATGAGAACGTGGGATATTACCGCGCAATGGAGGAGCTGCGTGATGAGATGATGGCTGAGATCAGGCAGTTAAAAGCTAGACAAGTCGGAGGAAGGCTTGAAGAGGTGATGAAAGAAGCTAACTCCACGCCCCTAACTCATCGCCTGGCAAATACCCCAATTCCGTTAAAGTGCCCTGTCCCAACTTTTGAATGCTATGACGGATCCAGTGATCCCGCGGCACATATCCGGTATTATAATCGTATCTTAGCCCGATGGAGTCAAAACGACGCCGTCCTCTATAGATATTTCCCATCAAGTCTGAAGGGATCGGCTTTGTCTTGGTTTGACAACCTGCCACCTGATTCCATCAACTCCTACGATCAACTCGCAGAGAAATTCTTGAGAACCTACATGTACAACAAAGCTGTCAACACCGGAATGGATACACTTTTTTCTCTGGCAATGGGTTACAAGGAGAACACGAGGGAATACACCAACAAATGACACAAGATCTGCCAAGCCATAAGGAGTGTGGATCCCGTAGTAAGTATCAACTGCTACAAGTGGGTATTAGACCGAATGAGTCAACTATTTGTTGAGATCCACGGAAGCGTACCTAAGACATAAGGAGATCTTCAAATAATTATTAAGAAGTACGCTCGTCTTGAAGAAATCCAGCGTGAGAACCCGAGGGCACAAACGCAGAGGTCTCACCGTACCAATTCCGCAGAACAAACTAGCAGGGCCAAAAAAAATAGCTCAGTGGAACGGCCTCACGAAGATTGGAAGGAACGAAGAGATGAACGACGAAAAGACGATCGAAAATTCTAAGATCAGGTTTACACGAAGCTCAATGCTAGCTACGCTCGGATCTTGCGAGAGATCAAAGGAAGGGAAAATTTGGAGTGGCCGTGGTCTAAGGGAAAACAGCCCCCAAGAACCGAGAAGTCTAAAGATTACTGTGAGTATCATTGCTTCAATGGACACCAGACCGAAAAATGCAAAAACCTCAAAATAATGATCCAAAAATTGATTGATGTTGGCGAACTCAAGCAATACATAGGAAAGGAGGTCACCGAGGACAGATCCAAACGAACCAAGCAAGTCCAACTTCCAGAGGGAAAACGCACAATCAACACCATCTCGTGTTCCGAAGCCGCAGGGCCCTCACTTACAGCGCAGATAGGAAAGAGGCTAAGGAAGCAATTCGAAGACCACTGCGAATTATATAATATTTATGGCGTAGAGGTGGACGAGCACGAAGAGTGGATGGACGCACCTATCATCTTTGATACTGAAGATATCGAAGAAGATATGGAAGACCATAACGATCCCTTGGTACTCACACTACCAGTGGACGGATGTAACCTCAAAAAGATCCTCATCGACGGGGGAAGCTTAGTGAACGTTCTATTCTACGACGCCTTCAAACGGATGAAGCTCCATGATGAACAACTAATGACCTCTTATTACACCATCTAAGGTTTCAACGGAGCGCCCACAAATCCATTGGGAGACATCGTGTTGCAGGTGAACGCCGGGCCCATGAAAGTAGAAACACGATTCAGTGTGGTTGACACCCCATCCCCCTATAACGCCATTATTGGACGAAAGTGGGTACATAAACTCAAGGGAGTGGCAGAAACTTACTACCAATATCTCAGGTTCCCTACACCCGAGGGAGTGATGGAAATCAAGGGAGATCGGGTCTCTGCAAAAGAGTGCCATACCACTCAGGATCGTATCAACAATGAACAGGAAGAGCAGCGAAAAACCCAAAAGATCAAAAATAAAAGAAGCTGCGAAAGAAAAGGCCATAGACCTGTTCCTCAAGGAAACCACAAGGAAGGGCTTGACAAAGGATGATAATGTCCTTAACACTGAGGCAAGTACTTCGGCAGCCAACGAAGGACAAAAACATAACAAATAGCAATTAAAGAACGTCCCAGTCCTTGGGGACCCGAAGCCGGTGTTCACACCAGTGGAGCCCGTAAAATAAATCAACATAGGAACGGAAGAAAACCCGAAGATGATCAAAGTAGGGACCATAATGGACGAAAAAAGAGAAGATTCCTTAACCAAATTACTTAAAGAATACGCGTATGTATTCGCTTGGAAGTTAGGAGACATGCCGAAGATTGATCCGAAAATAATCCAACAATAGCTGCGCATCAAACCAGGCACGCCACCTTTCAGGCAGAAAATAAGAAAAGTTGTAACAGAGTATCATAAGGCAGTAGAAAAAGAACTTCGGAAACTACTAGAAGCAGGCTTCATCAAGGAAGTCAAATACCTTACATGGATATCCAACATGGTCGTCGTTCCTAAGAAAAATGGAGGGGTTAGGATATGCATCGACTTTACTAACCTCAACAAGGCATGTCCAAAGGACAGCTATCCCCTGCCGAGCATAGATCAACTGGTTGAAGCAGTGGAAGGATACGAAGAGATGTCATTCATGGACGGATATTCTGGTTACAACCAAGTATCCCTGGCAGAAGAAGATCAACTACACACAACATTCTACACCCCGCATGGCCTTTATTGCTACACTAGAATACCCTTTGGACTTCGAAACACAGGGGAAACGTACCAAAGAATGGTCGATGCTATCTTCAGGCCATGGATTGGTAGTACCCTATAAGTCTACGTTGATGACATGCTCGTCAAAAGTAGGTTGCGCAAAGATCACCACCAGGACCTGAGAGATATTTTTGAAGCAATGAGGAAACATCACATGAAAGTAAATCCAGAAAAATGCACTTTCGGTGTCACCTCAGGGAAATTCCTCGGATATCTGGTAACAAAAAGGGGTATTGAGGTAGACCTCGCGAAGATTTAGGCCATAGTGGAAATTCCATCTCCGAAGAATTTAAAAGAAGTGCAAAAGCTCAATGGGTCCTTAGCAGCCTTGGGCAGATTTATTGCCCAATCCTCGGACAAATGCAAACATTTTTTCAATATTCTCAAAAAAGGGAGTAAGTTTGAATGGACCGCAGAGTGCGAAGAAGCCTTCCAAAGAATCAAGGAACACCTGGCTTCAATTCCGATCCTGCAGAAGCTTGATCCTGATGAGGTTTTGGCATTGTACATAGCAGCGACAGAAGACGCAGTTAGCGCAGTGTTGGTCAAAACCAATACGAAGATAGAACAGCCTATCTATTATGTCAGTAAGACCCTCAATTCTGCGGAAAGGAATTACACGAAGATCGAACAACTCATCCTGGCATTGGTATGGGCTACTCAAAAGCTGAGAACCTATTTCCTAACTCACTTCATCCGCGTCCCATGCAAAGCACCACTGGAAGCAGTCCTCAAAAGCGCGGGAAAAGTAGGTAGAATAGCCAAGTGGAACACCCACCTGGACCAATTCAACATCATTCATGAAATTCAACATTCCCAAAAATCCCAAGTTTTGGCGGATTTCTTAGCAGACCTCCCCCTGGACAACGATGAAAAGATTAGGGGAATGTCAGAAGCCAATGAGGAAAGCAAGGATCCAATTGATGTCCTCGAACCCGCGAGTCAAAGACAATGGGAAGTCTTCGTTAATGGTTCCAAAAATAAGGAAGGGGCAGGAATAGGCATTGTCATCACCACCCCAACTGGAGAAAGGATCGTACAGGCACTCAGGTTAGAATTCAAAGAGCATACTAACAACATCGTCGAATACGAGGCAGTCGTACATGCCCTCCGCTTAATAATAGAGATGGGGGTAACTGATGTAAGACTGACAAGTGATTCGCAGCTTGTCATACGACAAATAGGGCTCGAATACAATGTGTACGACGACACCCTCTCAGCTTACATGGCCTTGGTCCAAACATTGGCATCACAAATTCTGAACATCAAGTTCCGGCACTTATGCAGAAGGGATCTCAGGCACGCGGATGCCTTAGCATATATATCATCCATGCTGAAGGACAAGAGTATCAAAGCTATCAAAATAACAAGGGTATACGAGCCTTCGATTGCATCACAATTTTCCTTTGCTACAAATCAAGATACAGTGGAAGAAAATATCGAAGATCAGGTGGGAGAAGACATCCGTGACGATTTTGACGAAGAAGATATCCTGTCAAGAGAAAATCAAGACGAAGATTTCAACAACGAAGATGATTGGAGAATGATGATCCATGCGTTTCTCAAGGAAGGAACCTTACCCGGGTATCACAAACAAACCAGGAAAATACTCTCCAAAGTAGGAAGATATGATCTTCGGGATGGGATCCTGTACAACAAATCTTTCCTCGGACCGTTATTACGTTGCTTATCCAGGAAAGAGGGGCATCGAATTCTAAACGACATCCACTATGGTGACGCAGGGAATCATAGCGGCATGAGATCACTAGCCGACAAAGCAAAAATGCAAGGATATTACTGGCCCACAATGATACAAGATGCTGCAAGAATGTCCCGACGATGTGAAGAATGTCAGTGTTTCGCCAAAAAGATACACGCACCAGCAACAACGTTGAATTCTGTGGATAGTCCGTGGCCATTTGCAAAATGGGGCATAGATATCGTTGGGCCTTTCATCGAAGGATCAGGGAAAAGACGATTTTTGATAGTAGCCACGGACTACTTCAGTAAATGGGTGGAAGCCAAAGCCTTAGCCAGGATCAGAGACGTGGACGTGTTTACTTTCATATTCCAAAACATTATTTGCAGGTTCGGCATACCAGCGGAAATCGTGTCCGATAATGGTAAACAATTACAGGGGAAAAACATAGACATGCTCTTCGACACTTTCAAAATAAGGAAAAACAAGTCCGTCCCCATATACCCTCAAAGCAACGGACAAGCGGAAGCTACTAACAAGACCCTCGCCCTTATCCTCAAAAAGCAATTGGAAGAGCACAAAGGGCGATGGTGTGAACAGATACACAATGTATTATGGGCATACATGACAACACGAAGATCTGCCACTGGGGAGTCCCCATTTCTCCTCACTTATGGAGCTGAAGCAGTCATCCCAACGGAGATCCTCATGCCAACCACAAAGACCGAAGCATGGGAGAAAAATCTCACAACAGACATGATGTTAGAGAGACTGGACGACCTGGAAGGAAGGAGGGAAGCAGCATTGCAAAAGATGTAAAATTATCAACGGAGACTAACGAGAGAGTACAACAAAAAGGTTAAGCTTCGAAATTTTGTAGAAGGGTAGTATGTGCTAAGAACAATCCCGCAGTATCAACGAGAGAAGAAATGGGGAAAATTAGCACCTACATGGGAAGGACATTTTATAATACATGACATTGCGGGAAACGGTTCCTACTATCTTCGCAATCTGAAAGGCGAGGTCCTCCGATACCCTTGGAATGCTAAATGGCTCAAACCGTACTACCCATAGGAGAGCTTTGCATCTGCGTGAAGAATACCAGAAGAAGAAAGCAGCGTAACCGCTTTACATATTTCTATCTCTGGACGAGGAGTAGCAGGCCTCAACCTATCAATCAAACAAACTTTTTGGGAAATCTTCAAGCAAACGAAATGGTCAAAAGGCCCGCTGGATGAACACATGTACATTACATGATAAATTAACAATATTGGGGAAAGTAGTTAATCTACAATCTCTCAGGTCTCCCCTACCAGTGTCTATGAGTGTAAGACCATGGGGAAGGCACCCAGCAGAAAGAGATACCCAACCAATTTTAAGGCAGCGGGTCGACGGAATGGGTGCATGTAAACATTTTCAAATAAGCATTCCATATCCTAGAACGCTGCCTCGGCCCCCACCGTTTGGGAATCCTCTGGCCCAGGATTCGCCAGCGGGGTGACAGGTCTCAAGACGATCACGAAGGTATTTACCTTCGGTGTCGCACCCAAACACTCTCAACTTTTTACAAAGCAAGTTATTTCTAGTTTAACACTTCACAATACTTAAAATAAAAAGATGAATTGATAACGCAGGTATGCCAAAAGGATGATCCATTTCATAAAGAGTTGATTACAAGATTCAACAAATAAGATAAAACAGGAAACACATCAAAAAATGATCTGAAATTATATAATCAACAAGGATCAACTTTCTATGACTAATAAAAGAAATCTACTTGGACGATACAGCTCCATCAACAGGGTTGTCTCTGCGAGATGAAGGTACGCTGCCACCTGAAGAGGGCCCAGAAGAACCAGGCAAGGGCGCGGGAAGGGGACGACGCGGATAATTCTTGACAAGACCATGTTCGACTTTAAGATCAAGTTCAATCTTATCTAGGACTTTGTTGGTCTCTTCAGCCAACTGACATCGAGCTTTATAAGTGATAACAGCGGTCCGCTGGTTGGCCTGAGACAACAATGCAGATAGGCGTTTCGCCTCTTTGGAGGAAATCTCCGCTGCTTCCTCACGAGACGCGGCCAACCCTTTGAAATAGTTGGCTTGTCATTCCTGCTGCACTAAGGCAGATTGAGTCTTTTTAATCTCATCATTTGCTGCGTGAAGCTGTCCCTCGAGTGCTGAAAACAAGAAATACCAAGGGGTTAAAACGAAGAAATAACAGAATCACACTCGATAAAACGAGGTTATACCTTCGACATTAGCCGAAGCCTCTTAATACTCATTGACAACTGCGTCCCGAGCCTCATCAAGAAAGTCCTATTCGTTGGATAGTTTCTTATAATCCGTTTGAAGGTTCGTAAGGGAAAATTGACTCGCCTCTAAGTCTACCTGCTTCATTGAATCCAAGTGACGAAGATGGTTGACTTCGTCATTCATCTCCCCCATCCTTTTATGGAGTCGATACACATTCACTTCAAGATCTCTTTCAGACTCCACTTAGCGAGCAACATCAGCTCGAGACGCTGCTAGGGATTTACTAAGATCACCAACCTCGGCCCTAGCATTATCTCTTTCCTCGGAAAGACGCAACATACTATCCCTAACCCCGGGGCCTAAGAAAGAACGAGCCTGTTGTAACTCTCCTTCCAAAAAGCGCACTCTAGCCTCTAAGTCCGAAGCATGTTCTCGAGCATCACGCAGGTTGTCACGCGTCCATAGCAGCGTACCATTAAACAGAAAACGGTCATGATTGTACTTATTTTGCATATCAATTATCAGTGTTCGCTTTTCACGCCACTCAGTTGTTAAGGCGTTGTGCTCATCAGCACGAGCATTCCACTTTACGGCTTCACTTTTCAACTTACCCACCAACTCTGCAATACGGGATTTCTGTCGTTCCCTTTCTTTCTGAAGCCATATCAGCTCGGGGACTCCACCCACTGAAGATAGGGTGGGGAGACTCAGACAGAACACCAAAATACAGATAGGGAATCACGAGGAGTGAAAGATCCGTAAAATACGAACCTGTGAAGGAAGAGACATTTCTACGAGTCTGCTCCAATTCGTTGCGGACTATAGCAAGTTCTGAACGAAGACTCTCCTCAGCGTTACCCATCTGTTCTTTTTCCTTCAGACGGCCCCTCAGTTCATTTATTTCCACTTCAGCCGCAGACAGTTCCTCTTCTCTATGACGAAGCTTGGCCTCCAACTTTAAATACTTTGCTTTGAAGAATTGGTATAGAACATGGTTACAATGTTCGCTCCTCATCATCTATGTCACAAACAACAAACATTATTATACCAAAGGGATCAGATATCACGAAGAATACAATGTTCGGATATCATGAAGAAAAAAAAGTACAAGGATTCACCTCTAAGACACGCTGCTGGGGAAAACCGTATTGGTACCCATCAACTATGGCCATCATATCAGAAACATAGGATGGAGGGTCAACCACTAGGTTAGCTTCCGAAGCTCTCAGATTCTTCTCCCACATCTCAGCAACGCGGGCTTCAGAAGACAATTGCATCATCCGACGAGTATAAGCGTCGGAATTCTTCTCACCAGTGACCACTGGGGCAGAGTTAGGGACGAACATCAGGTTCTTCTTCTTAAGCCAAGCCAAAATGACATCTTCACCTTCAGGCATTAGCGAGTAAGGGAAATCCTCTTAAGGAGACTCAACCGCAGACTTCCCCTTGGCGGTTATCTCCTCACCCGCGCAAGTCTCGACATTACCACCCTCAGCATGACCACCTGCGTTCTCAGCTTGCTGGTCAGTGGTACCTTTTTTGCCAAGATTCTCAAGCACATCCCAATCATCATTTGGGGAAAGCAATGAGAAGTCTTCGGCAAGACCCATGGCAGCATTCACATCAAAGGATTCCCCCGCGGAATATATCCTACCGAAAGGAAATTCAGGGGAAATAACGGGCAGAGTAACCACACCAACAATATCATCGCCAACAGAGGCAGATCCACCCCCGCCAGTACCACCAACGGTAATATTACCCTCAGACTCACCATCACCACCCGCGACAACTTCTTCTTCACCATTACCACCTTCGTCATCAGGGTGAGAAGTGTTGGTACGCTCTTCTCCATCGGACATTTCTTCATCCTCACCATACCCTTCGTTTACGGGACTCGTAACCTCCTCATAAACCTCAGCCTCACCGGTAACCGTAGTAGAAGATTGTTTGGGGTCCAAGTTTCTTCTTCTTCGACACCTACAAACCAGTATACATCCCACAAAGGCTCATTTTTTCCCTCACTTCAAAAATGAAAATTATTTCAAGCAAGGAAAAAGGGGCAAATAGAATAGAGAATATAAGAAGAAACTATACCTTGGCAGCAGCAGCACCCTTCGTTGGATGGGTAGCACCAGAACCCTCCTCCTCATCTCCATCAACGACATCAAGAGCATAAGGAAAATTCATGCCCGCGAAATTCGGACGCCAAGGACAGAAATCTCCATAACGAGCAGGAGGAGTTTCACGAGGCTGGCTATTTTCAGAAGGACGCCAACCGCGTGGACCCGGAATCCATCCATAAGCCTAAGGACCAACTACCTCAATAAAAGTAGCATGCCATTCATAATCATGGTCACGCTTAATCCTTTCATGAGCAGGAAAGAGTTTCCGTTTAGCAGATCCCTCAGTACCAGGAACATACTTCAGCTTGGCATCACTCACCTCACTCAAAAGACGAATTTCACCACAGGGAGCAGCAATATTACGAAGACTAACACTCCACGGCTTACAGTTTCTGCTGTTGACATAATCCCCAAAAGAACTGTTAAAATTATGAGGAGTGTACCACTCTCTCTCAGCAGGATTTGGAACATAGCATGTCATCATAGTCTCTTCCTTGCTTCGCAGGTAACATTCCTTCAGTGAACGAAGATAATTCCCAGACAGTTGTAACACGGAACGATTATGAGTGTTCGTGGAAGAGCCTTCGCGACTAGCCAACATGTCATAATAAAAGGAGTCACCCGACTTATATAGGGGAAACATGAGACCCGCCTCGAAGGCTCCAACCGTAGTCAACAGATGAAACTCGGCAAACTGATACTTAGCAAGGAGCTCGTAAGTGATATCATCGTCAGGGGCATAGAAGCGAACCTCAAAAGCTTGAAGTTCATGTTTTTCCTTGAACATCTCAAGATCAATATGCTTGAAAATGACCTTCTTCTTACCAACTGAAATGCTGCGTATCAGGGGGACAGTTTCTTCTTCGTCTGCGGAATCAGAAGTAGGACTCAATTCCGAAGCTTTCCTTTTAGAAGGAAGATTTTTAGACAGATCAGCTCTCGACATAGTACCCTTGGAGTACTTCCCTTTGAAAGAAACCGCGGGAGGAGGCGGCAAAGATTTCTGCGAAGGCACTGAAGGAGGAGCCATTGAACGAAGGGGCGGAACATCCACTATTTATGTACGAGGAGGAGGAGCCCGCGTACTCCTAGATTCATCACGAGAAGGAGCCTGCGTACTCCTATAATCTTCACGAGGACGAGAAGGGGCGCGGTTAACAGCATACCTAGATCCAGAAGGACCCTTCGGCACATCCCCTTTCTTAGTAGGCACAACCTTCGCACCGGAGGAAGATGAAACCCTATGACCCCGAGGATCCGATTGCGAAGACTTGTAAGGACCTTCCCCAAGTGGAGATCTGTCAGAATATCGACGCGGAGGGGATCTTGGCGGACTAGACGGTGGGGTTTGGTAAGGAGCCCGCGGACGATCAGACATATCTACAAGGAAACACAAAAACAGTTTAGAGAAGAATACGAGGAGATCACTAAAGATCAAAAAACCCATAATTGATGGTTCATCCGGATAGACATTAAAAACCCTAAGAACTAAAAAATACTCCATCCAACTCCAGGGATAATACATAGATACGGACTCACAGACGTTGTAACAAAGAACAGGGGCAAGCATATATGCTTCGACATGTATGTTCTTCATCACAAAACCAAGAATACAGCAGCAGGAGACAAACGGGTAGATACATAGATAAATCAATGATGAACAACTAATGAAAAACCCCATACCTGTATAGAAGAGGACGACGAACACCAACCACAGTCGAAGAAAGGAGGATCAGAGATATCAAAAGATACAGGGGCAACAACAATCGAGAGCGAAAGAAACAGAAAATTGAATGCTGTTATCTTCCTCACAAGAATGATGATAATAAATGACTAAAGAACAAGAATAGAAAACAAGAAGAGGATGAACACTGACAATAAGAGGATAAAAGTTTTTTTTTCACAATCTCTTTCATATTTATGAAGTTAGAGAATACAATAACTGCTCCTCGTACCAAGGAGCATTTACGGGGAAAGTTAATGCAAAGTGGGAAACGTGTAGGACGACCTTTCTTCTTCAAAATTGCAAAATACGCCCAAGTCAGAAGAAGAGGGGAAAATTGTATGTACACCTTTCACCATCCACCACGTGTACAGAAAGAGACACGTGGAAGGCATGCAAAACAAGATATCAAAACATGATAGCAAGCATCTCATCAGAAGATGCCACCGGTCAGCAGATCTGACGGTCAGGGACAGAGGATCACAGAGGTATGATGGCTCAGAGGAGCACCAGATAATACCCCTTGGGTGTTATCACACCCAATCCCGAGGAAGATCCCAGATCAACGGCCGAGAGGAAATTTGGATGACGCAGATGTGACCAGACAAAGAGACACTTGTCTGACACGAGCAGACACCCATCTACCCGCATTAAATACCAAAGAGATATACACGTGTCAATCGGCTCGTGGAAGAGGCGAGGATAATCCTTCGTATTCAACCTCAGGCCGCAGCATATGCCGAAGACCTCTGCGTAATAGGCACAAAGCACAAGAAGATAAGATTACAACGACGCCTCAGAAATGGGACCCACGTTCCAACCCTATAAATACCCCTCTCCACTAAGAGAGAAGGGGTCGACCAATTGAGAGCAATTATAGGAGAATATAGGAGAGAGAAATAGGAAGAGTAAGTAATCCCCTGATGAGTGCTAAAAAGTGCATATTTCTATATATTTTTCTTGGCATTTAACTCGTCTTTTGTGCATTAATTCTACATTTTGTCCCATATTCTGTATTTTCATTGTTTTCAAGAATAAATATTTTTATTAATTAATTTTGCATTTTTAGGTTGTAAATAAAGTTTGGATGAATTACGGAGCAAAAAGAGCAGAAAAGTGGTGGAAGCCAAGAGGAATCACACAAGGAAGCCGCGAAGAATGTTGTGCGCAAGACCAAAAGGCTAGAATTGGGCTTGAAGAGGAAGAATTGTTCTTAAAGAAGATATGGGCTTGGCATACCCAAGGCCCAAACCCCTCACCCAAACCCATTTCTAATATCCATACCCGCCTTCATCTTCAGCCGTCAGATTGGATCATCTCAGCATCCTACGGTCGCCTCATCGTCGTGCATCAAAATCTGAAGATCCTGCTTCACACTACAACACCTAACTCTAATCTGCGCCGTTAATTTTGATGTATTATACATCCAACGGTCGCTACAAGCTCCCTTCTATCTCGCCGTTAGATCAATCTATCATTTCCGCATCCCACGGCTCAGCTTCGCGAATCATCGAGACTTGATGAAACCGCTCAACACCCAAGCACCTAATACCTATACCCATCAACCAAACACTCCCCTCCTTCTTCTCCATCGACTTCACCTCCCTCACCTCCGTCTGCAACAGCCTCACCTTCACCACCAACTCCGCCAACTCCACTGCCTCAACCACCACAATCAACCACCAAAAGCGATCATGGCTATCCCTCACCGAAACCCATCATTCCCCTAAACTTCTAGCCATCTATTCTCTCGATTTCTTCCCTGATTTATCTCTGAAACCCTAGGTAAGAAATCAATAGAATAGGTCGAGTTAGAAAAGCAATTGGAAGGCATGGAGAGGAGCAGGAGAGTCAGAAGAAGAATGGGTCGACGTACAGAAGCCATTATCAAAGATTAGGTAAACTGAATTTCAATTTTCAGAAACCCTAATTTACTGTTTTGGGGGTTTTGCTTGTAAAGTGTAATTGAGTATAAATAGATGCTTTGGGATGTTGTAATGGGCATGCCTGGACTAGCCAGTGCACCACCAAGAGGACTGGACTAGCCAGTTCCTCAATTTTTCATGTTCTGTTTTTGTTTCACTTTCAATTTCAGTTTTATTTTCACATATTCATCATGTTTTAATTTATCACTTGCTAAGGTTGAGATGAAGCTTCCATGCTAATGCTAGTTGGTTAATGTGTAGACAATGTTCTTGTGTTCTGAAACTGTGTAGGACAGTTATAATTTAAGCATTTCATCACATTGCTCTCACGTTGTATGTCAAGCATACATTGTAGTTAGGATAACCCTGTGATTGATGGTGCTGCAGCTCATGATTAATGTTTATTGTTCAAACCTTAGACTAGTTGTGCTCTAATCAGACAGTTAGTGCTATGGAAGAACATTTTAGCTGTAATTAGATTATCCTTTAGGAAGGTTTAATCATCTAAGTGGCTTATCTGCGGGTAGTTGCAGTGTGAGATCCCCAATTACTACTAGGACTAGACTTAACTTAGTGACCCTAAATCCTTCTCTTAAAACCATCTCTTTGATAAGCAGCAGGCTTGAACCTCCACTGCTATCTAGATAGTTAGCTGAGGCTAGAATCTCACTAATATCTAAACAAGGGGCAAGAACATGAGTTAGCATTGAAAATTGACTTAGCATAGGTTAGAGGTGGAATCAAAAGCCTTAGTGATTAAGCCTAAAGTCAGTGTTTCTTTCCCTCACTGCCTCACTGCCACTGTTACCTTTGCTTCATTGTCTTTATTTTACTTCACTGCCTTGCCTTTGGCTACTACCTTTGTTCTCTGTTAAGCTTAGAAAATAGTTTAGGAAACTTCAACTTACACACCCTAGTCCCTGTGGATTCGACCCGTATTTGCACAAGCTACAACCGACACCGTGCACTTGCGGTTATAACATGTAGGCTTCTTATTCTCTTATTTCATACATCTTTCAAAGCCTACCATCCCCCTACTTCCGCAGACCTATGTATACTCTAAAGTCATTCGACTATCTTTGTAACCATTCAATACATAGTGAAACACCAGCCCCGTGGATGTAGGCCTTAGTGCCGAACCACGTAAATCTGTCTTATTTACATTTCAGCACCTTACATTCAGCGTTAAACTTCATATGCTTTACATTTATACTTGATTCTTGGTTTATTCCTTTATACGAACATTATTTATGATAATATTCGACTAGACAATGACAAGCCCGAAGGCTTCGAGTCGATGAATCGATATAATCATCCCCTTTACGCACACGACGTACAATTCTAGAATTAGGATGTATGCGAGTATTGTTTGTGAACACGTGGATGGCTTCGTGATTTATGTGTTCACATCTCTAGTATATTAATCCGATTACTTTTTTCTTTTCCTTTTAAGTATAACCGAAATACACGAGCATTTACTTTGTGAGTGTAAATTTTTCATAGAAATGTCCGCGTGCAATTTAGTTCATTATTTTTTCTTACAAACTTTTCATATCGATAAAGATACCTTTTGCAGAAAAATAACAAGAAGATCAATCACACCCGACATAGAATGGGTAAAGAAAATCTCTTCCAACGAATTCAATCCTCTCTCATATTCATCAAATATTTACGCCTCATAGAAATTGTACGCTACCGATGGCAACTATCTATTTTCAGCATCATTTTATTAGGGTAATTATCTTCATCAATTTAACGACGACAATTTTCTCTCATTTCCATCCAACGGCTAAGCCCCATGAACACTGTTTACCTGAGACGAGCATTTATCAATTTTCATCACTATTTTATTGCCGAGGAAAAGTGCTGGGTGAGAGGGTATAACATAAAAGTACCATTAACTATCCATTTTCATTATCATTTTGTCATGCGCAAATGTTAATCGTACATATTTTGGAGAAATTAACTATGCCTGATGCATAATATTGGCACAGTTATTTTTCTTAGTGAAATAATTGTGCCAATAAAGAATGGAGTAATTTTTCTTAGTGAAACGGATGCGATGGATTTCCCAAACGAGATTATTTGGAGTCGGTTATATCCTTATAAAGTTAATTTACGTCTTTGGCTTCTCTCTCAAGAAAAGTTGATGACGACCGATAAACTTGTTCGAAGGGGAATGAACGTGGATATGACATGTAGTATTTGTGAAGAAGAAGATGAAACAAGCTCGCACTTGTATTATGAGTGATGGAGAACTAAAAGAATTCAGACTTATTTTGTCGAAGGATGTGATTCCCTTTGGAGCTACAATGATCATATTGCCACAATGATTCAAACTTGGAGTCATGATTCGGGTGATAAGAGGATTAACCGTATATCGAACAATCTTCCGGCCGCAATATGGTGGTGCATTGGAAGGAAAAAAATGAAATCATCTTCAACAACAAAAGGAAAAATTTAGAAAGTATAATTAGAGATATCAAGATTCAAGCTTTCTTTTGGGCAGAATCAAACACCAAAATGCTAGGATTAACGGGCAATATGGTAGTTTGTTTGTGGGATTCGTATTTCTATTGTACCCTTTGAGAGGGCCTAAAGGGCGATCTTGTATGCTCTCCCTTTTGTACTTTCTCGATCTTTTTTCGCTTTTTTGTTTCTTGGGTAACCGATTCCCAAATCGATTCTTTTGTTGTTTCGGTTGTTTTCACGGAAAATTGGTCATTTGTCCAAATATTTTTAAAACATGGTTCAAATGGACGAGTAAAAATTAGTATGAGTGAAATGGACAGTAAAAAAATAGCAAGGATGAAACTGGATTCATCCAGACTTAAACTTAAAAAAATAGCAAGGATGAAACTGGATGCATCCTGATGTAAATTAAAAATAGAAAAAGTATTTGAAAATGGGTAGGATGAAACTGTTTACATCCCGGCTATTTTTACATTTTTGTCCATTTAAACAGTATCAAAATCTAAAAATCCTTTTCACCCATGAATTGTTGATTTTGGCCTTTTTAACCAATTTTGTGTTGTTTTTATTGGGTTGTGGTACTCCTCTTAAATACCTCTTTTTCAATGAAATTTCTCATGACCAATAAAAAAAGTAAAAAGATAATACTGGCACAATTCTGGTACCCCTGTATTGGTGTGACTTGTAGCTAAACATGTGAGTATGCGGTAGGTGAACTATTAAATTTGGTGTTAAGAAAAACTTGGGATCGAGATAGATGCAATATGGTCTTTGGGTTAGGAATTTCACCAACTACGACTCACATGAGTCATAGAAAAACGTCTACCAATTGACCTGATTAAATAAAGAAACAAAGGGGAAAAAAAAGGAAAAAAAATCGAGAGAAAAACATTCCAAAATCTTGTATAATCTTCGTTCTCTCAGTCTCACCCACTTTACACTGTTGAGAAGTGGAAATTCGAGCATTTAAAAAAAAAAAAGCTTGAGTGGAATTTTCCATTTCTCTTCGTTCTTGTTATAGGGCTACAAGGAAACGCATTTACACGCGTTACGCGTACGGTTTGTCGTGATGATTAGAAAGATCAAAAACAAGTTGCCAGCCCTCTGATTTCCTGAAACGCGCATAAATCAGCATGTGACACGAGTTGATACACCACCCATGGCCGGTTTAAAGTTTCAATGGTGCAAAATGATATGTCAAGTGTTCCTATAGCTTTTGCGCAGTGCAATTTGACTCCTTTTCGATCTTTATCCAAACTTTTTATCCTGTTTAGTTTATAATTCAACCCAAACTGGGGTTTGTTAGGTGGGTTAAATGAATCGGCGCATTGTGCAAAGATTTGTCTAAAATCGATGGACTCGTTGGTGTATGGAATAAAGACTGAGGAGTACACCACAAGGGTCGTCTCTCTGGTGAACCAGTCAAAACAAATGGTTGTAGTTAATCATAACATTTAAAACCTCGCTTGATAGGGGTATATCCAGATTAATTGGGTATACCCAATTTTAAGTGGACTTTTTTTTAAGGGTAAGGGGAGATCTAATGAATAAAGTTACAGAACTGCCCTTACTTTTTATAATCCTAATTATCCTAAATCAGTTTACATTCTCTTTATTTCATCATCTTCTTCTTCCCTTCTTCTTCTTCTTCTCCTCCTCAAACACCATACCGACCTCCCCCACCACCACCATCAAAACTCGACGATTAAATCATCGTAATCGTCGATTCAAAAATTTCGATTAATCTTCACAAATGATACGCCGAGACCTAGGGCTAGTAAGATGAAACAAACAAATAAAAAGCGCAATGAATACAACCCCGAATTTGCAAAATTAGTTCAACAAAAAGAGAAGAAAAAAAAAACGGTTGAAAAAGAAGAATTTGTATCCGCTGAAACACGAGAAATGGTGCGATTAAAAAGTAAGGGCATACTTAAACTCACTCTAGTACTTCAATTTCATGTTTGCATGTCAAATTAGGTCAGAAAAATTGAAATTGTGAATTGGCAGTTGCGACGCCGGCAGGGTATTATGTTATCGACCTTGCCGACTGTTCATATTTAGGGTTTGGCCGGCAGGCTCCTAGGTTGAAGATCTTGCCGGTTGTTGAATACCTGTAACTGGTACTTGCAAGGTCGACAAGTTATTCAACCTAGGAGCGTGCCAGTGTTAGTTGTTTTTTCCCGTCGGTGTGTTATAGTTTTTTACCCTGCCGGCTGTTTTTAAAATAGTCTCCTGAGGCCTTGAATTTTAAAGTCGAAATGGTATTTGGATAAAACCAAGCCGGCTGTTTATTGGACGGCAGTGTGTTGGTAATGGACCTTGCCGACTGGTTTGGTGAAAAATCCTTGTATCTACTGTGTTCATATTTGTTATAAGTCGGCAGGTTTTTTGAATAATACCCTGTCGGTTACAGTTTAGCCGGCAAGCATTTTTTAGACGACCCTTCCGACTGTTGTGTAGCCGGCAATGTTATATTTGTCGACCCTTCCGACTTATGAATTTTTTTCTTAATTGTTCTTGTTCAGGTTGCAAAAGGCAAAGAAGAAGAAAGCTCTGAAAGCTCTTAGTCCTCCTTCAAAACCTCTTCGTGTTGGTGACAAACTCTTGACTTCATCACATCGAGGGGCATACGTTGTGCCGGGAACGCTCAAGATCCGTGTACCGAATGATTCTGAACCACCATCGGAACCCAGTGATTCCGACGAGACTCCAGATGAAGACCAATCAATTTCATCTTGTAGAAGAGGTGATGATGATGATGTTGATGAAAGAACTACGGCTGCTGGAGGAGATAACAATGATGATGATGATGGTGATCAGGACATGCCTAATGTTGGAGGAGGTAATGATGATGATGATGATGATGGTAATGGAGATAAAGATAAGGATATCGAAGAAGAAATTGTTGAAGAGGTAGTGGAACAAGAATAAGAAGAAGAAGAAGAAGAAGAAGAAGAAGAAAAAAAAAAAAAAAGAAGAAGAAGGAGATGGAGAACAAACTCAAGCTAATGTTCAACAAACCCAAACTTCAACTTCTACCGAAACCGGAAGACCGAAGAGGAACATCACTAAACCAGTTGATTCCCACATGCCTCCCCCTCGCTTGATGATTACACTGAAAAATGGTGAGGCTCCAAGGGGGACCCCAAGAGATGGTGGAGATGTTTTTTTTGGATACAAAGACTCATGGGCATGTACGATCCATAACACTATCGTAAGTAATCTCAATCCGTCTTTGTTTTTTATTCAAGTGTGTATCTATCTTAAATTTGCGTCAAGTGTTTGTATTTCTTTTCATTTTTTTTTTGGTATTTAGGATCACAGGCATAACGTCCGTCTCATGAGGCGCCAAGCTTCATGTTCAGTGACTAAGACTTGGGATCTTGAGGATGAATGTGAGGAGGTGAAAGTGATTGTCAAGAACTCTGGGTTATGGCCTGCGGTGGAGAGTTCGAATAGTGAGCATGATAGAGTTATCGTATCTGCATTCTGTGAGAGGTTCTACGGAGAGACTGATACAATGTTATTCCCATTCGTTGAGATGGCGATAACTCCCGATGATGCTCACCAAATTCTAGGCCTCGAGGTTGAGGGAAAAGCAGTCAGTGAGGGCTTCGATGATGATTTTTATTTCAAGGATATTTACAAATTGATCCAGAAATTATTCGGTTGGAATCAGATTGAGACGGAGTCTATGCTTGAGAAGAAAGAAGGTCGTCTAACCAAGAAGTTTAATATTAAGTAGTTGAGGGACACATTATATGGGACCAAGAAAATCTTTGATAAGGAAGGAAGGGTGAACCCGGTGCGAATCAATGCTACCGCGTCAGCTTATTTGCTATATGTCCTGGGCAAATGTATCTTCCCCGACAGTTACGGAAGCTTGGTCGACGCCAGTTATATGCAACTATTGGATCCCTTAGATAAGATGCGTGAGTATTCTTGGGGTATTGCGGTGGTCGCCTTCTTGAAAAACGAGTTTACAAAGGGTTCTAGGGAACTCACTAAGCAAGTTAACGGAAATACATGTCGTGGTACTTGGGTTGGGCTCGTCCTACTGTGATTAGGAAATCGACTGCTGAAGAATTGGTTCGTATCAAGAAGATGGCATCGAAAGACCCAGCAACAAGTCTTAAGTTCTTTGTAAGTATTTTAGAGTTTCTCTTACTGTTTTAAGATTACATTATCAAATTATTATATTAATTTTTTGTTGTTTAATTGAAAATAGAAGGAGCATTTGAAGACCTTTGTGAAGGTGCTGTGTTGCGCGAAAGACAGAGGAGAGCCTTTGTCGATTGAAGACCAAACCAAGCACATTGACTATGCTTGCAATATTGACAATGAGGAGGCCCATGAATTGTTCAAGCAAGTTGATGTTGAAGTAAAGAGGGAAGAAAAATCCAGGAGGGAAGCACAAGCCAAGATGAATGCTGACAAAAAGAGGGCTCGTAGTGGTCGTGGTGGTGAAGGTAGTAGTAGTGGCGGTGTTCCTAAACGGAGTCGTGGTCGTGGTCGTGATGGTGAATGAATGCAGTCTCTAGTTTATTTCTTTATGTTGTGTTGGACAAATGTTGAGGCTAACGGTTGGACAAATGTTTTCTTTTTAAGATTTATGGGACATGTTTTCGTATTTTGGACAACAAGTGTTGGATTTCTAGTTGTTGAATGAATGGTTTGTTTAGCTATGTAAAGTTTCAATACTTGTGCCAGCATGCTTTTTTCAAGTTACAGTGCCGACCACATCAGAGCCGACAAGGTTTTAAACTGTCAGACTGCCGGCTCTGACACCAGAAATTATTTGCATACCAGGGTCGGCAGGGTAATAAGATCAAAACCTAGCCAGCTGTTAAGAAGCCCGCAGGGTATTATATTATCGACCCTGCCGGCTATGTGTTGCAGAAAATACCTTCTCCTGATGCCTAAAATCATCATAAAGTCGGCATGGTTAAAATTATGTTCCTCGCCGACCACATAAAAGCCAGCACCATAGTGATCAAATACCATTCCGACGGTTAAATATAAAATTGCATGAACTCCTGATGCCTAAAACTCATAAGGTCGTCATGGTAATAAATTGCATACATTTCCGGACATACCATAGCCGACATTCTAATAACCAAATACCTGTCCGACGGTTATTCAACAGAAAACCAACTCCTGATGCCTAAAAGTCATAAGGTCGGCATGGTAAAAAAATTTGACCTTGCCGGCCAATGTTAGTCGGCTTATTGTGGAAACAAAAACCTCGTTGGCCGATACAAACATTGATTGACTTGTACTTGGACACTATAACGGCCAAATTTTGGCACCATCCTATAAATGCACTACTTATCTCTACAAAACAACACACAACTATTTGCATATACTCTCCAATGCTCATATCATCATATACTCCATCTAACTCACCCAATAACTCTCTACACACAACAATGGCTTCATTTGATTCGAATGAAGATTTGGCAATCACGAAAGCATGGTATGCGGAAAATCGACTTAGGCGTCAATCCTACGAAAGGGAGGATTCAACAACCTTTTGGGATAAAGTGCACAACAAATTTAGCCAAGAATTTGGGAATCCTAATGCAAGAAGTGTTCAACAACTCCATGATAGGCACCTAGTGATCGAAAATGCGATACTTGCTTTTTTAGCTCTCCAACCTCGAATTTTTAACACTCGCCCCTTCACCTTGTCCATTGCACAATTTGTAAGTAATTTTGTGGTTTTTTTACGTACCCCATGTTGTGTTATCTTCCAATGAAACACCACTAACAAATGTAAGCTTGTTTTTGTGTTTTTGTAGCACGAAGTCGTGAAAGCGCGCTACTTGGAAGTAAAGGGGGAAACATTCGCCTTTGATGCAAGGTATCACTTCTTGGCAGATAGAATCCCAGAGGATAACCCAGACTACTTGGATGTTGTATCGTCTTTGTCGGAGGAAGATTGATGGGTTTAGAAGTTTTTGTATAGGTTTTGTGGGTAGACCTCTATGTAAACCCTCACGAGACTATAACTCGTCCACTAGGGTCGCCTAGGGGTTCAAAGGCTTGATGCACATGCTAAGTGCATTCTTTTTTCCGTCGACAAGGAGTTGGGTTTTATGTTTCAATCAATGTAGTAACCAAAATTGCTTGAATAAAGTGAATTACATCTTCCCATATTCTGTTTTCTGTTTGGTATAAGTACATGCCGGCAAGGTTACAAATCCTTAGCATGCCGACTACCGGTCAGCGGGTAGTGTTAAAAATTATGTGCATGCCGGCTATATGATAGCCGGCATGGTAGGAAATATTTACATGTCGGCCTAAGATTTCTGGCACGAGATAGTCGGCATATTCTTCATTCAAAGACCCTTCCGGCCCAAACACGGTCGGCGACCATGCCGGCGGTATCTGGTTGGCATCCTATTAAAACCTATACCATGCCGGCGAAACGTAGCCGGCACCTTATTCAAACGTTGACCTTGCCGACCTTTCACATTTTCAAAACCAAATTTTTTGATCGAAATCGAACTTGTAAGACGGGATTAAAGGTTTAATCCATTGAATTCATAATTTTAAAATTTTAATCTAAACTCAATTAATTAACCTAATCAGAATTTTTAGTGTTAATTAAACAAGGATATATTAGCCATTTACAAAATACAAGGTTAAGAGGTGGCTTATTTTACTTCAAAATGCTTTGGATTTTATCTCATTAGGTATATCCCAATTAATCTGGGTATATCCCAGTCAAGGGAGGATTTAAAAAGAAAGCATGAATTCCAAATTAGTATATATTAGGAACAGTGGATATGAACACATTGACATATGATACACCCTTGACTATAAGAAGATGGTCCAAGAAAAAAAAATTATTGCTCCCTATGCTGTTCTTTCCATCTTTTATCTCGTGCTGCATGCAACTTTTGTTAGACTCTGGTCTGGTTGCTTTTTAGTAGATCTAGTCATGCTTGATTTACAAGGGGCCAATAATATAGAATTATACACAGACCAGCAATATACAAATAAAAAGTTACATATAATCTTTCACTACACCAAAACCAGGATTTTGTAACAGTGCAACCTGTCACAGTTTATTTTTCAGTCACAGATATTCCTGTGATACGTCCTGCAACAGTTATAACTGTTATAAATTTTGTATTCGTCATAATAATTAGGAATATTAAATTTTTTATTAGTCACAATAATATTTGTTGACAATTTTACAGACAATCACAATTATAATTCAAAGTGAGGATTCCACCCAAATATTTCACCACATTTAAAACAACCCCAAAATTATAACACTTTGAATTTTACTTGTCACTAATTTTCCCACATTTATACAAACTAACAATTATATTTCATTTCTATAAATCGAAATACAATTTTCTTTTTCTTTTTAATTTTCTTAATATTAGAAAACTGGATCAAGACCAAGTCAACAAGTCATGACTTTATAGAAATTTGACTTTGACATATCTGCTTCTTCCAAAGACGGTGAAAATTACCAAACTATTATCGGAATAAGTGCAATAAAAATTCCGAAGATTGTGAAAATGACCAGACTACCCTTATCGGAAATCAGTAAAGTAAATATTACAGACTGTGAAATGACTATTTTACCATATTACCATTAATGGAAAAAAAAAGTGCAACAAAATATTATGCAGAATATGAAAATTACCATACTACCCTTATCAGAAATAAGTGAAGTAAGTATTACAGACTGTGAAAATAACCATATTACCCTTAATGGAAATTAGAGCAATAAATATTATGGAAACTGTGAAAATGACCAGACTACCCTTATCGGAAATAAGTAAAGTAAATATTACAGACTGTGAAAATAACCATACAACCCTTGTAAGAAATAAATAAAGAAAATATTACGGACTGTGAAAATGACCATTTTACCTTTATTGGAAATAAGTGCAATAAATATTATGGAGACTGTGAAAATGACCAGACTACCCTTATTGGAAATAAGTAAAGGAAATATTACACATTTTGGAAACGACCATATTACCCTTACTATGAAAATGACCATATTACCCTTACTAAAAATAAGTGCAATAAATATCATGGAGACTATGAAAATGACTATATTACCCTTACTAGAAATAAGTGCAATAAATATCACGGAGACTATGAAAATGACCAAACTACCCTTATCAGAAATAAGTAAAGTAAATATTACAGACTATGAAAATGACTATTTTACCCTTATTCGAAACATATGCAATAAATATTATGGAGACTGTGAAAATGACCAGACTACCCTTATCAGAAATAAGTAAAGTAAATATTACAGACTGTAAAAATGACCATATTACCCTTACTGGAAATAAATGCAATAAATATCATGGAGACTATGAAAATTACCAAACTACCCTTATCAAAAATAAGTAAAGTAAATATTACAGACTATGAAAATGACCACTTTACCCTTATTCGAATCATATGCAATAAATATTATGGAGACTGTGAAAATGACCATATTACCCTTACTGGAAATTAGTGCAATAAATATTATTAAGAGTGTGAAAATGACCAGACTACCCTAATTAAAAATAAGTAAAGTTAATATTTCAGACTGTGAAAATGACCATATTACCCTTACTAGAAATTAATGCAATAAACGTCATGGAGACTATAAAATGACTAAACTGCCCTTATCGGAAATAAGTAAACTAAATATTACAAACTATGAAAATGACCATATTACCCTTAATGGAAATTAGTGCAATAAATATTATGGAGACTGTGAAACTGACCAGACTACCCTTATTAAAAATAAGTAAAGTAAATATTACAGACTGTGATAATGACCATATTAACCTTAATGGAAATTAGTGCAATACTGTGAAAATGACCAGACTACCCTTATTAAAAATAAGTAAATTTAATATTTCAGACTATGAAAATGACTATAATATTTATTGCACTTATTTCCAGTAAGGATAGTATGGTCATTTTCACTATCTGTAATATTGACTTTACTTATTTCTGATAAGGATAGTCTGGTCATTTTGACAGTCTCCATAATATTTATTGCACTTATTTCCAGTAAGGGTAGTATGGTCATTTTCACTATCTGTAATGTTCACTTTATTTATTTCTGATAAGGATAGTTTGGTCATTTTGACAGTCTCCATAATATTTATTGAACTTATTTCTAATAAGGGTAAAATAGTCATTTTCACAGTCTGTAATATTTACTTTACTTATTTTTAATAAGGGTAGTCTGGTCATTTTCACAGTCTCCATAATATTTATTTCACTAATTTCCAGTAAGGGTAGTATGGTCATTTTCACCGTTTATGTGATATTTATTGCACTTATTTCCATTAAGGGTAGTTTGGTCATTTTGAAAGTCTCCATAACATTTATTGCACTTATTTCCCTTAAGGGTAAAATGGTCATTTTAGCAGACTGTAATATTTACTTCTCATTTTTATAAGGGTAGTTTGGTCATTTTCATTGTCTCTGTGATATGTATTGACTTATTTCTAGTAAGGGTAATATTGTCATTTTCACAATCTGTAATATTTACGTTACTTATTTCTGATAAGGGTAGTATGGTCATTTTAACTGTCTCCATGATATTTATTGCACTAATTCCTAATAAGGGTAATATGGTCATTTTCACTGTCAGTGTGATATCTATTGCACTTATTTCTAGTAAGGATAGTATGGTCATTTTCACAGTCTCCATAATATTTATTGCACTTATTTCCAGTAAGGATAGTATGGTCATTTTCACTATCTGTAATATTCACTTTACTTATTTCCGATAAGGATAGTCTGGTCATTTTGACAGTCTCCATAATATTTATTGAACTTATTTCTAATAAGGGTAAAATAGTCATTTTCACAGTCTGTAATATTTACTTTACTTATTTTTAATAAGGGTAGTCTGGTCATTTTCACAGTCTCCATAATATTTATTTCACTAATTTCCAGTAAGGGTAGTATGGTCATTTTCACCGTTTATGTGATATTTATTGCACTTATTTCCATTAAGGGTAGTTTGGTCATTTTGAAAGTCTCCATAACATTTATTGCACTTATTTCCCTTAAGGGTAAAATGGTCATTTTAGCAGACTGTAATATTTACTTCTCATTTTTATAAGGGTAGTTTGGTCATTTTCATTGTCTCTGTGATATGTATTGACTTATTTCTAGTAAGGGTAATATTGTCATTTTCACAATCTGTAATATTTACGTTACTTATTTCTGATAAGGGTAGTATGGTCATTTTAACTGTCTCCATGATATTTATTGCACTAATTCCTAATAAGGGTAATATGGTCATTTTCACTGTCAGTGTGATATCTATTGCACTTATTTCTAGTAAGGATAGTATGGTCATTTTCACAGTCTCCATAATATTTATTGCACTTATTTCCAGTAAGGATAGTATGGTCATTTTCACTATCTGTAATATTCACTTTACTTATTTCCGATAAGGATAGTCTGGTCATTTTGACAGTCTCCATAATATTTATTGCACTTATTTTCAGTAAGGTAAAATAGTCATTTCACAGTATGTAATATTTACTTTACTTATTTTTAATAAGGGTAGTCTGGTCATTTTCACAGTCTCCATAATATTTATTTCACGAATTTCCAGTAAGGGTAGTATGGTCATTTTCACCGTCTGTGTGATATTTATTGCACTTATTTCCAATAAGGGTAGTTTGGTCATTTTGACAGTCTTCATAACATTTATTACACTTATTTCCCCTAAGGGTAAAATGGTCATTTTAGCAGACTTTAATATTTACATTACTCATTTTTATAAGGGTAGTTTGGTCATGTTCACTGTCTCTGTGATATTTATTGACTTATTTCTAGTAAGGGTAATATGGTCATTTTAACTGTCTGTGTGATATTTATTGACTTATTTCTAGTAAGGGTAATATAGTCATTTTGACAATCTGTAATGTTTATTTCACTTATTTCCGATAAGGGTAGTATAGTCATTTTCACTATCTCCATGATATTTATTGCACTAATTTCTAGTAAGGGTAATATGGTCATTTTCATTGTTTATACGATTTACTTCACTTATTTCCGTTAAGGGTAATATGGTGATTTTATGAATCTGTAATATTTACTTTACCTATTTCCAAAATTATATATTTCGTCTTCAGTTCATCCGAACGAGAAACTCAGGTGTAACTCTAGTAATCTTTGAACCTGTGATGTTCAAAACTGATATATTTCGTCTCCAGTTCATCCCAACGAGAAACCCAGGTGTAACTCTAGTAATCTTTGAATCTGTGATGTTCGAAACTGATATATTTCGTCTTCAGTTCATCCGAACGAGAAACCCAGGTCTAACTCCAGTAATCTTTGAACCTGTGATGTTCGATTCTGATATATTTCGTCTTCAGTTCATCCGAACGAGAAACTCAGTTCTAACTCTAGTAATCTTTGAACCTGTGATGTTCAATTCGGATATATTTCGTTCCAGTTCATCCGAACGAGAAACTCGGGTCTAACTCTAGTAATCTTTGAAACTGTGATGTTCAATTCTGATATATTTCGTCTCCCATTCATCGGAACGAGAAAATCAGGTCTAATCGAGTAATATTTGAACTCGTGATGTTCAATTCTGATATGTTTCGTCTCCAGTTCATCCAAATGAGAAACTTAGATCTAAGTCTAGTAATCTTCGAACCTGGGATGTTCATAACTGGTATATTTCTTCTTCATTTCATTTAAATGAGACACTCAGGTCTAACTCTAGTAATCTTCGAACCCAGGATGTTCAAAACTGATAAATTTCTTCTTTAGTTCATCTGAATGAGAAACTCAGGTCTAACTATAGTAATCTTCGAACCTGTGATGTTCAAATCTGATATATTTCGTCACCAGGTCTTATTCGAATCATATGATCGGAAATACCAACATTAGATTTCTATTTAGAACTTAAAACATTGAAAGCAAAATATTTTAACCCAACAAAATTGATACTCGATCATCAGTAACCTCGGATATGTCAACTTATTTTATGAAAGTGGCTTTTTTTGGTTGGACAATTTATGATTTTCTCTAAAAACACTTTTCAAAAGAACACACATACTTCTCACACACTCCTGTTAATCCGTATGAGCACTTCCAACTGCTATGAAGCACAAATACTTCAAAGTTGGTGACGTATCCGTATCGACGCCGTATCAGTATCGGATACTTGGGGATACCTGGGGATACGTATCAGATACTCCATTTAAAGTGTCACCTTTTTTTGATTACAGAAAGGGTAGGGGATACTCTGGGATACCTCTCAGATACTTTATGAGGGGATACTTCCGATAATCTAACATTTATTTTTTTATACAAAATCTATATATTTAGAAATTTATACCTACAATCTAATATTTATAGATATTTGTACTCATGAACATATCGAAGAATTATATCTAAACCTAATAACTTGTTGACTATAAAGAAAAAAGACTTGGTATTCATTTTTACGGTGCTTCAAAAAAATAAAAAAAAAACAGTGTTAGAAAAATCTAGCTTTAAAGCTTATTGGGCGCTCATGTTCTTCATGTTGTTTAGAGAGAAATCAGAGTACATATGATTTTATCCATTCAATTAACATAAGTAAGACTGAAACCCAAAATGTTGAAAGTTTGATGTTTGCTCACTTTAATATTCAAATACTAGTATTTATCGGATTTTTTTATTTTATGATTTTTTAATCAAAACTAGTCATAAAAACCCAAGGTGACCAAACTTGTGGTACAAAAACCCCACTCAAATGTTGGGATTCATTAAAACTCCATCTTAAACTAATACAAAAACCCCAAAATTTTAAAAATTTGATACAAAAACCGTAAATTTCAAAATTGGTTTCATCAAATTTTATGATGAAACCAAAAATTGGTTTCGTCAAATCTATGAGGTTTCATCAAAATTTTGTTTTTTGGGATTTTTGTGTTACTTTTGTTTTGGCGGGTTTTTTTGTGGATGGATAGTGACTCCTTTGGGGTTATTACTCGCGGACCGTTTTTTAATAAAATGATTTATTATTATATTAAATATTTTTTTAATAAATACACGTATCCCATCATATCCTGTATCCCTATTTTATGAAAATTGACGAATCTCAGTATCAGTGTCACCGTATCAGTATCCCTGTATCAATATCGGTGCATCATTTCTTCCAACCAAATGCTAATCGTCCATTTTTTGGATGGACAAAGATCAGCCGTTAGATCTTACGTTCTTTTTTAGCTTTGTCATACGGATCGGTGACCTGTCCCAAATATATGCAAAAATTCATTACTTTGGCACACGTACACCATACCACACTTGAACTATCCCTAATCGATCCTTATCCTTTTTCATTTTACTCTATCCTTCCTTCCCTTATCTCTCAGCGGCGGAACTCTTGGCTTATCCTCTTCTTCTTCTTCTTCTTCTCTCTGCAGCGGAACTAATCTGTAATTAATTTATACAACGATTCAAGAAGACAATGATGATAAAAAATAAGAAAGTCTTAGATCATTTTCTTAATCTACAATATATCATGACAGAGAGGAAAGAAACGAAAGGTAAATCTTTCGGTCCCTGTATCTCTAGAATTAGTATGTTTAGGGTTCTTAAATTTTTTGATTTTAGTTAATCTTTTTTTTTTTTTGAAATCTTAATTTTGTATCTAATTGACTGGATGAACAAATAGGAGAAGTGGGTTTGTTTTGAAAATTGAATTTCAGTTAACCCACTAAAGTTTTTTTAATGGTACTTTAGTAGGGTGATAATCTTTAGTATGTTAATTAGGGTTTGTTGGATTCTATTCTTCGTATGTTTAGGGTTCTTAAAGTTTAATTTTTTTTTGTTTCAAATATTAATTTTGTATCTAATCGAACTGGATGAACAAATAGGAGAAGTGGGTTTGTTTTGAAAATTGAGTTCCAGTTGACCCTTGTTAATTTTTTAACGATAGTTTAGCAGGGTGATAATCGTTAGTTGTTCATTGGGTGACCTCTTTAGATGTATCTTTATTTGGCCTTTCTCATGTGATGTTTGTTATTTTGTACAACACATCTTTTTTAATGAAATGTCAATGTGATATCTGATACAGGACAAGGTACAATTGAAGGGTCTGTCAAGGAGAAGAACCTGGTGATATCTATACGCATATTTATTTAAGTTTGCCTCTGACTTGGCATCCAAAGCTTATTTATAGCTTTGAGCATGTTTGCTTAGGACGTAATTTTTCACTAATAAGTTTTAATTATAGTTATTAGATAAACTTTTGTTTTTAAGTAGGCTAGTAAATATTTTCAGACATGGTTTTGTTGTCTTATGTTCGTGTGTAATACAATTCACTTCCATAGTGTGTTTACTTGATTTTGTAAGATCAACAAGAATCTTTAATTTTTCTTTTACATGCGGTTTATACATTTCAATTTATACTGTCCAACAAGAAACAAGAATTTTCACTATAACTGACTATTATATTTCCTGACTCTAATATCATCTGGATTTGCAAATGGTTAGTAGATTTAAGTGCCTTAAAACTCCATATGCTAGTCATCACGGTATCCTTATTTTTATTTGTTAGTTCTCCAATGTGTAATTTCACCACACTTTAGTACCCTATTGGCGGTTCCTAGCTTTTGTCTTGTTGTTGTTTTCTGTGAATAGAGATGAATGGATGGGTACCTTTATATTTTTTACTGTTGGATTCTGCTTGATTTTGTTCTTACAGAACACCTGGAGGTTTATCATATATGTGCTTGATATAGAGGCAGCACCCTCTGACTGTTAATTTCTTAGAATAAAGTGATATCTCTGACATGTTGGAACTGTGAATATAATGTTGGCTAGAAAATATTTTCAGACAGGCTTTTTTGTCTTAAGTTCTAATGTGACAAAATTCACTCCCATATTGTGTTTACTTGACTATGTAGGGTCAGCCATAATTCTTAGTTGACATGCATTTTGTTAATTTCAATTCATACTTTGTTTAGGAAGAATCACACGTTGGCACTATAAATGCCTGTTATACTTTTCTAACTCCAGGTGTCCTGCCCCTGATTACCTAACTTTGTACGATCAACATGAATAATTAGTTTAATTCCTTTTACATGCATTTTTGACATTTCAATTTATACTCTATTAAGAAAAACACACATTTGCACTATAATGGCGATTATGCTTTTCTGACTCTAATATCATTAGCTCTGCAATGGGTGGTAGATTTAATTTCTTGAATATCAATATGCTAGTTGCCTATGTACCTTTATTTCTCTTTCTTAGTTCTCCAATTTGTAATTTCATCACACCTAAGTGCCACATATTACTTGCTGGTTTAGCAGTTCTTTCACATAAACAACTTCAGGTGTCAACCATGTTTGTTTTGATACCTGAAATTGGTTCCCATCTTACTGAATCTAGGTTCCCAACTTTTGTTGTTATTGTTGTCTATGAATGGATTCTACATGATTTCGTCTGTAAGAACAACTTGTGTTAAGCACCCTAGAGATCTATCATTTCTAACTTTTAATTTATCTGACACGATGCAGATGAAAGGCTCAATGAAATCGTTGGAAGTGCATACTATGTTGCACCTGAGGTTCTACATAGATCTTATATTGGTGTGATATCATATATACTTTTGGAAGTCGTCCGTTCTGGGCTCGCCCAGAGTCTGGGATTTTTTGGTCCTTTAGGGCGGACTCAAGTTTCGATGAACCTCCTTGTCCTTCTTTATATTCTGAAGCCAAGCATTTTTTTCAAGCGTCTATTAAATAAAGACCCACGTAAACGAGTGATGGCTGCTGAGGCATTAAGTTAATATTCTCATCTTGTTAAAAAAAAACTGCTGAATTTCTTTCTTTGTGATCCTAATTATATTTCTCTTGGCAGGTCATCATTGGATTAGTAACTACAATGATATTCAGGCTCATGAAAGCCTATATGCGCTCATCATCTCTACATAAAGCTGCGTTAAGAGTGAGTACTTTAATATTCTCAAAATTTGCTTTGTTGTTGATCATGTCTCATAATTTGTTTTGTCCACGCCCCTTGCTTTTCAGGCATTCTCTAACCTTGTGGTTTACTTTTATGGAAGCCATGCTTGGTACAACAACCCTGCAGATGGAAGTTTCTATGTTGCAGCAGGTTGTTCTGAGGAAGGAAAACTACTCTTAAAGACATACAGTTGCTCTTCAGAATGTGGAATCCACTATTACCGAACTAAGTGAGATATTTACACAGCTGGCGATAATGGTTGCACATCAAGGGGAACTGGCTATCAGGTATCTTATTCTTACTGTAAGGAGAACAGTTCATATCCCCCTTGTGATATTAGTATTTGCATACCAACAGCATTCCACAAAAGTAATTCTCTTATAGTCCTCTTCTTTCCATGTTTTCTTCATTTATGTTTTCACGCTTGTTGCATGATTGTATACCCGGTACTGATGAGCCAATTGTTGTTTACATGACCTAGATCTAGGTTTAATCTGTCAAATTACCTGAAACATGTGCTTCGACTTTGCGTTAATGTACTGACTTGACCTTATCTTCATACTTCTTTGTTAATTATTGACTTGACCTTATGTTAAGGAGGTAATATTAAGTATACTTTAGTAACTTATTTTGTTCTACTGTGTATTAAGAACTGAACAAAGTCATTGTACTGATATTGATTTGCTTTGCAGGAACGACGTTCTTTGTCGTATGTGAACCAGAGACACAACACATGGATGCTTTACTTGATATCATTTATGAAGTATTGGCCAAGTTCATCATCATCGAAATCAGAATTTCATTCTTTTTTTGTGTAATTTTAAACATAATGGATAAAATGAATGAATACCTTTTGGAGAACTTCCTCTATACTGCAGTAGGAGGAATCCGACCCTCTGTGGTAAGCATTGATACTCATTTACCCTAAAATATCTTCACTAGTCTGAATTTCGTGTTACATGGTCCCTTTATCTATTTTTTCACAGCTTCAGAAATCTATTGACATACTTTTAACTTTGTTCTGCAGTTTGAAGTCCTAACGCTTTTGAGTTTGTGTTCAATTGTGATATACAGGTAAAGTGTTTATTCACTATTTTTTAGTTGTCATCCTAAAATACAACCTTTGTTAGGGAAGTTTAGGTCTGATCATGGTTTGTGTTGATTTGTAGAGGCAGCATATGTTGTCCTTGCAGGTATTTTTCGGTATTGTTGGGACTTGAACTGACTACGCATTTTTGTTTCTTGGTTCTACAGGTTTGTTTTGTCTAGATCCGATTGAATTTAAGTTAGCGATCAAAGACATAAATGGTGAAAGTTTGGCGGGTAAAATTCTATATTGTATGAATAATTTTGAACTTTCTTAGTTAGGTTTGCAAAAGAATTTCAGATTGAACACTTAATTTAGTGCTGAAAAATGTTTGACTTATTTTGCAATTATAACTCTTGTCTGAGACTAATGAATAAGATTGAATTGTTTTTGGATAAATTACTTTGTTTGAGCTTCTACATTGAATGTATTGACTTCCTTTATGCAGTTTGTGAATGTATGAATTGCAATTCCAAAAAGAATGGCCTGCAATTGGGTTTCAAGTTTAATTGTATTGTAGGCTTGTACACTGGAAGTACGAGTCCAGGATGAGGACCAGTATTATAGGCCTGTAAACTGGAAGCCCAGGTCTATAATCATGACCTGGGATGTATTTTTTTTTAATTGTAATTAAAGAATTGTCACGGGAAAAACCGCAACACAAATTGTTAGTAAAATAAACACGTGTCTTCTAAGTAGTAGTTGCAAAATAACAGTAACACTTATATCCGTTACTTTGGTCGTAACAAGAAAATGACAGTGTCTTTGGTGAATTGTTGTAGTTATGGTGTAACAGTTAAAATCGTTGGTTTATATGTGATAATTAAAACACGTGTCGCTATCATAAAATTAGGTCAATTGTGACAGTTTATTATTGTTACGTTTCTTTTATGTGACTAATCTGAATTTTGTTACAGATAAAACCGTTACAAACGCAATCACAATTATTAATAACGGGCTATTAGTACATTTATAAACGTTACAAATTAATTAGTAACAAGTATAGTCTGTGACAAAATCCTGGAAATGGTGTTGTGTTTATCCTAGCGATATGCTTAATTTAATTACGTACTAGCGTACTGATTTAAAAATCAAACCTACCAACCCCCATTAAGCTTTACGTACCTTGCAGATATGAGTTTTTGGATCTTGGATAAACCTTTTCTAGTTAACCTAATAGGTATCAACGTCAAAGAAATTGTTGAAACTTTCCTCCTCATCTCAATTCTCATTTTTGAATAAGCAAAAGTAAAAATGTACTCCAAGACAAAAAAAAATATGTGACCTTTCGTAAACCAATGAGAAAGTTAATAAGGAAATCAAAAATATAGAGACAGAGAAAATATTGGTACATCAAATATTTTAATGAATGATGATAATTAGGAGATAAGCCATGTTGTCGTTGGTAATTTGGTCTTGTGTTTCTATAAAAACCACCTTTCCTTTAGCAGTTGAGAAACAAACACAACCTCTTCACCTTCATTTCTTTACTCCAAAGCTTCTCCAGTCATCCCACAAACCTTGATACCTATACTGCCAAAACTGCCAAAACAACAATAAATCTTGGATTTGTTATAATTTTCTCATAATCTTAGCAAAGCAATGGCTATAGGTTTGATCAACAACACCATTCTGAAACCTTATTCCTCTTCACCCTCCTCCAGTGATGATATTCAGTCTCTAGATATTTCCAGTAACAATGATGTTTTAGTTCCTCTTACTATTTTCGATAAAGCTGCGTTTGATCTTCATGTAGCTGTTTTATACGCTTTTAAAGCACCTATGCCATCAAATGAAGTCATGAAAGCTGCACTCTCAAAAGTTCTTGTTTATTATCCTCACTTAGCCGGACGTTTTACTACCGACGGTCAGGGTAGAACTTGTATTGTTCTGAATAATGCAGGTATTCGTGTCACCGAGACTTATGTTCCTACTTCACTTGCTGAACTTCTTCCTTTTGATCCATCCAAAGATGTTAGGCATCTTCTTCCTCCTGTTGAGGGAAATATCGAAGAATTACTTCAGATTCAACTCAATCGTTATGCTTGTGGTGGATTAGTTATTGGCCAAACTGCTCATCACCGTGTTTGTGATGGTCAATCCATGAGTTCATTCTTTGTTGCATGGGCTAGAACAGTACGGGGTCTTGCTACGGACCCCCTTCCTTATCACGATAGGCTGGCCGTGTCACAACCAAGAAACCCACCTAAAGTAGATTTTGACCATCGTTCAATTGAATTCAAAAAGTCTACGATGAATCCAGACATGGCACCGGTATTTTCACCTTCCATAGAGACTTTGATTATCCATTACTCACCGGAGTTTGTGAAAAAGCTCAAATCTAAAATCAGCGAACAAAGTTCCGCTCAAAACCAAAGATACAGTACTTTTGAGTGTCTACTTTCTCATACATGGAAGAAGGTGACTGAAGCTAGAGGACTTGATCTAGAAGAATCAACTCAAGTTAGAGTTGCAGTGAATGGAAGAGCAAGAATTAAACCATCAGTACCGATGGAATATTTTGGTAATTTAGTCCTCTGGGCTTATCCAAAGTTGAAAGTGAAGGAACTGTTGGAACATAACCATGCATATATCGCTAAGGCAATCCACGACGAAGTGACTCGTGTCGATAATAATTATTTCAAGTCTTTTATTGATTTCGGAGAGATAGCTAAAGCAGATGGAGGAGAAGAGCTTGAAGCAACAGCACCCGAATTCGGAAACTCGTTATGCCCAGATTTGGAAGTTGATAGTTGGCTGAGGTTTCAGTTTCATGATCTTGATTTTGGTGGTGGGGGTCCTTGTGCCTTTTTCCCACCCAATATTCCAGTTGAAGGTCTAGTCATTTTCTTGCCAACATGTAGTGAAGATGGTGGAGTGGATGCAGTACTTTCTCTTTTGCCTGAACATGTTCCTCTCTTTAAACAGATTTCTCATTCTATCGACTAAGTTTAAACCTGAAGATGGGGATGATTAAGAGTCAAAATTATATATATATGCGTCTGTGTTTTATTTAGCTACTTTTGCACATTTTGTTGCGCTAAGTTATGTGATTTAAATACTGTAATTATGGTTTTATTAAATGAAATCAACTTTGGTTAGACACTTAAAATGTAGTTAAGAGCTAGTGAAACTAAAAGTAAAGCTTGCACTCATTCTTTCGGCTCAGTGACTGAAAGCATAAATCTTGGTTTTCAGAATTGTATGTGCAAGTTTGACTAGCAAAACTTACAGTCAATGTGGTCAAGCCGTATGAATATGCCTACTGGTTTGCAATAGTCCCGCGGTGGTTAGAAGTAAAGAAATGAAGCCCCGAAACCAAAAGAACTCTTGGAGCTTTAAACAAATGAATGCTCAAGAATTATGCATGGTTTTAAATTATTTAGCACATAATGAGAGTCTCAATAAAGAAAGGCGAATCATGCCTCCAGTTTTTCTGTGAAACTTTTTCCTTTTTTTCTTTTTCTTTTTCGTTTTTGCTCGAAAAGAAAGATTGCATTAAAAATACGGTAATGACATATCAAAACGGTTCTAGCACACTGAAGAGAAAAGAAGATGGCTCCTCCTTCCCTATGGGATTAACATAATAAACTATAGAGTACTCCTCCAAAACCTAGAGGAAAGAGGCGTACAGTAATTTTAATCATTCGCTTTAATCAATGAGGATCAAAGACTCATTCATTCCGAAGAAAAAAACCTTATCCATCATCCTAATAGAGTATTACTAGCGACGTTTGAAAATTAATTCTCCAGCTGTTATGTTTGACCACAATCCTACCTACCAAAGAACAATGTATGGCAAAACTTAAAGCACATGTTTATGTACTGTGAGATAGGGACAACTGAGTCCGATATCTCCTTGAAAATCTTACGTTTTTTTTTTTTTTTTTTTTTTTTTTTTTTTTTTTTTTTTTTTTTTTTTTTTTTTATAGATGGCCTTCAAAAAGGCTAATGATCCCTTTAACAGTTGGTAGAAGCCAGACTGGAGAAACAAACCACTACATAAAGGAATTGTTCAGTTTTGCCCATTGAGCAAGCTCATGTGCAACAGAATTACAATAACGAGGTTGACAAGGAAAAATACAAGCTACTAAATTCGAAGAGAAAAATAGAATGTCCTTAAAGATAACATCCGTTCTAGAGTCTCCATCGAACATGCCAGATGAAAATTGATCACTGAGACCTTTAGCATCACTCTCAATGATAATGTGAGTGAATTTTTCCTCCTTTGCTTTCTTCAAGACTGCCCAAATAGCTCTGGCTTCAGCTTCTTCAACAGACTTTACTTCAAAAACTAAGGAAGCACAAAAGGAAGCTTTACTTGCGAAGTCCCGCATCACATATCCTGCATCATTATCTCCAGAGATATCATCATACGCTCCATCAGTATTACATTTAATCCAACCAAAAGAGGGGGGTATCCATTTGTCACACTGACTAACAGAGGTAGTAGGGGAGATAGTTAAGCAAGGCTTCCTAGCCAAGAGCATAGCTCTAGCTAAAACTGCAAAGTGAGTTTCTTTAAGGTTTTGGAAAACAAGATTATTTCTATTATTCCAGATAGACCAAAGAACGGTAACAAAGAAACATTGATCTTCATCAGAAAGTTTAGACAAAGGGTCAGTAAGCCAAAAAAACCAACCAATCAATGAAAGACTTATTTTGAAAGACCTTAGTGTTAACACAAAGAGCGCTGAGAAACCAAATCCTACTAGAAAAATGGCATAGGACTAAAGCATGCATGACAGACTCGTGGGGATCAGTGCATCTAGCACAATCAACACTATGCATGGGCATTCTAGTATGTAAAATGGTTCTAGCAGGTAGAGCATTTCTAGCAGCTTTCCAGAGAAAGAATTGGATTCTGTGAGGAACCCTAATTTTCCAAATGCGCTTCCAAAGATTGATACATGGGGAGGGCCTAAGACCTCTAATTCCCATGTAGGAAGACTTAGAAGAAAATCTATCATTCTTTGAAAGTTTCCAAGCCTCCTATCAGGAGTCCATAACTGGCTTACGGGAATAGTGATAATCTTCTTAACATAAGCATCATCAAATTGAGTATTTAGTCTATTAACATCCCAAGTTCTAGTCTGATTATTAATGAAGTAAGAGACTTTAACATTGGGATCATGTGGTACTAAGGGGTTTGGTGTAGCAAAACCCAGATCTGAGATCCATTTATCACACCAAGGATCAATAATTGACCATCCCCTACAATCCAAGAGATAAAAGGTTTGATCAGCTCCTTTATAGCATGCATACACTTCCAGGTCCAAGAACAGTTACTAGTGCACTGGGCATTCAAGAAATCAGTTCTAGGGAAGTACTTAGCTTTAAGAACAGTAGCTAACATACAATTGGGATTTTCAATAATTCTCCAAGCATTCCTAGCAATCATAGCCAAGTTATTTAGCTCAGCTTTCCTAAAATCCAAATCACCTTCTGATTTAGGGGAGCACAAGATATCCCAACCCAAAAGATGTAGTTTTCTATCTTTAGGGTCAAGGGTTTCTCCCCACCAAAATTTACATAGATGAGATTCCATTTGTCTACATAGATGTTTAGGAATAAGGAAGGCTCCCGTTTGAAAAAGGGGAATGGCTTGACCAATATGTTTGATTAGAGTAGTTCTAGCAGCTTGAGACAAGAGCTTATGAAGCCAGATAGAAATTCTGGCATCAATGGCTTGAAGGATACCCATATGAGTTTGAATTTTAGAAGCTTGAAACATTGTAGGGGTGCCAAGATACTTTTCTCCTAAATCCATGTTTTGAATGTCCAAAATATTGGCAAGCTGGGCTTACCTATGTTCAGGAAGTTTCGTACTAAAGAGGATTCCAGATTTATCAAAATTTATTTCTTGACCAGAGGCCAAGCAGTATTTTTGAAGATACTCTTTTATAGTATGAAAATTTTTAATAGTGGCCTTAAAAAAAGGAGGGAATCATCAGCAAATAAGAGGTGTGTCATAGCTGGAGCATCTTTACACACTTTTATGCCTTCAACCAGTCCCTTTTTAGAGAGGGTATCAATGTAAGAAGATAGAACCTCAGAGAAAATAATATAAAGATGAGGGAATAAAGGTCCCCCTGCCTCAGACCTCTTTCTGGTTTGAAAAAGCCAGTAGGGATACCATTGAGGAGGATAGAGTAAGAAACAGAAGAAACACACTGGTTAATGGGTTTTATCCAGTGTTCAGACAACCCCATTTTTTTTAAAAACATTTTCATGAAAATACCACTCCAGCTTATCATAAGCTTTGGACATATAGAGTTTAATGGCAGCAATGCCTTCAGTTTTGTCATTGTGATTGACAACATATATAGCCTCATTAGCTGAAAGAATATTATCAGAAATACTCCTCTTAGGTATTAAGGCACTTTGATTTTGAGAAATTATGTTATTCATAAATGGTTTCAATCTATTGGCTAAGGTTTTGGAAATGATTTTATAAATGAAATTACACAGACCTATAGGTCTATATTGAGAAATCAACTCAGCAAGATGAACTTTGGGGATAAGAGCAATATTAGTGTGAGTAAAAACTTTTGCTATATGCCAAGTTCTAAAGAAGGTTTGAGTCATATCAATGACAGCCTCCCCAAAAATATCCCAATGAATTTGATAACAAAGACCAGTGAAGCCATCAGGTCCTGGAGCCTTTTGTCTTCCCATTTGGAAAACAACATTCTTGATATCCTCGGGGGAAAGAGGAGAGTTTAGATGAGCATTATCAGCTTCTGTGAACTTGACAGGAAGGTATTGAAGGATTTCATCCTGGAATTGTTGGTGATTGGAAGAATAAAGATTTTTGAAGTAATTTATGAAGGAAGTACCAATACTATTTCTATCAGTTAGAATAGTATCAGATGGGTCCTTAATCCAACCAATAAAATTTCATTTTCTTCCAAAGAGGGTAACTCTATGGAAATAGGGTGAGTTTCTATCACCTTACATAAGACAAACCTCTCTAGACTTGTCCTTCCAATAGAGTTCCTTTAGATTGTATAGATACTCTAGTCTAGCTCTAAGTCTAGCTATGGAGCTAGAATTAGTAGGATTGGAAGTTTGGATTTCAACTAACTCCTCGCTGGTAGTAGATATATTGGTTTGAATATTACCAAAGGAGGATTTATTCCAATCTCTAATACCTTTCTTAGACTCAAAAGTTTAGTGTTAAGCTTATATGAAGGGGAACCAATCATATTAATAGACCAAGAATTATCTATAATATCTTTACAAGTGGGATCTTCAATCCACATATCCATAAAATGTAATGGTCTAGGTATACAAATGTCTTCAAAGTTAAAACCTATATGCATGGGACAGTGATTTGAAGAGTCTCTAGGCTGATTATTGACACAAAGTTTAGGAAATAAAACTTCAGCAGATTGATTAATAAGACATCTATCCAATCTTTCAAGAGTAAGATCAGGACCTTGTTGCATATTGGACCAAGTAAACCTAGGACCAGAAAAACCAGGATCATACAAGTTAAACACAGAACAAAAATTTCTAAGGTATACAAAATCAGAGTCATCAACTTGTAGACCACCATTCTTATCCTCAGTACCCAAGAGGGCATTAAAATCTTCTACATAGAAAACTGGGTCATCTAATGGTGTTGAAGGTAATTGGCATTGAGTTTCCCAAGAGGGCATTAAAATCTTCTACATAGAAAACTGGGTCATCTAATGCTTGTCTTAGATTACTATTAGGTTCACCATATATGAAATGTATGTGACAAAGTTTGGAGTACATGATTTCTATGGATGTGACATACATACCCCTCAAGCTGGATGAAATAATGTTCAGATGGATTTCTTTTTTCCATGCAAGCACAAGACCACCACTCCTCCCAATACTTGGGACATTAAAAGTGCAGGGAAAACCCATGTTCCTTAATCTTCTAGCAGCCAAATCTTTATTCATTTTTGTCTCCGTTAGAAAAATGACATCAGGGTTTATGTTTCTACATAGCAGGCTAAGTTCTTTATTAGAAGTTTTCTTTCCAAATCCTCTAATATTCCAGCAAACCATGTTGACATTATTGACAGGGAAATGATTGATAGGACTAGAAATATTAAGAGGGTCAATAATAGGAGAAGAAGGATTTGAGTTTGCCTGAGTGGTGGAAGCAGAACTACCATCAAGAGTTGAGTCTCTAGAACCACCAATTTGAGTAGTCTCCTGGGTAGAACCGAGATTCAGAGAAGTAGCCACATGAAGAGAATTATTGCGGACACCGTCATTGCTTGGAGTATCATCAGTAGGTACATTATAGATACCATAAGGGTCAACTAGGGAATGGGCATTGAGAGTACAGTTAGAGAGATTTATAGCAGGGAGATCTCACAATTTGGTGATAGGGGGACAAAGCTTTGAGTAATCAGATTGATTAGGTATAACCACAATGCTAGCTAGAGCAGAGTCACTAGCTCTAGTGCGTTTTCTTAAGTAAGCTCTGGTATTGATCTTTCTCTTAAGATTTGATAGGGAATCATGCTCAGCAGAAGCAGAGATAACTTCTTCTCTGGTGATGGCAGGTTGTTTTATCGAAACAGCTGCCGTTTTGAACCTTCTGGATGAGTTGGTGGTCCTGATCGGATCCTGATTTGACGACTCAGGGTTAACACTAGAAGTTTCAACTGTAACATTTTGGGTAGTAAATTGCTTGAAGATAACTGGAAAACCATTATTCAAATGAGTTGAGCTTTGCTGGACCGGACCAACATCAAAGATCTTATGGCAGTAGATCGATTAACAAAAAGACCTATTTGGAGATTATTGGCTAAACCTTTTTGAGACACATTATCAGGACTTTGAGCTAAGTCTTTAGATTTTTCATTGGTGTTAGCATGGTTATCAATAGTGTCATCTTAAGTTTCTGGCACTTCTTCATTAGGAGACATGATAGTATATTTGATCACAATGCTGGTAGTAGGTGAAGATTGTTGAGCCTCTGAATGTTTTGGCATCATTAACCTCGAAACTGCTGGGATGACATATTTTGAGCTAGAAGCAACTGATTCTTGTAGTAACTTTTGTTTGGATTTACAAGCTGGACAGTTGATATCTTTATGATCTAAGACACAACAATAAGTGCAGAAAACTTTATAGTATCTGCATTCAATGAGAGAAGGTTTAGCTCTCCCAGAAGTGAAGAGAGGGATTCCTGTTGGTAGGGATTTATGAACAAAAACTCTAACACAAACTTTAACATTCTTCCTTAGAGGATGATTCACGTAGGGAGTTTGATCCTCTACTAGTTTCCCAAGCTTGAAGGTGAGTTTTTGAAGATCCTCGAACTCAGTGCACTCCTTTGGGATATTACATAAGATAAGCCAAAACAATTCTTAAGCAAAAGAGACTTGATGATTTGATGGCCAGCCATTAGGGGGGACAACTTTGAGAACCATTAAATAGCCACAAGTATACCAAGGTCTCTGCTCATTAGTTCTGTTGGAATCATATTCAGCCAAAAATCTGATAAGGACCATATTTCTCAATCCATTGAACATAGTGACAAAAGGTGTTTGTGCTAACGACCATTGGTTGCATATGTAGTAACAAATAGAATAAGTAAGGATGAGGGTTTCGCAACAAATGTATCCAACCATACACCATTTCTAATTGTTATCATTTTCTACTAAGATGACTGTTTTTTCGATGAATACTGGTTGTTAGAGCATATATAGCTCGGTTGAACCCACCAAGCGTTGTTATGTCAAGATTGGTTGTCATATTTTAGTGAATCAGAACTCATATTAAGAGTCGCTTGATTATGTACTAGAGTCAACTTCGTATAGGTTAGCTTGAAAGTATTAGGATTTAAGACTTTGCAAGTATTGCGAAGACTTGAAGTTATGAAGAAGCAAGGAGTTACAACGACAACAATCATCCTTCCACTTGAGGTTAATGATATTTGATTTGAACCGTTTCATTCCCTAAACATCTTTCAAGTCGTGCATATTGAAAACAAAACTGCGAAGCATATTTGAAATCTAGATAGACATGGTATTAAGGAATACAACACGAGGTTTATTGCTTAACCATTAAACTTTGTAGATAAGACATCGCCATAATCATTTGAATTCTATTGTGATTATGTATGGGTATGAGGTGAGGATTTGATCCTAGGGAACAATGTTTTACATGTGTTCTAAGGAAGTAAGTTCATAAAATTGTTTGTGAATCAAAAAAGGAAATTGCCAGGCGTTATTGGTTTTGTTATTCGTTGCATATTTTATGAAAAACCAATATGTGTGATCGAGTATAACCGTTCACGACTTGTTGTGTTATTGGTAGAACTATTCACAAAGGCCTGACTTTGGTCGGCTCGGAAACCTACAATAATATACTGCAAGTGCACAACGTCTAACTAGTAAACAATGGCAAGTACAGGTCGTTCCCACGAGGAGTGTGAAATACTCTACCAACTAATACCAAAAAAACTAAGTAATCAAATATGATGCTTTTGAGAGTTTTCAGAAATCCGGACAAAATGATAGCAAAATAATAAAAATGTAACCAAAGATGTGAAAGTGTTAAGGTTTCGGGAATCCGTTGTAGTAAAGTTATTTGTATTCAATCACAAAAATATCTAATTTACTCATGTAAAATAGCAAACCTAGCTACTAGTACACGGAAGATATTTCATTAAGAATCGTTGACAAGAATTATCATTTTCAAAATGGTAGTTTGTTGTCACCTTAATGTAGAATTCTTAAGCACTAGATATACATGGCATAAATAGTCAAATGAATTTCATAATTCAATTATTCCAAAGGTTCAATGAGTTCTTCTACTAATCTAACTATGGACTATACATGGCATAGAACATGAAAAATATAGCTACAAGGTGAAACATTGAAAGAGAATCATAAACATTATCATTAAGTTCAATTGGTAGAAACTTTATTCAAGAACATAAAATAAATCACCTACAACTTCATCCGTTCACCCTAACATGGATTAGCTAGACATGGTTTTCTCAAAAAACCATCAATCAATATAAATAAATCAAACTCTAGCTAATAAAAACGAAGAATAGAAAACAAAACTTCAAAACCCTTCTCTACTTGCGGCACTATGGCCGACCCCCCATTTTCATTTTGAAATAACACATAAATATAGCCCACAGATGAATTCACGTCGTCGCCACATCACCTCCCAATAGAAGTCTGCCACATGTCATGAAATACAATCTACTCAATAATATTGTGTCGCGTGTCATAATATGACGAAACATTCTAAAGTATCATCGAATCTCCACTTTCCATAGTATATGAAACCACCAAGGAAATGAATTAATTTCATTTAAAAAGAATGATATTTTCTTGCATGTGTTGGGCCCACCTTAACTGTATTTGCACAAATGACGTCATTTGGTCTCAAACATTCCTTCAGATTATTTATATATATATAGAAAGAGAACTTATGTAAGGACAAGATATGTTAATCTTTCCTTTTTCTTCATTTGCACTTCATTTGCACATGGTCATGGAGGTGATATTCTTCCATTCTTATGCTAACAATAATAAAGTCACTCTTGACCAATCTTAGGTGGCATTAGTGTGTTGACGTCGACTCGCTTAACCATGCATTAATTGAAGAGAAAATTAAAATTTTTTTGCCCATTGTGACCTCGGCTGTGAAATAATTCTATGTTGCTGATATATATGGAGATACCAGACCAACATAATAAGTGCTGCTGATATATAGAAATACCAGGCCAGCATAATAAGTGTTGCTGATATATAGAAATACCAGGCCAATATATTTGATCATTGTGGTTGTTGATACATGGAAATACCAGGCCAACCCCATTTCATCATTGTGGTTGCTGATACATGGAAATACCTGGCCAACCCCATTTCATCATTGTGGTTGTTGATACATGGAAATACCAGGCCAACCTCGTTTCATCATTGTGATTGATGATATATGGAAATACCAGGCCAACCACTTTGCAATTTTCGTCGCAAACACCATTAAGTCTCACATTTTGCTGTTTATTCGCTGGATGATCGAATTCACTTGTACTTTCTACAAAAGCACTAAAATAGTATTAGAAACTAAAATAGTGTATCCTATCTAATATAAATATGGGTATAAAATGTAGCATTTACATGCTTATCAGACATATGTATTGGTATGACTTTTATTAGTGAAACTGATCTTAAGTAATCACCTGAGATGGTATGATCGGGTTTGTGATTTTATGTCTGACCAAATATGGGAAAGGGGAACCGATCCTAGTAAGAGGTATGGTACATCACAAAAGGGAACCGATCCTTGTATGAGGTGCAACAAGGTTTATAGCAGAAAGGGGAATCGATCCTATGAACATGTGCAACACGTTTTTAGGAAAAGGGGAACCGATCCTATGGACATGTGCAACACATATAAGTTAGGTACCATATATATGTGGGGAATGATCCTAGTACCTAGTCAACCGAATTTTGGAAAGCTAGTGTGACTATGCACAATACTCACATGGAGGTAGAACCGAAACTTGTTTTGGTAGAACCGTTAAACCCATGATTGTGATTGAATATTATTTGATCAATCACATAGTTCTTGAAATTCAGATGAACCAATTCTAAACTTGTTTGGAAGTGTGGAAAATCAGTTTCAAGGTTGTAAGTGTGAAAGAGAACTTACAAAGTAAGGATGTCGACATACTTTTAACACGTGCTATGAATGTTTATTTCTTTAATTGTTCAAAGTTATTCCTTAATAACTAAGAGAAGATAATCCCAGGATCGAAACATAAATAAGTTAAGAATCTTTTAATTAAGGTAATTAACTTCATTTTTAGTAAAATAATAATTAGTAATGTGCATTTACTAATTGGATATTTTCTGAGAGATTTCGATCCTTATTTTTGGACAGAGCATTTCCAGGAATTACGGAAATCGAATTTGTGCTTTAATGAATATCTTGAGAATATTTGCGGTTTGGGAAATTCCTTGGTGTCCAAACTTCCTTGTCTATAAATACTTGAAGTTTGCCTTTCTAGCAAACTAATCCTTCGTAACAACAAACTTCCTCTTTGTTGTGTTGTTACTGGTGTAGCCGCCTATTCGGAGAGGAGAGTAATCTAATTAGGAGAAATCTCTTACGGTCGCTCAATTTAAAGTTTTCTTTGGGATTGAGAAGCTCTAGCAAGTACCGTTGGTGGGAAACTAGATAATTGCGGTTTATCTTTCGTTTTCATTGACTAACGGTGGTTGAACTTTGATTGCACCTAGTTTCTTTATGCTTGAGAATCTTCTCTTCTTATACAAGATCCACTCAAACTAGTTCAAAGTTTCGATAGGGATCTTTAGGTTGTTGTTAGTTCTAAAGACGATCTTGTGATAATCCATTGTTAACAGACTCCGTTCTATGCATGATTAATCACAAGATATTCAAGTGATTGTGTGCAGGTGTTTATTGAAGATCTAAGAATATTTGAAGACGAAGAAGATATTCAATATTTCTGATTTTTGGGTTCATAATCTTTGGTGTGCACAATACTTGTTTCGGTAAAAGAGGATCCAATTAATAATCGGTTTATCCTTGTGATAGATTGGATTGATTAATTGAGTAGATCGACATCAACAAAATTCTTTGGATTAATAGTGTTGTTGGCTTAATCTTAAACGATTACTTCGAAAATTGAACATAAGATATATCTAAGGACCTGACGAAGGAGTTTATGTTAAGATAAACAGAAGAGCCTTTGTCCGACTCATATCACTTGGTTGAATAAAGTTGATACAAAACAGATTTGTTGTTCCTTTACTGTTTGGAATACGAACCAAAGGAATTGTTCCAAGTACGTGACTTATTCATAGGTTGGAGGCGTGGGAATACATACGGAACTAGGTGAACTATAGGTTTAGTTGCTTGGTCTCAACTATACGAAGTTAGGTGTAATTTTGTGTAGCGGCTTAATACTGAGATTATTCAATTCTGGACAAGGTCCCGGTGTTTTTATGCATTTGCGGTTTCCCCGTTAACAAAATATTGCTGTGTCATTTACTTTATATTTCCGCATTATAATTATTTTATTATAATTAAAGTAAATTACACAAACGTTAATTCCTATTTACTTGATAAGTGAATCCTATTGTGTTTGGTTAAGTCCGAACCTTTTTATCAAGTAACATACTTCGTTGTTGTATTGTCTCGATCTCGTATCCATAGACGATCACACGAAGTATGAACCAATTAGTTGTATTGTCTCGACTCAGTCCATAGACAATTACTTTTGGAGAAAGGACTTATAGGTAGGAAAAGTTTTATCTCGAGATATATTTGGGTACCCTCGCCTTTTCACTGGTTTAGTTAAATTTGAAGGTAAAGTAAGTTTTTCTGCCATTTGGATGGTGAGGTTTTAAATTTCAAGGTTTTCAGGTATGATGGTATCCTGAGATGAAGATGGTTCCATATAGATTATAATAATGATGGTGATGATAAAATTTTTATCAGAGGGGAGAACTTGTTTTGGTGTTATAATAAGGATGTGAAAGTAAAATATTCTTGTAGAAGTGCTAGAATAGTGATATGAGCCGATCATATAGATGTGAAGATGCAGCCAAGAAATGTCATCTAAGGTGGACAAATCCTTAAAATGGGAATTATGAGATAGTTGAAAATAGTCTGAAAAGTAAATGGATTGAGAATAATATTGAAAAAACGGGGGTCTAACAACCACACCCAATATTTCGCTTAACAATCTGTATGGACTAACTCCAATATAATTCTGAGAGCACCAACTAATAAAAGCGATCTCAATCAAAAAATATATCTAAGAGTTATATCGATGTTTCTTAATGTAATCAGCAAATCAAACAGATAGAAATCTGTGATCCTGATTAATATAAGAAACCATTTGGACGGTATCAAAGACCAATATCAAAGTGTCAATCAATTTAATCAACAACCAAAGGTAGGATTCACAATTCATTGAACTTATGCACAACCTGTGATATTTCAATTATATAAACAAATATAACGCGGAAAAGAAATAACACAGACACCAGAAATTTTGTTAACGAGGAAACTACAAATGCAGAAAAACCCCGGGATATATTCCAGATTTGAACACCACACTTTATTAAGCCGCTACAGACACTAGCCTACTACCATTTAACTGCGGACTGGAATGTAGTTGAGCCCTAACCAATCTCACAATGATCAAGGTACAGTTTCGTTCCTTACGCCTCTTGAACCACGCCGGATTCTGTGCACTTGATTCCCTTAGCTGGTCTCACCCACAATTAAAAGTTTCTATGACCCAAAGTCGAAGACTTGATAAATAAATCGGTATCACACAGAAGATTCTATTGAATAGATAAATCTGTCTCCCACAAATATACCTACGAGTTTTGTTCCGTCTTTTGATAAATCAAGGTGAACAGGAACTAATTGATAAACCGGACTTATATTCCCGAAGAACAACCTAGTATTATCAATCACCTCACAATAATCTTAATCGATTAACGAAACAAGATATTTTGGAATCACAAACGATGAGACGAGGATGTTTGTGACTACTTTCAATCTTTCCCATCGAAGAATAAATCTCGAGCAAATCTCGAGAAAATATTAAAGAAGATAGTACTCAATCACAATAGAAAACAGTAAGATCAGAACACGTAATTACAGAGAAAATAGTTGGTCTGGCTTCACAATCTCAATGAAGTCTTTAATTCGTTAACCTACTGGGTTTTGGAAAAAACCTAAGGTTAAAGGAGAATCGACTCTAGTCGCAACTATTATCACACAGAAGGTGTGGGTATTAGGTTTCCCAGTTGCTAAAGTTCCCCTTTATATAGTCTCCAAATCAGGGTTTGCAATCAATGTTACCTTGGTAACAAATCATTCAATATTCACCGTTAGATGAAAACCTGATTAGATTCAAGCTAATATCTTTCAACCGTTAGATCGAACTTAGCTTGTTATACAAAAATGAAATGTACCCACATTTATATATAGGTAACCATAGCTAAATGTGTACACTTAGTTGGTTCAACAATAGTTAACCAATGGTTAGCCATATGAGCACTTTCATGTCAACCTTATTCATCTTTATCACAACTAGTTCAAATGACTCAAATGAAACTAGTTAGAGAGTTTTTCAATTGTTTATATTCTCATAGAAGTATACAAGACACAATTGAAGCAAAATCGATTTTGATTCACTTGAATCATTTCATGAACATTATAGCCACGATTTGCAAAAGATAGCATTTCTTATTATATAAATGTATTAGTTCATGAACAAACCGAGTTTAGAACATAACCTACTTAAGTATGCAAACGAGTACGCATACCTAAGTAGCCGAACTGAGTTTGGTTTTGCCAGTACGCGTACGGGTACGCATACCATATTACACTTCCAAACTCCAGCAGAAATTCACGGAACTTGAACTTCCGCCAGTATACGTACGGGTACACATACTTAGCTCCCGGACTTCCAACAACCAACCAGTACGCGTACGGGTACGCATACCATGGTTCCCGGTTTTGTACTTTACACAAATGTGAATACATACTATGTTAATACCCAATCACGGTTACATGTTCTAAACCCTCATTTAAATCATTGAAAGACAATGGTTGTCTCACACAAACTATTAGCTTCAAAGCAATATTTCAAGTGATCAAATGATCAATACGAAACATTCCGAGTCTACATCAAATGATTGTCTCACACAAATCATGTAAGATGTTACAAGGAATTTTCACATGATCATCCCTTGACTTTCGTCAAGAATAAAATATGAACTTGGTTAAAGCGAAAGCTTTCCAACACATATTTTGAGAAATAGATAAGCGAGATAAACTCGGATCGAAATATCAAATGTGTATAATTGAAGTCTGTATAGCAATACGACTTTTGTCTGAAATAGGAGATAGAGTAGATACACTTTTGAGTGGTAGATGAGTTCAAGTCTCCACATAACTTTTGTTGATGAAGTTCCACAAGTTCCCTTGAGTAGTTCATCGTCTTCATTCGATGAACGCCGTGAAGTCTAAAGCTCAACTACACTTACTATCCTAATCTGAGACTTAGCTATAAGTAGACTAGAAAGCAAGACTTATAGTTTTGGCAACTAAACTTGACAAATAAACTTGAGATAACAACGCTTGTGAGTTCGACCGAGCAGTCCTATAACAATCTCCCCTTTTGTCAATTTTAGCGACAAAACTATCAATACATATGGATTACAAAATAAATAAACTTTGTAGCTTCTCATCCAAATGCTTGATCTCCTTGGTTCTTCAACATTATTCGAAATATTCGTCACTTCCAAGTACTCCAATGATTTTAAATGTGTTCAACTCAGCATCATAGTTGTGGAAGACTCGTAGCTATAACAATATTAAGAAAACAATAGCACCCAATCATTGTTATACAGTGTCAGAGTATTATTACACATCATCAAAGTTCAATTGTATCACAACTTTGACAACAATACTATGGTAATATGTATCACTCCCCCTTATTCAATACTTCATCTCACATGAAAATCACTCCCCCTTACATCATGATTCGTAAACCATATGTATTTGTAGTGTGAAATACACGTTAATTCTCCCCCTTTTTTTCAATATAAAATGGCAAAGGTACGAAAACTAGTGGGATCTTAATGAAATTTCCATAGAGATACTTCATGACCAAAAGAGAACCACATATCAACTTTGTTTAGATGCAATCATATAGCCGAAACTAAATGCATTCATAAAGGAGTTTATAAAGATACAAGATAACCCCTATAATATTCCACAGCCGCACTCCCCACAAAGATTTGGCAATTAAGCACAAGTTCAATTAAGAACTCTCCCCCATAAAATGTCATTACCCCAAAGGAACAAAAAGAGCGACCTTACTTTCACAAGAAAAGAAGGATTTATTTGGACATTAAAAAATCACATGAAACATGAATTTGTATCCAAAATACTCAATTAAATTACCCACAAGAGAACCCATGATTAATTTAATCGGAAATGCTCAACATAAAAAAACTTACAGAGCCACATAATATTTACACAAAGATGTGGATCATGAAAACCAATACTGCGGAATATTCAAAGATTCATTCTATTTTTCATCAATATTTGCATAGAGACAAATAATAGACTTAATATTTGTAAACAAAAGTTCATCCTATCTTCCATCAATATTTGCATAATGACATAATAGGCTTAACTATTGTTTGTCAAAAGTTCGTTCAATCTTTTATCAATATTTGCATAATGACATATGAAAGACTTAACTTTTGAACATGTATGGGACAATCATAGTTCACGGACGCTAACACACATATCCCATAACAAGTTGCAATATATAAAACCATAAAGATTAATATTGCAAAATCGTCTTCCAAATAAACTTTAGAAAAAACATTGCAAGATGAAAAATTGTTGCAAATAGCTATGTGTACTCACAATAATGGTTATTCCAAACCCTAGTTATCCTTCTTAAAACACAAGAATAAATTCTCACAAGAAGTTTCCTAGACAAAAAAATCAACAAGCTAAGAAAACAAAGAAAGACTCCTAAGCCATCAAATTCGAACATGAACTGAAATGAATTAGTTTTCCAGAATCCACACGAGCCTTGAGGCTTTTCGGCTTGTGATTGACAGCATCCGTTGCTTCTTCAGATAAGATATCCTCATTGAGAAGATCTTTAACACGTGTCTTCATGAGAACAAGGTCAGAATTAACCTTTTTCAACTAAGTTATTAACACATCAAGACTCTTCATAGTATCAACGAGTTGCAATTTTGCTTCCTCAAAGTATTTAAGAAAATCATGAACCACTTCAGAAGAAACCATATCCTCATTCTCGACATCCTGATGTGTACAGGCATAATAACATGAGGCACTAGGATTATCATCTTCTACTAGGGTTCCTTTTTTCCTCCCTTTGGACTCGAAACCAATACCTTTATCAAGAAAACCTCTTGCAAAACCAGCAGTGCGAGAAGGTGAGGACATTATAAACAAAAATAACCTAGAGTATGCGTACGTGAATCAATAGGTTAGGTATTTAAATGGTTTCTTAGGGAATACAAATTTAGGGTTTCTAAAGACAGATCGTTAAAAGTAAGTTATGAGTACCCGTACGAACACAACCTGAACCCAAATGACAAACAAAACCAGCACTGTAACATACCTTTTTACAAGGTAAGGCAAAACAGTTCAATTTTGCTACGTGAGGATTTTGTTTTACAAATTTTTGGATGAATAAATTTTATATATCCACAGAGAAAAAATTTAGAGCACAAGAGTAGCAGGCAACATAGTTGCAACAAAAACTTCTTCGAAATTAAAGAATAAAAAAAACGAAGAGACTATCAAGACACAAATAATACTTAGGCAAAGCTGACTGTAGACAATAGTTTAGCTATGAACGATAAGAAAATAACTCAACTAATCAGAAAGCATATAGACAAAAATATAATTGACAATATCTCACTCAACCAGGATTTTTGTGAGTGAGATTTCAACCTTGTGATTAATTAGCACAAGTATGAGCTCTAAGCTCATTAAATGAATGATGTTCACGGTTGAGTTATTTTTTTTCTAGGAAAGAAACCAGTTTGATGTGAAAAATTATCATAAAACTTGTTGTCATCAAAATACGAGACATAGTTTGAGTCCTTACCAGAAGAAGTTAGTTCGGAGGGTTTTGACAACATGTTGATAAGATCCTTGTATCCTTCAATTATCAGATTTAGGTTGTCCTTCATAACTCCATTGTTGCTTCCATCTACATGAATTTTTTTTCATATCTTGAATATCATTCATCACATTAGGTTGAGAGAACCTTTTCTGAAATCTCCTTGAACGATTTGTATTAATGCTACAATTAGTTCGAACATTCGACGAGCAATTTGAACTGACATTCCTGGAAGAATTCACAGGGAGAGTACTAAAACCAATAGGTTTAGACATCCGAATGTCGGTTATACCTTTGAGAATCAAATCCAAGGTATGCTGAAGGAGACCAAGGTGATTGTCATTCAGCTTCAGTTTGCTCTTCCGTTGAACTTGTCCTTTAGATTACAAAAAAGACATACTTTCTCATCACCAGAGTGATTAGCGTGTGTAGCATTAGAAACATTGTTACGAGATTTCTTCCTTCCATGAGACGAGGTAAATCCCTGATAAGTGAAAGAACCACACACTTCTTTATTAATAGGAAGGGTTTGCAGTTTAGCTTCTGAAGCTGTTTTCATTTGAGAAACACGATTAAATGTAGTCATGTTTTCAGATACCACAGCAGAGTCAAAAGTATTTGGTATGACATACTCCCAAGAACAACTTTTATCTTGAATATAGAGATTACTCAAAAGTCGTTCAATTTCACTGGCATGTTCTTTGAGTTTAGCCTCGAGTGAGGTTCGTGATGAACACCCTATATCATTTTCCTCACGAAGAACTCGCAGTTTGAAATCACGACCTTTTATCATACCAACCATTGTATTTACCTTTTGTTTCAACCTGTTGATTTCAACTGCCCGGATTCTAGAAAGTTTTAGAATCGCTGCACTCTCTCGGGATGCTTCCTTTTCTACTTCAGAATCATATTCTTCAGTAAGAAAAACAGGGTAACACATATCAATACTTGTCTGTTTCGTAGGAACAATATGTTCATCTTTATGTGATATATACAAGTCTTTCTCTTTAAAGGATTTCATCAAAACATAACTTTTGTCTCTGGTGATGCAATTCTCAGAGATAGTACTATTTTCCATAGAGTCATATCGCTACATACACATACTTATAAGGTCTTAAACGTGTTTTCCTGCTCTGATACCAATTGAAAAAGCGGGAGTCTGACAACCACATCCAATATTTCGCTTAGCAATCTGTATGGACTAATTCCAATATAATTCTGAGAGCACCAACTAATAAAGCGAGCTCAATCAAGAAATATATCAAAGAGTTATATCTCTGTTTCTTAATGTAATCAACAAATAAAACAGATAGAAATTTGTGAGCCTGATTAATATAAGAAACCACTTGGACGGTATCAAAAACCAATATCCAAGTGTCAATCAATTTAATCAACAACCAAAGGTTGGATTCACAATTGATTGAACTTACGCACAACCTGTGATATTTCAATTATATAAAAAAATATAATGCGGAAAAGAAATAACACAGAAACCAGAAATTTTTTTAACGAGGAAACTGCAAATGCAGAAAAACCCCGGGACCTAGTTCATATTTGAATACCACACTGTATTAATCCGCTACAGACACTAGCCTAATACCAGTTAACTTCGGACTGGAATGTAGTTGATCCCTAACCAATATCACACTGATCAAGGTACAGTTGCGTTCCTTACGCCTCTTGAACCACGCCGGATCCTGTGCACTTGATTCCCTTAGTTGATCTCACCCACATCTAAGAGTTGTTACGACCCAAAGTCGAAGACTTAATAAACAAATCTGTATCACACAGAAAAGTCAATTGAATAGATAAACCTGTCTCCCACAGATATACCTACGAGTTTTGTTTCGTATTTTGATAAATCAAGGTGAACAGGAACCGATTGATAAATCAGGCTTATATTCCCGAAGAACAGCCTAGTATTATCATTCACCTCACAATAATCTTAATCGATTAACGAAACAAGTTATTATGGAATCACAAACGATGAGACGAAGATGTTTGTGACTACTTTTTAATCTTGCCTATCGGAGAATAAATCTCAAGCAAATATTAAAGAAGATAGTACTCAATCACAATAGAAAACAGCAAGATCAGAACAAGCAACTACAGAGAAAACAGTTGGGTCTGTCTTCACAATCCCAATGAAGTCTTTAATTCGTAAACCTACTGAATTTTGGAAAAAACCTAAGGTTAAAGGAGAATTGATTCTAGTCGCAACTAGTATCACACAGAAGGTGTGGGTATTAGGTTTCCCAGTTGCTAGAGTTATCCTTTATATAGTCTTCAAATCAGGGTTTGTAGTCAATGTTACCTTGGTAACAAAGCATTCAATATTCAACGTTGGATGAAAACCTGATTAGAATCAAGCTAATATCTGTCAACCGTTGGATCGAACTTAGCTTGCTATACACAAATGAAATGTACCAACATTTAAATAAAGGTAACCGTACCTAAACGTGTACACTTAGTTGGTTCAACAATAGTTAACCAATGACTAGCCATACGAGCACTTTCGTATCAACCTTATTCATCTTTATCACACAACTAGTTCAAATGACTCAAATGAAACTAGTTAGAGAGTTCTTCAATTGTTTATATTCTCCTAGAAGTATACAAGACACAATTGAAGCAAAATCTATTTTGATTCACTCGAATCATTTCATAAACATTATAGCCACGGTTTGCAAAAGATTGCATTCCCTATTATATAAATGTATTAGTTAATGAACAAACCGATTTTAGAACATAACCTACTTAAGTATGTAAACGGGTACGCATACCTAAGTATGCCGGACTGAGTTTGGTTTCGCCAGTACGGGTACGCATACCATATTACACTTCCAAACTCCAGCAGATATTAATGGAACATGAACTTCCGCCAGTATGTGTACGGGTACGCATACTTAGTTCCCGGACTTCCAACAACCAACCAGTACGCGTACGGGTACGAATACCATGGTTCCCAGTTTTGGACTTTACACAAATGTGAATACACACTAATGTTTATATCTAATCATGGTTACATGTTCTAAACCCTCATTTCAATCACTGAAGCATTCTTGGAAGACGACAATAGCTGTCTCACACAAAATATTAGCTTCAAAGTAATTTTCAAGTGATTGAATGATCAATACAAATATTCTGAGTCTACATCAAATGACTGTCTCACACAAATCATGTAATATTTTACAAGGCGATTTTCACATGATCATCTTTTGACTTTCGTCAAGAATAAAAGATGAACTTGGTTAAAGTGAAAGCTTACTAACACATATTTCGAGAAATAGATAAGCGAGATAAACTCGGCTCGAAATATCAAATGTGTATAATAGAAGTCTATATAGCAATACGACTTTTGTCTAAAATAGGAGATAGAGTACATAGACTTTTGAGTGATAGATGAGTTCAAGTCTCCACATACCTTTTGTTGACGAAGTTTCACAAGTTCCCTTGAATACGTATTTCTTCGTCTTCATTCAATGAACGCCGTGAAGTATAAATCTCAACTATATGTACTATCCTAATCCGACACTTAGCTATAAGTTGACTAGAAATCAAGACTTATAGTTTTGGCAACTAAACTTGACAAACAAGCTTGAGATAGAAACGCTTGCGAGTTCGACCGAGCAGTGCTCTAACAGATATACTCTTATGTAAGCTTCCCAGTTTTTGTATTTAAACAAAGAACCCTTATCATAGATACTAGATAACTTAGTATCCTTTTTTGGAGCATCAGAAAGGGACATAGGCTTCGATGTCACGTGGGACTTGTATCAAAGAGCCAGACTAAGGGTATATCCAAACAAACCACTTAACTTTTTTCTCCTTATGTATTGCCTATAAGTGAGCATAATGGATAGAAGGGTTGGTGAATATTTAAGAGCTTTGTCTTGACATAGTTGGTAAGCAAGATTATCATTGCACAACATTCCAAATATCATAAACACTGTTGGATGTGGTAAAAATAAAGGATGATAATTGTAGGATTGAGGTTTGGTGGGGGTGATTATTAGATTTACTGGTGTTGAGAGAAAAGTTTTTTTATATATAATAAGAAATAATATTGGCCTGAGCGGTGTGAGGAATAACCCAACTACTGATCGTACCCTAATTAGCAATGGTGCCTCTCAAAAGGTGCATCTTACTCTGAATCTCTATTAAACCAACAGTTTTAATTAAAACTCAAATAAACTCTTCAAAATTAGGTGGCCTAAAGTTAAACCTCTTTATGGCAGTCCCAACTGGATTTAAGGAAAATGAAGCGTCTAAAGTTAGACTTTGAAAATAGAGTTCAGTAGAGTAATGATGGTATCTAAAGGGTTGCGTATGGCATTGAAGTGGCGTGAATAGCCAAGCGACAAGACTCTTGACCAAATGCCATAAACGACCATTTATGGATAATCTACCACCATTATTTGAAGGGGACAGGGTGATAAACAAATTATTATACCAAATTAAACCAAAAATAGAAATCAGAGAAAGAGATGTTAAGGAATAGAGAAATGGCCGATATTGCAAGCAGTTCCGCCGGTGGAGGTAACCCAGAATCACCACCCGATTCCGCTGCAATGCGACATGCAAAGAGTGCAATTGAGGCTTTAACAAGCTTAGATATGGAGAGTTTGATCGCTTTTCTGAATCTTGAGAAGATTAAGAAGAAAGAACAGGAAGAGAGAGAAGAATTTCAAAGATTAAGGATTGAAAATGATAAGGAGTTTCAGTTGTGGATGTGGAAATTAGATGTTGTTGATGCACGTCGACACATGGAGAGACTTCAACGACGAGGTGAGTATAAGTGTTCATGTGGGAAGACTCGCAGTGCCACTGAAAGTGATAGTGAAAATGAAGAAAAGAACTGTGAAAAAGAAGAAGATGAAGAGAGCAGTAATGATTCAGTGAAGAGAGATGAGAGAGCAAGAGAAGCAGAGAGGAAGAAGGGGAAAAGTCAAGAGTTTGAGGATGTGATGTACAAATGTTATCTCTCCGAAAATAAGAACAACCCTCGCAAATTTTCTCGAACCATGTCAGAACTCCTGAACGTTGATTCTGACGGAGAGGAGATTCCTAGGTTAGACATCGATGGAGAGCTTGTGTTTGCTGGTGAGATGGTAGGTCTGCAGTGAAGAGGAAGAGGAGACCGAAGATGAGGATCTCCAGGGTCCCTATATATCCTCAGACAATGATGATGGTACAGGTGCCTACTATGAAGAAGATGAACTAGACTACAGCAGCAACAGTGATGGCGATTCTTGGTGATTGTCTTGTAAGTACTGCCAAATCCCTTAGAACTAGAGTACTGTGATGTTTTAATTACTATTTCTCTTGTGCATCTTCGTGAAAACTTGTGGGGATATTGATGGTACTTAGTGTTGCTGAAAAAGTGCATGGAGAATGGGGTTTCAATTTCAGACATTTGGTGGTAGTTTATTTTGTTGTTTTTTTGTTGGATAGATGATGATGGTGAAGGTCTTAGGAGGCGTAAGGTGATTTTGGGTTCAGTTTGCAACAAGTGCATGGTTTGGATAACAGCTGGCAAAGTTGCAGTGGTTATGATAGGTGAACCTTTTATGTCAGGTAGATTTGTAATATTGCATCTTTGATTTTTGGTTATATAAAGAAAGTTGTAATAGTACTGATAGCTTGTCGGATGTTTAGAATTAGTATTCTGCTTGCTTTTTCTTCCTTTGGATGTAATTAAACCAGTTGTGTTCTTCCAGTTGTTTGAAATTTCGGTGATATTAAACTTATGATGGGTGTAGGTTGGATGGGTTTGAAATTGATTGTCACTTTTTCTTGATCTTTTGATTTCAGTAGTAATAGATTGAGTACAGTAGGTGTACAAACAAGTGATGATCTTGATGAAGGAATCTGATATTCCAATGATTGTTAAGTAAAGATAGATAGGAATGATTGAATTGAGCTTGCTAGGATGAACACTGAATTTCATCTGCAAAAACTTTCATACGTCTCAATGACGGAGCAGAGCTCAAGAGAGAGAGAACCATAGTTGACCTTACGGAATGTTTTAATAAGCTTTCAAAAGAAAATAATATACAATAGTAAAAAGGAAATTACCAGTGTAATTGTAATATCGTACAATGGTAAAATCAGTGAGTGGTGATATCAGTGATTTGAGTTCGAAACTCGTCAGCATCAAATAGTTTATCGAAAATAAAATAAAATTGAAAAACAGAAAAAACTTAAGAAAACAATGAAGCTGCCCATACAATTGAAAATAAAATAAAATTTAAAAACAGAAAAAACTAAAGAAAACTATGAGTTTTTCGTTGGAAAAACTAAGCAGCCGATTAAAAATTGGGGAGTGATGAACATTAAAACTCCATAAAATTGGAAAACAGAAAAGAAAAAATAATAATAAAAGAAACGACGATGGGTATTTCATTGGAAAATTTTAGCACCCCACACAAAATTGGTCCATAATGAACACTAAAACTTGATATGTTGATTTAAGGAACGAAGTTTCTTTACTTTCTCTTTTATTGGAAAGACAAATTTTCCAATAAAAGAGAAATCTAGGCTCTACACCACCTGTAAACTAGTTACTCATAATTATAGCGTAGCGTGCTTTTAAATTTCCTAATCTCTGAAATGGTGGGATGCTCCAGACTAGAGACTCCATTGCGTCCAAATTTTTTAGAGGCGTTTGCAAGATACACCTAGAAGAGGCCTTTAACAACATGAAGTGGAGTTGCAGACGCAGTGAAGACACATTTGCAAGAGACACCTAGAAAAGGCCTTTGCCAACATGAAAGGGAGTTGTATACACCATAAAGTAACCAGACACGTGGAGGGTGATTAGAAGCTGGAGGAAGATAATAATAAAGCAACGCAATACACTGTATCAATTCCAAGAGTACTTAAAAACTAAGCTAATGTCATTTTTGTAATAAACAAGGATCCCTTTTTTCTATAAAAACAGAAAAGATAAGGAGGAGAAAGGGGGAGAGATTTTTGGTTGGCTGAGAAGGGGAGTAAGAGATTGGAGGTTGAAGAGCCTTCGTTCTCAACACCTTCGTTCCCAACACCTTCGTTCCCCATCACTCTTACTGAACTTCACTTTTAAGGGAGTACATCAATTTCTTGTAACATCAATGAATAATAACATCAATCTTCCATTTTCTCGTGGATGTAGACACACCGTTGTCGAACCATGTTAATTATTGTGTCTATTTCATATTTTACTTGTTTACATTTCATTTTTTTATTTATTGTTCTTTGATTTGAATCAAGATCCATCAATATTGTCCTTTTGATTGTGCTACTGGAAATATGGTAGTAACAATTTGACGCTAGAAACAGGGAATGGGTAAAGAATTTATTCTATCTGTTCCAGATCTATTACCTTTCAAACTTTTGTTTTTGAAATTGGTACTCAACTTTACAAATTTCCAATCTACTGCACTTGAAAACGATTCATTAATCACCGTTCTTTTGAAATTGGTATTCAATTTTACACAATTTTGATTTATTATTCTTAAAAATGATTCAATAATCACCTTTTTTAGGATTTGTTTTCCTGAGTCTCCAAAAAGGGTCTTCACCTTTTTAATACATTTTATCCAAAAACTGCTCTTAGCCGATGTTTACTTAGAGGCAGCATCTGTTCCTGTGTATTGAATGGTTCTTGAGGTGCTAAAAAGTTATACAGCCTTGCGAGATTGGTTTCCTAATAATAAACGAGCTTTGTAGTCAGATTTTGAACATACCTTCGACCTGTTTGAGAAAATGGTTCAATGAACCATCTGTTTAGATTTGATCCCTGCCTAATCATTGGATTTGTGTCTACTAGTTTGGATTTGTGTCTACTAGCGGTGTTGGTTTCTAACCCAGTACTAAATTTTATCGTGTTTTTCAAACCCCTATTGTTTTCATGTTGGGATGAGCAAAGCCTCCCTTTGATTTTTAACCTGACTAAAAAAAAAAGGAAGAAGCCTTCGTTCTTTCAAGATCTTCACTCCCTCAAGTTTGTTTTCCAAATATTTTTGATATGCAGGGACTAAATACGACGATACAATTCAGATCTAGTCAACGCAGCCACAAAGCCGCCATGTAACCGCAGTACCCGGCTCAAAGTCATTAAAAAACGCTGCTTAATAACCGCCGAAGAAGCACAACAAAGAAGCTCATCCAAAATCCAAAAGTCTTATGCAGGTGCTAGATATCCGCGGATACCACCATTGACGGACGGGACCAACTCCAGTTCGAGCTTGCAGTCAAAGTTCTTGACGAAGCACCCATCCAAAAGAAGGAAAAGAAAATTCCAATGAAACCCGAAGTACAAAACGATGCTGCTGCCAATGAAATGCCAATCAAGAGAACTGTAACCCGAAGCGCTACCTGACTTACAAACTACTCAACGTGAGAAGACTACCTGAAGTATCGAGCAATGCCAAAAATCGATGATAATGATGTAAAGACCGAAGACGGTGGGCCGAAACCCCATGGATCATATTCTGGTGACGATGAGGAAGAACACCTGAACTCCGATGATTGCTCCTCATCTCCAACTTTGCAGACGAACCAAAGTACGATGAAGACGATGCAGGTCGGAGGAGATCCAAATTCTGACGCCAACAATGCGGGGACCCGCAACGGTGTGTTAGTTAATTGAAGACTAATTATTATTTCCTAAAGTTAGCCGTGGTTATTTAGGGAAGGAGTTTCCTAAAACGGGTAGGATTCTTGGTGGCTAAGTTTGTAACCTATATAAATAGGTAATTAGGCCTTGTAGAATTGTATTGTGTAGAAAACGATTAAGAGATCGGTGAGAGATTTCTTGTATAGCTTTTAGGGCTAAAGCTAGAGTTTCGTTGTGATAGCATATTGGTGAGGAACAAGAGACAAGGTTATCGTCTCGGGTAATTGTTGCGGTATAACCAAGAGTTTGCTGGGATTCACACGACGTTGTAATCGTTTTTCTTCATAGTGGATTTGAGTTGGTGTGGCTCAAAGTGGACGTAGACAATATATACAAGTTGTATGTATTGGTCGAACCACTATAAATCTTGTGCCTTGTGAGTTGATTTATATTTCTCGTATTATTATAGTTGCTTGTGCTTGGTTTACTTATTATTCATCATAATATCTCAAGATCCGTTATTCCGCTGTTGTCAGTGATTCCCTAAGAAAATCCTGACAACTGGTATCAGAGCTCGGGTTAGAGCTTTATGGTTTATCGTAGTATGATTGGAGTGGGAGCTATGGGTGATAATAACAAAAGTACTGTAGCTAGGGTTAAAGTTTTTAATGGGAAGAACTTTGCGCTTTGGAAGTCTCAGATGGAAGACTATCTATATGAGAAAGACCTTGCTGATCCATTGGGTGGAGTTGCGAAAAAGGGAGCACGCAAAGATGATGAATGGACAACTCTTGATCGCAAGTGTGTAGCCGTGATCCGTAGATGTCTAACGGAAGAAGTCTATAATAACGTACAAGAGGAAACTAGTACGAAGGATATTATGGATAAACTTGAAAAGTTGTATCAAAAGGGAGCACGCAAAGATGATGAATGGACAATTCTTGATCGCAAGTGTGTAGCCGTGATCTGTAGATGTCTAACGGAGGAAGTCTATAATAACGTACAAGAGGAAACTAGTACGAAGGATCTTATGGATAAACTTGAAAAGTTGTATCAAAAGTCATCAGCCTCGGAGAAGATTATGTTGTGTGAACAATTATTTAATCTGAAGATGCAAGAAGGAGAAGCGATTTCAGCACATCTTGGGAAGTTTAAATCGATTATTTCTCAGCTTTCAAAAGTTAGTATTACTTTTGATGATGAAGTTCAGCTTTACGGTTGTTGTCGTCATTACCAAAGAGTTGGGAGACTGTAAGGACAATCATTAGCAATTCCACAGGGAGCGAGAAGTTGAAGCTTGATGATGTGCAACAAAGGTTAATTGTTGAAGAGGATAGAAGAATAGAACAAGGTTACAGTGCTAGTACTTCAAGTTCGGCCTTAACTATACAAGAAGAAGATAGAGGCAGGAGTTCAAATAGGAGAAACAACAACAAATCTAGATGGAAGTCTAGAGGGAAGTCTAGAGGGAGATCTCAATCCCGACCTAGAGGTGTTGTTGAGTGTTGGGCGTGTAAGAAAGTTGGACACTTTAAGCGCTATTGTCCGGAAAACAAAGGTGCTAATAATGGTGGAAACAAAGGTAATCAAGAAGAGGTCAACGTAGTTGCATCTGCGGAACCGGTGAAGGTCATTGTTGATAACAAGAAGGTGATTACGAAAGGTTTTCTACTACTCTCTGAGGACAAGCAAGACGATTCTTGGATTATAGACTCGGGAGCTTCTTTCCATGCAACAGGTGATGTATTTTCAAAGTTGTTGTAGTAATATGATTCGTTCAAGACTTGTGAAAGAGGATTTTTAGATTTTTTAATAAATAAAAATAGCGAACTAAATTAAAAAGATGTTGTGAAAATTATGGAGAGAATGGGACTAGGATTCCACCATTGGTTGATATTAGTGATTTAATAAAACAATAATTATGCAACTCAACATTCAAATTGATTCTAATAGTATTGCCTAGACATGTAGATTTCCAAAAGAATAGATGTTAATCCAAGCATAGAATATCAAAACCCTAAAGTAAGCATATTCTATCAAGAGAAAATACACCTAACTAATCAAAATCATATAAAAAAAATTTAGTTCAATGCAAAAATCATAATAGAGTTGTTGTAATTAATTAATAAAAATATATCACTTTTACCGAAACAACGGCTTCCTCCATAGCCCCAAGGATTGGGTTTATCTCATCATTGTGTAAACGCGCTCAAAAGTTGATTTCATTGCTCAAAGTGTTTACAAATGATGAATTGGAGAAAAACTATTAAAAATCGGGTGTTTGCAACGTTTTTAATTGTTGCAAAACACTGTTACATAAAACGATAAAAGTCAACTGTCGCTGTTCAACTTCTACGTTCCCCGTCTCTGTGTCGTTATCACTGTTGATAAACGACTGTCTCCGTGAGTCTGTTTTTCGTGTTCTTCAGTTCTGCAGCAGCAGAAATGGTGTTCTCTGCAACTCGATTTTTCGGCTCTGTGATGCTCTGTAACTCTCCCAAACTCTTTATATCCCTTCCTCGCAACCTCAGCAACATATTTATATCCAACAGGTGAAGAAAATCCTCCGTAATAACTCAAAATGATCTTCATATATTCGGAAAGGAAGAAAATATTTTCTGGAATATTTTCTTTCGATTCTTGATTCCTTCACGCGTCTGTGGATGTCAACTTCTCCTTTTTTTAGCTCGTACACGCTTCTAACAGTTGTTAGAGTCTTCCCAGCATGCGAAAACTCTCTCCAACTCATGCAAATCCCGTGAATATCTCCTCCCTTTGCACACACACCTCTGCTTTCTTCCCAACGATTATCCAGCCAAACTGGATCAATTCCAACGACCCTACCACGCCTGTTAAGCTAAATAAAGTCTTCCCATGAAGTTTCAGCCATTGAATCACACTATAACCCCTCCAAATCACGAACTGAAATCTGTGAATATTTTCCCGCCAAAATTTATATTTGAATTTGAAGAAGATGGGTGTTGTGGACAAAAATGGGTGATGTGGACAAAAATGGGCCACATTTAGCCGTGGGTGACAGTTAGCAAAAATGGGGGTCCGTATAGCAAATGTCCTCCGGGGTGCTCCGAGCAACTTTTCGAGCCGAATTTTCCAACAATATTTATTTTCCAAAAATACCTAAAAATACATAAAAAACCAATATTAGTACAAAAACCGAGTTCCAACAATATAGACATTGAGGACAATTTAGACACAAAAATGTGTCTATCAAATACCCCCAAACTTATTATTTGCTAGTCCTCGAGCAAATATAATCTAGAAAATAAAAATGACTACACTTAGCACGTGCAGCAAGCCGTTAAACCGCTAGGTGGCCCTAGCGGCGGAGTGTTGTCTCCGGAGGGTTTACCAGAGGTGTACCCAACAAACCATTACTCCAGACCCTAACTATCTACGCAGAACCTTGGAAGGCACTAAAGAATCTCCTTGGTTGGCATACAAACATTGACTATAGGAGGAAGTACCCTGATGCGAATTTCCAATTGTTGTACACGAGTTTGCACTCAACATACTATAATTCATATATAAGTGACAGAGCTCTACTCAGATAGTTTCTAGACATCATAACCGGAGTCAACCAATCACATGGAAAGATTAAGAAGATGGATAAAGAGATGATTAAAAGTGAATGGTGTTTCCCATATCTGTCTGAAGTCCTCTGCCAAGGTGAACCTATCCTAATGGATTGAGATACCGGTCTGACTAATATCAACACAACTGGCATATACAAGGGGACCAGTGGTCGATAAACCTAACTCTAGGTCAACACAACTGGCATATACAAGGGCACCAATGGTCGACTTTATTGAATTTATTCTGGTTGGTCTAATGGTCTGGTCTTTTTTTTTTTTGTTGATGTTGGTATCTCAATTACTCTATTCCATCCTATCAAAGGTAACAACTTGAATCGTGTGCCCCACCAAATCACTTAAAAAATAAAAACAGAAGGATTAGGATTCAACGAGATATGGCGAAACTACCATGTTTTTTTTTAATTCTAACACTCGAGCTTTGTGCTTTTATGAATAGACTCTTTAGATGTTTCCATCTAATCAGATTGGTTCCTCAACTCCTACAACCAAGATGTTCCCATCCACTTAGATTGGTTAGTGCCAACCTTAATAAGCATAAATTTCTAGGCTCTGGAGTTTATTTGTTGCAGCTAAGAGCTAACAAAAAGTTTCTTCGCCACCTCCAAACTTAAATCTAACATTGTCCTCAATGTTCTAAAGATGAAATGAACAATAAGAAACTGTTACCACTTGATGGATGGAAAATAAATAAGGAAGGATATTACCGTAAGCATGAGTACCTCCCAGGAAATGCTAAATTTAAAGTCTTTAGCTAGACATCAAATACCTCAAAAAGGATTTTCACCTTCCAAAGTCATATTTCAACAGTCGAAACAATTGTGGGTCCATAAGACCAAATAAAGCTGACACCAGTATGAGACAACTGCACTGATTCTGAAAAATGAAAAGAAGAAGCACGTCCTCATCTAAGGTTTCTTTCAAGACAACTGGCTTTATCTGCGGTGCGTAATTGAACTTCATATGTGTGTCTCGATAAATGGATTCATCCGAAAAACGGGTCTCTAATACCTGGGTTACCTCCTAGACAATATCAGGAGGATCGGGTTGCGGAGTCTGAAAAGACTCAAGTAATATCTCAGATGTACAAGGCTCGAGTCCCAAGTTAGGGACTCTAATTAGGGATAGGATACAATCACAAGAACCATCACTACCCCCGAACTTAGGGTTCACAGACAAACCTCTAACTATTTCTTGAATTTCCGGATCTTCAGAGTCCTTAAAATACTCAAGAGATTCTTCTAGTTCTCTACCCCCAAACTTAGGGTCATCATTATTCTCAGAAAAACCTAAAACCATTGCCTGAATTTCTGGGTCCATAGAATCTTTAAAATACTCAAGAGCTTCTTCTAAAGATTGATCACATATCTGATCTAAGAGAATGGTTTCCTCAAAATTATCTAAAGAATCTACCAGTAAAATGTCAAGCCAATTATCCTGAACCAAATCCTGAACTAAAGTGCTAATCATATTCACTTCTTCTAAATCATCGTTCTCAGAAGGTTGTCTAGTAACATTACCCAGTCCTACAGTTGACGACAGCGTTAGCTGTGGCTAAAAATGGGAGACCTAAAATCACTGGGATTTGACGACTTGGGTCCTGAACAGGCTGGGTGTCTAGAACAACGAAATCCACAGGATAAATAAACTTATCAAACTCAATCAGAACATCCTCTATGACACCACGAGGGACTTTGACAGACCTATCAGCTAATTGTAGTGTCATTTTAGTCGGTTTCAACTTACCAAGACCTAGCTGGGTGTATACATGATACGGGAGTAAGTTAACACTAGCTCCTAAGTCAAGTAAAGCTTTATCGACCATGTGATTACCAATCGCACAACATATGGTGGGCCATCGAGGATCCTTATACTTAGGGGGTGTTTGGGTCAGAAGAATGGAACTTACCTGACCAGCTAAATAAGCTTTCTTATGGACATTTAGCTTACGCTTTCGTGTACAAAGATCTTTAAGGAACTTGGCATAAGCAGGCATCTGCCTAATTGCTTCTAATAGCGGAATATTGATGTTCACCTGCTTAAATGTTTCCATTATCTCGTTGAAAGTCGACTCCTTCTTTGTTGGGGCTAACAAATGTAGATATGGGGCCGTAGGCACAAAGGTAGACCTATCAGGAATTTCTTGGGAATCCTTAGACACTGTTTCAGTTTCCTCGTCTACGGGCTCCTCTTGGGAAGTAGAAGGTGGAACTACAGTATGTCCACTAGGCATGGCTACCTTATTGTCTACCGTTTTACCACTCCTAAGGGTTGTTATCGAGTTCACATGGTTTGATGATTTCTCACCAGCTAAAGATATTTGATGGACTCCCCTAGGGTTGGGTTGTGGTTGACTAGGAAACTTTGCTTTTTCTCTCAATGTCTCATTTATCTGACTAACCTGGGTTTTCAACTCGGAAATAGCCTGAGATTTAGCCTGACCTATTCTCTTATTTTCTTCTCAACCTTGAGCAACAGATTGCTGAAACTGCACAGTGTTACGAGTTAACAAAGCAAGAGACTCTTCTAAACTCATAATCTTCTTATCCGAAGGGTTCTGAAACTGTACCGGAGCTGAAGGATTCTTAGTATAGCCAAAACCCGGGGGAACCTGAGCATTACTAGACTGACCTTGATTCTGGCCCTTGGACCAAGAAAGGTTTGGATGGTTTCTCCATCCAGGGTTATAGGTTTCTGAATATGGGTAAAACTTCTGTTGGTTATCAAACCTAGTGTTGTTATAAAGAGCATTGGCTTGCTCTTCAACAGCATGGCCTTCCCAAAAAGGCTCATTTCTTCCACTACCACTAGAATGACCTAATTCTAAGGCTTCTAACCTTTTGGCGATAGCTGCTATTTTGGCATCTGACTCATAAGATCCTTTTACCCTATTAACATTTCCTCTACTTAGAAGAATTGTTTTCTTGGGTTCCCTAATATTTTCCCATTGTTGGGTCTTATCGGCGATTTCATTCAAAAATGTCATCGCTTCATTAACAGTTTTATTCTCAAACCCACCTGTGCATAAGGATTCAACCATGGTTGTTGTTGAATAATCTAAACCCTCGTAGAGGATCTGAACTAACCTAACCTTCTCCAAACCATGATGAGGACATTGAGATATCAAGTCATTGAACCTTTCTAAGTACCTATATAAAGATTCTCCCTCTTGTTGGGAAAAAGTACATATTTGTGTCCTAATAGACAATGTTTTATGCCTTGGGAAAAACTTATGTATAAAGGCAGAAGTAAGTTGGTCATAGGTTTCAATTGACTCAGAGTCCAAACTATACAACCAAGATTTGGCTTTATCTTTTAAGGAAAAGGGGAATAACGTAAGTTTCAACGCATCATCACTTAGGTTTTTAATTTTCAGAGTACTACAAACTTCCTCGAATTCCCTAACATGAAAATAGGGGTTCTCATTCTCCTTCCCTAAAAACATTGGGAGCATCTGTAAAGTCCCAGGTTTCAGTTCATAATTTGCCTCGGTTTCAGCTAACTTGATACAAGACGGACGAGAGGTCCTAGTTGGGTTTAGCAAAGCTTTCAAAGTTGCCATTTCTGGCACTACCAAAGGACTAGGAGTACTAGGGGTACTTTCCTCACAAAGAGACAGATTCTCAAAACTGAAGTTTCCAAAAACGGGGCTCTCAAAAGAAGAGTCTTCGAACTTCCCGCCTTCACAAGAAGAAATACTAGGTTTGTCACTAATCAGACGACCTAGAGTGTTTCTTTTCCAAGCCCGTTTAAAAACTTCGGGCATACACTAGAAAAGAAAATCAAAAACAAAAAGTCCTAAAACGAAAGGGATGCTCTATGCAAACACAAACAAGGCTGACTCCACCACAACAAACCTACTGATTTCTAGCAAACAAAAAGCATGATGGCTCCACTTAGATTATTTCTAGACCAGCTTCTAATCCTTCGAACGGGAATTCGTTACAATTTAATCAAACCCCTCTGGAATCAATCCGAGTTAAAGTAAGTTGAATAGAGGCGAGGGAAGATCGGTGGAGCTTTGATACCCAAGGCCTCACCGGTATTACTAGGCGGCGCAGTCACGAATTCAACTTACAGAAACCGTCAAGAACTTCGAAGTATGCTTAAAAGAGTAACCAATATTTTTCGAATGACTTTCCTGTTAAGCTTGTTACCCTATCGGTCTCGTTCTAGTCAAAATTTTAGGCTTAGGTTCGCGTTTGGTGTCGTTTTCCTAAGGCGGGCAAGAAGAGAACAATGATGAAATCCGAACCCTTATCTTGTATGGTCAGTCCTTTCCCTTTACTAGGAAATTAAAGCAGCCGTTTTTAAGTCCTCAACATATATGCATACGAAGGAAGACGATAACTCGCTGACAAGGGATTCACAAGTGTTTCGACAAACTTACTTCCCATACCAGACGTGGGATAAACCTTTGTAGTCGACTCGGGCCACGAATCCTATGTCATGTACGAACCCGAGGGGCCGAGGTGATATCGTAATCACCGTCCTTCTCTGCAAACAGTTTATATTTAAACTACCATTCCGTAGAGTTTAAAAATAATGTCCCAAAATTTAAAGTCCAAAGTCCAAAAGAAAAAGAAAGTCTAAAGAAAAATAAAAATCTACAAAAATAAAAATGTCTTTTTTTTTTGGTCTATTTTGCGTTTCCTCCCCTCCCAAGATCGCTAATTAGCGTTTCCTCCCCAAAAAGATTGAAATTAGTGAATCCTCTCCTCGTTAGTTTTTCCATCCATTTCTCAGTTAACTGAGTCAGTTGTTATGCACGCGTGGCAGAATGATACACATGTTTCATGACCTTCCCAAAATACCCTCGTCTTCTTCGGTGATTCAATTTTATCATAAGTCTTTAATACGCCTGGTGCTGTGAGGAGACAAAAATATCAACAAGAAACCCCAAAATTCATACGATTGAGATAGATTTAGGAAAAATACCGTACACAACCACCACCAATTTCTGTAGCAGAAACCCTCAACCCCTTCTGAATCTCATCAATTTCTCTATCAAATTTCCACCAAGATCGAATTTATCTCAAACACCAACATCTCTGTATCTACAGCAACAACTCGTCATCTCTTACATTAACGACATCTCCATCTTCTTTAATCACTGCTCAATATCTCTGCAAATCGAGGACAACCCTAGATTCAATTTCTACAACAATTCAAATCCCATTCTTTAAAGAACCCTAATTCCAAAATTGCAAAACCCAAATCTATCAGCACATCTTCAAACACAAAAAATCTACCAGCAACATCTTCAAATCAAGCACCACCACCTCCATCGATAAAAACCCATGCTAAGGATGTAGAAGAGATGCGGGTAACGATTCCATTTAACAAAAATTTCTCTCAATTTCATAAATCTTCTCGCAAACCCTTAATTCCTTTTCATAAATCTTCAATCCCATACACTGCAGTAACATCAAATTCTGGATAAACCCATCTTTTTTCTTTCACCATAGCATTGATTTGTATACGTGTTTTGAATCAAGCCTGCAAACTGGCTTAGCAATTTCAATGAGGAAATCATAAGCTTGCTTTTAGAAACGTGAGCAGTCTCAAAAATTAGCCAACCATCATGACATACAGACAATGGTCGATTAATATGATTTTCTCTTCTTCCACCATATTTTGATTTCTTTAATTCAGTTTCTGTTTTTTATTTTGATGTTCAATCATGTTCTTCAATGATTCTTGACTACATCACCACATTCAAACCCATCTTCTTCACCGATTTTGTATCTCTTAGCCTTCTTCACTGATTCCATCCTCCGAATCTTCACCAACAAGATCTTAGATTCTTACAACAACACAGAGAAATGGGGGTGAACTGAGAAAACGGGAAGAACAGTTCTCTCACATGCGACCTAAGCTGTTGACGATGGTGCCTTTGGTTTAATTCACGGAAATATATGAGGACATTTTGGTAACTTTAACCGACACGTGTATCATTCTGCCACGCGTATGTTCTCGCTGACTCAGCTAACTGAGTAATGGATAGAAAAATAACGAGGGGAGGATTCACTAATTTCAATCTTTTTGGGGAGGAAACGCTAATTAGCGATCTTGGGAGGGGAGGAAACGCAAAATAGGCCTTTTTTTCTCTCTCTTTTTATATAAAAAAAAATCTTCTTATTTCGCTCCATTCGCTTTGCCTTTTACTCCGATCTTTAAGTATTCACCAAAAGCTTTGGAAAAATTTTCTTTCGCTCCAAATTCCAAAATCTGAAAGAAAAAGACAAAAACCCAAAAACGTAAAGAAGAAAAAATAAAAATAAAAATCTAAAAACTCTAATCTAAAGAAAAGTCCGCGTCGGCGGCGCCAAAAATTTGATGTATTTTCAAACTTGTTGTAGTAATATGATTCGTTCAAGACTTGTGAAAGCGGATTTTTAGATTTTTTAATAAATAAAAATAGCGAACTAAATTAAAAAGATGTTGTGAAAATTATGGAGAGAATGGGACTAGGATTCCACCATTGGTTGATATTAGTGATTTAATAAAACAATAATTATGCAACTCAACATTCAAATTGATTCTTATAGTATTGCCTAGACATGTATATTTCCAAAAGAATAGATGTTAATCCAAGCATAGAATATCAAAACCCTAAAGTAAGCATATTCTATCAAGAGAAAATACACCTAACTAATCAAAATCATATAAACAATTTTTAGTTCAATGCAAAAATCATAATAGAGTTGTTGTAATTAATTAATAAAAATACATCACTTTTACCGAAACAACGGCTTCCTCCATAGCCCCAAGGATTGGGTTTAGCTCATCATTGTGGAAACGCGCTCAAAAGTTGATTTCATTGCTCAAAGTGTTTACAAATGATGAATTGGAGAAAAACTATTAAAAATCGGGTGTTTGCAATGTTTTTAATTGTTGCAAAACACTGTTACATAAAACGATAAAAGCCAACTGTCGATGTTCAGCTTCTACGACCCCCGCCTCTGTGTCATTATCACTGTTGATAAACGACTGTCTTCGTGAGTCTGTTCTTCGTGTTCTTCAGTTCTTCAGCAGCAGAAATAGTGTTCTCTGCAACTCGATTTTTCGGCTCTGTGATGCTTTGTAACTCTCCCAAACTCTCTATATCCCTTCCTCACAACCTCAGAAACATATTTATATCAATAGGTGAAGAAAATCCTCCGTAATAACTCAAAATGATCTTCATATATCCGGCAGTGAAGAAAATATTTTCTGGAATATTTTCTTTCGATTCTTGATTCCTTCACGTGTCTGTGGATGTCAACTTTTCCTTTTTTACCTCGTACACGCTTCCAACAGTTATTAGAGTCTTCCCAGCATGCGCAAACTCTCTCCAACTCATGCAAATCCCGTGAATATCTCCTCCCTTTGCACACACACCTCTGTTTTCTTCCCAACGATTACCCAGCCAAACTGGATCAATTCCAACGACCCTACCACGCATGTTAAGCTAAAGAAAGTCTTCCCATGAAGTTTCAGCCATTGAATCACACTATAACCCCTCCAAATCACGAACTGAAAATCTGTGAATATTTTCCCGCCAAAATTTATATTTGAATTCGAAGAAGATGGGTGCTGTGGACAAAAATGGGTGATGTGGACAATAATGGGCTACATATAGCCGTGGGTGACAGTTAGCAAAAATGGGGGTCCGTATAGCAAATGTCCTCCAGGGTGCTCCGAGCAACTTTTCGAGCCGAATTTTCCAACAATATTTATTTTCCAAAAATACCTAAAAATACATAAAAAAAACAATATTAGTACAAAAATCGAGTTCCAACAATATAGACATTGAGGAAAATTTAGACACAAAAATATGTCTATCAACGGGTGATAAGAGTATTATAATCTCTTATAAAGAAGGATATTATGGACAAGTATTCTTAGGTAACAGTGAAGCATGCGACATCATTGGTTTAAGTGATTTGATCTTGAAAGTCAACGGTTCGACATGGAAATTGAAGGATGTACGACACGTTCCAAATTTGAAGAAGAACTTGGTGTCTGTGGGCCAAGTTTGTGATGATGACTGTGAAGTCGTGCTTACGAAACACAATTGGAAAGTGAAGAAAGAAGCCATGGTATTAGCTCATGGAGTTAGAGTCGGTACTCTATACCAGACTTCAGATGGAACTACTTTAGCAGTGACTAGTAGTGGTGAAGACACTAACTTATGGCATAGAAGATTAGGACACATGAGTGAGAAGAACATGAAGATTCTATATTCGGGAGGATATCTACCTAAGGTGAAGTCTGTTGATATGAGTTTTTGTGAAGACTTTGTTCTTGGAAAACAAAAACGGGTTAGTTTCAGCACAGGAGGAAGAGACTTGAGAAGTGCAAAACTTCATTTGGTTCATACGGATGTATGGGGACCAATTGATGTTGCATCTCACAGAGGGATCCAATATTATGTCACCTTTATTGATGATTACTCAAGGAAGGTGCGGCTTTACTTCATGAAGAATAATTTTGAGGTGTACGAAGTGTTTAAGAAGTGGAAAGCTTTGGTTGAAACAGAAACTGGTCTGAAGTTGAAGTGTCTAAGGTCAGACAACGGTGGTGAGTATGATAAAATTGAATTCTTACAGTTATGTGCTACAAATGGAATTTGTTTGGAGAGGACAGTTCCAAGGAAGCCACAGGAGAATGGAGTAGCAGAACGTATGAATTGGACGTTGAATGCACGTGCTAGGTGCATGAGGTTGCAATCTGGTTTTCCCGAGACCTTCTGGGCACATGCAACAGAGACGGCTGCTTATCTAATCAATAGGACACCTAGTAGTCCATTAGATATGAAGATACCAGAGGAGGTTTGGACCGGAAAAAAGGTAAATCTTTAATATTTGAAAGTTTTGTCTATGTTTGTTGTGTTCATCTTAGTCCCAGTGAGAGGTCTAAGATAGGTGCTCAAGCAAAGAAGTGTATATTTCTTGGTTACGGAAATGACGCTTTTGGGTATAAACTTTGGGACTACGAGGGTCACAAAGTTATTAGAAGTAGAGACGTCACTTTTAGTGAGAATGAGTTGTACAAGGACAGGAATAAAACACAAGTTGAATATGTCGGATCAAGCAACGTCGATAAGGAGTTGTATATCGATATTGATGATGTTTCTGGAAAAAGTGTGGTACAAGAAGGGCACGGTGTTGCTGATGGCAGAGAAGTACAAGGTGAAGAGACTTCTACTGCAGTGGGAGTTACTCCTATAGTTCCACAAGAAGTACGAAGATCATCCAGAACTCTAAAACCAAACCCAAGGTATGCTCTGAATTATTTATTACTTACGGATGGAGGTGAACCTGAAGATACTAAAGAAGCACTAGCGGCTGATGATTCAGGCAAGTGGTAACTTTCTATGGAAGATGAGATGAATTCACTTGAAGAGAATGGCACTTGGGTGTTAGTAAAATTACCAAGAGGTAAGAAGGCGTTGCATAACAAATGGGTTTATCGGATGAAGTATGAAGCAAATGGAGAAATTTGCTACAAGGCGAGGTTGGTTGTGAAAGGTTTCCATCAAAAACCCGGTGTTGATTACAACGAGATATTTTCTACAGTTGTGAAGATGACTACTATTCGAGTAGTGTTAAGTCTAGTGGCTTCTGAAGATCTCTACCTTGAACAGTTGGATGTAAAGTCAACTTTTCTTCATGGTGACCTTGATGAAGAAATTCACATGAAGCATCCGGAAGGATTCATAGTAAAAGGCAAGGAAGAGATGGTGTGCAAGCTAAAGGAGATTCTTGGTATGAGGATCATAAGAGACAGAGCTAATGGTGTATTTATGCTTAGTCAGGCTGAATATATTGAACGAGTGTTGAAAAGGTTCAATATGGAGAATGCTAAACCAGTTAGTTCTCCACTTGGAAGTCAAATTTTTCTTTCAAGTATGCAGTGTGCGAAGACAGATGAAGAAAAGGAGTACATGTTACCATATTCTTCAGCTATTGGGAGTCTAATGTATGCTATGGTGTGCACGAGACCGGATATTGCACATGCAGTGGGAGTAGTGAGTAGATATGGAAGCAACCTAGGAAAACAACATTGGGAAGCTGTGAAGTGGATTCTCAGGTATTTGAGAGGTAACAAAAACGTACCATTGTGTTACGGAAGAGGTGGTTCTATCTTGAGGGGTTATGTGGATGCAGACTTCGCAGGTGATGTAGATAAAAGGCGAAGTACGACCGGTTATGTTTATAGTATGGGGTCAGCTGCAGTGAGTTGGAACTCACGGTTACAGAAGTTGGTGATATTGTCTACTACGGAAGCGGAGTACGTAGCATTAACAGAATCGAGCAAGGAGATGATTTGGTTACGAGGTTTGTTAGATGAGTTGGGAAAGGAACAAAGAGATAGTATTCTGTTTAGCGACAGTCAAAGCGCTACACATTTATCCAAGAACTCAGCCTATCATGCTAGGACGAAGCATATAGATATCTGTTATCATTTCATTCGGGATCTCTTAGAAGAAGGAGAGTTGAAGCTCGAGAAGATTCTTGATTCGAAGAATCCGGCGGATATGTTTACCAAGGGAGTTACATCAGACAAGCTAAAGCTCTGGAAGGCTTTAGTTGGTCTCTCAGAATGAGGATCTGGGAGGGGACTCGCACTGACATGAAGATGTTTTACCACCGTCAAATCCAAAGTTGAAGAAAAAGAAGAATTGAAGACAATAAATGAGTCTTCAAAGTTGGAGATTGTTAGTTAATTGAAGACTAATTATTATTTCCTAAAGTTAGCCGTGGTTATTTAGGGAAGGAGTTTCCTAAACCGGCTAGGATTCTTGGTGGCCAAGTTTGTAACCTATATAAATAGGTAATTAGGCCTTGTAGAATTGTATTGTGTAGAAAACGATTAAGAGAATGGTGGGATATTTCTTGTATAGCTTTTAGGGATAAAGCTAGGGTTTCATTGAAATAGCATATTGGTGAGGAACAAGAGACAAGGTTATCGTCTCGGGTAATTGTTGCGGTGTAACCAAGGGTTTGTTGGGATTCGTCCGGCAAAAAACCCAATTGCTAGGTTTTTACAATCCTTAATAGCTTCTTCAAAATCCTCAGACTTTTACAGCCGCTGCCTTCTTCCCTTTCATCAAATCAGAAGATTTAAACACTAAAGAACAGTCTCCAGCTTGCAATTTTGATGCCAAGAGATTGGACCAATCCAATCTAGACCCTAAATTTTGAGAAGATTTGTTTCCAGAATTTGAGATGGAAATCAAGTGAAGAAACTCAGAAATTGAACCAGAAAGAACACTATGATCATGAGGAGAAGTGATTGAATTAAATTGAGGCAAATCAACTCCAGCCATGGTTGGATTGGACGAGCAAGACGCGAAAAATCTAGATCTGAAATCGCAATTCAAATCGCCGCCACGTCATCGCTCCCTCTCTCTCATCAATATACGCAGTATATATTGAAATAAATTAGTTAACCTACCTGTTACACGAAGGTACAAGTGTCACGATGATGAGAAGTCTTTCGATGAACCAGACCCAGACGATGATTCTGTTGGAATATGTGGCGCGATGTAAACCACATATGTATAGCTAGGATAGTCCCACATGGAATAAGAGGAAGTACATGTGGGGCCTAATAAGTTTGGGCATCTCCTTACATAGCACCGAGGCCTTTTAGATTAAAATCTCACACCTGCTGCAACAGGTGGTTAAGTGGAGACAATATCAGTGCTATGTGGTCGGGCCCAGAAGTAGAGTCCGACGGTCCGTGAAGATCCTAACAGATTCAGGCTTTAGGAACATGAACCAAGGTTCGATAAGGAAGATGCAAAGACCGACGATGGTGCAGATCCCGATCATAAGGCCGCTGTGTAACCGCAGTTCAATTCCGAAGACACATGCAAAAGTGATCCCGAGGACACGATTTTGGCTTCACTATAACTACGACGATGAAGCTTCGGCCGCATACTTAGGAGATGGCTTCGGTACAGTAGTACATAGTAGAAAAAGACGATGCATAAACCCCACAACTCCAGTACTCAAGAGACGACTTATGAAGCCTTCCACCCACAGAAGCCCAAAGTTCTACCATGAAGAAGCGTAGTAGCTGGACGATGATACCCAAAGGCTTTGAAGTCAGATGCAGTACTAGCTCGACGAAGGAGCCTCATGGAGACACTGAACTGGACGTATGGAGCGGCACATCAACTTTCACACGATGACGCTACTCCGAGTCTTATAAAGATGATACTTCAAGAAAGTCAGGCCGGCGCGTAGTTCAAATACAAATATAGTGGACTGGTCCAATCTAAGAATGGAGTACGACTAAAAGGGCTTGCACAATGGCATTTCAACTTGAATTATCACTTTTATCTTTTGTTTCATTTTTATGCAGTCACCCAACGTACTCGCTCACAAGGATGACGACGAACAGGTGATCCGCAGTATAGTGCCACCCAACGTACAAGCTACTCAACGTGAACTACCGGAAAGGAAAGCTACCCAACAAAAGTAGAAGTTACCTAAAGTACACGCCGGGAATAATTTTTTAATTGAACGACGGGACACCAAAGTGCTACCGGGAACCACGAACTGATGATATAGTCGCTGTGTACTTCCAACCGTTGCTGCTCCCAACAAGTTCAGGCCATCACGGGATAAAGCTACTGTTTCGGCGGATCCTTTCATTGAAAACCGTCATGCAAGCTTCGGTGCACTACCAAGTAAAAGACCAAGTTCAGCACCGCTGATTACAGTTATACCTAAAGCGGACGATGACGAAGGTGCAATTAACACGATGATCGAAGTGCCCAAAGTTTGATGTTGGTGGACCATTGATCCATAGTACAAATTTCCTGAAGGAGAAAAGTCACGATGGTGCAAAGCCTGGAGGCGAAGGTGCAGAGTAGACGAAGACTCCAAGCTAAAATGACGACCACGCAGTCTCTGACCGATGATACAACCACCACTATGAAGTCTAAAGACCGCAGCCACCACCATGCAGTCCGATGATAACTCTGACCCTTCAAGACGATGATGCGCTGCTCCGATGATATCTCCCGATCAACGTAGCTGCAAAGCCACCGTATAACCGCAGTGTGTCCCATGACGAGCCAAAGTCGGAAGACCTGTGAACACAAAAATCACGAAGGGATCCGAGTGCTCACAACCAATCATCATCATCTAAGGAGATTTGTGATGATGATATCCTAGTGTTGATTCATTGGCTCAAAACCTTCGGGTTTATCATAGCCTCATCTAACAACTCCATGCGAGGCGTTTGCGCACGGGATATAAGTACAAGCAAAGAAAACAAAACGTATAAGTAAAGATCCATGGGGCTAAATAAATATAAAGTGCTGAAATGTAAATAAGACCAAGGTTTACGTGGTTCAGCACTAAGGCCTACGTCCACGGGGTTTGTTGTTTTACTATACTCTTCACGGTTACACGAATAGTCGAATGACTTTTGGGTTTACATGTTTCTCTCCTCTAAATGATTAACTTACACTTGCAAACTCTCTCTCTCTCTCTCCTTCCCTTCCTGATTCTTCCGATCCCCCTTCCTCTTGGTGGAGACGGGGTATTTATAAGGTTAGAATGTGGGACCCATCTCTGATGACCGTTGGAACCTTATCTTCTTGTGTCCTTGCGTCTATCACGCAGAGGTCTGCGTTTTCCCCCTTGATCCCGCAGAGGCATCCTTGCTCGTTCCACAGGTTGATCGACACGTACACTGCTCAGAGTGTTTAATGTGGGTAGTTGAGGGGTCTGCTCGTGTCAGACAAGTGTCTTCTGCCCCTGTCACGTCCGTGTCAGCTAACTTTCTCTCCACCGTTGATCCTAGCTTCTCTTTTGGGGATGCGATAAAGTAACTCCTCGGGGTTTATTAGGTGTTTCGTGGCGCATCATGTTTTGATGTTTTGACCTGCATGCTTTCCACGTGTCTTTTTATATACACGTGTCTGATAGTGAGATATATGTGTACACAATTTGCCCCTTTTCTTCGGGCTTGAATGTCTAATGGGTGCCTTGAAGAAAAACTATCGTCGCATATTCTTCTCACTCCTAATAACTTTTCTTAGATACTTGGGCACGTCTTTTATTCGTGCATTAACTGCTTATGTAACGGGTACGTTTCCCATTCCTCCATTAATTTCCTTCTCTTTATTTCGGGTATATTAAGGAGAGAAAGAAAATTAATTTCATTCTTCCTAAACATTCTCTCAGTTTTCGTTCTTTGTTTTTCAGCCCTTAAATTTTCTGTCTGTCTTCATTGAACCTGTGACCTTAAATTCTCTGTCAGTCTTCATTGAACCTGTGACCTTAAATTCTCCGTCAGTCTTTATTGAACCTGTGATCTTAAATTCTCTGCACCTTAGCATTAATCACGCCCGCTTCCACTGTTTGTTTCTTCTGCTGCTGTTTTTGCCGGTAAGTTTTTCTTTTATTTATTTCCACTGTTTTACGCTGTGTTGATTTGTAAATTCTCTGCTACTGTTGTTCCTTGTTTGTGATGAAGAACTTCTTTTTGATGCTTGCATACTAGTTTGCCCCTGTTCTTTATCTTAAATCAAGGAAGCCACTGTTTTGCTTGTATTTGAGTTTTTGGGGGTCTGGATTTAATGGAATTTTGAGCATGTATACTAATTTTAGGGTTTCTGCGTTATCGTGTGTGTATTGCTATTGATGTGGTTTTTTGATCTTTGATAATGTTTTTGAATGTGTGTAACTTGTTCTTGATTTTAATCTTTTCGCAGCCATGTCTGACCGTCCGCGGCTTACTTGTCAGACTCCTGGTTCTGGTCTATCGAGATCTCCTCCGCGTAGAGAATCTCAAGATGATGCTCGTCGGAGTCGAGTTTCTTCTGGAGCGAAGGCCTCGTCTTCTAGGGAAGAGATTCCTCCGACAAATCCTTCTGGTTCCCGAAGAGTCTTCGATCGCGCAGCGTCTCGTCCTCGTGATGATATTAGGAGTACGCAGGCTCCGCCTCGTGCTGTTGCTTTTGACGTTCCTCCTCTTCGTTCGTTAGTGCCCGAGCATCATCTGCGGTCCCCTCCAACTTTTAAAGGGAAGAATACGAAGGGTGTAGTTCCGAGGGCTGAATCTTCAAAGAATCCTCCGGTGAAGAGAAAAGCTTCCGAAGCGTTCATTAGTTCATCCGGCCCCGCCGAGGAGGATGAGGCTGCCCCCTTGATACGTAGTATCTCGGTTAGTAAGAAAAAAGTAACCTTCAAGCATATTGATCTCGAAATATTCAAGGAAAAGCATGAGATCCAAGCCTTCGGGGTTCGTTTCTATGCCCCTGAGGATGATATCACTTATGAGCTTATCTCAAAGTATGAGTTCGATGAATTTCATTTGTTAACGACGGTTGGAGCGTTCGAAGCTGGTCTTATGCTGTCGTTGTACAAATCAGGTGATTCCTTCTACTATGACGTGCTCGCTAGTCGTGAAGGCTCTTCCAAAAATACTCACAGCCGTTCCGTATCCCAACTATCGGGAAATTATCTTCGCGCCCTGAAGGAGTGCTATTTGCGGAGTAAGGGGGAGACGTCGATGACTTTCTACGTCCCCAATCCCGCGGAGAAGGAATGGTATACTCCTGAGAATTTCAATAACTCCTTCGGTGATTACGTTAATAGTAGGAACCGCAAGCCGTGGAGTGTCAGCCTTCGGAATCTCGCTGCTCCTCGGGGCGAGATTCGTCTGTTAAATGAGGTCAGCGATGCCAAGCTGAAGTATGTTCCTGGCACGGAGGGATCTAGTCATCGGAAACTCTTCCCAGCGCGCGAGAGGATCAAGCGCGATCATGACTACGAGTGGCACGCCACCGTTATCGAAATAGTTGGTCCGTGGGATTACGGTTGGATTCCTGGTCCCCGCGGTTGGCGGCCTACCGAGAGTAGTAAGCCACGCGAGTCTCCTCCTGCTCGTTATGGAGATTTCTGTCCCTGGCGTTTGAACTTTGCGGGTATGAATTTTCCTTATGCCCTTGACGTCGTAGAGGGAGACGAGGAGGAAGGTTCTGGTGCTATACTTCCACCGAAGAATACCTCAACTGCTCAGGTACGCGGATTCTAGCGGCGCTTCTTCTTTTTAGAAATTCATCTGACGGGAAAAATAATTCTTTTTGTGGTGTTGTTTTTCAGGTGTTGAAGAAGAAAAAGATTAAGCCGAAGCAGTCTTCTACTATTGTGATGGGCGAGGCTGAGGCCCAAGAAGAAGTTACTAGTCCAGTGAACGAAGAGTTTGCTGAGGATGAGGAGATTACAGATGGGGAGGAACGTACTGGTACTTCCCCTATCAATGTCGAAGAAGAAGTCTTCGTTGGTCATGTTGGTGATGAAGGAAGGAACAAAGCCGTGGTGGCTGATGGCGTTGTTATTGGGGGTATTTCTGTCCCAGCTGGTGATGTCGTGGATACCCTTCCCGCCTCTCAAGAATTTTCTTTTGATCGGATGTACTCCACGGGGGAGTTCTTTGATGATGCCCTCGATTTTCCCGAGGACTTCTCTTTACTTTCCCCCAATGATAATTGGGATGTTCTTGGTGGTGATGGTAATGGAGACGCTACTGTTGAAGATGGTGGCGCGGAGGAGCATGCTGCGCATGTAGGCGCGGAGGAGCATGCCGACATTTGTGCTGAGGAGGCCGTGTCAGAGAAGGGGAAATCGGTCATTGATGCGCCTGCTGATAATCTTCCCCAGTCGCCGACGTCTGAGGGCGAGGACGCCATCATGGATTGGTTCAAGGAAAATAATCTTCTATTTGTCCGTCATCCTGCCCCTGTTGTTGCTGGGGAAAAGGAATCTACTGCGTATAACCGTCACATGATGGAGATGTCGTCTAAGGCGCGGGTGTCTGAAGCCTGGGGAAAAAATTTGAGTGTTCCCGAAGCTACCCTTGTGCCGGAGCCTCCTACTTCCGTTGCAGATATGATGGCCATCGCCGACGGGTATCAATATGGCTTTCCGCAGCAGCGTGTCTTGGAGGTAAATTTTCGTACATACTTTTTCGTGGCAATCGAATGCTTCGGTGAAATAATGTTTGTCATCTTGATGTGTAGATGATGAGGAGTGAGCATTATAACCACGTGCTTTATCAGTTCTTCAAAGCGAAATCTCTGAAGATCGAGGCTAAGCTTCGTCACAGAGAAAAGGAATTATCTGCGGCTGAGGTCGAAATAGAAGAACTAAGAAAAAGCCTCAAGGAGAAAGAGAAGCTGGGTGAAGCAGAGGCCGGTCTTCGTTCCGAGCTTGTTGCTGTTCGCGCTGAGTTAGAGCAAACTCGCAGCCAAGTTTCAACTTTCACAGGTTTGGTTCTTTTTCCCTCGTAGTATGTCGTCATTCCTCTATTTCTTAGTTGTTCTGTCTGAGTCTCCCCACCCTATCTCCAGTGGGTGGCGTCCCCGAGCTGATATGGCTTCGAAACGAAAGAGCTCGGCAAAAATCTCGTATTAGAGATCTGGTTGAGAAAATTAAGAATGAAGCCAAGAAATGGGATGCTCGGGCTGAAGTATGGCGCGCGAGGCATGTTCAGATGGTCGACATGCAAAATCTGTACAACCATGATCGTGCTTTATTTAATGGCACACTGCTGTGGACACGTGATAGTCTGCGGGATGCCCGTGAGCGTACTTCCTTGATGGAGTCTAGGATTCAACTGCTGGAGGAAGAATTACAGAAGGCTCGATCCATTCCTCTTTCAGGGGTTAAGGATAATATGCTCTGTCTTGTCAGAGAAAGAGATGATGCCCGTGCCGAAGCCCATGCTCTAAGCAAGGCCCTTGCCGCGTCCCGCGTTGAAGTAGCTCGTCAGGCTGAGTCTGAGAGGAATCTTGAAGTGTGTATGTACAGACTTAGCAAAGGGGTCTCAGAGATAAATAAAGAGGTCGACCATCTTCGTCAGATGGACTCGATGAAGCAGGTAGAATTAGATGCCTGTCAATTTACTCTCACCAACCTTCAACTAGACTATAAGAAATTATCCGCGGAATATGACCATCTTGATGAAGCGCGAGATGCGGTTGTTAATGAGTATGAAGAGGCTTCGGCTTGTGTCTAAGGTATAATCCTATTTCATCGAGTATGACCGTGTTTTTTTTCTGCGCTAACTCCGTGGTGTTGTCTTTTTCAGAGCTCGAGGGACACCTTCGCGTCACAAATGAAAAACTTGAAAAGGCTCAATCTTCCTTAGCGCAGCAGGAAGAACAGACCAATCATTTCAAGAATTTAGCGGCAACCCGCGAGGAGGCCGTTGGTGCTGCTTCTAGAGAAGTGAATCGGCTATCTTCGTTATTATCCCAAGCCCAACAGCGGACAACAGTTATTAAGCACAAAGCTCGTTGTCAATTGGCTGAGGAGACGAACAAGATGCTGGAGAGGATAGAACTTGGGCTAAAGAACGAGCATGGTCTCGTGAAGAACTATCCTCGTCGTCCAGTTCCTTCTGCCTTTCCTGACTCCTCGGGACCTTCTTCTGGTGGGAGCGTCCCTTCAAGTCTTCGGAATAATCCTGCCGATGGGGCAGCAATCTAGGCAGAGGCCGCAGCATTTTGTAGGGGCCGCGGCATCATTATCCTTCTTTTTGTAATCATGTAACAAGAATATTTTTTGCTGATATCCTGTAAAAGGAATATTTTTTGATGTGTATCCTTGAATTGGCCTTTCACTTTTTGTAATCATCCTTTATGAAATGGATCCTTTTCTTGATATACCTGCAATGTTGGTTTGTTTTTATTTTAAGCATTTGTGAAAAAACAAAGAAAAAGTTTTTAAGTGTTTGAGTGCGATACTGAAGGAAGGTACCTTCGTGCTCGTCTTGAGACCTGTCACCCCGCTGGCGAATCCTGAGCCAGAGGATTCCCAGACGGTGGGGGTCGGGGCAACGTTCTAGGATATGAGATTAAAATATTTACACACCCATTCCGTCGACCCGTTGCCTTAAGATTGGTTGGGTATCTCTTTCTGCTGGGTGCCTTCCCCCTGGTCTTACACTTATGGACACTGATGGGGGAGCCCTGAGAGATTGCAGATTTAACTACTTTCCCCAATATTGTCGATAGATTCCGCTGATTTGATAATTTGAAAGCTTGTTTGATTGATAAGTTGAGGCCTGCAATTCCTATTCCAGAGATAGAAACATGTGGAGCGGTTAGGCTCCCTTCTTCTTCTGGTATACTCCAAGTAGATTCAAGCCTGCGTTGCTCCTATGGGAAGTATGGTTTGAGCCACTTAGCATTCCAAGGATGCCGGAGGACCTCGCCTTTTAGATTACGAAGGTAGTAGGAACCGTTACCCGCAACATCGTGTATTATAAAAGGTCCTCCCCACGTAGGTGCTAATTTTCCCAATTTCTTTTCTTGCTGATACCGTGGGATTGTTCTCAACATATACTGCCCCCTACAAAATTCCGTAGCTTTACCTTTTTGTTGTACTCCCTTGCTAGTCTTCGTTGATAATTTTCCATCTTTTGTAATGCGACTTCCCTTCTTCCTTCCAAGTCGTCCAACCTTTCTAACATCATATCTGTTGTGAGGTTTTTCTCCCAAGCTTCGGTCTTCGTGGTTGGCATGAGGATTTCCGTAGGTATGACTGCTTCAGCTCCATAAGTTAGAAGAAACGGGGATTCCCCGGTGGCGGATCTTCGTGTTGTCCTGTATGCCCATAACACATTGTGCAGTTGTTCGCACCATCTTCCTTTATGCTCGTCTAATTGTTTTTTAAGTATAAGGGCGAGGGTCTTGTTGGTAGCTTCCGCTTGTCCGTTGCTTTGAGGGTATATGGGGGTGGACTTGTTCTTTCTTATTTTGAAAGTATCGAAGAGCATGTCTATATTTTTCCCCTGTAATTGCTTGCCATTATCAGATACGATTTCAGCGGGTATACCAAATCTGCAAATGATGTTCTGGAATATGAAAGTAAACACATCCACGTCTCTGATCCTGGACAAGGCCTTAGCCTCCACCCATTTACTGAAGTAGTCCGTGGCTACTATCAAAAATCGTCTTTTCCCTGATCCTTCGATGAAAGGCCAGACGATGTCTACGCCCCATTTTGCAAATGGCCACGGGCTATCGACGGAGTTTAACATTGTCGCCGGTGCGTGGATCTTTTTTGCGAAGCGCTGACATTCTTCACATCGTCGGGACATCCTCGCGGCATCCTGTATCATTGTCGGCCAGTAATATCCTTGCGTTTTTGCTTTGTCAGCTAGTGATCTCATGCCGCTATGATTCCCCGCGTCACCATAATGGATATCATTTAGAATTCGATGCCCCTCTTTCCGGGACAAGCAACATAGTAATGGTCCAAGGAAGGATTTCTTATACAGGACCCCATCCCGAAGATCATATCTTCCCACTTTGGAGAGTACCTTCCTAGCTTGTTTCTGATCCGCAGGTAAGCTTCCTTTTTCGAGAAAGGCATGGATTGTCACTCTCCAGTCATCTTCGTTGCTGAAGTCTTCGTCTTGATTTGCTCTTGACAGGATATCCTCTTCGTCAAAGTCATTATGGATGTCTTCTCCTACCTGGTCTTCGATATTTTCTTCCACGGTATCTTGGTTGGTAGTGAAGGAGAATTGAGATGCAATCGAGGGCTCGTATACCCTTGCTATTTTAATAGCTTCGACATTTTTATCCCTCAGCATGGATGATATATATGCTAGGGCATCCGCGTGCCTGAGGTCCCTTCTGCATAAGTGCCGGAACTTAATGTTCGGGATTTGTGATGCCAATGTTTGGACCAAGGCCATGTAAGCTGAGAGGGTGTCATCGTACACATTATACTCGAGCCCTATTTACCGTATGACAAGCTGCGAATCACTTGTCAGCCTTACATCGGTTATCCCCATCTCTATTATTATACGGAGGGCGTGTACGACAGCTTCGTATTCAACAATGTTGTTGGTATGCTCTTTGAATTCCAATCTAAGTGCCTGTACAATCCTTTCTCCAGTTGGGGTGATAATGACAATGCCTATTCCTGCTCCTTCCTTATTTTTGGATCCGTCGATGAAGACTTCCCATTGTCTTTGACTCGCAGGTTCGAGGATATCCATTGGATCCTTGTTTTCTTCCTCGGCTTCTGGTATTCCCTTAATCTCTTCGTCGTTGTCAAGGGGGAGGTCTGCTAAGAAATCCGCCAGAACTTGGGACTTCCGAGAATGTTGAATTTCATGAATGATGTTGAATTGATCCAGATGGGTGTTCCATTTGGCTATTCGGCCCACTTTTCCCGTGCTTTTGAGGACTGCTTCCAATGGTGCTTTGCATGGGACCCTGACGAGGTGAGTTAGGAAGTAGGTTCTCAGTTTTTGGGTATCCCATACCAGTGCGAGGATGAGTTGTTCAATCTTAGTATAATTTCTTTCCGCAGAATTGAGGGTCTTGCTGACGTAATAGATAGGTTGTTCTATCTTTGTATTGGTTTTGACTAATACCGCGCTGACTGCGTCCTCTGTTGCTGCTATGTATAGTGCCAAAACCTCGTCAGGGTCTGGATTCTGCAGGATCGGGATTGAGGCTAGGTGTTCTTTGATTTTTTGGAATGCTTCCTCGCATTCAGCGGTCCATTCGAACCTGCTCCCTTTTTTGAGAATATTGAAGAAATGTTTGCATTTGTCTGAAGACCGTGCAATAAATCTGCCCAACGCTGCTATAGATCCATTGAGCTTCTGTACTTCCTTTAAATTCTTTGGGGACGGCATCTCTACTATGGCTTGAATCTTTGCTGGGTCTACCTCGATTCCCCTTTTTGTTACCAGATACCCGAGGAACTTCCCCGAGGTGACACCGAAAGTACATTTCTCCGGATTCACTTTCATGTGATGCTGTCTCATTGCTTTGAAGATATTCCTCAGGTCCTGGTGGTGATCTTTACGCAGCTTGCTTTTGACGAGCATGTCGTCAACGTAGACTTCTAGGGTTCCTCCAATCCATGGATTGAAGATAGCATCGACCATCCTTTGGTATGTTGCCCCTGCGTTTCGAAGTCCGAAAGGCATTCTAGTATAGCAATAAAGGCCATGTGGGGTGTAGAACGCCGTGTGTGGCTGATCTTCTTCTGCCAGGGCTACTTGGTTGTAACCAGAATATCCGTCCATGAACGACAGCTCTTCGTACCCTTCCACTGCTTCAACCAGTTGATCTATGCTCGGCAGGGGATAGCTGTCCTTTGGACATGCCTTGTTGAGATTAGTAAAGTCGATGCATATTCTAACCCCTCCATTTTTCTTAGGAACAATGACCATGTTGGAGATCCAGGTAGGATACTTGACTTCCTTGATAAATCCTGCGTCTAGTAGTTTCCGAAGTTCTGTTTCTACTGCCTCATGATACTCTGGAGCTACTTTTCGTATTTTCTGCCTGAACGGGGGCGTGCCCGTTTTGATGCGTAGTTCATGTTGGATTACTTTTGGGTCAATCCCCGGCATATCTCCTAACTTCCAGGCGAACACATCCGCGTATTCCTTAAGTAATTTGGTTAAGGAATGCTCCCTTCCTTCGTCCATTATGGTCCCGATTTTGATCATCTTCGGGTTTTCTTCCGTTCTCATGTTGATTTCCTTTACGGGCTCCACTGGTGTGAACACCGGCTTCGGGTTTCCAAGGACTGGGACGTTCTTTAATTGCTATTTAGCGTGTTTCTGTTCTTCGCTGGTTGTTGAAGTACTTGTTTCTGTGCTTAGGACATTATCATCTTTTGTCAAGCCCTTCCCTGTAGTTTCCTTGAGGAACAGGTCTATGGCCTTCTCTTTCGCGGTTTCTTGATTTTTTACTCTTCGGATTTTTCGCTGCTCTTCTTGCTCGTTGTTGATATGATCCTGAGTGGCCTGGCACTCTCGCGTAGTGATCCGATCTCCCTTGATTTCCATTACTCCCTCAGGTGTTGGAAATCTGAGATATTGGTTGTACGTTGCCGCAACTCCTTTGAGCTTATGTATCCATTTTCGTCCAATAATAGCGTTGTAGGGGAAGGGGTGTCCACCACACTGAATCGGGTTTCCAGTTTCATGGGCCCTGCGTTAACCTGCAACACGATGTCTCCCAAGGGCTTCGTGGCTGCTCCATTGAATCCATAGATGGTGTGATAAGAGGTCATTAACTGTTCATCATGGAGCTTCATCCGTTTGAATGCATCGTAAAATAGGACGTTTACGGAGATTCCCCCGTCTATGAGGATCTTTTTGAGGTTACATCCAGCTACTGGTAGTGTTAGGACCAAGGGATCGTTATGGTCTTCCATATCTTCTTCGATATCCTCAGTATCGAAGATGATAGGAGATTCCATCCATTCTTCGTGTTCGTCCACCACTATCCCATCGACTTTATATAATTCGCAGCAGTCTTCGAATTGCTTCCGTAACCTCTTTCCTATCTGCGCTGTAAGTGAGGGTCCTGTGGATTCAGAACACGAGATTGTGTTGATTGTTCGGTTTCCTTCCGGAAGTTGGACTGGTTTGGTTCGCTTAGATCTGTCCTCGGTAACATCCTTTCGTACGTAATGTTTGAGCTCTCCCGCATCAATTAATTTTTGGATCATTATTTTAAGGTTCTTGCACTTTTCGGTCTGGTGTCCGTTGAAACAGTGATATTCACAGTAATCTTTAGACTTCTCGGATCTCGGGGGCTGCTTTCCCTTAGACCATGGCCACTCCAAGTTTTCCCTCCCTTTGATCTCTCGTAGGATACGAGCATAGCTAGCGTTGAGTTTCGTGTAAACTTGATCTTCGAATTTTCGGTCACCTGCTCTTCGTTCATCCCTTCGTTCCTTCCTATCTTCGTGAGGTCTCTCCCCTGAGCAACTCCTTTTGGCCCCATTGGTTTGTTCCGCTGAATTGGTGCGGTGAGACCTCTGCGGATATTCCCTTGGGTTTTCCCGTTGAATTTCTTCAAGTCGAGCGTGCTTTTCGATAATTATTCGAAGATCTCCCTCTGTCTTAGGCACGCTCCCATGAATTTCAACAAATAGGGGACTCATTCGGTCTAAGCCCCATTTGTAGCAATTGATGCTTACCACTGGGTCCACGCTACCTATGGCTTGGCAGATCTTGTGCCATCTGTTAGTGTACTCCCTCGTCGTTTCCTTGTAGACAATCGCTAGTGAAAAGAGCTTATCCATTCCGGTGTTTACATTCTTGTTGTACATATACGTTCTTAAGAATTTCTCTGCGAGTTGGTCGTATGAGTGGATAGAATTTGGTGGCAGATTATCGAACCATGATAGCGCCGATCCCTTCAGGCTTGACGGGAAGTATCTGCAGAGTACGGCGTCGTTCTGACCCCATCTAGCTAAGACACGGTTGTAGTACCGAATATGTGCAGCAGGGTCGCTGGATCCATCATAGCATTCGAACGTTGGGACAGGGCATTTCAGTGGAATAGGGGTGTTGGCCAAGCGATGAGTTAAGGGCGTGGAGTTAGCTTCTCTCATGACTTCTTCTAACCTCCCCCTGCCTTGTTTATTTTTTAATTGCCTGATCTCGGCCATCATCTCATCTCGTAGTTCTTCCATTGCGCGGTGGTGCCCTAAATTCTTCTGTTCGTTACCGTCTGACTCTCCATCGTCATAATCTGGGTCAGATACGCTACTTCCCCTTGTCGCGTGTTCATTAGCCGCTATGACGACTCTATAGTCTCGGTTTGGCTCTGGTGCTTTGGAGTTTGCTTCATCAAGTTGTTGGCTGGTCTTCGTGCTTAGAGCAATCCGCTCCTTTAAATCTTGATTTTCTCTGGCCAACAGGGCTACAGCATCTGCGTAAACCTGCTGGCTCTTCTTCAGTTCCTCAAGCTCAGCCATCAGTCGGTGTGATTGGTTGGACCCCTGATTGGGGGTCCCAGCGCGTGCTACTACAGCCATGGTGCCGCCCTCCTCCATGGTCTGCACTAAAGGTGGAAGGGGTTCAGCTTCGGTCGCTGGCATCTCCAAATTGGGGTGAGTGCCCCTCTGCGGTGCTAGAGCCTCCGGTATGGTTTGATTTTGATCATTTGTTGGTGGCATTCCAAAAGTTAGAAGGTGCACGGGTTGGAATGTTCTGGATTCATCCACCCTTTCTCTTGGTTGGTTAAGTTGATTCATGGCGCAAGTATTGCTAGCCTCTGCAGCCTTCGGGACTACCGCAGCCGCACCGTACTTTGTCGCTGCTGCTCTGAGAGCCGCCGCTGCAACTGAATTAGCGTTCATAGGTGAAGTGATTTCCGCAGTATCTTGCCTTTGACTGGTCATTTTAGCTTTATCTCCCTTCTGCTTGCTTCGGGTGATGACCGGGGTTGTCCTGGGTGTTTCTTTTGACAAAGCTTTGGATTTTCCTGCTTCCTGCGTCTTTTCCATCACGTGTCCTTTTGTTGACAATGAAATCTCGCCGAAACTCGCCTTCTTTACTCACAATACGTCCTTTCTGCATAAGGCATTTCAAACGAAAAACGGGAATATCCGCGTGAAGCGGGTTAGTTGACGAAATACATTCTTCCTGGAGAGGATTAATACACGCACGTTATAATATACGGGTTAAAGTTTTACTAAAGGAGATCCTTAGTATAAAACTACGAAAAACCCCCCAGAGAGACGGGTTCGCGTGAGATTTAAAGAAAATCGTAAATCCGCGGATTAGAACAATAAATCTTATCGAACATAAAAGGTGGGTTTTTAACACAATACGGTTAACAAATGATCTATACGGTCCGAGCTGATAAATCAGAGCAATCATATGCCAATTTAAAATGAAATCACAGGATAAGATAAATCTTTTACCGGGACGAAGTCCCTGTTTCTAGCGCCAAATTGTGAACACAAAAATCACGAAGGGATCCGAGTGCTCACAACCAATCATCATCATCTAAGGAGATTTGTGATGATGATATCCTAGTGTTGATTCATTGGCTCAAAACCTTCGGGTTTATCATAGCCTCATCTAACAACTCCATGCGAGGCGTTTGCGCACGGGATATAAGTACAAGCAAAGAAAACAAAACGTATAAGTAAAGATCCATGGGGCTAAATAAATATAAAGTGCTGAAATGTAAATAAGACCAAGGTTTACGTGGTTCAGCACTAAGGCTTACGTCCACGGGGTTTGTTGTTTTACTATACTCTTCACGGTTACACGAATAGTCGAATGACTTTTGGGTTTACATGTTTCTCTCCTCTAAATGATTAACTTACACTTGCAAACTCTCTCTCTCTCCTTCCCTTCCTGATTCTTCCGATCCCCCTTCCTCTTGGTGGAGACGGGGTATTTATAAGGTTAGAATGTGGGACCCATCTCTGATGACCGTTGGAACCTTATCTTCTTGTGTCCTTGCGTCTATCACGCAGAGGTCTGCGTTTGCCCCCTTGATCCCGCAGAGGCATCCTTGCTCGTTCCACAGGTTGATCGACACGTACACTGCTCAGAGTGTTTAATGTGGGTAGTTGAGGGGTCTGCTCGTGTCAGACAAGTGTCTTCTGCCCCTGTCACGTCCGTGTCAGCTAACTTTCTCTCCACCGTTGATCCTAGCTTCTCTTTTGGGGATGCGATAAAGTAACTCCTCGGGGTTTATTAGGTGTTTCCTGGCGCATCATGTTTTGATGTTTTGTCCTGCATGCTTTCCACGTATCTTTTTATATACACGTGTCTGATAGTGAGATATATGTGTACACAAGACCAAAGTACAAACACTACGAGTCAAATTCTGGTGACGATGATGATGACGATTGTTCCTGACGTACAAGCTAACCAAAGTAGCAAACCCACACAGAAGTGCAAACTCGCAGCTAGCTCCCGTCCTCATACCATTGATCATACGCACCACGATGACGCAAGGCCCGTGATGGTCGTGCCAAGTCCTTCGATGATAATCCTATGGCCTAAGACGATGATGATAAACAACGGAGTACACCCAATTCAAGAGCTACCGCGTACCCACTGGAGATTGCACCACTAGAGCTATTGCGTAACCACGAAGATAATGCCTAGGCTCACATGAAGTCCAAATCTTATGTAGGTCTATGAATGGAGTGTTTCTATACTAAAAGCCACGAACAAGGTTGTTCCAGTCTAGTCCTATGTGGTCCGTTGCTTGATGAACTAAAGACAGATGGCAAAGATGTTGACGAAGATGCAAGCATCCCGAAGATCCAGAGCGCCAATACAAAGGCATACTAGGGGCAATCCAACTTTAAAGCATCGATAAAGAACCAGCAGAGTGCAACCACCCGTACGGAGCAAAGCCGTTTTAATTATCCAAAATAACCCTTTTTTCATAAAATCTTCCAAAAATATCGCATAAATAAAACAATACACAAAAATAGGATTCATGGACATACATAGACAAATATGAGTATTTATTCACTATCATATCACTAAGGTCCCGACCTTTTATGCATAGCCACGTTGAGGAGTGTTACAGTCAGTTAATTTATGTTACAGTAAAATAAGCACTTTACAATTTTAGAAGCCCTAGCTTTCTGTAACCTGTAACATCGATTGATCATTCAAGAATATCTGTTGAAGAAGCAGGAAAACCTCTCGATTCCTCTTAAATCTCTCGCTGCTAATCCAACTTGAGGTAATTTTTTAATTTTTGATATTTTGGTGTTCGAAACTAGGGTTTACTGAGGGTTGTATGGTTTCATAACTTGGGTTTCCTAATTTCTTGGTAATTTAAAACTAGGGTTTGAAATATATATGCACGAGCAGCGACTGAAGAATCACTAGAACTCCTACACCGATTAAGAAAGCTTTCTTTGTGAAACATACCAGTAGAAAGCTTACTAAGGTATTTTCAGGCGTTAGATTCCAAATACCGATTAACATTTATGTTTGGGGAAAGGATTTAAGGATTTAAGGATACCAGTAGAAAGCTTACTAAGAGAGTTTTGCCACTTTTTCCTTTTAATTTGGGGAAAGGATTTAAGGATACAGACACATACCAGTAGATTTTTGAGAGGTTTTTTGAAAGTGAGTTGATATATTCATTGAACAGAAACTAAAAGTTACAACCATAAGAAGTTTTCCGGTATGGAAACTAGGTTGATCAAACATCCACCAGTGCGAGCACGCATTAGCCATAGCGTCTGCTGCTCTATTTACAAATCTCCTAAATGGATTGAGAGTATGATGTAAAGTTTAATAAAATAACCTTTAGACCACTAACATTCTTGTCCTCCCTCTTTATAGTCAACTTCTATTGTACACTTTTGTTTGGTCATCTGAACCTCTTTCAGTTTTCTTGTATATTGTGTGCCATGATACATATATGGAGCTTGTAGCAACAGCTATTAGTGGTGTGCTAGGCCAGTATAAGTTTATTCCATTAATATCCAATCATCTCAGCTATCTTGATTGAACTAATGACTTTATAGACTCATAAACATTTATTGAAATATCTGGATGCATGCATAATGGATTGTGGTTGTGGACATTTAATATGTCTAAAGCCTCCTACTTTTCTTGCGTCAACCATGCGATCCCTTGAAGACTAATACGTGGATTCTGTTAATCAATTTTGTTTCCAGTCCTTGAGCTTTCAGTTTTGGATTTGCTCTCTACATTTTTCTTCGTTCTATTTCATAAAAAAAATGCCCATGTTCACTTCTACATCTAATCTTTTGAATTTCTTTTTGAGTTTCAGTCATTACGGTTCTCCTATTTTGGGTGTGTTTCCATCTCTAGTCGACTATATGACTATTCTTTCACTGAAGGTAGTCATGTTTCACATGAAAAGAAAAAAAAATAGTAAGAAAATTCATGGTTAACATAGTTGGATCTGGTTAACTTCCATCTCCAATGGTTTTTCCGGCAATCGCAATCAAAAATGATAAGCTTTTATCATTTGTGATCTTTCATATTTCTTTGAATTATAAATGAAATATGGATCAAAAATTTTTGTAGTGAATATCGGAACAAAATTAGGTTGACCCCCATAGCGCTTTGTCACTAACAATGGATGACATGTAGTAGTTGTCACCTTCATGGATTAAGTGCTCAATCTGTGTCATATGACTCGCACCTGCTGTATAATAAAATCATTTTCAGTATATTCATGCATGGGTTCATGAATTCATTTTCCTAATCGAACCTTCATAATACTTCTGGATAGTCATAATAAAATTTGAAATTGGGGATTTTGTGAGTTGCAGGTTGAAAAGGAAAAACAATAATGTCAGTAATGAAGGAAAGGTAAATACGTGTCAATTGGAAATAATATTAAGGAAGGATTAAGGCCGTTGAATGCAATTATAATGGTAGATTAGGAGTCTAACTTAGCAATTGTTGCGGAAGATTATGAATTACTCCAGCTTGCCGACTGTAAAAAAACTACATGAGCAGTTGGCAGACCGTGCATCTAGAATCATTTTCTGTTGATTTGGTACAGTGAAACTTTGTGTACCCTAATCATTTTTTTCCCAAACAGAATCATAACGAGCAAAATTACTTCCTTAGCGTTATGATTTTATGTTGTTACTTGTTTGATACATTTGTACAACTTGAAATTTGAGTGTTTGTTAAGATTCTCGGATAAGTTCAGTCGTCCACTCACTTATGCATGTGTTTGTTGGTAAGTCAGATTAGTATAATGTAGTGCCGAAATTGATGTGCTTGTTGGCATTCTTCTAAGTGTAAGTTTCAAAAGGAATATTAATACATACTTCATTTGACACAAATTTAACAACTAAGTCGAGAAACAAACAATGGGCGACTTCTTTCAGTTTTTGCGCAACAATGGAAATCTCGTTTTGTCAAGTATAAGGGCATAATATGTGTCTTCCTGAGATGCTCCCATCGCAGTTTTTTTTTATATTTTTTTTAATGAATTGTATTCTTTTATATTTCAAAGCCTCTGCATCTTTAATTATCTAGAAAATATTCTTTTAACTGGGAATTTTGCTGATCAGTTGTGATATGCGTGTACTTCCAATTCTGCCAGACTTTATTTCTCAGTTTTCGTATTGATAACTAACTAACCCACATAGACAGTTAGCTGGAGAATCATGATCCGGTGATTTTATGTTCAGCGTTCTCGGTTCATGTATTGCACATGTAGTAAGACTTGAGTAATCTGATGTTTCCACTTATTGGGAATCCTTTATTTGAAATTGAAATGATTTTGGGTGTTTTTTTTTTGTATATAATTTTCTCATGTTGTAGTTGCATTTATCCGTAAATGTGTATCGATCAGACTATAAATTGCATTTGTGTTATGTATGTTAATTGTATGTGTAGCATTCTTACGTTGTTTTATAACTAGAACTACTATTCTTGAGATCATTACTAACCCAAAACTATTGTCACAGGTGCCAAGTTATGTGTATTCCTGGAGAGCTTCCAACAAAACATAAAGATTCAATGCCAGTGGTGAAGAAAAGGTAAATAGGTGCAATTGGAAACACTATTATGGCAGTTTTATTTGATTAAGCCTACAATATCTAGTTTTATCCTCGTATAGTAATGAGTGTAATGACTTCTGCACAAATGTTTATCAATGCAATTGTGTTTTGTAGGACGTATATCCACCCCCAGAAATACAGGGATGGCTACGGAAATATTACGACTTACTCCAGCTTGTTGTCTTTAAAAGAACTACGTGAAAAATTGGAAGACCATGAGCAAGCCATTTTCCGAAAAACTGCAATTGGGCATCTTCTTGACATGCCAGAAGAACAATCGTGGTCTGGGCGTTAGTTAATTACTTATTGTCTAGGGAGGTTGCCTACCCTATTTTTCCCAGAGAAAAGGCCGAAGAAAAAGTCGTAGAAACATGGTTCAGGGTTTGTGATGAGGAATTTGGCTTCGGGAAGGTTCCTGACAAGAAATCAGGCTCTATAAAGATTTGTGACAACCCTTTTGACAAAGATCTCTGCTTTGGGAAGATCGAGTTTACTTTGATGACCTGATTAAATCGCAGAAGACAGTGATGGCGAAGATTACCTTATTGGAGAATGATGTTGCGTACTTAAAGCAAAGAAATGACGAGGAACCTCCATTCGAGGGTGATTACCACGATGAGGAGATGTCTCACCGTAGTGTGAGTCGCAACCTGTGCGAAGACACAGAATTTAGTAAAGAATATGCCGCATTTCATACTCCTTCAAGGTGCAGGAATTTCATACTTGATCATAATGATATGGGAGGGGAAAACGATAAAGAAGGAACAAAACAACATGGTGCTGATGTTGCCTCCAACGATGTGAGTAAACCTCTTGTAACTAGTGTTTTTTTTATTTTTTTTTATACAAGTTCATAAAGGATGTATTTAGTGTGATTCTGGCCTACTCTTTATTAATTGGTTAGTAAATATCATTTTCATTGTGCTAGATATGTAGGCAATTAACATTTCAAACAGCCCAAGAGGAAAAAAAAGAATGCATCGGGAACTCGAAGTATCCAGCAACTCCAATGATGATGATGACGTAAAAATAATTCCTAAAGCGGCCAAGGTTAAGAGGGAAATAATCCCTTCCAGATATAGAAGGCCTCCATTTACAAATGATGGTCGTAACCAAAAGAAGCCTCGATAAAAGGTGGAAAGCAAGGAGTCTGTTATCAGGAATAATATGAAAACTCAGATAACTGACTGGCAAAACGAAGAAGATATAAATGATCTATTCTGTTTCTTAGACCAAAGGTTAGTCTCCCTAGTTTTTTTTGTCTTCTTTTACATATCAAAACGAATTCATTAATTCCTTGTTTTCGGTGTGTCTATGCCACAGTAAAATACATGGAGAATTCTATAATGATAATGGTATGTCATTAGTGAATTGTGGAGACTTATCTAGACTACTGGATCCATCTGGGTGGCTAGGTGATGAGGTAAGTCAATTACATCATTTAGATATTGGGAAAATTTTCAGGGATGGTGAACTTATCTCTTTAGGGTCCACCTGCAGGTTATTAACAAAACACTGTACCTGTTGCGAAAGTCAAAGTACTTCACCGGGGCAAATCATACCTGGACATACTTCGAGACGTATATGCTTGTATGGTTGTGTGAAATAGTTACCGCGGGATATATTTCTTATTTTTTATATTAATGCATTATGACTGAGCCTCGTTATTGTGGAACAGAAAATTCTTGAGAACAAGATCGACAAAGTGATGGAAAGAATCAGACTAGGAATTTCTCCGAAACATGATGATGCTCGTCCACTCCCTTGGGATGCGGTTTCTACAGTATATGGTGTGCTTAATGTTAAAAAGACACACTGGGTAGCTCTCACCATTAAAATGGCAGAAAGGAGAATTACAATTTATGATTCCAAGATACCGCCTCGTACTGGTAAGAATACCAACATTTACGAGGAAATTGAGATTCTCCGTGAGTATCTGCGAGGCGTGACGGGTTCTGGTGAATGGCATTGTATATTTTACAGCAAAAATCTCCCTCAACAAACAGATGGGTAACTATTTACTTGAAATTCCTGTTTTGTTTTCTTCCTTGTTTAGTTGTTATCATTTTTTTTATAAATAAACATATATTTTTCCACAGACATTTTGAGCAAGTGGGAGAAATGATCCAAGTAGAAAATGAATAATATACTTGATCGTATTCATATTGCAGGTCCTCTTGTAGTGTCTTTGCCATCAAGTTTATTGATCATATAATTAGGGATATTTCCTTCCAGAAAATCGAACAAAGTAAAACTCCTCGATTTCGTTGTGAAATTTCTTTGCAGCTGTTCAAGAAACAATTTATAGAGGTGAATGGCACAAGCACTGAATAATTATCTCTTTTCTTTTACCTTAGATTGTCTCATCTAAGATAATGTGTTAATGGTATGAAGAATGTTGGATCCTTGAGTAGTATTTTGGGTGCAGTCTGCCTGGCTAGGTATTGAACAGTTGTCATCATGCAACATGCATACTGGTTACCAATTCTGTAAACTAGGTTCCAAAGAAAATTAGTCTCCAGCTGTTTTTAATTGCTGAATTGCATTTAAAATCGCCAATTCTGTTTTCAATACTTAAGAAAGTTCTTGATTATTCTTTCATCAAAATTGCTGATTTTATTCGAACATATATAAGTGAAGTTATTTTCTTTTAATTTGTGATATCATATTTTACAGTTTTTGATATATACATTCATCGGCATCGAATTGAAATGGAATTGCACTACACCAAATCAACGATAGGACAACTTTCAAACATCATTAGACACACAAAACACTCTTACACCATAGTAATGATATAATAAAACAATGTTTCACCTTTCTCATGATCCGAAAAAAACATAATTGTCATTTTCAATTCCATCAGAAAAGGTTTGAGAATGCAAAGGAACCGACTCCATGTTTCTTGGGTTTCAGTCAAACAAACATAGATGGCAATGGGAAACATGCCATTGTTCCCATCAACTGAAGAGGAAGTCAAGCCTACGCCCCTATACTTGCTTTTGAGTGGAAATCCGTCCAAAGCTATCAAAGGTCTACATTCATTCTTAAATCCCTCCAAAAACGCCTTATAAGAGATACAAAGTCCTTGAAACTCATTGGTCATGTTGTCTTTGGACCAAACTGCTATGTTCCTCGGGTTGATAGCCTTAATCTGGTGGCACAGCTCAGGTACTAACCTAAATTCAAACAGTTGCATATCAAAACAATTATGTTAAAGACATAAATATCTATAACTAATGAAATCGACACTTCTAATACACAAAAGGTAATAAAGTTACCTGAAACTTCTTTCATATGAGCCCAACCCATGTATCTTCTCAAGGCACATATGCCTTGCACGAAGAGCAGTCCAGTAGGATATCTTGACCTTTTTCTTTTTTAAGAACATCTTTCGTATTGTTGGGGGCTTAGTACGAAGTCTTTCTTTCATGCAAGTCAATACGATACTAGTAACCCATGCAACAACCACATCCTCATCCGCAGCGTTGACGTTTTCACCTGCAACTCCATTTGCGAAGTTCAGTCTTCTACGCGGTAGGCGTGGGATGTCTTCTTCTTCTTCAGCGTCACTAGGTATAGCTGAGTTTTCTGAACTAGTATATCCTTCGCTGAAATAATTGTTATCTTCACATTTATTCCAATCGGCGAACCACCTGTAATGTTCCCTCCTACTATCATCGTCATCAGAGTCAGCACCTTCACTAAGAGGAGTAGTATCGAATGTCCGATTATAATCCGGGTATTGTTCAACTCCCCAAGGTAATTTTGGACTGCTAAATGGGCATCTTTCAGCACTTTCGTATGCAGCCTCATCATCACCACTGTGTGTAGGGACAACCCTGCTAACAGTAAAACAATCTTTGATCACCACATAAATAACAAAATCTAAATTGTAATACTTAGAACAAAACAAAATTACCACCAGCAATAAAAAAATCAGATCAACATACTTACGTTATTACTTTGCGTTTGTGCATATTGAATGCAGAGTTAAAACCAAATCGATACAGCAAGAGTTTATGATTTTAATGCACCAAACCCTAGCTACTGGCAGAAGAAAGAATAAATGTTGTGCCTAATTTATGACTTCTTTTTATACTGATTCAACCTAACAAATACACATGTTCTTATCTTTCTCCAAAAATTAAATTAAAATCTTTTCTAATTAATAATACAACTTATATTAGTTAACTTTCTAACCCAATCCTAATTACTCCTATATGCATATATAAATAATACAATAGATTCAATTTCCATTTACTTCTCTATTATTCTCTATTATACCTAAAATTCTACGTATCTCCATTTATTTCTCTAGTATTCTCTATTATACCTAAAATTCTGCATATCTCTGACAAAATGAGAAATAATAATAAGAGGACGAAATGAGAGAATATAATTAAGGCAGAAACGTAAGAGTACTGAAGTTTGAGATAAAACTAAATAATGAAAATATATAGAAATAAGTTTGACTAAATAAGTAATGAGAATAGAAATGATCAGACAACAACTGTAATTAGTTAGCAAAATTGTCTAATATAGACTTTATAAACACCAAATATAGACGATGACTGTAATTAGTTAGCACAATCGAAGAATGAGGATTATTAGTTTAGGACCAAATGCATACCGTGCTAGTCTCCGGGAGCGCTTTTCCTGACTGCAACGACTATAACAGAACAGCAGCTATGCGATGGAGAGGGGACATCGATGAGACTGCGAAAAATAAACTCAAGAAAATTGCCATCAATGCTCGAACATTAGAGCATAACTGCGAGTACGTCAGTATCAAAGTATAACAATTTAACTAATGTGGTCTTTGTGGACCTTGTAGTCCACACAGTACAGCTGAACACAACAATTTCCCATAGCAGTTTAACTAATATGCACTATAAACAACACCAATTGGTTTTCACAATGCTGGAGTACACTGCTTAATCGGTAACATATCGTTTACCCACAATACCAATCGCCAATTGACTCTGCTAATGCCTGTCAAAAATTATCATCTCATTGTTAGTTCCATATACTTGTACTCAATTTTTTTTTAACTCTTATGAAGAACCATTACTAAAACCTTAAATAAAAAAACCCGTGGAAGTCGGCAAACACAAATACTTCCTTGAAGCATTTTATCAAACAGTAAATGAGCAATAATGTTTTCTTTTCGTTTAACAGAAAAAATCATAATGAGAAGATTAACTATAATTTTTATCTTTACTTTTTCTAACCTAATCAAACAAATTAGGATAAGGGAAAAGATTAAGTTGTTTGGATTTCCTATGTACATACCGCAAATGAATTTGGCACGATCAAATAATGGTCTGGTAAGAAATTCGAAAGACAAATTGTGGAAGAAACCCATGGACAAGCAAAATTGAACTTGTAATCAAACCCTAACTTTGATGGTGTCGCCTTAGACAGACATCATATGATATGAAGAAGGAGAATAACAAAAAAGAAAGAAGAAGGAGGACGAGGAACAAGGTGATGGAGGGGTAGACTTTAGCATATGATGTTGTGGTATGCTTCTACGAGGAAGGAAGGAAAATGAAATAAGAACGAAAAATTAAGACGTCAAAGTGCAAACTTTTGTGGACCTTGAAAGAGGTGTAATAGAGATGTAAGGTTAAAAAAATTAAATAACACTATTGGGATGATGACGTAGACGGTGTGGTCCGGACCTTAGTTTTAAAAATGAGGACCTTCTTTAGCCCACGTGGTGCTTATCTGGCACCTAAGGTCCGGACACCAAGTCTAATGGTCCAGATCTTCCGGAACATATGTGACTCCTATGTGGCAACCCATATTTGAGATTTTTAAAAGGTCCAGACTTTAGCAAGAAAAAGTCCGGACTTTTTTGACCTATTTTTTTTAAAACAAATTTCAATTATAATACTTTTGAATAATCTCAAAAGGTCCAGTTAGAGGTCCGGACTTTAAATTGTGGACCTTAACAATAAACAAAATATCTTATTTATTTTTAACTTTATTCTTTTGACTAAACAAAGTTATGATTTGATTAAAAATGTAAAATAACATTTGATACAACACAATCATTTTCTTTACAGATGTAGTTACACAAAAACCAAAAGTTATACAACAAGCAAAAAAAAAATGAATAAATTCTACAAAAAAAAAATAATTTAAAAGTTCGCCTTGTATTCCTAAGTATAAATTAATAACAACTCAACTATTCCAACAGTAACAAACAGTTATTGAGCTGTCACTCAGTCATTGGTCTAGCAGATGTGTCACTCAGTCATTGGTCTAACAGCTTTGTATGTGTTGTCACTCTCGGATTTGTTCTGTGTATGTTAGCAGGAGTGACAGCCTATCTGTGAGTATATTAGCAAATCTTATTTCAGGTATTATCTAATGTATGTGAGGGTCTTTAATGTGAGAAACAATTCAATAGTGTAACATCAGTTTCTGCAACTGCTTATGTTCTTCATTGTTTCTCAGTAAATGAAGATTCATATTTACATTTGATTCTTCTGTGTAACTATGGTATCAGACTGAGAGATCTTCTCACATCTCTCAGGTTCTTCGATTCCTTTCAGCTTCCGCTTAATCTTTCCAGATCTAAAACTTCTTTATGATTCTAGATTTTCCATCATCTTCAACCTCTGCTTCGATGGAAAACCCTACAAGTATCTCTATTACTTCTGTTTCTCTTTCTCAACTCAATAGTTTTGTCCATCTCAAACTCACAGAAGACAACTTCATCACTTGGAAAAACCTAATGTCTCCTGTTATTCGCAAATACAAGATTCTTCGATTTCTTGATGGTACTCATATATGTCCTCCTCAATTCACCAATGTCAGAAATCAAACGAATAATATTGAAAATCAGCTCTACACTGACTGGATGGATGAAGATGCCTCAATCTTAATGTGGATTCACTCTACAATTTCAGACAAAGTAATTGCCTACTTCTCAAATTGCACAACATCTTACCAGCTATGGAGTAGCATCATAGCAAGGTTTGCAAGATCCTCAACAACTCACTCTATTCAATTGCGTACTAAACTTCTTGCACTCAAACAAGGTGATAAAACTATCTTCGCTCTCATTAATGAGATTAAATCTTTGTCGGATCAACTTGTTGCAACTGGAAAGATAATTTCAGATCAAGAATTAGTAGTTGTTACTCTTTCTGCGTTAAATTCAGATTATATCCCCTTTGCTACCTCAATGCGTCACAGATATCCTCCTATTTCATCCATTGAATTGCATAACAACTTATTAAGTGAGTAAACTGTTTCCTGTGATAGAAATGCCCATTTACTTACTGAATCATCAAATAAGGCTTTTGCTGCTAACATGAATTCATTCAAACAACATGGTAGAGGCACTGGTGGTCGATTTAATAGCTTTCATCCACTTTTCTCAAGAGGATCTGGTAGAGGTTTTCATTCTGGTAGAAGTACTTTCTTCCATGGTCAAAGTTCAAATTCATCTGCATCTCCTTCTAGACCACCTCCTCCGCAACAACATTTCCATCTTCAGCTAATTCAGAGTTAGCATCTACCAACAACCCAATCTTCTGTCAAATCTGTCAGAAACAAGGCCATACTGCTCTTGAGTGCCATAACAGGCTAAATTTTGCATATCACAATTCTCATACACCTCAACATCTCACTGCCATGCTAGCTTCAGCAAATATTTTGGGGACCAATCCTTGGTATGCAGACACAGGGGAAAATAACCACATTACATCTGATCCAGCTGAACTTCAAGATCTTTCTACTTATGAGGGTTTAGAGGAAATTCAAGATACCAATGGTGAAGGTATGGCAATCACTCATTCTGGTTTTACTTTAAAGTCCTCTACAAATCATAAGTTTCATCTAAAAAATGTTTTACTAGTTCCTAAATCCTCTCACAACTTATTATTTGTACATAAGTTTACTTCTGATAATCAATGTTCCATAACATTTGATTCAAATGGTTTCTATGTGAAGGATTTATACAATGGGAAGATACTTTTGCAAGGGCCTCACAATAATGGTTTGTATCCACTGCATTTTCTACATGATTCCACTCACAAAACTCTCTCTGGTGTTTCAACAACAACTATCTCAGCTGATACTTGGCACAAAAGGCTTGCACACCCAACATTTCAAATAATGCAACATGTTTGTAGTTCTCTATCCTCATCTGTAATGAGAACACCTATCTTCTGTAATGATTGTCACTTAGGTAGAAGTCATAAACTCCCATTTTCTATGTCTACCCATTGTATCTCTACCCCTTTAGAGATTTTACATCTTGATCTATGGGGTCCTTGTCCTGTAACTTCTGTCTCTGGTTACAAATATTATGTCAATATAATTGATGATTTCTCCAAATTTTGTTGGATTTTCCCTTTGTTTGACAAGATTGATTTCAGAAAAGTCTTCTACCAATTTAAGACTCAAATTGAAAAGCAACTACAATATTGCATTAAGACAATCAGAAAAGATGGTGGTGGTGAGTTTATAAATAAAGAATTGGCAGATTTTCTTTCTACTCAAGGCATCTTACATGAAATTACTTGTCCTCATACTCCTGAGAAAAATGGTGTTGCTGAATCCAAGCACAGGCATATATTGGATGTTGCTAGGACTATGCTTATACAGTCTGGTATTTCTTCTTCTTTCTGGGTTGAAGTATCCACTACAGCTAACTACACTTTCAACAGGCTTCCTGTCAGATCATTAAAGTTTAAATCTCCATTTGAAGTACTTTTTCACAGGGCACCTGATTATAATTTTCTAAGACCATTTGGCTGCTTTTGTTTTCCATGGTTAAGACCTTATGCTTGTCATAAATTGGATCCCAGAAGTGTATCGTGTGTATTTCTTGGTTATGCTGCTAACCACAAAGGATACAGATGCTTGGACATTTCCACAGGTAAAATCTACATCTCTAACCATGTTGTTTTTCAAGAAACTGTGTATCCTCTTAAACAACCTGTTCCTTCTTCCTCTCATATCACATCTACTTCTGAGCCACTATCAACACCTACCACAACTGATGTTACTTCTGATAGCTCAATTGTCACTTCTACTTCAACCAGTCCACCTGAAATTCCCACTACCTTACCAGTTTCTCCTCCTGCACCTTCGTCTCCTTCAGCTGATGCTCAAATTCATAATAATCATACTATGGTCACCAGGGGCAAGGCTGGGATTTTCAAGAAAAAGAAATATTCAACTAAATATATATTATCTGCCAACTTACTAAAGTCTCAGCATCCTTCACTACCAACCTGTGTTTCTCAAGCTCTAAAGAGCCCTATCTGGACACCACCATTATATGCAGAATTCAATGCTCTACAAACTGCAGGTACTTGGTCTTTAGTACCCCCTCACCCATCTCAAAATGTTGTGGACTGCAAGTGGGTGTTCAGAGTTCGGCATAATCCTGATGGTTCTTTAAACAAATGCAAGGCTAGACTTGTTGCAAAAGGGTTCCATCAACAAGAAGGTATTGACTTCTCTGAAACCTTTAGCCCTGTAGCCAAACCAACTACCATTAGAGTCATTCTTGCTCTTGCAGTTAACTATAATTGGAACATTGCTCAACTGGATGTGAGCAATGCCTTTCTACATGGGGATTTGTTAGAAGAGGTTTATATGCAACATCCTCCTGGTTTTATTGATCCTGATCATCCAACTTATGTCTGTAAATTGCATAAATCTCTCTATAGCCTAAAGCAGGCTCCTAGAGCATGGTATGACAAGATGCAACAAGTTTTACTTTCTTACAACTTCAAACCTTCTGCTGCAGATTCATCTCTTTTCGTACAGAAGTCAGGATCAAGAATAACCATCATTCTTGTCTATGTTGATGACATCCTAATTACAGGTAACTGCAAATCTTATTGTCATGAAGTCATTGTTGCTCTGCAAGGTCATTTTCTTATCAAACATTTAGGCTCTTTACACTATTTTTTGGGTCTTGAGGTTAAGAGAAATACTTCAGGTCTTTTTTCTATCTCAAACCAAGTATTCTCTTGACATTCTTGATAAATTTGATATGGCTGGTGCAAAACCATGTTCCTCTCCCATTGTTCCAAATTGCAAGCTCACTGCTGCTTCAGGCACTCTTCTTGATGACCCCACACCTTATAGATCTCTTGTTGGTTCTCTCCAATATCTTACTTGGACAAGACCAAAAATCAGTTATGCAGTTAATCAGGTCAGCCAACACATGAAATCTCCTTCAATTGATCATCTAACTGCTGCTAAGAGAATTCTGAGATACATAAAGGGTACTATTGATTATGGCATTCTATTCAGTAAAAGGCTATGTGTTGTTCATGGATTCAGTTATGCAGACTGGGCTGGTGATCCAGACACTAGAAGAAGTACTGGAGGATATTGTATCTTTTTTAGTTCCAGTCCCATTTCATGGTCTAGTAAGAAACAACAGTCTGTGGCAAGATCCTTCACTGAAGCAGAATTTAGAAGTTTGGCCAATTCTGCAGCTGAGGTTCTATGGGTTTGCAAACTTCTGAGAGATCTTCATATTTTTCTACCAGTTGCTCCTTCTCTGCTGTGTGACAATATCATCGCTATTTCCTATTCTTCAAATCCAGTTTTTCACTCAAGGATGAAACACTTGGCAATTGACTATAATTTTTTCAGGGAATTAATTCAATCCAAGGATCTTTCCATTTCTTACATTTCAACTATTGATCAGGCTGCTGATGTCTTCACCAAAGGTTTGTCAGGTCCAAGGTTTTCCTTTTTGAGGAACAAGCTGAAAGTTCTGCCAAAGACAGCTCTTCTCAGCTTGAGGGGGACTAATAACAGCTCAATTATTCCAACAGTAACAAACAGTTATTGAGATGTCACTCAGTCATTGGTCTAGCAGATGTGTCACTCAGTCATTGGTCTAACAGCTTTTTATGTGCTGTCACTCTCTGATTTGTTCTGTGTATGTTAGCAGGAGTGCCATCCTGTCTGTGAGTAGATTAACAAATCTTATTTCAGATATTATCTAATGTATGTGAGGGTCTTTAATGTGTAAGAGTGAGAGAAACAATTCAATAGTGTAACATCAGTTTCTGCAACTGCTTATGTTCTTCATTTTTTCTCAGTAAATGAAGATTCATATTTACATTTGATTCTTCTGTGTAACTATAAATTTGGTCTCATTCGCTTTACCCTTCTTACTTAAGCAGGCATTCGCGTTAACCAATTTATTTACCAATGATAATATTTGAAAATAATTACAACAAACATGAAAGGTCCACTAATTTTTAGGACAAAAATGTAATAAAGTTATTTGTTAGGGGTAAAAATGGTACACAAACCCATATTGATGTATTCATTTACATTTCCGATTTTGTCGAAAGACACCCAAAAATGCCATATTTTTGTTAATTACGCCGTACGGAGCATAATCAACAAAGCAGTTATTGCTCTAACAAAGGACTACCAGGCTCCAAAGAAATTGCATAATGGAGTTCATTACCCATCCCCAACAAGAGACTGGGGGCCTTCACTAAGCAACGACGACAGTGAATGAGCATCAACTCAAACTCATCAGCTGTTCAATTTAAAGGAAGGTGTTAGTAGTTCAGTTCGACGAAATCAGTATTTTCAGTTACGAAGCTCCGTAACTCCCAAATTAGGCATCCCCAAAACCCATGATGATGCTGAAATAACACCACATCAATAACGACAGGGCACATCAATACCATCAACGATCAAAGAAGCTGGTCAGTGATGCAGTTATTTTTGCTTTCACAAGCTTCGAGAACGAGCTTCTGAAACCAAAAGGGGCATACATACATCACCACTAAAGAGTTTGCAAATACCTACCACTTACATATACATACATTTCTATAATATATTGAACTACAGAAAACTGCATATGCAAAAGAGAGTACATCCGAAAGAGAAAACTGTATATACATTTCTATAATACACTTCTATAACTACAGAAAACTTACATATACATACATGTGCATACAGTTCTTTAGTACACTTCATATTTGCATATCCAAAAGAGAGCCGGGCAAGCACCACCGGTCTCAAAACATCATACCGGGGAAAACACTTGTGTGCAATCTCTTCGGACTCCTTCGTAAGCGTCTATGAGTGTGTGACCGGGGAAAAGCTTCCAGCAGAAAGAGATACCCAACATGACATGCCTTTGGCAGCTCGACGGAACGGGTGTTTGCAAAACATTTTGTTTACATCATGTCTCCGGAGTTTTCAAGACCCCCACCATTCGGTAATTTCCTGGCCCGGAAAAACGATCGCTGACCTAAAGTTCCAACTGCCTTCAAATTCTTCCATTTCCTCATGTAGATTCTGTTTTACACACCAATCGATGGCTCAACCACGAGATGATGACACCTAAAAGCTGCTGCGATATGCAAACCAACCTATGAAGGTTCATCGTTGCAGTTGGGGCACACCCGTCGTCGTTTCTGCATGAAAAGAGTTGTTCTGGAAAACTGCGGTTGCTGCACACATGTGTTCAAGTGTTCATTTTACAAACATTTTTGTTGCTGCTGCTAAAGTGGTGCTGCAGATTACATTTAACTCGAAACATACATGGGGCAAGCCAAGTACCAGAAATCACGCATCAAAAAGAAAGGGTAAGATATATTTGAGTTCATGTGCAGGAACGTTTCAGAATTTCGGTGAAGAATTGGGGCAAGTATATATACTACAACGCAGTATATTCTTCACCGAAATTCTTCCATGTTCATCAACAACCCTCAAGAAAATGGGTAAATTGTATACACCATAAAGTAATCAGACACGTGGAGGGTGATTAGAAGCTGGAGCAAGATAATAATAAAGCAACGCAATACATTGTATCAATTTCAATAATGCTTAGAAACTAAGTTAATGTCATTTTTTTAATAAGCACGGATCCCTTTTTCCTATAAAAAGGCAAAAGATAAGGAGGAGAATAGGGGAAAGATATTTGGTTGGCTGAGAAGGGGAGTAAGAGATTGGAGGTTGAAGAGCCTTCGTTCCTTTGGAGGCTGAAGAGCCTTCGTTCCCAACACCTTCGTTCCCCATCACTCTTACTGAACTTCACTTTCAAGGGAGTACATCAATTTCTTGTAACATCAATGAATAATAACATCAATCTTTCATTTTCCTGTTGATGTAGACACACCGTTGTCGAATCACGTTAATTATTGTGTCTATTTCCTATTTTACTTGTTTACATTTCTATCTTTTTATTTATTGTTCTTTGATTTGAATCAAGATCCATCAATATTGTCCTTTTGATTGTGCTACTGGAAAAATGGTAGTAACAGGAGTTGCAGGGATGATGTGCCTATAACTATGGGCTTTGATACAATATGAAGGATCTGGATTTGGGGCAGCATCAGTAAGGTCCCTTTTCTTTTTTTGCTTTTCAATGGAACTGTTAATGATAAAAGACATTCGTCTGGATTACCTTTTATTACCCTTTCTTTTTCCGTTTAGTTTTTGAAGTGTCTGAGAAAGACGCTGAAAAAGGCTTGTTTGGGATGTCAAATTCTCTATATAAAAATAGAGTTTTTTCGAGCGACGTGGTTAACCGGAGCTTCTGGTTGATTCTGGCCCCACTATTCTAAATTTCAGCCAATAGAATTTCAAAAGAATCTTTTGGTCCCATGAAATTTTATTTGGCCAATCAAATTTTAGAAAATAATTTTCTAAAATTATTAAATCTTATTTAATTTTAGAAACATATCAAAACAAATATACACAACCTCAACATTACCATAAAATAATTTCATAAATCCTACCATAAAACGATTTCATCATGATGAAATAAAACAAAATATGCAATGTTCATCATGATTTTATCGTAAAATTAAATCAATCATATGAATAAAAAAATAATCCAATGTCCAATGTCCATTTACAGTTTTTGTAATAAAATCTCCTAATTACAACTCCAAACTACGGATAAAAGAAAATACTTGCAATTACACTTTCAGTTGGTACTAAATACCTAAAAAAAGAGAGAATATACCTGATTAAAAGAACAAATTTAAATCACTGATTAAAAGAAAATACATGATTTGTGAATGGCCCGAATGAATCCAGTGAAAGGTTTGTTAGTCCTATACAAATAAAAATAATATAAAATCATTAGGAGTATGATTTCCATAGAGAAAAAAAATCGGTGTCAGCAACAAAATAAATAAATTAGGAATATCATTTCCAAAGAAGAAAAAACGTTTATCAGTAACAAAAGAAAAAAAAATGGGAAGATATCAAAAAAAAATGTAATTAAAACTAAATTTTTTATTCATACCATAATTAAAGATATTATTTCTCTAAACTGTTTCCTTCTTTTCGAAAGATATTACTTCTCTAAATTTTGTTCATATCATAATTAAAATTAAAAATAAAAATAAAATAAGTCTAAGTATTAACTAAATAAATCCAATTTTTAATAAGCTTAAAAGAAAAACTAACTAAATAAATTCGCTTTCTTTTGTTTTTATTTTATTTTAAATATCTAATTTTGTTATGTCTAGATATGTAATGTATTTTTTCAAAAATATTTTTAACCACTAACTACGGTGATATGAGAATAATGTAACTACCCAAAATAACTTACCTTTTAGGGTGTTGTTTCCTAATCGGAGATTATCTTTTTTTTTTTGTAAATTTCGTGGATGGTCTCTATATAAAGCACTCGAACAAAGATAAGAACTCACCGTTTTTATTTCTCTGGTTTTTTAGGAATATATAGGTTAATGGTGATTTTTGATCTGCAGAAGCTGGTATACGTCTTCTCGCTATGTTGACATAAATGAACGCATACACAATGCCGCGTATTGATAAGGTGATAAATTTTTTATATTTTAATCTATGGTATTTATGATTTATAATTGTAATTTTTTGTTGATATTGGTTCTGGATATTTTTTTTGTGTATATGAGTATTGTTTTGTTGTGCATATGTTTGTTTGTTTTTTTGATGAAAAGGGTTAGGTATTTTGCAGGTTTTCGTGAACATATGTGATAGTAAGATTTTAATTCATGGATAATGGATCAGTTATTCGAAGCTTTTGTGGCCAAAATATAAACGGATGCAAGGTATAAAATCGTGAAATCCTTTCTGTTGTAATTCTTTTTTATACTATATAATTGTGATCAATAGTTGCCGCATTCAGATTTCATGGATATTGAAATCGGTTACTTGGAAGCTTAATGACTATATCATACAAAGTATAAAGTTTAAAACCATGTTTTTGTGTTTAACGATTTCCTTTACTGTCAAAAATCGTGAAATTTTAATTGCATGATAATAAGCAGAATTTTGGAAAAAAAATATAAGATCATTAAAAGTATTATTTTCCTTAATATCATATTCCATATATACAAAAAAATAATTTTTGTTTCTAAGCCTAAAAATATTTCAAAGAATAAATATGGATACCATAAATAAGGTTTCCCAAAATTATTAGAGTAAATTTAAGACTCTCCGTTGATATTATTTTCAAAATATCTGTTTCCATTTCCATTTATAGAATCGTCATATGTTTGATTATGGCAAGCTCTCACCATTTTTACTGTTGTTTTATTTTTTTGAGTTCTTTGCTGATTTTGTTTTGGAGTTGCTGATGATATATCCCCGCAGAAGGATGAAACAATGAAATGGGATCTTTTGGTTGGGAAGTATATCTAGATCAACAACCTTAACTGAGTGCAGTAAGAGTTCGTGCTTCTATGTCAGCAGGAAACATCTATGAAGAAAATATCATCTTTGGATTTCAGAAGTACCGTATTGGAAGAGTTGTGCAAGGATCATTGATGTTCGAATGTGGTTTTGCACTTATGTTTCTTTCTTAGTATTTGGATCTTTTAGAAAGTCTGATTCGAGTCTCGACTGCCTTTCCATTTTATAGTGTTCATACTATACTACAACAGTGGTAATGTTCTTGCTTAGACAGTAGAGGTTATGACAAGTATTCAAGTAGTTAATTACCAAGCAGCAATCAGGGCATCTTGATTACTGAGCGACGGTGGCAAAGGCACAAGAATGATTTGCATTATTCTTAGCCCTTATAAAGTTAATCCCAACAGCAGGTACATTTAGTACTTATTTCTCTCTAGCTAGGGTAGGTCTCTACCAGAATTCTGCTTGAGCAAAGCCTTCAGTTATATATCGTTTTTTCTCTTCAGCATGTCAGTTAATTTGCTTTGGTTTCAGTTTTCTTACGCTAGTTTTAGTGGTTCTACAATTTTATCATTTTTGGCTTTATTATTTTCAGTTACAGACTACCCATTATGGACCGATGAGGACAGTTTTTTCGGCCTTCTTTTAAGCTATATGAATGTAATGCTTCACCTTGGTGCTTGAAAATTCTTTAATTTGTCGCCTGTAGTAATTAAGCTTGTATTGTATACGTTTGGAGAACTTTGTTGTAATTCCTAATTTTCTATATTATCACTTTATATCAAGGCTTAAATTAAGGCCATTAGTGTTTGTTGGACTGGATTCCTTAGTAATCAGCTTCGTACATGATTTGAGTTATATTTTACCGAATAAATATCTTATGCATACAACTGTTTTGCCTTTAAAAGGATAGTTAATTTGATATGTATTTCCTGAAAAAGTAATTGAAGAGTTTCTTATTATGCGCGTTTATTTAGTTTGTAGTAAAAGAATGCTGAAGTAAACTTTTATTTGAAAGACACAGGACACGCTTTTCGCTATGACAATATTACAATGAGTGAGCTACAAGATCTGTACGTAATGGGTCATTTAATCCTATATAATAAGTAAACGAAAAGAACGATACCTTTCGATTAACAAATAAGACTTTATTAGGTACTGGATATTCATAATCTCTATAATCGTATACCCTTCGATCTCGATACCTTTAGGACTTGCATATTCTTATTATAGTATCTTATAATGAATTTCTTTAGTTATCACACAATCATTCAGCAAGCGATTGTCGGACCATGATTATATCATTGATCACCAACCATCTCATAGATTATACCACGTGTTTAACAAGGTGGTAGTGTTGTCAGAGTGGATGCTCTATCTACCAAGGACCTGCAATGGCTTCCTTACATGATTTTGTCTTCACTTGGATTTTGACTTCTATCACCATGTGTAGACCCAGTTGACCTCTTAGTCGGTAGTGGCTTCATAATCTTATCTTACCTTTGAAACTAAGTTATTAGTTTGTTCTTTGGATGGATTTCTAACAGTAGGTATGAGTGGCAGGAGCGGCACCTGGTTAAGATAGAGTTGCGGAAGAAAAATGTGGAGAATCTCATTAAAAGGGTGGTGAAATTCCATAAAATAAGTTAAACTTGATCAAGGGAGCACTCATATCTGTTTATGAAAATAACGTATCTACAATGTTAAAGTAAAGGATGAACTCTATGGCGTTATCAATATCAACAATAACCTCTGATGCAGTAAATTTCGATCAACGCGTCGATTCTTTTATTGATTTTCTTTTGATTTCAGATTTGGAACCATATGATCCCTCTGATTGTATGTAGTAGTAGGAGACAAAATCATCACTGTATTACTGCATGTATCGCTTTTATTATCATCGCTTGAAAAAAATAAATAATTGCTTAACCGTGGAAGTGGTTGCGATAATGGTGTGGTTAAAATCACGTACGGGTAAAAAAAAATTGGAGACTTATTATTGGGTTGATTGAATCACATTTTGTTTGTTAAGAAGGTTAACGAGGGAATGATTCGCCACAAGGGTATAATATGGCCATATAGATTGATAAGGAAGTGTAACGAGAAAAGAACTCACAGATCTCTTCCCTCAGGTAGTCAGGTTTGTTTTATGCATTGGCGTACGCGTAGATATATTTTAAGGGTTCATATGTATATTGCGAAGGGGTTCATATGTATATTATGCTCAAGCACTATATGATAAGTAATTGTAAAGCGCTCGATGTGATGAAAAATGTAGACACGTACTAGAAAATGAGAAAAATGAGGACATGGCATATACGATTAACTTAGAATTGTTGGTATGTTCTATGGTATAGATTTTGTCATTCTAAAGTAGTATTTTTTAATTTCAAAAAAGTTAAACTTGATCAGAGTGGACTACGTGCTACAACAGAAAATTTTGGCGCGTAAATTATAACATATAACCTATATATGGTTCAGTGTGTGCATTTCATTCTGTTTTCTCCCTTTTTTTGTTTGATGTTTGATTGAAGGGAGGTTGTCAGTCTTTTTAAGTAGATTTTTTTTTCTGTTTTATCATAGATATGCTGATCAAAGTTGGTGACCCGAAGTACTTTCATGTTGTTGAAGAAGGCGACAAGGCTGTCGAAGAACTTGATAGATATTTTCTGTAGAGATGCTGGTCAAAGTCCGTGATCTGAAGTACTTGCAATGCACTTGAAGAAGGCGACAAGGCTGTCGAAGCACTTGATAGATATTTTATGTAGAGATGGTGATCAAAGTTGGTGATCCGAAGTACTTGAATTGCAGACTGTTGAAGAAGACGAGAAGGTTAAGGTTATTGAAAAGCTTGATAGATATGTAGCTGGGATAAACATTTGCATGGTGTATTTTATGAGTATGGTCACCAAGTATCTTCAGTGTGGAGGATATTTATTGTTTTACATGTTACTCATCTAAACAGACTGTCATATGATTAACTTATGTATAGCCTAATTGGATTTTGCTATGCAGATTTAAAGAACAAAGTTTGGATTTATGGGATACAATTTACAAGACTGGAGCTCTTGGTAGCATTAGGCACAAGAACATATAGTGAAACTTTATAGCATCATTTCGAGTTCAGTCCTGGGTATCCATTTATCGAGTAAATAAAAAAAGAGATTTGCATATCTATGGGATTCCCTTCTTGATGCAAATACTTATAATCAAATCTGAATCTTATGTTGGATTATGTTAGGGATTTCTTCAAAATTATTAAAAGAAATTCCATTGCTACAATAGTTTTAACAGGTTCAATCAATAGGATACTCTTGGATATCGGATAGGTCCCTCTAAAAGTAAAGATTGTCCAAATGGAGCTCCGTTGATACCTACTTAAAAATAGAATGTAAGTGGCCTTCCAGGGGATAGATTATTTAAAGAAATTCATGAAAAATTCTGGTTATATTACAGACATGAATTGGACCCGATCCAAATATTCATCCCGCCCACTATTTTAGTTACTTAATTAGGAATTAATTTGAACATTCACCGATAATAGGGTTTCTATGGACCATTACTTGGGCCAAGCTTCCAAACAGCCATCCAAAATATAATAACAATCATGGGCATATTGATCAACTTTTAATAGATATCAAAAATGATATATCTATTATACTGATATGTTTATATATGCCGATGCATTGCATAATAATATCAACGGAAACATTTCGAAGACGCTTTGACACTGTTTGGTGATTTGATGGACAAAACTTATTTTTTCGATGTGCTATTTTGGGATTTAATGTGGAAATTGGATCAAACAGGTTCACGGTCTTGGAAATCAATAATTATGATGCTCCTTACCAAGACAAAGAATAAACGAAGAAAGTCAATAATTATGATATTATACCAAGACAAAGAGCAAACTAAAAAATGCTTTACCTCCAAGATAGCAATCGTTCCTTATACGGAGAAAGATAGCATTTTTAAAGCCATGACAAAGAGGATGTGGTATGATGCTCATAATATCATGCATACTGATTTGTTACCCCTTCTTTATAATATTATTATTTATAACATTATAACAAACGTCCAATATTCCTAAACAATAAATAGACCTGTGCATCGCACGGGAGAAAAACTGGTACTACTAACGGGATAAAAATTAGTCATCTGTAATTTATAGATGTCACTTTAGTTTTATTGGATACTAATGTACCTAATATTAGATATTTAAAGTATATTATGTTGTTTTATGAGTTGGGTTCTGAATTACATATAAATTTAGCCAAGTCTAATATTTTTGTAGTAGGTGAAGTTCCAAATATGGAAGTTTCGACTGATGTTATGGCCTTATGGGTTGTGAGAGTGCTACTTTCCTCGCTGTATACTTGGGCCTTCATTTTGGTGGTAAGTCAAGGGCAACAAGCAAATTAGACAAGGTCATTTCATCAAGGCAAGACTCAACTTGGAAAAAAAGGCGTTTTTACACAAATGAGTAAGTATATAGGTGTTTTTCTAAGCTTACATGCATGTGTATCAATTCTATCTATTTTTTAACCCCTCAAAAAATATAAAGCACGTTGAATATGTATAACTTCCTATGGAATCATATGATGCAAATGAGGAAAAAAATGCCATTAGGGAGGTTGGAAAGCTATTTATAAGCCCATACCCAAGGTAGTTAATATCGCGTATCGATCTCGTATCGGCCGGGTCCGATACACCTATACAAAAGATAATATCGGTTTTTATCGGTGATACATCATTTAATATAGAATTTTAAATAATTACAAAACCATAATAAAAAATAATAAGAATCTTATATATATATATCTCAAATTTCCAAAATACAAGGTGGTTTAGTCAGCGTTGTGATTGTTGTTCCATTATGTCGGTAAATCTTTTTTATTATCCTTCATATTTATCTTTTATTTTTCTATTCCTTGCAATCGAAATATGGTTTTCATATTATATCCTACCATATAGTCATTGATTTTATATTATAAATATATTAGGTCTTTTTTATCTTTTCCAATTGACATTATACTTATCTGTAAAGACTAGATGCACGTTGATGAAAAATTTATTCACGAAACCAATATTATCGGTGTACAAGTAAAACCGATATATCGATCGGTACCGACCTGTACAACCGATAATATCGTTCCATCTTTGTATCGCCGATATTTTCGATAATGTATAGATATTTTCCGATATCCAATAAAAACCTGCAATATCGGCCTGTACAAACAATATTAACTTTGCCCATACCAAAAGGTGGTTTAGGAATTAAGATGATTGAATCCTCCTGACCATGATTTTCTTATAAAATGGTGGTGGAGACTAGGAATAAAGAATATTTTATATATTTTGGATAAACACATGAAATATTTGGAAATCAAACTTCTACTTGGAGGACTAAATTGACAATAGATTGGTACGGTACTAGCATTTGGCGGTATATAAACTCGGTTTCTAAAATACCTTATTCAGAATATCCAGTTTAAAATAGGAAATGAAAACATACGAAAGGATAAACGGTTTAGTAATAATATTATTACTTCCTTGTGTCCAAATATATACGTCTACTATAAAAACATATGTATTGTTGATGCTAGCTTCTAATTGGAATCTGGATCTAATTACTAGGAGGAGACTACACCAATAAGAGATCATTGTGTTATTCCCTATTGTTTTGTTGTTGTTTTTTCGGAAAAGAGGCAAGCCTCAAATACATAGATAATCAAAGCTCTGATTCGCGGTCAGGAGTGTTTACAGGACTGACTCGGTCTACATATATTACATCAAATTCTAGTATTTCAAACAGACGATAAGAACAATTATGCCAGATTACACCATAGTCCCAATCCCTCATTGGAAGAAAAAAATCCTACCATTCCTAACCGATTCCACAATATCGTGGAAAGTTTAAATGGTCTTGGTTAGATTAAATCTAGCACATCCAAACCATATATCAACTCTACAAAAAATAGAGGTGTTAGGATCCAGAGATCCAACCATTTCTCAGGGTTTTTTTTCACAATAACACAAGATACAAAGGTATAATAGAATCCATAGATTTATCCTTTTGTGAGTGATTTTTTCTTCATAGTAACAGTAACACAAGTAATAGGTATAATAGGTTATCTTTTTTCTGGATCGGTCCGGAACGGATAGGGTCTTCTTCAAAATCGGTCATGGTGTCTTGGGTGTCTTCGTAACTGTTCGTGTCGGAGTCTTTGAAACTATTGTTGCTGATGATGGAGTGAGAAGTGGTACCGGAGTCATAGAGATTGAAGATGCTGAAACTTTACTGTTGTTGCTTGTTTAACCTTTGTTGGAAATGAAGAAACTTTGAACCTGTGCTAATCTCTTGGAAGCTGTTGCTGCTGTGATGATTGTTCCCTTGGAGAGATCTTAACAATTGGTATAGTTCTGAATAGACTATTACCACACTATTGATATGAACTCAAATACGAAGTTGATATAATTAATTAAACATCAACTTTGAACTGAAATCAAAAATAATGATGAATAATCCCAATCACCCACTTTGATTTGAAGCCAAAGACTGAGAAAAAGCAGATCCACTACCGAGATTAAAGATTAAAAGCAAAATAAAGCTTAATTGAAAGAACCAAAAAACTAAAAAGAAACTAGATCGATGTCCAAAGAAAACACAGAAAACGAATTAGAGAAAACTGCAAAACAAAAGACAAAATAGAAGAACAAAGCTACCGGTTTTTAGAAGACCAGGGTATAAAATCCAATAACCTAAAAAATTGAAATTAAAACTTACATAGTAATACAAGAGAGATAAGTAGAATAAGAAGGATTTGTGAGATGGTTGTGGGGAGACCTGCTCCGATCTACGCCCATGGGAGCAGATCGGAGCAGCGGCGCTTTAGGTTTTCAAGTTTTCTATCTCTTTGAGATTTTTAGCGAGGAGAGAGGTTTTTCCCGAAGATACTATACAGATGATGCGTATGGTATTATATATTATATATTACTAGTATGCCGGCAGGTGCTTCGCACGTGCTTTCATTTTTCCTTCTCATGGGAAACTTCCACACCTAAACAACTTTTTCTACTCTATGTTCTCTCCCGATTTGTTCTTTTTATTTTTACATTTTTAGCGCCATTTAATTTAGATGGTATCTTTAATGCAGATATAAAATTATGGAAAAATTTGAATTTTCTAAATTTACAGCTTCATTTACGGTAGATGAATAGTGCTAACGTGTGTTCTCTTTATATAATAGAATAGATATTAATGCGGAAGAGGATGATTAAATGGTGTGGTTGGGACATATGTTTGGTCTATTCTCTATGAAATCGGCTTATGATCTTCAAGTCCAAGTGGTGGGGTGTGATTTTCATTTCCTTGGGAAAGAATTTGGTTCACAACTGGCCCCAAAAGCATGGACCTTTTCTCTAGCAGGATGCTCTTAATAATCGACTCCCAATGCTTTCCAACTTGCATAGAAGAGGGTCAACTATTAACATCGTTAATCGTAGTCGAATTATTTTTTTCGAAAGATAACGTTATATTGAAAAAGAGAAAGTCATTGCCAAAGCCAGATACAAAAAAACAGTCAGTTCAAACCAACTACTGCAACCAAAGAGATTGCAGACAAAGAGGAGAGAAAAGACTGCACCCTAAAACTCAAATACATCATATGAAAAAGTGAAACGAAAGCCTACAGATCGAGAACATTGGCTTCAACGATTGCATACAAGAGCTTCAAGTTGCATGCGCCAAAATTCAGTATTTTAACCACCTGCAACAACCTGTAAAAACTATTCCATTTCAGGTACATAACATCGATTTGCAGGCTCCAAAAATCCGAGACTTAACCTCCTGCACATCCATATTCAAGAGCCTTCACCATAATTTTACTGATTTACTACCAAGAAAAATCCTTCCTTACCGATAAAATCCCAATCAGAATAAGAGTCGTGTAGATCTTGAAAACTGCCAAACCTTTTGAACCTTGTTCCGGAGAGTATGCACAACCTTTCAAAACAACCCTAATCACATATAATTATATCCCAGTTTCTCCATATGAGACTAGACCAAAGCACCACAAGGAACTTAACATGATCTATAATTTCTGCTATACACTTCTTCCTAGACCCGAAAATACGACCATTCCTCTCATTCCACAGAGACCAACATATTGCATAATGACCAACATTACAAATTACAACCATGTTACAATACGCTTCAGCATACATAGGCCTTTGCAGTGCATCCTTCTCATAACAGCTAAGAGCCATATCATATTGCATCATCTCAGAACATACAACTCCAAGGTTGCACATTTGTCAGAGCCATATGGAGTCTGTAAGCACATAAGTACAAGCCAATAGAAATAAAACACGTATGATAGAGGAAAGAGATAATACAACATAGTGAGGGTCTATTTTGAGAGCTTCATAATATTTGTGCATTCTCTCATGAGTGATGCCAGCGATTTTTAAACTAGTACCAAGATCCGTCAATACAATGGCAAGGCATTCACGAATGAGCAGATATGTTAAAACTCTGAACCATGGTCATGCTTCATTTACAAAAGTTGGGTGGCAATACTTTATAAAAACGTCAACAACCACATTGTTAAAAGACATCACAACACCGTTGAAAATAATATGGGTTTTAACTTTTAAAAGAAAAATTAAGGAAAAATGTAAAAATATAATGTAAAAGAAAAAAATATAATGAGTACCTTAGGATTTTGAAGAAATAAGTTTCTGAGAAGATGATATATAAATGTTTCATCGATGCCTTAGGGTTTGTATAGCCTGAATTTTGGATGAAATTCGAAACACAAAAAAAATTAGCGCGAAACCTCCCGCCAAAAGAAACTAAAACCTTAATTTTCCTCGCAAATTAGTTGCTTGATTTAGGAGAATCGTTATCTAGATTTATTTTGGAGGGAGTATGAAATCGACAGCGGGAATTTACTCAGTTTTAATTGGAGATTAGTTACTCAATCTGGCGAAATCTATATGCAGAGGAAGATACGAAAATTTCTTAATATGGAAGATTTCATTCTCAATCCGGAGAATATCTCAGGGTTTGGGAAGATGGAAGAAAGAAAAAGATTGATGACTGACTACACGAAGCTATTGTTTCTCTTCCTTTGGGTTAGGCAGGGGCGACAGGAAAAACACGTGTTGTAAACAAAATTTATGGCACGACACATTTAGTTTTCTTACGGGCCCTTTTCTTAGACCTACCATTGGGGTCAAAAATAAAAAGAAACTATTTTTTTTCTCTACCATTATTATTATATATAAAAAACATTTACATTTTTTTCCCAGCATAAAAAAAAGGAACATAAAATGCACTAAATTGTTTTGGAAGTGACTAAATACAACCCATAACTGAGTTAAATACACCGAGAAAAGTGCTAGTATACGTCGGGAGCTCGCCACAACAGGTTGCCCTGTGTGTGGCAACCTATCGGGACCAACTGAATCGATGACCTTGGAGATAACAGGGAGTGCAACTTTTGGTTGGTTGGGTTCCGTTAGGTTGTCTCACACGGGGCAACCCGCTGTGGCAAGCTCAAGGTAGCTCTAGAATTTTCGAAAAGTTTATGTGACACCGTTCGTATTACTACTTTTAGCTCCACTTATCCCATCAAATTTTGTTTTTGTTTTTGTTTATGTCTTAAAAATAAAAGATATTTTACCGCCCTTTTACTATAATGCTAAAAATCATTTGGTTAATTAATGTTGTGAAATTGTTTGCACTTTGAGTGTTTCTAGCCACCACTGTTAATAGCGATTCTTGTCATCACCTTGCTGGTGATTCAATTTTAATTATGTTTATGGTTTATGGTTTGTGATTTTTTTTCAAATACGAAGATGATTTAGGGAATTAGAATATTCAAAATGTTATTCGAATACGTATTAATGAAAATATGTTGTTCTTGTTACTTTATATCGATTTTTTGATGTACTTGATCTTATTACCTTTATTTGAAATTATTAACGGAAAATGAAAGCTTTTCATCAAAAAAGAAAAAAATTATGAAATTACGGGTCACACTAATCCACAGCTTGGGTCCAAGTCTTAGATTACTAGTCATGTGCAGGTTCGATGTTACATAATAAATTTTGACTCTCCAAGACATTTTTTGGGTTATGGCGATAAATTTTGAACTATAGTACAGGGTGATAGATTTGAAGTAGCATCTCGATTTCACAAAGCCTAATTCCTATTCTTTTGCAACCATTGCTGTTGGAGGAAGGGATATCGAGGTTTTACCACTGCGTAAAGGGATGAGGCCCAACAAATAAAAAACTATCCTTTGAATCGACAACGTTGAAAACGCTCTGCAAGATCTTTCCAAAAGTATTCAGGAAGAAATTCCTTATAACATTTTGGAAGTTACTCATGTTCTCGATAACGAAGTCTGGTGTGAAATCATTAAAAAATAATATAATAAAATGCTTATATTATAATAATAAGTTGATATGACATAATAATAACTGACTATTCCAAGATGAAGGTGTTTATTAATTTTTTAAATGAATATAATAAACAAATTTAAATAAATATAATAAAAAATAAAAAAATGTTAAGTTTTATACACGTTTTATAGGTTTGAAATTTTGGAAACGTATATTTTGGATGTGGATACCTTCGTGTCTTAATTTCGTATTGGAACAAAAAGATCGGCTATCCAAATCCAAATATGTTTGAGAAATATTAAATGAGTTTCGAAGTTTTTGGACATCAATTGATACCCTTAATTTTTTTTCAAAGACATCAAAATTTAGTTGTTTTAAACTTAAAAAAGGATTGGATTCATTTGATCTGTTCTACGGTTAATTCGGAAGCATAAACGCTCAAATTTTTTATTTTTTTGATGATGCACAGTTTAGAATATATTATTTCATTTTATTTGATACACAATTTATAATTGATTGTGTGTTATATCTACCCAAAGTTGTATTAGTGACTATATGCATATTTAAGTTTGGAAAATTCCAAATTCTTTACGTCTATAAAAATCAACCTTGATGTATCTTTTATAAATGAGCATTCTATTCTGGTTGGCATTAGAATGATTACTGGAAAGATTTGTTAATTCCCCTGAATTTTTTCTGCCTGATCTTTTTTCTCTGGATATATAGCAAATGGAAGATCCTTTAATAAAATAAGAACGTCCCCTATCTCAGCTGGTCATCCACGTTCCCCAAAGTTTCATGGGCTCCGGGAGGTCCCAGGTTTGAGCCCCCAGTGACGTAATATTGCAGGAATTAACATGGATGGCAGAGTTATCTTGCCTCCCTTGTGACACAATCTCAGCCCCCTCTCCCGCTTCGGCTCCCGTGGCTAGGTTACCCATGAGGCTCGCTGGTAGGTTAGCACGGTAACCTATTCAATTCATGTAGTAGTGCGTTGTTAGAGCTTAGCTTGTTAGGCTTTCAAGTAGTTAATGTAATACTCTTTATCCAATAATACAAAAAAATAAAAATTAATAATTAATTAATAAAAAGTAAATTAATTTGGCATTATTGATTTTATAAATAATATATGACAGAACCACCACCAAGGACAAGGCATATGCAACCATATTAACGGTGGCGATAATGAAGTACCGAATGGAAGATTCTTTAGTAAAATTCTTCTTTATTTAGTCAATAAAAAACGGGTACCTAGCTTAGCAAGTCATCCCCTCCTCAAAATTTCATGTGTTTCAGGAGGTCTCAGGTTCGAGCCCTCATTGGCATAATATTGCAGAAATTAATAGCCCTTGTGACACAATCTCTGCCCCCATCCGTTTCGGCTTCCTTGGCTAGGTTATGCATGAGGCTCACTGGTAATCTAGCACAACAACATGTTCAATTAATACATTAGTATGTTATTGGAGCAGCTTGTTAGACTTCCAACTAGTTAATGTAGTACTTTCTGTCCAACAATGAAATAATTAATAAAAAATAAATTAATTTCGTATTATTGGTTTTATAACAGTAGATGACAGAACCACCACCAATGACAAGGCATATGTATCCGTACTAACAGGGAAGATAAAGTAATTTCATTAGACTTATAAATTAAGTATTTTGTAGAGAGAGTCAAAACCAATAATACGTGTCAATTGTGTTTTGTTTTTGGTGCATTTGTCCATAAACAAAAGCTGTATGAGCTTTTCTTTCAATACATGAGCATCTTAAAAACATCCTGATTATCGATCACTTTTTTGTTGAAGCATGTTTTAGTCTTGAACACCGGTTTTTCTTTTTTTTTTTATTTTACAATATTTAACACTAAATATCCACTGTTTTTTTTGTTGACACTTCGTGATGTCAATGAATTTTTCAAACCATATTGTGGTTCAGGTTTTTGTAGAGGTCAACTTAGAATTCTGTTATTGTACTCAAAGTTTTTTGTTATTTTCATTGTATTGCTACCGTCTTTGATTTATTATGCCTGAATCCTGTCAAAAAGTGACATTTCATATATAGGCATGGGCAGAATTTTGTATACGATTGCATTGCCTCATGATCTGTAGAAATCTTAACCTGTACAACCAATGGGGTTGTGAGTTCGTCGTCGTTTCTTTGAAGTTAAACAAGCCAATTTGTATTTCTTATTTTAAGGAGCAAATTTTGGAAACTTCCCATATATAAAGGTGCGGTTTCTGTTTTTTTGGACTTTTATTCTCTCGAAATTTATTAGGGGATAAATTAGTTCCTCAAAATATACGGAAAATATTCCATGAAAGTTATATTCTTTGTATACTATTAACTAAAATTCAGGAAAATACATAAATCCACGAAATTTATTAGGGGATAAATTAGTTCCTCAATATACTGAAAATATTCTATGTTTGTTATATTCTCTGCATACTATTAACCAAAATTCAGGAAAATACATAAATCCTAATAAGAGGATAAGTATGACTACGTATCAGAAGAGAATAATAGAGAGAAGGAACGATAATCAAGAAAAATTTGGTTAAAATTATGGGTGAAAAATTCCAGCTTCAGTGTTTTAATTTTTTTATGATCCCTCCAAATTCAAGATCTATCACCTTGTTTAAAGTATCTCCTCAATCTTTGTACATATTTTTTCTTCATAGTTTTCTACTAACAAGTAATTTGTACATATTTTTTCTTCGTAGTTTTCTACTAACAAGTAATAATTCTTCCCTCTACTCTCCAGCATTTCTTTTGATGTTGGTTTTAACGAATCAAAATATACTATATAACAAAGGTTTTATTTGATTGTATTCTGAATCTATTTTATGAAAACCCAGTGGTCCAAAATCTATTAGCAAAGCCAAAGGGTTTTATCTGATTCTATATTCTAAATCTATATTCTATTATAGGTTTTGACCATACATATATTTGTATATGTGAAGCTTACAGAGGATCTTTGTTATAGTTTAATCTCAGTCTTGTTCTTTTGTATGAAAGCAAAAGTTGTCCATGATACCATGAGATTTTATTTGTGTCCATTTAAGTATTTCATTGGATTTTCTTCTTTATTGTTTTCAAGGGTTGATTTCAAGGGAGGAAAGAACATAATGATGGATTTTAAGTTATTAAAATTTACATATGGTTCTCATAAATCTAATTGTTTTAGACATGCAATAACGATTTTGTTTATTTTTGTAGAAACAATCGGTAACTGTCTCAAATAGGGGTAATTTTTTTTACTGAGAGTCGAGTTCATTCATTAAACACCACAAGATGGTACATAGCTCTTACTACTAGATACTACTATTCAAAAAATATTATCCTATCACTTGTAATTTATTATTTTTCTTACAACTTATGAGCCTTTTATTGATGTGGAACAGAAGAAAAAAATCGGAAGAATCCCCACTTTTTGAAGTTTATAAAGATCTACACGCTACCAGGGATCACATATGGTTTAAGGACGAAGACGGAAAAAAATCGTTAGCAACATAAAGATATATTATCTTGATGTTTGTCTAATTATTTATCTTTAATTATGTCAGTGACCTATAAACTAACATGTAATTTTTATAAAGGATAAGATGATTCAGCTCCTACAGAAAAGCATCATTGAAGAAGAGCAAAGAGATGATATTTACAGTGAGGTTCTTGGAAGAAGATTTAATATAAGAGACATGAGCATTACGCCTTCTGGAGATTTGATTCAAATGTTGAACCTGGATGAATAGTTCAGGTTATGAATATAGCGGTTTCAAGTTTTTAGTGTTTAGAGCTAGATGAATTTCAATTAGTGCTAGTTTTATTGTTTTTAAGTTGTTTGCCATAGTAATGGTAATCTCATTTATAAATATTTGATTTAATAGAACTTAAATCCTTTGTGCTCCATATTTGTTATGATTTTATGATTATAATAAAATAAATAAATAAAATGAATCACGAAAATTGAAAGAATTTTTGTTATTATTTTCGTTTGCGATTCATAAAATGCTTGTATAGACGAATAATTTTGTCTTTGAAATTCTCTTCTAAGAGAAAAAAGTAGTCCTTAATAAAGTATTTATGGACCAAAAAATCTGCTTTAATGACGAAGAAAGTTGTCAGAGAAATTCATTTTCTAAGGCAAAATTAATTGTCATTGATTATGATATTTAGAGGCGATTTTTTTAGAGGGAAAGTATTTTGTCTTTGAAAAATGCATTTCAAGTCATATGAGTTGTCACTGATGGAATATTTAGGGACAAAACATGTTGCATTTGGAGGCAAAAAATTGTATTTAAAAGTTCGTTTTTAAGGCAAAATGAATTGTCTTTAATAAACAATGTAGAGACAAAAATAAAATCTTTTGGAGTGGAGGAATTTGTCTCCGAAAATTATTTAGAAGACAAGAAATTTGGTCAGTAAAAATATATTTAGAGACGAACAGGTTAGTCTTCAAAATTTGATGTTCAGGGGCTATTGATTTTGTCTCTGATTAAATTAATTAGAGACAAAAAATTTTGTTTCAAATAATATACCATTAAAGACAAATTAAATTGACACAAAACTTTCGCTTTTGAGACAATTTTTTTAGTCTTAAATAGTTATCATTAAAGACAAATTAAATTGACACAAAAATTCCGTTTTTGAGACAATTTTATTGGTCTTAAATAGTTATCATTAAAGACAAATTAGTTTGTCCTGGAATTTACATTTTGGGACAAAAATCTTGCTCGCAAAAAAAATGTCTTGGTGTCAAATTTTTTCGTCATTAAAATAAATTTCACAGACAATTACTTCGTTGGTGAAAGAGACATTTGTTGACAATAATTTTTTAGTTGTTAATTAATTTTTCTCGTGACCGTTCGTAATTTTGTCGCCAAATACTTTCCCAAACGGGGTATTTGAGACAACTTCGTGACCAAAAAAAATCCATCTCAGAAAATATTTCGAAACAAAAAAAAGGATTTCCGGACAATTTTTTCAAACACTAAATCCACATTTTCTTACGGTGCTTGTCAACACGACTTGAAGAGCATTAGGGAAAGCCTGCTTAAAGTCATGGCTAAACAAGAATCTATTTAATCTGCACAAAAGGGGGTTAGAGTGATTGTTGGACCAAGTGAAAGATCCACCTATTAACGGCTGATCAATCGATTCATGTTCCAAGATATAGTTGTTTAACAAAGCAATATTTCCGCTATCTCCCTCTCCTCTGTTCCTTTCCTTAGTTGGTCTCACTGCATTCATATCACCACCTATGCAAGAAGGACCAGTCCACCATCTTCTGACTTCATTCATATCTTCTCAGAAATCAGTCCTAAAGTTGTGCTCAGAAAGTCTATAAACATTATTGGCATCCCATTGAATTCCATTACTTATGTTAGATAAAATTGTAGTGATATTGTTGCAACAAGTTCTCTCGTCCAACTTCTCGAATCTACTGATATCCCAAATTGATAATAAACCACCGCTATTTCCCACGGATAGAATGTAATTCCATGCTAAGTTATCATCATACCGCAGCTGCCTGAAAAACCAATCAGACAAGTACTACATTTTTGTCTCCTGGATAAAACAGACACCACATTTTTGAGCTAACACAAAGTTTTTAATAGCAACTTGCTTATCAAACTCGTTCATGCCTCTTATATTCCAACAAAGTATTTTAAAATCCATTTAAAATAACTTCCTCCCTTGCTGCTTTAATATCTTCCACACTGTTCCCTTCATCTTCGCTTTTGTCGGGCTGTTCTTCCACCTCGTCGACAAAAGTGTTGTTCTCACCCTCTAAAGCCCCATCACCGTTATTCTCTCCCTCCGTTATATCATTTTTGTTTTGAAATATCAATCTGTAATTAATCACTAAACTGGTCATATTCCTTTTCAAAGTTTCTTGTTGTACTTGACTGATACTCCCATAGCTACAAGCCACTTGAACCAGAGATTGAACCGTCTTGTCGATCAGAGCATCTTCATCAGCCTCATTAGATTTTTGCTCTTCTTCTTGATTCTTCGCAGCATTGTCCTTCATCATCTTTTTACTGAATTCCTAGAAGAGGATTTATTCTCATTTTTTTCGTCTCCCATTTCTTCCTCCTGCAGTAAAGGTGAAAACCTAGAACCATACCTCATGTAAGAATTTGAGTTCGAGTTCTGTGAGCCTCCATTTCTTCGAGATTTTGCTACAAATACCCAACTACCGTCTTCCGTTTCTATAATCCTTTGTCCCGACCCGTATCCAGTCGATTCATTAATATCTTCCAGCGATCTGTATCTTCCAGATAAGTGGTCATGATTTTCCTCCCTCGTTTCTTGTATGGAAAGTTTTGAATTTGTATTATTCTGAGCAACGAAATTTTTATACTCCAAAATTCTTGCCTCAAGATACTCGATCTTTTTTGAATAGTATAGATTTGACAACATATTTTTAGGAGTATAGTTAGCATCCCATTGCAGAGTCAGAACCAGCTTCTATCCTCCAATCTTCGCCACCAGCACCACCGGTATCTGATCAAATTCGCCACCCATTGGTACTCTGAAAAAGTGAATTTTAGAATTAAATGAAATCGATAGAGTTTCTCGTGATATAGAAACAAGTTCTCTTATCAGATTTCCAGTGGATTTGAAACTCTTTAGACTCAACCTTAATGGCGGTCCTCTAATTTTAAACCATTTAACTGGTCCATGAATGGATTCAATAGAAAATAATTGATTTTCTTTGGTTTTAACCATCTGAATGCTTTTGGCTCTCGCCCCATCTTCACTATTTTGTTTGTACTTGCTTCCAGCTAAAGCCTCTCCTTGCCATTTGTAAACCTTGATAATGACTTTATCTTCTTCCCATATCACCGGCCTCCAAATCTTGTTCCATTCCAGTGAATTTAAATGCACCAAAGCTGTTAACTTGTTGACTTCATTCATTGTTAGATAGCGGATTCATCAAAACTTCTCCTTAATCATCTTAGCTATTTCTCCTGCCCAATATTCTTAGAAATCTTGATTACACCCTTAGTTTCAGTTTCATTCAGACTAAGATATTCTTCATTAGATTGTAAACTTCCAACATACCCCAATGATATTTATTTAGGAATAAAATAATCTAAAACTTGAGATAAAGCACGCCAACATTGATTACCCTCTCCACATGGAAAACATAAGCTGAAAGATCTTCCTTCATTACCCCTTCTGAACCTTGAGACTCGTAAGTACATTCCTTCCTTATTGGACTGAATTTCAGCTAGATAGACTTTCTCTCTGACTCTTTCCTTTCATGAGAATTCATCCGTCTTTTCTTCTAGGATAGTGTCGACTACAAGATATCATCTCTGGGTGAAAAGCTAGCCACGCTATATATCCTCTCATCCCTATCTCCGTGATCTTAACTGTTTTTGTTCTTCCTAAATATTTTATATCAATAGAATAAGACTTCCTTTATAGCTGGAAAATCCTTCCTTCTGGGTCTGAAATTTTCTTCACGTCATCCAAATCTTGCTCAAACATCTGAGACCATCCGCTCCATCCATCAGTAATAATCTTTTCATTCTTGAAATCCTCTCTTTAGTTCTACCTGTAATCATAGATCGAAAATAAAAATCAAAATAAATTAAAATAACTCAAAGCGATTTAAAAAACAAGCTCCACTAACCAATAAGTCCATGCTTTAAGGGGAAAGATCAAATATCCGTCCTTGAACAACGAGGAAGTTGAGTTAGCACACACTCAAACTGAATCAATCGTAGATTGAAACGAATTAGAGGCTGAGCATGAGGAAGGAAGAAAATTCCCAAAGAGAAGATCCATAATTTTCGCAGTTCATCCAGGTGGGGACATCGCACTCGAATTATTAATATTTGCATATTATGTGGGTTGTTTAACAATCACTTTTTTTTCCTGCATTTTTCTTTTGCGTTCTCTATGTGGTCTTATTATTTCATGGAGTGTACGTGCAAGAAACAGAAGCAAAATGAGACTCGAAAGAGATTACCAACCATTATTCTTTGGGATATTTGTTGGGAGAGGAACAACATGTCTTTTAACGGTTATCTGTGTCTCTTTTATTCGATTATAGTCGGCATGAAAAGATGAAGGTACCAAATACATCACCAACTCTTTTCGTTTTAACCTAAAGAAAATTCCTTGTGTGATCTTTATCCAAAGATATAAGAAGACAATAAAGATCCATGGATAATGTTTATTCAAGATTCTTGAATCACAAAGATGTTTAACGTGCAAATTGAGTGTAGATTAATTATAAAGAAACAATCAATGTAGTGTGAGAAATAAATAAAGCAAGAAACCAGAAATTTTGTTAACTAGGAAAACTATAATTGCAGAAAAAACCCGTGAACTTGTCCATCTAAAACACACACTGAATTAAGCCGTTACATACACTAGTCGGACTTCGAGCCAAAATGTTGTTGAAAGAGAATAAAATACTTCAAGTTATCCTGCTTCAGTTGTACTCCTATTAACTCTTAAAAGAACTTACATGTTTGATTCTCCAAGATAACGTATTTTGCAGATTTAAATCGAAGTTGCTCCAGAATCCTTCATAAAGACTAGTGCTACCCTGTTGATTTTGTTTTAGATTTTAATAATGAACTAACTCAATGATTAGGGTTTCCACTCTTCAAAAAACTTGTAGAGATACTTAATAGAATCTTTTTTTCACAAAAATAGCATTCTTAGAACAAGTCATAAATGAATTTTGTGGAATCTTCAAATATGGATTTTGATAATAAGAGTTGTTATGGAATCATGATTGAAGTTCTACCAATTATTATATTGATCAATGTATGTTGAATGAAGTTATAGCAAAAGAGAAGGACCTTGGAATAAACAAGAATTATATAACTGATCAAGTTAGTATATAAGTTAAGAAACTATTGAGATGATATAGTTATACCTTTGTTTCATGATACCAAGTGAAGTCTTCAAAGTCTTACCTTTTGTTCTCGAAGAACCTTCTATAATGGGGGACAATCTTTACAAAATACATATAGCATGTACGGGATTCAGTTTTTGTATTGCAGGATTTCTCCAAGTTATAATAAATGTTCAAGCGCTTTAGATGTAAATAATGTAACTCTGTTCAAAATTTGGACTTAGGCTTTTAATGATTCTTATTTTTTGTTCTTCTTCTTCTTTTCTTTTCTTTTCTTTTCTTTAGTCTATTTAGACTCTTGTACATTCTTTTTCGTTCAATGAAATCCCTCTTCCAATAAAAAAAAACTAAGTAATTAATTTTCCATGCTGCTGAGTTTAACTTCTTTCCTAAGATATTAAAAGTTTATTTCTATAGTTAGAACTTAATTTGCATTGAGGTTCTTCCCGTAGTTTTAATTACTGAAATGATTCTACGAAAGAACAAATAACTTTCACTGGTAAATAATTCTCGTCAAAATAACAATTTGTAAGCTTCTGAAGAAAAAAAATTGTTGAAAAACTAAGAAGGGAGGTGTAACAGTTTCCATAACAAGTTTATGGTTACATTTTAGGTTAACAAACCAAGAAACTATCTTAACGAACTCAACCAGAAAAGATGTCTAGGCGAAACTTATCCAATTTAGGTTCGTGAACTCAAGTAAGATTTCGGGCTTCAATACCTATTTCTCTCCACTAGATTCGTGAACTCAAACCAGAATTGGAGTTCAGGAACCTTTCTCTCGTTTCTAAGTTCACAAACTCAAAACTTGGGTTTGTGAACTCAATGAGCATGGAATTGAAATATCAAGAAAACTTCTTGATTAGGTTTGCGAACTTAACAAGTAGGATTGCAAACCTATACTTTAAAAAATCGTGAGGGAATTCTTAATTAGTTGTAGTTTCGAATTGCGATAAGCAAGAGCTTGATATCAAAACTTCACTAGACTCTAGCCAAGTAGCTAACCCATGACAAGAACCTTCTCTGCAGTTTATCCATTACTGAAATCTTCGAGTTGTACACGATAGATAAATAGACAAAGGAACATTCTAAAAGGAAAATCAGTCTTCGTTCCGGGCCTTTGGTGAAGTTTTTCAAATGATGTCTTTGTATGGTCTTCAATCTTTAGTCTTCAAGAGTGACTTTAATGAATACAAAAACTCTATTACAGTCCAAAGATGGCTTATATTAGACTACAAACCAAAAAATAGTTTTGACAATTAAAATATGACAACGGACTTGATATATCAACGCAAGTGGGTTCAACAACGTCCGTCAAACCTGGCTTCTGTTCTGCTCCTAACGCGGTGGTCGTTAAATGGAAACACATTTCTTTGACCCACGTAGTTGTCTTTGTATTTTGTGATATTTTTTATAGACTAACTTCTGATTTTTTTTTTTGTGGTCTATTTAGAGTTCCTCGAATGAGTTGTTGGTTATGTTTTAGTAGAAGATTTGATCTACTGTGGGATGTAATCATTCAATCGACTCCTTGTTAATTTAGACTTTTTTATGGATCAAAAAAAAAAAACCTGCATCAAAGCTACAAATAACCATGAGAAGTGAATTAAATATTCTATGAAATAAAAATAAAAAAATTATTCATCAGGATGTTCCTTAGTCTGTTTGTCGAAGAAGCAAAGCAGATTCTTTTTGGTGCATGTTCCTTGCTACTTCCACCACCACTCTTGCCTAGAAAACTTCAATAAAGAAAATGAACCAACATTAGGTCGTGGGAACGAGAGTGAACCGGAAAGACCTAAGAATCGTGGTGTCCCTGAATGTGAAATGATCAAAAACTATCCATCAATTTAAGAGGGCTGCTCCCACTGCCATAGCATAGAGGTACCGCAGTGCGGATTTTCTTGAATTGTTTACTATACGTGTAAGGCTGGAATTGGTTGAATAGCTAGTGAAATCTGTGGGCAGCATGATCTTTACTTTCCACTCTTGAATATTTCACTATCATCAACAAAGTGAACCCGGAATGGCCAAGGTTTCAAAAATTTTAAGAGTCAACAACTCAAGTTGATATATTTGTGTGTTCTCACTAACTAAAAAGTGCAAGCATAGTGGTGTGGTCTAATGCGATGACTTATTAATTAAAGGATCTTTTTCCAATGGGTGAAGGCCCCAAATTGCAGATTTTGCTTGGTAGCCACTTAAACGTGTTTATTGATTAGGATTTATCTGTTTGGAAGCCGATGCTGAACAGCTTGTGTGATCATCAAACATAACGTCTCCTACAAAAAGCAAAAAAAAAAAAAAAAATTCAACCATAATATCCTTCTCGTCTTTTGTTTTCTGCCCTTTCACTTGGCTGCTTATTGACTTGTTGTCTTCACTCGGTACCTCATTGACTTGTCTTAACAGAATAGATGGAACGTCTTGCCCACAGATATTGAGGTTAAACGGGAGAAAATTCTTTAATTGCGGCAAATACGTACTAAACTTAGATTGACCAGAGAAATTTGATTGAATAAGATCTGAATATTGGATCTTTTACTTCGTTTACGTTATTATGTTTATCACATTGTCAATTACACACCCTTTTGTTTGTTTGCTTCATTCATTTCGATGTTGCTTGCTGATCACACCCTTTGCGCGGGCAATTCACATGTCTCAAAGTCATGGCAGGGAGCCGGATATATTAAAAATTCTTTGCTAATTCACAAATCAATAAAATGGACCTATGTTAACATTGTGAATGACAGATTGGTCCGAATAAAGCTATCTTTTATGACCGAAGAGATGCCATGCATTATCACAAAGGTATATATGTATATATGTTTTAAGTAGGGCTCTGTTTGACCTGTACTGTGCACAACCATGTATACGGAGAGCAAAAGAGCAGGGAGGCTGGAATTTTTACGCGCAAAACAGTACACACCAGAAAATAGAACTGGATTTTAGGTTTCATTTTCATGGATAAGATTTGTCAAAAGTAACAGGAATTCTATATAGCAAAACATTACGTATATTACATCCAAAATCGTAATTGTCAAACACTCTGGTCCTTGTTTTAACAGTTTATATATGATACTGTATATATTCATTCATCGTTGAATCTTTCAAAGAAAGTCTCTACATCTACATCTCACCTACATCAAGCTCATCATTCTTTGTTTGTTTACTTGATTTGCTCCGAAAAAAAAAAAACAATCTTCGTTTACTCGATTGAAACCATTGACTCTTTATAAGGAGAGAAAGGAGACTTATTTAGTGCGTGCATGTAGCCGCACAAAGATTGTACTACGAAATTACCTTGGAAATTATAGTAAGGAAAACGTGTAGCAAGAAAAGCAATCATAAACAGTTAAGAATTAGGTTAGGCAGAGAGCACTAGTTACTTATTGGCTTATTGCTCTTCACCAACTTTTCTTTCTATATAAACCCCACGTAGTGTGGCTTTAAGGAATCACAACATTTTTCATTCTTCTGAACCTTCAATCTTTATCCATACTGATTCCAAGTTTCAAAAAATTCAGTCATATCAACTGCAAGTACTTCACAAGAAAGTTGATACCAGTTCTTTCAGTTAAAACAAATCTTTGTTAGAAATGGCAATTGGTTTAATCAACAATACCATCTTGAAAGCCCATTCGTCTTTTGCATCATCTCTTCATATTCCTGCTGAAGATGTTATAATTCCTCTTACAATATTCGATAAAGCTGCTTTCGATCTTCACGTAGCTGTTTTATATGCATTCAAACCACCCATGCCATCAAATGAAGTCTTGAAAGATGCACTCTCCAAGGTTCTTGTTTACTACCCACACTTAGCAGGAAGGTTCATAACAGATGATCTTGGTCGAACATGCATCATTCTAAATAATGCTGGTGTTCGCATAACAGAAACCTACATTGCTACAACCCTAACTGAACAACTCCCGTTCAATCCATCCAAAGATGTTAGCCATCTTCTTCCACCTGTTGAAGGAGTTGAAGAGTTGTTCCAAATTCAACTCAACCGATATGCATGTGGTGGTCTAGTTATAGGTGAAACATCTCATCACCGTGTGGCTGATGGTCAATCCATGAGTTCCTTCTTTGTAGCATGGGCTAGAATGGTCCGAGGTCTCGACTTAGAATCACTTCCTTATCATGATCGGTTCGCTGTTTCTCAACCAAGAAACCCACCTACCGTCGAATTCGACCATCCATCTATCGAGTTCAAAAAGACAACAGTTAATCCAGACACTACTCCCATCTTTTCTTCCATTGAGACTTTAATAATCAACTACTCTACTGAATTCATTAACAAGCTCAAAGCTAAGGTTCTTGGAGAAAATTGTAACCCGCATCAAAGATATAGTACTTTTGAATGCTTGCTTTCTCATACATGGAAGAAAGTGACTCAAGCTAGAGGACTTGATCTAGAAGAGTCAACCCAAGTAAGGGTTGCAGTGAATGGAAGGGCAAGAATTAAACCAGCTGTGCCCATGGAGTATTTTGGCAACTTAGTACTATGGGCTTATCCAACTTTGAAAGTTAAGGAGTTGTTGCAGGAGAGTCATGCTTATGTCTCCAAAGCTATCCATGATGAGGTTATTCGTGTCGATAGTAGGTATTTCAAATCATTTATCGATTTCGGAGCAGCAAAAGAAAATGTAGATAACGAAGGGGATGACCTCGAATCGACAGCACCAGAATTTGGAAACACACTGTGTCCAAATTTGGAAGTAGATAGCTGGTTAAGATTTCAGTTTCATGATCTTGATTTCGGTGGTGGAAGTCCTTGTGCATTTTTTCCACCCAACATTCCGGTTGAAGGTTTAATAATCTTCTTGCCTACATGCAGTGAAGATGGTGGGGTGGATGTGGTGATTTCACTCTTGCCTGAACATGTTCCTCTTTTTAAACAAATCTCTCACTCGATGGATTACTAGCTAAATTAGTACACTAATATTAGTAGTTCATAAAAAAAAATTACTTAATTCATTTGTTAAGCAATAATTTTTAATACTGTAATACATTTTTGAATTCTTTGCATAACTTAAGTTGGAAAGATACGTGTTAAACAACACATAATTACTATCCTTATACCTTGAGTTGTGTATACTAAATTAGAAAATCAAATACATGTGTCTTTTGATGTCTCAATGAAATGAAATATATTTACTTTAAGAATGTAAATTTTTACACTTCACTTAATGTTGTCGGAATGTAGCTTTACGGATGAATCTTTTTATTAGATCAGCTGAAGAACAAAAAGGAGCAGCCAAAAGATTTAAATACTCCCTCCATTTCTCGAAAAATATTACTCTCATTTTTTCAATTTGACCTATTTTTAGATTAAAATGAAAAAAGTGAAAGTACATATTTTCGTAAACGGAAGTAATATTAATTTATTCTCAGAAAAAAAATGTAGAGAAATTCAATTTTATAGCTCCAAATTTGGCGATCCAAATTATGGAAAGCTTTCGAGCGTTTCTAAACCGTCATATTTACGTATTGCAAGCTTGTTAATAAAAATAAAAATATGCAGAACTAGAAAAAATTTAAACCACCCAAAGATGGAAAAAGAATTACACATTGTTCTTGTCCTACTGAATGAGGAATTTAGTCTAGGAGCATTGTTTAACCATTTAAAACAAATAGAGTAAGTTTTTATGAATTTGGCCAAAGAGTTGGTCAAATAATTTGCATCTCTCTGCACATAATTGCAACTCCAGGAATTTAGTGAACTTTTTCTTTAAGTAACGTGTTACTTGTGTCTGTTTTGTGACGTTAGTGGAGCACTTTCATCATCTCAACGCAAGTTGTTCGTTTTCAAATTAATATTATGCTCTTTTGTGGAAAAAAAGCAGTAAATTTGGTAGAGAGATGCTGGATGTGATCATATTAATGGATGCATCAAACAACCAACTTCCCACTAAGTCGGGGCCCAGGCATTGGCTTACATCTTACATGTACATAGTAATCATGCACGCGAATAGTCCTTCATTGGATTACAGGTTATTATAGGGGCGACATGTTTTATTAGAGGGGTAGTAGTGTGATAGTAATGTCTTTTTAGTTGATTAGGGGATATCCTAAAGGAGATGTAAATTGACTAGGTTATCCTTCCCATTTTTCAACCTAAATTGAAAATTTGTTTTTTTTCTTCTTTTCTTTTCCTCCTCCCATCAACCATAACCTCTATTAAAACTCAAAATTTCATCGTATTCGATTAATCGACGATTCAAAAATTAATCAAGTGTAGTATAATGACTTATATGAAGTATGTTTTAAAAACTCAATTAGGGTTTAGTTTATCTTGTTCGATTTAAGTTTAATTTCTATCAAAAATTAGGATTTTAGATGAAAATTGAAATTGAAGTTTCTGGGTTTATGTGAGTTACGGTTGAGTTTAATTCTATTACAACCATAACTGGAGACTTTGATGTTGTTAAGGTTGGTAATAGTTCAACTACCAACCGTATGTTCTTGTATCTGAAAATTTTATTCAGTTACGGTTGGTAACCATTTTAGTTTACCAACCGTAACTCAGTTAAGGTTGGTATCGAGCATTTGGTTACCAGCCGTAACTCAGTTATGGTTGGTATCGAGCATTTAATTACCAACCGTAACTGAGTTACGGTTCATATTGAGCATTTAGTTACCAACCGTAACTGGTTTTATGATTGGTTTTCTTCAAATTTAACCAGTTACGGTTGGTAGTTCATCTTTTACGAACCGTAACTAAGATTTACGGTTGGTTACGAGCAAAATTCCAACCGTAATCAACACTGAAAATGTAAAAAAAAATGGATTTTTTTAAAACTCTAAAATCTGATTTTGTTTTGATTTAGAGTTAATTGAAAACTTAATCATTAACACTAAATTAGATTATCAACACTAAACTATGTAAGAGTTAATTTGTCATTTCCAGTATTTTTTTTATAAGCGACACCTTAAATGATCATGTAATGATCCATTTTGTCCTATTTGAATACCGCCCCTCTAATAAACTATGACGCCCCTGTAATAAGCTTGTTGGTTTAAGCCTCAAGGAGTTTCTTAGCGTCTTCATGCACGCACACTCACTTAGCAAGTCACTTGGTCAAACTTTCGCTTCTTGGCACATACTCGGTAATTTGAGTATTGACTTAAATTCAAAGAAAGACACTGGTTTTCAAAAAAGGGGGGGGAGCTTTAGATTCTAGCATCTTGAAAACAACTATGGGGAGACCTACTTAGTGTTAAAAGTCAAATTTATCCTTAACCAATTTTATTATCTAATTCAAAATTCAAAACCAAATTTAATTCAACAACGTCTTTCTCTCTTATTTATTTCAAAATCAAACAACAAAACAATGATAAAGCAAAAAATCAAAATTTTTGATCAAATCTTCATCGATTTTCAAAAATGTTTATTCAGGTTGATTCTCAAGATGACAAGATCAGGACGATATGGATTGAATCTGGCATCTACTTGTTATGATTCTAATGTTTACGAAGGTGTTGAATCACAAAATTAAGATTCCATGAATGAATCTGTCCTAATGAATCTTTCCAAACACCAATAAATCCTCCACAAATGTTAAGAATCGAAAAACTCACCATTTTGTTTTACCTTTGGATTGGTTTAATAGGTAAGATTGATGAATTTTGGGTTGAAAACGACTAGGATTTCTTGTCGAGCTAGCCGTAATCGGATAGTCACGATTGGGACTCAAAGAACTCCCAGCCGTGAGGTACCTACTACGGTTGAGACTTTCCTAGTTGTTAGTAGTTTTGTATCTGCTAAGACTAGAAACTTGACCGTGCTTCAGCTAGGAAATCCTCACCGTAACTTTAGGGTCCCATCCGCGACATTTGTTTCCCAGCTGTCTGTTATATTAACGACTAGGTCTTGTGGTTTTTCTAGAGGTGTACTATTTTGACGGTTGGGTTGGAAAGAACATTCCAGCCGTTAACTGGACACGCAAATGGTTTTTATATCATTTCCTAATAATAATATTCTGAGTGGAAGTTAATTATTATTTTATTCTTACATAGTTGTGTCATTTTTAGAAACCGAGGAAAGGGAAAAGCATACGTATTCCATAACATTTCATTGAGACCGAAAGAAATATATATTTCATAGCATAAACTTTAAAGAAAGATCATTACATTATGGATATTAATAATGGCGATCGAAATCAGCACAAGTACTTTCTTCCAAGACACGATAGCAATGAAGGTCAAACTTTTTTCCATGGAACGGTTGTTCGCGAACCGGGTTTGCGAATGGCTTGACTAGGCCAAGGTCCGGGGTTGCTGTTCGCGTACCAAGTTTGCTAACACGGTGGTTAAGTTCTAGAATCGGTTATGTATCATTCTCATATACTCCTGAACTAAAACATTTATGATTTAAGGAATGCAACTTAACTTTGCAAACCGTGGCTTAATGTTCATGAATTGGTTCTTGTATAAGTACTTTGTATGATTACGAATCAAACCGATTTCGTTTCATTTTGTTCATATATATATATATATAATATAGTGAAGAATTGAACAACTCTATTTGAAACACAATTAGATTCATTTGATTATCTATCATGATTGATTGATCTTCATTTTTAATCTAGAAGTGTTAGATGAATACGGCTAAGACAAAAGTGTTCATATGGCTAACTTCGGTTAACTGTTATTGAGCCAACTCAATATTCACGTTTAGGTACGGTGGCCCTTATCTAAATATAAGTATATTTCATTTGTGTGTAACAAGCTAAGACCATCTAACAGTGGAGATTGATTGCTTAATTTCTAAGCAGACTTAGCTTGAATCTTAAATCAGGAGTTCATCTAACGGTGAACATTGAATGCTTTGTTACTAAGCTATCTTAGCTTTGATTGTAAGCAACCCTGATTTGAAAGACTATATAAGGAAGAACTCTAGCAACTGGAAAACTTAATCCCGACACTTTCTTGTGCCCTAGTTGTAAAGTATAGACGATTCTCCTTTAACCTAGGTTTTCCAAAACCATTATTATGTTAACGACTTGGAGACTTCATTTGGGATTCGTGAAGCCAGATCCAACGATTTCTCTGTAGTTGCATATTCTGATATTACTTGTTCTATCCTATTGAGTTTTCTCTTCTCTAAGATTTACTCGAAATTTATCTCCGATAGGTAAGATATAAAGAGTAGTCACAACAGTTTTTCGTCTCAGACTCTTGTGATTCCGCAATAACTTATTATGTTAATTAGTTAGGTTATTGTGAAGTGACTAATATTTCTAGGCTGATCTTCGGGATTATAAGACCGAATTATTAGTTGGTTCCTTTTCACCTTGATCTTTGTATCAAAAGACGGGACAAACAGAATAAAGGATACGAAAAAGCGGGGGTACAACAACCACACCCAATATTTCGCTTAGGAATCTGTATGGACTAACTCCAATATACTTTTAAGAGAATCAACTAAACAATCAGACTAAATCTTAATAAAAGTAAATCAAAGAGTTATATCTCTCTTTCTCGATTCAATACTTACTCAAGAAAATAGAAATCTGCGAATCTAATTGAATACAAGAGAAATCACTTGAACGGTACCAAAGACCAATGTTCAAGGATCAATCAATTTCAATCAACAACCAAAGGTTGGATTTCCCAATTGATCGATTCAAACGCACAACCTGTGATATTTCAATTGTATAACAAAATATAATGCGGAAAAGAAATAACATAGACGCCAGAAGTTTTGTTAACGAGGAAACCGCAAATGCAGAAAAACCCCAGGACCTAGTCCAGATTGAACACATACTGTATTAAGCCGCTACAAACACTATCCTACAAAAAACTAACTTTGTTCTGGACTGTAGTTGAACCCCAATCAATCTCACACTGATCCAAGATACATTTGTGCTCCTACAATTCTGATCCCAGCAGGATACTACGCACTTGATTCCCTTAGCTGATCCCATCCACAACTAAGAGTTGATACGGTCCAAAGTCGAAGACTTCAATAAACAAATCTGTATCACACAGAAAAGTCTACGATAATAGATAAATATGTCTCCCACATAAATACCTACGAGTTTTTGTTCCGTATTTTGATAAATCAAGGTGAACAGGAACCAATTGACAAACTAGATTTATATTCCCGAAGAACAGCTCAGTATTATCAATCACCTCACAATAATCTAAATCGTATGATGGCGAAACTAAATATTGTGGAATCACAAACGATGAGACGAAGATGTTTGTGACTACTTTTTATCTTGCCTATCGGAGAAATAAATCTCAATCCAATCTTACGATTGTACTTAGTACGAAAGAAACAACAAGATCAGATCACACAACTACAAGAAAAGTAGTATCGGTATGGCTTCACAATCCCAATGAAGTCTTCAAGTCGTTAACCTACATGGTCTTGGTAGAAACCTAAGGTTAAAGGAGAACCGACTCTAGCTAAAACAAATAGTATCACAAATGAGGTGTAGGGATTAGGTTTCGCAGTTGCTAGAGTTATCCCTTATATAGTCTTTCAAATCAGGGTTTGCAATCAATGATAGCTTAGTAACAAAGCATTCAATATTCACCGTTAGATGAAAACCTGATCATATTCAAGCTAATATCTTTCAACTGTTAGATCGAAACTTAACTTGTTACACACAAACGAAATGCACGTTTATCTAGGTTTTTCTAACCGTACCCAAACATGTACATCTAGTTGGTTCAACAGTAGTTAACCAAATGGTTATCCATATGAGCACTTTCATATCAACCATATTCTTGTTTATCATAACCAGTTCAAATGACTCAAATGAACTAGTTAGAGAGTTGTTCAATTGCTTAGATCTTATAGAAGTATACAAGACACAACCGAAGCAAAAACGATTTGATTCACTCGAATCGATTCATGAACTTTATAGCCACGATTTGCAAACTTGCATTCCTTAGTTAATATAAGTTTAAGTTCACGAATAATCGTTTTTAGAAAATAACCAACTTAAGTACGCGCACTGGTACACGGAATTAAGTACCCGAAATAAGTTTTTTTTCAATTCACAAATTCCGGCAGAAATTCTCGAAAAGAAAACCTTTGAAAGTACGCGGAATGGGTACGTGGACTCTAGTTCCGGTTTTCCTTAGCTGCAAAGTACGCATACTTTGGTTCAAGGAATAAGGACTTATACATGTATGAGTTACCACACAATGCTTATATCCAACCATGGTTATATAATCTAAACTCTCATTTCAATCATTGAAACATTCTTAGAGGACGTTATATAGTTTTTGTTCACACACTATTTCTCGTGAAAGCCATTTTCAAGTGATTGAAACTTAATATGACTTTCGTCACTAGTAAATATGAACTTGGCCAAAGCGAAAGCTTACCAACACATATTTCGAAAAATAGATAAGCGAGATAAACTCGGATTGAAATAGCAAATGTATATAATCAAAGTCTATATAGCAAAACGACTTTTGTCTCAAGATAGGAGATAGAGTAGATAGACTTTGGAGTGATAGATAAGTTCAAGTCTCCGCATACCTTTAGTCGATGAAGTTCCACCAGTTCCTTGAGTAGTTCTTCGTCTTTGTATGATGATCTACATGGAGTTTTGAGCTCAACTACGCTTTCTATCCTAGTATGAGACTTAGCTATAAGTAGACTAGAAATCAAGACTCATAGTTTTGATCACTAAAATTGTAAACATGATTGAGATAGCAACGCATGCGATTTCGACCGAGCAGTGCTCTAACAATCTCCCCCTTTGTCAATTTTAGTGAAAAACTATCAATACATATGGAATACAAAAATAGATAAATAAACTTTTGTAGCTTCTTTTGCACATGCCTGATCTTCTTGGTTCTTCAACATTACTCGAAATCTTCGTCACTTCCAAGTACTCTAATGATCCCAAAGGTTGTAAGTTTAGTACCACCGTTATTGAAAAACCGTAGCCATAACAATGAGAAAACAAGAATTCTCAATCATTGTTATAGTGTCATAGTATTATTACACAGCATCAAAGTTCAATTGTATCACAACTTCGACAATAATACTATGGTGATATGTATCATTCCCCTTTAGTCAATACTCCATCTCACATGGAAACCACTCCCCCTTACATAATGATCTGAAAACCATATGTGTTTATAGTGTGAAATACACATTAATTCTCCCTCTTTTTGTCAATAAAATTGGAAAAGGTACGAAAACTAGTGGATCCTAATGAAATTTCCATAGAGACATTTCATGACCAAAAGAAAGCACATATCAACTTTTTAGATGCCATCATATAGCCGAAGCTAAATGCATTCATCAAGGAGTCTATAAAGATACAAGATAACCCCTATAATATTCCACAACCGCACTCCCCACAAAGATTTGGAAATTAAGCACAACTTCAATTAAGAACTCTTGCCCATAAAATGTCATTCCCGAAAGAACAACAAGGGCGACCTTACTTTTACAAGAAAAGAAGGATTTATTTGGACATAACAAATCACATACGAATATGCATTTGAATCCAAAATACTCAATTAAATTAACCACAATAAAAACCATGATTAATTTAATCGGAAATGCTCAACATAAGAGAACTTATGTAGCCGCAAAGTATATACATAAAAATATGGATCATGGAAGATCAATATTGCGGAATAGACCAGGATTCATTCTATTTTCCATCACTATTTGCACAATGACATACAATAGACATAATCCTCGTAAACAAAAGTTCATCCTATCTTCCATCAATATTTTCATAACATAAGTAGGCTTAAAAAATTTTGTAATGTCAAAAGTTCATTCTATCTTCTATCAATACTTTCATACCGACATAATAGAGATAACTTTTGAAAAAGTATGGAACAGTCATAGGTTCATGGACGTAAACAACATATCCCATAACAATTTGCATATATAAAATCATAAAGATTAAAATTGCAAAAATCATCTTCCAAATAACTTAGAGTTGAAATAAATAAATCTTAAAGCATGAAGATGAAAACGTTTGGAAATAGCAATGTGTAATCACAATAGTAGATATTCCAAACTCTAGTAATCCTTCTCAAAAACAAGAATAAATTCTTATAAGAAGTTTCCTAGGCATCAAGACAAACTCGTAATGCACACACAAGATGATTTGTCCTTAGAGGGTAGAATCAATCTTTTTCGCACGGATTTACACCAAGAAATAGCTACCAAAGGCATATAAAAATATTTTCTTAACAAAGAAGAATATACAAAGTCATTAAAGACCATGCACCATAGTTCACAAAGGATGATTGCGGACATTCAAGAATCCCATAACAATGCGTACTACTGTCAATTCTTGAACTTCCTTTTTTATGATTCACCAACAACATTCTTGTAAAAGCTACAAATAAGCTTAAAAGAGTAGTACTCCAAGAATCCAAGTGCCCAAGCCCAAGAGAAGAAGAACAAGTGCGACGAAACGGAGCAGAACACTCAAAAACAAGAGACATGAATACCAATCTTAACTCATCCATTTTGAAGAGAATTCAAAGAGGAAGAGAATGAAAAATAATGAGGTCATTTCGATTTCGGATGACAAAACATGTTTACCGAATATCGACGTTAAGTATGCATATGGGTTTGCAAACGAATTTTCATGACCTGGGGAAGTATGCAAACGGGTATGCGTACTTAAACCCCTAGGTTTTTATTTTAAATGATGTTATGCATACCTGGTAGGTGTACCATGAAGTCCAAATATCCCAAACTACTATTTTCAAAATTAAACGTTTAAGAACCTTAAACACAGATCAAGTTAGGTAGAAATGAACAATAAGCAAGGTACATGGATCATTATAAAAACACAAATCTTGCTCAGGTTTATAAACATACCTTTCTATAAGAATCCGGTTAAATTCTACAACCTTACCGAACATAATCAGTGTGCCCCAATTCTCGTGCTTCCCTCATAGTATACATAGCAGGGCATTCCTTGGTGAGGATGTGATAGACACATTTTTGTGTCTGAATTGTCCTCAGTGTCTCTATTGCTAGTGCTTGATTTTGTACTTATTATGGTGTTTTTATGTTTGTGTAGGTGTTTTTGGAGAAATACACTTGTGCGGAAAAAGTTGCTCAAAAAGTGCTATTTGGACCCCAGATTTGGCTAAGGGACACCCAAGGTTATGCGTAGCCCAAATTCATCCTCAGCACCCAAATTTGTCCTCAGCACCCATATGTTATTCGCACCCCAGAAAAGGATAGGTGCACTTCATCTTCAACATTTCAAAAAAATATTTTGGCAGGAAAATATTTCCATTCACTAGCAGATTTTTCGATCGGATTTTGGAGGAGTTTTTGTGCGATTCAATCGCTGAAACTTTGTGGGTAGTTGTGATATGTCCTAACAGAGCTGGTATGGGTGTTTGTTTCGATCAAATTTGGCTGAAAAATCCGTGACAAGAAAACATGGAAGCACGTGCATGAGAGGAACAGTTCACGGGATTGCATGAGTTTTGGAGAATTTAAACGTGTTCTGCTCATGTTTGATGACTCGAGCAACACTTTGGACCTTGACAAAGATAAATAAGGAGATTTTGCAGATGTAGAAACGCGTGAGAAGCTAAATCAGGGAAGAAAATATTCCCAGAATATTTTCTTTACTGCCCGAGTTCAATGAAGAATATTGAGAATTATGGCGTGATTAAATGAAGCTGGGGAGTATAAATAGATTGTTGGGATCATAGAGAAGGGGGACGGAGAGTTTGGGGTCGAGAGGAGAGCTCAGGAGGCGTTAATCAAGAGTTTTCAGAACTATGTTTCTGCTGCTGCACCAAGAACACGAAGAACAAAATACCACCAGAGGCAGTCGTTTATCAACACTGACAACGACAGCCACACGAGGGTCGCAGAGTTACAACAACAACAGTTCTTTTCTATCGTTCGTTGTAACAGTGTTTTGCAACAATTATAAACGTTGCAAACACCCAATTTTCATCATTTTCTCCATTTCATCATTTGTACACCTACTTTGAGCAATGAAATCAACTTTTGAGCGTGTTTCCAACATCATGATGAGCTAAACCCAATCCTTGGGCTATGGATGAAGCCATTGTTTCGGTAAAAGTGATATATTTCTATTAATTAATTACAACAACTCTATTGTGATTTTTGCATTGAACTAAAAATTGTATATATGATTTTGATTAGTTAGGTGTATTTTCTCTTGATAGAATATGCTTGCTTTACGGTTTTGATATTCTATGCTTGGATTAACATCTATTCTTTTGGAAATCTACATGTCTAGGCAATACTGTTAGAATCAATTTGAATGTTGAGTTGCATAATTATTGTTTTATTAAATCACTAATATCAACCAATGGTGGAATCCTAGCCGTATTCTCTCCATAATTTTCACAACATCTTTTTAATTTAGTTCGCTATTTTTATTTATTAAAAAAAAAATCTAAAAATCCGCTTTTACAAGTCTTGAACGAATCATATTACTACAACAACTTTGAAAATACATCAGGATGCACTTACAACACAATCAAGTTGTGTTGGGGTGTATAATGTCTTGCTCACCACAAGTGACCTTTGCGTTAGAGCACTGCTCGTTCGAACTCGCATGCGTTGCTATCTCAAGCATGTTTGTCAATGTTAGTGATCAAAACTATAAGTCTTGATTTCTAGTCTACTATTAGATAAGTCTCGGACTAGGATAGAAAGTGTAGTTGAGCTCAAGACACCATGGCGATCATCATACAAAGACGAAGAACTACTCAAGGAACTGGTGGAACTTTATCGACTAAAAGGTATGTGGAGACTTGAACTTATCTATCACTCAAAAGTATATCTACTTTATCTCCTATCTTGAGACAAAAGTCGTTTTTCTATATAGACTTTGATTAAACACATTTTCTATTTCGAGCCGAGATTATCTCGCTTATCTATTTCTCGAAATATGTGTTAGTAAGCTTTCGCTTTGGCCAAGTTCATCTTTAATAGTGACGAAACTCATGTTAAGTTTCAATCACTTGAAAATGGCTTTGAGAAAAATGGTTTGTGAACAACAACTATATAATGTCCTCTAAGAATGTTTCAATAATTGAAATGAGAGTTTAGATTATATAACCATTGTTGGATATAAGCATTGTGTGGTAACTCATACATGTATAAGTCCTTATTCCTTGAACCAAAGTATGCGTACTTTGCTTCTCAGAAAAACCGGAACAGAGTCCGCGAAACCCGTCCGCGTACTGTCGGAGGTTCTCTTCCCGAGAATATCTGCTGGAGTTTGTGAACTATTTACAAACTTATTCCGGGTACTTAAGTCCGCGTACCAGTACGCGTAATTAAGTTGGTTATTTTCTAAAAACGATTATTCGTGAACTTAAACTTATATAAACTAAGGAATGCAAGTTTGCAAACCGTGGCTATAAAGTTCATGAATTGATTCAAGTGAATCAAATCGTTTTTGTTTCAATTGTGTCTATTATAAAGATCTAACCAATTGAACAACTCTCTAACTAGTTCATTTGAGTCATTTGAACTAGTTGTGGTAAAGAAGAATATGGTTGATATGAAAGTGCTCATATGGCTAACCATTTGGTTAACTACTGTTGAACCAACTAAATGTACAAGTTTGGGTACGGTTACACAAACCTAGAAACGTAAATTTCATTTGTGTGTAACAAGCTAAGTTTCGATCTAACGGTTGAAATTTATTAGCTTGAATCCAATCAGGTTTTCATCTAACAGTGAATATTGAATTCTTTGTTACTAAGCTAACATTGATTGCAAACCCTTATTTGAAAGACTATATAAGGAAGAACTCTAGCAACTGGGAAACCTAATCCCCACACCTCTTGTGTGATACTAGTTGTATTATCTAGAGTCGATTCTTCTTTAACCTTAGGTTTCTACCGAGACCCTATAGGTTAACGAATTGAATACTTCATTGGGATTGTGAATCCAAACCGATACTACTTTCTCGTAGTTGTTTGATCTGATCTTGTTGTTTCTATCGTACTAAGTACAATCGTAAAGATTGACTTGAGATTGATTTCTCCGATAGGAAATATGTAAAAGTAGTCGCAAACATCTTCGTCTCATCGTTTGTGATTCCACAATATCTAGTTTCGCCATCATAAGTTTAGATTATTGTGAGGTGATTGATAATACTGAGCGGTTCTTCGAGAATATAAGTCTGGTTTATCAATTGGTTCCTGTTCACCTGAATTTAAAACACGGAACAAAAACTCGTAGGTATTTCTTTGGGAGACAGATTTATCTATTACCATAGACTTTTCTGTGTGATACAGATTTGTTTATTAAATTCTTCGACTTTTGGTCGTAGCAACTCTTAGTTGTGGGTGAGATCAGCTAAGGGAATCAAGTGCGTAGTATCCTGCTAGGATCAGAGACGTAGGAGCGCAACTGTACCTTGGATCAGTGTGAGATTGATTGGGGTTCAACTACAGTCCTGATCGAAGTTAGTTTGTAGTAGGCTAGTGTCTGTAGCGGCTCAATACAGTGTGTGTTCAATCTGGACTAGGTCCCAGGGTTTTTCTGCGTTTTCGGTTTCCTCGTTAACAAAAATTATGGTGTCTGTGTTATTTCTTTTCCGCATTATATTTTGTTATATAATTGAAATATCACAGGTTATGCGTTTTAATCAATCAATTGGGAAATCCAACCTTTGGTTGTTGATTGAAATTTATTGATACTTGAACATTGGTCTTTGGTACCATTCAAGTGATTTCTCTTGTATTCAATTAGACTCGCAGATTTCTATTTGCTTGAGTAAGTATTGAATCGAGAAAGAGAGATATAACTCTTTGGTATACTTTGATTAAGATTGAGTGTGACTGTCTAGATGATTTTCTTAAAAGTATATTGGAGTTAGTCCATACAGATTGCTAATCGAAATATTGGGTGTGGTTATTAGACCCCCTCTTTTTCAATTGGTATCAGAGCGGCAAACACGTTTAAAGACCTTACAAGTCTGCGTTTTTAGCGATCTAACTCTATGGACATGAATTCTATCTCCATAAACGTACCACCAGTCTTTGATGGCTCAAACTACCTATGGCGGAAAATTGTTATGCGTGCTTTTCTTCAAGCTCGTGATTTTCAAACATGGGTACGTGTTATTAATGGCTATGATCCTCCGGTTAATACAGAAGGCGATGTATCTATACCTAAGGATATTGGTAGATATAGTCCAGAAGAAATCCTTGCTGCAAAGAAAAATTCTGACGGCTTAAATGCTATCATACATTGCCATTACCCCGATCTTCAGCACCATGTGACTACGTGCACTAAGTCTAAAGAAGCCTGGGATATCTTAGAAATTATATTTGAAGGAAATAACAGTGAGAAAGAAACTAGAATTCAAAATCTAAATTCTGATTGGGAAAACCTTTGTGTGGCAGATGAAGAAACATTTGATGAGTTTAATCACAAAGTGTCTGAAATTATTAATGCATCTTTTGCATTGGGTAAGACCATTCTTGAAAAGGACATTGTGATAAAAATTCTCAGATCGTTGTCATCTAGATACGATTCTAAGAAACATGTCATCGTTGAGGGAAATAACTTTAATACACTTTCCAGAAATTTCCTTGTTGGAAAGCTAAAAAATTTCGATCTCGAACTTGAACAAAGAGAGAAGCGTCTCATTAGTCTAGCAACTATGTTGCTGAATCTGATAGTAAGACTCAACGTTCTAAATTGATTGATAAAAGGGATGAGAATTGCTTTAATTCGACTATGTCATTTTTCATACAACAGCTTAAGAAGACTCTTAGACAGAGTAAAAGAAAGTCTCAAAAGAATGCTCAGTCAATCAATAAAAAAGTTCAGAGAAACTATGTTAGTGGAACTAGCTTCAAGTGCTATAGAAGTGTCCATGATACTTGTAAAAATCCTGATACGGAGATGAATGAGATAACCAAAGCATGGATGTGTACTCTTGACTACTGTCCTGAGGATGATATCTGTGATGGTTATCTTAATCTTTTTGTTGATAATCACGTTTTTCCTCCTAACAGTCATGATCATATTATGATAAACAATCTTAATTCTCCAGAAAAGGGAGTTTTAATTAAAAATATTTAAGATCTGGAATACCAATTGTTTAAGTTAAAATTGGAAGTGATCAGTTACAATTATGATTCCCATAAGACATGTCAAACTTCTTCGACTTTGCCTCTTAAAAAGTGTCAGCAAATTCCTCCTGATTCTATATCCTTCTTAAGTCATTCTGACAACAAGGATTGTACGGAAATCCACAAGAACGTACCTAATCTTGTCATATCCTCGTATGAATATCAGGATCATCTTAAAACAGTTAGCACTAAGAAAAAGGAGAAGCTCTCATCTGTCAAACGTTGTTTGCAGAAGAAGAAAATGGAATCTCATACAAAACCTTCGTCCCTTGTAAAGGAGATTTCTAAAAGACTGCATAGTTTGCGAAAATTAACAATCAAGATATTCAAAATTGTGCTTAAAGGGAGAAATAATGATGTACACAAATCTCCTTTCTTAAAAACAAGACAGAAACAAGAAATAAGAAATACTTCATCCCCTCGTAAGAAATCACCCAGTCCTGTATTGGATTGGAATAATTACATTCTGTAATTCTGTTTGATGATTTTTTGTCTATCCCTCTTAGACAAAAATTGTAATCTTCAGGAGCGTTGTGATGAAATATTTCTGTTATTTTTTTGTACTGTTTCTGTTTTTCTCCTTTATGATTTTTCTGAGGCTAACCAAATTCAGTTAGAGTTTTTGGTCGAGGGTCTTTTGGATATTTATTACCTATCCTCACCTCTTTTTAAGATGAAATTCTTCTCCTTAGCATTTCATTTGTCTCTTCTATCATGTCCTTTTCAAGTCTTTCAATTAAAGAAAGTGATGTTTGGACTGTTCTTTCTCCTTCAAAGAAGACTTGGTTAGATTCTTCAGAAGCTGTGATGAGCCCTGATAATCACGGTTCCTCTCTTGATGGGAACTTCTCTGTTTCTCATTTTGATAAGCTCTCCTTAACCATGAATTTCGTCTTAGAACAAGTTCGTACCCTTAAAAGTGAACTCGAAGCCTCTTCCAAGAGACTTGAAGAAAAGACGGAGAATCTGGAATCTAGAATTGATCTGATTGAAGATGAGCTTGATGAATATGGCGAATATGAGAAGAGAATTCAAAGTAAGTGAATGTTTTATAGGAGTTATTTTGTCTAATAAATCTTCTTATGATAATTTTATTCTTGTGTCTTTAGAAAGAATAACTAGAGTTTGGAATAGCCATTATTGTGATTACACATAGCTATATCCAATGTTTTCATCTTTATTGTTTTTTTAGGTTTATTTGATTAAATTCTAAAAAGTTGTTTAGAAGATGATTTTTGCAGTATTAATCTTTATGTTTTTATATATTTCAAACTTGTTATGGGATATGTGTGTTTGCATCCGTGAACTATGATTGTTCATACTTTGTCAAAAGTTAAGTCTTTCGTATGTCGATATGCATTTATTGATAAAAGAATGAATGAGCTTTTGACATTACAAAAGTTTTAAGCCTATTATGTCATTATGCAAATATTGATGGAAGATAGGATGAACTTTTGTTTACGAGGATTATGTCTATTGTATGCCATTGTGCAAATAGTGATGGGAAATAGAATGAATCCTTGTCTATTCCGCATTATTGATCTTCCGTGATCCATATTTTATGTATATATTGTGCGGCTCCGTAAGTTTTCTTATGTTGAGCATTTCCGATTAAGTTAACCATGGGTTTTCTTGTGGTAAATTTAATTGAGTATTTTTGGATTCAAATTCATACTCGTATGTGATTTGTTATGTCCAAAGAAATCATTCTTTTCTTGTGAAAGTAAGGTCGCTCTTGTTGTTCTTTCGGGAATGACATTTTATGGGGGAGAGTTCTTAATTGAACTTGTGCTTAATTGCCAAATCTTTGTGGGGAGTGCGGTTGTGGAATATTATAGGCGTTATCTTGTATCTTAATAAACTCCTTGATGAATGCATTTAGCTTCGTCTATATGATGGCATTTAAAAAGTTGATATGTGCTTACTTTTGGTCATGAAATGTCTCTATGGAAATTTCATTAGGGTCCCACTAGTTTTCGTACCTTTTGCCAATTTTATTGTAAAAAGGGGGAGAATTAATGTGTAGTTCACACTACAAATACATATGGTTTTCAGATCATTATGTAAGGGGGAGTGGTTTCCATGTGAGATGGTGTATTGACTAAGGGGGAGTGATACATATCACCATAGTATTGTTGTCGAAGTTGTGATACAATTGAACTTTGATGTTGTATAATAATACTATGACACTGTATAACAATGATTGAGAATTCTTGTTTTCTCATTGTTATGACTACGGATTTTCAACAACGGTTATATTAAACTTACAATCTTTGGGATCATTGGAGTACTTGGAAGTGACGAAAACTTCGAGTAATGTTGAAGAACCAAGAAGATCAGGCATGTGGAAGAGAAGCTACAAAAGTTTGTTTATCTATTTTTATATTTCATATGTATTGATATTTTTGTCACTAAAATTGACAAAGGGAGAGATTTTTAGAGCACTTCTCGGTCGAACTCGCATGCGTTGCTATCTCACGCATGTTTGTCAATGTTAGTGATCAAAACTATAAGTCTTGATTTCGAGCCGAATTTATCTCGCTTATCTATTTATCGAAATATGTGTTGGTAATATTTCGCTTTGGCCAAGTTCATCTTTAATAGTGAGGAAAGTCATGTTAAGTTTCAATCACTTGAAAATGGCTTTGACGAAAAATGGTTTGTGAACAACAACTATATAACGTCCTCTAAGAATGTTTGAATGATTGAAATGAAAGTTTAGATTATATAACCATTGTTGGATATAAGCATTGTGTGGTAACTCATACATGTATAAGTCCTTATTCCTTGAACCAAAGTATGCGTACTTTGCTGCTCAGGAAAACCGGAACTAGAGTCCGCGTACCCAGTCCGCGTACTATTGGAGGTTCTTTTCTTGAGAATTTCTGTTGGAGTTTGTGAATTGAAAACAAACTTATTCCGGACACTTAAGACCGTGTACCAGTCCGCGTACTTAAGTTAGTTATTTTCTAAAAATGACTGAACTTAAACTTATATAAACTAAGGAATGCAAGTTTGCAAACCGTGGATATAAAGTTCATGAATCAATTCGAGTGAATCAAATCATTTTTGTTTCAATTGTGTCTATTATAAAGATCTAAGAAATTGAACAACTTTATAACTAGTTCATTTGAGTCATTTTAATTAGTTGTGGTAAAGAAGAATATGGTGGATATGAAAGTTCTCATGTGGCTAACCATTCGGTTAACTACTGTTGAACCAACTAAATGTACAAGTTTGGGTACGGTTACACAAACCTAGAAACGTGCATTTCATTTGTGTGTAACAAGCTAAATTTCGATCTAACGGTTGAAAGATATTAGCTTGAATCTAATCAGGTTTTCATCTAACGGTGAATATTGAGTGCTTTGTTACTAAGATAACATTGATTGCAAACCCTGATTTGAAAGACTATATAATGGAGAACTCTAGCAACTGGGAAACATAATCCCCACACCTCCTGTGTGATACTAGTTGTATTAGCTAGAGTCGATTCTCCTTTAACCTTAGGTTTCTACCGAGACCCTGTAGGTTAACGACTTGAAGACTTCATTGGGATTGTGAAGCTATACCGATACTACTTTTTCGTAGTTGTGTGATCTGATCTTGTTGTTTCTATCGTACTAAGTACAATCGTAAGGATTGACTTGAGATATATTTCTCCAATAGGAAAGATATAAAGTAGCCACAAACATCTTCGTCTCATCGTTTGTGATTCCACAATATCTAGTTTCGCCATCATACGATTTAGATTATTGTGAGGTGATTGAAAAACCTTGAGTTGTTCTTCGGGAATATAAGTCTGGTTTATCAATTGGTTCATGTTCACCTTGATTTAACAAAAGACGGAACAAAAACTTGTAGGTATTTCTGTGGGGGACATATTTATCTATTACCGTAGACTTTTCTGTGTGATACAGATTTGTTTATTAAAGTCTTCGACTTTGGGTCGTACCAACTCTTAGTTGTGGGTGAGATCATCTAAGGGAATCAAGTGCGTAGTATCCTGCTGAGACCAGAGACGTAGGAGCGCAACTGTACCTTGGATCAGTGTGAGATTGATTGGGGTTCAACTACAGTCCTGATCGAAGTTAGTTTGTAGTAGGCTAGTGTCTGTAGCGGCTTAATACAGTGTGTATTCAATCTGGACAAGGTCCCGGGGTTTTTCTGCATTTGCGGTTTCCTCGTTAACAAAACTGATGGTGTCTGTGTTATTTCTTTTCTGCATTATATTTTGTTATATAATTGAAATATCACAGGTTGTGCGTTTAAATTAATCAATTGGGAAATCCAACCTTTGGTTGTTGATTGAAATTGATTGATACTTGAACATTGGTCTTTGGTACCGTTCAAGTGATTTCTCTTGTATTGAATTAGACTCGCAGATTTATATTTGCTTGAGTAAGTATTGAATCAAGAAAGAGAGATATAACTCTTTGATATAATTTTATTAAGATTGATTCTGACTGTCTAGTTGATTCTCTTACAAGTATATTGGAGTTAGGCCATACAGATTTCTAGTCGTAATATTGGGTGTGGTTTTTAGACCCCCGCTTTTTCACTTTGGATTATCATGAAAGAGATCTCTTTTAGAACCTTTCACATCCAATTCCTTTTTCCAAAAAAACTTGTTAAGTTCCAACATCATGAATACTGCCTTCTCCATAGTCATGGAATTTTCTGGAAGATCATTCATTTTCACACTCAAAGCATCATTGGATTTATTTGGTACCCACTCATGAGTGCGTTTAGGAATAACCGGAACCTTCTTCCCCTTACTCTATCCTAGAATTCTCGGAAGAGAATTGGATTTACTATTCTTTTGAAAGTTAGTCTTTTTCCAATTGGGAGCATCGGATCTTGTCTTTTTCTTTACGAAGTTATCCTTTTGATAACCATTACAATTGTGAAAAGGATTTGTATGATGTTTATAGGAAAAACTAGGATTATCACTGCACTGATTCCTTTGCCTAAAGGTTGGACAGTTACAACCCGTAACGTAACATATGATCTTGGTTTCACAACTTCTTGTGATGCCCAAAAAAGAACATCATGAAGTTTCTCATTCCTTATACGGAAACGACATCTCCTTTCCAGGTGACCTTTATTTCCATAATAGTGACAAACATAAGGAATGTTCTTACCTCGATCCCTGTATGCTGACTTTGGAGGTTGATATACTTTTCTCTTTCGAACTTTAACTTCCGGTTAAGGTATTTCACTTTTTCCATCAGTGAAAACCTTTTGTTGAGAAGAATCACTAGCCTTGACAAATTTTATCTCTTTGCTAATACTTGGAGCATTTATTCCCTTATAGCCCAATCCTCGTGTATCACGATGATTTTTACTTGCTCCTGGCATAATGGTTAATTTGCTTGAACTAGTATTGAACTTTTTCAAGTCATCTTCCAACACCTTGATTTTATCAAGAGCAACAGCTAAATCAGCCTCAAGGCGTTTTTTTTTAGTGAGATAAGCGCTTTCTCTGTCGTCAAAACTTGCTTACTGAGAGTTAATCCTTTCTTCAGATACTGCAAGTTTCTCTTCCAACAAAAATTACTTTTGATAAAGATTATCACATTCAAGTTACTTCATACGTAGGTTTTCCTCAGAATCCTTGAGGATCGATTCGTTAGAACGATTCGAAACATGCGTAACATCTTCTCAGTTTGTTATTTGTACGACAGAGATTGTTCAGAAAAGGCGTGACATGAGAAGTTGTCATATTTTTCTTTTCCAACGAATTCAAAAGCTTAACATACTCTGAGACTTCCTCATCAACATCTCTATCAATATCTAAATCACCTTCATTAGAAAGTTCATCTAACTGTTCTTCTAGGCGTATTTCCCAGACTTCAACAGGTTCTACATTAAGAGAATGTTTAGATACTGACCTAGATGTGACATTTTTCTCAGGTGAATCCAATCTTTGAAAAACATTTGCTAATTTATGAACCGGTACGTTATTAGAGATAGACTCGTCCATAATCAGATCGCTACAAACACAGACTTATGAGGTCTTTAATGTGTTTGCTTGCTCTGATACCAATTGAAAAAGTGGGGTACAACAACCACACCCAATATTTTGCTTAGCAATCTGAATGGACTAACTCCAATATACTTTTAAGAGAATCAATTTGACACTCGGACTCAATCTTAATAAAAGTATATCAAAGAGTTATATCTCTCTTTCTCGATTCAATACTTACTCAAGCAAATAGAAATATGTGAGTCTAATTGAATACAAGAGAAATCACTTGAACGGTACCAAAGACCAATGTTCAAGGATCAATCAATTTCAATAAACAACCAAAGGTTGTATTTCCCAATTGATCGATTCAAACGCACAACCTGTGATATTTCAATTATATAACAAAATATAATGCGGAAAAGTAATAACACAGACACCAGAAGTTTTGTTAACGAGGAAACCGCAAATGCAGAAAAACCTTGGGACCTAGTCTAGATTGAACACACTGTATTAAGCCGCTACAGAAACTTGCCTACTACAAACTAACTTCGGTCTGGACTTTGGTTGAACGCCAATCAATCTCACATTGATCCAAGGTACAGTTACGCTCCTTACGTCTCTGATCCCAGCAGGATACTACGCACTTTATTTTCTTAGTTGATCTCACCCACAACTAAGAGTTGCTACGACCCAAAGTCGAAGACTTTAATAAACAAATCTGTATCACACAGAAAAGTCTACAGTAATAGATAAATTTGTATCTCACAGAAATACCAACAAGTTTTTGTTACGTCTTTTGATAAATCAAGGTGAACATGAACCAATTGATAAACCAGACTTATATTCCCGAAGAACAACTCAGTATTATCAATCACCTCAAAATAATCTAAATCGTATGATGGAGAAACTAGATATTGTGGAATCACAAACGATGAGACGTAGATGTTTGTGACTACTTTTATATCTTTCCTATCGGAGAAATAAATCTCAATCCAATCTTACGATTGTACTTAGTACGATAAAAACGGCAAGATCAGATCACACAACTACAAGAAAAGTAGTATCGGTCTTGCTTCACAATCCCAATGAAGTCTTCAATTCGTGAACCTACAGGGTCTCGGTAGAAACCTAAGGTTAAAAGAGAATCCACTCTAGATAATACAACTATTATCACACAGGAGGTGTGGGGATTAAGTTTCCCAGTTGCTAGAGTTCTCCCTTATATATTCTTTCAAATCAGGGTTTGTAATCAATGTTAGCTTAGTAACAAAGAATTCAATATTCACTGTTAGATGAAAACCTGATTGGATTCAAGCTAATAAATTTCAACCGTTAGATCGAAACTTAGCTTGTTACACACAAATGAAATGCACGTTTATCTAGGTTTGTGTAACCTTACCCAAAAATGTACATCTAGTTGGTTCACCAGTAGTTAACCAAATGGTTAGCCATATTAGCACTTTCATATCAACCATATTCTTCTTTACCATAACTAGTTCAAATGACTCTAATGAACTAGTTAAAGAGTTTTTCAATTGATTAGATCTTATAGAAGTGTACAAGACACGATCGAAGAAAAAACGATTTGATTCACTTAAATCGATTCATGAACTTTATAGCCACGGTTTGCAAACTTGCATTCCTTAGTTAATATAAGTTTAATTTCACGAATAATCGTTTTTAGAAATAACCAAATTAAGTACGCGGAATAAGTTAGTTTTCAATTAACAAACTCCAGCAGAAATTCTCGGGAAGAGAACCTCCGACAGTACGCGAACTGGGTACGCGGACTCTAGTTCCAGTTTTCCTGAGCATCAAAGTACGCATACCTTGGTTCAAGGAATAAGGACTTATACATGTATGAGTTACTACACAATGCTTATATCCAACCATGGTTATATAATCTAAACTCTCATTTCAATCATTGAAATATTCTTAGAGGACATTATATAGTTGTTTTTCACACACTATTTTTCGTCAAAGCCATTTTCAAGTGATTGAAACTTAATATGACTTTCGTCACTAGTAAAGATGAACTTGGCCAAATGATAGGGTGTAGAATACATCCAATTTATTATCTATTGTTTATGCTTTATCTGCTATTTTTCTTGTAAATTATGTATTTTACGCGTGTTTTGAGTTTTATAGCTACTTTGGAGTCATGCGGAAGAAAAGAAAAAGAAATCATCCAAATTGAGCGACAAGGGAAAACTAGTCATTTTAGAGGCGAACAAAATTCAGAGCCAGTAAGATTGAGCTGACTCGGCTAACTCCCTTCCTTGACCCAGCTGACTAACAGAAGACCGTTAGATTGACAGTTAAATATAACGGTACCTGACGGAATATTCTGTCAGCAGCGATGAAGATTCCAGCGACCGACAAGGAGATTTTCGGTGCCGTATTCCGGTGGTACCTGTGAAGTTCCGTCGACTCAATTAATGAAGAATTTTCTAGACTCATCTAGACTCATGGGTTTGAAGAATTGGGCTTGGATTTGGAAAGAGAAGATGGAAGATTTGAGAAAGACTTGGATTTGGAAGTTGATCTACAAAGGGAAAGTGGTGTTATTATGGAATGAGGATTCTATTCCTAAGAGGATTGCTAGGAAATTGAAGCCTATAAATAGATAAGTTATCTACACAACTTCTACACAACCTCTATACACACAACACTTCTCTTTTCTTTATTCTTTGTGTGAACTCCTTATCATGAGTAGCTAATTTTATTGATTGAGGATGAATTCCTAGTTCTTGACATGTTTTGAGTTTTTTTTTTAAATCTACTTTGAAGTTTTTACATGATTATCGTTTTTTTTTTTACTAATAGGAATGTTTATACATTCATGGTTGATTGATAGGTCGTTTAGGATGCATACTAAATTGATTTGTTAATTAATCTAAAGCTAGTGAAAGTTAGGGGATAACTAATCGTTTCTTGACTCTTTACACAAGTGGCAAACACGAGATCTTGCGGAGGGATTCCGTGGATCAATTGTGTGTGGAAACAACGTTAGCAAGTAGACCTTGAGCTAAGAGTATAACTACTAATATCAACCTAATAAATTCATAAATCTTAATGCGTTTAACTAAATTACATCTTGACTGAGCTACTACTAGGTGGTTTGGTGAATAGAATCCGGTAGTCGAGAACTTCCGTATCCAGTGATACTAGGGATTTAGGGGTTTAGCACTGAGCTAGCTGCTTTCCCTACGGTTGGTGATAATCTGTGAGTAATAACATGTGGATGAAAAACATAACTTGAATCATTGTTTTGCAACGAAGAAGGATTCCTTGATCTAATCTCTCTTATTGATTTCAACTTTATCTTTTTAATTGTTTTGTTTATTCTTTTACTTTATAAAATTTAAAACCCCCCTTTTTTGTGACATTATAAGACAACTAAAACCTCTTGCTCCTCGTGGGAACGATCCTTACTATCGCTATATTACTTGTTAATTAGTGAGAAAAATATTAATTAATTTGTTGTGGTTACGGCACGCATCAAATTTTGGCGCCGCTGCCGGGGAGCAGCGGAGCAACTTTAGTTGTTTTTATTTTATTTTCATTTTATTTTTGCTTCTAATTTTTTTTTCTAGAATTTTTATTTCAGGTACCAGTTTTCCATGTATGGTGGACAAGAGCAAGCATATTACAACAATCAATACGGTTTTCAACCTCAACATTATGTCAACTTCCACCCATCCTTAGGATACACACTTTATGGATATTCTCATACATATCAACAACCTTATAACGGGTATGTAAGTGAACAATCACTAGGAGTGGAGGATAGTAATGCTTCTAAATCTATGCGTGATCTCCTCGGTGTAAGGCAACCTAGTTTGAGGGAACTTGAGAGAATGTTGTATCAATTGATCGATGAAGGCCTATCATCGGATGAATAAATTCTTCAAACTAAAAGAGTTTTAAGAATGGAGCGTGAAAAACGTTATTATATGGGTTATGTTGATGATTTTGAACCTTATGAAAATTATTGTAACAAGGATAAAGTTATTCCAACTCCGGATCATAATAACGATCCTTCACCTATTCAAAAGGAGGAGATTGGATATGACTTTCCTATTGTTATAAATGGTGTAACACCCTCAAAAGAAGGTCTTTCAATTTATACCGAAGAAGATTTTATGAGAGAGGAATGGCCCGATTCTGATGACGAGGATGTTGAAGCGGTGATGCTTGAGAATGAAACTGGATTGAATGATTTTGTGGAAGACCCAATTGAACTTTCCAATGATTATAATGATGCCAAGACTTTGGTTAAGGAAGAAAACGACGAAGAATGGTTGCAAGGTTTGATAGAGCACCATGATATACAAGAGGTAAGTAACTCACTTGAATTTTGTAAGGATGAAGAGGATTCCGTAATACAAGAGATTGTGCAAGATTTGTCTAACTCTTTGCATATTGATTCTTCTCCTTTACCTCTTATTGGTTTGAATGTATGTGCTTCGAAACTATCTTTGGATGATTTTGTTTCTAGATATCCACCATTGGAAACACTTGATGCTAACACTATGCAGGTTTGCCAAGAGAAATACATGGAAGTTCCCAAATTCTATGTTCTTTATACACTTCCGAGTGTGGACAAGAATAAGTGTGGGGGAAGTTTCTATCGAGCGATAATTTCACTATTGTTTTCTTGTGCTAACATTTGTATGGAGTTATTGTTTGCAAAACAGATACTGTGGGTGGATCCCCAAATTTTCAGATTGTTAGTATATGGGGAGTGAATCTTACAAGAAGCCAAGTCGGGCCGTCGACTTTAAAACAAGCGCTAAATGGGAGGCAACCCATAGGTTTTGTATTTCTTATCCTTTTGTTTTTTGTTTTGTTTATTTATTTTTCCATGTTAGGATTTCCCACCTTTACTTTACTTAGACGATTCAATTACATTGAGGACAATGTAAGGTTTAAGTGTGGGGGAGTGGTTAAGCATATTTTAAAAAAAAAAAAATTGCATAAAACCTCCAACTTTTAGAGATTTTAGAGTCACTAGCATACTTCTAGGTATGTTTACATAGAGAATTCTGACCGACATAACTGAACTTGGAAGTGTTAGGGAACTATGTTCGAATTTCTTGCTTGTTAGAGTGTTAAATAATGGATTTAATCATGCCGGTGATGCAAATTAGGAGCAGGGAGACATGCATTATTAGAGTTGCTAATCAATCATTAGTGGAGACTACCCTATTTATATCATGCGAGGCACCGACCAGATTTATTTATAAATAACTAAAGAGGTTTCTTTTGAGTGTGTGTCATCGTACGTTAATTCCGGGTAGAATGGTGAGCTATCCAACCTCCCACCAATAGAAGCACTACTCTTTGATCTCTTGAGTGATAATTTTGTCAATCATGAGGGTGACGTTTATAGATGAAAGCCTCCTTCTTGTAGTTCAATTTGCAGTTAGCACCATTCTATCTCTCGAAAACAACGGATCCATAGAAACACCATCATCATCAACAAGGGAGCGACATCAAAATCTACAAGGAAAGTTGAAAACGTTCAAGGTTTACAAGCAACGGAACAAGAAAAGAGAAAATTTCATATCCAAGTAAAGAAACTAGACAATGAGCGGAATTATATATACAAGTTGAAGACTTATTTACAAGAGCAAAGAAAAGCAAAAGGTGAGAATTATTGAAGTTTATGATTTTGAGACGATATAAGTTGTGAAGAATCAAGCGGTAAAGTACTTTTCCCACGGCCATGGTTTGTTTTTATTTTCACTTTTGTTTTGTATTTTATTTCTCTTGTTCTAAAAAAAAAAGTAAATTAAAAAAAAAAAAACGAGACAAGAAATTTTTTATTTTTGTTTTATTTAATAAGCCGTCGGGGAAGGAAAATCTAAAAAGAAGTTTCAAGCGACAACGATTTTGAGGAGGAAAGTTACAAATTGTCAAGGATCTATGAAATTCAAAAGTTTATCATCAATAGTTGAAGCCGAAGACGAAGACCAAGAAGATGAAGACGAGGAGCTAAATACGTTTCTATTGGATGCCGTGAGAGTGGTATTATCATCATTGGCGATCGGATGTGAAGGTGAGTAAGTAATCTCATCCTCGATAATAGTGGTTGATTTCCTTTCTTAGAAATCGTCAGAAAAATGGTTTTTCAAAACGTTAAAAGATGTGGGTTTTTAAAATATTTCGGAAGTTGTCCTTCCCACCATTCAACGTGTTGCGGGAACTTTCTCTTCATTCCTACCTGCACACATGTGAGAACCATAAAAGTACGTCCTTTGAGTGCAATTTCGTAAAACCCTTTTTGGTGAGGCAGAAGTCGAGGCGAAATGCTTATTGATCGCTCTCAAACATTCGTTCTCTCATTATAGTGTGGTTATTTCTCACTCAACATTTAAAAATGAGAATATGTTCTTTAGTATTTCTAACTTCTTATTACTAGCATGCAGAAACTCTATGTCCTCATAACTCTTTGGATGCTTGGGACGCTGAAACGCTTTGAAGTTGTAAGTTTTAGTTTGATTTGCTCGAGGACTAGCAAAGTCTAAGTGTGGGGGAATTTGATAGGATGTAGAATACATCCTATTTATTATCTATTGTTTATGCTTTCTCTGCTATTTTTCTTGTAAATTATGTATTTTACGCGTGTTTTGAGTTTTATAACTACTTTGGAGTCATGCGGAAGAAAAGAAGAAGAAATCATCCAAATTGAGCAACAAGGGCAAACTAGTCATTTCAGAGGCGAACACAATTTTAGAGCCAGTAAGATTGAGCTGACTCGGCTAACTCCCTTCCTTGACCCAGCTGACTAACAGAAGACTGTTAGATTAACAGTACCGGACGGAATATTCTGTCAGCGGCGATGAAGATTCCAGCAACCGGCAAGGAGCTTTCCGGTGCCGTATTCCGGTGGTACCTGTGAAGTTCTGGCGACTCAATTAATGAAGAATTTTCTAGACTCATCTAGACTCATGGGTTTGAAGAATTGGGCTTGGATTTGGAAAGAGAAGATGGAAGATTTGAGAAAGACTTGGATTTGGAAGTTGAGCTACAAAGGGAAAGTGGTGTTATTATGGAATGAGGATTCTATTCCTAAAAGGATTGCTAGGAAATTGAAGCCTATAAGTAGAGAAGTTCTCTACACAACCTCTATACACACAACACTTATCTTTTCTTTATTCTTTGTGTGAACTCCTTAGCATGAGTAGCTAATTTTATTGATTGAGGATGAATTCCTAGTTCTTGACATGTTTTGAGTTTTGTTTTAAATCTACTTTGATTTTTTTACATGATTATCGTTTGTTTTTACTAATAGGAATGTTTATACATTCATGGTTGATTGATAGGTCGTTTAGGATGCATACTAAATTTATTTGTTAATTAATCTAAAGCTAGTGAAAGTTAGGGGATAACTAATCGTTTCTTGACTCTTTACACAAGTGGCAAACACGAGATCTTGCGGAGGGATTCCGTGGAGCAATTGTGTGTGGAAACAACGTTAGCAAGTAGACCTTGAGCTAAGAGTCTAACTACTAATATCAGCCTAATAAATTCATAAATCTTAATGCGTTTAACTAAATTACATCTTGAGTGAGCTACTACTAGGTGGTTTGGTGAATAGAATCCAGTAGTCGAGAACTTCCGTATCCGGTGATACTAGGGATTTAGGGGTTTAGCACTGAGCTATCTGTTTTACCTACGGTTGGTGATAATCTGTGACTAATAACATGTGGATAAAAAACATAACTTGAATCATTGTTTTGCAACGAAGAAGGATTCCTTGATCTAATCTCTCTTATTGATTTCAACTTTATCTTTTTAATTGTTTTGTTTATTATTTTACTTTATAAAATTTAAAACCCCCCTTTTTTATGACATTATAAGACAACTAAAACCTCTTGCTCCTCGTGGGAACGATCCTTACTATCGCTATATTACTTGTTAATTAGTGAGAAAAATATTAATTAATTTGTTGTGGTTACGGGAATCAAGTGCGCAGAATCAGGCATGGTCCTAGAGGCGTAAGGAACGCGACTGTACCTTAATCGGTGTGAGACTTGGTTAGGGATCAACTACATTCCAGTACGAATTTTACTTGTAGTAGGATAGATTCTATAGCGGCTTAATATAGTGTGGTTTTCAAATTTGGACTAGGACCTGGGGTTTATCTGCATTTGGGATTTCCTCGTTAACAAAAATTTTGGTGTCTGTGTTATTTTTTCCGCATTATATTTGATTATATAATCGAAATATCACAGGTTGTGCATACTTCAATCAGTTGATAAATCTGACATTGAATGTTGGATAGAACTTTATTGACACTTGGGCATTGTTCTTTGGTACCGTCCAAGTTATTTCTCATATCAATCAGGCTCGCGGATTTCTATCTGTTTGATTTTCTGATTGTATCGAGGAAGAGATAAAAACTCTTTGATATAATTCTTGATTGAGTCTCGCTTTTATATTGGTGCTCTCGGAATTAAATTGGAGTTTAGTCCATACAGATTACCGAACAAATTATTAGGTGTGGTTGTTATACCCCCGCTTTTTCACGAAGTCTTGGAAGATGCACTCTCGAAATTACTTGTTTTTTACCCCCGCTTAGCAGGAAGGTTCATAACTGATGATCAAGGTAGAACCTGTATCATTCTACACAATGTCGGTGTTTTCGTAACTGAAACCTACATTCCATCTACACTAGCCGAGCAACTTCCATTCAATCCTTCAAAAAATGTTATCCATATCCTTCCACCAATTGAAGGAGTTGAAGAATTTTTCCAAATTCAACTGAACCGATAAGCATGTAGTAATCTAGTTATAAGTGAAATTTCTCATCACCATGTGGATGATGGTCAATCGATGAGTTCTTTCTTTGTATCATGGGATAGGATGGTCCGAGGCCCCGACTTAGAATCAATTCCTTATCATGATCGGCTTGCTGTTTCTCAACCAAGAAATTCATCTAAAGTTGAATTTGACCACCCTTTAATCGAGTTCGAGAAAGCTACGGTTAATCCAAGCACTAACCTTGTCTTTTCCCTTATTGAGACTGTAATAATCAATTACTCTACCAAATTCATTAACAAGTTGAAAACTCAGGTTCAAGAAGAAAATTCTAACTAGTATTAGAGATATAGTACTTTTAAATGTTTACATTCTCATACATGGAAGAAAATGACTCAAGCAAAAAGAATTGAACATTTAGGTTTTGCTGAGAAACTTCTAGATGTCGACATTATTTGAACATGTACATAACTCTTATTATTAATTGTTCAGATACATTCCTTGATACTCAAATTGATCCCGTTTCGAAAAATTAAAAAGCATTTAATTATGATTTTCATAATATATGTTTTAATTACCAGCAATTAAAGCATATCCTCTGGAAAATATTATTAGTTAATGTGCTAGACTAATAATAGAAGTTTTCTAAGGGAGTTTTCGGAAATATGGTTTGGTAATTAATTGAAAATAGGAAAAACCGAAAATAGGTACTTTAATGATAATATCTTGAGAATATTTTCGGTATTGGAATTTCTTTGTTGTCCAAACAACCTTGGTCTATAAATGCTTAAGTTTGCATTTCTTGCAAACTATCCTAAGAGCCAGGAAAACTTCATTCTTGTTGTTTCTGGTGGAGTCGTCTATCCGGAGAGGAAAGTACCCTAATTAGGCGAAATCTCTTACGACCGCTCTTTGAAAGACTTATGCGGGATCAAGAAGCTCTACGAGTGTTGCTGGTGGGAAACTAGATAATTGCATTATTATTTTAGTTTTGGTTATTGATTTGATTGACTAACGGTTGTTGAAACTTTGATGACACCTAGTTTGTTTATTCTTGAGAACCTTCTCTTCTTATATAAGGCTCACTCAAACTAAATCAAAGTATTGACGGGATCTTTAGAACCATCTTCGGATCTAAAGACATCTTGTGATAATCCATTGTTAATATACTCCGTTCTCTGTGTGATTTATCACAAGAGGATTCAAGTTTTGTTGTGCGGGTTATTATTGAAGACAAACGAAGATTTGAAGACGATGAAGTTTTTCTTATTAGCTTTCATATCTTGTGAATTGTGGGATCCAACTAGAATCGTATTTATCTTTGATAAACTTGATTGGCTAGTTACATGATATCGGCATCACCTTATAATTATTCTTTGAGTTCTATATTGATTTGCAAATCTAGAATTTGGTTATTTCAGTAATCAAAGTTTAGATTGATCTAGCCGGACAAGGGAGTTTATTAGTTTAAACGGAACAGCCTTTGTCAATGACTCATAATATCTTATTACCAAGATTGAATAGAATGGTTACTAATCAGATTTATCCTTACTGTTAGGAATACGATCAAATGGATTGGTGATTCACGTGCATGACTCTAGAAGTTGAAGGCGCGGGTATACTGAGGAAACTAAGTAGCTAGGGGTAGTCTACTTGGTCTCAACAATACGAAGTTGGTATTAGATTTTTTATAGCGGCTTAATTCTGAGAGTATTCAAAACTGTACTAGGTACCGGGGTTTTTATGCATTTGCGGGTTCCTTGTTAATAAAATCTTGTTGTGGCAATTACTTTGTTTTCCGCATCAAAATTGTTATTATAATTAATTAAATTACACATGTATGTTAATCCGAATTTACTTGACATTGATCCTAATAGTCAATCGGTTATTACCGTAACTATTGTCAAGTAAATATCTTGTTGTCCCATTGTGTCGACCTCGTCCATAAACAATCACACAAGGTACATGACGTAATTTGTATTGTCTCGACTCTGTCCGAAGATGATCACTTAAGGTACCGGACTTATAGGTTGATATTTAAAAGATTCTGGTATATTTGGGTATCCTCATCTTTTTACTTTTCTATTAATTTTCATTCCCGTTTTAAATAAAAATATATATGGCTATAAGATCTTAAAATCTGACCAGATATAAAAACTGGAGAGATTAGGGTACACCCTGATTAATTGGGGTATATCAAATAAGACAAAATATGGTCATTATGGAGTAAAACCCAAAGCCCCTTAACCATATATTTTTGAAAATGGCAAATTTTTCCTTGTTTAATTAGCATTAGTAAATTTGTTTAGCTTAATTAATTTAGTTATATTAGTTAGTTGAATTAAAGGTTATGAAATTATGTTTTTGTTAGATTGAACTTATGGATTGCGTGGGAAGATTTTTGAGAGTTTTCTTTTTTTTTTATAACGGAAATGTAACCACACTAACCAAACTTCTAATGGTTTCATTCCCCAAATTACAGAATAAATGAGCACTCTCAAGACTGAAAGTATGAAAAATCAGCATGCTCGACAAAACAGAAAGATAACGACTAATATCTTATGGGCTTAGTCATCAGGGTCGAAAATTGTATAGGGGACGACCAAACTTTAGTCGTCGACTTAGTGAAAACAAATTGTACCGACTAATAAACCATTCTAAACACAGGAAAACCATGTTTTCGTGAGCTATTAGTCGGCATAGTCGATAATCTACAAATTGACGACCAACACTTAGTCGGCATGGTCGATAACCTAGAAAATGACGACCAACAATTAGTCGTCAAGGTATTATTCCAATAAGGTGACGACCAATAACCAAATAGTACACAAGAAAAATTACTTCTGAAAGTGACTAGTTGTCATGTTAAGATTTTCAAACCCTGACGACTAATAATACAACATCAGTAGTCTTCAAGGTATTATGTTGAATATCATGACGACCCTGTAAAATGTCACTTTCAGAAATAAAAAGTCGTCACGATATTCAACTTAGGAAGATAACGACTAAGTAAAACATAAGAAGTCGTCAGGGTCATCGAACAGATATTCTAACGACCACATAACTGCAACTTCAGGATTTCGAATTTTTGGACCTAATTTGACATGCAAACAACAAATTGAAGTACTGAAACGAGTTTATGTAAACACTTACTTTCGCAATCTCGTCATTCAATCGACAAGTTTTTTTTCGTTTGAATGATGGGACGGAGAGGGACCAACTAGTCATTAGGTTGAGTAGAGGAATAGGAAAAGATGAAATGAGAAGATGAATAGGTTAATTTTAAATTATAATTGTAAATGGTATTTTCGTAACTTTACCCCATTTGGTCAGCCCTTAACCTTGCTTCTATGTCCACTTAAATTTGGGTATATCCCAATTAATTTGGATATTATCCCAATCCGGGTAGTGTATAAAATCCATAAAACCAAGATATTATTGTGAAACTAGTAGAAAAGGAAAGACACAAAGTAGAGACGAAGAAGGAGAGAAAATCTTATTAGATGTGTACAACAGACTAATATTAGAGCCTTTATGTATAGGGCTAGACACAAGGACATCCCAGTAATAAACGGGATTTATCCTAGATATTCTTAACATAATTACACGTTTATAACAAATATTTTTTTTTTATTTTTTTTTAAATATTTCTCAAAATGATAAAGTTATCCTATATATATTTTTTTCAATATACTAGGCATGTTAGTTTTAATTTTAATAATAATTTAGTATTAAATAAGGTTAGTCATGGCGGTTCTTCATGTCCCCTTAATATTTTGACATAGTCAATTATCACGGTTTATAAATTAATAAAGGCACCTTAATAAAAGGTAAAGGGAGTATTTGAAATTGATGTATTATATTTTTCATCAAGAACAGGATGAAGATCTGATGTGTTGTATTTTTCTTTTTTCATCTTTGATTTCATCAATAACTTTCTGGACTTGATGTATGCAGCCTTGTTATATTTCATCTTTCGGAACTAAGAAAGAAAAAGTTGAGTAGATTTTGTGAAACAGCATTGTAATCGTTTAAAATGTGCTTGCTTCTTTGACCATTTTCACCCCAGCACCAAGTTGGTTAGTATCATGTTTATAAAATACAAGTGGTAAAGATGATTATACTAATCATCCATGCATCAACCAACCCCCTTGTTTAGTCAGGCAACTCAGTTCATGGTGCTTATGTATGAATCCATATAATACTGCAGTGTCGAGACGTTCTTTGCTTCTTCATTCATGCTCACCTGTATAGAAAGTCATCCTTTTAGTTGGTCCATACGACTGTGCCGTTGACCTCAATTTGAAAGAAAAAGAAAAAAAGACACTAATCATTAATTTAATTCCATGAAGGAAAGAAAGAGAGGGTACTATACTGGTGTGCTGGGGTGTGGTCACACTGTGATGATATGAATCTACTTGGAAACCACTTGATAGAGAAAATAAATATGTGACTGATTAGAAATGACGAAACTAAAAAAAAAAAAAAATCAGCTGAATCGTGGGTGCTCAGTTAGCTTCACTCTTTCAATGTCCATGCATATATAAACCCCATGTTGTAATCTCAAAGAATAACAACTTCCTCATTTCCTCTTAACCAAACTAAAACAACTTTTCTTTTAATTTTAAACCTTCACATCCACTACTAAATTTAGTATTCATCAGTTCCCAGATTACTTATTTTGATTTAGCTTACCAGAAAAGCCTTGAATTTTACTAGCAATGGCAATTGGCTTAATTAACAACACCATCTTGAAAGCCGGTTCTCCCTTTCAATCACTGACCACGATGAATGATCAACCAGTTAATATGCCTTCTGAAGATGTTGTAATTCCTCTCACAATCTTCGATAAAGCTGCTTTCGATCTTCATGTAGCTGTTTTATACGCATTCAAACCACCCATGCCATCAAATGAAGTCTTGAAAGATGCACTCTCCAAAGTTCTTGTTTATTACCCACACTTAGCAGGAAGGTTCATAACCGACGATCTAGGCCGAACTTGTATCCTACTAAACAACGCAGGTGTTCGCATAACCGAAACCTACATCCCCTCAACGCTTGCTGAGCAGCTCCCATTCAATCCATCGAAAGATGTTAGCCATCTCCTTCCACCTGTTGAAGGAGTTGAAAAGTTGTTTCAAATTCAACTCAACCGATATGCATGTGGTGGTCTAGTCATCGGGGAAACTTCTCATCACCGTGTTGCGGATGGTCAATCCATGAGTTCTTTCTTTGTGGCATGGGCTAGAATGGTCAGAGGTCTCGACATAGAAACACTTCCTTATCATGATAGATTCCTTGTTTCTCAACCAAGAAACCAACCTAAAATTGAATTCGACCATCCATCCATCGAGTTCAAAAAGACAACTGTTAATCCAGAGACTACCCCAGTCTTTTCTTCCATTGAAACTTTGATCATCAACTATTCTACTGAGTTCATTAACAAGCTCAAGTCTAAGGTTGTTGGAGAAAACTGTAACCCACACAAACGATACAGCACTTTTGAATGCTTACTTTCTCATGCGTGGAAGAAAGTGACCCAAGCTAGAGGACTTGACTTGGAAGAGTCAACCCAAGTTAGAGTTGCTGTAAATGGAAGAGCAAGAATCAAACCAGCAGTACCCATGGAGTATTTCGGCAATTTAGTACTGTGGGCTTATCCAACCTTGAAAGTGAAGGAATTGTTGCAAGAGAGTCATTCATATGTGGCAGAAGCAATCCATGATGAAGTTATTGTTGGGTGCAATAATCAAAAATAAGGAAAAATCAAATAAGCAAAAGTTATTGATACTTAACTCCTTTATAATGGAAGTGATCGATTTGATGAAACGAATGAGCTCCCCATATCTCCGCAACAGCAACAAGGCAAAACTTTGGAAAAACAGAGTGAGTCACGTGTTCAACACGTTTCCCTTAAGACATTAGCGCCCGGCTACACTCAAGAGTGATGCTATATCCCTCACAGGACGGATATCTCCAGGATAAAACACCTTAATACACCTACTACTAGCATATGTAGTAGATGCTCAACTTGAGCTTGGCAATTCCGAAAAAACCATAAAGGAAAATCTCGAACGCTTGAGAAAACAATATAAAATATTTTTTCCCTTGGGGGTCCCTCTAAATATAGAGCAACCCCTTTCCCATAGATATTACAAAAGTAGTGAATTTGTTTATATAATTGACAAATACAACTTAAGAAGAAAAACTCCCCGATGTGGGAATAAAAGGTTTATATAGTTTCTTAAAACTACTAAAAATTGGAAACTCCAATATGTGGGACTAAAAAGTTTCATTCACAAAAGAAAACAATAAATTATAATTTTTTATTAAAACTTTAAAAAATTATTTTTTTATTAATCTTTTTCCAACAATCCCCCACATGAATGAAAACTCAATAAAACATGAAAACGCAGATAGATCTTGGTAAATCAACATCCCAACCTCACGATCCAAACAGACTGATCGTGCAAGTGTTGAAATCATACTAGTCATTTCTACGTCCTCTCCCTCACAGAAAAGTGTGTTGACCCCAGGGTCATACTATGGATTGCATAAATCATAATAGTATTGAGAGCTTTCATTTTTAGTTCTCACATGGTGAGACTATAGGTATCTTTCACCAAAGTGAAAAAGCATGAACTAGTGAACCCTTAGTGACCTTTAGGTCCTAAGTTCCAGTAATACCAAAACCATCAAAACGAAAATCACATAAAAAGCGCAGGAAATACCATTTTAGGCAGAGGTGTCCATGAGGTCTTGAACTTTTTCTTAGTGAGATATTACCGAAATTACTTGCTAGAGACAGTGAACTATGTCTTGAACTGCTAGCATTTGATGTGATTCGCGATAACAACCACGGGTGATATCTCCAAGATTGCTGCCAAGCTCGTGCCGTTTTGTCCAATTTGGCCCTGGACATATCCTGTTTCTCAGAATGCTCTAGAGAATCAAAGCTCATATTCTCATAGGAAGCGGCCCACTTCCTCATTCAGATAGGTGAGTTTCCATAAAGAGTGTTACTGCTACACCCCACTTCAATCTTAAATTGAAACTATAGAACTCATTAAGACTTCTTAAAAGTCATCCTTCACATGCAGTCACACTATCATGTCTACACCATAGGGAAGGGACAGAGAATAAAATTCTCTGATAGTGTTTACCTTTACCCACCATAAATTAGTTGTCTCATTCGAAACCTTGATCTTGGGATCTCCAATCATCAAGGTTGAGTATCCTTCATGGAAAGTTTAATTTATGAGCTTAAGCCCCTTCCCCCTCGATGCATTTCTAACTATCTCTTGGGATAAACCTTTCGTCAAAGATTGCGCGATATTCTCCTTGGACTTTATACAATCAATGGAAATAACGCCGATTGAGATTAGTTATTTTCAGATTTAGCTATTATATCTTGGCTAACACAATGTATAGATATAGCTGGCACAGGCCTATGCCAGAGAGGAATGTCTTCTAAAAAACATCTTAGGCACTCGGCCCCTTCTCGTGCTTTATCTAACTCAATACTCTCAGATTCCATAATGAATTGAGCAATATATGTTTGTTTGTAAATCTTCCAAAACAAACCCTGATGCTAGAGTGAAACATATCCACTCGTAGACTTAGACTCCTATGAGTCAACTATTCAGTTTACATCACAAAGTCCCTCAAGGACAGCAAGTTACCTTTGATAAATCAAATAAAAGGTAATAGAGTAGTTTAGGTACCATAATACTCTACTCAGTGCATCTGAATGCTATTGCTCTGGACTACAATTATATCTACTTAACTTACTCACAATATAGGCAATGTCTGGACTCTTACAGTTCATTAAATTCATCAGACATCCTATAACTCTTGAGTATTCAAGTTAAGATACTCCATTACCCTTTTTTCTTGAGTCTACAAGAAGGCTAACAATCACACTGATTGTATATCTTAAGCACAAATTCAAAATAATATGAGAATGACTAAGACTACATATGTTAGATTATTATCTAATCCTCATCCCTAAGATTACATCAATAGGTCCTAAGTCTTTCAAGTCAACGTTCTCATTCAGCGCATGTTTTTAGTGAAATTAATCACATCTATGTTTGTATCAAGTATAAGCATATCATCAACAAACAAGCATACAATCACACAGGCATCCTTAACAAGTTACTTGTAAATATACTTGTCAGATTCATTAACTTAAATCCACTACACATTATCACATGATCAAATTTTCCATGTCACTGTTTACGTGCTTATTTTATAAACCATACAAAATTTTGTTCAACTTACAAACTTTGTCATCATAAGCTTTCACTACAAAGTCCTCAGGTTGGTATATGTAAATTTCTTTATCTAATTCACAATTTTAGAAAAGTTGTCTTAACATCCATTTGATGTATCTCTAATTTGTTTATGACAGCAATAACAATTAGCATCTCAACGTAAGTAAATCTCGTCACATGTGAATAAGAATCAAGGAAATATACACCTTCTTTTAGTTTATAGCCTTTAGCTACCAACTTAGCCTAATATTTTTCTACAGTTCCATATACCTAATGTTTCCTCTTAAAGACTCATTTACATCTCATGGTCTTACTCTCTGGAGGTAAACTATAAACCTCCCAAGTCAGGTTCCGACGGACTGAGTCTATTTCACTAAATGAAGCTTCTTACCAGAATGGGGTTTCAGTAGATATCAAGGCTTCTTTACAAGTCCAGGGCTTAGACTACGCTAGGCATGTTATGAAGTCGGCTTCATAAGAAGTCTCAAGTCTAATTGTTTTACTTATCTTAGGCTCAACCTTAACTTCATCTTTCTTTAAGATAAGTTCTGACTATTTGAAAATAAATCTAGGGGATTAACAACACATCTCTAATGAGGTGCAGGTTTAAGAATAAACATGTTCAAAGAACTCAGCATCCCTAGATTATGTAATAGTATTCACAACAAAGTCAGAAAAATCACACCAAAGTATGAAAAATCAGAACACACAACCAAAAATCTACATGTAGAAGTATACTCAACATACCTTATATGAAGACACAATCAACATTTTTGGTTTCTATCTAGTTCTTCTAGGAAGAGGAATGAAAATCTGAGTCAAACACCCCCACACTTTGACATATTCATAAGAAGGTCATCCACCTTTCCATAAATCATATGGAGTTTCATCTGATCCTTAAGGGTACTATATTCAGGATATACTAGTTAAGAGGACTGCCTCCTCCCACAAGACCGCAGGTAATCCTGAACTAATCAACATGGCAATTATTATCCCCTTAAGGATACAATTAATATGTTCAAGGCTTCTAATTGGTTTTCAACTTCAAGTTTATACATCTTAAGGATTCTAAGGCATCATCCTTATCCCTAAGCAAGTATACAAGATAGTACCTCGTACAATCATCTACGGAAGTTATAAACCATCTTTTACCATAGTGGTTTTGGATTGAACTCATGTCAACTAGGCCTAACTGAATTAATTCTAAGGGATTAGAATTACTATGAACATTTGTGCTAAAAGATTTTATAGCATATTCATTTCACTTTTGTGTTCAAGATCCAAACTAAATTTGGGTACGAAGCCTATGCTAGGCAGTTTATGCATTGACTTATAATTTTACGGTTCCAAGTCTACCATGCAAAACATTCAAAGACACACAAAAGAAAGCACAGGAATCAACTATGTTCACTTCATCAGATTTTCCTTCAAACTTATATAGACCCTAAGTCCTATAATTGTTTCCTAAAAAATCAATACCCTTAGTTATAACAAGTTTTCCACATTTAATTAAGATCTTCAATCTTTTACCATCTTCAAGAGAACAAGATACAAGATTCTTTCATATGTTCGGAACATGAAAACTTCATTCAGTGTGAGAATATTACAGATATGAGCTTATGCTCTACCTTTCCCTTTTATGCAACCTCTGTCGCAGATGAGTTACTCATATAGATTTTCTCGACATCCCTTATCCTCTGATAAGAGGTGAACAGTTCTCTGTTTCAACAAACATACTTAGTGGCTCCATAGTCCACCCACCAGTCTCTCACATTGGTTATTAAAATAACTTCCGATATCATGTCAATGAACTCGTTCTAATTTGTTTCAACTAAATTAGTATTAACTTTCTACTTATTAAGGTTTTATGTTGTCTACACTTTACTGTCGTATGGCCAGGAATTTTACAAACATAACAATCACCCTTAATTAAAGTAATGCCGGATTCAGTTTTACGAAACATACCTTTATTATGAAGACTATGCTCAGAGTTGTGTTTGATTTTCTCGCCTTTGTCAGCTTTGGAAGACTTGTGTTCATCCACATGCGCCTGGTAGCCATGTTCCTTTTCAATTTCATGTCACAAACTTCGTTTATACTCTGATCACGGACACGGTAATTTCCCAATCACCTAATACACCATATCTCACAAACCTTAGTTCAGATAAAATATGAGTTTTGAAGATAATATCTAGATTTATAAACTTCGTTTAAACCACCATATCAAAAAACTCATGGTTACCCCATAAAAACTACTTTAGTTAACAACAAAATTCTGCCCGTCAGAATTTTTCAGGAACGTTTCTCAGTTTTGTAAAATATCAAAACAATACTTTTACAACTCCAAAATTTCTGAAATTTTACGTGGGTAACTATCAGGATGTCTAATACGTTGTGTTAAAAGGGTTCATCGAAATTCCTTCTAGGTTAAGAGATAAACTCGAAACTCTACAGCGGACCAAAAATTCGTTTTTGTTTTTCACTCCACAATTAACATCCATGATTCACAAACCAACCAACCATTTTTTATTATTACAAATACTAATGTCTTAAGATTGTTTGTTGCAATAATCAAAAACAAGGAAAAATCAAATAAGCAAAAGTTATTGATACTTAGCTCCTTTATAATGGAAGTGATCAATTTGATGAAACGAATGAGCTCTCCATATCTCCGCAATAGCAACAAGGCAAAACTTTGGAAAAACAGAGTGAGTCACGTGTTTAACACGTTTCCCTTAATACATTAGCGCCCGGATACACTCAAGAGTGATGCTATAGCCCTCACAGGACGGATATCTCCAGGATAAAACACCCTAATACACCTACTACTAGCATATGTAGTAGATGCTCAACTTGAGATTGGCAACTCCGAAAAAACCATAAAGGAAAATATCGAACGCTTGAGAAAACAATATAAAATATTTTTTTCCCTTGGGGGTCCCTCTAAATATAGAGCAACCCCTTTCCCATAGATTTTACAAAAGTAGTGAATTTGTTTATATAATTGACAAATACAACTTAAGAAGAAAAACTCCCCGATGTGGGAATAAAAGGTTTATATAGTTTCTTAAAACTACTAAAAATTGGAAACTCCACAATGTGGGACTAAAAAGTTTCATTCACAAAAGAAAAAAATAAATTATAATTTTTTATTAAAACTTTAAAAAATGATTTTTTTATTAATCATTTTCCAACAGTTATTCGGGTAGATAATAGGTATTTCAAATCCTTCATCGATTTCGGAGCAACAACAAAAGGTGGAGATGATGAAGGTGAGGACCTCGAAGCAACAGCGCCGGAATTTGGAAATACATTGTGTCCAAATTTGGAAGTGGACAGTTGGTTGAGATTTCAGTTTCATGATCTTGATTTTGGTGGTGGAAGTCCTTGTGCATTTTTTCCACCCAATATTCCGGTTGAAGGTTTAATAATTTTCGAGAATTTTGATAAAGTGCCCCACTTTTCAATATAGCAAAAAAAAGTGCCCCCGTTTTTTCCAACTTTTCCAAAGTGCCCCGTTTTTTTCAAATAACGGGTAACGGCTTGTTAGGATGGTTAAGTGCCAGCTGGCACCTTACAAATGACTTATACACCCCTCGAGCGTGCATCTCACACACACAGCAGTAACAAGGCTGGAAATTCTTCGCACGTGCAACTCACACGGACTCGGGTAACATACCGGCAAGAAAACACGTGGCATGATCCTGTGCACACAAAAATGAACGACCATGATTAAGCTGACAAAAAAACGGCTATCTTCATCTTCTCCACCCTATAAAAATCAGAGAAGAACCCTAATTAATTCATATCAATCAAACCATCTCTTTTTTAAGTTACTCATCAAATTCAAACTTAGAAAACGCAAACAAGTAATGAGTGGTGGTCAGAATGAATCTCCAAGTAGTAGCAATATCAAGAATAAGGGGAAAAAAGGCATGATTGATTGTGCAATATGTAAACAAGGAAATCATGACACACAAGTCTTTTCTTGGCTGTATTCTAGGTGCAAGCATATTTCATGTGTTGGTGTGAGAGCATTACTTAGATCTACAACAACTGAAAACTATGAAAAAATGTTCTTCAAGTGCACAATACCAACTTGTAGTTACTTTGAATAGTTTGAAGATGATTTAGACCACTGTAAAGCCAAGGACATTATGCTACCATCAACAAAAAGTTGTTGTGCTTGTGGAGAAGAAGGCCACTGCTACAATGATTGTCCACTGCATAATCAGGTTTGCTTTTCTGCAACCTGCAAATCCAAACTCATACTGAAGATGTGCAAAAATCAACACAATAAGAATATAGCTTACCTTGCCTGTCAAGATTGTGAATCTTTTAGATGGGCTTCAGATTCCCTCTACATTGCTGCAAAAGTCAGGGTTAGAGAATCTGCAACCCAAATGGATGTCATATGTAAGCAATTAGGAAAAAACCTCATGTAATATGTAAGAAGTTGCTTTAAGAACTTAGTTTACTACATTTCATATCCTATCATAACAAAAGATGTTCAAACATACCAAAGTTCACAACCAGTTACATTCTTACAATAATTTAAAGTTCACAAATTAACCATTCATAAAAGTTACCAAAAAAAAGGAAACTGCAACTTTAGTTTTTCTTTGCCTTACTAGGTTTCTTTGTATTTCCTTTAGGATCTGTCATAGTCTGACTCACTGTTTGTTTAACAGATCTAACATTTCTGAAATTTTGAGAAACTTTCTGCTTCTTAGTTCCAGCTAGTTTTGAAGTAGATGCACCTGGAGTATCATATGATTTCTCTTCTTAGATCTTGAAGAGGTTGCTGCAGGTTTATCAAAGCTTGTAAGAGTTTCACCATCAACTTGAGTTCTTTGTCTAGGTGCTTTAGAATTCTGCCCAACAGCACCACCAGAACATCCCTTACTGTTGTGGCCTCCAATCCCACACCTGCGGCATTTGCAGACTCTGGGCTGTGGTGGAGGTTCATCATATGCCCTCCTTCTTTTAACTCTAGGCCTTCCTGTTTTCTTGCCACTTTTAAGAGGGTTTAGCTCCATCTCTACCTGCAACCAAACAATAAATGGAAATGAAAAATGAAACCCTAAAGGAATCATATATGTTATATAAAGAAGAATATTATGAATATTAAATGTACAACTACCAAGATAGTGCTTTACTGGTTTCAGATCTAGTTTAAAGTGCTTACCTTGACCCATTCTTTGACATCAACCAATGGTTTCAGATGTGGTTCATATGTGGCTCTAAATGCTGCCACAGAGTAGTAATGAGAGCAGTACCTGTTCAACAAGAAAATTAAATGGTTAACAAACACAAAAAGTAAATAGTTAACAAGAGCTAAAAGACAAACAAACAAATGTATAAAGTGAACTTAAAGTGAACTTACTTATTCCATTTTGGTCTGTATCCTTTCAATGCACAGACTGCATGTATGCATACAAACCCTCTCAGTTGCCATTGAAGATAAGAACATGTTTTTTCTTCCAAATTAACAGTGAAAACAGAATTGTGAACAGATGTAACTTCATATAATTTTCCAAAAACGCATGGATTAACATCAAAAGGACCAGTTAGCTTGCACATCTTCTTTATCAAGTTCATTTCCTTTGGAACCAAACCTTCATCTGGCCATTTTTCAGCCTCTTGCCTCCTTTCATGCCATTTAGCATTCACCAACTGACTATAAAGGATTCCTATTCTACAGATAGGTTTGTCTCTAATGTGTGGGATCATTGCATTAAAAGACTCACTAAAATTGTTATTTAAGTTTTCACATTTACAAGTGTCATCAAAGAATGCTCCTGATCAAGACTCAGGACCAGCATCCAAAAGGTATTGATGTGCTGCTGGATTTTCAGCCTTCAAAGCATCCATGTGTTGATGCATATAACACTCAAAAATGTTTACATATGACAGTAAAAAAAGTTTACATTTAAAAAAATGAAAGTAGCCTAGAAAAATACATTACCTGGTAATGATGCCTTTTGTATGCTTTGACAGCATTCCACAATGAGTTGTTCAAAGTTTTCCCTTTATAGTACTTTTTAAAGTTCTTATACAAGTGTCTGCAGTGTATTTCATACAAACATATCAATAAACCTAAAGAAAATCATAAGATGCAGTGAACATACAAGAAAACTAAGGAATCAACATACCTCCAGCAATATCTGTGAGGCCTGCCAGGAAATACAGCAGGAACAGCTTCAAGTAAGCCTTTCTGCCTATCTGATCGGTTGTCAATCGACAAATATAATTTCACTTCCTTACTCAAATACAATAATGTAGAAAGTGGTAGGAAAGAGTTCGTATCCACGTGGAGGCCTTTGTTGTTATGCAATTTTCGGTTTCTAAGATAACCAAGGGGGGTTTTTGTTTTAACAAATCAAATAAAATAAAGTAAAGCAAAGTAAATGGTTGGAATAATCAATAAGGAGAAGATATTGGTCTTTGGATAGTATCATTCACAAGCATGTATTTTTCATCATTGAACAGAATTGATAATTTAATCTCTTATTTATTAAAAGTCCTAGAATACCTTGATCGCAAGAGTATCCCGCTAATTCCCTATTTTCATCACAACCACATTAAAAAATGCATATGTGAATTCTTCCTAAAAAGCAACCCAAAGTGTAAAAGCACTTAAGTTTAACTCCCTAAAAGCTTTAAGATTTATGGAATAAGACTAATCAAAGCAAACAAACGTGTAAGAGCACTAATTTGTTTTAACCAAGGTTATGATTCATATGTGACTAGTAGGATCTATAACTACAAGCACTAACCACAATTATGCTACTTAAAATCAGGGACAAACAACTTTTACGTATTGAAAACCCTAATATAGCTCTAGAGGTGAAAGCAAATCGGATTGATTCCGGACTCACCCAATCAAACAATCAAATCCTAAAACACTATAAACCATGAATCATAAACAATAAAGTTGAGACAAAACTAATCCATAGAATCAAATAACATGCATTGAGAAATCAACTTTTATCCCATAACCAACAAGTGTATTTAGTTACTCATAATAATGGAGTGCATCATCATCATGATCAATAAAATAATAAGGAAGATGAAAGCAAAGCAAACCCTAGAAGTAGTTTTCTCCAAAGCTCCAAAAAGAATAATAAAACTAATTCAATTCCAAAAGTTGTAGAAGTCTTTCTTTTATATCCCTTTGCTTCCCAAAATTAGGTCAACATTTCAAAGCCCTTTAGATGAAAATCCGAGTGGACCAAAAGTCATAAAAACGCGTGTAGAAACTCTGCCGGAAAGTCGCTGAAAAGTGGCCGGAAATCGCCGACAGTTGGTTCAGGTGACCGGCAAAGTCCGCCCGATCACCGGTCAACGGCCTGAATCATTCGGGTCAACGAGTCGACTCAGTCAAAGTGACTGAGTCAGGGGCGAGTCGTAGTTGGGTCCAAACCGATTCAGCTAACTGACTGGTGTAAGTTCTGGCCAAGGCCATTGCACAGGCCAAATCTAATCTGCAATCGTTGCGCTTCATCTCTGCTGCTCCATTCACGGAACTCAACACTTCTAACCCTTCAAGCACCAACTCCACAGCTTCAACTGTATCAACAGCTTCATTCTATCTCAGGTACTCAACCGCATTAGCTCTAGAGACTCGAGCCATCCCTTCTCAGCACCATCACCTGTAGCTTCATACTGCCTAGCCATTTCAGCCCAAAGCCACCATTTGAATCGCAGCTGTAACACCACTTTCTTGTTGGTTGTATACCTAGCCAACTGCAATCACTAATCCATGTCCTAGTTTCTCTAGGCAACAATACTCTTCCATCTGTGGCTCCTTATTCATTCAGCAGCACCGCATCATACCAGTTCCACCTGCAATTCAGTTCAGGCCATAATACACAGCAACACACTTGAGCTAGTCTCAATCTCGAGCGGCACTTACTCAAATCAACCTGCACTTCTGCAACACAGCCAAGCTGCCAGCCTTCCCTTCTGCTCATAAATTCAACACACATTCCATTTCTCATTATGTAGTTTCAACTTCATTCTTTACCTGGTCCATTGCAGTAGCATCATAAAGTACGGCTCCAATATCCATGAGCAGCAACCACCGCAACCACTCCAGTGCCTGCAATCGACTGTCATCATACCAAACAACATTTATCCTCCAAGCTACATCTAACACCATGACATTCCCTGGAAACTACACACACAAACTGCAGCTGCAACATGCCTTCACAGTCATCTCCCTTCTCAGCACATTCTGCAACACAGCCAAGCTTCAGACTTCATTGTATCAACCCTTGCATGTGCCAGCAGTCACCAACTACCATTGTCACCTTCAATTTCACAATCCTGCAATTTGGCTCCATTGAATTCAGTTGAGTCTCATCATAACAGCTGCAACAGCCACAACATTCTTGGCCTTCATTCAGTTCATTCTGCAACACCAACTTCACCACTGCTTGCATCTTCCCAGCACAAAATTCCCCTCACTAATACATAACTTATTGTAAACATCTACCAACAACAACATACTACCAAACACAGCACCAACACAGCCCATTTTGTTCAATCTGTGTTTCTTCCTTGTAAACCCCATCAGTCCATTTCTTGAGCTTCACACTCACAGCAACCTAAATTTCAGCCAACCCTTGAGCCAATAGCATCAGCAAACCTCCACCTGAGTTACAAACTCAGTTATATCACCACTGTCATGTATTGATTCCCTAGCCATTACATTATCACCTGCAATCCCATCTCAGTCACAGTTCAATTTCATCATCAGTTGCAAAACCCATTTGCTCAAAACCCTTGAATTTCAATCCAACTTCAACTCTTTTTGTCTCAACACCACAGCATCAACAACATCACTTCTAACTGCAATTTCCACAAACCCATCTTAATCTCCATGGCTGCACCATCTTCTCCACCTTTCTTGTTTCAGATTCAAAACCCCAGCTTCTATTCCTTCTCAGATTGATCATTTTTATCAACAGATGCCAAATTCTCTACTCAACTTTCTTCCAGCCATCACCTTGTAACAGAATCGACCAAACCCTAATTACAGCAAAACCCATTTTCTTCCCTGCTCAAATCGTACAGATATAACTCTTAACTCCACCGAATTCACAGTATCATCATTTCTCAACAAACCCTAACTTCTCATGAATATCAACAGCAGCAGATGCTCAAATTCATCCCAATTCATCATCAACTTCTCGATTTAAATAGCACCTCAATTCATCCCTGAATCTTCTCCCTCTGAACTGAATTCCTTCTTGATTTCTTCCTTTCTCTAAACTCAAAATCTCTCTTCCTCTAATAGGAGCCTCCATGGTTTCTTTTCAGGTGAGTGGGAAGGAGATAAATGAGAGAATTGATTTCTCTCTGAATTCTAGGGTAGGTGTAAGAATTGAGACTGGATATAGCCACCCATGTCTCATAGATAAGGGGTAACCCCATTTATTTGGCTTGTCAGTTGCGCAAAACTGATGGTTCATTCTTCCCCTTCTTCGCCGCATAACTCCAGGTACCACTCGCCTGTAAATTTACGATTCTGCCCTTTGTGCTCCAAAAGTGTGCTTTTCTCCCTCTTTTGCACCATATGACTCTGAAACACCTAAATAACTCAAATTCAAACATAAGACACATAATTTACAAGAAAAGTAGCAAAGAAAGCATAAATACTAGATATCGAATTAGGTGTTTTAAACACCTATCAAATTCCCCCACACTTAGACTTTGCTAGTCCTCGAGCAAATTAAACAAAAATAATTCTACAAGATACATACAACTCCGTCTCGTCGAGGCTACGGTCATTTTTAGCATAAATAACAAGCCTTTAAACCCCTAGGTGTCCCTAGTGGACGAGTTATAGTCTCGTGAAGGTTTACAAGAGGTATGCCTACAAAACCTACTCTTCCAACTTACTAGTTCTCCGAAATGATAGCATCCAACGCGCTAAGAAGACATAGAAATTCTGCACACTAGCAATAAGAAGTTAGACACATAAATGAACACAATCTCATCCTTAAAAGTTGAGAGATAAATAACCATCCCTTCTCGAGAGAAAATCGGGTTCGGAGTGATCAAAACACTCGACTCTGCCTCACAAAAAAGGGTTTTATGATATTGCTCTCAATAATAAATAGCTCTTTATGGGTCACACATGTGTCCAGGTAGGAATGAAGAGAAAATCCTGCGACACCTTGAATGGTAGGAAGGTAAAAACCCTCCGAAGTATTTTGAAAACCCACATCTTTTATCATTTTGAAAACCATTTTTTCTGACGATCTCTTAGAAAGGAAATCAACCACTTAATGAAGGTGGGAATATGCTTACTTACCTTGTTATCCGTTCGGCGTGCAGTTAGCACCACTCTCACAGCATCCATAGAAACGTCTTCGGTTTTCAATACTTTTCTTCATCTCCGTCTTCGGTCTTCAACACTTGATGATAACTCTTAAACTTCGTTGAATCTTGACAATGTGATTCTTTCCTCTAATTCCTTGTTGCTTGAAACTTCATTATGGATATTTCTTCTTCCATTGGCTTTATTGAATGAATACAAAACCAAAAATGAACTAAACAAACCAAAATATAATACAATGGATTTTTATTTTTTTTGAGAAAATAAAATACAAACTAACAAATGAAAATGCAAAGTCCATGGTATGAGTAATTTACCACTCAATTCTTCACAACTTGTATGTCTTGATATCATAAACTTCTTGAATTCTCATCTTGATAATCTTCACTCTTGTACAATAGTCTTCGACTTGTAAAAATTTTGCTCCTTGTCTTGTTGCTTTACTTGAATCTGAAATCTGCTCATTTTTGTACCGTTGCTCATAAACCTTGAACGTCTTCAACTTTCCTTCGAATTTGTGATGCTCTTCTTGTTGATGATGATGGTGTTTCTATGGACCCGTTGGTGTAGAGAGAGATAAAGTGGAAGGTGCTAACTGCGAACAAGATTACAAGTGGTATGTAAGTTAGTAATTCGATGTCACCATTCATGATTGATAAAAATAGCACTCAAGAGATCAAAATAGTTCTTCTATGGTGGGAGGTTGGGTATCTCACCATTCTACCCGGAGTTTATGTACGGTGACACACACTCTAAAAGCACATATTTAGACAGGTACAAATAATTGAAGGTCGGTGCCTCTCATAATGTAATATGGGTAATCTCCACTATAGGGGATCACAAATCTAATACCGAATTCAATCTGAACCTCATTTGCCACTGGGATGGTTAAATCCAACTTTAACTCTCATACAAGTAAGAAACCCGATCACGTTCTCTGTCATCTCTAAGTTCAGTCACTCTTATGAGATTCTCGATGTAATCTTAGCGACATGTATACTATGTGAATCTAAACTAACTACAAGTTGGAGTTTCTTATTCATTAATTTACAAAAAAAAATTGAAAAAAAATTGCATGAAAAAGGTACAAAGCAAAAGCTTAACCACTCCCCCACACTTAAACTTTACATTGTCCTCAATGTAAATTGAATCATCCAAAGTAAGTCAAGGTGGGAAATTCAAGACAATAAAAAAAAATTAATAATAATAAATAAATAAATAAAACAAGACAAGAATACTGGAAAATAAAATAAAATAAAGGTAAAGATACAAAACCGGTGGGTTGCCTCCCACTTAGCGCTTGGTTTAAAGTCGTCAGCCCGACTCTCTCCTTGCTTTCTATGACTCCTCCAGAGGGAGTGCATCCACAAAATTAACTCCTTCCACCACTTCGGAAGAGAAGTTCTCATAGTATGGTTTCAACCGGTGCCCATTAAATTTAAACTCCTTGCCTACGAATTTCGACTGCACCATGAGAAAACACATTAGTAACAATAAAAGGTCCAATCATCGTGACCTTAATTTACCCGAAAATAATTGCAAGTGAGAATTAAACAAAAGCACTTTCTGCCCAATACAAAATTGTTTTCTAGAAATCATATTATCATGAAATGCCTTAGTTTTCTCCTTGTAAATGCGTGAGCTTTCAAATGCATCATTGCGAAGCTCTTCTAGCTCTTGGAGTTGTAACTTCCTTTGCTTTCCAGCCCCATCCATCTCCATATTGCATTGCTTGATATCCCAAAACGCTTTATGCTCAATCTCCACGGGTAAGTGACAAGGTTTACCATACACAAGCCTAAAAGGAGACATCCCAGTAGGTGTCTTGTATGTGGTTCTATAAGCCCACAAAGCATCATTAAGTCGCATGCTCCAATCCTTCCTTGTTGGATTCACCGTCTTTTCAAGTATGGAATTCACCTCTCGGTTGGAAACTTCGGCTTGTCCATTCGTTTGTGGATGATAAGGTGTTGCAATCTTATGCGACACATTGTACTTCCTTAACAAGCTTTGCAAGAACCTTTTTTTTAAGTGAGAACCTCCACCGCTAATTACGGCCCTCGGAATTCCAAACCTTGCAAAAATATTTGCTTGCACAAAATCTAAAACCACTTTAGAATCATTAGTTGGGGTGGCCTTAGCTTCCACCCATTTTGACATATAATCAACAGCAAGTAAGATGTAAAAATTCCCATGAGAGTTGACAAAAGGACCCATAAAATCAATACCCCATACATCAAAAACATCAATAAATTGAATAAAAGTTTGTGGATTTTGATTTCGAGCACCTAGATTGCGTGTTCTTTGGCACCTATCACAATTTGTGCAAAATTTATGTGCATCCTTAAACAAGGTTGGCCAATAGAAACCGCTTTCAAGCACCTTGTGAGCGGTTTTCTTACTCCCAAAATGTCCTCCGCAAGCATAAGAGTGACAAAAAGACAATATAGAGTTAAATTCATATTCGGGAATGCACCTACGTAATACTTGGTCACTACCTTGTTTCCACAAATAGGGGTGATCCCATATGTATTGGTTACCTAACCTTTTAAGTTTGTCCCTCTCGGCACGAGACAAGTCCTTTGGGATTTGTTTAGAAACTAAGTAATTAACAATATCCGCATATCATGGTTCTCCAAGGGCAATTGAGAATAGTTGCTCATCCGGGAAGCTTTCACGCAATGGGATAACTTCCTTGTCCACAACAAGTCGTCTCAAATGATCCGCAACGGTGTTCTCAATTCCTTTCTTGTCTTTGATTTCAAGATCAAACTCTTGCAAGAGCAAAATCCATCGTATGAGCCTCGGTTTCGCCTCTTTCTTTGTAAGCAAGTATCTAAGTACTGCATGATCAGAAAAGACAACAACTTTTGTACCAATTAGATAAGAGCGAAACTTTTCTAAAGCAAAAACAATGGCTAATAACTCTTTTTCAGTGGTTGTGTAGTTTTGTTGGGCCTCATTTAACGTTCTAGAAGCATAATAAATGGCATGAGGAAACTTCCCCACACGCTGCCCAAGCACCGCACCAACCGCATAGTCACTTGCATCACACATGAGATCAAAAGGCTTGCTCCAATCCGGTGGTTTAATGATAGGGGCTGAAATCAAAAGCTCTTTCAAGCGATTGAATGTCTCCATGCACTTTTCATCAAAGTTAAAAACCACATCCTTTTGCAATAAGTTACAAAGTGGTGATGCTATCTTGGAAAAGTCCTTGATGAACCTACGATAAAACCCTGCGTGGCCAAGAAAAGAACGTATCTCCCTCACCATAGTGGGAGGGGTTAGAGCACGAATAAAGTCAATCTTAGATTTATCAACTTCCAAGCCTTTGGAAGATATTACATGGCCTAAAACTATGCCATGAGTTACCATAAAATGGCACTTCTCCCAATTTAGCACAAGGTTTCTTTCAACACATCGTTCAAGGATTAAAGACAAGTTTTCCAAGCAAAGGTCAAATGAATCACCAAAGACACTAAAATCGTCCATGAACACTTCGATTATGTTTTCAACATATTCTGAAAAGATACTCACCATACACCTTTGGAAAGTAGCTGGAGCATTGCACAAGCCAAAAGGCATCCTTCTATAAGCAAAAGTACCGAAAGGACAAGTGAAAGTGGTTTTCTCTTGGTCCTCCGGTGCTATCACAATCTGATTATAACCTGAATAGCCATCAAGGAAGCAATAGTAAGAGTGTCCAGCTAAACGTTCAAGCATTTGATCAATAAAAGGTAAAGGAAAGTGATCTTTTCTAGTAGTGGCATTCAATTTCCTATAATCAATACAAACCCTCCAACCGGTTTGCACACGAGTTGGGACAAGTTCATTCCTATCATTATCCACTACTGTCACACCTGATTTCTTTGGTACTACTTGTACCGGGCTTACCCACTTGCTGTCGGATATGGGGTATATAACACCCACTTCCAAAAGCTTGAGTATATCATTTTTCACAACTTCCATCATGGGAGGGTTCAAACGATGTTTCGCTTCCCTTGTAGGCTTTGCATCATCCTCCAAACGAATCTTATGCATACAAACGGCAGGGTTTATACCCTTGATATCAGCGATTGTCCATCCAATGGCCGTCTTGTACTTCCTTAGCACCCTTAGAAGTTGTTGCTCCTGTAATTCACTAAGCTCGTTAGAAACAATCACATGTAACTCTTCCTTGTCACCCAAGTACAAGTACTTTAAGTGACTTGGAAGAGGTTTCAATTCTAATTTTGGAGATTTAACAATAGATGGTAAAAGTTTTTCATCACTGCATGGTAAAGAAATAAAGAGATATTATGAGTTTCCGGGCATCCTTGTAGTGAAATAAGATCACCAAGGGATTCCTTGACTTCATTACCACACTCTACACCATTATACATGGATGTAGTTAAAACGGTTTCCAAAGCATCGCTACCATTCAATTTAAACACTTGTTGTGCTATTGTATCCATAACATCAATAGAGAAACAAGAGTGGACGTCACTAGGATATCTCATCGTCTCAAAAATGTTGAAACGTATTATTTCTCCATCAAACTCCATAGTTAGCGTTCCCTTATCCACATCAATAATGATTTTCGTCGTTTTCATGAAGGAACTCCCAAGTAGCAATGGAAGAGATGAGTCCGGTGAACCTTCATTCATCTCTAACACACAAAAGTCAGCTGGAAATACAAGTTGATTAACCTGCACAAGAACATCCTCAACAATACCCATTGGGTAAACATTAGAGCGATCGGCTAATTGCAAAACAATTCCAGACTTTTTAAGAGGACCAAGATCAAGTGAATTATATATGGACGCAGGCATAACATTAACGGATGCACTGATAGACGCATTTATGTGTCTATTTTGTTCTTAATGTTCTGTATTGTTAGACTCGATTAAATACTTATTGTGTTATTTTATGTTTTTGTAGATGTTTTTGGAAAAATAAGCTCTTGCGGCGAAATTGGCTCGAAAAGTGGTGTTTTACACCCTAGGATAGAGTACTAAAGACACCCCAGAAATGCACCGGAGTAACCCAGAAAAATTACTAAAGGCACCCAAGGGACATATCTTATTCGGACTCCAGCAACGGATAAGGGGGCGACCACTGGATAAGGGGTGACCTTCTTCACAAATTCAAAAAAAATATTTTGGCGGGAAAATATTTGCTCTTCACTGGAAGATTTTCTCGATTGCATTTGGACGTGATTTTGTGTGATTCAATCGCTGAAACTTTGTGGAAACATGTAATATATCATAATAGAGCTGGTATGGGTGATTGTTTCGACTGAATTTGGCTGGATAATCACGTGGAAGAAATCAGGGCAACACGGGTTTGAAAATCATATTCACGGATTTTCAGCAAGTTTGATGTGTGCTGCTCGTGTTTGGATGACACTTAGTCATTGAAGATGCGTGTAGAAGCTAAATAAGGGAGTATCAGAAGATGTTTACGCGTGGAGAATCATTTCAGGGAAGAAAATATTCGGAAAACATTTTCTTTTAACACCGAGTAATGGAGGATCATGGAGAGTTAATGAGCATGATTTCTTGTCGTTGTTGGGTATAAATAGGTTCCCTGGGTGTCCTAGAAGGGTGTCGAGAGTTTGGGGTCGAGAGGAGGTCCAGAGAAGCAAAAATCAAGAGTTGATGAAACTCTGTTTCTGCTGCTGCTGATGATGAAGAACACCAAGAACACGAAGAACAAACTCGCAAGGAAAGTCGTTTATCAACAGTGTCTAAGACGCACAGCCGTGGGTCGCAGTGCAGTCTAAACAACAGCAACACTTGTGTTTTATCGTTCATTCTGTGACGCTTTTTGTGTGTCGCAGATTACAGTTTTACACCATTTTCTCCTTTTCTCTCCATTGTAAACACCATTTGAGCTATAAAAATATATTTTGAGCGTGTTTTCATCATGAGGAGCTAAAACCCAACACTGAGACGACGGAGGAGGCTGAATTTCATCCTTGGGGTAATTTATTTTATTCTTTTTTATGACTTTTGCATTAATCTAAAATTGAAATATGATTTGAATTAATTGGTTGTTATTTAATTTGATGATGTATGCTTAGCTTAGTTGTTTTGATACATCATGCTTAGGACTTACAATCAATGTTTTAAGAATCTATCTTGGCAAAATCAGAGTCTATGTTAATTTTATTGAGTTTTAATTGTCAAAGAATATATGAATGAACCTTGTGTAGTGAATTCATCCAAATCCTTAGTCCCAGTACCTCTCACCCATTGTTAATATTTTTGTATATATATTTTTTTTAGATCTAAAAATTCCATTTCCTTCACAAGTCTGAAACGAATCTTATTTACTACAACCCCATCAAAAATCAAAATCATTTTGGCGCCGCTGCCGGGGATTTGTGCTTAGGTAGAATTTTTAGGTTTTTTTTTTTATTTCATTTGTTCTTTTTACGTTTCTTTGGGTGTGTCTTTGTATTACAGGTTTGAAGTTGGATACTAAAGACTTGGAATCAAAGCTTAAAGCTAAAAGAGAAGGAAAAAGACAAAGCAAAAAAAAAAAGCGAAAGAAAAAATTAAAAAAAAAAAGAGAGAGAATTTATTTATTTATTAATTTTTTTTAGAGACCTTCCATTTTTTGTAATTATTATTATTATTTTGTATTTCTTTTCTTTTGCAATTTATTTGGACTTTGGACTTGGACAATTATTTTATTTTTTTTAAACCCTAAGGAAGGGTACATTAAATATAAAACTGTTTGCAGGGAAGGACGACGATTACAATATCGTCTCGGCCCCTCGGGTTCGCACATGACATAGGAGTCGTGGACCGAGTCGACTTCAGCGGTTCTGCGCCCGTCTGTTTCGAAACACCCGTGAATCCCCTTTCAGCGGGTTTATTGTATGCCTTAAGGTGATATATGCTGAGGATTTGAATACGGTTGTTTTAATTTCCTAGTAAAGGGCAAGGCCTGGCCAAATTTAGATAAGGACTCGGATTTCATCACCGTTTCCTTCTTTCCCGCTTTAGGAAAACGAAACCAAACGCGAACCTAAGCTTAAAATTTTGACTAGAACGAGACCTATAGGGTAACGAGCTTAGTAGGAAAGTCGTTCGAAAAATATTGGTTACTCTTTTAGCATACTTCGAAGTTCATGATGGTTTCTGTGAGTTGAATGCGTGACTACGCCGCCTTGTGATAGCGGTGAGGCCTTGGGTATCAAAGCTCCACTGAGCTTCCCTCGCCTCAATTCAACTTACTTTGACTCGGATTGATTCCAGAGGGGTTTGCTTAAATTGTAACGAATTCCCTTTCGAAGGATTAGAAGCTGGTCTAGAAACAATCTAAGTGGAGCCATCATGCTTGTTGTTTGCTAGATTTTTTAGGTTTGATTTGGTCGAGTCAGCCTTGTTTGTGATTGTGTAGAATTCCCTTATAATTAAGAATGTCGAACTGGTATGATAGAAGCCAATACAATGATTATCGACCTGAATTTGAATATGGACATCATCCATTTTATGACCATGTTGGGAATAATGGTTGGGAACGCCATCCTTTGGAAGGATATGGGTCATACCATGGTGAGCCAAATTACTATCCACACATGCATCAGTCTTACGAGCAAGAAGATTATAGTAATAGTTCTTCGTCTCTAGAGGATACAATCAAACTATTGAAAATTAGTCCTTTTTATGATCCCTCTGTTCCTATTCCTCATTTAGAAGAGTCCCTCAGGGAGTTAGCTGAGTCGACGCATAAGTTAGCTGAGATGAATAGTGTAATTATAGACGAAAGAACTACAATAATGAGTGAACTTTTTATAGAGGAATCCCTCAAGCTGATGGCTGAGACGAACGAAAGACTTGCTCGAAATAATCTTACTTTCCAATATAGTGTTTCCAATAATACCCTTAAAAATGAGGATAGTTATTTGCATAATCAAGATTACGAGGTTAGAATTGGTAACACTACTTTTTTTGATGAGGTTCGATCTTTTTCATGTTATTATGATAAGGATAGTGTTGATGAAGAATCATACTTATGTAGGAATAGTGATCAGGAAATGGTTACTTTAATTGAGCTTTACAATGATAATATTATTTCTATTTCAAATCCAAATAATTTTAATAATTATTCACCTATTCAAAAGGACGAGGATTTGACTAGAGATACCCTCGTTTTAGACGATGTAGTATTTCCTGTTTACAAAGCCGATAATGATTTAGAGGAACGAGTTTATTCTTAGAATAATGTTTTAAAGTCTAGCGATTTAGAAACAATAGTCTTAGACGAAGAAGATGAACTCGTAGAGATGAGTGAGGATGAACCTGACTTAGAAGAATCAATTGACCATTTCCAGGAATCTGATGACCTAGAAATTAGGGAAGTTGTGACTAGTCTTTCTAGAGACACGGAAAACTCTAAGTTTGGGGGTGATTATCATTCTCCATGTGCTTTAACTCTTAAAAGTTCCCTCGTGTAGGACTTGACATTTATGCCTCAACCATATTACAAGATTATCTTCATACATGTTTTCCCAAACCTAATGATGTCCATAGAGAAGCTCAGTTGTTAGAAACCCATCCTCTGGTTGATGTGGTTAACCCAGGCTATGATACCAAGATTGACTTTGTTTTCCCACCAAAAACTTTTCTTCCAATTGTGGGAACATATGATTTTTCAGATGTGTCGGATATTAAGTTTTGAGACTAAACCTAATAACTTTAGGATATTAGGGTCGACACATTTTCTTAAGAATGACCATTATTATGGTCAACTTTGTGAGTCAAATCTAATTGACTTAGAGGATCCCCAATTATTCAGGTTGTTGTTATGTGCTTCTAAGTTCTTACTTGAGTTTTTCCAGACTCTAATACCTGAACCGGATCTTAGCTTTGAGGAAATCCAACCGATGAAAACCTTTTATTTAGACCCTTTTATAGAGCCTGAACCTGAACCACAACTAGATGTAGTTGTCTTAAGCAAGGGTATGTTCGGTATCTTCTTGGTCTATTGCAGTTTCCTCTTCTTGTGGGTAACACTTTTTGATCCAGATGACCCACAGTTATTCCGGCTACTACTATATGATTCTACGTGGTGACTAATCCTTGCTTAGTCTGGCTGAAGACTTTAAACTTAGCACTTCTTGGGAGGTAACCCAATATTCATGCGACACGATATATCTTTCCTTATCTCTTTTGCTTCATTGGTAACAGTTTCTCCTTGTTCATGCTTTTAATTTCATCTTTAGAACATTGAGGACAATGTTGGATTTAAGTTTGGGGGTATGGGAGAAAGTTCTTAGTTGCAATAAATAAGCTCCAAGGACTAGAAATTTATGCTTATTAAGGTTGGCACTAACTAATCTAAGTGGATGGAAGCATTTTGGTTGTAGGATTTGAGGAACCAATCTGATTAGATGGAAACATCTAAAGAGTCTATTCATAAAAGCACAGAGCTCAGGTGTTAGAAAAAGAAAACATGGTAGTTTCGCCATATCCTCGTGATGGAAACATCGAAAGAATCCTGATCACTTCTTTTTTTTCTTTTTACCATTACTAGGGTGAAATAGAGTGACTGAGATGAAAAAAAATAAAAATTGAGACCAGACCACCAGACCAACCGGAATAAATACAATAAAGTCGACCACTGGTACCCTTGTATATGCCAGCTGAGTTGACCTAGAGTTAGGATTATCGACCACTGGTTCCCTTGTATTTGCCAGTGTGTTGATATTAGTCCAGACCAGTATCTCAGTCCATTAGGATAGGTTCACCTCAGTCAACATCATCCACATTTTTCTCTACATCCATCTTCTTAATCTATCCATGTGATCGGTTGACTCCGGTTTATGATGTCCAGAAACTATCTGAGTAGAGCTCTGTCACTTTATATGAATTTTAGTATGCTTAAGTGCAAACTCGTGTACAACAATTGGAATTTCGCATCAGGGTACTTCCTCCTGTAGTCAATAAGTATGCCAACCAAGGAGATTCTTTAGTTACTTCCAAGGTTCTGCATAGATAGCTAGGGTCTGGAGTAATGGTTTGTGGGCACACCTCTGGTAAACCCTCCCGAGATTAACTCGGTTTTATTTATTTTTTATTAGTTTTGCTCGAGGACTAGCAAATAATAAGTTTGGGGGTATTTGATAGATGCATTTATGTGTCTATTTTTTTCTCAATGTTCTGTATTGTTAGACTCGATTAGATACTTATTGTGTTATTTTATGTTTTTGTAGATGTTTTTGGAAAAATAAGCTCTTGCGGCGAAATTGGCTCGAAAAGTGGTGTTTTACACCCTAGGATAGAGTACTAAAGACACCCCAGAAATGCACCGGAGGAACCCAGAAAAATTACTAAAGGCACCCCAAGGGACATGTGTTATTCGGTCTCCAGCAACGGATAAGGGGGCGACCACTGGATAAGGGGTGACCTTCTTCACAAATTCAAAAAAAAATATTTTGGCGGGAAAATATTTGCTCTTCACTGCCAGATTTTCTCGATTGCATTTGGACGTGATTTTGTGCGATTCAATCGCTGAAACTTTGTGGAAACATGTAATATATCATAACAGAGCTGGTATGGGTGATTGTTTCGACTGAATTTGGCTGGATAATCACGTGGAAGAAATCAGGGAAACACGGGTTTGAAAATGATATTCACGGATTTTCAGCAAGTTTGATGTGTGTTGATCGTGTTTGGATGACACTTAGTCATTGAAGATGCGTGTAGAAGCTAAATAAGGGAGTATCAGAAGCTGTTTACGCGTGGAGAATCATTTCAGGGAAGAAAATATTCGGAAAATATTTTCTTTTAACACCGAGTAATAGAGGATCATGGAGAGTTAATGAGCGTGATTTCTTGTCGTTGTTGGGTATAAATAGGTTCTCTGGGTGTCCTAGAAGGGTGTCGAGAGTTTGGGGTCGAGAGGAGGTCCAGAGAAGCAGAAATCAAGAGTTTATGAAACTATGTTTCTGCTGCTGCTGATGATGAAGAACACCAAGAACAAGAAGAACAGACTCGCAAGGACAGTCGTTTATCAACAGTGTCTAAGACGCACAGTCGTGGGTCGCTGATAAACACATTTTTGTGTCTAATTTGATCTCAATACTATATATTGTTGGCACTCGATTTTGTACTAATTTTGTTATTTTATGTATTTGTAGGTATTTTTTGGAAATAAATATTTTTGGAAAATTCGGCTCGAAAAGTTGATTTTGGCCCCCGGAGGACAAGTGTTATTCGGACTCTCGCTTTTGGATAAGGGGTAACCTAATAACTAAGGGGCACCCCCAGGTCACCCCCAAGGCAGCTGCTATTCGCACCCCAGTTCTGGTTAGGGGGAGGACACCCTTTCTTCACGATTCAAAAAATGGCGGGAAAATCTTATGCCATGCACACTTCACTGGCAGTTTAGGGTTCGATCTTGTGTGGGCTTTGAGCGAGATTCAATCGCTGGAAATGATTGGGATGGACCTAATATAGCCTAACAGGCTTGGTACAATGAATTGGATTGAAAAACTTGGGCCAGAAATCCGAGTTTGGAAGTAAACAGGGGACCGAGATATTTTTAATTACGGAAGCTGTGTGAAGATTGGGAGAAGATATTTGGGAAGATATTCTCTCATGATATTATACGAAAAATTTAAGACAATCCAGAGACGCGTAGAAGAGTTAAACAGGGAAGAAAATCCCATATCCTGCATGAAATACAAAGAAAATATTCCCGACATTAATGGAGATTTCGGGGAGTTATTGTGAAGATTTGAAGGCATTAAACAGTATATAAAGGCTTTTTGGGTCTACTAGAGAGGGTGTCGAGAGTTTGGGGAGGTTTGGAGGCGAGCAGAGAGGCGCAGGAGGAGTTGCAGAGAAGTTACCTGCTGCTGCTGCTGCCATTAACACGCCTGAAGAACACGAAGAACGGACTCGCAGCATCAGTCGTTTATCAACAGAAACATCGACTGTCCTATGTGGGTCGTAGTTCTTCAAAGACAACGGCACCTCAGATTTGTCGTTGATTCTGGACGCCTCCTGTGGGTCGCAGAGTTCTGTTTTACATCAATTTCTTGTATTTCTCTTCATTGTAAAACACTTTTGAGCATCAATGAAATATTTTGAGAGCATTTTTACTATGATGAGCTAAACCCCAACACTGGGGTGATGGAGGAAGCCTTATTTCACACTTGGGTAATTATATTTAATTCTTATCATGACTTTTGCACTAATTTTAATTGAAATTATGATTTGAAAAAATTAGTTGTCATTTGATTTGATGCGGCATGCTTAGCTTAGATGATTTGATGCCTCATGCTTAACATTTACATCTAATATTTGGAGAATTTATCTTGGCAAAAATAAGAGTCAATATATTTTATATATTTACTGAGCTATAATTGTTAAAAGAATCATTATTTGAACCTTAAGAAATGAATTCGGTGGAATCCTAAACCCCAGTACCTCTTGCACCATTGTTAATATTTTTGTGTATATAATTTTTATTAAATCTAAAAAAATCTGCTTTCACAAGTCTGAAAAGAACCTTATTTTATAACCACTATTACTACAACCCCACAGAAAATCTATAATCATTTTGGCGTCGCCGACGCGGATTTGTGCTTAGGTAGAATTTTTAGGTTTTTTTTTTTATTATTTGTTCCTTTTTACTTTGTCTTTTTGTCTTTGATTTACAGGTTCGAAGTGGAGCACCAAGGACTTGGAGAGGGAAAAGCTTAAAGCGAAAAGCGAAAAGAAAAAAAAAAGGACAATTTTAGGATTTAGTTTTTAATTTTTAATTTTTTTAGAGTGTGTGAGGAAAACTGTAAAATTTTTTTTATTTTTTGTATTTATTTTGGACTTTAAACAATTGGACTTTATTTTTTTAACCCTACGGAAGGGTATTATTAATTAAAAAAAAAATTATATAAACTGTGTGCAGGGAAGGACGACGATTACTATATCGTCTCGGCCCCTCGGGTTCGCACAAGGCATAGGAGTCGTGGCCCGAGTCGACGAAAACGGTTCATCGCCCGTCTGGTACGGGAGGTAAGTCCAATCGAAACACCCGCGAATCTCCTGCAAGTGGGTTACTGTCTGCCTTAAGGTGATAATTGTTTGAGGACGAACCGGACTGTCTTTATTTTCCTAGTAAAGGGCAAGGCCTGGCCTAAACAAGATAAGGGTTCGGATTTCATCACCGTTCTCTTCTTGCCCGCCTTAGGAAAACGAAACCGAACGCGAACCTAAGCTTAAAATTTGGAATAGAACGAGACCGATAGGGTAACGAGCTTAATAGGAAACTCGTTCGAAAAATATTGGTTGCTCTTTAAGCACACTCCAAAGTTCATGATGGTTTCTGTGAGTTGAATGCGTGACTGCGCCGCCTTGTGATAGCGGTGAGGCCTTGGGTATCAAATCTCTACTAAGCTTCCCTCGCCTCTATTCAACTTACTTTGACTCAGATTGATTCCAGATGGGTTTGCTCAAATTGCAACGAATTCCCCTTCGAAAGATAGAAGCTGGTCTAGAAACAATCTAAGTGGAGCCATCATGCTTTTTGTTTGCTATAAATCTTTAGGTTTGTTTTGGTGGAGTCGAGTCGGCCTTGTTTGTGATTGTGTAGAATTCCCTTGCAATTAAGAATGTCGAACTGGTATGATAGAAGCCAATACAATGAGTATCGACCTGAATTTGAATATGGACATCATCAGTTTTATGACCATGGTGGGAATAGTAGTTGGGAACGCCAACCTTTTCAAGGTTATGGTTTGGTAGGCCTCAAAGAGGCGCCAAAAACTTGGCAGGCCTCTAAAAGGGTATTAGAAATTATCCCCGGCAGCGGCGCCAAAAACTTGGCAGGTCCGGAAGGTGTATAAAATGAAGCGCAGAAAAACGGGGGCCTACAATAATACCGCAAGTGCACGGTCGTCGGTTGTAGCTCGTGCAAGTACGGGTCGATCCACAGAGATCGGGTGTGTTTTGGAAGTGATTTAGCTATTTGGGTTCCTAGATTTGCTTTGGGCTTAGAAGCCTTTTGGAAACTGTTGGGCTTAAAGTACTAATGGGTTTGTTCACAATAAAAAGAACTGAGCTTGGGCTCAGTTTGGTCTTTGAAGTGCAAATGGGCTTTGGGCCTTAAACTTAGGCTTTTGATTAAGTCAAGAATCTGGGCCTTTGGGCTTCACTAAATTGAACTTGGGTTCAGTTGGCTGCAGGAGCTGGACTTGGCAGGAGAAGAAGTGGCAGGGCAGAGTGGAACTGCAGCTTGGTAGTGGCAGCAGCAGGAGCAAGAGAGCAGCAACAGCAGCAGCAGGTGTAGCAAGACTGCACAAGTGCTGCACAGCAGCAGGGAAGCAATGCAGCAGCAGAGTGGAGCTGCAGCAGGAGAAGAAGTGGCAGCAGCTTGGCAGGAGCAAGAGCTGCAGAGGAAAGCAGCAGCAAAGTGGAGCTGCAGCTTGGCAGTGGCAGCAGCAACCTGGCAAGACTGCACAGCAAGGCTAAGGAAGGCAGCAGCAACAGAGTTGCAGCAAGCCAAGTGCAGTAGGGGAAAGCAATGTAGCAGGGCAGAAGAATGTACAAGATGAGAAGGCAATGTAGCACAAGTAACAGAGAAGGAGTAACAGCAGGGGAAACAAACAATGCAGAGCAATGAAAGAAAAACTAAACAGCAAAAACAAAACAAAAGCAAAGAACAAAACAAGATAACCAAGGTCTAAGGCCAAGGGCAAGATTGTGGAGAAACTGAAATGAAGCAATACTAAGGCAGCATACAGGCAAACAAATAGAATGGGAAGAAAACTAGCTTGCTATGAGCACTAGTTTCTCCCAATGCACAACCAACACTACAACCTAAGCATACAACAAGAATGGCAAGAAAATCAGCTTGCTATGAGCACTGATTTCTTGCCATTGCACAATTAGTTCAAAGCTTCACAGATGTATCTAGCCTAGCATTCCTTCAAATTAACAGTGACAAAGCAATGAGGATAACATGTAAACAAGAACATCACACATTAACAGTAAACAACACTAACAGGAATTGAAAACAAGAAATTGAAACATATACATTTAACATGAGCACACTAACAGGAAAATAACACTTTTAACATATGCAGTGAAACTAAAATGGAACATTAACATGAAAACCTTAACAGAACATAATGAACATGAAATTAAATTGAGCTGAAATTGAACATTTAACAGGACATGAAAATTAACAGAACTTAGCAGTTCTGGATGCAGGCTAATCCCAACATGAGTTCTAACATATACCCATATCATCTATTTATACAAACAATCAAAAACCCCAAAACAGTGAAATTAGGGTTTGGTGAAAATTGAAATTAGGTTTTACCTAATCACTGATAGCACTCAATAGCTTCGACCCAATCTTCCTCTGACTCCCCTCATGCTATCCACGCCTCCAATTGCTTCATCTATCAATCTAATTCACCAAATCCAATCCTAACAGTGAAGAGGATGGTGGAGTTGTTGAAATAGCTTAATAGGTGATAGGGGTGATGATATTAGTGATGGGTTGCGGTTGTTGTGGAGAGTTGGTGGTTTGGTGGCTGTTGCAGGAGTGGTGGTGATGATGGTGGTGCGGCAGGGAAGGAGGTGGTTCTGCAGAGAGGGGGGTGATGGTGGTAGATGGGTTCGATAGTTTGGGAGAGAATGGTGTTTGGTTAGGTGGATGGGTTCGGTCGCTAGGGTGTTAGGCAGGTTCATCGAGTTCGATGTTTCGTGAGATGGGACGCGAGATGCGAAGCTGGTAGGTGAATCAGACGGTGATTCGGAGTGAAGCTTGTAGCGACCGTCAGATTATATGATACAACAAAATCAACGATGCCAGATGGAGTTAGGTGTTGTAGTGTTAGGCGGAGATATCAAACTTTGATGCACAGCAAGGGAGCGACCGTTGGATTCAACTACCATCTAATCTGAAGGCTTGGAATTTCAGCGCTGTGGTGCTCGGCAGAGACTTCAGATTTTGATGCTCTATGAAGGAGCGACCGTCGGATGCTTCTGAGAAATGATCTGATGGCTGAGAACGGAGGCGCTTTTGTGTGTAGAAAATGAGGTTGTGCGCACCATTCTTCGCGGCTTCCTTGCGTAATTTCTCCCGGCTTTTCACTACTTTTCTGCTCTTTTCGCTCCGCGACTCATCCGAACTTTATTTACTACCTAAAAATGCAAAATTAATTAATAAAAATATTTATTCTTGAAAACAATGAAAATACAGAATATGGGATAAAATGTAGAATTAATGCATAAAAGATGAGTTAAAATGCCAACAAAAAGGGATAAATATATACAATATTTGGCACTCATCATGGTTCATACCATAGTGAGCCCAATTACTATCCACACACGAATTGGTCTTACGAGCAAGAAAATCAGGAATATTATAGTACTAGTCATGCATTTTTGGAAAATTACTTAAAAACTAGTCCTGATTATGACATTTCTAAACCTGTTCAATCTCTAGAAGAAACCTACCAAAAAATTCGAAGGGAGTATGAACGTGCAGTTAGTTCAAGAGAAGAGAGTACACAACGGTCTAAGATATTCAATGAGACTCGTGAAAGTATAAGTGTTACGCTCAGTGAAATTCAAGCACGTTTAGAGGCAGAAAATGAACAGTTAGCTAATGCTGCTCGAAATAATCTAAATTTCCAAAATAGTGTTTCCAATTCTACCCTTGATATCAATAGTGATTATTTGCCCAATCTAGAGGACGAGGTTAGAATAAAGACATACTTATTTAGATAAGGTTCAATCATCTTTTTACTATTATGATGATGAGGATAGTAGTAATAAGAATCTGAAATATGTAGGCATAGTGATCAGGAATCTATTAATCCAATTGAGCTTTATAATGATATTATTTCTAGTTCAAATCCAAATAATTTTATGATTATTCACCTATTCAAAAGGACGAGGATTTGATTAGGGATACCACCGTTTTAGACGATGTAGTTTTTCCTTTGATTACGAAGCCGATAGTGGTTTAGAGGAACGGGTTTATTCCGAAAATGCTGTTTAGAGTCTAGCGACTTAGAAACAATAGTATTAGATGAAGAAGATATACCCGTAGAGATGAGTAAAGATGCACTACCTGATAATAACTTAGAAGAATCTCTTGAATATTTTAAGGACTCCGAAGATACGGAAATTCAAAAATAATTAGAGGTCTTTCTAGAGACACTGAAAACTCTAAGTTTGGGGTGATTATCACCTTCCTAGTGCCTTACCTTTAACTCTTAGAAAGGTACCTCACTTGGGACTTGACTTATGTGCCTCAACCATTTTACAAGAGACCTTCATACTCGTTTTCCCGAACTAATGATGTCCAGGAAGAAGTTCAGTCGTTAGAAACCCATCTGGTGATGTGGTTTGCCTAGGCTATGATACCCAGATTGACTTTGTTTCCCACCAAATAGTTTTCTTCCAACTGTGGGAACGTTTATATTCCAAATGTGTCGAATATTAAGTTGTGAGACTAGACCTAAATGCTTTAGGAAATTAGAATCGACACATTTGCTTAAGAATGACCACTACTCTCACTGTGGTCAATTATATAAGTCAAACCTGATTGACTTAAAGGATCCTCAGTTATTTAGGTTATATTATTTTGTGATTCTAAGTTCTTATTTGAGTTTTTCCAGACTCTAGGACCTAATAATTTGGATCCAACCTATGAGGAAATGCATCCGAGGAAAATATTTTTATTTAGACCCTTTCATAGAACCTGAACCGAAATTAGATATAAATATCTTAATCAGGAAACTAAATAAGGGCATGTTATTCTTGTTCACTTTCTTGGGTTATTGTAGTTTCCTTTGGTCAGCTCTTTTTCTTTTTGAAGACCCACAATTATTTCGACTGTTACTTTATGGTTCGAGTTGACTAATCCTTTCCTAAAGTAGGGCTGAAGACTTCAAACTTAGCACTTCTTGGGAGGTAACCCAATATTCTTGCAACACGGTAATATATCCTTCCTTAACTCTTTTGCTTTCAAATAGTAACAGTTCTCCTTGTCATGCTTTAGTTTCATCTTTAGAACTTGAGGACAATGTTAGATTTAAGTTTGGGGGGTAGGAGAAAATTTTAGTTGCAATAAATAAACTCCAGAGCCTAGAAATTTACACCTATTAAGGATAGCACTAACCAATCTAAGTGGATGGAAACATTTTTGTTTTAGGAGCTGAGGAACCAATCTGACTAGATGGAAACATCTATAGAGTCTATTCATAAAAGCACAGAGCTCAGGTGTTAGAAATAACATGATAGTTTCGCCATATCTCGTCGAGTCCTTTTCACCTTCTATTTTTAGTTTTCTTTTATTTCAAGTGATTTGGTGGGGCACACGATTCAAGTTGTTACCTTTGCTAGGGTGAAATAGAGTGACTGAGTTACCTTTTCAAAAAAAAAAAAAAAAAAAAAAAAAAAAAAAAAAAAAAAAAACCCGGACCAGTTAGACCAATCGGAATAAGTATTAACACTTGGATAGCAATATGCGTGTGTTCTCCCTGTTTCCGTCGCCTAAGCAAGCGTGGAATGCAGGACCCGTGGGAACTACGTGTAATCTGCTGACAAGAAGCATGCGCTTGGATCAAAAAGATCTATTCATGTCGTTAAGTTAAAAAAAAAAAAAAAAAAAGAGTGAATTGTTATGTGTAGTCAACTGCTGGTTCCCTTGTATTTGCCAGTTTGTTGATCTAGAATTAAGTTATTGACCACTGGTTCCCTTGTATATGCCAGTGTGTTAATATTAGTCAGACCGGTATCTCAGTCATTTAGGTTAGGTTCACCTTGGCAGAGGCCTTCAGACAGATATGGGAAACACCGTTCACTTTTCAACCATCTACATTTTTCTTTTTCCATCTTCTTAATCTTTTCATGTGATTAGTCTGACTCCGAGTATGATGTCCATCGTGAAACTATCATAGTAGAGCTCTGTCACTTATATGAATTTTAGTATACTTGAGTGCAAACTCGTATACAGCAATTGGAATTTCGCGTCAGGGTACTTCCTCCTGTAATTAATAAGTATGCCAACCAAGGAGGTTCTTTAGTGCTTTCCAAGATTTTTCGTAGATAGCTAGGGTCTGGAGTATTGGTTTTTGTGGGTACACCTCTGATAAACCCACCCGAGATTAACTCGGTCACTTTTCAAGAATAAATTTTGCTCGAGGACTAGCAAATAATAAGTTTGGGGGTATTTGATAGACACATTTTTGTGTCTAATTTGATCTCAATACTATATATTGTTGGCACTCGATTTTGTACTAATTTTGTTATTTTATGTATTTGTAGGTATTTTTTGGAAATAAATATTTTTGGAAAATTCGGCTCGAAAAGTTGATTTTGGCCCCCGGAGGACAAGTGTTATTCGGACTCTCGCTTTTGGATAAGGGTAACCTAATTACTAAGGGGCACCCCCAGGTCACCCCCAAGGCAGCTGCTATTCGCACCCCAGTTCTGGTTAGGGGGAGGACACCCTTTCTTCACGATTCAAAAGATGGCGGGAAAATCTTATGCCATGCATACTTCACTGGCAGTTTAGGGTTCGATCTTGTGTGGGATTTGAGCGAGATTCAATCGCTGGAAATGATTGGGATGGACCTAATATAGCCTAACAGGCTTGGTACAATGAATTGGATTGAAAAACTTGGGCCAGAAATCCGAGTTTGGAAGTAAACAGGGGACCGAGATATTTTTAATTACGGAAGCTGTGTGAAGATTGGGAGAAGATATTTGGGAAGATATTCTCTCATGATATTATACGAAAAATTTAAGACAATCCAGAGACGCGTAGAAGAGTTAAACAGGGAAGAAAATCCCATATCCTGCATGAAATACAAAGAAAATATTCCCGACGTTAATGGAGATTTCGGGGAGTTATTGTGAAGATTTGAAGGCATTAAACAGTATATAAAGGCTCTTTGGGTCTACTAGAGAGGGTGTCGAGAGTTTGGGGAGGTTTGGAGGCGAGCAGAGAGGCGCAGGAGGAGTTGCAGAGAAGTTACCTGTTGCTGCTGCTGCTGCCATTAACACGCCTGAAGAACACGAAGAACGGACTCGCAGCATCAGTCGTTTATCAACAGAAACATCGACTGTCCTCTGTGGGTCGTAGTTCTTCAAAGACAACAGCACCTCAGATTTGTCGTTGATTCTGGACGCCTCCTGTGGGTCGCAGAGTTCTGTTTTACATCAATTTCTTGTATTTCTCTTCATTGTAAAACACTTTTGAGCATCAATGAAATATTTTGAGAGCATTTTTACTATGATGAGCTAAACCCCAACACTGGGGTGATGGAGGAAGCCTTATTTCACACTTGGGTACTTATATTTAATTCTTCTCATGACTTTTGCACTAATTTTAATTGAAATTATGATTTGAAAAAATTAGTTGTCATTTGATTTGATGCGGCATGCTTAGCTTAGATGATTTGATGCCTCATGCTTAACATTTACATCTAATATTTGGATAATTTATCTTGGCAAAAATAAGAGTCAATATATTTTATATATTTACTGAGCTATAATTGTTAAAAGAATCATTATTTGAACCTTAAGAAATGAATTCGGTGGAATCCTAAACCCCAGTACCTCTTGCACCATTGTTAATATTTTTGTGTATATAATTTTTATTAAATCTAAAAAAATCTGCTTTCACAAGTCTGAAAAGAACCCTATTTTATAACCACTATTACTACAACCCCACAGAAAATCTATAATCATTTTGGCGCCGCCGACGCGGATTTGTGCTTAGGTAGAATTTTTAGGTTTTTTTTTTATTATTTGTTCCTTTTTACTTTGTCTTTTTGTCTTTGATTTACAGGTTCGAAGTGGAGCACCAAGGACTTGGAGAGGGAAAAGCTTAAAGCGAAAAGCGAAAAGAAAAAAAAGGACAATTTTAGGATTTAGTTTTTAATTTTTTAATTTTTAATTTTTTTAGAGTGTGTGAGGAAAACTGTAATTTTTTTTTTATTTTTTTTATTTATTTTGGACTTTGGACTTTAAACAATTGGACTTTATTTTTTTAACCCTACGGAAGGGTATTATTAATAAAAAAAAAAATTATATAAACTGTGTGCAGGGAAGGACACCGAGTAATGGAGGATCATGGAGAGTTAATGAGCGTGATTTCTTGTCGTTGTTGGGTATAAATAGGTTCCCTGGGTGTCCTAGAAGGGTGTCGAGAGTTTGGGGTCGAGAGGAGGTCCAGAGAAGCAAAAATCAAGAGTTGATGAAACTCTGTTTCTGCTGCTGCTGATGATGAAGAACACCAAGAACACGAAGAACAAACTCGCAAGGACAGTCGTTTATCAACGGTGTCTAAGACGCACAGCCGTGGGTCGCAGTGCAGTCTAAACAACAGCAACACTTGTGTTTTATCGTTCATTCTGTGACGCTTTTTGTGTGTCGCAGATTACAGTTTTACACCATTTTCTCCTTTTCTCTCCATTGTAAACACCATTTGAGCTATAAAAATATATTTTGAGCGTGTTTTCATCATGAGGAGCTAAAACCCAACACTGGGACGACGGAGGAGGCTGAATTTCATCCTTGGGGTAATTTATTTTATTCTTTTTTATGACTTTTGCATTAATCTAAAATTGAAATATGATTTGAATTAATTGGTTGTTATTTAATTTGATGATGTATGCTTAGCTTAGTTGTTTTGATACATCATGCTTAGGACTTACAATCAATGTTTTAAGAATCTATCTTGGCAAAATCAGAGTTTATGTTAATTTTATTGAGTTTTTAATTGTCAAAGAATATATGAGTGAACCTTGTGTAGTGAATTCATCCAAATCCTTAGTCCCAGTACCTCTCACCCATTGTTAATATTTTTGTATATATATTTTTATTAGATCTAAAAATTCCATTTCCTTCACAAGTCTGAAACGAATCCTATTTACTACAACCCCATCAAAAATCAAAATCATGCACCTAAATCTAACATTGCTTTGTTAAATGTAGTGCTACCAATAGTGACGGGAATGTCAAAGCTACCCGGATCCTTGCATTTCAGTGGGAGTTTATGTTGTAAGATTGCCGAAGCATTCTCTCCCACACTTAGCACTTCATTACCTTGGAGCTTTTTCTTATTGGTACACAATTCCTTTAACACCTTTGCATACTTTGGCATTTGCTATATAGCATCTATGAGGGGTATGTTCACATGAATCTTCCTTAACACGTCCAAAATCTCCTTTTCAAGTTCCTCCATTTTGGAATTTGCAAATCTGCGAGGGAAAGGTAAAGGAGTAACATAAGTAGGAATAGGAGTTTTAGAGTTAGGAATCGGTACCTCGGTTGTTTGGGGAATTTCATCCCTCTTTTCCTCCAACACCGGCTCCTTGGGCGTTTCCACCTTGCCTGAATCAGTAACTTCGGGTTGCACAAGTTGTGTACCGCTTCTCAACGTAATTGCATTGACACCCTCTGTTGGGTTAATAGGTTGAGAAGGGAGTTTCCCACTATTTTGTGCTTTCAATTTGTTTATCTCAATCGCCATGGATCCCATTTGTGTTTGCAACTCCTTAATAGCGCTCTTAGTCTCTTGTTGGCTCTCTTGAAACATGGTACCAATGCCTTGCATCATCTTTTGAAGTTTTGCATCAATATCCGAACCTTGACCTTGCATTGATTGTTGTGGTTGCTGAAATTGTTGTTGTTGTGGTTGAAATCCACTTGGACGGTTGAAAGTATAATGTTGAACCGCTCCTTGCTTGTTGGCATAGCTAAAATTGGGGTGGTCTCTCCATCCCGGATTGTAAGTGTTGGAGTAGGGATCATACCGTCTTTGCTGATTTGGGAAGATCACATTAGCTTGTTCATTGGAGTCTTCATACCCTTGAGAAGAACTTGGTATCACCGCGGCTGCAACTTGTTGCAACATTGCTGTCACGTTACCCATTTGTTGACGAAGTTCCTCTACCTCGCTCACTTCATTTACTCTCCTTAAGAGCACGTCCGAACCACGACTCAAGAATTGTTGGGAGTTTGCTGCCATGTTCTCAATCAACTCTCTAGCTTGTGCCACCGTTTTGTTCACTAGTGCACCACCACCCGCAGCGTCAAGAAGATTCCTATCACTTGAATTGAGCCCTTCATAGAAGTATTGGATGATCATTGCATCGCTGAATTGATGGTGAGGACATCTTGCCACCAATATCTTGTATCGTTCCCAGCATTCATATAAGGATTCTCCCACATTTTGCTTCATTCCGCAAATCTCTTTGCGAATTTGAGTAGCCTTGGATGCTGGAAAATACCTCTCTAGAAAAAGTTTCTTTAACCCATTCCATGTTGTGATACTTCCGGGAGGTAAATAATACAACCAATCCTTAGCATTATCCATCAAAAAGAATCGAAAAACTTTCAACATTGCACCATCCGCTTCAACATTCGCTGGAAGCATGGCCGTGATAATGGTGTGGAAGTCCATAAGATGCTTGTTTGGGTCTTCATTCACCATGCCATGGAACTTTGGTAATTATCTAAGCAATCCCGGCTTGATCTCAAAAGTATAATTTGATTGAATACACCCTTGTTGTGTATCCAACTTGTGAGAACCCAAGTCCTTGAGTGTACGATTTGCATCACCCATTGCTTCTTCTTCTTATTCTTCTTCAAAGGTGGTTCTTGTTCAACCGGTACCTCTTGTTGTAACTCTTCTTCCACTACTAGCTCTTGTTCTTCCGTTGTACCTTGACTTGGTTGGAGTATTGTGCCTCTTCGAGTGGCTATTCCGCACCTTGGATAGTTCCAATCTTTAGAAGCCAGGGATTAGGTACCTGAAAACAATTCTCACAAGCAAGTCAGAAACAAGACAAGAAACAAAAAGCAAATATGGAAGCAAAAATACTGAAAAGAAACTAAAAACTTAATAACAAGCCGATGACTCCCCGGCAGCGGCGCCAAAATTTGATCGGTTGTCAATCGACAAATATAATTTCACTTCCTTACTCAACTACAATAATGTAGAAAGTGGTAGTAAAGAGTTTGTATCCACAGGGAGGCCTTTATTGTTATGCAATTTTCGGTTTCTAAGATAACCAAGGGGGATTTTTGTTTTAACAAATCAAATAAAATAAAGTAAAGCAAAGTAAATAGTTGGAATAATCAATAAGGAGAAGATATTGGTCATGGGATAGTATCATTCACAAGCATGTATTTTTCATCATTGAATAGAATTGATAATTTAATCTCTTATTTATTAAAAGTCCTAGAATACCTTGATCGCAAGAGTATCCCGCTAATTCCCTATTTTCATCACAACCACATTAAAAGATGCGTATGTGAATTCTTCCTACAAAGCAACCCAAAGTGTAAAAGCACAATTAAGTTTAACTCCCTAAAAGCTTTAAGATTTATGGAATAAGACTAATCAAAGCAAACAAACGTGTAAGAGCACTAATTTGTTTTAACCAAGGTTATGATTCATATGTGACTAGTAGGATCTATCACTACAAGCACTAACCACAACTATGCTACTTAAAATCAGGGACAAACAATTTTTACGTATTGAAAACCCTAATATAGCTCTAGAGATGAAAGCAAATCGGATTGATTCCGGACTCACCCAATCAAACAATCAAATCCTAAAACACTATAAACCATGAATCATAAACAATAAAGTTGATACAAAACTAATCCATAGAATCAAATAACATGCTTTGAGAAATCAACTTTTATCCCATAACCAACAAGTGTATTTAGTTACTCATAATAATGGAGTTCATCATCATCATGATCAATAAAATAATAAGGAAGATGAAAGCAAAGCAAACCCTAGAAATAGTTTTCTCCAAAGCTCCAAAAAGAATAATAAAACTAATTCAATTCCAAAAGTTGTAGAAGTCTTTCTTTTATATCCCTTTCCTTCCCAAAATTAGGTCAAAATTTCAAAGCCCATTAGATGAAAATCCGCGTGGCCCAAAAGTCATAAAAACCCGTGTAGAAACTCTGCAGAAAAGTCGCCGAAAAATGGCCGGAAAGTTGCCGACAGTTGGTTCAGGTTACCGGCAAAGTCCGCCCGATCACCGGTCAACGGCCTGAATCAATCGGGTCAACGAGTCGACTCAGTCAAAGTGACTGAGTCAGGGGCGAGTCGTAGTTGGGTCCAAACCGATTCAGCTAACTGACTGGTGTAAGTTCTGGCCAAGGCCATTGCACAGGCCAAATCTAATCTGCAATCATTTCGCTTCATCTCTGCTGCTCCATTCAGGGAACTCAACACTTCTAACCCTTCAAGCACCAACTCCACAGCTTCAAATGTATCAACAGCTTCATTCTATCTCAGGTACTCAACCGCATTAGCTCTAGAGACTCGAGCCATCCCTTCTCAGCACCATCACCTGTAGCTTCATATTGCCTAGCCATTTCAGCCCAAAGCCACCATTTGAATCGCAGCTGTAACACCACTTTCTTGTTGGTTGTATACCTAGCCAACTGCAATCACTAATCCATGTCCTAGTTTCTCTAGGCAGCAATACTCTTCCATCTGTGGCTCCTTATTCATTCAGCAGCACCGCATCATACCAGTTCCACCTGCAATTCAGTTCAGGCCATAATACACAGCAACACACTTGAGCCAGTCTCAATCTCGAGCTGCACTTACTCAAATCAACCTGCACTTCTGCAACACAGCCAAGCTGCCAGCCTTCCCTTCTGCTCATAAATTCAACACACATTCCATTTCTCATTATGTGGTTTCAACTTCATTCTTTACCTGGTCCATTGCAGTAGCATCATAAAGTACGGCTCCAATATCCATGAGCAGCAACCACCGCAACCACTCCAGTGCCTGCAATCGACTGTGGTCATACCAAACAACATTTATCCTCCAAGCTACATCTAACACCATGACATTCCCTGGAAACTACACACACAAACTGTAGCTGCAACATGCCTTCACAGTCATCTCCCTTCTCAGCACATTCTGCAACACAGCCAAGCTTCAGACTTCATTGTATCAACCCTTGCATGTGCCAGCAGTCACCAGCTACCATTGTCACCTTCAATTTCACAATCCTGCAATTTGGCTCCATTGAATTCAGTTGAGTCTCATCATAACAGCTGCAACAGCCACAACATTCTTGGCCTTAATTCAGTTCATTCTGCAACACCAACTTCACCACTGCTTGCATCTTCCCAGCACAAAATTCCCCTCACCAATACAGAACTTATTGTAAACATCCACCAACAGCAACATATTACCAAACACAGCACCAACACAGCCCATTTTGTTCAATCTGTGTTTCTTCCTTGTAAACCCCATCAGTCCATTTCTTGAGCTTCACACACAACAACCTAAATTTCAGCCAACCCTTGAGCCAATAGCATCAACAAACCTCCACCTGAGTTACAAACTCAGTTATATCACCACTGTCATGTATTGATTCCCTAGCCATTACATTATTACCTGCAATCCCATCTCAGTCATAGTTGAATTTCATCATCAGTTGCAAAACCCATTTGCTCAAAACCCTTGAATTTCAATCCAACTGCAACTCTTTTTGTCTCAACACCACAGCATCAACAACATCACTTCTAACTGCAATTTCCACAAACCCATCTTCATCCCCATGGCTGCACCATCTTCTCAACCTTTCTTGTTTCAGATTCAAAACCCCAGCTTCTATTCCTTCTCAGATTGATCATTGTTATCAACAGATGCCAAATTCTCTACTCAACTTTCTTCCAGCCATCACCTTGTAACAGAATCGACCAAACCCTAATTACAGCAAAACCCATTTTCTTCCCTGCTCAAATCGTACAGATATAGCTCTTAACTCCACCGAATTCACAGTATCATCATTTCTCAACAAACCCTAACTTCCCATGAATATCAACAGCAGCAGATACTCAAATTCATCCCAATTCACCATCAACTTCTCGATTTAAATAGCACCTCAATTCATCCCTGAATCTTCTCCCTATGAACTGAATTCCTTCTTGATTTCTTCCTTTCTCTAAACTCAAAATCTCTCTTCCTCTAATAGGAGCCTCCATGGTTTCTTTTCAGGTGAGTGGGAAGGAGATAAATGAGAGAATTGATTTCTCTCTGAATTCTAGGGTAGGTGTATGAATTGAGACTGGATATAGCCACCCATGTCTCATAGATAAGGGGTAACCCCATTTATTTGGCTTGTCAGTTGCGCAGAACTGACGGTTCATTCTTCCCCTTCTTCGCCGCATAGCTCCAGCTACCACTCGCTTGTGAATTTACGATTCTGCCCTTTGTGCTCCAAAAGTGTGCTTTTCTCCCTCTTCTGCGCCATATGACTCTGAAACACCTAAATAACTCAAATTCAAACATAAGACACATAATTTACAAGAAAAGTAGCAAAGAAAGCATAAATACTAGATATCGAATTAGGTGTTTTAAACACCTATCACTATCTGAGATGAAGGTAGGAGACATAGGATGATCATCTATTGCTGGCTTCAAATCAGTGATGAATTGGGTCCAGTTCTCAATGGTTTCAGACTTGCAAACACAAATTCCCAATGGCATTAATCTGTTTTCTGCATCTAATCCTGTTGCAGCAAGTAATACACCTCCATGCTTACCAGTTAGATGGCAAGCATCAAACCCAATAACATACCTGCAACCTTTTTTCCATCCTTTAAATTGATGCCCCAAAGCTAATAGTCATGGTTTCAAATGCATTGTCAGACTTGCAATAAGAAAAGTCTGCAACATTGTCCTTGTCTAAATTACTTACCATCTTACAAAATGTTGGAACCATCTTAAAACTATCTTCATAGTTTCCATGCATATATTCCAATACTAACATCCTAGCCTTCCATGCAGTATGGTAAGGAAGTTTAGTCCTGTGAGAAACTTTAAAATCCTCTTTAATCTGCCTTGGTTTTGGAATCACTTTCTTGGAACTGTGCTTCAAATTGTCTATTAATATATCAGCAACCTACCTTGCATCTGCAGATCTATTTCTACCCTCAAAACTTCCTTCACAAGTATGTGTGAGGTTGACTTTCCTAATTTTAAAGGTAGACTCTTTCTTAACTCTAGATGCAAACACAAACCAATTGCAGTTACATTCTTTTTTATATGGACGCCAACCTTAAGTCTCTTCTTATCACTTTTCTTTACTTTATATTCATGTTATGTACACAATGGGCTCTAAGATTCCTTTGAAATGCCTTTTTATTAGGAAATAATGTACCTACCACCATTTGTGAGGGGTCAAGAGGTTCATCATGTTCTTGGTCTGGGAACAATTCTTCCTCTTCTTCTTCAATAACTTCTTCCTTAGGGAATATCATTACCCTCTCATCTTTAAAATTCTTCAACCATTCAGGATCATCATCTTTCATCTCAGCAGTACCTACAACAACAACAAAAATGAGTTAGTACAAGCAATGTAACCAAAATGAGTTAGTACAATAAATTCTAACTGTTACCTCCATTATGTTTTCCCTTATCTCTTCCCTTATCTCCTTATTCAATAACTTCATCGGGGAAGTTCAATGCCCTCTCAACTTTAAAGTTCTTGAACCATTCAGGATCATCATCCTTGTTCTCAACATCACCTAAACAACAACAAAAAGCATGAGTTAGCATAATAAGGAAACCAAAAAAAGATAAATCAATAATGTGCAACAGTTACCTTCATCATTGTTTTGTTCACCATCATCACTTGAATCACCACTATCTTCTTTTGCATCATCATTTGAACCAGCACTATCTTCTTCTGAATCATACTTCATACAATCACTATCTTCATCACTATCATATATTGGTGTAGCATCAGGGTCCTCTACAGGGTTGCACTCATCCTCACAAATGTTCTCAAGGTCAACAACATAGTCATCAGATTGAGCAGCTCCCATTTCTCTATCTAGCATTGCTTGATTTACCCAATAATCATGATTAAATACACCAACATCTTCAATGTCTTCATCACTTTGTCTATTTTCAATATCTTCATCTTGAGCAGCTCCCATTCCTACATCTTCATCACTATCAAGTACAACTGGTTTGGTACTTGAACCACCTGTCTCACCAAACAAATTCTTTGAAGTAGAATTTGTAACTCTTTTACCTTTCAGTCTAGGGCTTCTTCTCACTGGAACTGATGGTGACTTTGACACTCTAATCTTTTCAGGTGTGTTCATAATGGCCTGCAAAGTATCCCATTCTGGATTGAGTATCCTTACTTGTAATTCTAAACAACCATTACAATTCATTTCAGCTTTCTCTCAAAATGTGAAGCAGTCCTGATCACTCATTAAGCTACAACCAACTCCATTGTCCATCCACATTAAATCAACAGTTTCAATGTCTTCCAGTTGTAACCTACTGTGAATCTTTTGCTCAAACATCTTCAAGCTCAGTTCATCTTTGTTCAGGTTTTTCAATAGAAATTGAATCTGGCTCTGTGTACAATAACAATTTACATCCTTGTATGGTGTTTTTCCACTGAAACATTGAAAAATAAGCATACAAAGTACATTAGAATCATACCCAAATTCAAGAAATTTTTAAAAAAATACATTACAAACATAAACAATAGCATGCATCAAATACTGTTAACTAGTTGGTGTATAGATCAGATACTACAATCATTAGTGCAGGATAATATTGATTCACCTAGACATAAAAACAAACGGTTTAAGCTCATGATGATCGTGTATGCTGAATCAACAGCAAGAAGAACAAACTAAAATTAGATCCATAAATAAATTCAACAAAATCATATACTCAAATAAATTGATTGGTAAACTCAAATACTGTTAACAAATTCCCAAACCCAATTTCTAACAAACCCTAACTTTATAAACATATAACAGTTACAAAATCAGATGAATAAAGTAGAATATTCATCATGCAATAACATAAACATCATCATTGAACTACAGAATCATCACCAAAACGAAGAAATTATCATCAAAAAGAATCAATCAAAATTAGGGTTTTGCTAAAACTAACATGTCTGGAACCTTCTTCCTCTTTTCGTTTTCGTTCATCTTCAAATCAAGCAAACACCCAAGTTAAGTCACTCAATCACTCTCGATTTCACTTAAAATAGAAGAACAATCACGATCTACAAATCTCTCTCTCAATCGCTACTGCTAAACAACTGAAACCTAAGAGAGAAAAGCGAAAATGAAAGCCTCTCTCTCGACAGGTCCGTCAATACCAAGGGATAGACTGGGAAATTCGGTGGAGTTTTGACCACGTGTTGACTTGGTTGACCAATAGATATTTGACTTTTGACGGATTCTGTAACTGAGGGGCAGTTTTGGAAAGTTGAAAATAACGGGAGCAACTTTTTAAACCGTAATTTGGAAGTGGGGAAGTTTAGCAAAATTCCCATAATTTTCTTGCCGACTTGCAGTGAAGATGGAGGGGTGGATGTGGTGATTTCACTTTTACCTGAACATGTGCCTCTCTTTATACAAATTTCCCACTCGATGGATGACTAGCCAATTTTCCTAATCAACTTCGCATTCAACAAGATGAAGGTCGATCATCATGTATGTCATGTATGTTTAATAGTTGTTAATCAGTTCATTCTTTGTTGACGGTAACATTTTTTCCTAAATTTTTGGAAGTTGTATATCTTCTTTAATCTCTAAGTGAGATTAAATATATATATACACAATTGTGTACTTCCTATTTATTGTGCGCATTGCTCCAAGGAAAGGTATCTGTTCTGCGGAAATGATTGATATCCCGGGTTAAATCACCTAATCGACCCCGCCGGGTCACACGGACCCCCTTTTTCAATCTCTTGCGGTACAAATTGCGGGATCCAAAATAATTGATATCCCGCGGGTTAAATCCACTTAACCCACCCCGCCGGGTCACACGGACCCCCTTTTTCTCTCTCTTGCGGTACGCATTACGGGATCCAACCCGCGGTGTGTATCACTTCCGATTTGTTCTGATTCCTACTATTAGGGGAGGGAGCTTGCTTCTTGAGCTAGTCAGTGAAGCAAGATCTTGAGAAAACCACTGGACAAAAGTTCCAACAAAAACCACTGGAAGAAAGCCAGGAGTTTCATACAGGCCTGACCTGCTACAATTGGCAAGTCAAGCCTGTATGAAACTCCTGGCCTGAAAAGTATAGCCTGACCTCTCTCTGGTTTACTAACTCCCTTCTTGGCCAAACTGTTGGCCAAGAAATTAATCTTTCTATAAATATGTCTGGATTGGATTGCTAGAAATTCCTTACAAGCATGTCTGAACTGGATTACTAACCTTGGGGAGATTTCCTTGCATCAAATGCTTAGTTTAAAATTGATACATGTAACTGATTCCCACAAATTGTTGTCACAGAATTGGAGGAGACTTTGGAGGAGGCTTTAAAGCAAATGTCAATGTCACAACTACAACTAAATGCAGGTCTGAACCAAACAAATTCCCATTTTAAGTTTCGAAGTCTTTCCTTGGTCAACTATTTTTTCACAAAATCAAACATATAGCACCAGATTGAAACAATCTATTTGCAGTTCATAACGAAAACATCAATTAAAGCTGAGAAGGTAGGAAGTAGTAACAAGTGATACTAAATAATATTCATAAACATCTTAAAAGGAAAAAAGAAAAAAGCACTGTCTGAGCAGAACTAAATGGATGCATATAAGAATTTACAACTTCTTGTTCGTCGGTCTTATCTACAAGAACGTGTTTTCCTTTACTTTCCCCAGGCCTCACAGTGTTGCCTGGAATTGCAGTTAAAACCCAAATGTGTTCTCCCCACTGTAAGTCATGTACAGGAACCCATCTTCATCCTTGTTTTCCTCATAGATTGCAGACATCATAGCAGCTGCACCCAACAACACAAAACACCGACCAATTAATTAACACTGCAGCTTCTTCCAACAAAACAAAATAAATGTTTAATACGGAGTGGTTTCTCACCTGTGGGTGGAAGAATGTTCTTAACAAAGATGAATATGGCTTTCTCAGCACTAAGCTTGATCCTCTTTCGAACCACATAAACAAACTGCCCAACAGTCAAATCAGCAGGAACTAGGTATCTGCAGTCATCATTGATAGAGAAAAAAAGCTTAGAAAGCTTAAAGCACAGAAGATAAAGCATAACTGCTTTCACAATATAGATGTAAATTAAATAAGAGATGCGCGCCAACTGGAAATAAGATGACTTGTTCAGTTCATCCCTATATACTCATAATGAAACGAAAAAAAGAAACTCCTACATAGAACAACAATGTCTTTGAAGAAAAACAAGGGAACGTCAAGCAACAGCAGCGACAGAGTAAATTGAACATACTAGAATTTAAACTTCATTTTTCAAAATTTAAGGGAAAACAAAGAGAGAAAGAGTGACTAACTTCTTCTTATCTATATCAGGAATGTCACTCCTCTCAGCCTTCTCCACAATCACCTGTGAAAGACAATGAGTTGAAAGTCAGCTACATGATTCTGATGCTAAGTGCAGATATCCAAGGGGAAAAAAAGAAGGTTTTGTAAACATAAAACTAAACCAGGAACTTACAGGAATTCTATCAGGATACTTCTCCCTGATGCGAGCAGCTTCAGCCTGTCTCCTCTCTGTCAATCACAAGAACAACAGTTTTAAAATAACCCATGTAAAACACAAAAATAAAGCGGAAAAAACTGCAACCAAGTAATATCAATCAAAAAGAAATATCAGAACTAAAGCGAAATATATCATAGTTTAACCCAAGAACAGTCTTCTTATCTACCACCCCTACTGTAACATTCAATTCTTCTATTAGTCTACTTTAACCTCAGTAAACCCGAAAAAATCTATATTCATCAAGCTCAGTAACATTAACTCCATCATAGATGTCATATCACTAACATAATTGACAATCTCATGACCAATCTATAATCAACCTTTAGCAGTCGTAACAACCGAAAATAAATACATATGGGTGAAGTCATTGCAATCTTTTAACATGCAAGTTATAAATACTAAAAATAGAAAAATCTCATACGAGTAATCACAAAGTAGTATCAGAGTCAAGATTAAACCCGATCCCCAAATCAAACAATTGTTGAATTAAAGGAATCAAATAGCCCTAAAACCTAAATAAATTCGAACAAAATTCAGAGAAAAATTGAAATAATTAAATGAAAGGAGAAAGTGATTTAAAGAAGAACAAACCAAGGGGGTGTTCCAGCTTAAACGAGCTCTTAGCAGCCATGGAGAAACTTGTTGAACGATTTCCTACTGTGATTTTGAAGCAGCGACAAAACATAAGTAATATACAAGCAAAGAATCAAAGTAATATACAGATTAAAAACGAATACATACAAATAATAAGAAGATGAAACCCTACCAAACGAGAAAGATCGAGTTAGGGTTGTTTTTTTTTTGGAGAAAGATCGGTCGATTGAGAAATCGCTGCTTGTCAAAATCAAAAAGAAGAGAGATGTGATCTTGAAGAGGAAGGAAGAGCTAGGGGTTTCTGATCCTCACACGAAACCTAATTTTTATAAAGAAAGGGTAAAGGATTGTGTCGGACCTTATATTGATGACTTTGTTTCGCTAACTTGTCGGATGTAACTATTCAGTGTTACTATCTCACATGGTAACTCGGTAATTGTTCGTTTTCGTTTTCACCGACTTATGCTTCCTTTTTCTTCCTGGAAAGGGGGAATTACACTAAGACTAGGTATTAGGCCCGGGAGTTGAGCCTATAAGACCGGGCCTTGTGGCTCTTCCCAGACTATTCCCAAATGCCTTTACACGTGAGTTTGGGAAGAGCTTAGGCCCAGCAGTAATTCCCGAAATAAGTAGAGGACTGTTAATGGTTAGACGTTCCTAGTAAGAAAAAGGGTTAGTCATCAACCGTTTTTAACAAAACGGATTCTCATTAATCGTTTTCGTTGGAACGGATACTCGTTAGTCGCTTTGTCTGTCTTGACCATTCAACATAGATTCAACCGGGTAACCGTTATTTGGTTCACTATTTCTTCTCAACATATACAGAGAACTCGACCAGGGTTCAGTTCATGCTTCCATTTTCATGGTTTTGGGAGAAAAACCAAGGTTCATCCCATAACCATCATCTCCCCACTCTCTCATCTTGAATCTTTGATTGGGTTTGTTCAAGAACTTTCCAATTGCTAGTTCCAAGTGGTTTTAAGTAGTTTTATCCTCTCATTAAGCAAAGGTAATGCCTATAAACTAAAACCCTAATTTGGTTTAATCATTTAATATATGTTATTCTTGTTACGTTTTATGATGAATAACATAAATTGAATGAATGTATTATTGTTAGTTACTGCTTTGTGTTTATTTTATTTATATAACATTATTAATTTTAGTGATTTGTTGATGAACATAGTTACTAATTTAGAGAAAAATAATCCAAGTGATGTTGCATGTCTAATTATCTTGGTAATTTACAAGATAGTAATATTATCTCGTATGTAATTTGCTATAATTTTGTTAGAATCAATTGCAGTTGTTGTTGGCTGTTAACTTTGGTATTGTTTCATTCCAATTTTGCTATTGTTAGTTATTTACTTTGTTAATTTCATTGCAATTTTTGCGTTGTTGTAATTTGCAGCATGCCTTTATCAAGGTATATGTCAATTAAGTATGGGGTTCGGCTTGGAGATTATTCTGATGATGAAGAGACATGATAATTTTCTCATCCTGTATCAGGTTATGCTACAAAATACTCAGAATTTACATCAACCAATTCCAAAGCAAGTCAGGCAGAGAGAATCGATTTATAGAGGTCGTGTGGAAGCAGATGCAGGGATGATGCAGGATTATTTCAACGATGGTTGTACTTGGGGACCAAAAAAGCTTCATGGTCGTTTAGGTATGTATTGACCACTTTTTTTAAAGGATTTTTCATAAGACTTATGAGGTTGACCCATATTTTCTATAATAAAGAGATGCTGTAAGGATTTCAGGCCAATGCCCACACATGAAAACGTATGCTATTATGAAGTGTCTTTATAAAGGTATTCCACCTGATAGGGTGGATGACTATACCTGTATGTCTGCATCTACTATTTATTATTATATTAAGAATTTTTGTGACGCCATTATGTTTGGGTTCAATGCGAAATATATGAGACATCCCTCTGTGAATGATACTAAGTGGTTTTTGAAGGAGAACGCAGCACGAGGGTTCCCAGGAATGCTTCGTATCCTAGACTGTATGCATTGGGGTTGGAGGGTTTGTCCAATGGGAAACGCAACAGCATACACAGGTCACAAAAGTTATCTCACTTGTGTTCTTGAGGAGGTTGCTTCATATGATAGGTGGTTTTGGCATGGTCATTTTGGAGTATCAATGTTTTGAAGTCCTCAAATTTGTTCGATGATAATCTAAATGGTTTTGCACCTCCTTGTAAATTTATGATCAGTGGGAACCAATAAACTCAGGGGTACTATCTAGTGGATGTAATATATAAAAGTTACTCTCTTTCGGTCCAAGCATACGGTGTACCCAACGGTATTCCAATTCTTGAGATATTTAACAAGTATCAAATGGCTAAGAGGAAAGATGTGGAACGGGCATTTGGGACACTACAAAGTAAATTTAGGATCTTGTACTACAAATGTAACTACTGGGAGAAGCAAGATATGATATCGATCATGGGAACCTGCTTGATAATGCATAATATGGTTGTAGAAGATGAACATCGTGACCTAAAGTGGAAGTATACGTCAGATTTTGTTCATGAACCTATAGTGGGAACATTGAGGCGTACGAGCAGTTCCTTACAGAACACAGTTCTTCAAGAGAGGCTCTATCCTGATCTTGCTGCTCATATATGAGAACAACATGGTCAAGGATTCAGGGATATGAAATTCTTAGAGATACAGTAGACAACCAGATGGATTCGGGGGAAGATACAAACGAGGTGGATGTTGATCAAGATTTTTGCGACCTTGGGAAAGACTTTTATGTTGATGGGAAGTAATTTTGTGTTGTGTATTTTTGTTTAATTTGTCTAAGAAACACGTGAAATAGGATTGGATTTGACTTCTACTTGTAGATGGTGGATTTTCGACAAAGGCTAAAATCGTAAAACCATAATTGTACATACTCTTGATCCAGCAATCAGATGAGTATTGAGGCTCACGTCTCTCATCGAAGCATGAAAGCTCATGCCGCAAGAACCTCTGACTGAGAATACTGTCTCTCAGAGCATATGTAGATGTGTAGTATCTCAACTGAGGCAACGACATATCTCATGAATACTGAGCAATTTCAGTAATTACTTCTATATATAATCGAACGATTGGGCGGCTCCTAGACAGCTTGCCTTCTAGTATAGAGCAATAACGTCCTCAGGATGTAACAATGTTTTCCCTGAGTATACAAAATACATGTGTATGATCATTATGATTGGACGGCTCCTAGACAGCTTGCCTGCTATTATACAGCGATAACGTCTTCAGGATGCAACAACGTGTTTTCCATGACTATACTGTACATAAAAAATATGACGCTTCAACTAGCTCATATCACTCAATCCTTAAATAATTAATGCTCCTAGACAGCATGCCTGCTAGTATAGAGCCGTCAATTAATTATTTCTAATCATTAAATTCATTAACTGAATACTCAGAAATATTCTAAATTTTTCATAATATTTCATTACTTCAATTCATGGTTCCTCCCAGCAGAATTTCATGGGTTAGTAAAAAATATTCAATGTACGGGAATCTGAGCCGCTATCGAGTAAGCCCCGACCAAAATGGTGCAAGTGTACTCAGCAATAATGCACTAACGAGGACCTGAATGCACGAACGAGCATTCCAAAATACGAAGGAACGATGAACCTATGCAAAATAGGAAGAAAATAATAAATAATAAAATATTAGCTAGGACGCTAGGGGACTGGACCCACCGTCCGGTCAGTCATGTCGTGACCAGTCCCACGCCCAATTCTATATTTTATCATATTATTTTTATTATTTTCCTTGATCTCATGAAAATCCCTTCATTTGAAAAAATATCCTTCATTTTAAAGAAACTCCTCAGTTTCATGGTGTTTCCTTCACATCAAGGAAATAATATAAAATTGGGAAAGGTGTCGTTTGACCGTGTCTAATAGACGCTCGGTTATGTCCTAGTTATGGCCGATCCCATACCTCATGATTCCTTATTATTTTTTTATTATTTCCTTCATCTCATGAAAACTCCTTAATTTCATGATATTTCCTTCAAATCATGAGAATAATATAAAATTAGGGAAGACTCATGGGACCTGGCCCTAGCCTCCCGACCATACCCTAGTCGTATCCGGTCCCACACGCTCTTATTTTATTATTATTATTATTATTTGTTTCCTTCATCTCATGGAAACTCCTTCACTTCAAGGAAACTCCTTGGTTTCAGCAAACTCCTTGATTTCATGATATTTCCCTAAAATCATGAAAATAATATAAAATTAGGATAAGTGTCATGGGACCGGGCTTATTGGTCGGCCAGCCATGGCCGGTCCCACACTTCATGATTCCTTATTTTATTATTGTTATTTCCATCGTCTCATGGTGATTCCTTAACCTTATGAAACTCCTCAATTTCATGGTATATCCTTCACATCAAGGAAATTACATAAAATTGGGAAAGGTGTCATGTGACCGGGCTCGCTAGCCGTCCAGCCATGCCCTAGCCGTGTCCGGTCCCATACCTTGTAATCCCTTATTTTATTTATTATTTCCATCGTCTCATGGAAATTCCTCAGTTTCAGCAAAACCCTGAATTCTTCATATTTTCTCAAATGTTGCTCAAATGCGCATCAGAAAATGTCAAAACTCTCAGAACTGAGACATGAACACTTTGGTGACATGAGAATATTACCTTGACCGACCAAGGTTGGCTCTTTGGCTTGCAAGAGGCCAGTCCCACACATTTTCATCATTTTCCCTAATTTGTTCACATTAGGTTCAAACTCTTCCAAACAACTTGGAATTTCATAAAACGATCGTCAGTCGGTCCCATGACCAACCAGGGCCGGTTTCATGACCCCTTGGTCAGTCCTTCATTTCTTCATAATTTATTATTTTTTATCACATAAGGTTCAGACGAACATTATTTTAATGAAGGATTAAACCAGCATTTAATCATCTTTTCGCCAACTGGTCTTCAAGAGACTTTGGTATTTTTCTCACTTGAGCATATGGGCGTTACGTGGTCGACTCATCATACTATGTAGTCGGTACCTCCTTCACTCCGTGGTTGATTTTCAATAAATCAACAATTGATCAGCAATTCATCAAAATTAGGGTTTCGGATCCAAAGCTCTGCAAAACATAATTCTGAGCAGATTCAAACACTAATAATTTTACGTTGATCCCATGATCAACATTCTAATTAATTATACCCGGTTTAGTTACCAGTATTTTAAATTAATATTTTATTTTGGTCGTGCTACCAATAATTCATCAAACGAGCAACATTTGCTCAGACTAAGGAATACTGGTTCAACTATCAATATTCAACAATCCATCGAATGAGCAATATTTGCTCACCTTAACTATAAACATTTAATCGAAAATTATACCTCTGTCTCAACAGACACGTTCAATTCATGAGTCTTAGAACATTTGCAAATCACGTTCGACTCAGCAATACAAGGACTCATCGTCCTATAAAGTCTGCAACTGACTAACTAAATACATGTATGCCTTGCAGACTCCACAATCACGAGACATCAATCGTGTCACATGGGGGGATATTAACTAGGGTTTTGGTCTGGCGGTCTACAGCACGTGTGTTCATACACACGATTAGAATGTGAGCAAGTCGTGCAATCAGTTGGAGGAGTTAGCAAAGTAGTGGATGGAAAATCAACCAAGTCTCCGCACGATGAGCAACTAGTTTAAACACGATTTCTACTTCCCCACTATTGGACTCCAGCAACTGTCACACTTCATGGGATCAAGGTGTTTACGATTCTAGCAATATAAATAAGTCTCTGAATCATGATTGAAAAAAAAGACAATCTCTCGTCAAACAGACAACAAGAGATTAAGAACTCATCATCTGAGCAGTTACTCTCAACAGAGTAAAATCTAATCAATCAGAACTTATCTTATTTCTTCACGCAGAATACATAACACACCTACAATCTTCGATCACCATTGATCTCACACATTTCTCAGCTTCCCTCCTACAAATCGACCGATCCTCTCTTGTGACCGAATTGACTCTGGAACGGCCATTGTCTTGGTTTAGGCCGGAGTCTTATAGATTGAACTCCCGAACTTAAAGCACTCCCTTCTTGCAGTGCATATGTGTGAGGTTAAGCATTTCGCTCGGTTCAAGGAGTCTCCTCAGCATGGTCGTCTCGTCAATTTCGTAAAAACAAGCAAATCATTTTTCCCTATCTACAGATTGGCAACCACAGTGGGAGATCATTCTCCCGGTTGCAATCTCAACTCTGACAAAGATGGACGGTCTTAGTTCTGGGTTAGTTACTAATTCGGGTTCAACACCCGACCCTAATATTGCAAGCTCTAGTGGTACCACTAATACCACTCCTCCGGCGCAACCTGTCACTACCACTCCTCTGGCGCAACCTGTCACTAATACTCCTACAAACACTGGTGCTTCGGTGATCACCCCTGCAAGCGACTGTACTGGCGCCATCAACAATCCTCTCTTCGGTCGGTCTCTTGAAGAAGTCAGAGAAAACCCTCCTACCACAGGTGATCTCGTGAAGGTGCAAGAGACTCTTGCCAAGAATCGTATTGGCATGGCTGCTACTCAAAAAGAGTTATGCAATTATCTCAAGACTCTTACAGACAAGCTGTCAGAGAAAACTCAGAAGAAGGGAAAAGCTAAAGAAACATCTTCGGACGCTGATCCTGAAGTTACTCCAATCCATGTAGTAGATGATGAAGAAGTTCCTAAATCTAAAGCTGCAGATAATCCGCCAGTGAAAGAACAGTCCAGTTTCATCACTCGTGAAGACTTGGAACGTCTCTTGGAGGATCGTGGAAAATATAAGACTTCACATGTCCATCGTCACCAACCTCCATCTCCTTCTGCTATACAAAGGATTCCTCTGCCAAAAGGTTATACTTATCCAACATTCACCCTTTATGATGGAACAGGCAATGCTCGAGAGCATGTTTCTCGGTTTTTGGAAGCATTGGGTGAACATGAGCACAACCATGTCGTCTGTATAAAGGAATTTTCAAAATCTCTGAAATGCAGAGCATATACCTGGTACAACAACATCGCAACAGGGAGTATCACAAGCTGGAGAGAAATGATTAACGCTTTCTACAGGAAATATTTCTTCGTTTCAGAGCAAATCACCCTCTCTGATCTTGGAAGGATGTTTCAAAAGAGCAATGAACATCCTAACGACTATGTGAAAAGGTTCAGAGTTCAATCCCTTGACTGTCACGATCTGAACGTCACAGAACAGCAACTCGTGGACTTGTGCATCAACGGAATGATTCCGATGTATAGAGATTTACTGGAAAATCTCAGGTTCCAGACTTTCTCTGAACTTTATGAAGCGGCTAAAAGATCAGCAACTACTGCACCTGCTTTACTGGAGAGAGCTAAAACTAGAAAAGCTAAGGAACCACGAGAAACTCGAGGTAGCAGCCGACACCTAATAAACAATCAGTACAATCTCCAACCTTCAACAAATGTTGTTGCTGAAAGTAATGCCGAGACACAACATCATAGCGCTTCTCCAACATCCCAGACTCCTCTGAAGGCGCAAAGAAAAGATAACCAATCCTGAAATGCACAAACCTCGACCCGGCATCAACGAACGGGGAAATGGTCTGACAGACTCAAACTTCTCTCTTTTCATGAAGGAGTGATCGAGTTACCGGAAGTCTAGGTTCAAGATGGTGCAATCAAATTATAGTTTATCAGGAGAGAGCCAACTGAAGAAGAAATGGATAATCTCTGGTATTGTCGCCTTCATAGGTTCATCGATCATCCAACAAGTAACTGCAATATTTTTAAGCACATTTTCAAAGAGAAGGTTGATCCCTTATAGTTTCAACTGGAGACTGAAGGAGTACACAAGAATCCTCTCCAGTCATAACCTTTACACTCTGAACAACCAGTCAAAGAAGCAGTTCAATTGTTGATCGAGCATATCTGTAAAATTGCTCTATCTGTCTAAGGAAAAAAGGAAAGACATGTTCATAATACCGAATTACATTGTGTCGGACGTCTGTCCATCCCGTAAATACTCTTTGAACCTTCATCCACAGACAAGGAGATGCACGACTGAGGACTGCTTACCACTGACCATATCAGAGGAAATGAATTCGGAAGAATGTTGGTCGATGCTGACACCACCATCAACATCATTTCACTGAAAACCCTCAGAGCCGCGGGGACAAGAATCTACTCGTGACCCCATCTCAATCAGAGACCTTAAAGGAACGCTCGGAAATACTTATGGCTACATCACTCTCAGAGTGAACATAAGTTCAACCTGGACAGAAACCAAGTTTCACATAATCAGGAAGATCCAAGATATGAAATGTTCTTCAGACAAGCGTGGATCCACGCTGAAAAGATGGATACTGACACAACGCCTTTGGTTGCACATCTCTCCAACGAAGAAAGTTCTGATCCAAAAGATTTGGCTTACATTCCATCATCATATCACTTGGAACAATTTCGAACTTTGACAAGGTTGAAGAAAGAACCTATAAAAGATGCATAGACATTCATCAAGAGGTTCCGAACTCAGGAAAGTATCATTCCTTCCATGTCTATGTCGTCTATTTCCTCACATGCTATCCTAGCACGGGGACTCAATTCTGCTAGCAACTCTGCAAGACGTTATGAGTGGGTAGATTCACCACATTTACCAAGTGGTTAAATCTGACACCTCTCTGAATTGAGCACGTCAATGATACGTCCATTACTGAGATTATATCCAAGCATGGCAAAGAACATTTTGGGCGATTCTCCATAGCCTTGCATGAGTGTCCATGTGTGCCACAAAATCAAAAAGCTCTGATGTCTGCACAAGTATCAAATCCCACTACCGCAACGAAAGGGATGCTGAATCAACAGATGATCAAACCCCTAAGACATTTGATTCTTAAGGAATGTATACTTCAACGCTCAAGCATCTAAGAAGCCTTCAAATTGTACTCACAATCAAAGAGTACACCTTCGATAATAACGCGTCTGGCTTCAACACAAATATCTCGACGATGACACACTGATTCAACAATAGCACGATCAAAGTGTAACTGAACTACAATCGATAAGTCTTCATTATCCCATGATAAGACTTCTGAAGAAGATGCAACATCATTCATCCATGGATGGCACAACCTCCTTCAACATACATTGGGGACTTGACCTTATTGGAGAAGTCGATTCAAATGTATCAATAAATGTTATTCACGTAACATGTTGTTGCAACCTGATCTGATTCCATGAAACGTCATCAACGGAACCTCTCTACATCACAAATCTTGCACGATCAAGGAACATTTCTCCTCACATCCAGAATGGAGACTGTCGCCGTTATCCGCCACAATAACATCGATTCCCTGACGAAGCCACTTCACAACAAAGTCATATTCAGGAGAATTTGATTTTAAATCCTAGTACACCTTCATCTTAGGAATGCTCAACTCTCTAATTAGTTTGTGCATGTAAAGGCTCACTGGATGGAGGAGCAAAGATCATGTCGATAATCTAGCCTTTTCGATCTCTGGAGCAACTCCAACCATAGTATCAGCATCAACAAGGATATTTGGAGGAACTCCATTCATGGTCTCAGCATCAACAAGAATTTCTGGAGAAAAATTCAATTGTGATCTCAGCATCAACAACGGTCTCAAGAGAAACATCCTCATGATATGGCTTCATCAATTAACCATTCTCTGAAGTATTGCTCCATGAAGCGGACTTCCCCAAGAACTAATGATTCATATCAAGGTGTGTAGACATGAAATATGTTCACACTAAAGTCTTTCCGAAGCTTGCACAACAGGCGGGATCAATCCCAAGTCTTCTACAAGATGTTTTCATCACCTCTACAAATGAGATACAACATATTTCAGTCCATGGGTTTACAAAAACGTACCAATGAGTGAGAAATGGGACAATGCTTCCTCAATAAAAGATGTTCGTCTATGTATCTTCTACAACATACCAAAAGGGTGCATTAATCGTACATACGAGCTGAAAGATATGACCTCCACACTCAAGTTCATGGAATCTGAAAACTTACACGGGATTACAAGTTACAAATGTGCACGCTTCGTTGGCTGACCTTTACAACTCCAAATTGAGTGATTCTTTTCTCATGTGATAACTCAGTCTCTTAGCTTCAAAATTTTAGGTCAAGCATAGAATTACGGAGTCGTATGATGTTCCTACAGCTTCCAGAGCATACAACATGCAAGCAGCAATTCTTAAACGGGATTCATAACTTCCACAGTCGATCGGTGTCCACCAGGTCTTTCCACTAAGACCTTCATCAAGGTACTCCAACATTGACCACCTAGGTATTTACATCAATTTATCTACCTGGGTCCTCTATATAGGTCTTGCCAGAAGAAGGGAAAACGAAAAGGAGAGATTTGACAAAATACTGGGGACTCACGGTCCACTGATCATGGCGATTAGTTTCACAGTCCAAGACCCGTGGCACCAGACTCTCATGTGCTAATCATTCATCATGAAAGGAATGCTACCACCGGGACATGCGACCATGGTCATTACATCACCCCATCTTGAGAGCAACCTCAGTTATGGTCCCGTGACCAGGGTTTCAGAAGTGATGTTTCTACAACTGACAGAAACAAGATGACACTGCTATAATTTTTGATTGAGTTTGCTATAATTTTTAGTGAGTTTTCTATTTTAATATTAGGATTTAAGTCTAATTAATATCCTTCACAAGTCTGAGAATCGAACCACTTTTACCACTATCTACAAATCACATCAATTTTTGGCGCCGCTGCCGGGGATTTGTATTTAGATTTGTTTTCGGTTTATTTTTATTTTTATTATTTATTTTTGTTCTTTTTTACGCGTTTTGGTATTTTTCGATTCTTTTCAGATTTGGAGCGAAGCTACAAGGAAAGAAAAGTACTATAAAAGGAAAGCATCGCCAAAGAAGGAAAGAAAAGAGGAATCTGAAAGGAGTGAAGAAGAAGATTTTGTATATAGTTATTTTGTTTTATTTTTAGAAACTGTAAATAGGGTTTATTTTTGTAATTTTTCTTTTCCTTTTTGGACATTTTTATTTTTGGACTTGGACATTTTTATTTTTAAACCCTAAGGAAGGGTTAAAATTAAATATAAACGGTTTGCAGGGAAGGACGACAGTTACGATACTGTCTTGGCCCCTCGGGTTCGTACACTGACATAGGAGTCGGTGGCATGAGTCGACTTCAACGGTTCATCGCCCGTCTGGTACGGGAGGTAAGACTCTATCCACCCATGAATCCCCTGTCAGTGGGTTTTATTTTGTGTGACAACTCACACCCCTGCAGTAGAATGTCGAACTGGTATTACAATAGCCAATACAACGAATATCCGACTGAGTTTCAAAATAGACGTTACTACTTTGACCATAGTGTGAATAGTGGTTGGGAACATCAGCCTTTTGAAGATTATGGTCCATACCATGGTGAGCCCAATTACTATCCACATAAGTACCGATCATATGAGCAAAATTCTTATATTTCTCCTTTAGAAGAGTCTCTCAGGAAATTAAAAGAGTCGACACGTAGGATAGCTGAGATGAATAACTTAGTTTATGACGAAAGAAAACTTTCTTTAGAGGAATCCATCAAGCTGATAGCTAAGACGAATGAAAGAATTGCTCGAAATAATCTTAATTTTCAATACAGTGTCTCCAATAATACCCTTGAAAATGAGGATAGTTATTTGCATAATCAAGATGACGAGGATATAATTGGTAACACTACTTGTTGTTTAGATGAGGTTCAACCATTTTCATGTTATTATAATGATTATGATGAGGATAGTGTTGATGAAGAATTTGAAATAAATAGGCATAGTGATCAGGAATTTGCTACTCCAACTGAGCTTAATAATAATATTATTTCTAGTTCAAATCCAAATAATTTTAATAATTATTTACCTATTCAAAAGGACGAGGATTTGACTAGAGATACCCCCGTTTTAGACGATGTAGTATTTCCTTTTGATTACGAAGCTAATAATGGTTTAGAGGAACGAGTATATTTTGAGTCTAGCTATTTAGAAACAATAGACTTAGAAAAATAAAATGAACTCGTCGATATGAGTGAGGATGTACCTGACTTAGAAGAATCAATTGACCATTTTCCTGAATTAGATGACCTTGAAATTAGGGAAGTTGTGACTAGTCTTTCTAGAGACACACATAACTCTAAGTTTGGGGGTGATTATCATTCTCCTTGTGCCTTACCTTTAGCTCTTACAGAGATCCCTCACTTGGAACTTGACATATGTGCCTCAACCATTTTACAAGATTATCTTCATACACGTTTTCCTGAACCTAGTGATGTCCACAAGAAATTTCAGTTATTAGAAACCCATCCTATGGTTGATGTGGTTTACCCAGGATATGATATCCAGATTGACTTTGTTTTCCCACCAAATATTTTTCTTCCAAATGTGGGAATGTTTGATTTTCAAATGTCTCGAATATTAAGTTTTGAGACTAAACCTAATTACTTTAGGAGATTAGGGTCGACATACTTGTTTAAGGAAGATCACCACTCTCATTGTGGTCAGCTGTGTAAGTCAAATCTGATTGACTTAGAGGATCCTAAATTATTCAGGTTATTATTATGTGCTTCTAAGTTTTTATTTGAGTTTTTCCAGACTCTAGAACCTGAACATTTGGATCTAACCTATGAGGAAACGCAACCCATGAAAATATTTTATTTGGACCCAGTTATAGATCCTGAACCTGAACCACAACTAGATGTAGTTGTCTTAAACAGGAAAGACAAGGGTGTGCTTTATTTGTTCATTTTCTTGGCATGTTGCAGATTCCTTTTACTTGTGATAGCTCTATTTGGTTTTGATGACCCACGATATTTCGGCTATTACTTTATGATTTTATAAGGTGACTAATCCTTTCTTAGTCTGGCTGAAGACATTAAACTTAGCACTTCTTGGGAGGTAACCCATTCTCATGCAACACGGTAATATCTTTCCTTATCTCTTTTGCTTCAAATGGTAACAGTTTCTCCTTGTTCATGCTTTTAATTTGATCTTTAGAACATTGAGGACAATGTTAGATTTAAGTTTGGGGGTATAGGAGAAACTTTTTAGTTGCACAATTAAACTCCAGAGCCTAGAAATTTATGCTTATTAAGGATGGCACTAACCAATCTAAGTGGATGGAAGCATTTTGGTTGTAGGAGTTGAGGAACCAATCTGACTAGATGGCAACATCTAAAGAGTCTATTCATAAAAGCACAGAGCTCAGGTGTTAGAAATAACATGATAGTTTCACCATATCTCGTTGAGTCCTTTTCACTTCTGTTTTTATTTTGTTTTGTTTTTAAACTATGTTTCTCTAAGTGATTAGGTGGGGCTCACGATTCAAGTTGTTACCAATGCTAGGGTGAATTAGAGTGATTGAGATACAAAAAAAAAAAAAAAGACCAGACCATCAGACCAACTGGAATAAATTCAATAAAGTCGACCACTGGAACCCTTGTATATGCCAGTTGTGTTGACCTAGAGTTAGGATTATCAATCACTGGTTCCCTTGTATATGCCAGTGTGTTGATATTAGTCAGACTAGTATCTCAGTCCATTAGGATAGGTTCATTTTGGCTGAGGCCTTCAGACAGATATGAGAAACACCGTTCACCTAGTAAACATCAAAACCATATATGTTTTTCTATATCCATCTTCTTGATCTATCCATGTGATTAGTTTTGACTCCGGATATTGATGTCCATAGTGCGACTATCTGAGTAGAGCTCTGTCACTTCATATGAATTTTAGTATGCTTGAGTGCAAACTCGTGTACAACAATTGGAATTTCACATCAGGGTACTTCCTCCTGTAGTCAATAAGTATGCCAACCAAGGAGATTCTTTAATGCCTTCCAAGGTTCTATGTATATAGTTAGGGTCTGGAGTAAAAAGGTTTTGTGGGTATACCTCTGGTAAGCCCTCCGGAGACAACACTCCGCCACTAGGGACACCTAGGGGTTTAAAGGCTTATTGCAAACGCTAAATGCAATCGACGATGCCTGCGACAGTGAGTTAGGATTTTATTTCTATTTTATTTTTGCTCGAGGACTAGCAAATAATAGGTTTGGGGGTATTTGATAGACATGTGTCTGATATAATCTCAATTGTATATATTGTTAGTGCTCGATTTTGTATTTATTTTGGCTTTTTATGTCTTTGTAGGTGTTTTTGGAAAAATAAGATTTTGCGGCGAAATTGGCTCGAAAAGTGTTTTTTGCGTTCATGGGAGGACATTTGCTATTCGGACCCTCACTTTGGATAAGGGGTAACCTAATTACTAAGGGGCATCCCATTTCCAGGCATCTGCTAATCGCACCCCTACTCTGGATAAGGAGCAACCATCTTCAACATTCAAAAATCTGGTTTTGGCGGGAAAAAAGTGTAGTTAAAGAGCAGTTTTGGCAATCGTGATTTGGAGGAGTTTGAGGTCGATTAAACCTCTGATTTTCATAGGATAGACTCCTTATGGGTCTAGGAATCTGATATGGGTGTTTAAATCGATTAGATTGGGCTCAAACGACGGATTTTTCCCACAACAAGAAAATATGGAAAGTCACGTGTGTAACCTGTTTTAGGGAATTTTAGAGTGATTAAAACGTTGTAAACCTTCCCAAAGATTTGTATCTATCTAAGGAAGAGTTTAAAATAAAAAGGAAAGCTCAGAAACGCGTAGAAATCCTAAAACAAGAAATTGTCGCAACTTGGCCGTGAAGAGAAGGAAAGAGATTTTGGAAGATTTGAGAGAGATTTAATCGGTTTTTTTGATATAAATAGATGTCTTGGGTCATATAGAAGAGGTGTCGAGAGTTTGGGAACCAAAGGAGAGCCAGAGAAGAAGAAATCAGAGCTTTACCAAACTCTGTTTCTGCTGCTGCTGCTGTTGAAGAAGAAGCACAGCTGAAGAACATTGATCCTCGGTAGACAGTCGCAGAGAAGTGTCGCTATTTAACAGCTGAAGACATTAAGCTGTTCAGGGCAGTCTTAAATCAGCGATAAAGCAACAGTTTTTCTGTAACAGTTCCATTGTAACAGCTGTTTTGCAACACCAATACACTGTTGCAAACAGTCTGTGTTATTACTTTTCACTCTTTTAATCATCTTTTGAGCAACAAACACATATTTTGAGATCATGATTAATGTGAGGAGCTAAACCCCATTGCTGAGGCGATAGAGGAAGCTATTTTTCCAACAAAAAGTGGTATATTCTATTTTATCTTTTTATTTGCAATAATTATATGATTATTTGCCTTGAAATATTATTGAATATGATTTTTATTTGAGTGATTGTGATCTATTTTGATGGAGTATGCTCAGTTTTAAGACTTTTGATGCTTCATACTTGGTATTTACAATTATTACTTTTGAAAATCTACTTGTTGCAATATTTTAGAATCAAACTAAACAAGAAAATTGCATAAATATAAGTATTGGTTTAATCACTTTGAACTTGGAAAATAGTGGAATCTTAGCCTTAGTGTTTCTTTTAGTATTGATATCATCTTTGATTAAGTTTGCTATAATTTTTAGTGAGTTTTCTATTTTAATATTAGGATTTAAGTATAATTAATATCCTTCACAAGTCTGAGAATCGAACCACTTTTACCACTATCAACAAATCACATCACTCGGCATGAACATCTGCAGAAGTCTTCATCTTTGACTTGATATTTCTGGAGCTTTCCCCGGAAGAACTAGAAGGGTGATTGTAACTGGAAGTCACCATTATCTGAGGCGAAATACATGGAGTCATGGATATACCAATAACAAACACGCAACAAAAATGGTAACAATCCAACTCTTACTTATTTACAATTTCACTAGCTGTAGTGATTATAACGTCAGAATTTCGAAAACTTGCTCGTTCCTTCAAACCTGCAAAGACGAGCAAAATTCATTATTCAAAATCATAACTTGATTGTCATAAAACCGTGAACAACCCACGTGAATTTTAACATCCATTGGTTTTTCAAAAATTGGACAGACGTCAATTCTACAATTATGAAAACTCACATACAGACATTATTTCACCATGTATAATTGTCTACTTTCAACAGTTTTTCAAAATCAAAACATTGATTTTACAAGAAATATGTTTTAACGTGAAACTCACGTCTATATATATTTTTGCTCCCTTGAGAGTATATTTTCAAAATTTTGTGAAAGCTTACATATCGAAAAAAAAAATATTTCATGAAAGCTCATAGACAAATTTTTTACTAACAGACGCACGTCTATTTAAAAAAAAAAACTTTTTCTCTCGTACAAGCATCCACCTTTGAAACGAGAGTTTATTAGAATCTCACATATTTAAAAAAAAATAAAAATAAATCTCTCCTACATTAGGGATTATTGCTAGTTTCTTAAACTAACGATCGAACGAACGTCCGTTCCTAAAACAAGGGTTTTTACAAAACTCACATCTATACATGCATATGTATATATAATTTTAACATGAAAAACTCATGAACAAGTTATCAAGTTATGAAAAAGAAATAAAAAAAAAAAGAGCGGTGCTACACCAATTTACGCTCGTTAGACGATGCTCTATCATGCTACTGGGATCTTCGTTCAATCCATGGTTCGCTCGTACAATCGAAAATCCAGTAACTTTCTATCTTACGACTAAGTTCAATTACTTATTTCATATGTAACTAGAAAATCACCATCCAGTGCTGACTGAGGAACATGACTGTCGGGGACTTAATGTAGATGGTGGATTTTCGAAAAAGGCTAAAATCGTAAAAACCATAATTGTACATACTCCTGATCCAACAATCAGATGAGTATTGAGGCTCAAGTCTCTCATCGAAGCATGAAAGCTCATGCCGCAAGAACCTCTGACTGAGAATACTATCTCTCAGAGCATATGTATATGTGTAGTCTCTCAACTGAGGCAACGGCATATCTCATGAATACTGAGCAATTTCAGTAATTACTTATATATATAATCGAACTATTGGACGGCTCCTAGACAGCTTGCCTGCTAGTATAGAGCAATAATGTCCTCAGGATGTTACAATGTTTTCCCTGACTATATAAAAGACATGTGTATAGAATCATTATGATTGGATGGCTCCTAGACAGCTTGCATTCTAGTATAGAGCGATAACGTCTTCAGGATGCAACAACGTGTTTTCCCTTATCTTAGGAACCCTCCGAGTGGATGGACTGGTGATCAAATAGTAAGTCGCTTCATATAAATATTCTTATCACTTGTTATATTATGTGTATGTTTATAACATTTGAAAAGACAAGGGTACCCAAATACACCACAATCTTTAAATTATCCACCTATAAGTCCTCTTACCGAAAGTGATTTTCTATGGACAAAGTCGAGACAATACGACAAATCGGTATTCGCACTTTGTGTGATCGTCTATGGATACGAGATCGACACAATACAACAATCAAAGTGTGATTATTTGATAATAGGTTTGGACTTAACCAAACTCTATAGGATCACTATCAAGTAATACGGAGTTAACGTTTGTGTATTTTACTTTTAGTTATAATAAATAGTTATAATTACGAAAATAGAAAAGTAAAAGACACATTAAGATTTTGTTAACGAGGAAACCGCAAATGCAGAAAAACCCGGGACCAACTCCCGAATTGAATACTCTCAGAATAAAGCCTCTATACAAAATCTAAACAAAAACTTCGTATAGTTGAGACCAAGCAACTAAACCTAGTTCACTTGGTTTCTTCAGTATCCCTGCGCTTCCGACATTCAATAAGTGCACGAACTGGAACAATTCCTTTGGATCCTATTCCAAAAAGTAAAGGAACAACAAATCTGTTTTGTAACAACTCTCTTGATTCTTTCAGATGAAGATATCTCAAGTCATATGCAAAGGCTCTTCAGTTTAAACTAATAAACTCCTTTGTCTGGTTATATCAATCTATCCAACAACTATCGAAGTAGCGGAGTTTATATTTGCAATCAATCAATATAGAATCCAAAAAGTAACTATAAAGCGATGCCGATCTCACGCAACTAATCAATCAAATAAATCTGATTCTAGTTGGATCCCAACCGATCAAGGTTTATGCTATACAAAGATATGAGAAACCAATCAGAAATCTTCTTCGTCTTAAAATATTCTTTACTCTTCAATTAAACCTGTACAACACCACTTGAATCTCTTGAGATCAATCACGCACAGAACGGAGTCTGTTAACAATGGATTATCACAAGATGTCTTTAGATATACAAACAGTTTTAAAGATCCCATCGACACTTCGATCTAATTTGAGTGAATCTTATATCAGAAGTGAAGATTCTCAAGAATAAACAAACTAGGTGCAATCAAAGTTTAACAACCGTTAGTCAATCAAATCAATCAAAAACTAATAAATTGCAATTATCTAGTTTTCCACCAACGGTACTCGTACAGCTTCTTGATCCCACATAAGTCTTTAAATGAGCCGTCGTAAGAGATTTCGCCTAATTAGGGTACTTTCCTCTCCGGATAGACGACTCCACCAGAAACAACAAAAAGATGAATTTTGCCTGGCTCTTAGGATAGTTTGCTAGAAATGCAAACTTAGGTATTTATAATCCAAGGACTTTTGGACACCAAGGAATTTCCAAAACCGAATATTCTCAAGATATGTAATAAATGCCCAAATCGGTTTTCATAATTCCTGGAAATGCTCTGTCCAATATTTTCTGAAATTTCTCAATAGAAAATCTTCAATTATTAAATGCACATTACTAATTTTTATTCTCTAAAGATATGCATTTAATTGCTGGTAATTAAAGCATATAAAACTAACAACCCTAATTAAAAGATTCTTAATTTATTTAGGACCGGAATCTTCTTGAGTAATTAAGGAATAGCTTTGAACAATAAAAGATAAGAGTTAATGTTCGAGTTCAAAGTATGTTTACATCTTTTCTTTTTAAATCCTCCTTCATATTTACAATCTTGGAATCGATTATACCACACTTCCAAACAAGTTTAGAATTGGTTCATCTGTATTCCAAGACAACTATGTGATTGATCAAGTATCAAATCAAAATCATGGGTTCAATCGGTTCTACCAATCACAAGGATCAGTTCTACCTTAATATGGATTACTTGTGATCGAACACACAAGTTACCAGGACCGGTTACGTCAGTTACCAGGATCGGTTACGTCAATTACCAGGACCGGTTACTATATACTCATGGTATTTCTTGTGATCAGTTACACAAGTCACTAGGATCGGTTACACCAATTACTAGGATTGGTTACACCAATTACAAGGATCGACTACACATTTATTTTGTGATCGGTCACACCAATTACTAAGATCGGTCACACCAATTACAAATATCAATCATACCATCTCAGATGATTACTTAGGATTGGTTACACTAATTAGTAAAAATCAGTCATACCAAATAATAAGTCAGGAACTGTGATTAGTTATACCACGATACATAACAAGTTATGATCGGTTCTACTAACTCACACATATTGGTAATCCAAAGATATGCAATGAATAACAATACCAATAAGCCTACTGATTTTCATTTCGCTTCATAAAAAAACTTCATGAATATACTTCCTTTAAACAAATGTAAACATTGTTTCCTAGGATGCAATCTTCACCTTTACCCATACTGTTAGAGCATTGCTCTGTTGAACCCACCAAGCGTTGGTATGTCAAGTTTGGTTGTCATGTGTTAGTGAATCAAAACTCATGTTAAGAGTCGCTTGATTATGTAATAGAGTTAAACTTCGTATAGGTGAGCTTGAAAGCACTAGGATATGAGACAGTACAAGTATTGCGAAGTCTTGAAGATGTGAAGAAGCAAGGAGCTACACCAACAACAATCATCCTTCCACTTGAGGTTAGTGATATTTGACTTGAACGGTTTCATTCCCTAACGTATCTTTCAAGTCGTGCATATTGAAAACATAACTGCGAAGCATATATGAACTCTAGATAGACATAGTATTAAAGAATACAATACGAGGTTTATTGCTTAACCATTAAACTTTGTAGATAAGACATCGCCATAATCATTTGAATACTATTGTGATTATATATGGGTATGAGGTGAGGATTTTATCCTAGGGAACAATTTTTACATGTGTTCTAAGGAAGTAAGTTCATAAACTTGTTTGTGGACCGAAAAGGAAATTGCCAGGAGTTATTGGTTTTGTTATTCATTGCATATCTTATGAAAAACCAATATGTGTGATAGAGTATAACCGTTCACAACTTGTTGCGTTCTTGGTAGAACTATTCACAAAGTCCTGACTTTTGTATTGATATAACTTTTATTAGTAAAACCAATCTTAAGTAATCACCTGTGGTATGATCGTATTATGTCTTCCTTGGGGAAAGGGAACCCATCCTAGTAAGGGAAAGAGAATCGATCCTTGTAAGGGGTGCAGTACATCAAGGGGAGATGATCCTTGTATGGGGTGCAACAAGGTTTATAGAAGAAAGGGGAATCAATCCTAAGAACATGTGGAACACATATAAGTTAGATACCATATATATGTGGGGAACCGATCCTAGTACCTAGTCAACCGAATCTTTGGGAAGCTAGTGTGACTATGCGTAGTACTCACATGGAGGTAGAACCGTAAACCTATGATTGTGATTGAATGTTGGTTTGATCAATCACATAGTTCTTGAAAGTCAGATGAACCAATTCTAAACTTATTTGGAAGTGTGGCAAATCGGTTTCAAGGTTGTAAGTGTGAAAGAGAACTTACAAAGTAAAGATGTCGACAAACTTTGAACACGTGCTATGAATGTTTATTTCTATAATTGTTCAAAGATATTCCTTAACGGCTAAGGGAAGAGAATCCCAAGATCGAAACATAAGTAAGTTAAGAATCTTTTAATTAAGGTTAATAATTTATCTCTGTAGGGAAATTACAGAATTAGTAATGAGCATTTAATAATTAGATTTTCCGAGAGATTTCGATTGTTATTTTTGGACAGAGCATTTCCAGGAATTATGGAAACCGAACTTGTGATTTAATGAATATCTTGAGAATATTTTCGGTTTTGGAAATTCCTTGGTGTCCAAACTTCCTTGTCTATAAATACACGAAGTTTGCCTTTCTAGCAAACTAATCCTTCGTAACAACAGACTTCCTCTTTTGTCTTTGTTACTGGTGTATCCGCCTATTGGAGAGGAGAGTAATCTAATTAGGTGAAATCTCTTACGGCCGCTCGTTTTAAAGTCTTCTTTGGGATTGAGAAGCTCTAGCGCGACCTGTTGGTGGGAAACTAGATAATTGCGGTTTATCTTTGTTTTCGATTGATTTGATTGACTAACGGTGGTTGAAAATCTGATTGCACCTAGTTTGTTTATTCTTGAGAATCTTCTTTTCTGATATAAGATTCACTCAAACTAGTTCAGATTTTTGACAGGGATCTTTAGACTGTTGTTAGTTCTAAAGAAGACCTTATGATAATCCACTGTTAACAGACTCCGTTCTGTGCGTGATTGATCACAAGAGATTCAAGTGATTGTGTGCAGGTTTTTATTGAATATTTAATAAGATTTGAAGACAAAGAAGATATTGAAGATCTGACTTGGGTTTTATAATCTTTGGTGTGCACAATACTTGTTTGGGTAAAAGAGGATCCAATTAATAATCGGTTTATCCTTGTGGTAGATTGGATTGACTAATTGAGTAGATCGGCATCAACACGGTTCTTCGGATTAAAGGTGTTGTTGGATTAATCTTAATCGATTACCTTTGGGTGATTGAACATAAGATATATTTAGACCTGACGAAGGAGTTTATGTTGAGATAAACGGAAGAGCCCGTGTCCGACTCATATCACTTGGTTGAATAGAGTTGATACCAAACAGATTTCTTGTTCCTTTACTGTTTGGAATACGTACCAAAGGGATTGTTCCAAGTACGTGACTTATTCATAATTCGGAGGCGTGGGAATACAGACGAAACTAGGTGAACTATAGGGTTGGTTACTTGGTCTCAACTATACGAAGTTAAGTGTAATTTTTTGTAGCTGCTTAATCCTGAGAGTACTCAATTCTGGACTAGGTCCCAGGGTTTTTCTGCATTTGCGGTTTCCTCGTCAACAAAATCTTATTGTGTCATTTACTTTTATTTTCAGCATTATAATTGTTTTATTATAATTAAAGTAAACTACACAGACGTTAATTCCTATTTACTTGATAAGCAATCCTATTGTGTTTGGTTAATTCCGAACCTTTTTATCAAGTAAACATACTTCGTTGTTGTATTTTCTCGATCTCGTATCCATAGACGTTCACACAAAGTGTGAACTGATTAGTTGTATTGTCTCGAATCAGTCCGTAGACAATCACTTTCGGAGAAAGGACTTATAGGTAGGAAAAGTTTTAGCTTGAGATATATTTGGGTACCCTAGCATTTTCAATTGGTATCAGAGCAGGCAAACACGAAAAGATCTATCAATCTGTGTTTGGTGCGATCCAACCTATAAGAATTGAATCTATGTTAGATTCAGTTAACGTTATGCAAGAGTTTGAATGCTCAAAAGTTGAAGATTTTAATACTTCGTTGACTCATGATCCAGGAGTAACGAAAACATCTATGTCTTTTTCTGAGGAAAAAGAAGATGCTGATAAAGAGTTGGTAAAACTCCTAAAGCCAATACATCTCTGTCTTCTAAAGTGTTTATTTTAAAGACAGAGTCGAATCTTCTTAAGCAGGAGATCAGAGAAAAAGACATTCAACTGAACTGTCTATCCAAAGAGAAAATGGATCTCTCTGTCAAACTAGAAGCTCTTGGTAAATCTCTTACAGATAAAGAGACACATCCTATGATTCTGACTAATGTTGATGAGGAAACTAAAAGTCCTTGCTCGACTTTTACAGATTGTGACAAAACTGGGTTAATCACATCTGAAACAGATCAAGATGATGGTAGTTTGCCTAACTACATCAAGTTAGAAGAGGATGAGAAACCAGCTTCTAGATCTACTATGATCAAACGAAATCTTGTCCAAAGGAAACTTTGAACCGATTCCGTGTTGACTCTAAGGAATACAACTTTCAGTCACTTGACAAAACTTATACTTCTTCAACATACGTGGTAAAATTTTGAAAGAAGTTTCTTGTCTTAAAAAACTGAAAGATTATTCCTCAGTAGAAAGACAGATTATACATATCCCAATAAGATCAACTCAAGGAGTCAGAGAAAAGTTGATAATCGCTTCTGGAAAAAGGTTCCTCCGCACCCATATCGAAACGGTTCTGGTTTTGATGAGGAACGACTAGAAGGAAGGGAAAGAGCGAATCTCTGCCAAAAGAAACAATCGGAATTTCCGATAGTTGTTTCAGATGATCACACTAATGTGAATAATAAGGAAGTCCTTAGAATGAGAAAACTTATGAAAATCTCATTGAAAGAATTAAGAGAGATCTATATCCTAGAATTCTCGCATTAGTACTTTTTCTCCACATGATCATATCTCTAGAGTTAGAAAAGATCATCGTCTTGGAAGAAAATATCTTGGGCAGAAATTCCCTAAAAAAACATGAACTATGTTTCTGATATTCACGGTAAGATGGAAAAATCTTACTCCGATACAACTTAGTTGTATCATATGTTGTGCTTTCTCATATTTTCGTGCTCATAATCTTTGATGGGAAAGGCACAATGAAACATGAGCACAATTGGTTGTGTAGTTGATTATCAGAAAATTTTCTGTGAAAGTATATGGGTTGCTGCAAATCCATGGTAGTTGAAAATGTTCATGTTTAACATGATTTTCCAAAATAGGTGATTATTTGGAATTTTCGGATGTGTTTAATAGACCTTCCAACTTAGAAATCTAGGACTAAGGAAAGGTAATATATTGTCTTATATTTCGGATTTTCCAGAGGTCTTTTGGTCCGAAAGTTGTCTCTTTTAATAGGAGAAACTTTTTCTTATCTGTATTCAAAACCCTGGGGAATCCTTTATATTCGATTACAACCGATCATGCCTCCAGTAACTCGCAGTGTCTCAAAGACTAATAAGGAGGAAGCTCAAAAGGTTAAGGATTGTCAAGGAACCAATACAGAGAGAAAGAAAAAATGCATTATGTCTGATTATGACTCCGATAATTCTGTTGGATCACAAGATAAGTCATATCTGTTGGCTTACAACCTTCAAGATCCGACCAAAACCAAATGGATTCGTTCTGATAGTATGATTGACTATATCCAAGGTTTTGACGAACTAGAAACCAATCTTGCTATGACTATTCGACATCAAGATTGGGTAAAAGAGAGGTACGAAAGTACAAGAGGAATTCTTGCTGAGCTCAATGCTCTAATTGAAGATCTTGAAAAACAAGAAGTGGTTGCGGACAAGTCCCTTGAGACATGCTTTAAGAGTTTGAACACTGAAGAGACCTCGGTGAACAACAAGAGCACCACTAGAGATTAAGTTGTTGCTGTAATACTTAATCTAGTATAATAGACATCAATTTTTGATTTCTTTCATTGATTGTATTGGTATATGAATAAACTATTATGAATAAAATTATTTGATTAGTAATTTTTCTTGTGATAGTTTTCGGTTTACATAGCTTGTGCTTAATTGCTTTTATCTTATTGCTATGTATGTTTATGGGATGTTTGATTTCGGTTTTACTACCTTAATATTCGATCTCATATATGTGAACCCTCATGGTTTGGGTGACTTTTTGATTTAGCGGGATTAAGTTCTAGCCCTAGTAGGTAGGCTTTATCAAAGGATTATGAGGGGTTCTAATAGAAACAGTATGTGAAAAAGTCACAATATGTTGAATCGGTTTTGGTTTAGCATAAAAGCATAGTGTTTCGACGGTTTTCAACTTTTGCTTGCAATTGTTAAAACCGGTTTTCAACCTTTCTCTGGTAAAGGTTGAGGTGTGTTGTTATTCTTTTGTTTATGCATAAGGATGACAACGTGGTGATATTTCGATATCAATTCTCCCTGGACGAAGATGCTATCATATTGGAGAAGTGGATGCGAAATTTGAGGTAACAATCTTGTTAGTTAATTGTTTTCCTGTTTAAGAAAAGCCTGAGTTTATATTATATATATTTGTTGCTTTTGCTTAACAAAATTTAGGTTCAATTGATATTTATTCCATGATGTGTGTGGATGTGTGTTTCAATTGGTTCCTGTTAAGAAAAACTATTGTTATCTTGCTTTATTGTGTGATATCAATCGTTTAGGCTTACAAAATTTCGGTACAATTGATGTGTGTGTGATTCAATTGGTTCCGGTTAAGAAAAACTATTGTTATCTTGCTTTTGTATAGTTTCAATGTTTAGGCTTACAAAATTACGGTGCAATTGCGGTGCTTTTAATGTCTATGTTGTTTCAATTGCTTCCGGTTGAGGTGAATAATTATGCAAGTTGATTTATTTGGTTTGTATGAATTATTTATGGCTTAACGAAATATATGTGTACGGGATGAGTTTTTAGTCCAATTCGATTCCGGATAAGAAACTAAGTTAATTCTGATCTTAGTTTGTCTTATCGAAGTGAGGTTTCGGTTATTCAAGTCTAATCGAATGCCTAAACAAGGAAATGCTAGTTAACTAACCTAGTATTTGGTTTGTTTAAAATTGAAAGGTCTAAGTTTATGGATAATTAGAACCTGATGAGAAAATGGAGTTTATCTTTATTTTGGTCTTATCGAATTAAGTTGTTTTTGAACAATCGGTTTAGCAAAGGGACTAATGTGATTAGTTGTTTTTGGTTTGCTAAACTAAATGGGAAAAATTGTTTCGGGCAATTGTTTCCTTGGTAACATATCAAAATAAGACTACTTGTAGTTTCGGTTTTGATATTGGTTATCAGAACATGATGTGTGGAACCCTCGTGCCTAAATCTACAGGTTTGCAAGTCTATTCTGAGATTTGTAAGATTCTTTTCGTGTTGTCCTTTATTTTTTCGTTTATTTGTCATTTTTGTGACAAAAAGGGGGAGAAATATATGGAGTAAACAAGTGATACTGGCATTGAATTTATATTAATTGGTATCACTAAGGAAAAGAACATTGGTACTTGAATGTTTTATCTAACGAAAGAGTGAAAGCACAGACTAAGGGGGAGTAACATGTCATATTGATTGGTATAAAAAATACGTGTGGATTGAATATCTACCTATCTTCCTTAGGGGGAGTATTAGTTTTGTTATTATAATGTCAACAACGGCATTTTCAAGGATTGAATGTAAGCAGTTTTACTGTGTTGTTGAATCGGGAATCAAGCGAAGTGTAATGAATTCTTGTAATTTGTTTATCCATATGATGTAAGAGTTTTGTCACTAAAATTGACAAAGGGGGTTGAACCCACCAAGTATTGGTATGTCAAGTTTGGTTGTCATATTTTAGTGAATCAAAACTCATGTTAAGAGTCGCTTGATTATATACTAGAGTTTTAAACTTCGTATAGGTTACCTTGAAAGCATTAGGATATGAGACATTAGAAGTATTGCGAAGTCTTGAAGATGTGAAGAAGAAAGGAGATACAACGACAACAATCATCTTTCCACTCGAGGTTAGTGATATTTGACTTGAATTGTTTCATTCCCTAACGTATCTTTCAAGTCGTGCATATTGAAAACATAACTGCGAAGCATATATGAACTCTAGATAGACATAGTATTAAGGAATACAATACGAGGTTTATTGCTTAACCATTAAACTTTGTAGATAAGACATCGCCATAATCATTTGAATGCTATTGTGATGTGGGTATGAGGTGAGGATTTCATCCTAGGGAACAATGTTTACATGTGTTCTAAGGAAGTAAGTTCATAAACTTGTTTGTGGACCGAAAAGGAAATTTCCAGGAGTTATTGGTTTTGTTATTCATTGCATATCTTATGAACAACCAATATGTGTGATAGAGTATAACCGCTCACAACTTGTTGTGTTCTTGGTAGAACTATTCACAAAGTCCTGACTTTTGTATTGGTATAACTTTATTAGTAAAACCAATTAAGTAATCACCTGTGGTATGATCGGATTATGTCTGCCTTGGGGAAAGGAACCGATCCTTGTAAGGGAAAGGGAACCGATCCTAGTAAGGGAAAGGGAACCGATCCTTGTAAGGGGTGCAGTACATCAAGGGGAACTGATCCTTGTATGGGGTGCATCAAGGTTTATAGCAGAAAGGGAACCGATCCTATGGACATGTGCAACACATATAAGTTAGATACCATATATATATGGGGAACCGATCCTAGTACCTAGTCAACCGAATCTTTGGGAAGCTAGTGTGACTATGCGTAGTACTCACATGGAGGTAGAACCGAAACTTGTTTTGGTAGAACCGTAAACCCATGATTGTGATTGAATGTTGGTTTGATCAATCACATAGTTCTTGAAAGTCAGATGAACCGATTCTAAACTTGTTTTGGAAGTGTGGCAAATCGGTTTCAAGGTTGTAAGTGTGAAAGAGAACTTACAAAGTAAAGATGTCGACAAACTTTGAACACGTGCTGTGAATTTTTATTTCTATAATTGTTCAAAGATATTCCTTAACAACTAAGGGAAGAGAATCCCAGGATCGTAACATAAGTAAGTTAAAAATCTTTTAATTAAGGTTATTATTTTATCTTTGTAGGGAAGTTACAGAATTAGTAATGTGCATTTACTAATTAGATTTTCCGAGAGATTTCGATTGTTATTTTTGGACAGAGCATTTCCAGGAATTATGGAAACCGAACTTGTGATTTAATGAATATCTTGAGAATATTTTCGGTTTGGAAATTCCTTGGTGTCCAAACTTCCTTGTCTATAAATACACGAAGTTTTCCTTTCTAGCAAACTAATCCTTCGTAACAACAGAATTCCTCTTTTGTCTTTGTTACTGGTGTAGACGCCTATCGGAGAGCAGAGTAATCTAATTAGGTGAAATCTCTTACGGCCGCTCGTTTTAAAGTCTTCTTTGGGATTGAGAAGCTCTAGCGCGACCCGTTGGTGGGAAACTAGATAATTGCGGTTTATCTTTGTTTTTGATTGATTTGATTGACTAACGGTGGTTGAAATCTGATTGTACCTAGTTTGTTTATTCTTGAGAATCTTCTCTTCTGATATAAGATTCACTCAAACTAGTTCAGAGTTTCGACAGGGATCTTTAGACTTTTGTTAGTTCTAAATACGATCTTGTGATAATCCATTGTTAACAGACTCCGTTCTGTGCATGATTGATCACAAGAGATTCAAGTGATTGTGTGCAGGTTTTTATTGAAGATTTGAAGACAAAGAAGATATTGAAGATATGACTTGGGTTTTATAATCTTTGGTGTCCACAAGTTTGGGTAAAAGAGGATCCAATTAATAATCGGTTTATCCTTGTGGTAGATTGGATTGATTAATTGAGTAGATCGGCATCAACACGGTTGTTCAGATTAAATGTGTTGTTGGCTTAATCTTAATCGATTACCTTTGGGTGATTGGACATAAGATATATCTAGATCGACGAAGGAGTTTATGTTGAGATAAACGGAAGAGCCTTTGTCCGACTCATATCACTTGGTTGAATAGAGTTGATGCCAAACAGATTTCTTGTTCCTTTACTGTTTGGAATACGAACCAAAGGGATTGTTCCAAGTACGTGACTTATTCATAAGTCGGAGGCGTGGGAATACAGACGAAACTAGGTGAACTATAGGGTTAGTTACTTGGTCTCAACTATACGAAGTTAAGTGTAATTTTGTGTAGCGGCTTAATCCTGAGAGTATTCAATTCTGGACTAGGTCCCGGGGTTTTTCTGCATTTGCGGTTTCCTCGTTAACAAAATCTTGTTGTGTATTTACTTTTATTTTCCGCATTATAATTGTTTTATTATAATTAAAGTAAATTACACAAACGTTAATTCCTATTTACTTGATAAGCAATCCTATTGTGTTTGGTTAAGTCCGAACCTTTATATCAAGTAAACATACTTCGTTGTTGTATTGTCTCGATCTCGTATCCATAGACGATCACAGGAAGTGTGAACCGATTAGTTGTATTGTCTCGACTCAGTTCATAGACAATCACTTTCGGAGAAAAGACTTATAGGTAGGAAATTTTTTAGCTTGAGGTATATTTGGGTACCCTCGCCTTTTCACATACACATAATCACAATAGTATTCATATGATTATGTCGATGTCATATATACGAAGTTCAAAAGATAAGCGTTATACTTTGTATCTTAATTCCTTTACACTATGATCATGTGATCATGTCTCACTACTAGAGTATAATCATTCACAGCTTCGCAGTTATGTTTTCAATATAGCACGACTTGAAAGATACGTTATGAATGAAACTGTTCAAGTCAATATTACTAACCTCAAGAGGAAGGATGATGTAGTTGTTGTAGCTTGTTACTTCTTCACATTCTTCAGGTCTTCGAGTAATACTTATATGTCTCATAATCCTAGACTTTCTAGTCTAACTTATATGAAGTTGTCTCTAGTACATAATCAAGTGACTCTTAGATGAGTTTTGATTCACTAAAATATGACAACCAAAATTGACATACCAACGCTTGGTGGGTTCAACCGAGCTATGGTCAAACAATCTCCCCCTTTGTCAATTTTAGTGACAAAACTCTTAATACATATGGATAAACAAATTACAATAATTCATTAAACATACGCTTAATTCCAAGTTTCAACAGCATAATAACCTGCATATATTCAATCAACAAAAGCCAGTATTGACATTTTAGTAACAAAGATAATACTCCCCCTAAAGGTGAGATAGGTAGATTTTCAATCCGAACATCTTTATTATTCCCCTTTTATAGTCCAAATAACTACAACAACAATATGATTACAAATCATATTGCTTTACTCTTAGTTAGATATAACGTTAACAATATGATTACAACACTATTAATTTTCAATCCGAACATCTTATGTTGCTCCCCCTTAGTCAATGCTTTACTCGTTCGTCAGATATAACGTTAAAGCACAATTGTCCTTTCCTTAGTGATTACAAATCACTTGTTTACTCCATATATTTTCCCCCTTTTTGTCACAAAATGACAAAGGTTATAGCAAATAAAGGTCAAACCGAAAGGATCTTACAAATCTAAAAGACTTGTACAACCTATAATAGTTAAGCACGAAGGTTTAACATACCACTTTTGATAACCAATATCAAAACCGAAACTACAAGTAATTTGGTTTTAATATGTTATCAAGGAAATAATTGCCATAAGAAATTTTCCCTAATAGTTTAACAAATTGACTAAGAAACTTAGTTCCCTTGCTAAACCGATTGTGCACATACAATCGCTTATTTCGATAAGACCAAAATAAAGATCACAATTAACTTTATTTTTCTCATCAGGTTCTAATTATTCAGACAGTAACTTAGACCTTTCACTTTAGACAAGAAAAGTACTATGTTAGTTAACTAGTATTCTTGTTAAGGCATTCGATTAGACTTGAATAACCGAATTCTTCAATTTGATAAGTCTAACTAAGATCAGAATTAACTTAGTTTCTCTTATTCGGAATCGAATTGGACTAAACAAATGATCCCGTATTTCGTTAAGCCATAAACAATACATACAAACAAAATAAATTGACTTGCACAATTATTTCTCTTAACCGGAAGCAATTGAAACGAACATAGACATTATAGCACCGCAATTGCACCAAAGTTTCGTTAAGCAAAAACACTTGATACCAAACAATAAAGAAGATATCAAACAATAAGCCAAATAAATTGACACAATTTTTCTTAACTGGAAGCCATTGAATCACACACACACACACATAATGAAATATATATCAATCGTACCGAAATTTTGTTAAGAAAAAGAAAAATATATGCAATATAAGCAGGATTTTCTTAAACAGGAAAACGATTAACTAACAAATTCGTTACCTCAGATTCCGCATCCTCTTCTCCCCAAAAAGATATATCACTAAGCACAAGTTCAAGTTAGAACTCTCCCCCAGTATGTTGTCATCCTCTCGCGAGAACAAAAGAACAACAACAAAGAGCAACCTTTACCAGAGAAAGATTGAATCGGTTTTAAAAAAATGTGTGCCAATAGCAAAATTTGAAAACCCGAAACACATATGTTTATGCTAAACACAACTTATGTAAAAAATTGATTCAACACATTGTGACTTTTTACATATGAGTTTCAACCGGATCACCTTATGATCCTTTATAAGGCCTACCAACACGGGCTAGAACTTAATCCCGCTAAATCAAAAAGTCACATAAACCATAAGGGTTCACATCAAATGAGATAGAATATTAAGGTTATGAAAAACGAAATCAGACATCTCATAAACACATAGCAATAATATAGACATTTAAGCACAGGCTATGTAATCGGAAACTAGCACACAAAAAATTATAATATAATAATTTTATTCCTAAATAATGATAGTTTTATTCAAAAATAGACCTTATACAATAATCAAAATAAATCAAAAACTGATGTTTATTTTTCTTGGATTAAGTATTACAGCATATAACTTAATGCCTAGTGGTGCTCCTATTGTTCACTGAGGTTTCTTCAGTGTTCAAACTCTTGAAGCATGTCTCGAGAGACTTGTCTGCAACCACTTCCTGTTTTTCAAGCTTTTCAGCTTGAACCTTCATGTCTGCAAGATCAGCTTTTGTTTCCTCAATCCTATCCTTGAGCCAATCTTGATGTCGAACCGTCATTATGAGATTGGTTCTTAGTTCTTCAAAACCATGGATATAGTCAATCATACTATAAGAAAGTATCCACTTGGTTTTTTATTGGATCTTGAAGGTTATAAGCCAACATACATGACTCATCTTGAGATCCAGTAGAACTATCAGAATCATAATCAGACATGATTTTTGATATGATTTTATTTTTCCTTTCTGTATTGATTCCTTGACAATCCTTAACCTTTTGAGCTTCCTCCTTATTGACCTTTGTAAAACTGCGAGTTATTGGGGGCGTGCTCAGGGATTTAAATAAGAATTAATCAGGTTTTCTCAATACAAGAAAGAGATAGTTTCTCTTAAGAAGACCCAACTTTCGGACCGAAAATACCATGAAAGGTTTTAATTAGGTTTTCTCAATACTGAATATATTTTGTTTTCCATGTCTGAACTTCTCATGCTGGAAAGTTTATTAAAATTCGAAAATTTCAAATAAAACCTATTTTTAGAAGATCATGATAAACATGAACAATTTTTAGACAAAAATGGATTCGCGGCTATCCAGAGATTGTCAAAGATTTTTCTGATACAAAACACAAACGAAAATTATGCTCTTGTTTTATGTGCTTTCTCATCCCAAAAAAAAGTGCACTAACTAGGATGAGAATACATAATCTCCATACAACTAGGTTGTATCGGAGTAAGCCTTTTCTTTCTTATAGCGAGTATCAAAAACATAGTTCATGTTTCTTTTTGGAATTTTCTGCCCAAAGTATTTTCTTCCAAGAAGATGATCCTTCCTTGATCTAAAGGTATGATCATGTGGATAAACAGTACTGATGTGAGAATTTTCAGAGATACATAAATCTCTCTTAATTATGTCAATGAGATTTTCATAACATTTTCTCATTCTAAGGATTTCTTTATGATGTACATCAATATGATTATCTGAAACAATAATCGGAAATTCCTGGTTGTTTCCTTTGGCAGAGATTCTCTCTTTCCCTTTCTTCTGGAATCGTTCTTCATGTAAACATGGACTGTTTCAACATGAGTGAGGAGGAACCTTTTTGCAGAAGTGATTATCAACTCTTACTTCAGATTCTTTTGAGTTGATCTTATCAATTTGGGATATATTCTGTCTTCCTACTGAGGAATAATCTTTCAGTTTTTTAAGACAAGAAACATCTTTCAATACTTTTACCATAGTAATTTGAAGAAGTATAAGTTTCCTGTCAAGTGACTTAAAGTTGTATTCCTTAAGATCTTTTTCACGGAATCGGTTCAAAGCTTCCTTTGGACTTTGATCATCAGTAGTTATAGAAGATGGTTTCTCATTCTCTTCTGAATTGATGTAGTTATGTAGATTACCATCATCATGATCCGTTTCAGATGTGATCAAACAGGTTTTGTTATCACAATCTCTAAAAGTCGAAAAATGATGTTTGGTTTCTTTATCAGAAGAAATTATAACAGAATCATTAGTCAGAGTCATAAGATGAGTCTTTTGATCTTGAGTAAGAGATTTACCAAGAGCTTCTAATTTGACAGTGAGATCCATATTCTCTTTGGATAGAATATTTAGTTGAATGTCTTTTTCTGTGATCTCATGCTTAAGAAGATTAGATTATGTATTTAATATTAACATCCATGTAGACAGAGATCTTATTGGCTTTAGGAGTTTTACCAACTCTTTATCAGTATCTAATTTTCCATCAGAGATAAACTCAGATGTTTTCGTAACTCCTGGATCATGAGTCAAAGAAGTAGTAACATCTTCAACATTTGAGTATTCATACTCTTGCATAACGTTAAATGAATCATACATAGATTCAATTCTTATAGGTTCGATCGCATCAAACACAGATTGTTAAATCTTTTCGTGTTTGCCTACTTTGATACCAATTGAAAAGAAAAGGGTACCCAAATACGTCACAATCTTTAAATTATCCACCTATAAGTCCTCTTACGGAAAGTGATTGTCTATGGACAAAGTCGAGACAATACGACAAATCGGTATTCACATTTTGCGTGATCATCTATGAATACGAGATCGAGACAATACGACAATCAAAGTATGATTACTTGATAATAGGTTCGGACTTAACCAAAATTTATAGGATCACCATCAAGTAATACAGAGTCAACGTTTGTGTGTTTTATTTTTAATTATAATAAACAATTATGATTGCGGAAATAGAAAAGTAAAAGACGCATCAAGATTTTGTTAACGAGGAAACCGCATATGCAGAAAAACTCCGAGACCAAGTCCAGAAATGAATACTCTCAGAATTAAGTCACTATAAAAAATCCAAACCAAAACTTCGTATAGTTGAGACCAAGCAACTAAACCTAGTTCGTTTAGTTTCTTCAGTATCCCCGCGCTTCCGACATTCAATAAGTGCACTCACTGGAACAATTCATTTGGATCGTATTCCAAACAGTAAAGGAACAACAAATCTGTTTGGGTAACAACTTTCTTGATTCTTTTAGATGAAGATATCTCAAGTCTTATGCAAAGGCTCTTCCGTTTAAACTAATAAACTCCTTTGCCTGGTTAGATCAATCTATCCAACAACTAATGAAGTAGCATAGTTTAGATTTGAAATCAATCAATATAAAATCTTACAAGGAACTATAAAGAGATGCCGATCTCACGTAACTAATCAATCGAATAAATCCAATTCTAGTTGGATCCAATCCGATCAAGGTTTGTTCTACACAAAGATATGTGAAACCAATTAAAGATCTTCTTCGTCTTCAAATCTTCTTTAATCTTCAACTAAACTTGTACAACACCACTTGAATCTCTTGTGATCAATCACGCATAGAACGGAGTCTGTTAACAATGGATTATCAAAAGATGTCTTTAGATCTACAAACAGTTCTAATGATTCCGTCGACACTTCGATCTAGTCTGAGTGAATCTTATATCAGAAGAGAAGATTCTCAAGAATAAACAAACTAGGTGACAAAGTTTAACAACTGCTAGTCAATTAAATCAATCGAAAACTAATAAACTGGAATTATCTAGTTTCCCACCAACGATACTCATAGAGATTCTAGATCCCACTGAAGTCTTTAAACGAACGGTCGTAAGAGATTTCGCCTAATTAGGGTACTTTCCTGTCTGGATAGACGGCTCCACCAGAAACACAAAAATATGAAGCTTGCCTGGCTCTTAGGATAGTTTTCTAGAAATGAAAACATAGACCAAGGATGTTTGGACAACAAGGAATTTCCAAAAACGAATATTCTCAAGATATGCAACAAATTCCCAAATCGGTTTTCATAATTCTTGGAAATGCTCTGTCCAATATTTTCCGAAATCTCTCAATAGAAAATCTCCAATTAGTAAATGCACATTACTAATTTTTATTCTCTAGAGATATGCATTTAATTGCTGGTAATTAAAGCATATAAAACTAACAACCTTAATTAAAAGATTCTTAATGTATTTCGGACCGGGATCTCCTTGAGTAATTAAGGAATAACTTTGAACAATAAAAGATAAGAGTTACTGTTCGTGTTCAAAGTATGTTGACATCTTTTATTTGTAAATCATCTTTCATATTTACAATCTTGGAATCGATTATACCACACTTCCAAATAGTTTAGAATTGGTTCATCTGTATTCCAAGATAACTATGTGATTGATCAAGTATCAAATCAAAATCATGGGTTCAAGCGGTTCTATAAATCACAAGGATCGGTTCTACCTGAATATGAACTACTTGTGATCGAACACACGAGTTACCGGAACCGGTTCCGTCGGTTACCAGGATCGGTTACGTCAATTACCAGTACTTGTTACCATATACAAACATGTTTTTCCCCCAAAGACAAACCGAGGGGGGCTAGTAAAGATAAGTCCAGGACGGAAAATTATTTGGTTAAAGTTGCAGAACGAGGATAAAATAATTAATTATTTTGAGAAAAAAGATGCAATCAAACAAAAGAGAAGGTTGTTGAAAGTCAGATAATACGTCAGTTAATGAAACCAGGGACAGGGAATACATTGGCTAGAGAGAAGAAAGCCCAAAATGAAGAATTAGCTATTCTTGAAAAACAAACACACAAAGATATGTAAATGTTATTGATAGATGTCGACAATATCCTTCAATAGAGGAGACAAGCTGTAACTAAAATGCAGGAGGAAATATGTGCTCGAATGGGATAAGATCCTTGTCATTAGTTAATTAGTCATGTTTTTCATTTGCATTTGCTGCAATTTAACGTAATTTTTTTTTTAGTTTTAATCCCATGTACCTTTTCTTTGTTTTAATATAAATCTTCATTTTCTTATCAGAGTAGTTGACATTTTCTTAATAACTCCAAAAAGGATGATGACTAGCTGTTCTCCTGGAACGGTCAACCACGATTCATTTTCATGGTGTAGAACAGACAAGACAATGGTTAGCCGTTTTGCAGTTTTTCAAAACGGCTAATGATTACCTATTTGAAATTTCTTCTCGCTGGGATTCCCACTCAATAGGGAACCTGAGTGGAAAGTGGAGGATTAATCCTCGGTTTTTTAGCTTGGGAAGGGTCCGGGGAGCACTATAAGATCTGGTCGATGTGTTTTATTGGTCGGGTCAAATTAGTCGGGAAATGAGCCTACAAATTAGTCGTGTTTGCGAGTCCAGAGTTTTAGTGGTCAGGTCAAATTAGCCGAGGAATGCATCCGCATCTGTGGACCCTTAAGCAAACCCCGGTGTTTTATTTATCAAGTCAAATTAGTCGTAGAATTAATATATAGAATTAAGGTTAACCATTTTTAATTAGAAAGTTAAGTTAGAATTTGAAACCTAATTATATTAGGACACTATAGTCACGCGAACCTAAGGTTAGGATTGATAGTTAGGTTAGGATTAAATTTGTCCTGGTAGTGTGTTCTTTACAGGATTAATGGATACGTTAGGGTTAGTAAATATGTCGGGCGGACTATACTTCATCGCATGAGATTCTAAGAAGGTTAATCTACCGAAGATTACCATGCAGTAATGAAAGGGTCTATGAAAACAAATTATATCAAGAACAGAGAGAGTCTCGCTTACTTATCTTACAGTGTATGAGGAAACATATAACAAATAGTCCAAGTTAAACTAATGTCTATTCAGGCATCCATAGCTCGAGAGGGCACTTTCTTAAGAAACCGAAACACTAATAAACCTTTTTTTTTCTTTTCTTCTATTTTTATATTCCTTTCTAAAGGAGTGCTCTGAGAAAAAAAAACACCACCGAAATCTCAAATAGGTTCTAATTTTTTTAAACATAAAACGAATTTAAGAAAAAATCACGATATGCCTTTGCTTTTATCTATGCAGAGATTCATACAGATTTCTTTTAAGAATAGTTTTGAACTATTTTTTTAAGAGAGGTGGTTGATGGATGGTCTAACAATCAAATATCTATTGTTAGTCAAAAACACCTCCAAAAGTACGAATTAGTCCAGACCTAATTAACTAGGTACAGTTTAGCCCAAAATTAATTTGAAAATGTGTAAAGACTTTCTTCTCCTTTGCACGTTTTTTTATATTGCACACGTGCAGCGAATTATAACCTTCTGTAACTGACGCATTGATTGTGGAGCCGCCACATTCATCTGGAAAAAAAACTGAAAAGAAAGAAATCATTCAACATAGAGAAGAAAGAAATCAAACCAAAATCAAAACCCTCGTAAACCCTAACCTAACCGCGAGAAAAAAACCAAAATCTTCATCATGAAGTAACATCATGGTGAATGCAAAAACCTTAGTTTCAAATAGAAAAGCATAAGAACTACCGGAAGTTTCAACATGAATTGAAGTAAAAGAAAGTCCTAAGTCATCATCACCTAAGACGATATCAAAATCTTCAAAGAGTACAACAATTTAAACATCAATTGTAGCAACAAAAACTTCAAAATCATCACCACCTAAGAAGAGATCAAAACCTTCAAAGAAAACAGCAGCTTCAACATCACTTGTATCAACGGAAACTTCAAAATCACCACCACCCAAGAAGATATCAAAACCTTCTAAGAAATCACCACCTAAGAAGAAAACAACAGGTTCAACATCTGTTCGAGGAGAAAAAGGTAACAAATCATCTGCTACTTTCATATATTGGCCTTTTTTAAATGTTTTTAAGTTGTTTTTATCAATTTGTGGTATTAGTATACATACTTGTACACCGGTGTACTATTACATGAAACATATGCCTATTCAGTGTGATTTGAAGTTATTTTTATCAGATTTGTGGTAGTATTGTAGATACTTGTACACCAACATGCTATTTGTGGTACTAGTGTACAGATCTTTACACCTTCAATGATGTTTTTCCCGTATTTGTGGTACTAGTGTACAAATAGGTTACCTTCAAGCTATTTCAGCAATATATGTCTTGTTGTGTTTGTTTTAAAACTTTTTCCCCCATGTTTGATTTGGTTGTGCACAGATCTGTACAACTATATGTTATTTCAGCAACATATGACTAGTTATGTGTGTGTGGAAGTTTTTTTTCCAATATTTGTGGTACTAGTGCACAAATCTGTACACTTTCATGTTATTTCAGCAACATATAACATGTTGTGTTTGTTTTAAAGCTTTTCCCCCCATGTTTGATTTGGTTGTGTACAGTTTTGTACACCTACATGTTATTTTAGCAACATATGACCAGTTGGTGTGTCTGAAAGTTTTTTTTCCAATATTAATTGTTCTAGTGGACAGTTTTGTACACCTTCATGTTATTTCAGCAACATATGACCTGTTGTATTTGTTTTAACAATTTTTTCCCATATTAGTTGTGGTTCTGTAAAGAACTGTACACCTGCATGTTGTTTCAGTACCATATGCCATGTTATATGTATGTAAAGCTTTGTTTCCAATATTTTTTGTGGTTGTGTATATTTTTGTACACCAGCATGTTGTTACAGTTATTTATGGCATGTTGTGTTTGCTTTAAAGCTGTTTTTGTTAGATTTCTGTAAGAGCGTACACATTTGTACACCAACATTAATTTATGACCTGTTGTGTGGGGATAAATGTTGCTCTAGTTAGTTCTCTGTAGGAGTGTACACAGTATGATATGGTCTTATTTGATTTATGGTCTGTTAAATTTGTACCCATATTTGTGTGTACATAGTTGTACACCTACATGATTGTTTTGTAGTTATGGGTATATTGTAATATTCTTCTTAGTTCTTATTCCAATTAGTCCTTTCTCATAGTGTTTATGGGTGAAAACTATTTCTGCTGGTTTTGGTAATTTTGGGTGTGTATGGATGAGAAATGAATCTAAACCCTAAACAAATGCACACGGGAGTGCTTTTGATTCGAGAGATCAATCTATATAATTCTGGCCTAAACCAAGAAATGGTCGTTCTATACTTGCTTCGGTCATAAAGTGAAAGAGATGGGGTTGATATTAGGGAGGGAAGCGAAGAAGGAGTTGAGATTGTGAAGGTGTTTGGCTGTTTATGACTTGTATCAGAATGTTGAACTGGCTTGCACAATGTAAGCTATCAGTTCTGGGTGTTTTCTGAATATGTTGGTTACAACACTTGGTTTTCTGTGTTGTTTGAAAATAGGTCGGAGAACCTATTTATACAAGTCATTGAGCGCAACCCTCATCTCGTAGGAAGTGAAGTGATGGAGTAGTGGGGTCGTGTAGGTGATTGTCACATGATCACGCCTTCACCCACTTCCATCATCATCGTTAACCGTCCATGCCTCCTGACACACGTTCTCGTAATGAGCGCGTTGCACGCCGCGCGCTGTAAACTGCCAGACCAATACCCCAGTAAGTATCCCCCAGTTTGTGACATGTTTGATGTCTCGAACGAGCGGGTCAAGTTGTGGGACCCACTGCAAGAAATAGCATACGGTGCTATTAGGTTAATAACTAAGTTATTTAAGGAATTGATATTCATGAAATATCGTGCATGCTCGATGTATGTAATGCATCTTCTTTAAGCAAGCACCTCAAAGCAATTGATATGCATGAAGCATCGCTGTTTTAAAGCTTGATTGAATAAGTCGCGGATCAAGCGTCTTAAAATAGAAACACACCCAACCATCTTTGAGTGATCGTTTGGAGGCCGCATAGGAGGGCCACCCCGGGTCGATCACTCCCTGTGACGACTGGCGTACGGTGATCATTGAGGCGCTTCATTGATCGCCTAATTTTTAATCTAAACGGTCCGACCAAGCTGGAAAAGTTGGACGGACAAGATGATTTATGGCATATATTTGCTGCCGTTGATGGAATTTAGGGTTTTTAAAAGGTGCGAAAATATCCCTCTTTGGCTTGGTCGAATCCAAGTAGGGGCGCTATTTTTGAGTGAGCCGATTGGGTGTGCGTGAAGATGGCTCACTGACATGCATGGATGCCCCTCTCGGTCCCACAAATATTCGATCTTGGCCACTCAATTTGACCGGTAAAGATGAGTGGTCGTGATCGATTTGCGACAAAAACATATTCCCGCAAAGAGATTTAAAGGCCATGTGGCATGCCATCTTTGGAGCGCGCGTTTCGAGGCACCGGGCCCTAGTCTGCATAGGACGGCCGGTAACACGCAAAGGTGGGCCCACGGTGATCACATTGACATCCTTGGGACTTCTTGAGTCTACATATACACCCTTCGTTTAGGCTGGCGAAGATGGACGGTCACGATCGAACTGCGACAGATGTGCATTGCCGCAAGCCCTAATTAGGGTTTTGAATCAGTCACGCACACGTGACTTTGGCCAAGCGGTTTGGCACGCCGTGATCCTCTTTTGGAGAGATCGATCACGTGAGGCCCATGTTGGGCTGACGGTGAACGCATGTGCACCTTCCTGATGGTCCTAATTGCGATCTAAGCCATCCAAATAGGCTGGCTAAGTTGGATGGTTGTGATCGATTTAAGACACAAGTGGACTTCCGCGACCCTTGGAAAGCATCACGTCCATCATGTTTCGGGCAAACGTTCATTGCTCCATGACCACGTCGTGAGCAAGCCGATCAGGTAAAGGTAGAGTGGGCCCGCTAATGTGTTAGCGCGTCCCAATCGTTCATGGTGCGATCTAAGTCGTCCAACCAGGCTGAAAAAGTTGGACGGTCGTGATCGTTTTAAGACTGCGCTGGACAGTTTATGTTCGATCGAATCTCTACAAAGCGGCACGGCCACCCAACTTAGGGTTGGCGTTTGACGGTGCTAGGAGATGTTCGTGTGATTTCCGACCGGCTAGGGCATAAGTGGGTGCGTCGGTGGTCATCACGACAATCGCCTATTCTTGACAGGGTTTGGTTAGGCTTGTTAAATTGCGCGGCCAACTTGTGTGGCCACGATCGTTTCTGAGACAGATGTTAACAGTCTAGATTTTCTTTAAGAATAAATGTGTGTTCAATCACGCCAACTTTGATTAAAAGTGTGTGAACACATCGATCTCTTTGTCAGAGAGATGTAACCCGTATGAGTATTTTTGTGCAGGTCCCATTACTAACACTTCGGGAGATTCATGCTACTTTGCTGAGAGTGAGCATTCATCCTCATGTCATGTCAATATTGAGAGTTCTACTGGGAACGTAGCACGGCAAAATATCAGGCAAGTCATGCATTAGTCAATAATGTTGGCATAAAATAGGATTCACAGAATACTTGGGATTACTACTGTGTGCACCATTCTGAATGAATTTCATATGTACTGAGTTGTTCAATACATGTGTGAATAAAGATGTTTGACCACTCATCACTTTCAAATGGCCTTTATTCCTTTACAGGATCACGGTGCTAAATATAGGGTTTTACGATTTTGACCCCGAACATAAAACCACCATCAACATTAAGTCCCCTGCTTAGCACGTAACGGTGACATCGTTGCGGGGTAAGCACCAGATGGTGACAAATAAAGAAATTCTCAAGAGGAGTTCGATGTACATTACCAGGGTAGAGGCTGTCTCGGTTCTTGGGTAAGGTACGTTTCCTCTGCGCATCAGTTATCATCAGATAGATAAGTATCTACTTGATTAATATCCCGTACCCGGAGCCTTTATACACAGCAAGTAGAGACTTCTTCTCTTCCCGGGATCTAGCTGATTTGAGGAATATAAAGAAGGCGCTGAGCATTTCTCCCCATCGCATAATTGCTCTTCCTTTTCGTTTCAGGTATTTCTCTTTGTTCATCTTGCAGTTTGATTTTTGATTGATAATAACAATTTTATTTACCGGCTGTTGGTATGATCATAACGTCCCCTTTTGCAGCGTATGATGGGAACTGCTGGTGATGATTACTCTTTTACTTCTCTAGAGAAGAGCTTCGAAGTCGACAAACCTGAGGCTAGCGCATTCGAGGAGGTGATGGCCAAAATAGATCCTCCATTTCGTGAAGCTGATCGTGCCATAAAGGGTATGTCTCTTCTGAGACTACGTTTCGTTCGGGAACGTGCTCAGGCTTTCTTGGCTTCGGTCAACATGGAGGAAGAATGGAGGCGCGGCGAAGCGTCTCAGTTGCCGAGTGCGGGAGCTGAAAGGTTTGCAGCTCAGCTAAAACGGTGAAGAGTCGAGTATGCGCGTCCTTCCAGTGAAAACAAATATGATTATCCCGTCCGCGATGGAATCATCATCCTCGACTCTGACATGGACGAACCGGAGCATCCTCAGAAGGCTGTTGGGGAAGTTCCTGAGGGAGAGATCGAAGTAGCTCCCGTGAAAGGTATTGAAAAAATCGTCGGAGGGAAGGCCGGCGCGGCTGCTGAGGAGATCATGATAGTTTCATCTAGAGAATATGTTGAAAAAGCTCCCAAAGATGACGTTTGCGCGTATCTTGAGGGGAATATTGAAACAATTGTTGAAGGAGACTTTGAAACTTCATCAGAAAAGAAGGTCGAGGCAGACTCCAGAGCGGATGCAGCAGCTTGTGATGAAGATGTTGAAGCAGTTTCCAATGATGTCTCTGGCGGAGACACGGTTGACCTCACTGATGATTATACTTTCCTCATGTCTTCCTCTATCTCTTTTTTTTTTGTAGATGAACGCTCCTTCATAGTTTGTAGGCCTTTTTTTTATACTCAGCGACGACTGAGTTTTAGATTTATCTGAACAATGGTTCCCCCTTCTTCTTTTTTTTAACGTTATAATAGAAATTCTCCATTCCGTTGTTCGTCCAAAGAGAATGCATTCATAAGTGATGATGCGCTATGTGACTGTGCATTGTTTTTACGATGATTGCCCGTAACCCTAATAACAATGAAAGGTATGGAGTCATCGACCATGAACTTGTTCGCCATGTGATGCAATCCTCCTAATCACGTGATGATGGAGAAATGCCTTTTGTTGGGATGAAACGCCCTTCATAGTGCACTTGCTTCACAAATTATTCGTCTCTTTCTACGTGTACTCCTTTAATGTTTCTCGAAAGATTTGAGACGTTTCTTTCTGGTTTGAACTGATGGGTGGGTGAGGGTTTTAGGGTTTTTTCAAGACTTTGTGGCATGATTCAGGAGTAACGAGATTTTTAAAAGAAATAGTACTTTGATTAACTGACAAATTGAAACCCTAATTATGAATGCAAGCAGTGCAATCATTTTGGAGGAATTACAAACATTGCATGAAAGAGGAAATTGCTGGAAGAAATATTAAAGGGAACCCTAGAGGAAAAGGTAGCACAGCGTTTTAGGTATTGAAAGCCTTGAGCCATCGTGAGTGGATTGTCACTCCCTCTAGCTTTTCGGCATTGATGAGCTTGCAGTACCCGCCTAAGAAAACATCTGCCACCAGGTATGGATTATCTTCCCCTTCTGTAGGCGAATCAGACCGAGCGGTCACTTTCACCGTCACATATCCAACTTGAAACGCGGTCGCCTTCATTACCAAATCTCCAATTGGAAATGGGTTTGGGCGTTGCGCAGCTACTTGGTCCTTGGATTCGCCATTGTTAAACGAATCAACTCTTAAACTTTTGACGACGCGTTTGAAAGGGCATGCATCCCATTCACACCTCCTAATGACGGTTGAGTTGTTGATTGGAGAAAGTCCCCGGGACTTAGCAGAATGAGGAGTGACTGGTTGCAAAAAGGGTTGTTCGATAAGACTTACTTGGGTTCAGAATCTTCTGACGTATGATGATGGGATTTCCCCAGGTAATTGCGGCACATCAGCAAGCTGTCGATACGACAACATATAATCTTCGGTATTTGACAGCTTGTTGGTAATCCTTTCAGGTATAGACACTGGCAAGGGACACACTCCTAACTTTGCTTTGTTGTTATGCATCCACGAGCTCCCTAGAATCATATCATAGTTCGGGTAATCTTTCAGGATATGAAACCTACCGTGTGTTAGAGCGTCTCCAATCTTGATTTCGAGGCCGATGTACCCATAAGCGTCTCTAGACTCTCCTTTAGAGTTTTTAATCATGGTTGGGCAATGAACAACTTCCTTCTTCGAAACCTTTGCAGCTTTCAGGGCTTGGACGGTGACGATATTGAAATCAGATGCTACATCAATCAGCACGTTGTCGAACTCAACATCCTTCAAGCGAGTGACAGTTAGGAGTCCCCACTTACATCTCACGTTTTCTGGGAAGGATTGAGGTTCACGAGCAACTTCCTTAATTGGAAACAGATGCTTGCCTGATACGACACGGTTAAGACCCCCAAACATGTCTTTACGCCGTGCCTTAGAGAAATACAGAATTTTACACAACTGTTCCATCATCGACTGCACAGTCTTGTGAACAGAGTCCCCAGAAATCATGCAACTCCTGACAGGAAGGGGGTCCATGTTGACTCATTCGTTTCCCAGTTGAAGTTCTCCTGTATCCACCTTCTCTTTGAAAATGCGCTTCAACTTGTTGCAGTCACTGGTTGGGTTATTGACGAACCTATGATAACGATAGTATTTGGGATTCGCCATTTCTTCTTCCGTTGGTGGACGCCTAAGAGGAGGTATCTTGATTGCATCATCTTGAATCCATGCTTCCAGTAGTTCAATGACTTCGTCTATTGGAAATGGGAAGTCGGGAGCACCCCCAACTTCAGGAGTTTTAGCCGTGGCTTTCTGGGATGGGGTTGTCTGTATTGGCGCTGCGCGTTTGGGTTGTTGCTCTGTTGCTGGAGCTTTCCTTTTCCCTCCTTCGCCTACCACGCTTACCGATGGACCAGTGTTGTATTGCTTGTTGATAAGACGCATGTTCCCTCGTGTTTCGCGTGCATCTTCACCCCTGAACGGTCTGGTTCTTTCTAAAAGCGCTGGTGCGGTCGTAGCCGATCGCTTAGCAGCTTCATGAAGTTCACAAAACGTCTGGAAGTGCAGGTTTTCCAATAAAGCACGATAGATGGGAACCATACCGTTAATGCACGACTCCACCAATTATTGTTCGGTCACGTTTGGATCGTGACAGTCCAAATCTTGAATTTTGAATCTCTTGACGTAATCGTTCTGATGCTCGTTGTTTCTCTGGAACATTCTTCCCAAGTCTGAAAAAGTGATTTGCTCGGATACGAAGAAATACTTCTTGTAGAAGGCGGCGACCATCTCACACCAGTTTGATATGTTGTTTGGTGTGATGTTGTTATACCAGGTGTATGCTCTTCCAGTAAGCGATTTGGAGAATTATTTCAGGCGGAGGACGTGATTGTATTCATGTTCTCCCAAAGATCCCAGAAAACGAGAAATGTGTTCGCGAGCATTACCAGTCCCATCATAAAGTGAAAACCTAGAAGAGGAATATCCTCTCGGTAGGGGGACTCTCTGCACATCAGGAGGATATGGAGGTTGGTGCTAGTGCAGGTCCACCGGGTTTTCCTTGACTCGATTTTGGAGAAGTCGTTCTAGATCTTCAAAGAGTGATGAAGTTGGATGGCCGGTTCCTTTCCCATGGGCGTTCAGGAGCAATACGGGATTCTTCATCTAGGTAGGCACGTCGCGCTGAAGCATTGGCACCAGGCGTGTTGAAGGTACTCCTTGTTGGTTCCAGGGGATGTCGTGACTCTTGTGGCAATCGTTCTGTTAACGTCTTGAGGAAAATGAGTACTTTTTTCTGGGTTGAAGCCATGTCTATCTGAGCCTTAACGAGAATTTCTTGCCTCTACATCAAATCAACAATGGTGATAGGGGGTTGGACTCCTCTGACTCCTTCGTCCCCTCTTCCTAACAGGGGAGTAGCAGCTGCTCTGGTGACGACTAGAGGTGTTATACTAATGTTGGGGTTTGCAGCTGCTCTGGTGATGGGAGATGTTACCGAGGGAATATCTCATGTTCCAATGGTGTTGGTGGTAGAGGACGTAGTTCAACGAGATGCATTGATCGTATTGACAGGCTGTATGGTAGCGCCACTGACAGGGACATCAACACCGAGAGTGTTGTCAGTGCTAGTTCCATCGGAATTGGTCGCCGATCCAGACCTAAGATCCACCATTTTGAATTTTGAGAAAATTGAAATGAAATTGAAATTTGATCTTGCAACCGAGAGATTAATCTCCCAATGTGGTCGCCAGTTGTTTATGGGTGAAAACTATTTCTGCTGGTTTTGGTAATTTTGGGTGTGTATGGATGAAAAATAAATCTAAACCCTAAACAAATGCACTGCACTGGAGTGCTTTTGATTCGAGAGATCAATATATACAATTATGGCATAAACCAAGAAATGGTCGTTCCAGACTTGCTTCGGTCACAAAGTGAAGAAGATGGGGTTGATCTTAGGGAGGGAAGCGAAGAAGGTGTTGAGATTGTGAAGGTGTTGGATGTTTATGACTTGTATCAGAATGTTGAACTGTCTTGCACAATGTAAGCTATCAGTTCTGGGTGTTTTCTGGATACGTTGGTTACAACACTTGGTTTTCTGTGTTGTTTGAAAATAGGTCGGAGAACCTATTTATACAAGTCATTGAGCGCAACCCTCATCTCATAGAAAGTGGAGGAAGTAAAGTGATGGAGTAGTGGGGTCGTGTAGGTGATTGACACATGATCACGCCTTCACCCACTTCCCTCATCATCGTTAACCGTCCATGCCTCCTGACACACGTTCTCGTAATGGGCGCGTTGCGCGCCGCGCGCTGTAAACCGCCAGAAGAATACCCCAGTAAGTATCCCCAAGTTTGTGACATGTTTGATGTCTCGAACGAGCGGGTCAAGTCGTGGGACCTGCCGTAAGAAACAGCATACGGTGCTATTAGGTTAAATAGCCAAGTTATTTAAGGAATTGATATTCATGAAATATCGTGCATGCTCGATGTATGTAATGCATCGTTTTTAATCAAGCACCTCAAAACAATCGATATGCATGAAGCATGGCTGTTTTAAAGCTTGATTGAATAAGTCACGGATCAAGCGTCTTAAAATAGAAACACGCCCAACCATCTTCGAGTGATAGTTTGGAGGACGCATAGGCGGGCCACCCCTGGTCGATCACTCCCTGTGACGGAGTGGATGACGGTGATCATTGAGGTGCTTCACTGATCGCCTAATTTTTAATCTAAACTGTCCAACCAAGCTGGAAAAGTTGGACGGACAAGATGATTTACGGCATATATTTGCTGCCGTTGATGGAATTTAGGGTTTTTAAAAGGTGCGCAAACATCCCTCTTTGGCTTGGTCGAATCCAAGTAGGGGCGCTATTTTTGAGTGAGACGATCGGGTGTGCGTGAAGATGGCTCACTGACATGCATGCCCGCCCCTCTCGGTCCCACAAATATTCGATCTTGGCCACTCAATTTGACCGGTAAAGATGAGTGGTCGTGAATGATTTGCGACAGAAACATATTGCCGCAAAGAGATTTAAAGGCTACGTGGCATGTCAAACTTGGGGCGTGCGTTTCGAGGCGCCATGCCCTAGTCTGCATAGGCCGGACGGTCACACACAAAGGTGGGCCCACGGTGATCACATTGACATCCTTGGGATTTCTTGAGTCTACATATACACCCTTCGTTTGGGCTGGCGAAGATGGACGGTCACGATCGAACTGCGACAGGTGTGCATTGCCGCAAGCCCTAATTAGGGTTTTGAATCAGTCACGCACACGTGACTTTGGCCAAGCGGTTTGGCACGCCGTGATCCTCTTTTGGAGAGATCGATCACGTGGGGCCCATGTTGGGCTGACGGTGAACGCATGTACACCTTCCTGATGGTCCTAATTGCGATCTAAGCCATCCAAATAGGCTGGCTAAGTTGGATGGTTGTGATCGATTTGAGACACTAGTGGACTTCCGCGACCCTTGGAAAGCATCACGTCCATCATGTTTCGGGCAAACGTTCATTGCTCCATGACCACGTCGTGAGCAAACCGATCAGGTAAGGGTAGAGTGGGCCTGCTAATGTGTGTGTTAGCACTTCCCGATCGTTCATGATGCGATCTAAGCCGTCCAACCAGGCTGGAAAAGTTGGACGGTCGTGATCGTTTTAAGACTGCACTGGATAGTCTATGTTCGATCGAATCTCTACAAAGCGGCATGGCCACCCAACTTAGGGTTGGCGTTTGATGGTGCTAGGAGATGTTCGTGTGATGTCCAACCGACTAGGGCATAAGTGGGTCCGCCGGTGGTCATCACGGCAATCGCCTATTCTTGACAGGGTTTGGTTAGGCTTGTTAAATTGCGCGGCCATCTTGTGTGGCCACGATCGTTTCTGAGACTGGTGTTAACAGTCCAAATTTTCTTTAAGAATAAATGTGTGTTCAATCAATCCAACTTTGATTAAAAGTGTGTGAACACATCGATCTCTTTGTCAGAGTGATGTAATCTGTATGAGTATTTTTGTGCAGGTCCAAATACTAACACTTCGGGAGATTCATGCTACTTTGCTGAGAGTGATCATTCATCCTCATGTCATGTCAGTATTGAGAGTTCTACTGGGAACATAGCCTGGAAAAATATCAGGCGAGTCATGCATTAGTTAATAATGCTGGCATAAAATATGATTCACAGAATACTTGGGATTACTACTGTGCGCACCATTCTGAATGAATTTCATATGTACTGAGTTGTTCAATACATGTGTGAATAAAGAGGTTTGATCACTTATCACTTTCAAATGTCCTTTATTCCTTTGCAGGATCACGACACTAAATATAGGGTTTTACAATTTTGACCCCGAACCTAAAACCACCATCAACACATAGATACCAAAAAACCTAATAGACCAGGTTTCCATGCAATCAGTGAATTTGTGAATAAAAACTTTGAGGAGGATGAAAAACAAAGAAAAGGAAAAGTATGGTTCACTATGTATCGACTAGAGAGGCAAATGGAAATCCCATTTTGGCCTGTTATACATATCTTTATCTACAAAAAAAAAACAAAAAATAAAGATGAAAAACATCCCGATAAAGCATCCTCCTCAAAGTTTTAGAAAAATTAGGTCACCTAGCTCTAAAGATGGATATGTTAGAGCATAGCTCGGTTGAACCCACCAAGCGTTGGGTATGTCAAGTTTGGTTGTCATATTTTAGTGAATCAAAACTCATTTTAAGAGTCGCTTGATTATGTACTAGAGTCAACTTCGTATAGGTTAGATTGAAAGTATTAGGATATGAGACATTACTAGTATTGCGAAGACTTGAAGAAGTGAAGAAGTAAGAAGGTACAACGACAACATCATCCTTCCACTTGAGGTTAGTGATATTTGACATGAACTGTTTCATTCCCTAACATATCTTTCAAGTCGTGCATATTGAAAACGAAACTGTGAAGCATGAACACTCTATATATACATAGTATTAAGGAATACAATATGAAGTTTATTGCTTAACCATTAAAATTTGTAAATAAGACATCGACATAATCGTTTAAATGCTATTGTGATTATGTATGTGTATGAGGTGAGGATTTCATCCTAGGAAACAATATTTTTACATGTGTTTTAAGGAAGTAAGTTCATAAACTTGTTTATGAATCGAAAAGGAAATCTCCAGGCGTTATTGGGATTGTTATTCATTGCATATCTTGTAAACATCTAATATGTGTGATTTAGTATAAACGCTCACGACTTGTTTGTTTTCTTGGTAAAACTATTCACAAAGGCCTGACTTATGTATTGGTATGACTTTTATTAGTAAAACCGATCTTAAGTAATCACCTGAGATGGTATGATCGAGTTTGTGATTTGTTGAACCGAATCTGTGTAAAGGGGAACCGATCCTATGAAGAGGTGCAACACATCACAAAGGGGAATCGATCCTTGTATGAGGTGCAACAAGTTTTTAGCATGAAGGGGAACCGATCCTATGGACATGTGCAACACATATAAGTTAGATACCATATATATGTGGAGAAACGATCCTAGTACCTAGTCAACCGAATTTTGGAAAGCTAGTGTGATTATGCACAGTACTCACATGGAGGTAGAACCGAAACTTGTTTTGGTAGAACCGTTAAACCCATGATTTGTGATTGAGTGTTTCTTAATCAATCACGTAGTTCTTGAAAGTCAGATGAACCAATTCTAAACTTGTTTGGAAGTGTGGCAAATCGGTTTCAAGGTTGTAAGTATGAAAGAGAACTTACAAAGTAAGGATGTCGACATACTTTGAACACGTACACTAATGTTTATTTTTAATTGTTCAAAGTTATTCCTTAATAGCTACAGGAAGAAAATCCCGGGATCTAAATATAAATAAGTTAAGAATCTTTTAATTAAGGTTGTTAATTTTATTTTAGGAAAATGAGAATTAGTAATGTGCATTCACTAGTTGAGATTTTCCAAAGAGATTTTCGGTCATTATTTTGGACAGAGCATTTCCAGGAATTATGGAAACCGAATTTGGAATATATTGAATATCTTTGAGAATATTTTCGGTTTTGAAATTCCTTGGTGTCCAAACTTCCTTGTCTATAAATACTTGAAGTTTGCATTTCTAGCAAACTAATCCTTCGTGACAGCAAACTTCATCGGTTGTGTTGTTACTGGTGTAGCCGCCTATTCGGAGAGGATAGTAACCTAATTAGGCAAAATATCTTACGTCCGCTCAGTTTAAAGTCTTCTTTGGGATTCAGAAGCTCTACGAGTATCGTTCATGGGAAACTACATAATTGCGGTTTATCTTGTGTTTTCGATTGATTTGATTGACTAACGGTAGTTGAACTTTGATTGCACCTAGTTTGTTTATGCTTGAGAATCTTCTCTTCTGATATAAGATTCACTCAAACTAGATCGAAGGTTCGACATGGATCTTTAGACTGTTGTTAGTGCTAAAGACGATCTTGTGTTAATCCATTATTAACAGACTCCGTTATATGCGTGATTGATCACAAGAGATTCAAGTTGTTGTGTGCAGGTGTTTATTGAAGATCTAAGAAGATTTGAAGACAAAGAAGATATTGAAGATTTCTGATTTTGGGTTCATAATCTTTGGTATGCACAAGAGGATCCAACTATAATCGGTTTATCCTTGTGGTATATTGGATTGATTAGTTGTGTGGATCGGCATCAATACAATTCTTTGTGATTAAAACTATTGATTGCAAAATCTTAATAATTACCTTTGGTAGTTGAACATAATATAGATCTAAGAACCGGCGAAGGAGTTTATGTTAAGATAAACAGAAGAGCCTTTGTCCGACTCATATCACTTGGTTGAAGAGAGTTGATACCAAAAAAATTTGTTGTTCCTTTACTGTTTGGAATAAGAACCAAAGTAATTATTCCAAGTACGTAACTTATTCATAAGTTGGAGGCGTGGGAATACAAACGAAACTAGGTGAACTATAGGTTTAGTTGCTTGGTCTCAACTATACGAAGTTGGTTTAATTTTGTGTAGCGGCTTAATCCTGGGAGTATTAAATTATGGACAAGGTCCCGGGGTTTTTCTGCATTTGCGATTTCCTCGTTAACAAAATATTGATGTGTCATTTACTTTATATTTTCCAATTATAATTATTATTTTATTATAATTAAAGTAAATTACACAAACTTTAATTCCTATTTACTTGATAAGCAATCCTATTGTGTTTGGTTAAGTCCGAACCTTTTTATCAAGTAAACATACTTCGTTGTTGTATTGTCTCGATCTCATATCCATAGACGATCACACGAAGTGTGAACCTATTAGTTGCATTGTCTCGACTCATTCCATAGACAATCACTTTAGGAGAAAGGACTTATAGGTAGGAAATGTTTTAGCTTGAGGTATATTTGGGTACCCCCGCCTTTTCAATTGGTATCAGAGTAGGCAAACACGAAAAGATCTAACAATCTGTGTTTAGTGCGATCCAACCTATAAGAAATTGAATCTATGTATGATTCAGTTAACGTTATGCAAGAGTTTGACTACTCAAAAGTTGAAGATGTTACTACTTCGTTGACTCATGATCCAGGAGGCGAAAACATTTGTGTCCATCTCTGATGGAAAAGAAGATGCTGATAAAGAGTTGGTAAAACTGCTAAAGCCTATAAAATCTGTGTCTACTAAAGTAGTATTATTAAAGACAGAGACAAATCTTCTTAAACAGGAGATCATAGATAAAGACATTCAACTGAATTGTCTGGCTAAAGAGAATATGGATCTCACTGTCAAACTAGAAGCTCTTGGTATATCTCTTACTTTTACAGAGATACTTCCTATGACTCTGACTAATGATGTTGTTGTGATTTCTTCTGATGCTGAGGAAACTAAAAGTCATTGCTCGACTTTTACAGAATGTGATAAAACCGTTTTAGTCACATTTGAAACAGATCAAGATGATGGTAGTTTTCCTAACTACATCAAGTCAAAAGAGGATGAAAAACCAGCTTCTTGATCTACTGATGATCAAACGAAATCTTGTGCAAAGGAAACTTTGAACCGATTCCGTAAAGGTGATCTTAAGGAATACAATTTTCAGTCACTTGACAGGAAACTTATACTTCATCAACATACGGTGGTAAAATTTTGAAGGAAGTTTCTTGTCTTAAAAACTGAAAGATCATTCCTCAGTAGAAAGACAGATTATACCACTACCCTATAAGATCAACTCAAAAGAATCTGAGGAAAGAGTTCATAATCGCTTATGTAAAAAGGTTCCTCCTCACCCATATCGAAACAATCCTTGTTTTGATGAAGAACGACTCCAGAAGAAAGCGAAAGAGAGAATCTCTGCCAAAAGAAATAATCAGGAGTTTCCGATAATTGTTTCAGATAATCACACTGATGTAAATCATAAGGAAGTCCTTAGAATAATAAAATCTTATGAAAATCTCATTGAAAGAATTAAGAGAGATTTAGCCATCTCAGAAAATTCTCACGTCAGTACAGTTTCTCCACATGATCATATCTCTAGAGTTAGAAAAGATCATCGTCCTGGGAGAAAATATTTTGGGCAGAAATTCCCTAAGAGAAACATGAGCTATGTTTCTGATATTCACTGTAAGCTAGAAAAATCTTACTCCTATGCAACCTAGTTGTATCAAAATTGTGCATTCTTTTCCTTTTTCGTGCTCATGTTCATGGATGGGAAAGGCACAATAAATCTGGAGCACATTCGCTTGTGTAGTTGTTTATCAGAAAAATTGTGAAACTTTATGGATAGTTGCGAATCCATAGTTATGTTCATGTTTATCATGATCTTCCAAAAAAACAAAAATTAGGTTGTTTTTGGAATTTTCGAACTTTAATAAACCTTCCAACTTGGGAAGTTCGGACAAAGGAAACGAAATATTGTTTAATATTTTCGGTTTCTCCTGATATCTTTCGGACCGGAAGTTGTCGCTTTTAAAGGGAAACTATCTCTTGTCTGTATTCTGATACCCTGATCAATCCTTTATATATATATATATGTGTGTGAAAGGATGCCTCCAATAACTCGCAGTTACTCAAAGGCTAATAAGGAGGGATCTCAAAGAGTTAAATATTGTCAAGGAATCAATACAGAGAGGAAGAAGAAAATCATATCAAAAATCATGTCTGATTATGATTCTGATAGTTCAGTTGGTTCACAAGATGAGTCATGTCTGTTGGCTTACAACAAACAAGATCCAACCAAAACCAAGTGGATTCATTCTGATAGTATGTCTCAATATATCCAAGGTTTTGAAGAACTAGAACACAATCTTGTTATGACTGTTCGACATCAAGATTGTCTCAAAGATAAGATTGAGGAAACAAAAGCTGATATTGTTGATGTGAAGATTTAAGTTGAAAAGCTTGAGAAACAATAAGTGGTTGCTGACAAGTCTCTTGAGACATACTTTAATAGTGTGAATACTAATGAAACTTCAGTGAACAATAAGAGCACCACTAGAGAGATTAAGTTATATGTTGTAATACTTTATCTAAGAGAAATAGACATCAATTTTTGATTTCTTTCAATGATTGTATTAAGTGTATATGAATAAAATTATTTGATTTATAATTTTTCTTGTGATGGTTTTTGATTTACATAGCATGTGCTTGGATGCTTTATTATTGCTATGGATGTTTATGGGATGTTTGATTTCGGTTTTATTACCTTGATATTCGATCTCATAATGTTGTGAACCCTTATGGTTTGGGTGACTTTTTGATTTAGCAGGATTAAGTTCTAGCCCATGTTGGTAGGCTTTGTCAAAGGATCATGAGGGGTTCTGGTAGAAACAATATGTGAAATAGTCACAATATGTTGAATCGGTTTTGGTTTAGCATAAAAGCATATGTGTTTCGATGGTTTTCAACTTTTGCTTGCAATTGTTAAAACGGATTTTCAACCTTTCTCTGGTAAAGGTTGGTTGTTGTTATTCTTTTGTTTTGCATAAGGATGACAACATAATGATATTTCGATATCAATTCTCCCTGGAAGAAGATGCAAACATATTGGAGAAGTGGATGCGAAATTTGAGGCAACAATGTTGTTAGTTAATTGTTTTCCTGTTGAAGAAAAGCCTGATTTTTATTTCATATATATTTTGCTTTTGCTTAACAAAATTTCGGCATAATTGATGTTTTATTCCATTATGTGTGTATAGATGTGTGTGTGATTTAGTTGGTTCCGGTTAAGAAAAACTATTGTTATCTTGCTTTATTGTGTGGTATTAATTGTTTAGGCTTACAAAATTTCTGTGCAATTGCGGTGTTTTAATGCTTATGTTGATTCAATTGCTTCCGGTTGAGGTGAATAATTATGCAAGTTGATTTATTTGGTTTGTATGAATTATTTATGGCTTAACGAAAAGGTTTACGGGATGGATTGTTTAGTCCAATTCGATTCCGGATAATAGAAGCTAAGTTTATCTTAGTTAAACTTATCAAAGTGGAGGTTTCGGTTATTCAAGTCTAATTGAATGCCTTAACAACAAATGCTAGTTAACTAACCTAGTACTTGTCTTGTTTAAAATTGAAAGGTCTAAGTTATATGGATAATTAGAACCTGATGAGAAAAATAGAGTTATATTTATTTTGGTCTTATCTAATGAAGCGGTTGTATTTTTACAATTGGTTTAGCAAAGGGACTAAGTCGCTTAGTTGATTTTTGGTCTGCTAAACTAAATTGGGGAAATTGCTTCGGGCAATTATTTCCTTGATAACATATCAAAACAAATTACTTTGTAGTTTCGGTTTTGATATTGGTTATCAAAAATGGTGTGTGGAACCCTCATGCTTAACTCTATAGGTTTGCAAGTCTATTTTGATATTTGTAAGATTCTTTTCGTGTTGTCCTTTATTTTTTCGTTTCTTTGTCATTTTGTGACAAAAAGGGGGAGAAATGTATGGAGTAAACAAGTGATACTGGTGTTGATTTTATATTGATTGGTATCACTAAGGAAAAGAACAATGATGCTTAAACGTTTATCTAACGAAAGAGTGAAAGCATATACTAAGGGAGAGTAGCATATCATATTAATTGGTATAACAAAGACGTGTTGATTGATGAAATTTACCAATCTCACCTTTAGGGGGAGTATTAGCTTTGTTATTATAATGTCAACGGCGGCATTTAAGGATTGAATGAATACAAATTATTGTGTTGTTGAATTCGGGAATGAAGCGTATGTGTAATGAATTCTTGTAATTTGTTTATCTATATGATTGTAAGAGTTTTGCCACTAAAATTGACAAAGGGGGAGAATATTAGAGCATAGCTCGGTTGAACCCACCAAGCGTTGGGTATGTCAAGTTTGGTTGTCATATTTTAGTGAATCAAAACTCATTTTAAGAGTCGCTTGATTATGTACTAGAGTCAACTTCGTATAGGTTAGATTGAAAGTATTAGGATATGAGACATTACTAGTATTGCGAAGACTTGAAGAAGTAAGAAGGTACAACGACAACATCATCCTTCCACTTGAGGTTAGTGATATTTGACATGAACTGTTTCATTCCCTAACATATCTTTCAAGTCGTGCATATTGAAAACGAAACTGTGAAGCATGAACACTCTATATATACATAGTATTAAGGAATACAATATGAAGTTTATTGCTTAACCATTAAAATTTGTAAATAAGACATCGACATAATCGTTTAAATGCTATTGTGATTATGTATGTGTATGAGGTGAGGATTTCATCCTAGGAAACAATATTTTTACATGTGTTTTAAGGAAGTAAGTTCATAAACTTGTTTATGAATCGAAAAGGAAATCTCCAGGCGTTATTGGGATTGTTATTCATTGCATATCTTGTAAACATCTAATATGTGTGATTTAGTATAAACGCTCACGACTTGTTTGTTTTCTTGGTAAAACTATTCACAAAGGCCTGACTTATGTATTGGTATGACTTTTATTAGTAAAACCGATCTTAAGTAATCACCTGAGATAGTATGATCGAGTTTGTGATTTGTTGAACCGAATCTGGGTAAAGCGGAACCGATCCTAAGAAGAGGTGCAACACATCACAAAGGGGGATCGATCCTTGTATGAGGTGCATCAAGTTTTTAGCAGAAAGGGGAACCGATCCTATGGACATGTGCAACATGTTTTTAGGCAAATGGGAACTGATCCTATGGACATGTGCAACACATATAAGTTAGATACCATATATATCCGGAGAACCGATCCTAGTACCTAGTCAACCAAATTTTGGAAATCTAGTGTGACTATGCACAGTACTCACATGGAGGTAGGACCGAAACTTGTTTTAGTCGAAATGTTAAACCCATGATTTGTGATTGAGTGTTTCTTAATCAATCGCATAGTTCTTGAAAGTCAGATGAACCAATTCTAAACTTGTTTGGAAGTGTGGCAAATCGGTTTCAAGGTTGTAAGTATGAAAGAGGACTTACAAAGTAAGGATGTCGAAATACTTTGAACACGTATAATAATGTTTATTTTAATTATTCAAAGTTATTCCTTAATAGCTACAGGAAGAAAATCTCAGGATCGAAATACAAATAAGTTAAGAATCTTTTAATTAAGGTTGTTAATTTTATTTTAGGAAAATGATAATTAGTAATGTGCATTTACTAGTTGAGATTTTCCAAAGAGATTTTCGGTCATTATTTTGGACAGAGCATTTCCAGGAATTACGGAAAACGAATTTGGAATATATTGAATATCTTTGAGAATATTTTCGTTTTTGGAAATTCCTTGGTGTCCAAACTTCCTTGTCTATAAATACTTGAAGTTTGAATTTCTAGCAAACTAATCTTTCGTGACAGCAAACTTCCTCGGTTGTGTTGTTACTGGTGTAGCCGCTTATTCGGAGAGGAGAGTAACCTAATTAGGCGAAATCTCTTACGGCCTCTCAGTTTAAAGTCTTCTTTAGGATTGAGAAGCTCTACGAGTACCGTTCGTGGGAAACTAGATAATTGCGGTTTATCTCGTGTTTTCGATTGATTTTATTGGCTAACGGTGGTTGAACTTTGATTGCACCTAGTTTGTTTATGCTTGACAATATTCTCTTTTGATATAAGGTTCACTCAAACTAGATCGAAGTTTCGACATGGATCTTTAGACTGTTGTTAGTGCTAAAGACGATCTTGTGTTAATCCATTGTTAACATACTCCGTTATGTGCGTGACTGATCACAAGAGATTCAAGTTGTTGTGTGCAGGTGTTTATTGAAGACCTAAGAAGATTTGAAGACAAAGAAGATATTGAAGATTTCTGATTTGGGGTTCATAATATTTGGTGTGCACAATACTTGTTTCGGTATAAGAGGATCCAACTATAATCGGTTTATTCTTTTGGTAGATTGGATTGATTAGTTGTGTAGATCAATACAATTCTTTGTGATCAAAAGTATTGATTGCAAAATCTTAACAATTACCTTTGGTAGTTGAACATGATATAGATCTAAGAACCCGACGAAGGATTTTCTGTTAAGATAAACAGAAGAGCCTTTGTCCGACTCATATCACTTGGTAGAAGAGAGTTGATACCAAATAAATTTGTTGTTCCTTTACTGTTTGGAATACGAACCAAATTAATTGTTTCAGGTACGTGACTTATTCATAAGTTGGAGGCGTGGGAATACAGACGGAACTAGGTGAACTATAGGTTTAGTTGCTTGATCTCAACTATACGAAGTTGGTTTAATTTTGTGTAGCGGATTAATCCTGAGAGTATTCAATTCTGGACAAGGTCCCGGGGTTTTTCTGCATTTGCGCTGTCCTCATTAACAAAATCTTGATGTGTCATTTACTTTATATTTTCGCATTATAATTGTTTTATTATAATTAAAGTAAATTACACAAACGTTAATTCCTATTTACTTGATAAGAAATCCTATTGTGTTTGGTTAAGTCTGAACCTTTTTATCAAGTAAACATACTTCGTTGTTGTATTATCTCGATCTCGTATCCATATACGATCACACGAAGTGTGAACCGATTAGTTGCATTGTCTCGACTCAGTCCATAGACAATCACTTTCGGAGAAAGGAATTATAGGTAGGAAAAGTTTTAGCTTGAGGTATATTCGGGTACCCTCGCCTTTTCAGGATATGTCAAAGGCTTTTTACAGGTTGGAGTGGGTTTTCCTCATTGACCTCTTAAGGAAATTTGGTTTCTGCGAGAAGCTATGTCAGCTGGTATTTCAATGTATTATCACAACTCAGGTGGAGATTAATGTTAATGGTTCACCTTCTAAACTATTCAAACCAACAAGAGTCATAAGGCAGGGGGGTCCTCTTTCCCCCTACTTATTCATTCTTGTAATGGAGGCATTTCTTCGACAGTTCAATCATTATGAATAAAAAGGACAGCTCACAGGTATGGAGATTTCAAGATCTGCACCTAAAATCTACCACTTGTTATTTGCAGATGACTGCCTCCTTTTCTGTAAAGCAAATATGGTTCAAGTCAATAAACTTATTCAAGTCATAGAGGAATTCAGTTCATGCTCTGTCAAGTTGATAAACTTCACCAAGTCCGTTGTATTTCATAGTAAGAATGTAGATCCATCTTACAATCAAATCATTAGTGGAATACTTCAGGTAAACCAACTTGACATAAAGGATGAAAAATATTTGGGTTTACCCATTCTTTGTTGGAAGGAACAAGAGGATGCCATTTGCTACTCTTATTGATAAAATGGAATCAAGATTAACAAGATGGAGTTGTATTAACATGTCTGAAGCATCCAGATCTATCATGATCAGAAATGTTACCGATGCCATTCCAGTCCATCACATGTTAAGTTTTAAAATACAAGATGCAACTATATACTAGATGAACTCTACTCAGCAAAAGTTATGGAGAAATAAGAAATCCAATAAAGGGAAGCACTTTATATCATGGAGAAGTGTCAATAAACCAAAGGAAGAAGGTAGGTTAGGTTTCATAGATCTGCAGTTATTTAACAGAGCCTTGTTGGCCAAGTCAGCATGGAGACTATGTACGGATGACTCTTCTATATTTGCAAAATCTCTAAAATCTAAATACTTCAAAGATGGAGATGTCTTCAATATTGAGCACAATGGAAACTCCACGTGGCCCTGGAGAAGCATAAGTAGTGAGATGACCTTCATTTAAAAGTATAGTTGTTGGAGTTTAGGAAACGACAGGAAAATCTTAATTTGGAAGCATAGATGGATTGCAGAGCTCGATCCACCACATATTCCTAAAGATGGAGTCATTAACCATCAAGACTTCATTTATGTCCACCAACTGTTCAATCAGCACACGGGTTATTGGGATCAAAACTTTATATTCTCTCTTTTTGACTCTGCAACGGCAACACTAATTCTTAGTATTCCTATTCATCGCCAACATGAAGATAGAATGGTATGCACCCTTGAAAGGAATGGGATTTTTTCAGTAAAATTGGCTTACAGGAAAATGTTTGAAGAGAAAAATATGAACAACTCAGTAGGAATAAGAATGCAGTCCATCTTCAAAAGGTTGTGGAAACTTCTACTTCTACCAAGAATAAACCAGTTTTTATGGAAGTACATCACGGATATCTTGCCATCTAGGTATAAGTTATTCCATGTAATACGAGACGGAAACTTTGGTTTCCAAGTTTGCTCTCAAGACACTGAAACAACTTCTCACAACATCCTTGAATGCAGTCAGTCAAAGAGACTTTGGTTTGCGATTTTGGGAATTTCTATCCAAGATAACAATTAACTAGCTGACTGGTTTTGCGATTGGTTTGATAGGTTATTATCCCACCAGATAGCAGAGATAGATGTTTGCAAAATAACCATTGTGGTTTGGTCCATCTTGACATACAGATGTGACAGAATTTTCAAAGGCAACAATTCTTCGGTGGATGCAATCATCCATAAGTGCAGGAAAGAGATAGGATAATGTGAGACCAAGATACAATCAGTATTAACTCTTATTTGATCCCTCCCATTAGAGACTGTTTTCAAATTAAATCAGATTGTTCTTATCTCAATAATATTGGTGGCATCGGTCTAATATTGTATGCTTTCGCAGGTTCTCATAGGGGATGAAAGTGCATCTATCTAGCTGAAGCGCTGAATCCAAAGCAAGCTGCGTAAACAACTTTGTAGAACAAATCGATAACGGCCTTGGAATTCGTGTTACCTGATCCAATAAGAATATGGGAAAAATAAGCTAAGGCCCAACCCATGGATAACCCATAATATGAGGCCCTTAATTAAAAGAAATTTAAATCTAGTCCCCGAGTTATTAAAGGACATCCATACCCTTTTATATATTGTCAAGCCCATAATTAAATAAAATTTAAATTTAGGCCCAAAATTATTAAAATACAGTGTGAATGTGTAAACAGAAGTTACACATGCATATGGCATGTGTATCCAGAAGTTACACATCCTTATGCCATGTGTAATGCAAAGTTACACATCAAAAAATTAGACATCAAAAAGAACGCATACAAAAAATACATGTATTACTTTAATATTCATTTACAATAATTTCTAGCATGTGTAACTAGAAGTTACACACGCATCTATCTAGTGTAATTGAGAGTTACATATGCATCTATCTAGTGTAGTTGAGAGTTACACATGCGTCTGATTTGTGATTTTATGAATTTTAAATCTTTTCCTTTCCTTCTTGTCTTCCTCCCTCCAAAATGAAGATCACAGAAAATACACATGATAACCTATCTTAGCATGTGTAACTGGGAGTTACACATGCATCCGTCATGCGTAATCATCAGTTACACATCCATATAGATGTGTATGAAGAAGTTACACATCCGTCATGAGATCGGTTTCTTCACAACACAATAAAGAAACTTGAAAGCAAGTGAATGTATCTTGATTCAGAGCCCTCATTTTGCATCCAGGTATGAGTAACAAGCTATAATATACGCAGAAAATGACAGAATAGGGTCAATGCATAAAACAACATATCAATGTTTTCAAGGTATATGCTAATTCCTACTAGCAAGCATTTGTAACACCACTCATAACATCATAGCACAAAATTAAACATTCCAAACAATCTTCTAGTAAAAGTGAGACATGAAATAGTTTACTTCCTTGTGAAACGATGTTTGGTATGTCCTCTATAACTTGATTGTTTACGGTCATAAGTATATCATGGTAAAGAAGATGAGTTAGTGTCAATTAAGTAGAAGTAGTTACCTTCGATAGGAGTCATATTTTGTGTTTCAATACGAGAGAGTTGTCAACAGCGGCAGCACCACCACCACCAGAGAGGTAGTATTACTGGTATTGTTTTTATAATAATAATCAACATCTGCAGATTGAGACACCAATCCAAAACATCAATTGATCTTCATATTCTTCTATATCATCTCAAGTCTTACTTAATCATACCACCTAACTCATCTGCTCAGAGAGGGTAACCTATGAAAAGATGGATAAATCAATTTATGTATGGAAAGACTGACTAGTATTCCAGTATCAGACCAGAACATAAAAAATATGAATGCATGATATGAGATATACAAATCTAAAGTTTCAACACCCAGGTTGCAACTAGTTCAGGCATATATGCAACTAATAAACTGAATTACGTATCACTTCGGGTTTACTAAAACTTTTACACATATAATTAGCACATGTAACTAGCAGTTACTCATTTAGTTATCATGTGTAACTCGCAGTTACACATTCAATTGGCATGTGTAACTAGTAGCTACACGACTTCAAAATCTGGTCTTGGAGCTAATCTACTATATGCAATTAGCTTGAGCACCCATAAAGTATGAAAGCGTTCAAACTTCAAAATCTAACAATTCCTACAAAAGAATACAATTATGTATATTTCATTCTGTTGTCCATACACTACTTTCACTATGGACTTGCTATGGACTTAAACTGGGTAACATAGTTCCACTAGTTAGTCCTACATTTACTTAAAAAAACCATTTCCATTACTTACCTATAGGCAGAGATATATAGGGGCATCTGGATTTGCTCGCAGTAGCATTAACTTATCACCTCGATCATCATTGACAACAAGCCGATCATTTCTGTTATTTCAGGAACAATTGCTCTAAATTCTCAATCACTAACTGAACCTGAATCATTCAAAGTGGCGTTATTATACAAGATTACAAGTAACTACTTAGGTTTAATCATACACAATACTACTACTTGTGAAAGGCCTACTATTTTGGTAATTGCTTGTGTAAATACTATATGTAAGTAAAATTTATGTAACCTAAAGTTACACATTCAATCGGCATGTGTAACTAGAAATTACACATCAAATTGGCTTGTGTAACTAGAAGTTACACATCTAATTAGCATGTGTATCTATAAATTTCACATACTTTTGCATACCAATAAATACAAAAGGAAAATCAAACACAATCAGCTAAAATTCCCAATACAAATTTAATAGATGTATTAAAATGAGTTTCACAAGGTAGTAAATTCAGTGATTGTTAGAACAATCAATCTTAACTAATTAAACTACCGAATTGCATGCCATAGTAATTTTAGTACTGCAACCAAGTAATCTAAAGAACACTTCCAGCTGTATTTTAATCTGATTTATTGACATAGCGCATACTACTGAGAAATGATGACAGAGTTAATCCATAAGTACAGATATAGCTAAGGGTTCAGTGTCCGTTGGAAGGAAAATACACATTATGAATACTGAAAATCAAAAAACTGTGAATTATTATGTATAACGTACCATATCCAGCGTGAAAACCCATCAATATGGCTTTTGTCGTTCTTCATGCATGAGATCGAGAATGAATTTGGTTTGGTTTGCAGCTGATGAATCCATCTTTAACCAACTTCCTTATGTATTTCCCTGCACAAGACAGCACAAAACCAGTAAATTCAACTAAAAATAAGCATATCGTAGATACAAACCAGTAGATCCACATAACATGTGCAACTAGCAGTTACACATTCAGTTAGCATGTGTAACTATAAGCTACACATTCAATTAGCATGTGTAACTTGCAGATACACATGCATCTGAATTGTGTAACTAGGAGTTACACATGCATCATACTTATATATGTCAACATAAAATCAGCAAATTCATGTGAAACATTAAGTGGTAAAGTATCTGAGTCCATAAAATCAGCAAATTCATATGATACATTAAGTGGTAAAGTATCTGAGTCCATAAGACCCTGCATAATATACCAAAAAAAATGATGTTCATCTATTATCCATGTAGCAAAGCTTGCAATTCATTCTATGCGGCTATGTTTAAAGGTAAGTCTACCTCTTTATATTTCTTTGGATTAGGAACCGCAAGGTTACTTGAAGAGACTTTATTACTTCACCACCATAGCATACATAAACTGCAAAAGTGATTGATATACTTGATCCAACTCCTTAGAAAGCATGAACTTAGAAATGTTACTGCCAAATACGAGAAACACAAAGATTTTTGAAGACTGGCAGTTATATAATTGAAAGGTAACAAATATTCCTCTACAGATCATCCTTACCTGTGCCGCAGCGTCCTCACAGGATCTGGTGGGTAAGTAATGGATGCAGTTGTTATCCCTGCCAACCCTCCACCTACCAGTGATGCAAAAAGACCGAAAGTAACATCCCTAGGATTTTTTCAGTTCAGTAATTGGCTGCAGCAACTGCCAAAGTAATTGAAAGCACAACAGTTACAGAACAATACCACTTACAAGCGATTACAAATCTTAAGAGCAGAATCAACTAAGGATGTGTAACCAACTATTACACATCCAAAATGCATGTGTAACTAGCAATTACACATATATATGTAGGTACACATACGTATCGATTCATGTAAGAAGCCATAGAAAAAAGCAACATGACTTAGATAGAAAAATAATATGGTTGTTTTATACCAAATAAAGGACCGGTTAAATATTGAGTACCAAAAATTCATTTTTTCTTCCTCTAAGAATGCATATTTAATTGACCTAAACTATGTTCACCGATCTTAACGGAGTCACAAAGATATATATATATAAAATAGAAACTAAATACAAGAAGTAAACTCACTATTGAAGTCTAGCAGGGGACTTAGCTTGAGCTTTGGATCAAAGGCAATAGTCCTGAAATATTACCCAGTACTCCAGACCTCTCGTAAAACTCAAGTCAACAACTAATACATATATGCATTTTGATCTTTCTAATGATTGGGACAAAATCTGTAAATCCTTCAACGCAAGATTAAATCCATTATTTTCTACGAATAGGCTCCCCAACTGTTTCAACTCAGACAACAATTCCAAAGGAGTCCACGTTTCTTTACAAGGAAGGTTGTATTACATCTGCAAGTGGTAAACTTTAGATGTGTATTGACCATTCTCAAACACATGCATGTGGCATGTGTAACTGGAAGTTATACATGCAAATGGCTTGTGTAACTAAAAGTTACACATGTTTTATGCATGTGTATGCCGTAGTTACACATTCATATAGGATAGAGGGACACTATTTTAAATGCGACCAATATATAAAAATGCAGGTAACTGCCCTAGCAGAAAAATTAGTAGTTGGTGTATCTCCTTATGTATCTAATAAAATATCAAAATTACATTTCCATTTCTTAAAGCAGTTGTATTAAGTAATTTAGAATATACCATAGCTTGTCCTTATTTTAGTATTTTATATAAAACTAAAGACCAAATCAATATTCAAAAACTACAGTTTTATAAGTGATACTAGTCTAAATGAAACTACATCTTTCATCGCCTCACAAATGTAACTTCTGATTACTACAGTAGAATATAGATGTGAACCAAGTGCTAGCACATTAAAATATTGCATAAAGAACACCTGATTCAGCAACATCTTATCATAGGAGTCATGTTTAATAACAACAACTCAACCAACATCAAGTTTTACAAACCTGAAGCACATTCAACAACACCATAATCATCTGCTGGTATTAATATCAACACCACCACTCCCTGTAATCCACACATACACGTAAACAAATATATAGAGTCATTAATAAAAAAAATTCAGAAACTTCATTTGCTTAACACTACCATAGTAATTGAAAAATAGAAACACTGTAGATATAATTTGCTTCATGTCTTATCAACTGAAACTCAGAAACTTGCATTCATAAACAAGCATTATAAGATTATATAGAAATAAATTATAAATGAACACTTATATTTTTGAGCAGCGTTAAAAGTTGTTCTCAGTTGCGCGTTATTAGCGTGTATTCAAGTATCCAAATTAGGAGGTACTCAAGTTCAGATTGACTTTAAGGTAAGAGAATCACAGAGCATGCATTTTATCTGTTTGAGCAAGATTGTTACTGAAACTTGAAACACACAAGTTTATTGAAGGATGAACTTCAAGACCTGCATCTGTGTATTCCTTTTCAATCATACAGTTGCTATGTTGTCATGCATTTAATATACAATGTTAAGTTAATTTAGCTAATTTAACATGTTAACTGTAACATAAGAAGCTATAAAATCAGTTGGTTTAACATTCATAGTTCATAGGTGAAGATAATTCGAATATTTCAAATAACTAAAATAAATTTCAATTGAACATAAATATAAAATCTAATGTGCATGCAAATTAAAAAGGTAACGAAATTAAATTGTTTCGACGAGTTATAGATATTAAAGTTCACCGATGTCGAATTTGAAAAATAATTATTAATCAAAAATGAAGACAAAGAGATCGACCAAATCTCTAGAAGTAACCCTAACAAATACTTTTGTAATTTTTTTCAGAATCTTTATCTCAAAAGAGAGATAAAGATGGGATGACGATAGATCCAAACTCTTGTCAGAAATTAGATAAGAAATTCTATATGAAATCTGAGATATTAGGTTTTCAAGAACCAAATTTTTTTTCTTCTTAAATTCCATTTAGAAATCACTGAATGAGGAATTTTAATCAAATCAAATAAGATTAGAAGAATAAACTTATCTTTCTCATCGTTTTTGTTGATGAATCTGTAGATTTAAGTATCGATTGACGATTTTCTTCATTTTTTCTCATCGGTGAAAGCAAGCTTTTAACAATTTCAGAAGTTCTCTTTATTAATCTCTTTCCATTCGGATTTCTTCTGCGAAGCATGTGAGAAAACAAAGAATCAAAACCTAATCAAACTAAGAATTGAGGAAAAATAATGACGAAAACCTATTTCAAATCGAAAATATTACCTGAAATAGCTTTGAACAAATGAAACCTAGATTCAAAATCGATTGATTGAATCCGTAGCTGCTAAACCTATTCACCTCAAGTCAATATGGATCTGTAAATGGTTTCAGTTTAGATTAAGGAGAAGAAAAATCCTAGAAATATCGCAGAAGCTCTGAAATTTTATGAAAGATAAACGAAGAAATGAATCTGGTATCGGTGTCTAAAACACGGTATTATCCCGAGGGCTAGTTCTGGTATTTGTTATTTACTGACGACGTCAGCTTCAGGTAAAATTTCAAAATCTGGCCCCAAAATTAAAAGTTCTGGGTCTATAAATATCAAAATGTGAAAGAATGGAGCTGATAGTGAAAGATCCATTTTGTTGGGTTTCTATATGTTGAACCCATATAGTAAGGGGGTTATAGTATTTTTCACTAAGAATATTGCACTTGATATGATAAAAGCAATAACTGTGATATGAATCAGGAAATACTTTTGGAATGCCCTGCAGAAGGCCTTCTCCATAATCACTAAGAAAAAAAATCGGACGACCATCCACTACTAGTTTAAGATTGTACAGAGACCAAAACTAATTTTCTTTGTTTTCAGCAGAAACAAGAGCATAAGCGTATGGGTAAAAACCGTTGTTTCCATTGACACAGGTTGCATCCATCAAAGCACCCCTGAATCTATAGTAAGGAAAGTTGCGTCCAAGTAAATCTTGGGCCTAAGATACTTATAGCTTTGCTTGCAAGCACCAAAACATATGAAAATCCTCTGAAATCTTTTAGTTACATCATCAATCTCAAAATTCACATAGCTATTAGGATTAATTTCCTCAATGTGATCGACATACCAAACTAAATCACTATACGACTTCTCTTCATCGCCAAACTGTTCTTCAAATACGACCTTTTTCCCTCTACGAGCATGGTGATACTTAATATTGGACCCATAAGTCTTCTTAAAAAGTGAAATGATCTAATTGGTTTTAAAGTAGGATCTCCATGTATATTGTCAACGATCAAATGCTTGACTAACTTGGTTGTCACCAGAGAACTCTTCAACCTCAAACCAACATCACAGCTGCAAAAAAATAATTTAATAATAGGTAATGTGCACTACAACATACACTGTTAGAGCATAGCTCGGTTGAACCCACCAAGCGTTGGTATAGCAAGTTTGGTTGTCATATTTTTAGTATCAAAACTCATCTAATGTCGCTTGATTAATTGCTAAAGTCAACTTTGTTTAGGTCAGACTAGAAAGTCTAGGAATGTTGAGACTGCAACGAAGGCATCATCCTTCCACTTGAGGTTAGTAATACTGACTTGACTTGTTTTCATTCCTAACGTATCTTTCAAGTCGCTCTATATTGAAAAATTAGCATTTGAAGATATATTTATAACACTCTAGTGATTAGACTTGGCCATAACATTATGATCACATTTTCAAGGAATTATAATGAATTACAAAGTATAATGCTTATCTTTTGAACTTCGTAAATACGACATCAACATAATATATGTATTTATTTACTTGATTATATGTGGGATATAGGTGCGATTTCATTCTAGGAAACTATGTATTATTACATTGGTTTACATAAGTAGATGTATGAACTGGTTTTATAATCAAAAGGGAAATCATAAGTGTGTTGATCCGTTTTTTCATTGAATAATATTTGGATGACAAATGCAAGATGACAAGGTAAAACCAATCTTAACTTATGTTTAGAATCAAGGTATAATCATTCATACCCTATATTGTGTGATAAGGTATAACTGATTCTAACTAGTATTGGGAGAAAAGGTATAACCGGTCATAACCTATATTGAGTGATATGGTATAACCGATCCTAACTAGTTTTGGGAAGCAAGGTATAACCGGTCATAACCTATATATAGTGACATGGTATAACTGATCCTAACTAGTATTGGGAAGTAAGGTATAACCGGTCATAACCTATATAGGGAGTCATGGTATAACCGATCCTAACTTAGTTTGGGAGTCATGTTAGAACCGGTCCCAAGAGAAAAACCAAGTTTCTAATATTCACATGTTTCTTTATGTTATGTGTGGATTTGGAATTAGGGTTTCCTAAGATAGGAAACTTCTAGATGTCGACATTATTTGAACATGTGCATAACTCTTATCATTAATTGTTCAAAAATATTCCTTGATGTTGAAGGTGATCCCAAACCGAAATATTGAAAAACATTAAATTATGATTTTTGATTTTATATGTTTTTGAAAAGACGAGGGTACCCAAATTCACCACAATCTTTTAAATATCAACCTATAAGTCTGATACCAAGTGGTGATTGTCTATGGACAAAGTCGAGACAATACAACAACTCGATATTCACTTGATAATAGTTACGGTCTGAAACCGATTTATTATAGGATGAATATCAATTGATTAGGAATTAACGCATAAGTGTATTTACTTTATTATGATATAAAACAATTATATTACGGAAATAAAGTAAATGACACAACAAGATTTTGTTAACAAGGAAACTGCAAATGCATAAAAATCCTAGGACTTAATCCAGTTTTCGATACTCTCAAAATTAAGCCGATATACAAAATACAATGCCAACTTCGTATAGTTGATGAAAAAGCGGGGGTACAACAACCACACCCAATATTTCGCTTAGAAATCTGTATGGAAAAACTCCAATATACTTTCTAAGGAATCAACTAGATAGTCATACTCAATCTAGATAAAAAAGTATATCAAAGAGTTTATATCTCAATCTCTCGATTTGATATATACTCAAGCAAATAGAAATTCGCGAGTTTTTATCAAATACTAGAGAGATAACTTGGATGGTACCAAAGACCAATATCCAAGTGTCAATCAATTTAAATCAACAACCAAAAGGTCGGATATTCAAATTGATTGATCGACGCACAATCTGTGATATTTCAATTATATAACAAGATATAATGCGGAATAGAAATAACACAGACACCAGAATTTTGTTAACGAGGAAACCACAAATGCAGAAAAACCTCGGGACCTAGTCCAGATTGAACACACACTGTATTAAGCCGCTATAGACACTAGCCTACTACAAACTAACTTCGGTCTGGACTGTAGTTGAACCCCAAGCAATCTCACACTGATCCAACGTACAGTTATGCTCCTACGTCTCTGGTCCCAGCAGGATGCTACGCACTTGATTCCCTTAGCTGATCTCACCCACAACTAAGAGTTGCTACGACCCAAAGTCGAAGACTTTAATAAAAAAAATTGTATCATACAGAAAAGTATACGGATTGAATAAATCTGTCTCCCACTGAAATACCCAAGGGTTTTTGTTCCATCGTTTGATAAATCAAGGTGAACAGGAACCAATTGATAACCCAGACTTATATTCCCGAAGAACAACCTAGTATTATTAATCACCTCACAATAATCTTAATCGACGCGGCGAAAGAAGATATTTTGGAATCAAAAACGATGAGACGAAGATGTTTGAGACTACTTTTATATCTTTCCTATCGGAGATATCAATCTCAAGCCAATCCTTACGATTGTACTCGTATGACAGAATATGAAAGATCAGATCACACAACTACGAGAAAGTAGTATCGGTCTGGCTTCACAATCCCAATGAAGTCTTTAAGTCGTTAACCTGGTTTATAAGAAGAAACCAAAGGTTAAAGGAGAATCGAATCTAGCTTACACAACTAGTATCAAACATAAGGTGTGGGGATTAGGTTTCCCAGTTGCTAGAGTTCTCCCTTATATAGTCTTTCAAATCAGGGTTTGCAATCAACGTTAGCTTGGTAACAAAGCATTCAATATTCATCGTTAGATGAAAACCTGATTAGATTCAAGCTAATATCTTTCAACCGTTAGATCGAAAACTTAGCTTGTTACACACAAATGAAATGCACGTTTCTAGGTTTGTGTAACCGTACCCAAACATGTACATTTGTTGGTTCAACAATTGTTAACCAAATGGTTAGCCAGATGAGCAATCATATCAACCATATTCTTCTTCACCATAACTAGTTCAAGTGACTCAAACGAACTAGTTAGAGAGTTGTTCAATTGCAAGGAAATCTTATGTAAATATACAAGACACAATCGAAGCAAAAACGATTTGATTAACTCGAATCGGTTTATGAACTTTATAGCCACGGTTTGCAATTATCATTCCTTAGTTTATATAAACATGAGTTCACAAACAATCATCTTTAGATATAACCTAACTCAAGTTCACGGACTTAAGTTCCCGGAAGGAGTTCTCAAACTCCAGCAGATTTTCTCGGGTCGAGAACTTCCGCCAGTTCGTGGACTGAGTTCGCGGACTTAGTTCACGGCTCTTGTTCCGGTTCTCTTGATCAACAAAGTTCGCAAAATTCTGTTCAAGGAATAAGGACTAGTATATTTATGTGTTTCCACAACAATGCTTATATCCATCATTGGTTTTATAATCTAAACTCTCATTTCAATCATTGAAACATTCTCAGAGAATGTTATACATTTGTTATTCACAAACCATTTTTCGTCAGAGCAATTTTCAAAGTGATTGAAACATGACAGGACTTTCGTCACTAGGTAAAGATGAACTTGGTTAAAGCGAAAGCTTACCAACACATATTTCGAGAAATATATAGGCGAGATAAACTCGGCACAAAATACCAAATGTGTATAATCAAAGTCTATATAGAAAAACGACTTTTGTCTCAAGATAGGAGATAGAGTAGATAGACTTTTGAGTGATAGATAAGTTCAAGTCTCCACATACCTTTTTGTCGATGAAGTTCCACCAGTTCCTTGAGTAGTTCTTCGTCTTGTATGATGATCCGCCATGGAGTTCTTGAGCTCAACTACACTTTTTATCCTAGTCCGAGACTTAGCTATAGTAGAATAGAAATCAAGACTTATAGTTTTGATCACTAACATTGACAAACATGCTTGAGATAGCAACGCATGTGAGTTCGACCGAGCAATGCTCTAAAAATCTCCCCCTTTGTCAATTTTAGTGACAAAACTATCAATATACATGGAATACAAAAGGATAAATAAACTTAAGTAGCTCCTATTCCACATGTTTAATCTTCAACATTACTCGAAATCTTCGTCACTTCCAAGTACTCCAATGATCCCAAAGGTTGAAAGTTCAGCATCATCGTTGTTGGAAATCCGTAGCTATAACAATGAGAAAACATAATTCTGGATCATTGTTATATAGTGTCATAGTATCATTACACAACGTCAAAGTTCAATTGTATCACAACTTCAACAACAATACTATGGTGATATGTATTACTCCCCCTTAGTCAATACTCCATCTCACATGGAAACCACTACCCCTTACATAATGATCTGAAAACCATATGTATTTGTAGTGTGAACTACATATTAATTCTCCCCCTTTTTGTCAATAAAATTGGCAAAGGTACAAGAACGGGATCCTAATAAAATTTCCGAAAGAGATGTTTCATGACCAAAAGTAAGCATATATCATCTTGTTTAGATGCAATCATAAAGTCGAAGCTAAATGCATTCATCAAGGAGTTTAAAGATACAAGATAACCCCTATAATATTCCACAGCCGCACTCCCCACAAAGATTTGGCAATTAAGCACAAGTTCAATTAAGAACTCTCCCCCATAAAATGTCATTCCCGAAAGAACAACAAGAGCGACCTTAATTTCAAAAGAAAAGAAGGATTTCTTTGGACATAACAAATCACATACGAATATGAATTTGAATCCAAAAAATACACAATTAAATTAACCAAAAGAGAACCTATATATGATTAATTTAATCGGAAATGCTCAACATAAGTGAACTTATGGAGACTCAAAAATACTCAATTAGATTAATCACAAGAGAACCCATAATTAATCTAATCGGAATACACAACCAAATTAACCACAAAAAGTAATCAATTTAATTGGTCATGATCGACATAAAGTATCTCACGGAGCAACAACTAAGCTAATCATAAGAAAATAATCAACTTAGTCGATAGTGCTCAACATAAGTCACCTCATGGAACACAGTATATACAAAAAAATTGTGGATCGGAGATCGACCTAATATCGTGGAATAAGCAAGGACTCATCCTATTTTCCATCACTATTCGCACGATGATATACAATAGACATAATCCTTGTAAATAAAAGATTTTAACTTATCTTCCATCAATAATTTACATAATAGGCTTAAATTTTGTATTTGTCAAAAGTTCATTCATTCTTTTATCAACACATGCATATCGACATATAAAGGACTTAACTTTTGACAAGATATGGGACAATCACAGTTCACGGACGCAAACACACATATCCCATAACGAATTGCAATATATAAAACCATAAAGATTAATACTGCAAAAATCATCTTCCACACAGTTTTAGAATTTAAACAAATAAACCTAAAAACATGAAGATGAAAACGTGGGACATAGCTACGTGTAATCACAATAATTGATATTACAAAATCTAGTTATTCTTCTAAATAAAACAATAAAAAAGAAGATTTACTAGGCAAACTCAAACCAACAAGCTAAGAAACTAAGGAAGACTCTAGTGTTATGCCCGAACACGAACTAAGATCAAATAGACGGTTCAGGATCTTCACGAGTCTTGAGGTCTTTGAGATTGTGATTGATATTATCCACGGCATCTTCTAAGTGGATATCTTTATTGAGAAGTTCTTCGACATGAGTTTTCATGAGAACAAGGTCAGAATTAACCTTTTTCAACTCAGTTCTTACCATATCAAGACACTTCATAGTATCAACAAGTCGCTACTTTGCATCCTCAAAGTTTTTGAGAAAATCGAAAACCACTTCAGCCAAAATCTCTTCAACCTCCTCACCGTATGAGTAGGAATCAGGAGATTGAGGAAAATATCCTTCCACTTCAACAAAGGTTCCTTTCTCTTTGTCGAATTCGAAATATATCGCATTATCAACGAAGTCTTCAGGTAAATCCCAAGAGCAGGATGATGAAGCCATTGATGATAAAGAGCCTAGAGTGAAATAATTCAACTCAATAGGGTAGGTATATAAACAAGTTTTGAGAGACTCAGGGTTTACAGAAATTGGTTTGTGAGAGAATCCCAAAACCGTAAGTATACCCGTAAGAAGAGGGTTCACAAAACTCCTTCCAAAAAGGATGTTTGTGAGGATTGTTTGTATAGCATCTTGTTGACAGACAATGTCCATATTTTTTCTTTTCAAAAGGAACAAGTTTGAAGGCATAGATCCAAAAACTAGAAGCAAAAAAAATCAAAAAGGAATCTTACAAAAAAAAATACTCATGAAAAAGTGTTACTTGATAATCCATCTAAGAACGATAAGAAATTAGCTAGATAATCAGTGTCACTTTGGTAAAGAGTATACCTAAACATTTCTCACTTAGCTAGGATTTTTTGTAAGTGAGATTTCAACCTTGTGATTACTTAACACAAGTATGAGCCATTAGCTCATTAAATGGACATTGATTTTGGTTATCCTTTCCTTACGAAATGTTGGAGGAAAACCATTATGATGTGAAAGGTAATCATAAATTTTATCCTTACAAAAATATGACTCAGAGAATTGATTCTTACCTGAAGGAAATCGTCTTCTTCCTGATACCTTGTTTACATAAAATGTATTATTAACTCCTCTTTTGAAGATGGAAAGTTTCTGATTTTATCTTAGATTGTTAAGACATTTATTCTGAGTCAGAGCATTCAAGGAACTCATAGAACTGACTTTCCTGGTAGGATACACAGGGTGGGGGCTGAAACCAATTGGTTTAGACACATGAAGGTCAGTTATTCCTTTGAATATTACGTCAAAGGTGGGTTGAAGATAAACAAAGAAATTGTTACTCAACCTAGAGTTTCTCATTTTCCTGACCGATCCTTTTGAATCATAAAAAGGAAAGACTTTCTGAATGTTAGAAAGTACTATCTTAACACTCTGTGAAGATTTCCTCCTTTCATGTGATGTGCACCATTTTTGACAAGAGGGTATAGGTACATCTTTTCCATAAGAAAAGGACACTGAATTTTCTTCTGGATCTTCCTCAGTCACAGTATATGATGAAGATGGTCTAGAGGACTTTCTGAAACATCCTTGAATTGAGAGTTTGTTCAAGCGATGTTTGACTTCCAAGATATCCCTTTCAAGACTTGCCTTAAGAAGAGATAAAGTCAAAGCTTCAGAGTTTTTGGAATTGTAGTCTATTATTTCTCCAAGAAGAATTTTGACATGTTGTTTCAACCGATCATCTTGAACTTTAACATAATTAATCATCAGTTCACTCTCTTTAGCTATTTCTCGTTCATTTAGAGAGATAGACTCTTTTGAAGGGTAATCGGGATTACGCATGTCAGTGTTTATCTGTCTCGTCAGAACACAAGGATCGTCTACATTCGAGATTGAAGAACCTTTCTTTTTAATAGAATTAGACGAGACAGAACTTTTATTTCTGGTGACGCGTTTATCAGAGATAGTACTCTTGTCCATAGAGTCAGATCGCTACAAACACAGACTTGTAAGGTCTTAAACGTGTTTGCCTGCTCTGGTACCAATTGAAAAAGCGGGGGTACAACAATCACACCCAATATTTCTCTTAACAATCTGTATGGAAAAACTCCAGTATACTTTCTAGAGAATCAACTAGACAATCAGACTCAATCTAGATAAAAAGTATATCAAAGAGTTTATATATCAATCTCTCGATTTGATATATACTCAAGCAAATAGAAAGCTGCGAGTCTTTATCAAATACTAGAGGGATAACTTGGATGGTACCAAAGACCAATATCCAAGTGTCAATCAATTTAAATCAACAACCAAAATGTCAGATATTCTAATTGATTGATCAACGCATAACCTGTGATATTTCAATTATATAACAAAATATAATGCGGAATAGAACTAACACATACACAAGAATTTTACTAACGAGGAAACCGCAAATCCAGAAAAACCCCGGGACCTAGTCCAGATTGAACACACATTGTATTAAGCCGCTACAGACACTAGCCTACTACAAACTAACTTCGGTCTGGACTGTAGTTGAACCCCAACCAATCTCACACTGATCCAAGGTACAGTTATGCTACTACGTCTCTGATCCCAGAAGGATGCTACGCACTTGATTCCGTTAGCTTATCTCACCCACAACTAAGAGTTGCTACGACCCAAAGTCGAAGACTTTAATAAACAAATCTGTATCACACAGAAAAGTATATGGACTTAATAAATTTGTCTCCCACAGAAATACCCAAGAGTTTTTGTTCAGTCTTTTGATTAATCAAGGTGAACGGGAACCAATTGATAACCCAGACTTATATTCCCGAAGAACAGCCTAGTATTATCAATCACCTCACAATAATCTTAATCGACGCGGCGAAAGAAGATATTGTGGAATCACAAACGATGAGACGAAGATGTTTGTGACTACTTTTATATCTTTCCTATCGGAGATATCAATCTCAAGCCAATCCTTACGATTGTACTCGTACGACAGAATATGCAAGATCATATCACACAACTACGAGAAAGTAGTATATGTTTGGCTTCACAATCCCAATGACGTCTTTAAGTCGTTAACCTGGTTTCGAAGAAGAAACCAATGGTTAAAGGCGAATCGACTCTGGCTTACACAACTAGTATCACACGTAAGGTATAGGGATTAGGTTTCCCGGTTGCTAGAGTTCTCCGTTATATATTCTTTCAAATCAGGGTTTGCAATCAATGTTAGCTTGGTAACAAAGTATTCAATATTCACCGTTAGATGAAAACCTGATTAGATTCAAGCTAATATCTTTCAACCGTTAGATCGAAAACTTAGCTTGTTACACACAAATGAAATGCACGTTTCTAGGTTTGTGTAACCGTACCCAAACATGTACATTTGTTGGTTCAACAATAGTAAACCAAATGGTTAGCCATATGAGCATTCATATCAACCATATTCTTCTTCACCATAACTAGTTCAAGTGACTCAAATGAACTAGTTAGAGAGTTGTTCAATTGCAAGGAAATCTTATGTAACTACACAAGACACAATCGAAGCAAAAACGATTTGATTCACTCGAATCGGTTTATGAACTTTATAGCCACGGTTTGCAATTAGCATTCCTCAGTTTATATAAACATGAGTTCACAAACAATCGTCTTTAGATATAACCTAACTCAAGTTCGCCGGCTTAAGTTCCCAGAAGGAGTTCTCAAACTCCAGCAGATTTTCTCGGGTCGAGAACTTCCTCCAGTTCGCGGACTTATTTCACGGCTCTTGTTCCGGTTCTCTTGATCAACAAAGTTCGCAAACTTCGGTTTAAGGAATAAGGACTTATACATATATGTGTTTCCACAATAATGCTTATATCCATCATTGGTTATATAATCTAAACTCTCATTTCAATCATTGAAACATTCTCAGAGAATGTTATATAGTTGTTATTCACAAACCATTTTTCGTCAGAGCAATTTTCAAAGTGATTGAAACATGACATGACTTTCGTCACCAGGTAAAGATGAACTTATTCAAAGCGAAAGCTTACCAACACATATTTCGAGAAATAGATAGGCGAGATAAACTCGGCTCAAAATACCAAATGTGTATAATCAAAGTCTATATAGAAAAATGACTTTTGTCTCAAGATAGGAGATAGAGTAGATAGACTTTTGAGTGATATACAAGTTCAAGTCTCCACATACCTTTTTGTCGATGAAGTTCCACCAGTTCCTTGAGTAGTTCTTCGTCTTGTATGATGATCCGCCATGGAGTTCTTGAGCTCAACTACACTTTCTATCCTAGTCCGAGACTTAGCTATAGTAGACTAGAAATCAAGACTTATAGTTTTGATCACTAACATTGACAAACATGCTTGAGATAGCAACGCATGTGAGTTCGACTGAGCAATGCTTTAACAGTTGAGACCAAGTAAACTACCCCTAGATACTTAGTTTCCTCAGTAGCCAGTTAAGTATACAAAACATCCGTCAAAAGTATAAACCCGTCCAGTCCAACCGACGAACTCTCGGATCCTGTACGATCTAAAATTGGTTCGATGCAATATCTTCTTCATTCAACATATCATTCCTGCAGTGAGATATTTACCTGAGAAATAAATGTCCTCAAACGTGACTGGATTGATACCTTACCTTATATAATTGACCTTATACTTCCCTGTGCTTCATTAACTTAATCATTCAAAGTACAGATCAAATGAAAAGAAAAGAAAAGAAAAGTTAATCTTCAAAAACAAAGAAAAAGGTTATCAATTTTTTCCCCTTTCTATAATGCAAATGATAACAATCGTAAGTGACCTTTACAAGAAATTAATCAAAAATATAATAATAATACAAAAACACATCTCATTCTTCACCATCAAACCAAGAATCAAAATTGCAAACCTATTTCCTCAAATTAAGTATGACGCACACCCATAACTATGTAGTCTAAGTCAAAAGGTGAACCATATTCAAATTTTCTCTGGGTATCGTGAATTTCTGGGCCGACCATATTAAAAATTCAAAATAGAGTCTGCAATCAAGGGTAAACATGCAAAACCCCGTCACACCAAATTAAAAATACATTATAACTGGACCGGAAGAAGTTACGCGACATCAAAATCAAAAATACATCAGGAAGGACGAAGTCATGCAACCCTAAATCAGAAATACATCCGGGAACGAGGCGAAGTCGAACCAAACCAAATCAAAAATCTAAAATGTGCATCGCCACATCAAATCAAAAATGCATCGCGACGGATAGGAGAATCCGCAAGACAACAAATCAAAAATGTATCGGGATGGGACGAGACGAAGCTGAGACACACCAAATCAAAAATGAATCGGGACAGGACGAGGCAAAGCCGAGCCACACCAAATAAAAAATTCAAAGTGTGCCTCGCCACACCAAATCAGAAATGCATCTTAACGGGGTGGGGCGAAGCCGCACGAGACAAATCAAAAATGTATCGGGACGGGACGAGGCGAAGCTGAGCCACACCAAACCAAAAATCCTAAGCGAGGGGGCGAGGCGAAGCTGAAATACACCAAATCAAAAATGAATCGGAACAGGGCGAGGCAAAGCCGAGCCACACCAAATAAAAAATTCAAAGCGTGCCTCGCCACACCAAATCAAAAATGCATCTCAACAGGGTGGGGCGAAGCCGTATGACAACAAATCAAAAATGTATCGGAACGGGACACTAAATCAAAAATTCAATGTGCGCCTTGCCATACCAAATCAAAAATGCATCTTGACGGAGTGGGGCGAAGCCGCACGACATCAAATTAAAAATACATCGGGACAGGACAAAGCGAAGCCGAGCTACACCAAATTAAAAATCCTAAGCGACGGAGTGAAGCCGAACCGCACCAAATAAAAATGCATTGCGATGGGGCAAGACAAAGTCCCGCGACACCAAATCAAAAATACATGGTCGGGCGAGGCGCACCCACATCACACCAAATCAAAAATAAATAAATGCCCGTGCTAGTTACTTTGAAATGTCGATAAAAAATCCCCTGGATGGTCCTTAATTTGGTGTATTTGGATGTGGTATCAAAAATTGCACAGCAAACGAATAGTTTTGTCCTCGTATATAATTCTCCTCCGACATTCAATTTGTACTCCAACAAATTTTCACCACCATTGTGAATGCAAGAAAGAGTTTGACTCAAGCAATCAACAATCTATATTCGAATATATAGTAGGAAGATAAACTACCCTGACTTTACTGGCTTGCAGTTTCCATTTTCATCTCTATAAAAAATTTGAATAAAAATGGCGAAAACTACTTTGTCTTTTCAATCCCACTTTAAAGTAAACAGTGAATAGTAAATTCATAAAATGATTCAAATACAAAGTAAACAGTGAATACTCAATTCGTAAAATGATTCAAATACATATACATAGCACTGGTGTCACTGTTTGCTTACCTGAGTCGTAATTGGACTCACAGTCTCGTATATTTGACAGAATCTAACCTTGAAATCAAGCCAATACTTGGCTAAGTTATTAATTGATTGTACTTGGCAGCCCCCCACCTTTTGTCGAATTCTTATTATTGCAACCTTAATGATTTTCAATGGATAAAAAGTGACAGTTCAGACTTCACATAAATCTGCGATCTTGCAGACCAGCTTATTGCGTAGGTTAGCGGCCAACCGTTAGCCTCATTAATGACTTTCAGTAACAATGTCATGCCTAATGGGAACACATGCTTACTAGTAGCTGAAAAATAAATTTGGAAACTGGAATGTAATTGAGGCAGTCAAATTACGTGGACCTTTTTTCTTTTGGGTTATTTGGTTTTCGGTACTCAAGATTTTTCCAGACCAGTGTTTAGTTCAATGTTTGTCCAACTTAGTGGTTGGTATCTGGACTTAACGTTGACCCACATTGATTTCATTAAATGATGATGAATTTAATTATTGACTTGTTTTATTTTGTGTGGACTCCTAAATAATTATTTATTCTCTAAACGATCCCCGAAAACGATACTGTAATTGTTTTATTTTGCACCCCTTATAAAAATGATTTCGATGAAACATGTCAAGAAGGTTCAATTGGAGAATGCCATAGCAGATCTAGGGTCGTCATCTAGGAACCCTATCATCTTTGGAGCTGCTCAAACATCTAGGATGGGAAATGAGGAAACCAACCAACATCCTGAAGTAGTTGCTTGTCAACTCAAAAACAAGAAAGTCGCCCTTGTTAAAAGATTTCAAGGTACTTATAAGAAAACGCTACCAAATATGAAAGTTGTTGCCAGAGAACAGGGTCATGATGATGCTACTTGAAAAAGCGGGGGTCTAATAACCACACCCAATAATTCGTTTGGCAATCTGTATGGACTAACTCCAATATACTTTCAAGAGAATCAACTAGATAGACATACTCAATCTTAAGAAAAATATATCAAAGAGTTATATCTCAATTTCTCAATTCAATCCGCAATCAAACAAATAGGAATTTGCGAGCCCGATTGAATATAAGAAATAACTTGGACGGCATCAAAAACCAACATCCAGGTATCAATCAATTTAATCAACAACCCAAAGGTCGGATTCACAATTGATTGAACTTACGTACAACCTGTGATATTTCAATTATAAAGATAAACAGTATAATGCGGAAAAGAAATAACACAGACACCAGGAATTTTGTTAACGAGGAAACCGCAAATGCATAAAAATCCCGGAACCTAGTCCAGAATAAACACACTCTGATTATAAGCTGTTACACCAATTTCCTACTACCTATTCGGACTAGATGTAATACCTGCTTCAGCACTTATAAAACTCCTAGCACAAAGCCAATTGTCTTTAGGAATTCTTCTCGTAAATCTTCTAGCAGAACCCAAGGCTCTCTTTAGAAGAAACAACAACACGATTGATACGATTCGGTATTTTTTTTGCACAAAACAGCGGTTTGATTTCCATTTAGATATGAATCAAGGTTTTGGAAATCTTGTGTTTGTTTTGATAAAAACAATTACTAGGTAAAAGTAATATCAAAACAAACTTGTAGATTAGGGATTATTATAATCTTCAATAAAGGAAGAGAAACCTAATTATTCTACCACAAGAACAACTAGAATAAATCTAGAGATATCTTGTTTAAAACTTCAAAAGGTTTTTACGAGATACCTTAATCGAAGTTTTCTTTCTAGCTTTCGATTTCGACTAACAAGTGTTGGTATACGATCGGAAACTGAAATCTATCAAAACCTAGGGTTTATGATCAACAACTCTTGAATGGTTTTATATCAGAAGAGAAAACCTTAGAATAGACAAGAGGTGAAAAACCTAGATTACAAGTTGTGTGATCAATCATGAAGATTAAATCCAACTCGGCTTTGTGATCCTCAATACAAAGACTTTTATCTCACTCTTGTTCACGAAGAACAGAAGACATGGAAACAACCTGCAAAGCTTACGCCAATTTTACAAAGGGGATGAAAACGTGTAAACTCATGAACCTTTTATTTATAGTGAAAAGTTAGCTTGAAAACTAAGCTTAGGGTTTAGGTATTTTCCTTTTTCAAGACTCTCCTAATTATGGGAGTCTTTCCTAAGTTACAAATATTATGCATAAATAATTAATTAGCAAATATTTATTTATGTGAATAAATCACATTTTAACTTAGGCAGGAATTAAAAGTTATCACACACACTTTAATATGGTAATCAAATATGTTTGGATTAATAGCCATCTTGCCTAGACAAGGAAACATCACCAATTTAACTAAAAAAGACTTCTAGTCACGTAATTGGGTCCAAGTCCGTGAACTGTTACAAACAGCCCATGGATTGTTTCCTACTAACGAACTGTAACAATTACAGCAACACTTATAATTGTTACTTTAATAAATCACTCATAACTTCATCGTTGTGACTCGAAATTGAGTGATTCTTGGCTCATTGGATTCATAAGCTCATTCACTATAGCATGAGATTCTTTATAAGGATAAAGGTTATTGTCTCCAAGGTCATGAATCAAATAACCTCAAGTATATATACATAAATGTACATTTACCATCATTGGAGTTGTTCCATAGAGTGAGCATTTATCTTGATAGATTAGAAAGGTAGAATTGAACAAGAATCCAAATAAAATGAAGTACTTGTTGATGTCTTCTTGTAGTCTTCAATCTTCAATCTTCATCCTTTAAGGATAGCTTCGATTCAACTTCTTAGACCTAATCTAGTCCGAAACTATCTTTAGTATGCTAAATCAAGAATGCATTTTGGCAACTAAAATTGACAACTAACTTGACATACCAACGCTAGTGGGTTCAACCGAGCAGTGCTCTAACACTACTGACTCCATCGCTATCATCAAATCTATGGTTTTTCCTGGTGCTAGCCCGCCAAACCCATTTTCTTTAACACCTTCCCCACCTTAGCTCAAATCAAGGCAAAAATGGATGCTGAAATTTTAATGATAAAAAGAGGAAATTGGAAAGCCAAGAAAAAATACCATCTTTTCATAGTTGAGATTGAGAATGCTGATTACCAGAAACACCAATCTTATGAAGTTAAAAGGAAAAAACCAAACAACCCCAAAGAACTTGAAACTCTCAAAAAAACCAAGGATTCTGCCATTGTTATCAGAGAGTTTCAAATGACTTCGAATAGCTAGTATAGATAATATGCCTTGGACGGCTCCCAAACTGCTAATTTGGTAAACACCTTAACCTCTCTTATTATGTTATATGCTATTGAGTTATATGCTTACTCCAATTTCTGTTTTTTTAAAGCTTATTTCTTGCACAACATAATTTTTCCCATTTACTTTAGAAAATTTTATATGCATATCACCCAAAACTATGAGGTCATAACCAGAAAAATCATGGTAAAGTATCACATTGTCTCTTACTTTGGAAATTATTCACCTTTTTCGCCAGGATTTTCCAAGGTTTTGGTGCTAGAGATGCCAAAAGATACCTAATGACATGCGCAACGAGTTAAATCTTGATATTGAAAAAGCGGGGTATAACAACCACACCCAATATTTCGTTAGGCAATCTGAATAGACAAACTCCAATATACTTTCAAGAGAATCAACTAGACATTCAGAATTAATCTAGATAAAAGTATATCAAAGAGTTTTATATCTCCATCTCTCAATTCAATCTGCAATTAGTAAATCGGAATTTTCGAGCCCGATTGAATATAAGAGAAATAACTTGAACGGTACCAAAGACCAATGTTCAAGGATCAATCAATTTCAATCAACAACCAAAGGTTGGATTTACCAATTGATCGATTCAACGCACAACCTGTGATATTTCAATTACAAAACAAAATATAATGCGGAAAAGAAATAGCATAGACACCAGAATTTTGTTAACGAGGAAAGCCGCAAATGCAAAAAAACCCCGGGACCTAGTCCATCTTTGAACACCGCACTGTATTAAGCCGCTACATACACTAGCCTACTACCAATGAACTTCAGACTGGACTGTAGTTAAACCCTAATCAATCTCACACGGATTCAACGTACAGTTACGCTCCTTACGTCTCTGATACCAGCAGGATACTACGCACTTGATTCCCTTAGCTGATCTCACCCACAACTAAGAGTTGTTACGACCCAAAGTCGAAGACTTGATAAACAAATCTGTCTCACACAGGAAAAGTCTATTGGAATAGATAAATCTGTCTCTCACAGAAATACCTACGAGTTTTGTTCCGTCTTTTGATGAATCAAGGTGAACAGGAACCAATTGATAAACCAGACTTATATTCCCGAAGAACAGCCTAGTATTATCAATAACCTCACAATAATCTTAGTCGTATGCTAGCGAAACAAGATATTGTGGAATGAAAAACGATGAGACGAAGATGTTTGTGACTACTTTTTATCTTTCCTATCGGAGATCAATATCGAGCAAATCTTAGAGAAGATAGTACTCAATACGATAGAACATGGAAAGATCAGAACACTCAACTACAGAGAAAATAGTTGGGTCTGGTTTCCCAGTTGCTACAGTTCTCCTTTATATAATTTTCAAATCAGGGTTTGCAATCTAAGTTACCTTGGTAACAAAGCATTCAACATTCACTGTTAGATGAAAACCTGATTAGATTCAAGTTAATATCTTTCAACCGTTAGATCAAACTTAGCTTGTTATACACAAATGAAATGTACCTTCATTTAGGTTTAAATAACCGTATCTAAACGTGTACACCATGTTGGCTTAACCGTAGTTAATCGAGGTTAGTTATATGAACACTCTCATATCAACCTTATTCGTATTAACCATAACTAGTTCAAATGACTCAAATGAAACTAGTTAAAGAGTTGTTCAATTGTTATATTCTCATAGAAGTATACAAGAACACAAAATAAGTTTGATTCACTCGAATCAATTCATGAACATTATATCCACGATTTGAAATAATGCATTCCTTAATATATAAATGTATAGGTTCATGTCACAAACGATTCTAAAACTTTAACCACTCAAGTATGCAAACAGATACACATACTTAAGTAGCCGGTCTGAGTTTGGGTTCGCCAGTATGCGAACGGGTACGCAAATGTAAGTACACTTCCAAAACCCAGCAGAAATTCCCAGACCTATACTTTACGCAAGTATGCGTATCGGTATGTGTACTTGGTACACAAAATTTCACAACTACAAGTACGCATACGGGTATGCATACTTTAGTTCCGGTCATGGATCACATACATGGAAGAATGCACACTATGTTCATATTCCATTGATGGTTAAGTATTCTAAACTCTATTTCAATCATTGAAACTTTATTAGAGGATGACAATAGCCGTTTTCACATACTATTAGCATCAAAGCAATTTTCAAGTTATTGAAATAATCATAATGAAACATTCCAAGTCTACACCAAGTGAATGTATCACACAAACCATGTAAGATGTTACTCGACGATTTTCACATGATCATCTTTTGAATTTCGTCAAGAATATAAGATGAACTTGGTTGAAGCGAAAGCTTACCAACACATATTTCGAGAAATATGTAAGTGAGTTAAACCCAGCTCGAAATATCAAATGTGTATAAATAGAAAACTATATCGTAACACGACTTATGTCTCAATATATGAGATAAAGTATAAATAGACTTTACAAGTTATAGATGAGTTTAAGTCTCCACATATCTTTTGTTGATGAAGTTCCACAAGCTCTCCTTAGTAGTTCTTCGTCTTCAAATGATGAACGTCGTGAAGTCTAATTCTCAACTACACAATCTATCCTAGTATGAGACATCACTATAAGTAGGCTAGAAATCAAGACTTATAGTTTTGATCACTAACATTGACAAACAAGCTTGAGATAGCAACGCTTGCGAGTTCGACCGAGAATTGATCTAACAATCTCCCCCTTTGTCAATTTCAGTGACAAAACTATCAATACATATGGATTACAAAATAAATAAACTTTGTAGCTTCTCATCCAAATGCTTGATCTCCTTGGTTCTTCAACATTACTCGAAATCTTCGTCACTTCCAAGTAGTCCAATGATTCCAAATGTGTTCAACTCAGCATCATAGTTGTTGAAGATTCGTAGCAATAACAATGAGAAAAAAGTTGCTCTAAATCATTGTTATAAAGTGTCATAGTATCATTACACATCATCAAAGTTCAATTGTATCACAACTTTGACAACAATATTATGGTGATATGTATCACTCCCCCTTAGTCAATATTTCTCACAATGAAAACCACTCCTCATTACATAATGATCCGTAAACCATATGTATTTGTAGTGTGAACTACACATTAATTCTCCCCCTTTTTGTCAATATAAATTGGCAAAGGTACGAAAACTAGTGGGATCCTCATGAAATTTTCATAGAGATACTTCATGACCAAAAGAGAACTACATACCAACTTGTTTCGATGATTTCACATAGTCGAAACTTAGTGTATTCATCAAAGAGTTTATAAATATACAAGATAACTCCTATAATATTCCACAGCCGCACTCCCTACAAAGATTTGGAAATTAAGCAAAAGTTCAATTAAGAACTCTCCCCCATAAAATGTCATTCCCGAAAGAACAACAAGAGCGACCTTACTTTTACGAGAAAAGAAGGATTTTTTTGGACAAACACTAAGATACTCAACAGAAATTCAACTACTGAAACAAATGAAGAATTGAAGTAACACTTAAACTGGAATTCCAGACTCAATTGCCCAACATATCGAGATAAGTGCAGGGGCAAGAGTTTAGGAAAGACTAATGAACCAAAACAACACCAATAGACTGCCGTAAGTGTTGAAATGCAGCAGTATCTAATGGTTTGGTGAGAATATCAGCCAATTGTTGTTCGAAAGGCACAAATTCCATATTTATGATACCATTTTCATATAAATCTCGAATAAAATGATACCTTATAGCAATGTGCTTAGTTCTTGAGTTCTCAACGGGATTCTCAGTGATTCGAATCGCACTTGAGTTGTCACAAAATATCTTCATTATTCCAGTATTAATTCCATAATCAACAAGCATTTGTTTCATCCAGAGAAGTTGAGTATAACATGAGCTTGCAGCAATATATTCTGCCTGACATGTAGACAGGGATTGTGAATTTTGTTTCTTGATATGCCAAGCCACAAGATTCAATCCTACATAGTAGAAACCTCCTGATGTACTTTTTCTGTCTTCCAGACATCCTTCCCAATCAACATCTGAATAGGCATAAAGATCACTGTTAGTATCAAAAGTGTAAGATAGACCATATCCGTCAGTGTGATTGACATATCGTATGATCCTTTTCGCAACTGCAAGATGAGATTCCTTTGGATTTTCCTGAAACCTAGCACAACAACCAACACTGAAAGCAATATCAGGTCTAGTAGTTGTAAGATATAAAAGGCTTCCAATGACAGATCGATAGAGTTTTTGATCCACATTTACACCTTTCTCATCGCGATGTAGTTTACCCGTGGTGGGATGCAGGTACCCTTGTATACAAAATATACCACAAGCTAAAAATTTTCTAACCTATAAGTCCTTTCTCCGAAAGTGATTGTCTATGTACTGAGTCGATATAATACAACTAATCGGTTCACACTTCGTGTGATCGTCTATGGATACGCGATCGAGACAATGCAACAACGAAGTATGTTTACTTGATACAAAGGTTCAGACTTAACCAAACACAATAGGATTTCTTATCAAGTAAATAGGAATTAATGTTTGTGTAATTTACTTTAATTATAATAAAACAATTATAATGCGGAAATATAAAATAAATGACACAACAAGATTTTGTTAACGAGGAAACCGTAAATGCAGAAAAACCTCGGGACCTTGTCCAGAATTGAATACTCTCAGGATTAAGACACTACACAAAATTACACCTAACTTCGTATAGTTGAGACCAAGCAACTAAACCTATAGTTCACCTAGTTCCGTCTGTATTCCCACGCCTCCAACTTATAAATAAGTCACGTACTTGGAACAATTCTTTTGGTTCGTATTCCAAACAGTAAAGGAACAACAAATCTGTTTGGTATCAACTCTATTCAACCAAGTGATATGAGTCGGACAAAGGCTCTTCCGTTTATCTTAACATAAACTCCTTCATCAAGTCCTAAGATCTATCTTATGTTCAATTACCGAAGTAATCTTTTAAGATTAATCCAACAACACTCTTAATCCAAATAATTGTGTTGATGCCGATATACTCAATTAATCAATCCAATCTACCATAAGGATAAACCGATTATTAATTGGATCCTCTTTTACCAAAACAAGTATTGTGCACACCAAAGATTATAAACCCAAGTCAGATCTTCAATATCTTCTTTGTCTTCAAAGCTTCTTAAATCTTCAATGAAAACCTGCACACAATCACTTGAATCTCTTGTGATCAATCACGCACAGAACAGAGTCTGTTAACAATGGATATCATAAGATCGTCTTTAGAACTAACAACAGTCTAAAGATCCATGTCGAAACTCTGAACTAGTTTGAGTGAATCTTATATCAAAAGAGAAGATCCTCAAGCATAAATAAACTAGGTGCAATCAGATTTTAACCACCGTTAGTCAATCAAATCAATCAAAAACAAAAGATAAACCACAATTATCTAGTTTCCTACCAACGGTACACGCTAGAGCTTCTCAATCCCAAAGAAGACTTTAAACTCAGCGGCCGCACAAGATTTCGCCTAATTAGGTTACTCTCCTCTCCAAATAGGCGGCTACACCAGTAACAACAACAAAAGAGGAAGTCTGTTGTTACGAAGGATTAGTTTGCTAGAAAGGCAAACTTCAAGTATTTATAGACAAGGAAGTTTGGACACCAAGGAATTTCCAAAACCGAAAATATTCTCAAGATATTCATTAAAGCACAAATTCGGTTTTCATAAATCTTGGAAATGCTCTGTCCAAATATAATGATCGAAATCTCTCGGAAGATCTATATAGTAAATGCACATTACTAATTCTTATATTTCCATATAAAATGAAATTAATAACCTTAATTAAAATATTCTTAACTTACTTATGTTTCGATCCTGGGATTTTCTTCCTTTAGCTATTAAGGAATAACTTTGAACAATTAAAGAAATAAACATTCACATCACGTGTTCAAAGTATGTCGACATCCTTACTTTGTAAGTTCTCTTTCACACTTACAACCTTGAAACCGATTTGCCACACTTCCAAACAAGTTTAGAATTGGTTCATCTGACTTTTAAGAACTATGTGATTGATCAAACAAACATTCAATCACAATCATGGGTTTAACGGTTCTACCAAAATAAGTTTCGGTTCTACCTCCATGTGAGTATTGTGCATAGTCACACTAGCTTTCCAAAAATTCGGTTGACTAGGTACTAGGATCGGTTCCCCACATATATATGTTATCTAACTTGTATGTGTTGCACATGTCCATAGGATAAGTTCCTCTTTGCATAAAAACGTGTTGCACATGTCCTAGGATCGGTTCCCCTTTATGCTATAAACCTTGCTGCACCTCATACAAGGATTGGTTACCCTTTGTGATGTACTGCACCTCTTACTAGGATAGGTTCCCCTTTCCCAAATTTGGTCATACATAACACAAACCCGATCATACCATCTCAGGTGATTACTTAAGATCGGTTTCACTAATAAAAGTCATACCAATACATAAGTCAGGCCTTTGTGAATAGTTTTACCAAGAACACAAACAAGTTGTGAGCGGTTACACTCAATCACACATATTGGTTGTTCATAAGATATGCCATGAATAACAAAACCAATAATACCTGGCAATTTCCTTTTCGGTTCACAAACAAGTTTATGAACTTACTTCCTTAGAACACATGTAAAAAATTGTTCCCTAGGATGAAATCCTTACCTCATACCTGTACATAATCACAGTAACATTCAAATGATTATGGCGATGTCTTATCTGCAAAGTTTAATGGTTAAGCAATAAACCTCGTATTGTATTCCTTAATACTATGTCTATCTAGAGTTCAAATATGCTTCGTAGTAATGTTTTCAATATGCACGACTTGAAAGATACGTTAGGGAATAAAACAGTTCAAGTCAAATATCACTAACCTCAAGTGGAAGGATGATTTGTTGTCGTTGTAGCTCCTTGATTCTTCACATCTTCAAGTCTTCGCAATACTTGTAATGTCTCATATCCTAATACTTTCAAGCTAACCTATACGAAGTTGACTCTAGTACATAATCAAGCGACTCTTAACATGAGTTTTGATTCACTAAAATATGACAACCAAACTTGACATACCAACGCTTGGTGGGTTCAACCGAACAATGCTCTAACACTCTGAGATGGTGTAAGTTGGGTTTCTTACCGTACCACAACTCATAGAGAGTGTTTAAGGTTTTTGACCATAAGTAAACACGATTGATCATGTAGCAAGCTGTAAAAACTGCCTTTCCCCAAAACTTCAACGGTAAGTTTTTGTTATGGAGCGTTACTCTTGCCATTTCCTGAATGTTCTTATTCTTTCTTTCTGCAACTCCATTAGCTTGTGGAGTAATGGTTGGAGAGTATTGTTGAATAATACCCAGAGAATCACAGTATTCAAACACTTAGGTTTCCTTGAATTCTGTGCCACGATCGCTTCTAATTTTCTTTAGTTTGCTACCCTGTTCATTCTGGATTCTATTAACGATAATCTTGAATTCACTAAGGGTTTCATTCTTGTGAGACAAAAAATCTACCCAAGTGAATCTGGTATAATCATCTACCATAACCAAAGCATACTTCTTTCCAGCCACATTAGGTTGTTGAATTGGGCCGAAGACATCCATATGAATTAAATCAAGTGGAGCTTTGGTTAGAATATCTCGAGATGATTTATGTGGAACTTTCGTTTGTTTACCCTTTTGACAGGCACCGCATACACCTTCAATCTTAGCATTGATTTTGGGAACACCTCTAACAAGTTCTTTGTTAATAATCTTAGTTAGAAGACGATAATTGATGTGACCAAAACGTTCATGCCAAAGATGTGTAGATTCCGCCTTAGTCAAATTGCAACAATTACTGAACTGAGTATCCAACAGATAACAATTATTTTTGCCACGTGATCCTGGAAAAATCACTTTTCCAGATTTGTCTACAATGTTACATCCATTAGCATTGAAGACAACCTTATGGCCTTTGTCACAGATTTGACTAACAGAAAGAAGATTAGTAGTCATACCTTTAACGTATACTACATCATGAATTTCAGGAACACCAGGTAATTTGATCCTCCCCTTCTTGCTTATGTAGAAGCAACTTCCATCACCGAATATTACTGGACCACTATCAAAGTCGCTTGTGTTGAAAAACCGCGAGAGATCTCTAGTCATATGCCTGCTACATCCACTATCAACAAACCATTGAAAGGGTGGTGTTGATTTTAGAGCAAAAGCTCCCATACTAGCACTACTAACCAAATTAGGCTTTCCTGTTAGTGTTGATTGTCTTTTAAGAGCAGACAAAAGTTGTACAACATTCTTGTGAAGATTACGTACAACATTTAATCTTTTCCTAAAAGACAAACATACATGTTGAAAGTGATCATGACAACCACAAAACACGCGTGTACCAACATCTTTGTTCTTTTTCGAAGAATTCTGAGCACTTTCAGTTTTCACAAATCCTAAACCTCGCTTATCACCTGACATACGAAAATTCTTCAACGAAGAGTTAGAGGAGTTATTCAAATCCATTGAAGATGACTTTACAGATTTCAAATCCTTAAGTTTTGCAATTTCTGTAACAAGATCAGAGTTGATCCGGATTTGTTCATCCAACTTCTTTTGGAGCTCAACAACCTCTTCAGAACGTTCTCGAAGCTCAAAATCTTTTATATAAATCTTGCAATGAAGTCCATCAATTTTCCTTATCAAACGATGTTTTTCTAGACAATGATTATTGATGAATTTTTTTAAATTAGGATTCTCAACCATATCGATGGATTCTAGAACACGCTCGAACTTGAGTTTATCCATCTCTGGTGAAGCGTTTTTAGAGACAAAATCGTCTATACTCAGATCGCTACAAACACAAACTTATAAGGTCTTTAACGTGTTTTCCTGCTCTGATACAAGTTGAAAAAGCGGGGGTACAAAAACCACACCTAATATTTCGTTTGGAAATCTGAATAGATAAACTCCAATATACTTTCAAGAGAATCAGACTCAATCTAGACAATCAGACTCAGACTCAATCTGATAACCACGCTCGAACTAGACAATCAGACTCAATCTAGAGAAAAGTATATCAAAGAGTTTTATATCTATATCTCTCAATTCAATATGCAATTAGCAAATCGTAATTTGCGAGACCCATTGAATATAAGAGAAGTAACTTGAACGGTACCAAAGACCAATGTTCAAAGATCAATCAATTTCAATCAACAACCAAAGGTTGGATTTACCAATTGATCGATTCAACGCACAACCTGTGATATTTCAATTATATAACAAAATATAATGCGGAAAAGAAATAACATAGACACCAGAATTTTGTTAAAGAGGAAAACCGCAAATGCAGAAAAACCTCGGGACCTAGTCCAGATTTGAACACCACACTGTATTAAGCCGCTACAGACACTAGCCTACTACCATTGAGATTCAGACTGGATTGTAGTTGAACCCTAATCAATCTCACACTGATTCAAGGTACAGTTACGCTCCTTACGTCTCTGATCCTAGCAGGATACTATGCACATGATTTCCTTAGCTGATCTCACCCACAACTAAGAGTTGCTACGACCCAAAGTCGAAGACTTGTTAAACAAATCTGTCTCACACAAAAAAGTCTATTGGAATAGATAAATATATCTCCCACAGAAATACCTATGAGTTTTGTTCCGTCTTTTGATAAATCAAGGTGAACATGAACCAATTGATAAACCGGACTTATATTCCCGAAGAACAGCCTAGTATTATCAATCACCTCACAATAATCTTAATTGTACGCTAGCGAAACAAGATATTGTGGAATCTGATGAGTGCTAAAAAGTGCATATTTCTATATATTTTTCTTGGCATTTAAATCATCTTTTGTGCATTAATTCTATATTATATCCCATATTCTGTGTTTTCGTTGTTTTCAAGAATAAATACTTTTCTTAATTAATTTTGCATTTTTAGGTACTAAATAAAGCCTGGTTATCTCACGGAGCGAAAAGAGCAAAGGAACGGCAAAGACTCCCGCTAGGAGGAAGCGAAGAATGATGTTTGCAAGAGCCGGATCAATTAGAAGTGGGCTTGAAGAGGAAGAATTGTTCTTAAAGAAGATATGGGCTTGGCATACCCAAGGCCCAAAACCCTCACCCAAATCCATTTCCTATATCCATACCCGTTTCCCTTTCTAGCCGTCAGATTGGATCATCTCAGCATCCTACGGTCGCAGCATCGCCGTACATCAAAGTCTGAAGCTCCTGTCTAACACTACAGCACATAACTCCATCTGGAGCCGTCAGCTTCGTTGTATCACTTAATCCAACGGTCGCTCAGAGCTTGTTTACATCGTGTCGTTCGATTCAATTAGTAAGCGATTATCCAACGGATCTCCTCGCTGCTCATCAACTTCAGATGATTCCGCTCAACACCTTAGCCATCGAACCCATCGACCTAAACCAAACGGACCCTTCTTCTCCATCGAGTTCTTCTTCTCATCTTCCCCAAACTGCAGAGAGCTGCTCCACAGTTCTGCAACTCCATCACCTCCACCAGCTACACCTTCTTATCGAACCACACAACCACCGACAACACCACGACATCTCTCCCTAGCCTAGACTTCTTTCCAAATTCACATCTCTGAACCCTAGGTGTGGGTTTGACAAGAAAGCTCGAGCTAGGGTTTCACCAACAGCGAGGAGAAGACAAAATTGAGGGCAGGAAAAGCTTCAGAAGAGCAGAGGGGACATACCCAAAGCATGGGTCGAGCTCAATTTAGGAAATTGGTGAGAGAATTTGATTTTCCCCAAAAAAAATTAGGGTTTCGAATTAGGGTTTTGTATTTTTGAAAAACTATAAAAGAGAAGCTGTAGAGAATGCAAAAGGGGTTCTTGGGTCATCCGAGATACCCCCTAATTGGGTTAATTTCATGTTTAATTTCAATTTCAATTCCATAATACTATCAGTACATATTCTTCACTGTTAAATTTTGTTCTTGTGTTCTAAACTTTGTTCTGATGTTATGTTCATGTTCTTGTGTACGTTAATGTTCATGTAATTCCCCTGTTTGACTCACATGTTCTTGTTTTGAGTCTTAATGCTTGACAAACATGAAAACTCCTAACTTCAGCATGTTCTAAATCCACCACTAGGGTGAGAAGACCCTTAAGCCTTGTTGGTTAGCCTTTAGGTTGATTCTTGTAGAACTCAAAATAGTCTAGGCTAGCTAAATTTCTAAAAGCCTCACTGACTTGTGATTAGTGGTGCTATAAAAAGACCACTAATGCTAGGGGTTAGTGGTAGTTCTAAGGTATTAACCAGCCATATTAGTTAGAGACCTAGAAACCTAAATGACCTGTGATTGTTTATGCTTTAATCAGATAGGAAATGTTAGGGGTTAATCTAAGGATTTTAGGTTAGATAACCTGCCACATGAATTGCCCTGGCCAAGAGACTAGCTTGAACTAGACCCTCTTGTCCATTAGGGACAAGGATTTATCCCAGGCTAACTAGCTAGGTGAAAGAGAATTCTCATCCATCTCCATACACTTCCACTCCCACTGTTTTCATTTTCTTCACTACTTTTCCACTTTGTTTCCCTGTCACTGCCTTTGGCCCTTGGCCATTGTCTTTGTTTTGTCACATTGTTACTATATCACTACCTCACTGTAAATATATCACCTTCACTGTCATTGTAGATATGCATCCTGTATTTCTTGTTGCCTTGTACATACCTTTGCTACATTTGTATATACCATTGCCACTGTCGTTGTACATATGCATTGTAGCCTTGTTTCCCTTCCTTGGCCTATCCCTCATTGTCACTGCCTTGCATATAGAATTAGCTTAGCTTAGGAGAATCTCAACACATCCCCAAGTCCCTGTGGATTCGACCCGTACTTGTGCACTCACTGCAACAACACCGTGCACTTGCGGTATCACTGTAGGCATCCATTTATTCATCTTATTTACACATCTATATAAGCCTACCAAGTTTTTGGCGCCGCTGCCGGGGACTTGGCATTGTGTGGTTGCTGTTTTTCCTTGTTTTCTTTTGCTGCTATTCACTTGCATATCTTGCATTTAGTATAATCATTTAGTGTAAGCATTTATCTCATCATAACTTGCATTTTCATCTTTGCATAATTTTTCATCTTTGCATCATTTTCCCTTGTTGTTCTTGCTGTTCTTGACAGCTTCTGTTGAGCTTTCCAGGTGCTCCTGTTGCTGTGCTGTTGTGACTCTGTTTTGCTTGGCTGAGCCCTTGCTGTTGCTGCTGATTGAGTTGCAGCTGGGCCTGCCACTTGCTGCTACTTTCTTCCTCTTCCCTGTGCTGCTGGCCTGTGCAGCTTGCTTCTGTGCTGAACCTGTAGAGCTGCTGCTGCCAAGCCTGCAACATTGCCCCTGTTCAGCTACTGCTTGTGGTGCTGCTGTTGCTGCTGAGCTGCTTCTCCTGCTGCTGCTGCCAAAGCCCAACTGGGCTGCTGGAGCTGCTGTTGCTGTGATCCAAAGCCCAACTGGGCTTTTGCAACCAAACTGAACAGCTGGGCTGTGCTTAAGAAAGTAATCCTAAACCCATTAAGAGAACCCAACCTGTGGGCTTCCATTTTTAATTTGTGGGCTTGTAATAATTTTTTCCATTTTTTTTGTTGGGCTTGTAATTTAAGTTAACTTTTGGGTTTGTATTTGAGCTTAACTGTGGGATTGTCCCTATCAAAATTTTGGGTTTCAAAAACCCAACAAACAACCTAAACAAGTTTAACTGAACCTACCAACTCAGCTGGGCTTCGTTAGTTTCTGGGCTTGCTGAAGTCGTTAGTGGGCCGTGTACCCAAACTCTAGGCCGAAAGTTGGGCTCTGTTTCACAACAATTTTTCCAAAACCCAACAGTGGGCTTGGCCTCTTATCCCATAAAACCAAAGTTTTCAAAACCCAATAAACCAAAGTGTTTTCTTTTCCCATTAAGTCCAAATTTTCTAAAACCCATTAAAAACCAAATTTCTTTTTCAAACCCGACAAAGCCAAATGTTACCCATAAAAACCAAATTTTTCCCAAAAATCCAAACCCATTAAAAACCAAATTTTGGGCTTTGTAACATAGTTACTTAGCTTTTGAGCCCAATCATGTCTATATCTTGGTATACAGTTGGGGAATACAACAAATCCCTTAGAGAACTTGCGTATGGACATACTCCACGTTACGAACCTCCCATAGACCATGATGTCAATAGTCATAGGAATTATAATGGACATTTTCAGAGTCCCGAGCCTCAATACATGAACCCTAATGACTATTCACACATGCATCATTCATCACAACGTGAAAATGAACATTTTGTTAGTGCCTCACTCACACAATCATCACTGATCGATCAATTAGAAGCTCGAATCGCAGCTTTAGAAATGCAATCACATGAGGAATCTGTCACATCTAATTTTCTTAGGCAACCTGAAATCTATGCATGTCCCGCATGTGGTAGTTTAGACCACCATGTTGAGAATTGTCATATTTTGCATAATTTTAGGCAATCTAGAGAAAATCCAAGGTATGAAATGCCCATAAATTGTGAGAATGGTAGTCATTGGGAACATAATCAATCCTTTGAGGGTTGCGATCAATATTTTGTAAACCCTAATGACCATGCACGCATGTACCATTCACCACAATTTGAACATGAAGAATTTTGTACTCCCATGAATTTAGACTCCACCACAGAAGCTTTAAGACTCAGTAAGCAAAACTTTGATAGATCTACATCACGAATTCATGCATATTTAGATCAGATTTTGCTTCACCTACAAAAGGAGGAAATTCATGAGGAAATGTATGTTGTCCCTAATGAAGTGTCTAGTCCCATTCATGTAAATGATGTTGAATATGAACCTAATTTAGAAGAACATGAATCGACTAATGACACCACCACTGTTAATGAGGACCAATATGCATGCTACCATGATGATGATTATGATGATTATGATGATATGTTAGAAGAACATGAAAATATTGTGGAACCTGTTGGTTCAATAACATATGGCTTCTCGCCCTCGACCTTCATGAATGTTGTTTTTTCTAATACTCATTGTAATTCATATGATTTTGATATTGATATGGGATTCGTACAATTATTCTGCGAAGATGAGCATGACATAGGAATAGTTGAATCTTCTGTAGACACTAATGCTAATATGCATGAAAATATATTTGATGTGTCTGATTCTCTACCTAGGTCACATTGTGATATTTCTCCTGATTTGCCGATGCATGAGAATAAATTTGTTGATGATGTTGATGACTCTGATTGTGATCTTGCCAATTTGTTTGATGATTGTGAGCATGTTGTGACACGTGTAGAAGACTTAGGAGATGTTGATGTGATTAGTAATGATGTGCCTATCGTCCTACATAAGTCACAATCTGATGGCCTTCCACCCAACCTAGATTTGGTTTGTACCCATATTGTCAAACCGAATTTTCTGAGAGTCCCTAATCTAGGTTTGGAACTGTGTGCTTCCCAAGTCCTTTTGGACTATTTTGCATCTAAGTATAATATCTTTGAGGAGCCACAGTTGGAATTAGCATGTTTTCCCGTCCCTAGCACAGTTCACTTTGAGTTAGACCTTGTACATGATGAACCCCCAAAACTGCGAGATTTTGTATCCAAAATTTTATCTGTTGAAAAATCCAGGTTTGGGGGTAGCTCATTTTGTTTCACAGTTTCACTTGCGTTTATTTCCTGTTATATTTGTGTGAAGCTGTTGAAACCTCTACACTTTGTCTTTTGGGTTGATCCTCAACTCTTTAGATTGTTAGTGTATGGTGAATTTTTGTATATAATCCAGTAGATAAAATTTCTTAAAACCCTTTTGTTCCTTTTGTATATATTTTGCTAATCCAATATGATCTCGGCTGACATATGTTGGATTCTTGCCTTGAATAACGGAGTTCTAATATTGCTTTCGCCGAAATCGGGTATTCTCTTTCCTTTTTCTCTACTCAACATGATCCTCTTCATATGTTGTATTATAATTTTGTTCATATTTTGAAACATTGAGGACAATGTTTAGTTTAGGTTTGGGGGTGAAAAGTAGATACTTTGATAATATGCCATAATTGAAAAGAACTCTTCTTTTTGAAAAAAATGAAAAAAAAAATCAAAATTAAAAAAAATTAAAATTAAAAATTGAAAAAAACATAAAAATGGAGCTCATTTACCTTGAAATGTTGACTCTTGTGCAAATATGTAATTATTAGGAGTCTTAGTCTAGATATTTAGGCACCCTGATTCTAGCACAATTCACATAGTGATAAGAAATTTGCACGCGTACGATCTACCAATACATGTATAGCCTCATCCTTGAGGTGTTCTATCGGAAGTTTTAGTTGCCAATCACTTTAGAATACTGAACGAAACTTGACTAGCTTGTTCTTTGGTTGGTTGGGATAGAAGGTGGAGGTTACATTAAGAAAACAACCATCGAATTTAACTGGGTGCATCAAAAAGGGCTACCTCTTGCAAAGTGTCATGTAATTTTTGTTTCCTTTTGTATATGTATCAAAAGTGTTTCCTTAACAAAAAAAAAAAAAAAAAAAAACGATGTATATATTCAGAAAAAATATATCAGAAAGTACAAAAAAAAAATCAACTATTTTTCAATTCCATCCTCTCTTGTTCCAAAAATAAAAGAGAGTAGTCAATGTAAATAAGAGTCATGTAAATAGTCATTTTGTTGTTTCGTTGTAATAAGCAAGGAGGGTGTATGCCATTGATGTACAACGCGAGTAATTGTGAAATACCTCCAACTCATTCACAATTCTCGTAAAGTCCAGACAGCTAGCTAGATTTCGACCTTGGTTCTTAGCCTGAGAAACTATCTCTTGGTGATTAGTAGTCATAACATCCGATCTTTCTTTACACATGTGTAGATACACTTTACACTCTTATCACATGTCTTTATTTGTTATCAGTGCTAGGATTGTGCCTTTGATAGCTAGATTGACATCTCCATTTTGCTGTGAGCTTAAACTGACTTGCACATGTCACATTTGATGGAATCTGAGCTTATATTTTGTCCTAGAACTTTGTAGGTACGTTCTAAGCAAACCTTCACGAGACTTCACTCGTCCACTAGGGACACTTAGTGGTTTAAAAGGCTTAGTGCATACGCTAAATGCATTCTAGAGACCAGCGACAGTGGTATAGGTAGGATTTCCTTAGTTTTGTTTTACTTGAGGACAAGTAAAATTCAGGTTTGGGGGTATTTGATGAGTGCTAAAAAGTGCATATTTCTATATATTTTTCCTGGCATTTAACTCATCTTTTGTGCATTAATTCTATATTATATCCCATATTCTGTGTTTTCGTTGTTTTCAAGAATAAATACTTTTCTTAATTAATTTTGCATTTTTAGGTACTAAATAAAGCCTGGTTATCTCACGGAGCGAAAAGAGCAAAGGAACGGCAAAACTCCCGCTAGGAGGAAGCGAAGAATGATGTTTGCAAGAGCCGGATCAATTAGAAGTGGGCTTGAAGAGGAAGAATTGTTCTTAAAGAAGATATGGGGCTTGGCATACCCAAGGCCCAAAACCCTCACCCAAATCCATTTCCTATATCCATACCCGTTTCCCTTTCTAGCCGTCAGATTGGATCATGTCAGCATCCTACGGTCGCAGCATCGTCGTATATCAAAGTCTGAAGCTCCTGTCTAACACTACAGCACCTAACTCCATCTGGAACCGTCAGCTTCGTTGTATCACTTAATCCAACGGTCGCTCAGAGCTTGTTTACATCGTGCCGTTCGATTCAATTAGTAAGCGATTATCCAACGGATCTCCTCGATGCTCATCAACTTCAGATGATTCCGCTCAACACCTTAGCCATCGAACCCATCGACCTAAACCAAACGGACCCTTCTTATCCATCGAGTTCTTCTTCTCATCTTCCCCAAACTGCAGAGAGCTGCTCCACAGTTCTGCAACTCCATCACCTCCACCAGCTACACCTTCTTCTCGAACCACACAACCACCGACAACACCACGACATCTCTCCCTAGCCTAGACTTCTTTCCAAATTCACATCTCTGAACCCTAGGTGTGGGTTTGACAAGAAAGCTCGAGCTAGGGTTTCACCAACAGCGAGGAGAAGACAAAATTGAGGGCAGGAAAAGCTTCAGAAGAGCAGAGGGGACATACCCAAAGCATGGGTCGAGCTCAATTCAGGAAATTGGTGAGAGAATTTGATTTTCCCCAAAAAAATTAGGGTTTCGAATTATGGTTTTGTATTTTTGAAAAACTATAAAAGGAAAGCTGTAGAGAATACAAAAGGGGTTCTTGGGTCATCCGAGATACCCCCTAATTGGGTTAATTTCATGTTTAATTTCATTTTCAATTCCATAATACTATCAGTACATGTTCTTCACTGTTAAATTTTGTTCTTGTGTTCTAAACTTTGTTCTGATGTTATGTTCATGTTCTTGTGTACGTTAATGTTCATGTAATTCCCCTGTTTGACTCACATGTTCTTGTTTTGAGTCTTAATGCTTGTCAAACATGAAAACTCCTAACTTCAGCATGTTATAAATCCACCACTAGGGTGAGAAGACCCTTAAGCCTTGTTGGTTAGCCTTTAGGTTGATTCTTGTAGAACTCAAAATAGTCTAGGCTAGCTAAATTCCTAAAAGCCTCACTGACTTGTGATTAGTGGTGCTGTAAAAAGACCACTAATGCTAGGGGTTAGTGGTAGTTCTAAGGGATTAACCAGCCATATTAGTTAGAGACCTAGAAACCTAAATGACCTGTGATTGTTTATGCTTTAATCAGATAGGCAATGCTAGGGGTTAATCTAAGGATTTTAGGTTAGATAACTTGCCACATGAATTGCCCTTGCCAAGAGACTAGCTTGAACTAGACCCTCTTGTCCATTAGGGACAAGGATTTATCCCAGGCTAACTAGCTAGGTGAAAGAGAATTCTCATCCATCTCCATACACTTCCACTCCCACTGTTTTCATTTTCTTCACTACTTTTCCACTTTGTTTCCCTGGCACTGCCTTTGGCCCTTGGCCATTGTCTTTGTTTTGTCACATTGTTACTATATCACTACCTCACTGTAAATATATCACCTTCACTGTCATTGTAGATATGCATCCTGGATTTCTTGTTGCCTTGTACATACCTTTGCTACCTTTGTATATACCATTGCCACTGTCGTTGTACATATGCATTGTAGCCTTGTTTCCCTTCCTTGGCCTATCCCTCATTGTCACTGCCTTGCATATAGAATTAGCTTAGATTAGGAGAATCTCAACACATCCCCAAGTCCCTGTGGATTCGAACCGTACTTGTGCACTCACTGCAACAACACCGTGCACTTGCGGTATCACTGTAGGCATCCATTTATTCATCTTATTTACACATCTATATAAGCCTACCAGAATCACAAACAATGAGACGAAGATGTTTGTGACTACTTTTTATCTTGCCTATCGGAGATCAATCTCGAGCAAATCTTAGAGAAGATAGTAATCAATACGATAAAACAGTGCAATATCAGAATATGCAACTAAAGAGAAAATATTGGGTATGGCTTTACAATCCCAATAAAGTCTTCAAGTCGTTAACCTACAAGATTTCGTGAAAAATCTAAGGTTAAAGTAGAATCGACTCTAGATTAAGCAACTAATATCACACATGAGGTGTGGAGATTAGGTTTCCCAGTTGTTAGAGTTCTCCTTTATATAATTTTCAAATCAGGGTTTGCAATCTAAGTTACCTTGGTAACAAAGCATTCAATATTCACAGTTAGATGAAAACCCGATTAGATTCAAGCTAATATCTTTCAACTGTTAGATCGAACTTAGCTTTTTATAGACAAATGAAATGTACCTTCATTTAGGTTTATGTAACTGTACCTAAACGTGTACACCATGTTGGCTCAATCGTAGTTAACCGAGGTAAGCTATATGAACACTCTCATATCAACCTTATTCATCTTAATCATAACTAGTTCAAATGAGTGAAATGAAACTAGTTAAAGTTCAATTGTTATATTCTCATAGAAGTATACAAGAACACAATTGAAGCAAAATCGGTTTGATTCACTCGAATCAATTCATGAACATTATAGCTACGGTTTGCAAAGAATGCATCCCTTAATATAGAAATGTATAGCCATGATCATATATTAATCGGCGATTTTCACATGCAAGCGAGTTAAACTCAGCTCGAAATCTCAAATGTGTATAATAGAAAACTATATCGTAACACGAATTATGTCTCAATATATGAGATAAAGTATAAATATACTTTCGAAGTGATAGATGAGTTTTAGTCTCCACATACCTTTTGTTGATGAAGTTCCACAAGCTCTCCTTAGTAGTTCTTCGTCTTAAAATGATGAACGTCGTGAAGTCTAGTGCTCAACTACACTATAAGTATACTAGAAATTAAGACTTCTAGTTTTGATCACTAACATTGACAAACAAGTTTGAGATAGCAATGCTTGCGAGTTCTATCGAGAAGTGCTCTAACAGATATACTCTTCCTTTCTGAAACAAAGTAGAAGAAATATAATTTAAGGAGAATTATGAAGGATATCAATGTGCACAATTATTGGTTTGTGGAACCAGGAGGTGTTATTGGCAATGCTGGGGGTCTGTCTTTGATATAGAAAACTAATATCAACATCGATAATATTAACTTCTCTTTGAACCATATTAATGCTATTTTCAACACTGCCCACAACCCTCCTTGGTTATTCACTGGTTACAATGGAAACCGTTATGATCTGACCAAGAAAACCGAGTCATGGGAAGTAATTGAGAAGGCTTATTTCACTAATCAACTTCAATGGCTTATCATTGGATATTTTAACATTATTCTCCATGACTCTGAAAAACATAGTGTTCATCCTATGGATACCACTGAAGCTAATATGTTCACTGACAAGATAAATGATCTGGATCTCGTTGACATTGGTTTTACTGGGTGCTCTTTTACCTGGTCAAATAAAAGATCTGGTCCTGCTTTAACTGGATTATACAGAGGGATAGCTTCAGAAAGCTGGTTGTTGTTTTGTTGTTCCCCAATACAACTATCTATAACATGTTTGCTATTGGATCTGACCATGACCCTATATTTCTAAACTCAAATCCTCACTGGAAAAGTGACAAAACACTTCTCAAGTTCTTTAGGCCTTGGCTTGATCATGAGAAGCGCAGGAAAATCATTGTTGAGTGCTGGAGCAAAAATCTAGCCGGGATAACTGCCTTCCTTATTTCTAAAATAAAAAACTGAAGTACATCAAACTTTTCATCAGATTTTGGAACAAGGAAGTCTATGGAAATATCAAAACAACATTGAAAACTGCAAGAACCATATAGACTGGCTTCACAAGATTACTGCAGGCATGACATGGGTCAATTACTCAATAATGCTAGGAAAAAGGTCGGTGAATGGTATGACGTTGAGGAAAAATTCTGGAAAACTAAGAGTGAAGATCAAGCTATAAAACTATGATACAAGAACAAAAAACATTTCCATAGGTCCCACCAAATGCAGAACCAGAAGAAACAAAATTGATACATTTCAAGATGAAAATGTGACTTGGATCACTGAGGCCAGAGAGGTTGTTGCTTGCTTCACTAACTATTTTACCACCAAAATGGCTATTGCTGAGAGTCATCAGATCAACCCTGACATCATCCATCCGATTCACACATCTATCACCCATATTGACAACACCACTCTCAATAGAATACCTGATATAAAGGAAATCAAAGCTAATCTCTTCAGCGTGGTGGGGGATAAAGCACGTCCCAGGACCTGACGGTTTCCTTCCAAATTTCTTTCAATCCAGTTGTCACATTATGGGGGAATATATTATTAAAATAGTTCAAAACTTCTTCTCATCAGGCCACATGCTTAAAGAAATGAACTCCACCTTTATTTCCTTAATACCAAAGTCAGAAAACCCCAAATATTTCCTTCACAAAATCATATCTCCATACCAACCAGCCTTTATTCCAAGAAGAAAATCTCTGACAACATTTTTATAGCCTATGGAATCATATATACTATGAGATCAAAAAATGGCAAGAAAGGTCATAATGGACTCATGGGTATCAAGATTGACATGGAAAAATCTTTTGATAGAGTGAACTGAGATTTCCTCTTCGCTATTGTGAAGAAAAATGGATTTAATGACTAATGGTGCGGCAAAATATCTCAATGCATTTCCACCACAACTTAAGTTGTTCTTATCAATGGTTCACCTGATAAATTCTAGACCCTCTAGAGGTCTCAGGCAAGGTGAGCCCCTCTCCCCTTACCTTTTCATCTTTTTCTTGGAATCTCTTTCAAGAACTCTAATCCAATGTGAAGAAATGAACCTCATTACTGGCATAAAGATCTGCAAAGAAACTTCATCCATCAACCATCTTCTACTTACTGATGACTTGATGGTCTTCTGTAAAGCTAACAAAGTTTAAATCCATAACCTAGTTGATATCTTCAAAATGTTCAGTGACACCTCACTTCAGTTAATCAACTTCAATAAGTCATGTGTTTTCTTCAACAACAACACTGATCCCACTCTCAGCATATATATTAGCAACAGATGGGAATTCAAGTCCTTGAGTTGAATGATAAGTATTTAGGATCCCCAATATTCAAAATATAAACAAAATCACCTCATTCAAAGATTATGTGGATAAACTAAATCTTAGACTAGCCATTAGAAAAAATGGCCCATTCAACCCATCAAGGAGACAAAGCCTCATTAGAACTGTTGAATCCACAACTAGCATCTACCAATGAACTGCTTCAAACTCCCAAAGTAAATTTTCCAAGACCTAAATAAGATCCAATAAGACTTTTTCTTTGGGAAAGTCATTGATATCCTAAGAGGCTATTACCCTAAAGCTTGGATTTCTATGAAATCCAATAAACCTCGGAGGGCTGGGGTTTATGAATATGGAACACTTTTACAGTGCCATGATCATCAAAATTGGTTGGAGATTGTAAAAGGAAAAGGACTCTCTCTGGTACCAGCTCATGGATGCAAAATACTTATTTAAAAAGTGTTAGAGCATTGGTCGGTCGAACTCACAAGTGTTGCTATGTCAAACTTGTTGTCAAATTTAGTTTATCAAAACTATATCTTGCTTTCTAATATACATTTAGTAAAGTCTCGGATTAGGATAGAAGTATGTAGTTGAATACCAGACATCACTGCGTTCTACCGCTTGAAGGCGAAGATCAACCGAAGCTTTTAGAGAACTTCTTCAACAAAAGGTAAGTGAAGACGGAACCACCTATAACTCAAGTTTTCACCTTACTATCTATGATAGAATGTCGCATGACTAAATTAGACATTACATGTATCATAAAAATTTCGAGTCAAGTTCATCTTGTTAATCGTTCTCGAAATATCTTGACTAAGCTTAAGAACATTGTTCATACTTGATGAATTTGGTTAAGAACAATTTGTTGTTTATGACCTAAAATATGATTCAAGAATTAATCATTTGAAAATAGCCTGGAACAATGACATGTGTCATTGATGTTATTCGGGAATGTTTCGAATTGATTATTAGAGAGATATAGAACTACTGTAGATATGGATAGAGGACAATATGCATACCGGTTCACATACTGGGACAACTATTATAAGTCTAGAGCCGTAGTACATGTACTAGTTCGACAACGACTTTTTGGTACGCATACCCGATATCCATACCATAAAAAGTATGTAAAGGACGTCAGGTTAAGGGATTCAATTGCGCATATTATTGCGAGATTCAAGAGGCGTAAGGAGCACAACTGTAACTGAATCGCTGTGATGGTAGATTCGATCTTTACTACATTCCAGTCTGAAGTTTTGATAGTAGGCTAGTGTCTGTAGCGGCTTAATACAGTTTGGTATACAAATCTGGACAAGGTCCCTGGGTTTTTCTGCATTTGTGGTTTCCTCGTTAACAAAATTTCTGGTGTCTGTGTTATTTCTTTTTCTGCATTATATTGTTTATCTTTATAATTAAAATATTACAGGTTGTACGTAAATTAATCCAAGTAAATAATTCAATCGCAATTATTGGATACGACTTGGTCAATCTTGGATATTGGTCTTCAGAATCATCCAAGTACTCTCAGGGAATAATCAGGTTCACGGACTTGTCTCTGTTTATATTTTGATTGTGAGAGAAAGAGATATAAGATCTTCTTATAATTCATGATTGAGATTCATTAAGTTGTAACTCTCGAAATTGTAATTGAGTTTCGTCCATACAAGTTGCCTACGAAAAAGTTGGTGGTGTATTTTGGTACCCCCTCGTTTTCAAAAAGAATGTTCTCAATATGGAAACCAAACCAAGGATGGTGATTCTTGGATATGGAAAAGAATCCTAGAAAGAATCGGCAATATTCAAGATCACATTTGCTCGAAGAATGGAAATAATATGGGTCAGTAACCGCAACACCTAACTATCCAAACCTGCTAACTTCCCTGAAGATCTGCAGCTTGTTAAACACCTGCTCATGGACAATGGGGCAATCCTCATATAAAAAATATTTGGTTCGACCCCAATCAGCTAAACCTACTATTGACGATATCACTCACCCATGAGAGGAGGACCAATACAATGGAAGCTGACAGATTCAGGCAACTTCACAACCAAATCTCTCTACAGGGCAAAGATAAACACTCTTATGGAACAAATTCCCATATTATCAATTGGGATCCATTATGGAAGTTGGATGTTGCTCCTATTATAAGGATTTTCTTATGGAAATTTTCCCATGAGATTATGTCAATAAATGCTAAAATTGCTAGCATACTTCGCTATATTGATCCAATTTGCAAGTTTGTGCAATAGTGTGGAAGAAAGTATGACACAATTATTCTTAAAATGTATTGTTGTTACCTCTGGCACCATCTGTTTGGACCAAATCATTGTGAATTTGACTCCACTACAAATTCCATAGATTGGATAAATTCTTGGTTTGCTCCAGATAACAATAACCTCACCTACAGTAGTAACATACATACTACTGCTTGCTAGTTCATCTGGAAATCTAAGTATGATTTTATTTTCAAACATACCCGACCAAACTCAAGGAACATCTTTGACAAAATTAAACAACATTTTTACTCTCATAATAAATTCATCATATGCAGGAATCAGGATCGTATACTACCTTTTAGTGAGAAAAATGAAGCTTTGGATGTTGATACTGACCTCCAATATCCCACCATATCTGATCAGAGAGAGGTCTTTGGGATAGTTATAAAAATATGTATTCTCTAAGACCTAGAGTCTTTCCTTTATTTTACGGTACTAACTCCTTTGGATTTTGCAGGTAGCACTAGTAGGACTAGAGGATATTCAAGATACGATAAACTAATAGTTTCAGGACTGCTAAAAGATAGACTTATGTGGATACCAAAAATCTACTGTGCCACATGGCACAATATTATAGATAGAGAAACTTATTATGTTACAACAACACACTCTACATCATTTCTTAGATTGCTTAATTACGAAGCTATTTCCATCAACGTGTGGTGTACTATTAAAGGTGGGAATAAGAAAGTATGTTGTAATGGAATACACCAAAACACTACCAAGATTGATTAATTATTAAGCAATAGGCTATAATATATGCACATGGGTGTGTCTGTTTGTCAGAGGTAGATGAGAAGTCTGCTCAGCATTTAATGTGAAGGTGCGTGGTCTTCAACCTCGTGGGCTTAGAATACGTGGTATCCTCTGACCGGGGAAGGTACGCCGCCAACAAAAGTATACCTTATACGGAGGATAAACGGTTCACGAGGGAACAGGGAGGAAGCTGAGGTGGCATAATCTGACTGAAGATGGTGAATGGTTAAAGAAGGTACCAGTTTAACCAATGACCATCATGTCTCAATGGAACTAAAGACAACTGAGATAACTTGGACACAAAGGGATCTAGAAATGCTCATCATTATCTTCTCTTGATAGATGACAATTAGGTTGGTTAGGAATTAGGGAAAAGACTCTCTCTCTCTACTTTTTTTCTCTTTACTTCGAGAGCTTCATACTCTCTTTATTGGAGTTCTTCCACCCTTTTGTACCAAGATCATCAATAAACTTATCATCTTTACCCATCATCGTAGGTTAGGATTAACCGAACCATGTAATCTCTTGTGTGTTGACAACTTAATTGCACTTACATTATGTTCTCACTTAGCTATTTATTTACTAAGTTATATATGTTTTTTGAGATATCTTTTTATTTAGCTTATTTGCATACTTAAATATGTTTTACAGACATACCTTTATTTCTTAGCATCTGCTCTATCGAAGCATCTTTATTTACTTAGTACATGATCTTTTGAGCAGATTTCATTTTGAACGTATCTTTATTTCTTTGTGTCAGCTCTGAGCTCTGGTATCTTTACTAACTTAGTATCTGATCCAATGAGCGGATCACATTACGTAGGTTACCAGAAAATTAGTAATCACAACTTATTTGGTATTGCACAAAGATTAAGAAAATCAATCATTACAGGCACTTTTTCATGTTTTTTCCTAATTCGTCCTTGATCCATATTAGAGAGAAAAAAAAGAGAGAAGTGGTCCCCTTTTGTGATAAGAGATAAAAAGAATAGAGATATGTTGAATGGTTAGATAAGTAAACTCATAACATTTGATTTTCTATTAATGGAACAAAACTATTTTTTTTGACGTACCTAAATAAGGAAACCAAGTTTATCTTTTCAAAATGGAGAAAGTACCAAATTTAACTTTAAATTTCTAAATTATGTGTGTAATATCAAATATCTAGAGATTTTATTTTCAATTTAGATTATTTTTTAATTCTTTTATGGCATAAGTATTATGTATATAAATGTATATACTTTAATGTTAAAATTAAAATAAGAAGAAGACAACACAACAAGATCATTTCCGAACTTCTCAAGGGAGTACAAAGAATTAGAAATGAGTCCAATATACTGTAAACGCGTACAAAAAATCAAAAAACCGTAGATTCCTATTTTAATAAGCACCATAATATAGTGTTATTACACTGATTATTGATTGATATATTAGTTGGGCCCTATTGGAAACTTAAATTTTTTATTATCTTATAAATTTAGCATGGTTGTTCATTTAGCACACTGGCGCATATCGGGACTGACAAAAAATATTATCTTAATGAAGTTATTAATTTATCGTGGATTAATTTAACAAAGTTCAATTGTACTCTGGAGAAGGGGGGCAGACCTAGCTTTCATCTGGGTTAAAGAAATGTAGCAAAACAACGTCGAAATTCATGCTGAATCATTGGAAAGTCTTGTTCGTTTTACTATATGCTCCATCACAACACGGTCCGAGAAGGATACCACCTCAGTTATCATCAAAGAAGCAGCAGACATCTAGATAAAGCTATCACAATCTTAGGCAGCTAGAGGTCATCCGGGTCTTGCAGGAGCGGGTATCATCTGCAGAAACGATGAAGCTATCACAATCTTAGCCATCGCACAACCTCTCGGGATAACAACCGCCCTCACCGCCGAAATTTGGGCCATGCTTACCGCGACAAGAACAACTACAGATCGAGAATGGCTGCAGGTACAATTCGAAACGGATTCAGAAAACCTCCTGCGTTTTTTAAACTCAACAACCGATCCACCTTGGTACTTAATCAATATGATAGCAGAAATCAAAACTAGAATGGCCCAAATTCCACGTTACACCATAAACCACAATTACAGGGAAGGGAATCAAGCGGCAGAGGGGTTAGCAAACAAAGCGACGGACGACAGCGCTTCAGCAAAGCTATCAACAACCATCTCGGATCATATAACACCACTATGTATTACTCCTATTGTAATGGCAGACTCTATAGGTACAAAGTACCCTCGTGTAATTTCTTTCTAATATTAATAAAACTTATGCTTCAAAAAAAAAATCTAGATAAAGATGTAGGAAACACTATAATTGTAATTTCTTTTGTCTTAGGTGTCCTTAGAACTATCCAAAGACTTCATAATTTGGATACATTTCATTAAGCTTTGGCCTTAAGAAGTCTAATCATAGGAGTAGTGGCCCTGTTCCTGCCACTAACTCCTAGGCTTGCCCAAGTTTTTTTCTACAAAGAAAAAAAAAAGCCATTAATTAGTAGTACTATTAAAAATTTAATGACAGGCCACTATCCAGTAGCTACGATCCCGACAATGGAAAAAACAAACATGCATTTAGTCGATTAGTCATTTTTGGCAGCTATGTTAATCCAGTCTCTTGTTACCATTTATCTCGTTAAATAAAAAACAATTTCGAGTTTATAAACAGTCAGATGCATACATACTGACTTGACCCATGAATTATCCACCATTTATCACACTTTTTGCTAAAATGTTATTCGATCAACGTTTAAAAGTTGGTCAAAGCAACTCAGACTGATAATTATCTGATCAAGACATGCGAGAAACTGGGACCGACCAAACTGTACCATCTTCACTATTTACCTCTGTAGCTTACAAGGTTAAACCCACCATCGATCCTGCAACAAATGTACTGATGATCACCTTTGATTGTTTATTGTTTCAGACACCACCACTATAATTATAAGCTTTTACATCTCTCTCTCACACTCCCTCACTCACTGCCTCATAATAAACTGCAAGAAGGATTGTCAAGTCGTACGCAGGCAATTGAAGATATGGGTCAGTGTTATTCTGGATCATCAGAAGCAGAAACACATGACCATGATCAGCACTCTGATGATGATGAAGAAGAAGAAATAGAAGAAAGTTCAGGAAGGAATACCAGACGCAGGAGAAGAAGTAGAAGAAGAAGGAATAGGAGAAGAATTGAGCTAGTAAGGGTGGCAAAGGAACAGAGGTCTAGATTCTACATACTCAGAAAATGTGTGGTTATGTTACTCTGTTGGAACCACAAGTATGACAAGTATTGATAGCTAGTTAGGTATTTGATTGATTTTAAATTTTCTATTCAGCTATTAATTCTATTTCTTATTAAGTAGAGAAACACCATGCCTGCATATATACATGGTGATCAATCCAATTTCATGTTCTGAACTTCTGAGTTACTAATAGGAATAATTGAATTACGTTGCACTTATTTTATATACTTTTGTTTTGTTCTTGTTCCTTCATTTTCTTGATGAAATTCTCTTCAGAAAACAGAACCTAGACTACAAAATTCTGGAGAACATTGTGATTTGTGCGTTCCTTTTGTTCGTCGTCAGACAAGGTACGTACATTCTGATGAACTTCAATCCCGAGAGTGGCAACAATAGTAGGAACTGAAGTTAAGTTGGATGGACCAACAGCTATACAACTGGTGATGATGGGTGTGGATTATTAATAACTAGTAATCAATAGTGGTATTAGAATACTGCTATAGGGTTGTGAATGATTGGTGGGTAATGCGGGAAGGACATTCACTATTGTAAACACTGTTTGTAGTTTCAGAGTTTTCACGTGAAAACAGAACCAAGTACTCTTCTCTCTTTTAGCTTTTCTCTGATTCATAATTACTTCTGTATCGATTGTACTTATTAACATACAACTAGACTAGTAGTAATAAACTTTATACAGTAGTACTCATTTAATCGAACTTGACTATCTGTCTGTGAGAATAAACTAACGAGCCAATTAATGCACATCAATATTACCATTTCTTGTTCCTCTTACACTATCACTGCCGGTCTCTAAATGTTCCTCTTTTAGGGTTCCCGTCATAAGTTTTTTTTACTATTTCTTGATGACTGATTACGCGATCAGTATTCTTGTACTTACTGTACATTCTTCTACTAGTCACGTACCTGTACATTACTGTGTTCTCCAGAGCATAGGTACGTTAAATTAAGTTAGCGGTCGACTTCGGACTCTAAGAAGAAGTTTTTGAGTTTTTCATTTATAATTATGGTTTTATTACATTTACCGCGTGCTCACAGCCCCAGGCCGCGTTATAAGATTAGATATCTCTTATCAATCTATCTTTGTGTGCATGTGATTGTTTTGTTATTGATCTCACAGGTCACCACCATAGTACTCTACTTTCTGTATGTTTGATTACCAATGCTAATGCCAATAAGAGTTTCACATAAAAAGAAAAGGCTGGTGACTGGTGAATAAATATTTGTGTTTCTGGTGCAAATTTAGTATAGCAATTCAATTTTATCTTGTATTGTATTCATTCAGAAGGCTCAAGAGATGACCTACTGGTTACTATTCATTTTTAATCAATAGATGGTGAGATTGCATTTTCATGTTACGGATATATTAGATTTTGATGGAGAGTATACTGCACTATGAGTAAAATTGCATATATATTTCTCATTTGCATTATGGTATTTTTAACTGCCTTAGAGGCAACTTTTGAAGCACAGAGTGCTCAGTCACTTCGGCTGCCTAGAAAGTGAGTGCCTCATAGCATATTTTTAGAGATCTTACAGAAAATATCTTCCGCAATCCATGTATGCTTAGCTTTACTTTTATCTTTTAGAGATCTTACATATAACCATTCTTGTGGTTAATATATACGGTGGTTGTGGTTGTACATGTACCCAAATTCGGCATTTATCGTTAGAAACCTCTGTGATTGATTGAGCCTCGTGAGCCACAATGAATAATGACAGAACAGACCGTCAAGCAACTAGAAAGAAAAGATCAAAAGAATAACTTTTGGAGTTTGGTCCGAAACACAATCATTTCCTGTTTAGGCTTTTCTCCAATAAGTTCCTTAAGCGTTGTAACTTGTGAGTTGTGACCGATCCTGACCGTGTCGATACAGGTGCAAGCTTACTGACCGGAGTAAGTCTGGTTGTGTTCATGTATTGTGAATATGATACCAACTCAAAACAATGTCCTAGCTCCTACGCCTAGTCCTAGGTAGTTGATAAGAAAACGTACAAAGCAAAAAAAAAAAAAAAAAAAAAAAAAAGGATAGTGTTTTGGAATTGAAAAGAGTTTCCAACTTTTTCATCCATATCTTTTGATTCCTTTCGTCATTTTCAAATGAAGTTCTCAAAATTTTCACAATTTTAGCAGTGGTTTTGTTAGGTACACCCACTGTCACTGAGCTTGTTGTTTTCATCATTTCGAATCACACAATGACAGAGGGTCAAAAATCTAAATCACTAGGAGAAAGAAACACACTTGAAATACCTATTCATAGAGATTATCACCCCCCCACTTTTCATTATCATTTCCTAATTTCTCCGGCATCTAGCCTTAAAATGATAAAAGGCTAGCTCTAGTAACATTTATTCATACAGTGTATAACATCATACATTAGCTTCATTCTTCTAGCTTTCTCCATCATTCTCCACTCCTTTAGAAGGAATACTAGGAGGATCAAACTTACTAAACACCCTAAAAGCAGAGATTGCTGACAAAATTAAGAAACACAAGAAAGTAAAAACATGTAGAATTAAAGCCACTTTCACTCTACTGCAAAATTTTCCATAAGAACTACATGCTTCACTCCACGAAACTTCTTTATCACCGTTGTAAGCCAGATAAAGTATCTCAATCACCGATGAACCTGATGTGACAACCAAATAAGCTACAATCTGAAAAAACACACCCACACGAAACAGATCAAGATATGAGCATAGAAAGTCCATCTATTCACGGTTCACTGTTGAAGTTTTTGGTAGGAAAAATCACCTGATCGGAAATAAAGAAAATCCAAGCTTTCGTTAACAAGAACTTGAACCATGAACAGATTATAGCAACAAGAGCATAGGAAGCAGAAATGGCATTGATGCAGATCAAGTACCTGTTGAATTAACAAAGTGAAAAACTTGTTTTTGAAAAAAATAAGAGAAAAAAAAAAAAGGTTCAGAAGATTAGTGCTTACTTGAGGCCAATGATATTATTGAATTCCAAATTCCCATAGGTACTGTTATCTTGCTTAGTAGTAGCAGTTACCCATATAGATGCAACACTGAAAGGTATAACAGAGAGTCTCAAGAAGAAATCTAGGTGTTTTAGGTAATGGTGATTATTCTCTGTTGAGGAAGTGAGTTGAACTTGTGAAACACTGCTCATCTTTAAGTGTGAATTAGGAGGAATATGAAGATAGAATTCAATTCTCTAGATAGATGTTTTGGAGTGAGACAGAGAAAGAGATGCCACTGGTTTTCAACTCTGTTATCTGATCAGTTGAAGTTGAACACTTGGGGAAGTATAGAGCAAAGTTGGCATATTGTGGTAGGTGTGGATAGTGGGATTGCTTTTTTAGTGTGATAATAACAACACTGTATTTTGATTTGTCTTTATTATCCAAGCGAAGTACATGGAATGATTTTGTTTTGCTAAAGCATGCTTTATACACTTGGGGTTTCAATGCTTAGAAAGAAAGTAAGCTTTATGATGATAACTCCATGTTCAAAATTCATGACTCATCTGGTTTCCCTATACTCACCATTAGCATTGCCTCCATTAATCTTGTTGAGAACTCATGACTCATCTAGACAGAAGCTTCGAAATGAAGGAAAGATCATCAAAAATGTTCATAGTTATCTAAAGGAGGGAGAATACACTGAAACTTCTATATATGTAAACAGGAAAGGTAGCAAAAGGCTACTCAAAAATACTGTCACTTATTATGGGATGAAGCTCAGTAGCCATGGTGGAGGAAAACTTACAAACTGGCTCTCCGAGCAATTTAAAGAATTGAGTAGTGGAAATTTCTGAAATTTTCATATCTTTAGTTCTTTCTCTGCTACAAATGTGGGGTCAATCTCCTCTGCTAAAATAGAAACAGCCCCAAGCAGTGGTAACGCCTCTCCTTTCTCTTTCTTTCTCTATAATTCTACAAAGGTAATGTTTACATACAATTCTCTGTTCTAGTAGCAAAAACCAGATTACTTCCTGAGTTTGGAAGTACAGTTTGGTAGTGTTGCTTATGCTGATAATGATGGGACTCAGAAAGTTGCACTCCAAAGAGCATTCTCACCTTCCCCACACCTCTGATGCACCTCTTTGATCCTGTCGGCAGATTTGCAAATCCCACTACAACTCCAATCAAACGAAGCAACACAAACATTGCCTGCCTGAGCCTTCCATTCACAATCTGCGGTAACATTATCAAATCACTGATTATTATTTTAATTAACTAAGCATCTCTACATATTACATAAAGTAGTGATTTTATTTACTTATTGATGTTTTTTTTATTTTTCCACATTCGAGACATACGGTTGTTACGGCCCGGTATTGTTTAAAGCTTTACATCGATTAAAAAATAGTATTTGTTAACAGCTTGACCTTTAAGTCTTTAACCATCCCAGTCACTATTCACTTGAGTCTTGATCCAATTGAAATGGTATACTGGGATGGACTACTTGCAAATTGATGAATCTATAGGTCTAAAATGCAACCTGTAATATTGTCACCACCCGTCTACATTTAGTTTTTGGTATATTTTTGCTAATCTGTGGCTAGTATTCTTGGTTGTGCGTTCACTCACATGTTAAACTTAAAAAAAAAAACGAAAAGAGGAGGTTCAGCCGGAGCTTATTATTAGCCAAACAACCAACAAAGAAGTAGAAGTTGTAACTGGTGTGCTTGTAAACCACTATACCGTTTTTTAGGTAGTAAAAAAACTAGGGCAAAAAGTGACCTGTTTGGATCTTTAAGTCCCCACTGTCTATAACCATTTCCTGGAACTCCTGTTGGGCTACATTACGTCTAACTGATGATGTCCATATAATCTGAAGTTGATACGATCAGGTTCTTATCAGAAGTCTTAAGCAGGAGGTGTGCATTACTAGTAATGTCTGAATCAGTCTGATAGAGTAGCTTCTTCTTCTTCTTGTGTTCATTTATTTTAATATATAGAGTAGATACTTTAGCTTCTAATTTCATTGTTATTCGTGATAAAATTTATTCATGGTAGTAGCCGTGAAAACAAAATAGTATTCTAGAACTTACCAGGAGGAGTACCACAACAAAGTCTCCGGTCATCGATGTGCTCCACATCTAAACCAATAAACCAAGCTCCCAATGAAACATCTTCATTTGCGAATTTGTGTAGAACATGCCTGGAATCATCAGAAATTCAATGAGATTGAAGCAAGATAGTAGTTCTCTAGGTCCTGAATCCCAATAGGTAAAAAAAAAAAAAAACTTCTGTTTTGTGGCTAGAAGGGAATGTGTAAACTTACTGGTTTATGGAAATATATGTAGCTAAATCTTTTGAAACAGCGTATAGTTGACCAGTAGCATGTCGGAAATACTTGTTTCCCTCTTCACCAAATTTCCAGTGCTCTGGTTCGTGGTATCTCACTCCCCTGTTTCATTGAATATGCAAATTAATAACCAGTTTCCAGCAAATCAACTTTTTGAACCATGGTTATGGTGGGTTAATTTTGCTTACTTTTGAGCGAGAACGGGACCAGATTTCATGCACCCAATATACACCCGTGGCTTTGATCTGTGTCTAGCTAATGTTGTTCCAAGTGTTGCTGCAGGTAATTTGAAAGGAGATATGTATGAATTAGAACAAGGAGAAACATTTTAGAGTAACAATAAGCTGTTGTGAAAAATTGTACAGACTTACCTATATTTACATGGACATCATCGTCAACTTTGATGTAGAAATCTGCATCCCATAACGCAACAGCAGTAGCGAAGTATATCTTTGTTTTGGCGGATAATTCAAGGTATCCTTCAACATGATCCTGTTCATAAATAAACATAATGATTAGTGAAATTTACAGCTTATATTCAGATAATGGAGAGTGTTCCTAAACTGACGTCTGGTAGCGTACATGTAAAAAAGAAACTAAGAAATTACCAGCCTCAAGAAGTCCCCATGCTTGTTGTCTTCTGCTTCAATAGCTCTGTCAAGAATACCACCTGATGTTGCACTGAAAAATAACAAGTCCAATTTAGAGAATCCACTTTAAGGAAAACAGTCTGGCTCTAAATAGTGTACACGCTAAAGAACTTCTAAATCTGTAAACCATTCCTGGCACTTATTTCTATAAGTTTTCAGTGTCAAAAGAAACTGACCCATCTGAAACAGATGCTTGTGATAAAGATATGGAACAAGGCAGGCAGCGGTCAAGCTATTTAACATTCCAAGAAGATGCTTGGAAAAACCAGTTTAAGAGGATGGGCAAAGGAGTGAGTAATGTAATGTTCAAACTAGTTTGGAAGTCCATTTCAGGTCACTGTTGATTTTGTATGTGTGTGTTGGTTCTCTTTCTGATTGTTAGAGTTCCTTGGTCCAGTTTTTCTTTGCTCTTAATAAAATAAATGAAGAAGAATAGTATGTTTAACTCAATGCATTCACAAAAGCAGTTGTGATTGTCTAGGTATTTTAAAATTTTAGCACTACGACTTCCCCCAACAGATTGCTTCAAGCGTCATCCAACATAACTGACATTAGATTTCTCAGAGCATATATTGGATACTGACCTATGACCAATTACGAAACGAGTGATGATACCCTTCTCTTCCTCCATCTTCTTCCTTTTTTCACCTTTTTTAAAGAAAGAAAACTGAATTAGATTCAAACAAGAAACCAAAACTTTAATAGGTAACCACGAGAATAGTAGCAAAAAGCGGAAGATCAATCTACAGACCTTGTGGCATCCAAGTTGCCCGAACTGAATCCCTTCTTTTCCTACTACTAAAAGCAGTATTTACTCCAACAACCATTAAATATTTTCTTTTCTTAGTTGACTCATTCACTTTCACATTGTCTGATATAGGAGATCCATTGAGAATAGACTCTTGTGTAGCCTTTGCAGCAGCCAACTCCATCTCCAAATTCGAAATCGTTTTATCTAATGTTCTGCATTCCATATTCAGGAATTAATTTTTCACTGCAGATTACTTAAAAGTTTAAGAGTAATACGAAATCCAGCTAGCACGAGAGAAAATATGTTTCTTACTGTATAGCATGGTGAGTCTTCGTAACCTCGCCCATAATGTCCTTCGGTTCACGCTTTATACTCTTCTGAATAGAACACAAGAAAAATACCAGCATGTATATATAAGATAGAAGAAAGAATCATAATTCATATAATTCACTGACAAAACACTAGAATTTGATAAATCTATGCAGCAGTGCATAGTTATACTCACAAGTGTTGGATCGCAACCATCTGAAACCAGGCTTAGCCTTTGATTCTCGTTACCAGCTGTCCTTGTAATACCTTTAGCTTCAGGTTCAGGCACTGTCCACATTCTATTAAAGAAAAATTTGATAAATTGTAAATTATAAAATGAAATTTCAAAATGTGAATTTAAAAAATATTAATAATAATTGAACTGGAACAAATCAATGATCAAGAATTCTCAAATTCGTTAGCACAAATATGAAATTATGGGAATTGGATCTGAAATAGTAGAATTGTCATTCAGATCCCTTAAGACTCTATACAACAGGAACAAGATACTACATACGGCATTGGAAGAAGAACAAAGAACCCTAATTGATGTTATAGACTAATTAACCAAACTCAACAAAAAAAATAAAAAACAACAAAGATTTCAATCAAACCGAACAGCTAACGTAAATTAAAACCATAAAACCAGGATAAAAAAGGCGTTTCAATTAACCACCTCCCAATTACTCAAACCAATTGATCAGAGAATCACCAAAACTTATAACAGAAAAAAGTAGGAAATTTGAAGGGAAAAAAAATCATACACCAAATCACAACAAGGAAATCTCAGAATTCATCAAAATCATAGATTTTACGCTCACAGTAATGCAGAAAAAATCCTCTGAAAAAAGTATTGAATTTTACGTTTTCTTTTCTATACAACCAAATACACAATTCATCGTAATAGCTGATACCCATATGATGAAAATTAGAATATCAATGGGAAATAAGAGAGAAAATTCACGTAAAAAGGAGGTACCTGTTAGTGAATAGCAAACCAGCACAGAAACTTCCAAGACATAGTAAAATAGCCCAGTTTCTAGTCACAACACTATTGCTCTTACTATGATTGGAGGAAGGTGACTCTATTCCTCTACTCTTGAAAGACATTTTCTTGTTATTCTTCTTATTTTTTCTGAATCACTCAATAATTCTCTCCACCCAAAACTAATCCAATGTCATCAAAAATATGAAAACCAAAATCAATAAGGAATCGTGTACTTGAAGAATTCAGAATCAAAATCAGCGTCCGTTCTTTATTCTTTCTTTAACTTTCTTCACATTGTGAGAACAGAGAATCGTAATATATTGACTTTACACAAGTGGATGCACCAGAACAACTCGTACTTAGTACTTGAAAAAGAGAAACCTTAACTTCAAGTTTCCTTCTTCTTCTTCTTCTTCTCTCTCTTGCAGGCAGGCAACAACAATAACAATGGAGGAGGAAGAGAGAGAGAAGAAGATTACAACAAGTTATACACAGAGAAGACTCAACAACTGACTACTGACCCTTTGTAGTTGTAGTGTTCTTCAAAACACTATTGAGTTACTAATATACCCCTTACACTTTAACGAACCTTCCTTATTTAATAAGGAAATTCATTACCAAATGACCTACCTATCCTCCTGTTTCATTGTTAGTTATACGTTGATATCAATAGTAAATTCTCTCACTTTCTTGACTTTGTCATTTCCATCCATAAATAAAATAAAATGAAATATCCATTTGTGAATTGATTTATCCTATGTCATCTCCGTATGTCGACCCTTCTTAGTGGAGGTTTATTTTAGGATCCGTCGACCCACTTTGGGACCCATGCATTACCGACGGATTACCAATGTATTACGCACTTGCACTCCAAAAAATTTCCAAATATCCATCCCAACGCGCGCGTTATAACACCATTGGGTCCTTATCGAGCTAAAATAGACCCAACAAAACAAAACCAACACATTTACCCAATTTTACCTAAACTGACTAAATAACCCTTCCGTCTATTTTGCTACACCTTCTATTTTCTTCTCTATTCGATTAACCGACACTTCTTTTCACTTAGAAACTATCAAAAACTTCCCTCTCTCTTCCCTCAGAAACCAGATCTGAAACCATTTTTGATTCCTTCATCTTCTTGCTACAGAAAACAATTAATCGAACTCGTAACAAAGAAATCTAACCTTCCTCGAAAGGAAATTAGGTTGAAGTTTCATTTTATTTTGACCTAGTTTTATGTTCTTAAGAAATTAGGCGAAGAAGAAAATGGCGAAGAAGCAAGAGAAAAAGACAGATGAAAAGAGGAAACTTATTAGGAAAGTGGTTGTAAAAAAAAGATCTCCAAAAGGTAAACCTATTTTTATTGTTCTTCAGATGTTCTCTTTACTGATTTCATTTTGATGTTATTTCACCTAATTCGAGATTATGAATCTTAGGTTCCGTAGAAATTCGATTATGAATCTTCGGTTTCATCTGCTGATTTCATACATAAGTTTCTGTAGTTTCATAATAGATTTTTTTTTTACTTCAATGGTTTCTTTAATGAAACCAAATATGGTTTCCATCATCTTCATCAATATATGATTTTATAATCTTTTGATGGGTATGGTTTGGTGCTACTGGTATTACTAAGGTATAATCTGATTTTTTTGATGAAACCAGATTTGGTTTCATCATTTTCCAATTGTTCAATTGGTTCCACTATAACTGATGATGCTTGCTAAGGTATATTCTGGCTTTTCTGATGAAACCTTTTTTAGTTTCATCACTTTTCATTTTACAACAAACATCAACAAACATCATTCAAAATGAAAAAGTGATGAAACTATATTTGGTTACCAAGAGTTTGTTTCATGTAACTATATTTGGTTACACCATTTGTACTTTAGTTTCATCAATAACCATATGTTTGTTTTAAGTAATAAAAATTTGCCTGATGAACCTACATATGCATCATGCCTATTTACTTTGAAAATCAAAATTTTGTGACATAACTAAGGTCATAGGATGATGTATATGAGAATGATGTATATGGAGTTATGAACCGTTGAAGCTCTTATTGTTGTGTAAGAAGACGAACAAAACATAGCGTACCAGTTTTGTTAGATCTTTGTCCTCTTTTTCTTTCTTTCTGGAGTTTGCGAACACATAGCTTATCTAAAAAATAATTTGCAACTAAAGCTCTTATTGTTGTGTTCTCTGTTTAGCGTGTTTATTTCTAGTTTATCTGATGCAACCAAATCTGGTTGCATCATTTTTAGTTATTGGTTTCATTATATTTATCTATGATTCACCTAACTTTTGGTTTCACTTACAGGTAAAAAAAGAGAAACAGAGTCGTATAGATGCTCGTTGCATCATTTGTGCAAAGTAGCAGCTGACATAAAGGCGTTGATACAGAACAAAGAACCGTATATGTTAGCTCTTAAATCATGTCCATTCTGGCGTTTCATTGAGCCATTATTTGATGGTGTAATGGAAGAAGAAGAGCTCGTCAAAAAGACAAAAGCAGTCATGATGGTTTTACAGTCACTTGAATTCAGAAAAGATGGTAAGCTACCATTGTGTTTCAGGTTAGGTAAATCGAAGAAAATGACTCTGCAGACAATTCCAGAACCTTTCTCTGTTATCTTTAGTCTATGAATGATGGAGGGTGTAGAAGTAGATGAAAAAGTGGGCATAGGTGAAAAACTGGAGAAAAAGGTTAAAATCTTCGTCGCTCAGTATTTTAAAGGAAGTAAAAAGACGTTCAAAGCTGATATTCAACGTTGCATGATGAAAGCCGCAGCGGATGAAACCAAAGCAAATGAGTTTGTAAAGTTTTTCGTCATGTTCCTGTTAGTGTCGGTATTCGTCCCCAACAAAGGTGGGCGAAGTCTGGATGCCAAGTACTTGTATATGGTATTTGATATGAACAAGGTTTGTTGGCCACAAGTGTTCCATGATTATCTACTTGAGTCAATAATAGATTGTGATGGCGATGTTGAAAACGTAGTTGGTTGCATAATTTACCCGCTGGTAAGTTACTTTTTGTTCTTTTGATTAATAATTTATATTCTTTTATAATGTATCTGATATTGATTCTTAATTTGAATCTTGTTTTTTTTTTAAGTATTGTGTAGCAGAGATGACTATGATTGCAAAAAGGAAGGATGGGCTCGACAGGTATCCGAGTTTTTCTAGATGGAACCTTGGCAATGTCTTCCAGCAAATATTGGAAAACTTCGATGATTTCTCCGACAAGAAAGATTTATACTCTGAGGTAAAGAAGATTTACTTTTCTATCAATCCATTTCAAATTTAATATCATCAAAAAGATAAAGATTTACTTTTTTTCTGATGAAACCTTTTTTGGTTCCATCAAAAATTTTATCTGAAACCAATTTTGGTTTTATTAAAAAAATTAGCTGAAACCAATTTTACTTATGTACTGCAGAAGAATATGCGTCGCCGCAAGGGGTCATTCTTGCTTGAATATGACGATCTAGAGACGCGTTTGGTTGAGCCCATAGATGAAGATGATATTGTTGTTGAAGATTCTGTTGAACCTGAAGAGCCGGTTGAAGACAATGTTGCAGACCATATTGCTGAAAATGAAGTGCCTGCACAAGTTGAAGACAACTCTTACGAGGCCAAATACAGGTGGGCAAGAATGGTGATTGAAAATCTTACAACAGTTGGAAACAATGGACTCTCCGAAGAAGATAAAGCAGTATGGAAAAATATGACGCTGAGGTTGGGTTTCAACCATCATTGAAGACTTACTCCAGAAGGAAGCGTAAGAGAGTCCAAGTAGACTTGCTCCAGAAAGAAGATGTTCGTTCGGAGCCAGAAAAGGTTTCAGATGTTGAGGTGATATGTTAGTTAGATTTGCAGAATTTTCTTATTGATAATAGAATTGAAAAATGTTACATTTTTATTGATATGTTAGATTTGATCTGCGAATTTTACTTATTGTTTATTAAATAGAAATTTTACATTTTTTTTATGTCTTAGTTATTTTTTTATTTTTTTATAAATTTTACATTTTTATTTGAAAAACTGGTTCAAAGTAATTTTACATTGTATTTCTTGTATGTTAGTATGTGACATTTTGTATCTTAAACCTTGTATTGCAGGTGGTGAAAGGTGCAGCGGCGGAGGATGAAATGATGCATATTGCCGGTAAGCATTTACTGCATGAAGGAACAGAACAAGAGCATTTACTGCATGAAGGAACAGGACAAGAGGATGTTGAAGAAAGGGTTCAACCTAGTGAAGCAATGATACAAGGTTATGTAGCTTTTCTGATGGAACCAGAAAAGGTTTCAGTACCTGGAAATGTTGTTGAAGATGTTTTGATGGAACCCGAAAGGGTTTCACTGTCTGGAGATGCAGAAAATCTGGCGATGTTGTCTCTTCATTAGATGCAGAACCACAACAAGGAATAGAAGAGTCTGATAAAGAACAAGGACAAGAAGGAGCATAAATAGAAGAGGTTTCGGAGTTGACTCCAAACACTATCGAGGAAATCAAGGTGGCCGAGCAGGTTGAATTTGAAATGAAGAAATCTTCATCAAAACCGGAGGACGAGAGTGAACAATTAACTCCGAATACTCTTGAAGAAATCAAGGTGGACGAGCAGGTCGAATCCGAGTCCAAGAAATGTTCATCAAAGCCAGGGAATGAACAAGAAGAGGGTATGGAGTTGACTCCAAATACTATTGAGGATATCAAGGTGGCCGAACAGGTCGAATATGAGGCGAAGAAATGTTCTTCTTTGAAGCAAAATATTGAACAAGAAGACAATGAAACTCGGTTTATATATGATGAGGACAGTGAGGATGCTATTCGGAAAATGGAATCCGTTTATGCAAAGGAAGGTTGTTCGTCAAAGACAAAGGTGCAAAGTGTATACTACTACTCAACTGTAAGAATGGTAGAGGATGTAGCTGATATAGAAGACGGTGAACCTGCATTCAGTTTAGGACTGATGCAGAGTGACAGTGAAAAACAAGATGTTGAAAAAGGATCTCCAAACATCATTCCCAAGAAAAAGTTGAGTAATATGATTACAAGACTAAAGGATGACAGAAGAAAAATGCAAGAACCAGTCAAATATCGGGATTATATAACTGAGAAAATGAAAAGAAGAAAAACTAAATGCGATTGGAGAAAAGATCCTAATGAAAAGAATAAAGCAGAAGGCGAAGAATGAGGAGGTGTATAAGGTGAAGGATGTGAAGTTGAAAGCAGTTGAAAATTTGAAAATTATGAAGGTACTCGATGAAAGTCAGAGACCCCTTGTGAGCAGGTTTTTCAGAAGCAAAACTGAAAGGTAAGTGCTGAAACCAAAAATGGTTTCATCAAAAAATGTGTTCTAAAAAACTTTTTTTTTTTTTTTCATTCTTAGATCCAACATTCACTAGATTGAGTTTTACAGCTACACGGCGTGGGAGAACAAGGAGCACCAACTGATAATATCTGGGAGGATGCTGGATTTGTTGATGAGAAAGGGAGACGTCGGAGGAGACATCATTGAGTTTTACATCTTGAAATTGCAAAAGAACATCCTCAAAGAAGAGTTGAAACCAGATGGTAATCCGAAGTACAAGAAAGCTGTGTTTCTAAGCACATTTGCCTATGTAAGTTTCCTCTGCAATTTAGTAGATACATTCTTACTAAGCATGGACAAGATTTTCGGTTAGATTTGATTTCTGGTTACTGTTAATTTAGTAGATACATTCTTACTAAGCATGACAAGATTCTTGTGTACTGTATTAGTTGAATTTGGCATCCTTGACTAAGTTGGATCTGTTAGTACTAGCATACTAGATAAATTTCCATCAAAAAGTGTGGGAAAGATTCGTTAGTTTGAAGCATTCATCTTGAGTAGAGTGTTTTACTTAGGATGTGGATACGAATTGTAATTTGAAGATCTTAGTATCAATTTGGTTAAATTATTTTGAATGTAAACCTTTGTAGCAAAAACAAGTTGAGTGAAACCAATTGCATCTTTTGTTTCTCAATCTTCAGTTAAACACTTTATGATGTGCGGGGGATCAGTTTTGTGATTGTAGGTCTAGATGATTGTAGAATCAAAGTATGAGTGGAAATAGTTGTTTTAAATTTTGTTGGTTATATAGTTTATTTTGATGGAACCAATTTTGGTTTCATTCTTTAGGAAGAAAAAAATGTCGCTCATTACGAAGAAAAAAAACACTTGCATGTCTGTCACTCATTAGGTATCTGTTTTCTTGTATTTTTTCAGACATGTCACTCACTAGAATGAGATGTGGTAGTGCAATTGAAGCGTTCATCGACAAAATGGACTACAGTGTATAATTTTTATTCGTTCCGTTGCTGACAACAGTTGGAGATGGGGTAGACCATTGGACACTGCTAGATTTTGATACTGAAACCGCAGAATTTTCTCACTACAACTCCTTGGCTTCCATTGAAGAAGAATGCAGGAAAAGTGATGAAAGCATGAGACAAAGAATAATATCAGCATTTGCACAGCACGATGCAAAGCTCCCCCGTGACGAGCAGACAACTCAGCCCCCGCCATACACTATGCACACGCCATCATGTTGTCAACAAATGGGGTAAGCTAGAAAAATCATCACCTATGTTTGGAAGTTCGGTAAAATTATTTATTTATTTATTTATGGCAGTTTTAAATATTAAATATTGAGACAATTTTTTGGTTGTTTCAGGAATGATTGTGGTCTTCATGTTTGTTATTACATGAAGATCCTCTTGAAGGAAAACATGGCGTCGTCTCCTGGAGATGATATTTCACTAAAGGTGCATGAGATGAGACCAAAGATGGTGTGTAAGATCCTCCTTGATGCATGAAGAGTCTCATGGGGAGAATATTTCAGAAAGGGTAGAAAGCATGAGAGCAAAGTTACGTATACTGTCAACTATTTATAAATTTGAATGCTTGTAATAGTTTATAAAAGGTTTAAATTGTGTATGAATGGTTTCAATTAGAGTACTGACAAATACCTGGAAACAATGTTTATAATGTTTTCAATTATGTTTAACCGAAACCATATTGGCGCATAGTGTTATGTATATCTGTATTTTGATGAAACCAAAAAGGGTTCCAGCATAAATGATGAAACCAAAAAGGGTTCCACCAAATTGCAGGTGAAACCAAATGGGAAAGGGTCGTATCATGGCTTGGTTTACAGGCAAAATTGATATGTTTCAAAGGCATGGCAATAATTCATAATAAAGCAAAAGTTTAAGGGAAAAAGCCAAGACAATTACAAAAGCATTCACAAAAGCAGTGATCTAACCAAAAAAAAAGGACCCACCTATTTTGGTTACAAAATAACAGTAGAAATGATGAAACCAAAAAGGGTTCCACCATATTGCAGGTGAAATACTAGCAGGAAATCAACATGTTTTACTGTAACCAAGAAAACAGGAACATAAATGTGCAATAACAGTCAAATAGAATATAAATGAGCAATAACAGTCAATAACAGGAATATAAATCGACAGAAAAAAATGAATTCTCAAAATGTAGACTAAAGCATATTGTAGTCTAAACTAAAAAAGATACTCAAAATTTACGAACTGTATGCGAAATGATAAAAAAATAGAAGAAGTCTGAACTAAAACTAAAAGTAAATCAGTCTAAAAAAGACTTCACGTCTTCTTATTAGGGCACGTCCTTCTATTATGAGTAGTCAATTCATTACAGCCACCGCAAGTTCTCATCTTCTTCTTGGGAATTGAACCTGTATTAGGAATCATTTTCTTCTTACTTGGACGTCCTGATTGTGGCAAAACTTTAGGTCCATGAACAACAGACTTGGGTGAAATTGTTGCAGGCCTTTCAACTGTGGGAACTGGATGGATTGGTCTTGAATACGACTCTCGATAGAAATTAGTGGTGAAGTAGTCTTCAACATATTCATAAGGATCTTCACCGTTCCCCATTATACACCTAACAGCATGGGCGCAAGGGAAGCCATTGATTTTCCAACGGTTGCAAGAGCATGTCTTTTCTTTCAAATCAACCCTTTGTGTTAATGAGGCATGAACTTCATACACAAATTCAGACGACTTGGTAACACTGTAATCACGGCCATGCATCTTATTGTTATAGAGTTCAGTTTCCATTTTTGGACACAAAACTCCTCGCCAATCGAACGATGTCACACATTCTTCACGACGAATGCACATCATTTCCATAAGCTTCAGCCGTATTTTATCAACCATGACAGCAATAGGCATCTCCCTCTCTTCCTTAACCCAACCATTCAAACATTCAGCAACATTTGAGCACAACTCCCCATGTCGACAGCCCGGGGAAAAAAACTATTTATCAAGTGGAGCCCTACTAAGATATTCTTGTAGCTTCTGATTTTTAAACATCAAGTCATCCCAACTCTCCTTAAACTCTACATGTGTATTCGCATATGCACATTTTTCAAACAACTTCAACACATAATTGTTATAGTCTTGGCTGACTTAGGCAAGCATGCATTAACATTGTTTGACATGTGCCAGTAACACCACCCATGATACGCACCTGGAAAAACGACGGGGATTTGGTTGACTAAACCACTACCTCGATCACTCACAAATGTAAGTTGTCTTTGAGGAGAAACGACATCCCTGAGTTGCTCCATAAACCATTTCCAGTTCGCATCAGTCTCAGATGAAACCACACCATAAGCTAAAGGGTAAATTCCTGCAAAATCAAACAAAACAAAAAAAGACAAAACACACAACAAAAAAATGATGAAACCAACAAGACAGAAAAAGGTTTCATCAAAAAAAATGATAAAAGAAACCAACAGAAAAAAGTTTAAGAAACAGTACCATTATCCCCGTTTAGTCCTGTTGCTGCCATCATGTGACCGAGATATTTACTCTTCAAATGTGCTGCATCCATGAATAGCAAGGGACGACAGTAATTAAATCCACGGATACATGCTCCTATGGGCAATGAACAATCTCACAAACTTTTGACTCGTGTCAGTTTCCAAAACAATACGGGATCCAAGATTGGTTTCAGACAATTGCTTTGTATACCAATGCAAGTAAGCGAATGACTTCTCATCCTCTCCCCATGCCATATTCAGTGCATGTCTCTTACCTACGTATGCATAATAACGACTTATGTCAAAGCCATATTCTCTTCTAATTTGTTCCATAATATCCTTTGTCTTCTTCTTTGGGTTCTGTTTAATCTCATCCTTGATCAAGGAACTTATTAGGTTCTTCGATACATTTGGAACATTAATAAATCCACCGTCACAAGTATGCTGATTATTTAACTCTTTGATAATAAAGGGACTTCCTTCGACACCGTCACAAGAAACAACATACATGTGCCAATTACACTTGTCCTTCTTCTTGTTAGCACAACAAGCAGCAATCCACAACTTCTCGTTTCTTGTTACCTTATATGCATAACCATTTGCAGCATGGTACTTTATCAAATCGTGACGCACTTGGTCCACACCTCCTGGAAACAGTTGTTCAACACTGTGAAAAAAAGCTAGCCAACGAGCGGATTTCAACGGTTCTTTGACTACTTTAGGGTCATCATAATCAGTGACAGCGGTAACTAGTGGCTGATTAACAGGTACAACTTCTGACCCATGGGATGATGAACTTGAACTAGCACCTATGTGGCATACTGAACTTGAACTTTCACCTCTATGATATACATATAAGTCTAGTGTTGGCAACTTGTTAAACAGAGAAAACACAGCAGCTGATTGGAGATCATAATCAGACTGAAGTACCTTTTGCTGCTCACCAAATTTGTGAATGATTTCAATAGTGAATGGAGATAGTTGAACCCAATTTAAACAAATATTATCCTTCAAATCCATAAGATTTGATTTTAAACCAATACGAAACGACAATGAAGCTTCATTGTAATATACAGCTGCAATGACAGAGTTCATATCTACAAGCAAAAGTATAGAACCAAAAAAGGTTTCACTCAATTTAAACTGAAAACTATATGACAGCTTAACAACAACAAAATTACGTTCATACAGATTTCACCATGAACAACAAGAAACAAACATAATCAACAGAAGCAAATCTATTTCAATACGAACAACGATCCAAAATTGTAACATTATTGTAACTTCTATTATGAAATCAACTAGAAAATTCAAAACAAAACAAATAAATAAAAATACCTGGAAATCGAAATCGCGTTCCTGATGAATATGATCCGACTACTCCAACGTATGATTACAGACTCAAGATGACAATTCGAAGGATTAAATTGTTACTTCTCTTCTTTTCTTCGAAGAAGATGAGAACCGAAAACCAAAATAAATTGAATTTCTTCAACAATACACATAAATCTTCAGATTCGAAGGATTGAAATCTACGATCTCTTCTGTTATTCAACTAAATTGAAACAAAACCGAGATCGGAAAATTAGTTTCCGAAATCATCAGAATCGAACCGGAGAAAGAGATAAGAATATAGATCTGGTTTTGATTTTTCTAGATATCTCTATAAAGATTCTGGTAGAGAAGATCTTCAATCCTCTTCTCCGATCTGCTGAAATTGTATTTCCGCCAAAATTTTCTATTTTGAAGAAACCGTATATATGGTTAAGGGTACGATTGGAATTATTAGATACGGTTAAAAACTAAATTTAACTAATTTGAATTCAAATGGAGTTTTTGTTCCATTTTCATTGGATACGATTTTGATTTGGCACAAATAACATGAACAGTGTTTTAGTAACTCTAAGAGTATCACCCTGACTTTTTAAAGCTTAATATGTATCCATTCACTATAAACTTAGGTGTGCACGGCTCATGCCGGTACATGACAGAGCCAGGATTTTTTGTTTGGGCAGACACATACGTACAATCAGCTAAACTTCCAGTGTTTGCAACTTAGTTTTTCGCTTTGCTGACTACGCAATGCTCTTTTTTGCCCCTGTGGATATGTTTTTAGCTAATTAGTAGTTTTTGAGCTCGATGTAAAAATTTCTCGACTCTTGGTAAAACTAGTTGAGGTGTGCACCCGTCATCTTGTTAGAGAAACATTCCTTTTAAATGAATGAATCCAAGGACAAGCCCAAGCTTTCCTTTAAACCTTATTAATTAGTACTTTCCATATTTTGATAAACATTAAAAGAATTAGCCATTATATCTTAGATTTGCTTTACACAATTCAAGACTCCCATTAAATAATTGCTCTAAACTGTACACACTACGGAAGAATTATTCCCAAAAGTGATATAGCCATTTAGGGAAGAAGAAGTACACAATCGAAAAGACTCGATTGATCTTACTCAAATAAATGCTGGTTACTATTTTAGCCGACCTCGATCCTGTGTAATAAAGATGACGGCACACCACACCCTCATTAACGGCCATGATCGACCCATTGTTTTTGGTGGGTACCACATCATATGCAAGAAAGCTCATCGCCACCTTACCTTTCTTTCTCGCATTTAAATAAATTGATGGTAAACCAAAGTCTTTTGATTTATATATATAAACACATGGATGGACCAATTGTATACCTCTATTATTGCAAAAGTGGGGATGTTTAGCCTTAACACACATGCTGCACATGAAATTTGAACCAAGATACCCGACATATCCAACGGTCCGACCTTTTAATCATCTCAGGTGACGGTTCTTTTTACTGCCACGTTTTCTGTAGCTAGTACACGTGATAGACCGCAAATCATACAAATTGTCTCTTGATAAAATATTCATCCCCCATTTGTAGGAGACATACAGCTTAGCTCCACAATTTTGATTCGAATTTTTGTGTAGACGAACCACTTTCAGTTCATTTTTCTTTTTACCGTCGCAGACTCCGGGGAGTCGGGGAAACCATAACTGTCACAGCAATGAAGGGCAGATATGGAAATGCAAAGATAAAAGGCACGTGTTAAAGGTCTGGCAGAACAAGATTCGTGTCAATATCTTATGGGTTTCTATAGTTAGATGGGTCTGTGACGTGTGTTATTATTCACAGTAAAGCGTCCATTCTTTGATCACATGAATCCTCTGAAAATCCCTGCGTGAGATGGGTACACATGAGTCAGATGACTGACACGTATACTTTCTTCCGATAATCAGTCAAAATAGATTGCTTCATCTCGTCAAACTCTTTCTGATCCTCTTAACAACTCCAACTGAAAATCTGTTGGAGGGTCTATTCGTTATTTTAAAACTGTATTTAATTTGGTAAATGAAACAATAATATTTATCTAAAGTTTAAAAATGACGGCGAGTTTTTACGAGGATTTCTAAGAATAATGGTAAATAATTAACAAGAAATTCAGAGGAAAGGTTAGATTCGGTAGCATTACCTAGATGTACCATCTAATTGGTCGGTTTGGACTTAATCGCAAGGATTAGATTTGATTTAAGAATAATTCAATTTGTTTAGTAGGTAAGATTGCTAATGACAATATGAAATTCATCGATTTTGTCGAAATAATTCAGGTTTTTGTAAATGAGTTTATAAACTGATAGTTAAATCACTAGCAACAGTCGAGATTTGCAGTCGCTTGTCTCCGAGGAATTAACTAGACTGCAATATTATCTTTTGGTACCACCAAGTGCAACTCTGCTAAGGAGGGTTGCCAATAACATGGTTTTCGTTTACGTTTGTCCAAAATTTGATTCCTTTCCGTATTATACAGGGAGTTAGAACTACAAAATGAGGAGAAGCACAGTGCAACTCTTCCAAAATACGTAAGTCTAATAATCAATTCTGTATGCAGTTTCGAATAAAATATGTTATCTACATCCCAATATATCGGGTATAGGAAAACAAATACATTCCTCTAGTCTAGGTACGTACATACAGGCAAATGCAAAGGGCACATTAATGAGTAAACTAACAAGTATCAACTGTCAACATGTGTAGGAGTAAACTTTGGTGTGGAACTTGGGTTGAGAAGCGGACTCATTAATTGACGGATAACTCGTGGTTCGAACATGCTGACACTTTTTTTGAACATGGTCCTCTCTTATTAATGACCTTATAATTGAACACCATAATTATTAACGGTGACCCAAATTAAAATCAGTTTATTTTGAACTTCTTAAAAATATATCTAAAAATATTAGTATTTAAATTGCAGGAAGGATTTCATTGGATCATGTGTTCTGCTGCTAATGGTTAATCCGGTAACTATTAATGTCGTTTCAAAATATTGAGTCTAACAATACTACTACTGGTATGACATATGTAAAGTACAATTAGTGTACAGATGACCTAGATTATCGTTCTCAACCTTCTTGTACGAATAATCGATGTTTTATAATGTCAGTGATGTTATTTTAATTCGTCAACGTAACGCTTGGTTCTTGTTGTACATGCCATAAGCGACCAAATCAGTGCACAGGACCATGATTGCACTTGAGGTGCACCACCGGGTGTGCCCTGAGTCAGAACCCATAGTCGTGTTTGGTATGAATTTAAAAACCGTGCTTTGTAAAGGGATTTTCACAAAACGTTAAAATTTCCTACCATATAGCTTTTAGAAAATGAAAATAAGAAAAAAAAAGTACGTTTTTAAAACAGTAGAAAATAATTTTTAAAAAATGTTTTTAAAAATCGTACCAAACAGGTCCTAACAAGCGCAAACGCTTCCAAATAATTGTGTCCAACGGGAAATGGTTGTCACATGCATGGACACAACTATATAGACATATCAAGTTTTGTTTTTTAATGATATTTTGAAGTTTATTTTAACATAATGTGACATTTTTTCATCAAAATACAATAAAATTGCATTTAATAATTTTTTTGGCTAAAGATAAAATCAAAAGAATACAGACAAAATAAAATTATTAAATATAGGTGTTTCTATAAACAAAGATAATATTATGAAATCTAAGTGTTCTTTTAAAGTGAGAAACATTCACCCGAATACAATGTAATACGATTCGATGGTTGGCTCTAGCAGCTCGACTGGGTACCAATTTTTGAGCATTTGTTGATCTCGGGCCGAGTGATTCCGCGAGTCACATACTTATATATATTTCTTCCAAATATTAAAATTATGTAACATATCATTTGGAAATGCATGACAATGTCGATTAATCAACACTTAACAACCCTATTCAAGTATATTAAAAATGAAAACTACTTAAACAAGCTTCAAGGTCCTGACAACAAACATAGACAACAGACATGAACAACACTCAGTACCAGACAGTAGACTTTAATATCATTACCTAAACTTCAGCTTTCAAATATCTAATAAAACTCTAAAGACTCAATACTAGCTAGCAGACTTTAATCATAACTTAAATCAGCTTCCGAACATCTAACTAAGCTCTAAAGACTAAAGTTCAACTCTATCATCTCCTTCCTCGTCGACACCTTTGTCTCTATTAACATTATTTCTCTTATCAGCATCCATACACTTATCGTATTTTATTTCTCATTGAAAATTTTCATTAGCACTATATTCACTGTCATCATTAGGGGGGGTCATCATTAGGTTCTTCCGAAAGAAAATTGAACGGTATCAGATCTTTCCCTTATATTTGTTTTTATAATTGGAATATCACAGGTTGTGCGTAGTTCAATCAATTGGTAAATCCGACCTTGATTGTTGGATAGAAATTGATTGACACTTGGATATTGGTATTTGGTACCATCCAAGTTATTTCTCATATCAATCCGGATCACAGATCTCTATCTGTTCGATTGCAGATTGATTTGAGAAATTGAGATATAACTCTTGGATACTTTTCCGTGATTGAGTCTGACTGTATAGTTGATTCTCTTGGAATTGTATTGGAGTTGTCCATACAAATTGCCGAATGAAATATTGGGTGTGGTTGTTAGACCCCCGCTTTTTCACAGAGTACATTGGCGATCTTAAAAATTAATATCCAAGATCAATCTAGTCGTATCCAAATAATCCAATCGAAATTCTCCCAAGTGATTAAACTTGTTATCTATCTTTTAAGATACGAATTCTATAAGAAACAAGTCTCGTAATCGATTACAATCAAACAGAGGTGTCTACTTAGATTGAATACGTAAAAACCTGTGCAAATACAATTATAAAGATAACTAATATAATACGGAAAAGGAAAAACACAAGACACCAAATTTTTTGTTAACGAGGAAACCACAATAGCATAAAAACCCCTGGACCTCGTCCAGATTTGAACATCACACTGTATTAAGAAGCTACGGATACTAGCCTAATATCAGACTTCGGACTGGAATGTAGTTGAGACTAAATCCACCCTCCAAGCGCTTCAGTTACAGCCGCGCTCCTTACGTCTCTTGAACGTCGCAAGGCTCTGTGCACTTGATTACCTTAGCTTACGTTATTTACAACCTAAAAGTTGTTTCATCCACAGTGAAAACTTTTGATACCAATCTGCCTCTAACATATAAGCCTATTTGATTTCCATTTAGATTAAAGATCAAGGTGCGGGAATCTGTTTACAATGGAAAAAGCTACAAACCTCACAAATCTGGATCTTACGACTCCCAAAGAGCAGCCTACATTCTTAATCACCACTCAAGAACAATCTTCAAAAGATCAACTAAGATTAGTTTTCAGATATCTATCTTGAAGAATCTCAAAGTCTGAGACGAAGAGAACTTTATGATTTCTATTTATCTTGCCTGAAAAAGATTACGAGAACCTCGATAATGGAAAACAATATCAGGATTCACGAACTATAAAGGTAAAGATATCCGGACCTGGATTCACGAATCCACAAAGCGAAGTCTTTTAGTTGTAGACCTTATTATATTTTTCAGGAAACCTAAGTCAATAGAGGACGACTCTAGAACGAACTAAGACACAAAGTATCAGGGATTCATTTTCCCAGTTGAAAGAGCATCTTTACTTATAGTTTTTCCAAGACCAGGGGTTGCTTAGAATTCAAGCTAAGATAACTTGAGAATCAAGCAAACTCTATTCTTGAAAATACAATATAAGAATATACACTTAGGTTCGGTTACCGAACCTTGTATAATGACCATGCAATGTGTCAAGTTAGGCAATGAACTAAAAGAAATTTGATATTCATTCAAACACTTAAGATTTTAATCATGATGCACATACATAAGTGTTTAAGTGATCAACGAAGTCTTAGAAGTGTTTGAGAGAGTTTTAGTAATGCTAAACATATTATAAAAATAGGTCTTTGAGCATTTACTAAAATATAAACTAGGACAGTTGGTACAACGGTTTTTCAACCGTAGGGCTTGTTCACGAGTTAGGGTGCTACAATTCTCCAACCCAATAAGACTTCCGAACTCAGTTGACAACGGTTCGTGAAACGGGTTCACCAACGGTTAGCTTATTATTCCAACTTTAAAAATTCAGTTCACCACGGTTCGCCAACCGAGCTCATGGACTGTTCCCAACTGAACTTGCAGTTTGTGAACTGGTTTGCTAACCTTCCTGTATTCTGAAACTCAGATATCTATGTTTTGCAAACTGGTTTGACAACCTACCCTGAGTACAAATAACAGTAAGTTCAATATTTCTCTCTTATGATGTTTGAAACATTGCCAAGTGATAAAATCAATGCATGGGAAATTTTTAATTGATACACAAATTAATTCATAGAACTAATGTTCTTAAGGATTGTTGAACATATTTACTTTGAATCATATTTCGATATTTTTCACAAGACAAACTTGACTTGAAACTTCTTCTTTGTAAATCTACTTGAAGTCATACGATATAGTCTTAATAGATAAATTGGTGAGATCGTGTAAAATAGAATGGTCCAGTCTTCACAAACCTGATACAGAAGTGCTCAACACGTCTTCGTCGATCTTCAGCCTTCAAGGTTAATATTTGATACTCAACTACAACTGCTAATCTAGTCCGAGACTTGACTTAGTATACTAGAAATCAAGATGTAGTTTTGATCATCTAATATCGACAACAATCTTGAGATAGCAAAACTTGTGGGTTCAACCGAGCAATGCTCTTACAACTTCGCTACTACTAGAACTAGCATTTCCAGTAACACTAGTACTATTATCAACATGGACATCATTTAATTCTTTAAAACTATTATTTTAATTGCTTCAACCATCTTTTTTATCTTCATTTAATGATTAAATTTCTAACTGTCAAGATAGTCAACTGAAATACTGGGACCCAAATTCTAATTAAAAATTTCACAGGACCCAATCTCAAAGTTGGTCAAGGAGTTGGGACCCAAAGTTTAGATATCCAAAAACAAAATTCATCAGTGAAGTGGATTCAAGAATATGGTTTCACTTTCAAGGTAACAACGAATCTCTCCTCTCAATATCAATATGTATATATCGATTTTAGGTATCTTTTCAAGGTTTCCTGTGTAGACAAATTAGGATTTTTATAGGGTTTTTTATGTCTTTTTTATGGAATTTGATGTATTCATATGAGTGTTTATTTTTATTGATCTATTTGTGGTTTTCAGTTGATTCTAGACAATGAATCTTATTTAGTTAGTGGTGGTGGCGGCAAGGAGAACGAAGAAAACACGGGAGAATGAAAGAAAACAATTTGAAGGTTGAATTGTCATCAATTTATCCTGGGTTTATCTTTAAGTTCGGGGTTTTCGATTTGAAGTTCTTCAATAACCAAATTAAAGTTCCACAATTTTGGATTCTTTAATTTGGGGAAGAACTTGAATTAGGGTACTTGAATTTGATTGTCGAATTAGGCATATGAATTTTTGAGTGAATCACCTGCTAACTGAATTTTAATGGAGTTAACTAATTAGTCCGTACCAAAAAAATAAAAAATAATTAGTTGTTTTTATTATTATTTTTAATAATTACTAAACAAAAGTTAAGATTTAACATAGTTAATGTCATTTCCAAGTACCAACGGTTAAGTTGGACAGAAGTTAGGTCAAGTACTAATTTTGGAAAAAAAAACGTAAGTACCAAAAACCAATTAACCTTTTTTCCTCTTGAAAGTATGTCTTAACCTTACTAAGTATGGTATAGATGTAATTTATTTTGATATAAATTTCTTATTAATCTTGTATTAATTGATCATTAAATGTATAAAAAAATGTAAAATAAAATAAATTTGAAGTCAGCTTAGGTAGATTTAAAATAATTATACTAAACAACATGGAAGTTGTTTTAACCGTTGATCCATTGTTATGATTTTGGACCAAAAACATTAATCCCGCGCCCATTATACATGAGGCACTCTATAAGCATTTTCCTAAATGCCAAACTACCCACGCAGCTAAAACTCAAAGAAACTGAGAAAGGGTGAGAAAATAAAACCCAAGTCCCTATAAACGCACATCTTTCATTTAATTTTCTTCTGCGATCTTCTTCTTCTTAATTTTTGTTTGACAATCGTCAAAAAGAAGAAGAAGAAGATTCAAAAAGGGATCCAAGAAGAAGAAGATATAAATTCATCAATTTTAGGTTTTGATTTAGACTTTTTAATATTTCTTTTCATATGAATCCGATGCTTAACATTGGAAAATGAGGGTTTTCTCTTCAGATGATATGGTTTAGTTGATTTGATGCTATTTCTGTTGATATTCAATCACAAATAAACTACTTTTTCTTTTAGTACATATTGATGTGTATTGTTGGATCATACCCAAGGAAAAGAAACATAAGTGAAATAAACAATTTGTATATGATGCTTATTCAAGCATGAACTAGGTATTTACCTATTACATATTTATATGTACTATAATACCCCGATTCAGCAGGTAGGGTTCGCCCGATTGGAACATAAGTAATGGTTTTTCCTTTCCTAACACTGAGGTCTTTTCAGCACAATTTTCTCTAAAGTTGGCAGAAAACTCAGTAGTTAAGCGTGTTCGGGCGGAGTAATTCAAGGATGGGTGACCTCCTGGGAAGTTGCTGCTACATGACCACAGTGATGCCCGTTGAAATTCCCACATTGTTGAATAACCGCAGTGGCTAATGGAAAGTATCGGTGAAGGGTCGGGACATTACAAATAGTATCAGAGCCGACGACGGGTCACGTATCGAAGGTGAGAGAGAACGATGGATGGTATAGGTCAGGTGCTTTTTTCATGAAGAGTAAGGAACGTCAGAGATATGGTCATGAATATATTCCTAACACTGAGTCTTTTTTAGTATAATTGGCTTTAGAGTTGGCAGAAATCTTTGTAGTTAAGCATGCTCGAGCAGGAGTAATACAGGGATGAGCGACCTCCCGGGAAGTTAATATTGGATGACTGCAGTGATGCCCGTCGAAAACCTCACACTTCCGGATAACCGCGATGGATAAGTTGGGACAATAGCACTGAAGGGTCGGGTCATTACATGTATTGTATAAAAACATATTGCATGTTATTTTTGTTGGTATTCAAGCATCAACAAATCACCTTTTTGTTTAGTTATATATACTATTGGATAAACAAAAAAGAATATAAGAGACATAAACATTTGTGATGCGTATTCAACCATGAACTAGGTTGCATATTATTTTTGTTGGTATTCAAGCATCAAAAAATCCCTTTTAATTCAAGTAGTTATCAATATGAATTGAGTTACAGGAGATATGTAATACGAAGTAGGACGTGTACTAAGTAGTATGAGATATGGATAGTAGGATATACTCTGAGTAAAAAAATATATGTATTGTCGAATTTGTATCGATTAACAAGAGATGTGTATTGTAGGATTATCATGTTAAAACTAAGATAGGTTGTTACTCAGAACATATTAATATGAACTATTGGATACGTACTGAATAATAGAAGATATGAACTGTATGATGATAATTTCTTTTTATTTTCACCATTTTACGTTTAGATTTGGATTCATCATTAGATTTTATTATGGTTTCACTAGATTTTTGTAATGATTATTTTCAACGAATCCAAGTTTTTCTCTATAATTTTCTTTGATTTTATTGATGATTGATTAGGAAGAGATGAGAGTGGGTTTAATCTTCAGTTGTTTGGGTTTTCCTACCCTAATAGATGAGTTTGAATGTTGCAAGTTTTTTTGAAAGTGAACGAGATTGTGGCAGAGATAGGAGGGAGAACAGGTTGTGTTCACACATTTGAGTGATGGGTAAGTAGGTCATCTTGATTTTTTAAATGATCTTTGGACCTCAGGTTTAATACATTTCTTGCTGGATCTTAAGTGAAGTGCTTATTTGGGCTTTGGACTAAACAAAAAATTTCCCATCCAATATCCGTTAGGTATTAAAAAAATGGCTAATGAGACCGAAATAGGAACCAAATCACCCAGTTCTGGGTAATTGGGTAGACATTGACACTACTACGACTAGGTAATGTTAAATCAAACATAACGATATGAATCTTTGGAATCCACTTACATGATATACAACAATAAATGAAGTCTTTCAGCGGTTTCTTATCACAGCTACTCGTATTATTGTGGAAATCTTGAAAAGTTATTCAAAGTTATAATTGGTCTTTTTATTTTTATTAAAAAGTTGATTAGTAGAGTTTTCGAACTCAAACAATGTGAGACGATACTTGTAACTTTTGCAAATGTTCGTTATGCTTTAAAAAAACAGTAAAAAAAATATGCGCTGTGCTTGAAAAAAAATAAAAAATATAACTTTACATTATCATGTTAGAAAAATTCTTTAAACCAATCTTACATATATAAAAACACACTTACAGAAGATCGATTATGCCAATGTCCTCATGGTTGACAGCGTGCTTGGCAACTTGAAGTCAAAGTGATTCCACTTTTTAAGTAAAAATAGACAGTTTGTGCTTCACAGAAAGCATTTTCATACTAACTTTTGACTTCAACTTGAACTTTTTTTCTTTATTTATATAATATCCAAACTCTCTGGGTTTGTTAAAAATAAAATAAAACCTTTACTCATCTCATAACACATTTAGCATTTTAGGCAACTAGATACAAATGTAGTTTTACTTTCTCGAGATGAAGAGTTTTTCTAAGAAGTCGGAAGTAGGACTTTTTGGCCTTTAAAAGGTTATTCTAAAATTGAGTCCCAAAAATAACTTGATATTTAATGTAACAACCCGTTCGTTTCAAGGAATTGTATTCCTTGGAAACCGATTCCTAGGAAATGCGTTCAATTCCTTGAACCGAACGGGGCAAATAAACTCTATGTAATTGAGAATTTTAATTACTAGGAATCTAATTCCCTCAAAAATGATAGATTTCCATTGCAATGGTCCAATGATGCAATGAATTGGATTCCGGGGTAAAAATAAAGGTAATTGGATTACCTCAACCGAATATAAATTTTTTGGATTGGAATCAAATTTCTTGGTATCCAATTCCAAGAATTGAATTATCCCGTAATTGAATTCCTAGGATTCTAATTCTCCCAACCGAACGGGCTGTAATTATTGAAACAAAATAGTTCGTCGTTTATGATTTGAAAAAGAAACGAAAAAAGAGACATTAGGTGCAAATTGGCCAACGTTGGTTCGGACGGCCTTTGGGACTTCGTTCTGTTCGACTGATAATTCTATCCACCACTCTCTCCCAGCACGGCTTAAGAAAAAAGGTACCACCGAAATTCCTGTTCGTTACTTTGTTGTTAGCTCCAAGTAAAAAAGAAAAAAATTATTTGAGCATTAGGTACATAGTTTGTTGGTTACTGGTGAGCAACATCTGACCAAACATGTCCTGATTGATGATAATTATATTATTCAGGTTAAAATAAGAAGGTCATATGTGGGAGTAGAAGTAAGGTGCGTTGCTTGTGATCTGAGTCGCTGTCCCTTTACTACATCTCTTTTCTCTTTCAAAATCAGCAATCAAAAGCTGCTAATGCACGAGACTTATTTGCTTTTTTCCAGTAGTTTATTTTATTAATGCTTTATACAGTCGCTATTTCCGGTTTCCCTAAGCTTTCTGCCGAACCCATGGAGGACATAGCTCGTCCTACAGGCCCCATCTTTATTCCCACGATGTAGCCCACTCCAATATGTTCATTTCGCTGTCTGTATCGTGTGATTCATGACTACTTGCATTTCCTTCAATTTCTTGTGCACAAATGAAATCATTAAACTGAGTCTGATCGCATCTACGCAAATAAAGATGGATTCTTCATTCCTCGTCGTCGAATAAATCCATATAATGGTTTCGTTGAAATTCTAAATACTAATTATTTTACTCTTAGGGATGCGACTAGTTTGAGTAAAAAGCGATATGCAGTTTATGAATGCAATTGTTTTTCTCATTAATCAAACTCTGCTAATCGAGACAGATCGTAACAAATTTTTTGGATCAATCAATTTTATATACATTTGAAGATCTTTAAATCTTTTGTCCCCTTCTTAAAGAAAATATAATGCAAATACTGTTTCTCGATATTACAATTCTTCTTCTCAAGAAAATGTATAAGGATCTCTTAAATTTTCACTGTTCAAATCAGATGCATCTTTTGTTTGTAGGTAAATACGCCTAAAAGTGCCGTGCCCGCCGTAGACGGAGGGAAATGTATTCGATTATTGAACAGCCTAGAGCTTAGGATAAAATGTACGTTTCCATCTCTACGTTGGAAACCAACATCCTTGCAAGTCCTACCTTGAGCATTTCTTGAAAATCTTTAGTAGAAATTGACATTTAGTCCCAAAGTAGTTGGGCTTTAGACAGGCTAGTACTGGTTAGTCCTTATTTATCGAATGATGAACGGGTTAGTCCAAATCTTGACGATTCACTCCAAACTGAATTATATTGATGACTAAATTGACCCTTCTATATAATCTACTTTGATCCAGTCAATTTTCTCTTCCACGATCTATTTTCTTATCCGCCGAAAAAATTACTCCCAGTCGTTTCGATCATCAAAACTAGGATTTTCTAATTGATTCAATCTCTTCAAAGGCGATGAAGAGCAAATCATTATCATCATGCGAGGAAAAAAAGAGTTTATGTGTTTAACGAAGATGATGCACAAATTGGATTCTTTCTTAATCAAATATGAAGGAATTCCAAAATTCTTTTAAGAATTCCATGCAAAAGTAATCCAAGAAAGCTACTAATAAAGCTACTTTCCCAGTATATAAGCATACAGCTCTTAATTGTTGTAAGTATTTGTGTTTTACCGATTAGTTGAATCACTAAATTTAGTTATGGGATTTCTATTAGTTTCTTTAAATTTGGGTTAGTTATTATCATATAAACTAATTCAATTTTGTATGAGAAAGTTCTTAGTATATCTTTAGATGATTTTTTCTTTGGTTCTGTAGATTTTTAAAAGGCATGTGCAGTATTAAGTTCTAATTTTTTGTAGTTTTTTTTTGTATTCATTAGAATGGAGAAGAAGAAAGTTGTGGTACCAGCGGAGAATGCGACTCCAAATCAATTAAGTATATGCGGGAACCGATTCAAGGTCAGTTCTAGACAATTCAAGTGTGTTTCAAATGAATTAAACTATTATGATATCTAGGTCACATGAATTATTGTGATTCAATCACATAAGGGAGTATGTGATTTTTTGTCGCGGCTCCACATGTAACTGGTTTTGGTTTAAAGTTTTTTGTTTGGGCTACTGAACCGTTCATAGGGTCATTATTATTGTCAATCTTGAAGAAAGTACAATGCATGAGGTTGGTTTATGCAGTACTGGTTTCTTCTAATGGGATTTCCTACGTATAATGCTTTTACACCATATGAGTGTCAATTGAAACTATTTATTGATTCCTTCTAATTCGCTGGTGTTGAGAAATGTATTTAACCAAGCCAACTTGATGATTGGATCACTAAAAAGATAGTAATAATGGTAGGATCGATCTTTTAGACTCCCATTAGTTAGTTTAGACTCGCATTATGATAAAGATTCCATTAGACTCCCATTAGTTAGTTTAGATTATCTTGATTCCAAATCATGGAGCTCTTGCAAAGAAAAATACTTGTGAAATACAATTTTGAAACTATCTGAGTAGTTAATCGCAGTATTGCAAAGTTCAAATAGTACAACAAGCGGAACAAAAGTAATTCAAATGTGTGTATAATTGTACATATGTTGATTTAAACGTGTACATAATTGTACACATGTGGATTTTTAGTATGTACATAGTTGTACACCTATTTATTGGTAATATTTACGTGGTTGTACACACTAATAACTTTTGATTTTCTTGTTTTCTTCTTTTTTTAGCTCAGAGATATTTTTCTATATCATTATATTTTGATTTTACATGTATCAATTGTGGGAACAGTAGTGATGGAATTATTAATGTGTACATATTTAGATACACAGTTGTTAATATGGTGAACATAGTTGTGCACATGTTATTGTTTTTGAAGTTGGGCATATCTTTGCAATTTAGTGTTTTTTGTTTATATGTTTTTCTTCAAACCAACTAATTGACAACTAATATTTTATTTTTCAAGTTTAAGATCATGAGGATCATATCTAAGAGACTCACAGAAGATGAAGAAAATTTCAACAATGGACTCACTTCCACTTTTAACTTTTGTTTCATATCTAGGACTTTTGTTCCATGTCTATAACAATTTTTTTTTATGGATATCTTTTCAGGAGATTTTTCGGCATCATTATCATAGGTTTTTTGGCATCATTAATAAAAAAAATTCAGGATATCTTTTCAGTAGTTGAAGCTACGTAGAGTCGCCGGTAGTATAAAAGATATTTTGAATGGTCGGTGTGAAAAATCTATTTTATGCTCACTGCTATTTTTCCCGTTACTCTTTGTTTGTCTTTTGTTTTCTTTCATTCCATCTTGGCTTGTCATGATTTCTTACATTTTTTTCAATAGGTAACAATATCGGCAGTAGCAAAACGAGTTGCATCTCACAATAGTAAAGTTGGTAAGGTAAATTCTTCAAATTTAGCCTCTCTAACCATTTACTCCTTGTAAAATCTGTGAAGATAATCTGGTAGAGTTCTTATGTCCGTTTCTTTTATTCTCCCGATTGTAGGAGGTGTACTTATTTGTGCACCAGTTGTACGCAGTGTAATTTTTACTACACCAGTTCTAGGCAATGTACTTTTTAGTACACCAGTTTTCGAAACAGTTAAACTTTTTGTAACAATCTTAGTCGTAGCCTTTTCGCTTCAAGTTTTTATTGAAATCATAATGGGTTAATTAAATTTTCTCCAGAGAGGCCTTTTAATATTGAATACTTAATGTGTACATAATTGTACACATGTTGATTCCTAATGTGTACATAGTTTGTACACCTTGTTGATCGTTAATGTGCACCTGTTGATTATTTAATGAGTGGTTTTTAACAACCATGACTAAACGAATTTTGAAGAGGCCCGTTCTCGAACAAGATAACGACATCGTAATTTGAATTGGATTTTTGGGGTAGTATGCATAAATTAATAGTTAGATGCAAGCCATGTTTGGCCCACTTTTACTGTACTCCGTGTTATGCTTTTGATGCTTAACTTTGTGGAGGTCTTTTTTATAAACCGAATGATTGATGTTAGACGACCGTTAATTCATCAGCTCTAGTGTTCTTATCTTAGTTTCTATCCCGGCTGGCTAGCAGAAGTTTGATGAATTTAATAGAGTGCAAATTTCTGCTGAAGTTTTCCTTGATATATCTTTAGAGATGATGTGATCATGATATATTCATTTCTTGGTTTTGATATAGGGAATATGAAGAATGACAGAGTAACAAAAATATTGTCAATCCATCCATTCGGAGATTGCAGAGCTACACCATCAGTTTAGTATCCTCATATCGCATAGCCACGTGATTATCATCTTGAGATTGCAATGCTACATGACCAGTTTGACCGTTCTCGATCATCAAACCATTCTATCGAGTTACTAAGATTTGATTTTACACTATTCTATTTACCTTACATTATCAATTGGTTCAATTATATTAGCAGAGATTGTGCTCGTATTCATAATCTTTTTGGAGTTATGGGTAGAAGGACTAGTTAGTAATGGTTTTGTAATACATTAAATTGCATTCTAATGAATTGGTTGGATAATGCATCTGTCGTGTTTGAAACTGCAGGTCACTTTTATTGATATACAATTAGTCTGTAGTTGTAATGAAACTAGTTCAGCACGAGGGGGCGCACAACAAGTTGTATGTGGTGTACAAACTGGTGCACCTTGTCTTGTCATAAGATTTTCTGGATTTTTATAAACGTGTATATGTTTGTATACAAGTGGAAATTAAGATTTTTTAAAAATGAGAATTATAGTCATATGGGTACTCTTTTTTGTAGCTCTCGGAAAGAGCTTTATGAATATATAAGGTTTGCGAATTTTGGACAAACGGTTCGAAAGATAAATTGTTTTTATTTATTTATTTATATTATTTAAAATTGCTGACATCATCATGACTTATTTTGGATTAAACCGTAAATATTTGGACTAAATTGTAAATCAGGAAAGTTATATGTGTATTTTCCATATTTTAAATAACTTTTGGACTAAATTGTACCTAGTTAACTAGGGATGGACTAATCCATACATTTTCACGCGTTTTTGGACTAAATCGTTTTTCCCCAAATCTTTATAGGTCAACAGAGTCCTAGTCCTAGCAGGTGTACAACCCTGTTTTACTTTTTAGTTGTTTTCAAAACGTTCCCTCAGTTTATATTTCAAGTTTGGTAGAGGTGGACCAAAAAAAATAGTTTCAATGCTGTTCTTCATGTGGCACCTAACTGAACTCTAAATTTAAGAATGATTTTTTTTTTCTTTTGAGGGCGAGGGGAGTCATGAGTCCAGGATTAATAGCCATGAACTACTAATAAAAACTTGGATTCATTTTGTCCCTCTTATGTGTCACAGAATTTCAGTGGGTACCAAGGGTTAAGCACCCACGAAAGCCTCATCAGTCAAAAGGATATTAAGAAGTGTAGAAATTTTTTTCTTCAACTTTTTTTTAATGGAAATCACATTTCATTTATTCAAACCAAAATAATGATTACGTTGCTTACAAAAAAAACAATAACAAGATAATGAAAACCTAAATACGAATGATGACATCAATGGCAGTTAAATGCGAAGAGAAAGAACCATGAACGACAAAGATATCCAATTTTTTTTTAATTAGTAGTAATGAATGATCGTGTGAAGCGGAATCAACTCCAACCATTTAAAACTAATTTTATTCTTCGATAAGAGATGTTCAACAAAAAAATGGAGTATTTTGCTCAAAATCTTGTAGATCCAGACGAATTTAGATGCCTTTCCCTCTTACTGAAGATGAATCTAAGGCGAACCAAGCAGGATCATTAATGTTCTTGATGAATCGTAAATATCAATCAAGAAACCCGATAAAGATTTGAAAGAATTGTTATTAAAGCGAAGATAAAATCGTTTTAAAGCTCGCCCAAATAGCAAAGAAATGTGTCAATCGACACCATAAACAACAAAAATAAAACTTAAAAATATAAATCAATCTACTAATATTCATTAAAAAACTAAAATTTCTTAGTCTGGTCTAACCCAAAATGATTATATCTAAGCAAGAAGAAGTAAAAAGCTCTAGGTCCGATTTTTTTCTTTTAGAAGAGAAAGAGGGACAACGAGATATAAGTATACACTTAAAAGGTGTAAAAGAATGCATACAGGTGCAATAGTGTTTATCTGTATCCGAATCAGAAAACACCATATATTACCCGGATGAAGCTTTTTTCTACTACGAATTTGTATCTAAGTTTTACTCGGACATCGGATAATTATCCGTTCCCGAATCATAAAAGGAAAAATAAAATAAATAATTTGTATTACTATGAAAAATCAATACAACATCATAAAAAAATAATTCGGATGAAGATATTATATAAATGTTTTTTTAATTTTAATTAAATTTTCAAAATAAAGAAAAAAAGTTTTAAATAAATACTACGGACACTTTTATATGTTTGAAAATATATATATGCATAGAATTTATGATACGTATACCTTCCTACCTGAATTCGTATTCGGTTAATTATATTTTCAGATAAACAGCTCGGATATCTGATCGAAACTTTCGAATAATAGTTAATATTTGAATGAGGATCCCAACAAATTTTGGTATCTTGTGACATCCATTGACTCCCTTAAGTGCAGACTAGCTGATTGGTCTCCACTTAACTTCATATATATCGCATAATATGACTTTTCGGAGTCAATCAAGTGGTTAGATGCATAGTACACATATAAAACGAATTCATCACAAATCATTTTTTACTTATGTGAAATAATAAGCAAAAAGATTTATCTTTATGACCTAGAACAAAACACATCGGCTCAAAATAATGTTACCTGTGACCCAAAATGTCTCAAGATCTCTTATGTAACCCAAAATCTACATTTTGACTCGACATCTACAACATAACTCAGCACATGTTCACTATTGCAAAATTTATGTGTGCCCTTGTAGAAGGTGGTTTTCTGACGCATAAAATTAAGGGCAGAGTCCTAGCGGGTCATATAGATAAATTCAAGTCAATTAGACCAACTTGTCTCTAGCTCGACAAGTTTTTTATGCTCCACTAGAGCATAAGTCACACTCTTCTATATAAAGTGACTTTCATGGACACGTCCCAGTTTACTCCATGAGACCTGAGCCACTTGAGCACAAATCGATCCTAAGTCTAATGAGTATAACCCACACTCTATTATATGGAGTAGCTCTAACAGAAACGTCACAGTTGACTTCATAATACCTAAGCCTGAGTCCTGGTAACATTCACAATAGTCACGTTACTTGCTCCACAATCTCGTTCAGAACACGAGATATGTAAGTCTTGTTATCCTGACAACTCATCATCCACGGAGAATGACTAACTCACACATGGGGTATAATTTAGGATTTTGGTCTGGAAGTCGACGATACGTGTGAGTATACCAAGTTGTATTTCTTACCATTAAAGAGACTAGTTGGTCGAGGAGGTTACGGGAATTCAGGGATGAACTTGACTCATCCTTAGCTATTCTCGTGAGCACGGATAGAGAGACGTTAACACATTTTGAAAACCATCGCGAAGGAAAAAGAGTGCAGTTATTTGCGGGTAAAATCGGCTTATTGTTTTTTCTGGGAAAAAGTGGTGGAGTAGGCAAGTGCTTGAATGAAGCAAATGCTCGACAAAGAAAATCGTCTAAACCTTTAAACAAATGTGCTTCACGGGAGTAATTTGAGTTCGAGATACTAATATATAGGATTCTGGCCTAAACCAAGATATTGGTCGTTCCAGATTCAATTTGGTCACAAGGAAGGAGAAGGTTCGGTCGATAGGGAGAGAAACTGAGAATGTGTAGATATCAATAGAAATTAATTGATTGAAGTGGGATGTGTTGATCTTCTTTGAAGATAATTTGTCTGTGTAATACGAGAAAAATTCTCTATATGCTTGATAAGTGACTGTCTTAGGTTTGCTTACATTGAGTCTTGTTAGTCTTATCAAGTTAGGTTGAGGAACTTATTTATTGCAGAGGTAGTTAGCACATCAATCTCCTGTAAGTGTTGACGGTTGAAGAAAATGGGAGAATAGGGAAGTAGGAAATCGTGTGTAAACTAGTTCCGCTTTGTGTGGGAGACTTGGTTGATTGGACATCCATTATCCCGTTTACTCCTTTCACTGCTAGCACGACTTACTCACATTTCTCATCGTGGACATATTGCACGTCGTACGTGCTGTGACGGTCCGGAAAATGTTTCGCTTCCAATCGGTCGTGGAGTTCAGTCAACTGACAAGTTCCAAATTCTCCGAGCTGTCATTTCAGATACACAGATTGAAAACCAGTTTGTAAACAAGAGTAAAATTCATGCTATTATTAAACATAACAAAAGAAGTTTCATTTACATAAACCAGTTAACCAAAAAGTGTGGAATACAAGATATGAGACATGAAACCATTTAAACATGACCCACATTTACTAATTAAATTACTCTCTTTACAAACAACAAATTCAATAAGAAACAACAGTATCACTTTTCACAAACTAAAACAATAGGAAATACAATATCCTTTTTCATAAGCCAACCCAGATACACATGAATACAAAGTGATGTACTCACTTTGACCCCCAAAGCTCAATGCACTAAGATTAAGCAAGCTAATTACCTCAAGCCGACCTCAACCTCTGTGGAAAACAAAACAAAACAAAAGGCTGAGCCACAACCCAGTAGAGAGTTAACGATACGATAACACGGGTATAAAATAATAACGATAAGATATCGAGTCTATTAAAGCATAAAAAATGCATTAAGTTGTTGAGCACATCCAAGTCGAAGTATCAAAGGCCTTGTAAGCCAATACACAATCGAAATCATGTTAAACCAGTGAGTTCGCAATAATCTACTGTGAGGGTCCGAATAACCATTTCTCGAAGTTTATCAGAAAACTACCCTATCGTCCCGGACGATCTTCTGCAGGTCACCATTAATATGGATTACCCCTTATGGGACCAACAAACTCAGCAGTAGGGTTCGTAACCAAGAGGATTCTCAATGCAGTTCACAAATAGTTCACAAACATCGTTAAATACGAGTATCGAACAAATCATCATCAAATATCAATTTTTAAACCATTGAAGCAACTTACCTTAAATTTTCCCACATAAAACAAGAGCATAAATACATTTAAGTATCAAATCTTAGAACTAGGAAAACCTCAAAATCGGTAAATGCATCAAATCAATGAATTTGTGCAACAAACTCCGTTCTAAACCAAAGCTGTTTCAAACCTCTAGTTTTCAAAACTTACCATGGGCTACATTTCAAATAAAAACTAGAAAAACATAAGCATTTTGGAAACAAGAAAAGACTTCCTTTTATACAAAAATCATGTAGCTCAGATAACAAGAGATGTAGGCATAAGATAACAATAAAACGTTTCTGAAATCCAGATTGCATAGTTTGTGCTCAAAAATTTGTGTAGACTTCATTACACAACGAAAATGAATGATTTTTATCTCATTTTAAAGAATAAAGAATAAGGTATTCCATAAAAATTATAAGGAAAAACTTACGATAAATTCATTAACAGGTCGATTTCACTTCAGTAAAACTTGTCAGTGCAATAGCTTCAGAAAACCTGCAGTTTTGAGAGTCCAAACTTCAAAATTCACACAAAATTCATTACTCAACCAAATGCATTGGTTCTTGGATCATTTTAAAGAATAAATCATAATATTTCAGATAAAAATTATATGTAAAATCGGTGAGTTCTATATATGTGCCAAAGTGTTTCAGAAAAACAGAACAAAAATCACGTTTCTCAGAAAATTGCCGTTTCGATAGTGTACATTCAAAAATTCGTATAAAAATCATTACACAATGAAATTCAGAATTTTTGGTACCATTAGAAACTAAGAAACCCCACTTTAACATAAAAATAATAAACAAGGGTAATAAGGTACATAACTATGTTTAAATCTCTCAACAAAACATGACAGAGGTGCCGTCCTTCAGAAAATTCAGTTTTAGTAGTCTGTAATCAAAAATTCGTGTAGGATTCATTATACAATGGAATTTAGGAAACTTGGTCTTGTTATAAATATGAGAGACTCCTATTTGAAATAAAAATAATAACCAGAAGAAATCAAGTATAAATCTGATCTGAAAAGTCTCAAATAAACAGGACAGTGACCAAGTTCTTTAGAAATTACAGTTTTGGAAGTCTATAATCAAAACTTCACCCAGACTTCATTACTTATCATAATTCATTGATTCTTGTATAATTTTAAATATGAAAAGGCAATATTTCATATAAAAATACAACCATTGGGTGAGAATTAAGCCCTAATACATGACAGAAACTATTTCAGAAATCCTTGAATTACTTTCAAATTGAGTTCCAAGAGAAAGTAAAGATCAATTCCAATAAATTGAGAGTACCCATGGATTATTTTTAGAAGTAATAGAGTTTTAAGATCAAATTAGAAGAAAACCTTAACTTGTTTCATGAAACCTAAATCAAAATCAAGAGAAACAAGCATGAATTCATTTTAAACATCACAAATTCATCACATAGAGTTTCATAAGAGTATGAATAAACTTGAATTCAATTAAATATGAAATCATAGAATCAAAACAATGAAATTCAATTCAAATCAGTTTCAAAGAAGGTTTTCCCCTACCTTTTGTGCAATTCAAGCTTCCAAATCAACCCAATGAAGTTAACGACCAAACGATTGTAAATCAAGCTTCAAATTCCAACTTTTGTGACCAAAATTTATTTTCTTTTCTTTGATATAGGAGTAATAGAAATCAGATGGAAAAGTAAAACGTAATCAATCTATTTTAGTAGTTGAAACTTATCAAAATACTGAAATGACCAAAATACCCTTGAATCGCCCCAAACGCGACACGTACCCCTAACATGTGTCTTTCTAATAAAATTCGAGTATAAAAACTCTATTAACGTCCGCACACGCTACAGGCAGGCTCACACAAAGAGAAATATAGTTTCTCAGATAAAAACCAAGTGTTTCTCAACTGAAACACAACGACAACTAGATTTCAGGCACCTTATTGCGCTACTTCTAGTCTTCCAATCCAAATGGATTGGTCTCGCAACCCAATATTTTAAGAAAAATTACGCGGGTATTACATCATTACCCACTTAAAAAGAATTATGTCCTAAAACTCAAAACAAAGAAAGAAACCTACAAACGTTACCTCCTAGTAACTCCAAATATTTCTTACGGATCTCGGATTCTAGCTCTCAAATCGTCTCTTCGAAGTTCTGATGTTGCCACATCACTTCCACAAATCTGATCGACTATTCTGTTCGACAGTCTCAATTCTCTATTGAGACCCTTCTTCTTTTTAGCTTAAGCGGAATACACTGAACCCACACTATTCAGAATCAACAAAACAAGCTAGAGAAAATGTTAACATTGTTAGTAACTACTCGATAATAACAACCCAATCATATACATATCATGGTATCTGGTTCTTTTTCTAACAACCCAATCATATACTTTAAACATTTGTAATGAAATCAAATGTTTCGATACCAAAATTTTCAAAATAAAACATAGTAAAACTGCGAAAAACACTTTGCAAATAAACAAAATCCCAAAGAAAATCGAAACGTTGCTCTGATACCAACAGTGACGGCCCGGAAAAATTTTCACTTCCAGTCGGCCGCGGAGTTCGGATAACTGACAAGTTCCAAATTCTCCGAGCTGTTATTTGAGATACACAGATTGAAAACCAGTTTGTAAACAAGAGTAAAAGTCACGCTATTATTAAACATAACAAAAGAAGTTTCATTTACATAAACCAGTTAACCAAAAAGTGTGGAATACAAGATATGAGACATGAAACCATTTAAACATGACCCACACTTATTAATTAAAATATTCTCTTTACAAACAACAAATTCAATAAGAAACAACAGTATCACTTTTCACAAACTAAAACAATAGGAAATACAATATCCTTTTTCATAATCCAACCCAAATACACATGAAAATACATGAATACAAAGTGATGTACTCAATTTGACCCCCAAAGCTCAATGCACTAAGATTAAGCAAGCTTATTACCTCAAGCCGACCTCAACCTCTGTGGAAAAAAAAAGGGGGGTGAGCCACAGCCCAGTAGAGAGTTAACGATACGATATCACGAGTATAAACAATGCCCAAATACAAATAACGATACGATATCGAGTCGGTTAAAGCATAAACAATGCATTAAGTTGTTGAGCACATCCAAATCGAAGTATAAAAGGCTTTGTAAGCCAATACACAATCGAAATCATCTTAAACCAGTGAGTTCGCAATAATCTACTGTGAGCGTCCGAATAACCATTTGTCGAAGTTTATCAGAAAACTACCCTATCATCTCGGACGATCTTCCGCAGGTCACCATTAATATGGATTTCCCCTTATGGGACCGACAAACTCAACAGTAGGGTTCGTAACCAAGAGGATTCTCAACGCAGTTCACAAATAGTTCGCAAACATCGTTAAATACGAGTATCGAACAAATCATCATCATATATCGATTTATAAACCATTGAAGCAACTTACCTTAACTTTTACCACATAAAACAAGATAATAAATACATTTAAGTATCAAATCTTAGAACTGGGAAAACCTCAAAATCGGTAAATGCACCAAATCAATGAATTTGTGCAACAAACTCCGTTCTAAACCAAAGCTGTTTTAAACCTCTAGTTTTCAAAACTTACCATGGGATACATTTCAAATCAAAACTAGAAAAACATTAGCATTTTGGAAACAATAAAAGACTTCCTTTTATACAAAAATAAAATAGCTCAGATAACAAGAGATGTAGGAATAAGACAACAATAAAACGTTTCTGAAATCCAGATTGCATGGTTTGTGCTCAACAATTTGTGTAGACTTTATTACACAACGAAAATGAGTTATTCTTATCTCATTTTAAAGAAGAAAGAATAAGGTATTCCATAAAAATTATGAGCAAAAACAATAAATTAATTAATAGGTTGAATTCACTCCAGTAAAACTTGTCAGTGCAATAGCTTCAAAAAACCTGCAGTTTTGAGAGTCCAAACTTCAAAATTCACAAAAATTCATTACTAAACAAAATACATTGGTTCTTGGCTCATTTTAAAGAAGAAATCATAAGATTACAGATAAAAATTATATGTAAAATCGGTGAGTTCTATATATGTTCCAAAGTGTTTGAGAAAAATAGGACAGAAATCACGTTTCTCAGAAAATTTCCGTTTCGACAGGGTACATTCAAAAATTCGTATAAAAATCATTAACCAATGAAATTCAGAAGTTTTGGTACCATTAGAAATCTAAGAAACCCCAATTTGACATAAAAATAATAAACAAGGGTAATAAGGTATATAACTATGTTTAAATCTCTCAACAAAACATGACAGAGGTGCTATCCTTCAGAAAATTCAGTTTTAGTAGTCCGTAATCAGAAATTCGTGTAGGATTCATTATACACTGGAATTTAGGAAACTTGGTCCTGTTAGAAATCTGAGAGACTCCTCTTTGAAATAAAAATAATAACCAGAAGAAATCAAGTATAAATCTGATCTGAAAAGTCTCAAATAAACAGGACAGTGACCAAGTTCTTCAGAAATTACAGTTTTGGAAGTCTATAATCAGAAATTACAGTTTTGGAAAAATAAAACGTAATCAATCTATTTTAGTAGTTGAAACTTATCAAAATACTGAAATGACCAAAATGCCCCTGACTCGCCCCAAACGCGACACGTACCTCTGGCATGTGTCTTTCTAATGCAAATTCGAGTATAAAAACTCTATTAACGTCCACACACGCTATGGGAAGGCTCACACAAAGAGAAATATAGTTTCTCAGACAAAAACCAAGTGTTTCTCAACTGAAACACAACGATAACTAGATTTCAGGCACCTTATCCCGCTACTTTTAGTCTTCCAATCCAAATGGATTGGTCTCGCAACCCAATATTTTAAGAAAAAGTACGTGGGTATTACACGTGATGTAGTCCGTTAGACCAAAACCCTAGTGAATACTCCCCCTGTGACATGAATTAATGTCTCATGTGAAAGTCTGCCTTGCAAACATATTTTATGTTATCAGTTATTAACCTAGTTAGACTATGAGTCTTAACTGATGAATAGAACATAATTCATAATTCACGATTATGATGGATGAATCATGAAGTGCCTAATGAGACATCAACATGCTTTGTGGACCATAGTCGTTGAGTTTGATGGGTCACTGATGACTGTGACATATCATTGTGCTACCTGAAGCAACAGTGATAATTGAACGATTTGGATTGATAAGCATATGTTTAATGAGATTGCTTGATCGAAATAAGTCATTATGTTGATGTGTCAAGCATTTGGTAAGAAGTCATGCAAATTTGATCATTGTTGAATGATCATAGAAGTTTCATTGTCGATCCACATGTCATGAGCAATTCGAATGGCAAGCAGGAAGATTAAAATAATGTTCAACTGATGAACCAACCGAGTATTGGTTGATGGACCAACCGAGTATTGGTTGATGAACCAACAAAATACTGATAGTTGGATCGATATGAAATATTGCATATTGATAGTTGAAGCAACATTGATTTTCAGAGCAATTGATAGTTGAATCAACAAATTATTATTAAAATATTAGTAGCTTGACCAAATATTAAATCATTAAGAAAAATATTAATTGCTGAATTAATATAAATTATTGGTGTTTGAACCTGTTCAGGATTATGCTCTGTCGAGCATTATGTTCAAAACTTTAACTTTGATATATGGATGATCCACGAATTACTGAGTGAGAATCAACCAGTGGATGAGAGGGGGCCGGCCATTGATGGTAATGGACCGACCATGTGGCGCCCAAATACTTGGTTGAGCATTCACCAAAGTCAGTTGCAGAGCATTTGGTTTGTGGATGATTAATTAGTGTCTAATCATAATCAAAAGTAGTGCTCTGCAGAGCATTAGGTAGTAAAACCTAATTGTGGCAGAGAGAGGGACCGACCATGGGGTGTCAAAATCGGAAATTAGTGGTAGTGGTACCAAGCTATGGATGATGGTTCAAGTTGTTGGAGAAAGCTTAAACCAAATATGGACTTGAGAGGATTAATTAGGTCATTGATCAACGAATGAGATTAGACCGGATTTTGGTAGCAAAGCACCGACCATGGCCGGCCACGGTGACGTGCCCATGTTGCCATGTTATCCGCACAACATTCCTGCGAATTTTGGTATTTTCAGATGGTCCATCGAGCATTAGTTTATCTTTTTAGAAGAATTTGAGTTTGAATGAAACTCTTAAGTTTGATTGAAAGACCAGTATTTGGAAGTATTAAAATAATTTTATTTTAATATCTTTTATGGTAGAAAGTCACGATGGTTGCGGGACCACTTGCTTTGCAAACTATATGGTCTATGGAGCAAGATTTGAAAAGATATAGAAATAAAGAGTTTTGATCAAAAGAGGAAGTCCTTAAAAGAGGAAACCCTAATAATAATAAAATAATATTATAATAACAAAATGAAAAAGGAAAAGGGGTGGAGGACCGGCGAAAACCGGCGGCATGTTATTCGATTAGACTTTCATATCCTTGTTCATCCATATTTTTGGATGCTCTTCGGAGCATTATTACTAAATGTACTCGTGCCTTTTACTCGGGGTTCCCCTTATGCCCGACGGGTGAATAATTCGTTACTAATCCATGGAATGGGTGAATAATTCGTTACTAATCCATGAAATTCAACTGAGAAAATCCATGGATCGAAGTAAGTAAATATTAGGGTAAATTAGTGTACTTTTTCTAGGAATTCATCCAATGAATACATAAACATGTTCAATTAATTAGTCGATCTATACTAGCAAGCAATATGTCTAGGAACATTTAATTGATTCAGATATGAGATTACAGCATCATGTTTGTTCTGAATATTATTCTGGGATGAGTTCTGAATATTGTTCTAAACATTTAATATTATTCTTTCAAATGAATTTCGATTATTGAAAGAGATGCCGAGCCGCTCAGCATAAATGATAAAATACGTGGTGAGTTATGCTACTTGTATCATAATTTATCAACTTTTACGTATTGAAAACCCTAATTTAGCTCTAGATACGAACATGAGTTCAACCAATTTGTAACCTAAAAAAAATCAATCATACATGGCGATATTTTTAGTGAATCATGAACGACAAAATTAAGACGACTTATTCATTATGTTAGAGCAATGCTCGGTTGAACCCACAAGTTTTGCTATCTCAATCTTGTTGTCAATGTTAATTGATCAAAACTATATCTTGATTTCTAATCTACTAAGTCAAGTCTCAGACTAGGTTAAAATTTGGTAGTTTAGTATCATACATCACCCTCGAAGACTAAAGATCGACGAACCCATTCGAAGAACTTCCGTATCAGGTATGTGAAGACTGGACCACTCTATGTTACTCATTATCTTAATGTTCTATCTATTGAGACTATGTCTTATGACTTCTAGTAGATTTACAAAGAAGAAATTTCGAGTCAAGCGCGTCTTGTTAAAATCTCGAAATATGATTCTATCAAATATATTCAACGATTCTTAACAATATTAGTTCGAAGCAATTTATTGTCTGAGAATTAATTTGTTGATCAATTTCAATTGATCATGCAAGTGATTTTATCACTTGGGAATGTTTCAAACATCATAAGATAAAAATTTAGAACTTCTGTTATTTCTGCTCAGGGTAGGTTGGCGAAACACTTCACAAACCATAGATAACTGAGTTTCATAAATACAAGAAAGGTTGACGAACCAGTTCGCAAACCGTAAGTTCAGATTGGGACAGTTCACGAACCGTGGCGAACTGAATTTTTATGTTGGTAATAAAAGGCGCAGTCGGCCAACCCGGTTCACGAACCGTAGAGGTTTGGCAAACCCGTTTCACGAATCGTAGCACCCTGACTTGTGAACAAGCTTTACGGTTCAGGAAACCATTTCAGCAACGGTCTCAGTAGAATTTAGCAGATACTCAAAGACTTATTTTTTAAATATGTTTAGCATTGCTATGACTCTCTTAAACACTTATAAGACTTCGTTGATCACTTAAACACTTATGTGTGTGCATCATGATTAAATTCTCAGGTGTTTAATTGAACATCAATTTACTTATTGTTCATATGGCACATTTGCCAAACCGAACAGTCATTATACACGGTTCCGTAACCGAACCATAGTGTATATTCTTATTTTGTATTTTAAATACTAACTTTCATATGTTTAATTGAAACCCTAAGCAGCGTTCATATAAACATAGAAAATGTTTGCTTGATTCTCAAGTTATCTTAGCTTGAGTTCTAAGCAACCCTCGATCTTGAAAAACTATAAATAGATATGCTCTTTCAACTGGGAAGTTCAATCCGTGACATTTTGTGTCCTAGTTCATTGCTGGAGTAGTCCTTTATTGACCTAGGTTTCCCATGAGAAACATAATTAGGTCTACGACTGAAAGACTTCGCTTTGGGGATTCGTGAAGCCAGGTCAAACTATCTTTACCTTGATAGTTCGTGTATCCTGATCTTGCTAATATGTTATCGAGGTTCTCGTAATCTCTTTCAGGAAATATCGATAGAAATCACACAAGTTCTTTTCGTCTTAGATTTTGTGATTCCTCAAGATAGATATTTGAAAATTGATCTTAAGTGATTTTTTGAAGATTGTTCTTGAGAGGTGGTAAAAGGTCCAAGCTTCTCCTCTAAGTGAGTATAAGTGTTCCGGATTGTGAGGTTTGCTAGCTTTGTCTATTGCAAACAGATTTCCAAGCCTTGATCTTTGATCTAAAGGGATATCAAATAGGTTTATTTGTTAGAGGCAGCTTGGTATCAAAAGTCTTCACTTAAGTTAGATCAATTCTTAGGATGTAAATGACAACATCTAACGGAATCAATTGCGGAGAGCCTTGCGAGTTTCAAGAGACGTAAGGAGCGCGACTATAACTGAATCGCTTGGAGGGTGGATTTGGTCTCAACTACATTCCAGTCCGAAGTATGATATTAGGCTAGTGTCTGTAGCGACTTAATAGAATTTGGTATTCAAATCTGGACGAGATTCCAGAGTTTTTCTACAATTGTGGTTTCCTCGTTAACAAAAATTTTGGTGTCTTGTGTTTTTCCTTTTCCGTTATATTGTTTATCTTTATAATTGGATTTACGGAAGTTGTACGTATTCAATCTTAGTAGATAGGTCCATCTAATTTTGATCGATTACGAGACTTGTTTCTTGTAGAATTCGCATCTTGAAAGATAGATAACAAGTTTAATTACTTGACAGAATTTCGATTGGATTATTTGGATACGACTAGATTGATCTTGGATATTGATTTTTAAGATCGTACAAGTACTCTTCTTAACAATCAGGTTCGCGGACTCATTTTCTATATACACACTGATTGAGAAGAGATAGAGATATAAACTCTATATACATATTGTCAAGGATCATTAAGTTGGTCTACTTGCAATTGGATTAGGTTTGACCATATAGGTTGTTGAACGAAAAAGTTGGTGGTCTACTTGGTACCCCTGTGTTTTCACATTAAATAGGAAATATGTATTTTAAATTCAACTAATCCTTAACTAATAAAAAGAAATCAACTACTCATGTTTTTGAAAAACGTAACAAAGAGAAAAGGAGAAAACATCATTGTGTGTGCGATTCTCCGATTTTTTCACCTACCAATCCCCCCAAAAGTGTACGATAATCGGTTTTTGTGGTGATGAACAACGACGGATTTTCGTTCACAGTTTGATGAGATAACCCAGAATCGGTAGATTTGGTACTATTGCATCAACCGATTCCGGGTTATAATTGACAAAAAAAAAGATGAAAATTTTGAAACTTATTCCATGTTTAGGTGATTATAAGCTGCAAAAACATGTTTGGAGATCATTAGAAAGCATATCTAACCTGACTAGTAGAAGCATTACGATCTTTATTTTCCCAGTAATAGTCTTTTTCTGATTGAATAAGATCCTCTGTTATGTTTTGGTTTACATGTTCATGTTCATTCAACAAATAACTCGACTCGATGGGATCAAAATCGAGATAATGTATGATTGTTGTAGATGCACCCACTTTTTCATCACTATTAGAGTCTTCACCGTCGTTACAAGTTTCATTTTTGCTAACAAAATCACAAATCCTAATTTTTCTTTTTTTATTCCCCTCTACTTCTTCTTTTCCAAACACTAGAAAAAGAAACGAATGTCTACTTTAATTCTAAAATTGAATTCAGACACTAATTAATCACCACTGATAAATAAGGACATATTAGCCATTAACATAAATAGATATATAAGTGTTTTTTAAAATTGGTTCACAATGATCTTTTTTATCTTCTAATGACAAGCGCTAAATAATCTGAATAGGCCCTAAACTAGCCAGGATAGAATATGTCTTAGAAAATCAACTAGTTTCTGTCTCTAGTGCAACTATTTTCACAGTTCTTGAATCAGTTTTTATCCAATATTGCTTCAACGCTTTATTAAGAATTCTTCTGTACCATAAAACTGGTAACATGATTTATGTTCCTACTGCACTTTAGAACGTCTCATAGCATATCACTGCCAACATAAATACTTTTAAATTAGTAAAGCTAGATCTTGTTTACGGCTTATGTACTGATTGCCTGCATTTTTTTGGAGATACATTTCTCATCAAATAAGTTCTTGATTGCAGAAAATGCTACAAGAGCATACCCAATCGCCAAGATGACGAATTTCCTATTTTGTACAAGTCATCATGACACTTCTATTAGTCTCGTTATTGACAGAAGGGCTGAGGACCATACTTTGATAGTTTTATCACGAGTGAGGATGCTTAACTTCCACAGTTTGCTTGTGGCAATATACATACCGCCAACAATAGAAGAGAGCTCATTAGGTGTCGATGGACAACGAAGAATTTCCATGAATTTGAAGAACAATTATTGTAATTTTAGTTTTCTACTGCCTCCATTGTCAAAAAAAATATGTTGGTTTCATATATAAATTACACATTAAACCGGCCTATTATTTTTTACTTTTTTTTATTTATTTTTTTTGGAGAAAGGAGCTGGCGTATTATTTTGAAACGGAGGGAGTAGGTAGTTTTAAAATAGTAAGGTTGTTTGGATGCTTTGCAATGCACTCTTTTCCTTAGTCAAGATTTTACCACTATGAGTTTACCACTATGAGTTTTCCATGGTAAGATTTTGCGCGTCCTATTTTACATCCTATTTTTTCTAAGTTTTAAATTTTTTCTTCATGTATTTCTGAAGCTGTTGAAATCACATCGGACGCATATCCCTGCTTTGGGCAACCTATAATGACCTTGTCCAAGTCGCTTGGCCAGATTTAATATAATCGACTTATTCTCAAGAACAAAAAAAAAATGCACTGACTCGATTAATAAGTACTTGTAAATAATTCATCACATCCAATAGTTAGAACTTAGAAACACAAAAATACAAGAAATCGGTACTTAACTCTTAAGCTAACAGGCATGTTAGTAAGCTTTTTAAAGCTGAAGTTGGTCTGCACCACCATGACACATTTGTGATGTTGCTTCAGCTCGGAAATCAACCCTCGAGGAAGGTAGTCTTACAAAACAGACATCCTTGATATTCCTTACTATTCCTTTATTGTACGGGTTAGGAGAATCAACATGTCTTCTGCGAAGATTTTCATAAGCTGTCTGCATACAAACACGCATCAAAAGATGAATTAAGTATCAACATTAAGCAATATGGCCCATGTCAAAATATAGATTTTGTGCAAGTAATCGAGCCAATAACCTGGTTTTTCATCACTAAATACACATGGAAGCAAACAATCCCACAGACAAACCACATTACTACGAAACAAAATGATGCTAATGCAAATGCCTCCGGGCAACTGCTGATTGTTCGGAAAAATCCAAGTCTAGTCTCCAATATTCTTCGGTTGATTATTCGACATGAAAAAGCAAATATGTAGATAAAGAATATTAAGGCTGTCGTCGTGAACACCAAGTAGAATCTGTAGTTCCTCTGCAGTGACCAAAATGTAAAGTAATAAATTAGTAGTTCTGCCCCACAAACCAAGCCTGGCAATGTAGATTTTAACCATGGTGATTTAAGTAATCATACCAAACCGATGCATTGACCAACCCAAGGACAATGGTGGTCGAATTTCTCGACGCAGTTATCACATATGGTGCAGTAAGAGCTTCTCGGCGGTCTGTAAATTCTACAAATCCGACAAAATTTAAGCCTCACTTCAACCCCATTTATCACCAATTTCCTGCTCTTAATCCTCCTCAGTTGTGTATCGTTCAATGATGCCAATGAGGCATTTCTTGGTATAATACCTGGGTCTATTGTACTAACAGTAACCAAGTTGATCAGAACCTGTAAATATTAGCATAAAATATGAGAGAAATGAGAAGGATATGAAAGTTGATTTAAAAATTTGGAACAGTGTGCGGCCTACTAACAATTACTGTCAAGAACACAGCAAAGACGGTTATGAAACTAGAGTGCTCGAGGGTTGAATCATTTGCTACGTAAGCGCAAAAAATCCAACTCGAAAGGGTAATGGAAAATGCAGTCAAGAGAAACCCTCTTGGATCTGGACCACAGATGAGCCTCCCTCTACAGAAAAACACCTGCCAGAACATACATTCACAAATCGTTTGTTGCGCTCAAACTTGAAGATTCTCAAGGCAGGAAAATTTGAAGCATTTTGTGGCAACAAATTTTAAGAAATGAAAGTACCATGGATCATTACGTTTTTTCCAGGCCAAAAATGATAAATTCTGGTTGTTTCAGTGCCACCACGAATAAACCTTGGCAATCGGTCTGCATTGGAAATTTTCCTCCATACGACACAACACTTGTGGACACATCCACAAATTGAAGTTACAATTTTCGATTTCAAAGATACAAGAGTAACAATCTTGTTCTGAGACAACAAAGAGGGATGCTGATCATCAACTACTATGGGCTCACTCATAATGTGATGATGGTAAAGTGAACTATTATCTGATTGCAAGACGGTATGATGAGCTTTTTATTGCAACAAAGAAGAAACCAATTTTTTTTTGAAATGAATGTTGTAACCTACCGAGTCCTTAAAAGTTTAAAATTTGTAACCAACTTTTTCAAAACTGAAAACTGTGTAGCTTTACTTCTATGCCCCTCTGAAAAAATATTACTCTGACAATATTCAAAGAGCTACCACTGTACCTAAGGTACATTATTGCCATTTTAAACTATACCACCGAAATTACATGTCCCTCACCATTTTTACTGGCTTCCATCTCTGATTAGACTAAAACCTGAAATAACTGCAATCATAAACCTGTACAAACTCGCATTGCTCTTTAAGTATGGTGAACCTAAATCTATATAATTTCAATGTACTTTATAAGTTTTCTATTTTCGAGCAGCATGATAAAGTTCTAAGTAATCTAACGCGGGCCGATTCCAGGACCAATCTTGTTCCATCACTTGTTTGCATAACGAGTTAAACCATTGCCGACCATCATACCATGCAGAGATTGCTCTGAGAAAAGAAATACAAAGTTGCTTAGTAAGTATAGTAAGAATCTAATAAGCATGAATAACAAAGCTAATTAGATAGCATCAACATGTAGTTCCTAATTTGTTGTAGAGACTGTATTTGATTAGTAAAAAGTGAATAGATGGTCAAGTGGGAGACCACATTTTTAACTACTCGACAGAAATATCTGGCCTCTAATTAGATTGGCTAAGCCTAACAATTGGTTTGACATTGCAATACCATAATCACTCTAGTCCTGAAGTGGCCAGAAGAACGAGTTTGACTAATTACGATAGATCGTCCAATTGAAGGTACTACTAGGTGCAGATATGAATATAAATGTTTCATATGCTGGAGACTCCTGATATTTCACTTCTGCTAATTTGGAGATTGACAAAAATTTATTGTATTAAATATGCAACTGTGTACAAATGGGTGAAATACATAGGAGGAAATTGGAAATAATGCAGTTGTTAGTTGTTACCTATTGAGAGCATAATCAACGCCTGCAATATCCGCTCCATAGAAGCTGAATCCGTTGGGTCCATAACCTGCAGCTTCGGCTCTCTCTTTGTCATGGTCGACATCGAACACTGTATCATAAAGTCCTGCGATAAAACAAAACAAATATTAAGAAGAAACTGTGAGCAAAAATAAAAAGTGAACTTGTACCCCTTCCTCAAGGGACAAAACGAAACGACTTAACACACAAAACTAGATCTGTAAAAACATAATTTACCCACCTCCTGTTTTACGAACAATGGGTACTGAACCATATCTCATTGCCGTAAGTTGAGTTAACCCACAAGGCTCAAAGATCGATGGCACTAGAATAAAATCTGAACCGCCATATATCTATATTAAATAATGCAAGTCAGCTTGTCAGTGCATATAGTAGTCATAAAGACGTCCTTAATCAATTACAAAGCCGTGGTTGGGAATGAGCGTGTACCAAGTGAGAAAGAGGTTCATCATATGTCAAAACTAGGCGAGCACGGTCGCCATGTGATGAGTGCAATTGATTGGCCAAACCTACAAACTCATTCTGAATGCGGGGATCTGGAGCTGAACCTAGCAATACAACCTGTCCACCGCGTTCAAGGGTGCGCCATATGGCATGCTTGATGAGGTGAATTCCTTTCTGAACAGTTAACCGGGTGATAATTCCTACAAGAGGGACATCCAATTTTTCCAAACCAAGCTGTTGTTGTAAAGCTTCCTTGGCCGCTCTTTTACCCTCCACAACATTGTCTGGAGTGTAAGAAATCTGAATCACACACATTAACAACACTTCTGTTACAATTAAGGTGGGCTGTGCAGTGGGGGATTAGTCGTATGTTGATTTGGGAAGAATGGAGTCCAAAAAATATCTATGGATGTACAGAGTTGTTCTATTGTTAGGCTGGACCAATTCAGTAAACTATGATTTGTACTTTAAAATCTATTTTCAGGAAAACAGAACTGTAAAGTACTTACAGGAAGAAATGCATCATTGTATGGATCCCACATATCAGGATCAATCCCATTACGTATACCATGGAACTTGTGAAGATGAGGAGCAATTACGGGATTTCCTGCAACTTCCTTTGCGTAAGTGCTTGAAACCTGCAAAAACAGATACTATGCAATAAACAAGAGAGTACAATATTCACAAAGAAAAGGGAATGCTATTTATTTACAGTTACTATAGATTCATCATCAAAATTATAATCATAAGAAGGTTATGAATTGAAATTCGAAGAAACAGTTAATTGTACTATGCAAGAGAGTACAATATTCACAAAGAAAAGGGAATGATATTTATTTACAGTCTACGGAGACAAAAAAGAGATACTAACAGTTGTAGCCTTGTCTGAGTATTCCATTGCTTTTCCAATGAGGGGCGCACCAAACTCAAGGTTGTGAATTGTGAAGACTACCCGAGTGTTAGTGAGACCGTAGTGCACATAGTGATCCTTATACAACCACGAAACTGGTGCACTAGACCAATCATGGCAATGCAGAATGTCCTGCTCAAGATTTAACCAATAGTAAATATTTTGACAATATGATAATCTTAGAACTTACCAGTGAATACTCAATCGATTGATAGAACGGAAGAGCAATAAATAACACGAGCTTGCCCAGTGGAGCACTTACAGGATGAAACCCACTTTGAAGTAGAAACTCTAGTGCTGCATGACAAAAGAAACCAAACCTTTCCCCATCATTCCTACAACCATATATGCACCCTGTCCAAAACAATCTACACAAAAATAGATCAATGGAGTTTTAAAACGAATTTTCTATGAACAAACTAATTTGTAACAGAAAGCCATCAATAGATTGTTCCTTGAACACAAACAAAGAGCAGAAAACAATACATGCACTAAGATCCAACTTTACGCCTTAGTCATATCATGCAGCTTTTAACTTAATTGTGCTACCAAGCATGAGATAGCTTAAAACAGGACCAGATAAGCAAGTAAAGTTCATGTTAGAAAATAATAATTTCCATTACACATGAATCAATGTGGTTTTGTTCCATGATATAGATGACATTATAAAAGGAAACGACAAGATCACCAGCACCAACATATCCAGAATCAGTACTCAATTGAACAAACTTGTTAACAGGGATGAGCTCAAGTTTTTGCCACAATTACAAGACTGCTGGTGAATTTTAAAGAGCTTGGTGCTTAAGTGTTGATCAGAAGAGGGATGATGACTATACAAAGTAGAATGTAACATCATGAGTAACTTTTCGAGCGAATGAAGTATCGCAGCTTTGAGCCAAAGAACAAGTAAACCATACTAGTAAAAAATGAGGAGCAAGAAGACTCGCTTACCCATTTTGAGGCTCCAAAAAGTATACAGAAAGACCTTCCACCTTCCCAAACCAAACCTTTATTTCGGTCCCACCCCAAAAGTAACTTCGATGATGCTGAAAGTCCTTGACCTGCTGATTGCATATATTTACCTTACGTCAGTTAAATCAAAGCCAGGATTAGGAATAAAATCAAAGCCAGGATTAGGAATAAATAAGGCAGAAAGAAGTTTCTGATCATCAATAAATAAATAAAACACAGAATATGGAAGTAGAATTCCAAAATTACCAAGTGAAAGCTAAACAATCACATGATTTATCAACGAGTTATTATTTATAAGCTACACAATAACATTTAGTATGCATTTGTATTTTATTTTGATAGTCTTAGCAACCATAAGTAAAGATCTCATTTTCACATGTAAATATTTAATTTTGATGACACGTAAATGTATCTGTATCTCAACTTTCCACTTCTGTACCAATAATTGATTGAATAGCATGAATGCTATCTGATATTTCCACAGTAGTAGTTGGACACGGTAGGGAACTAAACGAAGTGTCTCTTGAGAGACCACTTTTACTTACATGCTACAAGTGAAGGGATAAATGTGCAAGATTTAATAAAGAAGCTCAAATTGATAATTTCATCTCCAGTTTCACTATATATCATTGTTCCAGACTTGATGATTCTCCTTTATAATCGAAAAAAACTAAAACCTAGTAATATGAAAACATAAAGCTGAAACGCAATTCATATGAGCTCAGTCGTAGTTTGCGCTTACACTGCTAAGGTTTATACAATCATACTTTGGTAGAATGATGTCTACTTTATGGCCTAAATCTTGAACAGCACGTGAAAGACTTGTCACAACATCTCCAAGGCCTCCCACCTGCAATAAAATTATAACATAAATAAGCAGAAAAAAGTAATATATTACTACCTGACATTGCATTTGCAGATGGAAGAGCACAGTTACCTAATCATCAGAAATATGTAGCATGGAAGATAAACGACAATACAGCTACCTCTCAGAAAAACTAACCTTTGCAATGGGGGCCATTTCCACAGCCACATGCACAATGTGCATAGGAGGTTCCTTCGCGACCCCTCCACACACGGGTACGTGATAATCCATTCCATGGTTGTTGTCATAAATTCCACCCACTTCTGTCTCAGAGAAGACAAAATCCATTTTGTATGCATCCAGTGGAACAGTGACTGCAAAGGAAAGGATTTATAGCTTTATGCCAACATGAAAATGATGGTAGACATTTTAAGAAAAAAAACATCTGTCTAACTATAATAGAAAATTGTTCGTATCACATGGCTCCGACTGCTAATTGAAAAGTATCTCAGTTAACTATCAATTGTCACAAGCAGGGGTCTAAGAATGTAAATGGATGCCTCACCAGTAGCTTTAACCTGGCCACCGTTATTTGCTGGCAACATTTTCTGAGGTGGCAATGGGCCCATGCGGTGGGTCCATCGATTGAACGAGCACCTGAACCAAACTTCCGGTTTTCCATTTAGAATTGTGTTGGAAGGATTATAATATACCGTGGCAGTGCTTCCCGCTTGGACCTCAAGAGGCTCAGTGTAGACTATATCCTTTTGAGACAACAGAAACTCTTTGATCGTTCTTTCCTTTGTTTCAGCTCTCATACGCGCTGTCCTTTCAGCCTGAGAAAAAACAAAGTTAGGAGTGAAGATGCAAGGAAACTACCACACGCTAATTCACCTGATTCTTGTGCACTATGACAGTCCAATTATACTAAAAGTTCAATGTTGACTGACATTTTTGCTTTGATAAATGAAATTAAAATAATAAGAAAAATAAAACAAAACAAACCCGACCTTTTTTTTCAGGGCCTCTTCTCTCAATCTTCTCTCCTCTTGGAGCTTATTAAACAGCTGTTGTTCCTCTTCAAACCAATACATTTCTTCTGGCGTGGAATATGGGACAACAGCATGAAAATCCTGCAGCTTATTGTTATCATAAAGAGTCGCTTTCTCAGGAGGCCCATCAGCCAAAACCCAATCTAGGACACGGGCACGAGCAGGTACAGGAACTATAGAAAATGGAAAACAGGTATCAGGACATTCATAGGTTTCATGGAGTAAATACGGTCCAAAAAAAAAAAACTCTCAAACAAACTAAACACACAAGTTTACTATAATGAGCAAATTACACATACCATAAGCATACCACCAGTCACCATCTTTCCTATCGCAGAGCACGAGCTTTGCAATAATAGTCACCCCATTGTTCCAATTATTGTGCCCCCCATGAATCCAGAGTTCCTTGGCATAAGCGAGTGGACCAGATGCCTTATTGTAATATAACCTAACTACGTCCTCACCCTTAAATTCTTTGGGCGATATGTGCCAAACATTATCAACAGAGATCACTGCCTTCTTCATTATTTTAGCTATTATTTCCTTTTTTTTCTCAATCTCCATCTTCGCTTGAGCCCTATCAGCTTCTCTTGCTGCCTTCTCTGCTTCTATTCGCCGTTGCTCTTCCTCTTGTCTTTCTTTTTCAGCTTTCTCTGCAGCAATTTTCTCAAGCTCCTTTTGTCTCTCTTCAAGCAAGAACTCTTCAAAGGAAGCTTCATCAAATCCACCTTGGACAGCTACATGGAAATCCTTAGTCGAATTGTTCTCATAAACACCTTCCCCGTTGAAGAATACAAAGTCTATCTTGTATGCCTCCGCAGGAACATAAACACGGCAAGACCACCAATCCCCTTTAAGTTCAGCCTTATTCAACTTTATGGTAAATGATTTCCATTTCCAATCATTAAAGGCTCCCATGAGTAGAACATTCTCTTCATTTTTCAAAGCTGAGATGCTCCTATTCAGAAATACTTCTACTTCTTGATCAGGCTTCACAATCTGGGGATAAACAAATATTTTGTTACCCAAAGAATTTTCCAAGGCAAGCTCTTCGAGAATTTGTGCACGGTTATGGGGACTCATTCCCATCAACTTATTTTCCTTAACGTCATTACTCTTGATCACATCGGACCATGACTTTGCTAACATAGGTCCATCAGCTATGGCCTTGGTCACACTCTTGTTAAGTATAGCAGGTTCCTGGAATGCATCCAAATCTTGTTTTGTCTCAACAGTAACTCCTTTGTCCACCGTTTCATCACGATTAACCGTAACCAGCTCGTTACTGGGTACATTCTTTCCAACTTTAACCCCTGTTTCCCCCAGTTTCTTTCCCGGAGTATGTTCAATTTGCTGTTCTTCGTCGGAATCAGCTTCAACTTCAGTTACTTTATCACCGTGTCCACTATACTCACTCGCCGTTGAAGTAGTTGAGCTGGAATCTACTATTTCTGCATCATCTCTTTGACCCCTCTTCTGTGTGCTTGTTCCGGTTGGTACTCTAGGAGAGAACCCCTTCGGAGAAGAGCTTTTCGGTCTCTGAACAAGACCTTTCTTCGGCCTCCTCCTTGTAAAATCTAGATACAATAAAATCATAACACAACTAGTCAAAGATAGAACTAAAATTTTGGCATACAACCAATAACATTATATACCAATGAACTGACCTGCACTTGCAATAACGCGATACGAGACGCCAACTCCTTGATTTTCTTTGGACCGAAGAGACAACTGAACCAAATGAATGCAATTGCATATACACAATTCAAACAGAAATAAGTAAATCAGATACAATTAGAGTAGTCCACCAAAATGTAGTCCATAAAACCAATAAGAAATTATTCCGAAAAAACACCTCCAAATTTAGTTTTTACTAATTCTGATAATAGTTAGGATCACATATACATTGGCTCAAGAGCACATAAGCATCCAATCTAAACAACCAGATCTTCAATAAGAATTAAAAAACAGAATACCAAAGGGTATACCGTGGATGGTTGGACCAACTACATGGTATATACACACAAAGAAAGTAGAATTTTACATAAAAATTTCAATTTATCAACACTCATGACCAAAAAAAATCACTGATGAGGAAGAGCCATAATCATCTTCCATAACATTTCAACGAGGAAAAGGATCCAATGAAACATTAATAGACAGAGACGGAGAGAAATAGGGAATTACCTGTGAAGATGGATTATTTCTGCTGCCATGAAAAGAAAACCCAAGAAAAGGTTTGATCTTTAAGTGAGTTCTACAACTAATACTATTACAGACTGGTCTCTGTACTTGCAAAACAGCTTCCATTGTGTACTTGTTTCTCCAGAGTGTTCAATTTCTTCTTCTTCAACAACAATTTTTTATTTTTCCTAAAAAAAATCAAAATTAAATTCTAAAACAAACCCATGGATTTCTTGATCTTCCAATCTCTTCCAATCTAGTGATACTGATAACAGCTAGTGAGAGGAGGGTTCAAGGGTCATGACTGACACTATGAGCTTAGTTATTCTGTTTACACTGACCAACATAAATGAATCTCATATCAATTCCTAACCATCGATATAGAAATGATTGTGGGGCCAACTTAGGTTTGGCGGAATGTTTAAATTTCTCAATGGTGGAGATTAATTCGTCATATGATGAATTTGGTACAAGTTTGTTCACTGTTTTAAAGGCTATTATCTCGTGATTGTATTTGGACTAAACCCCAACAAACAATTGACACGTGCATGTTTTGACATCGAAGTATATACGCTGATTGATATGCTACGCTACTGCCGGTAGTAGCCCTACACTCGTACAGTAAACTTAAAAACATCGAGATACGATATTTGTAATGGATCATTTGTTGAATCTGAATGTAAAAACTAAAAAGGTTTATGGCTTTAAGCTCATAGATTGTGTACAAAGCGGGAAACAACAGTTGTTATTAATTCTTTGCTAATCCCAAATCTTGTTGAAAAAGGGTGAGACAAAGAAATAGTCAACTAAATCTTCGTCTTTTAATGCTCCCTAAATCTCTGTGTCCATTATGCATACAGATATGGTTAACAGAGCATAACTGAGGTACAGTTCACAGTTAACTGGACGCGTCAGTTTGCACCGCGTTTTTTGTGTCGAATATTTGTAGTTAGCCAGTTTGGAATCTTTGGATTGTTTCATCGGATTAGTAATGTCTCTGTTGTGAGTAGAAATTTGGTTATTACTAGTTTTCTGTATGAGAAAAGAAAGCAAAAAATGGACAATAATGAGCGAGTGTGGGGTTAAACACTTCCCGTATCAGTATGGTTTTATACTCGCATTCTGTTTCATGTTGAATTTTGTTTCATTTCTGCTTTCTACTTTGAGAAGTCGTGAAGTGCTGTTCCAAAATTTTAACATGATTTTTGTTTGAAGGCTATTATTAGTGGGGCGTCACATTCCATTAGAGGGTCGTCATCTAATAAGACAAAAATGAGTCACCCACAAGTAATATCAAAAACCCCTTATCTCAAATAATTTTGTAATGACCAAACAACTCTTATGTAGTCAATTTTAATTTAATTAGATAATAATTAAATTAAGAAGATGAATTTTGTTATATACTTGTGAATTCTGGTACAAAGTTTTTGTGGGAAGAAAAACTAGAGAGAAGAGAAAAAAGAATTTTTTTTGGAGATTTCTTTCAAAACCTAGATTTTTTTATTCACTCAACCAAAATAGATGAAATAAATTACCAATTCGAGGTGGGTGGATCTTTGTATGATAGAGAAAACAAGTTTTACATTCCTCATGTTGGAGACCAAGAGATGGATGATTTGTTATATGGTAGAGAGGGTTTAACACAAAGTGATGATGAATCTCAACCAATTGAAGAAAAAAAATCAACAAAGTGAAGAACCAATGGTTGAAAATCAACAGGTACACCTCTAAACTATCTCCCATGGGTTCAATTTCGCTCAAAACTAGCTTATGTACGCAAAAAGTTTGAGATTTTTAGACTTTCATGTAAAATTACGGTTGGGTTTAGCTTCGTTGCCAACCGTAATTCAATTTTACGTATGGGTTTGGAAGAACTCCAAACCGTAACTGGTTTCCAATAGGACAAAACCTGAATTACGTCTAGGTTATATTTGTCATCCAAACCCAGCCGTAAATTATTTTTGCATGGGTATTTATTACTTGTTTTACGTCTAGGTTAAGTTAGCGTTTTTTCCAAACCTGGACGTAATGTCCCATTACGTCTAGGTTAGGTTAGCATTTATTACTTCATATGTCTTAAAAACATGAATTACGGTTGGGTTCGTGTCCCTCCAAATCTGGACGTAATTTAGTTTTCCTTTTTCAGTTTGACTAATGTTGTGATATTTTGGTTGATACATCGTGCTTCCACCTAGCCCAATGCCTTCTCAACCTAATACAAACGAAATTCTAACTGAAGATTCATCCCATCACTATTTGAATGACTTGGTCAGTGTTTTTTTCTTTTTTTAAACTAATGGAAAGATATGTTGCTCTCACTATGTTTTTTTTACTAACTATGAGTTTTTGGAACATGTAGACATGGAATGATAAAGAAGATGCAAAGAAATGGGCTAGAGAACGTGGCAAGTTAATTATGTGTGTTATAGTTTGTAATGGATCAACCAATGATCGACACTTTCAAATGGTTTGCGAGTATAGTGGAACTAGCACAAATCATGTGAAAAAGGGTACCGAATCTAAAGGAAAGACGAAGAGGAAGAATACTAATATTGATAGTCTTCTACACCAAAGGAAACTTGTTTAACAAACCAAATAAACAACCAAAGGAAACTTGTTCATAACAACCAAAGAAACAACCAAAGGAAACTAAATAGTCTTCTACACCAAAAGAAACTTGTTCATAACAACCAAAGGAAACTAAATAGTCTTCTACACCAAAAGAAACTTGTTCATAACAACCAAAGAAACAACCAAAAGAAACTAAATAGTCTTCTACAATAATGATATTGATAGAGTTTTAGGACAATGTCTACTCATTACGAGTACGATCACGACCTCTTTTGTTACCACCTCGAGTATGAGGACCGTCACGACCACTTCGAGTAAGAGGACCATCATGACTACCTCGACCACGACCACCATGACCCTGACCACGAGTATGCATATCCTCTTCTGTAGATTCAGAACTACTAGGTGATGGCTGACGTTGACTAGTACCCACATCTCTAGACGAATGCCTACTCATCTTCGTGCCGCTCTCTAAGTCCTCAAGTGAAGCATCTTCATTTGGATCCGGAAAGTCTTTGATTTGTTGTTGTAAAATATTTACTTGTGCACTTGTGAGGGCCTCACCTTTTTTGAAGCATGGAGTCAATGTTTGTGCCAAGTGAAGGCCTTTATTTTTTTTATTTTACATATCAAAATGAAACATATTAGTGCAAACAAATATAGCGTCATGAAACATATTAGTAAAAATGTGAAATGGTATCATGAAAAATAACAACTTTACTTACCGTCTTGAAATATAGCGTCTTCCAATCCGCATCAAATACACTTCTCTTTTCGGCTTCACGCGTCTTCTTTCTTGAGCCCTTTGGATATGTACCGCCGCTTCCGAATCATTATTGATCACATGAGGATGATCAAAATGGTAATACCATTCCAAATAACCTTGTACAGCATCCTTTGTTCCTAGAGCAGGAATGAGCTCCTTCATACGGATTTGGTATCGTTCATTAGTGTGGTTTTTCCAATAATCAATATTTGGCTCTGGGCTATAATTGAGCACGACATTGGCACTTTTTACGGAGGAAGTATTAGCACACAATTTGAATGATTCTTGAGTGACTATTTCTTGCACATAACCATATTGGCGGAGAAATCGACGTGGATTGGCCATTACGTACCCATGAGGATGAAACAAAGGCCCGTTGTAGGATTCCAAACTTGAAAAAACACGATGATCACGCTCTTCTCCAAACTGATCCTTCTTTAGATTTATGTAAGGATCAAATATCACATCTTCAACAGTGAGAGCATCCATTTTCAACCTTCAAACATCTATCTTCTCTTCTTTGTGCTTTACTTGGGTACCAGTGAATACAAACCTTTTTCCTGTAGGACGACCAGTCTCATCGTCTGACCAAGATGTAGAAGGTCTCATGGTCGGAAAGTGGTCATATACCCATGCCTAACAAATTATATATAACCATAAAAATTATATACATAAAACCAATAAAAAAATGATAAATATAACAAAACCGAAACTATATAAATTACCTGAAAAAGACCAACATTCCCAGCAAGTTCAGTGGCTTCAACCCTCGAAGCTTTTCGAAAACTATCAAGTAAATAAGCGAGGGTGGCAGTTCCCCCAAGCATACTTTTTGGTCTCCTGGAAATTTTTTAACCATTGTAGATAGTGGACATTTACTCGATTCCCCGAGTTATCAGGAAAGAATATGGTACCAAGGGAATGCAATAGGTATGCGGTGGCTGTACGACGAGCTCTTGTTTCATCTATCACCTCCTTACGTTCTACTGCAGCCTTTTGTGTTCCTCCAAACATATCTTTCAGATTCTTCAACATTATCTTTTTGACAGGTATAGATGCACCTGCTCTTGCTTCATTTGGTTTATTTCCACCAGCCCACTTAAATTGTTTCTCCGTCTCAACTCGGTCCCATCCAAATGTGTCTTTAACAAGGACATAAATGTCTTCCCAACTCATATTGTTGTCAAAACCTTCAGAAACAGATTTTCCTTCAACGTTGAAGTCCAAGATTTGATTCACATCATCCGGCGTTATTGTCATCTCGCCGAATGGAAGATGAAAAGTATCGGTATCTAACCAATATCGCTCTCTAAAGGCATAAGCAATAATATAATCAAATTCATGTTGATGGTTGAGAGTTCCACTACCTAGCCCTGTATCCACTACAAGATCGCGAACCTCTTTACATTCGTCACCTAACGGCCAATAACCACCCTTTTGATGTTTCAGTTTCTTTATCGCAATTTCATGATCCTACAAAGAATGTATAAACAACAAATTTGTTAAATTTCTAAATTATACCAAATAATATCAAGTTGAACAAAATCATGCAAAATAAGTGAAATTTTGAGATTCTTACCCTGCTTTGGCAAACCTTAGCAGACCCTGAATATGGATAACCAAATAAGACCGTAGATTCGGGCGCCTCACCCCAAAGTCTACCATTCTTCTTCGCAGGCAACAAATTATTGCCTTTAGGAATATGCTTGCCTTTTGGTGAAGGTATCTTCCTCGGCTTCTTTCCTTTCACTTGAGGTTGAGGTGTAGCTTCAGGTGAAGCAACAACAACTTGTTTCCCTTTTCCTTCAACAAAAAATTCTTCTTCTTGTTGTTGATTTGGTGTATCCCTAATCACGAGTGTACCTCCCGATATCACTGATAAGTGCATAATTCATACGATTTTAGTGTCCATTCCATACTTGCTTTAGCTATTATTCTTGCAGGTTTTCGTATTATTACTCTCATTTTCTCTTATTTGCCTCTAATAGGTGATTCATCCAAAAAGGAGATACAAAGTGCTGAAAAGAGCTATGAAGAGAAGTATTCCAAGTATCCAAGTGCCCAAGTCCAAGAGAAGTTGAAGAAGTGCGACGAAAAGGAGCAAAACGCTCAAAATCAAGAGACGGGCCAAAGACGGATCTTAACTCATTCAAATTAAGGATTTATCATCATCATCTTGAAGATAATTGAAAGATAAAAATAATTCAAAAAGAATGAGGTCATTCCGAGTTCGATGAAGAAGTTGTGGCCAAAACAAGCTTTTATTGAATACCGAAGACAGTAAAGTTCGCGAAAGGGTTTCATACTTTAATTCCGAAAATATCTGCTGGAATTTGAATTTCGCGGACTGGGTTCGCGAACTTAGCAAGTGGAAAACGTGTATTAACACCTTAGAAGGCCTAAGGGAACGTTTGGGACGCTAGTTCGTGTTTTCGGGTCAGGTTCTTGAACCGAACTAAATACTTGGAGACTAAGCAATGTAAACCTATAAAAAGGTATTAGGTTATGTAAAAAGACTAGAACTTGGCCCGTGCCGTAACGGAACGGCCACGAAAATAAGTGAAAAAAAATATTTTGACCGGTGTTATTCATTTGTTGTTACTATTTAAAGTGACAGTTGTTTCTCATACATTTTGATTATTATTTTTTCTTTTGTATTTGACCGAGCTTATTTTAACACCTAAATAATCAAGCACAACTGTAAAATATAATGTTATTTGTGTCATAACGACATCGAATAAACGTTGAACACTACTATATTGACTAATTGTGATACCACCACCAGAACCGCCCATTACAACTACCTTTTTCACCAGCGGCATTGCCGCAACGGGCTCCATGCACCGCCATTCACAAACATCACCCTGATTATCCATAATATCTATTGATGTAATTATTATCATAGTTTTTATCTATTGAGTGGGAGTATATATTCATTTAGATAATTAATAAGACATTTATCATGAGAGATTAATAAAATATTTATTATGAGTAATTAATGAGATAATAATGATGCGCACAGATTAAGACCGTTGGATATGAATTTATAACTTTCAATCATAGACGTCACTTATAAACACTTACTAAAACAACCATTGATTTATCTTCTCCCTAAACAAATCTTGAGGATGATACTAAAAACAATTGATAAATTAAGGCACTAAAGATTTCGAGGATGATACCAAATCATCAAAGAAAATAAGGTTGGGCGAAGGCATGTTCTTGGATTTAATTTCTTTTGTCTCTTCAGTCTATCTCTAATTCCCAAATTTATTTCTGATTTAGGTCTGCTCAAAAGTGAGGAACTAAAGTTTTTAAGTCCACTCCTCCTTTTGGATGTGAGTGAGAGAATCAATTGTTTAGTTTCATGGGAATGTAGGTTTGTTATTTTTAGTCTATCAAATTTCTCCACTTTGCTTTTGATTTTAGGGATGGGAAAAAGAGAATATGTAATGCATTATTTCTCAATTAAAGCGTGTATTCATGGGATCGACCACAAACGTGGATTTATCAATCGGGAGGGCAAATCAAGATCTCTCTTTATATTAACTAACTTAGTTAAACTTTGTTTTATAATACAGAACAAAGAAACACGAAAAAAATATCACCTAGCTATAATATAACTTGTGTCATAACCGTGCGACTTAGTAATAAGTTCATTTATTGTGTACTGATTTTGATTCGTACCATTCGTTTGCAGTTATTATTTTAATTGTCATGTATTTTTACCGAGTCTATGTTATCATTAAGACGATTCACTACATTTTTTATTCTTTATAAGGTTAACCAATTATTAACAAAATATATTACTTTCACCAACACCCACCACATCCAAAATATCACTTGATACCACTTCTTTCCCCCACATCACCGTTGCTTCCACCTTCAACCACTGGACGTGCTTTTTAATTTTTAATCACAGACGTCATGAGAAAAGTTTATATTGAACAAACTTAAGTCGTCAATTCATTTACTCTATTTTTTTTATTTCATTGGTTTGTTTTTATTAAATTCTATTTTATATTGTAATCAATTTTATTTAACACTAAAAGTCATGATATTTCTGACTGGGTATTATTTGGGTGATCCAGCGCGCGGTAGATATTGCCTTATAAGATCTGGTATCATCCACGAAATATTTGGTTTTTTCCTTACCAATCGTGCGAAAAATAGCTAACTGTATCTTTCACAATATAATGTTGTGTGTTTCTAATGACACAAAAATATTATTGTTCACTATTATTCACCAACACACACCACCATTAAAAACATCCATCGACACTATTTCTTCCACCACCAGGGAAAGACCAACACCCACCATAATATTTTTGTGTCTTTAATATCCCTACTACCCACTACTTCATCCAATACCACCACTAATATGTATCTTTCACAATATATTTGGTAGCTTCATTTTTCATAGATTAGGTGTAGCTATTCAAAAAGGTGTTGGAGCCCAGCTTGTTGCTAGGCTACCAACCATAAGTTCTGTATTATTAAATGAACTTTAGGATAAAATTATTATTTACTAATAAAAATATGTATTTATTAGATCAATTAAGGGGACATTTATGATGAAAAATTAATTAATAATTTATTATGAGAAACTAATGGGATACTAATTAATAAAACATTTATAATAGTTTGGTTGAACAAACCAAGACCGTGGATTTATCTTCTTCCTAAACAAATTTTGGCCACTACTTACATAGCCTTTAGTTCAGCGTAGATTTATCTAGCGCTTAACCCGTGCTGAAACGGGATGCGCATAATTTTTATCTGGATATTATATTTAATATTTGTTAATTATCGAGTTTACTCTCCTTATCATTACAAAAATGAAGACAAAACAAATATATATTTTTACTCTTCAGTCCACAAATCTTTTATCATGTACTCATATATGATTCCTTTCTTGTATGTTTGATATTTTGACATTCTCCCAAATAATGTTTATTCTTGCCCTCTTTCACAACAAAACCAATGATATTTGATATGTTTTATAGTTTGCAAAGACAAAAACATATTATCGATCATTTGAAATGGTATTTCCCTTCTACATCTCTCTTATTTTAGTGACTGCGCAAAACCAAAACATCGAAAACATCACTCAAACTCATTCTTCCTATAAATAATTGTGTCTCATAAACTCAGAATCCTTGTTTATTTTGTCCCATTCTAAAATGGTCCAAAAGGATTAAAACTATGAATTGACTCTACAGTACATATTACATCGTATGTTCTTATATTTGAATAACACAAATAAATACTAATTCATTTATCTAAGCCACTATATCATAAAACGTTGAGACATTTCAAATGGAAACCCATTCGACTCAGAAAAGATATATCTCCAATTCTTGAAACTCTCAGACAGTCTACGAGATTGATTTTCTAAATGTGAGCCATTTCAGATGGCAACCCACCACCAAAACCACTAATTAACACTACCTTTTCCACCACCATCACTATCGTCACCGTCTCCATGCATCTCCAATCTCAAACACCACTTGGGTCATCCCTAATTTCTATGTATATGATTATTAATAAATTTATTATTTATTTAATAAAAATATATTTAGAAAAATGTAATGGGTTGAAAAGGATTTTAAAAGTTATTATGTTTCTTTATTAAAAAATTTATTATTTATCTAATGAAAGTATGTTTATTAAGATACTTATAAGACTATTTAATAAAAATATATTTAGAAAAATATAATGTGTTGAAAAGAATTTTAAAAGTTATTATGATTATTTATTAACAAATTTATTATTTATCTAATGAAAGTATATTTATTAAGATAATTATAAGACATTTATGATAAGAGATTAATAAAGTATTTATTATAAGAAATTAATGATTCAATAATGATGTGAACAAGCAGAGCTATGGATTTAGCTTTGCTAAGAATGAATCCTGGCCGCTCTTTATCTTGTCTAAGTTGTCTAAATTATGCTTTATAAGGGAAGATATCACCGAGACTCATATCACAAGTTCTACATCAAAAACCTAGGGTTTACCACTTTAGGGGAAGCCACCATTATTCATCTTCTTTGTAATATGAGTAGCTAAATCCATTGTTGATTAAGGATGAATTCAATGTTCTAAGCGTGAAGCTTTATTAATAATACAAATATATTGAGAGTTTTTATCATCATCGTTTGTCTTTACTATATCTAGGGTTTATGATTGATTTCTAGATTGTTCAAGTGTACAATTGGATTAATCTATTGATCATTCTATTGCTAGTAATGGGTTAGGATATCCGTGTAATTGTTGAATAACCCTTACACAAGTAGAGAACGTGAGACCTCGTAGAGGGATTCTATGGAGCAATCATGTGTGAAGACAACACTAGTAAGTGGACCTTGCGCTACGAATCTAACTGCTGGGATCAACCTAAGTTCACATAACTTAAGGCTTCCGATTGGGTTACACCTTGAGTGCGCCACTACTTGGTGGTTCAGTTGGAGAACTTGATATGCGAGTGCTTCGGTATCAAGTTACAGAAGGAGCTTTGGGGATAACACTGCTCTAGCTGTTATTCTACGGTTGGCGATGAATGGTTCTTACGAACGATAGATAAGTATTCTAATCCTGTTAACGCTTGGTAACGGCGAAGGATTCCTTAATCATCTCTTTTCTTTATTGTCTTTCTATTTATCTCACGAAAAAAACCCCTTTGTTATTTACTTTATTTTGCTAATACAAATAACCTATCAATTACACAACTCTCTGTGGGAACGATCTCTTACTACCGCTATATTACCAGTTAATTAGTGGAAAATATATTTATTAATTTGTTGAGCCTACGACACCCCATACAAATTTTGGCGCCGCTGTCGGGGAGCAGTCACTAATTGATTTGTTGTTTGTTTAGCTTGTTTTTATTTTCTCTTTTACTCTTGTGAGTCGTCATGTTTCCTTACGGAAATAACATGTACGGAGCACAAGATTACAAATACAACAGTGGTAATCAATATTGTTTTCAATCTCATTCATATGACAACTACAAACCATCAAATTGGTATAATCAAAACCAATCTTTTGGTTATGATCAATATTCCACTAAACCTTTTGGTTATTCTCATACATATCAAGAACCTTATGACATGTATGTAAGTGAACAATCACGAGGATGAATGATAATTATGCTTCTGATCAATTGTTTTCTAGTAATGTGCAGATGAAAGGGAATTTGGAACTAAAAAGTTATGATACTGAATCAAAACTTATTCCTCTTTGTCGTGTTTTTCCTTCACTCTTTCCAAAAGAGGAGATTGTGCATAAGGGTGGAAAGCGTGTTAACATCAGAAAACTATGTGCGCGATACAACCAACTGGAAAAATCCGGTACATCACAAGAGACTCTTGATGAAATTAAGAAGTCCATAGACATGGAATTCGAACGTCGTTGGGATGTTGGTGATTTTGAGGTTGAAAATGGTTCCAACGAAGATGAACATCCTCTTTAAAGTCCTTGCAACAATGATATGATTAATCCAACTCCAGATCATAATAAAGATCCTTCGCCTATTCAAAAGGAGGAGATTGGGTATGACATATCTATTGTTATAAATGGTGTAACGTACTCAAACGAAGAAATTAGGAGTTGCATCAATGAACTAGACGTTTTAGGACAGGATTCCAGTTCGGATGATGAGAGCGTTGATGAAGAGATTGGGAATGGGAATGAGAATGAAACCAAATTGATTAAAGTCGTGGAAGACCCAATTGAGCTTGCCAAGGATTATAATGATGCTGAGATTCCGATCAACGCAAAAACTGACGAAGAATGGATAAATAGTTTGATAGACGATACAAACGAGGTAAATAATTCATTACAATTCTTTAAGAATAATGAGGATCCCGTAATACAATAGATTGTGGAAGGTTTGTCTAATCCTTTGCATATTTCTAAATATTTTGATTCACATCACTTAGGATTAGAGATGTGCGCTTCAAAAGTTTTAACGGATTATTTTGCTTCTAAGTATCCACCACTTGATGTGTTTGATTCGAGTATTGTGCAGGTTCACCAGGCTGAAGAACCTATTGAAGTTCCCGAATCTATGTTGTCTATCCACTTCCGAGTGTAGAAAGGACTAAGTGTGGGGGAAATTTCAATAAAGTGATAGATTCAATATTTATATTTTGTGCTAATGTTTTTGTGAAGCTGATATTTGAATTGCATATTGTTATTTGGAAGGATTACCAAATTTTCAGATTGTTGGTGTACGGACGATAACAATAACGTCGGGCTGACGGCGTTAAACCAAGCGTTGCGAGGGAGGCAACCCGTCGGTTTTGTATCTCTATCCCTTTTATTTTTAGTTTTCTTAGTTTTTCATATCATATCTTGCATTCTCATCTTAGATTTTACAAAGTCCCATATCTATAGTGAAAGTTTTGACGAAACTATTTTCGTCGGCAAAATTCTGAATGCGCACTTGTTACGAAAACAGATCTCGAGACTTCATACATAGTCCGATTTGAGTGGTTGACCTCAAATTTTAAAGAGGACAGACATACCTTTCTTTTACAAAAAGAAAATCCTAATTTGAAGTCTGTTAATTGGAGCGATAGGCCTGGACATTTGAGTTTCGATATTTTTCCAGACTTTTTCAGATTGCATGTCTGTCAGTCCGGAGGCCATAAAAGTCTGACCATTTTTATCAAAAAACTATACCCTTTTGACACTTTAAATAAAAGACGTAGGAGAAAAACTTTTGTTTAGGATGTTTTTCCTAGTTCCCTACCAATTTGTACAGTTTTTGAGTTTAATTTGCTGTTATGTTAGAAATCAGAATTTTCGGTTTTGAACATTGAGGACAATGTTGATTTTAAGTGTGGGGGAGTAGTTAAGCATGTTTGGATTATAAAATAAATAAATAAATAAATCATACTCTTTGATTTCTTGCATTCTTGAGACTTCATCTTTTGGAGTTAATTTTGAGCTATTTAGGATGACACACTTTAGGTTGAAACAGTTCTTACGGCTATAGATTAAGTTCCACTTTATCATTCTACGATCCTTAATTTTATACGTTCATAATTGAATGCGAAACTAAGCTATGGTAGTCGTTTGAAAGATTCATCCTCGCAATTAATCATTACTGAATCACTTTATTTTTATTTTTGCAGTTATATGTTTCTCTAAAGTGATTTGGTGGGATCCTGATACTGTCGTGGATGTTGTATCAAAGTAATCATTGGTTGGATATATAAAAGCCCCACAAGACAACTGTCTTACACTCATAAAGAGTGAGCTGGAAAAGAAAAAAAACGGGAAAAATAAATAAATAAATAAATAAATAAGGCTCCTCTTCATTTATCGACACTAATAAATGATAGGTCCGAAATTGCGGACTAATCATGTAGTCGATGAAATAAAAACCATATCATCATTATATAGCAAGTCAAAAAGACTATTGATGAGGTTCTTGACACTTTGATAGCAGTATGTGTGAAACGTTGTCCCTGTCTCCGTCGCCTAAGCAAGCGTGGAACGCAGGATCCAAGGCAACTATCATGTACTTGCTGAAAAGGAACATGCGCTTAGAGTATCTAATCATGTTGTCGATTTAAATGGGTGCTTCTCTCAACTATTGCGCTATAAATATATATATCCTTTGACGACATTCATGCAAGTATTGTGGGTAACATCTTTCACTTTAGTCAACATTTGCACACTTCACTTTTCCATTTCCATTCTCTTATCTATACATGTGATTTCAGTATGCGAGTGTTGTGACAAACGTTGCAACAAGTACGATGACTATCTTAGTAGAGTTTTGCAATCAGGTTGAATGTCACATGTAAGTAATTGCTAATGTATGATGATTGGAATGTATGTGAGATGTTTGCAGCTAAAGAACATATGCAAGCTAATTATTTGGCTTTTTGCTTTGTGTCTATCCTTAGTGGCTCTTCCAAGGCGGGAAATTGGAGTAGGTTTTGTGTACTAAAACTCGTCCACTAGGGACACCTAGGGGTTTAAAGGCCTGTTATTCATGCTAAGAGTAACCGTATCCTCACGACATGGAGTTTTTGTACTTAGGATTAGTTTTATTTAGTTTGATCGAGGACTAGAATAAGCTAAGTGTGGGGGAATTTGATAAGTGCATAATTCATATGATTTTAGTGTCCATTCCATACTTGCTTTAGCTATTATTCTTGCATATTTTCGTATTATTACTCCTGTTTTCTCTTATTTGCCTCTAATAGGTGATTCATCCAAAAAGTAGCTACAAAGTGCTGAAAATAGCTATGAAGAGAAGTATTCCAAGTATCCAAGCTCCCAAGTCCAAGAGAAGTTGAAGAAGTGCGACGAAAAGGAGCAAAACGCTCAAAATCAAGAGACGGGACAAAGAAGGATCTTAACTCATTCAAATTAAGGATTTATCATCATAATCTTTAAGATAATTTAAATATAAAAAGAATGAGGTCATTCCGAATTTGGACGAAGAAGTTGTGGCCAAAACAAGCTTTTATTGAATACTAAAGACAATAAAGTTCGCGGACGGATTTCATACTTTAATTCCGAAAATATCTGCTGGAATTTGAAGTTCTCGGACTGGGGTCGCGAACTTAGAAAGTGTAAAACGTGTATTAACACCTTGGAAGGCCTAAGGGAATGTTTGGGGTCGCTAGTTCGTGTTTTCGGGTCGGGTTCTTGAACCGAACTAAATACTTGGAGACCAAGCAATGTAAACCTATAAAAAGGTATTAGGTTATGTAAAAAGATATCACCAAGACTCATATCACAAGTTCTACATCAAAAACCTAGGGTTTACCCCTTTAGGGTGAAACCACCATTATTCATCTTCTTTGTAATATGAGTAACTAAATCCATTGTTGATTAAGGATGAATTCAATGTTCTAAGCGTGAAGCTTTATTAATAATACAAATATATTGAGAGTTTTTATCATCATCGTTTGTCTTTACTATATCTAGGGTTTAATATTGATTTCTAGATTGTTCAAGTGTATAATTGGATTAATCTATGATCATTCTATTGCTATTAATGGGTTAGGATATCCGTGTAATTGTTGAATAACCCTTACACAAGTAGAGAACGTGAGACCTCGTAGAGGGATTCTATGGAGCAATCATGTGTGAAGACAACACTAGTAAGTGGACCTTGCGCTAAGAGTCTAACTCCTAGGATCAACCTAAGTTCACATAATTTAAGGCTTCCGATTGGGTTACACCTTGAGTGCGCTACTACTTGGTGGTTCAGTTGGATAGAAATTGATATGCAAGCGCTTCGGTATCAAGTTACACAAGGAGCTTTGGGGATAACATTGCTCTAGCTGTTATTCTACGGTTGGTGATGAATGGTTCTTACGAACGATAGATATGTATTCTAATCCTGTTAACGCTTGGTAACGACGAAGGATTCCTTAATCATCTCTTTTCTTTATTGTCTTTCTATTTATCTCACAACAAAATCCCTTTTGTTATTTACTTTATTTTGCTAATACAAATAACCTATCAATTACACAGCTCTTTGTGGGAACGATCTCTTACTACTGCTATATTACCAGTTAATTAGTGGGAAATATATTTATTAATTTTTTGAGCCTACGACACCCCATACAATCACCGGTAGTTGAAATTGATCCCCTTCAATTTCTAGATCTTGGAAAACATTATCTTCAATTTCAGGACATGTTGAGCTACTTCCTTGAATCATATCCTTCTTCTTCTTAGCATCCTTGGGGAGACCTCTATAATCGACCCCACAATGAATTTCATGGCGAGGTGTAGGAGTATCTTTTGGTGTTAAATCATTTCCTCTCTGCTTTTTAGGATTTGCTCTATCACGATTCTTGCAAGTTACAAGCTTATAGAATTAGTTTGAAATAAATTTAGAGGTTTCAGGACTAATTACGTCTCGAAAAAACACTTCAAAAACCCAGACGTGGGAGAATACGTCTGAAAAAAATTCACGAACCCAGACGTAGTATATTACGTCTGGAAAATTTATTTCGCTAACCTGGACGTAGGAGGTTACGTCTGGAAAAGTTACTTAGCGAACCTAGACGTAGGAAATTACGTCTGGTAAAGTTGCACCACGAACCTAGACGTAATCCAATTTGAAACTTCTTCTATAAAACATACAGGAAGAATTACGTCCAGGTTGATCCTATATAAATACAAACTGTAAAATTGAAATTACGTCTAGGTTTACAAAAGGAAAATTTAGTAAACTAACCTAGACGTAATACAACATTGGACGGTTTGATTCAAACAAAACCTAGACGTAAGACTACATGCAAATCCTATTTTACGGTTGAATTGAATTCAACCTACACGTAAGTTCTTCAATTTCAAATTTTACGTTTAAAAACCTAGACCCGAACCCAGACGTAACACGAGTAGATGAATAACTGAAACCTAATTTTACTCCGATTGCATTCAATCTAACCTATTTTAAGCACAAAAAAGAGTAAACAAAGATGGGTTTGTTCAATTGTTACCTAACATACACCATGGCTTGTTGTTGAGGAGTTTGAAATTGTGATTCTTCAGTGGCTTGAACCGGTTGTTGAGGATGAAGATTTGGGCCTGACGGTTGATTGAGTTGTTGATTCCCATCACTGGAATCAGTTTGCTTCTTCCTCATCTTTAGTAGATATTTCAATCCGACGATGTTGAGAAAACGATGAAGTGAATTGAAGTTGAATTGAATTGAAATTAATGTGAAGGAGAGAAAGAGAAGAAAGATGAGAAGGAAGAGGAGCAGTTTTTTTGTGAATTAGAATAGAAAAAATTAGGTTTTTAAGTTTTTATTTTAGTTCAAGGGCAATATAGACATTTTGTTTATGTGTTAGGATATCCCATAACCTTTTTTTTTTGACACTAAGAATCCAAGTGAAGCCCCTTTATTGGAGTATGACGCCCCAATAATAGTCTTCTTTTGTTTGAAGCATGAAATGTATTTAACCAACCAGAGAGCAATTAGACGAGGGTATGTTACACCCATAAAATTAGTGCAATGGTGATGCCTAATGGTCGTGCTACTCCTACCACAGTTCTTTCCATTGAATCCTGCATATGAAAGCCTGCAACTCTAGGGTTTCCTATAGCCACTCCATCAGCATTAATTTTGACCAAATCTAAGTTAGGGCTGGAAAAAATTTTGATCTCGCAAATTGAATGTGCAACTTCATGACCATCAGATAATAAATATGCGACATCATTTAACTACACTAACCTAGTCGCAGTTATTTTCCTGAATTTTTTGCGAACGACATATTTTTATCAATTTTTTTTATATATTTACTTATTCCAACTATTTCTTATATCATTGATCTGACTGTTTTTTTTTATATACTTATCTATTTCGACTTCTTTTTATATCGGTCGACTGCTTTCATATATTTGGCGCCAGAAAGATAGTGTATATAAGAAACACCATAAAGATCAATACGTGAGTCGCAAAGATTAGAGTTGTTCATGTTACTATGTTATATTAAATTTACTAGGTGCTGCACACGTGCGTTGCACGGGCCTATATATTTTGAAGAGAAAATTATGTTTTAGTGAATTCTTTCGGGTACAAAATACGAAAGAACAAATAACTTGGATAGGCAATACAAAACAGTACAACATTTATGAACAATCGCTATCAATAATCTTCATGTTTTTGGAATAATGTAAAATGTGTTTTAATTTGGTTTATCAAATCAAAATTCTACTGTAACCAAATGAGAAGTTCACTCTACGTGAAATTATGCAGTTTTACAAAGTGGTTGTGATTTCACAGACTTAAGGTCATCCTCGTGGTTTCATTTTTTAATTACAGAACTTAAACACATGCACTAATTTTATTCGAAAGGGAACATAATTAAACTTCACCAGAACTGAACTTAGTAAAAATTATCAAAATGTTGTCATTCTTGTCCTTAAGTTCAATTACAATAAATATCCCCCTATGCACGTCACCAGTGAACCAACCTTATCCTGCAGTACCATAATATCTTGCATCATTCTTGTCTACAATACATTTCAGTGCATGGTAAGGATCTCAATTCCATCTGTGGGAATCGAACCCACAACTACATGGAAAAGAACCATGTGCTCTTCCGTTTGAGCTAAGACAACGAGTACCATTCCTCATGCAGCTGTGATTTAATATAATGAGCACTAACACCCAAATAACTTGTAAGCAGAAAGGGATACTGAGAAGAGAGTTTACCTGATGTCCTACTTGAAGCTCACATATTACCTGGCAACTATGGCGTATATAGTGTTGCTCACCTTGCCATATTTTTCAAATGACTCCATTTAATGTACCATGATAAGCTTTTCTACTGTATTAGAAACCTTTAAAAACCAAATCTGATGCCACTATGAGTTCTTAGAGAGGTTGCAATTTATTCAGCTTTATCTATTCCAATGTCCTTTATTGATCCAAAATTGTAAGTAGCTAGAACAAAACTAATATGCAAAGAAGGATTTAAAGTGGAATAAATAAACTAAATTGATTAGATTAGCTCGGCTAGTTCGGAGCATACTTTAATATACTGCGTTGGGGATAATGATCAATATCACCAAATACCATGTATTCAAGTAGATTAAACTGTACACTTTTGTTTAATTCAAGACTTAAAGTACTTACATGAAAAAAAAATTCTACATAAAATCATACCCATCACTTGTTATACCACTCTTTGCACCTTCATATCATGTCATGCACGGCCTGTATCATTCCTCATCTTCAAATGCAAGCTTCTAATACAGTCTGCAACATTCATCATAAATAAGCATCTCAAATAAACATCAAGTCTTAGCGCAATAGGATTTACCTTTTGTCCCATATGTGCTTAAACTATTCTTTCCTTATTAATTTCCTTGTTAGATAATTGTATTGCTTGTCTAGAGAGATCATTACTTGTTAAAGGAAGAGACTTACTTACTTTTTAGAGTTCAGGACTGGCCTCTATTCGAGTGGGTTTCCCTGCCTCTATCAGTAGAATCAGTTCTTTGTGTTGTTGTAGATCATGTACATTCCCCTGTTTTGGTTCAACCACATATGGCGTTGTTATAAATTGAAATTCATATTTTGATTCATACTACTTTCTGACCCTGTATTTTCTACTTTTCTAGATAATATAAAGTACATAATTCTTCTTCCAACCTGTTATAGCATATATGTAGTGTACATAATTCCCTGCCAGGTCACCGTAAAGAAAGGCATTTTTGACGTCTAGTTGACGAATGCCCCAAGAACGAGATGTTGCGATACTGAGGACAGTGCGTATAGTCGCTGGTTTAACAACTGGACTAAACGTCTCAAAGCAATCAACTCCAACCTGTTGAGATTTGCCATTGGCCACTAGTCGAGCCTTGTACCGTTGCAAAGTTCCGTCAACGTGAAACTTGTGACGGAAAAGCCACATTGACTGAATGATATGAGCGTTACTAGGGCGAGGAACCAGCTCCCAAGTGTTGGTCATAATCATAGCATTATATTCGTTCTTCATGGCAGCATTCCAGTTGGGGTCCCTAAGTGCATAAAGATGAGAACGGGGAAAAGGGGAAATGGGAATTGTGGATTGGACATGAAGATTGAGTTTTTGGATGGGACGGAAGATGCCCCGGGAGGCCCTGGTGGTTGGGCGAGATGCCGCTCGAAGCTGTGGGCAGGAAGGTGTGGCTGGATGAAGTGGGCTGGAAGAGACAGGCACAGAGATGGGCTGAGTTTGGGAGGTTGTTGGAGTGTCGAGGGAGATGGGCTGTGAATTGGAAATGGGATGAGAAGAGATGGGCTGAATAGAAATGGGCAGAGGAGAAGTGGGTTGAGTGGAAATGGGCTGAGTAGAAGTGGGCTGAGTAGAAGTGGGTTGAGTAGAAATGGGCTGAGAGGGATAAGCTAGCCTGCGGTGTGGAGGAGTGTACAAGGGCGAAGGAGATGGGCCTTGTTCAGGGGGTGGAGCGGAAGTGAGCGTGGGTACAGGCTCAACAGAATTTGAAGGCACAGGTGATGGATAGGTGGAGGAATCTAGAAATGAATAGAGAGGATGGGTTTGTGGGTCGTGAGTATGGGAAGAGCCTGGACAAGAGGAAATAGAAAAGGGAAATACGTTCTCATCAAACGTGACATGTCTCGAAATAATGATTTTGTTTGTGGAAATGTCAAGACAACGATAACCACGATGATTGGGCGGAAAACCAAGAAAAACGCACCTAGTGGAGCGAGGAGCAAGTTTGTGTGGTGTGGTGGAGGAGAGATTAGGGTAGCAAAGACAACCAAAAATGCGAAGATGAGTATATGTGGGTTGGCGTCTATATAAGATGGACATTGGGGATTTGAAATTGAGGAGTCTAGTAGGAAGAATGTTGTGGAGGTAGACAGCCATAAGAAGAGAATAAACCCAATATTTGGGAGGAACGGAGGCATGGGACATTAGAGTACGTGTGATATCATTGATTCGGCGAATCATGCGCTCAGACTTACCATTTTGAGATGATGTGTGAGGACACGAGAAGCGAAAAACCAGGCCGTTTTTACTAGCAAAGTTGTGAAAAGTGGAATTGTCAAATTCGCGACCCATGTCGCATTGGAATGATTTAATTTGGCGTTCGAATTGAGTTTGAACAAAAGATTGGAATTCCAAAAATTTGGTGAAGACTTGGGATTTTAATTTTAGTGGAAAAACCCATAAATAATTGGTGAAATCATCCAAAAATAGAAGATAATAAAGAAATCCCGTATCTATATTCAACGGAGACGTCCATAAATCACTATGAATTATATCAAAAGGAGCAATACTAGTAGACTGAGAGTCATAAAAGGGAAGACGAACATGTTTTCTAATTTGACAAGAATGACAAAGATTGGGAGAATTATCCTTATTACATTGAATAAAAGATTTTGTGCGTAAAGCATCGAGGACAGCTTTGCCAGGGTGGCCGAGGCGACTATGCCAAACGGTAGGTGAGCATACGGCAAGAGAATATTGGTGAGGTGGTGGCGAAAAAGAGGATTGCACGGCGGAGGTGGTGATGGGATAGAGCTCCCCAGAACTATCACATCGGAGAATAGTCTTCCTCGAACTCAAGTCCTTCGCAGAAAAACCATAAGGATCAAATTCAACAGACACATGATTATCAGTGGTAAATTTTCGAACAGAGATTAAGTTTTTGATGATGGAAGGAACGACAAGGGTGTCGTTGAGGTGAAGAGTGTGAGTTGGAAGATTTATGTACTTAGAGCCACTAGCAGTTACCGAAATGCTATTGCCATTTCCCACCAAGATAGAACGAACATTACTAGAATTAAATTTTTTTTGTAATGTACCTGGATCCGAGGTGATGTGTGAGGTTGCTCCGGTGTCCATATAGAAATCATCATCGGGTGTCCGAATTCTCATAGAGCTGTAGGCTTCGGCGATATCTGACAGTTGTAGATAGTCTGTGGTCGGAGCAATGTAGGCTTGCGGTGATCGGCCGGCTGTTGGATGGCGGCCACGACCCCGTCCTCTACCACAGTTCTGGGGGCCTCGTCCGCGGTTGTCAGGTGGAGCAGCATTCCAGGGAGAAGCCCAGTAGGGAGCAGCCGGATATGGGCCAGGTGCAGCAACGTTCCAAGGAGAAGCCCAGTGTGGGTAAGGAGGAAATGGGCTTGCTGGGTTGGGAAGTAGTGGGCTTCTGTTCGATCCAGTAGTGGGCTGCTGGTGAGAAATCAGTGGGCTTGTTGGGTTGGGAAGCAACGGCGCTGTGCGATCCAGACTTTGTTGATGACGCTGTGCAGCAACAGGAAGGTGATGGGAGGTGTGCGGTGTTTCGGCAGCAAGGGCAGCATGAGTATTTGATGTGGATTGATGTTCACGGCGAATCTCTTCAGTGCGTAGTTGAGATCGAGCAGTGTCAAACGATGGCATCGATTGTTGAATGAAGGAGGCAACAGTATTATATTCCTCCGGAAGTCCATTGACAAGCTGGATAACTAGTAGTTTTTCATCCATTGGAAACTCGAGGTCACTCAATCGATTGGAGAGTGCCTGTAGCTTATCACAATAATCATCAACGTTGTTACAGTCAATAAATTTTAGATTTACAAACTTACTTTCAAGGCTGGCAGCGCGGTTTCCTTTGTTATCTTGGAAGAGACGTTTGAGATGGTCCCATAAATCCTTCGCAGTTTTCCCAGTTTTGAGAACAGTCAGCATCAGATCTTTGGTCATGGTGGAGAACATCCATTGACGACATAGGGCGTCAAGTTGTAGAATGGTGGCAGCGTCAAGATCTGGTGTGGGAGAAGAACTATCTATAAGAAAAAGGAGGTTGCGTGCTTGAAGATGAAGTTGAAATAGGAGAACCCATGAAGATTATTCGTCTTGTTTGATATCTAGGGTAACAGGGATCAAAACTTTGATGTTGGAAACGGCGACAGCCGGATGTATGGTGTTTTTATTACTCTGTATGGATCGATTATTTGCCATTGATGATTATTGGTGTTTTTGGTGTTTTTAGAGGAAGAAGAAGGAGGACCGTTTTTGGCCTCGTGATACCATGTCGGATGTTAATGAATCCGTTGATTATTATTCTTATTCCATAAACTCATATAAATAGTATTACAGGAAATCTGGGAGACTTCATTGCATATCGTATATTTTCCCAGATAAATAAGGTAACAGAATTATATTGTCTATTACCCTACTTTCAAATTCTGAGTGTAGTAATGCTTTTATATGAAGGTAGAAATTGATAGGAATTATGTTGGCCGCGAAAGTGGTTGAATCTCGAATCCAGCAACATGTGTCTTTTCTAGTCGTTTATCTAATGTATTCTCCAAAAGCAGATACTCTAGAATTTATTGGCAATCAAATAAATAGTAAACTCTGTAACAAAATTACCTGGTAGATAAAAATAAACTACTCATATAGTAGCAAATAAGAAATATTGAAACAAATAGAGATAGCATGATGGTGATTTTACCTGTGACCTAATGAAGCGGTTGTTATCTGAGATAAACTATATGTTGAGGTAAAATATATGTTGCAACTTGCAACACAATATAACCTTTATTTAAAACCGTAAACACATGGATAATTTCTTCTCTTCAACTTCCTCCGTCTCATCCACCATTATCCGCCATTGTTGAGAGTTACAGAAATCTATGGTTACGAAAAAGAAGAAAGTTGTACCTGAGTAATCAATAGGAAATCGAATCAGATCCATGTATTATCACCTAAGAAAAAAATAGAACAATCCATTGAAAATCACGACATATGATATCAGCTATGTGTTTTGAATATAAAAGAACGATCAATAGAAAAGAAACCGCGAGCAGAGAAGAAGCAGAAAGAAAAGTGAGAATTAAAATTAGTTTTAATTAGTCAAAACTCATGAACCATTCTTATCTGGATAACCCTTTAATTGATAGATTTATGTTTTCTTTTGTGAAGAAGGATTACCGGAGCAGCAGAGATCGGTGATCGGTGGTGTTTTGTGACGAAATTTTGGTGGTGTGAAACAACAGAATGATCCTATTGGCTAAAGTATATCCCGGTGGGGCAAGAAGCTCTCAGGAGAGATCTTTGTTCAGCTTTTAACCACAACAGAGAAAATTCACCTGAAATCATATTATTTATATGGGCCCTGTTAACTTGTATACGGGTATACAAGTTAACAGGGGTATATTCGACCTTAATTTACGTTGGAAATATAAATTAGATAGTGTTATAAATAATATATATGGTCATTGTGGATTTCCACCCCACATACATACCATCACCTTTCCACTTCTTCTTTATCTTGTAACTCCCACTATTAGTGTATGTTTAATGACTAGTAATGGTTGCATGTCATTACTCGTACTTAATGCCATCTTTATTTCTCCCTCTTATGTTAGCTTATAAATAGAAGGATTTTCTCTTTCTACTATAGACCAATTCTACTAATAAGAAAATCTCTTCTTCTCTCCATATTTCTTTTGTGTAATTGTTTATCAATTCATTTAGTTTATAACACGTCATCAACATGCTCTACATCGAGCTTCAGAATTTCTATAAAGAAAATCAGCAAAGGAGATACAACGACGTCGACGATCATAAGAGATTATCGCTTTTATTTTTCCATTCCTCATACTTCGTTTCTAATAAATTTAATGTATAATTGAATTAAACTAATACTAATTGTTTATATCTTCTTCTTATGAACAGGGTATTAATTTTCCACAAGTGGGTGATTACTAAGAATCATACTTGTGTAAAATGTAAAGAACAATATATGTACCATTTTTTTAAAGGAAAGTGTCCATAAAGTTTGGTAAGTATAAATTTATCACAATGGTAAGGATTGTGATTTAGAAAAAATTGATAATTTTATTTATTGTTGTTTTTATGGTACTCACAATTCTAATCAATCTTTACTAGCACGAGATATTGTTGCATCCCGGAGAATAAATTTGGGTTTTCTCGGATGTAATAATCTCCAAAATAAAATAAAAATTGAAACTAACATTCCACCAGAAGCTGGAATATGGTGTGACACAATATGGGTACAAGTCGTACGCTCAACTATCCAATCGGTCCCAGAAGTGACCCGTAACAAAGTGCTAGATAGCTCATATCATTGGTTCATGAAGTGACCTGTAACGAATATTGAGGCAATTTTTGCTATAAATAACGTGTCCATGTGCACACTTAACAAAAAAAATAAATCGTCAACCCTGGAGGCGACGAAAATGAATAATTGTTGATATTATGTTGGTACCATATGTATGTATACTTTTTCTATTTATTTTGCGCCACTTTTGTTTTCGATTTTGTTTTTAATTTTTTTTTTTAAAAATACTGGATTCCAGATGTAATCCAAGAGATTTTTTGACCCCAGGAGCAGTCCAACATAGAAATCGTGGTTTAATGTAGTAATTCAAACTACCATGGGCTCCAACAGCGGTTTAGGGACTAATTGGATTCCAGGAATAAGCCATGAATTTCGGGTTCCCGAAGCAGCCCATGGTTACCAAATACTTTTGCTAATGTCTTCTTAATATCTGTCTCTCGTCTATTTGTGCTAACGGATATGGATTCCTATAGTAATCTATCCATTTTAAATAGACGATAGAGAAAATTGTCTCATACACAACGAAGTGAAAAACATAATTTTTCGAACCATTTTGTAACCTTGTAGAGGTTTTGGGAAATGTGAAATACCATTTCTGGTTCGAATAATGTGATAGACGGCTCCGGAAGAGCGTACATCATTTTGGTGGTGTAAAAGTAATCATTGTTAACGCCTTATATTATTCTGAATTCCTGAAAAATCTGTTGATTTTTGTGAACATTTGGCGTTACCACCTTGAAACGATTAATGAGCATTTTTAGAATTTATTACTTCATCTATTTTGTGCAAAAAGCATGTTGTAAAGAAGCCTAATGCTTTCTTTTATGGGTTATGCCATATGCGACTTTGAACAGTCAATTCACATGTTGTCATTATCTAGAAGTTTAAAGACGTCCTTGAATTATTCATTCTTAGGCATGTATGGATGGACACCCAAGTTCTACCAAGATGAGTAGAACGACACTAAATGCTCATGCACATCCTTAACAGAACCTGAAGTATCTGTCTGATAAGGGTGTAAATTGTGTTGATTGTTCCCGGGGGATTTGTCTCTTTAACCGACATTTACATAAGCACTATGGTAACTCCTTAAAGGATTTATGGTAGCATTTATAGGGCTTGTTCGCCCTGCATTATGGACTCTTTTCAATACTTTATTGTATTTATTGACGCATCGACTGGGTGGTATCTTATTTATATTAACACGTAATATTGTGTTTGCCAAACTGATTGTGCAAAGTTTGTGGTTACCTTTCCAATTAAGTTCGTTTATCTTGATGGTAAATTTATAAGCTTATGATGCTTTGCCTTAAGTTGGTGTTTTATCGAGCATGGAAATATCACATGTGCAGGCTCAACATGGTATAGTTGAGTTCTCTGTTTAAGCATTTTTAGTTGATTGCTCGACCAACTGTTCACCATCAATTACATCTTGGAAAGCAACCTCACATGTCAGATTACGTGTTTGGCCCATAGTGTCACCTAACTTTATATGTTGGTTTTAATTCATCATAAGACATTTAAACCTTGAATAGTTAATGTCTTATTCCAAATGAGATTGTATTTCCGCCGTTAGGGAGGAAGTAAGTCTTCAAAGTAACGGTATGAAATGTATCATATTTTGTTGAGCATGCAACTGTTTTTGGGATACCTATTGTTTGGTTTAGTTTAAACCCAAAAATTGTCATGGGCAGAATTGTATTTGAAATTCATACAAAATTATGGAACCAGAAGTTTCAAGAAATGAGATGGTAATGTTTGCGCCATGATCAGGAAAATTAAAATACGACCATAAGTTGGCATGAATATCCGCCACAAGAAGTTGGCGTGAGTAAGTGTTGATGGTGGTTTTTAGCTTAGGGTTAAAATCGTAAAACCTTACATCTGACATGACGTCACTACAACCACTAGCGCATTTATTGAATCATTCAACATACCTACATAAGAATTACCAGGGTACCTTTTTCTTATACATGTGTCATGTTCCACGACAGAACCCTTAGTATTGACCGACATCATCTTCGTACATACCAAACCCTAATTCTCATGCTACCGTGCCAAGGCATGCCAACCATGCCAGCCGCACCACTGTACCAACGACAAACCATGCCAGCCACATCTCCGCGCCAAGGCATGCCAACCATGACAGCCGCACCATTGTTCCAATGATAAACCATTCCAGACACATCTCCGCGCCAAGGCATGCCAACCATGCCATCCGCACCACTGTGCCAATGGAAAACCATGCCAGCCACATCTCCGCGCCAAGGCATGCCAACCATGCCAGACGCACCACTGTGCCAATGGGAAACCATGCCAGCCACATCTCCGCGCCAAGGCATGCCAACCATGCCAGCCGCACCACTGTGCCAATGGAAAACCATGCCAACCATGATAGCCGCACCATGCGCCAATGGCATTCCAAACCGTTGGCCCCACCATGCCAAGCCAACCACACCTTGCCTTGGACCCAACCATGCTAGACGCACCATGCGCCAATGGCATGCCAAACCCTTGGCCCCACCATGCCAAGCCAACCGCACCTTGCCTTGGCCCCAACCATGCTAGCCGCACCATGCGCCAATGGCATGTCAAACCCTCGGCCCCACCATGCCAAGCCAACCGCGCCTTGCCTTGTCCCCAACCATGCTATCCGCACCATGCACCAATGGCATGCCAAACCCTTGGCCCCACCATGCCAAGCAAACCGCACCTTGTCTTGGACCCACCATGACAAGCCTTCCGTACCAAACCCTTGGCCCCACTACGCCAAGCCATCCGCGCCATTGGCCTTGGCCCCACCATGTCGGCCTTCCCTATGCGGCTACCAAAACGAAGACGTGCGATGATCAACGACCACCCTTCCATCCTAGATGCAAATCCTAGCCGTCCAAGGTCGCCAAACAACACATGGTAACCTTTGGCCCAAAACCCTAGTTTTGGCCATGCCAAACCGCGCCAAGGCATGCCATGCCACATGTGCCAATGGCATGCCAACCACCTTGTCACGTCATACCATGCCGTCCTTCCCCATGCGGCTACCAAAACGAAGACGTGCGACGATCAACGGCCACCCTTCCATCCTGGATGCAAATCCTAGCCATCCAAGGTCGCCAAACAACGCACGGTAACCTTTGGCCCAAAACCCTAGTTTTGACCACGCCAAACCGCGCCAAGGCATGCCATGCTAATGTGCCAATGGCTTGCCAACCACCTTGCCGCGCCACACCATGCCGGGCTTCCCCATGCGGCTACCAAAACGAAGGCGTGCGACGATCAACGACCACCCTTCCATCCTAGATGCAAATCCTAGCCTTCCAAGGTCTCCAAACAACGCATGGTAATCTTTGGCCCAAAACCCTAGTTTTAGCCACGCCAAACTGCGCCAAGGCATGCCATGCCACATGTGCCAATGGCATGCCAACCACCTTGCCGCGCCATACCATGCTGGCCTTCCCCATGTGGCTACCAAAACGAAGGCGTGCGAAGATCAACGTCCATCCTTTCATCCTAGATGCAAATCCTAGCCGTCCAAGGTCGCCAAACAACGCATGGTAACCTTTGGCCGAAAACCCTAGTTTTGGCCACGCCAAACCACGTCAAGGCATGCCATGCCACATGTGCCAATGGCATGCCAACCAGCTTGTCGCGCCATACCATGCCAGCCTTCCCCATGCGGCTACCAAAACGAAGGCGTGCGACGATCAACGGCCACCCTTCCATCCTAGATACAAATCCCAGCCGTCCAAGGTCGCCAAACAACGCATGGTAACCTTTGGCCCAAAACCCTAGTTTTAGCCACGCCAAACTGCGCCAAGGCATGTCATGCCACATGTGCCAATGGCATGCCAACCACATTGGCGCGCCATACCGTGCCGGCCTTCCCTATGCGGCTACCAAAACTAAGGCCTGCAACAATCAACGACCACTTTTTCATCTAAGATGCAGATCTTAGCCGTCCAAGGTTACCAGCTAACGCATGGCAACCTTTGGCCCTAGTTTGGTCGCGCCTAAACAAAGCCAAAACCCTAACTTTTGGCCGCGCCTAAACTGGGACATATAAATCCATACTGATCATACTTTCATGCCACTGTATACCAAACGAAAGGTTGCAATAATCAACGGATACCATCCTCTTAAGATGCAAAATCTCGACCGTTGAAGGTCACCACCGAGACGGCAATCTCCCAAGCTCAACTTTCCAGACAACAACAACATGCTACATGTTTTCCACGAAACACTCAAGACATCAACACATGTCACAAACTGGGGGATGCTCATTGGTTATTGGTTTGGCGGTTTACAGCGTGCGGCGTACGCTACGCTCGTTATTAGAAAGTGTCATAAGGATGAGGCGGTTAGTAAATACAGGGAGTAATGGTGAAACGCTTTCTTTTATGGAACATCAATTCCAAGCGTTGCCGGTTACCATATCCTCCAATTTACTCACCCGTTTCCATTTCTTAATGAGACCAGAGTACGTTTCACTTCTACTTGTATAAATAGGCATTACCTATTTCCACCGAACAACAAGTTCTGGTCAGGAGCATACAACACTCAGAAAACGTTTGCTAGCTTTCCCATCTGTTAGCTTCCCACTTTCTGATACAAGTCACAAAACAACTACTCTTCCAGAATCAACTATTCTGGTCTCAACACTCTCTTCGCTTCCCTCCCCAAAACCAACCCTTCTCCTTCACTTTGTGACCGAAGCAAGTCTGGAACGACCATTTCTTGGTTTAGGCCGGACTTGTACAGATTGATATCTCGAATCTGAAGTACTCCCTTGCAGTACATTGTTTAGGGTTTATATTTATTTCTCACCCACACCACACGAAATTACCGAAACCAGCAGAAACTGTTTTCACCCTCAAACAATTGGCGACCACAGTGGGAGATTGGTCTTTTGGTTACAATATCAAATTTCAATCCTCGATCTCATACTTCGACCCGGACGTCAGGACGGTAGAGGCAAACGATCCGCTTAGGGATCGACGACAGCTATCAGACGGACCGATACGATCCGCTCAGGGATCGATGACTCAGTTACCAGACGACCCGATTACCAGTCATGACACGACAAGGGGCGACTGGGGACTTCCCAGAGGTTAAAAGCAAACAATCCGCCCAGGGATTGACGACTCGATTATCAAGTGACTCAGGGACGACTGGGGACTTTCCACAATTGCGGTGCTTCTCACAAAACTCGAACTTGCACCTGACTCATTTTTCGTTAGCAGATCCAAAAAACCGAGTAAGTCTTGCCTAGACAAAATACATGGTTTACTATTTCAAGTTTTCACGGGAATGATAAAACCGATAGACGTGTTATGTTTCGTCCCATGTCATCTACCGACACGCAACGTTCACGGTTTCATATCTTCCTTGGGATGTTTGTGTCACTTACAATCATAACCAAAAACGACATCATCCTAAAACAGTTCATCCCGAATAATAATCCAAAACCCTCATAGGTAACACTTGTCTATCAACCCAAAAATCCAGAAAATCAAAACCATAAATCCAGGTGTTTCATTTGCCTTTCAAAAAAAAAACGAAACAAAAGAATTTCAGAAGACAAAAGTGCATTCAAAGGAAGCCATTCAACGGTGTTTTGCTCTTCTTGAAGAAGGCGTCCTTCGTTATTTGGAGGACCGCCTGTTTCAGATCCAACTCTTTGGACAGCCTTTCGACCTCCGCTTCTTGTTGTTTGACCACGTCCTCAGAAGGACCTTCGGTCACCTTGGCCTGCAACTTTTGGACTCAGAGAAGCCCTAACGCCCAGTTCCTCGTGGAATCAGTCACCTACCCGTACGTACCTACTTTGCATAATAACGATTACCAGTCATTATTCATGAGGTAGCCGACGCTACTACAGTGATATTCGAAGAGAAAAACAATATTTCTACAGATTCAAGAAGGCATACCTATGGCTAGGATTTTCCCAAAATAAGAAAACAAATTTGAAATAGAAACGCTGGAGTACATAGCTGGAATACACTTGCCCACTTTATTTCTACCACGCTACCGCTAACACCAGGATGTGAGAACAAATATACGAGATAAAAAGGAGAGCCAACCCCTTTCATACGCATAACACTTTTGGAATTTGAATAAGGAAACGATTTCCTTTTTGAGCTACGTATGGAAAGAGGCAACTGGGCTCGCAAGAACAAGTCTGCACCACGCCAAGCCAGCGCCGTACCAAGCCAACAGTCCGCGCTATGCCCATCCAACAGTCCGCACCATACCAAATCCAAGCCAGCGCCCATTCCAAGCCGATCCAGCGCTAACAGCTTGCATCCTTCCAGCGCCAGCAACTTGCATCCTTCCAGCGCTAATAACTTGCATCTTTCCAGCGCCAGCAGCTCACATCCTTCCAGCGTTGCCTTTTGAATGCCCCGTAGAAGGGAATTAGTAATCTAATTTCATCACACGTAAATATCAGGAACGACTTCTCCAAAATCGAAGCAAACAAAATCAGCAACCTCCCTGAGTTCACAAAGACTCTCTTCCTGTCAGGTTTTGCATGATTTCCAGGGACTTCGCTCACAAAATCGTGCAGTCTATGATGAAACACTTATGTGAGATAATGTAGGCGCAGCGTCAAGACATATTCGTATCCCTCAACCGCACTGCATCAGGGAAGCAACTGTTTCCAACCAGAGAAGTCGTTCCAAACCCCAACCTCTCCTGGAAAGCACTATTGATAGATGAAACTGGGGACTCCTAGCCATTGTTCGCTTGAAGGGTGTCCAGTTTGACAATACACTGATTAACGTAGCCGCTCCGCTTCAACATCCTCCAGCAGCGGCTCCGCTTCAACGTTCCCTCCGACAGCCACTCCACTTCAGCGTTCCATAAGCTGCTCTAGAATCCGAAGCCGAAGCTTCAGCGTTTGGCTCCTTAAGTTTCAACATCCTTTCCAAAAGACGAAGATGCTTCAACGCCGTTTCTTCCTGCAAAGGGTCGTACCACCACGCTCCCCATGTCAAGGATCATGATCACATCCAGCCAACCTTCGTAGTCATGACCGCCTTTTGATCCATCTCGTGATCACGGACACTTTGCTCGCTTACGCGTCCAGCCAATCTTTTTACTTCCATGGATGCCCATACAATTCCATCCAACCTACTTTGTTACCACGACAATGTAGTCTCTTCTGATTACATCTGCTACCAAGAACTGTTGCCTCTCATTTGTTGATACCAGCCAGAGCTTCACCACATCAGTAATCACTACAAAAGTAACATGTACTCCTCCATATTTTAAGTTCCACGTGGAAGAAGTAACAAAATCACCAGTACGAATGCACGATGGTGATGTCTTTATCATGGTCAACCCACTGACCATACAAGATGGAAACATGTAAACCATACTTGGGGACTGAGGATATACACGGAATCCCTTCACTGTCAAAGCTCAGAAGACACGTTCAACTAAAAGGTCATAGCCACAACAAGGTCATCTACTCTTCAAGGGTGCAACGCAAGAAAATCATCACCTATCTGTCCAGAAGACGCCTTCAATACTTTACAAGGCCACGAAGGATCCCAAGCCTGCTCAGAGGAAAACAACTTCAGAAACTGAAGAAAAATGCGACTGGGGACTGCTCATCGCAGTCCATCCCGACGACCATCAAAGGCTCATGAGATAACTCCAGAGACGCGGCTGAAACATTTTCTTGAAGAAACAGAGGGAGCCATGATAAACAACATAACTCTCTCATTCCTACCACTTCACTATCCAGGATATTTCATCATGTGATATTCTGATCACCCCAGCGTCACATCCAGAAGAGTACGATAAGCTTATATAAAATCCCGTGGACGTGGATTCAAGGCGATGCAGTGAAATTAGGCTACACATGGGGACTACCAACATGGGACACTTTCACTCCCCTCAACCAGGTTATTTCTGATTTCAACATCATCACTGTCGAAGTTTTACGAGCTGCAAGAATTTCTCAACATGAAGCCGTACATGTGTACCGGAGACTCCAAATGCACGCCACAAAGGTACATTCACATATTCGGACAAGCCATCGGATCTAACAGAAGCATAATTGGGGACTGCTCATCACATCCCATTCCACACGATAGTCCAAGATTCGGAAGATGGTTCGAAGGATGCCACTTGGAACCAAGTCCTTGAAGACTTGATAGTAGCACATCGCCAACGAAACGTCTCCCAACTCATCTATTTCATCCAGTGTCTCCGGAAGATTTCGACCAATACAAGCATCCACAACATATTTTCATCGCGATCAGAGGGTACATGCACTGAACAACCTAAAATCAAGGATGGACCGAAAACGTAACCACATCCATCCGTCCCAAGAATGCAATGGAGTTTGATAAATTTTGGAATCCACTGAAGAGACACTACAGACGAAAGCACGGATCCGGACGAGCAACAGAAAACAGAAGAAGGTCAATATCTCTTTTCATGCGGACGGAGTTTCTAGAGTTTGAACAAAATAAAGATTCCTTCTTGCTCCATGAAACGGATGACTGGGCGCGACTATGCCACATCGGGCCCGTAACATCCCTCCTGAGTTCTTCCTAAATTTTACTGTCGAGCTGTTTTAACCTCCCGAACGAGCTCAAAACCTAAATATTCCCTTATAAGGAGATAGGAAATTCTTTTCTGTTCAGAATGGAGGGGCGGACCGTCAAAATCCGAGTTCGTACGAGAATTCTACAACGATTCTAGTAAGGGCTCTAATTAGGGTTACAACATGCTAAAATCTGAAGCAAGTTGTTACCTTCCCGAAGCCAGTCGTCACCTTCCCAGGGAACTGAAGCAAGTTGTTATCTTCCTGAAGCCAGTCGTCACCTTCCCAGGGAACTAAAGCAGGTTGTTACCTTCCCGAAGCCTGTCGTCACCTTCCCAGGGAACTGAAGCAAGTTGTTACCTTCCCAAAGCCAGTCGTCACCTTCCCAGGGAACTGAAGCAAGTTTTTATCTTCCTGAAGCCAATCGTCACCTTCCCAGGGAACTGAAGCAGGTTGTTACCTTCCCGAAGCCTGTCGTCACCTTCCCAGGAAAATGAAGCAAGTTGTTATCTTCGCGAAGCCAATCGTCACCTTCCCGGGGAACTGAAGCAAGTTGTTATCTTCCGAAATCAAGTCATCATATTCCCACGGAAATAAAGCAAGCTTCCATCATTCCACGGGCCCGTAATTCTTCCTGATTTTTACTGTCGAGCTGTTTTCACCTCCCGAACGAGCTCAAAACCTAAATATTCCCGCGAGGGGAGATAGGAAATTCTTTTTTGTTCAGAACGGAGGGGAGGACCGTCAAAATACGAGTTCGTACGAGAATTATACATCGATCCTATTAAAGGGCGCTAATTAGGGTTTCGGCATGCCAAACCCTAATTCAGACAAAGTTGCCATCATCCCATGAAACTGAAGCCGGTCGTCATCCTTCCACGGAACTGAAGCCAGTCTTCATCAAGGAACTCAAGCTAGCTCCATTCCAAGACGAGCAACGCAAGCAACTCCATTCCAAGCCGACCAATGCTGACGGCTCCCATTCCAAGCCGACCAACGCCTGCATCTCCCATTCCAAGACTACCAACGCCTGCGGCTCCCATTCCAAGCCGACCAATGCCTACGGCTCCCATTCCAAGCCGACCAACGCCAGCGGCTCCGCTCAAGCCGCACCAACACTGACAACTCGTTAATCCAGCACCTCCGCATTCCCTAACCCAGCCAAGATGACGCGTGCCAAGCCAAGCCGACAGTCTGCATCTCAACCAGCAACCGCCTCTATCAAGGTCTATCCAGCAACACCACGAGTAGAATTTACGCAAGGCCTCCAACACAAGAATCACGAATTCTCCTTATCTCTCCAAAAAGGTTAGTCGGGTCTTCCTGACCATCTTTTCATGACTTGCTATTTCGATTTTGTCATGGCCTGTCACCATCTTATGCTTACCTCGCAACAATGCTCCTGTTCCAAGCTAAGCAGGGGACTTAATGTTGATGGTGGTTTTTAGCTTAGAGTTAAAATCGTAAAACCTTACATCTGACATGACGTCACTACAAGCACTAGCGCATTTATTGAATCATTCAACATACCTACGTAAGAATTACCAGGGTACCTTATTTTTATATACATGTGTCATGTTCCACGGCAGAACCATGAGTATTGACCGATGATAGACGTATTTATGTGTCTAATTTGTCCCAATTGTATAAATTGTTAGTGCTCGATTTTGTACTTATTTTGTTATTTTATTTATTTGTAGGTGTTTTTGGAAAGATAAGCTTTTGCGGTGAAATTGGCTCAAAATGTGGCATTTGAACCTCCGTAGATAACGTACCAGAAGCACCCCAGAAGTATGTTGGAAGCACCCCAGAAATACCCCGTAGGTGATGAGTGCTAAAAAGTGCATATTTCTATATATTTTTCTTGGCATTTAACTCATCTTTTGTGCATTAATTCTACATTTTATCTCATATTCTGTATTTTCATTGTTTTCAAGAATAAATATTTTTATTAATTAATTTTGCATTTTTAGGTACTAAATAAAGCCTGGTTAACTCACGGAGCAAAAAGAGCAAAGAAACGGCAAAGACTCCCGCAGAAAGGCAGCGAAGAATGATGTTTGCAAGAGCCGGATCAATTAGAAGTGGGCTTGAAGAGGAAGAATTGTTCTTAAAGAAGATATGGGCTTGGCATACCCAAGGCCCAAAACCCTTACCCAAATCCATTTCCATTATCCATACCCATTTCCATGAGAGCCGTCAGATTGGATCCATCTCATCATCCAACGGCCACTTCATCATTGTGCATCAAAATCCAAAGCTCCTGTCAAACACCATAGTACCTAGCTCCATCTGTAGCCGTCGGTTTCGTTGTATCAAATCATCCAATGGTCGCTACATACCTCTTCATCTTAGCCGTTCGAGTTAATCTATATGGGATCATCCAACGGATTCTCGTCGCCGTACATCAACTCTTGATGTCTCCGCCTCACACCCTAGCACCAGAAACCTATACCCTCAACCAAACGAACCCTAATCCCATTTTCATCGACTTCTCCCCCATCTCCTCATTTCTCTGCAACTGCTCCACCCCCATACCCTGTCATCGCCACCACCTCCACTGTCTCCTCTGGCGCAACCACTTCCCCTGCCACAACCATCCTATCTCACCATACCCCAAACCATCATTACCACCTAGCCCCCTATCCTCCTAGCCGAGTTGTTCCATCAATCTCACACTCTTCCTCTCTGAACCCTAGAGTGTGCAGTTGATGACACAAATCAAGCTAGAAACGTAGCAGGAGCAGGAGGAAGAGAAGATAAAGCATGGGTCGAGCTGAATTCGCAAATGGGTGAGAGAAATTGAAAATCCCCAAATTTTAGGGTTTAGAAATTAGGGATTTGATGTAAGCTATAAATAGAAACTGATGTAGAATGTTTAAAGTGTTCTTGGGTCATCCGAGATACCCCCTAATTGGGTTTATTTCATTTCAATTTCCATTTCAAAGCAATTTAGGGTTCTTCAATTTCTGTTCATATTTGTTCTTTGTTGTTTAATTCCATCTTTCAATTTTTGTTTCTCACATGTTAGTTAGTTTAATTTCCTGTTTAAATATTAGAGAAGACCATTGAACCATGTTGGTTAGCCATTTGGGTTAGACCCTGTTGAGCTCAAAACACTTAGGTTAGTGACATTCCAAGGGTTCACTGGCTTGTGATTAGTGGTGCTTTAAACAGACCATTAATGCTAGGAGTTAGTAATAATCTAAGGGATGAACAAACCATATTAGTTAGAAACCTAGGAACCTAAATGACCTGTGATTGTTTATGCTTTAATCAGATAGGCAATGCTAGGGGTTAATCTAAGGATTTTAGGTAGTTAACTACCACATGACAAGGATTTATCCTAGGCTAACTAGCTAGGTGAAAGAGAATTCTCATCCATCTCCATACGCTTCATTCCCATCCACATTCACATCTTCCATGTCCTGTTCTTATTAATTTTCTTTCATGTCCTGTTTTCAAATTTTAATTTTCATGTTTTCACTTTTGCTATAACTGTTAGTTCTGATTTTGTTCACTTCTCACAGCTCTCATTTCAGTCCATTCATGCTCTGTTAGCAGTTAGAGATAGTTAGGAAAGAAAGAAAACAACAATTGTTCCCCCAAGTCTATGTGGATCGACTCGTACTTGCACATTTGCCACTTTCCACACCGTGCACTTGCGTTTATAATTTCTGTGACTCTTTTAGAGAGACACCAAGTTTTTGGCGCCGTTGCCGGGGACTTGGCGTTGTGTGGTTGTTGTTCTTTTTATCTTACTTTGATGTTTTGTTTTTTTTTGTGTAACTTAGCTGCATTGCATATTGTCATGTCATACTTGCATATCATTGCATAATTTGCATAACTTAGGAGCATTTTCATCTTGCATTTGCATATTCATCCTGCATCATCTGTTTTCTTGCATCTTAGTAGCTCTGTAACCTGCTGTGTAGTGCAAGCATCTCTGGCCATGTTTATCTTGTAGCAGTTGCATATCTTGCTCTCAAGTTATTGAAACTTATGGAACTAAGAACTTGGTTGAGTGACAGGTACTGCTGAACCTGTGCTGCTGCTGGTGCTGCTACTAATTGGTGCTGAGCCTCTGGTGCTCTTGTTGTTGTTGCTGCAGCTGTGCTGCTACTTTCTTCTTCTCCCTGCTGCTGCTGCTACTTCTTCCTGCTGCTGCTGGTGCTTGGGCCATTGCTACAGCCAGCCTCTGGTGCTGCTGTTGTTTTCCTTCTGCTATTGTTGAGTTGCTGGTCTGAGCTTGTTGTTGAGAGCCAAAGCCCAACTGGGCCTCTCCAACAAAAGTTTAGGAAGATCCAAAGCCCAACTGGGCTTGTGCAACTTAAGAAAAGGGATAAAAGCCCAACTGGGCTTCCCTCCAAAAAGGTAAGCCTAAACCTAAACCCAAATTTTTTGGGCTTGTAATTTTTTTGGTTTGTATTGTTATTCTCTTTTGGGCTTGTAATTGTAATTATCTTTTTGGGCATGTAATAATTATTTTAATTTTATTTTTTTTATTTTTTTTTATTTGGGATTGTAATAATTTTAGTTTTATTTTTATTTTCTTTTTTTTTGTGGGTTTGTAATAATTAGTTTTATTTTTATTTCTTTCTTTATTTGGGCTTGTAATTTAGTTGTTTCTTAGGCTTGTAGTTTCTTTTAAACTAAAATTTGGGCTTCAAAACCCAACACAAAAAAAAAAAAAAAAAATTGCTCCTAATTTCAAAAACCAAATTTTTAATCCCATAAAAACCAAAGTTTTCAAAACCCATAAAAACCAAAATTTTCCCATAAAAAAACAAATTTCATGGGTGATTTCATGGGCTTAATTGGGCTAGATAAGCCGGGAGATTGAAACAGAGGTGATATGCTCACGGGTTGCTGTTGGAAGATTTTCTCGACAATTCAGGGAGTTTAAACGGCTAGGAAAGCTTCCCCAACATTCATAGTTATCTAATAAAGAGTTTGGAAGGATTAGGAGAGTTTAAAAACGCGTGAAGAGAGTTTGGCAGAAAAAAGAGTCCGTAACTTGGCAGAAAAGAATAATCCGAGATATACTCGGATTCGATTAGGTTTTTGTGTATATAAGGAGTTGATACGAGTCCCAGAAGGAGGATAGGGAGTTTGGGGACCGAACTGAGGGTTTGGAGAAGTTGCAGAGCCAAGAAGAGGCAGTGCAGAATATCATCTCTGCCGCTGCTGAAGAAGAATGAGACGAAGAACATTGGACGAACAGAGACAGTCGCAGATTCTGCTACACCAGAGAACTATCGTTCTGCTACAGTCTTATAAACCTGTAACAGTGACTTCTGTAACCCTTATAAACGTTGCAGATTCAGTAATTTGTTTATTTTTGATTCCTTTCTTCAATAAAAACACCGTTTGAGCCATGAATAATTATTTTGATTTTGTTTTGAACATGAGGAGCTAAACCCCAACACTGGGATGACGGAGGAAGCCCTATTTCACGCATGTGGTAATTCTAATAATTTTTTTATGACTATTTGCATTGATTTTTAATCGATTTATGATTTTTATTGAATGGGTGTGATTTCGTTTGATGGTGTATGCTTGGTCAATGTATTTTTGATACATCATGCTTTTGATTTACACTCATTGCTTTTCAAAAATCTACTTTTGGCAAATAACAGAGTCTATAATTGTTATCTTTGGAGCTATAAATGTCTAGAATTATTATTTGAATCACATGAATGGAATTTGGTGGAATCCTGAGTCTCAGTGCCTCTCGATACTGTGACAACCTTTTGTAAATATATTTTCTATTTTTATTATAAGTCTAAAATCGAATCTCAACAAGTCCGAGTTTGAACGAACTTAACTACCACTTAAAAACTACATCAATTTTTGGCGCCACCGACGCGGATTTGTATTAGGTTTTAGATTTATTTTATTTCTTTTAGAATTTTTGTTCTCTTTTACGCCTTTGGTATTTTTTGATTCTTTTCAGATTTCGAGCGAAGCTACAAGGAAAGAAAAAGTGATATAAAAGGAAAGCATCGCCAAAGAAGGAAAGAAAAGAGGAATCCGAAAGGAGTGAAGAAGAAGATTTTGTATATAGTTATTTTTATTTTTTTTTAGAAACTGTAAATAGGGTGTTATTTTTGTAATTTTTTTTTTTCCTTTTTGGACATTCTTGGACATTTTTTTTTAAACCCTAAGGAAGGGTCAAAATTAAATATCAACTGTTTGTAGGGAAGGACGACAGTTACGATACTGTCTCGGCCCCTCGGGTTCGTACACTGACATCGGAGTCGGTGGCCTGAGTCGACTTCAACGGTTCATCGCCCGTCTGGTACGGGAGGTAAGATTCTATCCACCCACGAATCCCCTGTCAGTGGGTTTTATTTTGTGTGACAACTCACACCCCTGCAATAGAATGTCGAACTGGTATCACAATAGCCAATACAACGAATATCCGACTGAGTTTCAAAATGGACGTTACAATTTTAACCATAGTGTGAATAGTGATTGGGAACATCAACCTTTTCAAGGTTACGGCTCATACCATGGTGAGCCCAATTACTATACACACACACACCGGTCATACGAGCAAGAAGATAAGGATTATTATAGTACTAGTTCCTCGTCTTTGGACAATATAATGAAAATGTTGAAAACTAGTCCCTATTATGATCCTTCTGAACCTGTTCTTTTTTTAGAAGAGTCTCTCAAGCAGTTAACTGAGAATACCAATAGGTTTGTGTTAGAAATGAATAGACAAACTGCTCCCAAGAGTAAACCTTCTATAGAGGAATCCCTCAAGCTGATGGTTGTGACAAACGAAAGAATTGCTCGAAATAATCTTAATTTCCAATACAGTGTTTCTAATAATACCCTTGAAAATGAGGATAGTTATTTACATAATCAAGATGACGAGGTTAGAATTGGTAACACTACTTTAGAAGAGGTTCAACAATTTTCATGTTATTATAATGATGATTATGATGAGGATAGTGTTGATGAAGAATTTGAAATATGTAGGCATAGTGATCAGGAATTTGTTACTCCAAATGAACTTTATGATGATAGTGTTATTTCTGGTATAGATCCCGATAATTTTAATGATTATTCACCTATTCAAAAGGACGAGGATTTGATTAGAGATACCATTTCTTTAGATGATGTAGTATTTCCTTTTGATTACGAAGTCGATAATGGTTTAGAGGAACGAGTTTATTCTGAGAATATCGTTTTAGAGTCTAGAGATTTAGAAACAATGGTCTTAGACGAAGAAAATGAACTCGTACATCTATTAAATATGGGTGAGGATGCGTCACTTGAGTATAACCTAGAAGAAGCAATTGACTATATTCAGGATTCCAACGATCTAGAAATTAAGGAAATTGTAGTTGGTCTATCTAGAGATACCCAAAACTCTAAGTTTGGGGGTGATTATCATTCTCCATGTGCCTCAACCATTTTACAAGATTATCTTCACACACGTTTTCCTGAACCTACTGATGTCCATAAGGAAGTTCAGTTATTAGAAACCCATCCTCTGGTTGATGTGGTTTACCCAGGCTATGATATCAAGATCGACTTTGTTTTCCCACCAAATATTTTTCAACCAATTGTGGGAACGTATAAATTTCAGATGTGTCAATTATTTAGTTTTGAGACTAAACCTAATTACTTTAAGAGATTAGGGTCGATACATTTGCTTAAGATTGACCACCAGTTTCATCGTGGTCGATTGTGTGAGTCAAAACTGATTGACTTTAAGGATCCTCAATTATTCAAGTTATTATTATGTGCTTTTAAATTTTTACTTGAGTTTCTTCAGACTCTAATACCTGAACCGGATCTTAGCTTTGAGGAATTCCAACCCATGAAAATATTTTATTTGGAACCAGTTATAGAACCTGAACCTGAACCACAGCTAGATGTAGTTGTCTTAAACAGGAAACTAGACAAGGGTGCGCTTTATTTGTTAATTTTCTTGGCAGCTTGCAGATTCCTTTTATTTGTGATAGCTCTATTTGGTTTTGATGACCCACAGAAATTTCGGTTATTACTTTATGATTCTATGAGGTGACTAATCCTTTCTTAGTCTGGTTGAAGACTTTAAACTTAGCACTTCTTGGGAGGTAACCCAACATTCATGCGAAACGGTAATATCTTTCTTTATCTCTTTTGCTTCAAATGGTAACAGTTTATCCTTGTTCATGCTTTTAATTTCATCTTTAGAACATTGAGGACAATGTTAGATTTAAGTTTGGGGGTATGGGAGAAACTTTTTAGTTGCAATAAATAAACTCCAGAGCCTAGAAATTTATGCGTATTTAGGATGGCACTAACTAATCTAAGTGGATGGAAGCATTTTGATCGTAGGAGTTGAGGAACCAATCTGATTAGATGGAAACATCTAAAGAGTCTATTCATAAAAGCACAGAGCTCAGGTGTTAGAAATAACATGATAGTTTCACCATATCTCGTTGAGTCCTTTTCACTTCTTTTTTTATTTTTTATTTTTTTTAAACTATGTTTCTCTAAGTGATAGGTGGGGCCCACGATTCAAGTTGTTACCAATGCTAGGGTGAATTAGAGTTATTGAGATACCATGAAAAAATAAAAAAGAAAAAAGTTGAAAAAGAAAAAGATAAAAAAAAGATGAAAAAAAGATGAAAAAAAATGGTAGTTACCAAAAAGAGATAAAAAAAAAAGAAAAAAAATATATATTTTTGAGACCAGACCATTTGACCAAAAGGAATAAATTCAATAAAGTCGACCACTGGTACCCTTGTATATGCCAGTTGTGTTGACCTAGAGTTAGGTTATCGACCACTGGTTCCCTTGTATATGCCAGTGTGTTGATATTAGTCAGACTAGTATCTCAATCCATTAGGATAGGTTCATTTTGGCGGAGGCCTTCAGACAGATATGGGAAACGCCGTTCACTTAGTAAACATCAAAACCATCTATGTTTTTCTATATCCATCTTCTTGATCTATCCATGTGATTAGTTTTGACTCCGAATATGATGTCCATAGTGCAACTATCTGAGTAGAGCTCTGTCACTTTATATGAATTTTAGTATGCTTGAGTGCAAACTCGTGTACAGCAATTGGAATTTCGCATCAGGGTACTTCCTTTTGTAGTCAATAAGTATGCCAACCAAGGAGATTCTTTAGTGCCTTCCAAGGTTCGTTGTAGATAGATAGGGTCTGGAGTACAGGTTTTGTGGGTATATCTCTTGTAATCCCTCCCGAGACTATAACTCGGCCACTAGGGCCACCTAGGGGTTTAAAGGCTTATTGCATACGCTAAATGCAATCAATGATGCCTGCGACAGTGAGTTAGGATTTTATTTTTATTTTATTTTTGCTCGAGGACTAGCAAATAATAAGTTTGGGGGTATTTGATAGACGCATTTATGTGTCTAATTTGTCCTAATTGTATATATTGTTAGTGCTCGATTTTGTACTTATTTTGTTATTTTATTTATTTGTAGGTGTTTTTGGAAAGATAAGATTTTGCGGCGAAATTGGCTCAAAATGTGGCATTTGAACCTCCGTAGATAACGTACCAGAAGCACCCCAGAAGTATGTTGGAAGCACCCCAGAAATACCCCGGAGGAACCCTGAAAAAGTGTTGAAAATATCCCAGAAAAATTACTATTTGCACCCAAGGGGCAAGTGTTATTCGGACTCTCACTATGGATAAGGGGTAACCCATTTCGGACATGTGCTAAAGGTACACCAACTGGATAAGGGGGAGGTCACCTTCACCATTTGAAAACAAATTTTGGCGGGAAAAGTTTTTCTCACCAGACAGATTTAGGGTTGGATTTTCGGACGAGTTTTAATGAGATTCAATCACTGATTCTCATGGGCTGGACGTGATATGGATATACAATGCTAGTATGGGTGATTTCATGGGCTTAATTGGGCTAGATAAGCCGGGAGATTGAAACAGAGGTGATATGCTCACGGGTTGCTGTTGGAAGATTTTCTCGACAATTCAGGGAGTTTAAACGGCTAGGAAAGCTTCCCCAACATTCATAGTTATCTAATAAAGAGTTTGGAAGGATTAGGAGAGTTTAAAAACGCGTGAAGAGAGTTTGGCAGAAAAAAGAGTCCGTAACTTGGCAGAAAAGAATAATCCGAGATATACTCGGATTCGATTAGGTTTTTGTGTATATAAGGAGTTGCTACGAGTCCCAGAAGGAGTATAGGGGGTTTGGGGACCGAACAGAGGGTTTGGAGAAGTTGCAGAGCCAAGAAGAGGCAGTGCAGAATATCATCTCTGCCGCTGCTGAAGAAGAAGGAGACGAAGAACATTGGACGAACAGAGACAGTCGCAGATTCTGCTACACCAGAGAACTATCGTTCTGCTACAGTCTTATAAACCTGTAACAGTGACTTCTGTAACCCTTATAAACGTTGCAGATTCAGTAATTTGTTTATTTTTGATTCCTTTCTTCAATAAAAACACCGTTTGAGCCATGAATAATTATTTTGATTTTGTTTTGAACATGAGGAGCTAAACCACAACACTGGGATGACGGAGGAAGCCCTATTTCACGCATGTGGTAATTCTAATAATTCTTTTATGACTATTTGCATTGATTTTTAATCGATTTATGATTTTTATTGAATGGGTGTGATTTCGTTTGATGGTGTATGCTTGGTCAATGTATTTTTGATACATCATGCTTTTGATTTACACTCATTGCTTTTCAAAAATCTACTTTTGGCAAATAACAGAGTCTATAATTGTTATCTTTGGAGCTATAAATGTCTAGAATTATTATTTGAATCACATGAATGGAATTTGGTGGAATCCTGAGTCTCAGTGCCTCTCGATACTGTGACAACCTTTTGTAAATATATTTTCTATTTTTATTATAAGTCTAAAATCGAATCTCAACAAGTCCGAGTTTGAACGAACTTAACTACCACTTAAAAACTACATCAACCGACATCATCTTTGTACATACCAAACCCTAATTCTCATGCTAACGCGCCAAGGCATGCCAACCATGCCAGCCGCACCACTGTGCCAATGAAAAACCATGCCAGCCACATCTCCGCGCCAAGGCATGCCAACCATGCCAGCCGCACCACTGTGCCAATGGCAAATCATGCCATCCACATCTTCGCGCCAAGGCATGCCAACCATACCAGCCGCACCACTGTGCCAATGTAAAACCATGCCAGCCACATCTTCGCACCAAGGCATGCCAACCATGCCATCCACGTCTACCGCGCCAAGGCATGCCAACCATGCTAGCCGCACCATGCGCCAATGGCATGCCAAACCCTTGGCCCCACCATGCCAAGACAATCGCACCTTGCCTTGGCCCCAACCATGCTAGCCGCACCATGCTCCAATGGCATGCCAAACCCTTGGCCCCACCATGCCAAGCCAACTGCACCTTGCCTTGTCCCCAACCATGCTAAGCGCACCATGTGCCAATGGCATTGTTGATGATGGTTTTTAGCTTAGGGTTAAAATCGTAAAACCTTACATCTGACATGACGTCACTACAACCACTAGCACATTTATTGAATCATTCAACATACCTACGTAAGAATTACCAGGGTACATTTTTTTTATATACATGTGTCATGTTCCACGGCAGAACCCTTAGTATTGACTGACATCATCTTCCTACATACCAAACCCTAATTCTCATGTTACCGCGCCAAGGCATGCCAACCATGCCAGCCGCACCACTGTGCCAAACTGAATTTGTTATGCAACGAATGAAGGATCTAAATGTGAGGTGTACATTGTTAGTTGATAAAGGCATTTTTGTGACTATTTTTTTCTCAATGTTCTGTATTGTTAGTGCTCGATTATGTAGTAATTATGGTATTTTATGTCTTTGTAGGTATTTTTGGGAAATAAACATTCTTGGAAATTTCGGCTCGAAAAGTTGATATAGGCACCCTGAGGATACATGTTATTCGGACTTTCAGTTTTGGTTAAGAGGCACCTCAATTGATAAGGGGATCCTTCTTTACTATTTGCACCCCAGAGCACCATCTGCTAAACGCACCCCATCATTGGTTAAGGGGACTTCATCCTCTTCGTTTGAATTTAGAAATATGGCAGGAAAACTGGATATTCACGAAATAGAATTAGGGTTGGGAATTTGAAGAAGTTATAGGGAGATTCAATGGCTGAAATCACTCGGGTTTGTTCTAATTGTCAACACAGGAACGGTATGGGTGTTGGATTCAATCCAATTTTGCTAGATAATCACCAATCGAAGAACTCAGGACTGGTATATTTCCCCTGAGAATATTCTCGGGACTTTTCTATTTTTGGAAGATTTGCACGATTTTCACGAGTCAGAGCATGGAGATATTCTTCTGAGACGTCTTTTGAGCATGATTGGAGTGTGTTGTCTTCAGAATACCGCGTGGAGAAACCAAAAATGGAAATTATTCCCTAATCTGGCCGTGAAGAATAATCGCATTCAATGGGGAATATTTGGAGTTATTAGAGATTATTTTCGGTACCATAAGGCTATATAAGCTGTTTTTGAGGAGTAGATTCAGATAGAGAGGATTGGGAGCAGTTTGGAACGTCACAAAGCTAAAAATTCAGAGTTGCGGAAATATTGTTTGCTGCTGGTGAAGAACATAAGACGCACACCCATCTGTCGTAAACGCGACAACGATTGCGACAGTTAAGCGACAGTCTTAGAAGCTACAGTAACAGCGACAGTTTTCATTTATCGTTCTCTGTAATTTTAATCATTTTTCCTCCCATTTCATCATTTGTGAACACTTTGAGCAATAAAAATGAAATTTGAGCGTGTTTCCAACATGATGAGAGGCTAAACCCCATCTTCCGGGGCGATGGAGGAAGCCATTCTTCCAAAAGTTATGTGATAAAATTTATTTATGCAATTATTTTATGATTATTTGCACCGAATGAAAATTGAGTAAATGATTTTTATTAATTAATTGTGTTTTCTCTTGATGAAGTATGCTTAGTTTAAGGCTTTTGATACTTCATGCTTGCGATTAGCAATTGATGTTTTGAAAATCTAATATAGGCAATGATTAAAATCACAATTTCTTTTGATTAGAGTTATATTGTTTAACAATTGCATGATAAAAATTAACATTAAATCACATGAACTTTGGTGAATGGTGAAATCCTAAACCCCGGTCTCTCTAATATAGTCAGCTTTAATTTGTTTTATTTTCTTTAGTCTTAAAATTTAAATCTAAAAGCACAATCTTCACAAGTCTTAACGAACTCTACTACTACAACCATTGTAAAAATACCATCAATTTTTGGCGCCGCCGACGTGGACTTGTCTTTAGGTTTAGAGTTTTTAGAAAAAAAAAATTAGGTTTTTTTTTTTTTTTTTTTTGTTCTATTTTACGTTCTTGGGTATTCGTATTTTCATTACAGGTTTTTGGAATTTGGAGGGAAAGAAAAAGAAGTTGCCAAAGTTGTTGGTGATTACTTAAAAGATTTGGAGTGAAAAGAAAAAGCGAAAAGAACAAAGAAATTAAAAAAAAAATAAAATAAAAAATGACAGAATTTTATTTTATTAGATTGTATTAGGATCTTTTATTTTTTGTAATTTTCTTTTTCTTTTGCACTTTATTTTTGGACTGTCTTTTGGACTTTGGACACTTGGACTTTCTTTTATTTTTAAACCCTACGGAAGGGTAATAGTTTTAAATATAAATTGTTTGCAGAGAAGGACGGTGATTACGATATCGCCTCGGCCCCTCGGGTTCGTACACTGACATTGGAGTCGGTGGACCGAGTCGACTTCAGCGGTTCATCCCCCGTCTGGAACGGGAGGTAAGTTTATCTAAACACCCGCGAATCCCCTGTCAGCGGATTTACTGTATTCCTTCGTTTGCATATATGTTGAGGAATTGAAAACGGCTGCTTTAATTTCCTAGTAAAGGGAAAGGACTGGCCATACAAGATAAGGGTTCCGATTTCATCACCGTTCTCTTTTTTCCCGCCTTAGGAAAATGATACTTAACGCGAACCTAAGCCTTAAAATTTGGAATAGAACGAGACCGATAGGGTAACGAGCTTAATAAGAAAGTCGTTCGAAAAATATTGGTTGCTCTCTTGAGCATACTTTGAAGTTCATGATGGCTTTTGTAAGTTGAATGCGCCGCCTTGTAATGTCGGTGAGGCCTTGGGTATCAAAGCTCCACGCAGCTTCCCTCGTCCCTGTTCAACTTACTTTAACTCGGATTGATTCCAGAGAGGTTTGCTCAAATTGTAACGAGTTCCTTTTCGAAAGAATAGAAGCTGGTCTATTAACAATCTAACTGGAGCCATCATGCTTTTTGCTTGCTAGAAATTTTTAGGTTTGCTTTGGTGGAGTCGGCTTGTTGTGTGTTTGCTTAGAACCTCCATTCCATAGGATTTTAATTTTTAATTTTTGTTAGTGTATGCCAAAATCGCTCGAGTCCATTAGAGAGCGTGCTTGGAAAAGAGATACTTTTGGCCGTTTGATTAGTGACGAGCCTAGAAGTTCTTCTTGTGGAAGCGGGGAGCTCGAAGACTCTTCTTTTGAGAGCCCCGTTTTTGGAAACTTCAGTTTTGAGAATTTAAGTCTTAGTGAGGAAGGTACCCCTAGTACTTCATCTGTACCAGCAATGTCTACTTTGAAAGATTACATGTACCCAACTAGGACCAACCGAGCTTCGTGCATTAAATTTCCACCCTCTACGGCTAATTATGAGTTGAAACCTGGTATTCTTCAGATGATCCCTATATTCTTATAAAAAGATGACGAGAACCCTTACTTTCACATTAGGGACTTTGAAGAAATTTGTGGAACAATTAAGACTAAAGACCTTACTGATGAAGTCTTGAAACTTAGGATGTTTCCCTTTTCCTTGAAAGATAAAGCCAAGACCTGGCTGAATAACCTACCATCTGAATCCATAGAAACATGGCAGGAACTTATTGCTGCTTTCTATTTGAAATTCTACCCTAAGCATAAAACTGCAGCTGTTAGGCAGAAAATTAGTTCCAGTATACAACAAGAGGGAGAATCTCTTTGTAGGTTTTTTGAAAGGTTCAATGATCTCCTATATGAATGTCCTCATCATGGGTTTGAGAAAATGAAACTAGTAGAGATTCTTTATGATGGTTTAGATTATTCGACCAAAGCGATGGTCGAGTCTATGTGCGCTGGTGAGTTCACTATTAAAAATGTCGATGATGCTTTTACCTTCTTAGGAGTTTTTGCTGAAAAATCCCAACAGTGGGAACCTTGTGTTGAACCCCCTAAGAGACTCTTGGTCAATAGAAGTAGCACCAATATGGTAGATACAAGATTCGGGTCAGATGCTAAGTTTGCTGCTTTGTCTAGAAGGCTAGAAGCTTTGGAATTGAATCAGTCTAAACATAGGTCTCTTGTTGAACCCGATGATAGGATTAGAGCCTCTCAAGTCTCTAGTTGTGGGGTAGAACCCAATAACACTTTTTGGGAAGGTCAGGTTAGTGAAGAACAAGCACATGCTGTCTACAACGCTAGGTTTGAGAACCGTCAGAAGTTTGACCCGTACTCAGATACTTACAACCCTGGTTGGAGAAACCATCCTAATTTTTCTTGGTTTAAAGGCCAGAATCAAGGTCAGTCTAGTAATTCTCAGACTCCCCAGGTTTTGGTTATAACTCTTCAGGTCAATCCCAGTTTCAGAAAACTTCTGAGAAAAAGATCTCAACCTTATAAGAAACTCTTACTATGTTAGAAAAGAACCATGATATGTTATCAGCTAACCACCTTAGCTTTCAACAAGAAACCAGGCAGAATTTGAAGGATAATTCCCAGACTCTTGCTAAATTAGAACTTCAAGTCGGCCAAATAGCTAAGTATATAAGTGAGAGAGAAGATGGAAAGTTCCCTAATCGTACTGATCCTAACCCCAAAGGAGAGAAATCGTACAATCATGTGAATTCTGTTATAACCCTTAGGAACGGTAAAACAGTAGACAATAAGGTATCCATGCCTAGTGGACATACTGTAGTTCCACCTTCTACTTCCCAAGAGGAGCCCGTAGTTGAGGAAACTGAAACAGTCTCTAAGGATTCCCAAGAAATTCCTGATAGGTCTACCTTTGTGCCTATAGCCCCATATCCACATTTGCTTGACCCAACAAAGAAGGATTCAACTTTCAACGAGATAACGAAAACATTTAAGCAGGTGAACATCAACATTCCGTTATTAGAAGCAATTAGGCAGATGCCCGCTTATGCCAAGTTCCTTAAAGATCTTTGTACAAGAAAGCGCAAGCTTAATGTTCATAAGAAATCCTTTTTAGCTGGTCAAGTAAGTTCAATACTTCTGAACTAAACACCCCCTAAGTATAAGGACCCTGGATGCCCCACCATATCTTGTGTGATTGGTAATCATGTAGTTGATAAGGCATTGCTTGACTTAGGAGCTAGTGTTAACTTACTCCCATACCATGTGTGTACCCAGATAGGTCTTGGTAATTTGAAACCGACAAAAATGACACTTCAGTTAGCTGATAGGTCTGTCAAAGTCCCTCATGGTGTCATAGAGGATGTTCTAATTAAGGTTGATAAGTTTATTTATTCAGTGGATTTTGTTGTTCTAGACACCCAGCCAGTTCAGGACCCAAGTACTCAAATCCCAGTGATTTTAGGTCGCCCATTTTTAGCCACAGCTAACGCTGTCATCAACTGTAGGACCGGGATTATGAACATATCCTTTGGTAATATGACCACTGAACTAAATGTCTTTAATGTTACTAGACAACCTTCTGAGAATGATGAATTAGAAGAAGTGAATATGATTAGCACTTTAGTTCAGGATTTAGTTCACGATAATTGGCATGATACTCTATTGGGAGATTCTTTAGATGAATTTGAGGAAACCATTCTCTTATACCAGATGTGTGATCAATATTTAGAGGAAGCCCTTGAGTATTTTAAAGACTCTACGGACCCAGAAATTCAGGCAATAATGTTTGGTCTTTCTGAGAGTAATGATGACCCTAAGTTTGGGGGTGGATAACTAGAAGAAGCTCTTGAGTATTTTAGGGACTTTACGGACCCAGAAATTCAAGCAATAGTTAGAGGTTTGTCTGTGAGTAGTGAAAACCATAAGTTTGGGGGTAGTGATGGTTCTTGTAATCGTCAAGTTTCGCTGATTGGAGTCCCTAACTTGGGACTCGATCTTTGTGTGTCTGAGATATTACTTGAGTCTATTCAGACTCTGCAACCCGATCCTCCTGATACTATCCATGAGGTAACCCAGTTATTAGAGACCAGTATTTCGGATGAATCTCTTTATCAAGACACACATATGAAGCTTTGTTATGTTCCCCAGATAAACCCAGTTGTCTTGACAGAAATCTTAGATGAGGATGTGCTCCTTCTATTCATTTTTCTGAACCAGTGCAGTTGTCTCATTTTTGTGTTAGCCCTATTTGGTCTTATGGACCCACAATTGTTTCGACTATTGGTATACGACTTTGGAAGGTGACAATTATTTTTGAGGTATTTGATGTCTAGCTAAAGACTTTAAATTTAGAATTTTCTGGGAGGCACCTACGCTCATGCTTACAGTAATATCCTTCCTTATTTCTTTTCCCTCAAGTGGTAACAATTTCTCCTTGTTCATGTTTTAATTTCATCTTTAGAACATTGAGGATAATGTTAGATTTAAGTTTGGGGGTAAGGGACACATAGTATCCGGTTAGCTAAGTTTACATATTGTTTCTCACCGAAAAGATGGAAATTGGAATGCTAGGGATAACAATCTACTGAGACATTAGAGAAAAAGACATTGAGATCTTTGACATTCAGGAGAGAACATGTTCCTTTTAGAGGGTAATCGTGATGGACCTAACCATCCATGATGGAGAGACAATTAGGCCAGAAGGAAATGCCAGAAAGACAAAGCAACCTCACAATGTAGTCTTAGTTACTGGATTACGACTCTCTGTCAGTAGAAACTTATCATCATCAACAAATGGAGCGACATCAAAATCTATGAAGAAAGTTGAAGACGTTTAAGGTTTATCAGCAACAATAGAAAAGAATAATTCAAAAAAATCAAAGTTAGTTACAAGAAGTTATAAGAGCAAAGAAAATCAAACGATATAAGTTGTTTAAGTTCATGATACCAAGACATTACAAACTGCGAAGATACAAGTTCTAAAGTCCTTCTCTCATGGCCATGTAAATTTTTTGTTTTATTAAAAAAAAAAATTAAAAAACATTGTTACGTTTTGTTCAATAAGGCCATAGAGAAATAGAAATCTATAAGGAAGTTTCAAACAAGAAATTAAGGAGAAAAGTTAAATTATCAAGGTTCTACGAGGTTCGAGAGTTTATCATCAACAGTTGAAGCCGAAGAAGACGTTGTTTCTACTGAGCACTATGAGAGAGTCGAAGAGAGATGCATATTGTTTGCTTTGTTAGTCCGCTTTCCATCTGGCACAAGATCTTTCTAGCACTGGTTCAACTCACCACACGCAATTAGTCCAGCTGTGTAACAGATGTCCCTCTCATTTTTATCTCTCTCCTAATCTTATCCAGCTGTAAAGCGGATGCATCTTACAATGTTTATTTAGCTGTGTAGCGGATATCTCTTTATCTAGCAGTGTTGCGGATGTGTCTCCCTTATTCTTTGTTCAGCTTTAGAGCTGGCACCTTTAATTTCTCTGGCATTCTAGTTACTTGGAGATAGGTTGAGAATATGTGTGTCTTCATAGCTCTTTGGATACTTGTGACCAATTAGAAGTCATGGTTTTGTGGGTACACCTCTGGTAAACCCTCCCGAGATTATAACTCGGTCACTAGCGCCACCTAATGAGTTAGGATTTTATTTTATAGATTAGTTTTGCTCGAGGACTAGCAAATAATAAGTTTGGGAGTATTTGATAGACACATTTTTGTGACTATTTTGTTCTCAATGTTCTGTATTGTTAGTGCTCGATTATGTAGTAATTATGGTATTTTATGTCTTTGTAGGTATTTTTGGGAAATAAACATTCTTGGAAATTTCGGCTCGAAAAGTTGATATAGGCACCCGGAGGATACATGTTATTCGTACTTTCAGTTTTGGATAAGGGGCACCTCAATTGATAAGGGGCACCTTCTTTACTATTTGCACCCCAGAGCACCATCTGCTAAACGCAGCCCATCACTGGTTAAGGGGACTTCATCCTCTTCGTTTGAATTTATAAATATGGCGGGAAAACTGGATATTCACGGAACAGAATTAGGGTTGGGAATTTGAAGAAGTTCTGGGGAGATTCAATGGCTGAAATCTCTCGGGTTTGTTCTAATTGTCAACACAGGAACTGTAAGGGTGTTGGATTCAATCCAATTTGGCTAGATAATCACCAATCTAAGAACTCAGGACTGGTATATTTCCCGTGAGAATATTCTCGGGACTTTTCTATTTTTGGAAGATTTGCACGAGTCAGAGCATGGAGATATTCTTGTGAGACGTCTTTTGAGCATGATCGGAGTGTGCTGTCTTCAGAAGACTGCGTGGAGAAACCAAAAATGGAAATTATTCCCTAATCTGGCCGTGAAGAATAATCGCATTCAATGGGGAATATTTGGAGTTATTAGAGATTATTTTCGGTACCATAAGGCTATATAAGCTGTTTCTAAGGAGTAGAGTCGGATAGAGAGGATTGGGAGCAGTTTGGAACGTCATAGAGCTAAAAATTCATAGTTGAGGAAATATTGTTTGCTGCTGGTGAAGAACATACGAAGAACATAAGACGCACACCCATCTGTCGTAAACGCTACAGCGATTGCGACAGTTAAGGGACAGTCTTAGAAGCTACAATAACAGCGACAGTTTTCATTTATCGTTCTCTGTAATTTTAATCTTTTTTCCTCCCATTTCATCATTTGTCAACACTTTGAGCAATAAAAATGAAATTTGAGCGTGTTTCCAACATGATGAGAGGCTAAACCCCATCTTCCGGGGCGATGGAGGAAGCCATTCTTCCAAAAGTTATGTGGTAAAATTTATTTATGCAATTCTTTTATGATTATTTGCACCGAATGAAAATTGGGTAAATGATTTTTATTAATTAGTTGTGTTTTCTCTTGATGAAGTATGCTTAATTTAGGGCTTTTGATACTTCATGCTTGCGATTAACAATTGATGTTTTGAAAATCTAATTTAGGCAATGATTAGAATCACAATTTCTTTTGATTGAAGTTATATTGTTTGGAATTGCATGATAAAAATTAATATTAAATCACATGAATTTTGGTGAATGGTGAGATCCTAAACCCCGATCTCTCTAATATAATCAGCTTTAATTTGTTTTATTTTCTTTAGTCTTAAAATTTAAATCTAAAAGCACAATCTTCACAAGTCTTAACGAACTCTACTACTACAACCACTGTAAAAATACCATCATTAGTGGTACACCCGGCGCAAGACCTGGAGTCAATGCTCCATAAACTGCAAACGGTAAAGCAGTTTTTTCAAGGTTGTATAATATTTGAACCCCTAACCGCTTTAAGAAGTCATACTTCAGGGGGAGTAAACTCGTAGAATCTTTGGTCGGGCTTAAACACGTTATACCATTTTTCCTTCGCCAAGGTTTTCTCCTGATGGGTTTTCTTTCTCAAGGTTTTAACGAGGCAGCATATGCGTGTCTAGCACCATCATCCGGTGACGCCCGTTGTACTCTTTTCCTTTGGTCAGTTTTTATCCCACGTGGTTTTTCTGACGAGGTTTTTCACAAGGCAACATTTACATCGACGTCGATATTATTATGAGTTTTTCCGGCGCTCATGTTTTTGTCCCAAATGGTTTTCCTGGCGCGGGCGTTTAGGTTTTGTCCCAAGTTATTTTCCTAACGCAATTATAATGGAGGAAGTATTTCATGGCTGTGACCAAACTCACTCTAAGCTCGGGTTTTTCCCAAGTTGTTTTTCTGACACAACTTTGACGAGAGAGAAAATTCGTGGCGGCGGCCAACCTCATTCTGAGCATAGGTTGTTGCTAAGTGGTTTTTATGATGCAGTTGAGAAAATTGGAGATGAAAAGCTACCAGTGTTGTACTCCTTTTCTTTTGTCCAGTTTTTGGCCAAACCGATTTTTTTAGCAAGGTTTTAACGAGGCATTACACAACTAATGCAACACTTTTCTATATGATTTTTACTCTTTTTCTTCGTCCAGGTTTTGTTCCTTTTGGGTTTTCCTGACAAGGTTTTAACGAGGCAATATCGCAGTAGTGTGGTGTCATCCAAGGGGGAATGTTACAAATAATATATATGGTCATTGTGGATTTCCACCTCACATACATATCATCATCACCTTTCCACTTTTTCTTTATCTTATAACTCCCACTATTAGTGTATGTTTAATGGCTCAATGCCATCTTTATTTCTCCCTCTTATGTTAGCTTATAAATAGAGGGATTTTCTCTTTGTACTGTAGACCAATTCTATTAATAAGAAAATCTCTTCTTCTCTCCATATTTCTTTTATGTAATTGTTTATCAATTCATTTAGTTTATAATAGATAGCAAATTAATAAGACATTTACTGTTTTCTATAATTAAGATTACTTTCCTATAATACCCTCTAGACTTTGATAATAGAAATAAAATAGTCAAAGTTGAGCAAATCACGAAATTTACTTCTCATCTATATCATATTCACTCAATATCTATCTTCTATTTCCTTTTTATCTTCTTCTTCTCCGTTCTTTTTCTACTGCAAAACCCTAAGCTAGATATTCATATATTTATATCGTTTTGTCTCAGGAGAACTTTAATATAATTTCATACTTTATCTTATTAAAAGCCGATCTACTTTTACATCATTCATTAACACCCTCTCTATTTTTTGATGTAAAAATTCATCATCACGGAAACATTTCCTGCAAAAAAGATCATCAATTTTTTTTCCTCTTTTAATCGGTGTCATCAGGTTAGATAGCTATGAATAAGTTAAGAAAATTGATGGCAAGAAAAATGGTGGGATTGAAACTTGACATGACCCTAATGGTGGGATTTGAAACGGTATGAGATTTCATCTGTTCCATAACTTCTCACAGGAAATATTAATAACAGGAAAAATAAAAATAACGGGAAAGGTGGAAGAGGAAAAGTCTGTTTCTTACCTAATAAAGCTATAACTAACCATAATCACTTGTGGGCTGCTATAAGAACTAACAAAGAAAGGATAAAAATATTAAATACCTTATTATAGAGATAAGGGTAATAGCGGAATTTGTAGTTTGTGACATTCATATGGATCGGTGTCCCAAGAAAATAACAACTCCAATAAAATTATGAATCCCAACATAAAAAGCAACTCATTAATACACCTTAAACTATATACTGGGATATAGATTAACAAGCCCGGCTAAATTCGAGCGTATAGATTACTTCATCTACCTAATACAAAATGATAAGTAGTGTCTAAATTTATTGAAACTACCAAAATTATCCTAAAAATACTAATATTACTAAATTACCCCATCAATCCTTAATAATAAACCTAACTAAAATCAGTTTTAATTTCTAACCTAAAAACCGATTCTTCATCTCTTTACTCCCTCTTTTTTCATTTTTTGAAACCAAAAATCGTCGATTATCGACGATCCAAAAATGATTAATCGTTTTCTTTCTTCTATAAAATGTCCAAACCATCAAGAATCAAACATGCTACTAACAGGAATTATTCTAGTGATAACGATCCCGGAATTGTTGAAGTGATTCGAAAGAAAACAAAGGAAGTGCTCGAAGAAGCCGAAGCCTCTCGTGTAGCACAAGAGGATGAGGAAATGGGTCGAATCAGATACTTTTCTATCAACCAATCCTCTAAACTAGGTTTTAGTAACATGCAATCCCTTAGAAATCGAAAATTTTGAATTCAAAATTATCTGGGTTTTAGAGAATCGGATTATGTTAGTGTAGAAGTAACCCGATTCCATTTAGAAACGGTTGATGTTCTTTGTCACATACCCCGATTGTGCTGCATGTGAATAAGAATCGGGAAACATTAATGTATAAATACCCCGATTTTTATAACCGTTCCTTTTGTAACTTTTTTTGTTAGCATGGGATTACATATGTGTTCACAAAAACCAATTGTGTAGTAAAGAATCGGACTTTATATGTATATCGAGAAAATCGATTTCTGGAATCGGTTTACATTAGCACTTTAAAAATCTGATTGTTAATTTTATTATTTTATGAATCAGAGTTTATATGTATATCGAGTAAACCGATTATTTACCTTGACTTAATAAAAATGCATTATATTCCATTGTTGTTTGTCACTTAACTCCGTATTATACAGGCCAAACAAGGACAATCAACAAAAGCAAGCCGAAAAGAAATATAAGAGGAAACATGACCTTGCTACTCCTAAGCCTTTGGAACCTCGTCGAAAAGGCGGTCAAAATTTGAATGCTTCCCACCGAAGGGCTACGGGGAGTATATCCAAAGGGATCAGTATCAATCACCCACCACCTCAAGCGGAGCAACCAACACATGAAGAATCTAATTCCGAAGAACAAAGTGATGGGGAAGTTAATGAGGAAGAAAGTGGTGGAAAGGAGATCGATGAAGAAGAAATTGGTGGCAAAGAAGGTGGTGAAGAAGAAAGTGATGAAAGTGAAAGTGATGAAGAAAAATGTGAGGATGAAGGTGGCGAAGAAGAAAGTGATGAAGAAGAAGGTGAGGATGAAAGTGATGAAGAAGAAAGTGAGAAGCAAGTTGATGAATAGATAGGAGAAGTTCAATAACAAGTGCAAGAAGAAGTCCAAGGAGGAGAAGCTCAACAACAAGTACAAGAAGGGGACGCTCAAGAACAAGGTAAGAAAGATGGTAAGAAGAAATATGTCCAACCCCTCGAGAGTCGCAAGACAATGTGGTTATGTACAAAAAACCCCAAAGGAGCACAAGATGTTCAAAATCAATGAGACGAAAACCAAATCATATGATAACGATATTGACATTGTTCACAAGCCTTTACCATCATGTGATTATTAAGAAGACAAAGCATTTCACAGATATCCTTTGAATGGTCCATCTCGAACAGATGACGAGGCAATTCCGGATTACATGTGGTGGTACTTCAATGTTTCGCATACTCGAGTGATACGAGTATATGAGAGGCCAAAGATACGGCTCTCGAATTCTGGTGCGTATTGTTACTCAATTACGGTTTTGTTAATGTTATTAGAGTTTATTGATGAATGTTTGTTGTTTAAAATGGAAATAGGGAAGCCAAGTCGGGTACTTGATAACCCAAGCCAAGCTACAAATCAGGGAAGAGAAAAATGTTAAGGCCAATGAAAAGCTGATTGATAAATTGAACAGTCTCGAAGATGTAGAAGCTGGTGCAAAGTTTGGGGAGCTGGAGGAGGAGGAAGAGGAGGAGGAGGAGGATCCAAAGAAGAAGAGGAAGAGACCCCCCCCCCCTCCAAAAGATGACAAAAGGTGCATCGAGCAGTGCCCAACCTAGTAAACGAGACGCAGTGGACGTGGTCGTGGTCGTGGTGGGGATGTTCATGAATGAATGGTTATATTCATGTTTATGTCTTTAACTATGGAAAATTATGGAGTCAAAACTTATGTCTTGTCTTAAACTTTTTGTCGAATTATGTTTGGTTATACTCCTAGTTTATGAATGACTTAATCTGGTTTCTTCTGAAAATTATTTGTGTTTGTCCAAGACGCGGTAAAATAACCAACTAAAATGTGTGTGAAAAAAATGCAAGATTCTGGCATTTTTTCAGTCAGAATCGGTTTACATGTACCTATATGTAACTCGATTCTGAAAGTTTCCCAGAGGTTCGGTTTCAGAATCGGTTTACATGTACATATATGTAATTCGATTGCTATGAAGAAAAGTTCTGTAACTTTAAGAATCGGATTACATGTACATATATGTAATCCGATTTTTATGAAGAAAAGTTTTGTAACTTTAAGAATCGGATTACATGTGCATTACAAAAGCCCGATCTATGAGAGGCATATTTTATATGATTTTGTAAGGACACAATCAGTCTATGTGGTCATATATAAAATCCGATTGTGTGAATTGAATTCAAAAAATATAGTCGTTGAGACTTTATCTATATAAGGACAACCTCTTTGAGGCACCCCCACATCACACACTTAGCCTATAAAATGGAATGTGAACCGTTTGAAGATTTGTGTCTGGTTAAATCGTTTGCTAATACGTTCCTTGGACGTCCGAATGAAATCTATTCAATGTTTTGGAAGAGAGTTAAAGAGTTCTTTTACGGGCGTACCGCGAATCCCAATAACCGTAAATGGAGAGACTTTGCTTTTCGATTCCAATACATAAAAAGCGCAATGCGATAGTACGTAAAAGTTGTAAATATGGTGTACCACTATCATCCACGATCTCCTCTTAGGGAAAAAGTGAGTAATGCGATCATTTTTATACCCATGACAAAAGTTCACATACTAACATTTAAGAATTCATTGAATTTCAGCTGGAACATTTCAACGGGCTATGGAGAATTCGTAATGGGTAAACTATGTTCATTCACCACAAAGAATGTACGACGTTGTACCGACGTGCTCGGAGGTTCATTGACGAACATTTGATGTGTCAAATTCTAGAATTCCCATATTGAATCCTATATATGTACGTAGTGCGCCAATTTCCTAAACCATGTAATGAATATTTTGTTTATGAAAGTATGGCATAATCGGATTACATGGACATATATAAACACCAATTCCAAAAATCGGTTTATGTGGGTATTTATTAAACTCTGATTCTGGGTTTACATCGTCATTTGTCATAAACTCAACTCATAATCGGTTTACAAAAAGACTAACATAAACTGATTCTGGATCGAGTCTTAAAAAAAAATACAAGTACTGATTATGCATTAATGAAAGTTAATTTCATGATTAACTTGATTAAACATTATTTAATTATCCGAATTAGCATTAATTTCACAGGGACATATTAGGCATTAACACAAATAGTGGATAAGGGGATTCTACTATGAATTATTTCTTAATGACTCTATTTCGTCATGTAGTTATAGGTCCCAATTAAGTGGCATAGGCCCCAATTTATCCAAGTTAACAAGTGCCAATTTATATTTATATTTTTATGATTTTCTGCATATTAACTCTTATATTTCAATTTTGACGATACATCAATAATGGCAATGTTGAAAGCAATCATTAAAAGGTTGGAAGAAAATATGAACGATTTGGGATGCGTGTCGAGTAACCACTTTTAGCCTGGCTGCCCGGAGTTTTCCCTGAGCTAGCAGTTATGGAAATATAAGGTTTTTGGTTATTTCTTTACTCTATATTTGTGCGCAATTTTTGCAGGGTATTTATTTTCAGCTGTTTTAGCTTCTCTAAGCTCTATCAGTCCATGGTGTTCTTTCTTTGGGTTTTTGCTGATCCTTTTTCTATTCCAAAAGTTTTTTTCCAATCTAATTGAGCTTGTCCTCTCTCTTCTTTTCCGGTGTTTGCTTTTATGTTTTTGTACCATCGGCTTTCTACACTCTCTCCTACCCCAACTACCTTCTTCAACCCTCTCTGGTACCTTAACATCTCAAATTTTATCTCTTTCTCCCTCTTCGTTCATTAAACTCATTCTTTCTCCCTCCCTCACCCTCCCCCCCTGCCCAACCACCTTATTCCCATCAGCCTTAAAGTCTCTCTTTGTAAAGTCATGTATTTGCCTCATCCTTCTGAAGCTCTTTATGGGTTTCATATGGTCTATGAGTACTTTTCCTACTGTGAGTTTTCTCTTACAAGTCAAAGTTGCAGTAAATTTTTATTGGAGGGAATTCTGGATCTGGTTATTTGCTCTGGTAAAAATGTTATTTGTTCCAAGGTGCAAGAAAATCAAAGATTTTATCCTCAATCAATCGTCAGGGTGCATCAATATGTCAACCTCTATCTCAGGAGAAGAGCTAGTTGATTGTATGAGTAAGAATCTCAGTATCAATAGGGAATTCACCTTATCTGATAAACAAGTGGAAGATGGCAAAATCAAGAGGAAATCTCTGATACTTACTAAGATAAACTGTGATTTCAAGATTAACAAGGAGAAGGAAAAAGATATTGTGTGAGAAGTTTGGAAGATTGTTTATGAACCTGAGGAAATGAAAAAAAAACTTTCTTTTTGGTCAAAATCTCCAAAGGATGTCAAGGAAGTCCTGCGAAAAAACATCTGCAGCCATGGTCCATTTCTGATCATAGTACAGGAATTTCATTATGGAGTTGCACCAGAATCTATAAACATGGACATGGTTACAATGTGGGCTCGACTGCTGAATCTTCCTCCAAAACTGACAATTGAAGCAATACTGTATCATATTGCAAGCAGTATGACTACATGTCTCATGGTTGAATATCCTGCTAGAAGTGAACTTACTCTAACTTGTCCTCGTGATGTAGTGGAAATAAATGTTAATAACAGGCTATGGTATCATATACCTATCAATTTCGGCAAACCATAGAATATGCGAGTAAATCTATGGTTTCTGCAAGCAATGTAGGATTCTTAACCATCCAAGGAATAAGTGTGCTTCAAAGACCTAAAGACCTAACCAGGGTCCCATCAAGATCCTCACATATCTAAACTGATGGAGATAGAAGAGGAGAAACGATTTGTAGAAGAGCAACTTGAAGCAATATCAAATGTTTTTCAATGAGAGACTAATGAACTTGCTCTCACTATTACCCCTAAATTTCATGAAGGTGAAGTAAGTAACTCTGATAAACCAATGGGGAAAGGTAAAGAAAAACTAAAGTTTGAGATTGAGTCAACTGATGTTCCACAAGGTAGTTTCAAAGTTGGAGTTCTACATCATTAAACTATGATGAATAGTGAAATATTTGCCTCAAAAATACACGCAGCTGACGAGATTGAAACTGAATTAGAAGCAAAACTTCAGAGATCCAACAGTGTAGTGGAGAAAATAGGAGCTGAAACAGGGTTATGCAGCTTCAGTTTTGTGTATGGATGTTTGAGGGTAAAAACTGGTTCTGCTGTTTTTTGGTAAATTTGGGGTGTGTTGATGAGAAACGAATTCAAACCCTAAACAAATGCATTGCACGGGAGTACTTTTAGATTCGAGTGATCAATCTGTAAGACTCTGGTCTAAACCAAGAAATGGCCGTTCCAGATTCAATTCGGTCACAAAGTGAAGGAGAAGGGTTAATCTTAGGAAGGGAAGCGAAGAAGGTGTTTGAAATCAAAAATGTTGAATTATGAAGGTGTTGTTGTTTATGACTTGTATCAAAATGTGGAACTAGCTTGCATAATGTAAGCTATCAGTTCTGAGTGTTTTCTTGATACTTTGTTAACAATACTTGTGTTCTTCTTTTTGTCAAAATAGGTTGAAAATCTATTTATACAAGTCATTTGAGCGCAACCCTGATCTCGTAGGAAGTGGAGGAGGTTAAGTAATGGAGTAGTGTAAGAGGTGGTGATCATTGCGTGGTCACACCTTCACCCACTACTCCATTTTTAACCGTCTGTCATTCCTGACACGTTCTCGTAATGGGAGCGTTGCACGCCGCACGCTGTAAACTGCCAGATCAACACCCCAGTAAGTATCCCCCAGTTTGTGACATGTTTGATGTCTCGAGTAAGTGGATCATGTCATTGGAATTTCCGCAATGAATAGCATATGGTTCTATTGGGTGAAACAACTAAGTTGTTTATGCTGCCGACATAGAATATCGTAGGTGTTCGATGCATGTAAAGCATCGCTTTTAAACAAGCGGCTCGAGACAATCAACGTGCATGAAGCATAGTTGTCTTAGAGCTTATTATATAATTCGCGAATTAGCGTCTTAAAATGACAGCATGCCAGACCACTTTTGGGTGATCGTTTGAAGGCCGTCGGGATGATACACCACTTGCTCGATTGCTCCCTATGACAGAGTGCGGCCGGTGATCATCGAGATACCTCGTTGATCGCCTAATATTTAATGCAAGCTGTCCGACCAAGCTGGCGAAGTTGGACGAACGAGATGGTTTGCGGCACATGTTTGCCGCCGTTGATAAAATTTAGGGTTTAGGGACGTTTGGCCGTCCCTACTTTGGCTGATCGAGTCCAAGCACTGGTTGCTAATTTGAACAGACCAATCGAGCATGCGTGGAGACGAGCCGCCGGCATTCATGCCTACATCTCTCGGTCCATCAAAAATCGAATCTAGGCCACTCAATTCCGCCGGCGAAGATGAGTGGCCATGATCAATTTGCGATTGCCGCAAAGCATGAATTAGGGTTTTGGACAGTCGCGGCTACTCTAGTTCGGTCGATCAATTTGATGCTTCATTGACCTCCCACAGATAAGTCGATCGAACATGGATGGAGTTGGGCCGGCGGTGAACTCGTGTGCACATTCCTCATGGTCCAAAATGCGATATAAGACATCCAAATAGGCTGGCTAAGTTGGATGGTCGTGATAAATTTAAGATGCTAGTGTACTTCCGCGACCCAAAATTAGGGTTTAGAAGCATCACGCCTGTTATAGTTTAGGCAAACATTTTATTGCCCTATGGTCTTGCCGTGGGAAAACCGATTGAGTGGGGGGAAAGTTGGGCTGCCGATGTGCACGCTAGCGCTTTACTAATCACCCATGGAGTAACCCAAGACGTCCAACCAGGTTGGAAAAGTTGGACGGTTGTGATGCTTTTGAGACTATTTTGGACAGTCTATGCTCGTGCGAGCTTCTTCCAAACAGCGCGACCACCCTACTTAGGGTTAGCGTTTGGCAATGCTGGGATGCGCTTTGTCAAGGTCCAATCGGTTGGGACTTTGGTGGGCCCACCGATGGTCATCATGATGGCTGCCTATTTCCGCCAGGTCTTGGCTAGGCTTATTGGATTGCGCAGCCAAATTGTGTGGTCGTGATCGTTTCTGAGACTGATATGGATAGTCTATATTTCCCTTAAGTAAATTAAACATGTTCGATCGAGCTGTCTTTAATTAAAAGCGCGTCGATATGAGATTCTCTTTGTCAGGGAGTGACGTAGCCTGTGTGGGTATTTTCATGCAGATCTCAATACTGGCACTTCGGGAGATTCATGCTACTCTGCTGAGAGTGAACACTTAATCGTCATGTCATGTCAATGATGAGAGTTCGGCTGAGAACATAGCACGGAAAATACTAGGAAAATCATGCATTAATTAATAATGCTGGTATAGAATAGAAATCACAGAATATTTGGGGTTTGTACTACGCGCACCATTCTGAATGAATTTCATATACATTGAATTGCTCAATAAGCGAGGAGGTTTTTTGCACTCGTCATTTTTTAAATGGCTTTACCCCTTGTAGGGTGACAGTGCATTAAATACTGGTTTTACGATTTTAGCCTTGAACTAAAAACCACCATCAACATTAAGTCCCCTGCTTAGCACGTAATAGTTACACTACTGCGGTATAAGCACTAGATGGTGACAAATAAAGATAAAACTTATGAGACAAAGTTAGATGTTACCAGGAGAGATGAGTCGTCCTGTTTTTGGAACATGTCACGCTCAAGAGGTGTCCAGGTTAGCGTTCCCCTAACATGATGTCGGTTGGACCCAGGTAGGTTAGGCATATGGTTGGTTGGGATCTCAAACTATCCATGACGATGTCGTAATCCTCGACTCTTATATGAACGAGCCATATCATGAGGAATATCCTTAAAAGGCTGCTGAAGCAATTTCTGAAAAAGATGTTGAAGCAGCTCCCAAAGAGAACGTTGATGCAGCTTCCGAGAAGGGTGTCGCAGCGGCTTACGGAGAGGATGTTTAAGCAGCTCCTGGAGAGGACCCTAGTGAAGGCACCATTGGCCCTGGCGTTGACGACACTTCTTTGATGTTTAGTAGTCTTTGTTTCATGCGGCTGGAGCCATGGCTTGATCGAATAATAATCCCTCATTCATGCTGTAACTTCCATTTGTTATATCACGCGTGTTTTTCTTCCGTGAACAGGAGATCCAGGAGTCATATCTGTTAGGTGCGGAGGCTTTATCTCCAATTAATAGCGCGTATGATGTGATTGGACATGTCTGAAGAAGTAATTGCAATATGGGACTACCGTGTGAACTAGCTCGCTGCTTTCTGATTCCGTGAAGGTATTTTCCAAAATATGAAAATTACAGATGGGGAAACTATCTAGGCACAATGAGATGGTGATTGAGAGGTTGTTTCGTCATTGAAGCAGCTGCACTTCAGGGTACGAACGACGTTTTACCAAAGAAGCATGTACTGGCTACTTGATGATTTCTTGCAGTCATCTTGCTCCTTCTGATTCCGATGATGATATGCTGGGGATGCTTGTATGGGCACAATCCTCCGGAGCCGTTAAGTGAAGTAGACAAGCTGAGAGGCATTTTGTTGTCTACGTGCCACTATCAAGTCTTCAAGGACTTCGTTTCAAGCAACATCCTTTGAACCGTCTTCTGAATCTTGGATGGTTGTATGGAATGAAATGCGATGAGCAGTCCCCAGTTACACTTCAGAATCGATGGCGTGGCTGGACACGTGAAAACATCTCCGATTTGTACTTTGGAGTCTTTGATGCACATGTACATCTTCATGTTGAGAATTTTCTGAGCTCGTAAAGCTTCAACAGTGATGATTGTTGATATTAGAAATAAATTGGTTGAGGGACGTGAAGGCATCCTGTGCTAGCAGTCCCCAGGTGTAATTATCCCGAGCTTATTTTCTCTTGAAAGACGTACATCCATTTCATTTTCTAGTAAGGTGTTGGAGCGGTTTCGGCCTCTGAAGAGAGCACTGAAGTGGCTTCGGGAAAGAGTGCTGATGCGGCTTCGGGAGAGAGAGCGTTAAAGCAGCTTCTTCTGGAGAGAGCGTTGAAGCGGCTTCAGGAGAGAGCGTGCATTGAAGCGGCTTCTGGAGTGTACGTTTGAAACGGCTTTTGGAGATAACTCCAGTGAGGGTGCCCTTAACTCTCAATTTCGAAAAATGAGTTCTTCCCATTCTTCTGAGGTGATACGATATGGCAGATGGGAAAAAGACACACAAATAGTGCTGGCCGGCAAGTCGTGTTTTCTCCTCATGGGAAAGAATACCGTTTCTATTATAACATCTCAACACGTGCAACGTTCTCTTTCAGTAATTCGAAATAGGGGAGATAACAATAATGGTTAAGGATTCGACCAACCTTCAGTTTGACTTTCCTTTGCAAATCACATGCTTCTTGATTGACCGTCTATCTTGTGTTGAAGAAGTCCTTGATAGTGAAGGGATTATGTGTCGAGCCTCAGTCCCCAAGTGTGAGTTACATGGCTCTCTTTCCGTAGTGGTTGTTGCTATGGTAAAGCTCTGGAGAGCAACAACGATTCTTGGCAGCAGCTGGCAGGGAGAGGCGTGGTAGCTACTTGCACGAACTGGCGGTTTTCCTATAATGGTAGAGATCGTCTCGCTATTAGACGGATAAGCTGATGATGGAATCGATAGCTTCCTTAATGTTTCCTCATGGAATGGAGAAGAGGGACACAGTCCCCCAATGTTGATGAAGATCGTACGAGTTGCTGATCATGAGACCGTCTTTGCCTTCACGTTGTGTTTCATATACGTCCAGGCATATCGCTGGTCTTTGAAAATACGTCTGCTCTCTTGAGTATGTCCTCGTTTTGGACATATTGGAATCATAATGATAGCTTGCTTGCATCTTTGATATGGGTAGTGTTGAGCAGTCCCCAGCCACACTCCTTTGCCTTTATCATCTTTGGATCGTGTCTTTGAGGAGTAGGGAAGTTCCCTCATGCGGATGACTTAACTAACATGTTGTGCAATTATGAAGAAGCTCTTGACATGGAGAGTTCGTATGTACCTCTCAAGTCCCAGGTGCGACCTCCTTCGGTAATGCAACTACTTCTTCTACGGGAGACGAAATTCTGAAAGAGTCTCTCACCGATTTTGTTACCATCAAGCCACATATGGTATATCTCGGACGTTTTTTTATCATTGTGAGAGTCGTGCATGTGGTACTGAGGTTGGAGTTGGCGGTTTTGGACGCGCAGGATGTTGTATCTTGGTGGTTTTCCTCTTGATGCTTCAGTGAAGATACTTACAGAAGGCTGAAGGTTTTATTTCCTGTTGGTGAGATGCATGCTTCCAAGAATATCATGAGGCTCTTTATTCCTGGCAGGCCCGGTTCTTTCTAGCAGGGCAGGTGTTGTTGTAGCCGAGCGTTTAACAGCTTCACGAAGTTAAGAGGATGTCTGAAATTGTCGATTCTCCAGCATAGCATGATAGATGGGTACCATCCTATTAATGCATAATTCCACCAATCGTTGTTCAATCATATTTGGATCGTGACAATCCAGTGCCTGGATTTTGAACCCCTTGACATAATCATTTGGATGCTCATTGTTTCGTTGGAACATCTTCCCCAAATCTGAAAAGGTGATTTGCTCGGATACGAAGAAACACTTCTCGTAGAAAGCGGTTACAATCTCACACAAGTTGGATACGTTGTTTGGTGCAATATCGTTGTACCAGGTGTACGCTCTCCTGGTAAGTGACTTTGAGAACTCTTTCAAACGGAGGACATGATTGTATTCGTGCTCTCCTAATGACTTCGGAAAACGAGAGATGCGTTCACGAGCATTACCAGTTCCGTCGTAAAAGGGAAAATTGAGGAGAGAAGTATCCTCTCGGAAGAGAAACTCTTTTCATATCAGGAGGATAAGGAGGCTGATGCTGGTGCAGGTCTACCGGTTTTTCCTTCTCTCGATGCTGGAGAAGTCGTTCTAGATCCTCCCGCGTGATGAAATTGGACGGCTGATACCTTTACCTTTAGCGCTCAAGAGCAACATGAACTTCTTCATCTATGGATGCACGCCCTGTTGAAGTCCTTGCGCCAAAAGTGTTGAAAGTACTCCTCATTAGTTCTATGGGCTGACGCGGCTCTTGTGGTAGTCGCTCCATTAGCGTCTTGAGGAAAGTGAGTACCTCTTTCTGAGTTGTAGTCATGTCTGTCTGAGCCTTAGCGAGAACTTCTCGTCTTTCCACCAAATCAACAACGGTGATAGGGGGTTGGCCCCCTCTGGCTCCTCCGGTCTCTCATCCTGATGGGGAAGTGGTAGTAGCTTTAGTAACGACCGGGAGAATTACGCTCGAAGAAATATTGGTGGAGGCAGCGGCTCTGGCTTTAGTGATTGGAGGTGTCACGCCTAAGGGAGTGTCTCGTTGTTGTCCGGGTTGACATAATAGGCGAACCCTTTATGATGATTGTTGAGATTTGTTGTCGAATATCTCCATATTGGAACAACAGCTATGCTAATCTTCATTTTGTCTTTCTGGGTGTGGACCCTTTGAGACATTTCTGGTTTGCTCCATATAACACTCGTGGTATTACAGAGAAGGCGGTTTCTCCATCCGGACCTTCGAGAGACGCCGTTGTGCTCTTTTAGGTAGTATCCACATCTTCTTGTATCTTCACGCGGATTTCTGGTCCTTTCATGTGGGAGATTTACTGGTGCTCAGCTATCCAAGGCACTTCCAGTAGCATTGCTTGAAAAACCATCTTTGTGAAGCTTCTTAGCGAATGGAACACCAGAATTGAAATTGGTTGTTGAACCTAAATTGAATTTAATGATTGAATTGGATCTAAGATCCACCCTTTTGAAATTGAGAAAACCGGAATGAATATTGAAATATTGATTTTGCAATCGAGAGATCGATCTCCCACCGTGGTCGCCAACTGTTTGAGGGTAAAAACTGGTTCTACTGTTTTTTGGTAAATTTGGGGTGTGTTGATGAGAAACGAATTCAAACCCTAAAAAAATGCACTGCACGGGAGTACTTTTAGATTCGAGAGATCAATATGTAAGACTCTGACCTAAACCAAGAAATGGTCGTTCCAGATACAATTCGATCACAAAGTGAAGGAGAAGGGTTGATCTTAGGGAGGGAAGCGAAGAAGGTGTTTGAGATCAAAAATGTTGAATTATGAAGGTGTGGCTGTTTATGACTTGTATCAAAATGTGGAACTAGATTGCATAATGTAAGCTATCAGTTATAAGTGTTTTCTTGATACTTTGTTAACAATACTTGTGTTCTTCTTTTTGTCAAAATAGGTTGAAAATCTATTTATACAAGTCATTTGAGCGCAACCCTGATCTCGTAGGAAGTGGAGGAGGTTAAGTAATGGAGTAATGGAGTCATGTAAGAGGTGGTGATCATTGCGTGGTCACACCTTCACCCACTACTCCATCATTGTTAATCGTCCGTCCTTCCTGACACGTTCTCGTAATGGGCGCGTTGCACGCCGCACGATGTAAACTGCCAGACCAATACCCCAGTAAGTATCCCCCAGTTTGTGACATGTTTGATGTCTCGAGTAAGTGGATCATGTCATTGGAATTTCCGCAATGAATAGCGTATGGTGCTATTGGGTGAAACAACTAAGTTGTTTATGATGCCGACATAGAATATCGTAGGTGTTCGATGCATGTAAAGCATCGCTTTTAAACAAGCGGCTCGAGACAATAAACGTGCATGAAGCATCGTTGTCTTAGAGCTTATTATATAATTCGCGGATTAGCGTCTTAAAATGACAGCATGCCAGACCACTTTTGGGTGATCGTTTGAAGGCCGTCGGGATGATCCACCACTTGCTCGATTGCTCCCTATGACAGAGTGCGGCCGGTGATCATCGAGGTACCTCGCTGATCGCCTAATATTTAATGCATGCTGTCCGACCAAGCTGGCGAAGTTTGACGAACGAGATGGTTTGCGGCACATGTTTGCCGCCGTTGATAAAATTTAGGGTTTAGGGACGTTTGGCCGTCCCTACTTTGGCTGATCGAGTCCAAGCAATGGGTTCTAATTTGAATGGACCGATCGGGAATGCGTGGATATGAGCCACCGGCGTGCATGCCTACATCTCTTGGTCCATCAAAAATCGAATCTAGGACACTCGATTCCGCCGGCGAAGATGAGTGGCCACGATCAATTTGCGAATGCCGCAAAGCATGAATTATGGTTTTGGACAGTCGCGGCTATTCTAGTTCGATCACAATTAGATGCTTCATTGACCTCCCATAGGTAAGTCGATCGAACACGGATGGAGTTGGGCCGGCGATGAAATCGTGTGCACCTTCCTCATGGTCCAAAACGCGATCTAAGCCATCCAAATAGGCTGGCTAAGTTGGATGGTCGTGATCAATTTAAGACGCTAGTGTACTTCCGCGACCCAAAATTAGGGTTTAGAAGCATCATGCCTGCTATAGTTTGGGCAAACGTTTTATTGCCCTATGGTCTTGCCGCGGGCAAACCGATTGAGTGGGGGGAAAGTTGGGCTGCCGGTGTGCGCGCTAGCGCTTTACTAATCACCCGTGGAGTAACCCAAGCCGTCCAACCAGGTTGGCGAAGTTGGACGGCTGTGATGCTTTTGAAACTGTTTTGGACAGTCTATGCTCGTGCGAGCTTCTTCCAAACAGCGCGACCACCCTACTTAGGGTTAGCGTTTGGCAATGCTGGGATGCGCTTTGTCAAGGTCCGATCGGTTGGGACGTTGGTGGGCCCGCCGACGGTCATCATGATGGTTGCCTATTTCCGCCAGGTCTTGGCTAGGCTTATTGGATTGTGCGTCCAAATTGTGTGGACGTGATCGTTTCTGAGACTGATATGGACAGTCTAGATTTCCCTTAATAAAATTAAACATGTTCGATCGAGTTGTCTTTAATTAAAAGTGCATCGATACGAGATTCTCTTTGTCAGGGAGTGACGTAGCCTGTGTGGGTATTTTCATGCAAATCTCAATACTGGCACTTCGGGAGATTCATGCTACTCTGCTGAGAGTGAACACTTAATCGTCATGTCATGTCAATGATAAGATTTTGGCTGAGAACATAGCACGGAAAATAATAGGCAAATCATGCATTAATTAATAATGCTGGTACAGAATATAAATCACATAATATTTGGAATTGCTACTACGCGCACCATTCTGAGTGAATTTTATATACATTGAATTGCTCAATGAGCGAGGAGGTTTTTTGCACTCGTCATTTTTCAAATGGCTTTACCCTTGCAGGGTGACAGCGCATTATATACCGGTTTTATGATTTTAGCCTTGAACTAAAAACCACCATCAACAATGGACTACCAACAAAAATAGATTTTGATACAAATACCAGCACCTGCTTCAAAATATCAAGTCATGATAGCTACACCGAACCTACCCCAGGATTTGAAAGGTTCAAACCAAGGATAGTTCCGACTAAAAGAGTTAATCTATCAAAGATTCAAGGGCACAAAGAGTTGTATCCCAGCAACTGAGGACTGAGAAAGGGGATAATCCACAAGTTTTAGAAGGAGATGTTTTTTGTCTTGGAGCAAAAGGGAAGACTACTATGTTGGTGGATAGTAAAATTGGACATAAAAGCTATAAATTTGAGGAATTCATAAAACAAAAGAACTATAGTGGAATCTTCAGGTTGGCAAAGCAAGATGAGAAGGCGTACCCCATTAGAAGAAGTCTCTGAAGCAAAAACGGACAAGATGAAGGATGAAGTTGGTGGTCTCACATCAGCAATGGGAGGTCACTATGCGGATCAAATTCCTCACAACAACATCCTAAGTGGGAGCAAGAAAAGCAAAGGAAGAAAACAAAGAGAAATTCACTAAGACTCTCCACCAAACTGCTAATGACAAATTTGGAAACAAAACTCATGAAGGCTTTGACTACACAAACCACCAAGAACCAGAAATATCAACAGGAGAAAGTTATAGAAATTTATTTTGAACCTAACCCAAACATCAAACTTCCTCTCAGCTCATGGGGAATGAATTGAACCTTCACCAGACTTCTCGTAGTTCTGAAGTGACCAATCCTTCTTCTAGTACCCTGATTCCCAACCCTATGATCCAAATCTATGCACCACAACTTCCCACCAAAAATTTATTTCCTCATTCATTTGCCTCATCCATCCATTCCCAAATCACCCTTCCACTAAATATCCCATCTCATATGCTCCAATCAGCTGATAGTATCTTGGGGGCTAGCAAATGAAAGTTGCAGATGTTAGAGCGCAACTCGGTCGAACTCGCAAGCGTTGCTATCTCAAGCTTGTTTGTCAAGTTTATTTGATCAAAATAATATACTCGATTTCTAGTCTACTTATAGCTATGTCTCGGATTAGGATAGAATATATAGTTGAGCTTTAGACTTCACAGAGTTCACCAATTGAAGAAGAAGAAAAAGATCTACTAAGGAGCTTGGAGGAACTTCATTAACAAAAGGTATGTGGAGACTAAAACTTATCTATCACTCAGAAGTCTATTCTAATCTATATTCTAATGAGACTAAGTCATGTAGATATATATATACTTTTATATTATACACGTTTAATATTTCGTGCCGAGTTTATCTTGCGTATCTATTTTTCGAAATACGTGTTGGAAGTTTTTTGTTTTAGATATGTTCATCGTATTCTTGACGAGTTTATTTGGAAACAATTTATTTGTTGGAAACTAACTATTAAGTCAAAAGATGATCATGTGAAAATTACCTTGAACATCTTATATGATTTGTGTGAGACAGTCATTTGATGTTAGCTCGGGAAGTTTCCTAATGATCATTCGATCACTTGAAAATTACTTGAAGCTAATGGTATATGTGAGATTCCCATTGTCATCTTCTAACGATGTTTCAATGATTGAAATGAGATTCTAGAATGATTACCCATGTATGGATACAACACGGTATGTAAACCCAGTATGCGAACTGTATTGTGATGATTAGGTCCGGAACTCTTGTTTGCGTACCTTGTATGCGAGTGGATTTACCAGAGAAGGTCCGGAACTCTTATTTGCATACCTAGTATGGGAATGGGTTTACCTGAGTTGGGTCCGGAATGGTTGTTCGCGAAACGGGTTTGCGAACGCCTTGACTAGGCCAAGGTCTAGAGTTGTTGTTCTTACCCAGTTTGCGAACACAGTGGTTAAGTTATAAAATCGATAATGTATGATTCTCATACTCATGAACTAAAATATCTATGATTTAAGGAATGCAAATTAAATTTGCAAACTGTGGCTTAATGTTCATGAATTGATTCTTGTATAAGTACTTTGTACGATCACGAATCAAACTGATTTCATTTCAATTTGTTCAGGAATATTTCTATGAGATAGTGAACAATTGAATAACTCTATTTGAAGCACAATTAGATTCAATTGATTATCTATCATGATTTATCGATCATCATATTTGATCTAGAAGTGTTAGATGAAAATGGCTAAGTCAAAGGTGTTCATATGGCTAACTTCGGTTTACTGTTATTGAGCCAACCCAATATACACATTTAGGTACGGTTACCCATATCTAAATATAATTATATTTAATTCGTGTGTAACAAACAAAGAACATCTAACAGTGGAGATTAATTGCTTAATTTCTAAGCAAACTTAGCTTGAATCTTAAATCAAGAGTTCATCTAACGGTGAATATTGAATGTTTTGATTGTAAGCAACCCTGGTTTGAAAGGCTATATAAGGGAGAACTCTAACAGCTGGAAAACCTAATCCAGACACTTATGTTAGAGAATTGCTCGGTTGAACCCACCAAGTGTTGGTATTTCAAGTTTGGTTGTCATATTTTAGTGAATCAAAACTCATGTTAAGAGTCGCTTGATTATGTACTAGAGTTAAACTTCTTTAGGTTAGCTTGAAAGTATTAGGATATGATACATTACAAGTATTGCAAAGTCTTGAAGATGTGAAGAAGCAAGGAGCTACAACGATAACAATCATCCTTCCACTTGAGGTTAGTGATATTTTACTTGAATTGTTTCATTCCCTAACGTATCTTTCAAGTGGTGCATATTGAAAACATAATTGCGAAGCATATATGAACTCTAGATAAACATAGTATTAAGGAATACAATACGAGGTTTATTGCTTAACCATTAAATTTTGTAGATAAGACATCGTCATAATCATTTGAATGCTATTGTGATTATGTATGGGTATGAGGTGAGGATTTCATCCTAGGGAACAATGTTTACATGTGTTCTAAGGAAGTAAGTTCATACACTTGTTTGTGAACCGAAAAGGAAATTGCCAGGAGTTATTGGTTTTATTATTCATTGCATATCTTATGAACCACCAATATGTGTGATAGAGTATAACCGCTCATAACTTGTTGTGTTCTTGGTAGAACTATTCACAAAATCCTGACTTATGTATTGGTATAACTTTTATTAGTAAAACCAATCTTAAGTAATCACCTGTGGTATGATTGGATTATGTATGACCTTGGGGAAAGGGAACCGATCCTTATAAGGGAAAGGGAACCGATCCTAGTAAGGGAAAGGGAACCGATCTTTGTAAGGGGTGCAGTACATCAAGGGGAACCGATCCTTGTATGGGGTGCAGCAAGGTTTATAGAAGAAAGGGGAACCGATCCTATGGACATGTGCAGCACATATAAATTAGATACCATATATATGTGGGGAACCGATCCTAGTACCTAGTCAACCGAATCTTTGGGAAGCTAGTGTGACTATGCGTAGTACTCACATGGAGGTAGAACCGAAACTTGTTTTGGTAGAACCGTTAAACCCATGATTTTGATTGAATGTTGGTTTGATCAATCACATAGTTCTTGAAAGTCAGATGAACCAATTCTAAACTTGTTTGGAAGTGTGGAAAATCGGTTTCAAGGTTGTAAGTGTGAAAGAGAACTTACAAAGTAAAGATGTCAACAAACTTTGAACACGTGCTGTGAATGTTTATTTCTATAATTGTTCAAAGATATTCCTTAACGACTAAGGGAAGAGAATCTCAAGATCGAAACATAAGTAAGTTAAGAATCTTTTAATTAAGGTTATTAATTTCATTCTGTAGGGAAATTACAGAATTAGTAATGTGCATTTACTAATTAGATTTTCCGAGAGATTTCGATCGTTATTTTTGGACAGAGAATTTCCAGGAATTATGGAAACCGAATTTATGCTTTAATGAATATCTTGAGAATATTTTCGGTTTTGGAAATTCCTTGGTGTCCAAACTTCCTTGTCTATAAATACACGAAGTTTGCCTTTCTAGCAAACTAATCCTTCGTAACAACATATTTACTCTTTTGTTGTTGTTACTGGTGTAGCTGCCTATCGGAGAGGAGAGTAATCTAATTAGGTGAAATCTCTTACGGCCGCTCAGTTTAAAGTCTTATTTGGGATTGAGAAGCTCTAGCGCGACCCGTTGGTAAGAAACTAGATAATTGTGGTTTATCTTTGTTTTCGATTGATTTAATTGAATAACGGTGGTTGAAATCTGATTGCACCTAGTTTGTTTATTCTTGGGAATCTTCTCTTCTGATATATGATTCACTCAAACTAGTTCAGAGTTTCGACAGGGATCTTTAGACTGTTGTTAGTTCTAAAGACAATCTTGTGATAATCCATTGTTAACAGACTCCGTTCTGTGCGTGATTGATCACAAGAGATTCAAGTGATTGTGCGCAGGTTTTTATTGAAGATTTAAGAAGATTTGAAGAAAAAGAAGATGTTGAAGATCTGACTTGGGTTTTACAATCTTTGGTGTGCACAATACTTGTTTCGGTAAAATAGGATCCAATTAATAATCGGTTTATCCTTGTGGTAGATTGGATTGATTAATTGAGTAGATCGGCATCAACACGGTTCTTCAGATTAAATGTGTTGTTGGCTTAATCTTAATCGATTACCTTTGGGTGATTGAACATAAGATAGATCTAGACCTGACGAAGGAGTTTATGTTGAGATTAACGGAAGAGCCTTTGTCCGACTCATATCACTTGGTTGAATAGAGTTGATACCAAACAGATTTCTTGTTCCTTTACTGTTTGGAATACAAACCAAAGGGATTGATCCAAGTACGTGACTTATTTATAAGTTGGATACGTGGGAATACAGATGGAACTAGGTGAACTATAGGGTTAATTGGTCTAAACTATACGAAGTTAGTGTAATTTTGTGTAGCGGCTTAACCCAGAGAGTGTTCAATTCTGGACTAGGTCCCGGGTTTTTTTTGCATTTGCAGTTTTCCTCGTCAACAAAATCTTGCTGTGTCATTTACTTTTATTTTCCGCATTATAATTGTTTTATTATAATTAAAGTAAATTACACAAATGTAAATTCATATTTACTTGATAAGCAATCCTATTGTGTTTGGTTAAGTCCAAAGCTTTGTATCAAGTAAACATACTTTGTTGTTGTATTGTCTCGATCTCGTATCCATAGACGATCACACGAAGTGTGAACCGATTAGTTTTATTGTCTCGACTCAGTCCATAGACAATCACTTTCGGAGAAAGGACTTATAGGTAGGAAAAGTTTTAGCTTGAGGTATATTTGGGTACCCTCGCCTTTTCAATTGGTATTAGAGCAGGCAAACACGAAAAGATCTAACAATCTGTGTTTGGTGCGATCCGGCCTATAAGAATGAATCTAACGAGTGATTCAGTTAAAGTTCCACCAAGATTTAACGGAACTAATTATCCATTATGGAAATTGGCTATGAAGGCTTTTCTTCAATCACGAGATTTTAATACATGGCTATTAATCGAAGACGGATACCAGCATCCGATAGATTATTCGGAGTCAGAATTCAAACGATTAGCATCGTATACTCTTGAAGAAATGATTCTTGCAAAATAGAATTATGATGGTTTAAACGCCATTATACATGCAGTTAGTGATGATCTTCTTCATCATGTGTTGTCTTGCAGAACTTCTAAAGAAGCATGGGATATTCTTGAGACTGTATTCGAATGAGATGAATCTGAAAAAGAAGCTAGACTTCTCACCCCTTCATTTGAATTGGAACATATCCATATGGATGATAACGACACCTTCGAGAATTTTAACTCTAAACTTTCTGAGATTGTTAATGCATCTTTTCTTCTTGGAAAGGCAATACCTGAAAAGGAAATAGTTTGCAAAAATCTCAGATCGTTACCATCCAGATACGAGTCTAAGAAACATGCCATAATATAAGGAAATAATTTTTCTACAATTTATCGAAGCTCTCTTGTAGGAAAGTTAAAAATCTTTGATAGAGAAATTCTGCTGGAGAATGGAACTGAGAAACGTTGCCAAAAGGTTATGGCACCTGTTGTAAAAGAGCTTGACTCAACTATTGTGCTTCTTGCGCAACGAATTAAGAATATTTTATCTAGCGCTAAAAGTATTCCTGATACATTATCAATTCACCATAAAAAGGTTAATAATGAAGTTTAATGCTTCAAGTGCCGTAAATTCGGACATATGGCAAATCACTATCCCAGCATAAAAACTAGAAAGTGCAATAGGGCGTATGTCTCCACCCTTGACGATATTCCATAGGAAGAATCCAATGAAGAAATATCTAATTGCAATGCAATTCTTGCCAACTCTAATTGTGATGATTCTGGTGAGTACAATCAACTCCTAGAGAAACTTGAGTTGGGAATCAAGGAAAATGAAAGGTTAAGCCTAGATATTGAAAACCTTTTGAAGTCCATTTCAGATAAACCCTGTATGGTATAATCTGAACCAACAATATTGGGTGAACTACCAAGAGATTCGGAAACCAGTTTTTCTGATGACACAACAAGTTCTTCATGTGAAGAAAACAATCTCGCTACAATCCTTTGCGAAATCAAACTTATCCAAGCCCTTCGAAAAGGGATAAAGAAGACTGGTAAATTGTTTGGCTTTAAAAAATTGATTGCAAACTCTATAAATTACAAGAGAGGTAAGGTATCATGAACTGATGATAAATGATTCAAAAGAAGTACTAGCAAATCTTCATTCTCAACTGTTGGAGATGAACATATCTACTGAAAGAGGAAGTACTTAGAGGAATTTGAATCCAGTTTTTGAAAGAAACCTTCATAAGAAATGAGAGAGTAAAATAGACATCAATTTGTGATTTCTTTCATTGATTGTATTGGTCTATTATGAATAAAATTATTTGATTGGTAATTTTTCTTGTGGTAGTTTTCGGTTTACATAGCCTGTGCTTAATTGCTTTTATCTTATTGCTATGTATGTTTATGAGATGGATGTTTTCGGTTTACTACCTTAATATTCTCATATATTGTGGACCCTTATGGTTTGGGTGATTTTTTGATTTAGCAGGATTAAGTTCTATCCCTAGTAGGTAGGCTTTATCAAAGGATCATGAGGGGTTCCAATAGAAACAGTATGTGAAAAAGTCACAATATGTTGAACCGGTTTTGGTTTAGCATAAAAGCATATGTGTTTCGACGGTTTTCAACTTTTGCTTGCAAATGTTAAAACCGGTTTTCAACCTTTCTCTAGTAAGGGTTGAGGTGTGTTGTTATTCTTTTGTTTATGCATAAGGATGACAACGTGGTGATATTTCGATATCAATTCTCTCTGGATGAAGATGCTATCATATTAGAGAAGTGGATGTGAAATTTGAGGTAACAATCTTGTTAGTTAATTGTTTTCCTGTTTAAGAAAAGCCTGAGTTTATATTATATATATATATATTTGTTGCTTTTGCTTAACAAAATTTAGGTTCAATTGATATTTATTCCATGATGTCTGTGTGGATGTGTGTTTCAATTGGTTCATGTTAAGAAAAACTATTGTTATCTTGCTTTATTGTGTGGTATCAATCGTTTAGGCTTACAAAATTTCGGTACAATTGATGTGTGTGTGATTCAATTGGTTCCGGTTAAGAAAAACTATTGTTATCTTGCTTTTGTATGGTATCAATTGTTTAGGCTTACAAAATTACGGTGCAATTGCGGTGCTTTTTAATGTCTATGTGGTTTCAATTGCTTCCGGTTGAGGTGAATAATTATGCAAGTTGATTTATTTTTGTTTGTATGAATTATTTATGGCTTAAAAAAATAATATGTGTACGGGATAGAGCTGGCAAACGGGCGGGCCGGGGCTGGCTTGTTACGGGTTACACGGGTTCGGGTTAACACGGGTCAAAACCCGCGGGTTGATATTCTTCACGGGTGGTCATTTCTTCAACCCGCACCCGTAACGGGTTAAACCTGCGGGTTCACGGGTTAACCCGTTTATGGTGAGTCAACTCGCCAGAAACCGATTTGACAGAGTTTCCTCAGTTTCCTGGTTTATTTTCGGCCACATTCAGGCCATCTAAAACACTTTCCCTGCAACCTAACATTCATCTAACTCATTCACTGCACTCGCACATTCAAGATCAAGACATTACACGCTGCTACATTACACACTGCTACAATCTCTACTTCAATAGCAACAACAACAATTGCGGAAGGAGAAAGAAAAGAAGAACATCAGTACAACACCACCATATGAAAGAAACTAAAAAATGGAAAACAATGTCATACACCATCACTAATTAAGGGGTCAAAACAAGCCAAGAATTTATTAAAAAGGTTCACGCTTCCTAACTGACTGTAAACGCTTCCTAGTGAATGACTCCTTAACTGACTGTAAATGCTTCCTCTTCCTGGCAGAACGTCGAAGGTCTGTCCCACCTGACTGTAAACGAAAGCAAGAAAGGGGGAATGATAATAAGTCAGCGACAAGGAAACTTCCATTTTTAATAAGCATATACATGCCAAATAAATTCAGAACCAAATGTGGCACAAATGACACTAGCTGAAATTGCTCAACAAGTCCAACAGAAAAAGAATATGTAAACAAAACTTACAATAAGATCGACACCGTCTTCTAAACCGGAATTGCATGGGACATCAGCTTTGATCACAACATAAGAAACTTGAAATGTGTCGCCTTCATATGGCATAGAATGAGATAAACATTCTTCCTTTTCAACCACAAATCGAATCCCAACTACATACTGTGATTGTTGTAGGCTTATTGATAATACACCGACCACTGTCATTAACATTATAAATCTGCTGCACCTCATTGGATGCCTAAGCAATTCCATGAATTCTGTACAGATAATAAATCAAACCCATATTCAACATGTTGCTGGCAGATTACATCTAAACAATTTATTAACATATAAAACTGTAGATGCAAAGAATGTAGATCTATGAATCCAATATTTTACATGCAAATGTTGATCAAATATCACGCACATATGAAAATACAATACGTTAGAATTGGAAAAACAGAAGTAAATCTTACCTTGAAAAGAAAGCAAATCTGATACAATACAGTGTAAGGTTATCAAAATCGAACTCAGATTCAAAATCAATTTCAGATTCAAAATCAAGGCAATCAAAATCTATTCAAGAAGAATAATCTTTGAAAATTGAAATAGAACAGAGAGAGACTTACCAATTCTATATGATCAATAGCCAACAAATCCTTGTTTCATCTAACAAATCGATTACTAGATTAAAGGGGCTTCTGTAAATATCGACCATTTAATGGCAAAGAGCTTCTGTAAATATGATCAAAAACACGTCAAGAAGGTGAAGGGTATGAAACTATGAATTGCTTTGAAGATTACGTATCCAAATTTTAAGATTCGGCTGTCGAAGAACGGAGGAGAAGAGAAGGAGCAGAAGAAGAAAAGAGAGAAGAAAAGAGAATGATATCTCTTCATTTAGGTTTAGGTTTATCCTTTTATACCTTTAACGTATGGATAAGATTAACCCTAGAATAATCTGACGGTAGGGATTAAATATAACTTATTAATTAGGTGTTGTAGACGGGTTTAACCCGCGGGTTTACGGGCCGGGACGGATAAACCCGTTTTCTCACAAGCCGCTATTTCTCCAACCCGCGCCCGGCTTGTTTAGGACCAAGCCAAGCCGGGCTCGGGTTTTCACGGGCCGGGTACGGGTTAATCCGCGGGTTTCAGCTTGTTTTCCAGCTCTAGTACGGGATGAGTTGTTTAGTCCAATTCTATTCCGGATAAGAAACTAAGTTAATTCTGATCTTAGTTTGTCTTATCAAAGTGAGGTTTCGGTTATTCAAGTCTAATCGAATGCCTAAACAAGGAAATGCTAGTTAACTAACCTAGTATTTGGCTTGTTTAAAATTAAAAGGTCTAAGTTTAGGGATAATTAGAACCTGATGAGAAAAATAGAGTTTATCTTTATTTTGGTCTTATCGAATTAAGAGGTTGTTTTTGAACAATCGGTTTAGCAAAGGGACTAATGTGATTAGTTGTTTTTGGTTTGCTAAACTAAATTGGAAAAATTGTTTCGGGCAATTATTTCCTTCGTAACATATCAAAATAAGACTACTTGTAGTTTCGGTTTTGATAGTGGTTATCAGAACGTGATGTGTGGAACCCTCGTGCCTAACTCTACAGGTTTGCAAGTCTATTCTGAGATCTGTAAGATTCTTTTCGTGTTGTCCTTTATTTTTTCGTTTCTTTGTCATTTTTGTGACAAAAGGGGGAGAAATATATGGAGTAAACATGTGATGCTGGTATTGATTTTATATTGATTGGCATTGCTAGGGAAAAGAACATTGGTACTTGAATGTTTTATCTATCGAAAGAGTGAAAGCACAGACTAAGGGGGAGTAACATGTCATATTGATTGGTATAACAAACACGTGCGGATTGAATATCTACCTATCTTCCTTGGGGGGGTATTTGCTTTGTTATTATAATGTCGACAGCGGCATTTTCAAGGATTGAATGTAAGCAGTTTTACTGTGCTGTTGAATCGGGAATCAAGCGGAGTGTAATAAATTCTTGTAATTTGTTTATCCATATGATGTAAGAGTTTTGTCACTAAAATTGACAAATGGGGAGATTGTTAGAGCATTGCTCGGTTGAACCCACCAAGCGTTGGTATGTCAAGTTTGGTTGTCATATTTTAGTGAATCAAAACTCATGTTAAAAGTCGCTTGATTATGTACTAGAGTTAAACTTCGTATAAGTTAGCTTGAAAGTATTAGGATATGATACATTACAAGTATTGCGAAGTCTTGAAGATGTGAAGAAGCAAGGAGCTACAACGACAACAATCATCCTTCCACTTGAGGTTAGTGATATTTGACTTGAACTGTTTCATTCCCTAACGTATCTTTCAAGTCGTGCATATTGAAAACATAATTGCGAAGCATATATGAACTCTAGAAAGACATAGTATTAAGGAATACAATACGAGGTTTATTGCTTAACCATTAAACTTTGTAGATAAGACATCGTCATAATCATTTGAATGTTATTGTGATTATGTATGGGTATGAGGTGAGGATTTCATCCTAGGGAACAATGTTTACATGTGTTCTAAGGAAGTAAGTTCATAAAATTGTTTGTGAACCGAAAAGGAAATTTCCAGGAGTTATTGGTTTTGTTATTCGTTGGATATCTTATGAATAATCAATATGTGTGATAGAGTATAACCGCTCACAACTTGTTGTGTTCTTGGTAGAACTATTCACAAAGTCCTGACTTATGTATTGGTATAACTTTTATTAGTAAAACCAATCTTAAATAATCACCTGCCATATGATCGGATTATATATGACCTTGGGGAAAGGGAACCGATCCTAGTAAGGGAAAGGGGACAGATCCTAGTAAGGGAAAGGGAAACGATCCTTGTAAGGGGTGCAGTACATCAAGGGGAAGGGGTGCGACAAGGTTTATAGCAGAAAAGGGAACCGATCCTATGGACATGTGTAACACATATAAGTTAGATACCATATATATATGGGGAACCGATCCTACTACCTAGTCAACCGAATCTTTGGGAAGCTAGTGTGACTATGCGTAGTACTCACATGGAGGTAGAACCGAAACATGTTTTAGTAGAACCATTAAACCCATGATTATGATTGAATGTTGGTTTGATCAATCACATAGTTCTTGAAAGTCATATGAACCAATTCTAAACTTGTTTGGAAGTGTGGCAAATTGGTTTCAAGGTTGTAAGTGTGAAAGAGAACTTACAAAGTAAAGATGTCGACAAACTTTGAACATGTGTTGTGAATGTTTATTTCTATAATTGTTCAAAGATATCCCTTAACGACTAAGGGAAGAGAATCCCAGGATCGAAATATAAGTAAGTTAAGAATCTTTTAATTAAGGTTATTAATTTCATTTTGTAGGAAAATTACAGAATTAGTAATATGCATTTACTAATTAGATTTTCCGAGAGATTTCGATTGTTATTTTTGGACAGAGAATTTCCAGGAATTATGGAAACTGAATTTGTGCTTTAATGAATATCTTGAGAATATTTTAGGTTTTGAAAATTCCTTGGTGTCCAAACTTCCTTGTCTATAAATACATGAAGTTTGCCTTTCTAGCAAACTAATCCTTCGTAACGACATATTTACTCTTTTGTTGTTGTTACTGGTGTAGCCGCCTATCGGAGAGGAGAGTAATCTAATTAGGTGAAATCTCTTACGGCCACTCAGTTTAAAGTCTTCTTTGGGATTGAGAAGCTCTAGCGCGACCCGTTGGTGGGAAACTAGATAATTGCGGTTTATCTTTATTTTTGATTGATTTGATTGAATAACGGTGGTTGAAATCTGATTGCACCTAGTTTGTTTATTCTTGAGAATCTTTTCTTCTGATATAAGATTCACTCAAACTAGTTCAGAGTTTCGACAGGAATCTTTAGACTGTTGTTAGTTCTAAAGACAATCTTATGATAATCCATTGTTAACAGACTCCGTTTTATGCGTGATTGATCACAAGAGATTCAAGTGATTGTGTGAAGGTTTTTATTGAAGATTTAAGAAGATTTGAAGACAAAGAAGATATTGAAGATATGACTTGGGTTTTACAATCTTTTGTGTGAACAATACTTGTTTCGCTAAAAGAGGATCCAATTAATAATCGGTTTATCCTTGTGGTAGATTGGATTGATTAATTGAGTAGATCGGAATCAACACGGTTCTTCGGATTAAAGGTGTTGTTGGCTTAATCTTAATCGATTACCTTTGGGTGATTGAACATAAGATAGATCTAGACCTGACGAAGGAGTTTATGTTGAGATAAACGGAAGAGCCTTTGTCCGACTCATATAACTTGGTTGAATAGAGTTGATACCAAACAGATTTCTTGTTCCTTTACTGTTTGGAATACGAATCAAAGGGATTGATCCAAGTACGTGACTTATTTATAAGTTGGAGGCATGGGAATACAGACGGAACTAGGTGAACTATAGGGTTAGTTACTCGGTCTCAATTATACGAAGTTAGTGTAATTTTGTGTAGCGGCTTAATCCTGAGAGTATTCAATTCTGGACTAGGTCCCGGGGTTTTTCTGCATTTGCAGTTTTCATCGTCAACAAAATCTTGTTGTGTCATTTACTTTTATTTTCCGCATTATAATTGTTTTACTATAATCTAAAGTAAATTACACAACCGTTGATTCATATTTACTTGATAAGCAATCCTATTGTGTTTGGTTAAGTCCGAACCTTTGTATCAAGTAAACATACTTCGGTGTTGTATTGTCTCGATCTCGTATCCATATACGATCACATGAACTGTGAACCGATTAGTTGTATTGTCTCGACTCAGTCCATAGAAAATCACTTTCGGATAAAGGACTTATAGGTAGGAAAAGTTTTAGCTTGAGGTACATTTGGGTACCCTCGCCTTTTTAATTTCCTTGTGTCCTAGTTGCAAACTAGGGTCGATTCTCCTTTAACCTAGGTTTTCCAAAACCATTATTAGATTAACGACTTGAAGACTTCATTTGGGATTCGTGAAGCCAGATCAAACTATTTTCTTTGTAGTTGCGTATTCAGATCTTACTTGTTCTATCGTATTGAGTTTTATCTTATCTAAGATTTACTCGAGATTTATCTCCGATAGGTAAGATATAAAAAGTAATCACAACAGTTCTTCGTCTCAGACTCTTGTGATTCGGCAATAACTTCTTCTGTTAATCAGTTAGATTATTGTGAGGTGACTAATATCTCTAGGATGCTCTTAGGGAGTATAAGACCGGATTATTAGTTTGTTCTTGTTCACCTTGATATTTGTATCAAAATACGTAACAAAAAGAATGAAGGATAGACATATTTGTGAGAGACATATTTGTTTATCAGTCATCGACTTTGGGTCGTAGAAACTCTTAGTTGTGGGTGAGATCAGCTAAGGGAATCAAGTGCGTAGAATCCGACGTGGTTCTAAAGGCGTAAGGAACGCGATTGTACCTTAATCGGTGTGAGACTTGGTTAGGGCTCAACTACATTCCAGTCTGAAGTTAACTTGTAGTAGGCTAGAGTCTGTAGCGGCTTAATACAATGTAGTGTTCAAATTTGGACTAGGTCCCGGGGTTTTTCTGCATTTGCGGTTTCCTCGTTAACAAATTTTTTGGTGTCTGTGTTATTTCTTTTCCGCATTATATTTGTTTATATAATTGAAATATCACAGGTTGTGCTTAGTTCAATCAGTTAATATATCCGTCCTTGATTATTGGATAGAACTTGATTGACACTTGGGCATTGGTACCGTCCAAGTTATTCTCATATCAATCAGTTTCACGGATTTCTATCTAGTATATTTACTGATTGTATTGAGAAAAGAGATAAAACTCTTTGGTATATTTCTTGATTGAGTCTCACCTTTAAGTTGGTGCTCTCAGAATTAAATTGGAGTTTAGTCCATACAGATTGCCGGACGAATTATTATTGTCTGAATAATTAGTGCCTGATGATAAAAATAAAGCTAATTCTGATCTTTATTTTGGTCTTATCGAAACAAGTGATTGTACTTGTGCAATCGGTTTAGCAAGGGAACTAAGTTTTGCTTAGTCAATTTGTTAAACTATTAGGGAAAATTGCTTCGGGCAATTATTTCCTTGACAACATATTAAAACCAAATTACTTGTAGTTTCGGTATTGATATTGGTTATCTAAAGTGGTATGTGAAACCATCGTACTCAACTCTTATAGGTTGTACAGTTCTTTTAGATTGTAAGATCATTTCGGTTTTTTGTATTTGCTCGTACCTTCGTCATTTTGTGACAAAAGGGGGGAGAAATATATGGAGTAGACAAGTGATTTGTAATCACTTAGGAAAGGACAATTGTGCTTAAACTTTATATCTAACGAAAGAGTAAAGCATTGACTAAGGGGGAGAAACATATCATATGACTACAAAGGGAAATAACAAAGATGTGCGGATTGAAAATCTACCTATCTCACCTTTAGGGGGAGTATTAGGTTTGTTATTTAAATGTCTTCAGTGGCATTTATGGATTTAATATATGCATGGTATTGTGCCGTTGAAACTTGGAATCAAGGGTATGTATAATGAATTTTTGTAATTTGTTTAACCATATGATTGTAAGAGTTTTTTCACTAAAATTGACAAAGGGGGAGATTTTTAGAGCGTAGATTGGTTATACCCACCAAGTGTTGGTATGTCAAGTTTGGTTGTCATATTTTAGTGAATCAAAACTCAATTAAAGAGTCGCTTGATTATGTGCTAGAGACAACTTCGTGTAGGTTAGGCAAGAAAGATTAGGATAATGAGACATAGAAGTATTAGTCGAAGACTTGAAGAATGTGAAGAAGTAACAAGCTACATCGACGACATCATCCTTCCTCTTGAGGTTAGTAATATTTTGACTTGAAGTATTTAATTCCCAAAGTATATTTCAAGCCGTGCAATATTGAAAACATAACTGCGAAGCTGCGAATGATTATACTCTAGTAGACATAGTGTTAATGAATTACAATACGAAGTATAACGCTTATCTTTTGAACTTCGTATATAACACATCGACATAATCGTATGAATGCTATTGTGATTATGTGTATGGGTATGGTTGAAGATTTCTCCCTAGGAAATAATGTTTACATTCGTTTAAAGGAAGTACATTCATGAACTTGTTTTGTGAATCGAAAGGGAAATCACTAGGCTTATTGGTATTGTTATTCATTGCATATCTTTGGATTACCAATATGTGTGAGTTAGTAGAACAGGTCATAACTTGTTATGTATCTTGGTAAAACTAGTCACAATGCCTGACTTATGTATTTGTGTGACTTTTATTAGTGTAACCGATCCTAAGTAATCACCTAAGATGGTATGATCGATATTTGTAATTAGTGTGACCGATCCTAGTAATTGGTGTAACCGATCCTAGTAATTGGTGTGACCGATCACAAAATATGTATAATCGATCCTTGTAATTGGTGTAACCGGTCCTTGTAATTGGTGTAACCTATCCTGGTAACTGGTGTGACCGATCACAAGTAATACCATGAGAATATGGTAACCGTTCCTGGTAATTAATGTAACCAATTTGGTAACTAATGTAATCGGTGCCAGTAACCATATTAAGGTAGAACCGATCCTTGTGTTTGCTAGAACCGTAAACCCATGATTAGTGTGTTTATTTGAACAATCACATAGTTCTTGGAAATCAGATGAACCAGTTCTAAACTTATTTAGAAGTGTGGTATAATTGGTTCCAAGATTGTATGTATGAAAGAGGATTTACAAAGAAATAAGATGTCGACATACTTTGAACATGTTCAGTAACTCTTATCTTTTATTGTTCAAAGATATTCCTTAATAATTCAAGGAGATCCCGGACCGAAATAAGTTGAGAATCTTTTAATTAAGGTTGTTAATTTTATATGCTTTTAATTACCAGAAATTAAAATGCATATCTCTGGAAAATAAAAATTGGTATTATGCATTTACTAATTGGAGATTTTCTAGTAGGATTTCGGTTAATATTGGACAGAGCATTTCTAGGAATTATGAAAACTGAATTTGGAAATATATTGCATATCTTGAGAATATTTTCGGTTTTGGAAATTCCTTGGTGTCCAAACTTCCTTAGTCTATAAATACTCAGTTTGCATTTCGAGCAAACTATCCTAAGAGCCAGCAAAACTACCTTGTTGTGTTGTTACTGGTGGAGCCGTCTATTCGAAGAGGAAAGTACCCTAATTAGGCGAAATCTCTTACGACCGCTCGTTTAAAGACTTCTTTGGGATCAAGAAGATCTACGAGTACCGTTGGTGGGAAACTAGATAATTGCAGTATTATTAGTTTTCGATTTGATTTGATTGACTAACGATTGTTGAACTTTGATTGTACCTAGTTTGTTTATTCTTGAGAATCTTCTCTTCTGGTATAAGATTCACTCGAACTAGATCGAAGTGTCGACGTGATCTTTAGAACTGTTTGTAGATCAAAAGACATCGTGCGATAATCCATTGTTAACAGACTCCATTATGTGCGTGATTCATCACAAGAGATTCAAGTAGTGGTGTGCAGGTGTTTATTGAAGATTTAAGAAGATTTGAAGACGAAGAAGATTTCTTATTTGGGTTCATAATCTTTGGTGTGCACAAAACGTGATCGGCTGGGATCCAACTATAATCGGTTTATCCTTGATAGATTTGATTGATTAATTGCGTAGATCGACATCAGTATTTAGCATCTTGATAAGATCCTATTATTGATTGTAAAATCTAAACTCTGCTACTTTGGTAGTTGTGGATAAATTGATCTAAACCCGACAAAGGAGTTTATTGGATTAAACAGAAGAGCCTTTGTCTAACTCATATCACTGAGATTGAAAAGAGTTGTTACCGAACAGATTTGTTGTTCCTTTACTGTTTGGAATACGAACCAAAGTAATTGTTCCAGTGTGTGCACTTACTGAATGTCGGAAGCGCAGAGATATTGAAGAAACTAGGTGAACTATAGGTTTAGTTGCTTGGTCTCAACTATACGAAGTTGGGTTGATTTTGTATAGCGACTTAATTCTGAGAGTATTCAATTCTGGACTAGGTCCCAGGGTTTTTCTGCATTTGCGGTTTCCTCGTTAACAAAATCTTGTTGTGTCATTTACTTTTGTTTTCCGCAATTATAATTGTTGTTATTATAATTTAAAGTAAATTACACAAACGTTAACTCCGTATTACTTGATAGTGATCCTATAGAGTTTGGTTAAGTCCGAACCTATTATCAAGTAATCACACTTTGATTGTTCTACTGTCTCGATCTCGTATCCATAGACGATCACACAAAGTGTGAATACCGATTCGTTGTATTGTCTCGACTCAGTCCATAGACAATCACTTTCGGTAAGAGGACTTATAGGTGGAAAAGTTAGATTGAGGTATATTTGGGTACCCTCGTCTTTTCAAAGTATTTTAGTCGGAAACCTAATTATGTTTATCAGATTCATAGAGGAAGCTCTAGCTATCAACTAGGACACAAAGTGTCAAGGATTAAATTTTCCAGTTGAAATAACATCTCTCTCTCTCTCTATATATATATATATTTTCAAGACTAAGGGTTACTTAGATTCGGGCTAATATAACTTAGGCATCAAGCAAACATTTTAGGTCTTGAAAATACAAAAGAAGAATATACACAGTGGTCAGGTTCTGAAACCGTGTATAATGACATGTTCGATTTGGAAAATATGCCATATGAACAATAAACAATAGGATGTTTATTAAAACACCTAAGAGTTTAATCATGATGCGCACACATAAGTGTTTAAGTGATCAATGAAGTATTATAAGTGTTTAAGAGAGTCATAGCAATACTAAGCATATTTAAAAAAATAAGTTTTTGAGCATCTGCTAGATTTTACTAGAACAGTTGGTAAGACGATTCGTGAACCGTTGGGCTAGTTCACGAGTCAGGGAGCGACGGTTCGTGAACCGGGTTCACCAACCCTCACTCTTCCTGAGAACTCAGATTCACTTAGTTCCCCAATCTGGTTCGTCAACCGTACTTGGTTTAAGAGCTCAGATGGACACAGTTCGCCAACCTTAAGCCTTTTATACCAACACTAAAAAAGTCAGTTCACCGTGGTTTGCCAGCTAGGTTCGTGAACCATTTCCAACTAAATTTGTGGTTTGCGAATTGGTTCGCCAACCTTCCCTGTATTTTTGAATTCAGATATCTACGGTTTGTAAAGTGGTTTGCAAACCTACCCTAAGCAGAAATATCATAAGTTCATGAATTTCTCTCTTATGATGTTTGAAACATCCCCAAATGATAAAATCAATTGTATGTGCCGTTTTCAATTGATCCATAAATTAATTCTCAAACAATAAATTATTTCGAACTAATATTTTTAAGGACCTTTGAACATCTATGTTAGAATCATATTTCGAGATTTTTAACAAGACAAGCTTGACTTGAAATTTCTTCTTTGTAAATCTATTAGAAGTCACACGGCATAGTCTCAATAGACATAATGGTAAGATAGTGAGTAAAATAGAATGGTTCAATCTTCACATACATGATACAAAAATTCTTCAAATGTCTTCGTCGATTTTCAGTCTTCGAGGGTGATGTCTGATACTCAACTACCAAATTCTAACTTATTCTGGGACTTGAATTAGTAGACTAGAAATCAAGATATAGTTTGTGAAAAATCAGGGGTCTAACAACCACACCCAATATTTCTCTTAGCAATCTGTATGGACAAACTCCAATATACTTTTAAGAGAATCAACTAGACAGTCAGACTCAATCTTATAAAAAGCATAGCAAGGAGTTATATCTCAATACTTACTCAAGTAAATAGAAATATGCGAGTCTAATTGAATACAAGAGAAATTAACTTGAATGGTACCAAAGACCAATGTTCAAGTATCAATCAATTTCAATCAACAACCAAAGGTTGGATTTACTAATTGATCGATTCAACGCACAACCTGTGATATTTCAACACACTGTATTAAGCCGCTACAGACACTAGTCTACTACAAACTAACTTCGGTCTGGCCTGTAGTTGAACCCAAATCAATCTCACACTGATCCAAGGTACAGTTGCGCTCCTTATATCTCTGATCCCTGCATGATACTACGCACTTGATTCCCTTAGTTGATCTCACCCACAACTAAGAGTTGCTACGACCCAAAGTCGAAGACTTTAATAAACAAATCTGTATCACACAGAAAAATCTACACGAATAGATAAATCTGTCTCCCACTGAAATACCTACAAGTTTTGTTCCGTATTTTGATAAATCAAGGTGAACAGGAACCAATTGATATACCGGACTTATATTCCCGAAGAACAACCTAGAAATATCAATCACCTCACAATAATCTAAATCGTATGATGACGAAACTAGATATTGTGGAATCACAAAAGATGAGACGAAGGTGTTTGTGACTACTTTTCAATCTTGCCTATCGTAGAAATTAATCTCAAGCCAATCTTACGATTGTACTCAAATACGATAGAAACAGCAAGATCAGATCACACAACTACAAAGAAAATAGTTGGGTCTGGCTTTACAATCCCAATGAAGTCTTCAAGTCGTTAACCTATAGGGTCTCGGTAGAAACCTAAGGTTAAAGGAGAATCGACTCTAGCTTATACAACTAGTATCACACAGGAGGTGTGGGGATTAGGTTTCCCAGTTGTTAGAGTTCTCCTTTATATAGTCTTCAAATCAGGGTTTCCAATCAATGCTACCTTGGTAACAAAGCATTCAATATTCACCGTTAGATGAAAACCTGATTAGATTCAAGCTAATATATTTCAACCGTTAGATCGAACTTAGCTTGTTATACACAAATGAAATGCATGTTCATTTAGGTTTGTGTAACCGTACTTAAACGTGTACACCTAGTTGGTCAACAGTAGTTAACCAAATGGTTAGCATATGAGTACTTTCATATCAACCATATTCTTCTTTACCACAACTAGTTCAAATGACTCAAATGAACTAGTTAGAGAGTTGTTCAATTGCTTAGATATTATATAATTATATAAGATACAATCGAAGCAAAAACGATTTTGATTCACTCGAATCGATTCATGAACTTTATAGCCACGGTTTGCAAATATGCATTCCTTAGTTTATGTAAGTTTAAGTTCATGAATAAACCGTTTTTAGAAAATAACCCACTCAAGTATGCATACCGGTACGCATACTTAAGTACCTGGATTAAGTTTGTTTTCAGTTCACAAACTCCAGCAGAAATTCACGGGACATGAACTTCCGACAGTACGGGGACTTTAGTTCCGGTTACCCTGAGCATCAAAGTACACATACTTTGGTTCAAGGATTATGGACTTACACAAGTATGAGTTCATATACAATGTTTATATCCATTCAAGGTTATATATTATAAACTCTCATTTCAATCATTGAAACATTCTTAGAGGAAGTTATATAGTTGTTGTTCACAAACTATTTTTCGTCAAAGCGATTTTCAAGTAATTGAAACTAATATGACTTTCATCACTAGTAAAGATGAACTTGGCCAAAGTGAAAGCTTACCAACACATATTTCGAGAAATAGATAAGCGAGATAAACTCGGCTCGAAATAAGAAATGTGTATAATCGAAGTCTATATAGCAATATGACTTTTGTCTCAAGATAGGAGATAGAGTAGATAGAATTTTGAGTGATAGATAAGTTCAAGTCTCCACATACCTTTTAGTCGATGAAGTTCCACCAGTTCCTTGAGTAGTTATTCGTCTTTGTATGATGAACGCCGTGGAGTCTAGAGCTCAACTACACTTTCTATCATAGTCTGATACTTAGCTATAAGTAGACTAGAAATCAAGACTTATAGTTTTGGAAACTAAACTTGACAAACAAGCTTGATATAGCAACGCTTGCGAGTTCGACCGAGCAGTGCTATAACAGTTTGATCATCTAATATTGAAAACGAGCTTGAGATAGAAAAACGTGTGGGTTTAACCGAGCATTGTCGTAATACTTAGTAAGGATGAACAACAACATTCTTTAAGATTCTTGTCTTTTGTTGACACCTAATGCCAAAAATGAACATAGCTTCACCATCACATTGCACTTTAGCCCAGTTGTCCCTAAAGTACTCGTCTATAAGTGAATATTTTCTTTGGTTGTCAACAAGTTTTGATTAGCAAACACAGAAGTAGATATACCTCTAATACTGAAAATAAATTCATAATTAGTATATTACCATGTTTTTAAAAATAAAAATATTTAATTGAGACATTTGAATTTCCATATTTACCTCTATGATGCCCCAGAAACTATCGAAAAACTTGTCTTTTTTATACTTATTGTATCAAGTACTAGGTACAAATCTGCTAAAATGACAGACCGCTAATCATAATATAGTGTCGCATGCAGACCATGTAACACTTCAAGCCACCCAATCATTGCAACCCTAGTTGATATAGAAAAGGATAATTGGTCGAGTAACCATAACACAAATATTCCATCGAGTTCATCATATATTTCCACATTGGTTGATTTAATGTTGAGCTTTAAAAAGTCATCAATGCTGAACAGAATAATCCACCGCCTTTCAACTTTCTAAAGTCTTCCCGTATTTCGGCATCAAGAAAACTATAGTGAGTAGTTTTCTATTTTCCGTATGACACCTATTCATTTTGGTTGAATGGCACTACCACTCCGATAACAATTATTATTCTACAAAGGAACTGTAATCATGGGAAGTAATTCTTATAACAACATAAAAAAAATTATCCTTCAAATTGCAAAATTATAGTGTTTTTCGAATCAAATGCATTTGTAAAATTAAACTTCGCAATCTAACAATTTAGGAAATGGAACGTCCGAGTCGTATATCACCACTTTTATGATAATATGGACACACATATGGTGTTGTGCTCTTTATGAGCAATAAAATACCATTTATCCCAAGGATATCTATCCACTTTGTGTGGGGCCGAAAACCATAGGCACTGGTAGACAAGGTGCAATTCTGACCAACCACTTCTCAATCTGTGATATCATGACAATCGTTCTTGATCACTGGCACATGATGTGGAAGTACATTAGGACCTGACATTAGTTTAGGATTTTCAAACTCATATAAACGATCTTGTTTAACATTTTGTGTTGCAGGGGTCGGAGTTGATTTTCCACCCTTTTGATTTCTTTTATTCTTTATACTTCTTCCAAGAGTTCTCCTAACCATTTTTTAAACTAGAGAAAGATTGAATATAATTTGTGAGAAGAATCTTAGTAAAAAGTGAAGAGAGGTGGTATGAAATGTTGAAGATGAGTTGAATTTATAGAATTTAAAGTATACAGATAGGAAATAAAATCGTTTGGAAATTTAGTTATTCGGCGGATATAGGAAATAAAATCGTTTGGAAATTTAGTTGTTCGGCGGATATATGTTGAGGTGTGCGGCTCAACTTTTATCCTTGTGGTTGTGGGACAATGACGGGGTCGTCGGGTGATGTAGGTTGAGTTGCCCATCCCAATTTCTACTGTGCGACATGGTTAGAGTAGCTGACCGCCTTGGCAAACTCGGTTTGCTCATTCACCTGGTTGTTCAAAATTTTATTTGAACATTCCCGTTGAAATTGCCCTAAACCCTTGCAATCACCATGATTTTTAAGGGATACCACTATTAGCGGGATGATATCAATTCAGTGATCCAACGATCAAGATCTGTTAATATTTATTTGTCCTATATATAGATTGATACTGGTATCCTTTATAAATCTTGGCAATCGAGGTCAAATAGGTTAAAGGCCTTTAGTGCGGTAATACATTGCCGCCTAACTTCTTCAGCCTCAGTGCAATCTTGATATCCCATTAGACAGTCGCAACCAAATCAAATACAAGAAAAAAAAGTTTAGGTAGCCGAAAAAACTTCCCAAATAAGAATGGAAAACAGAGAAAAAATCAAGACTATTGTTTTCACCATTGCTTGTTTTTCAGCAATATTAGCTACTTCACATTACTACTATCAAAAACGTAGAAAACAGAAAAAATCTTCTCAAAATAATTTATGTTATTTAGTAAAAGATAATTCAAAACCTCAAAATTCATTCAAACATATTTTAGCTGATAACTCTTATACGCAGTTCAAACATTTAAAGCGTAACCTAGGTACATTTCCCTTTCTTTCTCTCTTATTTGTCTATCTATTGTTTGTCTCAAAAACCCTAGCTAATATAATTATTTCAAAATTTTGTGATTTTTATAGATAAATCTACATCGAATTCACATCCATATGAAGAAGAAATTATGGGTTTGTTACAGAATCTTACTCCTCATGCGGGGAGGTTTTTTAATGGAGAAATGGATATGGAGATGAGTAGCTCTTACATCTGGGTTGACACAAAATCTCAGTTATATGAACTTGTTAAGGTTTTGAGTAATGAAAGAGTATTTGCTGTTGATACTGAGCACCATAGCTTAAGATCTTTTTTAGGATTTATTGCATTGATGCAGGTGATTTTTTACATAGAATATGTTCTTTTTTTTAATTTTTCATTATCAGATTAATTTAATTTATGGAATGTTCATGATCGTTTGTTTGAATTTTGGCAGATTTCTACTCAGAAAGAAGACTATCTTTTGGATACAATTGCGTTGCATGACGAAATAAGTGTGCTTGCTCCTGTATTTGCCGACCCTAATATCTGCAAGGTATTAGTTTAATCATCAAACTTATTATGGATGACACCAAGACCTTTAGTATTAGGAAGAATTAGCAGGGTTATGAAAAGCTAATGTATATAGTTTCAGTTTAATTTTTATTTTAGTTCAAATCTTGATGAAATCATCTATGTTGTAGGTTTTTCATGGTGCCGATAATGATGTTCTCTGGCTTCAAAGAGATTTTCATATATATGTTGTTAATTTATTTGACACTGCAAAGGTGAGTACTATAAAGCTGGTGAAGGATTTAATAAAATGATGCACTGTGTTCATCTATTTTTAACCAAAGCTTATGTGTTTCGTAACTTGGTTCGGTTGCTTTCATCTAAATCCAAATTTGTTATTATTTCGATTTTTGAAGGCGTGTGAGGTGTTGTCAAAACCACAAAAATCCTTGGCTTATTTACTCGAAACATATTGTGGAGTGTTTTCAAACAAAACACTACAGGTAGGTAATTGTGTTTCGGCAGTTTGTATCAGTTCTGTGCTATCTTGTGCTCATTCTATTGTTAATAGTTTTTGCTAATAGTAACAACACTTAATCTTTTCGCATTAGTGTTGTACTTGTGAAAATCTGGACCAAGACATGTTCTGCATTAGCTTGGCTGATGTTAATGGTTGTAGGTCGAATGGTTGACACCTCACTTTTCTTCAAAGACCTTCTATATCCTAGTCTTTTTTTTTCCTCTGAATTACAGCGTGAAGATTGGAGACTGCGTCCACTATCTGAAGAAATGGTTGAGTATGCTCGTGCAGATGCGCATTATCTACTACACATTGCAGATTGTTTGATAACTAAACTCAAAGCACAAGACATTGGTATTGCTTTGATTTTTTTTTTTCTTTTTTTTAATATGTGCATCTTGGCTTAATTTGGTGTCATGGATCCCACATAAATCTTCTTTGTATGACTCAATTTCTAAAGATATAATGTTGCATAAATTCAGCATGTCTTGATGACACATCCCTCTCTTTTCTCGAGGCAAATCGGCGCTCAAACATGGTGTGCTTGCAACTATATACGAAAGAGATTGAAGCATTTCCTGGAGACTCTGCTGCATCATCGATATTGTCGCGGTATTTGGACGATCAAGGAGGTGTTTCATCTCACTCTGAGACCAAGGTTAACTATTTGACCTGCATCTGAGTTATCGTCTCTAGACCGCTATATCAGAACGTCTAATTCATGTTTTTTATTTTTCCTTTCCAGGATCTTGTAGGGCGATTATGCATGTGGAGAGATTTTATGGTTTGTTTTCATCTACTTGTTGCAGTTTGTATAATCAAAATATTCTCCGCCTCGCTTCTTGTGAAAGGATGGAACTTTAGTCACCATAAAAGAAAAAAATCGGTGTTTCTAACTAGTATTTTTTGCCTGAAAAGTGTATTTTCTCAGTCTCAAATGTTGCTGACTCGGTACTGTGTTTCTTTTCAGGCTCGTTTGCACGATGAAAGCTTGAGGTTTGTTTTATCAGATCAAGCTCTTGCTGCTCTTGCCTCTAAAGTTTCGAAGACAACAGTAGAAGTTTATGATGCCATCTCTGAAGCTGATTTAAATTTGGAATCGGCAGTTGGCTCCTCCCATGTTTCTCCAACCCCTGTTGTTTGTAGTCATATAGATGACTTGACCTATCTCCTCCAAGGAAAGGTGGAAAGACATGATGGTATCTTTGGGACTATTCTTCAAAAGCATCTAGGTCCAGATGGAACTTGTCCGCTTTCTGTTTTTAACTACGCTTTGTTAACCAAATTTAATTTGGAGCCAACAAATGGATTCTCGACGAGACAAAATGTGGGTAAAGGCTCCAAAAGAATTGGTCGTGAAGCTTCTCGAAAGTTGTTTGTACAAAAGTTCTCTTGCAAAAATCCAGTTTATCATAATTGTAGAATTTACGCAAATGATGGTCGATTGCTTTGTTATTGTGACCGCAGAAAGATCGATTGGTAAGTGAACAGTCACAATTTCGGGATCGTACCCCACCGCTATCCTCTTTGATACTTAATATTAACTTTTTGATATGTTTACAGGTATCTTCGTCGCGGTCTAGCAAAACTAGTCGAAGAGAACCCGCCAGCTATAATGCTTCTTTTTGAGCCCAAGGGTCGTCCAGAACATGAAGGAAATGATTTTTATATTCAAAGTAAGAAGAATATATGTGTTGGTTGTGGTGAAGGGAAGCATTATTTACGATACCGAATAATTCCATCCTGCTATAGAGTGCACTTTCCTGAACATTTGAAAAGCCATAGGTCTCATGATATTGTCTTGGTTTGTGTGGACTGCCATGAAATTGCTCATTCTGCTGCAGAGAAGCACAAGAAAAAAATAGCTGCAGAATATGGAATTCCACTCTTTGTTAAAAACGTTGTTGATTCAGGAGAAAAAGAAGTTTCCACGGCATCCGGCACCATGGAGAATCATGATCAAGCTGGTGTGTCTCCATTGCAACTGCGAACTGCAGCGATGGCTCTTCTACGGTATGAATCTACGATGCCATCCAGTCGACGTGATGAGCTAACTCAGGTAAGGATGTATAGCCTCACAGTGTGTTTACATTTTCCTGTATCCATATTACTTTAGATTGCAGTAACTTCCTTCTAAATTATTCTAAATTGAATATGTGACAGAACCTTCATTTATAAAGTTTGGTCTAATTGTTGGATCTGCTTGTTTAAGGATCCAATTGAGCTGTTTTACTGTTACACCTTTTGCAGGTTGTAATGAAATATTTTGGGGGGAGGGATGTATCGAAGGCAGACCTTGAAAAAGCTTTATTAGTTGGTATGAGTCCTTATGAGAGAAAAAAGCTTCAGAAGAAAAAAGGGATCTCCTTACAACGTATTTCAGAGGCTATCATCCCTGACAAGTCCAAGGAGAGTATGGCTGACAACACTAATAATTGTGAGCAAACTCTTGAAGAAGTGGAGAGTTGTCAAGAAAAAAATCATCCTACTACTCAAATGGACACTGGGGAAAAAGGTTCCAACGTAGGCATTAGTGAAGGGGCTCCCATTACTAAAAGTGCAGGTAGAGATTTTGATGAAAGCTGCCTTACTGAAAAGGAAAATTTGCATGCTCTGGATACGGATGAAGACTTGGAAAGTAAAAAGCCATCAGATGGCAACAGTAATCCTAATTATTCTTATGGTACTGATGCTCCTCCAAACCACAATCATAAGTTGTCATTATTAGGACATGGACCACATGGAAAACAAGTTGTGGATCACCTACTAAAAGAATTTGGGGAAGATGGAGTTCGAGAATTTTGCCAAAGATGGAGGCAAGTGTTTGTGGAAGCTGTTCATCCTCGTTTTTTGCCTGGTGGTTGGGATGTAAAGCATAGGTATGCTTCTTCTGTACACCAAGTATTTTATTCATCTCGTTATATCCGTAAAAATAGAGAACAAAACATTAAAAGAGACTAGAGTATTACTAGGTCAGAGAAAATAGGTTACAAGATAGTAGTTTAAAAAGGTCATGTGGATGGCACTCATAAGCAAAGCAGAGATAGAGAGGGCCGCCTCATAATTCTCAATTCAGTTCGCATTTTTGCTATCTTCTTAATTCTAGATAAAAAGACTGCTGACAGCACTATCAGTTTCGAGACCACCTCACAATTCTCAATCCAGTTCGCGTTTTTGCTATCTTATTCTAGATTAGAAGACTGCTGACAGCACTATCGGCTGTGAGTACTCATTATCTGACTTGTGTTGCTGATGTTTAAATGCCATACTTATATGGTGAACACGATTGCATCCCATAGAGAAAGACGCTCAAGATTATATACTTACATATGTTTGACTTTAATTTTATTGCCAGCGGAATACGCGAATTTGGTGCTTACAGCGTGTACAATCCCGAAAAGAACGCATCAGATACTTCCAAGGCTTAGATGGGGTCTGCGTATCTGAATGTACCGTAGGAAAGAGCTGACCTCTGTCAAGCCAACTAAGCAATTTCCCGGGGTCTCGGCTTTTTTCCTTCTTGTTCTTCATCATACATGCACTTTGCTTGCACAACAGCAGCGAGGAACTAACAGTCAGATTTTTGGTCAACACCCATCATGCGTCTCATCTGTGACAGACCATTATGTTACGTTTGTGAAGAAAGATTTTGTTTGGTTGTAATCAGTCCCGGCTTCCACCAGTTGGGGCAAGAAAATTATGATGATTCATATGCTGTAAAAGGACAGGAGAGTTCTACAATGAGCACAGGAGTGTTCTATCGTCTTAGGCCATTCTAAATATTAATCTCTGTGAGTCATTCACTCAGTATCAGTTTCCATTTCAATTATATAATTCTGCTGAGGATAAATGTTAGAAGGACGATAAGCCTCTGTTTGTATTGTATCCATGATAAATGTTGCATGGTTAGTTTCTTTGCTCAATATGTATGTTGTCAAAGGGAAGCAATTTGCTCTAGTATTTTCCCAAGGCGCGCAATTCATAGGGTTGTCGAATTGCAACACCAAAATTCCTTGGGTAAATGTTAGCGTCCCTCAAGGAGATTTGAGGCGCCAGTTATATGCGCGCCAGTTATATGCCAAATTCAACCTAGCCATTGAGTTTTCCATTGTGTTGATTAGGTTTCTCCTTAGTACCAGTTACTTTTACATTGTTCTTCTTAACATAGTGCAACAATGAAGTTTATCAAACTTTGTTCTGCTAATTACAGGTACCAATACTACAAAGAGTTCATCAGTTCAAGTAGTCTTCTGTAGGTTCTTTTTCCGTCTCTTCTGTTCAACTTTAAACTCTCTTCAAGTAGCTTGGTTGCTTAGTGATTACTCGTTTGAGTCAGAACAAGAGGAAGAAGAGATTGAGTGTGCAAAAAATGAACCATTGTTTATTGAAGATCAAACAGACGTCACTAAGTAAACGAATTTTGCAGAGAAGAAAAAAAAAACCTAGTCATGCTCAACAGAAAATTGCATCTAATTCCATAAGTAGAGGATGGGTGTCTCTAATGCTACACTATCTAACTGGTATCTTCACTAATTTTAAGACTCTGGAAGGCACCTATATGCAATTTGCTGCCTTAGGCGCAAGTATCCAAATCAGGCCAGGCGCCTCATGGATCATAAAACAAAGATGAGGTGTAATGTTAAATAAATAGATGAGGTGTAATGTTAAATTCATCAGTACTATAGATACCAAGGATACTACTACCATATACACAGTATACTCCATAAAAATTTTCTATTTCAGATTAAAGAACAGCAGAAAAGAAATTAACATCCAGGAAGAAAGAAGACAAAATTTGCTAGGGTTAATTTTTCTTTTTTATGATACAAAACCTCGTTAATAGTTAGTGCCAAAAATGTCTTCTCCCTCGATTCTTACAAATTTTAGGGACCAATCCCAGTATGAAACTATCTAAAGTCTTCGTTTCCAGAAACAAGAAATAGACCACCATTCTTAAAGTTGTATTCATAAGGAACAATGAGGGCAATTTCTCCAAGCATAATCTGCAAGTCACACAAGAACTGAACTGTAAACAAACCTGCAAGTTACACAAGAATTGAACTGTAAACAAACAATTGAAAGAGTAACTCTTTTGGGAGATGGATAACCTACCATTTTACTACAATCCCAACAGTTGAGACTTGTGATCAATGGCGTTAAAGATAAATGTCCCAGACATGGGAATAAACTGCTTCGTGATGAGCTGTAAATAACAAGGAATTAGCAGTCCGGATCAACTTGGTAACTACACACACACACACACAGAGAGAGAGAGAGAGAGGGGGACCTTAATAACTTCTTGTGAAGCAATTCCTCCTATTACAGCAGCTACAGTATGGAGCTCCGCACCACCAAATCGATGCATTTCATTGATCAAGTCGTCGGTCAAGGTCGACCCGTTGCAACCCAAGTCACTTAGTATGCCAACAGCTATAGTCTTCAGTCGAGATATATCCTCATCCACAGCGCTGTAGCATTTATCACAATAGGATTAGAGGTATCTCTTGTCATCATTAAGAAAAACCACATATTGTGGTTGGAAACACTACAAGGAATTACCCATCAAAAAGACCAGGAAATCTGTTGTAGTTAGTAGCAAACCGGTCAACAGCTCGGAGCAGAATGTAGAACCCAACGGCAATACTGCAACACACGAAACCAATGATAAAAATATATTATGATACCTCCAACAGAGTGAACCCAAAAAAAATGCTTGCGTAGCAAAAGGAAGAAAGTTTCTTCAAAAGCCTAGTTAATTTTACATGCAGAAGTGATAGAATTTATTTAGAGACAAATATCCTAGGCTTAGCTACGACCTACGAGTACCGGTAAGGAGGAAGAACACACCTGTAGTCTTCATCAGTCAAATACTTCTGCAACTCTGACAAGGTAGGAGAATTGAACTCATCTTCAATAGGACGATATCTGCATACCTGCAACATAAGATCATTCATTGTCAATCATGTGTGATATCAGTAGGACACTACAAAATTATATAACCAAGTAACAGAAAATAAAATCTGTATTAGAATGAAGGACGTAACCATAAGCTTTCTTGCGTTTCGACAGAAACTTTTGATGTTTCCTTTGGAAATGGAAGCGGGATCTCTGCCAACTTTTTTTAGAATATCTCGCACCCTTCTCTCAACTGCAAGAAAATCTTCCTCGGCTTTGGCCTGGTAGATCTTCTGCAAATTCACGTAGAATCTGCAAGATCATTGAGATAACAGTCTATCAGTAAAAATAGGCGTAACTTCCTTGATATTTTAATTATTAAGTTTCATGAATGAATCCTGTCACTAACTCTGTTGAAGACGTCATATCTGGTATAGCTCCCTCAAGAGGTGCTTCACCATCACCTTCATTAAGAATGAATTCCTACAAGACATGAAATTAAATCATTGACCCATAAGATTTCTCCAAAGTGTTGATGCTGAAATAAATTAAAGGGAATGGACTACAGAATCAGAATTTGCGAGTCTAAAAACGGAATTTTGCCAAATACTCTTCTTTTTTGTATGTGTCAACGTTGGCACCTAAAGTTGGAACCATGGTCTCCAATGGTTTTGCAACCCATCCAAAACCATAAAACAAAACCCCACCTTCAGAGCTGCCACCATAACCCAGAAGTCTGATGATGCAGAATCAACTTCAGCTGAGCTGTCATCAACTATTTTACGCAAATTGGAACCTGGTGAATACATACAAGAACTTGGTAAATACAGTAGTCATACACATCATCGACACTTTCTTGCTCAATAGTAAGAAAAAAAGGTCCTCCTAGTTGAGCTTTGCACCACAAACAATAAAAGCAATAGTATGCTCGTGGGAACTCTAATACTTACTAATGCCTCGAGAAGCTGAAATTTTGAACGAGGCATCAATAGCTTCTTTGTAGTTATCCTCATCTAATGCAATCTTCTTGGATTTCAGCAGATCCTGAATTGTTCCGAAAGTTGATCAAGTTATTGTACTGAAATGATTAAAGAGGATTCACGAACTGAAACAGAGTTTTAATGTGTTAACCTTAAACTCTCTTTTCTCCTCTCTGGTTGAAGGCAGAGATCCATTATGTGCATTTGCCCACTCTTCTGCCATCTTAACAAGAATAATAACATACGGAATGTGCTTATGGACAACAGGATCAGTGGTACTTAAGTCGATGCTTTCAGCAAACCTATTACAGTTGTATGTGAAATTAATTGTCAAACAGAAGTCAAGAGAATTGTCAAATAGAAGTCCAGAGTTTGGTCGAGCAATTAGATAGGAGATGGCGTGAAGAGATTGTACCGCTTGAGTTCAGGCCATGGATTATTTAATCGCAGATCATCCAAGAAATGATCAGGCTTCGATTCAATCACTGTGTGTTCCTGTCATACACACATGCACACAAGGAGTTAGCATTTGCCTTTTGTATCGTTCATGTCATGCTAAGTTGCTAACTTAAACATAATTTGTGTCTGTGGTCAGACCAAACCAGGGAGAAGAATATAAGTTAAGAGAGGACAGTCAAATACATAGTTAAGAAGTAGACATTGGCCATGGAAAATGGGAGGAGCAATTACAACAACACAGCTGCAAGTTGTGATCAATACGAAAATGACATTGAGACCAGGAGACTACAGGGTGAAATTCCTGTGTACTTTCTTGGGGCATGCAACAAAAAGCCTAAAAATTATTGATTTCATACTGTACCACTGAAAATTCTCAGCTATCGTGAAACTTTGCCATCTATATGCTTACATGACATTACCTTCAAACTGATTCGCACAAGGCCAGTTAAACCATAAGAGCGTGCAACCACCAACATAACATCAGCCTGCCTACAGATTTTATCCAGCTTTAGCATGAACGGTTCCTTCAGCTGATAAAGCAGCATACCAACTTCGTTAACACTTTCACACATCGGAAATAAAGACAAATGCCGTTAAGAAGATTCTCCAGATAGAGAACATTAACCAAGGGCATCAAAGTTAAAATAAAAAATTAATTTGATAAATGTGAACAAAAAAGTCAAACTCATGTAAGCCCTTGTGTATGTAAACTTGCTGTCAATTGATTGCTTTAGTAAGACGAATATATCTTATGAAGGAAACTAAGGTGAACCAAATGTAAGCTTTGGCTGAGTCAGCAGACTAACATTCCTGGTTCACAAGCATCTATCATTCTTTTGCAGTGTTTTCTCCACCTCAAAAGGTTACATTACTGAAGGCTTGCAATTATCCTTTTGGAAACTTGGCTAAAGAAATATATTTTATGGAAGTATTCAAAGAATGAACTTAGTGAGGCTTGGTTTCGGTTTTTTACTGACAACTGTTTTTTTCTTTGATACACACTAAATTCAGATCAAAAATATCTAACAGGAATTTCCTAAATTGGATCAGCTAAATTGATACCTGAGTGGCTATAACCAATGTGAACTGTGAAAAAAACGATGGATTCATCTCTATTAGTGCCTCCGGAGACTCCTCTACAAACTTAGCTTTCACAGCATCATTTAGCTCTTGCAAAAATGCGCAGACACATTTAGCCTTGGACTGCCCAATGCTTGACTCATCCACTGCTCAAACAACGAAGGTGTAAGTAAAAGATCATCTTGAGTAAGCTTTTGCAAATCAATATGAAACTTTTCACAATTAGAATAAAACAAAACAACGGAGATATCAATATACCCATAAAGTTGTTGCCAAGGTCCCCTTCTTCAACTTTAGATCCATCAATGATAGTTATACTACCAACTCCACCAAGAACAAGATTCTTCAATGCTTCAGAACCAGTAGGGCCACAGTTGAGCAAACAAATACTAGCTTTCTCAAGAGCTGTCTGTCCTTGTTCACCCCATATCCTACAATTGAAATCCAAAGACATTCAACACATCTTAGAAGTGGTAGCAAAGGCTGCCCTAATTTTATAGCATAAATTGCTTACTGGTTCTCAAATACATAGCTAAACTCCTATCTATGATGTAAGCACCAATCTAATCAGTTTAACCAGTAAAACTCACAGATATTAGGTTTTCGAAGGTCACAAGCAAGAGTTAACAGTAATAAAATTTTAAGAGCACACTCCTGAACCATTGAAGTGAAATACCTACAAGATACTTTAATCCTCTACAGGTCATTGAAAATCAAGGTTAATCGGTCGGAAAACAACCGTTTCATGGTTAGGGCAACATGTTATTCGGTGAGAGAGGAAAGTAAATATACCTGATTTGGCGATCGTATTTGGTTTTGGGCTCCGCCATTGTTACCTTAATCTAAGAAGCAAAAGGGGGAAAACGAAAAGCTTACAGGGGTTAGTCGTGGGAGAGTTTGAGAGATTTTAATGTATTTGGGTTTTCTCATGTTAGTCCCGAGGGAGTTTGAGGGAGTCTCTCCAAATCCCCGTTAGTCGTGGGGAAGTTTAGAGGAGTCTCCTGTTAGTCGCTGGAGAGTTTAAAAAAAGCTCTTGAACTCCCTGTTAGTCATAAAACCCTATAATACTAGGGAGTTGATTGCTTTGGGGAGTTCGAAGGAGTTTTTAGTGTATTTTGGTCTCACAACAAATCTCTCAAAAGAGTAGAGATTTTAGTGTATTTTGGTCTCACAACCAAATTTGGTTCAAAATCTTTCTTTTCAAATCATACGGATTTCTCAAATCTCACCAACAAAAATGTTGTTCCCAACATGATGAAATGATTGTCAGATGACGGCCATTATGATACGGTGAAACATTTCTAGGAAAATATTAGGATAGTGATCTAGAGTCCATGAAAACGTGTGGATATATAGATTTGTTTAGATCTACATATCCCGTAAGATGCACCGGCAAAAAAAATGTAGAAGTCTTCACAATTAGCGCTTCCCTGAGTTGAATTACATTACCACTTCTGCAACCACCGTCAAAACTATTTTCTCACCACTACCATCACCACCTATAACCAACCACTACTCCCTTAACCACCCCAAATAAGAAGCCTAATTTTAGAAATAAATAAGATTCAATAAATGCTATAGCTCGGAGAAAAGATTTTGAACCAAATTTAGTTCCATCACAATACGTGACACATTTGGTCGCTCTCGGTGGACAGTTAGTAAAAACTTCAACAGGAAAATGTGGAAAAATGTTCGTGAACAAAGGGAGTTAGAATTGTATGGAGACCGTTAAATTGAAGGGAAAAAAAATTATCTCGTTGCACAAAATAACATACTATTGATACAGAGATATGATCATTTTCATTTATTTTTTTTCTTTTGATTAAAGATCAATGTTATTTGTAAATGAGGGTTTATTGTTTCTTAAAAGAGAATGAGTTAGGAGTGAACTCCCCCAAACTCCCTTTAATAAACTCTCTCAAACTCCCTACACTCCCCCAAACTCCCTGAACTCAAAAACACCAAACTCTCTCAAACTCCCTACACTCTCTCAAAATCTCTCAAAATTCCTGAGATTTAAAATACACTCAACTCCCCAGAAATCACTCGAGGACTAACCCCCTGTTAGATATAGAGGGTTTATTTAAAACTCTTTAATGGAGGAAATTGTGCTGCTTGTAGTACCAGTAGCTTGGTAACAACGCAAATACGGAAGAGATGAAGAGAGACTTTCAGCGTGGGCAAGTATAAATTCTAGCGGTAAGGACAATTTTGTAATTGTACGATGTGTTTATTCGCAGTTTTACTCCTTGGTAATTTTAACTTTTTTCCCATTTGGTGGCTCATGTGCCCCAAAATGAGGTCGTCCCTTTTGCTATGTGCATGCCAAAAAAAAGTTGTTCGGCATACCAGGTGGCATGGAAAACGAGTTGTGTCATTATGGGAAAATCACAGAGTGACCGAGTTTTTAACGAGCGATATTGATTACAACGCCTATAAATAATATCGCCAACGTTCGACTTTCTAACGCCTATAGATATCGCACCTTGTCATCTATTCTTCACACTTTACCTCCTCTTTCCTTCTCAACTTTCTCTTCTCTTCTCTTCGCTAAGAAAATTATCTTTCGTTTTACTTCGTAAACAAATATGGAGAGTGAGAAAAGAAAAAAAAAACAGAAAATTCAAAGGATTTACTAGTAACCCTAGCCAGTGGATTAAGTTTTGTTGTGGACTAGAAATAACCAGTGCTGTAACGGCATGACATGAGGTTAATAGAGAGTTATAATAAATATCTAGAGATAATTCGTGCCGTAACGACACTTTTTTAGTATGATATCTGACTTGTGTAATTTTTTTTTCGGACTTTAAATTAAATCGTGTTCCTTTGCAAGATAGTTTTCCATTTTGTTTTAAACAAAAATAATGTCTATAAGTACATTGTAAAATTATTCATACACATTATCCAAAAACGAACACAAAATCATCTAAGTAATAGTGTGTATGCATATCTCTCTTATGAGTTATGAATAAAAATAAACAAATAAATCTCATTTCCCGTTAGATTCATCATGCCACCACTAAATTCAATTAATGCATGTATGATATATTATGATTTCATTTAATATTTCTTTGAATTCTTGAGTTAAGAGGTGATGAAATAATTAAAGATTAATAAGTTTTGGTTCATAATGGGAGGGGTTACAGAAACGACGATCGTCGAATGTCTTTCGCTGGGACGAGACTGGGATGGTCGGATGCAACGTTTGTCTCTCAAAATATTATCCGACCGTCCAAACTCAAAAATTCATTCTGTTTTGTATTTTAGATTTATTAAAATATTTATTTATTTGTAGATGGAGAATATAATGTAAACAATGAGCCAATTGAAGGTAATGGTTTTAAAAAATATACTTAATTTTCATTTGTGAACCTAATTATGAGGGAACCCGCTCAAAGTATATTCATGATGAAAAGAGGTTTCAACTCTTACATCCGTCGGATGTCTTTGGCTGAGATGGGACTGGAATAGTCGGATGCAACATTTGTCTCCCAAAATACTATCCATCCGTCCAAGCTCAAAAACCCATTCTGTTTTGTATTATAGATAAAGAATATGATTTTCAAAATGTTAGACAAGTAGCCGGTGATGGTAACCATCCGAAGCGAGTTAATTCAGTTAATCTAAGAGGTGGATGGTCTGAGTTCCGTACGATTTCTCAGTTACTTCCCCCTGTTGTTCAAGAAAGAGTCTGAAGATATCCTTGGCAACATTTATATCATATACAACCTAGAAACTACATGACTCAAGGAGTTCAAGTTATATTAGAACGATGGTAGAAGACTACACACGTTCTTTTTCAAAGACTTTGAATGCGGTAAGTCAGTTTTTTCTAGTAATTAAATTTTTAGATTATGTATTTTTTTATAAAATTCAACAAACTTTAATTATGAATAAATGTTGTTAATAGGAGTTGCATCGATAGATTTGTACATGTTAACGGTAATTTCATGTGCTGGAAACTTACTTCCATTTAACGCACTAAATTGGTTATCAGGAAATAGATGGAAACAAATACTTTCGTTATACTCAAATGATGTAGAAGGAAATGATACATACAGAAAAATAAAAGCAAATGGATTAAAAGTGGCTGGGTTGAAAAGTTTTTTGAAAAGTTTATGCTAATAAAATGATTGAGAACACGATAGCAAATATTATGAGGAGCTCGAACGTGCGTTTGTGTTATGGACACTAGGACAATGTCTATTTCCAAATGCTAGCTCAGTGGTGTTAATTGATTTTCTCGAAGCATTAGAAGATTTAGAGCAAGCACCAACATATGATTGGGGGTTTCCAATTTTATCATAGACATATCCCTCGGTAATTGCTCGACTTGTGTCAAAGATACTTTTAATGCTTTTTGGGGATTGTTGGAGGTAAGAACCAATATTTTTCACACTATTTGTTTGTTATTTTGCACATGAAAATTTACTAACCAATAATTTTATTATTTCAATATTGGTGGTATACATATTTTCGTGTTTCAGAACCTTCTCTTAAGAATCACACCAATGTTTTTTCGGTCATACTGAAGTACGATTTCGATAATTAGCAACCAGAATAGATTGAAGATAGTCATCATACTGTTATTATTCATAAGACTCAACAGTTGTATAGAACAAGTCTTAATCTTGTCTCCCAGCCGTATGAAGCAATCCCTGAGTTCGAAGAAGAACAAGCTCAGAGAATGGTACAACTAAGTCTTAAAAGGATCGTGTTATACAGACCTATTTATGAAAAGGGTGTTTGGTATTATGGTGAAAGACATCTTCTTCAGTTGCATAGAAGATCAGTGATAACCGTCAACCCCTATCCAAGTTTAGAGTTTTCTGAAGACGACTACTTGAAATTGATAAGGGAAGGTCATCATTGGAAAGAAGTTGATGAATTGATCCAGGAGCCAATGGAAAAAAATGAATACCTATTTTGGTTTAACACTATTTTCAAGCCCAATATTGTTATGCAACCCCAAAGTTTTGGTCGGGTGGATTTCCCAACTTTAGGTAGAATGCCACTCGGCGATGAATTTTTTCCTTCCAACCTCCACCAGAGACAGGCAACGCGTTTGCATATCCTTCTCAAGCGGGTTCGTCGTCAACTATGCCACCATTTTCTTGGGATGTACAGACTATATCCACCATATATGGAGAGATTGTTACTTATCCAATTGCTTCCAGCGCACTTGATCGGACTTATCCATATTGGGGGGTTAATACTACATCAGATCAGTATCAGACTCAGTTGAACGATTATCATTGCTCTATTGCATGGATTTCAACAATTCCACTTGAATGAGTTGGAAAAAAATGAGGGAAGGCATGATGTTTGACATGAGTCAAGGATTTCCCGGTAATGATGGTTCAGGTAGTAGTAGAGCCATGAGTCCCAGTGTTAGAGGAATGAGTCCCAGTGGTAGAGGCATGAGTCCCAGTAACCGAAATCGTGGAAGTGAAAGAAGTTTGAGACGTCATTCTATGCAGGAGGTATCAGAAAGTTCTACTCCAAACCTAGTGTTAGATACTCAAGTATAACGTGAAGGTGATGAAAACGTTGGCATGGATACAACTCCTGCACGTCTGTTTAGAAAAATTCCAACTGACATAATGACTCCTGGTGGTGGTGTGACCGTAGAAGCAATTAGGCAATCGAATTTGTTTACCCCAATTGCCTCAAGCTCATCAGCATTTCAACCATTTCAGCAAACTTCTCCATCATATCAACAACACGCATTTCAAGATCTGTATCATGTTCCCCTGCGTCCTGGACCCATTAATTATCCAGGTTATGATGATTCTGATATACTCAACCACCAAGTGAGTCTCAAACCGGGTCGCTAACTAATATGTTGAACAACACTCTTGATCCAGAAAACGCGGGTAATTGGGCCTTTGGTCAGAAAGGAAATGAGTAGTTTATGGACGTAATTTAGTTTAAACATTTCAGATGTAATCTTTTTATTTTAATTAATGGAAACTATCTTTTATATTAATATTCAAATAAAAACTAGTTTTACATTTCATTAAAAATTAACCTTCATTGCATAACACAATATTTAAAAATTGAATCCCTGCACGTGAACCTTGTAGAGTTCATAACATTCTTCGTGACTAAACCATCTTCTGTTGTCTTCGGAAAATTTGCTATGAGCTATAATTTTTAGTTCTTCAGTGCACAACCCAGGATTATCCTCTTTTATCAACCACAAAATTTCATGATACTTTCTCACATCGTTATTGATGAAACAATAATGATTTTGAAGATACTCATTTGTTTTTCTTAAATTTACGTGACTTAACGTCATAAACCTTTGAAACACAGTGTCCCATAAGTTAACAGTCTCTAAATTGAAATTTCTATCGCTTGCAACCGAAACCCAACATCGAATTAGAGAAATATCTTCTTCTCGACTGAAATCCATTTCGGTTATGCGAGCACTAGGCATAGTGAAATGAATTTGAAGTTGAGATGGTGTGAATTGAAATGGGTATTTATAGAGGGGGGGGGGGGGGGGGTAGTAGTCGTTGGATAAGGAACCGATGAGCGGTGATCGAATCATCGGGCGATGTAATGACTAGCATTGGCGCTGGAATGACCAGTGAGCGATATTATGACTATCTAACGATGGACACTCCATCGCTCGCTGGAAACTCCATCGTATATGCCTATATGTTATAATTGACATATAGGCATATATATTTGACACTTTGGCATACCCATAGTGGGTGCATATATGACAAATCTGATGTTTGTCATATGCATAGGAATAGTCCTTATAGTATATTAATATTACACTTGTGACGATTAAAGTATTAAACTCTATCAAGTATTTTCTTGGGGCAAGGGAGACCACATTGGTAGTGTTATTGGAGTGTTACCTACAGAAAATCCAACAAGATCAACAACAACCATCTCGGTATGTTGGATCAAACCTAATAAGGATTCGATAAAGATCAATACATATGAGATGTCACCCTGGAGTAGGTGGTGCATGATTCATATATAGGAAATCGGTGGCAAGAGCTTTGGTTGCAGTGGCATAAATATTTAGGTATCACCTTCACGCTAACAGCTGAGACTTGGACCATATTGATAGCGCCAAGAGCGGGCCGAAACTTCAATTCAAAACGAACTCATAAAATCATTTTCAGTTCCTAGAAACTAATTTAGGATCACATTGGTATGTAGCAGATATAATTTCTAAAATCAAACAGATAATGCACCAATTTCCGACATGCGTTATCCAACACAGTTACATGGAAGGAAATCAGACAACAGATAGTTTAGAAAACTACGCAGCGGATGGTCTAGCAAAGCAGCGGATGAAAATAAACCTCTCAACAACATTCTGGGACCATACGGTCCCTTCTTTATTTAACCAAATTGTAACTAGTGACTCGGTAGGTATGACATAAATTCGTGTAATTAGTCTCCAATTTCTTAATATATCACTTATGCTTTAGAAAATAAGTGTGAATATGAAAAGATTACTGGACGTCGGGAGTCTTGAGCATTTTTTTGACCTTGCCTCTAATTTTCCAATAATAATAACTTTTCCTACTAAAATTTAGTTCTCGACTAAGGGACAGAGAAGCATCTCTCTCACCGATCATTTTCTTTTTTTTATTAACCTTGCAAAATAAAGTTATTTTTCTTTCTTTATTTTTATTTTTATAAAACTTCTTCATCTTCATTCATATATCTAAGTCGATTACATTATGGTTGAGAACATCAAGTTTAAAATTACAAGTAATATAAAATTAATTCAAATATTCTGAAGGCAAAGGAGATGGAGTACCGAAAAAAGTTCAAATACATGTAGAGATCCGATTAAATCGTAAGTATATGGTGATTGGAGTAAAATCCCACCATTTGATTCTTCTTGAGGAAGAGATGACTCACAAAATAAGAGAGTGTGATGCTCGTATTGGGTTTTGTACCTCCTTATCTATCTATCTCAAATAAGTATTCACTTTAGGGATCAATATCCATTACATTAAATCTTCTTATATGCATGGGATAAAATTGAGTCTAGGCGTTAGTGGGTGTGACCTTGACCGTTTATTAAGTCAAAGTCTCGAAAGAACCAAAACATAACTTGATACTAAAAAGTTATCATGTTGGTTCGAAAATTAGTTCAGATTGATTCCGAAAATTAGATGTTTAGTTGTTTTTTTTACATCCTTGTCACATAACTCCTTAAATAACAATCTTAGTTCCAGAACTAAAGTTCTTTTTGTTCTTAAACCTAACAAGAGAAACCATGACCTAATGTGTCTTAATTATGATTTCTAATTTTTATTTTCCAAGCTAAGTCTCACTTATGTGCATATTTTTAAAACCTAATTAGAGTTAATTTGAATGTCATAAATAAGTGTTTACTTGATGCTAAGGCATGGTTATTCTAATTTAAGCAAGTACTGAGAAATTATAACTTTGGAAAGTATATTGCTTAAAAATCTAAGGTAAGTGTATAACCGTTCAAGCCAGGATGCCCGACCCATTTTTTCTATCAGGACGGGAAATCCAAGCCTGATCCTAAGGTGCTCCTAAAGTTTATTGGGCACGGGTAGACCATGTAATGCAATTAACATTGCGCCTATTACACACCCACGACCCATCAAAATATTTGGGCAGGTCATGCTAGGCCGGTCGGTCCACGGATTTTGGATGTTTTTACTGATCATTAATATTAATACATGAAAAATCTAATAATTATCACCATCTTCAACTACCGATTAGTTAACAATTATTTGTATCTTATAAGTAATAAAAAAATATATGTAAAAACATGATATTGTGGTTGCAAAAACTATAATCAAACTTAAAAAGGCTATTGGGCAGGCTGGCCACCAAAATTTGAATAAAATCTTGTGCTCGCCCACCTAAAATAATCAGGCAGGCTGGGAAATTCCATGACAGGTTATTGGGTGCCCATAGACTCCTTCGGGTCTAGGCGGCACATGGCAGGCCACAGGTGTACGGGAATTTTGTACACCCTTAAATGTTAGTCTTTATATTTAGAAAAGCCTTAACTTGGGATAAAAATAGTTGCTATCTTTAGAAGTTACTTAGATTGAATTCTAGGAAAAGCCTAATCTCGGCATCACTATATAAGAAGGATTTCATGCATCTCTATAGTACAATATTTATCTTCCAGTATTAGATACATCAAGGTCGAGTTCGTCTTACCTATTTCAGCTTGAACTGATGTGGGGAAGAAAGAGTTCTCCTAAGGATCGAGAAACACAAATAATAATTGTAGTTAGTTAAAACTTATTTTAGGGAACGCCAATAATTTGGTTGAACCTGGAGAAACAAATACTGTAACGTAATTCCAGTTCACTAATGGGCCTTAAAGTGGTTATTGGGATTACCATTATTGGGAAACTTCTGGTCACGAAAACATCATGATTAGGCAAATGTACGCTTGGAGGCCAGAAACATCCTGGTTGAGTGAAAAGCTTTAAGTCCAATGGTAATTAAGCCTTCTCAATGGACAAGTGAACAACTTATAGGTACTAACAGAGTATAAAGGGATTCACGTGGATTGGCTCACTTATCTAATCAATTTCAAAACCTAACACTTTGTTGATTCGAAACTGTTATAATTTAAATTTTGTGTTTAATAATTCTCTTATATAACCTATGTTAGAGCATATCTCGGTTGAACCCACCAAGCGTTGGTATGTCAAGTTTGGTTGTCATATTTTAGTGAGCCAAAACTCAGTCACTTGATTATGTACTAGAGTCAAATTCGTATAGGTTAGCTTGAAAGTATTAGGATATGAGACATTACAAGTATTACGTGAAGACTTGAAGAAGTAAGGAGCTACAACGACAACATCATCCTTCCACTTGAGGTTAGTGATATTTCACTTGAAATGTTGCATTCCCTAACGTATCTTTCAATTCTTGCATATTGAAAACATAACTGCAAAGCATGAATGATTATACTCTAGTTAGAATACAATACGAAGTATAACGCTTATCTTTTAAACTTCGTATATAAGACATCGACATAATCGTTTGAATGCTATTGTGATTATGTATGGGTATGGGGTGGAGATTTCATCATAGGAAATAATGTTTTACATTCGTTTAAAGGAAGTAAATTCATGAACTTGTTTTGTGAATTGAAAGGGAAATCGCTAGGCTTATTGGTATTGTTATTCATTGCATATCTTTTGAATTGCAAATATGTGTGATTAGTATAACCGCTTTATGTTCTTGGTAAATCTATTCACAGGGCCTGACTTTTATATTGGTAAGACTTTTATTAGTGAAATCGATCTTAAGTAATCACCTGAGATGGTATGATCGATTTGTTGTAATTGGTATGACCAACTCTGGGCAAATGGGAACGGATCCTAGTAAGAGGTGCAATCGATCACAAAGGGGAAACTGAATTTGGAATATATTGCATATCTTGAGAATATTTTCGGTTTTGGAAATTCCTTGGTGTCCAAACTTCCCTGGTCTATAAATATCAAAGTTTGCATTTCGAGCAAACTAATCCTCTAAGCCAGCAAAACTACATAGTTGTGTTGTTACTGGTGGATCCGCCTATTCAGATAGGAAAGTAACCTAATTAGGTGAAATCTCTTACGACCGCTCAGTTTAAAGACTTCTTTGGGATTGAGAAGCTCTATTAGTACCGTTGGTGGGAAACTAGATAATTGCAGTTTATTAGTAGTTTTCGATTGATTTGATTGACTAACGATTGTTGAACTTTAATTGCACCTAGTTTGTTTATGTTTGAAAATCTTCTCTTCTCATATAAGATTCACTCAAACTAGATCGAAGTTTTGATGGGGATCTATAGACTGTTTGTAGATCTAAAAACGTCTTGTTATAATCCATTGTTAACAGACTCCGTTGCGTGCATGATTGATCACAAGAGATTCAAGTTGATTGTGTGCAGGTATTTATTGAAGATCTAAGAAGATTTGAAGACAAAGAAGATTTCTGATTTGGGTTCATAATCTTTGGTATGCATGATGTATTTTCAAAAGTTGTTGTAGATAGTGGTAAAAGGGGTTCTTTTCGAACTTGTGAAGGTAACTTTTTTTTAGATTTAAATAAATAAATAAATGAAGGAAATTAATTTTTTTTAATAGTAATGTCAAGATTTTAGAAGGATTAAGGCTCAGGATTCACTACCACTTCAAGTTGATTGGTTATAAATAATATTTCAGAAATTATTATTGAACTCTTTTTCTTATTAAATCACTTTTTAATTTAAAAGGTGTCCAAATATTAAGTTGTAATCCTTAAGCATGATTTATTAAAAAATTATTCTAAGCATAAAACATCAAACTGATTCACAAATAATAAAGAAAACCATTTTATCTTTTTTTTTTTTATATATTTATCCAATTGAATTAAACAAAATAAATAATTAACGAAATTATAAATAAAAATATTACCAATCAAACATGAGTGAATAGATCCTCCATTGCCTCAATCACCAAGAATATAGCCTCTCATCATGTTGGAAAAATACTCAAAAGATTTTATTGATGCTCACAAGTTGATTACAAATGATGAAATAATAGGAAAATCGATTTTAAGACCGTTCGTTGCGACACACAAGAAGCGTCAAGGAAGAACGACACAACTGAAGTGCTGTAAGCACTGTTGTGAAGACGCGGGAAAGGAACTGAGAATTGTCGCAAATATGCGACACTAATCAACGACTTTCCTGGACTGTAAATGTTCTTCGTGTTCTTGGCTGAGCAGCAGCAGAACTTCTTTTGCTGTCGACCTCTTCTTTCGATTCTTTCGGCTCTAACTCTCTCCCAATGACTTGCTAACCTCTTTTCGACGAATTAGGCTAGTATTTATAGTGTTTTGGAGCCCAAAAATACTAACATCAATGCGTATAATTTCCTATTAATCCTCTAATTGCTCGCTGCCCAGAAATAGGAATAATTACCAAATTTAGATTCTCCACACGTTAACTCACTCCCTGTACGCTCCTAATCAGCTTCTCCACGTCTCAAAAGCTTTCCCGCGCCTCCACATCACTCCATGCATAGCAGAAACACGATTGAGCTCGTGTTCAGTTCACGTTGCTCTGTTTTGAGCTCGTGAATCAAAACGAGCTTTCCAGCCAGTATCGATCAAATTCGATGCCCAAAATGTCTTCCCTATGTCATATCACATCTTTATGCCAATTTTCAGCGATTGAATCGCATTCCAACTTTTTCATTTTCTCGATCAAACATCATGCAGAACTGTTCTTCGTTTCCCGCCAATTTTCAGTTTTCAAACGAAGAAGAAAGGGTGTCCCCCTATCCGGAACTGGGGTGAGAATAGCAGTTGCCTTGGGGTGACATGGGGGTGCCCCTTAGTAATTAGGTTACCCCTTATCCAAAAGCGAGAGTCCGAATAACACTTGTCCTCCGGGTGCCAAAATCAACTTTTCGAGCCGAATTTTCCAAAAATATTTATTTCCAAAAAATACCTACAAATACATAAAATAACAAAATTAGTACAAAATCGAGTGCCAACAATATATAGTATTGAGATCAAATTAGACACAAAAATGTGTCTATCAAATACCCCCAAACTTATTATTTTCTAGTCCTCGAGCAAAATTTATTCTTGAAAAGTGACCGAGTTAATCTCGGGTGGGTTTATCAGAGGTGTACCCACAAAAACCAATACTCCAGACCCTAGCTATCTACGCAGAACCTTGGAAAGCACTAAAGAACCTCCTTGGTTGGCATACAATTATTGACTCTAAGAGGAAGAACCCTGATGCGAAATTCCAATTGCTGTACACGAGTTTGCACTCAAGCATACTAAAATTCATATAAGTGACAGAGCTCTACTAAGATAGTTTCACAATGGACATCATACTCGGAGTCAGACTAATCACATGAAAAGATGAAGAAGATGGAAAAAGAAAAATGTAGATGGTTGAAAAGTGAACGGTGTTTCCCATATCTGTCTGAAGGCCTCTGCCAAGATGAACCTAACCTAAATGACTGAGATACCGGTCTAACTAATATTAACACATTGGCATATACAAGGGAACCAGTGGTCAATAACTTAAATCTAGATCAACAAACTGGCAAATACAAGGGAACCAGCAGTTGACTACACATAACAATAACCATTTTTATTTTTTTTTTAACTTAACGGCATGAATAGATCTTTTTGATCCAAGCGCATGCTTCTTGTCAGCAGATTACACGATAGTTCCCACGGGTCCTGCATTCCACGCTTGCTTAGGCGACGGAAACAGGGAGAACACACGCATATTGCTATCCAAGTGTTAATACTTATTCCGATTGGTCTAACTGGTCCGGTCTTTTTTTTTTTTTTTTGATAACTCAGTCACTCTATTTCACCCTAGCAAAGGTAACAACTTGAATCGTGTGCCCCACCAAATCACTTGAAATAAAAGAAAACTAAAAATAGAAAGTGAAAAGGACTCGACGAGATATGGCGAAACTATCATGTTATTTCTAACACCTGAGCTCTGTGCTTTTATGAATAGACTCTATAGATGTTTCCATCTAGTCAGATTGGTTCCTCAACTCCTAAAACAAAAATGTTTCCATCCACTTAGATTGGTTAGTGCTATCCTTAATAGGCGTAAATTTCTAGGCTCTGGAGTTTATTTATTGCAACTTAAAACTAACAAAAAGTTTCTTCCCCACCCCCAAACTTAAATCTAACATTGTCCTCAATGTTTCTAATGAAAAGCAGTACCAAAAGTAACATAACACAGGAGAAGTTGGAAAGATAGTACCTGGGTGAAGAAAATCAAAAACTAATATACAACATACAATCCGCCTCGATGGTCAATCAAGGGTAAACAGGGTCCTCCAGAGGGACCTCCTCAACATCACCTGTAGGAAAGGGCTCTAAAAAGGGTTTCAATCTCTGACCGTTAACCTTCGAAGAACTACTACCATCCGGTGTCTCGATCTCAACAGCTCCATGAGGAAAAACAGTGCGAACATAAAAGGACCCGTCCACCGAGAACGTAACTTCCCAGGGAAAAGATGCAAGCGGGTATCATACAGAAGAACTTTTTGACCTGGAGAAAATGACTTCGTAAAATGTTTCTATCATGCACAAGTTTCATTTTGTTCTTATACTCCTTCGCACTATCGTAAGCATCTATACGAATCTCGTCCAACTCATTGAGCTGGAGTTTCCTATGGGCTCCTGCCCGTCAAGTGAAAAATTTAGCTGCTTAACAGCCCAATAAGCTCTATGTTCTAACTCAACAGGTAAGTGACATGCCTTGCCATAAACAAGCCGATAAGGCGACATTCCAATGGGGGTCTTAAACGCAGTACGGTAAGCCCATAAGGCATCAGTAAGCCTAGACGACCAGTCTTTCCGATTAGGATTAACTGTTTTCTCTAATATACGTTTTATCTCCCTATTGGAAACCTCTACCTGACCACTAGTCTGTGGATGATACGGGGTAGCTACCTTATGTGTAATACCATATTTCTTCATCAGAAGCCTAAAAGGCCCATTACAAAAGTGCGACCCTCCATCACTAATTATAGCTCGCGGTGTACCAAAACGTGTAAGTATATTTTTTCAAGAACTCAATCACAACCCTATGGTCATTGGTTTTACACGCAACCGCCTCAATCCACTTAGAGACATAGTCTACGGCGACAAGGATGTATAGGTTACCAAAAGAATTAGGAAACGGACCCATAAAGTCAATACCCCACACATCAAAGACCTCAACAATCAAAATCGGGTTCAAGGGCATCATGTTCCTACGGGAAATGGTTCCTAATTTCTGGCAACGTTCACAAGTAACACAGTAACTATGGGAGTCTTTAAACAACGAAGGCCAATAGAATCCACACTGCAATATCTTAGCAGCAGTCTTCTTAGCACTAAAGTGACCCCCACAAGCATGATCATGACAAAAGGAAATAATACTGGACTGGTCACTCTCAGGTATACATCTCCTAATAATCTGGTCTGGACAATACTTAAACAAATAAGGATCATCCCAAAAGAAGTGCTTAACCTCATAAAAATCTAGAACGATCTTGTTTACCCCAATGTTGGGGCATTCGACCAGTAACAAGATAGTTCACTATATTCGCATACCAAGGATTGGGTAACAAAGAACAATTGTTCATCAGGAAAGCTATCCCTTATAGGAAGGGAATCATCTGGGGAACTAACAACTAGCCTAGACAAGTGATCTGCTACAACATTTTCGGCACCCTTTTTGTCTCTAATGTCTGGAGAAAACTCTTGCAACAACAGAATCCACCTAATCAATCTAGGTTTAGTATCCTTCTTAGACAAAAGATATTTTAAAGCAGCATGATCAGTATATATGATGATCTTAGAACCTAAGAGATAGGGTCTAAACTTGTCTAAGGCAAACACAATGGCTAATAGTTCCTTCTCGGTAGTGGTATAGTTCAACTGGGCATCATTCAGAGTTTTGCTAGCATAGTAAATCACATGAAGTAACTTATTTTCTCGCTGACCTAGCACAACACCAATAGCATAATCTGAAGCATCACACATGATCTCAAAGGGTAGGTTCCAGTTGGGTGCCTGGACTATGGGGGCGGTAGTGAGTAATGACTTAAGCTTCTCAAAAGCCTCTAAACAAGCATCATCAAAGACAAACTTAACATCTTTTGCAAGCAAATTGCAAAGAGGTCTAGACATCAAGCTAAAATCCTTAATGAAACGACGATAAAAACCAGCATGCCCTAAGAATGACCTAATATCTCTTACGGTTTTTGGGACCGGTAAAGTTTTAATAAGGTCAACTTTGGCTCTATCTACCTCTATACCCTTTGAAGATACAATATGCCCTAGAACAATTCCTGAACGAACCATAAAGTGACATTTCTCCCAATTAAGCACTAAATTCTTTTCCTTACACCTAGTCAAAACTAATGACAAATGATGCAAGCACTCATCGAAAGATGAACAAACACTGAAAAATCATCCATAAAGACCTCTAAGAACCGTTCTACCATGTCAGAAAATATGCTCATCATGCAACGCTGAAAAGTCGCAGGGGCATTACATAGCCCGAAAGGCATGCGTCTATACGCAAAGGTACCAAAGGGACAGGTAAAAGTGGTTTTCTCCTGGTCTTCTGGGGCAATAACGATCTGATTATATCCAGAGTAGCCATCTAAAAAGCAGTAGTGACTATGTCCAGCTAATCTCTCTAGCATCTGGTCGATGAAGGGAAGGGGAAAGTGGTCCTTCCTAGTGACCTTGTTCAATTTCCTATAGTCAATACAAACACGCCAACCCGTGGTCACTCGGGTCGGGATTAACTCATTGTTATCATTCTGGACTACAGTAATACCAGATTTCTTGGGAACAACCTGAACGGGGCTGACCCACTTACTGTCTGAAATAGGGTAGATAATGCCTGCATCTAATAGCTTAAGAACCTCAGTTCGAACTACTTCTTTCATATTGGGGTTTAGTCGACGTTGCATCTCCCTAGAAGGTTTGGTGTCTTCCTCTAAATAGATCTGATGCATACAAACAGTAGGACTTATACCCTTAATGTCTGCTATGGTCCACCCTAAAGCTTCCTTGTTGTTTTGAAGGACGGTTACTAGCCTACTTTCCTGATCTCTATCCAAGTCGGAAGAAACAATCACAGGTAAAGTCTCAGACGGGCCTAAAAACACATACTTCAGGGTATCTGGCAATGGTTTTAGGTCCAACTTAGGAGGCTCTTCTAAAGAAGGAACTAGGGTAGACTTAGAAACTGGTAGTGGTTCGAACTTAGGTTTCCATCCATTACTAGTATCTAACAAAGGGGTTGAATCTAACAAAGCATTCACCTCATTAATACATTATCATCATCAAAATCAATCCCAAAGTGAGCTAGGCATTTCTCTAATGGATCTTCTAACAAAGTGTTTGGTAATGACTCCTCGACTAATGTTCCTATCATGTTCACCTCTTCTATATTCGAGTCATCTAGTTCAGAGGGTAGCTTACTAATATTAAAAATGTTCAGCTCAATAGTCATATTACCAAAAGACAAATTCATAATACCATTTCGACAGTTAATGATCGCATTGGATGTAGCTAAAAACGGGCGACCTAAAATCACTGGTATTTGGTTCTCTGGGTCAGGGACAGGTTGGGTATCTAGGATAACAAAATCCACGGATATAAACTTGTCGACCTCTATGAGAACATCCTCGATCACACCACGAGGAATTTTAACGGACCTATCAGCTAACTGAAGTGTCATCTGGGTAGGTTTCATCTCACCAAGTCCTAGCTTAAGGTACACATGGTATGGCAGTAAGTTCACACTGGCTCCTAAGTCAAGCAAGCTTTCTCAACACGGTACTTACCTATTGTACAAGCAATGGTAGGGGACCCTGGGTCTTTATACTTAGGAGTAGTGGTATTCTGAATAATAGAACTCATGACTAGCTATGAAGGCTTTCTTCTGGACACTGAGCTTACGCTTTCGCGTACACAAGTCCTTAAGGAACTTGGCATAAGAGGGAATCTGCCTAATTGCATCTAATAATGGAAGGTTGATATTAACCTGCTTAAAAACCTCCAATATATCATTAAAGTTGGACTCCCTCTTAGTCGGAACTAGCAGTTGTGGGAATGGGGCTCTGGGAACAAAATCAGACTCAATCTGACCCTCATTGGTCTCTTTAGAGACTCTATCAGTCTCTCATTCTTGGTTCAGCGGGTGAACTACAGCATGTTCACTATCAGGCATGGCAACCTTGTTGTCTACTTTCTTTCCACTCCTAAGGGTTGTGACAGCATTCACATGATGTAGATTTCTCCCTTTGGGATTAGGTTCAGTATGACTAGGGAACTTTCCATTCTCTCTCACTTATAAACTTAGCTATTTGTCCTACTTGAAGTTTTAATTCGGCAAGACTTTGGGAAGTATTCTTCAATTCTTGCCTAGTTTCTTGTTGAAAGCTCATGTGGTTCTTTGATAGCATTATGAGATTTTCCTCTAAGGCAGAGATTTTTCTCGGAAGTGTTCTGAAACTGAGTTTGACCGAAGAGTTCTTAAAACCAAATCCTGGGGGAGGCTGAGAATTACTAGACTGTCCTTGATTCTGACCCTTAGACCAAGAAAAATTAGGATGGTTTCTCCAACCAGGATTGTAGGTCTCTGAGTATGGGTCAATCTTCTGACGGTTCTCAAACCTAGCATTGTTATAGACAGCATGAGCTTGCTCTTCACTAACCTGACCTTCCCAAAATGAATTATCGGGCTCTATTCCACAACTAGAGACTTGAGAGGCTCTATTAGGTTCAACAAGGGACCTATTTTTAGACTGACCCATTTCCAAAGCTTCTAACCTTCTAGACAAAGCAGCAAACTTAGCATCGACAAAACTCGTATCTACCACATTGGTGCTACTTCTATTGACCAAGAGTCTTTTAGGGGGTTCAACACAAGATTCCCACTGTTGGGATTTTTCAGCGATAACTTCTAAGGTAAAAGCATCATCAGCACTTTTACTAGTGAACTCACCAGCGCACATAGACTCAACCATGGCTTTGGTCGAATAGTCTAAACCATCATAAATAATTTGTACGAGTTTCATCTTATCAAATCCATGGTGAGGACACTGAGATAGGAGATCATTGAATCTCTCTAAAAATCTATAAAGAGACTCTCCCTCTTGTTGCACACTAGCACTAATTGTCTGCCTAACAGCTGCAGTTTTATGCTTAGGGTAGAATTTCATATAAAGCGGCAATAAGTTCCTGCCATGTTTCAATGGATTCAGATGGTAGGTTGTTCAGCCAGGTCTTGGCTTTATCTCTCAAGGAAAAGGGAAACATCTTAAGTTTCAAGACTTCATCAGTAAGGTCTTTTATTCTAATTGTCCCACAAATTTCCTCAAAGTCCCTAATATGGAAATAAGGGTTCTCATCATCTTTTCCTAAGAATATAGGGATCATCTGAAGAATACTAGGTTTTATCTCGAAATTAGCCGTAGTGGCTGGCAATTTAATGCACGAAGCTCGGTTGGTCCTAGTTGGGAACATGTAATCTTTCAAAGTTGCCATCGCTGGCACAACATAAGTACTAGGGGTTATGATATTTTCACGAAGAGACAGATTCTCAAAACTGAAGTTTCCAAAAACAGGGCTCTCAAAAGAACAATCTTCGAGCTCCCTGCTTAAATCAGAAGAACTACAAGGTTTTTCGCTAATCAATCGACCTAGAGTATCTCTTTTCCAAGCCCTATTAACAAAATCGGGCATACACTAAAAAAAATCAAAAAGAAATAAAAATCCTAACAGGAAGGTTCTAGCAATCACACAGCAGGCTGACTCGACTTTACCACAGCAAACCTAGAGATTTCTAGCAAACAACAAGCATGATGGCTCACTTAGATTGTTTCTAGACCAACTTCTATCTCTCGAAGGGGAATTCGTTACAATTTAAGCAAACCCCTCTAGAATCAATCCGAGTCAAAGTAAGTTGAATCGAGACGAGGGAAGCTTAGTGGAGATTTGATACCCAAGGCCTCACCGCAGTACAAGGCGGCGCAGTCACGCATTCAACTCACAGAAACCATCATGAACTTCGAAGTATGCTAAAAGAATAACCAATATCCTTCGAAAATTTTTCCTAACAAGCTCGATACCCTATAGGTCTCTTTCTAATCAGATTTTAAAGCTTGGGTTCGCATTAGGTTTTGTTCTCCTAAAGCGGGCAAGAAGGGAGCGGTGATGAAATCCGAACCCTTATCTTGTTTAGGCCAGGCCTTGCCCTTTACTAGGAAAATAAAGACAGTCCAAATTCGTCCTCAATCAATGATCACCTTAAGGAATACAGTAACCCGCTTGCAGGAGATTCACGGGTGTTTAGAAGTTTACCTCCCGTACCAGACGGTTGAAGAACCGTTGTCGTCGACTCAGGCCACGACTCCTATGCCGTGTGCGAACCCGAGGGGCCGAGGTGATATTGTAATCACCGTCCTTCCCTGCACACAGTTTGTATTTAAGGGTACCCTTCCGTAGGGTTTAAAAAAAAATAATAAAGTCCAAGAGTCCAGTCCAAAGTCCAAATAAAGTAAAGTGCAAAAGAAAAAGAAAAATAACCTAAAAAAAAATATATAAAAAATCTCTCTTTTTTTTTTCTCTCTTTTCTATATATAAAAACAAAAAAAGTTCTTCTTTCGCTCCTTCCGCTTTAAGCTTTTCCTTCCAAGGTCCTTAGTACTCCACTTCGAACCTGCAAATCAAAGACAAAAAGAAACGTAAAAAGGAAAAAAAAATAATAAACCTAAAAAAAATTCTACCTAAGCACAGGTCCGCGTCGGCGGCGCCAAAAATTTGATGTATTTTCAAAAGTTGTTGTAGATAGTGGTAAAAGGGGTTCTTTTCGAACTTGTGAAGGTAACTTTTTTTTAGATTTAAATAAATAAATAAATGAAGGAAATTAATTTTTTTTAATAGTAATGTCAAGATTTTAGAAGGATCAAGGCTTAGGATTCACTACCACTTCAAGTTGATTGGTTATAAATAATATTTCAGAAATCATTATTAAACTGTTTTTCTTATTAAATCACTTTTTAATTTAAAAGGTGTCCAAATATTAAGTTGTAATCCTTAAGCATGATTTATCAAAGAATTATTCTAAGCATAAAACATCAAACTGATTCACAAATAATAAAGAAAACCATTTTATCTTTTTTTTTTATATAATTATCCAAGTGAATTAAACAAAATAAATAATTAACGAAATTATAAATAAAAATATTACCAATCAAACATGAGTGAATAGATCCTCCATTGCCTCAATCACCAAGAATTTAGCCTCTCATCATGTTGGAAAAATACTCAAAAGATTTTATTGATGCTCACAAGTTGATTACAAATGATGAAATAATAGGAAAATCGATTTTAAGACCGTCCGTTGCGACACACAAGAAGAGTCAAGGAAGAACGGCACAACTGAAGTGTTGTAAGCACTGTTGTGAAGACGCGGGAAAGGAACTGAGAATTGTCGCAAATATGCGACACTAATCAACGACTTTCCTGGACTGTAAATGTTCTTTGTGTTCTTGGCTGAGCAGCAGCAGAACTTCTTTTGCTGTCGACCTCTTCTTTCGATTCTCTCGGCTCTAACTCTCTCCCAATGACTTGCTAACCTCTTTTCGACGAATTAGGCTAGTATTTATAGTGTTTTGGAGCCCAAAAATACTAACATCAATGCGTATAATTTCCCATTAATCCTCTAATTGCTCGCTGCCCAGAAATAGGAATAATTACCAAATTTAGATTCTCCACACGTTAACTCACTCCCTGTACGCTCCTAATCAGCTTCTCCACGTCTCAAAAGCTTTCCCGCTCCTCCACATCACTCCATGCATAGCAGAAACACGATTGAGCTCGTTTTCAGTTCACGTTGCTCTGTTTTGAGCTCGTGAATCAAAACGAGCTTTCCAGCCAGTGTCGATCAAATTCGATGCCCAAAATGTCTTCCCTATGTCATATCACATCTTTATGCCAATTTTCAGCGATTGAATCGCATTCCAACTTCTTCATTTTCTCGATCAAACATCATGCAGAACTGTTCTTCGTTTCCCGCCAATTTTCAGTTTTCAAACGAAGAAGAAAGGGTGTCCCCCTATCCTTAACTGGGGTGCGAATAGCAGCTGCCTTGGGGTGACCTGGGGGTGCCCCTTAGTAATTAGGTTACCCCTTATCCAAAAGCGAGAGTCCGGATAACACTTGTCCTCCGGGTGCCAAAATAAACTTTTCGAGCCGAATTTTCCAAAAATATTTATTTCCAAAAAATACTTACAAATACATAAAATAACAAAATTAGTACAAAATCGAGTGCCAACAATATATAGTATTAAGATCAAATTAGACACAAAAATGTGTCTATCAGTGCACAATACTTGTTTCGATTAAAGAGGATCCAACTATAATCGGTTTATCCTTGTGGTATATTTAATTGATTAGTTGAGTAGATCGGCATCAATACAATTCTTTGTGATTCAAAGTATTGATTGCAAAATCTTGACAATTATCTTGGAAGTTGTTATTATTAGATAGATCTAAGAACCTGACAAATGAGTTTATTGGGATAAACGGAAGAACCTTTTGTCGAACTCATATCACTTGGTTGAAAAGAGTTGTTACTAAACAGATTTGTTGTTTCTTTACTATTTGGAATACAAACCAAATGAATTGTTCCAAGTACGTGACTTATTACAAGTTGGAGGCATGGGAATACAGACGGAACTAGGTGAACTACATGTTTAGTTGCTTGATCTCAACTATACGAAGTTGGTTTGATTTTGTATAGCGGCTTAATCCTGAGAGTATTCAATTCTGGACAAGGTCCCGGGGTTTTTCTGCATTTACGGTTTCCTCGTTAACAATATATTGTTGTGTCTTTTACTTTTCTATTTCCGCAATTATAATTTTTTTTATTATAATTAGAAGTAAAATACACCGTTAATTCTTATTTAATTGATAATAATCATATTTTTTTTGGTTAAGTCCGAACCATTTATCAAGTAAAAATACTTCGTTGTTGTATTGTATCGATATCGTATCCATAGACGATCACACGAAGTATGAACCGATTAGTTGTATTGTCTCGACTTAGCCCATAGACAATCACTTTCAGAGAAATGACTTATAGGTGGAAAAGTTTTAAATTGGGGTATATTTGGGTACCCTCGTCTTTTCAATTGGTACCAGAGCAGGCAAACACGAAAAGATCTAACAATTTGTGTTTCGTGCGATCCAACCTATAAGAATGAACTCGAATTCTCACGAATCGACTTCAATTAACGTACCGCCAAGATTTGACGGAACAAACTATCTATGGTGGAAATCTGCTATGAGATATTTTCTTCAATCACGAGACTTTAATACCTGATTATTAGTCGTCGATGGTTATAATTACCCAAAGGTATAAAATTCAGAAACTGAGTTTAAACACTTTGTGGATTTTTCAAACGAAGAAAAGGTTTTGCTAAGTAGAATTCTGATGGTTGAATGTTATTATACATGCTGTTAGTCGTGATTTACAACATCATGTGTCAACATGTCAAACTTCGAAAGAAGCTTGGGATAATCTTCAAATCGTATTCGAAGGAAACACTTCAAAGAAAGAATCTAGACTTAAAACTCTTACGTCCGATTGGGAAAACCTTCAAATGGATGACATCGACACTTTTTAAGATTTTCATCTTAAACTCTCCGAGATAATTAATGCTTATTTCTCTCTTGGAAAGACTATTTCTGAAAAGGATATAGTGTGCAAAATTCTCAGATCGTTGCCACCTAGATACGATTCTAAGAAGCATACTATCATAGAAGAAAATGATATTTCAACCCTCTCACGAAGCACACTCTTTGGAAAGTTAAAGATCTCTGATCATGAATCACAGTCTATTCAAACAAAAGGAATCGCTGTTAAAGCTGCAAAAGTTCTGAAAAGCTCCAATGGAGAGAAATAGACAGGTGGATAATTCAGATGAACAGATTGCAAAAAATTCTGATGATGAAATTTAACAATCGTTATCATTGATTACTAGACAGCTTCGAGATCTCTTAAAGAAACAAAATAAGAGATTCATAAAGGATACTCATCGATCTTTTCGCCTACATGATCGAGTTCATGTCAAAAAGGATCATGAAGAAGATGATAAATATCAACCGCGTGCTTTAAGTGTAAAGGGTTTGGTCATATTGCTAAAGATTGTCCCAATCTTAAGAAATACACTGGAAGCAAGGCTCTGGCTGTAACTCTAGATGAGACCTCTGTTTCATATGATTCTGAACAAGAGGAAACAACTAATATTCCATTAGTTGTCAATCTTATTTCTTCCTCCTCCGTTAGTGATTTACCTATTTTAAAAATGGACATGTCTTCCGATGTTATTAAATCATCTAATGGTAAAGGGAAAAATAAGACAAGATGCAAAAACTGTCTCAAAAACAAAATTGCTAAAAGTTGCATAGGCAACGTAAGTCAATCTCAAGATACTTCGCTAGTTCGAGGTAACAAGAGGAGAATTTATCATACCATATTCGATCAAGGACACTCTGGTTGTTCAAAAATCCATAATGAGAGAAAATCTCATACTAATATCACATGATCGGTATTAGAATTATTTCCTCACCATGTGTGCCGAATTTTGAGTGAGGAAGAAGAAAAATCAAGGCACTTATGTGTAGATTATGGGAATAAAATCTAGTATTTGAAAATATATGATATATTCATATTTATAGGAATATTATATTTTTGAAAGTATAAAAATTATAAAAAGATCCTTCTCATTCTTTGGTCATTCCTTGTCCGAACCATGAGTCTGGATCCAACATCTTCTCTTGGTAATATGCTAGATCAGAAAGATCAACTTAAGATTAAATCTGCATCTTCTCTTGATATTAAGAGCAAAATCAAAAAGATAGATTGGCTTAGCAAGAAGGAAATAGAGAATATGCTGAAGAAATATCAACGTATTGAAGCATTGACACACTTCTGTGTTCAATAAAAGATAGAGTTACATGCTCTCGCAGAATCCTTCACGAAAATTTCTCACCTGCTCTACTTGAAGAAATTCACAAGTTGGAGTTTGAAAGTAATAATTTGCCTTCATTTAGCACTGATATGAAGGACTAAGTTGCAAAGATAATAAACATCAGTTTTTGATTTCTTTCAATAATTGTATTAGGCCTATTATGAATAAAATTATTAGTTTATAATTTTTCTTGTGATAGTTTTCGTTTACATAGCCTGTGCTTGAATGCTTTATCTCATTGTTATGTATGTTTATGTGATGTTTGATTCCGGTTTTCATGAACTTAATATTCGATCTCATATGTTGTGAACCAGGTGACTTTTTGGTTTAGCAGGATTAAGTTCTATCCCATGTTGGTAGGCTTTATCAAAGGATCATGAGGGGTTCTGATTGAAACAATATGTTGAATCGTTTGGTTTAGCATAAAAGCATATGTGTTTCGGGGTTTTCAACTTTTGCTTGCAATAGTTAAAACCGGTTTTCAACCTTTCTCTGGTAAAGGTTGGTTGTTGTTATTCTTTGGTTTTGCATAAGGTTGACAACATGATGATATTTCTGTATCAATCCACCCTAGAAAGAAGATGCAAACATATTGGAGAAGAGGATGCGAAATTTGAGGTAGAAACCTTTTTAGTTAATCGTTTTCCTGTTTAAGAAAAACCTGAGTTTATTGCGTATATTTATTGATTTTGCTTAAAAAAATTTTGTTACAATTGATGTTTTATTCCATTATTGTGTATGGATGTGTGTGTGATTCAATTGTTTTCGGTTAAGAAAACTATTGTTATCTTTCTTTATTGTTTGGTATCAATCGTTTAGTCCAATTTCGGTGCAATTGCGGATTTGCGGTGCTTTAATGTCCATGTTGTTTCAATTTCTTCCGGTTGAGGTAAATAATTATGAAAGTTGATTTATTTGGTTTGTATGAATTGTTTATGGCTTAACAAAAGAAAAGGTTTTCTGGATGAATTGTTTAGTCCAATTCAATTCCGGATAAGAGAAACTAAATTAATTCAGATCTTAGTTAGACTTATCAAAGTGGGGGTTTCGGTTATTCAAGTCTAATCGAATGCCTTAACAAGAAATGCTAGTTAACTAACCTAGTACTTGTCTTGTTTAAAAGTGAAAGGTCTAAGTTATATGGATAATTAGAACCTGCTGAGAAAAATAGAGTTATCTTTATTTTGGTGTTATCGAATAAGCGATTGTATTTTTATAATCGGTTTAGCAGAGGAACTAAGGTGCTTAGTCAATTTTTGGTTTGCTAAACTATTAGGGAAAATTGCTTCGGGCAATTGTTTCCTTGGTAACATATCAAAACAATTACTTTATAGTTTCAGTTTTGATATTGGTTATCAAAAATGGTATGTGGAACCCTCGTGCTTAACTCTATAGGTTGCAAGTTTTGTGAGATCCTTTCGGTTTTTCCTTTATTTGCTCGTACGTTTGTCATTTTGTGACAAAAAGGGGGAGAAATATATAGAGTAAACAACTGATACTGGTATTGATTTATATTGATTGGTATCACCAAGGGAAAGGACATTGGTGCTTAAACGTTTATCTAACGAAAGACTAAAGCATAGACTAAGGGGGAGTAGCATATCATATGATACTTGTAGTTATATGGACTACAAAGGAATAACAAAGACGTGCGGATTAAAAATCTACATATCTTACCTTTAAGGGGAACATTTGCTTTGTTATTATAATATCAACAACAACATTTATGGATTGAATGTATATAAGTTATTGTGTTGTTGAATTCGGGAATCAAGTGTATGTGTAATGAATTCTTGTAATTTGTTTATCCATATGATGTAAGAGTTTTATCACTAAAATTGACAAAGGGGGAGATTGTTAGATCATAGCTTGGTTGAACCCACCAAGTGTTGGTATGTTAAGTTTGGTTGTCATATTTTAGTGAGCCAAAACTCATTTAAAGAGTCGCTTGATTATGTACTAGAGTCGACTTCGTATAGGTTAGCTTGAAAGTATTAGGATATGAGACATTACAAGTATTACGTGAAGACTTGAAGAAGTAAGGAGCTACAACGATAACATCATCCTTCCACTTGAGGTTCGTGATATTTGACTTGAACTGTTTTATTCCCTAACGTAGTATTAAGGAATACAATATGAAGTATAACGCTTATCTTTTGAACTTCGTATATAAGACATCGACATAATCGTTTGAATGCTATTGTGATTATGTATGGGTATGAGGTGAAGATTTCATTCTAGGAAACAATGTTTTACATTCGTTTAAAGGAAGTAAATTCATGAACTTTTTTTGTGAATCGAAAGGGAAATTGCTAGGCTTATTGGTATTTTTATTCATTGCATATCTTTTGAACTACCAATATGTGTGATTAGTATAACCGCTCATGACTTGTTTATGTTCTTGGTAAAATTATTCACAAGGCCTAACTTTTGTATTGGTATGACTTTTATTAGTGAAACCAATCTTAAGTAATCACCTGAGATGGTATGATCGATTTGTTGTAATTGGTATGACCAACTCTAGGCAAAGGGGAACAGATCCTAGTTAGAGGTGCAACCGATCACAAAGGGGAATCGATCCTTGTATAAGGTGCAAAATTTTTCTAGATATTGGGAACCGATCCTATGGACATGTGCAACAAATACAAGTTAGATACCATATTTATGTGGGAACCGATCCTAGTACCTAGTCAACCGAATTTTGGAAAGCTAGTGTGACTAATTCCAGTATCCACATGGAGGTAGAATCGAAACTTGTTTTGGTAGAACCGTGAAACCCATGTTTGGTGATTGAGTGTTCTTAATCAATCACATAGTTCTTGGAAGCCGAATTAACCAATTCTAAACTTTTCTGGAAGTGTGGCAAATCGATTCCAAGATAGTAAATATATGAAAGATGATTTACTAAGTTAAGATGTCGACATTCTCTGAACATGTGCAGTAACGCTTATCTTTTATTGTTCAAAGATATTCCTTAATAGCTAAAGGAAAATCCCAGATCGAAAAATAAATTGAGAATATTTTAATTAAGGTTTTTTATTTTATTGTTGGAAAATAAAAATTAGTAATGTGCATTTACTAGTTGGAGATTTTCTAAGAGATTTTCGGTCAATGTTTGGACAAAGCATTTCCAGGAATTATGGAAACCGAATTTGGAATATATTGCATATCTTGAGAATATTTTCGGTATTGGAAATTCCTTGGTGTCCAAACTTCCTTGGTCTATAAATATCAAAGTTTGCATTTCGAGAAAACTAATCCTCAGAGCCAGCAAAACTACCTAGTTGTGTTGTTACTGGTGGAGCCGCCTATTCGGAGAGGAAAGTAACCTAATTAGGCGAAATCTCTTACGGCCGCTCAGTTTAAAGACTTATTTGGGATTGAGAATTTCTATTAGTACCGTTAGTGGGAAACTAGATAATTATGGTTTATTATTAGTTTTCGATTGATTTGATTGACGTCTAACAGTTGTTGAACTTTGATTGCACCTAGTTTGTTTATGCTTGAGAATCTTCTCTTCTGATATAAGATTCACTCAAACTAGATCGAAATTTCGACGGGGATATTTAGACTGTTTGTAGATCTAAAAACGTCTTGTGATAATCCATTGTTAACAGACTCCGTTTTGTGCATGATTGATCACAAGAGATTCAAGTTGATTGTGTGCAGGTATTTATTGAAGATCTAAGAAGATTTGAAGACAAAGAAGATTTCTGATTTGGGTTCATAATCTTTAGTGTGCACAATACTTGTTTAGGTTAAAGTGGATCCAACTATAATCGGTTTATCCTTGAGGTAGGTTGGATTGATTAGTTGAGTAGATCGACATCAATACAATTCTTTGTGATTCAAAGTATTGATTGAAAAATCTTGACAATTACCTTGGTAATTGTTATTAGATAGATCTAAGAACCTGACAAAGGAGTTTATTGGGATAAACGGAAGAGCCTTTTGTCTAGCTCATACCACTTGGTTGAAAAGAGTTGTTACCAAACTGATTTGTTGTTCTTTTACTGTTTGGAATACGAACCAAGGGAATTGTTCCAAGTACGTGAATTATTACAAGTTGGAGGCGTGGGAATATAGACAGAACTAGGTGAACAATAGGTTTAGTTGCTTGATCTCAACTATACGAAGTTGGTTTGATTTTGTATAGTGGCTTAATCCTGAGAGTATTCAATTCTGGACAAGGTCCCAGGGTTTTTCTGCATTTGCGGTTTCCTCGTTAACAAAATCTTGTTGTGTCTTTTACTTTTCTATTTCCGTAATTATAATAGTTTTTATTATAATTATAAGTAAAATACATAAACGTTAATTCCTATTTACTTGATAGTAATCCTATTGTGTTTGGTTAAGTCCGAACCATTTATCAAGTAAACATACTTCGTTGTTGTATTGTCTCGATCTCGTATCCATAGACGATCACACGAAGTGTGAACCGATTAGTTGTATTGTCTCGACTCAGTCCATAGACAATCACTTTTAGAGAAAGGACTTATAGGTGGAAAAGTTTTAGATTGAGGTATATTTGGGTACCCTCGTCTTTTCAACCTTTAATACAATAATCGCATATTTGTCATTTTTATGCAATATATTTTATAATTCAAACATTATAATCAAAGCGATGCACACATAAAAGCATACCTTTGATCACCTTAAATATATATATATATATATATATCATTAAGATCCTTTGCACCATTGATATAGTTTTGTAACGAGTTATTTTTATGATGGTCTTTTGCTTAACAGTGTTTGGTATTCTTTATTCTTTAATCTTTATTTGTAGTTTTTCTTCGTATATGTCTATCACTTGTTTTTCGGTTTTCATATCTTAAATATTGCATCATTATCAATGAATGAATTTCACCTAAGACAACATACAAGCCCTAACTTTAAGATGTAAACTTTACAATCTTGACAACTGCACATCACAAAATTGACAATACAAACACGAAGAAAAATGCCATTGCTTGTTCTTCAATTTTCAACATAGGCAATTCTACAGGAATAACTCGAAGTATTTCATGCACCTCTACAACCTAATTCTAAGTTTACTTAGAAGTATAAATCAAGCATACAACTTTGGAATATGAATTTGACAATTCCATATTTGATATACCAATGCATGTGGGTCCAGCCGAGCAATGCTCTAATGAAAATAATATATGTCCAAATCAACTTGCAGCATAATAGAAAAAACTTATTATATTGTTATTTATTAGATCAATTCAAATAATTTCCTTAATCAGGAGGTCGTGAAGAAATTCAAGCTGGAGATTATAACACATTCATATCCTTATCAATTCTCATGGATAAAGATATAATTTACCGTTGCTTCATTTTATTTTTTATTGATACAAAATATAAAGAGAAGTTTTGATGTGATGTTTTGCCACCTGTTGTTGCGTCGTACATGAGAATATGATAGAAAGAGTAGCCACGATGCATTTAAAATCACCAACAAATATGTAATTATGGATGGTTGGTAACCATTATAATAACATATTACTAGGTTTTAATTGTATGTAAGCCCATAAACATTAATCATTATTATAATATTTCATAACATTTTAAAGATTAATCATTTATAATCATAATGATTTATATAATTAATTTTAGACAAAAAATAAATAAATTATAATAAAAAATAAATGACCTTGTTAAATTATTTTAATATTTTGTTAATAAATGTATAGTTTTTATATTATCAACTAACACCGAGCTATTGCGATACCTTATAAATAATCGACAAAACAAATAAACTTTCAACAATATATTTAAATCATAGTAAACGATTACTAAGAGGTTATTATTCCACCCCCACAAAAACCTCTAGTTTTTCTCCTGAATCCAAGTTGTTTTTCAAGACACTATACCAATTCCGCTCATATTTGATCCATTTTCTGCGGAGATTTGGGTAACGAGGTGAAATCTTTTGACGGGGTATAACAATATCTAACAGGCCACTCTGGCAGTTGGATCTCGTCAAAATCATATCTATCATTATATTTATTGCATCAACTTTATCAAATAAATCGGGTGACTCGCGACCCATAAGGATTATTTATGTAGTAGGGTAAAAATTAATTCTGGAGAAAAGAGTAGAAGTGGGGTAGGTTGATGAGAAATGAGTCTAAACATTTAAACAAATGTACTGCACAAGAGTACTTTAGATTCGAGAGAACAATATGTACAATTCTGACCTAAACCAAGAATTGTGTTCCAGTTTTGCTTCGGTCACAAAGGAAGGAGAAGGTTTGGTCTTAGGGAGGGAAGCAGAGGAAGTGTTGAGATCAAAGTGATAGGCTTTGTAAGAGGTGAAGGTGTATGGACGTGTATCTGAAAGTAGAACATGCTTGAAGGTTGTAAGCAGTGTGTTCTCTGTATTTTTGATACTTGTGATGATGATTATGATTACTTTCTTAGATATAGATCGGAAAATTATTTGTAATCATGCTTGTACATCCTGATATCATAGCTAGGAAGTGGAAGTTGTGGAGGAGTGAGAAGGTGGAGATCGTGTGAGAGTGATGAAATCATATACCTATCATGAAGGGAAGGCTGGACGATTGCATACCCACTACTCCTTCACTTGTCAATTGTCTGCATTTCCTGAAACTTTCTCATAACAGGTGCATTGCACACCGCATTGTCGTAGACCGCCATACCAATACCCTGATGAATATCCCCCCATTTGCGAAGTTGTTGATGTCTCGAGTGAAAAATATGAAAGAAGTCGACTTACATGACTAGCTTTACCTGCATGTCCAGGTTGACTTGTATGACCAGGTTGATAAGTTGTGTCGTGTAGAATGTGGTTATCCATTACCTTTCCTTGACATCATGACATTTGAAGAATGGTCATGTAAAGTGGAGAAGATGATGTATGGTCATCCAACAACTAAGCATGTGTTGTTGATCGTGTATGTAATATATGCAGGTTTCAACCAATCACATGTGAGCTATGCTGCATGTGGGTATTGGCGGGTCAAGTCTCACATGATTTTCCACGAGAAGCACTCAAAGATGTGGTGCTCTTGATTGAATGTTTATTTGGGTTTTTAAACAAAATCGATGCATATAATGCATCGTTCATTAATAAACGGCCCATATCTGTAGCAAATCCTTTATAAGTAATATTCTAAAACATTTGGTACGTGCGACTCTCATGGACAGTCGCATGTGCCATTTATATAACTTTTAAAGGAGCCTGACCGGCCCTCTTTGGTCGACCATTGGTAGTGCACATGTGATTTATGGACGATGTGATTGGTTCAGAAGAGGGATGATAGGTAGCAGTCAAGGCTTCTTATTGGTTGACCAGAATCGAATCTAGACCATTTAAATCAGCCATCTAGGTCGAGCGGTTGAGATCATCCGCGACTGACATGGACAATTTATTTAACCTAATAATATTTTTGAAGTAGCTTGACTCACCTACTTTGTATGGATGTTGAGAGCGGGGCATGTAGGTTATGAGAGATCTGATTGGCTGAGAAATAGAAGGGAGACAAGTGGTCACCATGGATCTTGATCGGTCAAGCATAGCAAGTGCCAGACTAGTTAAATCAACCATCCAAGTTGAATGGGCGTGATTATTTTGCGACTGACTTGGGAAGCCAATATCTAATTCTTAATAGAAATAGGTAGCTCGACTAGTTTTTGGCCGCCCACGGGAGTGCAGCATGTAAGCTACGAGCAATTTGAATGGTCAGGACAATGGATGAGCGACAGGTAGTCACTATTACACCTGACTCACCGAGCATCTAAGGAGCTAGGTTAGCTAAATTGATTGGAAAAGTTGGATGGTCATGATTGTTTTGCGACTGACTTGGGCAGCGAAGTTTAATTTTAAATAAAATTAAGCATCTTGACTAGCCTACTAAATATGACAATGAGAGGTAATGGGTGATGCCTCAAACCAATGTTATTTTCTCTCAAATTAATATATACTTGAAACCATTAATTTTCCTTTTTGGTTAGATCTACGTCAAGCCAATGCTATTTTCTCTTAAATTAATATATACTTGAAACGTTGCGTCGATCGTTTGGAAACCCCTTGAAGGTAATATGAAATTATTTTACACACAAACAATAAGAAATCAAATTGACTGAAATAAGCCGTTAGATATCAAAATAAATAAATACCACCATTGAAATATGACAACCAAAAGGGAAATTAATGGTTTTCATGTTTTTAAAAACCACCTTATTATTCCATTTTGAAAATCCAACGTAGAAAAAAATTACTTAAACAAAACAAATCTAATAAGAAAAAAATACCTATTAAATTAATAAATTTTCAATTGAAACTAACAAAGGAAAATCTGAAGAAAAAAATCACAAATAAAATATTAAAATCACCCCTAAAATTAATATGATGAATTTTTGGAGCCTGTGTCCAAAGACCAATTCTCTTTTGATTCCTCTAATTTGGTTTGTCCCCTTTTATCGAAAATTCTTTGCAGTTTTCTTAACCATCATAGTTTCTTCCCTATGAAGTCTCTTAATTCCTCTATCAGATGTCAGTGTTCCAGTGGTACTAGACTACTGTATGACTGTGCTTTACACGACTTCGAATTCATTAACCTAAATAAACCACAACCACCGAAGTTTTTCTATTACCCCACTATAAAATCATCTTTGCTTGTGCTAGGAGAAGCAATCGTGATATATTTTGGATTTCCCCTCTTTTGAAGGATGATATTGATGTTTGTGAGATCAATCCAATATATTTTCCAATAACATCGAAAGGTCCCTTCATAATTTTATCAAAAGAGCCTGAAAAAAAAAAACTCATTATTTCGTATTTTTTATAATAAAAAACTTTTTGTTAATAGTATCAAACAATTACATAGAGCTCAAATACATCAAGAGATAAATTATAACAAGAAAAACATATTTGAAGTATATATGTTTGAATTATCCGACGAGGAAAAACAGAAGGAAATTAAAAGAATTAAAAAACATATATAGTCGATTAAATCAGGGAAGGGATGGTGTTCAATGGATAACCCGACCATGTGATGATTTTCTTCTTCATTAAGAGTTTCACCATAGAAAGATGAGTATTTTGTTGAACATCCTGACTGACCATTTGAATATTCTGAGGAGCAAAGATTTTCGTCGTACTTGAAAAACCCACCATGAAATAAAAATAATTAACATTAAATAGAACCATCATTATCTCTATGATTTCATGAGATTTTGCTTTGTTGTGGTTAAAAGTTAGAAATTCTCTGGATTCTCAGAGCTTCTGACCCCATTTTGAGATAACTTCGACCAGTAAAAAATCGCAGGACATAATTTGGAACAACATCAAAAAATTCATCCCTTCCATAGAAAATTTCGACCAATAAAAAATTGTTGGAGATAGTTTCGACCAATGAAAAACTAGGTGCTTTGTCCCTTTAGATTTCCTAAATCTCAATCCTAAATTCGATAATAAATACAAAGAAAACACCGCATTTAACTAAAGATATATATAGAAAACTTATATATTTTTTATCATAAAAATAATAATAAACAGAAAATATAGCCAAATCCAAAAAAACGTCGTATTTAACCAAATCTATGTATATCTATCTTTTTTTACCACGGTTATCTAACATATGTACTGAACCCGTATATGTTTCTCTTGTTTTATATTCGCTCACGTTTCTCTATGTTGTCATTCATTCACTTTTTTTTCCTACAATTTCTTATTCGTTTATAATTTGATTGATCTGTTTTGTTTTATTTTTGTTATTTTACAGACATAGGTTTGAAATCATCGAAAGGAAATTACACATTTCTGCTTTGCAGTATATAAAAAGGAGTTTATTCGACGTCAACATATATGCATACTTTAGATGGAACCTCTGTGGAACATTGGAGAAAGTAACCATGGTATGCCTCAATTTCTAACCCAAATTTTGTTCAATCCCCCTTCAAAATTTTTGCTATTTTCAGTTGAATTGGTTTGTGATAAACTTTCACCAAGTACGTTCATTCTTATGTCTGATTTATTATCACTTTTCAATTTCAATGTATGTACACCTAATACCTTTGCTTTTTGAGCCAAATATGTGTAGTAACTACAGTCAGGTATACACAGACGTTGCTTGTAAAAAAGAAAACAAATCTACTGTTAGAGCATTGCTCGGTCGAACTCATAAGTGTTGCTATCTTAAGATTGTTGTCAAATTTAGTTGTCAAAACTATATCTTTATTTATAGTCTACAATCAGTTAAGTCTCGGACTAGGATAGAAATGTAGTTGAGAAACATAGGATTACAACAGTCATCATTGCGTTCTACCGTTTGAAGGCGAAAATCAACCGAAGCTTTTGGAGAACTTCATCAACAAAAGGTAAGTGAAGACTGAACCACCTATATCTCAAGTTATATTCACTTTCTATCATCTGGGATGATGTCACATAACTAATAAAACTAGTATGCATAGACAAGAATTTCGATTCAAGTTTATCTTGATAATTTCTCGAAATATTATGGCTAAGCTTAATGAACATTTGTTCATACTTGATGAATTTTGGCTAAGGACTATTTATTGTTCAAATACAAAATCGTGATTCAAGTTTATCATTCGGAAATATCCTAGAATAGCGATAAGTGTCAATGATGTTATTCAGGAATATTTCTAATCGATTTAGAGAAATATGAAACTACTATTGATTCAGATACAAGACAGTGGTATCAGTTTTACTGGGAAAACTTTTATAAGTCTGAATCCGTATTACATGTATTCGTACAAGTAGCGGAGTAGATATATACATATCGACTTACAGATTAGTGGTAAAAATATTTTTTTATTTATATCATATGAAAATCTGTGTAACTCGTGAACCAAAACGGTGTGCATACTTGTATGCAAACCATTCTTGAACTGTGGTTAAGAGAACCTAGGGTGCGTATCCAAACCGGTATGCGAACTAAAAAAGTTTTGTGTTCCTAAACTCGGTAGCATTTCCAAACTGATACGCAAACCGATTTAGTTCTGTAAACTCTGGAACCGGCGACAGTCTTTGAGTTTCCAAACCGATACGCAAACTGATTTAGTTCTGTGAACTCCGAAACTTAGGTTTGGTGGAAAGTTTGCAAACTGGTACGCAAGCCTAAAAAGTTATGTGAACTTCGGAACTCGGTTTTGGTTTAAAGTTTCCAAACTGGTTTGCGAACTGTGACTGAACCGACTTACGAGCTACCATGTATTTGTACTCGTACATATACTATTCATGTCGATTATATTTTCAAGTGTGTTTAAATTATTTATTTGAGATTATTAACATTTGACTAATTCTCTATAAATAATAGACTTAGTTGATCATATGTTTGTGACTCAAAGTTAATGTCTTATGTGTTCATGAAAATGAAGATTAAGTTTTTAAGTTCAAACTAGATAGTTTCGGCTAACCATGTTGAACATAGTCTTTGTACACGGTTCAGGTACGGTCTCACCTAACCAGAGTGTATAACTTGTTTATGTAAATCAAATTTAAAATTTCATCTAATGGTGGATATTGTTTGCTTGGTTCCAAAGCTATATTAGATTAAACCTGAAGCAACCTATGCTTTGAATGTCTATAAAATGGGAACTTCAAGCAACTGGGATCTTTGAATCCTGACATTACTTTTTGGTGTATCCTAGTTGTATCTAGAGTCTTCTTCTCCATAAACCCTTTTAGGGTTTGGCGACTATAAAGACTTCATTGGTATTCGTGAAGCCGGGTCCATTTATCTTTCCTTGATAACTTGAGTATCTTGATCTTGATTGTTTGTAGAGCTCGCTTCAACGATCAACATAGATAGTGATCATAAAAGTTTATTCGTTTCAGACTTTGGTGATTCCACAAGTTTTATACTTGTGAGGTGAATAATAATCTAGGCTGCACTTCGGGTTGCATAAGTCCGGATTTTGAGGGTAGTTAGACTTTTGTCAAATTGCTATCGATTTTCATCACCTTGTTAATAAATTTGATTTTGATCATCCATTTCGATCATAATTAGGAAATCAACTATATAGACTTAATCTGTGGGAGGAATATTTGGTTTAAAGTCATCAATTGAGTTGAAGCAACTCTTAGTTGGTGTGATGGCATCTAAAGGAATCAATTGCGCGGACTGTGATTCAAGAGGCATAAGGACCGCGACTGTACCTTAATCGGTGGGATACCTTTTAGGAGCTCAATTACATTCCAGTCTGAAGTTAATTGGTAGTATGATAGTGTCTGTAGCGGCTTAATACAATTTGGTGTTCAGTCTGGACTAGGTCCTGAGGTTTTTCTGCATTTGCGCTTTCTCCGTTAACAAAACTTATGGTGTTTGTGTTATTTATTTTTCCGCATTATATTGTTTATCTTTATAATTGAAATATCACAGGTTGTGCGTTGATCAATCTTAGTAGATACATCCGACATAGTTTGTTGGATACGACTAGATTGATTCTTGTACAATTGGTCTTTGGTACTGTCCAAGTATTCTCTTTGAGATTAGGTTCACGGACTTGTTTATGTAAACGTTTTAATCGCAAGAGAAAGAGATATAACTCTAGATACTATTCCTTGATTGAGTTTGTCTCTCAAAGTTGTATTGAGTTTGTCCATACAAATTGCCTAAAAAAAAGGTGGTGGTGTATTTTGGTACCCCTGCGTTTTCATATACGACCTGCATGGACAGACTGCCTATACAATAAGAATCAAATGATTTTATAAGTAATTAATTGTCGTATATCCCAGCATGAATATAAATATAAAACTTTTGTTTATCCGGATAAATGGATATTCGAAATAGGTATGGACGAGTACGCAAATGGTTGACGGAGAGACTTCCAGTTCACGTGTTTGTCGTGTTGTATATTATGACCTTGATTGGCTGAGACTAGAAATGAAGATCGCTTTAAAAATGGAGTATGTAACCACTTCTTTTGCAACTCAAAGATAGGTAATAATGGATTTCAGAATAGTGCAAGTAACCATACATATACTGTTTTAGAGAATGTTAGCTTATACAAGATCATGATTTGGATTTGTTTTATAAAATGGCATACCAGTCTTAAAGGGACCATGTATGTCTTCATATGATGTTTTCCATGGAAAATCACATAAACTACTTTTAATATTAGCATTTTAGTAATTGAATATTTTTATTGCTTTTTATTTATTTATTTTATGTTTCATGCTTCAAATTTTGAATCATTAGAAATTCACTTGCACCAAACCCAAAATTTTCTCTAGAAATATCTGCGCAAGGAATTATTGCCTCAAGTTCATATTTAAAAAAACAAAAAAAAACTGCAAGGGCAAGTTCATATTCAATTTTTTTACACGGGCTCAAGTTCATATTAGAAAGAAAGAAAAACTGCTCGGGCTTAAGTTCATATTAAAAAAAATCCTAAAATTCCATAAATACAAAAAAAAAAAAACAAAAAAAAAAAACACCATATTTAATGAAATCAATATTTATGGAATTTTTTATTACCTTAGTTATCCAATTGTGGTAAATATAAAGGTACTGCAGGGGCTTAATTAAGGTTGATGGACAACTAGTTAAGTGAAGGTAAATGCGAGATTCTCCACTAAGAGGAAGGGCTATGGAATGAGTATTTTTAACACTTATTCACTGCCAAAACGGGTGAGACACTAGTTGAAAGAGTGAGTTGGTGACCATGGGGAAGCAAAATTATAGACTAAGCGACTAAAGGTCAGCCGCTCACTTTTTTTTATTATTAAAAAATACCAGGAGGCAGAACTTCAGCCATCTGGAGAAAAATAATTAAAACTAACGCAAAACCCTTCTTCCCACTTCATTATCCCTCTCTTTTTCCTGTTAACCCTCGTTTCACCTCCCCTAAAATCGATTTCATCAAAAAAACAATCCAATATGCTATGATCTTCACAAACACTTGATCGGCGTCTAAAAGGTGAATCGATTACACCCAAAATTGAATTTTTTTCATATCAATTTCATTATTATTATTATTCGTATTTGATTTTTTTTTGACTTATTGTCTTCTTTTTTTTTTCTTTTTTTTTTGTGTTCTTTTGTTTGTTTGTTTTTCTGTTTGTTTGAAGGTTTTAGTTGTTGATTACTCTCAAATTCGTTGAAGGTATAATCCTCTTCACCTCTTGTTTTTTTTATGTATGATTTGGATTGAGAATCGTTTTTGGTTCATTAATGAATTTTATTGATCTAGGGTTTATGATTTAGAGTTCAAAATTAAAATTATTGCATTATGATACATGAATGTTATAGATTCTTGTCTATCCTAGGTTCATAACCAATTTTGAATTCATCATTATTGAGTAGTGATTTTTTTTTGTATGATTGTTTATGAAAATAGAAAACTATGGATTATGATATGGTTTCTTCAGTGGAAGGGGACACAATATATGTATGTAAACTAGAAAGCATTCTTACAGTCAAATTTAGAGGTGGAATGACACATGTCAATAGCATCTATAGGATTGTAAACCGACATAAAAAGTGTAAAAAATACATTCATAATTGCGGATTAAGTCATTTTTTTGAAATAGATGTTAGAAAAGGTGACCGGAAACTCACCGATACAATTTTTGAGAGATTTTGGGATTCTACGGGCACATTTCATTTTCTTAAATTTGAAATAGGCTTCACTCCCAACGATTGCACTTGGTTGATCGGTATAGGAGTTGGAAAAGGAAAAGACTTAGAATGTTTAGAGTGGGTTGACGACGAAGATAAAGAATTGTATAGGGGTAATCTTTCGGTTTATTTTGCCTACATTTGTTGCATATATTAATGCTCGGAAAAATGCAAAGATAGATGGTAATCAAGATGAGAAAGATGTAGGAATAAACAATATTATGGAGGGAGAGGAAACATGAGAGGGTCTTGACATTGTGAGGTATTTGAAGTGCGATGGTGGTATTCCATGTGATATTATGTATGATTGGTTACTACTATTCGAAGATGAGAGTGTGGATATAGAACCATATTGGGAGGATGTTATTCGTGTTTTTCTTTTAGTGGAAATTATATAAATAGCCTTCATTTTGGTGAGTCTACACAAACACCCATACCCGTTATAATAATGCCCCTCCGCATTTTCGAAGAAATAAATTTTATTCGTTATTCCACAAATACCCTCTGTACACGATTAAAGAAAGGAAAACCCATCATTTCCTTTTCAATTTTAGATCTGAAAATTTCAATCTCTCTTCCTCCTCCTCTCCATCCATGACCTCCATCATCACTGTTTTTCTCCACCTCGTTTCCGTCAGGATTAATGGTGTTGGTGGTGGAGGATATCAAATTTGTACTAGTTGATCTGTCGAATTGATTTTCCTTATTAGATTTATAAATCTCTATTATATTTTTTGACGATAGTGGCGCTGGCGGTTGTGGAGAATGTGAAATAGTGGTTCCTTTACTTAACGATGATAACGATGACAGTGAAGGAGGATATCAATCTTTTTTTTATTAGTTGCTGATGATGGTATAGCGACGGTGGTGGTGGTGGTGATGGAGGAAAAATATTAGTTAAGATATATCACTTTTGGGTGTGAAGATCTGGAAATTGGTGATTTCTGTAGTATAATGGGTCGGCTTACTAACAATAGTATAATTAGTATTTTCATTCATTGGGTTACATGTGATGAACATTAGTGTTAGTGCGATTAATCCTCCTCTTGTGATATTCTTTTCTCATTCAAATGTTAATCGAAGGTATGATTTTAAGACGGAGTTTTTCATTTTAGATAACGTATTTTTTAAGTGATAAATCTTGTCCTGATGGTTTGATGTATTTGTGCATGCAATAATTGATCATCTTCTTTCTCTAGTTTAAGTTTCTGCTGGTGGTGGTAGTATGTAGATGTAAACAGGTTAGAATGATGAAATTTATGATGGAGATTGTGTTGGTTCTGGTTGGAATGATAAATTAAAATCAGTCATGAAGATAGCGGTGGTTCTGCTTGTTGTGGTGTTGGTGGAGATTCTGTGTGCTGGTGGTGGTGGTGAGGTTGGAACGATAAGTTGGTGTATATTACTTCATCAATTGTTGAAGGTAATGACTTAATCTTTTTTGAATGGTGTACATTTAATTTAAACGTTATCACAGTTTTTGTGCTTATCATCCATTCTAAGAAACTATAATTGATAGTTTGTGTCTGTTTTTGTTGGGGTGGTGGTAGTGGATTTTGTTGTAGTGGTGAGGCTGGTGGTGATGGTGATGACAGCATTGGTTGTGTATCAAATCATGTTGTTGATGAATTTTTCAGCGGATCAACTACCTTTGTTGATCAACTCCTGTTATTGACAACATTTTTTAATGGATCAACTACTAACTCCTATTGTTTGATGTGGTGATGGATGATGTTATAGTGGAGATGATGGTAGCGGTGGTTGTGAAGGTGCTGGTGGTGGATTTTGTTGGGATGGCGGAATCAACAATGGAGATTGACTTATTTTGCAACTATTTTGGCTTCAGGAGCAGATTTGGGAACTACTACATGGGGAATTATGTATGTATCAGGTACTGAAATTACCAACAATGTATGATATTAATAATTTATGGGATCAACTCCTACTGTTGATACCATTTTTATGGGATCGACTATTGTTGTTGATCCTATAAATGGGATCAACTCCCGTTGTTTACTCCATTTTTATGTGATCAACTACTATTGTTGACAACATTTTCTTGGATTAGTATAAATGCTTTGATTTTTATAGATGTAAATTCTTCAAAATGTTGAATTTTTGGTGCAATGGTAGCATGACTGATTCCACGTCAAATGATGCGTGTTCGACTCACGCCAAATTCACTCATTCGTATATGTCATTTTGTATCAAACTTTGGTTGTTGCAGGCCATAGATGGCTCTTCCAGAGATTATATTTTGCAATTTTCAGATAACGATTTGGATTTGAGATTTTTGATTCACTTCTCTAGCACGAAAGGGCTTGACGTATTGAAGTTGATTCACTACAACTTTTTTTGCATCTTTTTTTTGTTTCATACTTGTTGGATGTTTCTTTTTTTTATGCTTTTTGGTTTTGGAGTTGTTATGTTTTGTAACGACATACATTCTTATTTGTTTGTATGAATGTTATTCTTGTGTTTCTTAAGGATATGTCAGTTTGCAGGTTCCAGGTTTATTGGTTTTTACAGAAAACATACTTATGTAAATATGTTGATCTCATTTTTTGTGGATCAACTTCCATTGTTGATCCCGCTTAAAGGGATCAACTTTTGTTGTTGGCCCATTCACTGAGATCAACTTTGATTGTTGACACAATAAAAGAACTGAAATATGTATTAGTAAAGTTACTTTTGAACTTTTATTTTTTGGATCAACTTCGGTTATTGACACCAAATTTTGACGGCGGTGGTGGTGGCGGCGGCGGTGGCGACGACGGCGGAAACAACGGCGACGATGATGATAACAATGATAATACTGGTGGTGGTGGTGAAATATTAGTGGCGGTGGTGATATATTAGTGATGGTTGTAGTTAGTAAGTGGTGACGATGGATTGTTGGTGGTGGCGGTGCTAGTGGAATGGTGGTGGTGGCGGTGGCTGTGAAATAAGGAAAAAGTTGTTAATGGTTAAAGATAAGGTTTGTAAGTGAAAATAATTATAAATGAGGGTATTAAGGTAATCTATTTATTAATGGATAAGGTTCTTAAATGATAGGGGTATATTTATTGTTGTATAAGGGTATATTTGTTGGGTGTTAAAACTAGGGGTATTTAATTAATGTACCCGTCGTTTGAAGATTTACAAGATAAACACATGTTTAATAGGGGAAGTCTCATATTGTCTAATCTTTACAAAGCCTTGGGCGATGTTAGTAACGGGCGTCTCAACACCTTCAATGGCATGTGGAACGTGTTTGAGGTATGCATTTATAAAAAAAATCATACTAAAATCAAATACTTATTTAATATTGGCTCTTCCTTGTTTATATTTTTAATTGAAATGGTATATAAAATGAACGCGTGATTGGGGATATCAAAACTAATCGGAGGATATAGCTACATGACAAAAAATGGATCCAAATATCAAATCTGGATCACCCCTTATGTAATTATTTTTTTAATTTCTAATCTAGCCCTCACTAATCAGGTTTAGTGGTTAATAATAATTAGTAAAATCTTAAGTATTTGGGGAATAGATTAGTGTGTATTTTTATTTGAATTTGTGTGAGTGAGGTGAGAGTAGAAGGAGGGAAAAATATTTTTGAGTGGAATTTTTTTTGTGAAAATGGAAGATGATTGTGAGGAGAGAATTGCAGCTGCTGAATCTTTAGCTCAACTACAACAAGAAGCATATCTTCAATCTTCGGTTAATGATAATAACTCACAATTGGACTTATATGATGAACCAACACCCTTGGAATATGATTTTCGTGAGCATGAAGTTTTTTTTGAAGAATCAACCCAAGAAAGCAAACAAGTTCAACATACAAACATCCCCAACACACAGGTAACGCTGCTAAGAGGTCGAAATTTTTTTTTTTTTTTTTGAACCGCCATTTTTTCTCTGAAAAAGCTTGGTGCCGGCATACTCGTAGTATGAATACCACGCCGGCACCACCAGAACTGGCACGGTATTCATACTATTTCCATGCCGGCGAAAAATATCCCCCATTAAAGAACAATTTCCGGTGTGTTCTTCAACCGAAAAAATCCATGCCGGCATGCAGTTAACTTTTTACCTACCACCGAATATTCCATGGAATATCCAAACCGGCACAGTTCACTCCTAACTTTACCATACCGGTACCACAAGAAAAACATCTAGGAGTCAAATATTTTTGAACTTAAATACCGGCGTGGTATATAAATTATCGAGCACGCCGGCACCTAATACCGGCGTGGTTTATAAATTATAGACAAAGCCGGCACAAAATACCGGCTTGGAACCTTACATATCGAGCATGCCGGTACTGTTTAAAATTAGGTCCTCTTTTTCAAGTGCAATTCTGGAATGCCGGAATATTATTCGAGAATGTCGTCACATGTTTCCGGCTTTGGTTGTTTTGGCGGTACTGTCACCGAGCATGCCAGAACTAGTACCCGGCATAGTGATTTAATTTTATTTGAAACTAATTCAATTTTGTTTTCATTCATTCCTTAGACTGTGACATACATTGATCCGACAAATTCCAAACTGCTTGGTCCGGTTACGTCTGAATACTATAAAATACCTCCGGTATGTTACCAAACAATACTTTCACCTAGTTTTTAGAACTTTATGTGGGGATTGCTTGTAATTAAGCTTATAATCTCCCATTGTTGTCCTTATGTAGGGAATAAAATCTCCATATGAAGCAATTGCTTGGGCAAAAGATACGGCTCTTAAGAACATGCGTGTGTTGGTGAGGAATACCCAACGTTCAGACAATCGTTTTGAGATGGTTTGCGAGAGAAAATACAAGAAGAAGGATAACCATAATAGAAAGGGTTATGTATATCCAAAGAAGACTAATAGGATATACAAGACTCGTACGAGGAAGGATAATTTCCCCTTTAAGCTTGTATTCTATCTAAGAGACAAAGAAAATGTATGGGATTGTACGGTGTGGTTTGGCCGTCATAACCACCGGGATTCGAAAGATTTTGTTGGTCACTCCCTAGTTGCGAAGCTAAAACCTCGTAAATTCTAGGATGTAAAGATAATGACCAAAGCATGTATGAAACTAAAAGTGATTCTCATAGGGTTCAAGGAAAAAGATGATCAGAATGTTTCTTCCCTGAGTACAATTTATAGCGCACAAGCAACCATTAGAAGTGTGGAATGGGAAGGGAGGACCGTTACGCAAGAATTTGAGAAGATAGTTTGGGATCACAACTACATGTGTATCATTAAAAGAGGATCAGACAAAAAACCCCTTCAAATATTCATTTCGCATCCTTTTCTTTCACAATTGGCTCATACATGTTGTGGTGTCCTTATGATGGATTGCACCTACAAGACAAACAAATACAACATGCCATTGTTCAACATCGTAGGGCAAACATCGGACAAGGTATCATTCACATTGGCTTGGTGTTTAATGGAAAACTAGAGGGATCACAATTATCATTGGGCATTATGAAAATTGAAATTATTATTCCCGGAAAATCAATTTCCGAGGGTCATCATAACCGATCAAGATGACGCACTAATGAATGCTATATCCGACGTATTTCCGGATGCACAAATTTCCTATGTACATATCATATACGTCAAAATGTGATAAAACATTGTCATGCTTTGTTTAAACCCTCTAAGGCGGATATTAAGAAGAGAATGGTTGCTCAACTAGAGGAAGATGTTCGCAAGAAGAAACTATCACCCGAAGAAGAAGAAGATGAAAGAGGAAAGAGGAAAGATTAAAGAGCAAGTGGACAAAGAACACGATGAAAATCATAAAAAGGTGGTTGGAATTTATAAATGATTGGGAGAACGTTTATTGGTCTCTTACCGAGGATATATATGAAAAGAGATTGAACATGTTTATTGCCAAATATAACGAAGTGTATCCAAGTGCCGTCTCATATTGTCGGGATAAATTATTGGATAAGTTCAAGGAAAAAGTTGTGTGTGCATGGACAAATCGGTATAGACACTACGGGAATGAATCAACTAGTATATCGGAGTCCACTCATGGGAGATTTAAAGGTCTCATCCAGTCCGGCCAAGGAAACGTGGTTACGGTCACTGAGGCAATGGAACAATAGTTTAAGGATGATATCGATAGGATCAAGAAGGCCTTTGAGAAAAGCTCAATGGAAAGGATGACATCACATTTACAATATGGTAAGTTGCTCCAAGGAATAGAGTTCAACGTCTCTCATTGGGCAATAAAACATATGATTAAAGAAATGGAAAAAGAGATAAACTACGACAACCCGGGTGATGTGTGTATTTGTCCCGGCATGTCTTCATTGGGTCTTCCGTGTCGTCATCTTCTTGTGAAGTATGAAGAAGTTATACCGATTGAGGTTATTGATCCGTTTTGGAAGCAACTATCTTTCGACCCCCCCCCTACGGAAGCTCCCGAACAATCACCATGGAATACAAATGAGGCAAAGGAATTTTATGAAGCTTACTCTCGTGGCAACTCGGCTAGCCGACAAGTATTGTTGAGCCAACTAAGGCTAATTACACTCCCATGAATAGCACAAAGTGAATATCCAAGAAAGGGAGATCCGCCCGGTAGACCACCAACTAAAACGACTAGGAGAAAACAAAGGAAAAAATTGAAAGCAATGAGTCAACGCGAATGTGAAGACGAGGCAAGTAAGAAACGAGACCCAACTGGATGTGAGATTTCAGAAGCAAGGTTCGCGGAAGCGCCGGTTCCAAAGAAAAGGGGTAGGCCAAGGAAGGAACCGTCATCAAGTCAACAACAAACGGGGAATTCCGTATCCACACCACAAGCCGATGAAGTGCCGGTTCCAAAGAAAAGGGGTAGGCCGAAGAAGTTACCGCTATCAAGTGAAGAACAAATGACGGATTCCGTATCAACACCACAAGCCGATGAAGTGTCGGTTCCAAATAAAAGGGGTAGGCCGACGAAGGTAATCGCATCGATGGAACAAGAACAACAAGCCGAGGAAGCGGATGGCACGCATAGAGTCGAGGTTACAAAGAAAAGGGGTAGGCCGATAAAGGTACCAACAACGATTGAACAAGGAGAGCATTCCGAAGTCACACCATATTTGAAGGGGCGGCTTTGCATATCAAAAATGAAAGGCCGAATAATGAACCTACATCAAGTCAAGTACATCAAGCTGAAAATTCCGAAGTCATGCCAATGATAAGTGATAGCAAAGGTAAGCGACCAATGCCTAGTCTTCAACAACACGATGGTGAAGTAGTCTCTTTTAAAAAGCGAAGGGGTAGGCCAAGGAAGTACGGACTCCCAACACATACCGAAGACATTGGAAGTGTAGAGATTGCACAGGATGGATTGGATATAATTAAGCTGAAAATTGGTAATATAAAGATGTTTAAGGATTCCAAAACAGGTAAGACATATAGACATTACCATACCAAAATAGAGGGTTATGTAGACCAACTTCCCGAGTTTATTCGCGAGTATATTGTATATACATATGATGTCGATGGAGATGGAAATTGTGGTTATCATGCCGTGACCGAACAATTAGGAATCTTTGAGACGGCGGTTAGTAAAGGGATGACACCATGCTGATACGCTAGAAAGAGGATGGCCGAACAACTTATGAAAAATAAGAGTTGTTATGAACAATTGGTAGATGATGACGAAGGGTTTGATAGTTTGCACGCTCGGGTATTAGGGCCAGAGCACGAGATGAAGTTCCTTCCTACTGAATATTGGATGAAAATGCCGGTTTGTGGGCATCTTGTGGCGGATACATTTAACTGTGTTGTTCATTATTTTTCCCTCACCGAACAAACAACTTATACGCCAAAGTGGAAAAAGTGCGAAGGATCTCTTAAGAAGAGAAGAGTTTTCTTGGCGTTCGTGAACGAGAATCATTTCATTATTATGAAGCTCAAGGAAAATTGTCCATTGCCACCGATTTGTCCGTTGAATAAAAACAAGGATATAGTCCCCAATCAGTCGGAGGAATGGATGAAATTGTATGAGGAGAACCACCAACTTTGGGATGCGTTGAAGCTATCAATTAACCCGGAAAAGGGAGAAATTCCTATTCATAAATTAGAAAGTGATGAAGAAATGTGTGGTTCACTGCTACACAACCATTTGTTTTTTTGGAAGTTTGAATTGTAATCATTAAACCATATGCTATGGCATGCCGGCATGATTTAGTTCAAAATTTATAATGCCGGGAATTGATCCCGGCTTAGAAAGTCTTTTTTCTTTTATGCCGGAAAAGCACCATAAGTACACAGAGATATCAGATTTAGTGTCGGCGTTCAAATTAACTTCCTAATAATGTCGAAATTATACACAGATCACTTATGTGTGAGTAAAAGAAAGAGTATCGTCATTGTCTACAAAAGCGTATCTGTGCCAGAATTCTGAATTCCTTTGGTCTGGAAAAGAAATCAGTATATCGGCATTGTTATTACAATTTCGACCGTGCCACGTTTTGAAAAAAGATATAAAAATTGCAATGTTTGACATAGATTAACCAATATAATATGTTTAAAGCAAAAAACAAATGAAATCAACATCTCCAAATTTAGCAAGACACACAAAATAACATAAGCAAAGACTAGATTGTTTAACAAACCATATGTAAAGTTAAGATGTTCCAAAACGAAAACAAATGAAACAAAGATGTTCAAAGTTTAGCAAGACACACAAACAATCATAAACTGACAGTAGATTGTTCAAAGGCATAACTAATACTATAAAAGAAACATTAACAAACATCTTAGATCACTCGGTCCTTGGCTTTTGATAGACACATTTTTGTGTCTGATATAATCTCAATTGTATATATTGTTAGTGCTCGATTTTGTATTTATTATGGCTTTTTGTGTCTTTGTAGGTGTTTTTGGAGAAATAAGATTTTGCGGGAAAATTGTCTCGAAAAGTGGTATTTGCGCTCGTGGGAGAAAATCACTAAAGGCACCCCTTATTTGGATAAGGGGCACTCAATTACTAAGGGGCATCCACTTATTATTTACAACCAGGACACCCCAAGTGTTAAAGACACCCGAAAGTTGGTTAAGGGGCACTCATCCTCTTTGTTTGAAATCTAAATTTTGGCGGGAAATCAAGTGCAGACACTGACAGGTTTGGACTTGAGTTTTGGAGCTGTTGTAGAGAGATTCAATCGCCGAGTTGGATTTATTTAGGCCTGTTAATGCTAAACAGGTCCAGTATAAGCCATTACTTCAACTAAATTTGGATAGATATCGGTTGGAATCAAAACAGGGAAGTAAAGTTACTCGGGTTGTTCGAGTTATTTTTGGGAAGATTTTGTTGGAGAATTTCGAGAGATTTATATGGAGTTTTTGTCGCAGTTCGATGGGGAATATCCTGTTAGGTTAAAACAGCATAGGTACTTGTCTTGGATTCGAAAAAAGAAAGGAAGAAACGTCATTTGGAAGAAAACAGAGGTGGAGAATATCACGGGTTATTCGGCGTATCTTAGGAAGTTATCTGGTGGATTTGGAGAATATCTTCCCTTGGAGATTTAATTCTATCATTAAAAGATTCGATACCAACTCAGTTGAGGTAGAAAAAAAGAATAAAAAGGGAAGAAATACCGTGACCTGCGGGAGAAGAAAAGAAGTTTTCTCCGAGTTTTATTCGGCTTGTGGTGGATATAAAAGGTGGAGGAAGTCATAACAGGGGGAGGAGAGTAGTTTGGGGCCTTTACGTAGTTTAGGGGAAGCTCTGGTACGAAGAAAGTTGCAGCAGCAGGAAGAAGAAGACGAAGATGAAGAACATTGGACAGACGAAGACAGTCGTAGAATCCGTGGCCTTTTCTTTCAAAATTCAGTCACTTTGTAACAATTTCTGTAACAACTATTCAGAGTTCGCAACAGTTCTGTGTTAGGGTGCTCTGTAACAGTGGTTCGTAACAATTATATCCGTTACAAACACGCTGTTTTATACCTTCTCTTCTTTTTAATCAACTTTTGAGCAACAAGCCTGTATTTTGAGCAACTGGTTAATATGAGGAGCTAAACCCCGTTGCTGAGGCGATAGAGGAAGCTATTTTTCCAACAAAAAGTGGTATATTCTTATTTATTTATTTATTTATTTATCGCAATTATTTTTATGATTGTTTTGCCTTGATTGAAAATTGTTTGAATGATTCTTGTTAAGCAATTATTATTTCTTTTGATAGAGCATGCTTGGACCTAGGTTTTTGATGTTCTATGCTTCGGATTTACACCTGTTATTTTGAGAATCTACTTGTTGCATAGTTTAGAATCAAATTGAACGAAAAAATTGCATGAATATAAATATTAGATTAAATCATTTTGAATTTGGAAAATAGTGGAATCTTAGCCTCAGTATTTATTTTAGTATTGATATCATCTTTGATTGAGTTTGTTATAATTTTTAGTGAGTTTTCTATTTTAATATTAGGATTTAAGTCTAATTAATATCCTTCACAAGTCTGAGAATCGAATCACTTTTACCACTATCTACAAATCACATCAGCTTCTTGTGAACCATCTTCTTCATTTCCTTCCACAAGTCCTTTGCATTTGGATCTTCAATTTTGTCTATCTTTTCCTCGACTGTCTTCGTTTCTGCCGGGGTCAGTACCTATCCTTTCTTGTTCTTGCATTTAAACCAGTTTCCCAATTTTCCTAGCCGCGAACGCTGTTGTCATATTATTCCATTAGTATGTTAACTTTTATAAGTTTATAGATATACATCCAAATAATAAGAAGTGAACCAGAATTACGTACCACCAATGTGAGGATCTTTTGAAGTACATGTACAATAAGTTTTTCAGGAGTTGTGGAGGGAGGTTCTGCTTGTGGAGGCACTGTTTCGGTGGCCGGGCGTACAATATAAGGATGGGAGTACCTCAAATGACCTCTGAGGAAGCTTGGTTCCGACTCGTAAGCGTTTTCCGCCAATTCCCAACCAACCCTATCCAGCACTAGTTGCTGTTCTTCCCTTTCATTCCAATGTACAAGTAGAGGAGTTGGTTTGTAAATTACCAGCGTATGTTGTTCATCTGATAGGCATTGAGGAAAGACATGAGAGAATTTGGCATCAGATTTACCCGTAAGTTTTTTCTGTTTGTACCCAAGTTGGCGCATCACACGGCGAGGGTTATGCATAACAAATCCTTTTGGATGAAACAATGGTCCGTTATAAAATGCTACATTGTCATGCCTTGCAAAGTGAACTCCTCTTTCGTTCCTATATGGGTCAAACACAACATCTTCGACAACGATAGAGTCCAAAGCCTCTCTCATGGCGGGTAACTGAGTTCTGTTATTGGGATTCGATTTATTGTCAAAAAAGTATTTCTTAGCTACAGGACGTTGTGGTTCCAAACCATACGTTGACTACTCCAAATATTTGTACTCCTTGAACAATTTTGGGAAGTGTTCATAAGCCCACACCTACGCAAATGAAAGATCGTTCCAATGAAATGTATAAGAAAAGAACTAATTGGAAAACAAAATAACTAGTTCACATTACCTGTAATACAATGAAATTCCCATTAAATTGACAGGAAGTCGCCTTAGAAGATCTATGCATCTCCGCCAAAAAATGTGCCAAGAAAGCAGTGCCCCATGAATACTCATGAACCTCGTCCAAGGGATCCAAGTATTGTAAGTGGTTCATATGCACCCTGTTACCATTCGAGTCAGGGAATATTGCGATGCCCAAGAGGAACAACAGATAATCAGCGATGGTTTGCTGAATTTGTTCGGCATTCAATTCCTTGACCATCGTATTCCCAAACAAATCTCCTAGCTTGACGACTTTAATAGTCTTTGTCATGGTATTATTTGACATGTACATATTTGCTTTTGTCGTTGCCTCGTCCCAACCAAATAACTTTTTAGTCAGCTCATAGATCTTGGACCATTCTAGGGTCTTACCATCATCTTCTTTATTAACCGCTTTTCCAAGCATCTCTAGACCTAATATTCTTTGGACATCTTCAGGGATAATGGTCATCTCGCCAAAAGGAAAATGCATGGTATCAGTTGAAGCAAAAACCTCTCCAAGAAGCAATTACCCGTCACTTGATCGGTGGCCACATAGTTTTCTACCATGGGATACAACCCAGATGCTCTTACTGCCGCTTGAACAACCCCACACTCTCCTTCCAAATCCCATGTATCCATTTGTTGATGGCGGAAAACACGGAAGGCTTTCTTGTGGTCTGATAGACACATTTTTGTGTCCGATTTGTCTCGATTCTATATATTGTTAGGGCTCATTTTTGTACTTATTATGATGTTTTATTTATTTGTAGGTATTTTTGGCTAATAAACATTTTTGGAAAAAATTGGCTCGAAAAGTTGTCGGAAAGCACCCGGAGGACATTTGCTATTCCGACCCCTAATCTGGATAAGGGGAAACCATCTTCAACATTCAAAAACCAGGATTTTGGCAGGAAAAAAGTGCAGTTAAAGAACAGTTTTGGCAATCGTGATTTAGAGGAGTTTGAGGTCGATTAAACCTCTGATTTTCATAGGATAGACTCCTTATGGGTCTAGGAATCTGATATGGGTGTTTAAATCGTTTAGATTGGGCTCAATCGACGGATTTTTCTCATAACAGAAAAATATGGAAAGTCACGTGTGTGACCTGTTTTAGGGAATTTTAGAGAGATTAAAACGTTGTAAACCTTCCCAAAGATTTGTATCTATCTAAGGAAGAGTTTAGAATAAAAAGGAAAGCTCAGAAACGCGTAGAAATCCTAAAACAAGAAATTGCCGCAACTTGTCCATGAAGAGAAGGAAAGAGATTTTGGAAGATTTGGGAGAGATTTAATCGGTATTTTTGATATAAATAGATGTCTTGGGTCATATAGAAGAGGTGTCGAGAGTTTGGGAACCTAAGGAGAGCCAGAGAAGAATAAATCAGAGCTTTACAAAACTCTGTTTCTGCTGCTGCTGCTGCTGAAGAAGAAGAAGAATGCGAAGAACATTGACGCTCGGTAAACAGTCGCAGAACATTGTCGTTGTTTAATAGGTGAAGAACATTAAGCTGTTTGGGGCATTCTTATTTTAGGGTCTTAAAATCAGCGACAAAGCAACAGTTTTTCTGTAACAGTTCCATTGTAACAGCTGTTTTGAAATACCAATACACTGTTGCAAACAGTCTGTGTTATTACTTTTCACTCTTTTAATCATTTTTTGAGCAACAAACACACGTTTTGAGATCATGATTAATATGAGGAGCTAAACCCCATTGCCGGGGCGATAGAGGAAGCTATTTTTCCAACAAAAAGTGGTATATTCTATTTTATCTTTTTATTTGCAATAATTATATGATTATTTGCCTTGAACTATTATTGAATATGATTTTTATTTGAGTGATTGTGATCTATTTTGATGGAGTATGCTTAGTTTTAAGACTTTTGATGCTTCATACTTGGTATTTACAGTTATTACTTTTGAAAATCTACTTGTTGCAATATTTTAGAATCAAATTAAACAAGAAAATTGCATAAATATAAGTATTGGTTTAATCACTTTGAACTTGGAAAATAGTGGAATCTTAGCCTCAGTGTTTCTTTTAGTATTGATATCATCTTTGGTTGAGTTTGCTATAATTTTTAGTGAGTTTTCTATTTTAATATTAGAATTTAAGTCTAATTAATATCCTTCACAAGTCTGAGAATCGAACCACTTTTACCACTATCTACAAATCACATCAATTTTTGGCGCCGCCGTCGCGGACTTATTTTTAGGGTTTTAGATTTATTTTTTTTTATTTTTTTTTATTTTTATCCCTTTTTATGTTTTTGGGTATTTATCTTGTATCTACAGGTTCTGGATCATAAAGAAAATTGAGCCAAGGAGTTTGGTGATTTCATAAAGACTTGGAGCTAAAGATTAAAGCAAAAAGAACAGAAAAGAAGACAATTTTATTTTAGACAATTTTAGTTTAGGGTTTGTTTATTTTATTTTAAAAAAACTGTATTAGGATTTATTATTTTTGTAATTTTTCTTTATTTTTTTGGACTTTGGGACTTTGGGACATTTTTTTATTACCCTACGGAAGGGTACTTTAAATATAAATTGTTTACAGAGAAGGAGGACAATTACGATATTGTCTTTGCACCTTGGGTTCGTACACTAGACACCGGAATCGGTGGCCCGAGTCGACTACAACCGATTCATCCCCCGTCTGGAACGGGAGGTAAGATTCTAAACACTCGCGAATCCCCTGTCAGCGAGTTACTGGACACCTTCGTATGCATATATGTTGAGGACTGAATACAGACATTTATTTTTCTAGTAAAGGGCAAGGCCTGGCCATACAAGATAAGGGTTCGGATTTCATCACCGTTCTCTTCTTGCCCGCTTTAGGAACACGTAACCTACGCGAACCTAAGCCTAAAATTTTGACTAGAACGAGACCGATAGGTAACGAGCTTAACATGAAAGTCATTCGAAAAATATTGGTTACTCTTTTAAGCATACTTCGAAGTTCTTGACGGTTTCTGTAAGTTGAATGCGTGACTGCGCCGCCTTGTAATACCGGTGAGGCCTTGGGTATCAAAGCTCCACCGAGTTTCCCTCGCCTTTATTCAACTTATGTTATTGGATTGATTCCAGAGGGGTTTGCTTAAATTATAACGAATTCCCGTTCGAAGGATTAGAAGCTGGTCTAGAAACAATCTAAGTGGAGCCATCATGCCTTTTGTTTGCTAGAAATCAAAAGGTTTGATTTGGTCGAGTCGGCCTTGATCTGTGTTTGCTTACCCTTCCAATTTAGAAAATTTTATTGTATGCCTGAACGTAAAAGAGACGCACTAGGTAGATTTGTTAAAGAGAAACCTAGTAGTTCGAAGCGTCTCGATTACCTTAATCTAGAAAGTTCGGCTTTTGAAGAGTCCGTTTTTGAACGTTCTTTGACTGAGGAGAGAATCCCTGTTGCTCCGATAGCGCTAGAAATGGCAACTTTGAAAGCTCTGTTGAATCCAACTAGGACCACCCGTCCTTCGTGTATTAAGTTAGCTGAAACGGATGCACCCTATGAACTGAAACCTGAGACCTTACAGATGCTCCCAATCTTTTTAGGGAAAGAAAATGAAAACCCTTATTACCATATTAGGGATTTTGAGGAAATTTGTAGTACTCTAAGAATTAGAGGCTTAGATGATTGATGCTTTGAAACTTAGGTTATTCTCATTTTCCCTGAAAGATAAGGCCAAGTTGTGGCTGTATAGTTTGGACTCCGAGTCAATTGAGACATATGAACAACTTACATCTGCCTTTTTCAATAAGTTCTTCCCTAGGCACAAAACATCGTCTATTAGGACGCAAATATGCACATTTTCATAACAAGAGGGAGAATCTTTATACAGGTATTTGGAAAGGTTCAATGATTTATTATCCCAGTGTCCTCATCATGGTTTAGAAAAGGTTAGGCTATTTCAGATCCTTTATGAGGGTTTAGATTATTCCACAACGACCATGGTTGAGTCTCTATGCACTGGTGGATTTGAAAACCAAACTGTTGATGCGGCGATGGAATTTTTTAACGAAATCGCCGAAAAAACCCAGCAATGGGAAAATAGTAGGGCACCCCAGAAAACGATTCTTTTAAGTAGAGGAAACATTAATAGGGTAGAAGGAGGCTATGAATCAGATGCCAAAATTGCTGCTATAGCTAAAAGGTTAGAAGCCTTAGAAGTGGGCCAGACTAGTGGTAGAGTGGAGCCTTTTTGGGAAGGCCAGTAATTGAAGAGCAGGCCAATGCTCTTTATAATAACACTAGATTTTATAACCGTCAAAAGATTGACCCATATTCAGAAACCTATAATCCTGGTTGGAGAAACCATCCGAACCTTTCGTGGTCTAAGGGCCAAAGTCAAGGTCAGTTTAGTAATTCTAATGCTCCCCCAGGTTTTGTCTATACTAAGAATCCTTCAGGACTAGCTCAGTTTCAGAATCAGTCAGATAAGAAAATCCTAAGTTTAGAGGAATCTCTCGCCTTGTTAACTCAGCAAACTGCAAAATTCCAGTTATCCGTGGAACAGAGTCTACAAGCTAATAACAGGATAGGACAAGAAAATAGTCAGGCTATTTCCGAGTTAAAAACCTAGGTTGGTCTGATAAGTGATTCTTTGAGAGAAAAAGGTAAGTTTCCTAGTCAAACACAACCCAACCCTAGAGGAGTTCATGAATTGGGTGCAAAACCATCGAATCAATTGAATGCTGTTAGAACCCTTAGAAGTGGTAGAGTTGTAGACAATAAGGTAACCATGCCCGATAGTGAACATACTGTAGTTCACCCCTCAGGATCTCACCTCTCAGGACCAGTAGCTGAAGAGACTGATAAAGTTTCTGATGATGTGAATTCGGTTCCTGAAAGGTCTGATTTTAGGCCTAGAGCCCCGTTTCCTCAGCTATTAGTACCAACAAAGAAGGAATCGAACTTTAATGACATAGTGGATGTTTTTAAGAAAGTTACCATAAACCTTCCCTTATTAGATGCAATTAGGCAAATTCCTGCTTATGCCAAGTTCCTTAAGGATATGTATACGCGAAAGCGAAAACTTAGTGTCCATAAGAAAGCCTTTTTAGCTAGTCACGTAAGTTCAATCATTCAGAACACCACAACTCCAAAGTACAAAGACCCAAGTTCTCCTACCATTGCTTGCACAATAGGTACCTTCCAAGTAGAAAAAGCTTTACTTGACTTACGAGCCAGTGTGAACTTACTTCCATTCCATGTATACTTACAGCTAGGACTTGGTGAAATGAAACCTACTCAGATGACACTGCAGTTAGCTGATAGGTCTGTTAAAATCCTTCGAGGTGTTATCGAGGATGTTATTATTGAGGTCGACAAGTTTATTTATCCAGTGGATTTCGTGGTTCTAGATACCCAACCTGTCCCTGACCCAGAGAACCAAATACCTGTGATTTTAGGTCGCCCATTTTTAGCTACGTCTAATGCGATCATTAACTTTCGAAATGGTGTGATGGGTTTATCTTTTGGCAATATGACTATGGAGATGAACATTTTTAATGTCAGTAAGCAACCTCATGAGCTAGATAACACATGTGTTGAGGAGGTGAACATGATAGATGCCTTAGTTCAGGAGTCATTACCAAACATCTTGTCTGAAGACCCATTAGAAAGTTGTCTATCCCATTTTGGTTTAGATTTTGACGACGATAGCACTATTGAACAGGTGAATGCTCTATTAGATTTGACCCCTGTGTTAGACACTGATAGATGGAAAGCTAGGTTCGAACTGTTACCAGTTTCTGAGACTACCCTAATTCCTTCTTTAGAAGAGCCCCCAAATTTGGACCTTAAACCGCTACCCGATACTCTAAAGTATGTGTTTTTAGGCCCATCTGAGACTTTACCTGTGATTGTAGCTTCCAATTTGGATAGTGATCAGGAAAGTAGGCTAGTAAATGTACTTCAAGACAATAAGGAAGCTTTATGGTGGACTATAGCAGACATTAAGGGTATAAGTTCTACTGTGTATATGCATCAGATTCATTTAGAGGAAGACTCCAAACCTTCTAGGGAGATGCAACGTCGACTGAACCCTAACATGAAATAGGTAGTTCGAAAATAGGTGCTTAAGTTGTTAGATGCGGGTATTATTTACCCAATTTCAGACAGTAAGTGGGTCAGACCAGTTCAGGTTGTCCCTAAGAAATCAGGTATCACTGTAGTCCAGAATGATAATAATGAATTAATCCCAACCCGAGTGACCACGGGATGGCGTGTGTGTATTGACTATAGGAAATTGAACAAAGTCACAAGGAAGGATCACTTTCCCCTTCCTTTTATCGACCAAATGCTAGAGCGATTAGCTGGACATAGTCACCATTGCTTCTTAGATGGCTACTCTGGTTATAATCAGATCGTTATTGCCCCAGAAGACCAAGAGAAAACCACTTTTACCTGTCCCTTTGGTACCTTTGCGTATAGACGCATGCCTTTCGGGCTATGTAATGCCCCTGCAACTTTTCAGCGTTGTATGATGAGTATATTTTCTGATATGGTAGAACGGTTCTTAGAGGTCTTTATGGATGATTTTTCAGTGTTTGGTTCATCTTTCGATGAGTGCTTGCATCATTTGACATTAGTGTTGACTAGGTGTAAGGAAAAAAATTTAGTGCTTAATTGGGAGAAATGCCATTTCATGGTTAAATCAGGAATTGTATTAGGGCACATCGTCTCTTCGAAGGGTATAGAGGTAGACAAAGCCAAAGTTGACCTTATTAGGACTTTACAGGTCCCAAAAACTGTAAAAGATATTAGGTCATTTCTAGGGCATGCGGGTTTTTACTGTCGATTCATTAAGGATTTTCGCTTGATTTATAGACCTCTTTGCAATTTGCTTGCAAAAGATGTTAAGTTTGTCTTTGATGATGCTTGTTTAGAGGCTTTTGAGAAGCTTAAAATTTTACTCACTACTTCCCCGATAGTCCAGACACCTAACTGGAACCTACCCTTTGAGATTATGTGTGATTCTTCAGATTATGCTATAGGCGTCGTTGTAGGACAACGAGAAAACAAATTATTTCATGTGATTTATTATGCTAGAAAAACTCTGAATGATGACCAAATGAACTACACAACTACCGAGAAGGAACTTTTAGCCATCGTGTTTGCCTTGGATAAGTTTAGGTCCTACCTATTAGGTTTTAAGATCATAATCTATACAGATCATGCTGCTTTAAAATACCTTTTATCTAAGAAGGATACCAAACCTAGATTGATTAGATGGATCTTATTGTTACAGGAATTTTCCCCAGACATTAGAGACAAAAAGGGTGCATAAAATGTAGTAGCAGATCACTTGTCTAGGCTAGTTGTTAGTTCCCCTAGTGATTCCCTTCCTATAAGGGATAGCTTTCCTGATGAACAATTGTTCTTTGTTTCACAATCACCTTGGTATGCAAATATAGTGAATTATCTTGTTACTGGTTGAACCCCTCAACATTGGGGTAAGCAAGATCGTTCTAGGTTTTTAGCCGAGGTTAAGCATTTCTTTTAGGACGATCCTTATCTGTTTAAGTATTGTCCGGACCAGATTATTAGGAGATGTGTATCTGAGAGTGACCAGTCTAGTATTATCTTCTTTTGTCATGAACATGCATGTGGGGGTCATTTTAGTGCTAAAAAGACTGCTGCTAAGATTTTGCAGTGTGGATTTTACCGGCCTTCGTTGTTTAAAGATTCCCATAGTAATTGTGTTTCTTGTGAGCGTTGCCAGAAGTTAGGAACCATTTCCCGTAGAAATATGATGCCTTTGAACCCTATTTTAGTGATTGAGGTCTTTGATGTGTGGGGTATTGATTTTATGGGTCCATTTCCTATTTCGTTTGGTTATCTTTACATACTTGTCACTGTAGACTATGTGTCTAAGTGGGTTGAGGCGGTTCCGTGTAGAACGAATGACCACAGGGTCGTAGTCGAGTTTTTGAAAGAGAATATACTTACACGTTTTGGTACGCCGCGAGCTATAATTAGTGATGGAGGTTCACACTTTTGTAATAGACCGTTTTCTCTTTTAATGAAACAATACGGTATTACCCATAAAGTAGCAACCCCATATCACCCTCAGACAAGTGGTCAGGTAGAGGTTTCCAATACGGAAATTAAACGTATTCTAGAGAAAACAGTTAATCCAAATAGGAAAGACTGGTCGTCGAGGCTTACTGATGCCTTATGGGATTACCGTACTGTGTTTAAGACACCCATTGGAATGTGACCTTATCGATTAGTGTTTGGCAAGGCATGTCACCTTCCTATTGAGTTAGAGCATAGAGCCTATTGGGCTATTAAGAACTTAAACTTTTCATTTGACAAGGCAGGAGCTCAAAGAAAGCTCCAGCTCAATGAGTTGGAAGAGATTCGTAGAGATGCATACGATAGTGCTAAGGAATATAAGAACAAAATGAAACTTGTGCATGATAGGAATATTTTACGAAAGTCATTTTCTCCAGGTCAAAAAGTTCTTTTGTATGACACTCGTTTGCATCTATTCCCCAGGAAGTTGCGCTCTGGGTGGACCGGTCCTTTTGTGGTCCGTACTGTTTTTCCTCATGGCGCTGTTGAGATTGAGACACCAGATGGTAGTAGTTCTTCGAAGGTTAACGATCAGCGATTGAAGCCCTTTTTAGAGCCTTTTCCTACAGGTGATGTTGAGGATGTCCCTCTGGAGGACCCTGTTTACCTTGATTGACCATCGAGGAGATTTTGTATGTTGTATAATATTTTTGTAGGTTTTTGGTTACACTTCGCCAGGTACTATCTTTACGACTTCTCTCTTTAATATTTTCTCATGTTACTTATATTTTTGGTACTGTTCTTTGATTAGAAATATTTAGGACAATTTTAGATTTAGGTTTGGGGGTGGGATAGAACTTTTTGTTACCTTTTCGTTGCAATAAATAAACTCCAGAGCCTAGAAATTTATCCCTATTAAGGATGGCACTAACCAATCTAAGTGGATGGAAGCATTTTGGTTGTAGGAGTTGAGGAACCAATCTGACTAGATGGCAACATCTAAAGAGTCTATTCATAAAATCACAGAGCTCAGGTGTTAGAAATAACATGATAGTTTCACCATATCTCGTTGAGTCCTTTTCACTTCTATTTTTATTTTGTTTTTAAACTATGTTTCTCTAAGTGATTAGGTGGGGCTCACGATTCAAGTTGTTACCAATGCTAGGGTGAATTAGAGTGATTGAGATAAAAAAAAAGGAGAAAAAAAGAAAGGAGAAAAAAAAAGAGACCAGACCATCAGACCAACTGGAATAAATTCAATAAAGTCGACCACTGGAACCCTTGTATATGCCAGTTGTGTTGACCTAGAGTTAGGATTATCAATCACTGGTTCCCTTGTATATGCCAGTGTGTTGATATTAGTCAGACTAGTATCTCAGTCCATTAGGATAGGTTCATTTTGGCGGAGGCCTTCAGACAGATATGAGAAACACCGTTCACCTAGTAAACATCAAAACCATTTATGTTTTTCTATATCCATCTTCTTGATCTATCCATGTGATTAGTTTTGACTCCGGATATTGATGTCCATAGTGGGACTATCTGAGTAAAGCTCTGTCACTTCATATGAATTTTAGTATGCTTGAGTGCAAACTCGTGTACAACAATTGGAATTTCGCATCAGGGTACTTCCTCCTGTAGTCAATAAGTATGCCAACCAAGGAGATTCTTTAGTACCTTCCAAGGTTCTGTGTAGATAGCTAGGGTCTGGAGTATAAAGGTTTTGTGGGTATACCTCTGGTAAGCCCTCCGGAGACAACACTCCGCCACTAGGGACACCTAGGGGTTTAAAGTCTTATTGCATACGCTAAATGCAATCGACGATGCCTGCGACAGTGAGTTAGGATTTTATTTCTATTTTATTTTTGCTCGAGGACTAGCAAATAATAGGTTTGGGGGTATTTGATAGACACATTTTTGTGTCCGATTTGTCTCGATTCTATATATTGTTAGGGCTCATTTTTGTACTTATTGTGGTGTTTTATTTATTTGTAGGTATTTTTGGCTAATAAACATTTTTGGAAAAAATTGGCTCGAAAAGTTGTCGGAAAGCACCCGGAGGACATTTGCTATTCGGACCCCTACTCTGGATAAGGGGCAACCATCTTCAACATTCAAAAACCAGGATTTTGGCGGGAAAAAAGTGCAGTTAAAGAACAGTTTTGGCAATCGTGATTTAGAGGAGTTTGAGGTCGATTAAACCTCTGATTTTCATAGGATAGACTCCTTATGGGTCTAGGAATCTGATATGGGTGTTTAAATCGTTTAGATTGGGCTCAATCGACGGATTTTTCTCACAACAGAAAAATATGGAAAGTCACGTGTGTGACCTGTTTTAGGGAATTTTAGAGAGATTAAAACGCTGTAAACCTTCCCAAAGATTTGTATCTATCTAAGGAAGAGTTTAGAATAAAAAGGAAAGCTCAGAAATGCGTAGAAATCCTAAAACAAGAAATTGCCGCAACTTGGCCGTGAAGAGAAGGAAAGAGATTTTGGAAGATTTGGGAGAGATTTAATCGGTATTTTTGATATAAATAGATGTCTTGGGTCATATAGAAGAGGTGTCGAGAGTTTGGGAACCTAAGGAGAGCCAGAGAAGAATAAATCAGAGATTTACAAAACTCTGTTTCTGCTGCTGCTGCTGCTGAAGAAGAAGAACGCGAAGAACATTGACGCTCGGTAAACAGTCGCAGAACAGTGTCGTTGTTTAACAGCTGAAGAACATTAAGCTGTTCAGGGCAGTCTTATTTTAGGGTCTTAAAATCAGCGACAAAGCAACAGTTTTTCTGTAACAGTTCCATTGTAACAGCTGTTTTGCAACACCAATACACTGTTGCAAACAGTCTGTGTTATTACTTTTCACTCTTTTAATCATTTTTTGAGCAACAAACACACATTTTGAGATCATGATTAATATGAGGAGCTAAACCCCATTGCTGAGGCGATAGAGGAAGCTATTTTTCCAACAAAAAGTGGTATATTCTATTTTATATTTTTATTTGCAATAATTATATGATTATTTGCCTTGAACTATTATTGAATATGATTTTTATTTGAGTGATTGTGATATATTTTGATGGAGTATGCTTAGTTTTAATACTTTTGATGCTTCATACTTGGTATTTACAATTATTACTTTTGAAAATCTACTTGTTGCAATATTTTAGAATCAAATTAAACAAGAAAATTGCATAAATATAAGTATTGGTTTAATCACTTTGAACTTGGAAAATAGTGGAATCTTAGCCTCAGTGTTTCTTTTAGTATTGATATCATCTTTGATTGAGTTTGCTATAATTTTTAGTGAGTTTTCTATTTTAATATTAGAATTTAAGTCTAATTAATATCCTTCACAAGTCTGAGAATCGAACCACTTTTACCACTATCTACAAATCACATCATGCTCCTATAAAAACACACCAAACAATCTTCAATTCACCGGATGTCATATAAAAAAATTATAATAACAATATGCAAACGTCTTACATAAGTTGAATAGATCCAACGAGCCCAAGAGTCCTTGTAGTCAAATAAGAGTTTCGGATCTCTAGGCCGACCCCATGTTTGCCATTATTGCGTCTGGGAATCATGTCATATGTTTTTGGGAGGTGCTTTGGTGGGTCCTTTTACTTTTTATCACCGGATTCAACTTCAGGTTGTCCTAAGCCATGTGAGGATGATCCACCTGCTGGATCAGGAGGTACAAATTTTTCCCACTCAGCATCATCATCGCTGCTTGTGTCTCCAGCCAGGGGAATCTCCCGAATCATGACCTTACCACGTTCCGGATCATCTCGACTACGTCGAGGCCGAGAAGACTTAGGTTTTCCTTTATCAACAGCTTTTCCCTTTCCTTTCTTCGTTTTTGCAGCTTTGGACCTACGTACAAAATGAGATTTAACAAAATAAGGAAATCAAAACTGGCATGGCTGGTGAACATAACGATACTTCCGACATATGTTCCGGCATTGTAATCTAAAAGGATTGTATGCCGGTTTTCCGGTAACGGCATTGTATGTAAATAAAATCATATGCCGGTAATATGGGAATTGTTTACAGAGATTTAACAAAATAAGGTAATCAAAACCGGCATGGATAATGAACATTACGGTACTGCTGGAAGAGGTGCCGGTGTTGAAATTTATAGGGTTTCTATGCCGGTAATCTAATAACTTACATGCAATAAAAAGGGGATACAAGACATATAAATCGGCATTGTATTCAAATTTAATTGTACGCCGAAACTAAATTGAAATTTCAATTCACTAAATTCAATTTCAAATTCACTAAATTGCAAATCCAAATTTCCTTTTACCTAGTACAAACAATAAACATGCAAGTTTCAATTTGTGTTTTTTATATTACGAAATAAACCCTAAGAATGCTTCAATAAACATAGACATCACTTACCTCCTCATCTCTGTTATTTCCTCCTCATCATCTTGTTCAATAGATGCTTTGACTTCGATGTACCACCAGGATTAGGTTTTCTTTTTTCAGGAAGTTTGCGAGGACCCATTCTTCTTTGGGTTTGAAGAATTGAATGGATTTGGTTAGAGGATGAAACCAAATAATGGAGTTTAGTGGTTTTGGAAGTTCGTTTGGAATTGCGAAGTGAAAACAAATAAATAGAAAGATGGAACCATTTCCATTCTATAACCGTCAATTTTATGTAATAATGGAGTTTGTAACCATCACATAAATGGAATGAGGGAGTTTGTAACAGTTACAATGGGGGATAATTGGTGCGACGGTTACAATGGAGAATAATAAGGAGTTAGAATTAGTTGTCGAACTTTCATAAGTGGAATTAAGAGGTTTGTAACTGCCACATATATTGAGTTTGTAACAGTCATAATTCCGGCATGGACATATGGTACAATTCTATGTCGGCATTCTAACAATAAGTTTAAATTGTGTCTACAATACCGGCACTTGTAACGGTATAATATTTGGTTATTTTTCAATGCCGGCACTGGAAATAAACTTAAGGGAAAAAAAACATAAACTACATAATCTTAAGGAAATAAATAACATTAACCCAAACAGGCCCTCATACTAATCTTAAGGAAATAAAATTAGAAACATTAACCGCATAAACAACGTTACACATGAAATGAAAGATCTTAAGCTAATTGCAACTAACATCATTTCTTGGGACGAGATTCAAGAAACAAAGCAGCTTCGAAATGCCTAAAAGGCTCTTTTCTCCACTTAGTATATGCGTCCTGAGCTTGATACCTATTCCCTCTGAATCTTGCGAGAAAATCGTTGTATTTGCGACATAATTTTATGAGGGCAATTGTGCGATTCGTTACAAACACATCCCCGTAATCCATTTTGCGTTTCTTGCACTTACCGTCCAAAAACTTCGGCATATAAGGACCATCCTCAACAAGACCCTAAAAAAGGTTTGAAGGGCGGTGATATTCTGGGAGATCTGATACTATATAGTAATTTTTAATCCATTGGGTTTCTTCCTCAACATCCGCTTCTATCTTCGCTTGTTTTACACGTTCGTATATCTCTTTAGTTTCTTTGCGATATTTTGCTTCTATTGCTGCCTCTTCTTCTAATCTTTTCCTTCTAAGTATCTCTTCTTCCATTGTGGCAAGTGACTTGGTGGTTTGCTCCTTCCTTCTAAGTTTTTCTAGTATCATGGGAATTGAGTTGGTGGTGGTTGATGATTGATTCCCTATCAGAGTGGATAATTTGTTCTTCTTAAGTTTTTATTTTTCCATGGCAATGATGAAATCGGTAGTTGGTGATTGATTTGCCATCAGAGAAATGTGTTGGAGCTCACCTTTTTTTTTTTGAGGTATCAAGTGCAATGGGTGTATCCACTTTAAATAGATGAAGACACAACTGCTCTTTTCCACATTATCATTCCGTCATTGTCAGTAACTTAGATCCCACGCCGGAAATGGTCTTTACTGGTTTATGGTTTAAAAAAATAGCCGTTATGCATTGAATGTTCAATTCCGGCAGTGAACAGAAGATGTTCGACCATGCCGGTAGTGCATACCGGCACAGTAATGTATATAATTTTAAAGCCGAAACATATTGCACACAGAATTTTGACACTAAATTCCGGCATAAGATAATATATAGTTTCTATGTCGGAGAAATACCAATATTTAATTATGTTAACAAAGTAAGCCGGAACTATAAAATTTATTTCAAATGTAATCCTTGTCGCAGGAAGCACGAATGTACTTAGCACTGCATCAAGCCTTTAAACCACTTAGTGACTCAAGTGGACGAGTTTAGTCTCGTGAGGGTTTACATAGAGATGTACTCACAAAAACTTACCAAAAACTACTCTAAAAACCTAACAAAATACCACTAAACCTATCAATCTTGTTAGGAAGAATCCATCTCCGATTCACCCAGATGGTGGTACTCCGTGACTTTGCTTACAATATGGTTCACGTTGGCATCAAACATGAATGCTTCTCCTTTTTCTTATAAGTAACGCGTTTTCACGGTTTCATGCTACAAAAACAACACAAAAACTTAGTTTGTTACATAAAATTTGAAAAAGAGTGGATTGTGTCGAAATAATCATAAAGATACTTACAAGTTGTTGAGGGGACAATCTATTGCGGGTAGCGTGCTCGATCCGGTGTTTCATTTTTAGATACTCGACCATCGCATTTAGGATGATGTCATGTCGTTGCTCGATTTTTTGAGCAGTTCTTCCTTTCGGGTTACCGTAATCGTGAATAAATTTGTTAAAAATCTTCAACCACATGTAATCCCGCGTGCTGTTATCTATAGTTGAAGGACGAGTTTCGGCGTACCATGCTTGGGTGATTGCTAAATTTTCCTCGGAGTCGAACGATGCCATTTGTTGTATGTGGGATTAGGTACTTGTTGATGGTGGTTTTTAGCTTAGGGTCAAAATCGTAAAACTGTACATCTGACATGACGTCACTATGACCGTTAGCACATTATTGAATCAATCAGCAAGCCTACGTAAGAATTACCGGGGTACCCTTCTTTTTTATATGGGTCATGTTCCACGGCAGAACCCTTAACACTGACTGATGCCAAACCCTAATTCTCATGCTACCGCGCCAAGGCATGCCAACCATGCCAGCCACACCACTGTGCCAATGGCAGACCATGCCAGCCACGTCACCGCGCCAAGGCATGCCAACAATGCCAGGCACACCGCTATGCCAATGGCATACCATGCCAGCCACATCTCCGCGCCAAGGCATGCCAACCATGCCAGCCGCACCACTGCGCCAATGGCTTGCCATGCCAATCGCACCTCCGCGCCAATGACATGACATGCCAGCCGCACCACTGCGCCAATGACATGACATGCCAGCCGCACCTCCGCGCCAAGGCATGCCAACCATGCCAGCCGCACCTCCGCGCCAAGGCGTGCCAACCATGCCAGCCAAACCACTGCTCCAATGGCATGCCAACCATGCCAGCCGCATCACATATGCCAATGGCATGCCAACCACCTTGATGCGCCATACCATGCCGACCTTCCCTATGCGGCTACCAAAACGAAGGCGTGCAATGATCAATGGCCACCCTTCCATATTAGATGCAAATATTAGCCGTCCAAGGTCGCCAAACAACGCATGGTAACCTTTGGCCTAAACCCTAGTTTTGGCCACGCCAAGGCATGCCATGCCACATGTGCCAATGGCATGCCAACCACCTTGTCGCGCCATACCATGCCGGCCTTCCCTATGCGGCTACCAAAACGAAGGCGTGCGATGATCAACGACCACCCTTCCATCTTAGATGCAAATCTTAGCCGTCTAAGGTTGCCAAACAACGCATGGTAACCTTTGGCCCAAACCCTAGTTTTGGCCACGCCAAACCGCGCCAAGGCATGCCATGCCACACGTGCCAATGGAATGGCAACCACCTTGCCGCGCCATACCATGCCGACCTTCCCTATGTGGCTACCAAAACGAAGGCGTGCGATGATCAATGACCAGCTTTTCATCTTAGATGCAAATCTTAGCCGTCCAAGGTCGCTAAACAACGCATGGTAACCTTTGGCCCAACGCCAAAACCCTAGTTTGGCCACGCCTAAACCCCGCCAAGGCATGTCGACCATGCCACATGTGCCAATGGCATGCCTCGCCTAATCCATGCCATGCCGGCCTTCCCTTCACGGCTGCCAAAACGAAGGCGTGCGACAATCAACGACCACCCTTCCATCTTAGATGCAAATCTCAGCCGTCCAAGGTCACCAACCAACGCATGGTAACGTTTGTCCCAACGCCAAAACCCTAGTTTGGCCGTGCCTAAACTACGCCAAGGCATGCCGACCATGCCACATGTGCCAATGGCATGCCGCGCCATCCACCTTGACGCGCCTAAGCCATGCCATGCCGGCCTTCCCTTCACGGCTGCGAAAACGAAGGCGTGCGACAATCAACGGCCACCCTTCCATCTAAGATGCAAATCTCAGCCGTCCAAGGTCACCAACCAACACATGGTAACCTTTGGACCAACGCCAAAACCCTAGTTTTGGTCACGCCCAAACCGCGCCAAGGCATACCGACCATGCCACATGTGCCAATGGCATGCCATCCACCTTGTCGCGCCATACCATGCCGGCCTTCCCTATGCGGTTACCAAAACAAAGGCGTGCGACAATCAATGGCCACCCTTTCATCTTAGATGCAAATCTCAGCCGTCCAAGGTCACCAACCAACACATGGTAACCTTTGACCCAACGCCAAAACTAGGACTGTCAACGGGTCCGGTTCCTCCCGGGTATCATACTACACGGAACCGGACCCTATTATTTTTTTCGGTTCCGGGTCCCCACGGTTCCGTATCCGGTTCCTAAATTAGTTGGCCCAGAACCAGACCCTATTAAACAGCCGGGTACCCACCTGTTCCGGGTATTAAACGGGTATTTCATTTTCAGTTTTACTGCACAATAAAAATATGCATCAATGCAATAGTATGGGTTTCCAGTGCTTTAACAAAACAAGCACATAATAATTTCATCAAAACACACATGAAAAAACAGTGGTTACAAGTTTCCAAATCCCTCTCCACTTACAGAGAAAAAAGGCCTGAGCTTTAAGCTTGCGACTTTGGACTATGACAATGGTGCTAGGACTTTGAGCAAATAAAATAACCGATATCAATTATTAGCAATGGCTAACGTAAGTCAAACAGTATATATACAATAAGCTGGTACAACACCACATAGTTTATGATTCCATTTTTTTGTCAAAGTCCAAGAACCATATTGGTGATACTGTCAAATAACTTGATGCTAATATCAACTTCATATTCATTTGCCTGTCCAAGACAACAAAAATTAGAGAATTATAATCTAAAAGTAACTGCAGTAATGGTCCAGAGACATTAACATTTAAAACTAAAACCCAAAAGTGATCATCATCAGTAATGTTACGGGATGGCCTCTCTTATGTCTCCATCCCTGTTTGTTATGGCTATAAGGAGTTACCTTGCAATTGTACTGAGCTCATTCTATCCTTCGTGCGTCCATTCTTTTTGAAATTCCCAATTCCTAGTGACTACTGTCCCAAGTTCTATAAACCAATACAATTTAAATTAAGCTTCCAGAATAAGATACAGACAAAGACATCATTCCAAAATGAATTAAAACGACATATTATAATATGTTAGACGTTGGTTTAGTATGCCTAGGAGAGATTTCGATCACAAAGCCTCAGTAATCCAATAAGCAACATATCCCATATCTAACTGATCAAATTAACAAAATCCACCAACAAATCACCCCTACAATTACTAAATAAGTAAAGAATGAAATAAAAAAATTTACCCTTTTTTTCTTAATTCAGGTTTTTCATCAAACACTCCATGTGCAATTTTATTGGTTTCAACTTTAGGTGTGTCTCTCCTTGTTGTATTGAGCTCCTCATATATCTTCTTCACCTGCAAAATCATGCTTGAATACAAGTATACATGCAAACATTTTTTAGCTTTCACAAACACCGGAACATTCTCTGTTTCTTTTAGCCATTCACTTCCCACAAAAAGGTGAAAACAACTAGTGTTCTTCAGCATTTTTCTCATTTAAAATCACTATATAAAACTCATTCAGAATTGGAATTTAGCCACAACCAATCTTTCACCAGAACTTAAATTACTTTGATTCCTCTCTATTGACTACCAACATTAACGGAAGCAAAATCAAATAATTTAGAAATGATAGATTAAGCTAGAAAAGGAATAAAATTAAACTACAAAACGTATGAGATAGTGAAGAAATTATGGGAGTTCATGGAAATCGCTTCTTTCTTCATAATTTAGGTTCTCAGTTCAGAGATTGGGAAGTGAAATTATCATGGCTGATAACTTATTTTGAGGTTTTAAGCAGATTTGGTCGGGTACCCAGGAAACGCGGGTACCCGTCGGGTAGGACCCGTTTATGAACGGGTGTATTCGGGTAAATACCCGCCGGGTCCTAAATGGTTAATGGGTCCAACTTTTGGACCCGGAACCGGACCCAAATTCAGCGGGTCCGATTCCGGTTCCGGGTAATGGGTACCCATTGACAGCCCTATCCAAAACCCTAGTTTTGGTCACTCCCAAACTGCGCCAAGGCATGCCGGCCATGCCACATGTGCCAATGGCATTCCAGCCACCTTACCACGCCATACCATGCTGGCCTTCCTTATGCGGTTACCAAAACAAAGGCTGGCAACGATCAACGGCCATCCTTCCATCTAAGATGCAAATCTTAGCCGTCCATGGTCGCCAACCAATGCATGGTAACCTTTGGCCCAACGCCAAACCCTTTGTTTTGGCCACGCCCAAACCGCGCCAAGGCATGCTAGCCATGCCACATGTGCCAATGGCATGCCAACCACCTTGCCGCGTCATACCATGCCGACCTTCCCTATGCGTCTACCAAAACAAAGGCTTGCGAAGATCAACGACCACTTTTCCATCTAAGATGCAGATCTTATCCGTCCAAGGTTACCAGCAACGCATGGCAACCTTTGGCCCGACGCCAAGCCCTAGTTTGGTCACGCCCAAACAAAACCAAAACCCTAACTATTGGCTGAGCCTAAACTAGGCCATATTAAAGCCGTACCGGCCATGATTTCATGCCACTGGATACCAAACGAAGGTTGCAATAATCAACGGCTACCCTTCCTCTCAAGATGCAAAATCTCGACCGTCGAAGGTAACCACCGAGCCGGCAAGTCTCCCAAGCTCAACTTTCCGAACAACAACATGCTACATGTTTTCCACGAAAACACTCGAGACATCAATACATGTCACAAACTGGGGGATGCTCATTGGGTATTGGTTTGGCGGTTTACAGCGTGAGGCGTACACTACGCCCGTTATAAGACAGTGTCATAAGAATGAGGCGGTTAGTAAATACAGGGAGTAATGGTAAAATGCTTTCTTTTATAGATCATCAATTCCAGGCGTTACTGGTTACCACCTCCTCCCATTTACTCCATTTTCCATTTCTTACGAGAACAGAGTACGTTTCACTTCGACTTGTATAAATAGGTCTTACCTATTTCCACCGAACAACAAGTTCAGGTCAGGAGGATACAACACTCAGAAAATATTTGCTAGCTTTCCATCTGTTAGCTTCCCACTTTCTGATACAAGTCGTGAAACAACTACTCTTCCAGAATCAACTATTCTGGTTTCAACACTCTCTTCGCTTCCCTCCCAAAAACCAACCCTTCTCCTTCACTTTGTGACCGAAGCAAGTCTGGAATGGTTATTTCTTGGTTTAGAACGGATTTGTACAAATTGATCTCTTGAATCTAAAGTACTCCCTTGCAGTACATTGTTTAGGATTTAAACTCGTTTCTCACCCACACACCCGAAATTACCAAAAAATCAGCAGAAATCATTTTCACCCTCAAACAATTGGTGACCACAGTGGGAGGTTGATCTTTCAGTCATGATGTCAATTTTCAATCCTCGATCTCATACCTCGACCCAGACGTCAGGACAGTAAAATCAAACGATCCGTTCAGGAATCGACGACTCAGCTACTAGGCGGCTCGATTACCAGTCATGACACAGCAAGGGACGACTGGGGACTTCCGAGAGGTTAGAAGAAAACGATCCACCCAGGAATCGACAACACGACAAGGAATGAACGGGGACTTTCCGCAGTCACGGTGATGTTTCCCACAAAACTCGGTCTTACATCCGGGAGATTCATTTTTCACCAAAAGATCCAAAAACCGAGTAAGTCTTTCCTAGACAAAATACGTGGTTTACTACTTCAGGTTTTCACGGGAATGATGAAACCAATATCCATGTTATGTTTCATCTCATGCTCTCTGTCGACAAGCAATGCTCACGATTCAGTGGCTTTCCTAGGATGTTTGCACCATTCGCAATCGTAACCAAAAAGTATCGTTATTCTAAAAAGAGTTCGTTCCAAATAGTAATCCAAAACCCACAAGGTAACATTTGTCTGTCAAACTAAAAATACAGGAAATCAAAACCGTAAACTAGGCGTTTCATTTGCCTTTCAAAAAAAAAAACCTAAGATAAGAAGTTCAGAAGACAGAAATGCGTTGAAGGAAAGTTTTTCAACAATGGCTTGCTCTTCTTGGAAAAAGCCTCTTTCGTTCTTTGGAGAGCCGCCCTCTTCAACTTCAGCTTCCTGCTTCTTCACCATATCCGCAGAAGGACCTTCGACTGTTTCGACCAGCAACTTTTCAACCTCAGAGAAACCTTCAACGAACCAAGGAACATTGAACTCGAAGTTTACACACGTGTCACGATGGAACCTCCAGCTCGAGACTACATCCTCAGAAACAGTATTACCAGTCACATTGCACATGTCGTCAATCGAAGACAAGGCTTACTCCACACACTTAACCAACGCAAATCGACTAGTAATTTTCTTGGTCGTGGCGATATATCTGTAGCTTTCCCATATCCTGGTGTATACCGCCGCGTGTTTGGCTGGCACGCTAAATCTCCCGATCAATACATGATCCTGATGAGGAACCAGATATGGAGGGTTGAAAGTGGCGCCCGCGACTGCATCAGCAACCGGCAAGGGATTCCTAACAACAATTGCACCTGCGGCCACTGGAGTACTCTCCATTGTCTGAGTCACAACGACGTTTTCATCTCGATCAACATCCATTTCAAGGTCGCCCGGTGCGGCTGTCACAGTTGGAGACAAAGTTGTATCTCCGCCAGTTTCCGTCTCGGGGCCATCTTCAGAAACGGCTTCCCCCTATGATATCACAGATTAGATATTTCCAAAGAGAAAGGAAGAGAGGAAAGAAGAAAAAACATGCGGGAGACTCACTGATTCGCTTTCAGACCGACTAGAGGAAGATTCAACACTGCTGCCGGAAGAACTACTCTCGCCATCACTGGACTCTGAACTTTCATCCTTCTCGGGTTCCCCATCACCATGGATAGGCTTAGCACCGCCACCCTCCGTCTCGAGAAATGATGTTTTCTGACTACTTGCAAGTTTGGTAAAGGTGTTCACGCTGCTGAGACCCTGGGCAAGATACAAAGACGGATACTAAGAAAAGAAACAAGGATATACGCGATCCAATTAAAATCAAGAGGACAAGCATACGTACCCGCATATTAGACGAACTGAAAGTTGGTAGGGCTGTCGAATCTGACTTGGAACCGTCTGCATGGCTTTTAGACCTTCGCCCATTCACTTGGGGACTATCTGCATTCGGGCTAACGGATTTTCGCTTGGTCGAAGAAGGATCCCTCAGCAGTGGGTGCTCCACTAAAACCGCGGGAGAAGGCTTACCGCGACGATTTTCTACCACATCATTTACGAATCCATGGATAGCGAGAAACTCATCCTTCCAAAATATGTTATATTTGGAGGTTGTTGATGGATTTCGTTCCGCGAGCGGAAAAGGGAGACTTTTACCCGACACAAGAACACTAGCATCGAGAACAGTTGGAAACGAGTCTTCTGGAACAACCGGCTGACGAACGAGTGGGACCCCTTGGTCAAAACCCATATGCCGAGCCGCCCTATCGATATTGTAAGAAACTTCTTTGCAATATCCTAGAAAGAAAGACGACACATGACAGGGCATGCAGCTTCGCATGAACACCATCTCTCCAACACTCATATCCTCTTTATCAGAAGACAAATACATGCTCGGAGCAGGAACAAAGGTATTAATCTGAGTTATGGACGCATGCACCGGAGCCCATGGACGAAAATTGACCGTGTGCGAGTTGTCAAGGAATCCAACCAGGTTTGAACCAATCTTTGGGCGCCTATTCGACCAGAGCAGTATCCTAGAACCACCACAAGACTCGGAAAGTACGGCCAACGGTTTTGGAGCATACCTTTCGAAGTGCTCCCACAACCACGCTTGGATAAAGGCGGCATGAATATACGAATCCACTTTCATGTAGCCATTTGAAGTGCACATGTCCGCGACCAGATGATCCAAGTGTGTGTACAGAGAACCAAGAAACAAGCCGCCAATAGGGAGAACGACACCTTTTGCCAATTTTGTGGCAAGCTTGATAAGTTCCTGTCTTATCTCCTTATTACCAGAGCCGTCATCGAAAATATCTCTGGATAACCAAAGAGCCAAGAACGTTGCGACATGAAGTGTACTATTTTTATGATTTGGCTCCAACTCATCAGGAAACCATTGAGACACCCACCAGCCATAGAAGCACCTTGTATCGTTTTCTTTTCGAACGAATCCTTTTGATTTCGCAACCAGAGCGGCGCACATTTCTTCTTCATCTGCAGACAACTTGACATCGAGGTTTCCTATTACGGGAAGGTTCAGCAAGACGGTCACGCTCTCTAAAGAGATAGTCATTTCACCCCACCTGCATATGGCCGTGTGAGTGTCCAGACACCATATGGAAATAAAAGCAACCAATCCTGGAATATCTTTCCTAATTTGAAGCACCGCGGAATCCGCGACAGCATCAATAATCCGCGCCTTGGTCAAACTGGCTTTTACACACTCCTGGATCATCATGAATCACATCCATTTCTCAAAAGGACGCAACGGACTCACACAGATTTTAAAGTCAATGGGAGAAGCAAAATACTCTTTTCTCTGAATACAAAACCTTATTACACCTCCAGGCCAAACTGACCGGGCCTCTCCTTCACTTTCCGGACCAGTCAGAAGAATCGACACATACTTGGGATGATTTTTCCTAATTGTGGCGGATGTTGTAAAGAACTCATCATCTATGTTTGGCTTGGAATTGCCAACATCTTTCGATACGGCATAACTTTTCTCAAATAACATCCTAACGAAATTCTCTCACGCTACTTTCACCTTCGAAATAACTACAATGGAACAATACAAAGAGAAATTATTACGGAAAGTGCATGGAAATTATTTTATCAGACACAAGAGATCCATCCTGGACGCGAACCAATTTGTTGCAAATTCATAATGCGCATGAGCAAAGAAATGGGGACTGACATACCCTGCAGCAGGAAATTTGCGCCCGGACGAGGAGGCGCCCACCATGGGAATAATACACACGGCCACACCAGGAAAATGGAGAAAATCCTAGGAGCTAGGTTTTCACGGGAAGGGAATGAAAGTTACTAGATCATGCATGCCTACTTTGCACAGTAATTGAGGCGGCCAACATTACTACGGTATTCACGCCTAAATGTTACTACAAGTTCACGCAAAGCATATTTACGGCTAGGATTCATACCAACAAAAAATAAAAATATTTTTACAAGTTCATGAAAAGGTACGCCTATAGGTAGGGTTTGCACTAACACAAGAAAACAAGAAAAACAAGTTAAAGAGCAAGTGCTGGAAGACATACCTGGGATTCGCTCGTCTGCTTTACTGTTACCACACGACCATAATAAAAAAAATATATAAATGTATGAGATAAAAGGAGAGGCCGACTCCGTTTTATAGGCGTGGTACTTGGGAGTTTGAATAAGGAAAGGACTTACTATTTGAGTCAAGTAAGGAAAAGAAGCAACCGGGCCCGCGAAGACAAATCACCATGCCAAGCCGTCCGCGCATGCTTTGCCTCACCAAACCGCGCCATTGACTTGGCCCCACCATGCCAAGCCGTCCGCACCATGCCTTGGCCCCACCACGCCAAGCCGTACACATGCTTTGCCTCACCAAATCGCGCCTTGCCTTGGCCCCACCATTCCAAGCCGTCCGCGCCATTGCCTCGGCCCCACCATGCCAAGCCGTCCGTTCCATTACCTTGGACCCACCATGCCAAGCCGTCCGCGCCATGACTTGCCGCGCCAACACCAACAACTCTCCAAGCCAGCGTCATGATGTTCCCTAACCCAGCTAAGGTGATACATGGCTAGACTAAGCCGACGATCTTCATCTCACCACTTCACGGTATACACCATAAATAGGATCCACGCAAGGCCGCCAAACATGAGGATCATGAACTCTCCCTACCTCTCGAAAAAGGTTAGTTGGACTTTCCTGACCATCTTTTCACGAACTGTCATTTCGATTTTTGTCATCGCCTGTTACCATCTTATGATTACCTCGCAACAATGCTCATGTTCCGAGCTAAGCAGGGGACTTAATGTTGATGGTGGTTTTTAGCTTAGGGTCAAAATTGTAAAACTGTACATCTGACATGACGTCACTATGACCATTAGCACATTTATTGAATCAATCAGCATGCCTACGAAAGAATTACCGGGGTACCCTTTTTTTTACATGGGACATGTTCCACGGCAGAACCCTTAACACTGACTGACATCATATATGCCAAACCCTAATTCTCATGCTACCGCGCGAAGGCATGCCAACCATCCCAGCCGCACCACTGTGCCAATGGCAGACCGCGCCAAGGCATGCCAGCCACACCACTGTGCCAATGGAATACCATGCCAGCCACATCTCCGCGCCAGGGCATGCCAACCATGCCAGCCGCACCACTGCGCCAATGGCATGCCATGCCAGCCGCACCACAACGCCAATGGCATGCCATGCCAGCCGCACCTCCGCGCCAAGGCATGCCAACCATGCCAGACGCACCTCCGCGCCAAGGCATGCCAACCATGTAAGCCGCACCACTGCGCCAATAGCATGCCATGCCAGACGCACCTCCGCGCCAAGGCATGCCAACCACCTTGCTGCGCCATACCATGCCGGCCTTCCCTATGCGGCTACCAAAACAAAGGCGTGCCATGATCAACGGACACCCTTCCATCTTAGATGCAAATCTTAGCCGTCCAAGGTCGCCAAACAACGCATGGTAACCTTTGGCCCAAACCGCGCCAAGGCATGACATGCCACATGTGCCAATGGCATGCCAACCACCTTACCGCGCCATACCATTCCGACCTTCCCTATGCGGCTACCAAAACGAAGGCGTGCGATGATCAACGGCCACCCTTCCATCTTAGATGCAAATCTTATCCGTCCAAGGTTGCCAAACAACGCATGGTAACCTTTGTCCCAAACCCTAGTTTTGGCCACGCCAAACTGCGCCAAGGCATCCATGGCACATGTGCCAATGGTATGTCAACCACCTTGTCGCGCCATACCATGCCGACCTTCCCTATGCGGCTACCAAAACGAAAGCGCGCGATGATCAACGACCACCCTTCCATCTTGGATGCAAATCTTAGTCGTCCATGGTCGCCAAACAACGCATGGTAACCTTTGGCCCAAACCCTAGTTTTGGCCACGCCAAACCGTGCCAAGGCATGCCATGCCACATGCGGCAATGGCATGCCAACCACCTTGCCAGCACCATACCATGACAGCCTTCCCTATGCGGCTACCAAAACGAAGGCGTGCGATGATCAATGACCACCCTTCCATCTTAGATGCAAATCTTAGCCGTCCAAGGTCGCCAAACAACGCATGGTAACCTTTTTCCCAACGCCAAAACCCTAGTTTGGCCGCGCCTAAACCACGCCAAGGCATGCCGACCATGCCACATATGCCAATGGCATGACGCGACATCCACCTTGTCGCGCCTAAGCCATGCCATGTCGGCCTTCCCTTCACGGCTGCCAAAACGAAGGAGTGCGACAATCAACGGCCACCCTTCCATCTTAGATGCAAATCTCAGCCGTCCAAGGTCACCAACCAACGCATGGTAACCTTTGACCCAACGCCAAAGCCCTAGTTTGGCCGCGCCTAAACCACGCCAAGGCATGACGACCATGCCATATGTGCCAATGGCATGCCGCGCCATCCACCTTGCCGCGCCTAAGCCATGCCCTGCCGGCCTTCCCTTCACGGCTGCCAAAACGAAGGCGTGCGAAAATCAACAACCACCCTTACATCTAAGATGCAAATCTCAGCCGTCCAAAGTCACCAACCAACACATGGTAACCTTTGGCCCAACGCCAAAACCCTAGTTTTGGTCACGCCCCGCGCCAAGGCTTACCGGCCATGCCATATGTGCTAATGGCATGCCAGCCACCTTTTCGCGCCATACCATGCCGGCTTTCCCTATGCATTTACCAAAACAAAGGCGTGCGACAATCAATGACCACCCTTCCATCTTAGATGCAAATCTCAGCCGTCCAAGGTTACCAACCAACACATGGTAACCTTTGGCCCAACGCCAAAACCCTAGTTTTGGTCACGCCCAAACCGCGTCAGGGCATGCCGGCCATGCCACATGTGCCAATGGCATGCTAGCCACCTTGCCGCGCCATACCATGGTGGCCTTCCCTATGCAGTTACCAAAACAAAGGCTGGCAACGATCAACGACCATCCTTCCATCTAAGGTGCAAATTTTATCCGTCCAAGGTCACCAATCAACGCATGGTAACCTTTGGCTCAACGCCAAAACCTTTATTTTGGCCACGCCCAAACCGCGCCAAGGCATCCATCCATGCCACGTGTGCCAATGGCATGCCAACCACCTTTATGCGCCATACCGTGTCGGCCTTCCCTATGCGACTACCAAAACAAAGGCTTGCGAAGATGAACGACCACTTTTCCATATAAGATGAAGATCTTAGCGGTCCAAGGTTACCATCTAACGCATGGCAACCTTTGGCCCGACGCCAAGCCCTAGTTTGGTCGCGCCCAAACAAAGCCAAAACCCTAACTTTTGGCCGCGCCTAAACTAGGCGATATTAAAGCCGTATCGGCCATGCTTTCACGCCACTGGATACCAAACGAAGGGTTGCAATAATCAACGGTACCCTTCCTCTCAAGATGCAAAATCTCGACCGTCGAAGGTAACCACCGAGCCGGCAAGTCTCCCAAGCTCAACTTGCCGAACAACAACATGCTACATGTTTTCCACGAAAACACTCGAGACATCAACACATGTCACAAACTGGGGGATGCTCATTGGGTATTGGTTTGGCGGTTTACAGCGTGCGGCGTACACTACGCCCGTTATAAGACAGTTTCATAAGAATGAGGCGGTTAGTAAATACAGGGAGTAATGGTAAAATGCTTTCTTTTATAGATCATCAATTCCAGGCATTACCGTTTACCACCTCCTCCCATTTACTCATCTGTTTTCCATTTCTTACGAGACCAGAGTACGTTTCACTTCGACTTGTATAAATAGGTCTTACCTATTTCCACTGAACAACAAGTTCAGGTCAGGAGGATACAAGACTCAGAAAATATTTGCTAGCTTTCCATATGTTAGCTTCCCACTTTCTGATACAAGTCGTGAAACAACTACTCTTCCAGAATCAACTATTCTGGTCTCAACACTCTCTTCGCTTCTCTCCCCAAAACCAACTCTTCTCATTCACTTTGTGACTGAAGCAAGTCTGGAATGGCCATTTCTTGGTTTAGGAAGGATTTGTACAGATTGATCTCTCGAATCTAAAGTACTCCCTTGCAGTATATTGTTTAGGGTTTAAACTCATTTCTCACCCACACACCCGAAATTACCAAAATCAGCAGAAATCGTTTTTACCCTCAAACAATACTATATTAAGCTATTTATAGATGATTATTCTAGGGTTTAGGGTTTCTAAGTTGAGAGGCTCAAGGAGATATATAAGAACACACGAGTTTTGGGATTTTGGGTCCAAGTATTAGCTCTCCTTATATAGAGAAAAACCTCAACAACTAGTTTTTTTTAAATCACCCAAACTCCGGCATTGAAGTAAATGTGACATAGGATGCCGACACCCAGTTCCGGTATAGTTTACCGTCAGATGTTCATGCCGGTATAAGTGAATTTCTTCACAGAGAAATACACAACTAATTCTGACATAGTTGAACAACATGGTTCAGCACCGGTACATTATACCGGCATTGAATATATTATAGCGACCATGCCGGTATTTGTGAATTTCAAAAAAAACAACGGCTAGATTTTTGAAAAATAAGACCGCTTGAGATTTATTTCTATATAATACCCCCCCATTCCTTTGGAAAAATCTACACAAAGCACCCACCAAATAACAAAAATCCTTCTCTCAAGAAAGCAAGCACCAAAAAATAGATCAATCAAGCACGGTTAAAGCTTCATAAGCGATGGGAGATTCATCATCAAGATCTATTTGTAAAGTAAGTAGATTGAACATTACTAACAATATATGGACAGTTAAAATCTTCACTACTATGACACATAACTAATATAATCTTCTCTTACAGAATCATCATTGCAGGTGTCAAATTTGCAAGTCACCTTCTCATCTAGCCATGGACTGTCCTTTTATTTATTCAAAGTGTAGAAGCTGTGATGGGACGCGCCGATTTTGGATTGCAAAAACTGATGATGTTGAAAATGGAAGAATGTTTCTAAGGTGTTTGAATTACCCAAAGTGCGATGAGTTTCAATGGTTTGACAAAGCTGTTGAACTAGCAGAATCAAGAGAAAACCACAAGGGCTAATGCAAGCCTATTGATGGGTTTGATGGGTGCTATATGAAGGGAAAGAAATATGACGAAAGAGAAGATGAACCAATGAAGATGGTCCTTGACACCGAGATTCTAGACGATGTCTTCGAAGATATTCGAGAAAGGCTCAAAGGTTCCGCAATTGTTGAAAAAGGATGGCTTACTAAATAGGAGATCATTTTAAACAAAAGTGCTCAATTACCATGTTTTAGTATGTTTTAATTTAAAGTTTGAAATCTAATGTAATAGATTATTTAGGAATGAAATAAATAGAGCATTCGTAACCCATTTATAAACGATACCGGCATAGTATATTTATCAAAATCCAATGCCGGAATTATGCAAAACTATGCAAGAGTAAGAAAATCAGAATTACGGCGTAGATTCAATAATTTCTTTAATGTCGGAACTACCCATAATCTACACAGAAACTTGGTCATTTTCATCCATTGTGCCCGGCATGGTTTTGGAGTAAATTGTTCCGTGCTGGTACAAATGGTGGCATAGACTTTAAATTGCTTTTAATGCCGGAACCAATACCGGTGCTGGAACTTAAACATTTGAATGCCGACGCTTCTCGTGTAAAGAAAACTTACAGAAATAACATTTTACTAGAAATCTAAACATGTTCAACATAAACCAAACAAATAAAAAGTTCACCAAAAACACAACTATAGAGTTCAAAAAAGTTAGAAATTGTTCAAAACATAACAACCACCATCCAAATAACGAAACACAACTATAGAGTTCATCACTTGGTCTTTTGCTTCTTGGAAACGGGCACCTTCCTTGTTTCCCCAAACAAAGTTCTTTCACTTGGGTCTTCAATTTTATCAAGCTTTTCCACGACTTCCTTCATTTCTTCAAGTGATAGCACCTCTCCTTCCTCTTACTTGTAACCTAACATCTTCTTCAACTTGCCAAGCCGACGCCGCTAGTTTCATACATACAACACATAATTAGTATATATATGCTAATATAAAATTATGTGTACATTAAACGAGTAAGAAATTAACAATACTTACTAGCAATCCAACGGTCTTATTAAGTTGGGTCATCGTAGGTGGTGCCTCTATAAGAGTTGGAACGGGAGGGTTTTTATGGGGTGGAACTTCGACGTCTTCCAGGCGCACGGCAAAAGGATGTGACCATTCCAAGTAATTACCAATGTAGGCGGGATCGGCTTCATCACCGTTGATTACAAGCTCCTAATTACTAGTATCTACCAAACGACGCGGTTCTCTATCCCTCCAATGTGTTGGTTCTCTGGAATTGGATCATACTCTACTCTCAACCTTGTGGAACTTGTCATGGACACAGAAAGGTCAAGTTGATACCTTTCAGTAGAGGCTGTCATGAAGGAGGGTAATTGCTTGTACCCAAGCTGACGCATCACACTTCGAGGATCAACCATAACGCATCCCTTTGGGTGGAACAAAGGCCCATTGTAAAATGCAACGTTATGAAACCTCAAATATTGGCGGTTTTCTCTAGCCTCCTTGTAAGGATCGAACACAACATCTTTGTTAGTCATTGCGTCCAGAGCCAATCTCATTTATGTCAGTCGATGATTGTTACCGGGCTTCGGATGGCTGTTGAACTCGTATTTATTGGCTCTAGGCTCCTCGGGGTCATCGACGGGAATAAACTTCAAGAAGGGGTTGTCCTTGAACAATGTTGGAAAATGTTCATAATCCCACACCTATACAAATGTTAAATGATACATATAAAAATCAGCAAATTTTGTTTCTAAATTCATGATAAGGGTACATGTGTACAATATAAATAAGAACATAAGTTTAAAAACAAAAATACCTGGAGTAGAGTGAAATTCCCAACAAATTGGTTTGCAACCGCCTTAAAGGCCCTTCTCATTTCCGTCATCAAATGTGTCATCGCCACGGTGCCCCATGAATAGGTAAAGACCTCTTCCAACAGATCCAAGTACTGAAGGTAGTTTGCACTATCCCTATTGCTACTAGTGTCAGGGAATACCCTAGTGCCCAAGATGAATAACAGGTATGCAGCGGCTGTATAACGAATCTGTGCGGAGTCTCATCCATCCTTCAAACTTCTTTCCTTTGTATTTTCAAACTTCTCCTTAAGCATGGTCAGCTTGATGGTCTTTGTCCTACTAATCTTAGATACATAGAAGCTTTCCACGGAAGTTTTGTAGTCCCAACCAAATAACTTGTTAGTAAGCTCGTGCAACTTCGTCCATTCTAGCTCAAAAGAATGATTATCTCATTCTGCAATTGATTTGCCGGTAACACTCAAGCCTAGAATGTTATGAGCATCATCAGGGATCAAGGTCATCTCTCCAAATGGGAAGTGCATGGTATCAGTTTCACCATGATACCTTTCGACGAACCAATTGACTGTCACCATATCTGGCTTCACATAATTTTCAACCAAAGGATATAGAACAGAATCCTTTACTATTGCTTGGACCTCTTCATGCTCCTTAGACAAATCCCAATGAGTTTCGGCTTAGTTTCGGAAAACACGCACAACCTTCTTATGATCCTACAATTAGGAGATAATACGATTAGGAGATTTTGCATAAATACAGAACAATACAAATGCATGAGATATAAATTCTTACATAGGTCTGATATATAGTACGAACCCACGAGTCCTCATATCCAAATAGATACCCGGATCATGAGAAGATGCGCCCAAAATTCTACCACCATCAAGGTCAGGTATCATGTCATCAACATGAGGAAGGTGCAAACCTTTAACTTTTACTTTGCCTTTCCCCTTGCCTTGTGTGGGTTGTTGACTTGGACCACCTTGTTCCACTACTCCCTGGCTTTGGTTTTCTAATTGAGTTGGATCAATCTCATTATCTTCCTCCTCACTTTCCTCTTCATCTTGCTCATCTTCCTCCTCAACAGCTCCGGTAGATTCACAGATTACGATTTTACTACGATCACGACCACTCTCCCAAATTGCCCCTCTTGTATCAACACCCAAACGCTTTTTGTTTTTCCCTCGAGAAGGCAGAGACTGAGGAGTATCAAGACCATCCTTCCTTCTTTTCTTAGTGACAACATCTTTAGCTTTTCCTTTGTTAGCCTCGTTTGCTTTAGCTTCCTTTGCTATAAATCTATTTCAAAAGAAGCACGAAATAAATATAAGATAACTAACTTTCATTTCTAATGCCAGCATAGATACACCGCATTACGGCATAGAATCATCACTACCGGCATACTGAAAAAAGTATCGCACATGCCGGGAGCTAATACCGGCATTGACAAGTAATTTTCGAGGATGCTGGTACACTTTAGGAAGTTCCTGGATATAAAAATACCAGTACCGGCAGATAAGGAAAATAAAAACTCATGCCGGGAACTAATACCGCCATTGACAAAAAATTGTCGAGGATGCCGGTACTCTTTCGGAAGTTCCTGGATACCAAAAGTCCAGTACCGGCATGGAATCTAACCTAAAACGTATACCGGTACCAGTAACAAAATCCTAGGGTTTTCTGTTTATTAGAAGCTCACTACCGGCGTATTCGTAAAAGTTCAAATCAATGCCGGTACTTGGTTCCGAAGTGGTCTTCAACCTAAATAGAATGTTGAAACTATGTTCTGGTGTGGTATTCAACCTAAATTAAATGCCAGGAGACACTACCGGTGTGGTCTTCATCCTAGATCGAATGTCGGTACTTATTTACGATGTGGGTCTCATTCTAAATTGAATGCCGGAAATACTGAAACTCAACTGTTTCACTAAGGGTCTCGCGATTTTAACCTAAACCCATAGCTACAAATCGATTGAAACACTAATTAAACAGTTTTAAATGACTTACCTTCTCACATAAGCCATATTTCTGAGTAGTTGATCGTCTGATAACTCTTGTTCTTCGTGTTCTTGCTCTTGAGCAATCAAAGCAAGCCTTTTCTCTAATTTCTGTTGAGCAATCGATTTTGATTTCGATTGGGCATATGATTTATTTCGTGGAGGCATTCTTATGGGTTAGTTTTAATCGACGAAGAAATTTTTGATTTAACAGTTAATCGTAGAGTATATGAAGAACGATGAAGAAGAGGAGAGGAAGATGGAAGATTTTTTTTTTCCAAAACCTAAACCTAACACACGAGTATGCCGGTACTCAAATGGGGGATAACTGATTTTGTGTTTGGTTTTGATTTTAAGTTTTTTATTTTGTGGGAAGGGTATAACAGTCTTTTCATAATGTTTTTTAATTAATGAAAGGGTGTTTTAGTATTTTCGCCCAAAAAACACCCCTTAGCAGACACCTTTGGTTGGGGGAAGTAATTCATATCCCCCAATTAGTTTTGATATCCCCCGATCTCGCGTTCATATAAAATATAATTTGAAAGTGAAAATAATAATCTTTAAAAAATGTGATATGGAGAATAAGAAATTAATTATCAAATATTTAAGGGAAGTTTTGGTCATTTATAAAATATAATAGGGATATAGAAGAAAATTCATACATCAAAATTAAGTGGGACCAAAGCTTATGCTTTTATAACTTTTAAAAGCTCCTCTCCCTTAACTTTTAAAAGTTTGGGAATTTTGGAAGTGCTTTGGGTTAAAAGTACTTTGAAAATATTTTACTAAACAATAATATGAAGAATAATTACTATATTTGTATTTTGAAAGGGCTTTTTGAAAAAAATAAGCATTACCAAACCCAACCTTAATGTTACTTATCATTTTGTTTCTGTAGTATTGGTTATATTATTATTTTCATATTTTGGTTCCCACAATTAAAGACAACCCAGGTTTAGAAGGATGAATGGCCCAAGATGAAGGTATTCAACAAGGATGAATTTGATATAGTTCAAGAAGATTTAGGTAGAAACTCAAGATCCACCTCTCATAAGCAAGCAAACCTTAAATCAATAGAAAGAACAACATGACAACCATGGGAGGGAAGTGTGCATTCCAATTATGAAGCCGTCAATCGTAGTTTGAAGTTATCAAGAGGAAGATATGTTTTCTTGAACATCGAAAACAAAAAAGGTTATAGGTGCTTGGGGGAGAGATATTTGCACCAAGTTACCCGGGAAATTTCCATTCCTCATAATCCACCTCCACAAGCATACGTGCGAGATATAAAATAAGATTCCTACAATGAATGCCAAGGTTGAGAGAGTTGTGAGAACCATTACACAATCACATATGTTGAAGACTATGTGGGTTGGTGGACGAAAGTCTCGGTTGGGTTATACAAAGATATATAAATCGACTCCGAAATCCAAAGCAAGTTGATTAGGAAGCGAAATTGCGATGACATAGCTTCAATATCACATGATCTACCCACTATTCTATATCCTCCTCCTATGCAAGTAAGATCATATGCATATGCAACAGATGAGAGTGATTGCTCACTAAAAATAGATAGTGAGATGTTACGAAGACAACTTCAAGATTAAGAAAGACAACTTCAAGAGTTGAAAAGAGAAAATGAATTACTACGAAACAATTTCAATTCTCAACCATGTTATGATCCGATGACATGCAGTCCTTCTTATCAAGATTTTTATGGCACTAATTCTTCACAAATTGCTGATGAAACTCAAGTTTCCCAATCACTTGAGAACAACCAAGCTTCCAACATGACTATAAATGATATTATGGACATGATAGGCAATGCATCAAATGTTGTTTTGTGAACTTGTTTTTTAAGATGCATTTTGTGTATGGTGAAGTTGTTTTATTTTCTAAACATGTAGTCTTGGTTTAAAGGATTTTTTTTTTTGTATGGTGAAATTGTTTATTATCATTTTCTTTATACTTAAGTTTATGTTTGAGTATCAATGTCACTAATATTTCTGGTTATAAATATATTTTTTGTATTCATGTGGTTTTAGATATTTTTCTTGTATGATTATCAATTTACTAATTTTCTAAAACATTTTGTTTAGGTACAATGCGCGATTCACTTGAAATTGTCATTCATGGACGTCGAAAGAGGAGAGCACAGGGGATGCAGACAATTAGAGTGGGAATGTTATTGTGGCAATTTGAGCGACTGTTGCGCAAACTGCAGATTTTTTGTTCTTCTACTATTGCCTCTGGACCTACTTGTATGAAAAGTATACCAAACAATGTCGGAATCATTTTTTTTTTTGTGTGAAAGATATATTTCTGTAGGTTCCAGATTGGTTGAGTTTGCTCAATTCCATTATGCGTTGAATCCTAGGGAGCAATTTGAGTGACTGTTGCGCAAACTGAATATTTTTTGTTCTTCTAATGTTGCCTTTGGACCTACTTGTATGAAAAGTATACCAAAAAATAGTGGAATTTCAAAAAACAAAATTTTGGGTATGAAAGTTATACTTGTCTAGATTCCAGATTTGTTGAGATTTCTAAATTCCATTATGTATTGAATCCTATGGAGCAATTTGAGCGACTGTTGCGCAAACTGAAAATTCTGTCAGAATATTTGGAAAATATAACAACCTTCTTTCAATTAAACCTTGCAACATAAAAAAACAAAACATGAACTCAAAAAACAACAAATACTACCACTTACTCTCTACTTTGTTGACTCGCGTTCTTCTCAAATATCTCTTGAATTTTCTTTTCAAGCCATTCTCGCCCGCCCGGAGATAAATTAGACTAATTGGCCATTATCACTCTTTCATCGCGCTCTTTTAGTTTATCTTTCCTTCATTGCTCGATCATTTCATTCTTTTATATTATTTGTTGCGCTTGAGCGGCTTCTTGTTCTTTGAGATAGTTTATGAATTTGTCATTGCTTTCGCTAAAGATAGATTCAACCGAATCGGAAGTGGCATTGTATTTTGCTTGTTTTTCGGCTTTGAGATTTTTTTGCCGGGTCCCCTTTGATTCTTAGTTTGATCATCATTGGTATTATTTGTACGAGTACCGCCTTCCATCTCATCATTGTTGTCAACATCTTCAACTATGATCAGTGGGGTTGCGGTCCACCGGTGAATTTTGTGTAATCATAACCTGGTTCGTATTTGTATAATTCATAGCAGGCATCAAGATTGAATGATTTCTTATAAATCCTCAAGTACGCAATCCGAGCATGAATCATCGACGATGCAAACATATAAAATTAATCCAAATTCTTAATAACAAACATAAGTAAAACAACAAATTGAAATACCTACTAGGTCTTCGGGCCCCAAACACTCTTCCCTCCATAGAGTTTTTCGAGAACTCCGGCAAATTGTTTCACATCTTTTTTAATTGGACATATCCGGTTTTCTAAACTATCTTTTTCTCTACCATTTGGATTACCTTTTGCCTTCTCTACAAATAAAGGAATAATTCGATTCCAATATTTGTTTCTCGCTTGGCTTACACCTACACCATCACCCGTAATTACAAGATGTGCTTCACAAAGTGCCATATCTTTCTCTGTGGTATAAGTAATTTGTTGCTTTCTAGTTTTTTTCGTCTTTGAGGTAGACATAGTTGTAAAGAAAGAAAATGGGTAGAAGAATCGAGAAGAAGAAAAGTAGTTGGTGTGAACTTGGTGTTGTGAATGTTGGTAAATATAGTGGAAAAATAGAGTCGTTAGTTGCATAACGGTCATTTTTGTTTTTGAAAAATTATGTACGGCGGCTGATGTTATGCCTCATGTGTTCAAAATTACTACAAACGGCTAATGATTTGCCATTTTTCTATTTTTTCTTTATGAGCGGCTGAAGTTCAGCCGTATATATGCTGCAAACGGCACACTTCAACCATTCGGTGAAGACTTTCCAGCGCTCACTCGTTTGAATGAGTGTATGAGTGATTCAAGGGGAAAGTGCACCTATCACTGCCCACAAATGGCATCAAATTAGATAAAATGGAATGAGACTCAGACAAATTGAATGAGAATTCTTACTCCATAACCCTTGCGCTAATGGTGAAGGCCAGAAACACCTACAACACAGACAATAAAAATATAAACCCATGATATGCAATGTTGCACCGGCCTTAACCATAGGTTCAGTCCATGGCGTTTCCTAAGCTGTTCCATTGACCTTGACAAAGTTGTGGTCAACAGAGTGTCGGAGAGGTATATCCTCGCAGGAGCATGGTATTGGGCCAATGGCATCGGCTTGCACCGTGCTGATGTGGAAGAAGTTGAAACGATGAGTGAGGAGGAGTAGGAGCCGAGGAGGTAGTGTCATGATTCTTTCATAACACCACCACCTAATATACTAATTTTAAAGACCTCTTCTCTTCTCTTCCTCAGTTCCTCTCAAAACATACATAATTCGTGTTTTTTCCATTTCAGTCCTTTCCATCCCCATTCACGAAGAAACCCACAGACCTGTTCCAGAGATCATCACGAGTTAACCGTCGCTGTTCTCCACTAATCCAATCAGCCTCTCCGCCCCGCTCTCTCTGCATTTCTAGGGTTTTCTTCATTAGCTCCACCTGAATCAGGTACATATTTCGACTCTCTTTTATATATTATCAGAATCTCTTCGAAATTTAAGACAAATTCTCTTTATATAACTTGATCCGTATCTTTCTATTTGTACGGATCATTCTAATTTACAAATTTAGACACCTTAATTGGTTTTTCAATGATTTTAAATTGTAATTCTGATGCGTATCAGAGAAGAAATATTCTGGGGATGTGCTGTTCACTTGTTAATTTTTGTAATTTAGGGCTCTTTTGGTCAAACTTTTGATTTGTTGAGTAATGTATTGTGGATTTGTTTGTTGTTTACGCAGAAAATTCTCCAGTGGTTTTGTGATTGTTTTCGTGGGACTCTGGGCATTTTTCAAAGAATGAGTCTTCGTTAGTTTGGGAGTAGTTTTGAATTTGAATTTGATTTTGAGATAAATAAGGTGGTTTGTGTTTTGATTGTAGAGATGAGTGTGGTTGGGTTTGATATTGGGAACGAGAATTGTGTAATTTCTGCTGCAAAACACCGGGGAATTGACGTTTTATTGAATGAAGAATCCAATCGTGAAACACCAGCTGTGGTGTCGTTTGGTGAGAAACAGCGGTTCATGGGAGCAGCTGGGGTTGCTTCAGCGATGATGCACCCTAAATCTACAATATCTCAAGTTAAGAGATTGATTGGTTTGAATTTCAGTGAGCCAGATATTCAAAATGAACTCCGGGTTTTTCCTTTCAAGACTTCAGAAGGTCCGGATGGTGGGATTTTGATTCATCTACAATATTTGAGTGAGAGCCTGACACTAACTCCGATTCAGATATTGGCAATGCTCTTCTCGCATTTGAAAGAGATAGCAGAGAAAAATCTGGAAACAGCTGTTTCAGACTGTGTGATTGGTATTCCGTCGTATTTCTCAGATTTGCAGAGACATGCTTATTTGAATGCTGCAGAGATAGCTGGATTGAAAACATTAAGATTGATGCATGATGGTACTGCCACGGCTCTTGGGTACGGGATTTACAGGACGGATTCATCTGAATCCGGTCCTACTCATGTTGTTTTTATTGACATAGGTCATTGTGACACTCAAGTTACAGTTGCATCCTTTGAGGCTGGCCAGATGAAGATTTTATCTCATGCGTTTGACAAAAGCTTGGGTGGTAGAGACTTTGATGAGGTTTTGTTCAATTATTTCGCTGTACAGTTTAAGGAGCAGTACCACATCGATGTCTATTCTAATGCGAGGGCTTGTATTAGACTTAGGACAGCGTGTGAGAAGCTAAAGAAGGTCCTAAGTGCAAATGCTGAGGCTCCTCTGAATATTGAGTGCTTAATGGATGAGAAGGATGTGAAAGGTTTTATTAAGAGAGAAGAGTTTGAAAAGCTGTCGATGGGTTTGTTGGAGAGGATGAGGCTCCCTTGTAATAAAGCTTTGGTGGATGCTGGTCTGACGCTAGACATGATCAATTCGGTTGAGCTTGTTGGATCTGGGTCTCGGGTACCAGCTATTACGCGAATGCTGACTTCTTTCTTTAACAGAGAGCCTCGCAGAACGCTGAATGCAAGCGAATGTGTTGCGCGTGGATGTGCTCTTCAGTGTGCTATGCTTAGTCCAACATTCAGAGTTAGAGATTATGAGGTCCGATTTTGATATAGTTTATAAGTTTTCACTTCTGCCATCCGTAGATTATCATTGGTTTACTTATGAAACTACTGGCAGACCTCTATTTTTTAGTCATTCGTTGTGTCAATGTAGTGTGTATTATTTCAATTCATTTTCAGTTAATCCATGGCACTCCCATCTTGTTATTTCATGCTATAAATTAACATTCATTTACATTTGCAGGTTCAAGATTCATTTCCTTTTTCCATTGGATTCTCAACGGAGGAAGGTCCTGTTTGCACTCTGTCAAATGGGATGCTGTTCCCCAAAGGTCAACCAGTTCCAAGTATGAAAGTTTTAACTGTTCATCGATCTAGCACATTTCGACTGGAAGCATTCTATGCTGATCAAAATGAATTACCTTCTGGTGTTTCTCCTCAAATTAGCTGTTTCACGGTATCGTTCTCTCATATATACTTCGTCGAGTCGCTGCTGTACACTGAACTGTTGTTGATCAAGTGTTTTACCATATCATTCTTGCGATGTATCGATGATGTGTCGCGTTTTGATTTATTTTCACATCTGAATAGCAGTGTGGACAGTATATCGTATCATTTAATTTTCTCGCATGCAGTTCTTTGTCAGATGCTTGAAATTAAGTAGTATGTTTTTCTCTTTTACGACCTTCTCAGCTGACGAGTGGAATATCTTCTTAGTTCGTCTTCCACCACTTTAACACAATTAATTTCCGTTGTACGCAGATTGGCCCTTTCCAAGTTTCCCATACCGAAAAAGCTAAAGTTAAAGTCAGGGTTCAGTTAAATATTCATGGGATTGTTTCTTTAGAATCAGCATGCGTGAGTAGACTTTCTTTCTGCATTGTATCTAAGCAATTAGTTTTTTTATCTTTTTAAATTTCTCTACCAATTTTCTTACCTTTGCAACTCCAACCCAATTATCCTTCTTCTTCAGTTGGTAGAGGAACAGGTAGACGATTCTGCCACCAGAGGCAACAGGCATTCGAGCGTAGACAAGGTGGAACCTGGCAATACTTCTCGAGTTTCTTCTGATGCTGTACATAGTCATGCTGAAGATGGTAGCTCGCTGCAGCCTGAATCTTCACCTATGTCCTCTGTAAGTTCCAAAGACAGCCATCATTCATACCTCATTCAGCTGCCAGTTATTTCATGGAACTAATGTGGTATCCGTACAATCCAAGCATGTAAAAGTTAATCATATCAGTGTTGAAATGAGAAGAGAGAGACACATCCTCTATCACCTTATAAGAATAGGTTTACATGGTAATGATATATGATAAGTGTATAGTCCACAATTGACATGTCATTTGGCACTCAGTCCCATTTTTTGGAGATTCAGGTTGTTAGGTCTACTACTCCAATCATGCAAGTTAACCATCTTCTTAGCTATCTGATAGATATATTTCTTAAGGTCTGGTATTCAGTACTGTCGTCATGGTTGTCACAGATCTCCTCAAGTTCTCCTTGTATATTGTGTGTGTGTTTCCTGAAACCATATACAAATGACAATGTATGGGTACACACGAATTATATAAGTTTTTCAGCTGACCTCAAGTATCTGGCTTAGGTTTATACTAGTATCATGATTATGACTTAGAAACCAGAAACTCTTGCATGGCCGAATGCAATGTAATAAAGGTACATTTAATGTAGGGAAAAACTTACAGTACCAACATTGTTTTCAGAGTGACGGGACTAGGAAAAAAAGGTCATCTAGACGGCTTGAGATACCAGTTAGTGAGAACGTGTATGGTGGGATGACCAAGGCTGATGTATTGAAAGCTCAAGAAAGAGAAGTTCAACTGACACAGCAGGATAGAATCATGGAACAAACGAAAGACAGGAAAAACGCCCTGGAATCTTATGTTTATGACACCCGTAATAAGGTACAACTTTTTCTCCGTGCCTTCGTGTCCTCCTCCACATCGTGATTTACATTGGAATTTGGCTGCTATTAAGATAAACTGTTGAATTTGAGTACTAGAAGTTTAATGCGAAAGTGTTAAGTTAAATCTCTCTCCAGATTCCATACTTAGTGTAACCAGTCTGTGTTAGATGTGGTTATGGCTGAGTTTCACTTCTAAAACTCTCATCACCAGCTGAACAGGGTTTGTCTCAGCCAAGTCATGTAGACTACTTCGTCTTTGTTTATTTAAAGCTTTTGAAACTAACACGATTACTTTTTTCTGTAGCTTTTCAATACGTATAAGAGCTTCGCAACAGATTCAGAGCGAGAAGGGATCTCTACAAACTTACAGCAGACAGAGGAATGGCTGTACGAGGATGGGGATGATGAGTCTGAAAGAGTATATACTGGAAAACTGGAGGATCTTAAAAAGGTAAGGCTTTTACCATTTGCGAAATTTGTTTTTCCAACTGTTTGCTTCTTTTATCCTTCTCCTTGTCCTGAATTCAAAATATTTTGTGTGGTCGACTATAGTTGGTGGATCCTATTGAAAGTCGATACAAGGATGAAGAAGCTAGAGCCCAGGCTACAAGGGATTTGTTGAAGTGCATTGTGGAGTACAGGATGGCTGTCAAGTCACTTCCTACTTGTGATAGAGATGTGGTAGCCAGCCTTATTTGATTGATTAACATATTTATTTATTTATTGAGATTATCGGGTTATCATTTATGTTCTCCTTGTGTTTGCAGGTCATTAATGAGTGCAACAAAGCAGAGCAGTGGCTCAGGGATAGAACTCAACAGCAGGATTCGTTACCCAAGAACACCGATCCGCTACTGTGGTCAAATGAAATCAAGGCAAAGGCAGAGGCTCTAGACATGTAATCCTTTCACTGCTCACATCACTGATTGGACTTTGCGTAATCTTTGGTTCTACCTGTCTAATAGAATATGATAGACCACCATTGTCCATTTCAACATCTAGGACAAAAAAGAGCAGACTGAGCATATGCAGTGCCTGATCTAGTTCTATGGCACTTTAAGCGGTTGGATGATTCTAAGATTCTACCGAAACCGAGTCCAAAAAGAAGTTTATTCTTGTCAATTACTGAAATTGATTTTGTTGACCTGCTTGGTCACCTGTAAGGTCAATTAAACCCCACAAGGCAAACAGTGAAAGCTGCAATAAGTAACCATGCTGGCATGAAGTTGACCTACATCATGCACGGGTTAACTAAATCATGCACACACACACACACATTGGTTTATTCTGACAGCCCTCCCCATTAGGTTGATTTTCCACCTGCATCATTGCTGGCTAATGCCTTCTTGTTTTTGTTATTATCAGGACGTGTAAACACATTCTGAGATCAAAGGCTTCCCCTCCAAGGCCAGAAGACAACCAAGGCCCGGATGTACCACATACAGCTGATAACATGCACACGGATTAAGGTGGTGGTGCCACCACTCTTCCCTTAGTAAATTCTCTTGCCCTTTTCCGTTGACATAAATACTAGTGATTGTTACATTCATATTTTTGTAAACACTGTTGAGATAAAACACTAACCAGTTGATATTGATATTTCACCTGCGGTTGCTTGTTTGAAATCAAGATTTTGGCCTTGCTATGGCTCTTTATATGATGCAGGAAATGTACATGCCTGTTGTTAGAATCATATCATTGAGGGCAATTAGTCTATCAATAAAATTTTTCTCTTTTTGGGCACTATAATATTCCTAACATTAGGGTAAGAAAAGGTAGAATCAGATTTTTTTTCCAACGTTATGATATATTGTTGTATCAGATTAGGCACACACATTTATGAAATTGTCTTCGTTCCTCGTATTTGTGAAGTGCTCTGCACTTTTTGTGTGCCACAGTGGGTTTTATACACAAATTTTATAGGCTGTATTTGCTACTAACCAGTTCTTCTGAAGCTAAGCGTGAAACCCATATTATGACTTATGAGGTATGCTTTTATTATTTGTGATCGACAACAAGACTGCCACTAGTATTGTAATGTTAGACACCAAAAATTTCCCAGTGGTCTAGCTAGGGTCTTTTAAACTGTGGACTGCAGCACTGTCAAACTTAACAACTTAACCATGTACGTGTCTTGAAAGATTTGAAACTGATGTATACAGAGTTTGAGAAAGTTGACCGACTGGTGATATCAAATTAAGCTAGTTCAAGAGATCTTAATATAGCTCAAAACATCATTATTTACGATCCTGGTGGCAGCACCGCCTAGAATCTATACATGTCTTGGCGCCAGTGGTTTCTGCAGCATCACCACTGATTAATCTTGAGTGGTGGCATTTGAAATGCCTCGAGTTTGGGTCTTAAACTGAGGCGACTCTCAACTGGCATCCGTTGGTCAACATGGGGGTGCTTGGACAGCCTCTTCTTCGGAGCCGTTTGCCTTCAAGAGGTGCTCCACTTTACCTTCCCACTTGTCCAATCGCTTCATGGCTTCCACCACCTGTGGAGGGTAAGTAAAACAAAATCGATGTCACGGTAATCTTAAAAGGCAGTCGCATATCACAATCCTGTTACGGGAGCTAAAAGACAGCCCTGAGACACAAAGGTGGGTTGTGTTGGCCTCGCACTCTTGTATAAGATTTGTTAGTATGCATTAGCAGGCGGAAAACTAAGATAACTTGCACTCTTAGAGACTTGGACATTATAAAGTATTGGCTGCTCGACATGGAGACTGAAAGCGTAACATCACGGTGTCACCTCACTTCTACATTATAAATCAGAGATCAATTGTGTCCGTCAAAAAAGAAATTTTTATTAAATGACTGGATACCATCATCCCCCATCCGACTACTTAGGATTTGACACATTGAGAATCTTTGAGAAGTTCCATAAAAAAAGAAGAGAAATTTGTAGAGAAGTTAGAAATATTGAAAAGGAAAATGCTCCCTAAAGTATGAAGTGTGGTCACAGGTTTGCGGAAGTGGCAGAGTCAAGTTTCATTATCAACTAAATTGAAATGATTCTCCATTATGCGTCGAGCAATCGAAACAAGAGGTACATTACAAAGAACATTGTTACCTCTTTGCTCCAGTCAGTTCGATATGTGATCCATAGGAGAATGGCGGTTTGCATCGCTGTCCCGCATATCATCCCTGACCATATTCCCTGGTGAACCCAAAATCAAAAAATAAATCAACCTTTTGTTTGTTTGCATCTCAAATGGCAATTGCTCCCGTCTTACTAACAGTTGGATGATGATATCACTCTAGAAAGATAAGGCGATTCTATTTATTTGGCTACTAGGCTTCTAGCAGATTGCTCAAAATGGAAAAGATATTACGTAATCAATTGCGTATATTTGAAATAGACATCTCCCTATGTACTCCCTAAACATGTTTGCTTTGGCCAAAAGTACATGGATTAATGCCTGTTTCATCGTAAACTATAATTACCATGAAAAAACACAAGCACTGCCCGGATGGGAAAGTTTTACCTTAGCACCAAGCTTGAAGGTAAAGCTGAGAAGAGCACCTAAAGGTACCCCAACTACGTAATAACATCCTACATTAATATACGCAACCAACGTTTGCCATCCACACCCAACCGCGACACCTTCACATTTCAGTTCAGAACATGCAAACAATCATAAGAAACACGGTATTAATGAGAAATACGTATGTCCTGGCCATGGCATTTATGAGAAGAAATGCATAGTCGTATACAGGTAAAAGAAGTACTACAAAACTAATGTGCCTTGAATAATGTGGGCCGGTACCCAGCATAAAAGATTACCACTGTACTTAACGACTACTCATGCGCCAACCAACTTGTGAGTTTATGAAAACACATGGTACATTTGTCTGTAAGATGGTTCTTAAAGAACAGTCCCAGTAGCTAACAAAGTTTGTTACGGCTTTACTGCAAGTCTGGTCAACAAAGTAAAATAGACAATTTTGGCAAGTCTGGATTACCAGAAAGAACGGGTTGAATGCCGTTGAGGATGAGGGTGAGGGAAAGGAGTGGACAGAGGTCGGAGACAGCAGCAGCAACAGTTTCACCATCAGTAAATGCATAGCTGATGACGTCGCGCAATGACAAAACTATGACAGCGGCTATAGCAGACATAATGAAGGAGATTGTTGTCACTACCACCACTGAAAACCCTGCCGATTTGGGATTACCATAACCAAGCTCATTGCTTACTCTCACACTGTCAAAAACATAAACAGTATACTGTCAAAGAGACAACGAGCTATAAACAGAAAAAAGATACACTGGTTTAAATGGGTTTGGTAAGGAAATAAAATGTGCTCACCTTGCAGCTGCATTGAACCCAACAGAAATCATGAAAACCCAGCCTGATATTGTCGTGCTGCACATATATAATTATACCAGTACCACCATATTAGTTCATTAAATAATTCCTAGGACATGAGAAAATAACAAATTAACCAACTTGTTTATCTATATTTTAAACTTGTACTGAGAAAATACCAAAAGGTGTAGATCCATATGCAATTATCAAAACACACAACTGTAATCGAGACAAATACTGATTTTATTGATTAAGAATGATAATCAATTTAAATACTTAAAGACTGATTATAACTTCAGCACACAAGGTAAATAAATCCTAATATTGCAGTCGAATATGTTTCAGCATCTTCGTCAAAAACAAGTTCGTCCTGGCTATACTAAGGTCCCACGGAAGCCGTGTTTTTTGTTTTTTCAGTGTACTTAAAAAGTTGGATCAATGGTTAGACGGGGAAAATAAAATGACGTTTTTATGAATTTGACAGTCTCTTCAAGTTGTTGCTACTTACCAAATAGACAGAGAATCCAACGCAATTTCAGGGTTTGGGAGCAAACCAGCAATTAAAACCAGTATCTGATAATACCAAGTCTCCAAACACAACATCACAGCTGATGCTGTAGACAATTTCAAGAACTCTGGCAATCCAGAAAAGGCTCGTACACTGAACCCTGTCCAAGTATGTCTACATCTCTCACTCTTCATAATGTACAAAAACTGAGCACCCACTACAATCCACCAAGATAAACTCAATACCAGTGAGGCACCCAGCAAACCGAGTCCGATCTTGTATACCACGAGCCAACTTAAGAAAAGATGTACAATTAAGGTAGCTGCTGATATGTATGCACTGGGAGATACAATGCTCTGAGCCTGGAGGAACTTTTGTATAGGGAAGTTAGCTGCGTAAGCGAATATCTGGGGAATTAGTCCATAAACGAAAACTGCTGCTGCTGATGCTATGGCAGTTGATTCACCAAGAAATACCAAAATGGGTTCTGAGAATATGTAAGTTATCGTGAGTGGGATTCCGGTCGCCATCAGAAGGATCATCGATCTTTGAAGATAAACTCCCAACATTTCATATTTTCCAGCTCCGTATGCTTGGCCACATAGAGTCTCAACTGCACTTCCCATTCCAAGCTGACAATATGTTTCAAAATGGTAATAAGTTATACATTACCTCTTGCTCTTGCAAGCTCAAATTACAATTCGAGAGAAAGTATATTCAGTAACAGAAAATCAACAGACAGAGAGAGAAAGAGTACCATAAGACCATAGGCGAAAAGTTGAATACCAGTATTCCCAAGTGATGCAGCAGCCAGTTCAAGATTACCAAGATGACCGGAAAAGATTTGAGTGGACATGGACATAATATAATTGATCATGTAAACCATAACAGTGGGTGCAGCAAGGAAGAATAAGAGCTTTAGTTCTATACAAGTAGCCGAGAAGAAGCGATCAAATCCTTTCTGCTTGGTATTTGATAATATTTTTTCTAGTTCAGCGGTCACTTTATGTGCTCCCATCAGCGAAGGCTGACTGCTGTGCAGTATGTCTTGTTGTTCAGATTGCTGACCTTGATGATTATCGTGAGCACTAGAAAGCTGTTTAGATTTGATCAATGGTGCTAGTGGTGGCTTAGAAACTTGAGGATTTAGGAGAGCTTGATGGAGCTCTTCTTGAAGTTGTGAGCTCTCCATTTTGTTTTATGTTTTTGGTGGAGGATATGAAGGAAATATATTTCAACTTTGATTTCCAAGCTTATATAGGGTAGAAATGTGAGATGAGTGGCGGAACACTGGAATTGTACACTTGAGACATCAACCTTTTTTTTTTGTTCTCTTTAATGGTCATGCATCAGCTGGGGTACTAAAGAAAACAATTAGATCTGGGGTGAGTTGAGTCCAGATTTTTCCCAGTAAAAAATAGACTTAAGTACAGAATCTGTAAGAACAAATGGTGTCACGTCAGTTCTCATCTCACATGGATTTAGATAGAGAGGTAAGAATCTAACCTATGTTGTTGTTTACGTGAGACAATTTAACATTATACCACGCCGGTAGTTTGGTACCTCTACGTAATAACAGCAAAAATAAATAAAAAACACTAATGATTAGATATAATGGCTACAGAGAAGCGAGTGATTCCTAAATGTGTCTGTAGTTAGTGGGTTTTCTTTCAAGGAACCCACTAACAATTTAAGGAATCAAATCCAAATGATTTGCTTTTCTAACCGAACAAAAGAACAATCTAAAAGCATTCAGGTTATTACTTCTAATAATTATGATGTTAGAAATAACAGTTCTCCATTTAGGAGCAAATGATTGCGATAGATATGTTTCTTGGATTTACTGTAACATAAGCAGACATGAATTCAGTTAACCGTACCATTTTTATATTTCCCATAAAAATCACTCTACTATTTCGAACTTTCTGGCTTAAAACACTTCTTCGTGATGATACTAGTTTTCATAACTAGAATCTTGTTTTGGTAACTACTGCCGCCGATTGGTTTCCCTTGTCATTGTTGACAACTGAGATATGGTAACCGTAAAGCAGAGAGAACTGTCTGAAATTTGGGGTGGTGGAAACATGAAGCAACATAAATATAAGAAAACACAAAACAGAAACGAGAAGATGAAACAAAAATATGACTTATTGAATAAGTTTATCATGACATTACAACTTAACATATCAATATGACATGGCCAAGTAAAGCAGAACATCATATGATTACATGCCTGAGTTTAATCTTCAGCGTTTCGACTTCTTCTTTGGACTAGTTTTCTTTCTTGACTTTTTAAACCCACAATTCTCCTGTTAGCAGAAAAAGAGGCCTATGAGATGCACTAATCCAATTCAGATTAAACAACAATTACTGAGAAAGTGGCCATGAGCAAACAAATTCGAGCTTGGTCTTTTATATGGTATTAAGGTTTACTGGTGAGATAGATAACTACAGGCACGCCACTTGTTCATGATTTAAACAAGAAAAGAAAACAGTTCCGGATTGAGCGAGTAAAAAGTGAAGAATCAAGTTCCACTAGAAGTACCTTTTTGTGATGCCTATAAGCAATCTGACCAGATAATTCTTGCCCATTTTTATTGACATAAATCTGAAGAAAGACTGACAAAGAATGTGAGAACAAATACACAATTATGGATAAAGACAGACTATACATAATTCAACTACTACTATACCTGGTTCAAGCATATCAGCAAAATAACATCACAAACAAGCGAATGAAAAGCAGAGATAAACAGGTATATACACCAAAGGATTTAACTGAGATTTATTTATAGGACCGTGTTCGTTTCTCTAAGAGAGGGCAGCATTGCATAATCTATATTCAGCCAGAGACGCTCCTGTTTAAGGGGCGAGGTACTGTAATGTAACAGGTGAGTCTGCCATTTCGGCTACCATAATAATGTAGTCCATTGCCCCATATTCCTGGAAACTAGTCACTTCCTGAGCTACAGAAGATGCTTTTTGACCAGTAGCAGCATAAACACATACTACATTTCACCCTTTTTGAATAGAACAGTATCCGTGGCTACTGCTGTTTTACTTTACATTCTACACAATTTATGAAACTGCCATAGGCTCCTAACAGAGAGAAGCTATCAGATCTCGAATCACTAATTAATGATTATCAACAGCCAATCAGTGGAAACAAATTTCTTCAGTCATTTGTTTAAATCCGATGTATACAAAAAGATGTCCTTGGTCGTAACTGACAGGTAAGACAAGTGAGGTTCCCAAGTGTGTGAGAAGTTACCAGAAGAATAGAAAAGGTTCAAATTTCTGAATAATACAATTGCTTCCGGTTACCTTTTTTCCATCTGCATTCGTATACCAGTGACCAGTAGCACGATTATTCGCCTGAACTCTCCTCTTTCCAGCATCCTTTGGGATGTTAGCAGAGCTTTTAGGATTCACCCAGTTTGCAGAATCTTGTACTGCCTCTTTAGCATTTGATTTTTTCGCATTCTTCCTGCTTCTTTTTGGTGTCTTCTCAAGGATTTTCTTACCCTTTCCAGAAATTGGAGTGGCAGCTTCTTTGTGGCCAAATTGACTCCTGAAGTGAGATAGACAAAACGTTATAACAACCACACCATTAATTCTTCTAAACTGGAAAAGAAAAATCACAACAAATAGTGAGATGAGTTTACATGTAGTCAATGGCTGCTACTTCAGATTCCTTGTCAACGTGGTTCTCCTTTGCAGCAAGGGGAGAAAAATAAGGTAACCGTTCACGAACTAACCTCTGGATTCTCGGGTCATCATTGTAAAAGTACAGGTAAGCAGGAGGTTGCCCATCTTTATTGAAGGTTTCTCTAATGGCCACTTTCTGAAAAAAAGGTCTGGAGGTGCCGAGATGTACACCTTTGTCCTTTGCCTGATTTACATTACTATTCTCCGCAGACTTGAAGTACTCTTCACAGAACTCATCAAGAGCAGGTGTAGAGATTTTGGTAGTAAAATCTTTCCACAAATCCTCAATTTTACCTGATTTTGCCATCTTTTGCTGCCCTGCCACAGGTTGGGTGGAACTAAATTGTCTCTTTCTACTAGATGAATCAACCACAGGAGCATCTTCATGTTGATCTTCTCCACTAGACACATCATCTGAATCAAAATCAGAATCAAGTATCGGGAATCTTCTGACAGGACCGAGTGGAAACTTTACTTTTTTCTCGCTTGCATCCAAACTCTTAGAAGTTGAAGCCTTCGAACTTGGTATTTCTTTGTTGGCTTTGGGATTAGTCATCCATTGTCTGGGTAACGGTCTGCGAGCAGGTAATGCGAGCTTCGAAGTGCTTGCCACAGAATGATTTTGTACAGCTGAACGTGTATCTGTCATTCACCAAGAAACGCAACAGGGAAACATCAAGGCATTAATATATAGATTCATACATGACAACCCATAAAAAGGGAGAGATAATATTATCAGCAGTTTCACAAATGAAATCCAAAGTTAACCATAAAGCAGCTGCAATATCCAGTGATGAACAACAAAAGTAGTCAAGGTAATAACCCGCAGCTTTACAAATGAGAAACCACTGTTTACCATAAGCGGCTGCTACATTTATCAATAATCAAAAAGACATGAATAAACCTAAGTTCGTAGTTAATTTAACCTAATGTGAATTTATTAGAAACTAATACCATTTTCCTAGGTTCATTTTACCCTAAATACTATTTTCCCTAGTTCAATGCTCCTATTAAACCCTAAAAAAAATGAAAAAAAATAATTAAAAAAAAAATCAAATCTTCAACTATCCAGAGAACTTTCATGAGACGCTTTTACCTCAGAGAAAAAATCCCTAATTTTTATTCGAATTCTTGATATTCTAATTAGAACCATAAAAAATTAAATGATTTTTTTATACCTCTGGGGATATCTTCTTGCGAAGAGAAATCCTCGATATCATCATCAACAGTTGAAGATATAAACACAGATTCTTGTTTATGCTGATTATTAGACGAAGATCCTCCTCGTCTAAGGCGCTTCAGAACAGGACGAGACTCTTCAACATCAGGAATTGGGGTTTGCTGTTGGATATTTACTTCTTCCTCTTGGGAGCTCAATTCGATTGAATCAGGAGGTGGAGGTTCGTATGGAGCTTCTAGTTTATTGTCTTGAGGAGGTATCTCAGAATCGAAATCTAGATCTAACCCTAAAGAGAAAGTTGGAGCTCCAAAATCCGCCATGAGAGAGAAATTTCGTTTGAATTTTTTTGAGAAATGGAGGGAATCGGAAGAAATTTGGCGTATTTAGACACGGATTTTTTTTCTTCTGCGGGAGAATTTTTTGGGTCGTTTCGGCGGGACGCGAGAGAGAATTTCGGGGTATAGTCGAAATGGGCCCATGGCCGCCTAGCATCAATGGACACTAAAGATCAGCCTGTTTCTCCTTTGTCTCTTGTGCTAATTCTTTAGCTCAGAACGTCTGCAGTAGCTTATATGCAGTGCCATCTCTGGATGAAACAGTGGGAATGTTGTTTTGTTTATACCCCTAGTATGAGTGGGCTTTACTCTATTACCCTCCAGGGGCATTTGTTTAATGGGCTGAATATTCATTAAGAAGTTGATTTCCGTTTTTAACCTCAATTAAATGCGATATTTCTGAACGTTATAGGGTTAGTTTATTCTGTTTTCTCGAGAGAGAAAGAAATCTCAGAGCTGAGAGCAGAGACGAGAGCTGAGATCAGAGTTATCAATTTCTCTCTGTTAATTATGGTTTTTTAAACATGCAATTTTGAATCTTGTTGAAGATTGTTCGTTCTTCTTTCATTGATCGAAATCGTTGAAGCATTTCTAGTAAGATTTATTTATTCTTCATCGAAATTGGAAAACGATTGTTTCAGAGTAATTGTTCTTCAACTGAGTAGTTGTTTCGAAATCGTTTTTCAATTCAACTGAAATCAGAAGTTTTTGCATATTTGACTCATTGAATCTGAAGATCTACTTCAGTTTTTGCAGTGTTACGAAGCTTGATTCATTATTTGATTTTGATTGAGTCATCGACTGCATTGATCTTACGAAGCTTGATTCGTTCTTTTCGGAGACCAGACGAGATTTCTTCTCATTAGGCAATAACATGTACAATTTACTTTTTTGCTTTAATTTTTGTTTAGCTTTTACATTTTTTTTCTGAATAATGTAATGTACAAATTGTTTATTGTTGTTCATATCGTTTGTGATTAACCATGAATTTGACATGTTTGTACCTTTTGAATAAATCGTTTTTTCAATTTTATGATTATCATTTTGAAACATAATGAAATTGATTTATGTTTTTTCATTTTTATGATTATGTTTTTCAAGTTTTTTATGTAGTGATTTAACCATGATTTATAATGACCATGGTATTATCCAGATTAAAATGAATTTTTATCTATCAAAATCGTTCAATCAATTACTACTTTTAGGTAATATTGTTAGTGAATATCAAAACCATTCAAAAACTGATTTTTAGGTCATATTGCTAGTTACTGATGTGTATTGTTAGTGGTTTTTGTGATACAACAATGTAATAGTTGAACCTGTTACATATGGTGTATATGAGGAATGTAGGTTTTCATCTTTTTTCCACTGATCGCCTTGAATATACTTCTCACGAGGGGCGCAACCCCTAGTGATTTGCGTCGTGACCAGAGTTTAAGCTACATGACATTGTTTCTCAGTTTTATGTTTTCATATTGAACGTCGTCGTTGCTTCATGTTATTTTAAGGATTACTTGTCAACTGGATATTTTACGTCAACTGTCTTATGTATCACAATGGAATTCATATTATGGAGATTACTTGTTACAAACTTACCAAGTTGTTTTTACAATATACTTCATAATATGGAGATTACTTGTCGCAAACTTAACTTTTTTGTTTATGTTTCTGTTTTACGATGATGTTGTTGTAGGTTACGTTTCTTTTCGGTTTCCAAATTTGCAAACAACTAGAACTAGTTGTTGTCATCATTGGAGACAATTTGTTCTAGTTTCTTCTAATTCTGAAAACAACTTGTGGTGGTTGCTTCCAATTTTGTGGAGATAAACATAAACTTGTCCTAGTTGTTTTCAATTCTAGAAACAACGTTGTGGTGGTTGCTTCCAATTTCTGGAGACAACTTTTATCAGTTTGTTCTTGTATTGAGTTTCAGTTTTATTTCATTTACTGAGTTTGTGTTTTTGTCAGGTAAATATGGCTGTTGCAGAGATTATCTTTTGCAACTTGAGCATGTCTCATGCTATTTCTGACTCAACTTCCGTTCGGGAGTTGAAAAGTGTTGTGTTATATTCGTGGAGTTTTCTTTCTGAAGCTCCTTTTGTATTTCTTTCTGATGTTAATGGTATACTTCAAATCCTTCGGTCTGATTTGGATTTGCATTGTCTTATGATATACTTCCAATCAAAGAGAATGGATGTTTTGAAGTCCAATTTTCAATTCGAAACTCCTTCTTCTTCTTCATCTTGTGCTTGTTCTTCGGCTTATTAAAGTTGTGTTTCAAGTGACAGTTTGTCTCTTGTAAAAGACACGACCGATGATGTTTCAACGAACGAACTCTCTAAAAGGTAGCCAAGAAAGTGTGATACTTGGGCTGGTATCCTAACCTGTGTTGGACAGATGTTTGAGGGAGGGATTGAGGAAGTCCGTAGTGTCATGATGAAGTATCAAGTGCAGAGTGGGTACAAAGTGAAACCTTTGAATGGTAATCAGAAACATTATACCATCGAATTTTTTTACAAAGGAAAATGATGTAAATGGAGGTTTCACTCATCTTTGACAGTTCCAAATGGTCGTGCTTTTCAGTGCAAGTCCTTTATATCGGAGCATTCTTGTGGGTTGGCATGATCTGATCCTTCAAAGCTTCGAATAACGAATACTTTTATTAAGGACATCATAATAGATGATCTTAGAGTTTCAAGCAAGCAGACTTCAGCTGCTGACATTCAAGATTTATTCTACATAGAGTATCAAGTTGACCTTACGTACCATCAAGAATATTGTGGATTGAATTATTGCAAAGAATGCATTTGGGATGATGATGTTAAGTGGTATTCCAACTTCATGTGGTATGTTGATGCTATGAAGCGTCATAATCCTGGAAGCGTCATCGACTTTGAGTTTGATGCTGAAACCCAGCAGCTTCAGAAGTTTTTTTTTTCACTGGGAAGATCAGGGGTGGTCTTATGGTAGCTTGTGAAAACTGGTAATCAAGGTATTATGCATTTCTTTTTCCTTTTTTCTTCTTTTTATGATGTGTTTTTTCATTTTTTTGTGTTTCTATCTGTCGTTATACATTTTTTGTTTTCACATTGTGGACAAAAAACTTTGGTAGAAAACTTGTAGCCAACATACCTTGTTTGGTTTTGAGTTATATCTAGCATGATGTTGCTGTAGGTTCAGATTTTTGGGAACAACCTTAACAAGTTTCTTCCAAATTTGGAAACAACTTGGCCAAGTTGCTTTCATTTTGAAGACAACTTTGTGCTAGTTGGTTTCATCTTTCTAGAGACAACTTTTCTTGGTTTCTTCCACTGTGTAATTTAAGTTGCTTCCATTTTTTTAGACAACTTGTGCTAGTTGTTTCCATCTTTCTGGGAGACAAATTGTCTTGGTTTCCTCTATTGTATAATTTGAAACATGCTACCATTTAAAGTATCAGATTTTATTTGTTTCTTTTTCATTTGCAGAGATATTTCAAGTTGCGTTTGGATTTGTTTCTTGCGAAGATGGTGATAATTGGCGTTGGTTTCTGAAAAAGTTGAAGGGAATTGTTAGTGCCGATCGTCCATTAACCATCATATTTGATCGGGGATCTGGTCTTTTGAATAATGTTCCTGATATTTTCCCAGATGCTTCACACTTGTACTTCTCCTACCACATGAAAGGAAATATTCATGTTAGCAAGGGAATAAGTTGTATGACCAATATTATAATGCAGTTATCGAGGAACAATTTTTGAAGGCAGTATCAAGTATGCATAACCTGAAGTTGTTCTCTGTTATTGAATAGATGAAGAATATCCCACTGAAGAATTGGGATGGTCATGTTTTTCAAGGGAGAAGTTTTTGAGAGAATACTCCAATATAGTTGAAAGGTTCTGTTAGAGCATAGCTCGGTTTAACTCTCCAAGTGTTGGTATGTCAAGTTTGGTTGTCATATTTTAGTATCAAAACTTATCTAGAGTCGTTTTATTAAATACTAGAGTCAAGTTCGTTTAGGTTAGACTAGAAAGTCTAGGAATGTTGAGACATACAAGTATTACTCCGAAGACCTAAATAATGTGAAGAAGTATCGAACTACAACGACGATATCATGCTTCCACTTGAGGTTAGTAATATTGACTTGAATTGTTTCATTCCTAACGTATATTTCAAGTCGTGCTATATTGAAAACATAACTGCAAAGCTGTATATACTGTACATATTGTATAATACTCTAGTGATGTGGCATGGTCATAATTGTATGATCATAGTATTAGGAAATTAGACTACGAAGTATAACGCTTATCTTTTGAACTTTGTATATATGACATCGACATAATCTTGTAATCTGAAATCAAAAGAGACAAAAGTGCTAAAAGAAAAACAAACTAAGGAATTCAATTAAGTAAATAAATTCAGATGATCATAACCTACGGCTTAACATCCCTACTTATACTACTACTATCAAGACATAACCTTCCTAAAAAAAAACTTCTAGAATCAAAACATTGACTTCCAACAATAGCTTAATATCCTATTATAACTTAATAACTTAAAATAGCTTGGACTTCCATAAACGATCTTTGTTAGTCTTGGTTAGACTTGATTTCCAACAACCTCCCTCGAACCAAGACCCTGTAAAGTGACCATTCCCAACATCCTTCGCAACTTGATAAATGTTTCAGTCTTCAAAGGCTTTGTAAAAACATCAGCAACTTGTTCACCGCTTTGACAAAATTCCATGACTATCTCCTTATTATTAACTAGCTCACAAATGTAGTGATACTTGATATCTATGTGCTTACTTCTTCCATGGAAAACTGGATTTTTTGTGAGTGTTATAGCGGACTTGTTATCACACACAATATTTGTAGGAAATTCTTGTTCACGATTGAGTGACTTGAACATCTTCCTTAACCATACAGCTTGAGTAGCACAAGAAGCAGCAACCATATATTCTGCTTCTGCAATCGACAAAGAAACCAATTGTTTTTCTTAGATGACCATGAGAAAAAAACCTGATCCCATATGAAAAGCGTAAACTGAAGTGCTTTTCCTTGTTTTGATGTCACCTGCCCAATCACTATCGGTATAACCAACCAAATCAGAATTTTAAAAGATGTATACATCATTCCCAAATCTGTCGTACCGCTAATGTATCATAAAATACGCTTTGCTGCCTGTAAATGTGATTGGCGTGGAGATTCCATAAAACGGATGATTATTCCAACACCGTACACAATGTCAGGCCTTGTAGAGGTCAAGTATCGAAGGCTACCAACCAAACTTTTATAATATTTGGAATTAACAAGCTCACTTGCATCTTCCTTTACTAGATTAAACCTGTCTTTTATTGGAGTTGAAGAAGAATTGCACCCTTTCATATTAAAACGTTCCAAAATATCCTTCGCATACTTTTGTTGTGATACTAAAATTCCATCATCTGTTTGTCGCACCTCAAGACCAAGGAAATAACACATTAGTCCAAGGACTGTCATCTCAAATTCTTTAACCATAGCCTCCCTGAATTCTTTGATCGTTGTTGAGCTGCTACCCGTGAAGATAATATCATCAACATATAAACATATTATAATATGATTGCCAAGAAAATCATCCTTCATGTATAGAGTATGTTCATATGGAAACTTTTTGAAACCATTATTCACAAAATAATTGTCAATCCGTGTATACCAAGCTTGAGGCGCTTGCTTTAATCCATATAAATCCTTTTTTAACTTGTATACTTGGTTTTCTTGCCCTTTTACTAGATAACCAGCAGGTTTCTCCACATAAAACTCTTCCTCAAGAACACCATTCAAGAACGCAGACTTCATATCCATTTGAAAAATCTTCTATTTATGTTGTGAGGCTAGTGCAATAATCATTCGGACAGTGTCAAGTCTAGATACAGGCGCAAACACTTCAAAATAATCAATACGCGGTTTTTGCTTGTAACCTTTTGCCACCAATCTTGCCTTAAGACGATCCAACTCTCCGTCAGGTCTATGCTTTGTCTTGTACATCCATTTTACACCTATTGCTTTCTTACCTTGTGGAAGTGTAGTAAGCTCCCATGTGTTTTTCTTCTCGATTGCTTGAATCTCGTTATCCATAGCTTGTACCCACCCTTCCTTTTGAGAAGCTTCATCAAAAACTATTGGATCACAGTCCCCAAAAAGCACAAAATTAACCAATTCTTCATCGGTATCATCATTATCATTGGTTAAAACACAATCTTGTAAACGGGAAGGTAAAACACGATTACAAGTAGGACGAGACAATGCTTCTTGCTGCAGTGATGGTTCTGTATCAGTACTAGAAGTACTAGCCTGATTTGGTGAAGGAAATACTCCTGTAGAATTTTCTTGCACATCTGCTTCTGGGTTTTCAACAACAATACTCTTTGCAGTTGATATTTCTGTATTCCAATCCCACTAACATTGTTCTTCGAATATCACATCTCGGCTAATTATAATCTTCCCTGTCTTTGGGTTGAATAACTTGTATCCCTTTTTTGCAGTACTATAACCTACAAAAATACATTTTTCACTCTTGTCATCAAGTTTTTTACGAATCTGATCCGGTATATGGGCATATGCTATGCAACCAAACACCTTAAGGTGTCGAACACTTGGTCTTCTACCTGTCCATGCTTTCTCTGGAGTCTTATCAGACACACTCCTAGCAGGGCACCTATTTAGTAAATAAAATGCACAAGAAACCGCTTCACCCCAAAAGTTTTTCGGCAAATTTTTAGTTTTCCTCATTGTACGGACCATCTCTATTACAATTTTGTTCTTTCTCTCAGCCACACCATTCTATTATGGTGTATACCTTGCTATCATTTGATGCTGAATACCAAACTCCTCCATAAATTTATCAACCACAGTGTATTAGGTACCTCTGTCAGTACGCAACACCTTAATATGATTACCAATCAGATTTTCGACATGTGCTTTGAATTTGAATGCATCAAAAGCGTCATTTTTATGTTTTAACAAGTAAACCCAAGCTTTTCGACTGAAATCATTAATAAACGTAATAAAGTACCTGTTACCAACGTGAGATATTTCTTCTATTGGACCATATAAGTCAGAATGAACAAGCTCCAATGCTTTTTCTGCTCTCCTAGCTTTTCCTACAGGGAAGGGATCTCTATGTTGCTTTCAGAAAATGCAATTTTCACACTTTCCTTCAGGAAAATTAATAATCGGAAAGCCTGAAACCATCTCTTTATTCGCGAGTAATTGCAGACCACTAAAGTTAACATGTCTTAACCTCATGTGCCATAACCAAGAGTCATCATGAACACTAGAAATATAACAATGTTCTTTCGGGTACTGAATGTTTAATGGAAATAAACGATTTTTGGTCATCCTTACCTTTGCAATTTGGCCCCTTTTCTTGTCGTGAATGGTACATATTCCATCAGAAATATTCATAGTGTATCCTCTTTCAGAAAGTTGACCCATACTTAACAAGTTTTGATGCAAGCTAGGAACATAAAACACATCCGATATATATGCCCGGGAGCGATCTTTCAGAATGATGCCAATTCTTCCCTTTCCCATCACTGGAACTGTGGTATTATTCCAAAATTTCACTTATGAATGTACTGTCTCATCCAAATCAACAAATAACTCTTTTTTTCCACACATGTGATTGCTGCACCCAGTGTCTAAAAACCATATGCGATGACTTTTGTCAAGTATACAAGACACATCGAAGTAAAAACAATTTTGATTCACTCGAATGGATTCATGAAAATTATAGCCACGGTTTGCAAAGATTGCATTCCTTAATTTATAAATGTCTTAGTTTACGAATAAACCGTTTTTAGAAAATAACCCACTTAAGTACGCATACGGGTACACATACTTAAGTACCCAGATTGAGCTTGTTTTTGGCTCACAAACTCCAGCAAAAATTCACGGGATGTGAACTTCCGATAGTACGCATACAGGTACGCGGACTTGGTTCCGGTCATTCTAAACCAGTAAAGTACGCATACTTTGGTTCAAGGATTTTGGACTTACACAAGTATGAGTTCACATATAATGTTTACATCCATTCAAAGTTATATATTCTAACCTCTCATTTCAACCATTGAAACATTCTTAGAGGATGTTATATAGTTGTTATTCACAAACTATTTTTCATCAAAGTGATTTTCAAGATATTGAAATGTTCAACATGACTTCCGTCACCAGTAAAGATGAACTTGGCCAAAGCGAAAGCTTAGCAACACATATTTTGAGAAATAGATAAGCGAGATAAACTCGGCTCGAAATAGAAAATGTGTATAATCGAAGTCTATATAGCAATACGACTTTTGTCTCAAGATAGGAGATAGAATAGATAGACTTTTGAGTGATAGATAAGTTCAAGTCTCCACATACCTTTTTGTCGATGAAGTTCCACCAGTTCCTTGAGTAGTTTTTCGTATTTGCATGATGAACGCCTTGGAGTGTAGAGCTCAAATAAACATACTATCCTAGTCCGAGACTTAGCTATAAGTAGACTAGAAATCAATATTTATAGTTTTGGCAACTAAACTTGACAAACAAGCTTGAGATAGCAACGCTTGCGAGCTCGACCGAACTGTGCTCTGAAAATCTCCTCCTTTGTCAATTTTAGTGACAAAACTATCAATACATATGGAATACAAAACAAATAAACTTTGCATCTTCTAATCCACATGCTTGATCTCCTTGGTTCTTCAACATTACTCGAAATATTCGTCACTTCAGTACTTCAATGATTCCAAAGATATTCGAATCAACATCATCGTTGTTGAAGATCCATATCCATAAAAATGAGGAAACAATAGCTCTCAATCATTATTACACAATGTCATAGTATTATTACACATCATCAAAGTTCAATTGTATCACAACTTCGACAACAATACTATGGTGATATGTATCACTCCCCCTTACTCAATACTTCATCTCACATGAAAACCACTCCCCCTTACATAATGATCTGAAAACCATATGTATTTGTAGTGTAAAATACACATTAATTCTCCCCCTTTTTGTCAATAAAATTGGCAAAGGTACGAAAACTAGTGGGAACCTAATGAAATTTTCATAGAGACACTTCATGACCAGAAGAATGCACATATCAACTTTTTAGATGCAATCATATAGCCGAAACTAAATGCATTCATCAAGGAGTTTATAAATATACAAGATAACCCCTATAATATTCCACAGCCGCACTCCCAACAAAGATTTGGCAATTAAGCACAAGTTCAATTAAGAAATCCCCCCCATAAAATGTCATTCCAGAAAGAACAACAAGAGCGACCTTACTTTCACAAAAAAGAAGGATTTATTTGGACATTAAAAAGTCACATGAAACATGAATTTATATCCAAAAATCTCAATTAAATTAACTACAAGAGAACCCATAATTAATTCAATCGGAAATGCTCACATAAGAGAACTTACGGAGCCGCACAATATATACATAAAAATATGGATCAGGGAAGATCAATACTGCGGAATAAACAAAGATCCGTTCTATTTCTCATCACCATTTGCACAATGACATATAATAGACTTAATCTTTGTAGACAAAAGTTCATCCTTTCTTCCATCAATATTTGCATAATGACATAAAAGGCTTGACTTTTTGTTTACGTATGGGACAATCACAGTTCACGGACGCAAACACACATATCCTATAACAAATTGCAATATTTGAAATCATAAAGATTAATACTGCAAAATCATCTTCCAAACAAACTTTAGAATTTAAATAATTAAATTTAAGAACATTGCAAGATGAAAACGTTGGACATAGATATGTGTATTCACAATAATGGCTATTCCAAACCCTAGTTATATTCTTAAAAACACAAGAATAAATTATGATAAGAAGTTTTCTAGACATTATAGAGCTCTCTCAGAGAATCTACTGAGAATTCCTTCTCATTATTGAAAAACCCATTGATTATGGGATCGTTCAATTCCTCTAAATCTTTAGAGATATCAGTCAACTCACTGAGTTCTCTTTTTAGCTCACACAAGGTGTTCTTTGCTAGAGACAACATTTGTTCATAGTGAGATACCTTTTCTAAAGAGAAAACGATTTGAGATTTTAAATCATTTCTTTTGTTGATGAAATGTTTCACCATACCTCTAAAGTTATTACTAAAATGAAAAACTGACAAGAGGCAGTTAGAGGAAGAACCTTTTCTATTATTTGTAGATCTCTCTTTTTTCATCCTTGAGGAAGTGATTCCTTCACACAGATACACATTAAATGCTTCGACTGCATCCCTTTTTGTGGTACCTCTAGTTACAGGAGCCATGAAAAATGTATATTTCAAGGAGAAAAGAGAAGAAGGACAAGATTACAAATGATTATAAATAGACTTATGGACATCCAAACCCTAGAAGAACTTTGAACAAGTCTTACATGGTTTATTATCCATTATCTAAAATATTAGGAGAATATTTTCTTAACAAAAATAAAGAAGTCACAACTACAAGACTTGAGCCACTTTGATGCAAACCTCATTTTCTCAAGATAAAGATGAGGATGCGGACGTCCTTGGATTTAGACAGTGACGGAGTGAGCCAAATGCTCACATCTTCTACCACTTAGTGGCTTGTCAAGGTTTGTTGTGTAAACAGATTTCTTACCTCGTCGGAATCTGGAATTACTTGATTTTTTAGGAAAACCTTGTTGATTATCCAATGCCAGATTCATCCTTTGCATGTTCTCTTGAAGTTTGGCAATTCTTTTATTGTTCCTTTTGAATCTCCAACACGTGCTTTGAACATGATTTGCATATCCAAAAAATGAACAAATCAATAAAGATTTTTTGTTATGTTGAAGTGCATCATGTTTATCACAACAATCGACAACCATTGTTCCACGATCAATCGGAACAAAAGAGTTGTTAGTGCTTACACTAAAATATGACAACAAACCCTAAACCATTTGTGTTCCAAAAGGACTTTTAACCGAATAACATTGCTGAGATTTTGTCAGAACTTCCAGATAACCTTTGCAGGTCATCTTTAAGAGTATTAATCTCATTATTCTTTAGGGACATGGTTCTGGTGAATTTATCATTAAGACAATCTATCTCACTGCTAGAGCATAGCTCGGTTGAACCCACCAAGCGTTGGTATGTCAAGTTTGGTTGTCATATTTTAGTGAATCAGAACTCATGTTAAGAGTCGCTTTATTATTTACTAGAGTCAACTTCGTATAGGTTATCTTGAAAGTATTAAAATATGCGACATTATAAGTATTGCGAAGACTTGAAGATGTGAAGAAGCAAGGAGCTACAACGACAACAGTCATCCTTCCGCTTAAGGTTATTGATAGTTGATTTGAACTGTTTCGTTCCCTAACGTATCTTTCAAGTCGTGCATATTGGAAACAAAACTGCGAAGCATGTTTGAACTCTAGATAAACATAGTATTAAGGAATACAATACGAGGTTTATTGCATAACCATTAAACTTTGTAGATAAGACATAGGCATAATCATTCGAATGTTATCGTGATTATGTATGGGTATGAGGTGAGGATTTCATCCTAGTGAACAATGTTTACATGTGTTCTAAGGAAGTAAACTCATGAACTTGGTTTGTGAATCGAAAAGGAAATCCCTAGGAATTATTGGGATTGTTATTCATTGCATATCTTTTGAACATCCAATATCTGTGATTTAGTAGAACCGTTCATGACTTGTTTGTGTTCTTGGTAAAACTATTCACAGAGGCCTGACTTATGCATTGGTATGACTTTTATTAGTGAAACCGATCTTAAGTAATCACCTGAGATGGTATGATCGGGTTTGTGATTATATGTCTGACCAAAACTGGGAAAAGGGGAACCGATTCTAGTAAGAGGTGCGGTACATCACAAAGGGGAACCGAGCCTTGTATGAGGTGCAACAGGTTTATAGCAAAAAGGGGAACCGATCCTATGGACATGTGCAACACGTTCAAGTTAGATAACATATATATGTGGGCAACTGATTCTAGTACCTAGTCAACCGAATTTTGGAAAGCTAGTGTGACTATGCACAGTACTCACATGGAGGTAGAACCGAAACTTATTTTGGTAGAACCGTTAAACCCATGATTTGTGATTGAATGTTATTTGATCAATCACATAGTTCTTGAAAGTCAGATGAACCAATTTTAAAGTTGTTTGGAAGTGTGGCAAATCGGTTTCAAGGTTGTAAGTATGAAAGAGTACTTACAAAGTTAGGATATCGATATACTTTGAACACATGCTGTGAATGTTTATTATTTAATTGTTCAAAGTTATTCCTTAATAACAAAGGGAAGAGAATCCCAGGATCGAAACACAAATAAGTTAAGAATCTCTTAATTAAGGTTATTAATTTCATATTTAGAAAAATAAGAATTAGTAATGTGCATTTACTAATTAAAGATTTTCTGAGAGATTTCGATCATTATTTTTGGACAGAGCATTTCCAGGAATTATGGAAACCGAATTTGTGCTTTAATAAACATCTTGAGAATATTTTCGGTTTTGGAAATTCCTTGGTGTCCAAACTTCATAGTCTATAAATACTTGAAGTTTTCATTTCTAGCAAACTAATCCTTCGTGACAGCAAACTTCCTCGGTTGTGTTGTTACTGGTGAAGATGCCTATTCGGAGAGAAGAGTAACCTAATTAGGCGAAATCTCTTACGACCGCTCATTTTAAAGTCTTCTTTGGGATTGAGAAGCTCTACGAGTACCGTTGGTGGGAAACTAGATAATTGCGGTTTATCTTTTGTTTTAATTGATTTGATTGACCAACGGTGGTTGAACTTTGATTGCACCTAGTTTGTTTATGCTTGAGGATATTCTTTTCGATATAAGATTCACTCAAACTAGTTCAGAGTTTCGACAGGGATATTTAGACTGTTTGTAGTTCTAAAGACGATATTGTGATAATCCATTGTTAACAGACTCCATTCTGTGCGTGATTGATCACAAGAGATTCAAGAGATTGTTTGCAGGTGTTTATTGAAGATCTAAGGAGATTTGAAGACGAAAAAGATATTGAAGATTTCTGATTTGTGGGTTCATAATCGTTGGTGTGCACAATACTTGTTTCGGTAAAAAGATGATCCAATTAATAATCAGTTTTATCCTTGTGATAGAATTGGATTAATTAATTGAGTAGATCGTCGTCAACAAAATTCTTTGGATTAAGAGTGTTGATCGCAAAATCTTAACGATTACTTTGGTAATTGAACATAAGATAGATCTAAGGACCTGACGAAAGAGTTTATGTTAAGATAAACAGAAGATCATTTGTCCGACTCATATCACTTGGTTGAAGAGAGTTGATACCAAACATATTTGTTATTCCTTTAATGTTTGGAATACGAACCAAAGGAATTGTTCCAAGTACGTGACTTATTTATAAGTTGGAGGCGTGGGAATACAGACGGAACTAGGTGAACTATAGGTTTGGTTGCTTGATCTCAACTATATGAAGTTATGTGTAATTTTGTGTAGCGGCTTAATCCTGAGAGTATTTAATTTTGGACAAGGTCCCGGGGTTTTTCTGCATTTGCGGTTTCCTCGTTAACAAAATCTTGCTGTGTCATTTACTTTTATTTTCCACATTATAATTGTTTTATTATAACTAAAGTAAATCACCCAAACGTTAATTCCTATTTATTTGATAAGTTGATCCTATTATGTTTGGTTAAGTCCGAAACTTTTTATCAAGTAAACTACTTCGTTATTGTATTGTCTCGATCTCGTATCCATAGACGATCACACGAAGTATGAACCGATTAGTTGTATTGTCTCGACTAAGTCCATAGACAATCACTTTCGGCGAAAGGACTTATAGGTAGGAAAAGTTTTAGATTGAGGTATATTTGGGTATCTCGTCTTTTCAATTAGTATCAGAGCAGGGAAAGACGAAAATATCTAACAATCTGTGTTTGGTGCGATCCAACCTATAAGAATTGAATCCAATGGATGATTCTTTTAACGTGTCACAAGGTCTGAGAAAAACTCGTCCTGGGTTTAACTTCCGAAAATGCTTAGAAGGGATGTCTTCTATAAGCCCCACTTGCTCTTCTGAAAATATGTCTGTATGTTCTCAAGAAGAGGTTAAGTTAAGTCCTGTACTCACAGTCGATGAGTCTGATTCTGAATCACTTGATGATAAAGAAGATATTTATTATGTGAACATAAAAACATCTCAACTTGATGAACTAAAGAAAGAATTTCTTTCTTGTGCAACCGAGATCACACTTGCATTAAGAAGAGAAGGAAAACTTCTTAAAGACTAGGTCATATGAAAGCTAAAAATGATCAGCTCAAAAGTGATTAGTCATCATGTAAAACTGACTTAGAATCTTGTAAGATCAGTTCCTCCTCAAAGATCAATTTCTTAGAAACCAAGCTAAAGTAAAGTGTTGATCACGAAAAGAAAACTCAGCTCTTAAGAAAAAAAGCAACAAATGATATAATGCCTTAAAAATCTCATATGACTCTGAGATAAAGAATGTCACCGAACATGTCAACAAGCTAAAGGATGATATGTGTTCATTAATGTCTGAAAATCAGTTGGATACATCCTTCCCAAAATCCAACAAGTCTGGATTGTACCATTCTCCAGGAAGAAAGAAGAATGTCAACCTTAAGGGAGTTCAAAAGGAGGATCCTTCCTGTAAAAAGGACATGGCATGCCCAGGAAATAAAAAGGTCAACTACTCTCATCATAGATCTTCACATCATCTTAAACATCATGATAGACGATGTTTTTATTGTGGAAACAAAGGTCATGTAATTAAGGCCTGTCGATGTTTATCTAACTCCAACCCAAGGCTTAACATGAGAAATTCATCTAAACAATCCATACACAAACATGATCATCTCGGATCAAGGTATTCTCGAAAGAATTCTACAACAGTTCATCACAAAGGGAAGAAAGACCAGAAGGCCACAAACTCCAAGAAGTGGATACCAAAGAAGATCATGAACTACAGAAAGAAGAAGTTGGCCATGTCTCCAGATCATCAACACTAAAGGTAATTCCTAAATATCTTGATGATAGTAATTTCTATGATAAATTTTGTTTGTCGTTAGAAAGTATCAATGTTCCTAATAAATCAGGTAAGAAGAAATTTCCTGATAATCGTGGAAAAGTTAATATGTCTCATTCAGATACTTAGTATCTGAGAGAAATACACTGACTCATAAAGTGCTCAAATTTGGTTTGATGAGTTCAGTGTATATTATGGAATGGTTCAAAACTTGCGAGAATTATGAAAATATTCACTGGGACGCACTTTCCTAAAAATCCTTAATATTAAATACTCAAGGGAAGAGTATTTGATTTCCATAATCAATGAACAAGTTTTTAGTAACCATTGGTGTATAAGTTTCGGCAATATATGAGTGTCTCGGTCTTCTGTCTGAAACTAGGAATCATGAAAAAATCAGATTTGTATTCGAAGCTTTCTTCAAAAGTTTCAGAAAGGTATGCTGAAAAATTGGCTAGTGACTCTTTCGGTCACCTAAATTTCAATGGAAACGGATCCGCTTCCTATATGAATATGAATCTTTCATCTTGTATGTTATGAAAAAGAGTTTTACCAGATGACTCGAACTTGTGACGAAACCAAGTTGGAAGTTATGATGTTAAAACGTAGCCTTGAAAAAACCTTACTAGTTCAATCTCAAATTCTCAAGCGACTAGATTTACTCACCAAAAGAGTAAACGAGGAGGAACCCTACTTCCACAAGGTTGAGGAATTAGTCTTAAATCAAGGATCGCTTCAGGGAATTAGGAGGGTCATCCCTATCAAGTGCAAGAGATTTCAAAATTATGAAGGATTCTGAAATCCAGTAAAATATACATCAATTTTTGATTTCTTTCGATGATTGTATTGGTCTATTATGAATAAAATTATTTGATTTATGATTTTTCTTGTGATAGCTTTCGGTTTACATAGCCTGTGCTTGAATGCTTTTATATTATTGCTATATATGTTTGTGGGATGTTTGATTTCAGTTTTACTACCTTAATATGCGATCTCATATGTTGTGAACCCTTGTGGTTTGGGTGACTTTTTGATTTAGCAGGATTAAGTTCTAGCCCATGTTGGTAGGCTTTAGCATAAAAGCATATGTGTTTCAACGGTTTTCAACTTTTGCTTGCAATTGTTAAAACCGATTTTCAACCTTTCTCTGGTAAAGGTTGGTTGTTGTTATTATTTTGTTTTTGCATAAGGATGACAACATGATGATATTTCGATATCAATTCTCCCTGGACGAAGAAGCAAACTTATTGGAGAAGTGGATGCAAAATTTGAGGTAACAATGTTGTTAGTTAATTGTTTTCCTGTTTAAGAAAAGCCTGAGTTTATTTCATATATATTTATTGCTTTTGCTTAACAAAATTTCGGTACAATTGATGTTTATTCCATTATGTGTGTATGGATGTATGTGTGATTCAATTGGTTCCGGTTAAGAAAAACTATTGTTATCTTGCTTTAATGTGTGGTATCAATTGTTTATGCTTACAAAATTTCGGTGCAATTACGGTGCTTTATTGTCTACCGGTTGAGGTGAATAATTATGCAAGTTGATTTATTTGGTTTATATGAATTATTTATGGCTTAACGAAATAAAAGGTTTTTACAGAATGCGTTGTTTAGTCCAATTCGATTCCGGATAAGAGAAACTGAGTTAATTCTGATCTTAGTTAGACTTATCGAAGTGAGGTTTCGGTTATTCAAGTCTAATCGAATGCCTTAACAAGAAATGCTAGTTAACTAACCTAGTACTTGTCTTGTTTAAAATTGAAAGGTCTAAGTTTATGGATAATTAGAACCTGATGAGAAAAATAGAGTTATCTTTATTTTGGTCTTATCAAATAAGCGATTGTTTTTGTACAATCGGTTTAACAAAGGGACTAAGGTGCTTAGTTTATTTTTGGTTTCCTAAACTAAAATGAAAAAATTATTTCAGACAATTGTTTCCTTGGTAATATATCAAAATAAAACTACTTGTAGTTTCGTTTTTGATATTGGTTATCAGAACATGATGTGTGGTACCCTTGTGCCTAACTCTACAGGTTGCAAGTTTATTTTGAGATTTGTAAGATTCTTTTCGTGTTGTCCTTTATTTTTTCGTTTCTTTGTCATTTTGTGACAAAAAGAGGGAGAAATATATGGAGTAAACAAGTGATACTGGCATTGAGTTTATATTGATTGGTATCGCTAAGGAAAAGAACATTGGTGCTTTAACGTTTAATCTAAAAGAAAGAGTGAAAGAACACACTAAGGGGGAGTAACATATCATATTAAGTGGTATAACAAAGACGTGCGGATTGAATATCTACCTATCTTCCTTAATGGGAGTATTAGCTTTGTTATTATAATGTTAACAACGACATTTTTGAGGATTGAATGTATGCAGTTTACTGTGCTGTTGAATTCAGGAATCAAGCGTATATGTAATGAATTCTTGTAATTTGTTTATCCATATGATGTAAGAGTTTTTATACTAAAATTGACAAAGGGGGAGATTGTTAGAGCATAGCTAGGTTGAACCCACCAAGCGTTGGTGTGTCAAGTTTGGTTGTCATATTTTAGTGAGTCAAAACTCATGTTAAGAGTCGCTTGATTATGTACTAGAGTCAACTTCGTATAGGTTAGCTTGAAAGTATTAGGATATGAGACATTACAAGTATTGCGAAGACTTGAAGATGTGAAGAAGCAAGGAGCTACAACGACAACAATCATCCTTCCACTTGAGGTTAGTGATATTTGACTTGAACTGTTTCATTCCCTAACGTATCTTTCAAGTCGAGCATATTGAAGAAAAAAACTGCGAAGCATGTTTGAACTCTAGATAGACATAGTATTAAGGAATACAATACGAGGTTTATCGCTTAACTACTAAATTTTGTAGATAAGACATCGCCATAATCATTCGAATGCTATTGTGATTATGTATGGGTATGAGGTGAGGATTTCATCCTAGGGTACAATGTTTACATGTGTTCTAAGGAAGTAAATTCATGAACTTGGTTTGTGAATCGAAAAGGAAATCGCCTGGCATTATTGGGATTGTTATTCATTGCATATCTTTTGAACATACGATATGTGTGATTTAGTAGAACCGTTCATGACTTGTTTGTGTTCTTGGTAAAACTATTCACAAAGGCCTGATTTATGTATTGGTATGACTTTTATTAGTGAAAACGATCTTAAGTAATCACCTGAGATGGTATGTGATCGGTTTGTGATTTTATGTCTGACCAAAACTGGAAAAAGGGGAACCGATCCTAGTAATAGGTGCAGTACATCAAAAAAGGGAACCGATCCTTGTATGAGGTGTAACAGGTTTATAGCAGAAAGGGGAAACGATCATATGGACATGTGCAACACGTTTTTAGGCAAAGGGGAAACGATCCTAGGGACATGTGCAACACATTCAAGTTAGATAACATATATATGTGGGGAACCGATCCTAGTACCTAGTCAACCGAATTTTGGAAAGCTAGTGTGACTATGCACAATACTCACATGGAGGTAGAACCGAAACTTATTTTGGTAGAACCGTTAAACCCATGATTTGTGATTGAATGTTATTTGATCAATCGCATAGTTCTTCAAAGTCAGATGAACCAATTTTAAATTTGTTTGGAAGTGTGGCAAATCGGTTTCAAGGTTGTAAGTATGAAAGAGAACTTACAAAGTTAGGATGTCGACATACTTTGAACACGTGCTGTGAATATTTATTGTTGAATTGTTCAAAGTTATTCCTTAATAACTCAGGGAAGAGAATCCCAGGATCGAAACACAAATAAGTTAAGAATATTTTAATTACGGTTATTAATTTCATTTTTAAGAAAATAAGAATTAGTAATGTGCATTTACTAATTAAAGATTTTCTGAGAAATTTCGATCATTATTTTTGGACAGAGCATTCCCAAGAATTATGGAAACTGAATTTGTGCTTTAATGAACATCTTGAGAATATTTTCGGTTTTGGAAATTCCTTGGTGTCCAAACTTCCTAGTCTATAAATACTTGAAGTTTGCATTTCTAGCAAACTAATCCTTCGTGACAGCAAACTTCCTCGGTTGTGATGTTACTGGTGAAACCGCCTATTCGGAGAGGAAAGTAACCTAATTAGACGAAATCTCTTACGGACGCTCAGTTTAAAGTCTTCTTTGGGATTGAGAATCTCTACGAGTACCGTTGGTGGGAAACTAGAGAATTGCAGTTTATCTTTTGTTTTTATTGATTTGATTGACTAACGGTGGTTGAAATTTGGTTGTACCTAGTTTGTTTATGCTTGGGGATCTTTTTTTCTGATATAAAATTCACTCAAACTAGTTCAGAGTTTCGACAGAGATCTTTAGACTGTTTGTAGTTCTAAAGACGATCTTGTGATAATCCATTATTTACATTCTCCGTTCTGTGCGTGATTGATCACAAGAGATTCAAGTGATTGTGTGCAGGTGTTTATTGAAGATCTAAGAAGATTTGAAGACGGAGAAGATATTGAAGATTTCTGATTTGTGGGTTCATAATCTTTGGTGTGCACAATACTTGTTTCGGTAAAAATAGGATCCAATTAATAATAGGTTTTATCCTTGTGATAGAATTGGATTAATTAATTGAGTATATCGGCATCAACACAATTCTTTGGATTAATAGTGTTGATCGCAAAATCTTAACGATTACTTTGGTAATTGAACATAAGATAGATCTAAGGACCTGACGAAGGAGTTTATGTTAAGATAAACAGAAGAGCCTTTGTCCGACTCATATCACTTGGTTGAAGAGAGTTGATACCAAACAGATTTGTTGTTCCTTTACTGTTTGGAATATGAACCAGAGGAATTGTTCCAAGTACGTGACTTATTTATAAGTTGGAGGATTGGGAATACAGACGGAACTAGGTGAACTATAGGTTTAGTTGCTTGGTCTCAACTATAAGAAGTTAGGTGTAATTTTGTATAGCGGCTTAATCATGAGAGTATTCAATTCTGGACAAGGTCCCGGGGTTTTTCTGCGTTTGCGGTTTCCTCGTTAACAAAATCTTGCCGTGTCATTTACTTTTATTTTCTGCATTATAGTTGTTTTATTATAATTAAAGTAAATTACACAAACGTTAATTCCTATTTACTTGATAAGTTAATCTTATTGTGTTTGGTTAAGTCCGAACCTTTTTATCAAGTAAACATACTTCGTTGTTGTATTATCTCGATCTCGTATCCATAGACGATCACGCGAAGTGTGAACCGATTAGTTGCATTGTTTCGACTTTGTCCATAGACAATCACTTTCAGAGAAAGGACTTATAGGTAGGAAAAGTTTTAGATTGAGGTATGTTTGGGTACCCTCGTCTTTTCACTCAAGATTTTTCACCTGGAGCGATGATTCAAATTTCTTCAACGAATCCTTTAATTGAAGATTTTTTTGGAGAACCCCTCTATTCAAGAATTCAAAAATCTCTATGTCAGATCCAAGTTCCGAATCAGAAGTTGAGTAGGTGGAGGTTTTCACTGCAAGAGATGAATGTTCATTGCACCCATCAGAAGCATCCAATATGTTGACACCCAGGGAATATTTTTGTATTGAATCATATGAAGCAATAAATGGAGAGATACGTTTATCACATCTGTTACTCCTTTTTACAAATTATTTGATCTTTTATGTCATCAGTGATTTATCAAAATCAACATGATTGGGACAACATTCATCATCCCAAGACAAGTTAGGAGATTCACTTGTGTTGGTCACAACATTGAACGCAGATGTTTTGACTGTGTTCTGATCAAGATCAAGAATTTTTAACTTTCCAATCAGATCATTTCTGGAAAGCATATCAAGGTTATTTCCTTCAACAATGGCATGCTTCTTAGAATCGTATCTAGATGGCAGAGATCTGAGAATCTTCATCACAATGTCCTTTTCAGGAATAATCTTACCCAATGCAAAAGATGTATTAGCAATTTCAAACACTTTGTGATTAAACTCATCAAATGAATCTTCATCTGCCATACGAAGGTTTTACCAATTAGAATTTAGGTTTTGAAGCCTAGCTTCTTTTTCACAGGTATTCTCTTCAAATACGGTTTCTAAGATATCCCAAGCTTCTTTAAACTTCGTGCACGTAGTCATGTGATGCTGAAGATCTGGGGTAATGGCATGTAAGATAGCATTTAAGCCGTCAGAATTTTGCTTTGCAACAAGGATTTCTTCTGAACTATATCTACCAATATCCTTAGGTATAGACACATCACCTTCTGTATCAACCGGAGGAGTATAGCCATTAAAAGCATGTACCCATGTTTGAAAATCACGAGCTTGATGAAAAGCAAGAATAGAGATTTTCCACAACAAGTAGTTTGAGTCATCGAAGACTGGTGGTACGTTTATGGAGATAGAATTTCTGTTCATAGAATCAGATCGCTAAAAACACATATTTATGAGGTCTTAAACGTGTTTTCCTGCTCTGATACCAATTGAAAAAGTGGGGGTACAAAAACCTTACCCAATATTTTGCTTAGAAATCTGTATGGACTAACTCCAATATACTTTTAAGAGAATCAACTAGACAGTTAGACTCAATCTTAATAAAAAGTATATCAAAGAGTTATATCTCATTTATTGATTCAATTCTCACTCAAACAAATAGAAATATGCGAGCCTGATTGAATACAAGAGAAATAACTTGAACGGTACCAAAGACCAATGATCAAGGATCAATCAACAACCAAAGGTTGGATTTATCAATTGATTGATTCAACGCACAACCTGTGATATTTCAATTATATAACAAAACATAATACGGAAAAGAAATAACACAGACACCAGAAGTTTTGTTAACGAGGAAACCGCAAATGCAGAATAACCCCGGGACCTAGTCCAGATTGAATACTCACTGTATTATCCTAAGAGCCAGGCAAACTTCATTTCTTATTGTTTCTGGTGGAGCCGTCTATTCGGAGAGGAAAGTATCCTAATTAGGTGAAATCTATTACGACTGCTCGTTTAAAGACTTTTGTGGGATCAAGAAGCTCTACGATTACCGTTGGTGGGAAACTAGATAATTGCAGTGTTATTAGTTTTCGATTGATTTGATTTACTAACGGTTGTTAAAACTTTGATTGCACCTAGTTTGTTTATTCTTGAGAATCTTCTCTTCGGATATAAGATTCACTCAAACTAGATCGAAGTATCGACGAGATCTTTAGAACTGTTGTTAGATCTAAAGACATCTTGTGATAATCCATTGTTAACAGATTCTGTTCTGTGCGTGATTGATCACAATAGATTCAACTATTCACGTGCGTGAATCTAGAAGTCGAAGATGCAAGGATGCTGAGGGAACTAAGTAGCTAGGGGTAGTCTGCTTGGTATCAACTATATGAAATTGGTTTAGATTTTGTATATCGGCTTAATTATGAGAGTATTCAAAACCGGTCTAGGTCCCGAGGTTTTTCTGCATTTGCGGTGTCTTTTACTTTGATTCCTGCATTATAATTGTTATTGTAATAAAGTAAAATACAAAAACGTTAACTCCGATATACTTGATAGTGATCCTATGGAGTTTGGTCAGTACCGAACCTATTATCAAGTATCACACTTTGTTTGTCGTATTGTCTCGATCTTGTATCCATAGACGATCACACAAAGTGTGAATACCGAAGTTGTTGTATTATCTCGACTTTGTCCATAGACGATCACACTTGGTAAGAGAACTTATAGGTTGAAACAAAAATATTGTGGTGTATTTGGGTACCCTCGTCTTTTCAGCTTCAACTACTTGATTAGGCATGAAAAGCGATTTCAAGAAATTGAGTTGATTGAATGTATTCGTGCCAGGACAATAGAGACGATGTCTGAGAGGAAGCTCGCAGCTAGCAAGTGGAGTAGAAGACTTACCTCCAAGATGCAAGCAAGGCTAGATAAGAGGATAACTGACTGTCGTAGATACAAGGTGCGACGAGCCAGTGAAAAGGTATTCGAGATCATAAGTAATACCGGGAAGCATACTGTTGATTTGGACTCCCATACTTGCAATTTTTGATGGTGGAAAACACACAGCTTCCCTTGCAGTCATTCTATGAAAGCCATGATGCAGATTGGTGAGGAGGATGTATACAAGCACATCATTCCGTACTACACAGTTGAATACTACAGAGGGCTCTATTCAAATCCTATCTATACCATTCCTGACGGAGATAATCCTGATGAAGTTTCTCGTACTAAATACATCATGCCTCCCCGTGTTGCACCAAAAATTGGGAGACCAGACTCTGTTCATAAGTGAAATTACCGTGAAAAGTTTTGCAAGAAGAGAAAGTGTGGTTGTTGTAGCATGCTTTTATTCCATAATCGCAGAACATGCCAGAGATCTCCGTTGGCTCCTTGCGCACCAATATTCAAGGATCAGGCAAGGATTGTAAGGTTCTACAGGATGATGTTCCTATGAATCTCGCAACTGAATTAGACTTCTGAACTTTTTTTTCCCAGTTCTTTTTTATTTTTTTCTTAACTTTTCTTTTATGTTTTTCTAAAGTTCTGATTATGTTTTTGTGAACTTGGATGTCTTTAATTAATAATGCTACACTTTTATTCAACTTGTTTATGTTGCAGTTATTATGAAAAACTTTTTTTTCCAGCTTTTTATGATTCATTTTTGTTTTTCAGTTTACTGCAGGGTCTGCAATCTTTTTTTTTCAAGGAAATTATGTTGGTTATGCTTACAGATTTGAAGACAACCTTTTCTAGTTGCTCCTACATTTTGGAGGCAACTTGAAGAAGTTTCCTTATGAATTGCAGACCACTTGTTCCTGTATGATTTCTTTGGTGAAAACTTTTACTAGTTGCTTCCATTTTTGGAACCAACTTGAAGCAAGTTGCTTCTATATATGGAGACAACTTGAGGAAGTTGCTTTAACATACATAGACAACTTGAAGAAGGTTCTTTCATTTAAGTACACAACATCAACAAGTTGCCTCCAGATTTTTTTTTTTTTTTTTTGCAATGGTTTGTCTCTATTTTTTATCCATCTCCTTTTTTACCTATGCATAACTGCAATCATTTTTACCTATGCATACCTGCAATCATATAAAAATACTGCAACACTGAATATAATCAAACCATTGTAGCTGTAACTAGACAATAGTAAGAAGTGTACTTTAGTTAGATAACACTAACACAATGTTTACAATTAATAGTAATCAAGTACTTCAATCAGTTATGATCTAAACATACTGATAACTGCAATTTAATGTTTTACATTTCGATGCTAACATGGTACCATAATCAGTTAATAACTAACAATTGTAGTTCAATAAGACAATACTAATAAGTCTACTGCAACTAGATAATACTAACAAATATTCCTTTTCAATTAGTCATATTGAGAGTTGTTGATGGTGGATTTTCAACAAAGGGTAAAACCGTAAAATCATGAGGCATGTTTTTGACACGGCTTTCAGGCATGCAACGATTCATATTTTACGAAGCCATGATGAATATGTTTTCGAAAAGCCTCCACCAGCTGAGCGTTCGATCCCTGGCATTTCCTCGTGACCTCTATGCAGAATAACGTATTTGGGCGGTTCTCCGTAGATTGAGAGATTAACGCCTTCAGGACGTCGGTGATACTCACTGTTCCCTAATTGCAGGAGAGAGACCCACCTCCATATAGAAGAATAGTTGGGCGGCAGATGCCTTCAGGACGTCGGTGACACTCACCGTTCCCTGATTATGTGGAGAGACGGTGCATAGATTCAGGCGGTTCTCCGTAGATTGAGAGCACTAACGCCTTCAGGTCGTAAACAACATCGTGACTCCCTGACTATGCACATTCAGAATAGATGTGACGCTTTAACTGGCTAATATCTTTTCTGCAATAGATTAGTTCTATTGCGACATTCACCATTTAATTCCCAGAATAATCTATTATTGCTCCTATTCCATGGTCGAATCCACGACCTGATCCCATGGAATGGCAATAACAATTGCTTCTATTCCATGGTCGAATCCACGGCTTGATCCCATGGAATGTCAATAACAATTGCTTCGATTCTATGATCGAATCCACAGCTTGATCTCATAGAATGGAAATAAAACAACTGTGCTATCTCATTACTCCGATTTCATGTTCGAATCCACTGATCTCATGAAATGGTAATAGATAATCTTAATTACTCCGATTCTATGGTCGAATCCACGATGCCGTAGGATGGTAATGCTTGTTTTATTATTCTTAATTCGTAGTCCAATCCACAGCTGATCCTGCGAATTAATAATGAACAACTATTCATTTTTATTACTCAGTTTCATGAATTATTCTCCACTGAATTCATAAATTAGTAATAAATACTCAACAACCGGGCATCTGGGCCATCACTGAGTAAGCCCCACAAAAATGGTGCGAGTGTACTCGACAATGATGCATGACTGAGCACCTGGATGCACGAACGAGTGTCCAAAAATATGAAATAATGAGGAATCCTTCGCAAAACAGGTGAAAACAATAAATATTAATAAAATAATAAGAGGCGCCTAAGGCCGGGCCCACCAGCCGGCCGGCCGGCCGTGCCCTAGCCATGGTCGGTCCGTGCCTCTCCCATTATTTTCCTTATTTTTTGTTATTTCGTGAACTCACGAAAACTCTTTGGTTTTAGAAACTTTCCTTGTTTTTACAAAACCCGTGAATTCTCCATAACTTCGTGGATTCACGAAATAATATTATAAAATAAGGAGAGGTGTGCGGGACCGGGTAACCTAACCAGCCGGCCATGCCTAAGCCGTGGCCTGTCCCACACCTCACAATCCTTAGCTTTTTATAATTATTATTCCCTAATCTCACCAAACTCCTCCGTTACAACAAAAACTCGTGGATTCTCCATAACTTCAAGGATTCATGAAAAATAATAAAATAGGGAAATGTGTGCGGGACCGGGCAACCTAGCCGGCCGACCATGCCCTAGCCATGGTCGGTACCATACCTTGCAATACCTAATCTTGCATAATTATTATTTTCCCCAATTCATGAAACTCCTAGTTTTGAGCAAAATTCATGATTTCTCCATATTTTCTCAAATATTGCTCAAATCACGAAAAACCAAAAGCCAACATAGTCACACGACTAGCTAGCCTCTCACGACAATTTTAAATATTATAACACTACTATTTTAATATTTTCAAAATATTGATGAATTGACCATACATGCTCATTCCAACAAAAATCGAGAATTCTCAGTCAAGATGAAACTCTTCTGAAAATTCACGATATTGCTCGAACGCGCATCAGAAAATACTGAAACCCTCAATATGGAAACACGGACAACACGGAAACATGTACACGCCTTCATGACCGACCAGGGTCATTCCTAGGTCTTGCACAAGGCCGGTCCCACACGTTTTCATGACCTAATTTGCTCAATTTCTCATACTGGGCCCGAACTCTCTCCAACCAACTGGGGGTTCTCCAAATGACCAACAACTGGTCCCATGACCACTAAGAGCTGGTCCCATGACCACTAAGAGCTGGTCCCATGCTCTCTTGGTCGGTCCTCATCTCTCATACCTAGGTTTTATCACCTAATGCTGAATCCAGCAATATTTCAATAAATGATGAAACCTGCATTTAATCATCGTTCTTTCACCAAATCTCAAACTGAGAACCCTGGTGCGTGCTCACTCGAGCACTTGGCATCACAGGGACGCTCATCATCCCATGTGGTCAAAAATTAGGGTTTCGAACAAACGTGACCAATTTTCAGCAATTCACCAATTGTTGAAGGATTGATCAAAAATTAGGGTTTCGAACAAACGCTTCACGAATCACCATTCTGAGCAAGTTCAAACACAAAATTATGTTGATTCAGCAATCAACATCCGAATTAATAATATTCGGTAATTCACCAATATTTTTGATTAATATTTTATTGGGTCAAGGCACCAATAAATAATTCTTTGAATTGAGCAATACTTGCTCAGTTGCTCGAATATTGATCCAACCATCAATATTCAGTAATTCATCAGTAGTTTTTCGAATTGAGCAACACTTGCTCGATTGCACGTCAAATTACCAATATTCAGTATTTTGTTGAATTGAGAAACACCTGCTCAGTTGCACACCAAAATTATCGAATTCGTCGAATTGAGCAATACTTGCTCAGTTGCTCGATAAACTCTCGATATTCGGCAATTCGTCGAGTTGAGCAATACTTGCTCAGTCATTCTAGTCAGTAATTCATTGACATCTCAGAGAACTACATGTTCAATCCATGAATCGCTGAGCATTCACCACTTACGCTCGATTCAACAAAACTAGACTCACAGTCTAAATCAGTCAACAACTGACCAACTAATACACGTCTGCCTTGCAGACTCCACGATTCGTGAAATATCAATCACGTCACAAATGAGGGGATATCACTTAGGGTTTTGGTCTGGCGGTCTACAGCACGAGGATTCATCCACAACGAGAAATGTTTATAAGTCGTGTAAACGGTTGAAGGAGTTAGCAAAGTAGTGGGTGCACGATCAGTCAAGTCTCCGCACGACATGGAACTGACTTTACCACGATCTCCCACTTTCCCACTCTTTCACTCAAGAAACCGTCACACTTACAGGGATCAGTGGTACATCATTCTTGCAATATGAATAAGTCTAAATCGAGGACATCAGGATATCATCAATCATCGATTATCATCATTATCCGTCAACAACTCGATATAAACTTATTCATAGAACTCAACTTCAGTAGTTCAATAATATTGCAGAAACCTTCAACACACCCACAATCCTTGATCATCACTGATCCCACACAACTCTCATCTTCCCTCCAACAGATCAACCCATCTCCCTCTTTATGACCGAATTGACTCTGGAACGGCCATTGTCTTGGTTTAGGCCGGAGTCATACAGATTGATTTCCCGAATCTAAGCACCCCCTTTGCAGCGGTGCATCTGTGTGAGGATTAACATTTTACCCGGCTGAGGAGTCTCGACAGCACGCTCGACTCTTCACTTTCCCAAAAAACCGGCGCCTCGTTTTTCCCCATCCACAAATTAGCGACCACAGTGGGAGATTATTCTCTCGGTTGCAATCTTTCATTTTCGCTAGATAGTTGGTCTTAGATCTAATTCAGTTTCTCAAAACTCCAGTCAGAGTCTTTCAAATGGTGACATTTCTCTAACTCAACCGAATGATTCTGGTAACATTCATCATCCGTACTTTACTACTCCCTTTTCATCTATTGGTGCATTTGATGGAGAAATTCCGTCACTAGCTGAACTGGCACGAAGGCAAGAGATTTTGGAAAGGAACATAAATCGATTAAAAAGAGCAATTGATAATTTGTTCAACTGCATGGTGGACCTGACAAGAATGTTAGGAGCTCAAGTTGTGGAACGCTCATCTCTTGACACCACTGACGCTAACCCTCAAACCAACAACTTCACCACTTATGAAAAGCCGGTGGAACAAGAGGTCACACATCTAATCGAGAATCAATGTGAACTTCTGCATTTCTCCAGAGATCAGCGCACAGACACGTTTGTCTCCCTCAACAAAATATCGTCCGATGTGCGAATAGTTCCATCATCTCCGGTGGTTGAAAAAGTGTCCATGGTATCTGAACTCTCAATAAACAACATCACCTTCACTGAGGAAGACCGAATGGCGGAGGAAGAGCATAACCGAGCCTTGTTCGTTACTGCTTCCATTAAGGACTCTGAATTCAGGAGAGTTCTCATCGATACAGGTGCTTCCACGAATCTTAATACTATAAAGACTCTCAAGGAGGCCAAAGTTCCACAAATAAAGATCGTTCATCATCCCATATTGATGACAGGTTTTGAAGGAATTCAGAGTCACACATACGGGTATGTCTATGTGGATCTGAAAGTATGGCCGATTCAATCCACTGTCAAATTTCACGTGATCGAGAAAGACCCTGACTATCACATGATACTCGGAAGGACATGGCTTCACGATAATAAAGTTGTTCCTTCGAAGTACCATCAATGTATGAAAGCTTTGTTCAATAACAAAATTGTCCGTATCCTAGCCTCAATGTCTCCTTATGCTCCGGTTTACGATGCTGAGTTCCTGAAACATCCATAGAGCATCCCCGAACCTCCAAGAAAGATCTGCAGTATTCCAATCCCAAGTTGGAAATCTATTGAGAAAGTCTACAAACCATCATCAACAGATGCTAAATCCATCAAGTTGTCCACCACACCACTCAAGCATCGTCAAGGTCATGGTACGACTCAGAAAAAGTCCAACTTTATTACTGATTATGATGCAGAGGGGAGAGTTATTTATCTCCGTCGTAAGGATTAGCAACTAACAGGGTAGGTCGATGAAAAGTCTCCCCGCCCCGAAGAATCATGCCATAGTGAGCAATCGCCTGATGAAGAAATTCAAGATGCACCACGACAGCTGCAAGATGGCACAGATTCCACAACCGACGACCTCGAGACTATCAGCATTGGAACGGATGAAAACCCAAGGCCAATTCTAATCAGTTCTGCTCTCTCACCTGAGGAACGGGAAGTATTGATATGCCTGTTGAAAGAGTATCAATATATCTTCGCTTGGACGTACGAAGAGATGCCTGTCCTGGACGACAAATTGGTTACTCATCATCTGCATATCACTCCCGGTTCTAAACCCTTCAAACAGCCGCCCAGGCAATTCAGACACGAAGTTGAGGAACAAATCAAGGTGGAGATCCAGAAACTACTAACAACAGGGTTCATCAAACCCATTCAACATCCAACATGGCTGGCGAACATTGTCCTAGTCAGGAAGAAAAATGGACAGATCCGGTGCTATGTAGATTTCAGGAACCTGAACAAGTGATGCCCAAAGGATGAATTTCCATTGCCAAACATTGATATGCTCATCGATGCAGCCAGTATCCATGACATGTTCTCGTTCATGGATGGTTACAGTGGATATAACCAAATCAAGATGTATGAACATGATTCTAACAAGAATGCATTCAGAACTCCCATTGGAAACTTTCACTATACAGTGATGCCTTTCGGCTTGAAGAATGCAGGAGCCACTTATCAGCGGGCCATGACTGCAATATTTCATGATATGATGCACAAGCAAGTAGAAGACTACGCCGATGATGTGGTAGTCAAATCAAAGACCCGGGCGTCCCACCTAGACATTCTGAGACAAGTCTTCGAAAGATGCAGAGAATACAAACTGAAGATGAATCCCCTGAAGTTTCTTGGATTCTTGGTCGCTGCAGAAGGAAACAAGGTCGACCCAGACAAAACAAAAGCCATTACTACCATGCCGCCTCCACGAACTGTGAAAGAGATATAGAGTTTCATGGGAAAAGTCAATTACATCCGACATTTTATTCCTGGACTCGCTCAACTCATTGCTTCATTCACTCCTCTGTTGAAGAAAGGAGCAAATTTTGCATGGACAGCTGTTCAACAAGAAGCATTCCAGAAAACACAACAAATATTGTTATCACCTGCTGTCATGAAATCTCCAGTGCAAGGAAGGCCTCTGATACTTTACACAGCTTCCAGTGACGTAGCTATTGGAGCACTCCTCGCTCAAGAGGACGAAGAAGGTATCGAACACCCAATCTATTACTTCAGTCGCACAATGAGGAATGCTCAACTCCGTTACCCAAAGGATGAAAAGGCGTGTCTGGCGTTGGTTCATGCAATTCAGCGGTTCAGACATTATCTACTATCAAACAGGGTCGTGCTGATGGCCAAAGTTGATCCTATAAAGTTCTTACTGTCGAAATGATAGACACATTTTTGTGTCTAAGTTGTCCTCAATTTTCTGTACTGTTGGTACTCGATTTCGTACTTATTATGGTGTTTTATGTGTTTGTAGGGAAATAAACATTTTTGGAAAATTCGGCTCGAAAAGTTGCTCGGGGCACCCGGAGGACATTTGCTATACGGACCCCCACTTTTGATAAGGGACACCCACGGCTATGTGTAGCCCAAAATTTTCATTAGCACCCACTGGTTATTTGGCACCCAAGACATTGGATAGGGGCACACCTTCTTCTTACTCGTGAAGCGAATTTTGGCGGGAAATATTTTTTTAAAAACCCGAGTTTTGCTGTTTTACATTTGGAGAAATTTTAGAGAAATTAAGTCGCTGCAGTCAATTGGAATGATCCTGTTACATTTATACAGGACTGGTAGGTCCATCCGATTCGAATATATTGGGCTGAATCACAGGGTTTTGAGGAAACAGGGGTGTGTTTATTCCCGTGAAATATTCTCGGGATTTCTTGTTGTTTTGGGAAAGATTATATGTGTCTGAAGCGTGTTGAATCAATTATACTGCGTGTAAGATCATGTTTGGAGTGTTTCTGCATCATTTCAGCGCGTGAAGAGTTAATTCAGGGAAGAAAATATCCGAAGAATATTTTTTTCTTCAAGCCGAGTAATGGAGAATTTGATGAAGTTATGACGAGATATTTCGGTGCTGGAAGGCTATATAGAAACCTGCTGCCGTTGCTGCCATTGAAGAACACGAAGAACATAAGACCCCAGGAAGCAGTCTTATTTTTCTATAATATTTGCGACTGCTCAGTGACAGTCTTAGAGCTACAGTAACAATGACACATCCTCTATATCGTTCTTCGGTTTGTAACAAATATAATTGTTACAAACCCGGTTTTGAATTATTTCTCCCTTTTCATCATTTGTAAACCATTTTGAGCAATGAAATCGAATTCTAAGTGTGTTTCCATCATGACGAGCTAGACCCAATCCTTGGGGAGGCGGAGGAAGCTATCTTTCCAATGAAAAAGTGGTAACTCTTAATTATTTAATTTGTGCAATTTTTATTTATGATTCTTAAATCTACTTTTGCAATAGTTGTGAAATTGCATGATTATAATTAGTATCACTTTGGAATTTGTAAATAGCGTAATCCTAGCCCCAGTCACTCCATAATTCTCACATCACTTTTTATTCGAGTTTGTTATTTTTATTTATAAAAAATAAGTCTAAAAATGCTGCTTTCACAAGTATTGAACGAACCATTACTTACCATTTCTACAACCACTGTAAAAATATCATCAATTTTTGCCGCCGCCGACGCGGACTTGTCTTTAGGCTAGAGTTTTTAGATTTCTTTTTTTTTTTAGGTTTTTATTTGTTTTTCATTTTTATTTTATTTGTTCTTCTTTACGTTTTTGGGTTTTTATCTTTTCCTTACAGATTTTGGAGTTTGGAGCGAAAGAAAAATTTGCCAAAGCTTTTGGTGAATACTTAAAGATTTGGAGTAAAAGCAAAGCGAAAGGAGCGAAAGAAAAGAAGAATAAAAATTAATTAAAAAAAAAAGAGAGAGAGATTTTTTAGATTTTTTTTTAGATTTTTTTTTTAGATTATCTTTTTCTTTTGCACTTTATTTTTGGACTTTGGACGGTGGACTTTGGGACTTTATTCTTTTAACCCTACTGAAGGGTAGTTTGAATATAAATTTTTTGCAGAGAAGGACGACGATTACGATATCGCCTCGGCCCCTCGGTTTCGCACATGACATATGAGTCGTGGCCCGAGCCGACTTCAGCGGTTCTTCGCCCGTCTAGTACGGGAGGTAAGTTTGTCGAAACACTCGCGAATCCCCTGTCAGCGAGTTACTATATTCCTTCGTTTGGATATATGCTGAGGATTTGAAAACGGTTGCTTTAATTTCCTAGTAAAGGGCAAGGACTGGCCATACAAGATAAGGGTTCGGATTTCATCACCGTTCCCTTCTTTCCCGCCTTAGGAAAACGAAACCAAACGCAAACCTAAGCCTAAAATTTGACCAGAACGAGACCTATAGGGTAACGAGCTTAGTAGAAAAGTCATTCGAAAAATATTGGTTACTCTTTTAAGCATGCTTTAAAGTTCATGATAGTTTCTGTGAGTTGAATACGCCGCCTTGTAACGCAGGTGAGGCCTTGGGTATCAAATCTCCCCTGAGCTTCCCTCGTCTCGATTTAACTTACTTTAACTCGGAGTGATTCCAGAGGGGTTTGCCTAAATTGTAACGAATTCCCTTTCGAAGGATTAGAAGATGGTATAGAAACAATCTAAGTGGAGCCATCATGCTTTTTGTTTGCTAGAAATCAGTAGGTTTGCTGTGGTGGAGTCAGCCTTGTTTGTGTTTGCATAGAACTTCCTTTCCTTTTAGGATTTCTTTTTTTTTTCTTTTTTTTTTCTAGTGTATGCCCGAGGTTATTAAAGAGCGGGCTTGGAAAAGAAACACTCTAGGTCGTTTGATTAGTGATAAACCTAATAGTTCTTTTTGTGAAGGCGGGGAGCTCGAAGACTCTTCTTTTGAGAGCCCTGTCTTTGGAAAATAGTAGGTAACCCCAGAAAACAATTCATCTAAGTAGAGGAAATGTCAATATGGTAGAAGGATCTTATGAGTCAGATACTAAAATAGCATCGATAGCCAAAAGGTTAGAAGCCTTAGAATTAGGTCATTCTAGTGGTAATAGTGGTAGAATAGAGCCTTTTTGGGAAGGCCATACTGTTGAGGAGCAAGCCAATGCTCTTTATAACAACACTAGACTCGATAACCGTCAGAAGTTTGACCCATATTCAGAAATTTATAACCCTGGATGGAGAAACCATCCCAACCTTTCTTGGTCTAAGGGCCAGAATCAAGGTCAGTCTAGTAACTTTCAGGTTCCCCCAGGTTTTGGCTATACTAAGAATCCTTCAGCTCCGGCACAGTTTCAGAACCCTTCGGATAAGAAGATTATGAGTTTAGAAGAGTCTTTTGCTTTGTTAACTCGTAACACTGTGCAGTTTCAGCAATCTGTTGCTCAAGGTTTAGAGGAAAATAAGAGAATAGGTCAGGCTAACTCTCAAGCTATTTTTGAGTTGAAAACCCAGGTTAGTCAGATAAATGAGTCTTTAAGAGAAAGAGGTAAGTTTCCTAGTCAAACTCAACCCAACCCTAGAGGAATTAATGAAATAGGTGAAAGACCATCCTATCATGTTAATGCAATAACAACCCTTAGGAGCGGTAAAACGGTAGACAATAAGGTAGCCATGCCTAGTGGACATACTGTAGTTCCACCTTCTACTTCCGAAGAGGAGCCCATAGCTGAGGAAACTGAAACGATTTCTAAGGAGTCCCAAGAAATTCCTGATAGGACTACCTATGTGCCTAGAGCCCCATATCCACATTTGTTAGCCCCAACCAAAAAGGAGTCAAATTTCAACGAGATAATGGAAACATTTAAGCAGGTGAACATCAACATTCCATTACTAGAAGCAATTAGGCAGATGCCCGCTTATGCCAAGTTCCTGAAAGATCTTTATACACGAAAGCGTAAGCTAAATGTCCATAAGAAAGCCTTTTTATCTGGTCAAGTAAGTACAATTCTTCTGAACCAAACACCCCCTAAGTATAAGGACCCTAGATTCCCCACCATATCTTGTGTGATTGGTAATCATGTAGTTGATAAGGCATTGCTTAACTTAAGAGCTAGTGTTAACTTACTCCCATACCATGTGTATACCCAGCTAGGACTTGGTAAGTTGAAACCGACCAAAATGACACTTCAATTAGCTGATAGGTCTGTCAAAGTGTCTCGTGGTGTCATAGAAGATGTTCTTATTGAGGTTGATAGGTTCATATACCCAGTGGATTTTGTTGTTCTAGATACCCAGCCTGTTCAGGACCCAAGTGCTCAAATACCGGTGATTTTAGGTCGCCCATTCTTAGCCACATCTAATGTTGTCATCAATTGTAGAACCAGACTTATGAACATATCTTTTGGTAATATGAATACTGAGCTAAATGTCTTTAATATCATTAAGTCTTCTGAGATAAATGATTTAGAAGTGGTGAACATGATTAGCACTCTATTTCCTGATCCTTTAGCCTGCACTATGTTTGATAATCCATTATTTGATGAACCTTTCAGTGCTTCGGAGGATGTAACCATGGCGAACACCTTAGTTGATGAGCCTATGCTAGAGATTTTCTTTGATAATCCTTTATATGAGGATGTTGTTCGTTTAGATGAACAATCCCTAAAAGAAGCTAGTATCTGTGCTGACTTTATGGAACCTGGAACCCATCCCATAGATTTTGGTCCATTTGAGGATATTTTTCATCCTTAGTTTGGGGGTAATGATGACTTTAGTGATCGTCATGTATCCCTAATTAAAGTCCCTAACTTGGGACTCGAGCTTTGTGCGTCTAAGATACTACTTGAGTTTCTTCAAACTCTGCTACCCGATCCTCCATATATTGTCCATGAAGAAACCCAATTCTTAGAGACATGTCATTCGGTTGAACCTGTTTTCCTAGACACTTATATAGATCCCAAAGAGATACCCCAGATAAATCTAGTTGCCTTGATGAAAGCCCTAGACCAAGTTATGCTCCGTCATCTCATTTTTTTAATCCAAGATGGTAGTCTTTCTTTTGTGTCTGCTTTATTTGGTTCTGAGGACCCGCAACTATTTCGTCTATTGGTATATGACTTTGGAAGGTGACAATCCTTTTTGAGGTATTTGATGTCCAGTTAAAGACTTAAAACTTAGCACTTCTTGGGAGGTAACCCAATTTCATGCAACACGGTAATATCTTTCCTTAACTCTTTTGCTTCGAGTGGTAATAGTTTCTCCTTGTTCATGCTTTTTAATTTTACCTTTAGAACATTGGGGACAATGTTAGATTTAAGTTTGGGGGTATGGGAGAAACTTTTTAGTTGCAATAAATAAACTCCAAAGCCTAGAAATTTATGTTTATTAAGGTTGGCACTAACCAATCTAAGTGGATGGGAACATCTTGGTCATAGGAGTTGAGGAACCAATCTGATTAGATGGAAACATCTAAAGAGTCTATTCATAAAAGCACAGAGCTCAGGTGTTAGAATTAAAAAAAAAAAACACGGTAGTTTCGCCATATCTCGTTGAATCCTAATCCTTCTGTTTTTATTTTTTAAGTGATTTGGTGGGGCACACGATTCAAATTGGGTGATTGAGATATCACACAATTTTTTTTATTGAGACCAGACCATCAAACCAACCGGAATAAATTCAATAAAGTCGACCACTGGTGCCCTTGTATATGCCAGTTGTGTTGACCTAGAGTTAGGTTTATCGACCACTGGTTCCCTTGTATATGCCAGTTGTGTTGATATTAGTCAGACTGGTATCTCAGTCCATTAGGATAGGTTCATCTTGGTAGAGGCCTTCAGACAGATATGGGAAACACCGTTCACTTTAAATCATCAATTTTTTTTCTCTTTATCCATCTTCTTAAATCTTTCCATGTGATTGGTTGACTCCGGTTATGATGTCCAGAAACTATCTGAGTAGAGCTCTATCACTTATATATGAATTTTAGTATGCTGAGTGCAAACTCGTGTACAACAATTGGAATTTCGCATCAGGGTACTTCCTCCTATAGTCAATGATTGTATGCCAACCAAGGAGATTCTTTAGTGCCTTCCAAGGTTCTGCGTGGATAACTAGGGTCTGGAGTAATGGTTTTGTGGGTACACCTATGGTAAACCCTCCCGAGACTATATCTCGGTCACTAGGGCCACCTAGCGAGTTAGGATTTTATTTTTCTAGATTAGTTTTGCTCAAGGGCTAGCAAATAATAAGTTTGGGGGTATTTGATAGACACATTTTTGTGTCTAAGTTGTCCTCAATTTTCTGTATTGTTGGTACTCGATTTCGTACTTATTATGGTGTTTTATGTGTTTGTAGGGAAATAAACATTTTTGGAAAATTCGACTCGAAAAGTTGCACGGGGCACCTGGAGGACATTTGCTATACGGACCCCCACTTTTGATAAGGGACACCCACGACTATGTGTAGCCCAAATTTGTCATTAGCACCCACTGGTTATTTGGCACCCAAGACATTGGATAGGGGCACACCTTCTTCTTACTCGTGAAGAACAATTTTGGCGGGAAATATTTTTTTGAAAACCCGAGTTTTGCTGTTTTGCATTTGGAGAAATTTTAGAGAGATTAAATCGCTGCAGTCAATTGGAATGATCCTGTTACACTTATACAGGACTGGTAGGTCCATCTGATTCGAATATATTGGGCTGAATCACAGGGTTTTGAGGAAACATGGGTGTGTTTATTCCCGTGAAATATTCTCAGGATTTCTTGTTGTTTTGGGAAAGATTATATGTGTCTGAAGCGTGTTGAATCAATTATACTGCGTGTAAGATCATGTTTGGAGTGTTTCTGCATCATTTCAGCGCGTGAAGAGTTAATTCAGGGAAGAAAATATCCGAAGAATATTTTTTTCTTCAAGCCGAGTAATGGAGAATTTGATGAAGTTATGACGAGATATTTCGGTGCTGGAAGGCTATATAAGTGTCTTAGGATTAGTACGAAGGGAGACAGAGAGTTTGGGAAGGATTTGGAACATCACAGAGGCGAAATACGATCACCAGAGAAACCTGCTGCTGCTGCTGCCATTGAAGAACACGAAGAACATAAGACCCCAGGAAGCAGTCTTATTTTGCTATAGTATTTGCGACTGTTCAGTGACAGTCTTAGAGCTACAGTAACAGTGACACATCCTCTGTATCGTTCTTTGGTTTGTAACAAATATAATTATTACAAACCCGATTTTGAATTATTTCTCCCTTTTCATCATTTGTAAACCATTTTTGAGCAATGAAATCGAATTCTGAGTGTGTTTCCATCATGATGAGCTACAACCAATCCTTTGGGCGACGGAGGAAGCTATCTTTCCAATGAAAAAGTGGTAATTCTTATTATTTAATTTGTGCAATTTTTATTTATGATTATTTGCCTAGATTGAAAATAGATTTTATTATTTTTGTAAAACAATTGTATTTTCTTTTGATGGAACATGCTTAGCCTAGGGTTTTGATGTCCCATGCTTTGGATTAACATTTGTTCTTTTTAAATATCTACTTTTGTAATAGTTGAGAATCAATTTGAACGTGTGAAATTGCACGATTATAATTAGTATCACTTTGGAATTGATAAATAGCGGAATCCTAGACCCAGTCTCTCCATAATTCTCACAACACTTTTTGATTGTCTAGCGACCCTAGCATCCAAACTGCAATTTGAGGGGTCTGAGAAATCCATCACTGTGCAAAGACGCGTTGTGTCATCCACCTGGCTTACTCAAGTCGAAGATGCTCAGTAAAGCGACTGGCGAGCGCCCATTATTCATGAGTTGAGCAATTCTCTTACGGAGGGGAAAATTAGCCTCAAGGAGTTGAAAAACTTTTTCGTCCTGCACGGAGCGTTATATTATCGCAATCCTGATGGATCCCTGTCTCGATGCCTCGAAGATGAAGAAGCCGGTGAACAACTCTAACGTATACATGAAGAAGTATGTGGGAAAACCCTAGTGGTCACACTTTACAGAAGGCTTCAAAGGCTCGGATACTATTGGCCTTCCATGGAAGCTCAGTTGAGGATGCTGCAAGGATCATGTCCCAATTGTCAGAAACCACCTCATCATTTGGAGGTTCTAACACTTCATCACACTGGGGACTGGAGATAACCTTACATAAAATATCTTCGTGACAACGATCTTCCGTCAGAGAAGAGAGGTGCAATCAAACTCATTCAAAGAGCCAAACGTTTCTGTCTACTTGGAAGGGATTTTGTATCGCAAAAGATTTGGTGGGAATCTCCTAAGATGCTTGGCCGAGCATGATATTGCCATAATTTTGAAAGAAATGCATGAAGGTGAACACCAAGGGAAGAAGAAATTGTTTCTCCAAATCCATGAGAAATATTACTGGCCAACCATGGAAGATGACGCAACTGCCTACGTTCGGAGATGTCATCAGTGCCAAGTTCATGGTAACCTCATCCACACTCCTTGTATTTCATTACATTCTGTGAGCAGTCCGTGGCCCTTCAATATATATGGGGACTGGATATCATAGGAAAGATCAATCCGGAATCTTCAAAGCAGCATGAATACATCATCACAACAACAGAGTATTTCACCAAATGGGTCGAGGCTATTCCTCTTCGAAGCACCACTGGAGTCACAATTGCATCTTTCATCAAAGAGTTCATCATATGCAGATTCGGCGTTCCTAAACATATCATCACGGATAATGGAACTCCTTTCGCCAACAAACATGTTGCAAAATAGCTCGAAGAATACGGAATCAAACAGATTTTCTCCACACCATACTATTCCCAAGGAAACAGACATGCGGAGAGTACCAACAAAACCTTGATCCAGATTCTCAGTCGAACAGTTCATGATAACCCACGGACGTGGCATAAGGAATTTCCCATGGCTTTGTGGGCCTACCGAACCGCACCAAGAAGCTTAATTGGGACTTCACCATACTCTCTCGTTTATGGCACCGATGCCATTCTCCCAGCCGAAATCAAGGTTCCCTCTGGAAGAATCGCATCAGCTAGTGGAGTACAATGGGATGCAACAGAAGTCTCAGATTCAAGAATTGATGAATTGGACATGCTCGATCAAGAAGAGCCAAGGTGGAAAAATATGTAGAAACCTACAAACAAAGGGTTTCCAAGGCCTACAAAAAACTGGTAAGACCTCGAACATTTCAAGTAGGAGAATTGGTTTTGAAAACAAAAAATCATATCCAACAAGACATGTCCGCTCCCAAGTTCTCTCTGAAATGGGAAGAACCTTATGTGATCATCAAGGCAGTATCCAGCGGATATTACAAAATCTTAGCTATTAATGGAGGAGTTGAAGGAAACATCATCAACGGCAAGTGGCTCAAGGCGTAATATGCTTGAACAATCATTGGAAGTATTAAATTTCTAAATGCAATTTCTGTTTTCTCCAAAAGAGAAATATGCTCATTCACTCAAAATTCAAAATATCCTATGAATCTCACAAAAATCTTTCAATCACCTAATTTATTCAAAATAAAATCTCAAACCTACATAAAATCTTCCTCTTACTCAGAACAAACCATCCAACAGAGGATAATCTCTATCGAAAACCATGTCAAGCTTCTTCTGGAAATTTTTGGTTTTCACCTTCAAGTCCTGAACTGCCTTCTCAACTCGTGCTGACCCCAAGGCGAGTGTCTTTTCCTCCTCCAATATGGCAGTAGACGCGGAAATTACATTAGCAGCGGCCGCCTCCTTGTGAATTTTGATCATCTCGAGTCGATGACGAAGCCAACCTATGTTAAACTGCAAGGTTTCACAGTTTGAAATCATCTCATCCCATTTGTGCAGTTCATGATTCTTGACATCTCGCAGATGCGTCCGGTTCATCTCTTCAATAATCGGTAACAACCCTGCAACTGTAGTTAGGAGGGTTGGTAGAAATCCTTTCCATACTTCGGTCATAGCAATATGCCCGTACCTTCTCCAAATTTTGGTGTATAGGGGTGCGCGACCATTGGGAATGACGAATCCCCCAACCACTTCATTATTCGGGCAATTGTTGGTCATGGGAGCCTCAAACGGGAGTCCAGCTGTTGGATACTTACGAGCACGATAACCTCAGTATTCACAGAATCAATAGAGTTTTCATCGACACGGTTGTTGCTATCATCAATCACAACCGCGGATTTCCCGTTCTTCCTTTTTCTAGCATCGACGACGACATAAACATCAACCTGCGATGAAACGATGGAATATTTAATGGTATTGACCATTGAGCATGGTAAAAATCTCAGTCGAGAAGTTATGAAATTACTTACAGACGTTCCGGCATCAACAGGAGCCGACCTATACCGGGAAGGAGATTTAACTGTCCGTTTAGGTCTCAAGCTACGAGAGGAATGCTGATTCTTTTTATTGTCCTGCAATAAATTCTTTTCTTTTGATCAATCATCCTGATCGAGAAAAAGACAAGAGAAGAAATGTAACTCACCGAGACGGATACTGCCACAATATGTTCGGCATGAGATTCACTTTTGGAAAAAACACTGCTTCTGGACATGGTGACGAGAGGTAGGATTGTGATCAAAATTTATTTTGATGATACATAAAGGCAGCAGATGGTTGACTGTTTAAATAAAACCCTAAGTCCAATGTGGATGCTTATCCCCGAACGGATAAACAAGTCTGTTGAGGTTTCTACTGAAACCCTAAATCTCGAATCAGATGCGTGACAGATGGGAGAAGAGTAACAATGCTGGGGACTGACGGTTCGGACGTAATCAACATTACAACTACGGCTTAATCGTCTGGCATGCCACATCTTTTCTAGACAGCTCATGTGATTGCATTCTGTGGGTAATTATTGTCTATGTGGACATTGGTCCATATACTGGAGATGTGAGGAAAATTCAGAAAGGAGATACTACAAGGAATTACGGTTCAAAAAATAATAATCTCTAAAGAAACATCTCTACAACCAAGCTGCTTAAACCAGAGAAGATCTACTTCAACGGAGAGAGAATCCTCTTCGAGTTCTTCATCAGAATCACTATCACGACCATTGATGAAGTCTGGGTAGATATTAGGATCATCTGAGTCCGAGTCATCCTCTGCTTCGTACTCAGCTTCCAGTTCAGCTTCAACCTGCTTCGCAATCTTTTGAAGTTCTCTGGTACGCCTGTCTGGCTTAATCTCATAATTCTGTACCACCCACACAATTTCCTCTTCAGAAGCATTAGCGTCAGCGTCGGAGGGTACACCATCAACAAATCGACGCCTCTCTTCATCCGCCTGTATCCTGCGCTGGATTCGATCCTTTCTACATCGACGATCCTCCATCTCATCATCCTGGGCCTTTCTCTTCATGAGCTCTTCATAAGAGATCCTTCAGTCATTAAGGGGTATGCTAGCTTTAGCTCCCTCAACATAATTCGTTTTAGCTCGCGAGTTGGCTGCATAAGACTTGGAATCCTCATCAAAAGAGATGGAGGAGTAATCGCTGCTGCTTCTAGTGGAAACCATCATTGTCTGGAATCAAATCAGAAGCACAGAATTATAAACGACCTAATGATATCAGTTTCAACAACGAAAGTGGTATTCTAAATTCTTACCTATTTACGTTTCACGAACTTAGTGATAACAGCGTAAAACCCCAAAACTTGCTTGTTCTTTCAAACCTGCAAATCCGAGCAAAAAGCTTATCATTTGGGAGTCAACACTGACTTTTCACGAAACCATGAACAATACACATAAACTTTTCATGTGAACATCTCATGATTTTGTACCACAAAACATATATCATAAAATCATGAAACACAATTGTTCATCTTCAACACAGTTACTCAAAATCACTGTTTGATTTTATTTTATCAAAAAAAAAAAAACTCATGTACGCATATAAAAAAAAAAAAACTTTTTACGTGAGTTAACTTTGCTCAATCGAGCATTCACCTACGAAACGAGGGTCTTTCCTATTTTTTAAAGTCCGAATAAAATTTCAAAAGTTCTCAAACAAATTTTTGAACTCCAGGTCTTTTCGAAATTCCTTTAACCCTAAGGATCGTTATTTATTACTTTTTACGAACAAACCTACGTTCCTAAAAGTATCTGCAAAGTTCATGCTTTCAAAAACAAACTTGAATTTTCATGAAACCTAATAAACAAAACTTTTTCTACTGCAACAAGACCATGTCTATTCAAAATTTTATGTATCTCTTCATATTAGGGATTTTTGCTCATTCCTTCAACTAACGAACAAACGGGCATATACATACGATTTCTAAAAATCCTTCATAAATACTACGCATGCATGCAACCATGGGGTTTTTGGTTTTGTGAACAAATCATCAATCATAAAACCAAATGGCAAAAAAAATAAAATAAATTCAGACTTACCTGGTCGGCGCTGGTCGGAGCTTGGCCGGACGACAAAGAGCGATGATCGGCGGCGACTAAAATCCGGCGGAAATTTTTTTATTCCCTGCTGCAACTCGCGTGATAATGGTGAAGATAGGGATGTGCTTGGTCGACCAAAATAAAGAATTTTAGGGCTTCTCCCCTTTTATATCAAATTTATTTCCAAAACCTAATAAAAACATGGGTTTCCTTTTTTGGGCTCGGGCCCATATGTCCTAAACCTACCATAAGTAGGCTTCTCAACACTCAAATCAGGAGTGCCTCATCTCTCCATGATCACGAGATGACACTCTGTCTTGCTATCAGGGTCCTTATCTGTGCATTTGCTCGTACATGACACCATTGGAGCAAATCGAGGATTCTGAGGCACACCTTTGTAGATTGAGTTCAACCACCAATCTCATCGATTGAAAATCACCATTTAATACATTACTGCGGAACATGAATGTTCCCCACTAAGCAGGGGCTTAATGTTGATGGTGGATTTTCAACAAAGGGCAAAACCGTAAAATCATGAGGCATGTTTTTGACACGGCTTTCAGGCATGCAACGATTCATATTTTACGAATCCATGATGAATATGTTTTCGAAAAGCCTCCACCAGCTGAGCGTTCGATCTCTGGCATTTCGTCGTGACCTCTATGCAGAATAACGTATTTGGGCGATTCTCCGTAGATTGAGAGCTTAACGCCTTCAGGACGTCGGTGATACTCACTGTTCCCTGACTGCAGGAGAGAGACCCACCTCCACATAGAAGAATAGTTGGGCGGCGGACGCCTTTAGGACGTCGGTGACACTCACCGTTCCCTGATTATGTAGAGAGACGGTGCACAGATTCAGGCGGTTCTCCGTAGATTGAGAGCACTAACGCCTTCAGGTCGTAAACAACATCATGACTCCCTGACTATGCACCATTCAGAAAAGATGTGACACTTTAACTGGCTAATATCTTTTCTGCAATAAATTAATTTTGCTGCGACATTCACCACTGAATTCCCAAAATAATCTATTATTTCTCATATTCCATGGTCGAATCCACGACCTGATCCCATGGAATGGCAATAACAATTGCTCCTATTCCATGGTCGAATCCATAGCGTGATCCCATGGAATGGCAATAACAATTTCTTCGGTTCTGTGATCGAATCCACGGCTTGATCTCATAGAATGGCAATAAAACAACTGTGCTATCTCATTATACCGATTTCATGATCGAATCCACTGATCTCATGAAATGGTAATACATAATCTTAATTACTCCGATTATATGGTCGAATACACGATCCCATAGGAAGGTAATGCTTGTTTTATTATTCTGAATTCGTAATCCAATCCACAGCTGATCCTGCGGATTAATAATGAACAACTATTCATTTTTACTACTCAGTTTCATGAATTACTCTCCACTGAATTCATAGATTAGTAATAAATACTCAACAACCGGGCATCTGGACCATCACTGAGTAAGCCCCACAAAAATGGTGCGAGTGTACTCGACAATGATGCACGACTGAGCACCCGGATGCACGAACGAGTGTCCAAAAATATGAAATAATGAGGAATCCTTCGCAAAAGAGGAGAAAACAATAAATATTAATAAAATAATAAGAGGCCCCCAAGGCCGGGCCCACCAGCCGGCCGACCGGCCGTGCCCTAGCCATGGTCGGTCCGTGCCTCTCCCATTATTTTCCTTATTTTTTGTTATTTCGTGAACTCACGAAAAATCTTTGGTTTTAGAAACTTTCCTTGTTTTTACAAAACCCGTGAATTCTCCATAACTTTGTGGATTCACGAAATAATATTATAAAACAAGGAGAGGTGTACGGGACCGGACAACCTAACCGGTCGGCTATGCCTAAGATGTGGTCGGTCCCACACCTCACAATCCTTAGCTTTTTATAATTATTATTCCCTAATCTCACGAAACTCCTCCGTTTCAACAAAAACTCGTGGATTCTCCATAACTTCAAGGATTCATGAAAAATAATAAAATAGGAAAAGGTGTGAGGGACCGGGCAGCCTAGCCGGCCGGCCATGCCCTAGCCATGGTCGGTCCCACAACTTGCAATCCCTAATCTTGCATAATTATTATTTTCCTCAATTCATGAAACTCATGGGTTTGAGCAAAATTCATGATTTCTCCATATTTTCTCAAATATTGCTCAAATCACGAAAAACCAAAAGCCAACATAGTCACACAACTGGCTAGCCTCTGACGATAATTTTAAATATTATAACACTTTTATTTTAATATTTTCAAAATATTGACGAATTGAGCATACATGCTCATTCCAAAAGAAATCGAGAATTCTCAGTCAAGATGAAACTCTTCTGAAAATTCACGATATTGCTCGAACGCGCATCAGAAAATACTGAAACCCTCAGTATGGAAACACGGACACCACGTCAACACGTGCACGCCTTCATGACAGACCAGGGTCATTCCTAGGGCTTGCACAAGTCCGGTCCCACACGTTTTCATAATTTTGACCTAATTTGCTCAATTGCTCATACTGGGCCCGAACTCTCTCCAACCAACTGGGGGATTCTCCAAATGACCAACAACTGGTCCTGTGACCACCAAGGGCCGGTCCCGTGCTCTCTTGGTCGGTCCTCATCTCTCATACCTAGGTTTTATCACCTAATGCTGAATCCATCAATATTTCAATAAATGATGAAACCTGCATTTAATCATCGTTCTTTCACCAACTCTCAAACTAAGAACCCTGGTGCATGCTCACTCGAGCACTGGAATCACAGGGACGCTCATCATCCCATGTGGTCGGTCCCTCTTCACTCATGACCAATTTTCAGCAATTCACCAATTGTTGAAGGATTGATCAAAAATTAGGGTTTCGAACAAACGCTCCACGAATCACCATTCTGAGCAAGTTCAAACACAAAATTATGTTGATTCAGCAATCAACATCCAAATTAATAATATTCGATAATTTACCAATATTTTTGATTATTATTTTATTGGGTCACGACACTAGTAAATAATTCTTTGAATTGAGAAATACTTGCTCAGTTGCTCGAATATTGATCCAACCATCAATATTCGGTAATTCATCAGTAGTTTGTCGAATTGAGCAACACTTGCTCAATTGCACGTCAAATTACCAATATTCAGTATTTTATTGAATTGAGCAACACTTGCTCAGTTGCACACCAAAATTACCGAATTCGTCGAATTGAGCAATACTTGCTCAGTTGCTCGACAAACTCTCGATATTCGACAATTCTTCGAATTGAGCAATACTTGCTCAATTTCTCGACAAACTCTCAATAGGCAATTCGTCGAGTTGAGCAATACTTGCTCAGTCGCTCTAGTCAGTAATTCATTCACATCTCAGAGAACTACATGTTCAATCCATGAATCGCTGAGCATTCATCACTTATGCTCAATTCAACAAAACTAGACTCACAGTCTAAATCAGTCAACAACTGACCAACTAATACACGTCTGCCTTGCAGACTCCACGACTCGTGAAATATCAATCACGTCACAAATGGGGGGATATCACTTAGGGTTTTGGTCTGGCGGTCTAAAGCACGTGGATTCATCCAAAACGAGAAATGTGCGTAAGTCGTGTAAACGGTTGAAGGAGTTAGCAAAGTAGTGGGTGCACGATCAGTCAAGTCTTCGCACGACATGAAACTGACTTTACCACGATCTCCCACTTTCCCACTCTTTCACTCAAGAAACCGTCACACTTACAGGGATCATTGGTACATCATTCTTGCAATATAAATAAGTCTAAATCGAGGACATCAGGATAACATCAATCATCGATTATCATCATTATCTGTCAACAACTTGATGTAAACTTATTCACAAAACTCAACTTCAGCAGTTCATCAATATTGCCGAAACCTTCAACACACCAACAATCCTTGATCATCATTGATCCCACACAACTCTCAGCTTCCCTCCAACAGATCAACCCATCTCCCTCTTTATGACCGAATTGACTCTGGAATGGCCATTGTCTTGGTTTAGGCCGGAGTCATACAGATTGATTTCCCGAATCTAAGCACCCCCTTTGCAACGGTGCATCTGTGTGAGGATTAACATTTTGCCCGGGTTAGGAGTCTCGACAGCACGCTCGACTCTTCACTTTACCAAAAAACCGGTGCCTCGTTTTTCCCCATCCACAAGAGTATACTACCAACGAACTGAAATATGTTCCCTTCTGATACTTACATTCATCAGTTTCCTTCAAGATGCGGAACGCCATCTTCACCTTTTTTTTGTTGATCTTTTCAACATATGCTTTTGTTCTTCCTCCTTTTAGATGATCAAAGTTTTCGTATTTCACCAACGTCTTCATAAACATACAAACAAAAATTGCGCAGTCAGGTTATTGTTAGTTGAAGTACTTCAGGAATCTTCAAGGTTTCAACTATTGGTGCACCATCTTAGTCTCTGTGTCCCATTTCATTCAAAACTTTACTTAATGGTTTTGTCAAGGCACGAAATTTGTCTTGAATGAGCCAGATTATGCGCCATTGAGTTGCGTACCTTCCATATGCCTTATTCTAGCACCAACAACACCCAGTGGTATGGCTGTCTTTCTTTGTACACGCACATTGGAATAAATAACATTTTGTTCCTGCCATCCAATTGGTAATGTTGTCTTACATAATCTGCAACTGTGTTTGACTCTATTGCAGACTCATCTCGTTTGTCTAAGGCACATTGTATGAGACTCTGCATCAATGTAAAAGTTTTCCATTCAGATTTTTTTTCATCATATTGCTATATCATCATCTTATACAAAATTTTATTATCTGAACATAATCGAACTAACATTTGTATTTCAGGTGGTGGTAAACAACAAGAACAGTGACAATGTAATGAGACTAGCTACAAGTTTATTTATGAACACCTATGATAGATGATAAGTTAATGTTATCAAATGAAAATTAGTAAAAAATTTACTTACCAAAGCATTTGTATTTATGATGACATGCTATCCGTATCCATTAGCGGGATCCTTTTCAATCTTTTCCTCTAGAATAGTGATGTAATAACCAATGATATCACTATTGATATTATTGTTATCCAGTAGATATGGATGTACAAATTCTCAATGTGAAACTTATTATCCATTCCAGAACAAGCCATTTCCCTACGTAACTCAACAATCATAAACAACACAGCAAAACATTCTAAAGCAAGTAGTTGAGGCAACTTGGTGAAGTTGCTTTCACATTTGGAGCCAACTTGAGGAAGTTGCTTCCACATATGGAGCAAGCTTGCACAAGTTGCTTCCACCTTTTTGGGAGATTAACTACTCAGTTTAAGAATCTACTCTAAGTATTTTTCATCTTTTCAATTCAAGTCTGGTCTTTTTTTCGAGATAGACATAAAATGTATTAACTGAAAAGTAAAGTTTTTTCGTATATTACCTTTCCGTGGCATCCTTACAGAATTATTTGAGAATTAGTTGTTGCTCATCACTGCACGATCCCCAAATTTCAATACTTTCTGCATCCTTTAGTGGTTGCGGGGGTGTTGGATCGATGTACTATATCAACTTCAAATCAATAACTTCACTGCCCTGCTGTTTCTTGTTTTTCTTGGGTGTAAACCTATTTCTCTTTGGATTCTTCTTGACTCCTATGATAATAGAACCAACACCAGATTTTCCTTTCTCTGATTCGACCTCTTCAACTCCTTGCTCTCAATTTTCTGATCCTTCACTCTCCTCGTCTTTTTCTTCTCCCAGGTGTTCAATTATCTTAGAAGCTGGGACTGGTTCTGCCGGAGAATCAAGATGAAAATTGAAAGTTGGAAACTCATCGGATTTGCCTTTGGCATATGCTTCCTTATCATTTGGCTGAGTATATTGAATAAGAGTCTGTGATTCAACTTCATTCATCTTGCCATTCTATGCCGTAACTGAAGTTGTATTTTCTTTCTCATTTTCCACTAGACTTCTCTTGTCTAACTAGACTCGCCCTTGCTTCTTTATTTGCAACAGAACTTCTATTTTCTTCTTCTTCTCTATTGTATTTGTCTTGATCTATGTTAGCGAAATATTTACCACTACTACCATCTTTGTCCACTTCATGCATCAACTCATTTAAACTATCACGCATATCTACCTTGTCTGAGTCCTTACTGTCACTCGACGCCTTTACTGCAGTTAAAGGTGTTGCCGATTCAGCAACAAAAACTTCTTCATCGGCTTTTCTTCTTCGCTCATCTGTATTGTCTCATTTGCATTTTCTTTTTCATTTTTCGTCGACTTGACTTCCTCAACAACCTCCTTTTCTGGTTTAGCTACTTCCTCATTTTCTTCTTGGCTCATCTGCGTTGACTGATTTTTATTCTCTATCGCCTTTACTTCTTCAAAAACTTTCTTTTCTGATCCATATTCTTCTTCAGTTTCACCTACATCCTTTTTTCCAGATTCATCTGCTGATCATTGTCGGTGATCATTGTTGGTTGCTTCTTTTAGCATGAAATACTTTTGCTCCCTTGAGACATTGTGCCTGTTGTTTTTTCAATTCTTACCAATCTTGTAAGTTCCTCTCAACCTCAACCATGCGTTTCTCTTGAGCCTATGTCACCTTTATATTATCCTTGTTAGATGTATAAATGCTTCGAAGGAAGTAGTTGTCGGCGATAAACTTTCTCAAGAATGGATATCTTCCTTCAATTCTATAGTAAATCTCTTTGAGTACGTAGTTTTCAGCTTCAATAAACGCGACATTTAGCTTCTTTTCTTCAAGTCTATCGTAAAGTAGTTTTTGAATGCTTTTTCTATTTCCAATTCTTCTTCCAATGCTTTCAAACTAGTCAGTCCTTGCTTATGTCTGATAGTCCTTCTAATGTAGAATCAATGAACTGCAAAGTTACATATTACTCAGCAGGTTTCTTAAAAATCTGTGGTAATGTAATATATACAACTTAATCAACTTCAATCCAGAATATGGAGATAACTTTGTGCAAGTTTCTTCAACTTCTGGAGCCAACTAGATCAAGTTGATTTTCACACATGGAAACAACCTTGGGCAAGTTGCTTTCAAATATGGATCCAACTTGGATAAGTTACTGTAACATATGCAGCCAACTTGATCAAGTTTCTTTCACTATGGAGCAAACTCTTGGAAAGTTTCTTTCAGATATGAAGGTCATAATTACCTGAACATCTATTTTTATTGAGACTACCAAATATTAAACAGTAAATACTAAAGTAACATAAGAAATTTGACTTATAATAAAATATTGAAAGAACTCCATTTTGTTGTCTTTGTCTTTTTTCTGTAACAAAAGTGTTTTTTTGCAGAAATCCAACTGGTGCCACCTAGTGAATCTCGGATTACAGTTTTTGAATCCTTCTCGCTTAGGGTGATAGTTGTTATGCTCCAAAAATCAATACTGCAAAAAACATTTAAAAAGTTAATTAAATTGCTCAAAATATTTATATCAAGAGTAATGTTTTTAAATTGCTGAACTTGTAAACAATTTTCATTTTTTACCAACAAAAGTGGTGTGCACCCAGGTATACGTTTAAGACCATCTTTTCCTTTTGGTTTTTTCCATCAAATATCTCACCATGTGGTTTGGCCACGACACTCTATGCATAGATAACAAGTGTGGCAACCATCTTTGAGTAAAGAAATTTCCACCAGTATCCCTAAAAAACACGATGCACAACCACATGCCATAGAAAATCAGAAACAACTTAGGCTCCTTTTCATTTGTAGCTGCTTGTCTCAACACCGTATCAATTTGTTGCGTTGTCACTTTGTATTCTTTTTTGTCTTTTGTTGGTGGGAAATTTTTGTGCAAGAATTTGATGTGCTCTGTAGTTACTTTACTCAATTTCTTCTTCAATTCAGCATCTTCAAGCATTCTTTCCACATTGAAGAAAACAGCAAAGTCATAAGTTGTTGGAACAAAAACCTTCTTCTTAAACATAAATCTAGTTCCCACCTTCTTCTTCACTGCTGCGCTATCATGGAAATTGAGAAGAATATCTATATATTGAGGAATCTTAGTGTATAATTCTCTCTCAATCCTTACGTCTTTTGCAGTCCTATTTTCTGGTTCTTCTTTAAAGAATGTTTCAAAAAAAAAACTAAAACAAAGACTCTTTTAAGGTTTTCACATGTTCTGGTTTATCTTTCAATACTTTACACAAATAATAACCCATGTATAACAAAGGTAATAATCCAGATTTATATGCTTATTTATGGGTAAAAACTGTTTCTGTTGGTTTTGGTCAATTTGGGTGTGTGGATGAGAAACGAGCCTAAACCTTAAACAAATGCACTGCACGGGAGTACTTTAGATTCGAGAGATCAATCTGTATAATCCTGGCCTAAAACAAGAAATGGCCATTCCAGGCTTGCCTCGGTCACAAAGTGAAGGAGAAGGGTTGGTCTTAGGGAGGGAAGCGAAGAAGGTGTTGAGACCAGAATGGTTAATTCTGAAAGTGTGGCTACTTTATGACTTGTATCAGAATGTGGAACTGGATTGCGGAATGTAAGCTATCAGTTCTTTGGTGTTTTCTGGATACTGTGTTGTTGTTAACCAAAAACTTTTTTTTGGTCGAAATAGGTGAAACCTATTTACACAAGTCATAACTGAACATACCATGGTCTCGTAGGAAGTGGGAGTCGTTGAGTGATGGAGAAGTGGGGTAATGTGTAAATGCCAGAAGCCACGTTCCCACTATGAAGGAAACAAGTTTTCTTACACCCACTACTTCTTGCCGCCACTAACTTCCCTATTTTTCTGACACTTTCTTATGATGGACGTGTTGCACGCCGCACGCTGTAAACTGCCATACCGATACCCTAATGAGCATCCCCCAGTTTGTGACATGTTTGATGTATCTAGTATGGAAAAATGTAGCATATTGCTGAGTGGGTCTTTTGTACAAGATCTGGATACTCTGATTAATTTTACGCCAACTAAGTAGAAGACAGCCATGTGTGGCGAGTCAAAATCAGGAGACTTGCCGCAAGAGAATAGCGTATGATGCTATTAGGCTTGCTGGTCGCCTAAAACTTGGCATAAGCCTGTTAATTCTGTGGCGAATTCGGACGTCTGAGATTGTAATTCATGTGAGAGGGTGGCCATTGATTATGGAAGCATTCCGTTGGCATCTTTTAATAGAATAGTAGATCCATTGGCACATTCCAGTGACATTGTGGAATAACCAAAGCTAGGATTTGGCGCCGTGGCAAAAATTAGGGCTTGGCGGCATGTCCAAGGCTAGTATTTGGCGCCGTGGCCAAAATTAGGGCTTGGCGGCATGGCCAAGGCTAGAATTTGGCATATTGGTATTAGACCCAAATATGGCTTCGACAACATTGGTTGCAGTTGCCACATCAATCCCAATGCTCTGGGTATCATTACTTGGCTTGGTTAGCGCAATAACTTTATCTAAATTAGGGTTCGGCATGCCAAAACACTAATTAGTGCGTGCGGCATGTGGTCGCGGCACAGTGACGTTTTTTGCGCAAACGGTTCCATAGCCATGCCAAAGGAACTATAACAAATCCATAATGTGGAAACGACCACATGAGAAAGGGTTTCTATGAGTGGCTATGGTATGGCGCCATTCTTAGGGATTCATGGGTCCCGCATGGCTCGTGGCATGTTGTGGGGCCCGAAGTGGCGTAATTTGGGCCACGCATGGAAATTAGGGTTTCGACTAACGCCACTAAAACAAGGTCATGTTTCTGATTAGGATACCCTAATTGAAGTCTGTTATGGCATTGGCCTTATGAATAGAAGGTGGGATAGCGCATAGGCGCGCTATTCATGGCACGTTCGGCATGCTGCTGCGATAAAGTGGCACGTTTGGCATGTTTGGAACGCACGTTTAGTGCATTGAAGCGACATGGCATGTTTGGCATGCCATTTGCATGCAGAGCGGGATGGCACGTTTGGCCTGTTGGCGCGGTTTTGGAAAGCCAATTTGGCATTGTGACCATCTGGCGCAATTTTGCTTCTTTTAATACTGTGGCAGGTTTAGAGTGACCTGATTGGTCGATAAAAAGAGGGGTCGGCCAAGCATGGGCGTGGCCACACTTCCAGCGGGCGTGGCGAATTTAAAGCGACATGATTGTTCGATAGGAAATAGATCCGGCAAGTATGGGTCCAGTCACAACTCATGTGTGTGTGGCGGGTTTAAGGCGACCTGATTAGTCAACGGGAAACAGGGGCCGGCCGGGAAACATGGGGTGTGGCCACTTGCAAGTGGAGACGGATGTCCTATGGCATGGCCACACCTCCCTTTGTTGCTGCTCCTATTCCACGACTCCTTTTATTCCTTGTTTTCTGATTTTGGGTAGGATTTTTCACCTACTTATCTATGGAAGGTTAATTTCCTAGTTCGCCTAAGCGTAATTTCGACCTGCGGGGTCTAATATACTGCGCAGGGCGCAAAACCTTAATTTTTGCAAATTAGTTAGGGTAATATCCGAATCTTGTGAATTATCACAAAATTGATTGAATTCCATGTGTTGACACAGATTTCTTTAAGTTTATTGCCATAGAGCAGTATGCTTTCCGATTGGGTACTTTTATGCAAGGGCCTTAACCTTGATACCTCGAAATTCGTGCTACTCTGCTGCGAGTGAACATAAATTTCCATGCCATATCAATATTAAGGGTTCGGCCGAGGAACAGAGCATAGTAAAAATACTCGGCAGGCTCCGACATTAGTGAGTAATGCAGCTAGGAACTTATATACTCATTAGGCTCTATATTAGTGAACAATTCATCTAGGAGCTTGAGTTTCAATATAATATGAAGAGAGACATAGGCACTCATAAGATTTTGATATATTCTCCAAATTCCCTGCGGAATATAGACATATCAATGTCTACTACATCTGATGTCGGTTCAGGTAGATAGACTTTTACAGTTTTCTCCCTATACTAAAAACCACCATCAACATTAAGTCCCCTGCTTAGCACGTAACAGTGGCATTATTGTGGGGTAATCATGAGATGGTGACAGACAAGGATAACAAATCGGAAGGGCAGGACATGAAGATGTTACCAGGAAAAAATCCGACTGACCTTTGGCAAGAGGCATGAACAGTCCGTGATCTTTGTGTCAACGCGCCTCTGGCTTGGCCACGGAGTACTGGTGTTACAGAATGTTGGTGTCGTGGAGCATTGCAGGTTGAGCGGCTGGCTTGGCTACGAAGTATTGCAGGTTGAGTGGCTGGTGTTCCTCGTGCTGGCGCGCTGCTGGTTCGGTCATAGAGGTTGGTGCCATGGAGCGTTGGCGCTTCGGCCCAGCTGCCTTCTCCCGTGCATGGTCCAAAATGAAAAATGTTCCTCTACTCGAATTCCAAAAGCGTTATGCATATAAAAGGGTTTGATAACTTCCTCCCCTTTCATTACTCACTCGTCTGCTTCTTGCGTTCGTTTGCAGCAGCTCGATCATAGGCGTGCCAATCGTCTTCGTATTTTTAGCCCCGGGTGTAATATCCATGAGTAGTTGATCAAACTTGGACATTTAGCTCGGTGTGAATGACTTTCTTTGTTAGCGGTGGTAAAGAGAGCGTCAAAGGAAACAAAACAATCTTTAATAGTTATAGTCAGCAGCAAGGTGAGCCAGGAGAACTCAAGGTAGGTTCTCTTTTCTATTTTGCGCATGTATCCACCCAACAGTACCATCGATCTTCTCCAGAATGTGTAATAAGGTTCTGACTCCAGAAGAATGAGCATCTAACCTTTCCAATAGATTTCAAAATTTACCAAACTCCATTGCACTCCTGGGATAGATGGATGAAATATATGCTCGGCAATGATCATGTCAGGGATTATTTTGGAGAGTGTAGATGTGTTGTTGATCTGTCATTGACTTTAAGTTATTTGGATTGTACCATTCTCCGGGAAGAAGGAAGAATTTCAACCTTAAGGGCGTTCAAAAGGAGGATCCTTCCTGTAAAAAGGACATGGCATTCCCAGGAAATAAAAAGGTGAACTACTCTCATCAGAGATCTTCACATCATCTTAAACATCATGATATACAATGTTTTTACTGTGGAAACAAAGGTCATGTAATTAACTACTGTCGACGTTTATCTAACTCCAGCCCATGGATTAACATGAGAACTTCATTTAAACAAGCCATACACAAACATGATCATCTCGGATCAAGGGATTCTCGATCTTCAACAGTTCATCACAAAGGGAAGAAAGATCAGAAGGCCACAAACTCCAAGAAGTGGATACCAAAGAAGATCATGAAACTACAGATAGAAGAAGTTGGCCATGTCTCCAGATCATCAGCGCTAAAGGTAATTCCTAAATATCTTGATGATAGTAATTTCTATGATAAATTTTGTTTATCGTCAGAAAGTATCAATCTTCCTAATAAATCAGGTAAAAAGAAATTTCCTGATAATTGTGGAAAACTTAATCTGTCTCATTCAGATACTTAGTATCTGGGAGAAATACACTGACTCATAAAGTGCTCAAACTTGGTTTGATGAGTTCAGTGTATATTATGGAATGGTTCAAAACTTGCGAGAATTATGAAAATATTCACTGGCACACACTTTCCTAAAAATCCTTAATATTAAAAATTCACGGTTTTTCTATTAAGGGAAGAATATTTGATTTCCATAATCAATGAACAAGTTTTTAGTAACCATTGGTGTATAAGTTTCGGTAATATATGAGTGCCTCGGTCTTCTGTATGAAACTAGGAATCATGGAAAAATAAGATTTGTATGCAAGGCTTTCTTCAAAAGTTTCAAAAATGTATGCTGAAAAATTGGCTAGTGACTCTTTCGGTCACCTAAATTTCAATGGAAACGGATCCGCTTCCTATATGAATATGAATCTTTCATCTTGTATGTTATGAAAAAGAGTTTCACAAGATGACTCGAACTTGTGCCGAAACCAAGTTGGAAGTTCTGATGTTAAAACGTAGCCTTGAAAAAATCTTACTAGTTCAAGCTCAAATTCTCAAGCAACTAGATTTACTAACCAAAAGAGTAAATGAGGAAGAACCCAACTTCCACAAGGTTGAGTAATTAGTCTTCAATCAAGGATCGCTTCAGGGAATTAGGAGAGTCATCCCTATCAAGCGCAAGAGATCTCAAGATTATGAAGGATTCTTAAATCCAGTAAAATAGACATCAATTTTTGATTTCTTTCAATGATTGTATTGGTCTATTATGAATAAAATTATTATGAATAAAATTATTTGACTTATAATTTTTCTTGTGATAGTTTTCGGTTTATATAGCCTGTGCTTGAATCTTTTTATATTATTGCTATGTATGTTTATGGGATGTTTGATTTAGGTTTTACTACCTTAATGTTCGATCTCATATGTTGTGAACCCTTGTGGTTTGGGTGACTTTTTGATTTAGCAGGATTAAGTTCTAGCCCATGTTGGTAGGATTTATCAAAGAATCATGAGGGATTCTGGTAGAAACAATATGTGAAAAAGTAGCATAAAAGCATATGTGATTCGACGGTTTTCAACTTTTGCTTGCAATTGTTAAAACCGATTTTCAACCTTTCTCTGGTAAAGGTTGGTTGTTATTCTTTTGTTTTTGCATAAGGATGAAAACATGATGATATTTGGATATTTATTCTCCCTGGAAGAAGACGCAAACTTATTGGAAAAGTGGATGCGAAATTTGAGGTAACAATGTTGTTAGTTAATTGTTTTCCTGTTTAAGAAAATCCTGAGTTTATTTCATATATATTTATTGCTTTTTCTTAACAAAATTTCGGTACAATTGATGTTTATTCCATTATGTGTATATGGATGTATGTGTGATTCAATTGGTTCCGGTTAAGAAAAACTATCTTTATCTTGCTTTATTGTGTGGTATCAATTGTTTAGGTTTACAAAATTTCGGTGCAATTGCGGTGCTTTATTGTCTATGTTGTTTCAATTGCTTCCGGTTGAGGTGAATAATTATGCAAGTTGATTTATTTGGTTTGTATGAATTATTTATGGCTTACCGAAATAAAAGGTTTACATGATGAGTGGTTTAGTCCAGTTTGATTCCGGATAAGAGAAACTAAGTTAATTCTGATCTTAGTTAGACTTATCGAAGTGAGGTTTCGGTTATTCAAGTCTAATCGAATGCCTTAACAAGAAATGCTAGTTAACTAACCTAGTACTTGTCTTGTTTAAAATTGACAGGTCTAAGGTTATGGATAATTAGAACCCGAGGAGAAAAATAGAGTTATCTTTATTTTGGTCTTATTGAATAAGCGATTGTTTTTGTACAATCGGTTTAGCAAACGGACTAAGGTGCTTAGTTGATTTTTGGTTTGCTAAACTAAAATGGAAAAATTGCTTCGGACAATTGTTTCATTGGTAAAATATCAAAATAAAACTACTTGTAGTTTCAGTTTTGATATTGGTTATCATAACATGGTGTGTGGAACCCTCGTGCCTAAATCTACAGGTTGCAAGTTTATTTTGAGATTTGTAAGATTCTTTTCGTGTTGTCCTTTATTTTTTCGTTTCTTTGTCATTTTGTGACAAAAAAGGGGGAGAAATATATGGAGTAAACAAGTGATACTGGCATTGATTTTATATTGATTGGTATCGCTAAGGAAAATAACATTGGTTCACGTTCAATCTAAAGGAAAGAGTGAAAGCACAGACTAAGAGGGAGTAACATATCATATTAAGTGGTATAACAAAGACGTGCGGATTCAATATCTACCTATCTTCCTTAGGGGGAGTATTATCTTTGTTATTCTAATGTCAACAACGACATTTTTGAGGATTGAATGTATGCAGTTTACCGTGATGTTGAATTCAAGAATCAAGCATATGTGTAATGAATTCTTGTAATTTGTTTATCCATATGATGTAAGAGTTTTGTCACTAAAATTGACAAAGGCGGAGATTGTTAGAGCATAGCTCGGTTGAACCCACCAAGTGTTGGTATGTCAAGTTTGGTTGTCATATTTTAGTGAATCAAAACTCATGTTAAGAGTCGCTTGATTATGTACTAGAGTCAACTTCGTATAGGTTAGCTTGAAAGTATTAGGATATGAGACATTACAAGTATTGAGAAGACTTGAATATGTGAAGAAGCAAGGAGCTACAACGACACCAATCATCCTTCCACTTGAGGTTAGTGATATTTGACTTGAACTGTTTCATTACCTAACGTATCTTTCAAGTCGTGCATATTGAAAACAAAACTGCGAAGCATGTTTCAACTCTAGATAGACATAGCATTAAGGAATACAATACGAGGTTTGTTGCTTAAATATTAAACTTTGTAGATAAGACATCGCCATAATAATTTGAATGCTATTGTGATTATGTATGGGTATGAGGCAAGGATTTCATCTTAGGGAACAAGGTTTACATGTGTTCTGAGGAAGTAAATTCATGAACTTGGTTTGTGAATCGAAAAGGAAATCGCCAGGCGTTATTGGGATTGTTATTCATTGCATATCTTTTGAACACACAATATGTGTGATTTAGTAGAACCGTTCATGACTTGTTTGTTTTTTTGGTAAAACTATTCACAAAGGCCTGACTTATGTATTGGTATGACTTTTATTAGTGAAACCGATCTTAAGTAATCACTTGAGATGGTATGATCGGGTTTGTGATTTTATGTCTGACCAAAACTGGGAAAAGGGGAACTGATCCTAGTAAGAGGTATAGTACATCACAAAGGGGAACCGATCCTTGTATGAGGTGCAACAGGTTTATAGCAGAAAGGGGAACCGATCCTATGGACATGTGCAACAGATTCAAGTTAGATACCATATATAGGTGGGGAACCGATCCTAGTACCTAGTCAACCGAATTTTGGAAAGCTAGTGCTACTATGCATAGTACTCACATGGAGGTAGAACCAAAACTTGTTTTGGTAGAACCATTAAACCCATGATTTGTGATTGAATGTTATTTGACCAATCACATAGTTCTTGAAAGTCAGATGAACCAATTATAAACTTGTTTGGAAGTGTGGAAAATCGGTTTCAAGGTTGTAAGTATGAAAGAGAACTTACAAAGTTAGGATGTCGACATACTTTGAACACGTGCTGTGAATGTTTATTATTTAATTGTTCAAAGTTATTCCTTAATAGCTAAGGGAAGAGAACCCCATGATCGAAACACAAATAAGTTAAGAATCCTTTAATTAAGGTTATTAATTTCATTTTAAAAAAAATAAGAATTAGTAATGTGCATTTACTAATTAAAGATTTTCTGAGAGATTTCGATCATTATTTTTGAACAGAGCATTTCCAGGAATTATGGAAATCGAATTTGTGCTTTAATGAATATCTTGAGAATATTTTCGGTTTTGGAAATTCCTTTGTGTCCAAACTTCCTAGTCTATAAATACTTGAAGTTTGCATTTTTAGCAAACTAATCCTTCGTGACAGCAAACTTCCTCGGTTGTGTTGTTACTGGTGAAGCCGCATATTCGGAGAGGAGAGTAACCTAATTAGGATAAATCTCCTACGGCCGCTCAGTTTAAAGTCTTCTTTAAGATTGAGAATCTCTACGAGTACCGTTGGTGGGAAACTAGATAATTGCGGTTTATATTTTGTTTTCATTGATTTGATTGACTAACGGTGGTTGAACTATGATTTCACCTAGTTTGTTTATGTTTGAGGATCTTCTCTTCTGATATAAGATTCAACTCAAACTAGTTCAGAGTTTCGACAGGGATCTTTATACTGTTTGTAGTTCCAAAGACGATCTTGTGATAATCCATTGTTAACAGACTCCGTTATGTGCGTGATTGATCACAAGAGATTCAAGTGATTGTGTACAGGTGTTTATTGAAGATCTAAGAAGATTTGAAGACGAAGAAGATATTGAAGATTTCTGATTTGTGCGTTCATAATATTTGGTGTGCACAATACTTGTTTCGGTAAAAATAGGATCCAATTAATAATCGGTTTTATCCTTGTGATAGAGTTGGATTAACTAATTGAGTAGATCGACATCAATACAGTTCTTTGGATTAAGAATGTTGATCGCAAAATCTTAACGATTACTTTGGTAATTGAACATAAGATAGATCTAAGGACCTGATGAAGGAGTTTATGTTAAGATAAACAGAAGATCCTTTATCCGACTCATATCACTTGGTTGAAGAGAGTTGATACCAAACAGATTTGTTGTTCCTTTAATGTTTGTTGTTGTTTCTTTACTGTTTGGAATACGAACCAAAGGAATTGTTCTAAGTACGTGACTTATATATAAGTTGGAGGCGTGGGAATAGAGACGGAACTAGGTGAACTATAGGTTTAGTTTCTTGGTCTCAACTACACGAATTTAGGTGTAATTTTGTATAGCGGCTTAATCCTGAGAGTATTCAATTCTGGACAAGTTCCCGGGGTTTTTCTGCATTTGCGGTTTCCTCGTTAACAAAATCTTGCTGTGTCATTTACTTTTATTTTCCCATTACAATTATTTTATTACAATTAAAGTAAATCACACAATCGTTAATTCCTGTTCACTTGATAAGTTAATCCTATTGTGTTTGGTTAAGTCCGAACCTTTTTATCAAGTAAACATACTCCGTTGTTGTATTGTCTCGATATCGTATCCATAGACGATCACACGAAGTGTGAACCGATTAGTTGCATTGTCTCGACTTAGTCCATAGACAATCACTTTCGGAGAAAGGACTTATAGGTAAGAAAAGTTTTAGATTGAGGTATATTTGGGAACCCCCGTCTTTTCACTCAAGATATTTCACCTGGAGCGATGATTCAAGTTTCTTCAACGAAGCCTTTAGTTGAATATTTTCTTGGAGAACCTCTCTATTCAAGAATTCAAAAATCTCTGTGTCAGATCCAAGTTCCGAATCAGAAGTTGAGTAGGTGGAGGTTTCCGCTGCGAGAGATGAATGTTCATTGCACCCATCAGAAGCATCCAATTTGTAGACACCCAGGGAAGATTTTTGTATTGAATCATCTGAAGCAATAACTGGAGAGATACGTTTATCACATCTATTACTCCTTTTTACAAATTCTTTGATATTTTCTGTTATCAGTGATTTATAAAAATCAACACGATTGGAACAACATTCATCAGCCCAAGACAAGTTAGGAGATTCACTTGTGTTGGTCACAACATTGAATGTAAATGTTCTGACTGTGTTCTGCTCTAGATCAAGAATTTTTAACTTTCCAATCAGATCATTTATGGAAAGCATTTAATGGTTATTTCCTTCAATGATGGCATGCTTCTTAGAATCGTATCTAGATGGTGGAGATCTGAGAATCTTCATCACAATGTCCTTTGCAGGAATAGTCTTACCCAACACAAAAGATGTATTAACAATTTCAAACACTTTGTGATTTAACTCATCAAATGAATCTTCATCTGCCATACGAAGGTTTTCCCAAGAATTTAGGTTTTGAAGCCTAGTTTCTTTTTCACAAGTATTCCCTTCAAATACGGTTTCTAAGATATCCCATGCTTATTTAGACTTCGTGCACGTAGTCACGTGATGCTGAGGATCAGGGGTAATGACATGTAAGATAGCATTTAAGCCGTCAGAATTTTTCTTTGCAACAAGGATTTCTTCTGAACTACATCTACCAATATCCTTAGGTATAGACACATCGCCTTCTGTATCAACCGGAGGAGTATAGCCATTAACAGCACGTACCCATGTTTGAAAATCACGAGCTTGAAGAAAAGAAAGCATAGCGATTTTCCACCACAAGTAGTTTGAGCCATCGAAGACTGGTGGTACGTTTATGGAGATAGAATTTCTGTCCATAGAATCAGATCGCTAAAAAACCAGATTTATGAGGTCTTAAACGTGTTTTCCTACTCTGATACCAATTGAAAAGGTGGGGGTACAACAACCTCACCCAATATTTCGCTTATCAATATGCATGAACTAACTCCAATATACTTTTAAGAGACAGTTAGACTCAATCTTAATAAAAAAGTATATCAAAGAGTTATATCTCAATTTCTCGATTCAATCCTCACTCAAACAAATAGAAATGTGCGAGCCTGATTTAATACAAGAAAAATAACTTGAACGGTACCAAAGACCAATGTTCAAGGATCAATCAATTTCAATCAACAACCAAAGGTTGGATTTACCAATTGATCGATTCAACGCACAACCTGTGATATTTCAATTATATAACAAAATACAATGCGGAAAATAAATAACACAGACACCAAAAGTTTTGTTAATGAGGAAACTGCAAATGCAGAAAAACCCCGGGACCTAGTCCAGATTGAATACTCATTGTATTAAGACGCTACAGACACTAGCCTACTACAAATTAACTTCGGTTTGGAATGTAGTTGAACCCCAATCAATCTCACACTGATCCACGGTACAATTGTGCTCCTTACGTCTCTGATACCATCAGGATACTATGCACTTGATTCCCTTAATTGATCTCACCCACAACTAAGAGTTGCTACAAACCAAAGTCGATGACCTTAATAAACAAATCTGTCTCACACAGAAAAGTCTATAAAAATAGATAATTTGTCTCCCACAGAAATACCTACGAGTTTTGTTCCGTATTTTGATTAATCAAGGTGAACAGAAACCAATTGATATATCAGACTTATATTCCCGAAGAACATCCTCGAAATATCAATCACCTCACAATAATCTTAATCGACCAGCGGAAAAAGATATTATGGAATCACAAACGATGAGACGAAGGTGTTTGCGACTATTTTTATATCTTGCCTATCGGAGAAATTAATCTCAAGGCAATCTTACGATTGTACTCAAATACGATAGAAACAGCAAGACCAGATCCCACAACTACAGAGAAAATAGTTGGGTCAGGCTTCACAATCCCAATGAAGTCTTCAAGTCGTTAACCTACATGGTCTCAAGAGAAACCTAAGGTTAAAGGAGAATTGACTCTAGCTTATACAACTATTATTATACAGGAGGTGTGGGGATTAGGTTTCCCAGTTGCTAGAGTTTTCTTTATATAGATTTCAAATCAGGGTTTGCAATCTAAGTTACCTTGGTAACAAAGCATTAAATATTAACCGTTAGATGAAAACATGATTAGATTCAAGCTAATATATTTCAACCGTTCGATCGTGAAAAAGAGGGGGTCTAACAATCACACCCAATATTTCGCTTAGCATTCTGTATGGACAAACTCCAATATACTTTCTAGAAAATCAACTAGACATTCAGACTCAATCTATATAAAAGTATATCAAGGAGTTAATATCTCAATCTCTCGATTTGATCTATAGTCAAGCAAATAAAAATCTGCGAGTCTTTATCAAAGAGAGATAACTTGGATGATACTAAAGACCAATATCCAAGTGTCAATCAATTTAAATCAATAACCAAACGTTGGATATTCTAATTGATTGAACCTAACGCACAACCTGTGATATTTCAATTATAAAGATAAATAATATAATGCGGAAATAGAACCAGAATTTTGTTAACGAGGAAACCGCAAATGCAGAAAAACCCCGGGACCTAGTCCAGATTGAACACACACTGTATTAAGCCGCTACAGACACTAGCCTACTCCAAACTAACTCCGTTATGGACTGTAGTTGAACCCTAACCAATCTCACAATGATCCAAGGTACAGTTATGCTCCTACGTATCCGATCCCAGCAGGATACTACGTACTTGATTCCCTTAGCTGATCTCACCCATAACCAAGAGTTGCTACGACCCAAAGTCGAAGACTTTAATAAACAAATCTGTATCACACAGAAAAGTCTACAGTAATAGATAAGTCCGTCTCCCAAGAATATACCTACGAGTTTTGTTCCATCTTTTGGTAAATCAAGGTGAACATGAACCAATTGATAATCCAGACTTATATTCCCGAAGAACAACCTAGTATTATCAATCACCTCACAACAATCTTAACTGACGCGGCGAAAGAAGATGTTGTGGAATCACAAACGATGAGATGAAGATGTTTGTGATTACTTTTGTATCTTGCCTATCGGAGATATTAATCTCAAGCCAATCCTTGCGATTGTACTTGTACGATAGAATATGCAAGATCAGATCACACAACTACAAGAAAGTAGTATCGGTATGGCTTCACAATTCCAATGAAGTCTTTAAGTCATTAACCTGGGTTAGAAGAAGAAACCAAAGGTTAAAGGAGAATCGACTCTAGCTATGCAACTAGTATCACACAGAAGGTGTGGGGATTAGGTCTCCCAGTTGCCAGATTTCTCCTTTATATAGCCTGTCAAATCAGGGTTTGCAATCAATGTTAGCTTGGTAACAAAGCATTTAATATTCACCGTTAGATGAAAACCTGATTTAGATTCAAGTTAATATCTTTCAACCGTTAGATCGAAAAACCTAGCTTATTACACACAAATGAAATGTACGATTTTAGGTTTGTGTAACCGTACCCAAACATGTACATTTATTGGTTCAATAGTAGTTAACTAAATGGTTAGCCATATGAGTACTTTCATATCAACCAATCTCTTCTTCACCATAACCAGTTCAAATGAACTAGTTAGAGAGTTGTTAAATTGCAAGGAAATCTTATGTAACTACACAAGACACAATTGAAGCAAAAACGATTTGATTCACTCGAATCGGTTTATGAACTTTATAGCCATGGTTTGCAAACTTGCATTCCTTAGTTTATATAAACATGAGTTCACAAACAATCGTCTTTAGATATAACCTAACTCACGTTCGCGTACTGGGTTCGCGGACTTAAGTTCCCGGAAGGACTTCTCAAACTCCAGCAGATATTCTCGGGTCGAGAACTTCCGCCAGTTCGTGGACTGGGTTCGCGGACTGAGTTCACGGCGCTTGTTCCGGTTCTCTTGATCAACAAAGTTCACAAACTTCGGGTCAAGGAATAAGGACTTATGCATATATGTGTTTCCACAACAATGCTTATATCCACCATTGGTTATATAATCTAAGCTCTCATTTCAATCATTGAAACATTCTTCTACAATGTTATAATAGTCGTTAGACATAAAGAATCGACTATCGTCATCAAAGCCATTTTCAAAGTGATTGAAACATAACATGACTTTCGTCACTAGGTAAAGATAAGTTTGGCCAAAGCGAAATCTTACCAACACATATCTCGAGAAATAGATAGGCGAGATAAACTCGGCTCAAAATAGCAAATGTGTATAATCGAAGTCTATATAGCACAACGAATTTTGTCTCAAGATAGGAGATAGAGTAGATAGACTTTTGAGTGATAGATAAGTTCAAGTCTCCACATACCTTTTAGTCGATGAAGATCCACCGGTTCCTTGAGTAGTCCTTCGTCTTGTATGATGATCGCCATGGAGTTCTTGAGCTCAACTACACTTTCTATCCTAGTCCGAGATCTTAGATATAGTTGATTAGAAATCAAGACTTATAGTTTTGATCACTAACATTGACAAACATACTTGAGATAACAACGCATGCGAGGTCGACCTAGCAATGCTCTAACACAAGGATCAGGCAAGGATTTGAAGGTTCTACAGGATGATGTTCCTATGAATCTAGCAACTACATTAGACTTCTGAACTTTTTTTTCCCAGTTCTTTTTTATGTTTTTTTTTTTAACTTTTCTTTTATGTTTTTCTAAAGTTATGATTATGTTTTTGTGAACTTGGTTGTCTTTAATTAATAATGCTACACTTTTTTTCAACTTGTTTATGCTACAGTTGTTATGAAACACTTTTTTTTCAGCTTGTTATGAATTCATTTTTGTTTTTCAGTTTACTGCAGGGTCTGCAATCTTTTTTTTTAAGAAAATTATGTTGGTTATGCCTACAAATTTGAAGACAACCTTTTCTAGTTGCTCCTACATTTTGGAGGAAACTTGAAGAAGTTGCCTTATGAATTGCAGCCCACTTGTTCCTGTATGATTTCTTTGGTGAAAAATTTTACTAGTTGCTTCCATTTTTGGAACCAACTTAAAGCAAGTTGCTTCTATATATGAAGACAACTTGAGGAAGTTTCTTTAGCATACATAGACAACTTGAAGAAGTTGCTTTCACAATAGTCTTAATCGAAGTAGCGAAAAAAGATATTGTGGAATCACAAATGATGAGACGAAGATGTTTGTGATTAATTTTTATCTTACCTATCGGAGATATAAATCTCAAGAAAATTATTACAATTGTACTCGTACGATAGAAACAACAAGATCACATCACACAACTACAAGAAAGTAGTATCGGTCTGGCTTCACAATCCTAATGAAGTCTTTAAGTCGTTAACCTGTTTAGAAGAAGAAACCAAAGGTTAAAGGAGAATCGACTCTAGCTTAGCACAACTAGTATCACATAGAATGTGTGGGGATTAGGTTTCCCAGTTGCTAGAGTTCTCCCTTATATAGTCTTTCAAATCAGGGTTTGCAATCAATGTTAGCTTGGTAACAAAGAATTCAATATTCACCGTTAGATGAAAACCTGATTAGATTCAAGCTAATATTTATCAACTGTTAGATCGAAAACATAGCTTTTTATACACAAATGGAATGCACGTTTTTAGGCTTGTGTAACTGTACCCAAACTTGTACATTAGTTTCTTCAACAATAGTTAACCAAATGGTTAGCCATATGCTCACTTTCATATCAACCATATTCTTCTTCACCATAACTAGTTCAAATGACTCAAATGAACTAGTTAGAGAGTTGTTCAATTGAAAGGAAATCTTATGTACTACACAAGACACAATTGAAGCAAAAACGATGTGATTCACTTGAATCAGTTCATGAAATATATAGCCACGGTTTGCAATTGCATTCCTTAGTTAATATGAATAAGTTCACAAACATCGCTTTTAGATATAACCTACTCAAGTTCGCGGACTGGGTTCGTGAACTTAAGTTCCCGGATGGAGTTTACAAACTCCAGCAGAAATTCTCGGGTTTGAGAACTTCGCCAGTTCGCGGACTTAGCTCACGCACTACTCTGGTTCACTTGATCAACAAATTTCGCAGACTTCGGTTCAAGGAATAAGGACTTATACATATATGTGTTTCCACAACAATGATTATATCCTCCAATGGTTATATAATCTAAACTCTCATTTCAATCATTGAAACATTCTCAGAGGACGTTATATAGTTGTTATTCACAAACCATTTTTTGTCAGAGCAATTTTCAAAGTGATTGAAACATAACATGACTTTCGTCACTAGGTAAAGATGAACTTGGCTAAAGAGAAAGTTTACCAACACATATTTCGAGAAATAGATAGGCGAGACAAACTCGGCTCGAAATACCAAATGTGTATAATCTAAGTCTATATAGCAAAACGACTTTTGTCTCAAGATAGGAGATAGATAGACTTTTGAGTGATAGATAAGTTCAAGTCTCCACATAACTTTTAGTCGATGAAGATCCACCAGTTCCTTGAGTAGTCCTTCGTCTTGTATGATGATTGCCATGGAGTTCTTGAGCTCAACTACACTTTCTATCCTAGTCCGAGACCTTCGCTATAGTAGACTAGAAATCAAGACTTATAGTTTTGATCACTAACATTGAAAAGCATGCTTGAGATAGCAACACATGAGAGTTCGACCGAGCAATTCTCTAACAGAATGAACTTAGCTTGTCATACACAAATGAAATGTAACTTCATTTAGGTTTGAGTAACCGTACATAAACGTGTACACTTAGTTGATTCAACAATAGTTAACCAATGGTTAGCCATATGAGCATTTTCATATCAACCTTATTCATCTTCACCATAACTAGTTGAAATGACTCAAATGAACTAGTTAGAGAGTTGTTTAATTGTTTAGATCTCATAGAAGTATACACGACACAATCGAAGCAAAAACGATTTTGATTCACTCGAATCGATCATGAGCATTATAGCCACGGTTTGCAAAGATTGCATTCCTTAATTTATAAATGTCTTAGTTCACGAATAAACCATTTTTAGAAAATAACCCACTTAAGTACGCATACAGGTACGCATACTTAAGTACCCGGATTGAGCTTGTTTTTGGTTCACAAACTCTAGCAAAAATTCACGGGATGTGAACTTCCGATAGTACGCGTACTTGGTTCAGGTCATCCTAAACCAGTAAAGTACGCATACTTTGGTTCAAGGATTTTGGACTTACACAAGTATGAGTTCACATACAATGTTTATATCCATTCAAGATTATATATTCTAAACTCTCATTTCAACCATTGAAACATTATTATAGGATGTTATATAGTTGTTCCTCACAAACTATTTTTTATCAAAGCGATTTTCATGATATTGTAATGTTCAACATGACTTCCGTCACGAGTAAAGATGAACTTGGACAAAGCGAAAGCTTACCAACACATATTTCGAGAAATAGATAAGTGAGATAAACTCGCCTCGAAATAGCAAATCTGTATTATCAAAGTATATATAGCAATATGACTTTTGTATCAAGATAGAAGATAGAATAGATAGACTTTTGAGTGATAGATAAGTTCAAGTCTCCACATACCTTTTTGTCGATGAAATTCCACCAGTTCCTTGAGTAGTTCTTCGTATTTTCATGATGAACGTTATGGAGTCTAGAGCTCGACTACACTTACTATCCTAGTCCGAGACTTAGCTATAAGTAGACTAGAAATCAAGACTTATAGTTTTGGAAACTAAACTTGACAAATAATCTTGAGATAACAACACTTGCGAGTTCGACCGAGCAGTGCTCTAACAATATGAAATAAGGATTTGTAGTGAAAACATGTCAACATACTTTGAACAGGTACAGTAACTCTTATCATTTATTGTTCAAAGATACTCCTTAGTACTCAAGGAGATCCTGTGCCGAGATAAATTAATAATATTTTAATTAAGGTTTTTGGTTTTATATGCTTTAATTACCAGCAATTAAATGCATATCTCTAGAGAATAAATTTACTAATTGGAGATTTTCTATTGAGAGATTTCAGGAATATTGGACAAGCATTTATTGGAATTATGAAAACCGAATCTTTCCATTCATTGCATATCTTGAGAATATTTTCGGTTTTGGAAATTCATTGATGTCCAAACATTCTTGGTCTGTAAATACCTAAGTTTGCATTTCTAGCAAACTATCCTACGAGCCAAGCAAACTTCATTTCTTGTTGTTTCTGGTGGAGTCGTCTATTCGGAGAGGAAAGTATCCTAATTAGGTGAAATCTCTTACGGCCGCTCGTTTAAAGAATCCTGTGGGATCAATAAGCTCCACAATTACCGTTGGTGGAAAACTAGATAATTGCAGTGTTATTAGTTTTCGATTGATTTGATTGACTAATGGTGGTTAAAACTTTGATTGCACCTAGTTTGTTTATTCTTGAGAATCATCTCTTCCGATATAAGATTCACTCAAACTAGATCGAAGTATCGACGATATCTTTAAAACTGTTGTTAGATATAAAGACATCTTGTGATAATCCATTGTTAACAAACTCTGTTTTGTGTGTGATTGATCACAATAGATTCAACTATTCACGTGCGTGAATCTAGAAGTCGAAGGAGCAAGGATACTGAGAGAACTAAGTAGCTAGGGGTAGTCTGCTTGGTCACAACTATATGAAGTTGGTTTAGATTTTGTATATCGGCTTAATTCTGAGAGTATTCAAAACTGGACTAGGTCCCGAGGTTTTTCTGCATTTGCGGTTTCCTCGTTAACAAAATCTTGCGGTGTAATACCGAAGTTGTTGTATTAACTCGACTTTTTCCATAGACGAACCAACTTGGTAAGAGAGGTTATAGGTTGAAACAAAAAGATTGTGGTGTATTTGGGTACCCTCGTCTTTTCAGCTTCAACAACTTGATTAGGAATGAAAATAGATTTCAATAAATTGAGTTGATTGAATGTATTCGTGCCAGGACAATGGAGACGATGTCTAAGAGGAAGCTCGCAACTAGCAAGTGGAGTGCAAGACTTACCTCCAAGATGCAAGCAAGGATAGATAAGAGGATAACTGGTTGTCGTAGATACAAGGTGCGACGAGCCAGTGAAAAGGTATTCGAGATCATAAGTAATATCGGGAAGCATACTATTGATTTGGACTCCCATACTTGCATTTTTCGATGGTGGAAAACACACAGCTTCCCTTGTAGTCATTCTATGAAATTTATGCTGCAGATTGGTGAGGAGGATGTATACAAGAACATCATTTCGTACTACAAAGTTGAATATTACATAGGGCTCTATTCAAATCCTATCTATCCCATTCCTGAGGGAGATAAGCCTGATGAAGTTTCTCGTACTAAATACATCATGCCTCCCCATGTTGCACCAAAAATTGGGAGACCAAACTCTGTTCATAAGCGAAATTACCGTGAAAAGTTTTGCAAGAAGAGAAAGTGTGGTCGTTGTAGCATGCTTTTATTCCATAATCGCAGAACATGCTAGAGATCTCCGTTGGCTCCTTGCGCACCAATATTCAAGGTGAAAAAGCGGGGGTCTAACAACCACACCCAATATTTCACTTAGCAATATGTATGGACAAACTCCAATATACTTTCTAGAGAATCAACTAGACAGTCAGACTCAATCTAGATAAAAGTACATCAAAGAGTTAATATCTCAATCTCTTGATTTGAACTATACTCAAGCAAATAGAAATCTGAGAGTCTTTATCAAAGAGAGATAACTTGGATGGTACCAAAGACCAATATCCAAATGTCAATCAATTTAAATCAACAACCAAAGGTTGGGTATTCTAATTGATTGAACCTAACGCACAACCTGTGATATTTCAATTATAAAGATGAATAATGTAATGCGGAAATAGAAATAACATAGACACCAGAATTTTGTTAATGAGGAAACCGCAAATGCAGAAAAACCCCGGGATCTAGTCTAGATTGAAAACACATTGTATTAAGCCTCTACAGACACTAGCCTACTTCAAACTAACTTTGGTATGGACTGTAGTTGAACCCCAATCAATCTCACACCGATCCAAGGTACAGTTATGCTCCCACGTCTCTGATCCCAGCAGGATGCTACGCACTTGATTCCCTTAGCTGATCTCACTCACAACTACGAGTTGCTACGACCCAAAGTCGAAGACTTTAATAAACAAATCTGTATCACATAGAAAAGTCTACAGGAATAGATAAATCTGTCTCCCACCGAAATACCTACAAGTTTTTGTTCCGTCTTTTGATAAATCAAGGTGAACAAGAACCAATTGATAAACCATACTTATATTCCCGAAGAACAACCTAGTATTATCAATCACCTCACAACAATCTTAACTGAAGCGGCGAAAGAAGATGTTGTGGAATCACAAACAATGAGATGAAGATGTTTGTGATTACTTTTGTATCTTTCCTATCGGAGATATTAATCTCAAGCCAATCCTTGCGATTGTACTTGTATGATAGAATATGCAAGATCAGATCACACAACTACAAGAAAGTAGTATCGGTCTGGCTTCACAATTCCAATGAAGTCTTTAAGTCATTAACCTGGTTTAGAAGAAGAAACCAAAGGTTAAAGGAGAATCGACTCTAGCTATGCAACTAGTATTACACAGAAGGTGTGGGGATTAGGTCTCCCAGTTGCCAGATTTCTCCTTTATATAGCCTGTCAAATCAGGGTTTGCAATCAATGTTAGCTTGGTAACAAAGCATTTAATATTCACCGTTAGATGAAAACCTGATTTAGATTCAAGTTAATATCTTTCAACCGTTAGATCGAAAAACCTAGCTTGTTACACACAAATGAAATGTACGATTTTAGGTTTGTGTAACCGTACCCAAACATGTACATTTATTGGTTCAATAGTAGTTAACTAAATGGTTAGCCATATGAGTACTTTCATATCAACCAATCTCTTCTTCACCATAACCAGTTCAAATGACTCAAATGAACTAGTTAGAGAGTTGTTAAATTGCAAGGAAATCTTATGTAACTACACAAGACACAATTGAAGCAAAAACGATTTGATTCACTCGAATCGGTTTATGAACTTTATAGCCATGGTTTGCAAGCTTGCATTCCTTAGTTTATATAAACATGAGTTCACAAACAATCGTCTTTAGATATAACCTAACTCACGTTCGCGTACTGGGTTCGCGGACTTAAGTTCCCGGAAGGACTTCTCAAACTCCAGCAGATATTCTCGGGTCGAGAACTTCCGCCAGTTCGTGGACTGGGTTCGCGGACTGAGTTCACGGCGCTTGTTCCGGTTCTCTTGATCAACAAAGTTCACAAACTTCCGGCCCTTAGCTATAGTTGACTAGAAATCAAGACTTATAGTTTTGATCACTAACATTGACAAACATACTTGAGATAACAACGCATGCGAGGTCGACCGAGCAATGCTCTAACACAAGGATGAGGCAAGGATTGGAAGGTTCTACAGGATGATGTTCCTATGAATCTAGCAACTGCATTAGACTTCTGAACTTTTTTTTCCCAGTTCTTTTTTATGTTTTTTTTTAAACTTTTCTTTTATGTTTTTCTAAAGTTATGATTATGTTTTTGTGAACTTGGTTTTCTTTAATTAATAATGCTACACTTTTGTTCAACTTGTTTATGCTACAGTTGTTATGAAACACTTTTTTTTCAGCTTGTTATGAATTCATTTTTGTTTTTCAGTTTACTGCAGGGTCTGCAATCTTTTTTTTTAAGAAAATTATGTTGGTTATGCCTACAAATTTGAAGACAACTTTTTCTAGTTGCTCCTACATTTTGGAGGAAACTTGAAGAAGTTGCGTTATGAATTGCAGCCCACTTGTTCCTGTATGATTTCTTTGGTGAAAACTTTTACTAGTTGCTTCCATTTTTGGAACCAACTTGAAGCAAGTTGCTTCTATATATGGAGACAACTTGAGGAAGTTTCTTTAGCATACGGAGACAACTTGAAGAAGTTTCTTTCATTTAAGGACACAACATCAACAAGTTTCCTCCAAATTTTTTTTTTTTTTTTTTTGCAAGGGCCTGTCTCTATTTTTTATCCATCTCCTTTTTTACCTATGCATAACTGCAATCATTTTTACCTATGCATACCTGCAATCATATAAAAATACTGCAACACTGAATATAATCAAACCATTGTACCTGTAACTAGACAATTGTAAGAAATGTACTTTAATTAGTTAATACTAACATAATGTTTACAATTAATAGTAATCAAGTACTTCTATCAGTTATGATTTAAACATACTGATAACTGCAATTTAATGTTTTACATTTCAATGCTAACATGGTACCATAATCAGTTAATAACTAACAACGGTAGTTCAATAAGATAATACTAATAAGTCTACTGCAACTATATAATACTAACAAATATTCCTTTTCAATTAGTCATATTGAGAGTATACTACCAACAAACTGAAATATGTTCCTTTCTGATACTTACATTCATCAGTTTCCTTTAAGATGCAGAACGCCATCTTCACCCTTTTTAGTTGTTGATATTTTCATTTCAACATATGCTTTTGTTCTTCCTCCTTTTAGATGATCGAAGTTTTCGTATTTCACCAACGTCTTCATAAACAAAAAAAAAAATTGCCGCAGTCAAGTTATTGTTCTAGTTGAAGTAATGCAGGAATCTTCAAGGTTTCAACTATCGGTTCACCATCTTAGTCTCTGTGTCCCATTTCATTCAAAACTTTACTTAATAGCTTTGTCAAGGCACGAATTTGTCTTGAATGGGCTGGATTATACGTCATTGAGTTGCATACCTTCCATATGCCTTATTCTAGCACCAGCAACACCCAGTGGTATGGATGTCTTTATTTGTATATGCACATTGGAATCAATAACATTTTTTCCTGCCATCCAATTGGTAATGTTGTCTTACATAATCTGCAATTGCGCTTGACTCTATTGCAGACTCATCTCGTTTGTCTAAGGCAGATTGTATGAGACTCTGCATCAATGTAAAAGTTTTCTAACTCTGCATCAATGTAAAAGTTTTCCATTCAGATTTTTTTCATCATAGTGCTATGTCATCATCTTATACAAAATTTCATTATCTGAACATAATCGAACTAACATTTCTATTTCAGGTGGTGATAAACTACAAGAATAGTGACAATATAATGAGACTAGCTACAAGTTTATTTGTGAAAACCTATGATAGATGATAAGGTAACGTTATCAAATGAAAATTAGTAAAAAATTTACTTAGCAAAGTATTTGTATTTTGGATGACATGCTATCCATATTCGTTAGCAGGATCCTTTTCAATCTTGCCCTCTAGAATAGTGATGTAATAATCAATGATATCACTATTGATATTATTGTTATCCAGTAGATCTGGATGTACAAATTCTCAAAAACTTCTTCAAAAACTTTCTTTTCTGATCCATCTTCTTCTTCAGTTTCACCCACATCCTTTTTTTCCAGATTCATCTGCTGATAACTGTTGGTGATCATCAACTACTTCCTTTTCTTGTCCATCTTCTTCTTTAGTTTCACCTATATTTTTGCTTGATTCATCCGCGGAGAAATGTTGGTTTCTTCTTTCAGCATGAAATACTTTTTCTCCCTTGAGACATTGTGCGGTTGTTTTTTCAATTCTTACCAATCTTGCAAGTTCCTCTCAACCTCAACCATGCGTTTCTCTTGAGCCTATGTCACCTTTATCTTATCCTTGTTAGATGTATAAACGCTTCGAAGGAAGTAGTTGTCAGCGATAAACTTTCTCAAGAATAGATATCTTCCTTCAATTCTATAATATATATCTTTGAGTGCGTAGTTTTCAGCTTCAATAAACGCGGCATTTAGATTCTTTTCTTCAAGTCTATCGTAAAGTAGGTTTTTGAATGCTTTTTCTATTTCCAATTCTTCTTCTAATGCTTTCAAACTGGTCAGTCCTTGCTCATGTTCTGATAATGTTAGAGCATTGCTCGGTCGAACTCGCATGCGTTGCTATCTCAAGCATGTTTGTCAATGTTAGTGATCAAAACTATAAGTCTTGATTTCTAGTCTATTATAGCTAAGTCTCGGACTAGGATAGAAAGCATAGTTAAGATCAAGGACTTCATGGAGATTCATCGTACGAGTTGAAGAACTACTCAAGGAACCGGTGGAAATTCTCGACAAAAAGGTATGTGAAGACTTGAACTTATCTATCACTCAAAAGTCTATCTACTCTATCTCCCACTCTTTGAGACAAGAAGTCGTATGCTATATATATAGACTTTAATTATATACATTTGGTATTTCGAGCCGAGTATACCTCGCCTATCTATATCTCGAAATATGAGTTGGTAAGATTTTCACTTTAACCAAGTTTATCATTACCATGTGACGAAAGTCATGATATGTTTCAATCATCTTGAAAATTTCTTTGAAGATAAATGGTGTAACAACTATATAACATCCTCTAAGAATGTTTCAATGATTAAAATGAGTGTTTAGATTACATAACCAATGGTGGACATAAGCATTGTTGTGGAAACACATTTATGTATAAGTCCTATTCCTTGAACCAAATTTTGCGAAATTTGTTGATCAAGAGAACCGGAAGAATGGCGTGAGCCAAGTCCACGAACTCAATCCGTGAAATGTCGAAGTTCTCAAACCCGAGAATTTCTGCTGGAGTTGATAAACTACTTGCGTGAAACTAAGTCCGCGAACCCAGCGCACGAACTGGCGAAGTTCTCATACCCGAGAATTTCTGCTGGAGTTTGTAAACTCTGCCCGGTAACTTAAGTCCGCGAACCTAGTCTGCATACTTGAGAAGGTTATATATCTGAAGATGATTTCTGAACTTAAACTTAAAAATACTAAGGAATGCAGTTTGCAAACCATGGCTATGAAAGTTCATGAAATGATTCGAGTGAATCAAATCATCTTTGCTTCAATTGTGTCTTGTGTAGTACATGAGATTTCCTTGCAATTGAACAACTCTCTAACTAGTTCATTTGAAGTTATTTGAACTAGTTATGGTGAAGAATAACGTGGATGATATGAAATGCTCATATGGGTAACCTTTTGGTTAACTATTGTTGAACCAACAAGTGCATCCGTTTGGGTACGGTTAACAAACCTAGAAGCATGCATTGTGAAGTGTGTATAACAAGCTAAGTTTTCGATCTAACGGTTGAGAAATATTATCTTGAATCTAAATCAGGTTTTCATCTAAAGGTGGATATTGATTACTTTGTTACCAAGGTAACTTAATTGCAAACCCTGATTTGAAAGATTATATAAGGGAAACTCTAGAATCTGTGCAAAACTAATCCCCACACCTCACGTGTGATACTAGTTTGCATACCAGAGTCGGTTCTACTTTAACCTTTGGTCTTCTTCTTCTAAAACTAGGTTAACGACTTAAAGGCTTCAATGGGATTGTGAAGCCAGACCGATACTACTTTTATCATAGTTGTGTGATCTGATCTTACATCTTCTATCATATGAGTACAATCAGATTGATTGGCTTGAGATTGATATCTCCGATAGGCAAGATATAAAAAGTAATCACAAACATCTTCGTCTGATTGTTTGTGATTCCGCAACATCTTGTTTTGCTACCATACGATTAAGATTGTTGTGAGGTGATTGATAAGTCTAGGCTGTTCTACGGGAATATAAGACCCGATTATCAATTGGTTCCTGTTCGCAACAAAACCTTTTAGGGTTTATCTGTGGGAGACAGATTGATCCTTTGATAGACTTGTCTATGTGAGACAGATTTGTTTATTGTCAAAGCCTGCGATTTTGGTTCGTAACAACTCTTAGTTGTGGGTGAGATCAGCTAAGGGAATCAAGTGCGCAGTATCCTGCTGGGATCATAGGCGTAGGGAGTACAACTGTACCTTGGATCAGTGGGAGACTGATTGTGGTTCAACTACATTCCAGTCCGAAGTTAGCTTGGAGTAGGTTAGTGTCTGTAGCGGCTTAATAGAGTGTGTGTTCAATCTGGACTAGGTCCCGGGGTTTTTCTACATTTACGGTTTCCTCGTTAACAAAATTTCTGGTGTCTGTGTTATTTCAATTTCCGCATTATATTGTTTTATCTTTATAAATGAAATAATACAGGTTGTGCGTTTAGATCATCAATTAGAATAATCTAACCTTTGGTTGTTGATTGTCATTGATTGATCCTTGGATATTGGTCTTTGGTACCATCCAAGTTATTCCTTGTATTTGATTAGAACTCACAGTTCCTGCTTGAGTAAATCAAATCAAGAGAGAGATATAAACTCGTTGATATACTTTTAATTGATTGAGTCTTGTTGATTCTATTAAAAGTATATTCGATTTTTTCCATACAGATTGCTAAGTGAAATATTGGGTGCTGTTGTTAGACCCCCACTTTTTTAGATAGTCCTTCTAATGTAGAATCAATGAACTGCAAAGTTACATATTACTCAGCAGGTTTCTTAAAAATATGCGGTAATGTAATATATACAACTTAATCAACTTCAATCCAGAATATGGAGACAACTTTGTGCAAGTTTCTTCAACTTCTGGATCCAACTAGATCAAGTTGATTTTCACACATGGAAACAATCTTGAGCAAGTTGCTTTCAAATATGGATCCAACTTGGATAAGTTACTGTAACATATGCAACCAACTTGATAAAGTTTCTTTCACTATGGAGCAAACTCGTAGCAAGTTTCTTTCAGATATAAAGGTCATAATTACCTGAACATCTATTTTTATTGAGACTACCAAATATTAAACAGTAAAGACTAAAGTAACATAAAAAATTTGACTTACAATAAAATCTTGAAAGAACTCCATTTTGCTGTCTTTATCTTTTTTCTGTAACAAAAGTTTTTTTTTGCAGAAATCCAACTAGTGCCACCTAGTGAATCTCGGATTAGAGTTTTTGAATCCTTCTCGCTTGGGGTGATAGTTGCTATGCTCCAAAAATCAATACTGCCAAAAACATTTAAAAAGTTAGTTAAATTGCTCAAAATATTTATATTAAGAGTAATGTTTTTAAATTGCTGAACTTGTAAACAATTTTCATTTTTTTTTTACCAACAAAAGTGGTGTGCACCCAGGTATACGTTTAAGACCATCTTTTCCTTTTGGTTTTTTCCATCAAATATTTCACTCTGTGGTTTGGCCACGATACTCTATGCATAGAGAACAAGTGTGGCAATCATCTTTGAGTAAAGAAATTTCCACCAGTATCCGTGAATAAGAACACGATGCACAACCACATGCCACAGAAAATCAAAAATAACTCAGGCTCCTTTTCATTTGTAGCTGCTTGTCTCAACACCGTATCAATTTGTTGCTTTGTCACTTTGTATTATTTTTTGTCTTTTGTTGGTGGGAATTTTTTTTACAAGAATTTTATGTGCTCCGCAGTTACTTTACTCAATTTCTTCTTCAATTCAGCATCTTCAAGCATTCTTAAGCAAAACAAAAATTTATTTTTGCTCAAACGAGCATTTTTCTATGAGACGAGCATCTTTTCTATTTTTGAGAAAGTCCACATATTCCAAATAAAATTTCAAAGGTTTACAAACAAAAATTCTATTATAAGGTGGTATGTTCCCAAAATCTCTTTAATACCATGGGTTATTGTTTATTGCTTTAAACTAGCGAACGTACGAGCATTTCTAAAATATTTGGAACCCTGTGCTTTGAAAAATAAATCTGGTTTTCATGAAAACTTCATAAACAAAATTTTATCTACTGCAATTAAACCTCATCTATTCACAATATATATATATATATATATCTTTCATGCTAGGGATTTTTGATCGTTTCTTAAACTATCGAACGAACGTGCATACATATTTCCAAAACAACAAATTTACATAAAACCTACGCATGCTTGCTACTATGGGTCCTTGGAATTTTCAACAACTCATCAAACATACATACAAAAAATATATATAATAAATTTTTAGGGGTTTCTTCCCTTTTATATGAATTTATTTCCAAAAACCTAATAAGATAAGGATTTCCTTTTTTGGGCCCGGACCCGTAAATCCTAAACCGACCAAAACTAGACCATCGGTCGCTCAAATCAGAAGTGCCTCATCTCTCCGCGCTCACAGGATGACGCTTTATCACATTACCAGGGTCTCCACCCGAACATTTACTCGCATATGGTGTCATTGGAGTAAATTGGAGATTCTGAGAATGCCTTTGTAGACTGAGTTCAACCACTGATCTCTCTTCGACTGAAAATCACCATCTAGTGCTTACGGCGGAACATAATTGTCCCTCACTAAGCAGGGGACTTAATGTTGATGGTGGACTTTCAACAAAGTTCAAAACCGTAAAGTCATGATACTGCATGTTTCTGACCCGGCTTCAGGAATCCATGTGACGATTCGTGTTTTACGAAGTATGATGCATATATCGCTCGAAAGGCCTATCCGGAGCGTTCGACACCGAAAATTTCATCATATCCTCTATGTAGAATAACGTAATTGGGCGGTTCTCTGTAAGATTGAGAGCTTAACGCCTTCAAGATGTCGGTGACACTCACTGTTCCTGACTACATAGAGGAATTCGCCTCTACATAGACGAAGGATTGGGTGGTTCTCCGTAAGATTGAGAGCAATAACGCCTTCAGGAGGCCGGTGACACTCACTGTTCCCTGACTATGTAGAGTGTCTATGTATAGACTCAGGCGGTCCTCCATACATGAAATGTTGAGAGGGAAAAACGTCTTCGGGACATTGGCAACACTCGCTGATTCACTGACTATACGCAAGAGATTAAATTCTACGTCATATTCACCACTGAATTCCTAGAAGATAATCTGTCTTATGTTACTTCTCCTATTCCATGGTCAAACTCACGACTGGTTCTATGGAATGGTAATAGATAAATGTATTACTCCGATTTCATGATCGAATCCACGGCTGATCTCATGAAATGGTAATAGATATTACTCCTATTTCATGGTCGAATCCACGTCTGATCTCATGAAATGGTAATATCACTACCTATCTTATTACTCTAATTTCATGGCCAAATCTATGATTCCATGAGATGGTAATAGAATTATCATTTTATCATTCCGAATCCATGGTCAAATCCACAGCTGATTCTATGGACTGATAATAAATGACTACTCACTTTTATTGCTCAATTTCATGAATCATTCTCCACTGAATTTCATAAATTAGTAATAAATACTCAACAATCGGGCATTTGGACTATTCCTGAGTGAGTCCCAAAAAATGGTGCAAGTGTACTCAACCATGATGCACGAACGAGCACCCAAATGCGCGAACGAGCATCCAAAATATGGATGAATGAGAAATCCTACACAAAATGGGAGAGAGAAAATAATAACATTAAAATAATGAAGAGGCGCCCATGGTCCGGGCCCACCGGCTGGGCTTCCATGCCCTAGCCGTAGCCGGTCCCATGCCTCTCCCAAAATGTTTCCTTATTTTTGCTATTTTCATGAACTCATGAAGACTCCTCCATTCTAACCACTTTCCTTGTTTGAGCAAAATCATGGTTTCTCCATATTTTCGTGGTTTCATGAAAAATAATAATACAAAACAGGGAAAGGTGTTGCGGGATCAGACAACTTAGCCGGCCGGCCATACCCTACCCGTGGCCGGTCCCACACCTTGCAATCCCTGATCTTTCATAAATTCTTATTTCTCTCATCTTTGAAACTTCCTTGTTTCAGCAAAAATCAAGGTTTCTCCATATTTTCTCAAATATTGCTCAAACCATAAAAAAGCCAAGAGTCAACATGGTCACATGACCGACTAGGCTACTCACGAAAAATATATTAAAATATTATTATTTTAATATTCACGAAATATTGATCAAACGGGCATACTTGCTCATTCGAGCAAAATCGAGAATTCCAGTCAAAAATCGAACTCTTCTGAAAATCCAAGATATTGCTCAAACGCACATTAAAAAATGCTGAAACTCTCAGGACTGAGACTGGGGAAATATGGTGACACGAGCATGCTCCCTTGACCTACCAAGGGCGTCTCTAAGGCTTGTAACAAGCCGGTCCCACACGTTTTCACAATTTTGACCTAATTTGCGTAATTGCTCATATTGGGTCCAAATTATTTCCAACCAACTTGGAGTTTGCTCGAACGCCCACCAGCTATCCCACGACCACCAAGGGTCGGTCTCATGACATCTTGGTCGATCCCTCACTTATCCATAATTAGGTTGTATCACCTAATGCTCAATCGAGCACTATTTCAATAAATGATGAAACCAGCATTTAATCATCATTCCTTCACCAACCGGTCAACTCAGGACCCTAATGCACGCTCACTCGAGTAATTGGGCATCACATGGACGTCCAGAATCCCATCGGTCCCTCCTTCTCTCATGACCTGTTTTCAGTAATTCGTCAATTAATGAGCAATTGATCAAAAATTAGGGTTTCGAACAAACGCTCAACAAATCATCATTCTGAGCAAGTTCAAACACTAAATAAATTTATGTTGATCCAGCAAACAACATGCTGATTAATTATATAATATTCGGTAATCTACCAATATGTTAATTAATATTTTATTCGGTCACGTTACCAATAAATAAATAATTCGTCGAATTGAGCAATACTTGCTCAATTGCTCAAATATTAATCCACTATCAATATTCAGTAATTTATCAGTAATTCGTCCAATTGAGCAATACTTGCTCAATTGCTCGAATATTGATCCAACTATCAATATTCAGTAATTCGTCGAATTGAGCAATACTTGCTCGAATATTGATCCAACTATCAATATTCAGTAATTCGTCGAGCAATACTTGGTCAGTTGCTCAAATTTACAATATTTGAGCAATGTCTAACATGTTCCATTGAGCATCCGATCACTCATGCTCGATTCAACGAAAACTTAGATTTACTATCTAAATAGTCAACAATTGACTAATAAAATACACGTATGTCATGCAGACTCCACGATTCGTGAGACTCCAATCACGTCACATGGGGGATATCAATTAGGGTTTTGGTCTGGCGTCTTACGACACGTGGATTCATCCACGATGAGAATGTGATTAAGTCGTGCAACGGTTGAAGGAGTTAGCAAAGTAGTGGGTGGACGGTTAACCAAGTCTCCGCACGACCTGGAACTGGTTTCACCACGATCTTCCACTTTCCCACTCTTTCACTCAAGAAATCGTCACACTTACAAGGATCATGGTGTTTATCATTCTTGCAATATAAATAAGTCTAAATCGAGGACAACAGAGGAGGATCATCATCGATATTCGTCCACACAAAACTCGATTAAAAAAACTTATTCACAGAACTCAACATTCAGCAGTTCATCAATTTGCAAAAACCTTCAACACATCCACAATCCTTGATCATCATTGATCCCGCACAATTCTCAGCTTCCCTCCTACAGATCAACCCATCTCCTTCTTTGAGACCAAATTGACGCTCGAACGGCCATTGACTTGGTTTAGGTCGGAGTCCTACAGATTGATCTCTCGAATCTAAGCACTCCCTTTGCAGTGCATCTGTGTGAGGTTGAACAGTTTGCTTGGTTGAGGAGTCTCGAAAACGTTCATCTCTTCACTTCCCTAAAAACCAGAGAATCATTTTTCCCCATCCACAAATTGGCGACCACAGTGGGAGATTAATCTCTCGGTTGCAATCTCGATTCTACCAAAATGGTTGATCTTAGGTCAGGTTCAGTCACCAATCCTAACGCAAACAATGCTAGCACTAGCAACAATAGTGGTGCTCCAGTAACCACTCCCATCTCCAATGCCGGTGGTATTGACAACACTCCTCCTCAAACCAACATTGGAAGCAATCCTCTCTTTGGCAGGTCTCTTGAGGAAATCAACGCAAACCCACCTACCATAGCCGATCTCATGAAGATTCAAGAAATTCTCGCCAAGAATCAAATGGATATGGCTGACACTCAGAAAGATCTATGCACTCATCTCAAAACTCTTACAGACAAGATGTCAAAGAAATCCCAACACAAAGGAAAAGCTCCAGAAGCATCTCCGTCTGCTGATCCCGAAGTTTCGCCCATTCACGTGGTAGATAATGATGATGTCCGCAAGGATGCAAACGATCCACCACCATCTGGTTTTATCACTCGTGAAGATCTCGAACGTCTCTTGGAGAACCATGGAAAAGGAAAGACACCATCGTTTCATCGCCACCAGCCTCCATATCATGCTGCTGTAAAGAGGATCCATCTACAAAAAGGATACACATCTCCAACATTAACATTATACAATGGGACAGAGAACGCTCGAGAACATGTGTCTCGGTTCTTGGAGGCACTAGGTGAGCACGAGCACAACCATATTGTGCGTCTGAAGGAATTCTCAAAATCCCTGACAGGCCGAGCATACATCTGGTACAACAACATTGCACCTCGAAGCATCGCTGGCTGGGGGGAATGGTTAATGCCTTCTACAGAAAAGACTTCTTCGTCTCTGAGCAGATCACTTTATCTGACTTGGGAAGAATGGCCCAGAAGATCACCGAACATCCGAATAAATATGTGAAAAGGTTAAGAATCCAGGCTTTGGATTGTCATGACCCAAACGTCACTGAACAACAACTGGTGGACTTGTGCATCAACGGGATGATCCCGGTCTACAGAGCTCTGTTGGAAAATCTCTGATTCCAAACTTTCTCTGAACTTCATGAGGCGGCCAAGAGATCAACAACTACTGCTACAGCCCTACTGGAAAGAACAAAAGTCGTGAAAGTCGAGGAGCCACGAGACACTCGCAGTACCAGACGCCTTATTAACAAATAATATAATGTTCAACCCTCCATGAACGTTGTTGAAGGGAGCAAGAGAAAAGCTGAAGTGCCACAACATAAGAACGCTTCTCCAACATCTCATCCTACAAAGACACCAAAGAAGGACAATCAGGTTACGCAAGCACCATCTCGGCGTCAGCAACATGACGACCAGGAATAACTGGACTTTCCTTTCCGTATCGAAGAGGTGGTCGATCTATTGGATGTCTGGGTCCAATATGGTGCGATCAAACTACCTCCTGTCAATAAAGAGCCAACAGAGGAGCAAATGAAGAATCCGCGCTACTGCCACTTTCATAGGTATGTTATCCATCCGACGAGTGATTGCAGAATCTTGAAGCGCATATTCAAGGAAAAGGCCGATTCAGGAGAAATGGGGACTGAAGGGGTACACAATAATCCTCTACCAATCAGAACCTTTACACTCTCTAAACAACCAGTCAAAGAAGATGTTCAATCATTGATCGAACATGCCTGCGAATTGCTATATCTATTGAAGGCTCAAAGGGAAGACATGTTCAAGGCTCTGAACCATGTAGTGTATGGGAAACGACTATCCATTCCAGAAATGCCCTCTCTCCAGTCACTGACAAAGATATGTACGACTAGATACTGCTCACCACTGTGCATCTCAAGGGAAATGAATTCAAGCGAGTGTTGGTCGATGTTGGCGCCACTGTCAACATCATCCCTTTGAAAACTCTCAGAGCTGAAGGCATCACTCAATAAAAGCCACTCATGCTCCGGTTTCAGTTAGATACCATGAAGGGATCTCCAGGGATGCATACGGTTACATTGTTCTCAAGATAAAAGCTGATTCAACTTGGACGAAAACCAAATTTCACATAATCAGAGAAGATCCAGGGTATGACATGATTCTTGGACGAACATGGATTTATGATGGAAAGGTAACTCCGATACCTTCAATTGCACATTTCTCTGTTGAGGAAATCTCTGATTCAGAAGAAGAGGAGGACGATCCATCGTTCGAACATCTGGAGAAAGTCGAAGCCTTGATGAAGCTCACACAAAAACCTGAGGAGAGCGCACACGATTTCTTCAAGAGGTTCCGTACTCAGGTAAGTCTTATTCCTCCTCATGTACCTGTATTATAAACTTTCAATCATGTTACCCTGGTCCGGGACTCAATTATGCTCATAACTTGGCTACCACCAAACTCTATGAATAACAGGCTTCACCTCAACAATATTACACCAAGTAGTTATATGCAGAGCCTCTACGGATCCATCATCTCACAAACACGATCATTGCTAGAATAATGACCGAGTTTGACAACCAATATTCTGGGTACTCTTCCTTGCATGAGTGTCCACACGTGCTGCAGAGAGCTTCTCAGACCTGGGATCCTAACGTATGAGGAATCCCTAACCAGAAGAAGATATTCAAGACATGAGCAACCCAACCTAACAAATTTCATGAAAGAGATTTAGTTCTCAAAGCAGTTAAACTCAAAGAGAATTCAAGGAGGAAGCCTAACTGGGAAGGGCCTTTCATGATCACCAAATCCGTGGTCGGTGGTTACTACAAGTTGATCGACATGGATGATAAAGCCATTGTACCAGTGATTCGTAAGAAATGGCTCAAAGCTTTTGAAGCCTAAGACATGGACATTTGAGGTATTGGAGTTCAAGACATGAATGTCCAAAACATCTGGATTTGGCATTTAGGATTTTATTTCATTGTATTTTTAATCCCTCTAAAACGTTTGCAATACTTGCATCCAGTATTTGAATTCAGCAATTTATCAAAGTCTTTTATTATGAAGAATCTCTATCAAACCCAAAAGAAAATACTCAATCACTCACTTATCCAAAACCAATCTAAAAATCAAAACCAAAGTAAAATCTCACATCTCTCAGAAGTTCAAGGTTCAAGAGACTATGGAAAGGAAAACTAAAGGAAGCCATCAAAGTAAGATTTCGCTTCTCAGCATTCTCTAAAACTTGCAAGGCTGCTTTCTAGAACTCCAGCTTTTCAGTTAGCTCAGCAATCCTGGCCGTTTTCTCCACCACGACATCACTGGTGAAGGGTATGTTATTCACTACTACATCCTTGATGGTGTTGATCTTCTGACGAAGCCACTTCAAGTTAAAACCAAGTTTTTCGGATTTCTCCAAGTTGTACTCCCAATCAAAGAGTACATCCCGAGTAACAGTATTTCTAGCCCTGGTACAAATATCATCTATGACACGCAATATGTTCCCTAATTTCATTGTCAAAAAGTATCTACGCTCAAGATCTCTTGTAACGACAATATGTCCATACATCTTCCACAACTTCTCATACATATTGGCATACCCAGTGGGAACGCTGGATCCGCCAATAAATACGTGATATGGGAGAAAAGCACCAAATGCAGGCTCACAAAAAATCCATGCGTTACGTTATTCATGCACTATCATGCGGTTCTCAGTGACCGGAGCTATAGGTGCAGATTCTTCTAGAGCAGTTTCTTCCATCCTCGACTCGACTTCCTCCATTCCTGAAGCCAGCACAATTGGGGTTTCAGTCACTTCCGCGGTATCAACAACAATCATTTCATGATCTTGAATTACAGGGATGCGTGTCTTGTTATCAACAGTTCCAGGGTTGCTCAAGTCGGCATTATCGACTCCATTATTCCTAACTTCGGCATTTGGCACCTAATGAGAAGATTACATGGGATTAGAGTGGTTTAAGCATGGAAACCCAACACAATCATAAAATCCATCATGTAAGTGAACTAAACTATCCAAGTTCTCTATTATGCATCCAAGACATGAGCAAATAGTGTAGAAGTCATGAAATACGTTTTTTTCAAACAATCTCATCGGAGGAAATTTTACACTGCCCTATATGAAATGATGAACTGGGAAAAATTGGTAAGGAATTTAAGGATGAGCCATATACAATTCTCTTTGTATGGATGTTCTCTACAACATATCAAAATTTCATAACAATCGTATGAACGAGCAAGGAGATATGGTCAAAACATTGGGCAACATACAATCTGAAAAAAGTTCTGAAAGTCTGTTGGAAGTTTACTGTTTCGCATTTTTCAGGACCTAACATGCCCAAAACTCAAAAAGCTTCTTCACCAAAGCTTGGAAATTTTCTGGGCTTGAAGATACATATGCATACCGTGAAAATCCAACTTCGAAAAAAGATTCTACAATGTTTTTACTAAAAGGCTGAAGTCTGAAATTTTATGGTGACGTATTTCAGCAAAATTACTCGTATACTCACATGGATTCTCATTCATTCATTCACAAATAAGCAATATTATACTTCTATGAAGAAAATAAGAGTGGATTCTTACTTGAGGAGTTTCTAAAGTGCTCGGAAGATTAGTTTGGTCGACATCAACGTCAGAAGCATTATTACTTTCTTTCGATCCTGATACCTGGGAACTCTCTTGCTCACTACCACTTGATGGCGGATGGACGGTATGACCGTGTTGATTCTCCCCAACAATGTCCTTCTGGATACATCCATTATTATTATTACTCTTACTCAATAAATATCATGATCGATTATGTGAAGAAATAATTATATCGATTTCTTCATCACTGGATTCGTGAGCCGCTTTCCCAGCAGCAGTAAATCGAAGATCGTCAATACTTGACGGAGCAAAATTTTGTAACGAAGTAACAAACATTTGTTTCATGATCCTAGTTTCACGGATAAGAAGAAATCATGGGAAGGAAGTTTCGACAGCTCACCAATGAAACGATTGGGGACTTTACAGCGTTGAACAACATTCTCTAAGGCGATGGTGAACTTTCCCCATCTACATATGTGAGTTGGAATGTACCAGCGAGCCATCAGAGCTACTATACCTCGCGCATCATGATAAATAAACAGGTCTCCAGATGCCTGAATAGCTCTTGTCACTTGTGCACGGTCCAGCATACCTCGAACGTGGGGAAAACTCAGTATATGTCTTGCCCATCCAGAGAACTTTTCTAAGGGTCGACGAGAAAGCTTAAATTCTATGATCGAGGCAGAAAATTGTCTCCGCTGAAGACAGAAACGAATAATTGCTAGAGGAGTCACCAATTTCTTCTGAGTAACACCCCTGGGATTTATCAGAAGACGAAATGCTGGGGACTGGAGACGTTTTTCACGGCGAATATGCTGAATCAAGAAACAATCCTCAGTATTTGGAATGTTTTTGGTTCCAGGTGCTTCCTCCTCCCGTTCTTCATCAACGGAGACCTCATCCATACTTGCGTCGTCTCTGAAGGCATCATTATTTGGAGAATTAGGCATTCTTGCAAAATTGCTGCGACATCCACATTCATATTTTGTTAACACAACAGAATCAAAGCATAATTAAGATGCTCGCAATCACAAAAATGGTAATCTTCAACTCTTACCTATTTTACGATTTCACTAGACTTTAGTGATGACACGAAACTTCGAAAACTTGCTCACTCCTTCAAACCTGCGAAGACGAGAAAAACTTATCATTATAGAGTCAACACTGACTTTTCACAAGACTATGAACAATTTACGTAACTTCTTCGTGTGAACGTCCCATGATTTTATGTCACAAATTCATAAAATCATAGCATATAATTGTTTATCTCTAACAATTGCTCAAAATTGCTTTTTGATTTTTTATCAAAAAATTAAAAAAAAACTCACGTGCAGTTCAAAAAAAAAATTACGTGAGTTTTTTCTTAAGAAAAAAAAAACTTTATTTTTGCTCAAACGAGCATTTTTCTATGAGACGAGCATCTTTTCTACTTTTGAGAAAGTCCACATATTCCAAATAAAATTTCAAAGGTTCACAAACAAAATTTTTATTATAAGGTGGTATGTTCCAAAAATCTCTTTAATACCATGGGTTATTGTTTATTGCTTTGAACTAGCGAACGTACGAGCATTCCTAAAATATTTGGAACCCTGTGCTTTGAAAAATAAATTTTGTTTTCATGAAAACTTCATAAACAAAATTTTATCTACTGCAATTAAACCTCATCTATTCACAATATATATATATATATATATATATATATATATATATATATATATATATATATATATATATATATATATATATATATATCTTTCATGCTAGGGATTTTTGCTCGTTTCTTAAACTATCGAACGAACGTGCATACATATACGCATATAATAAATTTTTAGGGGTTTCTTCCCTTTTATATGAATTTACTTCCAAAAACCTAATAAGATAAGGATTTCCTTTTTTGGGCCCGGACCCGTAAATCCTAAACCGACCAAAACTAGACCATTGGTCGCTCAAATCAGCAGTGCCTCATCTCTCCGTGCTCACGGGATGACGCTCTATCACATTACCAAGGTCTCCACCCGAATATTTACTCGCATATGGTGTCATTGGAGTAAATTGGAGATTTTGAGAATGCCTTTGTAGACTGAGTTCAACCACTGATCTCTCGTCGACTAAAAATCACCATCTAGTGCTTACGGCGGAACATGATTGTCCCACACTAAGCAAGGGACTTAATGTTGATGGTGGATTTTCAACAAAGGTCAAAACCGTAAAGTCATGATACTGCATGTTTCTGACACGGCTTCAGGAATCCATGTGACGATTCGTGTTTTACGAAGTATGATGCATATGTCGCTCGAAAGGCCTATCCGGAGCGTTCGACACCGAGAATTTCATCATAGCCTCTATGTAGAATAACGTAATTGGGCGGTTCTCCATAAGATTGAGAGCTGAACGCCTTCAGGATGTCGGTGACAATCACTGTTCCCTGACTACATAGAGGAATTCTCCTCTACATAGATGAAGGATTGGGCGGTTCTCCGTAAGATTGAGAGCAATAACGCCTTCAGGAGGCCGGTGACACTCACTGTTCCCTGACTATGTAGAGTGTCTATGTATAGACTCAGGCGGTCCTCCATACATGAAATGTTGAGAGGGAAAAACGTCTTCGGGACATTGGCAACACTCGCTGATTCACTAACTATACGCAAGAGATTAAATTCTACGTCATATTCACCACTGAATTCCTATAAGATAATCTATCTTATATTACTGCTTTTATTCCATGGTCAATCTCACGACTGGTTCTATGGAATGGTAATAGATAAATGTATTACTCCGATTTCATGATCGAATCCACGGCTGATCTCATGAAATGGTAATAGATATTACTCTGATTTCATGGTCGAATCCACGTCTGATCTCATGAAATGGTAATATCACTACCTATCTTATTACTCTGATTTCATGGACAAATCTACGATTCCATAAGATGGTAATAGAATTATCATTTTATCATTCTGAATCCATGGTCAAATCCACAGATGATTCTGTGGACTGATAATAAATGACTACTCACTTTTATTGCTTAATTTCATGAATCATTCTCCACTGAATTTCATAAATTAGTAATATATACTCAACAATCGGGCATCTGGACTATTCCTGAGTGAGTCCCATAAAATGGTGCAAGTGTACTCAACCATGATGCACGAACGAGCACCTAAATGCGCGAACGAGCATCCAAAATATGGACGAATGAGGAATCCTACACAAAATAGGAGAGAGAAATAATAACATTAAAATAATAAAGAGGCTCCCATGGACCGGGCCCACCGGCCGGCCGCCCACGCCCTAGTCGTGGCCGGTCCCATGCCTTTCCCATTATTTTTCCTTAATTTTGCTATTTTCATGAACTCATGAAGACTCCTACATTCTAACAACTTTCCTTGTTTGAGCAAAATCATGGTTTCTCCATATTTTCATGGTTTCTCCATATTTTCGTGGTTTCATGAAAATAATAATACAAAACAGGGAAAGGTGTTGCGGGATCGGGCAACTTAGCCAGACGACCATACCCTAGCCGTGGCCGGTCCCACACCTTGCAATCCCTAATCTTTCATAAATTCTTATTTCTCTCATCTTGTGAAACTTCCCTGTTTCAGCAAAAGTCAACATGGTCACATGACCGACTAGGCTACTCACGAAAAATATATTAAAATATTATTAGTTTAATATTCACGGAATATTGATCAAACGGGCATACTTGCTCATTCGAGCAAAATCGAGAATTCCAGTCAAAAATCGAACTCTTCTGAAAATCCAAGATATTGCTCAAACGCACATCAAAAAATGCCGAAACTCTCAGGACTGATACAAGGGCATTATGGTGACACGAGCATTCTCCCTTGACCGACCAAGGGCGGGTCTAAGGCTTGTAACAAGCTGGTCCCACACGTTTTCACAATTTTGACCTAATTTGCGCAATTGCTCATATTGGGTCCAAATTCTTTCCAACCAACTTCGAGTTTTCTCGAATACCGACCAGGTGTCCCACGACCACCAAGGGCCGGTCTCATGCCATCTTGGTCGGTCCCTCATTTTTCCATAATTAGGTTTTATCATCTAATGCTCATCGAGCACTATTTCAATAAATGATGAAACATCATTTAATCATCGTTCCTTCACCAACCGGTCAACTCAGGACCCTAATGCACGCTCACTCGAGCAGTTTGGCATCACATGGACGTCCATAATCCCATCGGTCCCTCCTTCGATCATGACCTATTTTCAGTAATTCGTCAATTAATGAGCAATTGATCAAAAATTAGGGTTTCGAACAAACGCTCAACAAATCATCATTCTGAGCACCTTCAAACACTAAATAAATTTATGTTGATCCAGCAAACAACACGCGGATTAATTATATAATATTCGGTAATCTACCAATATTTTAATTAATATTTTATTCGGTCACGTCACCAATAAATAAATAATTCGTCGAATTGAGCAATACTTGCTCAGTTGCTCAAATATTGATCCACTATCAATATTCAGTAATTTATCAGTAATTCGTCGAATTGAGCAATACTTGCTCAATTTATCGAATATTGATCCAACTATCAATATTCAGTAATTCGTCGAGCAGTACTTGCTCAGTTGCTCAAATTTACAATATTCGAGCAATGTCTAACATGTTCCATTGAGAATTCGATCACTCATGCTAGATTCAATGAAAACTTAGATTCACTATCTAAACAGTCAACAACTGACTAATAAAATACACGTCTGTCATGCAGACTCCACGATTCGTGAGACTCCAATCACGTCACATGGGGGATATCAATTAGGGTTTTGGTATGGCGGCCTACGGCACGTGGATTCATCCACGATGAGAATGTGAGTAAATCGTGCAACGGTTGAAGGAGTTAGCAAAGTAGTGGGTGGACGGTTAACAAAGTCTCTGCACGACCTGGAACTGGTTTCACCACGATCTTTTACTTTCCCACTCTTTCACTCAAGAAACCGTCACACTTACAGGGATCATGGTGTTCATCATTATTGCAGTATAAATAAGTCTAAATCGAGGACAACATAGGAGGATCATCATCGATATTTGTCTACATAAAACTCGATTAAAAAACTTATTTATAGAACTCAACATTCAGCAGTTCATCAATTTGCAGAAACCTTTAACATATCCACAATCCTTGATCATCATTGATCCCGCACAATTCTCAGCTTCCCTCCTATAGATCAACCCATATCCTTCTTTGCGACCGAATTGACGTTGGAACGGCCATTGACTTGGTTTAGACCGGAATCCTACAGATTGATCTCTCGAATCTAAGCACTCCCTTTGCAGTGCATCTGTGTGAGGTTGAACAATTTGCTCGGTTGGGGAGTCTCGACAACACGTTCGTCTCTTCACTTCCCTAAAAACCAGCGAATCGTTTTTCCCCATCCACAGGAGCATTGCAGTTTGAGCGGCTGGCTTGGCTACGGAGTATTGCAGGTTGAGAAGCTGGTGTTCCTCGTGCTGGCGCGCTGCTGGTTCGGTCATGGAGGTTGGTGCCACTGAGCGTTAGCGCTGCGGGCCCAGCTTCCTTCTTCCGTGGATGGTCCAACAGGAAAAATCTTCCTCTACTCGAATTCCAAAAGCGCTATGCATATAAAAGGGCGTGCTAACTTCCTCCCCTTTCATTATTCGCTCGTCTGCTTCTTGCGTTCGTTTGCAGCAGCTCGATCATAGGCGTGCCAATCGTCTTCGTATTTTTAGCCCAGAGTGTAATATCTATGAGTAGTTGATCAAACTTGGACATTTAGCTCGGTGTGAATGACTTTCTTTGTTAGCGGCGGTAAAGCGAGCGTCAAAGGCAACAAATAAATCTCCAATAGTTATAATCAGCAGCAAGGCGAGCCATGAGAAACTCAATGTAGGTTCTCTTTTCTATTTTGCGCATGTAGCCACCCAACAGTATCATCGATCTTCTCTAGAATGTGTAATGAGGTTCTGACTCCATAAAAATGAGAATCTAACCTCTCCAGTAGATTTCAAAATTTACCAAACTCCATTGCACTCCTGGGATAGATGGATGAAATATATGCTCGGCAATGATCATGTCAGGGATAATCTTGGAGAGTGTAGTTGTGTTGTTGATCCGTCCTTGACTTTAAGTTATTTCGTGTCTGGACTGCTGAATCGGTGTCTGGAAGGCTTATTCTTGCCTTTCTGATTGCGGTGATGATATGCTGTGGATGCTTGTACGGTCGAAATATTCCGGAACCGCGGGTGAAGTAGACGAGATGAGAGGCGTTGCATTGTCGACGTACTGCTATCAAGTCTCCAAGGACTTCATTCCAAGCAACATCCTTCGAACCATCTCCTGAGTCTTGGACTATTGTATCGAATGGGATGCGATGAGCATTCCCCAGTTAAATTTTCGTATGGTCATATATCTGATGGCGTGGCCGGATATGTGAATACCTTCGCGGCGTGCTTTAGGAGTCTTTGACGCACGTGTACGACTTCATGTTGAGGAATTATTCTATTGTATTTGATGTTAAGGTGGTTGACGAATTGATGAAGGCGGCAATCTTTTGGATTCGTCATTTGTTGACCAGTGGGCGAGAGTCACACTTGATAGCTCTACATTGTATCCAACTTCTGGCATCCCATGCACCCCTTTCATAGGAAATTGGAAATCTAGAAACACCGAATTTGGCTTTGTCGGTGATATGCTGCTTCATGCAGGCCTTGGGTAGGCGGTGCTGAGTTCTGAGTAGGTGATGTGGAAGACATGGTGTAGTTGGTATGTGTGGATTTCTGAGGCGCGACTTTCCTCTTTGATTCTTCACTAATAATAACGCTTATGAATGGCTGAGCCAAATACTTCTTGTTGGTCAGGCGCCTTCCAGAAAAGGAGGTGGTGATATCCTTGTGATATATCTTTGAAAAGTGGTGACCTTGTCACGGTTATGACTTTTTGTGTGACCGTATCACGGTTATGAGTTCCTGTGTAACCGTCTCTTCTGAGTTGAAGAGGTCCTTGACAATGAAGGGATCTTGTGTTGAGCCTCGGTATCCAAGGGTGGTTTACGTGGTTCTATCTTGTATGGTCGGTGGGTTGACCATGATAAAGGTATCACCATCTTGCCTCCATACCGGTGACTATATCACTTCCTCTATGAGAAACTAAAATATGCAGAAGTTCGGATTACCTCTGTCTGTAGTGGTTGTTACTATGGTGAAGCTCTGGATAGTATCAAAAAATGAGCAGCAACGACAGCAGATGCGATTAGAAGAGACTACATTGTCGCGGGAACAAAATATGTTGGCTTGGCTGGCTGCGATCAAGATTCTTGACAGGGAGGAGTGTGGCGGATACGGAACGATCCTTGGCGGGAAGAAGTGGCGGCTATGGCACGATCCTTGGCAGGAAGGAATGGCGGTTACAGGCATGAACCTTGGCAGGAAGGGGTCGTTGAAGCGTCTTCGGCTTCTGGATAGAACGTTGAAGCGGAGCGGCTCCTGGAGCGAAAAGTTGAAGAGGAGCGGCTCCTGGAGCGAAACGTTGAAGCGACTTCTGTGGGGAATGTTGAAGCGAAACGTTGAAGCGGAGCGGCTCCTGGAGCGAAACGTTGAAGCAGTTCTTGGAGATAACTCTAGTGAGGGAGCCATTAACCCTTGACTTCGAAAGAGGAGTTGACACGATATGGCAGATGGGAAAACGGTGCACAGATAGTGCTGGTCGACAAGTCGTGTTTTCTCCTCCTAGGAAAGAATACGCTATTTCTGTTTGATTTTACCTTGAAACTCTTAGGGTATTGATGGTTACAATGTTGAAGTCGGAGGCCTCGTAAATCAGTATGCTTTCAAACTCGACACCTTTCAGGTGATTAGTGGTTAAGAGTCCCCAGTTACATTTACCAGTCGTACCTTCCAAGAGAGACTGGGATTTCGGGGTAGCTTCTCCAATTGAAGACAATCGCCTTCCCGACGTAACACGGTTGAGGGCTGAAAATATATGTTCCATCATAGATTACAGGGTTTTGTGAACAGAGTCCCCGGAAAGCGTTAATGCACAATTCCACCAATTGACGTTCAATCACATTTGGATCATGAAAATCTAACGCCTGAATTCTGAATCACTTGACATAATCATTTGGATGTTCGTTACTTCGCTCCCTTTGAGTTGTGGCCATGTCTGTCTGAGTTTTGGAAAGAACTTCCCGTCTTTCCATTAAATCGACAATGGTAATGGGAGGTTGGTTTCCTCTAGCTCCTCCAGTCTCTCGTCCTGATGAAGAAGTGGTAGCAGCCATGGTGATGATTGGAGGCGTCATGCTCAAAGGAATATTAGGAGTAACGGCGGCTCTGGCTCTGGTAATAGGAGGTGTCACGCCAGAGGGGATGCTTCTAGTGTTGCTGGTGTTGGTACTAAAGGGTGTAACACCATGGGATGTGTTGACTGCACTTGCGGACGGTACATTGGTGCTGGTCATTCCCTTTTGCTCTTGTTGGATATGTCCATATACTCTGTCTGCATCGTCGTTGGTGGGGGCATAGACCTCAGATAAGGATTCAACATTATTTGTGCCATCTCTAAAATTGGTGGCGTTCTCCGAGCGAATGTTTGCTGGATCTTTCTACAACCGGTTTGCCACTCTTTAAGAGACAAAACATCCCATTTTGCGGCTTGACAATATCATCTTGATTTGAGACAACATCTTCTAATATTTTTTCCATACCTTCCATGGTGATTGGATTTCGAGCATCAGCGGCTTTGGAAGTGTTTAGGATTGGTGAATGAAGTTAATTATGTTTAATGATTGAATTTATACCTAAGATCCACCATCTTGAGTTTGGGAACATTGGAATGAAAATTGAGAAATTGGCTTCGCAACCGAGAGATTAATCTCCCACTGTGGTCGCCAATTGTTTATGGGTAAACAATGTTTCTGCTGGTTTTGGTCAATTTGGGTATGTGGATGAGAAACGAGCCTAAACCCTAAACAAATGCACTGCACGGGAGTACTTTAGATTCGAGAGATCAATCTGTACAATCCTGGCCTAAACCAAGAAATGGCCGTTCCAGGCTTGCTTCAGACACAAAGTGAAGGAGAAGGGTTGGTCTTAAGGAGGGAAGCGAAGAAGATGTTGAGACCATAATGGTTAATTATGAAGGTGTGGCTATTTTATGACTTGTATCAGAATGTGGAACTGGCTTGCGGAATGTAAGCTATCATTTCTTTGGTGTTTTATGGATATTGTGTTGTTGTTAACCAAAAAAATGTTTTTGGTTGAAATAGGTGAAACCTATTTATACAAGTCATAACTGAACACACCATGGTCTCGTAGGAAGTGGGAGTCGTTGAGTGATGGAGAAGTGGGGTAATGTGTAAATTCCACAAGCCACGTTCCCACTATGAAGGAAACGGGTTTGTTTACACCCACTACTTCTTGCCGCCACTAACTGCCCAGTTTTCCTGACATTTTCTTATGATGGACGTTTTGCACGCCGCACACTGTAAACCGCCAGACCAATGCCCTGATGAGCATCCCCCAGTTTGTGACATGTTTGATGTCTCGAGTATGGAAAAGTATAGCAGATTGCTGAGGGGGTCTTGTGTACAAGACCTGGATACTCTGATTAATTGTACGCCAACTAAGTAGCAGATAGCCATGTGTGGCGAGTCAAAGTCAGGAGACTTACCGCAAGAGAATAGCATGTGATGCTATTAGGCTTGCTGGTCTCCTAAAACTTACCATAGACCTGTTAATTCTGTGGCGAATTTGGACGGCTGAGATTGTAATTCATGTGAGAGGGTGTCCATTGATTATGGCTGCATTCTGTTGGCATCTTTTAGTAACATAGTAGAGCCATTGGCACATGCCAGTGACATGGTGGAATGGCAAAAGCTAGGATTTGACGCCATGGCCAAAATTAGGGCTTGGCGGCATGGCCAAGGCTATAATTTGGCGCCGTGTCCAAAATTAGGGCTTGGCGGCATGGCCAAGGCTAGAATTTGGCATATTGGTGTTAGACCCAAATATGGCTTCGACAACATTTTCTCCAGTTGCCACATCAATCCCAATGCTCTAGGTAGCATTACTTGGTTTGGTTGGCACAGCAACTTTATCTAAATTAGGGTTTGGCATGCCGAAACCCTAATTAGTGCGTGTGGCATGTGGTCGCGACACAGTGATGTTTTTTGTGCAAACGGTGCCATAGACATGCCAAAGTAATTATAGCAAAACCATAATGTGGAAACGGCCACATGAGCAAGGGTTGCTATGAATGACTATGGTATGGCACCATTATTAGGGTTTCTTGGTGTTTATGGGTAAAAACTGTTTCTGTTGGTTTTGGTAAATTTGGGTGTGTGGATGAGAAACAAATCTAAACCTAAAACAAATGCACTGCACGAGAGTACTTTATATTCGGGAGATCAATCTGTACAATCCTTGCCTAAACCAAGAAATGGCCGTTCCAATCTTGCTTCGGTCACAAAGTGAGGGAAAACGGTTGGTCTTAGGGAGGGGAGTGAAGAAGGTGTTGAGACTAGAATGGTTAATTCTGAAGGTGTGGCTATTTTATGACTTATATCAGAATTTGGAATTGGCTTGCGGAACGAAAGCTATCAGTTCTTTGGTATTTTTCTGGATACTGTGTTGCTGTACTCCCCAAAACTTGTTGTTTTGTGTAAATAGGTAAAACCTATTTATACAAGTTATATTGAACGCACCCTGATCTCGCAGAAAGTGGGAGTGATGGAGTCATGGAGAAGTGGGATTATGTGTAAATGCCAGAGACCACGTTCCCACCATGTAGGAAATTGGTTAGTTTACATCCACTACTTCTTACCGCCACTAACTACCTTGCTTTCTGACACTTTCTTATAATGGACGTGTTGCACGCCGCACGCTGTAAATCGCCAGACCAATACCCTGATGAGCATCCCCCAGTTTGTGACATGTTTGATGTCTCGAGTGTTTTCATGGAAAATATATAGTAGGTTTCTATGTGTGGCAAGTCAAAGTCAGGAGACTTTCCACAGGAGAATAGCACGTGATGCTATTTGGCTTGTCTTAGTTGGTCGCTCAAAACTTGCCACAGGCCTGTCCGTTATGTGGAGAATTCGGACGGCTGAGATCGTAACTCATGAGAAAGGGTAGCCATTGATTATGGCCACATTCTGTTGGCGCCTGATAGTAGCATGGTAGGCGAATATAGATGTGTAAATAAGATGAATAAATGGATGCCTACAGTGATACCGCAAGTGCACGGTGTTGTTGCAGTGAGTGCACAAGTACGGGTCGAATCCACAGGGACTTGGGGTGTTATGAAGTTTTCCTAGCTAAAGTTATCCTACAGTGAGCTAAGGGCAGTAAACTATGGTGACAGTGACAATGAACTAGAGTGGTAGTGAGCAGTGATGGATGAAGGCAGTGAATAGTGATGCAAGACAGAAATGTTGACAGTGAGTAAAAGTGAAGATATTGACAGTGGTGAGCAAGAGCAACAATAATAACTTAAAAGTAACAGAGACAAAGGCAATAAGTGACATGAAGATGTTGATAATGAGCTAAGGGTTAAAACAGTGAGCAATGAAGGTAAAACAAGTGAAAGAAAACAGTGAAGAAAATGAAAACAGTGGGAATGGAAGTGTGATTCTAGGGTTAAGATTTCCCTTTCACCTAGCTAGTTCACCTAGGTTAAATGCTTGTCCCTAATGGACAAGAGGGTCTAGTTCAAGCTAGCCTCTTGGCCAGGGCAATTCATGTGGCAAGTTATCTAACCTAAAATCCTTAGATTAACCCCTAGCATTGCCTATCTGATTAAAGCATAAACAATCACAGGTCATTTAGGTTTCTAGGTCTCTAACTAATATGGCTGGTTAATCCCTTAGAGCCACCACTAACCCCTAGCATTAGTGGTCTTTTTACAGCACCACTAATCACAAGTCAGTGAGGCTTTTAGGAATTTAGCTAGCCTAGACTATTTTGAGTTCTACAAGAATCAACCTAAATGCTAACCAACAAGGCTTAAGGGTCTTCTCACCCTAGTGGTGGATTTAGAACATGCTGAAGTTAGGAGTTTTCATGTTTGTCAAGCATTAAGACTCAAAACAAGAACATGTGAGTCAAACAGGGGAATTACATGAACATTAACGTACACAAGAACATGAACATAACATCAGAACAAAGTTTAGAACACAAGAACAAAATTTAACAGTGAAGAACATGTACTGATAGTATTATGGAATTGAAATTGAAATTAAACATGAAATTAACCCAATTAGGGGGTATCTCGGATGACCCAAGAACAGTTTTTGCATTCTCTACAGCTTCCCTTTTATAGTTTTTCAAAAATACAAAACCCTAATTCAAAACCCTAATATTTTGGGGAAAATCAAATTCTCTCACCAATTTCCTGAATTGAGCTCGACCCATGCTTTGGGTATGTCCCCTCTGCTCTTCTGAAGCTTTTCCTGCCCTCAATTTTGTCTTCTCCTCGCTGTTGGTGAAACCCTAGCTCGAGCTTTCTTGTCAAACCCACACCTAGGGTTCAGAGATGTGAATTTGGAAAGAAGTCTAGGCTAGGGAGAGATGTCGTGGTGTTGTCGGGTAGTTGTGGTGGTGGTGTGGTTCGAGAAGAAGGTGTAGCTGGTGGAGGTGATGGAGTTGCAGAACTGTGGAGTTTTTGGGGAAGATGAGAAGAAGAACCCGATGGAGAAGAAGGGTGTGTTTGGTTCAGGGTATAGGTTTCTGATGCTAGGGTGTGAGGCGGATGTATCAAAGGTTGATGCTCAGCGAAGATAAAGTGTAGGATGAAAAGGTGATGGAATGATCCAACGACGCGATAGAAGCGACCGTTGGATGATGAGATACAACAAAACTGACGGCTTCATATGGAGTTAGGTACTATAGTGTTTGACGGGAGCTTCGGAGTTTGATGCACAATGATGAGGAAACCATTGGATGATGAGATGGATCCAATCTGACGGCTCTCATGGAAATGGGTATGGATAATGGAAATGGATTTGGGTAAGGGTTTTGGGCCTTGTGTATGCCAAGCCCATATCTTCTTTAAAACAATTCTTCCTCTTCAAGCCCACTTCTCGTTGATCCGGCTCTTGCAAACATCATTCTTCGCTTCCTCCTAGCGAGAGTCTTTGCCGTTCCTTTGCTCTTTTCGCTCCATGAGTTAACCAGACTTTATTTAGTACCTAAAAATGCAAAATTAATTAAGAAAAGTATTTATTCTTGAAAACAACGAAAACACAGAATATGGGATAAAATGTAGAATTAATGCACAAAAGATGAGTTAAATGCCAAGAAAAATATATAGAAATATGCACTTTTTAGCACTCATCATAGCACAGTGGCGTTATTGGCAAACGCCAATGGCGTAGTGGCATATAGCGGCATGCCAATGGCATTGTGGCGCCTGGCGTAGCCATGGCAGCTATTTTAGCATATTAGTGTTAGACACAAATATGGCTCCGGCAATATTGTCCCTGTTGTTGCATCAAACTTTAAGGCCTTAGGAGAATTACCTGACTTAGTTGGCGCGGAAACTTTAGCTAAATTAGGGTTTAGCATATCGAAACCCTAATTAGCGCGTGTGGCATGGCCGCGGCACTGTGGCGTCTTATGCAATCGGCGCCATGGCCACGTTAAAGGAATTATGGAAAGCCAAAACATGGAAATAACCTCAGGCACAAGGATGACCATGGGTGGTTATAGAAGGGCGTTGTTTTTAGGGTTTGGCGGGTCCCACATGGCTCGTGGCATGTTGTGGAGCCAAAGTGGCGTAATTGGGACGCAACTGGAAATTAGGGTTTCGACCAATGCCGCCAAGGCAGAGCCGTGTTTGGAATACCCTAATTGGAATATGTTATGGTGTTTGGCCATGAACAAGAGGTGGGTTGGCACGTTAGGGCGCTATTTATGGTACGTTTCCACGTCCGGCATGCTTCCGTGGCAAAGTGGCACGTTAGGCATGTTTGGCATGCCAATTAGCATTTGACGAGGCATGGCACGTTCGGCATGTCACTAGCATGCCGGAGCGGAACGGAAGTTTGGCATGCACGTTTGGCATTCCAATTAGCGTATTTGCGCGACTTTTGGAAAGCCAATTTGGCATTGTGATCATATTGCGCAACCTTGCCTCTTTTAATACAGTGGCAGGTTTAGAGCGACCTGATTGGTCGATTTAAAGAGGGGTCAGCCAAGTATGAGTGTGGCCACACTTCTAGTATGCGTGTGGCGGATTTAAAGCGACATGATTGGTCGATGGGAAATAGGGCCGGCAAGTATGGGCCCAACCACAACTCATGTGCGTGTGGCGGGAATAGGGGCCGGTTCGAGCAGTATGGGGTGTGGCCACTTGCAAGTGGCGCCGGCTGGCCTGTGGCATGGCCACACCTATTTTTGTTGCTGCTCCTATTCCGCGGATCCTTTATCTTTTGTTTTCTGATTGTGGGTAGGATTTTGCACCTACTAATCCATGGAGGATTAATTTCCTAGTTCGCCTAGGCTTAATTTCGATAGGCAAGGTCTAATATACCGCGCAGGGCGCAAAACCCTAATTTTTGCAAATTAGTCAGGGTAATATATGAATCTTGTGAATTATCACAAAATTAATTGAATTCTATGTGTTGACGTAGAGTTCTTTAAGTTCATTGCTAGAGAGCAGTATGCTTTCCGATTGAATACTTTATGCAAGGACCTTAGCCTTGATACTTGGAAATTCGTGCTATTATGCTGCGAGTGTCATGCCATATCAATATTAAAGGTTCAGTCGGGGAAAATAGCACAGAAAGCATTCAAAGAAACTTATATTAATTGAATAATACAGGCAAGGCGCCAAAATTTACAGAATATCTGGGATTATTGTTACATGCACCATTCTGGATAAATTTCATGGGGAGATATTGAGTTGCTCAATAAATGTGTCAGTGGCGAGGTTGAACACTCATCACTTTTACATGGCTTCGTTTCTTCGCAGAGTGACAGCACAATAATTGCAATGTTTTACAATTTTAGCCCTGGATTAAAAACCACAATCAACACCTGGGTCCCACATGGCTCGTGGCATGTTGTGGGGCCCGAAGTGGCGTAATTTGGTCCATGACTGGAAATTAAGGTTTCGACTAACGCCACTAAAGCAAGGTCGTGTTTCCGATTAGGATACCCTAATTGAAGTATGTTATGGCGTTCACCACGAACAGAAGGTGGGTTAGCGCATAGGCGCGCTATTCATGGCACGTTGGCACTTCGGCATGATGCTGCGTAAAAGTGGCACATTTGGCATGTTTGGCACGCACGTTTAGTGCATTGACGCGGCATGGCATGTTTGGCATGCCATTAGCATGCGGAGTGGTATGGCACGTTTGTCATGTACGTTTGGCATGCCATTGGCATGTTGGCGCGGTTTTGGAAAGCCAATTTTCCATTGTGACCATCTGGCGTAATTTTGCTTCTTTTAATACTGTGGAAGGTTTAGAGCGACCTGATTGGTCGATAAAAAGAGGGGTCGGCCAAGCATGGGCGTTGCTACACTTCCAGCGCGCGTGGCGAATTTAAATCGACCTGATTGGTCGATGGGAAATAGGACCGACAAGTATGGGTCCAAACACAACTCATGTGCATGTGGCAGGTTTAAGGCGACCTGATTGGTCAACGGGAAACAAGGGACGGTCGGGAAATATGGGGTGTGGCAACTTGCAAGTGGCGCCTGCTGGCCTATGGCATGGCCACACCTCCCATTATTGCTGCTCTTATTCTGCGACTCCTTTTATTCCTTGTTTTCTGATTTTGGGTAGGATTTTGCACCTACTTATCTATGGCGAATTAATTGCCTAGTTCGCCTAAGCTTAATTTCGACCAGCGGGGTCTAATATACTGCGCAGGGCGTTAAACCCTAAATTTTACAAATTAGTCAGGGTAATATCTGAATCTTGTTAATTATCACAAAATTGACTGAATTCCATGTGTTGACACAGAGTTCTTTAAGTTTATTTCCAGAGAGCAGTATGCTTTCGATTGAGTACTTTTATGCAAGGGCCTTAATCTTGATACTTGGAAATTCGTGATATTCTGCTGCAAGTGAACACAAATTGTCATGCCATATCAATATTAAGGATTCGACCGGGGAACATAGCATAGGAAAAATACTCGGCAGGCTCCGACATTAGTGAGTGATGCAGCTAGGAGCTTATATACTCATTAGGCTCTATACTAGTGAACAATTCATTTAGGAGCTTGAGTTTCAATATAATATGAAGAGAGACATAGGCACTCATCAGATTTTGATATATTCTCCAAATTCCCTGCGGAATATAGACATATCAATCTCTACTACATCTGATGCCGGGTCAGGTAGATAGACTTTTACAGTTTTCGCCCTACACTAAAAACCACCATCAACAATGCTTGTTCTAGATTTTTCTCTTTACCTGCAAACCTACATTATGTTACTTAAGTATTTATTGTTTACAAATATTTAACATTGAAGGAAATACTAGTCTTTACTATTTTACCAAAACTATTATATTGAAAGAATCTAAAGATTTATATGGATGGCACCAGTCTTATGTTTTACTCATACCTTTTAGGGCTTCAACTTCGTCAACGGGAGCATTATCGACAGACTGAGATGCCTTGCCTTTTTCTCTTGTTGATGATCTTCTTATCCTTTCCTATATTATTTCAAAGAATAAAAATAGTTAGTGTCGCTTTTGTCCAGATCACAATTTCTATTCAGAAATATAGCTAACTAGCGCAAGTTGAATAAATCAAAAATTGTACAGAAACAAGTAGCTAAAACATGTGGAGCAAACTAGCCCAGGTTTCTACAGATATAGAGTCAAGTAGCACAAGTTGTCTCCAAAACTTGGAACAACTAGGACAAGTTTTGTCTCCAAATATGAAGGCAACTAGTACCAGTTGCTTCCAAAACTGGGAACAACTAGCATAAGTTGCCTTCGAATATGAAGGCAACTAGTAGAGGTTGTTTTCCAAATAGTCAAATAACTTTTCCTATAGAATGTCTGCACTTCAGAATAACTACTTCCTACAGTTGTCTTTAAATAATTTTTTCATAATCACTAAGTTTATAGAAAAATTTGACATACACTCCAGTAGAACCATTAGAATTTGAGAAATTCATCGATTATTCGATGGTTGAACAATGAAACAAAAACCACCCAAAAACCATGAAAAATTTGATGAAGAAAGACCACCCAAAAATAGGGAACATACTAGCAGAATTACACCACACATAAACCCTCAAACACTCACAGAAGAGGCAGACAAAATCATATATGAAACAGTTATGCTTCAATAACTGAATCAATAACTACTAATTAAACACCCTAAATCCATACACTAAATGAATCATAAACAAACTATATTACTAATTCAACACCCTAAATGAATCAAAAACAAGTTTAACAAAATCACCGTGAAACGTTTTTTTTACCTTTCTTAATACCAACGGAAGTCTTCGATTTCTTTATCAGCAACAGAATCAGTCGGTTTTGTTGATTTTTGTCCCATGCAATATTAAATCGAAGAAAATTAGTATGAATCAGTAACGGCTGAAATATAAATCGATGAGTTCAATAATTTTTTTTAATAAAATCGTTTCCGAAACCCTAAAAAATCAAAATCAGATAACAAACTCAGTCGAAACAGAAAATTGATGTTTACCTTTGATGTTGCTGTTGTTGATTCACTGTATCTCTGAAACCTAATTTTCTCGTTTTTTTTTTTGTTTTTCAGTTAGATTTGATCTTCTAAATCAAAGAACAGTATAGATGTACTGATTTTGATTGATTCTGTGTTTGATTTTCGAATACTTGATCGATGTTTAAAAGAAAACAGTTTTTTCTCGATTTTCTTCTGGAAGTGAGAGAGAGGGAGAGAGAAAGAAATGGTACCGAAATGGAAAAAAATTTCTATATTAATCAGGTGTCATAACGGTTATGGGAATTTATGTAGGGACTTTATAATAATCTGATAATCCGGGTATTGGGCTTCTAAAAGCCCAGTGGTATAATTTAAGTTGGTAAGAGTATATTTCAATGGGCCTCATATTAGAGGTATATAGATAATGTTTCCTAAAAAACATTGGGTCACTTGAAACCCCAGGCCGTCAATATTCTATAATTTTGCTACATGACCAGCTCATTGACAGCTGATCCTATGTGGATGATAAGGTGACAGGCTGATGTGTATTTTAGGTTTGTCCATGTCAGTGGAAATCATAGCAAGGAAAATAAAAAACTATATATGCTGATCTAACGACAGGGTATTAAATAATCGAACACCTCAAATTAAAAATCCTTTATCTTATATCATCTTCTCGATTAACTAGTCTATAGCCGTTAGTCCCACATTTGTCTTTGATTGATTGAATGTTACCTAAATTGCAACACAATTAATAAGACCATGAGTTAAAAACAAAATGATTAATTTTGATTTATGAAAAACTAAAGCAAGATTCATTCTGGAATTCTATAATTCTTTTACTGAATCAAATCTATTGAACCTACCGCGACATCAAAGCTTTCCCATCTCTAATTACCTTTCGGTAACAACTAAAATAACAAAATAATAACAGATGATGATGGGCAGAAAATCCATAAGGCCAAAACACGACGTAGGGTTTTATGAAGGAATAATGTTCACCATGTTTAATTCTCTGATTATAGAAGTAAAACACGTAAATTATAAGAAAAAATTATGATACATTCAAAGTTTGGGAAACTTAATTTCATCAAGAAAGTGTCAAGATCCTTAAAGATTTCAATGAGAAAAAAGAAAACTGAAATTACTAGGATTTATGGAGTTTTGTCGTTATAAACTAGAAAGAGATATGGGAGTCGAGTCTTAGTTTCTGTTGACATGGAAAAACCTAAAATACATATCAGCCTGCCACCGAACCAGCCACATAGGATCATCTGTCAGTCAGCGGCTAATGAGTTGTTTATGTAGCAAAATTAAATATTCTACGAGAAGTGTTGGTCTATAATTGGGGCTGATGTAGTTGATCCGGTACAAGACCGGTTCAGGTTTGCTTCCATAACCCTCGGATTGAACCACTCATACCTTGCACTTGCTCATAAAGTAAATCACTCATTTACCGCAGTGACTATATACTTATTGCTTTTTGTAACGTATATTATATAAATTAGTCACTAAGATTCCAACTTCTAGAATTAGTATTTTTCCTAAAAATTTGATTGATCAATCCCACTCACCTTTCATACATGGTTGAAAAATTCTAGATAACATAGTGATTTCCAAAAAGTTTACTCTATGAACAATTGAAATTCAATTCTCGTCTCTTTTGCACTCAAGCTTGACATGAGCAAAGCATATGACCGGGTGGATTGATACTTTTTAAGGCATGCTCTTCATAGCTTTGGCATTAATGGAAAAACACACAAGCCCATAATGAGTTGTGTAACTAAAACCATATTTTCTGTAATGATCAATGTGCACCTGCAAGGTTTTTCTGCCGAGGAAAGAGGAATTGGGCAAGGTTGTCCTCTTTTATCATATTTTTTTATCACATGCTCACATAGCTTGTCCAGTCTAATGCATAATATGCATAGGCAAGGACTGTATGCAGGTTATAAGCTCAACAGATGGACACCCACCATGGACACCCACCATGACTCACACTATGTTTACAGAAATGTGACGTTGTATGGCACGCTGAGCACCAGGTCCGACCATACAGAAGATCCTCCGCCAGAAATCCACTGAAGATCATCACTTCCATTAGGGTAATGAAAACAAAAATACAAAATGTTGGTACTATATTTCATATGTCCTCTTACGCTTAAAAGGGATAATATTAAGTGTAGGCGTCAAGTCCAAGTCTAGAAATACTTTAGAATGAATGTAACTTAGCTAATGTACTCCCTTGAGGAACATCATATCATTGAGGTGGTGGTCCCCTCAAGCCATATATCTCTTAAGGAGTCTTTAATAACTCTAAAATTATTGCTTTAACAACATAATTTTTTTTTCTTGATCTACATTTTAAGATTAACTTGTCTGTTTTATACAATAGATTATGTTTTGATGTTTATTTTATGAACTTATGTAATTGAGTTAGCATCCGTAAAGACGTTAAAAGTAGTTGTATTTTTTTTTTTTCGTTTTAGGTTTTTGTCCCAAATTGTTTTTCCGACAAGATTTTGATGAGGAAGCATATGGATGATGTTGAATCGTCAATCAACTGTTAATATTACGCTTTTCCTTCGACGAGATTTTGTCCCGTTGGTTTTTACTGGCAAGGTCTTAGTTAGGAAAGTTATTTAGCATGGTGGTCATCCAAGGATGAATTGTACTATTAATTTCTATTTTTTGGTGGGTTTCCGTCCACCATCAATTAGATCATTTTGTTAGACCAAGTCAACATAACCACATTCTAGGAATTTAATGCCATTTTGATCCATATAAGGTGTGATGGCAAATACATAATTTTTCGCTTATATGTAAGGCTCTTTTTCAAAGAAGTTACATCAACTGCTTCTGCAAATCATTTTCAAGAAGGGAGCAATGCATGACACAATTCCTCAGTATGTTGAAGAAGACTGCAGAACCAACAAATCAAAGACAATACTGCTTATATAACACATAGAGTACCTCATAAAACTAGCAAGTATCTTTAAGAAAGCATTGCAATCTTCTTCACTCACGAAATTAGTTAGTCAAATTGGAACACGTCGGTTTAACGATTTGTGAGCCAATAATTTACTGCAAATACTCATCATAGGAAGTCGTCATACAAGGTGCATCATAGGAAGTCGTCATAGGAACCTTTAGTTTCACATTCTGGAAAACTAAAGAGGAGGAAAACCTTTTTAGTTCCAGTTGGACCTGTTGGAAAACCTTTAGTTCCCTTTTCGTGTTTTAATTGTTTTACAAGAAACAAAACTCGTTTTATAAGAAAACCTCTTGATTTGCAAGTTAATTTTATGATATATTAACCACTATATAACCATACTTTTATGGATATATTAACAAACAAGGGTAGAACGGGTGGGGTAAAAGATACATGGCCCAACCCATGCAATATGCGCGTATACTATACACCAAGTCTTGTTTTTACTCGAAATTATTGTAAGTTTTTTCTTTAGGAAATTAATTCGATAAAAAATTTATTTAAGAGTTTTATTTATGGGAAAATTCATTTTTCGTGTTTTAATTGTTTTACAAGAAACAAAGCTCGTTTTATAAGAAAACCTCTTAATTTGCAAGTTAATTTTCCTATAAATACAACTCGAGAATTTCTTCTCAAAACACACAAGAAGCGACTTATTTTCTGTCTTCTTTTCTTCATCTTCTCGTTTTGTTTTGTGCTGCGTGTTTACTTCCAATCCCTGTTGCCAAGTTCAAGAGTGGGTAGCTTGCATTGTGCTAACACAAGTTATATCGGGCAGTCTTATCCTGGACATATCTTTGCACGTTGGGGGTTTAGCATTGCTTATCTTGAATATACCCGCGAACTAATGTATTAAGGACAACTTGTTGAACCTGTGATTCTGCCCTCGTTAAATTGTTCGTAGTAGAGTTGTTCATTTCAGTTCTTATATATTATTTTGATACATCTAATGTGTTGTCCATTGTTGCAAAATTCCAACAGTTCCTTGAACGTGTAACACCATACACTTTTCCCCTTGACCCTCATAACACTCCTGACCTGATAGAACAAGTTGATTTCATTTTGATTTACACTTTTCCCCTTGACCCTCACAAGACTCCTTACTTGATAGAACAAGTTGATTTCATTTTGATGGTAAAGAAAAAGTTACTTTTCCTTCTCCATTATTTATAGCATTCACATGATTTAACCAACTACCACTATCACCAAAATCTTAGCTAGGACCATATTATGCACCCACCACCACCATGAAAAAATATTGCTTCCATGATTGTCACCCAATTGTTGTTGCTATTTGTTTTCATAGTAATTAACATCACTGATCTCGTTTCTGCCACTAATGTCACCATCATTTCTTTAGCCAGCACTAACGTTTATAATTTCTACCACCATTAACTTTGTCGTCTTCACAGCCATCCATTGCAAGGTCTGATTGCTATTAACGTTCAAGCACTTCTAGTTACGTTCTGTTGAAACCTGTATAAAGGAAACGCTCATTCCCTTAGAGGATGTATAATACCATTCCAGGTTGGTTTAGTTGTAAATTCACACACGAACCTGACTATCATTCTGAAACGGAAGGGATATATATCATTCAATGAATACTATTATTATATATCTAAGGAGAATCAGTTAGGCTATTGCAGCGGCACCACATTGCTCCTCACAAATGCTGAAAAATTATAACGATATGTGGACAATCACATGAATGGACACGTTTATCTAAATGACTACCAAGCTACTTCCTCAAAGGCATATGAACAAGACCATTGCCACTTACTTGTCAATACCTACTAGCTACCAACTCTCCTGGAGGAGATTTTTGCCGGATCGGTCCCATCTTCTATCAGAATTACAAGAGGATATCAGTGGAAGATAAACAAAATCACAGCATTTAGACTACCAACTCTTTCAAGGAAGACTTTTTCGGATCGGTGCCATCTTCTATAGAGTTCTACAGGAAGATGTATGAAACCCAACATTTAGCTACATTATGGACCGCAAAGTAGACGTGCTGACAACCCTAGATAAAGGGAATCGACAATGTCCATATGTTTGTCTAGCTGTATCATTTTGCCGAGAGCGGGTTGGTATTTTTAGTTTTGAAATGGTAAAATTTTGTAATTGGTAGTGTTATCTAAGAGCAACTGTAATGGACGACTAAACCCAAATTTGGTGTCGAGTGGGCTGGCGTAATGGGACGGACCATCGATCAAAATTTGATCAAAGAGTAAAACTCGGACCAAATTTGGTCGGCGATTAAGACCGAATCCAAATATAGTCGGGCGTTTATATAATGTCCGCCTACCCGACGGGCGTTGGTATAATGTCCGCCTGTAGCCGCGCGTTCGTAAAGTTAACGCCTGATGCAGGGCGTTGGTATAATGTCCGCCTGGATGGGGCGTTGGTATAATCAACGCCTGGCATGGGGCGTTGGTATAATGTCCGCCTGGATGGGGCGTTGGTATAATCAACGCCGGACACCAAATTTGAATGGGGCGTTGATATAGTCATGAACCCAAATTTGAAAAGTTTACAAAACTTTGGTTGGGGCGTTGTCTTTATCAACGCCCCATTTTTTTTTTTTTTTTGTTTTTATTTTTGAACCCGGGCGAACGTATAATCTCCGTCCCACACACCAGGCGTTGCTATAGTTCACGCCCCATACAGGCGTTGTCTTTATCAACGCCCCATACCAGGCGTTATCTTTATCAACGCCCCATGCCAGGCGTAATCTTTATCTACACTGGACGATGAAGCGGACTTTATATCAACGCGCGACCAAATTTACTCGTCACCCGCTACGTCACAGGACGGACTAAACCCAAATTTGATCTTTTTTTTTTAGTCTTTGGTCTTTAGTTATGCTCGCACCACTGTGGACGCTCTAAGCGACCAAACGTATTCAAATGGATTACATATTTTTTGAACTGTCATTGAGTGAATACAAGGTTTAGTGAGTCAATCTCACCATTTTGTTTTGGTCGTTTTTATTTTTTTTGATCAACAAAGTTATGTTTTGGTAGGCTTGTTACAATCACGACTAAACAATAAAATGACAAACACATTTGGTTGTTTGTATAGAGTAGTACACCAATAACTTAGAATGACTGAAGTAAGACTGGGGAATGATTTAAGATTATATCTTATGATCATATGTCCATGTGTTTAAGAAAGTTGTAACCTTTATTAGACCGTAGACGGGCTGAGTCAAAAAAAAAAAAAAAAACTCAGCAATCAGCAAAAGTATACATTTATATATTGGGCATATTAGCTTTTTCATTCAACTTTTAATAGCACAACAGAATTTAACTTAATATTTAAGAATGATTATGGCCAACAATCATGACTGCTGAATTAACCTCATTACGGAAGAGTTTCATGGTAGGTGTATGCGTTCCTCTTTTACGCCCCAGATATAAACTGTACGGAAAATGGGTCATTTGGCCAAATATTATTAAAACATGGTTCAAATGGACGAGTAAAAATTATTATGGACGAAATGGACATCAAAAAGATAACAAGGATGAAACTGAATTGATCCTGACTTAAATTTAAAAAATAATAAGGATAAAACTGGATGCATCATGATGTAAATTAAAAATAAAAAAAAGTATTTAAAAATGGATAAGATGAAACTGTTTACATCCCGACTATTTTTACATTTTTGTCTATTTAAACAGTATCAAAATTTAAATATCTTTTTTACCCAGAAATTATTGATTGTATTATTTTTAACCAATTTTGTGTAAACTGTATGGAGCTACTTCCTCCCGAATCACTGGTTCACTGGCTTTTGAAGCCCCATACCATACAAACAGCCGTCAAACAAGGAAAATACAATCATCACTTCAGTCATCGGTTTAGGATCAGCTTTAGTATTTTAATAATTAGAATCATGTCGGCATCAATCATTTAAAATCAATTTGGGTATATCTTTGTAGTGACCGAGTTCCGTCGAGTATCTCTTGGTGGGTGGGATATATATGCTAAGATATGTGCTCATCAAATATGATATGCCTGGAATTTGACTGACATAGAATGATATAGATGCTATAGCCTATATGTCATTTGATCTGCGGTTATATCTAGTGCCTACTTTCAAAACACTGTCATTAATTGCGGACGTTAATAAAATCACAGATATCGTAGAAATTCATTGCCAAAAGCAGACCCAATGGGATTCACGTCATCAGCCACCCACATGAGTGTATCTACGTCCCCTGGAAAGTTAAATTCACATTTCCCAGCCACAGCTTTTCGCTCTGGGACTCCATAATCTGAGATTTGGACGTGGTTGGCCACGACAAGATCCAGAATTACCAAAGTAGTCTCATAGACCTTCCAGGGAATTGAAAAGTTGGCGTAGCAAGTTCCTATTCTAGAGAAATGATGAAAGGGCAATATAGAACTTGGACATACATACGTGTGTTCATCACTTGAACAACTTTTATGATAGTTTCGCGGAAGAGGGATCTCACTAACTATTAATCTGAGTACGAACCCACTTACTCGTTCAGTGGAAGATAAGCATTATTATATCACACGTAATCATTCACCCATGTTATTATTACCATAGCTCAAATTCATTTGAATTTTTCCTTCTATAGTTCTGCTTTTTGTTAATGCGATTGATCACTTTGTATCCTCATTCCTCACTGGTTCATGCATTGACGCCTGTTTACAATATAATTCATTTGCTTGCCGGTTGCTCGAACATTTTTAATCAATATCATGGCAGGTGATAAAAATCATCATCGGTTGTAACGCTGCTAGATAAAAGATATCCAAATACCGATTAGCAAAATAAAAAAAAAAGTTCTTATTTTTTCCATTTTGTTTCTTAAAATACAACACAGCCCAACAACAAACAAGAAATTAGTTCTAAACTTAAATCTTGATGTATATAAGATTTACAATAGGGAGTTCAATTTAAGAATAAAGTGTTTCTTCATTCCCTAAAAGCTCAGATAAAAATAATGCTGTAAATATAAGGTGGTAAAGGATTTAACTGCAGTTAATCATAGAACAAGTTCTAACAAAACTTTGCTGCTGGTTTTTTTTCTTCTTTATTTGGCAAAACCTCTAATCATGATTTTTATGTACAACTAGAACAGAACACTACAACGTATTTATTATTTCTTTGTTTTTCCTATCCTCATCAACTCCAACGACATTAAAGAACTGTGCATATATGTCATGATAGACGATGAAGATGACCTATCAATTAATTCACTTCCGGGATACTCGATAAAGCAGGTCTCCAAGACTGATGATCTTCATGAGTTTTGATCAATTGAGTAAGAATTTGCTCCATGGATAAGCCTTGTACATCAATTTTCCCAAGCAATTCTTCCAATTCTTTCTTTGTAATCCTAATCTTAACTTCTGTAGATGGACTCATAACATTCTTATGACACTTACTGGTCTCACACGTAAACAAATTCTTGTCTTCTTTCTTAGTATCTGCCTTCTGGTTCGTTTTTCCACTGCACCGTTGTGTTTCTTTCGAACTTTCTGATTCAAAACAATCCCAATCATCACCACCCCATGACATAGATGATTCACGTTTACAACAATTCCCCATCTTTGATTTGCTGGATCAGAGTTGCTTCCGTTCTTTTTGGTTTTCAAATGAAAGAAAGTTGCTATCTTGCTAGTTCTAGTTCGTTTCCCTGCTATTTTATTTAGTTGTGTTTTGATGAAGAAGAGATTACGATTTTAGAAAAGGGAAGCGGTCTATATATATATAGATAGATAACAACAAAAGGGGAGAGATGGATAGCGGAAAGATTCAACTGAACAATCCAATTGCTTAGTCAGATGACATGTCATGTTACCTAGATTGATTCCATCTTTTTGTAATGGTTGCTGCAGTTGGTGCCTTGACTGAGTACAGCTAAAGCCACGGGATATCTACTGATGAGAGTGGCTTCATGGCTAAGGAATTGGGACGGTCCCCCGGCTAGCTAAGTCGGCTAACATTGTCCCTCCACTACGTGTTGTCGTTATCCAGTTTTTTAATATCAACTTGTTGTGATATAACCATACATTAATGTTTTATTATAACTTAATCCCATGATTCCCATACGTATGAAAATATTAATATGTTGGTCTAACTTACGATGTCAAAGGATCTGGTTTTAGGACGTCGATCGATGTAGGGTACGTTCCGTGGCCGCAAACAAAGGAGACTCGTGATCGTTTATCCGTACAATATGGCTCATGGGATTTGATAAACAAGATCGGTGAATAATCATTCTTTATTTTAAAACTAAAATAACAAATCGAGCCGGTCGGCTATCAATCTCAATCAATGTCTGCCAAGTTCAAGTGACTGTTTAACCACTGCCAAGGATCTCTACGGATTATACTGGGGTCTATGGTTTGGTGTGCATGACCTGTTGGAAAAAAATGGGTTTCACAAAGGATGAATGACACAGAGAAGAAATTGTTGCACTCCAAAACTTTCAAGGCTTGTATAAATTTCTTTTAGACAAATATTTCTACCCTCCCAATAACAATTGGCGATTACAACAGGTATGCGAAATATTGCCTTCAGGATACAATGAAAGCCCTGCAACGAAAACTGAATTCAAGGTTTGTACCCCTTGATTCAATCAAGAACACACAAAGAGATTTCTGATTTCTGATGATGCTTTTTTGAAATAGAGAAAACAGATTGATTTTTCTTATATGTTAAACGAAACTGGGAGAAGCTATTTATAAAGGGTTTTGCACCTGTTGGGAATAGGTTTTTTATTCGCCAACAGGTTTCTATTCACGAAACGTCAGGTTCCTTCATCAACAGACATCAATGGTGTCTTTTGGATGCGATGCCCCCTAGGACCCCCCTTTGGTTAGCGGCGTTGAAAATATTCCAACATTCTCCCCCTATTTTCAAAAACCATAAAACAAAGTTAAAACTTTTAAATCAGAGTGACTGCATTACCGAAGTGACTGCCTACGTACCCGAGTGGGATCAAGCCAACGTAGTTCAAGCACAATTGAGACTAAGCATCATCGTTGAAATCAACACATAAATGATAGGTATTTTTTGGATTTGAACCTTCACTTAGTGTAAGAAACTCAAAGCCTTATCGAGGTTCTATGGTGAAACCAGTCTTGAACCAAGTACCCCTTATGATAAAACCGGAGTCTCCACACATATTGATTTCATAAAATCATGTGTTCTGTAGCCAAGCACGTTAATGGCCATGTGCTTATATCCTTGTTCATAAGTCTTCTTTAGAGAACGGTCTTCTTCTCTTAGGAAACGGCCTTATTTCCATACTCATATAGGTAAGTCTCGAAGGTGTTTCTGCGATACACCTTTTACTAATCATAGACTCATTAAGGATTTACATCCATCCTATTTTCTTGCAGAAACCAGCACTAATAAGAAATGGGAAGTTTTTATATTAGTGCTCCATAATCCACATCCATAACTTGTTGGTACCACATTGAACCTTGTTTATCCTTTTCAAAACATAGGTTGGGTTTCTGCTATGGGAGATCAAACTTCCTTCACAGACCTTAGTCCCATTTCTTTCCTTTTTATTGAAACCACTGAACTTGGTAGACTTTTCGTAAATGGGTCTGCCAAATTCCTCTTTGATTCAATAAAGTTAACTGTAACTACTCCCCTCTTGAGTAGTTGCCTAACCATGTAGTGTCTAAGACTTGCATGTCTAGACTTTCCATTATAAGTCTTATTAGAGACATTATTGTAGCTTGATTATCACAATTAATCAAGACCGCCGGAGTTGGCTTCTTCCAAAAAGGAATTTCCATAAGTAGGTTTCTAAGCCAATCTGCCTCCTTACATGCATCAGTTAAAGCTATCAATTCTGACAACATTGTTGAATCAGAAATACAAGTCTGCTTCTTGGAACTCCAAGACACAGCAGCACCCCCTAATGTAAAAATCCATCCAGAAGTTGACTTGGAATTTGATTCTACATTGTTCCAATTAGCATCGCTGTACCCCTCTAGTGCAGCGGGATAGCCTTGGTAATGCAAACCAAAATTTATTGTTCCTTTCAAGTAAGCCATAACTCTTGAAACTGCTTTCCAGTGTTCATATCCTGGATTACTTGAGAAACGACATAATATTCCCACGGCTTGGGCTATGTCCGGTCTTGTGCAATGCATAGCGTACATAAGACTCCCAATAACACTAGAATACTCAAGTTGAGCATGAGTACGGCCGGTGTTCTTCATTAACTTGATAGTATGGTCTAAAGGAGTAGGTGCTGGATTGTCATCAAAGTGACCATATTTCTTGAGAAATTTCTCAATATAATGAGATTGAGTTAAAACCAACTCATCTCCCTTTCTTAGGATCTTAATTCCCAAGATTACATCAGCCTCTCCTAAATCCTTCATATCAAAGTTAGAACTAAGAAACTTCTTTGTTTCTTCCACAACAGATATGTCAGACCCAAAGATTAACATATCATCAACATACAAACAGAGAATCACACAACCAGAACTATCATGCTTACTATAGATACATTTGTCCGCATCATTCACCACAAAACCATATGACAAAACTACTTTATCAAACTTCTCATGCCATTGCATAGGGGCTTGCTTCAAACCATAGAGAGATTTCACTAACTTGCAAACTTTCTTCTCTTGGCCTGGTAATATGAAACCTTCAGGTTGTTCCATATATATCTCTTCTTCTAAATCCCCATTTAGAAAAGCAGTTTTGACATCCATTTGATGCACAACCAACTTATGAATAGAAGCAAGTGCAATCAAGCAACGAATGGATGAGATGCGGGCAACAGGAGCATATGTATCAAAGTAATCAATACCATGTCTTTGTTTATAACCCTTGGCAACTAGCCTTGCCTTAAACTTATCAACTTCACCATCAGCTCTCAACTTTCTCTTGAATATCCATTTACTTCCTATTGCTTTAGCACCAGGAGGTAAATTTACTAATACCCAAGTCCCGTTAGTCAAAAGCGAATGCTTTTCATCATTGATGGCTTCTTTCCAGAAATTTGCATCTCTAGAACTCATGGCTTCAGCATAAGTTTTAGGGTCATCATCAGTATGCATAACATACTGGTTAACACTAAGAATTCTATTCTTATTTGCCTCTACAAGGTAATAAATAAAGTTTGGATCAGGCTTTTTCTCAATCCTTCCTCCTCTCTTACTCCTTCTAGGTTCGATATCTTCAGTAGGCACTGAAATATCATTGTCATGAGTAGGAGAGGGATTTTCATCATTGTTATCAATCTCCATAGGTTCTAGATCAGGTAACAATGGATTCTCCATGGGTTGCATTTGAGAACTGTTCCTATTTAAGTTCTCAAAGAATTCCACATCTACAGATTCTATAATCTCAAAAGTGTCAAGGTTTATAAATCTGTAGGTGATACTATTAAGAGATCCCACAAAAGCACATTTATAAGCCCTGTTTCCCAACTTTGGTCTTTTGGGATCAGGCTTTCGAACATATGCTAAACAACCCCAGACTTTAAGTCTTCTCAAGTTTGGTTTCCTCTTAAACCACAACTCATAAGGAGAAACACTCTTCTTTTTCAAAGGAATTCTATTCAAAATATAACATGCAGACAACATAGCTTCACCCCACAAAGAATTAGGCAAACCAGAACTTATAAGCATGCAATTAACCATATCAATCAAAGTTCTATTTTTCCTTTCAGCCATACCATTTTGTTGAGGTGTGTAAGGTGCAGTACGTTGATGAACTAAACCATGCTCTTGACAAAAGGAATTAAATTCAGTAGGAAAGTATTCACCACCACGATCAGAACGTAAAATCTTAATTTTGTGCTCTAATTGTGTCTCTACTTCTGCTTTATAAATCCTAAATTTATCAAAGACTTCATCCTTAGATTTCATTAAATATGTATAAGCATATCTAGTACTATCTTCTATAAAAGTGACATAATACTTATTTCCACCACGAGTGGCAGAACCATGCAAATCACCCACATCACTATGTACTAATTCAAGTAAGGAAGAATTTCGTACTACAGACTTATGGGAAATTCTAGTTATCTTTGCTTGCACACATATTTCACATTTAGAAGCATGATCAAAATTGCAATCAGAAATCAAGCCTAATCGATTCATGTTTCTAAGAGAACCATAATTCACATGCCCTAATCTACCATGCCATATAATTAACAGAGTCAACAATATAAGCAGAACCATTATTTATTAAATTAAGCTTAATCATCCCATTACAAGCATATCCTTGTCCAACAAACACACCATTTTTGGACAACACAAACTTATTAGACTCATAGGTCGTCTTGAATCCAGCCTTCATAACAAGGTCGCCGGAAACAAGGTTCTTCACGATGTCAGGGACATGTAAAACATTAGTAAGAGTCACAGTCTTTCCCGAAGTAAACGAGAGTTCAACAGTGCCTTTCCCAATAACTTTGCTGCGTTGACCGTTTGCGGAGACAACATCGTTTCCTTCTCCACTAACCGGTTCGTATGTCTTGTAAAGATTTCTATCCTTACAGATATGGATGGTTGCACCATTGTCGTACCACCATCCACCCCCAGTTTCAGCAACAGCATTGGCGGCTTGCACCACGATCACAAGTTTGTCATCGACCATATTTGCCTCCTTTTTCTGGTTCTGCTGTTGTTTCTTTTTGAGACGACAGTCACGAGCAAAATGGCCGGGTTTGTCACAGAAGTAGCAAGGGCCGACAGTGCCCTTCTTCTTACTCTTCTTGTTGGGATGCTTCTTAAACTGAGTATCATTCTTAGGTTTCAAGGAATTCGGTGTTTTAGATTCTTCTACGCTATTCACCTTAGAATGGTTTTCAGAATGTGGACTATCCTTAAGTTCTCGCTTACGAGAGTCCTCTTCTATGCGAAGATGACGTTGTAAGGCCTCTAAATCATAGTCAGTCTCAGCATGCTTAAGTTTCTTCTTATAACCATTCCAAGAAGGGGGGAGACGAGAAATAATAACCCCAACAACAAACGCAGAAACAAGATCAATTCCAGCATCCTTAAGATGATTAACTATGAGTAAAAGTTCACTGACCTGGGCAATGATTGACTTACTGTCAACCATCTTAAAATCCATGAAATTGCAAATCAGGAATTTCTTGTTGCTTGCTTCAGAAATCTTGTATTTGTTGTCAAGCGCAGTCCACAATCCCTTTGCAGTCCCAATACTCCGATGTGCATTGTACACATGTTTGTCCAGAGCATTCAAAATATGACCACGACACATGAAATCATCTTCCTGACGCTGCTTGCGTCTAGCCTTCAATTCCTCAGTGTCATTGTCAGTTGCAGCAGGAATTTCCTCCAATCCATCTTCAAGTATGTACCACAACTTGATGGTGATCAGGAAAAACTTCACAGTCTCTTGCCAACGGGTAAAACCTTCACCATCAAAACGTTCCAATCGAGTAAAGGTTTGGTTCATCACTTGCAGAGATTGAGCAGTAGCATTTGAATTCGAAGATTCACCCTCCATTGCCAGAAATTATTTGTCTAAAAAATGTTGGAAAAAAAATGGGTTTCACAAAGGATGAATGACACAGAGAAGAAATTTTTGCACTCCAAAACTTTCAAGGCTTGTATAAATTTCTTTTAGACAAATATTTCTACCCTCCCAATAACAATTGGCGATTACAACAGGTATGCGAAATATTGCCTTCAGGATACAATGAAAGCCCTGCAACGAAAACTGAATTCAAGGTTTGTACCCCTTGATTCAATCAAGAACACACAAAGAGATTTCTGATTTCTGATGATGCTTTTTTGAAATAGAGAAAACAGATTGATTTTTCTTATATGTTAAACGAAACTGGGAGAAGCTATTTATAAAGGGTTTTGCACCTGTTGGGAATAGGTTTTTTATTCGCCAACAGGTTTCTATTCACGAAACGTCAGGTTCCTTCATCAACAGACATCAATGGTGTCTTTTGGATGCGATGCCCCCCAGGACCCCCCTTTGGTTAGCGTCGTTGAAAATATTCCAACATGACCTAACAAAATGTCACCGTGACAGTTTTAGACACATAGCTTAGGAATTATCTGTATTGGGATCGTGAAGCCGAGAAGCCTAACGTAGAAATTGGTACCTGGTGCCTATTTAAGAACACTGTATTACAGGTCGGGCTAGTTCGGGACCTAGGAAAATTAATTAAGACTTTTCCTTAGCAGATAAAATACGATATTTTGAAGCATAATGGAAAACTTCTTAGCCATCGATTTTTCGTAATGGCTAATTTTTTCCTGAATAATTAATTTTAATTTGGCTAATTTTTCCTGAATAATTAATTTTAATTTGGCTGATCGAAAGATGTTTAATTTTGTTAAACTAAAAATCAACTAATGTTAATTCATCATTAAAGCATGAGAGAATTTTGATTTTCTTTAAAAAATCAACCCAGAATCGATGGATATTTATGTACATATAAACCAGATCTAGGTTGATGTTTTAGTTCACGAAGAACACACAGAATCGGTGCATATTACTTACTACAAGCCCAATTGTAAAAAATGGAGACTATAAATGTACATATAGATTGATTATGTCATACTTAAACAAAACATTCATAGTTTTGGGAAATCATCACATTACATAGTTTAGGAAATTAGCGACATAATACAATTTACTATGCATATTCTTGAATCTCGCATATCAATACATCGTAAATGAACTTTCAAGCACGTTTGACCAACACCCCAAAATCAATTCCTTCGTCTTGCTTTTTCTTTTCCTTGTTGTCCCTAGAGAGTATGGGAATACATAATCAACAACAATAAAATAAAAGTATATTTACGAATTCCAAGTACATAATCGGTAAGCATGATACACACGTATAAACCGATTCTTAACACTGCACTAAAAGAAACGGTCCACAGAAGTGCTCATAAAAGCCGATTATAGGTTATATATAAAAGTTGAGCATTTTTTCCACTAAGAATTGGTTAATATGGACATGTACATGAATCGATTATGGGTTTAGCAGTTAAAAAATCAAAGGTTGTATAATCAGTTTATGTGAACATTCATATATTATGATTCAAGCAAGTATATATATATATATATATAGAAAACTTGGTATTTTTTTCCATACCAAAATCAGACGATATGGGCGTGAAAATCAAGCGGTTCTGGTTAAATGTTCTTCAACCAGAAAACATATACAAAATCAATCGGTTAATGTCGTCATGAACATTGACCAATTATCATAGGAATCAGTCAATATGTACTTGAATGTCAACCAACCATGGATAAACACAAAACCCATGATTGATTGTAGTTTTCAATTTTGAGTGCATAAACCAATCACAAACATAATTAAGAGTAATTGGTGGCAATCAACGATGTTTAATTTGAAAAAATTTAAAAAATGATGATGAAATTTCTTATAATTCGATTGATATAGTTATGTTTTAATTTTAGTTTGTGGGGAAGTGATTTGAATAGGTATCAATTTTGAAAGGATTTAAAGGCTTAGGATTATATTGTAATAGTGAGAGTAATTTAGTACTTCTACCTAGTTTAGACACCCCTTATCCCCTTAGTCTAGGTGGTTGAAGAAAATGGTAGGCCTCAAACTAACAAGAATTATAAAGTTCAACCTAGAGGGGTCTATTCAATCAAGAATTTTGTGATAGGTGAAAATTTCTAAATTTAGGGGGATAAATATTAAAGTCCACATATATCCTAGGTATTCAAAGTAAAAACTTAGAATTCCAAATTTTTTGTCTAGGGTGAGTGTCATTTTCTTTAAGACTACTGGAGAGAGTTCATCATAGAAAATCAGCTGCCATTCAAGACAATTCACTTAGTAAAATGAACTGCTAAAATTGTTCATCTAGTAAAATGAACTGCTAAATTACAAGTTTATCCAGTAACATGAACTGTCATTCCATATATCATTCAAGAAAATGAATGGTTAAATTAACAACTTATTTAACATAATGAATTGCATAATAGTTCCGTATAGTGAACTATCATCTCACAATTTTGTTGTGCATGAATAGTCGATCTAAAAATAATCTTTGTAAATGAACTGCTAGAACATCGGGCAATATGAATAACAAAATTAATAATTCATTTAGTAGAATGAATTGTAACCCACAATTTGTTTATTTTAGTGGGTTATTCAGTAAATGAGTTTTCATCCAACGGTTAATTTCAGAAAGTGAACTCATATTTTCATAAAATTTCGCTAAATTAAGAATATGGAAAATAAAGGTTTGAAATATAAAAATAAAAAATCATAGCGGTGTTTAGTTTTTTTTGTTTTTGTTTTTATCTCATCAAAAGTTTCTAAATATATAAAATTTGTTAAATTGCAACATGTAATTTATGAAATGCGTTATTTTACGCTTTTACTTCAGCTGCAAGATTATATCAAAAATATTATTGTTATATATCTTGCATTTTTGAGGACCAAATAACAATGAGATAAATTTCTTTTGAAACACCGACCAAACGATAAATTTAGATGATCAGTAGTATTAAAGGGATAATGAACAATTTCTACTTTATTTTACCTATTGATCCTATTTTCACAAAGAAAAATACTTACTTAGTAATTTACTGTTTTCTCTTTCATTTTTGGATAAACTAAAATTTTATTGAAAATCAGGAAATGAAGGAGTTTTGGTATTTCGCCTGAAGACTACAAATTGTGGCCGAGAAGTTATCATCTACTTTCATATTGGAAGCAGTTACTCTTACTGTTTTGGAAATAAGATTAGTCACTTGATTGTCATCACGATTAATAAATATAAGATTACAATATTTAAAACTTAAAACTAAATGTTTAATTTCTTCGATAATGTTTCTGTTTTACCATTGGATGAGTAATGAGTCTGCAGTTATTGATTGGATAACTAATTTCGTGTCAGCTTCAACCCGGATCTTTGAGGATTGCTTTCTTTTTGCCAGTAGCAGAGGTCCTCCTACAACCATGTATTCACCCATCTCCGGATTTAGAATTCCACTTGCATAGTATCGCCTGATACCTTCACGTAGGCATCACCCGATTGGTTAATGTTTTTATTTTTCCATTAAATTTCACGTAGAACAATCCCATTTGCATATTATTTTTTGTTTCTAATATTTTTTTTCTCCTCTTTTTCTTGTTGGATATATTCAATATATGCTCGCCATTACGAAAGGGGGTTGGATCAAGGGAGTACAACTCTTCAATCCATCAAGTTATTAGGGCTTCATTGTATTCTGAAAGCAATATTTCATTGACCAATCGTGCTCGTTAATTGTTTGAGACTAAACCATCGAAAACAAGAGCACAAGCAACGCTGCTAGCCCAATGAATAGACCCTAATTATTGGAGACAGGATGGAGATACTGAGCTGACGCCGAAGGGAGGAGGTATATCGAAAATGCTTTAGGGACCCCGGATTTATACCTCAAAAGTTATACACCACTATGTGTTAATTTTTGGTTGGTTCATTCCTTTAAATCAGACCCCCTGTTTGTCCTGGTGGGGTGGTGTGGGAGGAAATCAACGGTTGATGTAGGCGCCACATAATGGTGTAAGATGGTGGTGTATAATTCCGGGTCCGTGTAGCACTTTGAGAGGTATATTATAGACTACTTACAAGTACAAGTACAAACTTCAGTTGGGAATTAGCCGAGTCAATATAGTAGAGTTTATTTGGCTAAGCCAAACTCAAATAGCTAGCCTATAATATAAAAAAACAAGTTGTAGGAAGTAGTAGTGTGAATGGAGATGGAAATGGTATCTAATCAAAAGCAGGTGTGAACGGGTTTAGGGCTGCACAACGGGTAGGGTGGGTAGGATATGGCCTATACCCGCCACCCTACCCGTTTACCGGCGGTTAAGAAAATCTCTACCCGCCACCCTACCCGCCAAATAATGGATAGGGTAGGATACGGTTAAAAAACTGGCGGGTAGGGTAGGATTGGCGGGTAGGAGTAGGGTATGTGCACTTCTAGGTAGGGTGGGTAGGATATGGTCCATACCCGCCACCCTACCCGTTTACTGGCGGTTAAGAAAATCTTTACCCGCCACCCTACCCGCCAAATAGTGGATAGGATAGGATACGGTTAAAAAACTGACGGGTAGGATAGGGTTGGCGGATATGGGTAGGGTATGTACACCCCTAAACGGGTTAAAACGAAAGGAATCTTTTTCTATCACTAGTATTCACCACCTTCAAATGGGAGATGAGTGCACTCTCTTTAACCTTTTTCCTCCAGATGTGATGATCATCACCGAAATAACTAGTTAACCATAAAAAAGAGCACTACTAAACGAAACATTCCGGTCTATGTAGCAGATACACTGTGATGCTATGAGATTCGAATCATGCCATTGCCTCGTATCAGTTAAGCCGAAATTGACACTCTCAGACTGGAATTCAACATGGAGTGGTTTAATTTGTGAGACTGAGTAATATTCTAGTACGAATTTCGTTTTATTTTGAGACTGAGTCCAAACTCCCGACTCCAACATATGATACTGCCGGTATATCAACATTATCACCTTTTTACTGCACGTGGCCTGAAAAGTTTAGCTCCTTGGTCACTATGAAGTAAACAGAGTACAAGTTACTTGATATCTTCTGATGTTCAAACGTTAAACTTTATAACCTCTTTCCAGGCTTTAGTTGGAGTAGGAACTTACTCCAGCTTTCAGTTGGAGTAGGAATCATGTTTTCAGTAATGAAAATCTCACACGCTTACTTACAAATAAAAGTTAGTAGAAATGGGAACCGCAAGGTATGTCGGTGCCTTTCTTTTTGCTGCAAGAAAACCAGACATTTTTCGCCGAGCTTTTAACGTTTTTATCCGACATTTGCTTAACATCTTGTTCAAAGTATTTGATACAAGTATAATTTGGCGGCAGTTGGTAACCCCAAACTTATTTGAGATTGTAACTTTCCAAGTTTCTGTTGATCCATTTCTATCCAATGTTAATTGTCCCTATAATCCAGAATAGTTTAATGGAATTTAGAGATTGGACTTCTAATATATTTGCGAAATGTGAACCATGGACTATGATAAAATAGCATACGAATTTTATAAAGGACAGATGGGGAAAGATGGGTAAGCTTGCTTCAACAACTAAACCAACCTGTTACAATGAGATTGACATGTTAACAGGTATGTGTACAACTAAAAATCTCGATTCATTACAACCACACTTCTACGTCTTAATTGTTATTGGTTTATACTATCAATTATACTGAATGGATTTATAAAGAAGACATCGTTGTTTTTTAATTTGATATACACACAAAACAGTACATACGCATGTGATGATATACACAGAAAACAGTACATACGCATGTGAGATTAAACCAGACAGGTTGGACTCAAAAGTCAATTGACCAGCTTGGTCCTGCTGCCTGAGCTTTTAGATTGGTTAGATATGACATCACCAAACTGTGGTTTAACCACAATTATCTGATACTGGTTTAATTTCACTTTTATCGCGAACAGAAAAATCCTATATTCCTAACAAAATATTTGATCTTACGAATATAATTCCATCAAGTTTTAATTACGAAATCCCTAATGACATTTTTACATACACTACTGCTGCAAATGCAATATTTTCGTAATCAACTACTTCATGTTCTTTGTCAAAAAAAACAAAAGAAAACGACCTCACGTTCTTTTTTTGGCGGTCTAAAATATTCATACAAGTAGACTCATATGCATATTATTATTCTTTAAAAATGTTGGAAAATACAGGGTAATAGAAGATGAAAACAAAGAACGAAAAGAATGTTGTATCACTTGAGCTTCAAGGCCTTGTGATTTTTTCAGCAATTATTTCGACCCTTCCCAAATAATTGGCGAGTACAATCGGTCAGCGAAATATTGCTGTCAGGATACAATGAAACCCTAACAACGTTGTTGGATTCAAAGGTTGTATTCCCTTGGCCCAACCAAGAACACACTGTATTTGATTCTGAAGATGCTTAGAGAGAAAGAGTCTTTGATGATTGGAATGGGAGAAAGCCTTCGCTATTTAAAGAGAATTCATGCCTTTTGGAGATGGCTTTTCATCTCCAACAAACGCTTTCAACGGGCATCCATTAATGGTTTCTCTTGGGAAGAAAAACATATGGGAAGAGATGTGTCGAACACAGCTGGGAGGGGCTACGCGACCCCCCCCCCCCCGGATAGCGGCAAAGAATATTGAAAATATCCAACATTCTCCCCCTATTTTTAAAATAGAAAAAACACAAAAACAAAATAAAAAACTTTTAAATCAGAGCGGCTGCATCACCAAAGTGACTGCCTACGTACCCGAGTGGGATCAAACCAATGTAATTCATGCTTAGTTGGGAATAAACATCTTCGTAGAAATCAATATATAAATGATAGGTATCTTTTGGATTTGAACCTTCACTTAGTGTAAGAAATTCAAAGCCTTATCGGGGTGCAGTGGTGAAACCAGTCTTGAACCAAGTACTCCATGTGATAAAACCAGAATCTCCACACATACTGATTCCTTAGATAGTGTGTTCTGTAGCCAGGCCCTGTGCTTATCCTGAATTCAGGAGTCACTCAGAGAGCGGTCTTTTTTCTCTTAGGAAACGACGTGATTTCCATACTCATATAGGTAAGTCTCTAAGGTGCTTCTGCGATACACCTGTAAACAACTATAGACTCATTAAGGATTTTCATCCATCCTTTTTTCTTGCAGAACCACTGCACTAATTTGAAATGGGAAGTTTATTATTAGTGCACCATGACCACTTCCATAACTTGTTGGTACCACATTGAACCTTGTTTATCTTTCTCAAAACGTAGGTTGGGTTTCTGCTATAGGTGATCAACTTTCTTTCACAGACCTTAGTCCCATTTCCTCACATTTTATTGAAAACATTGCATTTGGTAGACTCTTTGTGAATGGGTCTGCCAAGTTCTTCTTTGATTCAGTAAAGCTAACCAAAACTACTAATCTCTTGAGTAGTTGTCTCACAAGTTGATGTCTAATATTTGCATGTCTTGACTTCTCATTATATGTCTTGTTAGTGACATTACAATTCGTAGCCTGATTATCACAATTAATCAAGACTGCTGGAGTTGGATTCTTACAAAATGGGATCTCCTCAAGTAAGTTTCTAAGCCATTCTGCCTCCTTACATGCATCCGCAAGTGCTATCAATTCTGACAACATTGTTGAATCAAAAATACAGGTTTGCTTCTGGGAACTCCAAGACACAGCATCACCTCCTAATGTAAATATACATCCAGTAGTTGACGTAGATTTGTATTCTATATTATTCCAATTAGCATCACTGTATCCTTCTAATACAACGGGATAGCCTTGAAAATACAAACCACAATCAATGGTTCCCTTCAAGTAAGCCAACACTCTTGAAACTGCTCTCCGGTATTCAATTCCCGGGTTACTTGAGAAACGACATAGCACTCCCACGGCTTGGGCTATGTCCGGTTTTGTGCAATGCATAACATACATAAGACTTCCAATAAAACTGGAATACTCAATTTGCTTATGAGCACGTCCAATATTCTTCATTAACTTTACATTCGGATCCATAGGAGTGACGGCTGGGATGTCATCAGAATGACCATACTTCTTGAGAAATTTCTCAATATAATGAGATTGGGTTAAAGCCAACTCATTCCTATTTCTTAGGATTTTAATTCCTAAGATCACATCAGCCTCTAAAATCCTTCATGTCAAAGTTAGAACTACGAAACTTTTTTGTTTCTTCAATACGATATATGTCAGATCCAAAAATAAGCATATCATCAACATACAAGTAGAGAATTACACATCAAGAACTATCATGCTTACTATAGATACATTTGTCCGCATCATTAACAACAAAACCATATGTCAAAGATACTTTGTCAAACTTCTCATGCCATTGCATGGGAGCTTGCTTCAAGCCATAGATAGATTTAACCAACTTTCAATCCTTCTTTTCCTGGCCTGGTAATATGAAACCTTTAGGTTGTTCCATATATATATCTGTTCTTCTAAATCACCATTTAGAAAAGCATTTTTGACATCCATTTGATGAATAATTAACTTGTGAACAGAAGCAAGTGTAATTAAACAACGAATAAATGAGATGCGAGCAACAAGAGCATATGTATCAAAGTAATCAATTCCATGTTTTTGCTTATAACCCTTAGCAACTAATCTGGACTTAAACTTATCAGTGGAACCATCGGCATTCAAGTTTCTTTTGAATATCCATTTACATCCAATAGGCTTTACGCCTGGAGGTAAATCGCAATATATCCAAGTACCATTAGTCAAAAGTGAATTCTTTTCATCATTGATAGACTCTTTCCAGAAACTAGCATACCTGGAACTCATAGCCTCAGCATAAGTTTTAGGATCATCATCAACATGCATAACATATTTAATAACACTAAGAATTTCATTCTTACTACCTTCTACAAGATGTTGTACCCATTATGGAACAAAGCTTGTCGCTTTTCTTGCTCTCTTACTTCTTCTAGGTTCGATATCTTCTACAATTTCAGAAGTATCTTCTATGTCTCGAGTAGGAGCATATTGTTCATCATTGTTATTAGTCTCTATAGATTCTAGAATAGGTAACAATGAGTTTTCTATGGGTTGCATTTGGGAACTATTTCTAGTCAAGTTCTCAAAAAATTCCACATCTACAGATTATATAATCTCAAAAGTATCAAGGATTAAAAATCTGTAAGTGATACTGTTAAGTGAATAACCTACAAAAGCACATTTATACGCCCTATTTCCTAACTTAGGTCTTTTAGAACCAGGCTTCCTAACATATACTAAACAACCCCAAACTTTAAGTCTTCTCAAATTTGGTTTTCTTTTAAACCACAATTCATAAGGAGAAACATTCTTCTTTTTCAAAGGAAATCTATTCAAAATATAACATGCAGATAACATTGCTTCACCCCACAAAGAATTAGGCAAATTAGAACTAATAAGCATAACATTAACCATCTCTACCAAAGTTCTATTTTTCCTTTCAACAACACCATTTCCTTTAGAACAATATAATCCGAGCGCACCAACTTATAAAGTGAGCTCAGTCAAGAAATATACCAAAAAGTTATATCTCAATTTCTCAATACAATCTACAATCGAACAGATAGAAATTTGTGAGTCCGATTGATATGAGAAATAACTTGGACGGTACCAAAGACCAATGCCCAAGTGTCAATCAATTACACTCCAACAAACAAGGTCGGATTTACCAATTGATTTATTTACTTACAACCTGTGATATTTCAATTATATAATCAACTATAATGCGGAAAAGAAATAACACAAACACCAGAAGTTTTGTTAACGAGGAAACCGCAAATGCAGAAAAACCCCGGGACCTAGTCCGGATTTGAACACCACATTGTATTAAGCCGCTACAGACACTAGCCTATTACAAGTTAACTTCGGACTGGAATGTAGTTGAGCCCTAACCAAGTCTCACACCAATTAAGGTACAGTCGCGTTCCTTACGTCTCTGAATCCCAGCAGGAATCTACGCACTTGATTCCCTTAGATGATCTCACCCACAACTAGGAGTTGATACGAACCAAAGTCGAAGACTTATAAACAAATCTCTCGCACAGATAAGTCTATTCTGATAGATAAATCTGTCTCCCACAGAAGTACCTCTGAAGTTTTTGTTCCGTCGTTTGATAAATCAAGGTGAACATGAACCAATTGATAATTCGGTCTTATATTGCCGAAGAGCATCCTAGAAATATCAATCACCTCACAATAACTTAACTATATGGTAGTAGAAGAAGTTATTGTGGAATCACAAAGAATGCGACGAAGAGCTTTGTGATTACTTTTTATATATTACCTATCGGAGATAAATCTCGACTTAATCTTAGAGAAGATAGTACTCAATATGATAGAAAAAGTAAGACCAGATCACGCAACTACAGATAACATAGTTGGGTCTGGCTTCACGAATCCCAAATGAAATCTTCAAGTCGTTAACCTATAATGGTTTTGGAAAAACCTAGGTTAAAGGAGAATCGACTCTAGTCACAACTAGGACACATGAAAGTGCCGGGATTAGGTTTTCCAGATGCTAGAGTACTCCCTTATATATTCTTTCAAGTCAGGGTTTGATTTCAATCAAATCTAAGATAGCTTAGTAACAAAGCATTCAATATTCACTGGTATATGAAAACCTGATTTAAGCTAAGTCTGCTTAAAACCAAAGTAATATCTATCAATCGTTAGATGGTCTTAGATTGTTACACACAAATGAAATATACTTTAATTCAGATATGGGTAACCGTACCTAAGCATGCATATTGAGTTGGCTCAATAATAGTTAACCGAAGTTATCCATATGAATACTTTTATCTTAACCACATTCATCTAACACTTATGGATCAACTATGATGATCAATCAACCATGAAAGTTAATCAAATGAATCTAATAGTGTTTCAAATAGAGTTATTCAATTGGTCACTATTTCACAGAAATATATATGAACTAATTGAATGAAAATCGGATTGACTCATAAGAATCAATTCATAAACATTAAGCCACGGTTTGCAAATATTGCATTCCTTAATTCATAAATGTATTTTTTCATGAGTATGAAAACATACTTAACCGATTTCAGAACTTTAACCACTAAATCTGCAAATGGGTACGCAAAGTATAGCTTCCGGACTTTGGTCTTGTCCAGCAGTTTTCAAACCGGTATGCATATTGTTGTCCCGGACCTTAACTCATATAGAACCGTTCGCATACTGGTATGCAAACTTGGTTCCCAGACTTTAACAATTAAAACCGTTTGCATACTGGTATGCAAACAAGGTTTCCACACCTGAATCATACCACAACAGTTTGCATACTGGTATGCATACTGTGTTGTATCCAGACAAAGGTTAATTTATTCTAAACTCCCATTGCAATCATTGAAACATCCTTAGAAGACGACAATAGCTGTCTCACACAAACTATTATCTTATAAGTAATTTTCAAGTGATTGAATGATCAATACGAAAATTTACGAGTTGACATCAAATGATTGTCTCTCACAAATCATGTAAGATGTTTCAAGGCGATTTTCACATGATCATCTTTTGTCTTATTATTTAGTTTCCAAAAAATAAATCGTTTCCAACTAAACTCGTCAAGAATATGATGAACGTAGCTAAAGAAAAAAGCTTATAACACAAATTTCGAGAAATAGATAACCAAGTTAAACTCAACTCGAAATATCAAATGTGTATAATATAAAAGTCTACATAGCAATACGACTCAGTCTAATTAGGAGATATAATAGAATAGACTTCTGAGTGAAAGTTTTAGTTTCTACATACCTTTTGTTGATGAAGTTCCTCCAAGATCTCCTTAGTAGATCCTCGTCTTCAATCGATGAACGCCGTGAAGTCTAAAGCTCAACTACAAATTCTATCCTAATCCGAGACATAGCTATAAGTAGACTAGAAATCAAGGCTTATAGTTTTGATCAATTAAACTTGACAAACAAGCTTGAGATAGCAACGCTTGCGAGTTCGACCGAACAATGCTCTAACAACAACAATGGCAACAAGAAATTTATTATCGAAACAAAATAATTCTCATCCCACGGTTCTTATCACTTGGAAACATTTGATCAGGTAGAGATGTAACGATAATCTAACATGCATTTCATCGTTATACTTATCCGAAACTCAGTGAATGATTAACAACGATTTGTAAGAGTTCATCACATTAGTTTGATGAAACTTATTAGGGTCTTCCATTTTCTTATCATATTAGTTTGATTAGGCTAGTAGGTATTTCCATTTTCTGGAGATTGTATATATTTTTGGTGTATGATTATGCTAACAGTGGTGGTAATTAAGAGATTGTTTTCGAAAAAACTATGGGAATCCATAATACTGTTTTCCTATATGATATTAAAAAATGGAGATAGGTGTGATGTTGTTCACGGAGTTGAGTTGGGGTTTGAATTTGTATCCTGGAGTTAAGTATTAACCATTTTTTTGAGTTGAATTTGTATCTAGTGCATAATCATATCAAAAACAGTAGTACCGCGTGTAACTTTTGAGAAACCTTCATTCCACGTGAAAATAGATCATCTCAGAGGTCGTAGCTTTGTGTAGAGATCAATGAAAATTAATATTTAGAACCAATAAGAGTTACAAGGAGAATGGATAATGTAGAATTGTTTATGTGATTGAAACAACGAGGGAAGTGATATTACAAGGTATAACTGGGGTTAAACCCGAAGTTTGGTGATGTCATATCCAACGGATTAAGAGATGCTAATTCAGTGATGATCTCGCACTCTGAGATCAAAAAAAAATTCCTTTCAGATTGACTAAAATAGATCAATGTGAATTTCATTCATCCACATCACTATATCTCAGCAAATATATTGACAGCTTCATCACATTGATATTTCTTTAAGTAATTAGATGTGGTTAGGGATACTAGAAACTAACCAATCCACAATTACTTTCGGTGAAATCTAGCAATGACCTTAACCAAACGATAAATACTTCCGTCTATATTTACAAGGTAAATTGAAGATAAATAAACAAAAATATAAATGTGTAAATGTATAAGATCAAGGAGACACTAATATGCTTCAAAAAATAATAATCAAGGTATACTAATGATGATCAAAAGCAACTTCTTTCGACAAATTGATTTTCCCATATACACGACCAAAGTTCTTGGATCTACATATGGTTGGGGCCAATTTTTATAATGAATCACGGAATCCCACGTATACCTGAGAAGAGACTTAGACCGACTCTTATAGTCATTCAAATTAAGGAAAGAGTTGAAAGAAAAGAAGCTTTGCGAAGCGGTAATTTTGAGTAAACTTGATTTTTATTTTGAAAAAAATTTCCTCTTTTTTTGTACTTATTATTTTAGTTGTGTTCTAAATGAGCAGTTTCTCAACTTTCGTTTGCGTGATTCCTATCGTTGTTTCTTTATGATTTTGTGTCTGATTGTAGAAGATTAAATTCTTGAATCTTTGTGGAAAGACTCTGTCTTTTTTATTTTATTTCGTGCACTTCTTTTTTCTTAGATATGTTAATGATATAATGTATAAACTCTGTTTTTTTCTTTGTTTCTAATTGAGGCTTGAATTGCTTTTGTAGATTTTCCTCTAAAATCAAGAGTGGTTTAAGAATTGTGGATATTCAAAAATATTTTTTCTGAATCTACCAAGCAGTAGTGTTTTTTTATCAATAATCCTTGTTGAGATTATTAGTCTCACATAGTGTGGAAATTTTAAGATCATGCAATTTATAAACCTTGAACAACCCTAATCTTGCAAGCAGGTTTTCACGGTGATTTAGGCACATGGACTTCAATAATCCTCTTATATTTAAATGGTTAAAATGGTTCATATCAGGAGGTTGAAGTCATTTGTGAATGTGATTATAAATCAACCTTTTGTTAATAATCGATTCATCATTAAAATCTCATCATATTTAGCATACTCAGAAATTTCAAAATCATGTTTTACCTCCTAAACCAGTGAAAAGAGATCTTCATGTCAGGAGGTTGGAGTCATTTGTGAATGTGATTATAGCTCAACCTTTTGTTAATCATCGTGTTATAGCATAGCTCGGTTGAACCCACCAAGCGTTGGTATGTCAAGTGTGGTTGTCATATTTTAGTATCAAAACTCATCTAGTGTCGCTTGATTAAATACTAGAGTCAACTTCGTTTCGGTTAGACTAGAAAGTCTAGGAATGTCGAGACATACAAGTATTACTCTAAAGACCTGAAGAATGAGAAGAAGTAACGACTACAAAGAAGACATCATCTTTGCACTTGAGGTTAGTAATATTGACTTGATATTGTTTCCATTTCTAATGTATCTTTCAAGTCGTGATATATTGAAAAACATAGCATGCGAAGCTATATATATTTGTATATAATACTCTAGTAAATTAGACTTGGTAATAGCATTATGATCAAAGTATCACGAAAATATATTACGAAGTATAAACGCTTATCTTTTGGAACTTCGTAAATACGACAACGACATAATCTGTTTTTAGTTACTTGATTATTTATAAGACATATGTGTTGATTTCATCCTAGAAAACCTTGTATTATTACATTGGTTTAAGGAAGTAGATGTATGAACTTGTTTTCGTAATCGAAATGGAAATCATGATTGGTCTTGTTCTTTATTGGATATCTTTTGAATGACCAATGGAAGATGACAAGGTAGAACCTATCTTAACTTATGTTGCGATTTATGGTATAACCGATCATAACCTATGATGTGTAGCAAGTTGTAATCGGTCACAAGCTACTTTGTGAAGCATTGTGTAACCGGTCGCAAGCTACACTAGGAAGTTAGTTGTAATCGGTCACAAGATACCTTTTTGGAAGCAAGGTGCAACCGATCAAAAACTAATTTGGAAAGTTAGGTGTAATCGGCCATAAGTTTATCTAGCAACCAAGGTGTAATCGATCACAAGCTAACTCAATAAGTAAGGTGTAACCGATCACAAGCTACCTCTGGGAAGCAAGGTTTAACTAGTCACAGCCTAGTTTTGGAAGCATGGTATAACCGATCACAACTTACATTGTGAGTTTGGTACAACCGATCCCGAGGAGTAAAACCGAGTTTCCAATATTCACATATCTCTCTATGGTTTGTGTGAAGCTTGAAATTAGGGTTTGCTGAGAAAAACTTCTAGATGTCGACATTATTTGAACATGTATATAACTCTTATCATTTATTGTTCAAAGATATTCCTTGATGCTCAAGGTGATCCTGAATCGAAATATTGAAAAGCATTTAATTATGATTTTCATAATATATGTTTTAATTACCAGCAATTAAAGCATATCCTCTGGAAAACATTATTAGTTAATGTGCTAGACTAATAATATAAGTTTCCTAAGATAGTTTTTGAGAATACGGTTTGAAGTACTTTAATGTTAATATCTTGTGAATATTTTCGGTTTTGGAATTTCCTTGTTGTCCAAACAACCTTGGTCTATAAATACTTGAGTTTGCATTTCTTACAAACTATCCTAAGATCCAGGCAAACTTCATTCTTGCTGTTTCCTGTGGATCCGTCTATCCGGAGAGAAAAGTACCCTAATTAGGTGAAATCTCTTACGATAGCTCGTTTAAAGACTTATGTGGGATCAAAAATCTCTACGACTACCGTTGGTGAGAAACTAGATAATTGCATTGTGATTATAGTTTTCGATTATTGATTTGATTGACTAACGGTTGTTGAAACTTTGATTCCACCTAGTTTGTTTATTCTTGAGAACCTTCTCTTCTAATATAAGGCTTACCCAAACTAGATCAAAGTATCGACGGTATATTTAGAACCATTTTCGAATCTAAAGACATTTTATGATAATCCATTGTTAACATATTCTATTCTGTGCGTGATTGATCACAAGAGGATTCAAATGGTGTTGTGCAGGTTATTGAAGGTAATAGATGATTTGAAGACGAAGAAGAATTCTTATTAGTTTTCGTATCTTGTGGATTTAGTGTACAAACCTTGATGGGATGGAATCCAACTATAATCGAGTTTATCTTTGATAGACTTGATTGACTAGTTGTGTGAGATCGGCATCGCCTTATATTTTCTCTTTGAGTTATATATTGATTGTATGCAAATTTATAATTTGATAATTTCGGTAATCAAAGTTTAGATTGGCCTAACCATACAGAGGAGTTTATTAGTTTAAATGGAAGATCCTTTGTCAAAAACTCATATATCTTTATAGTAAAGATTGATTAGAGTGGTTACCAAACAGATTCTTCCCTTGTTGTTTGGAATACGATCCAAAGGACTTGTTATTCACGTCCGTGACTCTACAAGTCGAAGGTGCACGGATACTAAGGAAACTAAATAGCTAGGGGTAGTCTACTTGGTCTCAGCTATACGAATTTGGTATTAGATTTTGTATAGCGTCTTAATTCTGAGATTATTCAAAACTAGACTAGGTCCCGGGGTTTTTCTGCATTTGCGGTTTCCTCGTTAACAAAATCTTGATGTGTCATGTACTTTGTTTTACGCATTATAGTTGTTATTATAATTAAGTAAATTACACATGTACTTAACTCCATAACACTTTATGTTGATACTATATAGTTTCGGTTTAATACTGTAACTATTATCAAGTGAACACTTCGTTGTCGTATCATCTCGATCTTGAATCCATAGTCAATCACACAAGTGATATTGTTGTCGTATTGTCTCGATCTTGTATCCATAGACGATCACGCAAAGTGTGTACCGAAGTTGTTGTATTGTTTCGACTCTGTCCATAGGCGATCACACTTGGTAAAGGACTTTAGGTTGATAAATAAAATATTGTGGTGTATTTGGGTACTCTCGTCTTTTCACATCATTAAAATCTCATCATATTTACCATACTCAGAAATTTCAAAATAATATTTTACCTCCTAAACCAGTGAAAAGAGATATCCGGATCTCCAACAAAAATTTTTTAATCAATTACTTTCCCTTCTTGGACAACCTATGAAAATATAAAACTTGTTATATGTAAGTCGTATAAAGATAATTTTTGTATCAGGAGGTTGAAGTCATTTATGAATGTGATTATAGCTCAAAATTTTGTTAATCATCATTAAAATCTCATCATATTTACAATAATCAAAATTTTCAAAATCATGTTTTACCTCCTAAACCAGTGAAAAGAGATCTCCAAAAATTCTTTAACCCTATAGAAAATATAAAACCTACTATATGTAAGTCCTTTAAAGATAATTTTGTGATCATAAGAATAGTTTTTCCTTATCAGAAGATATATTTTCTTATCCTCTTACACGATATCCTGATAAAAGCCTTAACCCTTAAATAATTTACCTCTCTGGAAAGTTTTTGTTTACCTATCCAATACACCTAGTAGAAATTCCCTTTATAATGGCCTCAAGTTCTCAAAATCAAATTTCCAGCATTAACAAAGAGTTTGAAAATATTTCAATTGATCTTCAAAATGAAAAAGGGTCTTTGAAGTTAGTCAATGATATATCTGATGAGTGGTCCAACATTATTGTTGGAAAGATCTTTGCTAAAGATATGATGGAAATAAAGGTTATCAGAACACAGATAAACACTCTTTGGAGAGATATAATAATAAGGAAATGAAGGTGATGGGTTATAATCTCTGTGTGGTTAAACTTAATAGTGAGTCTGGAAAAAAAAGATGTTACTAAAGGAGATCCATGGATCATTAACGGTGCTTTATTCATTATTCAAAAATATAAATATTCGATTCTTCTGGTCAATCATACGTTTCTTGTTCAACAGTTCTCGATTTATTTTAAAAATATCAAACTTGATCATATGCATGTTGCAATAGTTGATGAAACAATTAAGTTTATGGGTCGGAAAGTCTTTATTGATCCTAAAAGCTGTCTCCACGCAATGAAAACACTATTGCTACCGGAGTTGAGATGGAGCTGACTAATCCCCTAATTTTATGAGGGTGGTGGAATACTATCGTGAATGGACAAGTATAGATCTAATATCATTGGGACTTGCAACCACATAATATTTTTAACAAATGTTATGTTATATATCATATTAAACTAAAGTATGAAATTCTTTCTCATCAGTTATTCTTGGATGACTATTGATGAATATGCAAAGTATAATTAGGAACATAATGAAGAACAAAAAATAGTACCTCCATATACTGATATTGGTATCCTGATGATTTAAATATGGTTGAAGTGGAAGGAAACGATGGAGCTGATCCTAGGCAAAACAAAATAGTATGAAACTTATTTTAAATAATGAACCTTTAGACAATCCCGATAACATTCATATCAAACCTCATATGCATAACAAAATAGCAAATGACTCAACTATTTTAGTGAAAAATCTAAATGCAATGGGGATAAATAATTCTGGTTCAGAAGTAATAACCATCACTCATGAAAGACAAGGGAAAAGGTACAATACATGTAACCCATTATTTTCTTCTCATTTTTTGTTTTTCTTCTTCTGCATATAATAAAAAAAAATTTTATCTTGGAATAATATTCAAGGTTTAAAAAAAAAAGTTACTAGAGATTATTTGTAACATCTTAACATTCTTCATAATCCAGACATCGTTTTTATTTCTGAAATCAAAACTATTGATGATAGAATTGTAAAATTCACTAAGTCTCTTTTATTTCCTAATTGTTGTTATGTTCCTTCTGTCTGACAAGCTGGTGGATTGGTTCTTCTATGGAAGAATGATTTTCAACTTGATGTTCTACATTTTAGTTCTAATAAGATATATGCTTTGATTCTTCTTGATTCCTCTAGGGGAGAATGGTTACTCTCTTGTCTTTATGGTACTCCCCATAAGAATGACCAAGATGAGCAATGGGATTATATAAAAGATTTTAGTAAAGTGTTAAGATTTTTTGGGTAGTAATATATGATCTGAATATCACTCTAATTTCATATGATAAATCAAACCATGCAACTACCTAAAGTTTTGTCAAAAACTAAAACATTCTGATCTATCTACTCAGGTTTCAATGGTAATCCATATGCCTTGGCTAGTAATAGTAATGGAACTGGTAAAATTAAAACTAGATTGGATGGAAAACTAGTAAATAGTCGTTGGTTCTTATCTTATCCAGATTCTAGTTTGTCCCATATTTCTCAAACTGGTTCTTATCATACACCAATTATTAAATAATTTAACTGTAAATGCAAAATATGGATTATAACTCTAGTTATATTCCTGAAATTGAAAAATCTTTGTGTACTAATGTTGTTGGATCTGCAACCTATGTTTTTACAAATAAATTATCCAATACTATAAATCAACTTGTGATTTAACTAAGATTGCTATGGTTCTATGAATATCCATTTCTTGAATCGTATTTTGAGAGTAAATTTCTTCTTTGTAATATTAAATATACTAAAATCATAGACAACGTCTTATAAGATATAATGGTAGATATGATGAGTAAATAGGAAATCCAGCCTTCACATACCTCTTTGTTGACGAAGTTCTTGCAAATATCTTCGTTTAATCTTAGAGACTTATTCAGTGATATCTGATACTTATAACTACCATGCTCTAATTCTAGCCGAGACTTGACTTTAGTAGACTAGAAATCAATATATATATATTTTTGTGCATATAACATTAACAACAAGCTTGAGATAGCAAAACTTGTGAGGACGACAAAGCGATGCTCTAAAAATTTCTTCTTTTGTCAATTTTAGTACAAAACTGTCAATACATATGGATTCAATAAATAAGCCTTTCAATTCAATTTCCATAATGATTGATTTCTTGAATCTTCAACGTATGCTTCAATTTTTTGTACTTCAAGTTATAAGAATACTTGAAGTTCCGTATTGTACAACAACTTATAAGAATACTCAATTAGAATTTTACTAGAGTGACAAGTTAATCTACTCAATGGTTGTTATATCGGTGCATAGTATTTTACCTACTTTAAAGTCTATTGGTGCCGAAACTTTTGAAGCAATATTATGGTAATATGTTCCCCCCATTAATCTTTACTTATCCGCTTTACTTGATATGCCGAGCCTATACACTTGCAATTAACTCACCCTTACATAATGTTCCGAGAAGCCATATGTTATAGTAGAATACTACTGAATAATTCTCCCTCTTTTTGTCTAAAAAATTGGCAAAGGTAAAGAAAAGGGATCTCAAGGAACTATACAAAAAGAGTTATCGAGACTAAAGATAACATACCAACGTTTTAAGACGATTCTACTAAGTTTGACAACTTAGCATCTTCATCAAGGAGAGATAACGGTACAATTATCTCCCATAATACCATAGCCACACTTCTCACAAAGATGTAGCAATTAAGAACAAGTTCAAAAATTGAACTCTCCCTCATTTACTGTCATTCTCAGGAGAACAACATGAATGATCTTTCTCTAACTACAAGAGAATGATTTCCTGGACACTAAAAAATATACAAGTAAATTTGTATTCCAAAATATTTTTCTCTCTTCTCAAGAGTTACGAACTAAGAAGTCAAAAATAATGGTCTTAATATTAGAGGCATCAAGAAACATTACTTTAATGAGGAAAATAACATCGACAAATATTATTCTCTAGGACAGTTACCAAAAAACAACATAATTTGAGCGACATGACTCACATAAGAATTACACCTTCCCTAACGCGTACAGGTTAAAGTGTTAATATTATTCCCTGCCAATTACGGATTCGGAGAGGAAAAACATTGACTAAGACCATCTTACGGAATCCATGCAATATGTTCACAAAGTTTAATAGTTGGGAGATCAACATTGAATTTCTCAGTATAGTTTACTCCTTCTTTAGCCAGTTACGGACAAAAACACTTAAGATCTTAACATATGAGATATTTGTTCTAATCACCAAAAATATGATAGCAAAGAACAAATCTAACAAAATAAGCAATACACAAAATAATTGATAAAGATTACGCATTGCAATCATCACCAAAATAAAATCTAACTAAATAAACTTTTATAATTGATGGATGATAATATCTGAAGTAACAAATGTAGAAATATAAATAAACTATTTCAAAAGCTAGTTTTTCCCCCTAAAAACAATAAGAAAAGAATTTCGTATAAGAAGTTAACTAGAAACGTATCAAAACGCTCATAAGAGATTTAGCGGAGAATTCATTATCGTTATAGAAGAATTCATTGATGATGGGATCATTCAATTCTTCAACATCTTCAGATATGTCAGATAACTCACTTAATTGTGCCTTAAAATCACATAACACATTCTTCCTCTGGTTATACTTCTTTTCATAGTGAGTTACCTCCTTTAGGGTGTGACATATCAGAAACTTAGAGCATTCCTTCGAGTCACGAAATCTTCCATAGTATATTTAAAGTCATTACCATTGTAACAACATGACAAAAGACCTAAAGCTGGAGAGGTTTTTACATCTCTAGTTGGTTTCTCCTTCTTAATTCTTGATTACCTAATTAATTCAAAAATGAAAATACTGACAACTTCCACATCATCTATTTATAACACGTCTAGTTATTAGAGCTCTAATTCTATATATTTCTTTTCAAGGAGTTAATATATATATATATAGAGAGAGAGAAATCATAAAGAAAATAAATCCATATAAATAAGGAAACTAGTCTTTTCAAAACATCCGATGAAGGAGTTTGTGAAGAAGTACGACACGTTTAGGCGTAAGCCGGTCCATTCTTAAACCTTTTTTAAACATCATAAATTCAAACTTTTGATATTCTTTTATGATTATCAAGTTGTACTAGATGTTAGATGTATTTTCATGGAGAGGAATTAAGTTCTTACTTGAAAACCTTTTTAAGTTTACCAACTTTATAAATCTAAGAGTATAAAATCCATCGTACCTTGTCAAGAAGTAGTTCCCATGGATTCTATTCTCATCTCTTTTGTAGAAGTTAGATAGTTAGGGAGTACTTTTTAGAATAGCATAAAATGGGTTGATACACACATCGGGTCATCACTTTTTGGATTCAACTTTAGTGATGTGGTAGCATCTAGTCAAATTTGACTAAATTGAAGGTCCAATAAGACAGTGATGACTGCACTAAGCATCGAGAGTCAAAATGCACACAAACGGTCGTGATAAGTGTTAAAGTAGTTTAATTCATTAGAGCAAGACTTAAAAAAAAAAAAAAACAACCTTTTATTGTATTCATTCGTAAGAAGAATTAAATTCCAGACAAGATTGGATTCCATGAAAAATAAATTAATCAAAAAAGATTGTAACAGAATTACTCGAAAAAGCATGTTTTCATGATGTTTTGTGCAAACCTCGTATTCTCAAGTTAATTTTCTCATAATATGCATGTTTGCGAACAAGAAACCATAGAAGTTCCCAAATTCTATTTTTTCTACACTTCCAAGTATAAAGAAGAATAAATGTGGGTGGAATTTCTATGGGGCTATAGCTTTATTTATGTTTTTCTGTACAAATATTTTCGTAAAGCTAGTATTTGCAAAACAGGTTACATGGAAGTATTTGCATACATTAGTACATGTAATTAATTAATGGGATGAGTGTGAGACTCACCACTAGTATCGCCATATGACACAATAATGTTGTTCGTATTTTTATGATGATCGGGTTGTTTCTTACTGAAAAGGCGAGGGTACCCAAATATACCTCAAGCTAAATTTTTTCCTACCTATAAGTCCTTTCTCCGAAAATGATTCTCTATGGACTGATTCGAGACAATACAACTAATCGGTGCACACTTCGTCTGATCGTCTATGAATATGAGATCGAGACAATACAACAACGAAGTATGTTTAATTGATACAAAGGTTCGGACTTAACCAAACACAATAGGATTGCTTATCAAGTAAATAGGAATTAACGTTTGTGTAATTTACTTTAATTATAATAAAACAATTATAATGCGGAATATAAAAGTAAATGACACAACAAGATTTTGTTAAAGAAGAAACCGCAAATGCAGAAAAACCTCGAGACCTAGTTCACAATTGAATACTCTCAGGATTAAGTCCCTACACAAAATTACACTAACTTTGTATAGTTGAGACCAAGTAACTAACCCCATAGTTCACCTAGTTCCTTATGTATTCCCACGCCTCCAATTTATAAATAAGTTACGTACTTGGAACAATTCCTTTGGTTCGTATTCCAAACAGTAAAGGAACAACAAATCTGTTTGGTATCAACTCTATTCAACCAAGTGATATGAGTCGGACAAAGGCTCTTCCGTTTATCTCAATATAAAATCCTTCGTCAGGTCCTTAAATTTATCTTATATTCAATCACCCAAAGGTAACCGTTTAAGATTAAGCCAACAACAACTTTAATCCGAAGAATCGTATTGTGCATACCAAATATTATAAAACCCAAGTCAGATCTTCAATATCTTTTTTTTCTTCAAATATTCTTAAATCTTCAATAAAAAACCTGCACACAATCACTTGAATCTCTTGTGATCAATCACGCACAAAAAGAAGTATGTTAACAATGGATTATCATAAGATCGTCTTTAGAACTAACAACAGTCTAAAGATCCCTGTCGAAACTCTGAACTAGTTTGAGTGAATCTTATATCAGAAGAGAAGATTCTCAAGAATAAACTAGTTTGAGTGAATCATATTTCAACCATCGTTAGTAATCAAATCAGTCGAAAACAAAAGATAAACCGCAATTATCTAGTTTCCCACCAACGGTACACACTAGAGCTTATCAATCCCAAAGAAGACTTTAAACTGAGCGGCCGTAATAGATTTCACCTAATTAGGTTACTCTCCTCTCCGAATAGGCGGCCACACCAGTAACAACAACAAAAGAGTAAACCTGTTGTTACGAAGGATTAGTTTGCTAGAAACGCAAACTTCGAGTATTTATAGACAAGGAAGTTTGGACACCAAGGAATTTCCAAAACCGAAAATATTCTCAGGATATTCATAAAAGAACAGATTCGGTTTTCATAATTCCTGGAAATGCTCTGTCCAAAAATAATGATCGAAATCTCTCGGAAAATCTAATTAGTAAATGCACATTACTAATTCTGTAATTTCCCTACAAAATGAAATTAATAACCTTAATTAAAAGATTCTTAACTTACTTATGTTTCGATCCTGGGATTCTCTTCCCTTAGCCATTAAGGAATATCTTTGAACAATTAAAGAAATAAACATTCACAGCACGTGTTCAAAGTTTGTCGACATCTTTACTTTGTAAGTTCTCTTTCACACTTACAACTTTGAAACCGATTTCCCACACTTCCAAACAAGATTAGAATTGGTTCATATGACGTTCAAGAACTATGTGATTGATCAAACCAACATTCAATCACAATCATGGGTTTACGGTACTACCAAAACAAGTTTTGGTTCTACTTCCATGTGAGTACTATGCATAGTCACACTACCTTTCCAAAAATTCGGTTGACTAGTCTAGGATCGGTTCCCCACATATATTGGTATCTAACTTATATGTGTTGCAGATGTCCAAGGATCGGTTCCCCTTTTCCTAAAAACGTGTGGCACATGTCCATAGGATCGGTTTCCCTATCTGCTATAAACCTTGTTGCACCCCTGTTTAAGGGTGAAAACGATTTCTGCTGATTTTGGTAATTTCGGGTGTGTGGGTGAGAAATGAGTTTAAACCCTAAACAATGTACTGCAAGGGAGTACTTTAGATTCGAGAGATAAATCTGTACAAATCCGGCCTGAACCAAGAAATGGTCGTTCCAGACTTGCTTCGTTCATAAAGTGAAGGAGAAGGGTTGGTTTTGGGGTGGGAGGCGAAGAGAGTGTTGAGACCAGAATAGTTGATTTTGGAAGAGTAGTTGTTTCAGGACTTGTACCAGAAAGTGGGAAGCTAACAGATGGAAAGCTAGCAAATATTTTCTGAGTGTTGTATCCTCCTGACCTGAACTTGTTGTTCGGTAGAAATAGGTAAGACCTATTTATACAAGTCGAAGTGAAACGTACTCTGGTCTCGTAAGAAATGGAAAACAGATGAGTAAATGGGAGGAGGTGGTAACCAGTAACGCCTGGAATTGATGTTCCATAAAAGAAAGCGTTTCACCATTACTCCCTGTATTTACTAACCGCCTCATCCTTATGACATTGTCTTATAACGGGTGTAGTGTACGCCGCACGCTGTAAACCGCCAAACAAATACCCAATGAGCATCCCCAAGTTTGTGACATGTGTTGATGTCTCGAGTGTTTTCATGGAAAACATGTAGCATGTTTTTTTTCGGCAAGTTGAGTTTGGGAGACTTGCCGGCTCGGTAGTGACCTTCGACGGTCGAGATTTTGTATCTTGAGAGGAAGGGTAGCCGTTGATTATTGCAACCATTCGTTTGGTATCCAATGGCATGAAAGCATGGCCGGTACGGCTTTAATATGGCCTAGTTTATGCGCGGCCAAAAGTTAGGGTTTTGGCTTTGTTTGGGCGCGACCAAACTAGGGATTGGCGTCAGGCCAAAGGTTGCCATGCGTTAGCTGGTAACCTTGGACGGCTAAGATATGCATCTTAGATGGAAAAGTGGTCGTTGATCTTCGCAATACTTTTTTTTGTTAGTCGCATAGGGAAGGCCGGCATGGTATGGCGCCGCAAGGTGGTTGGCATGCCATTGGCACATGTGGCATGGTTGGCATGCCTTGGCACGGTTTGGGCTTGGCCAAAACAAAAGTTTTGGCGTTGGGCCAAAGGTTACCATGCGTTGGTTGGCGACCTTGGACGACTAAGATTTGAATCTTAGATGGAAGGATGGCCATTGATCGTCGCCAGCCTTTGTTTTGGTAACCGTATAGGGTAGGCCGACATGGTGGCTGGCATGCCATTGGCACATGTGGCATGTCCGGCAAGCCTTGTCGCGGTTTGGGCGTGACCAAAACTAGGGTTTTGGTCCAAAGGTTACCATGCGTTGGTTGGCGACCTTGGACGGCTAATATTTGCATCTTAGATGGAAGGATGGACGTTGATCGTCGGAAGCCTTTGTTTTGGTAACCGCATAGGGAAGGCCGGCATGGTATGGCGCGGCAAGGTGGATGGCATGCCATTGGCACATGTGGCATGGCCGGCATGCCTTGGAGCGGCTTGGGCGTGACCAAAACTAGGGTTTTGGCGTTGGGCCAAAGGTTACCATGTGTTGGTTGGTAACGTTGGACGGCTGAGATTTGCATCTAAGATGGAAGGGTGAACATTGATTGTCGCAGCCTTCGTTTTGGTAGCCGTGAAGGGAAGGCCGGCATGGCATGGCTTAGGCGCGGCAAGGTGGATGGCGCGGCATGCCATTCGCACATGTGGCATGGTCGTCATGCCTTGGCGTGGTTTAGGCGCGGCCAAACTAGGGTTTTGGCGTTGCGCCAAAGGTTACCATGCGTTGGTTGGTGACCTTGGACGGGTGAGATTTGCATCTAAGATGGAAGGGTGGTCGTTGATCATCGCACGCCATCGTTTTGTTAGCCGCATAGGGAAGGCCGACATGGTATGGCGCGGCAAGGTGGTTGGCATGCCATTGGCACATGTGGCATGACATGCCTTGGCGTGGCCAAAACTAGGGTTTGGTGCAAAGGTTACCATGCGTTGTTTGGCGACCTTGGACGGCTAAGATTTGTACCTAAGTTGGAAGGTGGCCGTTGATCATCGCACGCCTTCGTTTTAGTAGCCGCATAGGGAAGACCGGCATGGTATGGCGCAGCAAGGTGGTTGGCATTCCATTGGCACATGTGGTGCGGCTGGCATGGTTGTCATGCCTTGGCGCGGAGGTACGGCTGGCATGGCATGACATTGGCGCAGTGGTGCAGCTGGCATGGTTGGCATGCCTTTGCGCGGAGGTGCGTCTGGCATGGCATGCCATTGGCGCAGTGGTGCGGATGGCATGGTTGGCATGCCTTGGCGCGGAGGTGCGGCTGGCATGGTTGGCATGCCTTGGCGCAGAGGTGCGGCTGGCATGGTTGGGATGCCTTGGCGCGGAGATGTGGCTGGCATGGTATGCCATTGGCACAGTGGTGTGGATGGCATGGTTGGCATGCCTTGGCGCGGTGACGTGGCTGGCATGGTCTGCCATTGGCACAGTGGTGCGGCTGGCTTGGTTGGCATACCTAGGCGCGGTAGCATGGGAATTAGGGTTTGGCATAGATGATGTCAGTCAGTGTTAAGGGTTCTGCCGTGGAACATGACCCATGTAAAAAAAAGGGTACCCCGGTAATTATTACGTAGGCATGCTGATTGATTCAATAAATATGCTAATGGTCATAGTGACGTCATGTCAGATGTACATTTTTACGATTTTGACCCTATGCTAAAAACCACCATCAACATTAAGTCCCCTGCTTAGATCGGAACATGAGAATTGTTGCGAGGTAAGCATAAGATGGTGACAGGCGAGGACAAAAATCGAAATGACAGGTCGTGAAAAGATGGTCAGGAAAGTCCGACTAACCTTTTTCGAGAGGTAAGGAGAGTTCATGATCCTCATGTTTGGCGGCCTTGTGTAGATTATATTTGTGGTGTGATGTGATTTGTAGATAGTGGTAAAAGTGGTTCGATTCTCAGACTTGCGAATGATATTAATTAGACTTAAATTCTAATATTAAAATAGAAAACTCACTAAAAATTATAGCAAACTCAATCAAAGTTGATATCAATATTAAAAGAACGCTGAGGCTAAGATTCCACTATTTTCCAAGTTCAAAGTGATTTAATCCAATATTTATATTCATGCAATTTTTTTGTTCAATTTGATTCTAAACTATTGCAACAAGTAGATTCTCAAAATAACAAGTGTAAATCCGAAGCATAGAACATCAAAAACCTAGGTCCAAGCATGCTCTATCAAAAGAAAGAACAATTGCTTAACAAGAATCATTCAAACAATTTTCACTCAAGGAAAAACAATCATACAAATAATTGCGATAAATAAATAAATAAATAAGAATATACCCCTTTTTGTTGGAAAAATAGCTTCCTCTATCTCCTCAGAAATGGGGTTTAGCTCCTCATATTAACCACTTGCTCAAAATACATGTTTGTTGCTCAAAAGTTGATTAAAAAGAAGAGAAGGTATAAAACAGCGTGTTTGTAACGGATATAATTGTTACGAACCACTGTTACAAAGTACCCTAACACAGAACTGTTGCGAACTCTGAATAATTGTTACAGAAATTGTGACAAAGTGATTGAATTTGAAAGAAAAGGCCACGGATTCTGCGACTGTCTCTTACTGCTGTTCTGTGTTCATCTTCTTCCTCTCGCCTGTATCTCTGCAACTTGGTGTTTTTATGCTCTGCTATGTTCTAAACTTCCCCAAAGTGTACGTAGGTATTCTATGAGCTATCCCAACTCCTTTTATAGCCCACAGGTCGATTGAACTTCAAGAAATCTTCGGATATTCTTATCTTTCCTCCACCTCAAGTCTCGGGATTTCTTTCCCTGCCAAGCTTCTCTACGAGGTTCTCTGAGTTGTAAACTTCTCAAAGAAGGTAAGATAGAGTCTCAAATATAGTTAACCTCTCCAGAATCTCGCCAACTCCCATATATATAACCAGAAAGTCCGATAATAACTTCACTTCCCTGTTTCGCTCAAACCGAAGATTTGTCACTGTTTTATCGAATCTAAAGATCATACCAATCCTGTTTTGACTCATCAACTAAATTCCAATCCATCTCCACGTCAAACTCCGACTAAATCTCCTCCTAGTCATCAACAGAACTTCGATAAACATCCAGCTCCTATGTTTCGCTCCAACAAGGTTTTTCAGCCCAAAATACTTGATCCAAACATACACACCAACCCTGTTATGATTTAAGAAGTCCAGCCCAACAAAAATATGCAGTTGAATCACTCCAATTCCGATTCATGAAATCTCAACAGTCCCGTGAAACTCCACACCTCTGATTTCTTCTTCCGGCTTATCTAGCCCAACTCATTCGATCCAATCACACCTACCAACCCTGTTTAGTCATAACAGGATATATCCAATCCAAAGAGCCCATTGAATCCGGCCAAAACTCCAGCAAAATCTCGCTTGAAAATTCCGCTGCAAAACTGAATTTGAATTCAGTTTTTCCCGCCAAAATTTTGGTGAAGATAAAGGGTGCCCCCTATCCAGAGTAGGGGTGTAGATAGCAGCTCTCTTGGGGGTGCCATGGGGTGCCCCTTATCCAATATGTGGGTGCCAATATCATTTCCTCCAAGTGCTTTAGACAACTTTTCGAGCCGATTTTTCCAAAAATGTTTATTGGCCAAAAATACCTACACACATAAAACACCATAATAAGTACAAAAATGAGCTCTAACAATATATAAAATCGGGACGGACACAAAAATGTGTCTATCAAATACCCCCAAACCTATTATTTGCTAGTCCTCGAGAAAAAATAAAATAAAATCTTAACTCACTGTCGCAGGCATCATCGATTGCATTTAGCGTATGCAATAATCCATTAAACCGCTAGGTGTCCCTAGTGGCCGAGTTATAGTCTCGGGAGGGCTTACCAGAGGTATACCCATAAAACCTTTACTCCAGAGCCTAGATATCTACGCAGAACCTTGGAAGGCACTAAAGAATCTCCTTGGTTGGCATACTTATTGACTACATGAGGAAGTACTCTGATGTGAAATTCCAATTGTTGTACACGAGTTTGCACTCAAGCATACTAAAACTCATATATAAGTGACAGAGCTCTACTCAGATAGTCTCACTATGGACATCAATATCCGGAGTCAAAACTAATCACATGGATAGATCAAGAAGATGGATATAGAGAAAAAACATAGATGGTTTTGATGTTTACTAGGTGAACGGTGTTTCTCATATCTGTCTGAAGGCCTCCGCCAAAATGAAGCTATCCTAATGGACTGAGATACTAGTCTGACTAATATCAACACAACTGGCATATACAAGGGAACCTGTGATTGATAATCCTAACTTTAGGTCAACACACTGGCATATACAAGGGTACCAGTGGTCGACTTTATTGAATTTATTCCGGTTGGTCTGGTGGTCTGGTCTCGATTTTTTTTTTTTGTATCTCAATCACTCTAATTCACCCTAGCATTGGTAACAACTTGAATCGTGAGCCCCACCTAATCACTTAGAGAAACATAGTTTAAAAACAAAATAAAATAAAAACAGAAGTGAAAAGGACTCAACGAGATATGGTGAAACTATCATGTTATTTCTAACACCTGATCTATGTGCTTTTATGAATAGACTCTTTAGATGTTGCCATCTAGTCATATTGGTTCCTCAACTCCTACAACCAAAATTATTCCATCCACTTAGATTGGTTAGTGCCATCCTTAATAGGCATAAATTTCTAGGCTCTGGAGTTTATTTATTGTAACAAAAAGGCAACAAAAAGTTTCTACCCCACCCCCAAACTTAAATATAACATTGTCCTCAATGTTTCTAGTGAAAGAACATTATCAAAAGTATAAATAACATGAGGAAATAGTAAAGAGAGAAGTCGGAAAGATAGTACCTGGGTGAAGTGTAACCAAAAACCTACAAAAATAATATACAACATACAAACCGCCTCGATGGTCAATCAAGGTAAACAGGGTCCTCCAGAGGGACCTCCTCAACATCACCTGTAGGAAAATGTTCTAAAAAGAGCTTCAATCTCTGACCGTTAACCTTTGAAGAACTACTACCATCTGGTGTCTCAATCTCAACAACGCCATGAGGAAAAACAGTACGGACCGTAAAAGGACCGGTCCACCGAGAGCGCAACTTCTCAGGGAATAGATGCAAACGAGTGTCATACAGAAGAACTTTTTGACCTGGAGAAAATGATTTTCGTAAAATATTCTTATCATGTACAAGTTTCATTTTGTTCTTATACTCCTTAGCACTATCGTATGCATCTCTACGAATCTCGTCCAACTCATTAAGATGGAGTTTTCTGTGAGCTTCTGCCTTGTCAAGTGAAAAGTTTAGGTTCCTAATAGCCCAATAGGCTCTATGCTCTAACTCAACGGGAAGGTGACATGCCTTCCCAAACACTAAACGATAAGGTGACATTCCAATGGGTGTCTTAAACGCAGTACGATAAGCCCATAAGGCATCAGTAAGCCTCGATGACCAGTCTTTCCTATTAGGATTAACTGTTTTCTCTAAAATACGCTTAATTTCCCTATTAGAGACCTCTACTTGACCACTAGTCTGTGGGTGATATGGGGTAGCTACTTTGTGGGTAATACCATATTGTTTCATTAAAAGTGCAAACGGTCTATTACAAAAGTGTGAACCTCCATCACTAATTATAGCTCGCGGTGTACCAAATCGTGTAAGTATATTTTCTTTCAAAAACTGGACTACGACCCTGTAGTCATTCGTTTTACACGGAACCGCCTCAACCCACTTAGACACATAGTCTACAGCGACAAGTATGTAAAGATAACCAAACGAAATAGGAAATGGACCCATAAAATCAATGCCCCACACTCAAAGACCTCAATCACTAAAATAGGGTTCAAAGGCATCATATTTCTACGGGAAATGGTCCCTAACCTCTGGGAACGCTCACAAAAAACACAATGACTATGAGAGTCTTTAAACAATGAAGGCCAGTAAAAACCACACTGTAATATCTTAGCAGCAGTCTTCTTAGCACTAAAATGACCCCCACATGCATGTTCATGACAAAAGGAGAGAATACTGGACTAGTCACTCTCAGGTACACATCGCCTAATGATCTGGTCTGGGCAATACTTAAACAAATAAGCATCGTCCCAAAAGAAATGCTTAACCTCGGCTAAAAACCTAGAACGATATTGCTTACCCCAATGTTGAGGGGTTCGACCAGTAACAAGATAATTCACTATATTTGCATACCAAGGTGATTGGGAAACAGAGAACAATTGTTCATCAGGAAAGCTATCCCTTATAGGAAGGGAATCACTAGGGGAACTAACAACTAGCCTAGACAAGTGGTCTGCTACTACATTTTCTGCACCCTTTTTGTCTCTAATGTCTGGGGAAAATTCCTGTAACAATAGGATCCATCTAATCAATCTAGGTTTGGTATCCTTCTTAGATAAAAGGTATTTCAAAGCAGCATGATCTGTATAGATTATGATCTTAGAACCTAATAGGTAGGACCTAAACTTATCCAAGGCAAACACGATGGCTAAAAGTTCCTTCTCGGTAGTTGTGTAGTTCATTTGGGCATCATTCAGAGTTTTGCTAGCATAATAAATCACATGAAGTAATTTGTTTTCTCGTTGTCCTAAAACGACGCCTATAGCATAATCTGAAGAATCACATAATCTCAAAGGGTAGGTTCCAGTTAGGTGCCTGGACTATGGGGCAGTAGTGAGTAAAGTTTTAAGCTTCTCAAAAGCCTCTAAACAAGCATCATCAAAGACAAACTTAACATCTTTGCAAGCAAATTGCAAAGAGGTCTAGAAATCAAGCTAAAATCCTTAATGAATCGACGGTAAAAACCTGCATGCCCTAGGAATGACCTAATATCTTTTACGGTTTTTGGGACCTGTAAAGTCTTAATAAGGTCAACTTTGGCTTTGTCTACCTCTATACCCTTTGAAGAGACGATGTGCCCTAACAATTCCTGATTTAACCATGAAATGGCATTTTTCCCAATTAAGCACTAAATTTTTTTCCTTACACCTAGTCAACACTAATGTCAAATGATGCAAGCACTCATCGAAAGATGAACCAAACACTGAAAAATCATCCATAAAGACCTCTAAGAACCGTTCTACCATATCAGAAAATATGCTCATCATACAACGCTGAAAAGTTGCAGGGGCATTACATAGCCCGAAAGGCATGCGTCTATACGCGAAGGTACCAAAAGGACATGTAAAAGTGGTTTTCTCTTGGTCTTATGGGGAAATAACGATCATATTATATCCGGAGTAACCATCTAAGAAGCAATAATGACTATGTCCAGCTAACCTCTCTAGTATTTGGTCGATAAAAAGAAGGGGAAAGTGATCCTTCCTTGTGACCTTGTTCAATTTCCTATAGTCAATACAGACACACCATCCCATGGTCACTCGGGTTGGGATTAACTCATTATTATCATTTTGGACTACAGTGATACCTGATTTCTTGGGGACAACCTGAACAGGGCTGACCCACTTACTGTCTGAAATTGGGTAAATAATACCCGCATCTAACAACTTAAGCACCTCTTTTCTAACTACCTCTTTCATGTTAGGGTTCAGTCGACGTTGCATCTCCCTAGAAGGTTTGGGGTCTTCCTCTAAATGAATCTGATGCATACACACAGTAGGACTTATACCCTTAATGTCTGCTATAGTACACCCTAAAGCTTCCTTATTGTCTTGAAGTATATTTACTAGCCTACTTTCCGGATCATTATCCAAATAGGAAGCTACAATCACAGGTAAAGTCTCAGATGGGCCTAAAAACACATACTTTAGAGTATCGGGTAGTGGTTTAAGGTCCAACTTCGGGGGCTTTTCTAAAGAAGGAATTAGGGTAGTCTCAGAAACTGGTAATGATTCGAACCTAGCTTTACATCTATCAGTGTCTAACACGGGGGTAGAATCTAATAGAGCATTCACCTGTTCAATAGTGCTATCGTCGTCAAAATCTAAACCAAAATGGGATAGACAACTTTCTAATGGGTCTTCAGACAAAATGTTTGGTAATGACTCCTGAACTAAGGATTTTATCATGTTCACCTCTTCAACACATGTGTCATCTAGCTCATGAGGTATCTTGCTGACATTAAAAATGTTCATCTCCATAGTCATATTACCAAAAGATAAAATCATCACACCATTTCGACAGTTAATGATCGCATTAGACGTAGCTAAAAATGGGAGACCTAAAATCACAGGTATCTGGTTCTCTGGGTCAGGGACAGGTTGCGTATCTAGGACCACGAAATCCACTGGATAAATAAACTTGTCGACCTCAATAAGAACATCCTCGATAACACCTCGAGGGATTTTAACAGACCTATCATCTAACTGCAGTGTCATCTGAGTAGGTTTCATTTAACCAAGTCCTAGATGTAAGTATACATGGAATGGCAGTAAGTTCACACTGGCTCCTAAGTCAAGTAAAGCTTTTTCTACCCGGAAGTTACCTATTGTGCAAGCAATGTTAGGAAAACCTGGGTCTTTGTACTTTGGAGTTGTGGTGTTCTGAATGATTGAACTTACGTGACTAGATAAAAAGGCTTTCTTATGGACGCTAAGTTTTCGCTTTCGCGTACACATATCCTTAAGAAACTTGGCATAGCCTAATTGCATCTAATAAAGGAAGGTTTATGGTAACTTGCTTAAAAACCTCCAATATGTCATTAAAGTTCGACTCCTTTTTTGTTGGTATTAATAGTTGGGGAAATGGGGATCTAGGCATAAAATCAGACTTTTCAGGAACCGAATTCACATCATCAGAAACTTTATCAGTCTCCCCAGCTACTGGTCCTGAGAGGTGAGATTCTGAGGGGTGAACTACAGCATGTTCACTATCGGGCATGGTTACCTTATTGTCTACAACTCTACCACTCCTAAGGGTTCTAACAACATTCATTTGATTCGATGGTTTTGCACCTAATTCATAACTCCTCTAGGGTTGGGTTGTGTTTCACTAGGAAACTTACCTTTTTCTCTCAAAGAATCACTTATCAGACCAACATGGGTTTTTAACACGGAAATAGCTTGACTATTTTCTTGTCCTATCCTGTTACTAGCTTGTAGACTCTATTCTACGGATAACTGAAATTTTGCAGTTTGCTGAGTTAACAAGGAGAGAGATTCCTCTAAACTTAGGATTTTCTTATCTGACTGATTCTGAAACTGAGCTAGTCCTGAAGGATTCTTAGTATAGCCAAAACCTGGGGGAGTATTAGAATTACTAAACTGACCTTGACTCTGGCCCTTAGACCACGAAAGGTTTGGATGGTTTCTCCAACCAGGATTATAGGTTTCTGAATATGGGTCAATTTTTTGACGGTTATCAAATCTACTGTTATTATAAAGAGCATTGGCTTGCTCTTCCATATTCTAGCCTTCCCAAAAAAGGCTCCACTCTACCACTAGTCTGGCCCACTTCTAAAGCTTCTAACCTTTTTGCTATAGCAACAATTTTGGCATCTGATTCATAGCCTCCTTCTACCCTATTAAAGTTTCCTCTACTTAAAAGAATTGTTTTTTGGGGTGCCCTACTATTTTCCCATTGCTGGGTTTTTTCGGCGATTTCATTAAAAAATTCCATCGCTGCATCAACAGTTTGGTTTTCAAATCCACCAGTGCATAGAGACTCAACCATGGTCGTTGTGGAATAATCTAAACCCTCATAAAGGATCTGAACTAGCCTAACCTTTTCTAAACCATGATGAGGACACTGGGATAATAAATCATTGAACCTTTCCAAATACCTATATAAAGATTCTCCCTCTTGTTGTGAAAGTGTGCATATTTGCGTCCTAATAGGCGATGTTTTGTGCCTAGGGAAAAACTTATTGAAAAAGGCAGATGTAAGTTGTTCATATGTCTCAATTGACACGGAGTCCAAACTATATAGCCACGACTTGGCCTTATCTTTCAGGGAAAATGGGAATAACCTAAGTTTCAAAGCATCATCATTTAAGCCTCTAGTTCTTAGAGTACTACAAATTTCCTCAAAATCCATAACATGGTAATAGGGGTTTTAATTTTCTTTCCCTAAAAATATTGGGAGCATATGTAAGGTCCCAGGTTTCAGTTCATAGGGTGCCTCCGTTTCAGCTAACTTAATACACGAAGGACGCGTAGTCCTAGTCGGATTTAACAAAGCTTTTAAAGTTGCCATTTCTGGCACTATTCGGAATATTAGGGATTGTCTCCTCAAGCTGACGTTCAAAAACAGACTCTCCAAAAGTCGGACTCTCTAGATTAAGGTAATCGAGACGCTTCGAACTACTAGGTTTCTCTTTAACAAATCTACCTAGTGCGTCTCTTTTACGTTCAGGCATACAATAGAATTTTCTAAATTGGAAGGGTAAGCAAACACAGATCAAGGCCGACTCAACCAAATCAAACCTATTGATTTCTAGCAAACAAAAAGCATGATGGCTCCACTTAGATTGTTTCTAGACCAACTTCTAATCCTTCGAAAGGGAATTCGTTACAATTTAAGAAAACCCCTCTGGAATCAATCCGAGTTAAAGTAAGTTGAATAGAGGTGAGGGAAGCTCGGTCCCAAGGCCTCACCAGTATTAAAAGGCGGCGCAGTCACGCATTCAACTTATAGAAACCGTCAAGAACTTCGAAGTATGCTTAAAATAGTAACCAATATTTTTCGAATGACTTTCCTGTTAAGATCGTTACCATGTCGGTCTCGTTCTAGTCAAAATTTTAGGCTTAGGTTCGCGTAGGTTATGTGTTCCTAAAGCGGGCAAGAAAAGAACGGTGATGAAATCCGAACCCTTATCTTGTATGGCCAGGCCTTGCCCTTTACTAGAAAAATAAATGTCTGTATTCAGTCCTCAACATATATGCATACGAAGGAGTCCAGTAACTCGCTGACAGGGGATTCGCAAGTGTTTAGAATCTTACCTACCGTTCCAGACGGGGGAGGAATCGGTTGTAGTCGACTCGGGCCACTGACTCCGATGTCAAGTGTACGAACCCAAGGTGCAGAGACAATATCGTAATTGTCCTCCTTCTCTGCAAACAATTTATATTTAAAGTACCCTTCCGTAAGGTAATAAAAAAATAATGTCCCAAAGTCCAAAAGTCCAAAAGTCCAAAAAAGTAAAGAAAAATTACAAAAATAATAAATCCTAATACATGTTTTTTTTAAAAAAAAAAAAAAAAAATAAAAACTAAAATAAAATTGTCTTCTTTTCTGTTCTTTTTGCTTTAATCTTTAGCTCCAAGTCTTTATGAAATCACCAAACTCTTGGCTCAATTTTCTTTATGATCCAGAACCTGTAGACACAAGATAAATACCCAAAAACATAAAAAAAAAAAAAAAATAAAAAAAATAAAAAAAAAAATCTAAAACCCTAAAAACAAGTCCGCGTCGGCGACGCCAAAAATTGGTGTGTCGTAGATAGTGGTAAAAGTGGTTCGATTCTCAGACTTGCGAAGGATATTAATTAGACTTAAATTCTAATATTAAAATAGAAAACTCACTAAAAATTATAGCAAACTCAATCAAAGTTGATATCAATATTAAAAGAACACTGAGACTAAGATTCCACTATTTTCCAAGTTCAAAGTGATTTAATCTAATATTTATATTCATGCAATTTTTTCGTTCAATTTGATTCTAAACTATTGCAACAAGTAGATTCTCAAAATAACAAGTGTAAATCCGAAGCATAGAACATCAAAAACCTAGGTCCAAGCATGCTCTATCAAAAGAAATAACAATTGCTTAACAAGAATCATTCAAACGATTTTCACTCAAGGCAAAACAATCATAAAAATAATTGCGATAAATAAATAAATAAATAAATAAGAATATACCACTTTTTGTTGGAAAAATAGCTTCCTCTATCGCCTCAGAAATGGGGTTTAGCTCCTCATATTAACCACTTGCTCAAAATACATGTTTGTTGCTCAAAAGTTGATTAAAAAGAAGAGAAGGTATAAAACAGCGTGTTTGTAACGGATATAATTGTTACAAACCACTGTTACAAAGTACCCTAACACATAACTGTTGCGAACTCCGAATAATTGTTACAGAAATTGTGACAAAGTGATTGAATTTGAAAGAAAAGGCCACGGATTCCGCGACTGTCTCTTACTGCTGTTCTGTGTTCTTCTTCTTCCTCTCGCCTGTATCTCTGCAACTTGGTGTTTTTATGCTCTGCTATGTTCTAAACTTCCCCAAAGTGTACGTAGGTCTTCTATGAGCTATCCCAACTCCTTTTATAGCCCACAGGTCGATTGAACTTCAAGAAATCTTCGGCCATTCTTATCTTTCCTCCACCTCAAGTCTCGGGATTTCTTTCCCTGCCAAGCTTCTCTACGAGGTTCTCTGAGTTGTAAACTTCTCAAATAAGGTAAGATAGAGTCCCAAATATAGTTAACCTCTCCAGAATCTCGCCAACTCCCATTTATATAACCAGAAAGTCGGATAATAACTTCACTTCCCTGTTTCGCTCAAACCGAAGATTTGTCACTGTTTTATCGAATCTAAAGCTCATAACAATCCTGTTTTGACTCATCAACTAAATTCCAATCCATCTCCACGTCAAACTCCGACTAAATCTCCTCCTAGTCATCAACAAAACTTCGATAAACATCCAGCTCCTCTGTTTCGCTCCAACATGGTTTTTCAGCCCAAAATACTTGATCCAAACATACACACCAACCCTGTTATGATTTAAGAAGTCCAGCCCAACAAAAATATGCAGCTGAATCACTCCAAATCCGATTCATGAAATCTCAATAGTCCCATGAAACTCCACACCTATGATTTCTTCTTCCGGCTTATCTATCCAAACTCATTCGATCCAATCACACCTACCAGCCTTGTTTAGTCATAACAGGATATATCCAATCCAAAGAGCCCATTGAATCCGGCCAAAACTCCAGCAAAATCTCGCCTGAGAATTCCGCTGCAAAACTGAATTTGAATTCAGTTTTTACCGCCAAAATTCTGGTGAAGATAAAGGGTGCCCCCCTATCCAGAGTAGGGTTGTAGATAACATCTCTCTTGGGGGTGCCATGGGGTTCCCCTTATCCAATCTGTGTGTGCCAATATCATTTCCTCCAGGTGCTTTAGGCAACTTTTCGAGCCAATTTTTCCAAAATTGTTTATTGGCCAAAAATACCTACACACACATAAAACACCATAGTAAGTACAAAAATGATCTCTAACAATATATAGAATCGAGACAAATTAGACACAAAAATGTGTCTATCATGGTGTAGACCGTGAAGTGGTGAGATGAAGATCGTCTCCTTAGTCTGGCCATGTATCACCTTGGCTGGGTTAGGGAACATCATGACGCTGGCTTGGAGAGTTGTTGGCGTTGGCGCGGCAAGTCATGGCGCGGACGGCTTGGCATGGTAGGGCCAAGGCAATGGCGCAGACGGCTTGGCATGGTGGGGCCAAAGCAATGGCGCAGACGGCTTGGCATGGTGTACGGCTTGGTGAGGCAAAGCATGTGGACGACTTGGCGTGGTGGGGCCAAGGCATGGTGCGGACGACTTGGCATGGTGGGGCCAAGGCAATGGCGCGGTTTGGTGAGGCAAAGCATGCACAGACGGCTTGGCATGGTGATTTGTCTTCACGGGCCCGGTTGCCTCTTTTCCTTACTTGACTCAAATAGGAAGTCCTTTCCTTATTAAAACTTCCAAGTACCACGCCTATAAAAGGGGACCGGCATTTCCTTTTATTTCACACCTTTATATTTTTTTTATTCTGGACGTGTGGTAACAGTAAAGCGGACGAGCGAATCCCAGGTATGTCTTCCAGCACTTCCTCTTTAACTTGTTTTTCTTTTTTTCTTGTGTTAGTGCAAACCCTAGCTGTAGGCGTACTTTTTCATGAACTTGTAAAAATATTGTTCTTTTGTGTTGGTATGAATCCTAGCCGTAAATATCTTTGCGTGAACTTGTAGTAACATTTAGGCGTGAATACCGTATTAATGATGGTCGCCTCAATTACTGTGCAAAGTAGGCATGCATGAGCTAGTAACTGTCATTCCCTTCCCGTGAAAACCTAGCTCCTAGGGTTTCCTCCCTTTTCCTGGTGTGGCCGTGTGTATTGTTCTCATGGTGGGGCGCGCCTCCTCGTCCGGGCGTAAATTTTCTGCTGCAGGGTACGGCCTTGGCATGAGGTGGTGATGCAGGGTCTGTCAGTACCCATTTCTTTGCTCATGCGCATTATGACTTTGCAACAAATTGGTTTGCGTCCAGGATGGATCTCCTGTGTCTGAGAAAATAATTTCCATGCACTTTTCGTAATAATTTCTCTTCGTCTTGTTCCATTGTAGTTATTTCGAAGGTGAAAGTAGCGTGAGAGAATTTCGTTAGGATATCATTTGAGAAAAGTTATGCCGTACCGAAAGATGTTGGCAATTCCAAGACAAACATAGATGATGAGTTCTTTACAACATCCGCCACAATTAGGAAAAATCATCCCAAGTACGTGTCGATTCTTCTGACTGGTCCGGAAAGTGAAGGAGAGGCCCGATCAGTTCGTCCTGGAGGTGTAATAAGGTTTTGTCTTCATAGGAAAGATTATTCTACTTCTCCCATTGAATTTAAAATATGTGTGGGTTAGTTGCGTCCCTTTGAGAAATGGATGTGATTCATGATGAGTCAGGAATGTGTAAAAGCCAGTTTAACCAAGGCGCGGATTATTGATGCTGTCGCGGCTTCCGTAGTGCTTCAAATTAGGAAAGATATTCCAGGCTTGGTTGTTTTTATTTCCAGATGGTGTCCGGACACTCAAACGGCCATATGCAGGTGGGGTGAAATGACTATCTCTTTAGAGAGCGTGGCTGTCTTGCTGAACCTTCCCGTAATAGGAAACCTCGAAATCAAAAGGATTCTTTCGGAAATAAAATGAGACGAGGTGCTTCTATGGCTGGTGGGTGTCTCAATGGTTTCCATTTGAGTTGGAGCCAAATAAGAAAAATAGTACACTTCATGTCGCAGCGTTCTTGGCTCTGTGGTTATCCAGAGATATTTTCGATGACGACTCTGGTAAGAAGGAGATAAGATAGGAACTTATCAAGTTTGCCATAAAATTGGAAAAAGGTGTCGTTCTACCTATTGGCGGCTTGTTTCTTGGTTCTCTGTACACACACTTGGATCATCTGGTCGCGGACATGTGCGCTTCAAATGGCTACATGAAAGTGGATTCGTATATTCATGCCGCCTTTCTCCAAGCGTGGCTGTGGGAGCACTTTGAAAGGTATGCTCCAAAACCGTTGGCCATACTTCCCGAGTCTTGGGGTGGTTCTAGGATACTGTGTTGGTCGAATAGGCGCCCAAAGATTGGTTCGAACCTGGTTGGATTCCTTGAAAACTCGCACATGGTCAATTTTCGTCAATGGGCTCCGGTGCATGCGGCCATAACTCATATAAATACCTTTGCTCCTTCTCCGAGCATGTCTTTGTCTTCTGATAAAGAGAATATGAGTGTTGGAGAGATGGTGTTCATGCGAAGTTGCACGCCCGGTCATGTGCCGTCTTTTTTTCGAGGATCTTTCAAAGCAGTTTCTTACAATATCAATAGGGCGGTTCGGCATATGGGTTTTGACCAAGGGGTCCCACTCGTTCGTCATCCGGTTTTTCCAGAAGACTCGTCACCAATTGTTCTCGATGCTAGTGTTCTTGTGTCAGGTAAAAGTCTCACTTTTCCGCTCGCGGAACGAAATCCATCAACAACCTGCAAATATAACATATTTTGGCAGGATGAGTTTCTCGCTATCCATGGATTCGTGAATGATGTGGTAGAAAACCGTCACAGTAAGCCTTCTCCTGCGGTTTTAGCGGAGCACCCACTGCTGAGGGATCATTCTTCGACTAAGCGAAAATCCGTTTGCCCGAATGCATATAGTTCCCAAGTGAAGGAGCGAAGGTCTAAAAGCCGTGCAGACGGTTCCCAGTCAGATTCGATAGCCCTACCGACTTTCAGTTCGTCTAATATGTGGGTACGTATGCTTTTCCTCTTGATTTTAGTTGGATCGCGTATATCCTTGTTTCTTTTCTGAGTATCCGTCTTTGTATCTTGCCCAGGGTCTCAGCAGCGTGAACACCTTTACCAAACTTGCAAGTAGTCAGAAAACATCGTTTCTCGATATGGAGGGTGGCGGTGCTGAGCCTATCCATGGTGATGGGGAACCCGAGAAGGATGAAAGTTCAGAGTCCAGTGATGGCAAGAGTAGTTCTTCCGACAGCAGTGTTGAATCTTCCTCTAGTCGGTCTGAAAGCGAATCAGTGAGTCTCCCGCATGTTTTTTCTTCTTTCCTCTCTTCCTTTCTCTTTGGAAAATATCTAATCCGTGATATCATAGGGGGAAGTCGTTTCTGAAGATGGCCCTGAGACGGAGACTAGCGGAGATACAGCTTTGCCTCCAACTGTGACAGCCGCACCGGGCTATCTTGAAATGGATGTTGATCGAGATGAAAACGTCGTTGTGACTAAGACAATGGAGAGTACTCCGGTGGCCGCAGGTGCAATTGTCGTTAGGAATCCCTTGCCGGTTGCTGATGCAGTCGCGGGCGCCACTTTCAACCCTTCATATCTGGTTCCTCATCCGGATCATGTGTTGATCGGGGGATTTAGCGTTCCAGCCAAATACACGGCGCTATACACCAGGATATGGGAAAGATACGGACATATCTCTACGACCAAGAAAATTACTAGTCGATTTGCGTTGGTTAAGCATGTGGAGGAAGCTTTGTCTTCGATTAACAACATGTGCAATGTGACTGGTAATACTGTTTTTGAGGATGTATTCTCGAGATGGAGGTTCCATCGTGACACGTGTGTAAACTTCGAGTTCAATGTTCCTTGGTTCGTTGAAGGTTTCTCTGAGGTTGAAAAGTTGCTGTCCGAAACAGTCGAAGGTCTTTCTGCGGGTATGGTGAAGAAGCACGAAGCGGAAGTCGAAAAGTTGTCCAGGAAGCTGAAGTTGAAGAGGGAGGCTCTCCAAAGCATGAAAGAGGCTTTTTCCAAGAAGAACAAGCCATTGTTGAAAAACTTTCCTTGAACGCATTTCTGTCTTCTGAACTTCTTATTTTAGGTTTTTTTTTTGAAAGGAAAATGAAACGCCTAGTTTACGGTTTTTATTTCCTGGATTTTTGGTTTGACAGGCAAATGTTACCTTGAGGGTTTTGGATTATTATTTGGAACGAACTATTTTTAGCATAACGATGCTTTTTGGTTACGATTGCGAATGATGCAAACATCCCAGGAAAGCTACTGAATCGTGAGCATTGCTCGTCGACAAAGAGCATGAGATTAAACATAACATGGCTATTGGTTTCATCATTCCCGTGAAAATCTGAACTAGTAAACCACGTATTTTGTCTAGGAAAGACTTTCTCGGTTTTTGGATCTTCTGGTGACAAAGGAATCTCCCGGATGTAAGACCGAGTTTTGTGGGAAACATCGCCGTGACTGTGGAAAGTCCCCAGTCATTCCTTGTCGTGTTGCCGATCCCTGGGCGGATCGTTTGCTTCTAACCCCTCGAAAGTCCCAAGTCGTCCCTTGTCGTGACACGACTGGTAGTCGAGCCGCCTAGTAGCTGAGTCGTCGATTCCTGAACGGATCGTTTGATTTTACTGTCCTGACGTCTGGGTCGAGGTATGAGATCAAGTATTGAAAATTTACATCGTGACCGAAAGATCAAACTCCCACTGTAGTCGCCAATTATTTGAGGGTGAAAACAATTTCTGCTGATTTTGGTAATTTATGGTGTGTGGGTGAGAAACGAGTTTAAACCCTAAACAATGTACTGCAAGGGAGTACTTTAGATTCGAGAGATCAATCTGTACAAATCCGGCTTAAACCAAGAAATGGTTGTTCTAGACTTTCTTCGGTCACAAAGTGAAGGAGAAGGGTTAGTCTTGGGGAGGGAAGCGAAGATAGTATTGAGACCAGAATAGTTGATTCATAAAAGAAAGCGTTTCACCATTACTCCATGTATTTACTAACCGCCTCATCCTTATGACACTGTCTTATAACGGCGTTGTAAACCGCCAAACCAATACCCAATGAGCATCCCCCCAGTTTGTGACATGTGTTGATGTCTCGAGTGTTTTCGTGGAAAACATGTAGCATGTTGTTGTTCGGCAAGTTGAGCTTGGGAGACTTGCCGACTCGGTGGTGACCTTCGACGGTCGAGATTTTGCATCTTGAGAGGAAGGGTAGTCGTTGATTATTGCAACCCTTCATTTGGTAGCCAATGGCATGAAAGCATGGCCGGTACGGCTTTAACATGGACTAGTTTAGGCGCGTCCAAAATTTAGGGTTTTGGCTTTGTTTGGGCGCGACCAAACTAGGGCTTAGCGTCGGGCCAAAGGTTGCCATGCGTTAGCTGGTAACCTTGGACGGTTAAGATCTGCATCTTAGATAGAAAAGTGGTCGTTGATCTTCACAAGCCTTTGTTTTGGTAGTCGCATAGGAAAGGCCGACATGGTATGGCGCGGCAAGGTGGTTGGCATGCCATTGGCACATTTGGCATGGATGGCATGCCTTGGCGCGGTTTGGGCGTGGCCAAAACAAAGGTTTGGCGTTGGGCCAAAGGTTACCATGCGTTGGTTGGCGACCTTGGACGGCTAAGATTTGCATCTTAGATGGAAGGATGGCCGTTGATCGTCGCAAGCCTTTATTTTGGTAACCGCATAGGGAAGGACGGCATGGTATGGCGCGGCAAGGTGGCTGGCATGCCATTGGAACATGTGGCATGGTCGGCATGCCTTGGCGCGGTTTGGGCGTGATCAAAACTAGGATTTTGGCGTTGGGCCAAAGGTTACCATATCTTGGTTGGTGACCTTGGACGGCTAAGATTTGCATCTAAGATGGAAGGGTGGTCGTTGATTGTCGCACGTCTTCGTTTTGGCAGCCGTGAAGGGATGGCCGGCATGGCATGGCTAAGGCGCCGCAAGGTGGATGGTACGGCAAGGTGGATAGCGCGGCATGCCATTGGCACATGTGTCATGTTCGGCATGCCTTGGCGTGGTTTAGGCGCGGCCAAACTAGGGTTTTGGCGTGGGGCCAAAGCTTACCATGCGTTGGTTGGTGACCTTGGACGGCTGAGATTTGCATCTAAGATGGAAGGGTGGACGTTGATTGTCATATGCCTTCGTTTTGGCAGACGTGAAGGGAAGTCCGACATGGCATGGCTTAGGCGCGACAAGGTGGATGGCGCGGCATGCCATTGGCACATGTGGCATGGTCGGCATGCCTTGGCATGGTTTAGGCGCGACCAACCTAGGGTTTTGGCATTGGGCCAAAGGTTACCATGCGTTGTTTGGAGACCTTGGACGGCTAAGATTTGCATATAATATGGAAGGGTGGCCATTGATCATTGCACACCTTCGTTTTGGTAGCCGCATATGGAAGGCCGACATGGTATGGCGCGGCAAGGTGGTTGGCATGCCATTGGCACATGTGGAATGGCACGCCTTGGCGTGGCCAAAACAAAGGTTTTGGCGTTGGTCCAAAGGTTACCATGCGTTGGTTGGCGACCTTGGACGGCTAAGATTTGCACCTAAGATGAAAGGGTGGCCGTTGATCATCGCACGCCTTCGTTTTTGTAGCCGCATAGGGAAGGACGGCATGGTATGGCGCAGCAAGGTGGTTGGCATGCCATTGGCACATGTGGTGCGTCTGTCATGGTTGGCATGCCTTGGCGCGGAGGTGCGGATGGCATGGCATTCCATTGGCGGAGTGGTGCCGCTGGCATGGTTGGCATGCCTTGGCGCAGTGGTGCGGCTGGCATGGTTGGCATGCCTTGGCGCGGAGATGTGGCTGGCATAGTATGCCATTGGCACAGTGGTTTGTCTGGCATGGTTGGCATGCCTTGGCGCGGTGACGTGGATGGCATGGTCAGCCATTGGCACAGTGGTGCGGCTGGCATGGTTGGCATGCCTTGGCGCGGTAGCATGAGAATTAGAGTTTGGAATAGATGATGTCAGTCAGTGTTAAGGGTTCTGCCGTGGAACATGACCCATGTAAAAAAAAAGGGTACCCCGGTAGTTCTTACGTAGGTATGATGATTGATTCAATAAATGTGCTAATTGTCATAGTGACGTCATGTCAGATGTACAGTTTTACTATTTTGACCCTAAGCTAAAAACCGCCATCAACAACCCCATACAAGGATCGGTTCCCTTTGATATACTGCACCCCTTACAAGGATCGGTTCCCCTTTCATTTTAATTGGTCATATATACAAAATCCGATCATACCACAAGTGATTACTTAAGATCGGTTTTACCAATAAAAGTTACACCCTTACATAAGTCAGGCCTTTGTGAATAGTTCTACCAAGAACAAAACAAGTTGTGAGCGGTTATACTCTATCACACATATTGGTTGTTCATAAGATATGCAATGAATAACAAAACCAATAACACCTGGAAATTTCCGTTTCGGTCCACAAACAAGTTTATGAACTTACTTCCTTAGAACACATGTAAACATTGTGCCCTAGGATGAAATCCTCACCCCATACGCATACATAATCACAATAGAATTCAAATGATTATGGCGATGTCTTATCTACAAATTTTAATGGTTAAGCAATAAAACTCATATTGTATTCCTTAATACTATGTCTATGGAGAGTTCAATATGCTTCGCAGTTATGTTTTCAATACGCACGACTTGAAAGATACGTTAGGGAATAAAACAGTTTAATTCAAAATATCACTAACCTCAAGTGGAAGGATGATTGTTGTCGTTGTAGCTCCTCGCTTCTTCACATCTTCAAGACTTCGCAATACTTGTAATGTCTCATATCCTAATAATTTCAAGCTAACCTATACGAAGTTGACTCTAGTACATAATCAAGCGACTCTTAACATGAGTTTTGATTCACTAAAATATGACAACCAAATTTGACATACCAACGCTTGGTGGGTTCAACCGATCAATGCTCTAACAATCTCCCCCTTTGTTAATTTTAGTGACAAAACTCTTACATCATATGGATAAACAAATTACAAGAATTCATTACAATCCGCTTGATTCCCGATTCAACAGCACAATAAAACTGCTTACATTCAATCCTTGAAAATGCCGCTATTGACATTATAATAACAAAGCTAATACTCCCTCTAAGGAAGATAGGTATATATTCAATCCACACGTCTTTGTTATACCATTTTATATGACATGTTACTCCCCCTTAGTCCGCGCTTTCACTCTTTCGTTAGATAAAACATTCAAGTACCAATGTTCTTTTTCCTAGCGATGCCAATCAATATAAAATCAATGCCAACATCACCTGTTTACTCCATATATTTCTCCCCCTTTTTGTCACAAAAATGACAAAGAAACGAAAAAAATAAATAAAGGTCAACACGAAAAGAATCTTACAAATCTCATAATAGACTTGCAAACCAGTAGAGTTAGGCACGAGGGTTCCGCACATCACATTCTGATAACCAATATCAAAACCGAAACTACAAGTAGTCTTATTTTGATATGTTACCAAGGAAACAATTGTCCGAAACAATTTTTCCAACTTAGTTTAACAAACCAAAAACAACTAAGTACATTAGTCCCTTTGCTAAACCTGTTGTTCAAAAACAACCGCTTAATTCGATAAGACCAAAATAAAGATGAACTCCATTTTTCTCACCAGGTTCTAATTATCCATAAACTTAGACCTTTCAATTTTAAACAAGACAATTACTAGGTAAGTTAACTAGCATTCCTTGTTTAGGCATTCGATTAGACTTGAATAACCGAAACCTCACTTTGATAAGACAAACTAAGATCAGAATTAACTTAGTTTCTTATCCGGAATCGAATTGGACTAAAAAACTCACCCCGTACACACATTATTTCGTTAAGCCATAAATAATTCATACAAACCAAAATAAATCAAATTGCATAATTATTCACGTTAACCGGAAGCAATTGAAACAACATAAACATTAAAAGCACCGCAATTGCACCGTAATTTTGTAAGCCTAAACAATTGATACCATACAAAATCAAGATAACAATGGTTTTTCTTAACCGGAACCAACTGAATCACACATCCACACACACATCATGGATTAAATATCAATTGAACCAAAATTTTGTTAAGCAAAAGCAACAAATATATATAATATAAACTCAGGCTTTTCTTAAATAGGAAAACAATTAACTAACAAGATTGTTACCTCAAATTTCGCATCCACTTCTCCAATATGATAACATCTTCGTCCAGGGAGAATTTGATATCGAAATATCACCACGTTGTCGTCCTTATGCATAAACAAAAAATAACAACACACCTCAACCTTTACCAGAGAAAGGTTGAAAACCGGTTTTAACAATTGCAAGCAAAAGTTGAAAACCTTCGAAACACATATGCTTTTATGCTAAACCAAAATCGATTCAACATATTGTGACTTTTTCACATATTGTTTCTATCAGAACCCCTCATGATCCTTTGATAAAGCCTACCTACTAGGGCTACAACTTAATCCCGCTAAATCAAAACGTCACCCAAACCATAAGGGTTCACAATATATGAGATCGAATATTAAGGTAGTAAAACCGAAATCAAACATCCCATAAACATACATAGCAATAGGATAAAAGCAATTAAGTACGGGCTATGTAAACCGAAAACTATCACAATAAAAATTATTAATCAAATAATTTTATTCATAATAGTTTTATTCATTATAGACCAATACAATCAATGAAAGAAATCAAAAATTGATGTCTATTTTTCCTTGCAACCTAGTCCTTCATGTCATAACTGAATGAAGATGTATTACTACTTTTCAGCTGTTGAATTTCTTCAAGTAGAAAGGCTTGTTGCTTGACCAGAATCTCTTGCATATGAGAAATTTTCGTGAAGGATTCTGCAAGAGCATGTAATTCTGTCTTTGATTGAACACAAAAATGTGTCAATGCCTCAATACACTGATCTTTCTTCATAGTATTCTCTGTTTCCTTCTTGCTAAACCAATCTCCCTTTCTGATTTTACCCTTAATATGAAGAGATAATCCAGACTTAGTTTTAGGATGATCTTTTTGATCTGCATCTTCTCCAGAGAAACCATTTGATCCAGACCCATAGTTCGGACAAGGAATGATCAAAATGAGAGAAGAATCTTTTTATATTTTTCATACTACCGAAAGTATAATATTCCTAAAATACGAATATATCAAATATCTTCAAATACTAGATATTATTTCCATAATCTACACAAAAGTGCCTTGAATTTTCTTCTTCCTCACTCAAAATTTGGCACACGAGATGAGGAAAGAATTCTAATACCGATCAAGTGGCATTAGTATGAGATTTTTTCTCATTATGGAATTCTGAACAACCAGAGTGTTCTTGATCTAGTATAGTATGAAAAGATCTCTTTCTGTTACCTCGAACCAACGAAGTATCTTGGGATAGACTGAAATTGCAAACACAACTTTTAGCAATTCTGTATTTAAGACAGTTTTTGCATCTTATCTTATTTCTCCCTTTACCATTAGATGATTTAATAACATTGGAAGACATGTCCATTTTTAAAATGGGTAAATCACTAATGGAGGAGAAAGGAATAAGATTGACAACTAATGTAACATCAGCTGTTTCCTCTTCTTCAGAATCATATGAATCGGAGGACTCGTCTAGAGTTACATCCAATTCCTTGCTTCCAATGTATTTCTTAAGATTGGGACAGTCTTTAGAAATATGACCAAACCCTTTACACTTGAAGCACTGCGGCTGATATTCATCATCTTCTTCCTGATACTTTTTGACAGGAACTCGATCATGCGGTCGAGAAGATCGATAAGTATCCTTAACAAATCTCTTGTTTCTTTTCTTCAAGAGATATCGAAACTGTCTAGTAATTAAGGACAATGATTGTTCAATTTCATCATCAGAATTTTCTGCAATCTGTTCATTTGAATCATCCAACTGTCTATTCCTTTCCATTTGAGCTTTTGGAACTTTTACTTTAAAAACGATTCCTTTGGTTTGAATAGACTGTGATTCATGATCAAAGATATTTAACTTACCAACGAGTGTGCTTCGTGTGAGAGTTTAAATATCGTTTGCTTCTATGATTGCATATTTCTTAGAATCGTATCTTGATGGCAACGATCTGAGAATCTTCCATACTATATCTTTTTCAGAAATAGTCTTTCCTAACGAGAAAGAAGCATTAATTATCTTAGAGAGTTTAATGTGAAACTCCTCAAAAGTGTCGTTGTCATTTATTCTAAGGTTTTCCCACTCGAAAGTGAGGGTTTGAAGTCTAGCTTCTTTCTCTGAAGAATTTCCTTCGAATATGATTTGAAGATTATCCCAAGTTTTTTTCGAAGTCTGACTTGTTAACACATGATGTTGTAAATCACGAATTACAGCATGAATAATAGCATTCAAACCATATGAATTCTGCTTTGCAAGTGCCTTTTATTCGTTCGGAAACTCTACTAAGCGTTTGAGCTCGGTTTCTGAATTTTCTCTCTTTGGAAGAGTATAACCATCGACGAATAATAACCAAGTATTAAAATCTCGTGATTGAAGAAAATATCTCATAGAAGATTTCCACCATAGATAGTTTGTTCCATCAAATCTTGGCGGTGCACTAATTGAAGTCGATTCATGAGAACTCGAGTTCATTCTTATAGGTTGGATCGCACCAAACACAGATTGTTAGATTTTTTCGTGTTTGCCTGCTCTGATACCAATTGAAAAGGTGAGGGTACCCAAATATACCTCAAGCTAAAACTTTTCCTACCTATAAGTCCTTTCTCCGAAAGTGATTCTCTATGGACTGAGTCGAGACAATACAACTAATCGGTTCATACTTCGTCTAATTGTCTATGGATATGAGATCGAGACAATACAACAACGAAGTATGTTTACTTGATACAAAGGTTCTGACTTAACCAAACACAATAGGATTGCTTATCAAGTAAATAGGAATTAACTTTTGTGTAATTTACTTTAATTATAATAAAAAAATTATAATGCGGAATATAAAAGTAAATGACACAACAAGATTTTGTTAACGAGGAAACCGCAAATGCAGAAAAACCTCGGGACCTAGTCCAGAATTGAATACTCTCAGGATTAAGCCGCTACACAAAATTGCACTAACTTTGTATAGTTGAGACCAAGTAACTAACCATATAGTTCACCTAGTTCCTTCTGTATTCCCACGCCTCCAACTTATAAATAAGTCACGTACTTGGAATAATTCCTTTGGTTCGTATTACAAACAGTAAAGGAACAAAAAATCTGTTTGGTATCAACTCTATTCAACCAAGTGATATGAGTCGGACAAAGGCTCTTCCGTTTATCTCAACATAAACTTCTTCGTCAGGTCCTTAGATCTATCTTATATTCAATCACCCAAAGGTAATCGTTTAAGATTAAGCGAACAACACCTTTAATCCGAAGAATCGTGTTGATGCCGATCTAATCAATTAATCAATCCAATCTACCACAAGGATAAACCGATTATTAATTGGATCCCCTTTTTACGGAAACAAGTATTATGCACACCAAAGATTATAAAACCCAAGTCCGATCTTCAATATCTTCTTTATCTTCAAATATTCTTAAATCTTCAATAAAAAACCTGCACACAACCACTTGAATCTCTTGTGATCAATCAAGCATAGAACGGAGTCTGTTAACAATGGATTATCACAAGATCGTCTTTAGAACTAACAACAGTCTAAAGATCCCTGTCGAAACTCTGAACTAGTTTGAGTGAACCTTATATCAGAAGAGAAGATTCTCAAGAATAAACAAACTAGGTGCAATCAGATTTCAACCACCGTTAGTCAATCAAATCAATCAAAAACAAAGATAAACCGCAATTATCTAGTTTCCCACCAACGGGTCGCGCTAGAGCTTCTCAATACCAAAGAAGACTTTAAAATGAGCGGCCGTAAGAGATTTCACCTAATTAGATTACTCTGCTCTCCGATAGGCGTCTACACCAGTAACAAAGACAAAAGAGGAATTCTGTTGTTACGAAGGATTAGTTTGCTAGAAAGGCAAACTTCGTGTATTTATAGACAAGGAAGTTTGGACACCAAGGAATTTCCAAACCGAAAATATTCTCAAGATATTCATTAAATCACAAGTTCGGTTTCCATAATTCCTGGAAATGCTCTGTCCAAAAATAACAATCGAAATCTCTCGGAAAATCTAATTAGTAAATGCACATTACTAATTCTGTAATTTCCCTACAAAGATAAACTAATAACCTTAATTAAAAGATTTTTAACTTACTTATGTTACGATCCTGGGATTCTCTTCCCTTAGTTGTTAAGGAATATCTTTGAACAATTATAGAAATAAAAATTCACAACACGTGTTCAAAGTTTGTCGACATCTTTACTTTGTAAGTTCTCTTTCACACTTACAACCTTGAAACCGATTTACCACACTTCCAAAACAAGTTTAGAATTGGTTCATCTGACTTTCAAGAACTATGTGATTGATCAAACCAACATTCAATCACAATCATGGGTTTACGGTTCTACCAAAACAAGTTTCGGTTCTACCTCCATGTGAGTACTACGCATAGTCACACTATCTTCCCAAAGATTCGGTTGACTAGGTACTAGGATCGGTTCCCCATATATATATGGTATCTAACTTATATGTGTTGCACATGTCCATATGATCGGTTCCCATTTCTGCTATAAACCTTGATGCACCCCATACAAGGATCAGTTCCCCTTGATGTACTGCACCCCTTACAAGGATCGGTTCCCTTTCCCTTACTAGGATCGGTTCCCTTTCCCTTACAAGGATCGGTTCCTTTTCCCCAAGGTAGACATAATCCGATCATACCACAGGTGATTACTTAATATTGGTTTTACTAATAAACTTTATACCAATACAAAAGTCATGACTTTGTGAATCGTTCTACCAAGAACACAACAAGTTGTGAGCGGTTATACTCTATCACACATATTGATTGTTCATAAGATATGCAATGAATAACAAAACCAATAACTCCTGGAAATTTTCTTTTCGGTCCACAAACAAGTTTATGAACTTACTTCCTTAGAACACATGTAAACATTGTTCCCTAGGATGAAATCCTCACCTCATACCCACACATAATCACAATAGCATTCAAATGATTATGGCGATGTCTTATCTACAAAGTTTAATGGTTAAGCAATAAACCTCGTATTGTATTCCTTAATACTATGTCTATCTAGAGTTCATATATGTTTCGCAGTTATGTTTTCAATATGCACGACTTGAAAGATACGTTAGGGAATGAAACAATTCAAGTCAAATATCACTAACCTCGAGTGGAAAGATGATTGTTGTCGTCGTATCTCCTTTCTTCTTCACATCTTCAAGACTTCGCAATACTTCTAATGTCTCATATCCTAATGCTTTCAAGGTAACCTATACGAAGTTTAACTCTAGTATATAATCAAGCGACTCTTAACATGAGTTTTGATTCACTAAAATATGACAACCAAACTTGACTTACCAATACTTGGTGGGTTCAACCGAACAATGCTCTAACAATATCCCCCTTTGTCAATTTTAGTGACAAAACTCTTACATCATATGGATAAACAAATTACAAGAATTCATTACACTTCGCTTGATTCCCGATTCAACAACACAGTAAAACTGCTTACATTCAATCCTTGAAAATGCCGTTGTTGACATTATAATAACAAAACTAATACTCCCCCTAAGAAAGATATATAGATATTCAATCCACACGTCTTTGTTATACCAATCAATATGACATGTTACTCCCCCTTAGTCTGTGCTTTCACTCTTTCGTTAGATAAAACATTCAAGTACCAATGTTCTTTTCCTTAGTGATACCAATTAATATAAAGTCAATGCCAGTATCACTTGTTTACTCCATATATTTCTCCCCCTTTTTGTCACAAAAATGACAAATAAACGAAAAAATAAAGGACAACACGAAAATAATCTTACAAATCTCAGAATAGACTTGCAAACCTGTAGATTTAGGCACGAGGGTTCCACACATCATGTTCTGATAACCAATATCAAAACCGAAACTACAAGTAGTCTTATTTTGATATGTTACCAAGGAAACAATTGCCCGAAACAGTTTTTCCCATTTATTTTAGCAAACCAAAAACAACTAATCACATTAGTCCCTTTGCTAAACCGATTGTTCAAAAACAACCTCTTAATTCGATAAAACCAAAATAAAAATAAACTCCATTTTTCTCATCAGGTTCTAATTATCCATAAACTTAGACCTTTCAATTTTAAACAAACCAAATACTAGGTTAGTTAACTAGTATTTCCTTGTTTAGGCATCCGATTAGACTTGAATAACCGAAACCTCACTTCGATAAGACAAACTAAGATCAGAATTAACTTAGTTTCTTATCCGGAATTGAATTGGACTAAAAAACTCATCCCGTATACATAGTATTTCGTTAAGCCATAAATAATTCATACAAACCAAAATAAATCAACTTGCATAATTATTCACCTCAACCGGAAGCAATTGAAACAACATAGACATTAAAAGCACCGGAATTGCACCGTAATTTTGTAAGACTAAACTATTGAAACTATACAAAAGCTAGATAACAATAGTTTTTCTTAACCGGAACCAATTGAATCACACACACATCAATTGTACCGAAATTTTGTAAGCCTAAACGATTGATATCACACAATAAAGCAAGATAACAATAGTTTTTATTAACATGAATCAATTGAAACACACATCCACAAACACATCATGGAATAAATATCAATTGAACCTAAATTTTGTTAAGCAAAAGCAACAAATATATATAATATAAACTCAGGCTTTTCTTAAACAGGAAAACACTTAACTAACAAGATTGTTACCTCAAATTTTGCATCCATTTCTCCAATATGATAGCATCTTCGTCCAGGGAGAATTTTTATCGAAATATCACCACGTTGTCATCCTTATGCATAAACAAAAGAATAACAACACACCTCAACCTTTACCAGAGAAAGGTTAAAAACCGGTTTTAACAATTGCAAGCAAAAGTTGAAAACCGTCGAAACACGTATGCTTTTATGCTAAACCAAAACCGATTCAACATATTGTGACTTTTTCACATACTGTTTCTATTAGAAGCCCTCATAATCCTTTGATAAAGCCTACCTACTAGGGATAGAACTTAATCCCGCTAAATCAAAAAGTCACCCAAACCATGAGGGTTCACAATATATGAGATCGAATATTAAGGTAGTAAAAATGAAATCAAACATCCCATAAACATACATAGCAATAAGATAAAAGAAATTAAGCACAAGCTATGTAAACCGAAAACTATCACAAGAAAAATTACTAATCAAATAATTTTATTCACAATAGTTTATTCATAATAGACCAATACAATCAATGAAAGAAATCAAAAATTGATGTCTATTATACTACATTAAGTATTACAGCAACAAACTTAATCTCTAGTGGTGCTCTTGTTGTTCACCGAGGTCTCTTCAGTGTTCAAACTCTTAAATCATGTCTCAAGGGACTTGTCCGCAACCACTTCTTATTTTTCAAGATCTTCAATTAGAGCATTGAGCTAAGCAAGAATTCCTCTTGTACTTTCGTACCTCTCTTTTACCCAATCTTGATGTCGAATAGTCATAGCAAGATTGGTTTCTAGATCGTTAAAACCTTGGATATAGTCAATCATACTATCAGAACGAATCCATTTGGTTTTGGTCGGATCTTGAAGGTTGTAAGCCAACAGACATGACTTATCTTGTGATCCAACAGAACTATCGGAGTCATAATCAGACATAATGCATTTTTTCTTTCTCTCTGTATTGGTTCCTTGACAATCCTTAACCTTTTGAGCTTCCTCCTTATTAGTCTTTGAGACACTGCGAGTTACTGGAGGCATGATCAGTTGTAATCGAATATAAAGGATTCCCCAGGGTTTTGAATAAAGATAAGAAAGTTTCTCCTATTAAAAGAGACAACTTTCGGACCAAAAGACCTCTGGAAAATCCGAAAATATAAGACAATATATTACCTTTCCTTATTACGAGATTTCTAAGTTGGAAGGTTTATTAAACACATCCGAAAATTCCAAATAATCACCTATTTTGGAAAATCATGTTAAACATGAACATTTTCAACTACCATGGATTTGCAGCAACCCATATACTTTCACAGAAAATTTTCTGATAATCAACTACACAACCAATTGTGCTCATGTTTTATTGTGCCTTTCCCATCAAAGATTATGAGAACGAAAATATGAGAAAGCACAACATATGATACAACTAAGTTGTATCGGAGTAAGATTTTTCCAGCTTACCGTGAATATCAGAAACATAGTTCATGTTTTTTTTAGGGAATTTCTGCCCAAGATATTTTCTTCCAAGACGATGATCTTTTCTAACTCTAGAGATATGATCATGTGGAGAAAAAGTACTAATGTGAGAATTCTAGGATATAGATAGATCTCTCTTAATTCTTTCAATGATATTTTTATAAGGTTTTATCATTCTAAGGACTTCCTTATTATTCACATTAGTGTGATCATCTAAACAACTATCGGAAATTCCAGATTGTTTCTTTTGGCAGAGATTCGCTCTTTCCCTTCCTTCTATAGTCGTTCCTCATCAAAAACAGAACCGTTTCGATATGTGTACGGAGGACCCTTTTTCCAGAAGCGATTATCAAATATTTTCTATGACTCCCTTGAGTTGATCTTATTGGGATATAGTATAATCTGTCTTTTTACTGAGGAATAATCTTTCAGTTTTTTAAGACAAGAAACTTCTTTCAAAATTTTTACCACTATATGTTGAAGAAGTATAAGTTTTTTGTCAAGTGACTGAAAGTTGTATTCCTTAGAGTCAACACGGAATCGGTTCGAAGTTTCCTTTGGACAAGATTTTTTTTGATCATTAGTAGATCTAGAAGCTGGTTTCTCATCCTCTTCTAACTTGATGTAGTTAGGCAAACTACCATCATCTTGATCTGTTTCAGATGTGATTAACCCAGTTTTGTCACAATCTGTAAAAGTCGAACAATGACTTTTAGTTTCCTCATCAACATTAGTCAGAATCATAGGATGTGTCTCTTTATCTGTAAGAGATTTACCAAGAGCTTCTAGTTTGACAGAGAGATCCATTTTCTCTTTGGCTAGACAGTTCAGTTGAATGTCTTTTTCTCTGATCTCCTGCTTAAGAAGATTCGACCCTGTCTTTAAAATAAACACTTTAGAAGACAGAGATGTATTGGCTTTAGGAGTTTTACCAACTCTTTATCAGCATCTTATTTTTCCTCAGAAAAGACATAGATGTTTTCGTTACTCCTGGATCATGAGTCAACGAAGTATTAAAATCTTCAACTTTTGAGCATTCAAACTCTTGCATAACGTTAACTGAATCTAACATAGATTCAATTCTTATAGGTTGGATCGCACCAAATACAGATTGTTAGATCTTTTCGTGTTTGCCTGCTCTGATACCAATTGAAAATGCGAGGGTACCCAAATATACCTCAAGCTAAAACTTTTCCTACCTATAAGTCCTTTCTCCGAAAGTGATTGTCTACGGACTGAGTCGAGACAATACAACTAATCGGTTCACACTTTGTATGATCGTCTATGGATACGAGATCGAGAAAATACAACAACGAAGTATGTTTACTTGATAAAAAGGTTCGGAATTAACCAAACACAATATGATTGCTTATCAAGTAAATAGGAATTAACGTTTGTGTAGTTTACTTTAATTATAATAAAACAATTATAATGCGGAAAATAAAAGTAAATGACACAATAATATTTTGTTGACGAGGAAACCGCAAATGCAGAATAACCCTGGGACCTAGTCCAGAATTGAGTACTCTCAGGATTAAGCAGCTACAAAAAATTACACTTAACTTCGTATAGTTGAGACCAAGTAACTAACCCTATAGTTCACCTAGTTTCGTCTGTATTCCCACGCCTCCGACTTATGAATAAGTCACGTACTTGGAACAATCCCTTTGGTTCGTATTCCAAACAGTAAAGGAACAAGAAATCTGTTTGGTATCAACTCTATTCAACCAAGTGATATGAGTCGGACAAAGGCTCTTCCGTTTATCTCAACATAAACTCCTTCGTCGGATCTAGATCTATCTTATGTCCAATCACCCAAAGGTAATCGATTAAGATTAAGCCAACAACACCTTTAATCTGAACAACCGTGTTGATCCCGATCTACTCAATTAATCAATCCAATCTACCACAAGGATAAACCGATTATTAATTGGATCCTCTTTTACCCAAACTTGTGGACACCAAAGATTATAAAACCCAAGTCATATCTTCAATATCTTCTTTGTCTTCAAATCTTCTTAAATCTTCAATAAAAACCTGCACACAATCACTTGAATCTCTTGTGATCAATCATGCACAGAACGGAGTCTGTTAACAATGGATTATCACAAGATCGTATTTAGAACTAACAAAAGTCTAAAGATCCCTGTCGAAACTCTGAACTAGTTTGAGCGAATCTTATATCAGAAGAGAAGATTCTCAAAAATAAACAAACTAGGTGCAATCAGATTTCAACCACCGTTAGTCAATCAAATCAATCGAAAACAAAAGATAAAGCGCAATTATCTAGTTTCCCACCAGCGGTACACGCTAGAGATTCTCAATCCCAAAGAAGACTTTAAACTGAGCGACCGTAAGAGATTTCGCCTAATTAGGTTACTCTCCTCTCCGAATAGGCGGCTACACCAGTAACAACAACAAAAGAGTAAATTTGTTGTTACGAAGGATTAGTTTGCTAGAAAGGCAAACTTCGAGTATTTATAGACAAGGAAGTTTGGAAACCAAGGAAGTTTCATAAAACCAAAAATATTCTCAAGATATTCATAAAAGCACAGATTCGTTTTTCATAATTCCTGGAAATGCTCTATCCAAAAATAATGATCGAAATCTCTCGGAAAATCTAATTAGTAAATGCACATTACTAATTATGTATTTCCCTACAAAATGAAATTAATAACCTTAATTAAAATATTCTTAACTTACTTATGTTTCGATCCTAGGATTCTCTTCCCTTAGTCGTTAAGGAATATCTTTGAACAATTAAAGAAATAAACATTCACAACACGTGTTCAAAGTTTGTCGACATCTTTACTTTGTAAGTTCTCTTTCACACTTACAACCTTGAAACCGATTTTCCACACTTCCAAACAAGTTTAGAATTGGTTCATCTGACGTTCAAGAACTATGTGATGATCAAACCAACATTCAATCACAATCATGGGTTTACGGTTCTACCAAAACAAGTTTCGGTTCTACCTCCATGTGAGTATTGTGCATAGTCACACTAGCTTTCCAAAAATTCGGTTAATTAGGTACTAGGATCGGTTCCCCACATATATTGGTATCTAACTTATATGTGTTGCACATGTCCATAGGATCGGTTCCCCTTTTCCTAAAAACGTGTTGCACATGTCCATAAGATCGGTTCCCCTTTCTGCTATAAACCTTGTTGCACCCCATACAAGGATCGGTTCCCTTTGATGTACCGCACCCCTTACAAGGATCGGTTCCCCTTTCCTTTTAATTGGTCAGACATACAAAATACGATCATACCACAGGTGATTACTTAAGATCAGTTTTACTAATAAAAGTTATACCAATACATAAGTCAGGCCTTTGTGAATAGTTCTACCAAGAACACAACAAGTTGTGAGCGGTTATACTCTATCATACATATTGGTTGTTCATAAGATATTCAATGAATAAAAAAACCAATAACACCTGGCAATTTCCATTTCGGTCCACAAACAAGTTTATGAACTTACTTCCTTAGAACACATGTAAATATTGTGCCCTAGGATGAAATCCTCACCTCATACCCATACATAATCACAATGGCATTCAAATGATTATGGCGATGTCTTATCTACAAAGTTTAATGGTTAAGCAATAAACCTCGTATTGTATTCCTTAATACTATGTATATATAGAGTTCAAATATGCTTCGCAGTTATGTTTTCAATATGCACGACTTGAAAGATACGTTAGGGAATGAAACAGTTCAAGTCAAATATCACTAACCTCAAGTGGAAGGATGATTGTTGTCGTTGTAGCTCCTTGCTTCTTCACATCTTCAAGACTTCGCAATACTTGTAATGTCTCATATCCTAATACTTTTAAGCTAACCTATACGAAGTTGATTGTAGTACATAATCAAGCGACTCTTAACATGAGTTTTGATTCACTAAAATATGACAACCAAACTTGACATGCCAACGCTTGGTGGGTTCAACCGAGCAATGCTCTAACACTTACCTTTCTTTGTTCTTCATTTTTCCATTATCATGATGTGAATTAGAAGAAACTTCGTTTGTGAAATTCTTAAAAGTTTGATTCATCTTCCACATTTCATTATGGAGTTTTATAACAATTATATTATTTATTTTGAACCTCCGACACTTCTCTTAAACATGTCCACTACTTCCAAAAAATAAATATTGTTTAGAGAGACACTCTCCAATTTCGACTCCTTTACTAACACCAAAGTTTTTCTCGTCTTCCTTACTAGATTCTTCAAAAATGAAGGTGTTGTTTTTGGTGTAAGATATATTTTCATTAAACCCAATACCACTAGATTTTTGGCAAAAACATATACGGTAGAGATGTTATCAGAACTTCCAGAGAACCTTTGTAGATCATTCTTCAGGGTATCAATCTCCTTTTCCTTGAGAGATAGGGTTTTAATGAAATTCTAATTGAGTTTGTTAAGCTCTTGATTTTTTTCATGAAGAGAAATTTCAGCCTTGTCCAAGTTTTTCTTCAGTTGAAGATTTTCTTGGTGAAGTTTTTCACTTTTGCTCAAGAATTCAAGAATCACCTCATTTGACTCATCGTCTGAATCAAGATTAATTGTAAACGCCGAATTTTCTTTGTAGTTTTCAAAGATGTGCTCATCAGGCATGTCATCAAGAAAAACACTAAGAGCATTATTTCCTTGGTCGTAATCCTTACTAGGACATTTTATTTTTATGTTTCCGAAACCACGACATTTGAAGCACTAAAGGAGATTCCCATCTTGAAGATAATTTATGTCATCTTAAAATTGAGATCTATAGTAGAACCTTTTCGAGAACGTCTTTATGTTTGTTTCTTGAGGAGTTCCCTGACATGTTGTGTGATCATAGACATGGCAGTATCTAATTCATCATGATTGTCACAACACTCATAGCCCTTGATGAGCCAACATTTGGAGGAGGAGGACTTGGTAAAGTAATGGATTCTAGAGTAAAATATATCTCTTTGGTCGTGCGTTGTTCATGATCAATGATCTTTAACTTTCAAACAAGTCTGTTTCTGGAAATTGTTGAAAGATCGATGTGATGGCCTGTTTCTTAGATTCATGTCGAGATGGCAAAGATCTTAGAATTTTTAATCATGATATCTTTTTCTGAAATAGTCCTACCTAAAGTATGAGAAGTATTCACTATTTCAGATATCTTGTGATTAAATTCCTCAATGATTCTTCATCAGTTATACGAAGGTTTTCTCAGTCAAATTGGTTCTGAAGTCACGTTTCCTTTTCTTAAGGTATTAAATTCTAATACGATCTCTAAGATATCCCAAGCATCATTTGACGTAGTACATATAGATACATGACGTTGAAGATCTTTGCTTATGGGATGGATAATATCATTCAATTCATCATAATTATGCTTTGCAATACTGATTTCATTCGTGTTATATTCAATGATATCCGTAGGAGTAGTACATTTTCTACATTGACTGTAGGAATATTATGACCCTTGACTATGCGAATCCAAGTTTGGAAATCATGATCTCACAAGAAGAAACACATAGATATTTTCCATCATAGATAAATTGTGCAATCGAAGGATGGTTGTACTTTAATAGAGATTGAACTATTGTCCATATATTCAGATTTCCACTAACACAGACTTCTTAGGTTTAACGGTGTTTTCCTGCTCTGATACCAATTGAAAAGGAGAGAGTACCAAGTACACCACCAACTTTTTTGTTCGACAACTTGTATGGACAAAACCTAATACAATCACAAGTAGGCCAAAGTAAAGACCCTTGAATCAGATTGTATATGATGTTTTTCCCTTCCACAATAAATATGTATAGACCATAGGTCCATGACCTGATTATGTAGAAGAGTTCTCGAAAAATCTTAAAAATCAATATCCAAGATCAATCTAATTGTATCCGAATTATTAGAATTTGAATTCTAACAAGTATGAAACTTGTAATCGATCTTTCAGTATATGAATTCAACAAGAACTAGTCTTTTTTTATCTCAAACAATAAGAATTTAAACTATGTAGATTGATCACGTACTACTTGTGATATTCCTATTACAAAGATGAACAATATAATGCGAAAAAAAACACAAGGCATTATTATTTTGTTAACGAGGAAAACTGCAATGACAGAAAAACCTCGGGACCTCGTCTAGTATTGGACACGACATTGTATTAAAACGCTGTAGACACTAGCCTACTATCAAACCTCAGACTAGAATGTAGTTGAGACCGAATTAACCGTCCAAGCAAATCAGTTATCATCGTATTCCTTACGCCACTTGAACCTCGTAAAATTCTTCGCGCTTGATTCCCTTAGTTGACGTCTTTTACAGCTTAAGAGTTGCTCCAACCTCAGTGAAGACTTTTGATACCTATATGCCTCTAAAGACAAGCCTATTTGATTTCCCTTTTTTCGGTTTGGAAATATGTTTGTACCAGACAAAGTCCAGCAAGCCTCACGGATCCGAAACACTTACACTCTTATAAAAGAGAAGTATAGATCACTAATCACCTCTCAAGGAAAATGCAAAGAAATCAAGGAATAGTTTAGATATCTATCTTGAGGAATCATAGAGTCTGACACGAAGAGAATTTGTGATTTCTATCTATATTTTTCATGATCTAAAGTTCGTGAACTTAAATAACCAGTAAAACATGATCATGAGAATTATCAAGTAAAAAGATAGTCTAACCAGGCTTCACGAATCCCTAACATCCTGTTCGGTTCAAGATTTCCAAATTGAGGAATCCAATTACAGGGTAAATCCTTTTCCTATAATTGAATTCCAAAGGAATGCATTCCTTAAGAAAAATGATAATGTTCATTTGAGCTAATTGGATTACCTTGTAATCCAAATTTGTAAAATCACTTTAATACACCTGCAGTTTAGGATTGAAACACTCAAACCAATTCTAGCTAATATGAAATTAAAAAAAAAAAAGATTCAGTCAAAACTAAAATGAAATTTACCAGTTCAACTGCTTAATGCAGTCGGATTTGCAGTTGTAGTTTCACCACTTTCAACGATTTCTATTACTAAGGTTGAAGGTTAAAAGTGGATTTACTGGTTAGAGAAGAGGGAATTGAGCTTTAGGTTTAGGGAGTACAGCAATTCAATAGCGTGACAGATTCTTGTAGATAAGACCTAGAAGAAGATTCTACTATGGAAGATGAATACCGAGTTGGTGTTTTTTTTCTCCCACAGAGAAAGAGGCGAACGTCGTGAGAAAATTTCTTCAAATAAAAAGGACATTTTTGTCATTTGAAATAAAGAAACCCTGAATTCTCCGAAATCGAATTCAATTCCATTCCTTAGCCGATGTAATCGAAAACATAATATTTAGGAGAATCTGATTCCTGGGTAAATCGATTCCGAGCCAATTCAACTTGTTCGTTTCAGAGAATTGGATGGATTCCCTTATAATCGTATTCTCGATCCTCCAATTACCTCGAAACGAACGCGTTGTAAGTGAAGTCTTCAAAGTCGTAACCTAGAACAGTTTTCCAAATAAAAGTAGGTTATAAAGGACGATTCTAACTTTGCAACTATGACACAAGAGTGCAGGGATTGAAGACTTTATGTTGCAAGAGTCTCTCTATATATTTATAAATTCTCATGGCTACATATAGCTTTGAATTCAAGCTAAGGTAAGCTTAAGAATTCATATAAGCATGTGAAAAGTCCTCCTTGCAATTACACAGAAGAATATACACTTTCGTCCGGAGTTATAGAACCATGCTCAATGATAGTCCTTAGCGGCTCAGTTAGCCTTTGAACTTACGAGCACTAATGGCGTTCAATAACACTCAAAGAGTAAACAATTATCCACAATCCCAAAGTAATTTTATGAATAAAAGTGTCTTAGAAGTGTCTATGAGAGTTGTAGTGAAAGCGAACAAAGGAATACAAGACAGTTCATGAGTTTCTTCTATCTGGACCTGGGCAGGTATGAACTGGGTTTGCATACCTCTTGGAAGTTCGCGAAGTCGGGCTCAAAGAGTATGAAAACCGGGTTTGCAAACCTCTGGCAGTTCGAGAAGTCATATTGCAGGAGTATGCAAACCGGGTAGGTGCTCAAACCGACATGCAACACACGTGCTCACTACTTGTTTCTTATAAGCACTCTTTAGTTATTCTTTTTCGCATATTAAATTTGAGCATTTTCTTTGTTAAAAGGACAGAAAAATCAATATCGTCCCAAAAAAAATAAAAAAATTAAGCTATGTGAAAATACAAATGACTACACTCGATATGCAAACTGGGTAGTTCGCAAAGCCGGATCGTACGAGTATGCAAACTGGGTAGGCATGCAAACCGACATGCAACACACGTGCTCATTACTTGTTGTGTATAACTATTCTTTGGTTCTTCTTTGTCAGAAAGATAGGTAAATAAATAAATGATAATGAAAAGAAAGAAATTATAAGTTCTGTGGAAATACAAATGACTATATCCGAATCCGAATATTATATAGAACCGGTTGGATCCTCCTCTCGGAATGCATGTGTGAATTTTACTATTGCACCAGCGACACAAAGGATGTAATTGGATGGTGCCATGAGCCGTGTAAATATCAATCATTATCCCATCAATTTAAATAACTGGTCAACTGTTATTTTGTTGAATTACTTGATCTAGTGATGTTGGCTTGATTAACCAATCATTTTCAGCTTTCAAGTCTATTATCGTTTTAAATCTGAAGTCCATAGTAAAGCGTAAGCGTCACAAACGATTGAACCATATTAGAAATGTTAGTTTCTCTAGATTGTGCACAATTGTCTGACTGCTGTTTATCGATGACGCATTGACTACTGTAATGACGCAGCTAGCAGATTTTAGTAGGGTGGATCTGATGCACAGTCAAAGTTCAGTTGCTTAAAAAAGGATAAATTTTTATGCTTGATTATGCCAAAGTATACACGTATAATTCTTATTCGTTATCTATAGACAATCAAAGCTAGTTATCTAATCGAGAATCACGTACATACGGTCATACAAATGCATCATACAGCTTGTGCTCTTCTAAAAAAAGTAACATAAGTCAGATGTGTGTTAACGCCGGCACATTATTCCAGTTCAATTCTTGAATAGAGACTTCATTTGGGCAATGATAATTAGTTTAAAACAATTAATGTCAATTTTCATAGCTCAATGGTCTAGACTGTGATCAGAAACGGCCACCCACGATGTTCGCTACATGTTCTAAGCTTTCTTATTCAGATTCAAACAATCGGGTCATAGATTTACACTCGGATGCATATCTATTACAAATGTTGGCTTCTAGAATTAATATCTTACTTTCTGTTGAAACATATGTCTGCGAACATTATTCTGATTGTCTTATGTAATTTGATTTGATAGGCCGCAATATAAAACCAAGACCAAGAGCCTATATACGTTTATTTACTAACTATTGATTGAAAGATTCTTAGGTGAAGTTGGATCTCTTATCATTTTATGTGGAGTAAACTTCTGTAACTAGCTCGATTGCGAATTATACATAGTAAACTAAATTTGTTTTTATCAGGCTTGATTAGCTTAAGAATGTAGAATGTTTGTCTGAATGCAGATGAGGTCCAAAATTCAAACTATATGGATGGCGCTCAAAATTCTATCTATCTATGTAGTATTATTTAATACTAAGATTAAAATTTAGCTTATGCACAAAGGAGTGCTTGAACAACTAGAATCAACTTTAGTACGTAAGCACACGCAAGATAGTCATCAGGTGTGTGCCACTTAACAGAAAAACATGGTCCACACACACAATGATATAAAACCGAAATATAATACTAGGAATTACCAATAGGTACCATTATAGTGTTCTTAGTTAGTGACAGGTACATCCATTAAAGCCCACTAATCAGAGGTCCATAATTAAAAGAAAACATGAAAATTGACCAAATTTTTTAAGCCCAGGTCCTGTACACATGCGGGACCAAAGATGTGTATTTCAAAAATTCCTAAAATAACCTTCACCTAACAAATAACATTTTAAGTTTTCTATATTCTCGATCAAAAAAATTCAGATCGGTTTTCTTCTCTCCTTTCTCTTTCTTCTGCTGTTGTTGGTGCTGGTGAATTTAGACATAGGGTTTCTGAAGGTCGCCCTCTTTTTGCAGGTATGTTATCTAATCTTTTCTATAATGTTTGTTTTTGTTTTCTATTATGCTTTCAACTGAATCATAAAGATTAGATCGATTTCATGATTTTGGTAACTCGATTATAATGATGTTCTCTATGTTAGTGATTTCTGTGATTTACATTGTTTATATTACTAGTTGTGAATTGCTTTTTTTGTTTTTGTTTTTATAAATCTTCTTTGTGATTGTTCGATTCTGTTGTTTCTCATAGATTCGTAAAAAAGTGAGATATCTATGCTTTCGATTTCATTATCTTTCTGTTTTCGCTTCAAAATCAGGCTTGTTTATACTTTCAGATCGTATTATCCAGCAGTACATATACGGAATACTCATAGAGCTCGGTCGTTTTTGTTCTTTTTTTATGAATCTTGTTCATATTTATTTTGTTATTTGGTTAGATTATCATGTTTTTAATGATTTTAGCTATCGATTTTATTATTTTTCTGTTTTCGATTTGTTTGTACTTTGAGATCGTATTATCCATCAGTACGTATATGGAATACTCATAGAAACTGCTCTTAGATTCTGGTTCTTTCATAGATCTCTCATTTTTTTAGTTTGATCCATCAGTACGTATGTGAAATACCATATTATGTGCTTCGATTCTGTTGTTTCTCATAGATTCTTAATTATTCTTGTCATGAAGTTGATTTGTAGTTCATGAAACTGCAGTACATATATGACATACTCATAGAAACTTATCTTAGATTTTTTTTCTTTCATAGATCTCTCACTTTTTTAGTTTGATCCATCAGTACATATGTGAAATACCGCATTATGTGCTTCGATTCTGCTGTTTCTCATAGATCCTTAATTATTCTTGTCATGCAGTTGATTTGTAGTTCATGAATCTGCAGTACATATATGGCATACTCATAGAAACTGCTCTTAGATTCTGTTTCTTTCATAGATCTCTCTTTTTTTAGTTTGATCCATCATTACATATGTCAAATACCATATTATGTGCTTAGATTCTGCTATTTCTGATAGATCCTTAATTATTCTTGTCATGCAGTTTGATTTGTAGTTCATGAATCTGCAGTACATATATGACATACTCATAGAAACTGCTCCTAGATTCTGTTTTTTTCATAGATCTCTCACTTGTTTTAGTATTGATCCATCAGTACATATGTGAAATACTGTGTATTAATACTGTTACATCTTTGTCACATTTACAGGTTCAAAACATGTCTGATGCTGAGTGATCCAATCCAAATACTTACTCCTATGCATACATCTATTATAAGCATCATCATTTTGCCTTCCTTCTGGCAACCAGGCTATGTAATGATGGTATTAATTGATAGTCCCGACAGTTCCTTCATAAATGCCTTTCTACATGGATCAGAGAGTGCACCAGCTCATTGTATATTGATGTCTACTTTCCGAATGATTCATACACAGGTTTGTACTCGCCATTTTCTTTGTGCTTTCTCTTTGTGTTTTCATGAATCTTCAGTACATATGTCACATACTGATAGGAAGTGCTCTTTGTTATGTTTGATTCAGTACGTATATGAAATACTGAAATAAATGATCTTTGTTACGTTTGATTCAGTACTGGAATTGGATATGGAGATGATCTGGAGCTGCAGTTCAGAACTTATTGCAAGAAATGACAGATTTTGAATGATAGGAACAAGAGTTGCTATTGGTTCAGATTTGCAAGCTTGTGAAATTGGTGGTGGTCTTGATAAAGTTACAAATTGGTTGTGATGTGTGTTTGAAAGAAGGTGTGCTGAAAATGGATTTGGAGGAACATAGAAGGTTGGGTTGCTGATGTAAACTGAAGATACATATGAGATAGAGGAGGAATTATATGTGGTGATTACTGTGAAAAAAATCAGTGGATGAGATGTTCGTCTCAATGGGTTTATGAAGATGGTAGTGCTGTGTAAACAGGGAAGAAGAACAAGTCTGTGTTGCCGCTGAATTGAAATGACAATGGTGTTGATGTAGCTGTTGCAGTTGTGGTTTAAGCTAAGAAGAATGTGATGCAGCAAGAGAGAAGATTACTGAGAAATAAAATAGTAGAAGTATTCAAATTTGTAAACAGTGTAGCAGATATGTACTCAAATTTGTAAACAGTGTAGCAGATATGTACTCAAATCTATGGTTCTTTATATGTTTTAATAAAATTTGGACCTCCAGATAAATAAAATCCTGATTTGGTAGAAGTATGTTATTTCACACGTACTTAAACAGTGGGGTATATTAGTCATTTCCATGTTTTCAAATAACTTTGGACCTTAGGATAAGAGTAAAATTCAGTTGGACCCTACTATAAATAACCTTATGGGCTTAGGACCAAACAAGAAATTTTCCAATATAATAAACGTTTGCAAAATACATAAACTAAATTTAATCTATAGAGGTTCATCTAAAATGGCTGCCACTGTAATAGATCGATGCAGCGGTTTCATTATGATATTGTTGTCTTGCCATGTCTAAAACAGCATTTTTATTGTGGTTAAAGTCCATGACTATTGACTAATATCCGGAGACGGCTGACATAACTGTTTCTTAGCTGAATAATTTTCTCCATATTTCTGTTCGTTCTTAAATTCTGAACTAGTAGAGTAATATCAAGGGCATTCGGTTGCTGCTGCCAATTTAACAACTCGGCTACCCGTCCCTAAGTGTGCTGGGCTGCGTTCTCTATTTGGGGATTATGGGCTTTATGCGATTATGATTAGTGTGTTCGTCAGCCCACTCTTTCCCCTTACAAATTTGTCCAGATTTAGGAGCAATTGGATTTGGACTTGCTAAGCATATTTGAGCATCAGAACAATATAGAGGGAGCGAAACTGTTTTCTCGTTACGTCTCTTAGATCTCTAGTTCCAATATTGATGGGTGCTGCAACACACATTATACACGCATATGACATTAAATGTGCAAGAAACATCCTTTGTGTTGTTTTTGATATCAAGATACAAAAATTCTTCGTGAACCGAGAGATTAAACCACACGAAAACGACCAGACACAATCCTACAATAATTCTCGTATTGAAAGTTATAGCTTATAGGGCACATTTCAGATGTCCCTCGTCAAGGAAAAAAACGAAGAATCACAGTCCTACAATAATTCTCGTATTGGACAAACTAATAAGACCGTCTTGTAGACATATTGTCACTGTGATTGAGACGTCAATTCCTAGACTCATAATGCATGAGAGAGATGGGGAGGCATCACAAATATATGGGATTCTTTTTTAATCAATATGGATTGGGATGAATCTAGTTAAATAGCTCGTTTTGGATACATTGATACTGAAAATGTATGTACATTTAGACCTAGATCTAAAGTTGTTGACTTAGGCACATAGATATGTAGATTAATGATATCCACAGTCGAAGAAACACAAGATGTATCATACAGACAGACCTTATGTGGCACATGTTTTGTCACCTGGGATACCCTATTTTCTATTCCCACGGTGAAAGCAACCAAAGTACGTTTTTTCAAAGTTTTTAACGAACCAATACATGCATATCCAACGTCGTATTATATCTTACTTTTGAGGTATATTGGTGGGTTAATTGTTTGTTGTTTGTAATTTTCGTTTTCTTTCCCTACATTGCTTTCTCAATTATAGACAGCCAAAAACAATGTATCGATTGTTAATTACTAATTTAAGGTTTACTTATCAAGAAAAAAGAAAGCACAATGTGTGCTTACATAACTAGCTTCATTTTTAGTTACAAGAGAGGTGATCAACAGGGAGCTGATTGCACTGGTCTCATTACGGGGACACCCTCATTGGAAGGAAATGTACTCCTCCGGTGTTATTCAAAGGGACACAAAACCTCGGTGCATCGGTATATATATATTATATTAAAAAGAAGAGGTCGTTTCGTTTTATTGGTATGGATACAAAACCATAGCCTCGATTAGAAAACTAACACATTATTTGTTAACTCATTTTCATAACTTCATTTTCGATAATACTAATACGGTTTAAACTTTAGGATATATATGATAACCATTGAGTACCCGAAGGTTTGCTTTTCCAGATGTTTGATCACGTACTAAAGAATCCTCTGTCTAGAATATAGTGATATGATATATGATAATTTTTCTCCCAAATCCCAATCATATAAGGCTGTTGTTGGTTAGTGGGAAATATATCTTCTAAAAATGTCTAATAGGATTTTTGAATCTCAAATCTTGCATGTCATAAAGCTCCAAAACCGCTTGCTATCCCCTATCCTATCAAATATATAAGTTAACAGTGAAGAAGATAGAATTTATCTAGTTACTAGAGGTCCTTGGATTGCTCTAGGAAAATTCATGATCCTAATAGAAATTCCAAAGTATGGTTTTGCAAATTTCAACCCAATCTGGTATGATTTTGTTTTAATGAAGATACATCTCAAGAGAGTTCCAGTTAGAATGACTGGATGGGAAGCTCTATATGAAATCTGCAGACCAGCTGGAATCCTCAAGGATTCAAAAAGACCATACGGGAGAGATGACAATGAAAAGAATGTGGATGTGATAGTCATGATCAATCTGAAGGAGAAAATGCAAACAGGAATGTGGGCTAAAGTTGAAGGTAAGAAAACAAGAATTGAGTATTCTTATGCCGTATCCCCAGAACTGTGCCAAATATGCAGAATCCCATATCACAGTTCAAAAATTTGTGTACTTCTTGAGGATGCATCCATCCAACAAAAAGAGTTAACCGAGAAGAGAGCAATGGAGTTAGGTGGTCCCTCAAACATCAAAGCGACAGATGCCCCTCAAAATGAAGATGTTGAATCTGACTCATCAGACTCACACAACATCACAGTGCAAGTGACTAAGAATGCAATCCCAAATGCCCTCCGGATAGTGGGATTCACAGGCAAAGAGCAACAAAAGCAGAAAGAAGTAGAAGAGGAAAATGAAATCAACAGCAATATGATGTCTGAGGAAGAATTTCTTCACAACTTACTGCCAGCTGATCTCTCCGAACCGTTCATACCCACTAGTGGTAAAAAGTTGGTGGAATGGGGAAATGAAATAATGTTCTCAACAGGTGCAGGAGGAAATTCGGCTAGCAAAAAGGCGTTTCAAGCTAGAAGAAGTCCAAAATTGGCCTCCATCAAAAATGCTGCTAGAACCAAAATGACCAATGTAAAGATCTCTCCTTCATCCATTCCTCCTGGTTTCGAGAATGTCATCCCTTATGGATTCGAAAATGTTAGTTCCCAAGCTACCAGTTTGGGCAATCCCACCAAGTCTTGGACTAGACAACATCGTCCAACAAACCTCGTAAACAAATTTGAAGAAGAAGGCCAAGAGGAACGTGCTCAGAATCCTAGTCTCTCAAAGAAAAAGAGAGGATATGAAGAACCAAAACAAGCTACCAACAACAGCATCTCAATGGAGGAGCATGGTAAGGAAGCACTAAAGAAGAGGGAAACAATGCAAAAGGAGACTCCATAAATCAAAGTTGAATGGACTCCAAATGCGCAGAGGGTAACCCTAAACTATTGTATCTACTATAACAGAATAGAAAACCATTTGCATATAACCATTACACTTAATTCCATCACACACCATATAACCCACTTCCTAGGAAAAAAGGGTAAAGAATACCCTATAATTTCCTACTTTTGGGAGTTTATTATTGTCATTACTTGGAACTGTCAGGGTCTTGGCCAACCAAATACCCAAAATTATCTTCTAGAGTTATTAAAAAAGGAAAACCCTGACATTTTATGCTTACTAGAAACTAAGCAACAAAATCATAATATTCATAAGATTCTAAAAGATGTTAATGTACAACACTACTGGCTACAACCACCTAGAGGCCAAGCTGGAGGTATGGCATTTATTTGGAAACATCACTTGAAACTCACCATAGAAAGATCTACTCACAATCAAATAAATACCCTCATAACTGATAATTGCACGAACAAGTTATACATGATTTCTTCTTTTTACGGCAGTCCTTATACTGTCGGGAAAATAGATTCTTGGAACATGTTGCAAAGAATAGCTAACAATATTAATATACCCTGGCTTGTAATGGGTGATTTAAATGTTGTTCTAAAGCAAGAAGAGAAAAAAGGTTGCAGACCTTTTGATAGAGGTGAAGCCGATGTGTTCAATAACCTTATAACTGATATGAACCTCCAGGACTTGGGTTTCAGTGGATATCCATTCACATGGTGTAACCAAAGAACTGATAACTCAAGAGTGGAGGAAAGGCTCGACAGGTCTTTAAGCAATGAACTTTGGATGGAATTATTTCCAAAATCTTCCATCCAACATCTCATAGATAGGGGTTCAGATCATGGCCCGATAATCCTAAAAACTAACCCTAATTGGAAAGATGGAGCATACCCTTTAAAGTATTTTGGCCCTTGGATGGAACATCCAGATTGTTCTAGAATTATAAAAGAGGCTTGGAAAAACAACCAACATGGTTCTACTAGTTTCTCTTTTGCGAAAAACCTCAAAAATGTGAAACATTTCCTGTATAGATGGAATAAAAACACTTTTGGGGTCATACAAAATAATATTGCTAATATAAAGAAAGAAATAGATCAAATGGCTGGTAACAGCAACAGATGCAACACAAACATAAAGAGGCTTGAAATTTCTTTGAACAAATGGCAGAACATAGATGAAAACTTTTGGAAAACAAAGAGAAGAAATAATGTGATAAATATGGGTGATAGAAACACTACTTTTTTCCATAATGCTGCTAGAACCAGATATCATAGAAACAAAATTGATACTATGAAAGACACTCAGGGTAACTGGCTAAAGGATAGAAAATCCATTGCTAACTGTCTTACTTCCCACTTCCAGAGTATGGCTACAACCAGTAATCCAACTCTAAACAGAGACATGTTAGAACTGATTCCCACAGTTATTACTGCCACTAAGAATGCTAGTCTTATGGAAATACCCCTTGAGGGAGAAATCAAGAGTACGCTCTTCGCTATGGAAGGAAATAAGACACCTGGTCCAAATGGATTCCCTCCAAATTTCTTCCAAGATTCTTGGGAGACCATTGGAAAGGACCTAATTGGACTAGTGCAAAATTTCTTTAAATTTGGTTATATGCTTAAGGAAATGAATTCCACATTTATCTCCCTAATTCCTAAATTGCAGTTCCCATCTTCTCCGGGTGATTTTAGACCAATATCATTATGTAATACTACTTACAAACTGATATATAAACTCATGGCTCAGAGGATGAAACATCTTCTAAGCAAAATCATCTCCCCCTATCAGTCTGCATTTATATCAGGCAGACAAATAAATGACAATACCATGGTAGCTCACGAAGTGATACACAATATGCGAACTAGAAGAGATAATCAAGGATGGATGGGGGTAAAAATAGATATGTCTAAGGCCTTCGATAGGGTGTAATGGCCTTTCTTCCTAGCTGTATTAGAAACAATGGGCTTCTCCAGTGAATGGCGAAATAGAGACAATCAATGTATCTCCACCACCAGCCTTGCTATTCTTCTAAATGGTGTTCCTTGCGACTTTTTCAAACCTTCTAAGGGACTCAGGAAATAGGACCCCCTATCCCCTTGCCTATTCATACTATGTATGGAAGTCTTCTCTAGAATCATAATAAAAGCGGAAAATGAAGGTAATATTCATGGTATAAAAATAGTAAAAAAGGCTCCACCCATAAGCCACCTGCTTTTTGCAGATGATTGCATCATCTTCTGCAAAGCAAATATTAATGAAGCTAACAAGCTACTGCAGCTAATGGCTCAGTTCAGTGAATGCTCAGGGAAGATGGTAAACCTGGCTAAATCAGGCATTTTTTTCAATAATAATACTTCTCCTAAGCTAAAATTGGACATTACTGAAGTAATGCAGGTCAGTCCTATCTCCCTAAAGAACAAGTACCAAGGATCCCCACTTTTTACTAATAAATCCAAGGTTAAAGCTTTCAACTCTGTGATTGATAGCATCAAACATAGGATTCAGGGCTGGAACAACAAAACAGTAAACCCGGCTGGCAAAAGGGTCCTTATAAAACATGTTACCTCCTATTTAGTTAATTACCAGATGAGCACATTCAAAATACCAAAAACCATCACTAATGAAATATATAAAAACCAGAGGGATTTTTTCTGGGGAAAAGATAAGGAAAAATCTAAAGGAATTTACCCGAAAGCTTGGGTAGGGATATGTAAATCTTTGGAAGAGGGAGGTCTAGGCTTTGTCAACTTAGAGAAATTCAACAGTGCCATTATCTCAAAAACGGGTTGGCGCATGATGGAACAACCAAATAGTATAGGAGCTCAAGTCATGAAATCTAAATACTATAAGAAGGAAGATATTATGCATATGTCTACCTTTCCAAAACCAACTGACTCTTGGGTTTGGAAAGGGATCCTCTCAGTTGTAGCTAACATCCAAAAATATGGTGAATGAGAAGTTGGCTCTGGAACCAAAATCCACATTTTGAAGGATAATTGGGTAAACGGATTGAATGCTCCTCCAACTAGGCCAGACAACTTCCCAAAAGGAGTGGAAATGGTAGCTGATCTATTAACTGAAAATAATCAGTGGAATAGATCCCTTATCTATAATATTTTCCCACATAATATAGCTGATAAAGTCATTCACACAACAATAAGAGCCATCCAGGAGGATAGGGTAAAATGGTCTCTAACTAAGGATGGTACTTATACTGTCAAGTCTCTATACAATAAATTAACTCATAGAGGTCAGTCAACTGCTCAAAACAAAAACTGGATGACTATATGGAACCTTGGAGTTTCCCCTTCCATCAGAATCTTCTTATGGAAAGATGATCATTCCATTCTCCCTACTGGGGAAAGAATGGGAAGGCATCTGAGCTACATAAATGCTAGCTGCAAAATATGTAACTGTCAAAATGAGTCTCTAACTCATTTGTTTATCAACTGTCTCCTAATTCAAAATGTTTGGAGAGAACTCCACTTTGAACCTTATGATGTTTTCAGTCACCACCTGGATTTTCATGAATGGCTCATGATGTGATTTGTAGATAGTGGTAAAAGTGGTTCGATTCTCAGACTTGTGAAGGATATTAATTAGACTTAAATTCTAATATTAAAATAGAAAACTCACTAAAAATTATAGCAAACTCAATCAAAGTTGATATCTATTAAAAGAACACTGAGGCTAAGATTCCACTATTTTCCAAGTTCAAAGTGACTTAATCCAATATTTATATTCATGCAATTTTCTTGTTCAATTTGATTCTTACTATTGCAACAAGTATATTTTCTAAAGCAATAATTGTAAATACCAAGCATGAAGCATCAAGAGTCTATAAACTAAGCATACTCCATCAAAATAGATCACAATCACTCAAATAAAAATCATATTCAATAATAGTCCAAGGCAAATAATCATAATAATAATTGCAATAAATTAAATTAAATAGATTGTACCGCTTTTTGTTGGAAAAATAGCTTCATCTATCGCCTCAGCAATGGGGTTTAGCTCCTCATATCAAAAATAGGTTCAAAATAATAAATCATGGCTCAAAAGGTGGTTTTATTGAAGAGAATATATAAAACAGCAGATCTGCAACGGTGTATAGATGTTACAGAAGTCACCGTTACAGTTGGTGTTGCAATACTGAAGATATACGTTACTAATCAACTGTTACAGGATCAGAAATTTAAGACCCTAGAATACGACTGTCCTGCACAACTTAATGTTCTTCAGCTGTTAAACAACGACACTGTTCTGCGACTGTTTCCCGTGCGTCAATGTTCTTCGCGTTCTTCCTCTTCAGCAGCAGCAGCAGCAGAAACAGAGTTTGGTAAAGCTCTGATTTCTTCTTCTCTGGCTCTCCTTAGGTCCCAAAACTCTCGACACCCCTTCTATATGACCCAAAAAATCTATTTATATCAAAAATACCGATTAAATCTCTCACAAATCTTCCAAAATCTCTTTCCTTCTCTTCACGGCCAAGTTGCTGCAATTTCTTGTTTTAGAATTTCTACGCGTTTCTGATCTTTCCTTTTTATTCTAAACTCTTCCTTAGATAGATACAAATCTTTGGGAAGGTTTACAACATTTTAATCTGTCTAAAATTCCCTAAAACAGGTCACACACGTGGCTTTACATATATTTCTGTTGTGATAAAAATCCGTCGATTGAGCCCAGTATAATCGATTTAAACACCCATATCAGATTCCTAGACCCATAAGGAGTCTATCCTATGAAAATCAGAGGTTTAATCGACCTCAAACTCCTCCAAATCACGATTGCCAAAACTGCCAAATATTTCCCGCCAATTTTCTGGATTTGAAACCGTGAAGAAGAAAGGGTGCCCCCTATCCAGAGTAGGGGTGACTTTAGTAGCTGCCTTAAGGGGTGTCCTGGGGTTGCCCCTTATCCAAGCCGGGGGTCCGAATAGAAAGTGTCCTCCGGGTGCTTTCCGTCAACTTTTCGAGCCAATTTTTTCCAAAAATGTTTATTAGCCAAAAATACCTACAAATAAATAAAACACCATAATAAGTACAAAAATGAGCCTTAACAATATATAGAATCGAGACAAATGGGACACAAAAATGTGTCTATCAAATACCCCCAAACCTATTATTTGCTAGTCCTCGAGCAAAAATAAAATCCTAACTCACTGTCGCAGGCATCGTCGATTGCATTTAGCGTATGAAATAAGCCTTTAAACCCCTAGGTGTCCCTAGTGGCGGAGTGTTGTCTCCGGAGGGCTTACCAGAGGTATACCCATAAAACCTTTATACTCCAGACCCTAGATATCTACACAGAACCTTGGAAGGCACTAAAGAATCTCATTGCTTGGCATACTTATTGACTACATGAGGAAGTACTCTGATGTGAAATTCCAATTGTTGTACACGAGTTTGCACTCAAGCATACTAAAACTCATATATAAGTGACAGAGCTCTACTCAGATAGTCTCACTATGGACATCAATATTCGGAGTCAAAACTAATCACATGGAGAGATCAAGAAGATGGATATAGAAAAACATAGATGGTTTTGATGTTTACTAGGTGAACGGTGTTTCTCATATCTGTCTGAAGGCCTCCGCCAAAATGAACCTATCCTAATGAACTGAGATACTAGTCTGACTAATATCAACACACTGGCATATACAAGGGAACCAGTGGTCGATAATCCTAGCTCTAGGTCAACACAACTGGTATATACAAGGGTTCCAGTGGTCGACTTTATTGAATTTATTCCAGTTGGTCTGATGGTTTGGTCTCTTTTTTTTTTTTTTTTTTTTTTTTTTGTATCTCAATCACTCTAATTCACCCTAGCATTGGTAACAACTTGAATCGTGAGCCCCACCTAATCACTTAGAGAAACATAGTTTAAAAAAACAAAATAAAAACAGAAGTGAAAAGGACTCAACGAGATATGGTGAAACTATCATGTTATTTCTAACACCTGAGCTCTGTGCTTTTATGAATAGACTCTTTAGATGTTGCCATCTAGTCAGATTGGTTCCTCAACTCCTACAACCAAAATGCTTCCATCCACTTAGATTGGTTAGTGCCATCCTTAATAGGGATAAATTTCTAGGCTCTGGAGTTTATTTATTGCAACGAAAAGGTAACAAAAAGTTCTACCCCACCCCCAAACTTAAATCTAACATTGTCCTCAATGTTTCTAATCAAAGAACAGTACCAAAAATATAAGTAACATGAGGAAATAGTAAAGAGAGAAGTCGGAAAGATAGTACCTGGGTGAAGTGTAACCAAAAACCTACAAAAATATTATACAACATACAAAATCGCCTCGATGGTCAATCAAGGTAAACAGGGTCCTCCAGAGGGACCTCCTCAACATCACCTGTAGGAAAAGGCTCTAAAAAGGGCTTCAATCGCTGACCGTTAACCTTCGAAGAACTACTACCATCTGGTGTCTCAATCTCAACAGCGCCATGAGGAAAAACAGTACGGACCACAAAAGGACCGGTCCACCGAGAGCGCAACTTCCCGGGGAATAGATGCAAACGAGTGTCATACAGAAGAACTTTTTGACCTGGAGAAAATGACTTTCGTAAAATATTCCTATCATGCACAAGTTTCATTTTGTTCTTATACTCCTTAGCAATCGTATGCATCTCTACGAATCTCGTCCAACTCATTGAGCTGGAGCTTTCTTTGAGCTCCTGCCTTGTCAAGTGAAAAGTTTAAGTTCTTAATAGCCCAATAGGCTCGATGCTCTAACTCAACAGGCAGGTGACATGCCTTCCAAACACTAAACGATAAGGTGACATTCCAATGGGTGTCTTAAACGCAGTACGGTAAGCCCATAAGGCATCAGTAAGCCTCGACGACCAGTCTTTCCTATTTGGATTAACTGTTTTCTCTAGAATACGTTTAATTTCCCTATTGGAAACCTCTACCTGACCACTAGTCTGAGGGTGATATGGGGTTGCTACTTTATGGGTAATACCGTATTGTTTCATTAAAAGAGCAAACGGTCTATTACAAAAGTGTGAACCTCCATCACTAATTATAGCTCGCGGCGTACCAAAACGTGTAAGTATATTCTCTTTCAAAAACTGGACTACGACCCTGTGGTCATTTTTTACACGGAACCGCCTCAACCCACTTAGACACATAGTCTACAGCGACAAGTATGTAAAGATAACCAAACGAAATAGGAAATGGACCCATAAAATCAATGCCCCACACATCAAAGACCTCAATCACTAAAATAGGGTTCAAAGGCATCATATTTCTACGGGAAATGGTTCCTAACTTCTGGCAACGCTCACAAGAAACACAATGACTATGGGAATCTTTAAACAACGAAGGCCAGTAAAATCCACACTGCAAAATCTTAGCAGCAGTCTTCTTAGCACTAAAATGACCCCCACATGCATGTTCATGACAAAAGGAGATAATACTAGACTGGTCACTCTCAGATACACATCTCCTAATAATCTGGTCCGGACAATACTTAAACAGATAAGGATCGTCCCAAAAGAAATGCTTAACCTCGGCTAAAAACCTAGAACGATCTTGCTTACCCCAATGTTGAGGGGTTCGACCAGTAACAAGATAATTCACTATATTTGCATACCAAGGTGATTGGGAAACAGAGAACAATTGTTCATCAGGAAAGCTATCCCTTATAGGAAGGGAATCACTAGGGGAACTAACAACTAGCCTAGACAAGTGGTCTGCTACTACATTTTCTGCACCCTTTTTGTCTCTAATGTCTGGGGAAAATTCTGTAACAATAGGATCCATCTAATCAATCTAGGTTTGGTATCCTTCTTAGATAAAAGGTATTTCAAAGCAGCATGATCTGTATAGATTATGATCTTAGAACCTAATAGGTAGGACCTAAACTTATCCAAGGCAAACACGATGGCTAAAAGTTCCTTCTCGGTAGTTGTGTAGTTCATTTGGGCATCATTCAGAGTTTTGCTAGCATAATAAATCACATGAAGTAATTTGTTTTCTCGTTGTCCTAAAACGACGCCTATAGCATAATCTGAAGAATCACACATAATCTCAAAGGGTAGGTTCCAGTTAGGTGCCTGGACTATCGGGGCAGTAGTGAGTAAAGTTTTAAGCTTCTCAAAAGCCTCTAAACAAGCATCATCAAAGACAAACTTAACATCTTTTGCAAGCAAATTGCAAAGAGGTCTAGAAATCAAGCTAAAATCCTTAATGAATCGACGGTAAAAACCTGCATGCCCTAGGAATGACCTAATATCTTTTACGGTTTTTGGGACCTGTAAAGTCTTAATAAGGTCAACTTTGGCTTTGTCTACCTCTATACCCTTTGAAGAGACGATGTGCCCTAACACAATTCCTGATTTAACCATGAAATGGCATTTTTCCCAATTAAGCACTAATTTTTTTCCTTACACCTAGTCAACACTAATGTCAAATGATGCAAGCACTCATCGAAAAGATGAACCAAACACTGAAAAATCATCCATAAAGACCTCTAAGAACCGTTCTACCATATCAAAAATGCTCATCATACAACGCTGAAAAGTTGCAGGGGCATTACATAGCCCGAAAGGCATGCGTCTATACGCAAAGGTACCAAAGGGACAGGTAAAAGTGGTTTTCTCTTGGTCTTCTGGGGCAATAACGATCTGATTATAACCGGAGTAGCCATCTAAGAAGCAATAGTGACTATGTCCAGCTAATCGCTCTAGCATTTGGTCGATAAAAGGAAGGGGAAAGTGATCCTTCCTTGTGACCTTGTTCAATTTCCTATAGTCAATACACACACGCCATCCCGTGGTCACTCGGGTTGGGATTAATTCATTATTATCATTCTGGACTACAGTGATACCTGATTTCTTGGGGACAACCTGAACAGGGCTGACCCACTTACTGTCTGAAATTGGGTAAATAATACCCGCATCTAACAACTTAAGCACCTCTTTTCGAACTACCTCTTTCATGTTAGGGTTCAGTCGACGTTGCATCTCCCTAGAAGGTTTGGAGTCTTCCTCTAAATGAATCTGATGCATACACACAGTAGGACTTATACCCTTAATGTCTGCTATAGTCCACCCTAAAGCTTCCTTATTGTCTTGAAGTACATTTACTAGCCTACTTTCCTGATCACTATCCAAATCGGAAGCTACAATCACAGGTAAAGTCTCAGATGGGCCTAAAAACACATACTTTAGAGTATCGGGTAGTGGTTTAAGGTCCAACTTTGGGGGCTCTTCTAAAGAAGGAATTAGGGTAGTCTCAGAAACTGGTAACGGTTCGAACCTAGCTTTCCATCTATCAGTGTCTAACACAGGGGTAGAATCTAATAGAGCATTCACCTGTTCAATAGTGCTATCGTCGTCAAAATCTAAACCAAAATGGGATAGACAACTTTCTAATGGGTCTTCAGACAAGATGTTTGGTAATGACTCCTGAACTAAGGCTTCTATCATGTTCACCTCCTCAACACATGTGTCATCTAGCTCATGAGGTTGCTTACTGACATTAAAAATGTTCATCTCCATAGTCATATTACCAAAAGATAAACTCATCACACCATTTCGACAGTTAATGATCGCATTAGACGTAGCTAAAAATGGGCGACCTAAAATCACAGGTATCTGGTTCTCTGGGTCAGGGACAGGTTGGGTATCTAGGACCACGAAATCCACTGGATAAATAAACTTGTCGACCTCAATAAGAACATCCTCGATAACACCTCGAGGGATTTTAACAGACCTATCAGCTAACTGCAGTGTCATCTGAGTAGGTTTCATTTCACCAAGTCCTAGCTGTAAGTATACATGGAATGGCAGTAAGTTCACACTGGCTCCTAAGTCAAGTAAAGCTTTTTCTACCCGGAAGTTACCTATTGTGCAAGCAATGGTAGGAGAACCTGGGTCTTTGTACTTTGGAGTTGTGGTGTTCTGAATGATTGAACTTACGTGACTAGCTAAAAAGGCTTTCTTATGGACGCTAAGTTTTCGCTTTCGCGTACACATATCCTTAAGGAACTTGGCATAAGCAGGAATTTGCCTAATTGCATCTAATAAGGGAAGGTTTATGGTAACTTGCTTAAAAACCTCCATGTCATTAAAGTTCGATTCCTTCTTTGTTGGTACTAATAGCTGAGGAAATGGGGCTCTAGGCCTAAAATCAGACCTTTCAGGAACCGAATTCACATCATCAGAAACTTTATCAGTCTCTTCAGCTACTGGTCCTGAGAGGTGAGATCCTGAGGGGTGAACTACAGTATGTTCACTATCGGGCATGGTTACCTTATTGTCTACAACTCTACCACTTCTAAGGGTTCTAACAGCATTCAATTGATTCGATGGTTTTGCACCTAATTCATGAACTCCTCTAGGGTTGGGTTGTGTTTGACTAGGAAACTTACCTTTTTCTCTCAAAGAATCACTTATCAGACCAACCTGGGTTTTTAACTCGGAAATAGCCTGACTATTTTCTTGTCCTATCCTGTTACTAGCTTGTAGACTCTGTTCTACGGATAACTGAATTTTGCAGTTTGCTGAGTTAACAAGGCGAGAGATTCCTCTAAACTTAGGATTTTCTTATCTGACTGATTCTGAAACTGAGCTAGTCCTGAAGGATTCTTAGTATAGCCAAAACCTGGGGGAGCATTAGAATTACTAAACTGACCTTGACTTTGGCCCTTAGACCACGAAAGGTTCGGATGGTTTCTCCAACCAGGATTATAGGTTTCTGAATATGGGTCAATCTTTTGACGGTTATCAAATCTAGTGTTATTATAAAGAGCATTGGCCTCTTCAATATTCTGGCCTTCCCAAAAAGGCTCCACTCTACCACTAGTCTGGCCCACTTCTAAGGCTTCTAACCTTTTTGCTATAGCAGCAATTTTGGCATCTGATTCATAGCCTCCTTCTACCCTATTAACGTTTCCTCTACTTAAAAGAATTGTTTTCTGGGGTGCCCTACTATTTTCCCATTGCTGGGTTTTTTCGGCGATTTCATTAAAAAATTCCATCGCCGCATCAACAGTTTGGTTTTCAAATCCACCAGTGCATAGAGACTCAACCATGGTCGTTGTGGAATAATCTAAACCCTCATAAAGGATCTGAACTAGCCTAACCTTTTCTAAACCATGATGAGGACACTGGGATAATAAATCATTGAACCTTTCCAAATACCTATATAAAGATTCTCCCTCTTGTTGTGAAAATGTGCATATTTGCGTCCTAATAGACGATGTTTTGTGCCTAGGGAAAAACTTATTGAAAAAGGCAGATGTAAGTTGTTCATATGTCTCAATTGACTCGGAGTCCAAACTATACAGCCACGACTTGGCCTTATCTTTCAGGGAAAATGGGAATAACCTAAGTTTCAAAGCATCATCATCTAAGCCTCTAATTCTTAGAGTACTACAAATTTCCTCAAAATCCCTAACATGGTAATAAGGGTTTTCATTTTCTTTCCCTAAAAAGATTGGGAGCATCTGTAAGGTCCCAGGTTTCAGTTCATAGGGTGCCTCCGTTTCAGCTAACTTAATACACGAAGGACGAGTAGTCCTAGTTGGATTCAACAAAGCTTTCAAAGTTGCCATTTCTGGCGCTATCGGAGCAACAGGATTCTCTCCTCAGTCAAAGGACGTTCAAAAACAGACTCTTCAAAAGTCGGACTTTCTAGATTAAGGTAATCGAGACGCTTCGAACTACTAGGTTTCTCTTTAACAAATCTACCTAGTGCGTCTCTTTTACGTTCAGGCATACAATAGAATTTTCTAAATTGGAAGGGTAAGCAAACACAGATCAAGGCCGACTCAACCAAATCAAACCTATTGATTTCTAGCAAACAAAAAGCATGATGGCTCCACTTAGATTGTTTCTAGACCAGCTTCTAATCCTTCGAACGGGAATTCGTTACAATTTAAGCAAACCCCTCTGGAATCAATTCGAGTTAACGTAAGTTGAATAGAGGCGAGGGAAGCTCGGTGGAGCTTTGATACCCAAGGCCTCACCGGTATTACAAGGCGGCGCAGTCACGCATTCAACTTACAGAAACCGTCAAGAACTTCGAAGTATGCTTAAAAGAGTAACCAATATTTTTCGAATGACTTTCCTGTTAAGCTCGTTACCCTATCGGTCTCGTTCTAGTCAAAATTTTAGGCTTAGGTTCGCGTAGGTTACGTGTTCCTAAAGCGGGCAAGAAGAGAACGGTGATGAAATACGAACCCTTATCTTGTATGGCCAGGCCTTGCCCTTTACTAGAAAAATAAATGTCCGTATTCAGTCCTCAACATATATGCATACGAAGGAGTCCAGTAACTCGCTGACAGGGGATTCGCGAGTGTTTAGAATATTACCTCCCGTTCCAGACGGGGGATGAATCGGTTGTAGTCGACTCGGGCCACTGACTCCGATGTCTAGTGTACGAACCCAATGTGCGGAGACAATATCGTAATTGTCCTCCTTCTCTGCAACCAGTTTATATTTAAAGTACCCTTCCGTAGGGTAATAAAAAAAATGTCCCAAAGTCCAAAAGTCCAAAAAAATAAAAAAATATTACAAAAATAATAAACCCTAATACAGTTTTTTTTTTTAAAAGAAAATAAACAAACCCTAAACTAAAATTGTCTAAAATAAAATTGTCTTCTTTTCTGTTCTTTTTACTTTAATCTTTAGCTCCAAGTCTTTATGAAATTACCAAACTCTTTGGCTCAATTTTCTTTATGATCCAGAACCTGTAGACACAAGATAAATACCCAAAAACATAAAAAAGGATAAAAATAATAAAATAAAAATAAATCTAAAACCCTAAAAACAAGTCCCCGGCAGCGGCGCCAAAAATTGATGTGATTTGTAGATAGTGGTAAAAGTGGTTCGATTCTCAGATTTGTGAAGGGTATTAATTAGACTTAAATTCTAATATTAAAATAGAAAACTCACTAAAAATTATAGCAAACTCAATCAAAGTTGATATCAATATTAAAAGAACACTGAGGCTAATATTCCACTATTTTCCAAATTCAAAGTGACTTAATCCAATATTTATATTCATGCAATTTTCTTGTTCAATTTGATTCTTACTATTGCAACAAGTAGATTTTCTAAAGCAATAATTGTAAATACCAAGCATGAAGCATCAAGAGTCTATAAACTAAGCATACTCCATCAAAATAGATCACAATCACTCAAATAAAAATCATATTCAATAATAGTCCAAGGCAAATAATCATAATAATAATTGCAATAAATTAAATTAACTAGATAGTACCGTTTTTTGTTGTAAAAATAGCTTCCTCTATCGCCTCAGCAATGGGGTTTAGCTCCTCATATCAAAAACAGGTTCAAAAAAATAAATCATGGCTCAAAAGGTGGTTTTATTGAAGAGAATATATAAAACAACAGATCTGCAACGGTGTATAGATGTTACAGAAGTCACTGTTACAGTTGGTGTTGCAATACTGAAGATATACGTTACTAATCAACTGTTACAGGATCAGAAATTTAAGACCCTAGAATACGACTGTCCTGCACAGCTTAATGTTCTTCAGTTGTTAAACAACGACACTATTCTGCGACGGTTTCCCGTGCGTCAATGTTCTTCGCGTTCTTCTTCTTCAGCAGCAGCAGCAGCAGCAGAAACAGAGTTTTGTAAAGCTCTGATTTATTCTTCTCTGGCTCTCCTTAGGTTCCCAAACTCTCGACACCTCTTCTATATGACCCAAGACATCTATTTATATCAAAAATACCGATTAAATCTCTCCCAAATCTCTTTCCTTCTCTTCACGGCCAAGTTGCGGCAATTTCTTGTTTTAGGATTTCTACGCGTTTCTGAGCTTTCCTTTTTATTCTAAACTCTTCCGTAGATAGATACAAATCTTTGGGAAGGTTTACAACACTTTAATCTCTCTAAAATTCCCTAAAACAGGTCACACACGTGACTTTTCATATATTTCTGTTATGATAAAAATCCGTCGATTGAGCCCAGTCTAATCGATTTCAACACCCATATCAGATTCCTAGACCCATAAGGAGTCTATCCTATGAAAATCAGAAGTTTAATCGACCTCAAATTCCTCCAAATCACGATTGCCAAAACTGCCAAATATTTCCCGCCAATTTTCTGGATTTGAAACCATGAAGAAGAAAGGGTGCCCCCTATCCAGAGTAGGGGTGACTTTAGTAGCTGCCTTAAGGGGTGTCATAGGGTTTCCCCTTATCCAAGCCGGGGGTCCGAATAGCAAGTGTCCTCCGGGTGCTTTCCGTCAACTTTTCGAGCCAATTTTTTCCAAAAATGTTTATTAGCCAAAAATACCTACTAATAAATAAAACACCATAATAAGTACAAAAAAAGAGCCCTAACAATATATAGAATCGAGACAAATCGGACATAAAAATGTGTCTATCAGCTCACACACTTTCTTCTCTACAATAATCAGGGAGAAAATCATTACAGTTGGGATGAATTGTGTGCTACTGTCATATGGCATGTCTGGAAAGCCAGATGTGACCTAGATTTTCAAAATATAGCTCCTAACCCAAAATACATTGCAATTGAGATTATGAAATTCATGAACAATCACAGGGCGGCTAGAGATAAAAAAAAAAAAAATCATTGTTGTCTGTGGACTACTCCAGAGATGATGTAGAAAAACAAATCATTGAATATAGAAATGCTTGGACAGCCCCGGAGCTGTTTACAATGAAAATTAATGTAGAAACTTTTACTAACCAGGCAACTAAAATCACTGGTTTGGGAGTGCTCCTTTCTGATCACACAGGGAGATGCAGAGGAGCAAGGGGATCAAGTTTTGGCCAAAGCTCCACCGAAGCCATAAAAAGTGAAGCCGCAACTGAAGCCTACAACTGGGAAGTGGAACTAGGAAGCAGAATGTACTTTGAATCTAACTCTTGCCAACTAATAAAGTTGATCAGAAGTAGGTATGCAACGAAGATATGAGACACATTCACCTTACAGCATGATGGGAAAGAACTTTTTGAGATCGGCACCTGGAGCACGATCAATGACAGAGATAATCACATAGCAGTAAATCTAGCTAGGCTCAGCTCTAACTGCAATTTTCACAGACAATGGGATCAATCCTCTGTTCAGTACCTGATCCCGATTATCTCAGGAATTATAAACCTTAGCAGTATTAGCCTTTTGAACAACAATATGCTTTATTTAAATTATGGAAATGTAATATTGAACCATGAGAGGACTGGCAGTCTGCTCAGCAGCACCAGTTCTCAGGTATTGTAGGTCTTGAGGTTTTTCCTCCTTTCTTATAATTTTTTTTTTAATTTTCTCCCGCCACGAAGAAAGCTTAGAATGTTGGTCGACTGCAAAGTTTATTTTTCGCAAGTAGAAATTGATGTTTAATCCAAAATTAGTTGGGCTTTAGACACTCTAGTCCAGTCCGCTCAAGCCTAGTACTAGGAGGTCCAAATTTACCAAACCCCAAACGAGTTAATCCTTTTATGTACGATTTAGTCCAAAATGTTTTTTTTGTATGACAAAAATACCCATCCATATGGGATATGATAGTTTAATTTTCATTCTTCATTATTCATTTGATGGGATCAGGGAGTGAAGAGAAAATCGAGAAATCTAATCTCATCGTAACAATAGAAGTTCAATTTCCAAACCTATATATGATAATCAAACAAACACTAAATTCAGCTGTAAAATCTAAACAGTCATCACCAATTTATCTTCTTCTGGATAAATTGGGAGGAAAAGTTGGCGAGATTTAGTTTATGCAGATTTAGTTATTGAAACGTTTTGAAAGATAAGTTGAATCTCTTCTTATTATTTTATCTTATAGCTACTATTTGATTTTGAAATCGATCCCCAAATCTTTTTAACGGTTTCAAAAACCTAATTACTTCAAGTTGGCACCATTAATAATAAAATTTATGTATAGATCAGATAGGATGGAGATGATACAAAACTTCTATAGGTGAGAATTAATTTTCATCTGATCTATTTTTTTTATTGACACCAACGTTATGGAAATTCTTCCCATTCAATTATAATTGGTTGCACGAGATAATCCACGGAAAAATAATAATCCATTTTTGTAAAGTTCGTTTTCATAGGAATCCACTCAAGAAACTTCCTATAAATTTCTAAATTTTGGATTAACTTTATCAATATCTCCTAATTGTGCAATTTTTGAATTGTATTTTTCAGAAACCTGGAGCGATTGTTACCAATTGCGATATGAGAGTATCAGTTGTATAATAGCACGACTAGGAAAAGATGATTTATTTGGTATGACCTTTGTCCTGTTTAGTTGATGTTAAATGTGATGCTGCCTTTGATTGATTTGATAGTGGAAACATAAGACTTATTTACTTTTATTTCCATCTGTAAGAATTTTCATTTATATTCTACCGCAGCTTCTAGTAACACATGTTCTCTAGATTTAACTAAATCTAGTGATCAATTAATAGAGTCTGTACTTAGTTGACTGCCGGATTCGTCTTAGGAGAAATTTTTGTTGTATAATTCCTTCTCATGATGGTTAGACAAAAAGTTACGCGAGGTCGTAGGCTGCTTGAAAAACTTCCGCATAGTCTGTAGAAAATTTCATTACGTTGATTATTTTCAACCAAATGAACCTTTGAAATTTAGAGTCGCTCTACATGTTTCGTGTTAATGGATGGTTTTATTTGGACCCTTGGTCGAATAGGGGTTGACGGGTGTTAATGGTGAGGGGGTGATGACTTATTGATGTACTATAATAATTAATGATGTGAACATGCCAATTTAGTCACATAAACGTTCTTAACTTTTAGAGTCTGTGGGTGGGGTGGAAAGTTGGTTAGTAATAAGTCATTTTATTCTTCAATATAAGTGAGTGAAAGAAAAACCATCACCTGACAAGTTCTTTTCTTCTTTTTTATTTGAAAATTGACTTGTTTCAAAAGTCTGTAAAGGAAATTCCTTCTTCCAAATTTTGGAGCGTTTTCGTTTCCAGATGTATGGTTATGTTAATGATCACTACAACTTTAGTTAAATCATTTGAGCTCCCTTTCTAGAGCTTCTAGTATGTCGCTTTTTATGACTTACAGTAGGTGTTATTTTCTTTTGAACTTTTTTTTTGTGGGTTTAGCATTTGAATTAATTGATTATTAAGGTACGATTGCAGTCCGGTGCTTGGCGTCTATACTTGATTATTGATGTATTTTTATCTGGTTACGAAACCTGTGATTATTTGTTCACTTGTTTGTGAAAAAGAGTTTTTTGATTTTGTGGAAAATGGGTAATAGTTTTATTTGGTGATTTTCTGTCATAAAAAGCTGTTATGGATATAGTACGATTTCCACCAGATTAAAGAAAAAGAGAAAAACAAAAAAGAATACCGCTAATGTTTTCATATTCTATCCTATATGTATGAATGTGATTTTTCTCGTTCAATCTTGTAATAGGGTCCTGGCACTCCTGAGAAGTATGAACGTGGCGTTCGCTCAAATAGGATCAGGCATAAACGCTCGTCATCCCTAAAGGTAAATTTTTATAGATCTATATGATATTTTCCTGAAGTACCTGAGGGACTTTGTAGGGGATATCTTAGTTGCTTTTCTTAGATAATTGCTTGCGGAAGAATGGCTCACAATCAAATCCTGAAAGAATCATATCTAGAATGCACTTCTAAGAACCAACAGGTACCCTATAAATATACTACTTTTTCTCTATCGTTTGTCGTGTCCTGGAAAAATTCAAGGAAAATTTATGTATGAGAAGTAGCATGTTTATGGATGGTGTACAAACTGGTGCACCGACCTATTTACTTGATCTCATGCATATTTGTAGGTGTGTACATCCTTGTGCACCAATGTATTTTCCATCATAAAGTAGGTCCGAATGAACGACTTCATGCATGTTTTGTAGGTGTGTACAAACTAGTACACATGTGAAAATAATGAATCCATAAGCTTATGCTTGCATAAATAACTAGGGTGTACAAACTAGTACAAATGTGAAATTTATGACTCCATAAGATTATTTATGAAAGACTAGAGTGTACAAACTAGTACACATGCGAAAATAATGACTCCTTAAGCTTATGCTTGCATAAATAACTAGGGTCTACAAACTAGTACACTTGTGAAAAATAATGAATTCATGAGCTTGTGCTTGCATAAATAACTAGGGCGTACTAACTAGCATACTTGTCAAAATAATGACCCCGTAAGCTTAAATTTGCATAAATAACTAGGGTGTACAAACTAGTACACATGTGGAGCGTTACTTTGGAGTAAGAAGTTATTTTGGAGCGTTAAGCATGTTATGTTTCAAGACATTATTTTATCTTTTGTATATTTTTATCTGGGTATTCACTTTTACTAAATATTTTTATCTGGGTATTTACTTTTACTAAATTTGATTCCAATATTCAGGGAGGAATTAAAGATCTTTGGACTGGTATTGGGCCCGACATAGTCGAAGTGCCATTATAAATGCTGCTAAACTTGATAGTTATGATCAGATTAAACGGGAACTCAGATTACTTAATCTCAATTTCAGTAGTCAATTCATTTTATGTGGCCTATCAATTTTTCAACATTTTGTGCTCCTTTATATGACTTACTTCATTCCAATCAAGACAACTCTGAAACTTTTGGGTTACAAATATGATATGCTATTACTCATCTCCTTGCTAGTCTAGGGGCTAGGGAACCTGGAATAAGGTTTTCATGTTGGTTGATATTATTTGCTATTGCGATATTATTTTCTAGGTTGGTTGCTGATTGATGGTTGAGGGAAACATGATAATGATCCTATCATTTGGGTATATCTGTTTTGGTTACATGTGCACATACTTGTACACATGTTGATTTTTAATGTGGACATAGTTGTACATATGTTCTTTCTTGATATGTACATAATTGTACACATATAGATTCTTAACATGTACGTATTTATACACCTGTTGGTCATTATGTACCTTGTTATAATAAGAATATTGTCACCAACCCACTCTTATTTCATTTTACAGTGATAGAATTGGAGTAGCATATCAGGAGGTTTTGAGCACATTTGCCTTTGGAAGTGATCTCACCTTGTGATGCTATGCTTACATCCCAAGATGACGAAGATGACTCGATAGTGGTTAGGATGACGAAGACGACTTAGAGTGTTGCATCTATTATGCCTCCAAGGTGGACGCTCAATTTGAGCTATGTCTCCATAGATCCTGCATTGGCTGCATAACCAGACACCTTCTCAACTGCCAAAGATGTTTCTTTTTGCAATGCAACAGTAATTGAGGTGATTAAGGTTGATCTCAAAACACTATAACATGTTCTCTTTTTTCTTTTTCTTTTTGTATTCTTACGTACCTTATAATAACCATCATTGTTCGTAATCATCCTAAGAATGTTTTTAAGCTAATGTGCACATAGTTGTACACATGGTTATAGTGTACATAAATGTACACTTGCTGATTTTTAATGTGCGCATAAATGTACACATCTTTGATTCTTATGCTCTCTGGCTCTGCACTTTATATTGATGAAAACATTCTCACTTTTTCCAATGCCTCTATTGTTCGGCGCAGTCCTAGTCCTAGGAATATGAGTGCATCTCCTTGCAGGACTCCTCCATCTAGGGGTGAAAGCCCTGATAGACACAATCATGAAAGTCCTAGAAAAAGGAGCCGATCTCAGCGTGAACCTTCTCGTTCTCGTAGCCCATTACAACAAAATTTTAGGGCTAATGTAAGTTTTCTGACCACATTTTTATTTTTTAATCTTTGAAACTAGAATTAGTAATTAAGCATGTTAGGTTCGACTTATATTGCATGAATGATGTAGGGTTTATATAATGGACAAGTCACATCCTTTGAGTAGGCATTATGTTTAAAATGCGGTGGGTGTTTGCATGTTCTCTTCAAAGTACAGGTGTACAACCATGTACACATGTTGACTGTTAACGTGTACATTGATTATAAGAAACTTCTTTCATTAAAAGTTTATTTGAAAATATTTTCTTGGTACTATTGAATCAAAAACTTCTTTAGGTGAGCATGTTCGGTTGCTTAATAGCGTTATTACTCTCTCATTCTTTCTTTCTTTGTTTGTTTAGGTTCTGAAGTTTTGGTTATAGCCGTAGGAGATTTCTTTTAACAAAGATTGAGATATTAAAACGATCCATAAGATAGTGTAAAGATTGAGTTTACAGAATTTGGGTAAAGTGACAAATGTAAAAACGATCTTAGAAAATACAAGCGATTGGTTTGGCTTGCTTGTTTGCATCACTGAGATCTAATGTTTGTTGGATAATGTATAATAGTCGTTTAATGTCGACGACTTCAATCTCTTATTTGTTCGTCATTCTATTTATTGTTGGAAATATTGAAAGCCTAAATTAGGCAATAGATAATAACTGGCATTCCTCTGGATGTAACATAACCAGGAGCCTAGATTTGACTTGCATTCGTCTCTTTGATAATTAGAGAAGCTGAGTAGTGCCTCTGGTGCGGAACTGAAGGTGTGATTACACCATCTTAAGTTGTTGTTTTCCGATATCATGAGATGATTTTAATAGCATGCTTGTCCTGTGTTTAGGTACTTTTCGAGGGAGCTTAAGAACGTGGAGAAGAATAATGGACAGGTTGCATGTGGTGTAGAAACTAGTGACCTTTTCTACTCTTTGAATTTCTAGATTTTTGTAGATGTACATTTTTAAACACTAGTGTAAACTAGGATTTTTGAAAAATGAAAATTATATAGTCATATGGGTACTCTTTTCGTAGATAACGAAAAGAGCTTTCCGAAATATATAAAATTTGCGAATTTTGGAAGAACGGTTCGAAAGATAAATTATTTTTTAATTATTTTTGTATTATTCAAAATTGCTGACATCATCCTGTGTCACTTTGGACTAAATTGTAAATCAGAAAGGGTATACGTGTATTTTTCATATTTTAAATATCTTTTGGACTAGATTGTACCTAGTTAACTCGGGATGGACTAATTTGTACTTTTTGACGCGTTTTTGGACTAAACCGTATTTTTCCCTTTTCGCAAATGAAGTTGAAACTATTTGTTTTATCTTTAACATTCCTGGTCACCAACTAGGGTGGCTCTAATCACTGACAGGTAAGTGAAAATGCAGGGGTACCAAGTGTACCACCAACTTTTTCGTTCGACAACCTGTATGAAGAAAAACTAATACATTTACTAGTAGACTAACTGAATGATCTTTGAAAAAATGTATATAGAGTTTATATCTCTAACCTATTCTCAATCAGTATGTATATCGACAAGAGTCCATGAATCTGATTGTCAAGAAGAGTACTTGAACGATCTAAAAATTCAATATCCAAGATCAAATTAGTCGTATCCAAATAATCCAATCGGAATTTTTCCAAGTAATTAAACTTGTTATTTATATTTCAAGATACGAATCCTACAAGAAACGAGTCTTGTAATGTAAAACCCCGATTTAGGAAGTATTTTCTGAATGGAATATAAGTAATGGTTCGTCCTTTCCTAACACTGAGGCCTGATGGGTTCACTTGACTGAGTTGTGGGAAAACTTCTCAGTTAAGCGTGATCGTCCAAGAGTAGTCACAGGATGGATGACCTCTCGGGAAGCTGGTGCTGGATAACCGCAATAGTGTCGTTAAAAATCCCAAACTATTGGATAACCACAGTGGGTAAACGGGAAATGCTGCTGGATAACCGCAGTAGTGCCGTTAAAAATCCCACACTGTTGGATAACCGCAGTGGGTAAGCGGGAACAATATCGGTGGGTAAGTGGGAACAATATCGGTGTTAGTAGGGATACAACTAGGGACAGGTCGCTTGTGCTTGGGTGGAAGAGTATGCTGGGATGTTATGTCAGATACTGGACTCACAATAGGCAAGGAACGTCTAGGTTATACCGAGGCCTTTTCAGCACAATTGGATTCAGCATTTGCAGAAAACTATGCAGATAAGCGTGCTCGAGTGGGAGAAATCCAGAGATGGGTAACCTTCCGGGAAATTACTGCTGGATTACCGCATTGGTTCCCATTGAAAACCTCACACTGCAGGATGACCGCAGTGGCTAAGTGGGGACAATATCGGTGGAGGGTCGGGTTATTACACGTAATCGGTCATAATTAGATGGTTGTATCTACTAATATTGAATATGTACAACTTGCGTAAATCCAATTATAATGATAAACAATATAATACGTAAAAGGAAAAGGAAAAACACAAGACACCAGAAGTTTTGTTAACGAGGAAACCACAATATGAGAAAAATCTCGTGGGCTTCGTCCATATTTGAATACCAAACTGTATTAAGCCGCTATAGACACTATCCTACTATCATACTTCAGACTGGAATGTAGTTGAGATCAAATCCACCCTCCAAGAGATTCAGTTATAGTCGCTCTCCTTACGTCTCTTGAACCTCGCATGCACAATTGATTCCCTTAACTGACGTCCTTTAGATCCTAAGAGTTGCTTCATTCGAAGTGAATACTTTGATATCAATCTTCCTCTAACAGATAAGCCTATTTTATTTCTGCTTAGATCAAAGATCAAGGTGATTAAATCTGTTTGCAATAGACAAAGCTAGTAAACCTCGCAAATCCCGAACTTGCGATGCCCGAAGAGCAACCTAGATTCTTAACCACCTCTCAAGAATAATCTTTAAAATATCAATTAAGATCAGTTTTCATATATCTATCTTGAGGAATTACAAAGTCTGAACCGAAGAGAACTTTGTGATTACTATCTATCTTGCCCGAAAGAGATTACGAAGACCTCGATAACAGAAAAGCGGGATTAGGATACACGAACTATCAAGGTAAAGATTATCGGACCTGGCTTCACGAAACCCCAAAGTGAAGTCTTTTAGTCGTAGATCTAATTATGTTTCTCAGAGGAAACCTAGGTCTATAAAGGATGACTCTAGAATCAACTAGGACACAAAGTGTCGGGATTGAATTTCCCAGTTGAAAGAGGATCTTTATTTATAGATTTTCAAAGACCGGGGGTTGCTTAGAATTCAAGCTAATATAACTTAAGAATCAAGCTAGCACTTTTACGTCTTGAAAATACAATAGAAAAATATATATTATGAACTTGGTTCTGGAACCGCGTATAATAATTGTTCGATTTGGCAAGTATGCCAAAGAACTAAAGCCATTTGATTTTTGTTTAAACACCAAAGAATTTAATCATGATACACACACATCAGTGTTTGAGTGATCAATGAAGTCTTAAAAATGTTTGAGAGAGTTTTAGCAATGCCAAAAATATTTAAAAAAATAAGTCTTTGAGCATCTGCTAAAATATACTGGGACGATTGGTATGAAAGTTCGTGAACCGTTAGGCTTGTTCACGATCCAGGGTGCAACGGTTCGTTAATCGGGTTCGCCAACTCCCCAAGATTACAGAACTCAGTTGACAACAGTTTATGAACCGGGTTCGTTAACTGCTAACCTATAATACCAACTTTCAAAATTCAATTCCCAACGGTTCGTGAACCAGGTTCTTGAACTATCCCCATCTGAACTTGCAATCGGTAAACTGGTTCGCCAACCTTCCTGTATTTCTGAAACTTAAATATCTATGGTTTGCGAACTGGTTCGCCAATCTACCCTGAGTAGAAGTACCAAGATAGTTCAATACTTCTCTCTTATGATGTTTGAAACATTCCCACGTGACAAAATCATTTGCATGGGAAATTTTCTATTGATCCACAAACCAATTCACACAATAAATTGTTTAGAACTAATGTTGTTAAGGATTGTTGAACATCTTGCTTAAAATCATATTTTGAGATTTTCAACAAGACAAGCTTGACTCGATATTTTTTCTTTGTGAATATACTAGAAGTCATACGACATCATCTCAAAAAGATAGAATGGTAAGATAGTGAGTAAAATATAATGGGTCAGTCTCCACATACCTGATACAGAAGTTCTCCAAATGTCTTCGTTTATCTTCAAACTTTGAGGGTGATGTCTAATACTGAACTACCAAATTCTAACCTAGTCCGAGACTTGATTTAGTAGACTAAAAATTAAGATATAGTTTTGATCATCTAACATTGATAACAAGCTTGAGATAGCAAAACTTGTGGGTTTAATCGAGAATTGATCGAATGTGCACTACCAACTTCTCATGCAATGTTATAATCGAAGACACTAGACTTACCGAGCATTTTTTTCGAAATTATCCCCACAAAGAGAGTAGGCTTTGCAAAACACTTATCCCAATGAAAGAGAAATGACGACTCAAACTACTATCAGATCTCCTCTCGAGGTAATTCTCGGGTTTTTCGACAATAAATCTAGCAACTCATTGAAGAAATTTTGGAATAATAATTAGTTGTCACCTCGAACTAAAATGGCTTTTAGGCAATCCACTCATAATGGGTTGCAGTTAAATCCAATAATATATGCTCCATCAATGACCGGGTGTTCCTCATTAGGGTATTATAATTAAATCAGGGATATTCTAGAATATTCCTAGACATGAATTTGGATCTTACCACTACTTATACGAGGCCTTTTGGTCTTATGACATATGAAACACGGTATGTTTAGAATGAATGTTATAACTTTAGTAGAGCTAACATTTACACCAATTAAACCCAAATTTTTCTCGTTCCTCGGGCGACATGGGCGCACTTTCTCAGGTCAAATACCATCTCCATGATGAAGATATTAAACCTTAACATTAGAGAAAAACTTATAGAACTTGGTGTCATGATCACATAGTGGTTCTTGTCCAAATCTCGGTCATAGAGACAAAATAAAGCAGTAAAACAAATATAAAAAGAAAGGCTGAAGAAGGAACAGGAGCATTGTTGCGAGGTAAGCATAAGATGGTGACAGGTGAGGGCAAAAATCGAAATGACAAGTCGTGAAAAGATGGTCAGGAAAGTCCAACTAACCTTTTTCGATAAGTAAGGAGAGTTCATGATCCTCATGTTTGGTGGCCTTGCGTAGATTCTATTTGTGGTGTAGACCGTGAAGTGGTGAGATGAAGATCGTCGGCTTAGTCTGGCCATGTATCACCTTGGATGGGTTAGGGAACATCATGACGCTGGCTTGGCGAGTTGTTGGTGTTGGCGCGGCAAGTCATGGTGCGGACGGATTGGCATGGTGGGGCCAAGGTAATAGCGCGGACGACTTGGCATGGTGGGGCCAAGGCAATGGCGAGGACGGCTTGGCATGGTGGGGCCAAGGCAAGGCGCGATTTTGCGAGGCAAAGCATGTGGACGGATTGGCGTGGTGGGGCCAAGGAACGGTGCGGACGGCTTGGCATGGTGGGGCCAAGGCAACGGCGCGGTTTGGTGAGGCAAAGCATGAGCGGATGGCTTGGCATGGTGATTTGTCTTCGCGGGCCCGGTTGACTCTTTTCCTTACTTGACTCAAATAGGAAGTCCTTTCCTTATTCAAACTCCCAAGTACCACGCCTATAAAAGGGGGCCGGCCTCTCCTTTTATTTCACACCTTTATATTTTTTTTTATTCTGGCCGTGTGGTAACAGTAAAGCGGACGAGCGAATCCCAGGTATGTCTTCCAGCACTTCCTCTTTAACTTGTTTTTCTTGTTTTCTTGTGTTAATGTAAACCCTAGCTGTAGGCGTACCTTTTCATGAACTTGTAAAAATATTGTTCTTTTGTGTTGGTATGAATCTTAGCCGTAAATATGCTTTGCGTGAACTTGTAGTAACATTTAGGCGTGAATACTGTAGTAATGTTGGCCGCCTCGATTACTGTGCAAAGTAGGCATGCATGATCTAGCAACTGTCATTCCCTTCCCGTGAAAACCTAGCTCCTAGGGTTTCCTCCCTTTTCCTGGTGTGGCCGTGTATATTGTTCCCATGGTGGGGCGCGCCTCCTCGTCCGGGCGCAAATTTCCTGCTGCAGGGTATGGCCTTGGCATGAGGTGGTGATGCAGGGTCTGTCAGTCCCCATTTCTTTGCTCATGCGCATTACGACTTGTAACAAATTGGCTCGCGTCCAGGATGGATCTCCTGTGTCTGAGAAAATAATTTCCATGCACTTTCCGTAATAATTTCTCTTCGTATTGTTCCATTGTAGTTATTTCGAAGGTGAAAGTAGCGTGAGAGAATTTCGTTAGGATGTCATTTGAGAAAAGTTCTGCCGTACCGAAAGATGTTGGCAATTCCAAGCCAAACATAGACGATGAGTTCTTTACAACATCCTCCACAATTAGGAAAAATCATCCCAAGCACCTGTCGATTCTTCTGACTGGTCTGGAAAGTGAAGGAGAGGCCCGGTCAGTTCGACCTGGAGGTGTAATAAGGTTTTGTCTTCAGAGGAAAGAGTATTCTGCTTCTCCCATTGACTTTAAAATCTGTGTGAGTCCGTTGCGTCCCTTTGAGAAATGGATGCGATTCATGATAAGCCAGGAATGTGTAAAATCTAGTTTGACCAAGGCGCAGATTATTGATGTTGTCGCGGCTTTCGCAGTGCTTCAAATTAGGAAAGATATTCCAGGCTTGGTTGCTTTTTTATTTCCAGATGGTGTTCGGATACTCACACGGCCATATGCAGGTGGGGTGAAATGACTATCTCTTTAGAGAGCGTGGCCGTCTTGCTGAACCTTCCCGTAATAGTAAACCTCGATGTCAAGTTGTTTGCAGATGAAGAAGAAATGTGCGCCACTGGTTGCGAAATCAAAAGGATTCTTTCAGAAAGAAAACGAGACGAGGTGCTTCTATGGTTGGTGGGTGTCTCAATGGTTTCCTGATGGGTTGGATCCAAATCAAAAAAATAGTACACTTCATGTCGCAGCGTTCTTGGCTCTTTGGTTATCCAGAGATATTTTCGATGACGGCTCTGGTAAGAAGGAGATAAGACAGGAAATTATCAAGTTTGCCATAAAATTGGAAAAAGGTGTCTTTCTCCCTATTGGCGGCTTGTTTCTTGGTTCTCTGTACACACACTTGGATCATCTGGTTGCGGACATGTGCGCTTCAAATGGCTACATGGAATTGGATTTGTATATTCATGCCGCCTGTCTCCAAGCGTGGCTGTGGGAGCACTTCGAAAGGTATGCTCCAAAGCCGTTGGACGTACTTTCCGAGTCTTGGGGTGGTTCTAGGATATTGCGTTGGTCGAATAGGTGCCCAAAGATTGGTTCGAACCTGGTTGGATTCCTTGATAACTCGCACACGGTCAATTCTCGTCCATGGGCTCCGGTGCATGCGTCCATAACTCATATCAATACCTTTGTTCCTGCTCCGAGCATGTCTTTGTCTTCTGATAAATAGGATATGAGTGTTGGAGAGAAGTTTTAATGCGAAGCTGCACGCCCGGTCATGTGTCGTCTTTCTTCCGAGGATCTTTCAAAGCAGTTTCTTACAATATCGATAGGGTGGCTCGGCATATGGGTTTTGACCAAGGGGTCCCACTCGTTCGTCAGCCGGTTGTTTCAGAAGACTCGTTGCCAACTGTTCTCGATGCTAGTGTTCTTGTGTCGGGTAAAAGTCTCCCTTTTCCGCTCGCGGAACAAAATCCATCAACAACCTCCAAATATAACATATTTTGGCAGGATGAGTTTCTCGCTATCCATGGATTCGTGAATGATGTGGTAGAAAACCGTCGCGGTAAGCCTTCTCCTGCGGTCTTAGCGGAGCACCCACTGCTGAGGGATCCTTCTTCGACCAAGCGAAAATACGTTATCCCGAATGCAGATAGTCTCCAAGTGAATGAGCGAAGGTCTAAAAACCATGCTGACGGTTCCCAATCAGATTCGACAGCCCTACCGACTTTCAGTTCTTATAATATGCGGATACGTATGCTTTTCTTCTTGATTTTAGTTGGATCGCGTATATCCTTGTCTCTTTTCTGAGTATTCGTCTTTGTATCTTGCCCAGGGTCTCAGCAGCGTGAACACCTTTACCAACTTGCAAGTAGTCGGAAAACATCGTTTCTCGAGACGGAGGGTGGCGGTACTGAGCCTATCCACGGTGATGTGGAACCCGAGAAGGATAAAAGTTCAGAGTCCAGTGATGGCGAGAGTAGTTCTTCCGACAGCAGTGCTGAATCTTCCTCTAGTCGGTCTGAAAGCGAATCAGTGAGTCTCCCGCATATTTTTTCTTCTTTCCTCCCTTCCTTTCTCTTTGGAAAATATCTAATCTGTGATATCATAGAGGGGAGCCGTTTCTGAAGATGGCCCTGAGACGGAGACTGGCGGAGATACAGCTTTGTCTCCAACTGTGACAGCCGCACCAGACGACCTTGAAATGGATGTTGATCGAGATAAAAACATCGTTGTGACTAAGACAATGGAGAGTACTCCAGTGGCCACAGGTGCAATTGTCGTTAAGAATCCCTTGCCAGTTGCTGATGCAGTCGCGGGCTCCACTTTCAACCCTCCATATCTGGTTCCTCATCCGGATCATGTGTTGATCGGGGGATTTAGCGTGACAGCCAAACATGCTGCGCTATACACCAAGATATGGGAAAGCTACGGACATATCGCCACGACCAAGAAAATTACTAGTCGATTTGCGTTGGTTAAGCGTGTGGAGGAAGCTTTGTCTTCGATTGACGATGTGTGCAATGTGACTGGTAATACTGATTCTGAGGATGTAGTCTCGAGCTGGAGGTTCCATCGTGACACGTATGTAAACTTCGAGTTCAATGTTCCTTGGTTCGTTGAAGGTTTCTCTGAGGTTGAAAAGTTGCCGGCCGAAACAGTCGAAGGTCCTTCTGCGGATATGGTGAAGAAGCAGGAAGCGGAAGTCGAAAAGTTGTCCAGGAAGCTGAAGTTGAAGAGGGCGGCTCTCCAAAGCACGAAAGAGTCTTTTGCCAAGAAGATCAAGCCATTATTGAAAAACTTTCCTTGAACGCATTTCTGTCTTCTGAACTTCTTATTTTAGTTTTTTTTTTTTGAAACGCAAATGAAACGCATAGTTTACGGTTTTGATTTCCTGGATTTTTGGTTTGACAGACAAATGTTACCTTGAGGGTTTTGGATTATTATTTGTAACGAATTGTTTTTAGAATAACGATGCTTTTTGGTTATGATTGCGAATGGTGCAAACATCCTAGGAAAGCCACTGAATCGTGAGCATTGCTTGTCGACAGAGAGCATGAGATGAAACATAACATGGATATTGGTTTCATCATTCCCGTGAAAACCTGAAGTAGTAAACCACGTATTTTGCCTAGGCAAGACTTACTCGGTTTTTGGATATTCTGGTGAAAAATGAATCTCCCGGATGTAAGACCGAGTTTTGTGGGAAACATCGCCGTGACTGTGGAAAGTCCCCAGTCATTCCTTGTCGTGTTGCCGATCCCTGGGCGGATCGTTTGCTTCTAACCCCTCGGAAGTCCCCAGTCGTCCCACGACTGGTAATCGAGCCGCCTAGTAGCTGAGTCGTCGATTCCTGAACGAATCGTTTGATTTTACTGTCCTGACATCTAGGTCGAGGTATGAGATCGAGGATTGAAAATTGACATCGTGACCGAAAGATCGACCTCCCATTGTGGTCGCCAATGGTTTGAGGGTGAAAATAATTTCTGCTGATTTTGGTAATTTTCGGGTATGTGGGTGAGAAACGAGTTTAAACACTAAACAATATACTGCAAGGGAGTACTTTATATTCGAGAGATCAATCTGTACAAATCCGGCCAAAACCAAGAAATGGCCTTTCCAGACTTGCTTCAGTCACAAAGTGAAGGAGAAGGGTTGGTTTTGGGGAGGGAAGCGAAGAGAGTGTTGAGACCAGAATAGTTGATTCTGAAAGAGTAGTTGTTACACGACTTGTATCAGAAAATGGGAAGCTAACAAATGGAAAGCTAGCAAATATTTTCTGAGTGTTGTATCCTCCTGACCTGTACTTGTTGTTCGGTGGAAATAGGTAAGACCTATTTATACAAGTCGAAGTGAAACGTACTATGATCTCGTAAGAAATGGAAAACTGATGAGTAAATGGGAGGAGGTGGTAACCGGTAACGCCTGGAATTGATGTTCCGTAAAAGAAAGCGTTTCACCATTACTCCCTGTATTTACTAACCGCCTCATCCTTATGACATTGTCTTATAACGGGCATAGTGTAAGCCGCACGCTGTAAACCGCCAAACCAATACCCAATGAGCATCCCCCAGTTTGTGGCATGTGTTGATGTCTCGAGTGTTTTCGTGGAAAACATGTAGCATGTTGTTGTTCGGCAAGTTGAGCTTGGAAAACTTGCCGGCTCGGTGGTGACCTTCGACGGTCGAGATTTTGCATCTTGAGAGGAAGGGTAGTCGTTGATTATTGCAACCCTTCGTTTGGTATCCAGTGGCATGAAAGCATGGCCGGTACGGCTTTAATATGGCCTAGTTTAGGCGCGACCAAAAGTTAGGGTTTTGACTTTGTTTGGGCGCTACCAAACTAGGGCTTGGCGTCGGGCCAAGGGTTGCCGTGCGTTAGCTGGTAACCTTGGACGGCTAAGATCTGCATCTTAGATGGAAAAGTAGTCGTTGATCTTCACAAGCCTTTGTTTTGGTAGCCGCATAGGGAAGGCCGACATGGTATGGCGCGGCAAGGTGGTTGGCATGCCATTGGCACATGTGGCATGGCTGGCATACCTTGGCGCGGTTTGTGCATGGCCAAAACAAAGGTTTGGCGTTGGGCCAAAGGTTATCATGCGTTGGTTGGCGACCTTGGACGGATAAGATTTGCATCTTAGATGGAAGGATGGTCCTTGATCGTCGCCAGCCTTTGTTTTGGTAACCGCATAGGGAAGGCCGACATGGTATGGCGCGACAAGGTGGCTGGCATGCCATTGGCACATGTGGCATGACCGGCATGCCTTGGCGCGGTTTGGGTGTGACCAAAACTAGGATTTTGGGCCAAAGGTTACCATGCGTTGGTTGGCGACCTTGGACGTCTAAGATTTGCATCTTAGATGGAAGGATGGTTGTTGATCGTCGCAAGCCTTTGGTTTGGTAACCGCATAGGGAAGGCCGGAATGGTATGGCGCGTCAAGGTCGCTGGCATGCCATTGGCACATGTGGCATGGCTGGCATTCCTTGGGGAGATTTGGGCGTGACCAAAACTAGGGTTTTGGCGTTGGGAGAAAGGTTACCATGTGTTGGTTGGTGACCTTGGACTACTGAGATTTGCATCTAGGGTGGCCGTTGATTGTCGCACGCCTTCGTTTTGGCAGCCGTGAAGGGAAGGCCTGCATGGCTTGGTTTAGGCGCAGCCAACCTAGGGTTTTGGCGTTGGGCCAAAGGTTACCATGCGTTGTTTGGCGACCTTGGACGGCTAAGATTTGCATCTAAGATGGAAGGGTGGCCGTTGATCATCGCACGCCTTCGTTTTGGTTGCCGCATAGGGAAGGCCGACATGGTATGGCGCGACAAGGTGGTTGGCATGCCATTGGCACATGTGGCATGTCATGCCTTGGCGTGGCCAAAACAAAGGTTTTGGCGTTGGGCCAAAGGTTACCATGTGTTGGTTGGCGACCTTGGACGGCTAAGATTTGCACCTAAGATGGAAGGGTGTCCGTTGATCATCGCACGCCTTCGTTTTGGTAGCCGCATAGGGAAGGCCGGCATGGTATGGTGCGGCAAGGTGGTTGGCATCCCATTGGCACATGTGGCATGGCATGCCTTGGCGCGGTTTGGCGTGGCCAAAACTAGGGTTTGGGCCAAAGGTTACCATGCGTTGTTTGGCGACCTTGGACGGCTAAGATTTGCATCTAAGATGGAAGGGTGGTCGTTGCTCATCGCACGCCTTCGTTTTGGTAGCCGCATAGGGAAGTCCGACATGGTATGGCACAGCAAGGTGGTTGGCATGCCTTGGCGCGGAGGTGCGGCTGGCATGGCATGCCATTTGCGCAGTGGTGCGGCTGGCATGGTTGGCATGCCTTGGCCCGGAGGTGCGGCTGACATGGTTGGCATGCCTTGGCGCGGTAGCATGAAAATTAGGGTTTGGCATAGACGATGTCAGTCAGTGTTAAGGTTTTGCCGTGGAACATGACCCATGTAAAAAAAAAGGGGATACCCCGGTAATTCTTACGTAGGCATGATGATTGATTCAATAAATGTGGTAATGGTCATAGTGACGTCATGTCAGATGTACAATTTTACGATTTTGACCCTAAACTAAAAACCACCATCATACACCCTCTTAGGAATATATATGGGTTCATTACTTAGAGAGGTATTCACAACTTCTCTATTCAGTTTAATTCAAATGGAAAGTTTCAACTAGGGGTTGACAATCGCATAAGTTGTTGGAAGGATAATTGGGTAAGATGAGCTTCTTTAGCTCTTGTTTTTGCAATAAATTTTTAAACCAAATCTTCAGCTATCACTCAAGTGTTTGACAACACCTCCCAGCATTGGAACTTGGGCATTACCCGTCGAGTTGACGACAATGTTATATCTGACTTAGCTGCCACTGGACACCTTTTAAATACCAACAATTTAAAACCAAACAATGCCAAAAACATTCGAGTTCGAAAAAAATTGCATTAGGAATGGATCTTCTCGGTTTAAAAACGCTATAATTGGCCAGGAAAAACTAATATCCATGAACACTAGCATTGTTGTTTGCATCCCAAAAAATTGTGGTTGAATTATCTTCCCCTAAGGTCTTTGGTCAGTCTCGAAGGAGAAAATACTTCCTCGAGATTAGCCATGCAGAAGAAGATAGAAAGTTCGGGTCAATTATTGTTATCTTTGTGTCAACGGTGGAGAGACTGCCAGCCAATTGCATGATGTTGCATTGTTTTCAGTCAAGTGTGGAACTTCTTTTGAGTCGAATTTAACCTTCTCCAGGTAATTCCGCATGCGATCTCAACTGCTCTTCATACTTTGCTCCTTCCTAAAAATAAATCTTGAAAATCATTGGTGATCAAAACTTTGCTAGTTGCCTTGTTTGGACACTATAGAAAGATAATCATGCCTCCAATGATAAATCTTTAACCTTAGCTAAGTTGATTCACAAAAATTAAGTACATCATAGGTTATGATGATTATTTCGTGTGTGTTTTTGGTCTTTTTATTTTTTTTTGTTAATCTGTTTGTACTAGGTGTTCATCTTTCTCTTCTTTGATAATATATTGTTACCCATAAAATTTTAAATGTTTCTCTTCTCTGATAATATATTGTTTACCCATAAAATTTTAAAAAGACAGTAATTTTTCGGTTTGCTTCTTACACAAAAGTCAAATTTTTTTCTTTTTACGATCGAAGCACAAAAACTAGGCCTAACAATTCAAAATTGTTGGACTATTTCCATAGCATAAAAAGTGCCATAATCTATCGATTGAAGAAAACTATTAAAGTTATGAAGGAACATGATAAGATACTTACACCAAGTTACAAATAAGATTAAGTATCTCTTAATCAAATAAATTACTCATTAAAACAAGATTTAGATCCAAAAAAGCATCCAATTTTCGTCCATTTCTTTTTTATTTCACCATCTTTTGTATAACCGAGCTCAACTATCGATGTCACTCCCTATGGGCCATGAACTGCGCGCCATCTCTATCTCCACTTCTAATTCTACTCCTCTCGTGCTCTTTTCGTCTCCTTGTCTCGTGTACTCGATAAAATACTGACTCTTTTTTATTTTTGTTTTATGACATGTCAGTCCTTCCCCACGTGGAGCCCGCCTGGGATACCCCAGCCGTCCCCTCTTTAGTTTATTAAATTCGATTTCAATTTCCAATATTACCCCTTTTGTTGTGACTTTGTATCAGTAGATGTACACCACAAGCGAACTAACTTCGTCCTGGTGAAGTAATGGCACGATGCGTAAAATAACAGTATTTCCGTATTGTTGGAGTATTAATTTTTGATTTAGGTACAAACTAAATTAAGTATCAAGATCGTTGTTCGGGATGAATTATTGACACAAAAAAAGAAAGATCTTTTTTCGCAAATATGCCGTTTAAAATTTTTTTTATTAGCAAAAACATCAATTTGTAAAATAAGCTTCACCCACTCATTCATTCTAGTACTGGATTGGTGATACCAAAGTTTGGTTTATGTTCATACGTTTGAGGCATTGAGTGGATGAGTTCACTAAACCCATATGGCAATCTTATGCTGATTTGAAGAGGGTGGATATTTATTTTTATCGAGTAATAGAAATGATTAAGCATATACTAGCTCCAGTATCTGGGTTGGATATTCAGCATACCTAGTAAATTGCCCATATAGCTAGATATCAGCAACAACATCCACACACGCAAAAGAAAAAGAGAAGAAAGAGATATCATTGTGATATGGCTGCGGTTAAGTTGTTATAAATGACAACATTAGTGAGTTAAACTCGTCAGTACAATATCTTTTACTTATCAAAGAAAAAAAATGAGAATTTCGTAAATTTTTATTATTTCCAAGGACGAAAATTCTAAATTCTAAAAGCTTTTCCAATGAAATGCGTGTGACGAAAAGTTTTTGTCTATATAAAATATGCAACAACATTTATAAAAAAATTATCTCAAACCCGTTGATGTGAACATGGCGCGGTAAAGAAAAACTAGATTTCCTACAGGTGAACCTCTAGTTTTAGACATATGTCTAGAAGATATATTCACACTTTTATAAATAAAAATCTTTCAAAAAAATAATAGTAATAATTTGAACCAATTGAATACCAATAAATAAGTAAAAGAAGAATATAAAATTTTATGGGTTGAAGATAAAACTTCCTTTTCATATTGTTTAAGTCGGTTCCTATGAGGGGTAGCTAACCCATTCATATGTCATGTCAGCTAGCCTGGCATATTGGCCGAGCCACAAAGGGAAAATAGTTAAGCGACCGAATCTTTATTGAACGGTAGAGACCAAATCGCTAGCGACCGAGTCTCAGCCGTTAGCATTCGAATGTCGATCGCTAACGATGTAGTCTTCCCCGTTCGGTAGGCATTTGACCTCCAATGGCTAATTCTCTATCGTTATAAAAATGTGAATTTCAAAAACAAAATTTACACCAAAAAATTTCTATCTTTTGAAACCCAACTTGATTTGGCTACCCAACTTGATTTTTTCGGAGTGGTGCTTGAAGCCGCTGTTAGTAAAATATGTGACTATTATAAACAATTTACGTACAAACCAAAGAAGTCTACAAGTTTTGGATATTAACCAAGTCAAACCTGCAACTAAGAAAAGGCAAAGAAAAGTTCAAGGCAAGGAAAATTTGAAAGAAAATAAAAAGATAAACATGGAAACTACGTTCATGAGCCATTGATTGGAAGTTAGGTGAAATCAAGAAGATAAACAAGATGAAGAATATTATCTTTAATTTTTATTTTTAAAGTCTTTAATTGTAAGTTATGAATGTCTAGTTTATATCTTATTATCTAGATTTTAGAAAGAGGCACCAATGTAAACTAATTCAAAAATTAGATTACGAAACTTAATGAAAGATGCACTAGTTTATATCTTAATAATATCTTAAAATTAAACCGAATTAAATTAAGATTTGATAATAACTTTAAATCTTGATTAAATGCATCATACAAATGTTAATCTAAATGCATCATATTTGGGCAACACTTTCAAGATTTGATAACAATTATCGAATTGAAAATCTTTTCCCACTCTGTTGCGCCATTCAGCCCGACACGTTTGCTCCACATCAAATTCGTTTGGCCGTTTACTCGGTTTCGATTGCCTTGAATACGTAGCAACAAACAAGTTCACATCCTTGTTGATTATTTGGAAGCGACAACACAAAGAATTTGCATCTCGATTATTGAGGTTCAATGTCTCTTCTTGAAATCTCTGAAATATGTTTTGCCATACAGTAAGTTGTTCTTGTGCACCATTGATATGATCTTGTGTAACAAAAACATAATTCCTGTAAATGCATTCATCTTCACCCAAGCTACATTTGCGACCACGAACTGTCATATTGAATTTGTGGGGTGAAAGAGTGAAGATTGAAGAAATGGTGTGAGTTGAAATGAAATTGGAATTTGGTATTGTAAGGTGATGAATTAAGAACCGTTGGATGGAATACATTGAGCGGCCGAGTCCACACTGCTAGCGTCGGCTGTTGAACGTTTGGTGTTGTTTCAACCGAACGGTCTACTGGTTTGCCAGCTCAACAATGGGTGCAAATCGGCAAACTACTAGCTCGTAGGAACTGACCTTAGGATTTTATGTCCGTTAATATCTTAAAAATGATGCCATATACCAAATACAAACGTTCACCCTTCAAGAAGCCCTAAAGGGAGACATACTCCAGCAACTCAGCTAACCCAAATTGCTTAAATAATTGTCGTGTTGAAAATGATTATCTTATAAGCATTAGCGCAAATAATCATTCGGCCAAAATGAAGCGTCAGTGTTTATAAATTCACTGTACAACGCAAACTCCCACATGCAGAATCACTGTATGATATTTACCGGCAGCATCAAAGAGGTCCCAACAAATTCCTAACAGAGACACATTCTTTGCTCGATTTTATTTGTCTAGAATTTTAACCTCTAGGTCTATGGTCCACATCAATAAAAACATATTACAGTCGAAAAATCGTGAAAATATCTACAAATATGTTAAGAAACTACCAAAATTTAACAATTAGGCGGATATCCGTTCATAATTTGTAGACGATATCCCTATTCCCCACTGCTATTTTAGTTTGAAATTATTACTAATCAATTCATCTTTATTTGTTTTAAACTAATTATGATATATTCCATGTCTAAAAAAGGTCACGAAATCCAAGTATACCGTATATATACATAACCTTCCAGTATAATACACCCGAAGTATACGCGTATGTTTTTCCATTTCAGTGTCTGTTTTTAGCTCTCACTTCTTCTTCACATTTGGGGGACTCAACTCAGACTCAGACCCAGATCATCGTTAGTTCTCTCTCTTACCCTCGAGCTCTACTAGTGAAGAAGCTCTATTCTTCTTATGGCGGCAAAGGGAAAAAAAATCAGTAAAAGGAAATGAAGATATCAAACCCAAGTCATCATTACTCCTCATCAGAAAAAATCCCAGTAAGATTATTATCTTCTTCAAAAAATGCTTCTCCAGATTCGGATCTTCATCAAGGGATAACGAAAAATAAATTACTTGGTAGAAAGAAAATTAGAAACCCTGGTTTTAATGTAAAGTTAAAGAAAGATGTTGGTAATGGTAAAAGAAGTGGACCTGCTACTCCTCTTCTAAGTTGGAAGTTTAATGATAAAAAAAATGTGGAAGAAGATAATGATACTAATAAAGGGGATGCTAATTTAAGTAAGAGATGTAGAAGAAAAGTCAAGAGTAATGGTGGTGGTGGAACAGAGAGAGATTCTTCAGTTTCTGCTAGAAAACTTGCTGCTGGTTTGTTATGGCAGTTGGAAGATGTTCATGGTGGTCAAAGACGAGTTACGCCCAAGAAATCTTCTGATCATTTAGAGTTTGAGGTATGTATGGATCTTTTAGGATGTGGGTTTTTGTTTCTAATCTCAAAGATCTAATCTTTTTAGGGTTTTAAGATAGATCTCTTGGAATTCTTTTAATAAAATAATCTAATTAATTATCTTCATTTTGATAACTTGGTCTAATTACTCATGATTGTGTTTTGTCTATTGCATTGATTTTACTGTTCAACCCTTAAAAATCCCTTAATTTCGTATGACCTGATTTTATGATTTATAATATTTCTATGAATCTTTCATTTCGCATTGACATTGCCAAGACATTACCGCAATCTTAGTATGTTTGTTCACATCCCCGAGTTGCGTACTTAGTGTTTGTGGTCATGGATTTGTTCTTTCAATGTAGGGGGGTGTTGCACATTTACCATTTCATTGTCATGGTGATGCTCGTAGTAGAGAATTTGGTGCAGAAAAGGAGGATTTGCTACAAAGTAATGTTTCTTTCTGTGGTCCAAAGAATGGATACCTTTACAAGGTATTTATACATCCATCCTTTTTTCTTGTCTTATATTTGATCATCACAACTAGGAAGTAAGACTAGTTTTGCTACACGCATTGTCTAAAATACAGCATACAAGCAGAGGAAATTTGTGGAACCCACATTGAATGTCCGTCTTGTCGTCGAATCTCTATGAGGGTTCGAATTATCTGATATATCACATATTTCTGATTGTAAGAGAATAATTTGGTCATCGTTAATTTGATGTTGCAGATCATACAACTAATGTTTTCAGTCCTAGGATGTGATCAAACATTTACCGTTGGGGTTGTTTCAAGATTCTATTACAACTAATCTTAAGTTCTGTTTCTCCTTCATTTAGGTTAATCCTTCTATGTCACTGAAGAATTCTGTGATGGAGCGGGCAACTAAATGGGACCCTGGGTACTCAAAAACATCGGACGAGGTATACCGATTTTATGGCCAAATGAAGCTTTTGGAAGACCAGCAGATTGCTAATGTCTCGGTGGTTTCTACCCTGCAAGCAGAACTTGAGCAGGCGCGAACCCGCATTGATGAGCTTGAGAATGAGCGCCGATCCTCAAAGAAGAAGCTGGAGCATTTCTTGAGGAAACTTGCGGATGAAAAGGCTGCTTGGCGGAGCAGAGAGTATGAGAAGGTGAGGGCAATAATCGATGATGTCAAGGGTGAGTTAAACAGAGAGAGGAAAAATCGTCAGAGGATGGAACTAGTGAACTCTAAGTTGGTCGGTGAGCTTGCTGAGGTCAAGTTATCTGCAAAAAGGTATATGCAAGACTACGAAAAAGAGAGAAAATCTAGAGAGCTCATGGAGGAAGTGTGTGATGAGCTTGCGAAAGAAATTGGAGAAGACAAGGCTGAAGTAGAGGCGCTGAAGAGGGATTCCATGAAAATTCGTGAAGAAGTTGATGAAGAGAGGAAGATGTTGCAGATGGCTGAGGTATGGCGTGAAGAGCGAGTCCAGATGAAGCTTGTTGATGCAAAGCTGACTCTTGAAGATAAGTATTCCCAGTTGAGTAAGCTTATATTAGATCTTGATGCCTTTCTAAGAATGAGATGCACAACGCTAGATGTTATGGAAATGAGAGAAGCCGAGTTGCTCCGAGGGGCAGCTAGTAATGTAAAAATTCAAGATACAAAATTCTCTTATGAGCCTCCAAAGTCAGATGACATCTTCTCTATTTTTGAGGAGCTTCAAGGTGAAATTATGGAGAAGGAAATCGGACCATGTCAGGGTTACTCTCCTGCAAGCCATATCCACACCATGAGTCCTGATGCCAATGGGTATAGCAGAAAATCTATGTCAAAGTATTCCAATGGCTCTATAGATGAAAATGGGGAAGTGGAAGAAGAAGATGATGATGGAAGTGGTTGGGAAACTGTAAGTCAAGCTGACGAGCTAGGTTCAAGTTATTCACAGGAAGGAACTGACCCATCAGTTAACAAAATCAGAAGGAAAAGTAATGTTTCAGCTGGAGGAAAAGAATGGGAGGACAATGCAGGAAGGGAGACACCGGATACTGAAATCAGTGAAATAAGCTCGGGTTCTGCCAGGCGATCTATTAAGAAGAAAGGTTCATCTATAGCTAGGATTTGGAGATCATTGCCAACTAACGGTGATAATTGCAAGACAATCTCAGTAGATGGGACGAATGGAAGGCTTTCAAATGGAAGAATCTCTAATGTGGGAACCATTTCTCCAGACCATGGATCAGGCAAAGGTGGGCTTAGCCCCCGTAGTTCGATTGGACACTGGAGCTCTCCTGATTCTGCAAATCCACATGTTACTCGAGGGATGAAAGGATGCATTGAGTGGCCATTGGGCAACCAGAAAAACAGTTTGAAGGCAAAGCTTTTGGAAGCAAGGATGGAAAGCCAGAAAATTCAATTGCGTCAGGTTCTTAAACAGAAGATCTAAGTTTGTAGTAGTCCCATTGTAAAATTGTCAATCCAAGAATTACAATTCAGCACTAGATGAAGCTTGGAAAATGGTGGAAAGGATTTCCTCCCTGAGTATAAGTGTAATGTAACGTTATAACTGTGAAATAGTGGCTGACGTACCTGAAGACCAGTTGATGTGATCTAGCAGGTTTTGTTTAGCTGCTATTCCCATTTTGTTCTTAAGAGTTTCTCTTCGTGCATGTCTGCTAATACCTTACAAATTATGTAATCTATTTGCTCAGCTAGTTAGGGTTATTTGATAAAACTGCTTAGATATTTAGCGGCATCCACCAGGAGAGGGTTAGGAAATTGGATGATAAATCTTTGTATTGTACCATTTTATGCATATCTAATAGTAAAAGGAAATTTGTTTACCTTGTACTTCTTACATGGGAATGATCTGAGGACCAATTTTGATCAAGTAGACAGCACAAAGTAGTCTCCACTTCGCACGTCATATTTCTCATTTCCCCCTCACAACTTGTTGCCTGTACGTAACGAGAACTCGCAATGTCACTAGTCAGAATAAAACTGAAGTTCTTCAGTTGAAGTAAGTGAAGTGGTTGGCAACTGTCAAGCGATAGCAAACAGACACAAATATTTAGAAGCTTAGTTTGGAAACCCCAAAAATGCCCGAGTACAAAGAAGAATACTATTAAAAGAAAAGTGCAGAAACTTTAAAATGTTGTATGTTTGGGTAAGGTATAGAAACTGATAACAACTTTTGATAGAACGACGGACCTAAGTTGTTGGAACTCTTATTGGTGCAGGGGACCGTGTCTAGTACAAGACATAATTATTATTTTCTTATCAATTCACATAAAAGATTATTATGGGTGTATATCGTTTTTAATCTAGTTTGCATCATCTTCATGAATTATGGACCTAAACCCCATCATAATTCATGTCCATCACAATATTTAGTGTGAGTGTTTCCGTCAGGGAGCTCCTTATCTTTTTATAGTTTGCATGGAAGTTTTTTCAATATTTTTGCTTTCTCAAGAACAAGAAAAACACATCTATGGAGTCAAATTAACTCTAAAGAATAATCTTATCTCACATATTTTTTTTTTTGCTGATAATTATTTACTTTTTATAAAAGCCGATTTAAATGAGTGCAAAAACATTCTTAATACCATTAATATTTTCAGTAAAGCTTCGGGACAACTTATTAATTTTGAGAAATCTGGAGCGTTTTTCAGTAAAAAGGTCCACCCAAAACACATGTCAAAGATTCTTAAGATATATTTAAAGGATTCTTACCCAGGAGCTCCCTTGTTCATTGACAAATCTAAGATAAAAACATTCGAAATAGTATTAAAAAAAATGGAACACAGATCTCAAGAATGGAAAGGGAAAGCTTTACCTCAGTCTAGTAAAATGGTTCTGAATAAATCTGTTTTAGCCAGTACTGCTACATTTCAGCTGGGACTGTTTAGTTTCACCTAAAAAAATCACAAATAAAATTGATGCAATACGACGTGATTTTTGGTACGGTAAAGAGGTTAATGCAAAGAGGTATTACCCAAAAGCTTACTTTTGCCTGTGCAAATCAATTCATAAAGGAGGTTTTGGCTTTAGAAATGCACATCATGTGAAACTTGTTAGAGCACTGCTCGGTCGAACACGCAAGCGTTGCTATGTCAAGCTTGTTTGTCAAGTTTAGTTGATCAAAACTATATACTTGATTTCTAGTCTACTTATAACTATGTCTCGGATTAGGATATAATTTTGTAGTTGAGCATTAGATTTCACGACATTCACCAATTGATTGAAGAAGATCAACTAAAGAGCTTGAAGGAACTTCATCAACAAAAGGTATATGGAGACTAAAATTTATCTATGACTCAGAAGTCTATTATATTCTATCTTCTAAAGAGACTAAGTCGTATATATATATAGACTTTTACATTATATACATTTGAAATTTCGAGCCGAGTTTATCTCGTTTATGTATTTCTCGAAATACATGTTGGAAGCTATTTAGCTTTAGCTAAACTTCATCATCTATTTGACGAGTTTAGTTGTAGATGATTTCTTTGTTGAAAACTAAATATTAAGTCAAGATGATCATGTGAAAATTACCTTGAACATCTTACATGATTTGTGTGAGATAATCATTTGATGTTAACTTGAGAAGTTTCGTATTGATCGATTAATCACTTGAAAATTACTTGAAGCTAGTGGTATGTGTAAGATTACCATTTTTGACTTATAAGGATGTTTCAATGATTAAATGATAGTTTTAGAACTACTATTAACGTCTGGATATAACACAGTATGCGTACCTAGTATGCGAACTGTGAATGTTAGTTGAGGTACGTAACTCTTGTTTGCAAACTGTGTTTGCGAACATGTTTAACTGTCAAAGGTCCGAAACTGTGGTTTGCGAACGGCTAAGACTAGGCTAAGTCCGGAACTTTGGTTCACGTACTCTATTTACGAACACAGTGGTTAGGTTCTAAAATCGGTAAGTATGACAATTCATACTCATGAACTCAGGTTCGTTTGCGAACTAAAGTCCCTGGAACTTTAATGAAATAAGGTATGCGAACTTTTTTTTGCAAACCGTGGCATTATGTTCATGAATTGGTTCTTGTACTTTGTACAATTAAAAACCAAACCGAATATGTTTCAGATGGTTCATATATATTTCTAGGAGATTATGAACATTTGAACAACTCTCTTGAAACACATTTAGATTCATTTTATCATCTATCATGATTTATTGATCATCATATTTGATCTATAAGTGTTATATGAATATGGCTAAACTTTCATATGGCTAACTTTGGTTAACTATTATTGAGCCAATGGTTATACACGTTTAGGAACGATTCATCCATATCTAAATATAAGTATATTTCATTTGTGTGTATCAAGCTAATACCATCTAACGGTCGAGATTGATTGCTTATTTTCTAAGCAGACTTAGCTTGAATCTTAAATCAGGAGTTCATCTAACGGTGAATATCAATTGCTTCGTTACTAAGCTATCGTAGCTTTAATTGTAAGCAACCCTGATTTGAAAGACTATATAAGGGAGAACTCTAGCATCTAGGAAACCTAATCCCGACACTCTCGTGTATCCTAGTTGAAAATTAGAGTCGATTTTCCATTAACCTAGGTTTTCCAAAACCATTATTAGGTTAACAACTTAAAGACTTCATTTGGGATTCGTGAAGCCAGATCTAACTATTTTCTCTGTAGTTGCGTATTCTGATCTTACTTTTTCTATCGTGTTGAGTTTAATCTTCTCTAAGATTTTCTCGATATTTATCTCTGATAGGTAGGATATAAAAAGTAATCACAACAGTTCTTCGTCTCAGACTCTTGTGATTCCGCAATAACTTCTTCTGCTAATCAGTTTATTGTGAGGTGACTAATATTTCTAGGCTGCTCTTCGGGAGTATAAGACCGGATTATTAGTTGAGTTTCTTGTACACCTTGATCTTTATCTAAAGACGAAAATAAAAAACAAAATAGACTTATCTGTGGAAGACAAATTTGTTTATAAGTCTTCGACTTTGGGTCGTAGCAACTCTTAGTTGTGGGTGAGATCAGCTAAGGGAATAAAGTGCGCAGAATCCTATTCAAAAGGCATAAGGAATGCGACTGTACCTTAATAGGTGTCAGACTTGGTTAGGGCTCAACTACATTCCAGTTCGAAGTTAACTTGTAGTAGGCTAGTGTCTGTAGTGGCTTAATATAGTGTGGTGTTCAAATTTGGACTAGGGCCCGGGGTTTTTCTGCATTTGCGGTTTCCTCGTTAACAAAATTTCTGGTGTCTTTGTTATTTCTTTTCCGCATTATATTTGTTTATATAACTAAAATATCACAGGTTGTGCGTAGTTCAATCATAGTTTATTAATCTGAACTTATTTGTTGGATATGACTTGATTGACACTCAGACATTGGTCTTTGGTACCATTCGAGCTATTCTCTAACAATCAGTCTCATGGATTTCTATCTAGTTGATTTACTGATTGTATTGAGAAAGAGATAAACCTCTTTGATATCTTTCTTGATTGAGTCTCACTTTTAAGTTGATGGTCTCGGAATTATATTGGAGTTTAGTTCATACAGATTGCCGAACGAAATATTAGGTGGGGTTGTTCTACCCCCGCTTTTTCAAAACTTGCTATGATTGCCAAATTGGTACAGATACTTTTGACTGAACCTCATTCTCCATCGGCATCCCAACTAAAACCAAAGTATTCTAGGAAGAAATCTTCTTTTAGAACTAAAATATCCTCTAACAGCTCATGGGTCTGGAAATATATAAGCAAAGGGATTAAACTCATTGAACAAAACTCCATTTGGGAGGAGAAGATGGAACAAACATAAATATTTGGGAAGATAACCGCTGGATACCAAACCTAGAACATAACCTCTCTCAACACTGTAACAACACCAACAATCATTTAACACTTGTGGCATATCCTTTAGATCTAACCACTAAAAAGTGGAGTGAAAATTTGATTTTATCGATGTTTTCTAGAAATATAACAAATATTTTTTATATTAGAGTATTTGTAACTAGGAATAGTTCCCCTAGACCAGACAAGCTTCGTAGGTTATTAACAAAATCTGGAGAATTCTCAGTTAAAACTACGTACGCTAAACTAGAGGAAAATAGAGTTAACTCAAACAACTTAGATATGGCTGATAAATATTGGAAGGACTTGTGGAAACTGAATGTTCCCCAAAGAATTAAGATTTTCACCTGGAAATGTTTGCAAGATGCCATCTTGACTAATTTCAGATTGTCTAAGTTTATGAAGAATGTGTCTCCTAAATATGTTTTTGGTTGTGATTCAAACGAAACCATACAACATCTTTTTTCCACTGTCATTATGCTAAATCAGTTTGGGAATTATCCCTTAATTCAGTAGATATATAATTTGATACTTCTGTTAAGTTTTTAAAAATCTGTTAATCTTGGATCTCATTTCCCAATAGCATGATATCTCTAGAAGTCCTTTCCTTTTATGACATCATGCCATGTGTCCTAAACTTCTTTAATTACTACTAAATACCATTCATTCTCTAATAAAACCTCCTTCTTTCCTATTAATTTCTCCCTTGTCCTTCCCATCTAATAAATACTTTCTTGGTGGACTTCGGCTTTAGTCCCCATGTCTCATGTTGGGCTTTCCTCCCCTTTGAGGGAACACTAGCCCGACTAAAGGGGTAATATTTGTCATGTATCAACAACTATCATAACAAAAATGTGGTTCATATGGAAAGAAATATGCAACAGAGTGCTTCAGGGAACACATGCATATGCTCTCCAACTAGGAAAAGTAATTGAGAGACATGAATTTTAGAGGAAACGCAACAATAACACAAAGGACACAATAAATAGGCCGGAAACTACATAGATACCATCAGAGAAATGGAAATTACCAGATAGGAACCAACATAAAATAAATGTTGATGCTGCATGGATTTCTGTTAATAAACTAGCTGGCTTTGCTATAATATATATATAGAGATTATACAGGTCAATTTGAACAAGGAAGAGCAGGACCGTGCACAACAACATCCCTGGAAGAAGTAGAAGCAATATGATTGTTGCAAGCAGCTTAGTGGGCTAAAGAGTACAATTCCAGCAATTTCAGCATCAAAGGAGACTGCAGAGATCTTCTGGATTATGTAAATGGAATTCACACTTCCATCACATGGAAAAACCAAGCGATAATGAAGGAAGTTAAAAAGGAAATTAGTTCTTTCTCAAACTTCCTAGGCTTCTTTTTTGTTCCCAGATCGGCAAATAATGTGGCAGATATTTTGGCTAAGGAAGAAAAACACATTAGTAGTACTTTAAATTAGGATTGTAAACTCCCAACCCGTATTAAATTTATGCTATCAGTAGATAAATCTAATGCTAGGAACGATCAATATTCTCCTACATTAGATGGCTCTACTTTTTGTGTATTAAGGGTCACTAACTCTCTAAGTTAGTTTTTTATGAAATTTCCAATTTGCAAAAAAAAAATGTTATACAAAGAGACTCGATTTAGTTGACGTGTTATTTGCAAGTATCTCAACTGCGCAGTGGTGGAATCGTGGAGGAGACTATAACGGTCTTTAATATCTCAGTGGAAGTAGTTTTGTTTATAAACATCCTTCTTACCAAAAAATAATTAAAAAAAAACTTATTAATTTGAAAGGAAGGTATTTTTCCATCACCTTACACATTAGTCCTGGCTCTGATGCCAACTGTGACAGACCAAAAAATTATGCTTAGTGCTCCAAGGAGCGCAGGATATAACTTCTATGATGCGCTACCCTAATGCTACTAATCGGACCTTAAAACTAGGAAAATGCACGTCCAGTTTCCCTTGCAAACATGCTCCATAAGCATGATGCAACTAACTCAACTTTCACGTCGTTCCAAATTTTCCCTTGTTTTGTGAAGGGTTTAAAGGCATGGAGGCTTATGCCGATGTATTATTTCATGCATCTCTGGTTTTCGAGTCCTTCCTTAGGTATAATACATGTCTTGAGTTTCACATAGGCCATTGTTGCCTATTTCCTACTCTTTACTTAGTTTAGGCACTTCTCAAAGCATGCATTGATCTTGCTCGTGCCACGAGTGCACCAATCAGGCTCATGCCGTAGTTTTTTTAGGCTTATGCAAGCTCCGTTAACTTGCATTCCGATATTTCTTTCTTTCTTGGCCATGCACAATGCGTCATTGGTGCATACCTGCGTCGAACGCCTTGATGGACTTCCATTAGACTTTACCAAGAGAGATGGTATTTTATGTTATGACGATAAATCTCTCAGAATTTACGATGCAAAAGTTTCAACCTCGGTAAAGCTTGTGAGTTTTGGTAAATATTATGAAATAATCCCTCATTACAACAACTTAATTTCGTTAAAATAATTAGGAGAAGATGATACAAAAATATTGGAGTCAGCTAAAATTGAGGAGACAAAAATCTGTGATTTGAGATAGAGCTGCAAGCAAGATGAGACCCCTGAAAACACTTATTAACTGGTAATGTTCACTGGATTATGACGCAATATGCATATTTATATCGATTTCAACTTGGGATTGCATAAACCCTTTGACATATCTGTATGAGTATACTGTCAGTCTATTTTTATGTTACCATTCTCATCTTTGTAGCAGTTTTTTTTCTTTATTTTAGTTAAGCTAGCTTTAATGATTTCTAACTGCACATTTTGTTGTTGTAATCCGAAACTGTGATACATACTTTAGTAACTTGTTTTGATCTAATACATTATAGTTTTATAAGTATATAGAACCAAAGATTGTGAAATATAAAATTTCTGGGAAGTGTGAGGGCGTTTGTATGCTCGTTACTTCTTAGCATAACTAATAAATAATTTAAGGAACCAAATTTGAACCTCCACGGGTTATGTTAAGGTTTAATTACTTCCATATTAATAGAATTGGAAATCCGAATAAGAAACAACACTTAAGTTTCTCATCATTCATCAACAAATATTATAAGAACAATAAGTTGGTAGAGTTCAATGCGATCGCATCATAATGATCATGATTTATGTTTTAACTTTGTTGCTAACTGCAACCAAACCAAAAAATGCTATGTTACCACCATTTTCATTGAAAAGTTCAATATTTTTTTCTTTTCTTGAAATTCAGACTATACAAAGAACATATGTTTATGTTTCTTTATTTTGTATTAAGGCATGACTATTGTTAGACAATTTCTCAGTTGAACCCACTAGGGTTGGTATGTCAAGTTAGTTGTTAAATTTAGATGGAAAAACACATTCTTGATTGAGCCTCCTAAAAATAAGTTTCGGACTATATTAGGTTTAAGAATTAGAATATAGAATCAAAGCTATCCTTGAAGAATTGAGATTAAAGACTACACGAAGACATCTTGGAGAACTTCATCAAAGGTTAGTAACAAACACTTGATTCTCTTGTTTACTCTACCTCTCAATCTATATAAACAAGTTCTCACTATATGGAATAATTCTTATGACGGTAAATATACATTTATATATACATCTGAGGATATCTGAGCCCAGCAATTTTATGAGAATGACCTTTTTCCTTCAAAAGGTCTTCATGTTCTAGTGAATCCGAGTTATAACGAAGAAGTTATGAGTAATTTGAACACGAAATTTTTGCAACAGTTCATGAACTAAAATGGGAAATTCGAGAATAAAGGCCCTTTTTAGGCAAATACTTGGTGTTTCCTTTCCTAGACAAGGTAGCTTTGTTTCAAGTAACCTAATGTTGATCGATCACTATAAATAGGGATTTCATGTAACCACACAATCTATCCTTTAAAAGAGTATGTGTGTGTTGTATAAGGTTTTTTTCCATATCTCTGTTCTTCATCAACAAGAGTGAGATTTCAAAAGACTTTACTTGGGGATCGTAAAGTACATGTAAACTATTTTCTTTGATAGTTATGGGACCTGTTTCTAGGTGTTTTTCATAAACCCTAGATTTGACAGATCAAGATATCTCTAAATTACTTCTTGGCAATTAATTAGGTTACGGAACTGTAAACCCTAATTGTTTAGGAGTATCTTCTAAAGAGAATTAACGTTATGCTAGAGGATTTTCAACATCTTCTAAAGAAAATTGAGGTTCTTCTAGAAGGTTTACAAAAGGATTCCTAAAGAGAATTTGTGTTCTACTAGGAGTTCTACAGGTGGACGAATACAACTGAAGCAGGTATTACATCTAGTCCAAAATCTGGTAGTAGATAATCGGTGTAACGGTTTAAATCAGCGCACGTTCAATCTGGACAAGGTCCTAGAATTTTTCTACAAGATTGTAGTTTTCCTCGTTAAAGAAAATCTCTGGTGTCTGTGTTATTTTTTTTCCGCATTATATTATTTTATCTTTATGATTGGAATATCACAGGTTGTAAGTATTTAAACATAGATAGTATTATATCAAATGTGAAGAACCTACAAGACTAGTTCTTGTTGAATTTTTATCTTGAAATATAGATTACACAAGACTTGTAGTTGTTGGAATTCGGTTCGTGAACAGTTCCGGTGTATACTAGGTTTACCTTGTTAAAACAATCTTAAATATTGTTTCATAACCGAACGTATACACTGTACAAGGATTTTCCATATAGGTTCCCGAACGAAAAAGTTGGTGGTGTACTAGTTACCATCTTATTTTCATCTATCTATATGATTAAGAATATATAAATATGTCATCAGGAAGGATTAATGGACATCCATGTATCTTGTTATATACTGTGATGGTTGTGTTTTATTATGGATCTTATAGTAACATATATGTGAAGTAGTGAGTTTCCAACCAATCATTTACCTAAACTAAAACTTAGAACATGAATCTGTATAATCTAGACGATGAGTCTATAGAAAGACGAACTTCAAAACTCTCCAACAATTTTTCTCATGTTGAATGCTAAATTGGAACTAGAACCTTCTCGCGTGTTATAAATACTATGAGATGCTTATCTTATCCACGCACAAAGGAAATTTAAGCTTTGAGTTAGGAGGTTTTCTTGGTGTTGAAATTAAGAAATACAAATTAAGTATTAACAATACACACTTATTGGGAAAAAATCTCAATCTGCAAGAATGTCACAAGTTAGATTAGTAGGTAACCAATATTACAATTTCAATGGTGGATACTCTTTTCAACTTCATTTAGTAATCTTCACCATAAATTCATATCTATTCAAGGTGGGTTTTCTTTTGAATTAGTTTTTGATTAGAACATGCCTGTATAAGAAGAAATACATACCATGCTAGCTTCAAGTAATGGTTTAGTTCTCTGCCCAACATATGAATTCTGCATAGAGATTCATTTGCAAACCATTCACTAGAAAATTTGTCTCACCCTCTCTAACTCGATCAAATTCTGTTTTTTTTTTGTCTGCCATTGTTTTCAATTCTTTACGACAATTTATAAGATCATTTGCATCATATATTATCGTTCTGGTAATTTTGATCTCTAGAATTTCTCATATAGTATGAGCGAATATAGCACTCATAAAGTTGCATGCTCTCAATAAGTTGACGTGTCTAATATAAATCATATGACCCATTAGTAAAGATGATAAATGTTGAAAGGATAGGATCTAACCTCGATAAATGAATTTCCTTGGGACCGGAAAGAAATATTCATTTAATGAGGTTATTTATTTTTTGATAAATGAATATATTATTTAGTTACTGGTAAATGAATATATTATTCATTTATCGGTAAATGAATATTTTATTTATTTAAAGAGTATTTTAGTACATTTATAATTCTATGTTTTCTAGCCAAAAATTGATCAATTGAAGTAAGATATTCAAGAATTAACTATTATTATTTCTAACTTATGTTATAGAAATGTTACGGTTGTCGAACATCTTTTGAATTAGCGTAACGAGAATGATGCAGTTAGGAATCGCGTATGGATTAAGAAATTATTGAACCGGTAATAAATGATGAGAATCATCTTGAACCAAATTGATAGTAGCGATATTCAAAACGTTTCATTAAAATAGACATTTCAAGAAGTATAATCACCCTAAAAAATGACTTGGTACAAGCAAAATATTCTAGAAGTCGTTCATGCATTACAAAAAATTAAGAACGATGTGCATTTTGGTTAAGGTGGAAGAAGAAAACCTAAAACTTTAGATGCGTATTCTGAAAAGAAATGACTTCTTATACTGACATTGTTGATTGGATGAAGTATATTGGTTTATCATAGCATATTTTTGTGTATGAAATTTAGTGATTATTCGTTTATATTGTCGTGGGGCCTTTAAGGATTCATTTTTTTTTAATTCATTAATGAATTTAATGAGGTTATTCATTTATGAACATTCAATTATCCGGGTTAGATTGTATCTTGTATTGAAAATATGGATTAGGGTAACAGAGACACAACTTCTTATTACATATTTATAAAGAGATATTATCTAGAGTACTAGAAAAGACGTAATTATACAATATAGATTATTTTCAAAGGAAATTGACTTGACTATTCATAATACACCCCCAAAAGTTGATGTCGGAGTCAACGAAATTTGAGACAAAAAAAAAAACACAAAAAAAGGAAAGATACATCTCTCAAAAATAAATATAAAAAGGAAAATAAATTGATGCAGTACTAGCAAAGTAGATCATATCAACCTAAGTATTGAAAATTAGGGTAATATAGCCCATTAGTAAATAGATCAGCTAATCGTTTTCATTCACGATATATTCGACTTGTTAGAAACTATTCTCCATCAACTCTCTATAACATGGTAATTAATCTACTTTTACATGTTTAATTAATCTTGGTGTGAAATACATGGTTAGACAACCGGAGCAACACTAGTGAAGCAAAACTGGATGATTGATGTAAATATGCATCCCAGACAACAAATATAAATGCCATTGAATTTATGTAGAAGCAACAATTAGACATTCAGAAGAGCCCATGAGTTCAAGCAAATAAATCAAGGTTTAGTTATTATCACTAGGAATGACCTGTCTCACAGAACCTAAAACACTTGACTGAGTTATATGTATAGAGTTAACTTATTCTAGGATCTCAGATGAGTAAAATCTTGCATAAAGTTTATTATATTAGGGTGATTTCGAAAATTTAGAAATACATGAGGTTATAACTATCCCAGGGTTGTTTTATGTATATTGCAGATTTTTGGTTTTGCCCCATGTTAGTATATTGCAGAGAACATAGCTTATGTTGATTAGATTCACGTTATGTGGAGGAAAAGGATTCTTTGTCTCATAAGAATTTTTGCATTAGTTAATATAATTTCATTTGTTATTGTGGTTTTACATTATTTACATTCAGAAATTTAGATTAACAACTTTGGCTCTCTATTCTCTTAGGAAGGAAGCTGCCTACAAGTCAATATATGGAGAAATAATAAATATCTTTTGTAAGTTTGACACCTCATCACTTATTAATAAAATTTTCATATATGATTTAGGAAACTCTCTTTGGTTCACCCTTTCTATGTCTACATAATCCACTAGTTTGTTTATTGAGGACGTTGAATCACAAATGATTTACCTTTTTGTGGACAAACTTTTCAAATGAATAAGTGTGGTAATTTTACCATCTTATCTATGTACTTTCCATGTTTTCATTTTATAATCGAACTTATCAAATAATTATTACTTACTCGCAATTTCGTAGTTATTTTTTAACATTTATCTAAGATTACTTAAAGATTAAAGAGGTACGATTTGTTTTGTTTCATATATGAGTAATTTAGAGTACTCTATCTTGGAGGTCCCCTCCGTCATAAAACCCACCTACAAGGCCATTAATGAGGTCCCCATCCTTCATTCCAGAATCTCCTCTTGAAGGGATGGTTGTAAATCGGAAGTCGTCCGGTTAAAGTTTTTTGTATTCCATAAATCAGAATCGAAAACATAAAAAAATAAAAGTGAAAAACTGTACACATCTGCGCATGAAAGAAGAAGTGCCTTATCCAAATCCACTGAATAGTGGTCTGGAACCATGGTCGGAGTACTTTCAGGTGGCTAGTATATTGTTATCATGACAAATACTATCAAAAGATATAGGGCTAAATTGAGTCTGACATACCTAACAGAAGCTCGGGTGGTACATCTCAACATTGCTAAATAGCAACGCCTCCTTAAACAACTGTCTGAGTTTAACCTTGATCATATCCGCAGTTATACGACTAAAACAAGATTGCATTCAATTCAGTACAAAGAAATAAGTTCCCATTAATTATGTATTTTGTAGTTTTTGTGATAAATGTGATGATTATTAATTTAGATTATTTTTTTGAAATTTACGGATTTACTCAAAAACTATGTAATACAAAACAATATGTTAAGAATCATGAACAATGATTACCAACAATAAGATTAGGGTTATCTAAAAGGTACTCCCTCCATTTCTGGAAAAGTATTACTTTCATTTTTTCAATTTTTAGCCTATTTTTAAGCTAAAATGAAAAAAATGAAAGTAACACTTTTCCAAAAAACGGAGATAGAATCTTTTTTTATTTTAAAAACTAAATAAACCATAATCATCAACTTATTGAGATACATATAAAATTTTATCAACTTTTCAAATACTCGTATTTTCCCAATATTAAGAATATCATATGTCCACCGACATTAAATAGACGAAATAAATTTATGGTAATTACCTTGTAGATGGGTTTCAATTTTAGTAACAATTTGGCACTCTTTAAATACTCATGCACAACATTGTGAGAATGCAAATATCCTATCCCAAAATACGCATCCATAACATGTTATTATAAGCTTCTTGCCTTTATCATCACGATACCTGATTACTTTCATGAAAAATTTCGTATAAGATTAATAGCGAACAAGTTTTATAGTCAAAAAACAGAATTATACAGACAAGTTACTTATTCTTGAGTATATTGCATGTTGAATCATTCATGGAATAAAAATTCACCATAAACTCGTTAAGAATTTCCCCTGGGCTATCTTGAATTGCACCATCAAGTGCTACAAAATTTGGATGTTGAAACCTGGGGAGGATAACAACGTCTTGCCAAAAAATCGTAGTCTGTATGATGAAGTTGATAGCTAGGTACTTATATGGATAATTATTAAGTTGATAGTGATCATATGTAGTCTGTTTTAATATCTTCTAATGATATTTGTACCCTCTATAAAATAGCCGAACCCGCTAGCCAAGACTGTACGGCACATGTTCACTTCCGCTAGCCCAAAAGAAGGTTCCACAAGTTTCCATGTCTTGCTTTCCGATTTATTTTCATATGAAGTTTATCTCAGAATTAGGGTCTACTATAAACTATATAAATACTTGAGTCAAATCCTAAGAAGGGAATGAGATCTATGCTTTTTAATCTGAAAAAAAATCTATTGTAATGCTTATATTAATAAAACATCTCTCCCCAAGAGGATTCGTCAGTGGATGTAGGCATAACTCGCCGAACCACGTTAAATTTTTGTCTCCTTTATCTTTAATTCGTTCTCTAGTATTATTTTATATCATCAAACCATCACGTTTTGTGCCAAAATTTATATTTAGTTACACACAAATACCTCGGCTCAAAATTTTAGGTCTAGATTCTATTATTTTTAGGCATAAGTGGTCGAATTTGGAAATTTGAGTTACTTTAGAACTCTGAATACCAGCGAAAAACAGATGAAATATGTACTTCTACCTCGACTTTATTATGAAAAATGGTTGGGACTCAATAGTTGAATGATTAGGAAAGTTCTTGTCGAACTAAAGTTTACGATGAAGATTTACAGGGAATGAGGTATAAAAGAGGGACATAACAAAACCAAAAAAAGTATCTCTCAATTACCAGTTTGATGCTTGAGAGTTCTACAAAAGTTTATAACTCCCGAATTACCAGTTTGCAGCAGTTTCCTACCACTAGCTGCAAAACTACGAGCAATAAAGAGTTTCTCTTGCCAATGAAAGGAAGGTTTATGATGAAGGCACATCGAATGGTCGGTGAAGGAAGAAAAAAAAGCAACAATAAAAGTGCAAGTAAGAAAGAAAAGCACCAACATAAGTTGTAAGTAATAAAGAGAAGCAACAACGTGGAAAGTTATAAGAAAGAAATAACATTAAGATTAGGCGTGCATAAGAAGGGGCACAATAGGTTGGTGAACTGAAGGGTCGTGGCGAGCATCATGACGTAAGGTTGTGTTGGTAGAGAATAAGAAAACAAGAAGGTTTAAAAAGATTAACATGGAAACCATGTAAATTCATTAATGCTAGCAGGATCTTGCGGTAGAAATTATGAGGATTCAGTTCCACGTTACCTTGATTTCAAAAACCAAAGATTGAGTAAAAATATTCAGTATATAATATAAAGGTCGAGAAAGGACGATTAGTTGGATACAAACTACGAACGAAGTAGAATTGTGGTAGTTCAATGAGTGAAGTAGGAATTAGTGAAAAATAAAAGGACTTGGTTTCTTAAACTGCTAATGAGTGGATAGGATGCTAATTGTGGATCTAGCTTGTTATGGGATATTATCATGATACTTAAGTATCATTGGGAATGATGGGGGTACAAGATTGCAGTCTGTCCAAGGTGTATAAAAGTATTTTACTAACGAAATCGTGGCCGGATACATCCATTGAGCATGTTGAAGACAAATTCACTTGTCGATTGAAAATATTTTTGAGGAGTTCTTAACGAGTCTCGGTCAATTTAATCCTATTCAAATAATTAAATTGGAATTCTGCCAAGTATGAAACTTTTTATTTGTCTTTCAAGATACGAATTCTACAACAACAAGTCTCGTACCAATTAATATAAACTTATCTACTAAAATTGAATACACACTACTTGTGATATTCCTATTGTAAAGATAAACAATATAATTCGGAAAAGGAAAAGGAAAACACACAAGATGTGCCAGAAGTTTTGTTAAGAGGAAACTGTAACTGCAGAAAAACCCCGAAACCTCGTCCAAATTTGAATACCGAACTGTATTAATCTGCTACAAACACTGGCCTACTATTATATATTGGACTGGAATATAGTTGAGGCCAAATTCACCCTCCAAGTAATTCATCTTTAACCGTGCTCCAAACATCTCTTGAACCTCTCAAAGCTCTATGAGATTGATTCCCTTAGCTGACGTTCTTTACATCCTAAAATTTGCTTCAGCCTAAGTGAAAACTTTTGATACCAATCTGTTAGACCATTGCTCGGTTGAACCCACAAGTTTTGCTATCTCAAGATTGTTGTCAATGTTAGGTCATCAAATTTATATCTTGATTTCTAGTCTACTAAGTCAAGTCTCGGAAAAGGTTAGAATTTGTAGTTGAGTATCAAACATCACCCTTGAAGACTGAAGATCGACGAATACATTTGGATAACTTCTGTATCACGTATGTAAAGATTGAACCTTTATGTTTTACTCACTATCTTAATATTCTATCCGTTGAGACTATGTCGTATGACTTCTAGTATATTCACAAAGAAGAATTTAGAGTCAAGCTTGTCCTGTGAAAAATCTAGAAATATAATTCTAAGCAAAGATGTTTAAAGGTCCTTAAAAATATTAGTTTTATGAATTAATTTGTGGATCAATTGAAAACTTCTCATGCAAATACAAGCCCTACGGTTTGAGAAGTGTTGTACCAACTGTCCCAGTTAATATTTTAGTATATGCTCAAAGACTTATTTTCATAATACGTTTATCATTACTAGAATTCTCTTAAATACTTCTAATACTTGATCACTTAAACACTTTTGTGTGTGCATCATGATTAAACTCTTAAGTGTTTGAATGGATATTAAATTGATTTTATTTCTTTGGCTAACTTGCCAAACCGAACGATCACTATACACGGTTCCGTAACCACACCTAAATGTATATTCTTGTATTGTATTTTTCAATAGTAGAGTTTGCTTGATTCTAAAGTTATCTTAGATCGAATTCTAAGCAACCCCTAGTCTTGGAAAAACTATAGATAGAATATCTCTGTTAAATGGGAAATTCAATCCCTGACACTTTGTGTTCTAGTTGATTCTAGAGTCATCCTCTATTGACCTAGGTTTCCCATGAGAAACATAATTAAGTGTATGAATAAAAGACTTCGCTCTGGTGATTCGTAAATCCAGGTCCAATTATCTTTACCTTGATAGTTCGTGTATCCGGATCTTGTTTTTATGTTATTGAGGTTCTCATAATGTCTTTCAGGAAAGATAGATAGAATTATTAAAGTTCTCTTCGTCTCAGACTTTATGATTCCTCAAGATAGATATATGAAAACTGATTTTAGTTGATCTTTTTGAAGACTGTTCTTGAGAGGTGGTTAAGAATCTAGACTGCTCTTCGGGAGTCGTAAGATCCGTATTTGTGAGGTTTTCTAGCTTTTTCTATTGCAAACAGATTTCCAAACCTTGATCTTTGATCTAAACATAAATCAAATAGGCTTATATGTTAGAGGCAGATTGGTATCAGAAGTCTTCACTTCGGATGAAGCAACTCTTAGGCTCTAAAGGTAGCCAGCTAAGGGAATCAAGTGCGTAGAGCCTTGCTAGGTTCAAGAGACGTGAGGAGCGCTACTGTAACTGAACCGCTTGGAGGGCGGGTTCAGTCTCAACCATATTCCATTTCGAAATTTGATAGTAGGATAATGTCTATAAAGGATTAATACAGTATGCTATTCAAATCTGGACGAGGTCCCGATTTTTTTCTGCTATTGCGGTTTCCTCCTTACCAAATTTTTTGGGTTTCTTGTGTTTTTCCTTTTCCACATTATATTGTTTATCTTTATAATTTGATTTGCACATGTTTGTATGTATTCAATCTAAGTAGATGCGTTTGCTGAATTGTAATCAATTACGAGACTTGGTTCTTGTAGAATTCTTTTCTTGAAAGAAAGATAACAAGTTTAATCACTTGGCAGAATTCCGATTGGATTATTTGGATACGACAAGATTGATCTTGGATATTGACTTTTGGGATCGTCCAAGTACACTGCTTAACAATCAGGTTTTCGGACCTTATGTCTGTACGCATACTGATTGAGTATAGGTTAAGATATAAATTCTATAATCATATTTTCAAGGATCATTTAGTTGGTCTACTTGCTATTGTATTAAGTTTTATATATATACAGGTTGCCGAACAAAAAAGTTGGGTGTATTTGGTATCCCCTGTGTTTCCAATTGGAATCAGAGCAGGAAAACACTGTTAGACCTAATAAATCTTTGTTTGAAGCAATCTATATTATGTACCGTTTAGCTATTGAAAAAACTATTTTTTATGGACTCTATTTATGAGATAGGATCTCCCTCCGTCTCTAAATTAGTGAACCTTATGTTTCCATAAAGCAGTCTGTCACTGAGAACTGTTATCCCTACTATCTTATTAATGAATCTGACTCAGAATTAGAAAAGGAAGCAGCCAAGGAAAGTGTTGAGATTCTTAGTCGTCTGGGAATTCAGGCTTCCGAGGTTAATAGGCGGGAAAACAAAGTTAAAAATCTTATTGCAAAGGTTTATAAAAATAATTCACAAATCATGATTCTTCTTGAAGAAAAGACTGAAGTAAATATTTAAACTATTTCACTTGAGGCTCAACTTGAGAAAAACTCCTTGGAACTTTAACATCTTCTAAAGACTCCTCCAACTCCATGTAGTACATGTGAATCTGAGAAATTATCCGTATCTATGGCTACTTTAAAAATAAAAGAGTTAGAGGATATAATTTAAAATGACACTCACAACAGCTCAAGTAAATCTCTTTTAGAAGGCCATTCTCAAAGTCTTAACACTTTGACAAAGTATGGCCAGTTATGTTTCTCTGACCAAAACACATTGTATCTCTTAGAAAGAATTTTTTTGTGCCAAGTCTATATAAACTGACTCTGTCAGGGTTCAGAAACTTTGCTACTTCTGCAATACGGAATGACATGTTCAAAGGAAGTGTAAGCTTAGACTGAGAAACAATCAGATTGAGTCTATTCAAGATACCTTGAATCTCATCTTACAAGAAGTTACTGACATTCAAAAGACAAAACCTCTGGGTTTAAAAATGAAGGATACTGGTTCTCGAACCAAGGAAACTTTCAGGAATGCTAGTACATCTTACTCATCAAACAAAACTAAGAGCAAAAGATTTGGTACAATCTCTAAGAAATTTTTTAAGCAATCTTCACATACTTGGGTTCCAATAAGAACTCAATTTCTTGGGAAATCTAAGAATTTACTAGTTAAAGATATGGCTCAACTTGCAAACATAGACTTGATGATTGCAGGTTACAATGATTTCGTAGACAAGTTATCTTGTATCTTTAAAAGGAAGAAGAACTGAGGTAAAGTTTTGAACTACATCTCTCTTCATGAAGATAGTGAGTTTTATGATAACTTCTCGAAACCATATGGGAAAAACAGTAGTTCAGTTCTTTCGAAACGTGAAAAAATCTCAAATGGTGAGTATGAAAATACTCATCTTGATGCTCTTTAAGCAAAGAGACTGTAATCCTCATCATCTATAAAAATCCTATAAGGTGAGGATTTAAGTATACAAGTGTTCTGTTTGTTTTAAATAGTTCTGCTGTGTGACATAGTTCTTTTTGTCTTTTCTGGGAGAAAGTACTACATATTACTGTATTTTTAAAGACATTACTTTTTTTTGTTGAGTTTTGCTCCGGGAATTCTGAATTATCTGTTGAATTAGTTCACAAATTGGTTATGCATGCATTAGAAATACTCTTAGATGTAGACAAAAAGACATTATGCCCCTAAAAGTAATTTTATATATTTTCAAAACCCTTAGAGTAAAGGAAGTTCGGCTCATGAACTCTTTCCTTGTTTAACTCAAATTTCAAAATATAGATGTCACGAATCGACCATATTCTTGGAGAAATCTTAGGTGTTCATCAATATAAATACCTTAGACTTGAGATTAGTTGCCTCGTTCAAAGTCTTATCTGCATTCATGTTTGTCTCTCATGTCAAGTTATACCAACAACATGGACAGAGTTCTTGATAATAATTGTAGTGGTATTTGGTTGAAATGGAAAAAGAAAAGAACGCTGGTTGAATATGAAGTTAATGGCTCTAAGGATCATCCTAATGTCAATTGATATTTTTCATATGATCATCAGGATGTTGAACATGAAAAAATGATTTCTGCTTGTTGTTTATGATTTTCTGAAACAATTTAAAGAATCAAAGATTAAGCTTGTTGAAGCATTGAAAAGTCAAGATATGCTAATATCTGAGTTGGAAAAGGTTACATCTGACCTTGTTTTCATGAGATGGCATGTCAATTGTAGCGCCCCCGAAGCTAGCAGCTGACTAATCCAAGAGATTAACTAGATAAAGAGACACTAAGAATCTAAATCATTTACTTAAATAATCAATTAAGAAATATGCTACAAAACTTAACCCAAAACTAGCCCCGCTCAGAAATATATATACAAGAAACTTCTCACAAATGATACATATACAATAATCATTTGGTTTACAAATATAATATGCAACATAATAAACATAGTAGAAGTCAACCAACTAACAGACTCAACTCCTCGAAGCTTCCGCTACGCAACTCTGATCTGTCTTTGAAACTGAAAGTGGGAATGAGTGAGCACATCACCCCTAAAAGGGGTGCCCAGCAGGAATAACATCTAACTTTCAAGTAATCATGACAAGATTTGGAAAACAATAATGTTTTCCCAAACATTAAAAAGTGACCAAGTCACTGAAGTAAATAAACATGTATATCGACAAACTCCTTCTTCAAACAATGTATAATATGGTGTCAACCAGTTACACACCTAATAGCTATTGATATCACCCCTGTTGACCAATAGTAAGCATAAAAGCAGAATTCATGTAGATATATATGTGAAGGAGCGTATCCTATATACCACACGTGGAAATTCTCATTTCCCATAACAATTCATATTGACAACAAAACATTACAAGTCCTTTCCAAACCACGGAGATTAACATAATCAACATGGAATGCATAACTAGATAATGTATGAATTTGATAAACATAAATCTTTATAAAAAAAACATCAATGGTTACAAGAGAGTCAAATGTATTCCCGCCTCTTTTGATGACAAGCCACGCCTACCTCGAGATCCACTGGTTCGTCCTTTGAATCGATCGTTGTTAATATAGTTTAACTGTTAAACACACAAGAACTCTAAGAATCTAGACAAGAGGCTCACACAAGGCTCATAACAAAATCCCATATAATTCTCTAGTTATAAGCTAAGTGAACTATCTAATGGTTCTAAGACCACTTATGACTTTACACCTTTTTATTATCTATCTTTAACATTTCGAATGTTTACTAATTCATATGGTTTGGTTCTATAGTCCAATTGCTAAGTCTTATGAGTATCTACAACTTTGTAGAAGAAGCTAAAGCTGAATTCAGACCATAAGGGGTCCAAACATCAAACTCTGAAAACTAGTCATAAGTTCAAGACCGTTAAACTAATGTCCAGTCCATCTGAATTAACTAACGGTCAAACTGACGGTCAAAGGTCAACTAACAGTCAACATGTTAACGATCTGGTCACATGAGTCAACTCAGTGAGTTGAGTCTGGTTCAGACTGAGTTAACTCAGTCAAATGATCTAAGTCAGACAATGATACAACTGAGTCAGACTGAATAAGTTCAGTCAGACATGCATAAGGTTCAGGCCTGAGCCACAAGCACAAGCCAAAGATTCTACCACACCTGCAACTCTTATCCTAGTTCAATTTCACCAACCTTATTCTAACATTTATCATTATACAAATAAATTTACTAAAACAGAATTCTACAATTCACAACTGAAACTAAGTTTACCTGCAAAAGCAGTAACAAGCTTTCACAGCAAATACAATCCACCACTCTGAATTCACCAAACTTCAGTTGAATGACTCAATTACAAACTCTCACAGCCTTACTCAAGCTCAGTTCATATCATCACCTGCTACTCTATAATCACCAACAACAGTACCACTGAACAATTGTAACTCAACCAGCAATGTCTCATCAGTTCAACTAGATTCGGCCTCTCCCAGAACCAAGACTACTAAGTCAGTCAAAATTACAGCTTCATAGATACCATAACCAACTTAACATCATCACAACATTACCACCGAGTTCAGTTTTAGCATCATCAACTCAATACACACATATCCAACACATTTCTCATCTGCACCCATTACAGTTCACCTCCGGACCAAATCACAATACCCTACATCTTCAGTTACACAGAAAACATCATCTCAAACCACCAACACAATTGAACTGCCACTGCAACCACAATGACCCTTACATCTGTGAATCTCAACACTAACAGCTCCACTTAAGTGTAATGACTCCAGCATCACATATATGTTCTTCATTTGAAACACTAAATCTTCTTCCCTGCCAAATACATTATCTCCAGCCAACACTATCTGCAATTTCAGTTCCATTATCTAATTCCACTTGGTTCAATCCTACATTGTATCTCAATCACATTACTAGCTACACAAACACAGTCAAAGCAACACCACGAAACATTCTCAAAGCCTCAGGTCCATTCAACACACATACATCCATCTCAACTCTTAGTTCAATTAACAAACCCATAAACTCAAAACAGAACATAATAACTGTACTAAGTTATTGAGAAATCAATTACCTCATAATAGGTTCACTGAACCAGCACCAATAGTAACTTAATCACCTTCTTGATACGAGAATCGAACCCTAGTTCTTCAACAAATCCAAACATGAGCTTCAATCGATCTCAACTTCAAAACCTCGACTTCTTCAATTCCTAATTACTCTTCATCCGAACCCTAATCCACTCAAACTATTAAAACCCATCTCAAATATCCTTATCAAAACATTAATTTCATCTTCTCATTATCAATCTACAGCTCAATTCTTCCATGCATGAAACCCAACTCAAACCCTAGCTTCTTGATTTAATCCTCAAACAACATTACAGCTTCAAACAATCGTCAATTAAGAACAAACCCATCTTCTAACTTCTTGATTTCATCAACATCAATTTGTTTCATGAAACCTAATCTTCGATTTCATATCAGAAACCCCAGCTCTGCAATTTCTTCTCAAAACTATTCCATAACATGAATTAAACAATGACCCAGTTACTCTTCATCCAACAACAACACAAATTCATTATCATCAGCTATATACAAATCTAACTTCAAATCCAGAAACCCTAACTCACTGATTTCTCGAATCAACTTCCTCTTAAGTTTAATCACAACAACACAACCACCATCAGTTTATTCTTGATCAGACTCTTCTAACCTCGATCTCATAATATCTCTCTCGTCTCTCAAATCACCAGCAGGAACGAGCACATGGAGAAGAAGATGAAGAAAGAAGAAAGAAAAAGAAAGAGAAAGAAAATAGAGAAATGAATTCTTCTCGGCTCGTTTTGGAGATAAGGCCGATCAAAAATGTTAAAAGGCACCCGATAAACTGATAAGCGAAGCCAGGCGGTTCAAACTGCGTAAAGACTATTTTTCCCTTCATTAAAATCTAAAGATATCTTCTTCATCCGGTATCCGATTGGCACGTTTGAGTAGTCCATTATGCGTCACTTTTCAAGACCTATCTGATGATACTAGTTTCATATCTAGATCGTTGTTAGATTAATTTCTATTAATTAATGTTCATGTTAAACTAATCGAGTTATTATTCGTTAATTTGTCACTTGACCGGTCTAACAGCGTTGACGAGCTTGAGGGTCCTTACATCAATGATCTGCTCAATGAAGAGCTTTCCTGAAGGGTTCTTGGATGTTGTTGATGATAAAATCAAAGATCTCAAAATCGATGAGGACACTGGTGTTAGAGCATAGCTCGGTCGAACCCACCAAGTGTTGGTATGTCAAGTTTGGTTGTTACTATCAAAACACATCTAGAGACGCTTGATTAAATTCCAGAGTCAAATTCGTTTAGGTTAGATTAGAAAGTCTAGGAATGTTGAGACATACAAGTATTACTCTGAAGACCTGATGAATAAGAATAAGTAACGACTATAACGATGACATCATCCTGCCACTTGAGGTTAGTAATATTGACTTGATTTTGTTTCCATCCCTAACGTGTCTTTTAAGTCGTGTTATATTAAAAACATATCATGCAAAGTTGTATATATTGTATATAATACTCTAGTGGAACTTCGTAAATACGACATTGACATAATCTATTATATATAATTATTTGATTATCTATGCATTATATAGGTGTGATTTCATCCTAGAAAACCATGTATCTTTACATTAGTTTAAGGAAGTAGATGTATGAACTTGTTTTTATAAACGAAAGGGAAATCATGATTGGTCTTGTTATTCATTGAATATCTTTTGGATTGGTAGAATCTATCTTAACTTTGTTGAGACTTGAGGTATAACCGGTCATAGCCTACATAATATACCTAGTTGTAATCGGTAATGATCTACATTGGAAATCAAGGTGTAACCGATCACAAGCTATATTGGAATGCAAGTTGTAACCGGTCACAAGTTACTTTAGGAACCGAGGTATAACTGGTCACAATATGAATTTGGAAATTAGTTGTAATCGGTCACAAGCTACCTTTGGGAAGAAAGGTGTAACCGGTCACAAGATACTTCGGGAAGCAAGGTGTAACCCGTCGCAAGTTACTTCATGAAGTAAGGTGTAACCGATTACAACCGATATTGGGAATCATGTTATAGACGGTCACAACATATTTTGGAGTAATGGTTTAATTGGTTCCATGTACAAAATAAATATCCATGGTTCACATATTTCTTCATGGTATGTGTGAATTATGGTTTTAGGTTTGTCAAGATGAGAAGCTTCCAGATGTCGACATATTTGAACATGAACATAAATCTTATAATTTATTGTTCAAAGATATTCTTTGATGCTTAAGGTGATCCCTGGTCCGAAATATTGAAAATTATTTAATTATTATTTTCATCATGTATGTTTTAATTACCAGCAATTAAAGCATATCCTCTGAAAAATATTATTAGTTAATGTGCTAGACTAATAGTAGAAATTTTCTGTGAGAGCTTTCGGAAATATTGGTTAACATTAATTAGAAATAGGAAACCTGAATTTAGGTACTTTAATGCATATTTTGAGAATATTTTTGGTTTTGGAATTTCCTTGTTGTTCAAACAATCTTGGTCTATAAATACTTGAGTTTGCATTTCTTGCAAACTATTCTAAGAGCCAGGAAAACTTCATTTTTTGTTGTTTCTGGTGGAGCTGTTTATCCGGATAGGAAAGTACCCTAATTAGGCAAAATCTCTTACAACCGCTCGTTTAAAGACTTCCGTGGGATCCTGAAGCTCTACGAGTATCGTTGGTGGTAAACAAGATAACTGCATTGTTATTAGTTTTCGATTATTGATTTGATTGACTAACAGTCGTTGAAACTTTGATTTCACCTAGTTTGTTTATTCTTGAGAACCTTCTCTTCTGATATAAGGCTCACTCAAACTAGATCAAAGTATTGACAAGATCTTTATAACCATCTTCAGATCTAAAGACATCTTGTGATAATCAATTGTTAACAGACTCCGTTTTGTGCGTGATTGATCACAAGAGGATTCAAGTGGTGTTGTGCAAGTTATTGAAGGCAATATAAGATTTGAAGACGAAGAAGATTTCTTATTAGTTTTCGTATCTTGTAGTTTTAATGCACAAACCTTGATCAGATGTGATCCAACTAGAATCAGTTTATATTTGACTGATTTAATTTATTAGTTGGGTGAGATCTACAATTATCGTTTGGTGGTATTATTCAATATCCAAATCTGATAATTGTAAATCTGAATTTAAGTTACTGATTCAGATTGATCTAACCAGACAAAGGAGTTTATTAGATTAAACAAAAGAGCCATTGTCAACAACTCACTTATCTTTTAGCAAGATTGGTTAGAGTAGTTACCAAACATATTCTTCCTTTGCTGTTTGGAATATGATCCAAAGGACTTGCTATCCACGTGCGTGACTCTAGAAGTCGAAGGCGCAGGGATACTGACGAAACTAAGTATCTAAGGGTAGTCTGGTTGGTCTCAACTATACGAAGTTGGTATTAGATTTTGTATAACGGCTTAATTCTGAGAGTATTCAAAACTGGACTAGGTCCCGGGGTTTTTCTGCAATTGCAGTTTTCTCGTTAACAAAATCTTGTTGTGCCATTTACTTTATTATTCCGCAATTATATTTGATTTATATAATTTAAAGTAAATTGCACTTATATGTTAATTCCGTAACACTTGATATTGATCCTATAGAGTTTTGGTTTAATACCGTACGTATTATCAAGTGCACACTTTGTTGTCGTATCGTCTCGATCTTGTATCCATAGTCAATCACATAAGTGATCTTGTTGTTGTATTGTTTCGATCTTGTATCCATAAACGATCACATGAAATGTAAACCGAATATGTTGTATTGTCTCAACTCTGTCCATAGCCGATCACATTCGGTAAATGACTTATATGTGGATAATTAAAAGATTGTGGTGTATTTGGGTACCGACGTCTTTTCAACTGGTATTTAGTTAGATTTTTTTCTTCTTTTCTTTCACTAGTTAACTCCTTGTAGGAATTTTGTTCTTATTATTTAAGGAGGAACACTAGTTTTTGGAGTAGTTTTTATGTGTTACATTAGATATTCCAAATATTATCATCTTGCATGTTTAAAGTTTATTAATTAAATTTTATTTTGGAAGATGAATTGCAATACCTAATCTTCATGGATTATATATTTGTATTGATTATTTTAGGAGGTATGTTTTTTTTTATCATTCTTTGGTGATTAGAACATATATCTCATATTTTCTCATAGGTTAAGCTCTTTGCAAAAGAGAAGTAAACTCTTTTGATAATTGCAGTTTTGTTCTCTTCATGATTACACTTTTGTGAATAAAATGCTACAGGATTCCGTAGGATATTCTCTAGGGATGTACTTACTTTCTTGATTGCGTCACCGCCAGTGAATAAATGTTGAGCTTTAATGTCTACGTTCGTACATGGCTAGAGAAGTTATAATTCTTATGTTGACTCATATTGTAGTAATTGTTCTCTTGTTCGTAACTGGCATATGAAATATTTATTATTGATGATTTTTCTCAAGAAAGTCTTGTATCTTAGTGCCTTTAATATTAAGATCGTTATTTTTAACTTCTTTGTTCGTAACTAACGAATAAATTTAAAGTGCAAGAAAATCCTTCTCTTGTGACTAGAGTAAAGTCTCTCATGTTGTTCTTCTGGGAATGACATTTAATATGGGAGAGTTCTTTTGAAATTATGCGTAATGGTAATATCTTTTCGGGGAGTGTGGATGTGGAATTATAGGAGATGCTTGTGCCTTATGTTTCCTTGACGCAAACCGAGATTTCTTGGTTGAAATCGTCTAAACTAAAGGTTGGTATGTGTTCTCTAGTCTTGAAACTCTTTTGATTAATTCATGATTATCCCGATTTTTCACCTTTGTGAATTCTGTTGACCAAAAGAAAGAGAATTATTAAGTAGTATCTTACCACATTACGTATGGGTTTACAGAGCATCATGTAAGGGGGAGTGAGTTATTATCTATAGGTTTTACCTATTTTTCAAAAGTAGTATGTATTGACTAAGGGGGATAACATATCACCGAAATATTGCTTCAAAATTGAGGTGCAATTGGATTTTAAGAAAGGTAACAATGATATGTTTTTGTATAACAACTAATGAGTAGGGTGATTACCTCATTCTATCAAAGCTCATTTTGAGTATTCTCAAAAGTTGTTATCACTACGGATCTTCAACAACAAAGTGCTGTACAGACACAAGCAGAACATTAGAGGAACTTCAAGTATGAAGAATTCAAGACGTGTGTTGAAGAACCAAGTAAATCAAGCATAGTGGATTATGAGCTGAAAAGTTTATTTATGTTTGTATCCATACGTATTGAATAGTTTTGTCACTAAAATTGACAAAAGGAGATATTGTTAGAGCATTGTTCGGCTGAACCCACAAGTTTTGTTATCTCAAGCTTGTTATCAATGTTAGATGATCAAAACTATTTCTTCATTTTTACTAATTCAACTATTGTACAGGTTAGAATTTGTAGTTGACTATCATACATCACCCTTGAAATATGAAGCTCGATTAAGACATTTGGAGAACTTCTGTATCAGGTATGTGAAAACCGAACCATTCTAATTTACTCACTATCCTACCATTCTATCTGCTGAGACTATATTGTATGTGAAAAGGTGAGGGTACCCAAATATACCTCAAGCTAAAAAAATTCCTCCCTATAAGTCCTTTCTCCGAAAGTGATTGTCTATGGACTGATTCGAGACATTACAACTAATCGGTTCACACTTCGTGTGATCGTCTATGGATACGAGATCGAGACAATACAACAATGAAGTATGTTACTTGATAAAAAGGTTCGGACTTAACCAAACACAATAGGATTCACTTATCAAGTAAATAGGAATTAACGTTTGTGTAATTTACTTTAATTATAATGCGGAAATATAAAGTAAATGACACAGTAAGATTTTGTTAATGAGGAAACCGCAAATGCAGAAAAACCCTGGGACCTTGTCCAGAATTGAATACTCTCAGGATTAAGCCGCTACACAAAATTACACCTAACTTCGTATAGTTGAGTCCAAGCAACCAAACCTATAGTTCACCTAGTTCCGTATGTATTCCTACGCCTCCAGCTTATAAATAAGTCACGTACTTAGAATAATTCCTTTGGTTCGTATTCCAAACAGTAAAGGAACAACAAATCTTTTTGGTATCAACTCTCTTCAACCAAGTGATATGAGTTGGACAAAGGCTCTTCTGTTTATCTTAACATAAACTCCTTCGTCAGGTCCTTAGATCTATCTTATGTTCAATTACCGAAGTAATCGTTTAAGATTAATCCAACAACACTATTAATCCAAAGAATTGTGTTGATGCCGATCTACTCAATTAATCAATCCAATCTATCACAAGGATAAACCAATTATTAATTGGATCCTCTTTTACCAAAACAAGTATTGTGCACACCAAAGATTATGAACCCACAAATCATAAATCTTCAATATCTTCTTCGTCTTCAAATCTTCCTAGATCTTCAATAATAACCTGCACACAATCACTTGAATCTCTTGTGATCAATCACGCACAGAACGGAGTGCGTTAACAATGGATTATCACAAGATGGTCTTTAGAACTAACAACAGTCTAAAGATCCCTGTCGAAACTCTGAACTAGTTTGACTGAATCTTATATCATAAGAGAAGATTCTGAAGCATAAACAAACTAGGTGCAATCAAAGTTCAACCATCGTTAGTCAATAAAATCAATGAAAACAAAAGATAACCCGCAATTATCTATTTTCCCACCAACGTTACACGCTAGAGCTTCTCAATCCCAAGGAAGATTTTAAACTGAGCGGCCGTAAGAGATTTCGCCTAATTAGGTTACTCTCCTCTCTGAATAGGCGGTTACACCAGTAACAACACAACAAAGAGGAAGCTTGTTGTTACAAAGGATTATTTTGCTAGAAAAGCAAATTTCAAGTATTTATAGACAAGGAAGTTTGGACACCAAGGAATTTCCAAAACCGAAAATATTTTCAAGATATTCATTAAAGCACAAATTCGGTTTTCATAATTCCTGGAAATGCTCTGTCCAAAAATAATGATCGAAGTCTCTCGGAAAATATCTAATTAGTAGATGCACATTACTAATTCTTATTTCCCTACAAAATGAAATTAATAACCTTAGTCAAAATATTCTTAACTTATTTATGTTTCGATCCTGGGATTCTCTTCCCTTATCTATTAAGGAATAACTTTGAACAATTAAAGAAATAAACATTCACAACACGTGTTCAAAGTATGTCGACATCCTTACTTTGTAAGTTCTCTTTCACACTTAAAACCTTGAAACCGATTTGCCACACTTCCAAACAAGTTTAAAATTGGTTCATCTTACTTTCAAGAACTATACGATTGATCAACTAACATTCAATCACAATCATGGCTTTAACGGTTCTACCAAAACAAGTTTCGGTTCTACCTTCCATGTGAGTATTGTGCATAGTCACACTAGCTTTCCGAAAATTCGGTTGACTAGGTACTAGGATCGGTTCCCCACATATATATATGGTATCTAACTTATATGTGTTGCACATGTCTATAAGATAGGTTCCCCTTTGCCTAAAAACGTGTTGCACATGTTCATAGGATCGGTTCCCCATTCTGCTATAAACCTTGCTGCACCTCATACAAGGATCGGTTCCCCTTTGTGTACTGCACCTCTTACTAGGATCTGTTCCCCTTTCCCAAATTTGGTCAGACATAAAATCACAAACCCGATCATACCATCTCAGGTGATTACTTAAGATCAGTTTCACTAATAAAAGTCATACCAATACATAAGTCAGGCCTTTGTGAATAGTTCTAACAAGAACACAAACAAGTCGTGAACGGTTATACTCAATTACGCATATTTGTTGTTCATAAGATATGCAATGAATAACAAAACCAATAACTCCTGGCGATTTCCTTTTCGATTCACAAACAAGTTTATGAACTTACTTCCTTAGAACACATGTAAAACATTGTTCCTTAGGATGAAATCCTCACCTTATACCCATACATAATCACAATAGCATTCAAACAATTATGGCGATGTCTTATCTACAAAGTTTAATGGTTAAGCAATAAACCTCATATTCTATTCCTTAATACTATGTCTATCTAGAGTTCAAATATGCTTCGCAATTTTTTTTCAATATGCACGCCTTGAAAGATATGTTAGGGAATGAAACAATTCAAGTCAAATATCACTAACCTCAAGTGGAAGGATGATTGTTGTCGTTGTAGCTCATTGCTTCTTCACATCTTGAATTCTTCGCAATACTTGTAATGTATATTCCTCTATTGTATTTTCCAAGAATAGAGTTTTCTTTAATCTCAAGTTATCTTAGCTTGAATTCTAAGCAACCCTGGTCTTGGAAAAAATATAAATGGAGTATCTCTGTCAACTGAGAAATTCAATCCTTGACACTTTGTGTCCTAGTTGATTCTATAGTCGTCCTCTACTGACCTAGGTTTACTTTGAGAAACATAATTAGGTTTAGGACTAAAAGACTTTGCATTGGGGATTTGTGATGCCAGGTCCGACTATCTTTACCTTGATAGTTTGTGTATCCTGATCTTGCTTTTCTTTTATCGAGGTTCTAGTAATCTCTTTCATGCAAGCTAAATATAAATTGCAAAGTTCTCTTCATCTCAGACTGTGTGATTCCTTAAGATAGATATCTGAAGACGGATCTTAATTAATCTTTTGAAGATTTTTCTTAAGAGGTGGTTAAGAATCTAGGCTACTCTTCGGGAGTCGTAGGATATGCTAGCTTCCACACCTTGATCATTCATCCAAACAAAAATCAAATAGGCTTATTTGTTAAAGGTAGATTGGTATCAAAAGTCTTCACTTCGGCTGAAAAAACTCTTAGGATGTAAAGGACGTCAGCTAAAGGAACCAAGTGCGTAGAGCTTGCGAGGTTCAAGAGATGTGAGGAGCAGGATTTTAACTGAATCGCTTGGAAGGTAGGTTCGGCCTCAACTACATTCCAGTCTGATAGTAAGCTAGTGTCTGTAGAGGCTTAATACAATATGGTGTTTAATCTGGACGAGTTCCCGGGGTTTTTCTGCTATTGTGGTTTCCTTGTTAACAAAATTTATGGTGTCTTGTGTTTTTCCTTTTCTGCATTATATTGTTTATATTTTTAATTGGATTTTGCACAGGTTTTTACGTATTCAATCTAAGTAGATACGCCTGCTTAATGTAATCGATTACGAGACTTGTTTTTTTTAGAATTCGTATCTTGAAAGATAGATAAAAAGTTTAATCACTTGGAAGAATTCCGATTTGGATTATTTGGATACGACTAGATTGATCTTGGATATTGATTTTTGGAATCGTGCAAGTACTCTGTTTAACAATCAGGTTCACGCACCCCATGTCTATACGCATACTAATTGAGTAGAGGTTAATATATAAACTTTATATACATATTTTCAAGGATCATTCAGTTGGTATACTTGCTATTGTATTGAGTTTTTTATATACAAGTTTCCGAACAAAAAAGTTGGTTGTATTTGGTATCCCCTACGTTTTCACAATCTGTCTCTGACAGATAATCCTATTTGATTTCCCTTTAGATCGAATAGATTAAGGCTTGGAAATTTGTTTGCAATAGACAAAGCTATCAAATATTACAAATTCGAAACACTTACACTCGGTTAGATGAGAAGCATGGATACCATCTCTCAAGAACAATCTTGAACTAATCAATTAAGAATAGTCATCAGATATCTATCTTGAGGAATCACAAAATCTAAGACGAAGAGATTTTTACGACTTCTATCTATATCGTTACTGAAATATATTACTAAAATCTCGATGACAGAAAAAATATGATAAGGATACACGAACTATCAAGGTAAAGACGATCGGACCTGGCTTCACAAATCCCTAAGTGAAGTCTTTCAGTCATAACCTAGTTATGTTTCTCGAGGAAACATAGGTCTATAGAAGACGACTTTGGAAATCAACTAAGATACAAAAATTTCAGGGATATAATTTTCCAGTTGAATGAGTCTCTTCATTTATAGATTTTCAAGATTGAGGGTTGCTTAGAACTCAAGCTAAGATAACTTGAGAATCAAGCAAACACTTTCTCTATTCAGATAAAACTCTAGTTAAGTTTTCAAGTAAGAATGTGATAAACTTGTCTTGAGATCACATAGAAGAATATACACTGTGGTCCGGAATCTGGAATCGTGTACATTGATAGTTCTTGTCAGATATGCCTTTCGAACTTGTAAGCAATATTGTGTTCATTTAAATACTTACGACTTGAATCATGATACATATACACAAGATGTTTTAATGATCAATGATGTCTTAGAGGTGTTTATGAGATTCATAACAATGTCAAACATATCTATAAAAATAATGTTTAAGCATCCGCTGATATGTACTATGACGGTTTGTGAAATGGTTCGTGAGCCGTTAGCCGGTTCATGAATTCAGGTACTACAGTTCATGAACCATCCTGCTATTCCTAAACTCAGATATCTACTTTTATTGAAATGGGTTCATGAACCATGGTCTATTTCATAAATTCAGATCACCACAGTTCGTGAACAGTCACATTCAGAACTCTATGGTTCTCGAATTAGGTTCGTGTACCTACCTATATTCCGGAACTTTATATATCCATGGTTTTGGAAATGGTTCGCCAACCTACCATGAGTACATATTTCAGTAGTTGTGATACACTCTTTTTGGATATTGAAACATTCCCATTTTCCATAGCTATAAAATATCATTGCTTGGGCAATTATCAAACGATTCATATGACACAGAAATAGTTCTTGAACAATAAATTGTTTTGAACTAAGATTTCTAAGGACCAATGAGAATTCATTGCTTTAAATCATATTTCAAGATGTTTAACAAAACAAGCTTGACTCAAATTTCTTATTTCAATTACTAAATATACCATTACTAAATCTACCATAAGTCTTACAACATAGTCTCATAAACATAGAATGGTAATACATGTGAGTAAATAAAATGGTTCTGTCTTCACATACCTCTTTTATTGATGAAGTTCTTCAAATGTCTTCGTCGATATCCAGTCTTCGAGGGTTATCCAATGATGTCTGATACTCAACTACCAACCTTTGTACCTAGTCCGAGACTCGACTTAATAGACTAGAATTCAACATATATTTATGTATATCTAACATTGATAGCAAGCTTGAGATAGCAAAACTTGCGACTTCGACCGAGAAATTTTCTAATATTATGACATCTCCCCAAGCTTTATTCCATACAATTCTCATTAATTTTACCATCTCATTTCAGTTTTACTAGTTCTTGATGAGTTCTTTTAATACCCTTTTCTTCGAGGGAAAGGTGACTAATTAGCTTCTCAAACTCAACATCAGGACAATCTTCATCATCAAAATATTCTTTCACAGTAATTCTTTCTTCCATGTTGTTTGTTGCAAGTTTATTGGCGGTCATTTTCAAGGGACTAGAAACCTTTGATATTGCTTCATTGGCCTTTAATTTAGAAGGGATTGGAACTGTCATTCTCCTTATTTCTAAAGAAGTACTAGTTACATCGTATTTTCATTCTTCCTTGTTCATGTCACCTTGTTCTTATTGATATGGAGTCTACTCTCAGCTGTAAAATCGATATATACCATGAATAGATTACTCTTAGATGAATACATCTGTTGATTACCCCTCTTATAAGAGGAGGTACACTTCCATTTCTCAGCTATTTACTCTTCCTCATTCTTATTCTTATCCATACCAGGTGGACAAGAAGCTAGGGTATGCATATATTTTTCCCAATAACCATGCTTATCCCTGGTCCCAAATATTTTGCAATAGTCGAAGATCCATCTTCACCTATGTAAATGTTAACTTTTGATTATAACCTCCATATATTTAAGGATATAACCCTCCTTTTCTCTTCTCTCCTCCCTCTCTCCTAAAAGGAAAAAACTCTCTTAGAACTTCCTTCTTCTTCTTGCTCAGATCTAATCTTTTTGGGCTAGATCCGAGCAAGGATTTTTAGTTTTTGATGAATAAAAATAATCTGATTTATGTTTTTAAGTTTTATTTTTGTTATTTTTGGTATCTATGGACACGTTTTTTCGCTATTTGGGCGATCTTTTCTTCGTCTTTTGTACGATTTTATCTTCGTTTTAAGAGCGATTCTTTCAAATCTCCATGGTGTTTTTTGGATTGTTATTCTCGATTCATCAAGAATATCAACGATTCTTCTCAACATCGATTTAAATTTATCTTCGTCAAGAGAGGCTTAGGGCATCAGGATTCGTTTGGATCTACAATATTTTGGGTAAAATATTCTATTTGATTTGGAGAATCTCTTATTAAAGAAGATAATCATTTTAAATGGTCGGAGTTGATTCCGGTTCACACCATCATTGACCACCACTACATCTATAAAAATTGGTTGTCTTTGCAGTTCACGGCTCTTTCTCTTCGCGATGTACTTGCAATTGGTGTCGTCATTTATATTTGGGTTTTGATTATCTTGTATTTTGGTGTTTTTGATAATCTTGTAAGCAATCATGTGATCATTATTTTGGTTTGGATGAATTGAAATGTGATCCATTAAAAAAAATTAAAAAATGTTAACATCTTTCTATTTTAATATCTATGCCTCTTTTTCCACTTCATCGCCTACTTCTAAACCATTTGAAGTACCATTGAGATTCAAATTATTTGACCCTCTTCCTTCATTTATAGTAGAGTCAATTGGATTTTATTTGTATTATTGTTACTTTTATTGATATTCATTTTAATTGACCCCCTGAACTAGCCCTTGTTCCCTATAATTAGTGATTCTCTCAACCTCAATAGTAGCTTCAAACTGAGGTGGCTTGCAAACCTTCTTAAGATTCTACCTAGTCTTTATTTTCTTTACGCATAACTTAAGGGTATGCCCAAAGACCATACATACAACACATTTAGGGGGATTCCATTGATATTCCCCTGGAAGTTGCAAAGCAATCTTATTAGCAATCAATAATGGGATGCTAGTAGGGTATGAGAATTCCAAATCAATTTCAATACAGATTCTTGCATAAGCTAGGCTATTTTGATTAATAGTACATTCATATGCAAACAAAGGTTTCCCTGGGTAGATGGCAATTAAGCCTAGTCCATCCTCATTCCACACATGAAGTGGATCAGTCCATAAATTCTTACCCAAACTGGAACTGATTTGCTCTCGAATATTGATTTCTCAGCATTTGAGTCCAAGGTCTCAAAGTAAAAAAATTTTCAGAGATTTAAAAATTACCAGTGTCTATAAATTTTCTATGTTCCTCCTCATCATTGAATTCAAAGATAAAATCACAATCTCCATAAGACTTAATACTTACCTACTTCTTGAATTTCCAGAGATTGGTCATTACAGCTTGAACTGCACAAAGGAAAGCCTCTTCCCCATAAATCCTACTACCATGTTTTGACATTTTCACGAACCTTCTGAGAGAAATCGGTTTGAGCAGCAACTAGTACCTTTCCATTTGCTTCTAGTAGAGGTATAAATTTGAAAGAAAAAGGGGATACATGGCTAGGATTTGGAAAAAGAGACCTCAAATTGATAGGGGTAACATTTTTAGCGTTTCCCCCTCTTGATGCAATTATAAAAGAAGAAACATTATTATTGTTAGCCTCTTCATTTCTTACACTCTCCATCATGATCTTATGTCCATTTTTTTCCCGATGAATTAGAAAGTTTGAGATTTCAAAGGAGGGAAAATTTTCAACCCCATGTCATTCTTTGCACCCATCTAAAAAAATTCTCTCCAATAGTCGAAACTCAACAAAGCTGCCTTAAACCTAAAGAGGACGAACCAAAATAAAACAGAATCATGAGATTTGGTTGAGATATTAGAGAGGAATCGGAAAAATAAAGAAGGGAAAAATATCGTTTGGTCCTTTTTTAAGTGGGCCCATGTATGTTTGGTCCTTTTGGAAAACGCCTTCACTGTTTGGTCCATAATTATTTAAAAATATAAAACAGACAAAAATACCCTTCCATGTTATTTTTACTTATTTTCTTATAGCAGTTCATTCTGTGTGATGAACCATCAAAGTTCATTCTTACAAATGAAAACCTAATAAAAACCAAATTAAATCACATATGAAAGAACTTCATTATTTCATTAAAATTCTACAAAAAATTCATTATTAAGAAAAAAACCCTACATAAACCTATATAAACCAGAGTTCATTTCTGGAATGAACTCCTCATAAAACCTACAAACCAGAGTTCATTTCTGGAATGAACTCCTCATAAAACCTATATAAACCAGAGTTCATTTCTGGAATGAACTCCTGATAAAAACCTATATAAACCAGAATTCATTTCTGGAATGAACTCCTGATAAAAACCTATATAAACGATTATGTTCATCAACAAAAACCTACATAAACCAGAGTTCATTCCAAAGATGAAGTTCATTTCAGTAATGAAGTTCATTCCAGGAATGAAGTTCATCTTAAGCAGCAGCAACAACAAAACGCATAAATCTTCATCTTCAACAGCAGCAGCAGATTTCTAGGGTTTGACGAGTTCATCTGCATCATCATCTCCAATCGCAGCAACATCAAGAAACCCAAAAAAACTAATTAAATCTTCAACAACAATAAATCTATCTTGAGTTCATCTTCATCTTCATCATCATCACCAATCGCAGCAAACATCAAGAAAAACAAAAACCTAATTAAATCTTCAACAACAGCAGATCTATCTTTGACAGCAACAACAGTAGTAGAAGATGAGTTCGTTCTATCAAGAAAAAACATCAAAATCTTCATCACAAACCAGAGTTCACACATGAAATGAACTCCGTCATCTTCATCTTCTTCAACAGCAGCATCAACTCATCTTCATCATCTTCATCCTCTCCATCATCAACAGCTACAACAGACGAAAAAACATCAAAATCTTCATCACAAACCATAGATCATTCCAGAAATGAACTCCGTAATCTTCATCTTCTTTTGTAGATTCGAAACTTACCCAAGCATGTGAAGATGATAAAGGTTCACCATCATCATAAATAGCAGCAAAATCTTCAACCTCATCCTCTTCATCATCAAAACAGAAGCAAACATCAAAAAAAAAGAAGGCAAAACTTCATCATAATCATCATCGTTCATCTTCTTCATTACTAGCAGAGAAAAAAATAGAGAGAAGAGAGAATCGTTCATCATCATCTTCATCTTCTTCATCAATAGCAGGAAGAAAATAAAAAAGAAAAAAAGAGAGAGAAATTCTAGATCTAAAAATATAGGAGAGAGAAAGTAAATGTGAGATTGATTTCTTCTCTCTTACTTTTTGACTATATATATGGTCCTAATCTAAAAGGGTATTTCTGCCACCACAAGATGACAACTACATCATCCATGACATCACCCTAGGACCAAACTATAATTTTTAGGACCAAACTATAATTTATATTACCAAATAGGACCAAACAGTCGGTTGACTAGGTCAATTGGACTAGACTCTCTTTAATATATTATTTATAGGACCAATTGGTATTTCCTACAAAATAAATAAATAAGAATCTAGGGTTGGTTTTTTGAACATCGCCGCCTAGTCGCGTTTTTTCTTTCTCATGTCTTACTCTATCAACTCAAGAAGATTCACTGTCCAAATTGTGGAAAAAGTAGCACACTATCAAAAACTGCTGGGATTCCAAACGGAATAAAAAATTCATAGAAACTCCATAAGAACATGAAACGAATGAAGTTAAAACTAGATGAGTTTACCAGATATGGAAAGGAGATTGTTGAATCTCATAAGTTCAAAGGAAAGAAACAAAGCAAGATGAGAGCACAAGATTCCGTGTTAAATGACCATCCTCAGAATGTTTGATCTCCTGTGGCGAGTCTATATGTCATCCCAACACAACTTAAATGTGTTAGAAAAGTGCATCATACCGTCCACGTAGACTTCTAATTATGAACACGAAAATAACGATGGTATTCAAGTGTTCACAAACAATATTCGCATTTCATACAAAATCATTGGGAGAGATAAAATACATACAAAACAATATGAGTTCGAAGACTATCAGACTCTGAGCCTTCGGGCTCGTCATCTTCTGGTCGCGGGGGAATAAATTAAACCATGCATACGATTAAGGCATAATAATAAAACAAAAAGTAAAGTGTTGAATGTAAATGAGACAATGATTTACGTGGTTCAGCACTAAGGCCTACGTCCACGGAGGTTGGAGTTTCACTATACATTGAAGAGTTACAATGATAGTCAAATGACTCTGTGTGAATTACGAAGCTAAAGGGGGAAGTGAAATTCATACTTACTCTTCCTATTTCTCTCTCCTAAGATCTCTTATTCTCACTCAAAACTGGTCGACCTCTTATCTCTTAGTGGAGAGGGGTATTTATAGGGATATAATATGGGGTCCACTGTCAGAGACAGTTGCAACCTTATCTTCTTGATCTTTATGCTAATCCCGCTGGTATCTTCGTTCTCATCCGATGCCTCCAGCGGTCACGCATGGTAACGATGGGTCGTCTCTTTCTCCTCCACAGGTTAGTTGACACGTACTCTATGTTTAGAGTGTTTAATGCGGGTAGTTGGGCTGCCTGCATGCGCCAGACAAGTGTCTGCGGCTCCCATCACATCCGTGTCAGTAAGACCAATCTCCACCGTTGATCTTAGGTATCCCTCGGTATGGAGTAAAGTAAATCCTAGGGTGTTCTTTAGTACTTCTCAATGGCTCGATACTTCAGTGCTCCCAGGTTGTTGGCCGTCGGATCCGCTCGATGATGAACATGTGTAGGTGATAAATGTCCCTTGTGTGTGGAGACGTGGCACGTGCCTTGATGTCTCAGGTTGTGCGTCTTCCACGTGTAAGTCTTCCGACATGTGGCAAATGATGAATTATGTGTACACAATTTGCCCCTTTTCTTCTGATTTGGATGTTAGTCAAAGTTAGAAGAAAACTGTCTTCACATCTTCTTCATCTTTCCACAATAATTTCCCCTAGATTTTAGGGCACGTGTCCCACTCCTTGCAATAACTCCTTCTTGATTCATGGGACGGTTTTATCATCTTTGTTATAAATAGGAGAGAGGATGTCGTAAATTTTATTCTTTCTTCATTCTCTTGTCAGTTCATATTCTCTGAACCTCTTCAGTTTTTTATTTTGTTCTTTAGTTCTTTACTCCTGCTGGTGCTACTAAGATCCTTGGAGGTCCCCTACTGTCGTTGCTCTTCAGGTGTTTGCTGATCATCCTCATCCTCTTATTGATACTTCTGATTCAGGTATGGAGTTCTTCCAACTCTTATTTTCTTTCGATCAATTTTCTTTTTCTGCTACTGTACCTAGGTTTCGTGATGAAGAACAAACATATGAAAGTATATATACTTGCCCCTGTTCTTTATCATGAAACCGAGGGATTCCCCGTTGATTGCTTGAAGCTTGTTTTTGATGGTCACGACTGGATTAGGGTTTCTATATTTTACTCGGTTACTTATCTCTGTGTTTCTGATGATATTTCCGGTGAACGACTTAAGTCTACAAAACTTCGTTTTATGAACATCACTTTCTTTGATCGTCATCGAATTCCATATCAGACTCCACCATCGAGCCTTTATAGATCTCCTCCATCCAAAAGTCCTGATGTATCTCCGCCGAAGGGTGGTCCACCTAGGTCTCCCCAGCCAGATCCTCGAGCTCAGAAGACTTCATCTGCGTCTGGTCCCCGAGTTTCATCTTCCAAGAGAGGGGATCCGCCGAGGAGTTCTCAGGGTTCCCGATATGCTGTTAGTCGTCCTCCTGCATCTCAGAGTGCTGAACCGACGAGTGTGTCGTCTCCTACTCCTCAACGTGCTGAGCCTCTAGATATACATCCTCTTCGTTCTATTGCTCCTATTACGAAGCCTTCTCAGAAGTCTACGGTCCCCTCATCTACTGCTCCAGTGAAAGGGAAATCTGCCAAAGGTGTTGCGCCGAAGGCTGACCCATCGAGAAATCCGCCAACCAAGAGAAAAGCTTCGGATATGAGTCCCCCGAAGAGGCCATCGTCGGATAAAGCTGATGATTCTAATGCTGCCCCAGTTATACGAAGCGTCTCGGTCGGTAAAAAGAAGGTTACTTTTAAACACATAGATCTCGAGGCGTTCAAGGTAAAGCATGAGCTCGAAGCTTTCGATGTTAAGTTTTATGCTCCCGATGACGATATAACTTATGATTTGATTAAGAATTATAAGTACGATGACTTTCATCTACTGACAACCATGGGGGCCTTCGAGGCTGGCCTTATGTTGCCCCTGTATAAGTTGTGTGAATCCTTTTATTACGACGTATTGGATCATCGTGAGGACTCTACTCCACATACTCATTGTCACTCGGTGGTACAGCTGTCTGGGAATTACCTTTGGTCGCTTAAGGAGTGCTACCTTTGGAGTGAGGGGAAGACGACGATGACCTGCTACGTTCCTAACCCGGCTGAGAGAAATTGGTATACTCCTGAGAACTTCAATGCTTCCTTTGGTGACTACGTTAATAGTAGGAATCGTAAGCCATGAAGCGTCGATCTTCGTATTATTCTTGTTTCCCAGGGTGAGGTTCGTCTCCTGAGTGAGGTGAGTGGCTTGAAGCTCCGATACGTCCCTGGTACTGAAGGAACTTCTAAGCGAAAACTTTTCCCTGCTCGTGAGCGGCTCAAGCGTGATCATGATTATGAGCGGCATTCCACCGTTATTGAGGTCGTCAGTCCTTGGGCTTATGGTTGGGTACCTGGTCATCATGGATGGCGCCCTGTTGCTGGTAGTCAGCCTCGTGATAGTTCCCCAGCTTGTTATGGTAACTTCTGCCATTGGCAGTTAAATTTTGATGGTATGGACTTTGAGTATGCCTTCGATGCTGCTGATGTAGACGAAGAGAAAAGATCCGACGCTACCCTTCCTCCGAAGGATGTTGCTAATGTCAAGGTATGACTTTTTGTGAGTTTATAATGTGTATATTTGACCCTTTTCTTCTTAGTTTGATTTGGTCGCAGTACGGAGAAAATTGCCTTCTTGATAACACTATATGTCCGGTTCAATCTTCCACTATTGATGTTGAGGAGACTGAAATTACCGATGAGGTTACCAGCCCAGTGAACGATGAGATTACCGATGAGGAAGAGGAAGTTACTGATGATGAAGAGCGTACGGGGAATTCTCCTCACAATTACGAGGATGGTGAGAAAGAGTTGTACCTGACAGTCAAGGAGATACTGTCCGTGGATCTAATGCAAAAGATATTTCCCCTGGTGGACAAGGAGATATACCCGCTGAAGAACATATATTCCCTCCCCCTATGACCCAGAGGAACTAAGATGTTGATCTTCAATCAACGATCCCTACTGGATTGGGTCCGGAATTCTCTTTTGGCAAGATCCACTCCTCTGGTGGGCAGGATGACCTTGGTGTTGTTATGGGGTTGGCTTCGGACTTCTCCTTGATCCCTCCAAATGATGAGTGGGATGTTCTTGGCGAGACTGGTGGAGAAAAATTAAATGAGATGGAAGAGACTTCTGCTGGTGAAGACGCCGATGCCCAGGCTAAGAGAAATTATGATGCTAGAAAGAACGCTGTTGTTGATGAGGCTTCCGCTGAGGCGTCTTCGGAGGGTTTTGAGAGGGCCATGATGCAAGATGGTGATGATTCTACACTTGACTAGATGATGAAGAAGAATTTGATGTTCGTGTCAAACCTGCTCCAGTGATCCCTGGTGAGAAGGATTCTGATGCTTTCACCCGTCAGAAGATGCAATTAACGTCCCATGATGAGGTTGCAGAGATCTGGGAGAAGGATTTGGGAGCTACTTCCACTAGTATTTTATCCGATCTCATGTCTTCTGTTGCTGATATGATGGCAATTTCCGATGGGTGCCAATACGGTTTCCCTCAGCAGCGGATTCTTGAGGTAAGGCGTCGAAAATTTCCTCTAAGCCGGATGATCTAATGTTGTGGGATTTTTACTTACAGTTATAGCTTGTCTTTCATTAATGCAGATGATGAGAAGGTGAGTTGACCGCTGCTGAGGCGCTCATCGCTGCTAAGGACAAGGAGATATTGGATTTGAAGAATCGCCTGAAGGGGAAAGAGCGACTTGGTGCTGAAGAAGAGAAGCTTCGTCTTGAACTTGCACTTGCTCGTAGTGAGTTGGAGACGGCTCGTAATGATGCTTCGTCTTCCAAAGGTTTGTTTTATTCTCCATTCTTCTCTTCGTCCCTCCCTTTCGTCTTCTTAGTGTGCTGTGTAAGTCTCTCGGCCTATCTTCAACGTTCGATATCCGAGAGTTAACATGGCTTCGGAATGAGAAGACTCGTCAAGCTTCTCGGATTAGGGAACTAGTGGAGAAAATCAAAGGTGAGGCTGATAAGTGGAATGCTCGGGCAGATGAGCATAATGAATTGATGGATCAGTATCGACAACGACGAGAGCAGATGGTTGATATGTAGAATCGTTATAACTCTGATCTCCGCCAGTTTGATGGTGCTTTGTTGTGGACTCGTGAGAATCTACGTGAGGCTCGTGAGGGTATTTCTCGTTTAGAAACCAGGGTGGCAAGCTTGGAAGAGGAGCCGCGTCAAGCTCGTTCATCTCATGATCCTGAAGTTCGGGATTATATACAACGGCTCGTTCGGGAGAGGGATGATGTCAGAGCCGAGGCTCATTCCCTTAGTAATGCTTTAGCTGCTTCTCGGGCCGATGTCGCTCGTTTAGTGGACACTGAGAAGGACCTTGAAATAAATATGTACAGGATTACTAAAGGGATAGAAGAGATGAGTAATGAAGTCAATCACCTTCGACATTTAGACTCCATGAAGCAGGTAGAGTTGGATGAGTGTCAGTTTGCCCTTACAAATCTTCGGTTGGATTATAAGAAAATTTCGGACGAGTATGATTTTCTTGACGAAGCCCGGGACGTTGTAGTTAATGAATATGAAATATCTTTGGCTAGGGTCGAAGGTATATACTTTTTCGGTCGTGAGTAGTCTTCGTAATTTAGATTTTCTAACCCATTTGTGTTTTTCCTTTTCAGAGCTCGAGGGACAGCTTAACCTCGCAAATGAAAAGCTTGAAAAGACTCAATCTTCCCTAGCGTACCAAGAGGGTCAAACCAAGTATTTGGAAGGGCTAGCAGGATCTAGGGATGGAGCGGCGAAGGAAGCAACCAAGGAGGTGGCTCGATTGACATCTTTGTTGTCGCAATCTGAGCTGAAGGGCACAGTTATTACTCATAAGGCTCGTTGTCAGCTGACCGAGGAGATTAACAAGACCTTAACAAAGATCGAACAGAACCTCCTGAAGGAACATGATATTGTTAAGAAATATCCTCGTCGTCCTATGCCCGAGCCCTTGACTTTCTCTTCAGGTCCTTCTTCGGGGGGGAAGTGTTCCTTCGTCTCAACCGAAGAATCCTTCCGAGGGGAAGTAGATTTTTGTGTTCGTTATAGAAAGTTGATCTTTGTGGATTACTTGGCTTTGGGCCATTTTTTGTGTATCTTGTTTTACCTTAGTTTATCCCTTGCTTAATTTTCCTGCCTTGTAATCAACTTTTATGGAATGGATCATCGTTTGTTTGGATACGTACAACTCTGCTTTACCTACATCATTAGTTTACTTGATTTTTAGGTAGGGAGTAAGAAAATATCGAAAATTAGGTAAATAATAAAAAGTGTTTGACGGTAGTAACGAAGGTATGCACCTTCATTGTTGACTTTGGACCTGTCACCCCGCTGGCTAACCCTTGGCCAGAGGATCACCGAACGGTTGGGGTTGATGCAACGTTCCCGGATATGTGATGCGTTTATTAAAAATATTTACATGCACCTATTCTTCTGAACCGCTATCTTATTGATCGTTTGGGTATCTCTTTCTGCTGGAAGCCTTCCCCATGGTCGGACACTTATAGACGCTGATAGGGGAGTCCCGAGAGATTGTACATGGTTACTTTCCCCAATAGAGTTATTTTGCAAAAAAAAGTTCAATTCATAAGGTGAGGTCTGTTATCCCTCGTCCAGAGATAGAAACACGTCGAGCGGGTACGCTGTCTTTTTCTTATGGTACTCTTCACGCAGATGCAGAACTGCGCTGCTTTATGGATAGTATGGCTTGAGATATTTAGCGTTCTATGGGTGCCTGAGGACTTATCCTTTCAGATTACGCAGGTAGTAAGATCCATTCCCGGCGATGTCATGTATTATAAACGGTCCTCCCCATGTTGGTGCTAACTTTCCCCACTTTTTCTCTCGCCGGTATTGCGGTATGGTTCTCAACACATACTGTCCTTCTACAAAGTTTCTAAGCTTAACCTTCTTGTTGTATTCTCTGGATAGCCTTCGTTGGTAGTTTTCCATCCTTTGCAATGTTGTCTCCCTCCTTTCTTCTAGATCGTCGTGAAAAAGCGGGGGTCTAACAACAACATCCAATATTTCGCTTAGCAATATGTATGGACTAACTCCGAATTACTTTCGAGAGAATCAACTAGACAGTCAGACTCAATCTATGTAAAAGTATCTCAAGGGGTTAATATATCTCTCTTGTTTTGATTTACTCGAGCTAATAGAAATCAGCGAGTCCTTAATCAAACACAAGGAATAACTTGGTACCAAAGACCAATATCCAAGGATCAATATAGATCAACAACCAAATGTTGGATATTCTAATTGATGATCTATAATGCACAAACTGTATTATTTCAATTATAAAGATAAACAATATAATGCGGAAATAGAAATAACACATACACCAGAAATTTTGTTAACGAGGAAACCGAAAATGCAGAAAAACCCCGGGACATGGTCCAGATTGAACACACACTGTATTAAGCCGCTACAGACACTAGCCTACTCCAAGCTAACTTCGGACTGGACTGTAGTTGAACCCCAATCAATCTCCCACTGATCTAAGGTATATTATTCTCTTACGCCTCTTATCCCAGCAGGATACTGCGCACTTGATTCCCTTAGCTGATCTCACCCACAACTAAGAGTTGCTACGAACCAAAATCGCGGGCAATAAAAAAATCTGTCTCCCACGGACAAGTCTATCAAAGGATCAATCTGTCTCCCACAGATAAACACTAAAGTTTTTGTTCCGTCTTTTGATAATAATCAAGGTGAACAGGAACCAGTCGATAGTCCGGTCTTATATTCCCGAAGAACAGCCTAGAGTTATCAATCACCTCACAACAATCTTAATCGTATGGTAGCGAAACAAGATGTTGCGGAATTACAAAAAATGAGACGAATATGTTTGTGATTACTTATTATATCTTGCCTATCGGAGATATCAATCTCAAGCCAATCAATCTGATTGTACTCGTACTATAGAAAATCCAAGATCAGATCACACAACTACGATAAAAGTAGTATCGGTATGGCTTCACAATACCAATGAAGTCTTTAAGTCGTTAACCTGGTTTTAGAAGAAGAAAACCAAAGGTTAAAGGAGAATCGACTATAGCGCGCAAACTAGTACCACTCGTAAGTTGTGGGGATTAGTTTTGCAAAATACTATATATCTCCTATATATAGTCTTTCAAATCAGGGTTTGCAATCAATGTTAACTTAGTAACAAAGCATTCAATATTCACCGTTAGATGAAAACCTGATTTAGATTCAGGCTAATATTTCTCAACCGTTAGATCGAAAATTTAGCTTGTTACACATACTTGACAATGCACGCCTCTAGGTTTGTTAACCGTATGCACTTGTTGGTTCAACAATAGTTAACCAAAAGGTTAGCGATATGAGCATTTCATATCAACCATGTTCTTCTTCATGATAACTAGTTCAAATGACTTCAAATGAACTAGTTATAGAGTTATTCAATTGCAAGGAAATCTCATGTACAACACAAGACACAATTGAAGCAAAGATGATTTGATTCACTTGAATCGGTTCATGAACTTTTATAGCCACAGTTTGCAAACTGCATTCCTTAATCTTTTTAAGTGTAAGTTCAGAAATCATCTTCAGATATATAACCTTCTCAAGTTCGCAGACTAGGTTCGCGGACTTAAGTTACCGGGCAGAGTTTACAAACTCCTGCAGAAATTCTCGGGTTTGAGAACTTCGCCGGTTCGCAGACTAGGTTCGCGGACTTGGCTCACGCCATTCTTCCGATTCTCTTGATCAACAAAGTTCGCAAACTTTGGTTCAAGGAATAAGAATTATACATAAATGTATTTCCATAACAATGCTTATGTCCACCATTGGTTATGTAATCTAAACTCTCATTTCAATATTCATTGAAACATTATTAGAGGACGTTATATAGTTGTTACACCATTTCTCTTCAAAAAAAATTTCACAGTGATTGAAACATATCATGACTTTCGTCACTAGGTAAAGATAAACTTGCTTAAAGCTAAAAGCTTACTAACACATATTTCGAGATATAGATAGGAAAGGTATACTCTCCTCGAAATACCAAATGTGTATAATCCAAGTCTATATATATAGCATACGACTTATTGTCTCAAATAGTAGGAGATAGAGTAGATATACTTTTGAGTGACAGATAAGTTCAAGTCTTCACATACCTTTTTGTCGATAAGTTCCACCGGTTCCTTGAGTAGTTCTTCTTCTTGTATGATGAATCTCCATGAAGTCCTTGAGCTTAACAACACTTTATATCCTAGTCCGAGACTTAGCTATAATAGACTAGAAATCAAGACTTATAGTTTTGATCACTAACATTGACAAACATTCTTGAGATAGCAATGCATGCGAGTTCGACCGAGAAATGCTCTAACACGTCGAGCCTTTCCAGCATCATATCTGTCATGAGATTATTCTCCCATGCTTCGGTCTTTATGGTTGGCATGATAATTTATGTCGGTATGACTGTTTCGGCTCCGTAAGTGAGGAGGAACAGTGATTCACCCGTGGCAGACCTTCATGTTGTTCGGTATGCCCATAACACGTTGTGTAATTGTTTGCAACATCGTCCTTTGTGTTCGTCCAACTGTTTCTTGAGGATAAGACCAAGGGTCTTATTTGTAGCTTCACCCTGGACGTTACTCTGGGGGTAAATGAGGGTTGATTTGTTCTTCCCGATCTTGAAAGTATCAAAGAGCATATCTATGTTTTTCCCTTGTAATTGCTTGCCATTGTCAGAGACAATTTCTGCGGGAATGCCAAACCTGCAAATGATGTTCTGAAAGATGAATGTGAATACGTCCACGTCTCGGATTCTACCTAGGGATTTGGCCTCCACCCATTTGCTGAAGTAGTCTGTGGATACGATTAAGAATCACCTTTTCCCCGACCCTTCGATCAGGGGTCCAACGATGTCTATGCCCTATTTCGAGAATGGCCAAGGACTATCTACAGAATTTAGCTTTGTCGCAGGAGCATGAATCTTCTTAGCAAACCGCTGGCATTCCTCGCATCTCCTGGACATCCTTGCGGCATCTTGTATTTTCTGTGGCCAATAGTACCCCTGCATTTTTTCTTTATCCGCCAATGATCTCATTTCGCTGTGGTTACTTGCTTCCCCTCTATGGATATCTTTCGAAATACGATGCCCTTCCTCTCTTGATAAACATCGTAGTAGTGGTCCGAGGAAGGATTTTTTGTACATGACTCTATCACGAAGATCGTATCTCCCTTCCTTTGATTGTATCTTTGTAGCTTGCTTCAAGTCTGCAGGTAGCGTACCTACTTCAAGGTAGAGGTGAATCTCGGTTCTCCAGTATTATTCGTTGCTGAAGTCCTCATCTTCGTTCGCCCTCGTCATGATATCATCTTCGATGAAGTCTTCAGCAATATCCTCCTATATGATGTCGTCATAAATATCCTCCCCTACAACGTCTTCACGATTCGTAGCGAAGGACTGTTGTGGGGTGATCGAAGGTTCGTATACTCTTGTTACTTTTATGGCTTTAACTCTCGCATATTTCACCATGGATGATATGTATTCCAAGGCGTCGGCATGCCTAAGATCTTTTCTGCACAGGTATCAGAACTTGATGCTTGGTATCTGGGAGGCTAAGGTCTGAACCAAAGCCATGTATGCGGAGAGGGTGTCATCGTAGACATTGTATTCTAGTTCTATTTTACGAATGACCAACTGAGAATCACTTGTTAGGCGTACATCCGTTATCCCCATTTCTATTATTAACCGGAGGGCATGTACTACAGCTTCGTACTCCACGATGTTGTTGGTACATCCCTCAAATTCCAATCTTAGTGCATGCACGATCCTTTCTCCGGTGGTAGAGGTAATCACGATTCCTATGCCTTCGCCCTATATATTCCTCGATCCATCGACGAATATTTCCCATCTTCTTTGGCTTGAGGGTTCAAGTATATCGACTGGATCTTTCCCGTCCTCTTCTGCTTCTGGTATGTCCTTCACTTCTTCGTCGTTACCCAGAGGTAAGTCCGCCAAAAAATCCGCTGAGACTTGTGACTTTTGGGCAGTTTGGATCTCATGAATAATGTTGAATTAATCCAGATGAGTGTTCCATTTTGCTATCCTTCCTACTTTCCCTACGCTCTTGAGGACAGCTTCCAACGGTGCTTTACATGGGACCCGAACATGATAAGCCAAGAAATAGGTTCTTAGCTTTTGGGTTGCCTAATCTTCGTGTAGTTTCTTTCCGCCGGGTTGAGAGTCTTGTTGACGTAGTAGATTGGTTGCTCAACCTTTGTGTTGGTTTTGACAAGGACCGCGCTGACCGCATCTTCGGTTGCTGCTATGTACAGGGCCAACACCTCATCGGGATGGGGCTTTTGGAGGATCGGGATTGTGGCCAGGTATTCTTTTATCTTCTGAAGGCTTTCTCGCATTCGGCGGTCCATTCGAATTTTCTCTATTTTTTTAGAATGTTGAAGAAATGTTTGCATTTTTCCGATGACCTGGCGATGAATCTTCCCAGAGCCGCTAGGGATCCGTTGAGCTTTTGGACTTCTTTCAGGTTCTTTGGGGACGATATTTCCACGATGGCCTGGATCTTGGAGGGATCCACTTCGATGCCTCTCTTCGTTATGAGATATCCGAGGAATTTCCCTGAGGTGACGCCGAATGTGCATTTTTCTGGGTTCACTTTCATACTGTGTTTCCTCATGGATTCGAAGATATCCCTCAATTCTCGATGGTGGTCTTTGTGCAGCTTACTTTTGACGAGCATATCATCGACGTAGACTTCTAGAGTGTTCCCGATTCATGGTTTGAAGATAGCATCAACCATCCTTTGGTATGTTGCCCCTGCATTTCTAAGTCCAAAGGGCATTCTTGTGTAACAGTAGAGGACATGCGGGGTGTAAAATGTTGTGTGTTGTTGATCTTCTTCTCCCAGGGCTACTTGGTTGTAACCAGAATATCCATCCATGAATGACAGTTCTTCGTACCCTTCAACGGCTTCTACCAGTTGATCGATGCTTGGGAGGGGGTAAGTATCCTTCGGACAAGCCTTATTAAGGTTGGTGAAGTCGATGCATATTTTTACTCCTCCATTCTTCTTCGGTACGATGACCATGTTCGAGATCCATGTTGGATACTTCACTTCCTTGATAAAACCTGCTTCTAACATTTTACGGAGCTCTTTCTCAATTGCTTGGTGGTACTCCGACGCTACTTTTCTTACTTTCTGCCTGAAGGGGACCGTGCCCGGATTTATACGGAGTTCGTGCCGAATTATCTTCGTATCAATTCCTTCCATATCTCCTAATTAGCATGCAAAGACGTCCGCGTACTCCATGAATAGATTGATTAGAGTCATTTCTCTTTCTTTGTCCATTAAAGTATTTATTTTGATCATCTTCGGGTTATCTTCGGTCCCTATATTGATCTCCTTCACGGGTTCCACAGATGTGAATGTAGTCTTTGTTTCCCCTAGGAGAGGGACGTTCTTTAATTGCTATTTGGTAGGCTCTTCAGCCCCCTTAGTTGTGGAGGTACCTGCTTCGGTGTTTAGAACGATGCTCTCCTTTGTCAGACTTCTTCCGGAGATCTCTTCGAGATAAAGGTCAATTGCTTTCTCCTTGGAAGCTTCTTTGTTTCGGTTTCTTCGGGATTTACGCTACTCATCTTGCTCGTTATTGAGATGATTTTGTATAGCCTGACATTCTCGAGAGGTTACCTGATCTCCTTTTATTTCCATTACCCCTTCGGTGTTGGGAATCTAAGGTACTGATGTTAGGTCGTTGCTACCCCTTTGAGCTTGTGTACCCCTCTTCGGCCGATGATGGCATTGTAAGGAGAAGGAGCGTCCACTACGCTGAATCATGTATCAAACTTCATTGGTCCCGCGTTTACTTGTAAGACAATGTCTCTCAAAGGCTTCGTTGAGGCCCCATTGAATTCGTATATGGTGTAGTACTAAGAAATCAAATGTTCGTCATTCAGCTCCATACGTTTGAACGTGTCATAGAACAGTATATTAACCAAGCTCCCTCCACCTATGAGGACCTTCCTGGTGTTTCACCCTGCGATGGGTAATGTGAGAACCGAGGGGTCGTTGTGATCTTCCATGTCATCCTCTACATCCTCAGCATCGTAAGTTATTGGAGCGTTCATCCATTGTTCGTGTTCCTCCACTTCTACTCCATCGATTTTGTACAACTCACAGTAATCTTCAAATTGCTTCCTTAACCTTTTGCCTATCTGGGAAGTTAGTGATGGTCCAGTGGCTTCAGAGCATGATATAGTGTTGAGCGTTCGATTACCCTCGGGTAGCTGTACTTGCTTGCTTCGCTTAGCCCTTTCTTCGGTGTCGGCCTTCTGTAAGTATTACTTGAGGTCACCAGCGTCAATCAGCTTTTGAATCATTATCTTGAGGTTCTTGCATTTTTCAGTCTGATGCCCGTTGAAGCAGTGGTACTCAAAGTAGTCTCTAGATTTCTCGGATCGTGGTGGCTGCTTCCCTTTGGATCAAGGCCACTCTAAGTTCTCTCGATCCTTAATCTCCATTAGGATGCGAGTGTAGTTGGTGTTGAGATTCGTAAAGACTTGGTCTTCGAATTTTCGATCGTCATGTCGACGATCATCCCTTCGTCCTCTCTTATCTTCGTTAGGACGTTCAGTTGAACCGCCCCTCTTTGATCCGCTAGCTTGCTCTACTGAGTTCGTTCAATGAGATCTTTGAGTTTGGGCTTTGGGATTCTCCCGCTGGATTTCTTAACCTGGCGTGCTTTTCGATGATTACCCGAAGGTCTCCTTCAATCGTAGGTACACTCATGTGAATCTCCAAAAATAGTGGGCTCATTCTGTCTAATCCCCATTTGTAACAGTTGATGCTGAACACTGGGTCTACGTTCCCTATAGATTGAAAATATTTGTGCCATCTGTCGGTATATTCCCTGATCGTTTCCTTGTAAGCTATATCTAATGAGAAGAGCTTGTCCATTCCGGCGTTGACAGCCTTGTTGTACATGCATGTCCCTAAGAATTTCTCAGTGAGCTGGTTGTAAGAATCGATGAAGTTTGGAGGTAGGTCGTCGAACCAAGATAGTGTTGATCCCTTTATACTTGAAGGAATATCTGCAGAGGATTGCATTGTTTTGATCCCATCGGGATAAAATGCGATTATAGTATCGAAGATGAGCTGCAGGTTCGCTGAATCCATCGTAACATTCAAACGTTGGAACGGGACACTTTTGAAGGATAAGCGCTTTGTCCAAGTGGTGAGTCAGCGGCGTGGTGTTAGATTCTCTCATCACTTCCTCTAATCTCCCCCCTTGTCTAGATTTCAACTGCTTGATGTCAGCCATCATCTCCGCACGAAGGTCCTCCATCGCCAGCTGGTGATCGTCTTTTGTCGTGGATCGTCCCGATCTTTGGTTTTCACTATCAAAATAATCTGAATCTTTGGGGACGTAGTCTGGGTCTGATGGTCTACTTTCTCTGGCAGGTTTTTCGATTTAACGGTTCCGGATTGTTGGTGTTTGTCAGGATGTTTCTTCAATCACGATTGGGATCCGGTGCCTTTGAGTTTGCTTCGTCATGTTGGCGCGTCGCTCCTATGCTTTGGGCGATCCTATCCTTGAGATCCTGATTTTCTCGAGCTAGCAGTGCCACTGCTTCTGCGTACACCTTATGGTTCTTCTTTAACTCTTCGAGCTCTGCCATCAGTTGGGGGGTATGGTTCGATCCTTGATTTGGGGTTCCGATTAGCACCTGCCCTCCAATGGCCATCGTTAGACCTTCGTCCACTGTATGGATTAGGGGGGGGGGGGATCGGTTGTGACTATTGGCAGATCCACGCGCGGGGGCAAGGGTTGAGTAACTGGCGGATCTTGGTTTTGGTCGTTCGTTGAAGGAATCCCGAAGACCAGTTGGTGCATCGTTGATTCTGCAAACCCTTCTCGTTGTTCATACATTCTGGTGGCTGCCATTGTCTTTGCTGCGTCAGCTTTGGATGCTACATCGTCTTTGGCTACTGCCGCTTTGAGGGCCGCTGCTGCTATGGCGTTGGCATCCAATGGTGAGGTGATCTCCGTGGCGCCGGGCTTCTGGTTGGCTACCTTCGGTTTCTCGCCTTTTTGCTTGCTGCGGGTTGATAGACACATTTTTGTGTCTACTTTGTCCTCAATGTCTGTATTGTTGGAACTCTATTTTTGTACTAATATTGTGTTTTTATGTATTTTTAGGAAATAAACATTTTTGGAAAATTCGGCTCGAAAAGTTGATTTTGGCACCCGGAGGACAAGTTTTATTCGGACTCTCGCTTTTGGATAAGGGGTAACCTAATTACTAAGGGGAACCCCCAGGTCACCCCCAAGGTAACTGCTATTCGCACCCCAGTTCAGGATAGGGGGCATATCATCTTCAACATTCAAATTCGTGTTTTGGCGGGAAAACCATTTTCACTCCTGACAGATTTTCAATCAACAAAATGAAGGTGTTCTAGTGCGATTCAATCGCTGAAAATTGGTGAGAAGTTGTGATTTAACATGGAAAAGCTGTTGTGAGTGTTCTCTTAGCTCAAATTTGGCTAGAATTGGCTATCCAATTCACGGGCTCAAAACAGGTAAAACACATGCAGAAGAGTTTCTCTACGACTTCTGGAAGATTTTGTGTGTGTTCTGCTCGTATTTCATGCATCGAGCAACCTGTTGGAGCATGTGTAATCGAATTGGAGGGTGATGGACCAAAGAAAACGCGTGAAAAGCTAAAACAAGAAAGAAAATATCCGAAAATATTTTCTTTCACTGCCGAGGGTTTGTGGAGTTATGGAGGAGATTCGATGCATGCTTCGGGTTTAAATAGAGTCCTTGGAGGTCAGATAAAGGGTGTCGAGAGTTTTGGGAGCTAGGGAGAGCTAGAGAAGACGAAATCAGAGTTTAACAAAACTCTGTTTCTGCTGCTGCATGAAGATGAACACGAAGAACAATAGACTGTAAGAGACTGTCGTTCTTCAACAGTGACAGCGACAGTGGAGTGTGGGTCGTAGTTTCCCAAAGACTACAACATTTCATATGTATCGTTCTTGTGTGACGCTTCATGTGGGTCGCACATTAGCTGTTTACACCATTTTCTCTTCTTCTCATCATTTGTAAACCATTTTTGAGCCATAATAAATTATTTTGAAAGTATTTATACTATGATGAGCTAACTCCCTCGTAACCAAGGCAATGGAGGAAGCTATTCACGCAACATAAATGGGTAACTATTTCATTTAATTATATAATTCACCTAATCGCTGCTTTTGCAGAGTTTTAAATTGTTTGAATGATTGTCTTAATTATTTGTTATTCAGTTTGATAGGTTATGCTTGGTTTAATCTCTTGATAATCTATGCTTAAGGTTTACAAATAATGTTTGAGAATCTGTATGATTGATAGTGAATTAAAGATAAAAGATGACTTAAGAATTGAATAGAGTTTTGAAATATTTATCATTCAATTTTGCATAATAGTGGAATCTAGTGTCTTGGTTTCCTCTCGCACCCATTGTTAATAATTTTGTATATAATTTTATTAAACCTTTAAATTTAATCTTCACAAGTACGAGAGTTTGAACCTCATTACTACAACCCACGAAAAATCATTAATCATTTTGGCGCCGCCGACGCGGATTTGTGCTTAGGTAGAATTTTTAGGTTTTTATTATTTTTTTTACTATTATTTGTTCCTTTTTACGTTTCTTTTTGTGTCTTTGATTTACAGATTCGAAGTGGAATACTAAGGACTTGGGAACAAAAAGCTTAAAGCTTAAAGCTAAAAGAGAAGGAAAAAAAGACATAATTTTTTTTAGGATTTGTAAATAGGCTTTATTTTTCATAATTTTTGTAATTTTGGACTTTTTATTTGGACTTTATTCTGGACAATTGGACTTTATTCTTTTTTTAACCCTACGGAAGGGTATTATTAAAAAAAAAAAAATTATATAAACTGTGTGCAGGGAAGGACGACGATTACTATATCGTCTCGGCCCCTCGGGTTCGTACATGACATAGGAGTCGTGGCCCGAGTCGACTTCAACGGTTCATCCCCCGTCTGGTACGGGAGGTAAGTCCATCGAAACACTCGCGAATCTCCTGTCATCGGGTTTACTGTATTCCTTAAGGTGATTCATTGATTGAGGACGAATTTGGACTGTTTTTAAATTCCTAGTAAAGGGCAAGGCCTGGCCAATACAAGATAAGGGTTCGGATTTCATCACCGCTCCCTTCTTGCCGCCTTAGGAAAACGAAACCTAACGCGAACCCAAGCTTTAAAATTTGGAATAGAACGAGACGATAGGGTAACGAGCTTAATAGGAAACTCGTTCGAAAAATATTGGTTGCTCTTTAAGCACACTTCAAAGTTCATGATGGTTTCTGTGAGTTGAATGCGTGACTGCGCCGCCTTCTAATGCGGTGAGGCCTTGGGTATCAAAGCTCTACTAAGCTTCCCTCGCCTCGATTCAACTTACATTAGCTCGGATTGATTCCAGAGGGGTGTGCTCAAATTGTAACGAATTCCTTTTCGAAAATAGAAGCTGGTCTAGAAAACAATCTAAGTGAAGCCATCATGCTTTTTGTTTGCTAGAAATCTTTAGGTTTGTTTTGGTAGAGTCGAGTCGGCCTTGTTTGTGGTTGTGTAGAATTCCCTTGCAATTAAGAATGTCGAACTGGTATGATAGAAGCCAATACAATGAGTATCGACCTGAATTTGAATATGGACATCATCATTTTATGACCATGGTGGGAATAGTAGTTGGGAACGCCAACCTTTTCAAGGTTATGGTTCATACCATGGTGAGCCCAATTACTATCCACCGCGAATTGGTCTTACGAGCAAGAAAATCAGGAACACTGTAGTACTGGTTACTCGTTTTTGGAAACTAGTCTGATTATGATATTTCTGAACCTGTTCCATCTCTAGAAGAGACCCAACAACGGATTGAAAGGACGTATAAACGTTTAGTTGCAATGAATAGTTCAAAAGAAGAGTGTACACGATATTCTGAGATGATAAACGAGAGTGGTGAACGTATAAGTGTTATGCTCAGTGAAATTCAGGCACGTCTAGAGGCAGAAAATGAACAGTTGGCTAATGCTGCTCGAAATAATCTAAATTTCCAAAATAGGGTTTCTAATTCTACCCTTGATATCAATAGTGAATATTTGCCTAATTTAGAGGACGAGGTTAGAATAAAGACACTACTTTTTGATAAGGTTCGATCATCTTTGTATATTATGATGATGAGGATATAGTAATGAAGAACTGAATATGTAGGCATAGTGATCAGGAATTTTACTCCGATTGAGCTTTATAATGATTATTTTTCTATCAAATCCAAATAATTTTAATAATTATTCACCTATTCAAAAGGATGTGGATTTGACTAGAGATACCACCGTTTTAGACGATGTAGTTCATGATCCTTTAGCCTGCAGTATGTTGGATAATCCATTATTTGATGTGCCTATCAGTGAATCGGAGGAGGTAACTATGATTAAAACCTTAGTTTATGAGCCTTTCTCTGATAATCCTTTATATGATTGTGATGATGGTTTAGAGGAAAGAGTTTACCCTGAGAATACTGTTTTAGAATCTAGCGATTTAGAAACACTAGTCTTAGAAGATGATAAACTCGTAGAAATGAGTGAGGATGAACCCAACTTAGAAGAATCTATTGACCATTTCCAGGAATCTGATGACCTAGAAATTAGGGAAGTTGTGACTAGTCTTTCTAGAGACACAGAAAACTCTAAGTTTGGGGGTGATTATCATTCTCCGTGTGCTTTAACTCTTAGAAAGTACCCTCCTGTAGGACTTGACATTTGTGCCTCAACCATCTTACAAGATTATCTTCATACACGTTTTCCCGAACCTAATGATGTCCAGAAAGAAGCTCAGTTGTTAGAAACCCATCCTCTGGTTGATGTGGTTAACCCAGGCTATGATACCAAGATTGACTTTGTTTTCCCACCAAAAACTTTTCAACCAATTGTGGGAACTTTTGATTTTAAGATGTGTCGGTTATTAAGTTTTGAGACTAAACCTAATCACTTTAGGATGTTAGGGTCGACACATTTTCTTAAGGAAGACCACCTCTTTCACTGTGGTCAACTATGTAAGTCATATTTGATTGACTTAGAGGATCCGCAATTATTTAGGTTATTACTTCGTGATTCTAAGTTCGTATTTGAGTTTTTACAGACTCTAAGACCTAGTGATTCGGATCTCATCTATGAAGAAACGCAGCCAATGAAAATATTCTATTTAGACCCTTTCATAGATACTGAACCGCAATTAGCGATAGTTTTCAGGAAACTAGGTAAGGGAATGCTTTTCTTGTCCATTTTCTTGGTTCACTGCAGTTTCCTATGGTCATCTCTATTTGGTTTTAAAGACCCACAGTTATTTCGACTGTTACTTTATGGTTCGAGTTGACCAATCCTTTTCTAAGTCTGGCTGAAGACTTTAAACTTAACACTTCTTGGGAGGTAACCCAATCTCATACAACACGGTAATATCCTTCCTTAACTCTTTTGCTTCAAATAGTAACCGTTTCTCCTTGTTCATGCTTTTAATTTCATCTTTAGAACATTGAGGACAATTTTAGATTTAAGTTTGGGGGTATGGGAGAAACTTTTTATTTGCAATTAGTGAACTCCAGAGCCTAGAAATTTATGCCTATTAAGGTTTGCACTAACCAATCTAAGTGGATGGGAACATCTTGGTTATAGGAGTTGAGGAACCAATCTGATTAGATGGAAACATCGAAAGAGTCTATTCATAAAAGCACATAGCTCAGGTGTTAGAAATAACATGATAGTTGCAACATATCTCGTTGAGTCCTTTTCATTTATTTTTTCATTTTAAACTATGTTTCTCTAAGTGATTAGGTGGGGCACACGATTCAAGTTGTTACCACTGCTAGGGTGAATTAAAGTGACTGAGTTACTAAAAAAAAAAGACCGGACCAGTTAGACCAATCGGAATAAATATTAACACTTGGATATCAATATGCATGTGTTCTCCCTGTTTCCGTCGCCTAAGCAAGCGTGGAATGCAGGACCCGTGAGAACTCGCTAGTCCAGAAAGGGCTATTAATCACGTTTTTAAATGATAGATTAATTGCGTGAATAAGGTTTTATGAACAAATTCCGTCATATAACATAAAAATAATAGGACCCATCATTTAACACCGATAAACTATCATTCTCAAACGTGATAAATTACAAGGTGTGTGATTTAACGTTAAACCATTAAATAACAGAATAAATCCGTAAATCTTTCAAGTTTAAATACGCCCACCACTAATATTCTATTACACACCCAAGAATAGCTAACCACATATTAATGCCACGTTTTTATTAGTTGAAAATGGTTAGCCACCTGCTTAGTTGCCACTAGTCTGTTACATACGGTGCGATATAGGTCCATATCGGTCTTATTCCGATAAACCCAAAACCAAAAGAGATGGTTTCCTTTTTTTCTACCGATAATCAAGGGATTCTGAGATTTTTTTGTTAAATGGGGATTCTGAAATTACTCTTCAAACTTATCTCAATCTTTTTTGTTCGACTAACCTAAGAGGAGAAGAAGAAGGTATCAAATTCATCTATAGTTCATAAGAAGAAGAAGGTATCGAGTAAGTTTCCGATCCTTTTCATTTCTGAATCTAGATCTTGCATAAGTTTCTGTCTGGTACCAAAAAAAAAATTGATTTTGGGAAACCAAAATTATACCAAAAAAAAATAAAATAAGATGCAAAGATATTTCTTTGATAAATTTGTTTAGGTGAAAAGAATGATTGAGTTTAGTTCTATTGCATGAATGGGTTTTTAAATCTGTATTCAGAATTGCTCAGACCTAGTTTTTTTTTTTTTTTTTGATTAGGGAAATTGGTTAGAGAAGGTCTACTTTGCTTGATTTTGTGGATTTTATATCTTGGTGCCTAATTATGGACTCTGTAATCTGTTGATTTTGTTCTTTATTTATGTTTCATTATTGAAAGTTTTTATCCAAATCTAGGTTATAACTACATGGACACTGCCTTGCCAAGTTGCCTTTCCACTCTAGCTTTATTGAAATTGAGTGATCTTATAAGATTAGGAAGAGAAGCAATAGTAAAATGATATGAAATTCCGGTAATCTTGTGAGTTGACAGTAGGAGTGTGTGCTATGCTAGGTGTATGTGGAAGGAGAGTAAGTGTAAACAGAAGGATGTAATTGCACTGCTTGCAACGGTATCTAACACTGGAATCTGGAGTGTTGCAAGCATTACATAAGAACTCGTTATTTTAAACGATAACTGTTTTGATTGAAAGCCTACCTAGTTAATAAGATATCAGAGTGGGTAAAGTGCGTTTCTGTTGTTTTTCTTTGGCAGGAAAACTCTTGCGCACTGAAGCATCTCTGTTTCTCTCTCGGATTTAACTTGATTTCTCTGTTTAGATATATATCCAGGCTTATTTATAGCCAGGAAAGTTGATGTACATTATCCGGTGTACCAGTAGTCAACTTGTGAATTAATGGTATCGGCCGTGGTGCGTAATATTGCACGTCCTAGTGATTAATTCAGTCTGATGAACTAACCGATGAATAAACTATTCAGAAACTAGTATTGACTCCACCGTCGGAGAAGGAAGGAATAAGTACTGCATTAATTTAATTATACAGTTCTGTATGTCATTGTTAACACTTGGCCAAATAGCATATTTTCCTTGCCCCTTGGATACTTGATAGTTTCAGCAAAATGAGTGCAAACTTGTATAACGCATTATGACTGCAGAATTTTAATTGCCAACTAAAGAGATTTGCGTACTTTAGTCATGCATATATGACTGTAGTTGAAGTAAGAGTATGGCTGAGTCTCCGTTCTTTGCTTATTCACATTATTTTTGTGTTTTGGGCTTTGTCAATGCCAACACAAGCTTGCCTGTTAGAGCACGTTTGGTTTAGCTTGCATGTTTACTATGTGGAATGATGCAGTATTTTGTGCTTGTGCACACAAATGTCGGGTGCGATTGTTTTAGTTGCCTATTCAATGCAGTAGGACGACTGTCTCTTAGCAGCACTTCGGCGAACTCACAACTTTACACTTGCGTCTTCTTTTAGTGTTGATTACTTTTATTTGCATGGCACTAACAGCTTTGGCCACCTTCTTTACATGTCTTCTTTTAGTTTTGATTTCTTTTATTTGCATAGCACCAACAGCTTTGGCCACCTTCTTTACAAGACGTACAATATTACATGAAATGACTAGGCAACATTGTAACATCATTACTTCAGTTAACTCATCAATGTTATGGAGCTTGTTTTTGTGCTTTTAATTTCGTACTTGGACTTCCTTTACAGTTTTATTTTCTGATAATGATTCTTTTGATCCCTTGTGCTAGGTTGATAAAGATGTGCTGGTGGAACTAACTAAAGCCTAAGACAGAAGGGCATAGATATGCGTGTTGCTGCCTTAGACAGGCATGACATAGATATGCGTGTTTTTGCTTTGGCAAGTCATTTTTTCTTTTTGGTTTAGAGTTTCCTTTTGCTATTGCTATCTTTGCATACTAGGATCTGATCCTAGTATTGTATCAGGTACTTCAGATGCAATTTATAATTAGCATCGTTGATGCAGGTGAATGATACACTTGGTACATAAGCTGGAGGCAAATGCTTCGATAATGATGTTGCAGTTGCAGTTATTTTGGGAACTAACTGGAAAAAATGCAGTATATGTAGACCATTCCTAAGAGGCATGGTCTCCTACCTAAATCAAGAGAGATGGTATGTAGCCTTCGCTGTTATCACTTTATCCTAATCCGAATATGCTTATTCTTCTTTAAGTGATCAGTTTGGTACATAAGCTAGAGATAAAGCATGGACCTCTTTTTTTCTTTATTTACAATTAACTGTTGTATTTTCAGTGCTTTTAAATGTCGTATCCTTCATTAATGCAACAGATTTTGAGAAGAAATTTCTGGGATGTATTTGGGAGATATTGTACGTAGAGTCCTCTGCAAAATGGCTGAAGAAGCTGATTTTTTTGGTGATGTTGTTCCACCAAAACTTAAGATTCGATTTATTTTGAGGTATACCATCCATTTCACCTTTAATAAAATTAATTTTTTACTCAGTTCTGCGTTTGCCTACCGCTTCTTAGATTTTGCTTGAATTCTTGGTAAACAAACACTGAATGAAATGTGAATTATGTAGGACTCCAGAAATGTCTGCCATTCCCATATTTGAGAGTGGTTAGGAGAAAATTGGAGAACATGTTTGTTTGTTCCCTCATGAAGTTGAACTCTTTACTCATTTTCCTATAAACAGCACTTTCGTTGTACCGGTTACACTTGCATATATTGATACTCTAAAGCTGCTAATTGGTGACAATTATGACTGCATAATCCAAGAGTGATGTTGTGCGATGGAGATGATGTCTTGGGGATGTTTGAAGACTGTGACATGATTAAGTCGCCAAAAGGTTATGTAATTCATGTAGGAGAGTGACCAAGTTAGAGCGGCAAGGTGACAGTTGATTGATTACAATTTTAGTTTCCAATATGCAACTATGGATTGCTATCTATCTTTCGATTTATATTCAAATATTTTATTTTCTTGAAAAAATAATTAATAAAGTTGATTTTAGATCCAATTAAAATCATAATTTTGTTTTATGAATTTGGGCGAATTTCAAATACACCAAACCGAGACCAGATTTCAATTTCACTAAATCGGAATACCTATGAATCAGTAGTCAGAAAATAGCGGAATATTCATTTATTTTTATGGAAATGCCTCGATTATAACAGGTCTTAACTGGTATTGTATTTTATGTACAATAACCATTGACATATTATGTAAGTGATTTTAAGTCACAAATTTTATTCGTCATATTTAATAACATTTTCTGTTTGTCATTTATAAAGAGTCACAACAAATAAATAACGGTTCGAATAACAAATGAAAACCGTGATAAATCATGTTTTATAACAGACTTCATTCGTCATTTATAACCTCTCCTGGACTAGTGACTATCGTGTAATCTGCTGACAAGAAGCATTCGCTTGGATCAAAAAGATCTATTCATGCCGTTAAGTTAAAAAAAATGGTTATTGTTCTGTGTAGTCAACTGCTAGTTCCCTTGTATTTGCCAGTTTGTTGATCTAGATTTAAGTTATCGACCACTGGTTCCCTTGTATATGCCAGTTGTGTTGATATTAGTCAGACCGGTATCGCAGTCCATTAGGATATGTTCATTCTGGCAGTGGCCTTCAGACAGATATGTGAAACATCGATCATTTGGTTAACATCAAAACCATCTACATTTTTCTATTTCCATCTCCTTTTTTTCTATCCATATGATTAGTTTGACTCCGAATATGATGTCCATAGTGCAACTATCTGAGTAGAGCTCTGTCACTTTATATGAATTTTAGTATGCTTGAGTGTAAACTCGTGTACAACAATTGGAATTTCGCATCAGGGTACTTCCTCCTGTAGTCAGTGATTGTAAGCCAACCAAGGAGATTCTTTAGTGCCTTCCAAGGTTCGTTGTAGATAGATAGGGTCTGGAGTAAAGGTTTTGTGGGTACACCTCTGGTAAACCCTCCGGAGACAGCACTCCGCCACTAGGGCCACCAAGTGGTTTAACGGCTTACTCCACGTGCTAAGTGTAGTCATTTTATTTTTTAGATTAGATTTGCTCGAGGACTAGCAAATAATAGGTTTGGGGGTATTTGATAGACACATTTTTGTGTCTACTTTGTCCTCAATGTCTGTAATGTTGGAACTCTATTTTTGTACTAATATTGTGTTTTTATGTATTTTTAGGAAATAAACATTTTTGGAAAATTCGGCTCGAAAAGTTGATTTTGGCACCCGGAGGACAAGTGTTATTCGGACTCTCGCTTTTGGATAAGGGGTAACCTAATTACTAAGGGGAACCCCCAGGTCACCCCCAAGGCATCTGCTATTCGCACCTCAGTTCAGGATAGGGGCATATCATCTTCAACATTCAAATTCGTGTTTTGGCGGGAAAACCATTTTCACTCCTGACAGATTTTCAATCAGCAAAATGAAGGTGTTATAGTGCGATTCAATCCCTGAAAATTGGTGAGAAGTTGTGATTTAGCATGGAAAAGCTGTTGTGAGTGTTCTCTTAGCTCAAATTTGGCTAGAACTGGCTATCCAATTCACGGGCTCAAACACAGGTAAAACACATGCAGAAGAGTTTCTCTACGACTTCTGGAAGATTTTTTGTGTGTTCTGCTCGTGCTTCATGCATCGAGCAACCTGTTGGAGCATGTGTAATCGAATTGGAGCGTGCTGGACCAGAAAAAACGCGTGAAAAGCTAAAACAGGAAAGAAAATATCCGAAAATATTTTCTTTCACTGCCGAGGATTTGTGGAGTTATGGAGGAGATTTGATGCATGCTTCGAGTTTAAATAGAGTCCTTGGAGGTCATATAAAGGGTGTCGAGAGTTTTGGGAGCTAAGGAGAGCTAGAGAAGACGAAATCAGAGTTTAACAAAACTCTGTTTCTGTTGCTGCATGAAGATGAACACGAAGAACAATAGACTGTAAGAGACTGTCGTTCTTCAACAGTGACAGCGACAGTGGAGTGTGGGTCGTAGTTTCCCAAAGACTACAGCATTTCATATGTATCGTTCTTGTGTGACGCTTCATGTGGGTCGCACATTAGCTGTTTACACCATTTTCTCTTCTTCTCATCATTTGTAAACCATTTTTGAGCCATAATAAATCATTTTGAGAGCATTTATACTATGATGAGCTAACTCCCTCGTAACCAAGGCAATGGAGGAAGCTATTCACGCAACATAAATGGGTAACTATTTCATTTAATTATATAATTCACCTAATCGCTGCTTTTGCAGAGTTTTAAATTGTTTGAATGATTGTTTTAGTTATTTGTTATTCAGTTTGATGGGTTATGCTTGGTTTAATTTCTTGATAATCTATGCTTAAGGTTTACAAATAATGTTTGAGAATCTGTATGATTGATAGTGAATTAAAGATAAAGAGGACTTAAGAATTTAATAGAGTTTTGAAATATTTATCATTCAATTTTGCATAATAGTGGAATCTAGTGTCCTGGCTACCTCTCGCACCCATTGTTAATAATTTTGTATATAATTTTATTAAATCTTTAAATTTAATCTTCACAAGTACGAGAGTTTGAACCTCATTACTACAACCCACGAAAAATCATTAATCACGGGTCACAACTGCGGTAATCCTTGGTGTTTCTTTCGACGAGGCTTTGGTTTTGCCCACATCCTTCGTTTTCTCCATATTTAACTTTCTGCAAAAATAAGAAGTAGTCGAAGAAACAAAATCCACGTTGATATTGTTAACAAAGTATGTTCGGAGAAAGTTCGTTAGTAAAGCCCGTTCAAATAAAGTTTATTAGTGAAATCTGTTCAAAGAAAAGGCGTAGACCCCAGTGTGTATTTAAAGGTTTTCAACGTTTTCAGGGGGAAATGCAGATCTGACCATTGTAAGCATAGATCTATTGACAGGTTCGAAATACTTTGAGAAAAATTACCTGCCCGCGGGTTCATATATGAACACCCAGTTCTACCGTATGACTTGTTAGAAATTATACGAAAACGATGAAAACTTAAATGAGATGTTTTGTCAAGGAACTCAAATTATCCACGAGGAAAAATATAGATCTGAAAAGGTTGTCAAGAAAAAAGCAGATCTAGAGTGTTTTTTGCAATAGTACACGCTGATCTTAAAGGAAAACAAGATCTTTTCAAAGAAAACATAGATCTTAATATAAGCTGTTCAAAGCACTATTATAGAGGGAATAGCGCTGAGACCCAAAAAGTAAAATCACAGCGAAAGATAAATCTTTTACCGGGAATAGAGTCCCTGTTTCTAGCGCCAGATTGTGAACACGAAAATAACGATGGTATCCAAGTGTTCACAAATAATATTCGCATTTCATACAAAATCATTGGGAGGGATGAAATACATATAAAACAATATGTGTTCGAAACCTATCAGACTCTGAGCCTTCGGGATCGTCATCGTCTGGTCACCGGGGAATAAATTAAACCACGCATACGATTAAGGCATAATAATAAAACAGAAATTAAAGTGTTGAATGTAAATGAGACAATGATTTACGTGGTTCAGCATTAAGGCCTACGTCCACGGGGGTTGGAGTTTCACTGTGTATTGAAGAGTTACAATGATAGTCAAATGACTCTGTGTGAATTACGAAGCTAAAGGGGGAAATGGAATTCATACTTACTCTTCCTATTTCTCTCTCCTAAGATCTCCTATGCTCACTCAAAATTGGTCGACCCCTTCTCTCTTAGTGGAGAGGGGTATTTATAGGGATATAATATGGGGTCCACTGTAAGAGACAGTTGCAATCTTATCTTCTTGATCTTTGTGCTAATCCCGCTGGTATTTTCATTCTCATCCGATGCCTCTAGCGTTCACGTATGGTAACGATGGGTCGTCTCTTTCTCCTCCACAGGTTAGTTGACACGTACTCTATGTTTAGAGTGTTTAATACGGGTAGTTGGGCTGCCTGCATGCGCCAGACAGGTGTCTGCGGCTCCCATCACATCCGTGTCAGTAAGCCCAATCTCCACCGTTGATCTTAGTTTCCCCTCGAGATGGAGTAAAGTAAATCCTAGGGTGTCCTTCAGTACTTATCAGTGGCTCGGTACTTCAATGCTCCCAGGTTCTTGGCCGTCGGATCTGCTCGATGATGAACATGTGTAGGTGATAAATGTCCCTTGAGTGTGGAGACGTGGCATCGTGCCTTGATGTCTCAGGTTGTGCGTCTTCCACATGTAAGTCTTCCGACACGTGGAAAATAATGAATTATGTGTACACACAAATATTGATCTTATTTGTTCTGCGAAAAGTTTATCTACCATGCACTAGTATCTCGCTCTAACGTTGCAGAGCGACATCTTCTTGATAGGTCTTGCAGAGTGAAAAAGGATGTTTTCCTTTTTTTCATTTGTTGGAATTTGCTTGTTGTATCCAGAATATCTGTTCATAAAATTAGAATTGTCTAATTCCAAAAATTCAACAAAATTCCTTTTAATGTCTTATTATTTCGTTTGAATCATAAGAGAAGATTCTCTATTTTTAGGTATACCTTTTGAATAAATGGCAGAAGAAATTCAACTTAGGTGATTGTTTATCAGCTTCCGCTATTCATCACTTTTATCAATTTCTTCGTGTTAGGTCAGTACATGTTAAACATCTCACATGGCTAGTTAATATTAGCCGAAGACCTTATTTACATCCATATAAAATCCAAAGATTCCATCGTAAAACAAAGAATTTTTTCATCGAACCTTAATTATTGGTAGTTGTGGATGCTAGGGACTCGTTTTTGTTGACGTTTCTCGATCATTCCCAGTAACCTCACTGGAGTGGTGACCACTACTTGTGTCATAAAACTGCATTAAAATTCATTAATTAGTTACTAATTAATTCACATCTTTCTTGGCTGATTCTGGTGAAGCTGTGAATATTTGGTTGCGGTTGCATCACTCGTTCCCTCTAATCCCGATGGAGAGAATTAGGTAACCATGATTAATGGGATTGATGCATTTTGGACAGGAGAGAGTAGTGTGAATGAAAGACGTGTGCCAAAATTTGCTGTTTGAGTGGGCTCATTTCCGCTGGCTCTAATTCATTATTATTTCCTTCTAACTACCAACTAACATGCCATAAAATCAGGAATTAATGATATGATCATACCTGTCTTAATTGATATCAAATTCAATATTTCCTCATTTTCTCTCCATCCAATCTCTGTATATATACCTGGGTTTCTTGTTAGAGTTCTCCAAATGTTTTTCATTAGTTTCATGTACAACTGTCTAGTTCATTTTTCAGTTGCATTTTACCTTAAATAGTGAAGTAGAATATCAAAATGGGAAACTGTTTATTCAACAACAATTGCCAAGTTGAAGAAGAACAAGAAAACCCTATCAAACTTGAGGAAAGAATCAAGATTCATCATAACCATAATCATCAAAAGAATGTGGTTAAGCTAAGTTTTGGTGGTATTAATGATGATGATAATTTAAAGAAGGGAAGCAGTGGTGTTAGGAATGTGGTGAGAGTCAGAATTATAATGACTCAAGAAGAGTTGAGTCAAATTTTGAGGTACAACAATCAAAGAGATAATGGTCTTCATGGGGATTTATCCAAGGAGTACACTACTACTGCTAGTCATTCTATTGAGCAATTGTTAAACGTAATGAAGACCGGGAAAATTAAAGTCGTTTCTAAAGTAAGAAGGAAATCAGAGACAACAAATTGTAACTGGAAGCCTCATCTTGAAAGCATTCCAGAGGACCAATACTAGGTACATGATGCAGCACATGCTTTATGCGTGGTTAAGAGGAAGATGAAGAATAATAAAAATGGCGTAGTTTGTACTCATTTTCCGATTTTTAGGAGAAAAAGTAGCAGATATATTTGTTGATGGGTCTGCATGAATCACGATCAAGCGAACCAGCACCAGAGTCCTTTTTGAAAGTGGAGATATTTAATGTCTTCTCTCTCGCCCAAAAGTTCCTCTAATCGGAAGCAGTAATTTTTTCTTCTTATGTTTTTGGTAACAGAAGAAGTTTGATGATGTGCTTGCTTACTAGGCAATGTCTACTAACTAGTTGTAAACTTATAATTAACAATTTAAGTTATCCGTTTCATGTACTGTTGATATATCATTCGTAATAATAAGAAATTACTTATGTTTTCATTTTATTTTTAAAAGGCTCAAAACCTAAAGGTTATTATTAAAGATGAAGCCTCTTTTAAAAAAAAAAAATAATAATAAAAAAAAAACCTGTTACCTACGAGCCTAGGTAACTAGATAAAGAAATAAAAAAATCTCCATCGTAATGCAATTACATAAAGAAAGAACACAAGGTTTGGCACCTAATGTCGGCAAGTTTTAAACTTCGGCCGTTGGTGGCATCACCCAATGACTTTACTAGTATACTATATTGACATTTGCAATACTTCATTTTTTTTAGATAAAAAAAAACTTCTCAAATTACAAATCAGAAAGACTATCAGCTCAGCTGGTAAGAAATTGGATGGAAGCCTAGCAACAAGCTAAGCTCCAACACCTTTTTGAATAACTACACCTAACCTATGAAAAAGAAACTCTCCAACTCATTAGCTCCAACACCTTTTTGAATAACTACACCTAACCTATGAAAAAGAAACTCTCCAACTCGAACATTAGCATCATGGCTAGCCATATAATTGCGCAGACGCTTCAGAAAATCTATGGTACCGACACCTAACTCCCCTAAGGTAGTAAAGGCCAATGTCTCAAAACCAAAGCCATGTGACGCGCACTTCTCTAAATATTTAGCATTCTTGCGAGTAACAGCGTTCTTAATGGCAAGACCTGGGGAAAAGGTACGAACTCCACCCCCGGTAAAAGACGAAACACTAGTCACATCCAAACACACATCCCGTCCATTATCCCAATTATGTACAAGTAAGTCAGCCGGTCTCAGAGCAGTACCGTTATTAGAAAGAAGTCCCAAGTCAACCTCCTTCCTAGCTGGTACACCTGCACGGTAGCACATGTCTGCAAGAGTGTCTCGCACCAAATCATGTCTGAGTTTAAGCCCAACTTCATTGGCACAATGCAAGGCATGATCACCAAAAATATCCATATCTCTCTTGCAAAAGGGACAAGTACCATCCACCTCAAAAAGAGGGATCCCTAATCTGTACCGGAGAATTGCATCGAACTGCCTAGCTCCAATATGTTGATTAAGCCCCACAATTAGAGTCGCCATCAGAAAATCCCAGGCATGTTTGGACTGGTTGCGATGCCATAAAATAGAATCACGCTCCGACATAACATAAGAGGTGTGAATGTTTTTCTTAACCGCATCAAAGTAAATATTTTCCAAGGAGTTTATGGAATGGGTGGCAAATTATTAGAGCAGAGAGGAGAAACATCGACACATACTGAGTTGAAGGAGTCCAAAGCTTGTTGGAGAGAGGGACCACTACCACTGATCCCAGTACCTCTCAAAATCTTGGATTGAAACTCAAGGGTCTGTAAACAAGATGCAAGGAAACAATAATTTTTAGTATCCTATATAGTGTACACACCCATACCTCCATGTTTGAAAGGCAAAGTAGAAATCCTTTGCTGAAGGAGCCCGTAACCAGGATTGTCCCCAGCAATGATGTGCCTAAGGAATTGAAACAGGAAAGCATCAAATAAGTCTTGAGCATCTTGTAAAAATTCAGTTCTCGTTGTTCTCAAGACGAAATAAAGTCTCGAAACCCCGGTGAAATTCAGAAACAAAAGCAATTCAGCTTGCGTGTCTTCTAACTTCTCTACAACATCAATGGGATTCATAGTCTTGCACACTTTACTAACAACCAAATCTTTATTGAATTGAGCATCAAGGCTTACCCCCCCCCCCCCCCCCCCCCCAAAAGGTTCACATCCTTAGTTGGCCTACTAATATTCGTAGGAAAAACGCCTGGAACTAAAGCTCTAGGATCTGGAGAGGGCCAAAACAGTTCCGTTTTGGCTATATTCAAATGTAACCGCTTTTCAACCCCAAACTCTTGAATGATCTTCAAAGCCTTAGTAACCATAAGAGTATCTCCAATCAAGGTACCATCATCCAAGTACCAGGCTTGCAGTTCAAGCTCACATTGCGCGGCAATTTTTTTAACCAAGGGGTGAAGAGTAAGAGCAAACAACAAAAGGACCAAAGGATCACCTTGTTGAATACCCTGGGAAGAGTCTACAACATGATCCATGTAATATAAGCAAGTAGGAGAAGCGTAACAAAATTCAACCCACCGAGAGATCGATGGAAATAAATTACGTACCTCAGAAATCATGGATGATCTGTCAATGAGGTTAAAGGCATTCGATAAATCTACCAGTAACATGGAAAGATTATCCGAGTTCCCTTTCTCCTCAATCATACGATTAACAACATGTAAAATTGGCTCTCCACCATATTTGGCACCTACTCTGAACTGATAGTCCCCTAAATACGCATTTACTTCCTTGCCAACATAAGTTGCAGCGCATTTGGAGACAAGTATTCTCCATATTGTCCCCACAGCAATGGGACGCAAGCCGCCACCCGGCTTAATCAAGGGAGTAAGAGGTGCACTCGCGACGAATTCCCCCAAAATAGCCGTACACAAACCTGCAAGCCAAAGATTAACTGCCTCCGTGATGGCTGCGAGTACCTCCTCCGAAATGGCAGCTACGAAGCTACTGATGGCATCTAAGAGATATTGCGCCCTAAAACCGTCCCTACCACAAGAAGTTCCCTTAGGAAAGCTTCTTAGGCGACTCAAAACCAGATCAGTTGACGTTGGCATAGCCTCCTTAGCAACAGGGATAGACAGAATCTTTGGAGGAGCAGCAAAAGGATGCTTACTCCGTAGTTTATTCAAGGTGCCTGACGTATCAGGAGCGACTCCACTGGAAGTGAGAGTGCGTATGGCTGCAGCATTAAGGCCATTTCTCAGTTTTCTCCTACACATCCATAGGTTGGTAGCCTCTTGATTGTTCGTCAAGGTCTTCTTCCTCTTGTCCCGTAATTTCTGAACACTCCTGTGTTCGTCCAAAAAATTATGTACCAACCTCATACAACCATTAACTTCTTCCCACTGATTCAAGGCCAAATTAATGGACCTGACTTGCATCTTTTTTTGGTAGAAGCCTTCTCTTCTTGGTTGCTTTGAGGAATATACATATGGAGAATACATACGGGAAAAGGTAAGAGCTGAATCCAGGGTGTCAAATCCTTAGGCGAAGCAATTACCTTCTGAAGAACGTTCTTGAAAGTGCGAGCAAAGTGGATCCTGCATTTGGTAGGAATACTCGAGACAGTTGGGATGTTAGCTTGAAAGACTGTGTTCAACAATTCAAGACTCACAGTAAGCAAGACCACCTCCACGGGATTGTCTGCAACTACAGTGGAGAAGGCACTGGAACTGTCTGGGGCTTCAACACCTACAACATTAGCAGGAGCTGAAACAATATCACCTTGATGCAATTTGCATTTCTTTCCCCATGAATTGATATGCATACATTGAGAGCAAAGCCAGCTCCTCAAGTGCTGCAATACTGATTCCCATGCCATGTAAACAGCATCATTGCTCTGCAATCTCTCTCGACATCTGTTCTTGCCTTCTTCCCCCTTATAATGCTGATTCTTCAAATGGTTAAACAGAGACCCTCTCAGCAGCCCTCTCCCACCAACGTCGTTCCTGCACCCATCCAACCCACGATATGGGCATTGGAAAAGATCATTTCCTCCTTCAGGGTTTGAAGAACACAGGACAAGGGGAGTTGCAGGCTGGGATTTGGGTACGAGTGTTGTGAAAGCGGTATCGGGAACAGTTCCAAGCATTGGGGAAAAAGGTCGACAAAACCCTGGATGAAGAAATAGCTTGTGAAAAACCCTAGAGGACTACACAGAATCTTGTTGGAGTCGGAAAAGGTATCTATGTGTAGCTGTAAAGGAGGGGATTAAAGCTGAGGGACGAAAACTATAGGAAGGGATCAACCAGAATCGGTTTGATTAATTGAAAATACACGAACTGTGTGATCGCCTGGAAATAGCCGGAAAACGGCCCTCCGTTTTTAGTTTCCTTTTATCACTAGTAGTTACTTAGTGAGGATAGGACTATAGCTTAGGTAAACAAAAATATAGCGACAGGGACAATTTACCCAAATTTTAATTTATAAATTTATATTTTGGAATAAAGTCTAACAAATTACGGAAAAGATAATCTCTATAACCTAAACTAAAAAAAAGATCATAAGCTAAAATTACACATACTAAAAAATACGAGAAAATTATACATTTTTCTAAGTATGGATTATGTCCATCTAGTGAGTAACACAAATCACTTGGAGCCCAGAAATATTAGCTTGTTAACAGGTCTTCACCTTGATATTTATCCTTTTCTGGACTAGATGACCGGTATTTTCGATTGTTATTTCACACTTACGACATACTGTATAAACCTTCTAGTTCATTTCTAGCCATTTTATCATTTGAGTTATCTACTCTAAACTAAAAGATTTAGAAGACTATTTTTAGTTTCCATAATTGTATCGTTCGGATAATTTAATTTACTAGTCAATGAGATACGTTGAGAATAGCCCCACATTGTATGGGAAACTCAAGAAATTGTAGTTAACAAATCCTGGATAATTCTAACCTTGCAAATTAGTTTTCACGGTGAGTTAGGCCCATGACTTCGATATGGTATCAGATGAGACAGTTTGTAACGAGTAAAACATAACTGCGAGCATTTCATGCTACTCAATTACAAGGTTCTCAGAGGCACTTACATGCCTCATCCTTTGTCAGGCTCGTCCCCGCCTTTTTATGGACGACCATGCTAGGTTGGTACTTAACATCATTTTATCTCGTGGTTCGCACATAATCCACGTGTTATCTCATGTTATTTTGTGCTTCATAACAAAAGTCAGGGATTGGTATTTTACCTCCGTCAACATCGACTACAAAAAATATTGATACTTTGCCAGCACTTAGCACACGACAGCGACTCAGCTACACATTTTGAGAGATATTAATTAGGATTTTGGTCCGGCGGTCTATGGTATGTATGAGAAATACTCAATTGTACTTGTCACATCTAAACACAACAGTCGTTCGAGGAGCTTACGAGGATCAATGGATGGACTCTCGACTCATACTCAGATATTTACGTGATCACGAAAAGGCTTATCACACTCCTCATCCTTATCTTACCAACTTGAAATTAGAGTTTTGCATCTGTAAATAGGCTACAAATCGGTCATTTTGAACACAATAACAAAATAACAACTTATATACAAACAAAATTTCACAGAGAACTGCAACCGAGAATTACTCTAATTTCTTTCTTTCGGCTTCCTCCTTGAGACGGACATTGATTACTTCATATCATATGGATGAAGTAGTTTTTGAATGGTCATAACTTGCTTTAGGAAAATATTGTTCATGTTCAACCTTCCGCAACTCAACTCAACCCTAAAAACCCACTTCTGACATTTCACGTCTTTTTAAGTACCTATAAATAGGAACCAAGTAATTTCGATCTCGCCCTCACGGGTTTAAGAATGGATACACAAATCGACTATCATATTAGATAATTAGATAAGTTTTGGAAAATTTAGTATATTTGGGGACCATAACTTATGTTAGAGAGAATTTTCGAGCATTGGTATGTCAAGTCTATTGTCAAATTTAGTTATCAAAGTTATGCCTTGATTTATAGCTCACTGAAATTTGCTTCGGACTAGATTAAATTAGGTAGTAGAGTTTTGGGATTCTTCTAAGGTACCAATAAAGATTAAGAATCATACAAAACATTATTTGAAATTTTTTATTAAAGGTGAATATGAAGACTGATTTTCCTTTCAGATTCATTTACATCTCGCTTATCTATTTCTTGAAATATATGTTGGAAGCTTTTAGATTTAGTTATATTCATCGTATTCTTTACAATTTTAGTTGGAAATAGTTTATTTTTTGAAAACTAAATATTAAGTCAAAATATGATCATGTGAAAATTACCTTGAACATCTTACATGATTTGTGTGACACAGTCATTTGATGTTAGCTCAAGAAGTTTCGTATTGATCATTTGATCACTTGAAAATTACTTGAAGCTAATGGTATGTGTAAACTTACCATTGTCGTCTTTTAAGTATGTTTGAATGATTGAAATAAGAGTTTAGAACAATTATCCATGTCTGGATACCACAAGGTGTGCATACCCAGTATGTGAACTGTATTGTGTTGATTCAGGTCTGGAACTCTTGTTTACGTACCTAGTATGCGAACGGATTTACCTGAGAAGGTCCGGAACTCTTGTTTGCGTACCTAGTATGCTAACGGGTTTACCTGAGTTAGGTCAGGAACGGTTGTTTGCGATCCGGGTTTGTGAACGGCTTGACTAGGCCAAGGTCCGCAGATGCAGTTTGCGTACCCAGTTTGCGAACACTGTGGTTAAGTTCTAAAATCGGTAATGTATGATTCTCATACTCACGAACTAAAACATTTATGATTTAAGGAATGAAAATGAACTTTGCAAACCGTGGCTTAATGTTCATGAATTGATTATTGTATAAGTATTTTGTACGATCACGAATCAAACCGATTTCGTTTCAATTTATTCATGAATATTTCTATGAGATAGTGAACTATTGAATAACTCTACTTGAAATATTAGCGGGGGTCTAACAACCACACCCAATATTTCATTCGGCAATCTGTATGAACTAACTCCAATATAATTCCAAGAGAATCAACTTGACAGTCAAACTCAATCAAGGAAATATATCCAAGAGTTGTATCTCTACTTCTCAATAAAATCTATGAGCCCGGTTGATATGAGAAATAACTTGAACGGTATCAAAAACCAATGTTCAAGTGTCAATCAATTATTACCCAACAAACAAGGTCGGACTTCCCAATTGGTTGAAATACACACAATCTGTGATATTTTAATTATATAAAATATAATACGGAAAAGAAATAACACAGATACCATAAGTTTTGTTAGCGAGGAAACCGCAAATGCAGAAAAACCCAGGGACCGAGTCCAGCTTTGAACGCCATACTGCATTAAGCCGCTACAGACAATAGCCTACTATAAATTAATTTCAGACTGGAATGTAGTTGATCCCTAACCAATCTCACGTTGATCAAGGTACAGTCGCGTTCCTTACGCCTCTGAATCCTAACGGGACTCTACGCACTTGATTCCCTTAGATGATCTCACCCACAACTAAGAGTTGCTAGGACCCAAAGTCGAAAACTTATAAACAAATCTGTCTTCCACAGAAATGTCTATTCTGATAGATAAATTTGTCTACCACAGAAATACCTATGAAGTTTTGTTCCATCTTATGATAAATCAAGGTGCACAGGAACAAATTTATAATACGGTCTTATATTCCCGAAGAACAACCTAGAAATATCAATCACCTCACAATAACTTAACTATATGGTAGTAGAACAAGTTATTGTGGAATCACAAAGAATGAGACGAAGAGCTTTGTGATTACTTTTTATCTATTACCTATCTGAGATAAATCTCGAGAAAATCTTAGAGAAGATAATACTCAACAAGATAGAACAATTAAGATCAGAATACGCAACTACAGAGAAAATAGTTGGATCTGACTTCAGAATCCCAATGAAGTCTTTAAGTTTTTAACTTATAATGGTTTTAGGAAAAAACTAGGTTAAAGGAAAATCGACTCTAGTCGCAACTAGTATCACACAGGAGGTGTGGAGATTAGGTTTCCCAGTTGTTAGAGTTCTCCTTTATATATCCTTTCAAATCAGGGTTTGCTAAGTTAGCTTAGAAACAAAGAATTCCATATTCACCGTTAGATGAAATTCTGATTTAAAATACAAGCTAAGTTTGCTTGAAACCAAAGCAATATCTCTCCACCGTTAGATGGTCTTAGCTTGTCACACACAAATGAAATATACTTTCGTTTAGATATAGGTAAACGTACCTAAACGTGTATATTGAGTTGGATCAATAATGGTTAACCAAAGTTAGCCACATGAACACTTTTGTTTTAACCACATTCATCTAATACATCTAGATCAACTATGATGACAAATAAATCATCAAATGAATCTAATTGTGTTTCATAGAGTTGTTCAATTGTTGACAATCACATAGAAGTATATATGATCCAATTGAAGCAAAATCGGAATGATTCATAAAGTACAAAGTACAAAATTAGTTCATGAACATTAAGCCACGGTTTTTAAATATTGCATTCCTTATTTCATAAATGTATTTGTTCATGAGTATGTAAACATACTAAACCGAATGATCAATACGAATCTTTCCAAGTCGGAATTAAATGATTGTCTCACACGAATCATGTAAGATATTTCAAGACAATTTCCACATGATCATCTTTTAACCTATAATTGAGTTTCCAACAAATAAATTGTTTCCAACTAAACGCGTCAAGGATAATGATGAATGTAGCTAAATAAAAAAGCTACCAACACATATTTAGAGAATTAGATAAGCGAGTTATACTCAGCTCGAAATAACAAATGTGTATGATATGAAAGTCGATATCACTGTTCGACTTTTGTCTAAATAGGAGATAAAATAAAATAGAATAAAATAGAATTCTGAATGATAGATAAGTTTTAGTCTCCACATACCTTTTGTTGATGAAGTTCCTCCGAGTTCCTCAGTAGATCTTTGTCTTCAGTTGTAAGCGTTGTGAAGTCTAAATCTCAACTACACAATCTATCCTAGTCTGAAACTCCTATAAGTAGACTAGAAATCAAGACTATAGTTTTGATCAACTAAACTTGACAAACAAGCTTGAGATAGAAATGCTTGCGAGATCGAGCGAGAAGTGCTCTAACAATCTCCCCCTTTGTCAATTTTAGTAACAAAACTATCAACACATATGAATTTCAAAATAAATAAACTTTGTAGATTCTCATCCATCATGCTTGATTTCCTTGGTTCTTCAACATTCTTTGAATTCTTCGCCGCTCTAAGTATTCCTATGATTCTTAATGTGTTCGACTAAGCATCATTTTTGTTGAAGATTTGTAGTTATAACAATACGAAAACAGTTGTTCTCAAATATTGTTATACAGTGTCATAGTATTATTACACAACATCAAAGTCCAATTGTATCACAACTTTGACCATAATACTATGGTGATATGTATCACTCCCTCTTAGTCAATACTGCATCTCACAATGAAAAACACCCCCCTTACATAATGATTTTTAAATCATATGTATGTAGTGTGAACTATAAAATAATTCTCCCTCTTTTTGTCAATATAAATTGGCAAAGATACGAAAACTAACGAGATCATAATGAAATTCTCATAGAGATACTTCATGACTAAAAGAGAACATATCAACTTTGTTTCGATGATTTCACATAGTCGAAACTTAGTGTATTCATCAAGGAGTTAATAAAGATACAAGATAATTTCCACAATATTCCACAGCTGAACTCAGTCCCCACAAAGATTTGGCAATTAAGCACAAGTTCAGTTAAGAACTCTCCCCCATAATATGTCATTCCCGAAAGAACAACAAGAGCGACCTTACTTTTAAAAAGAAAAGAAGGATTTCATTGGACATTAAAAAATTACATGAAACATGAATTTGTATCCAGAAAATTCGAATAAATTAATGCACAAGAGACCTTATTGATTAATCTAACGCTCAACATAAGAAAACTTACGAAGCCATACAGTACTTTCACATAAAAGTGGATCAGGGAAAGATCAATAATGCGGAATATTCAAAAGTTCATTCTATTTTCCATCACTATTTGCATAATAACACAATATATTTAACTTTGACGTGTATGAGATAATCATAGTTCACGGATGTAAACACACATATCCTATAAAAAAAAATTGCAATATATAAAACCAATAAAAATTAATACTGCAAAATCATCTTCCAAATAACTTTAAAATTTAAATAAATAAATCTAAAAACATTACAAGATGAAAATCCGTTGTCACTATCTATGTGAAAAAATAAAAACATACTAATCAAAGCACACTTTAGGAACCTCCACGGGTTTTGAGTCCTTTGAGCTTGTGATTGACAACATCTACTGCTTCTTCACAGAAGATATCCTCATTGAGAAGATCATTAACATGTGTCTTCATGAGAACAAGGTCAGAATTAACCTTTTTCAACTCAGTTCGTAACAAGGTCATAACAAGGTCAGAATTAACAATTAGCTTATAAGCAATTTTCACATGATCATATTTTGACTTATTATTTAGTTTCCAACAAATAAATTGATTCCAACTAAACTCGTTAAGAATAATGATGAATGTAGCTAAAGGAAAAATATACCAACACATATATCGAGAATTAGATAAGCGAGTTATACTCAGCTCGAAATAACAACTGTGTGTGATATGAAAGTCTGTATCACTATACAAATTTTGTCTCAATAGGAGATCTAATAGAATAAACTTCTGTGAGATAGATAAGTTTTAGTCTCCACATACCTTTTGCTGATGAATTTCCTATGAGTTCTTCAGTGGATCTTCGCCTTCAGTTGTAAGCGTCGTGAAGTCTAAAGCTCAACTACACAATCTAATCCTAGTCTGAAACTCCTATAAGTAGACTATAAATCCAGACTATAGTTTTGATCAACTAAACTTGACAAACAAGCTTGAGATAGAAATGCTTGCGAGTTCGACCGAGCAGTGCTCTAACAGGGAAGCATGGTGGAACCGATCCCTACCCATTTCGAGAACTTGGTATGACCGATTTCTTAACTTATGTTAGGAGACATGGTGGAACAGATCCCTACCTATGTTGGAGACTTGGGAGAATCAAAACTTAACCTATGTTAGGTGTCATGGTGGAACCGGTCCCAAAGGCAAAACCGAATCTCAAGTTCACATACTACTTCACGGTTTCGTGTGAGATTGGAATTACGGTTTGCTAAGATAGAAAAGTTATGGATGTAGACATAATTTGAACATGTGTACAATTCTTATTCATAATTGTTCAAATATATTCCTTGATACTCAAGGTGATCCCAAACCGAAATATTGAGAATCTTTTGATTAAGATTTTCGATTCTTTATGTTTTGATTTCCAACAATTAAAACATAACTCTAGAAAAAGGAATATTAGTTATGTGCTAAACTAATATTGGAATTTATTCTATGAGAGATTTCGAAAATATTATTTGACATTAACTGGAAATAGGAAGACCGAAATTAGGTACTTATTTCTCTTGAGAATATTTTCGGTTTTGGAATGTCCTTGTTGTCCAAACAACCTTGGTTTAAAAATAGTTGAGTTTCCATTTCTTACAAACTATCCTAAGAGCCGGGCAAACTTCATTCGTGTTGTTTCTGGTGGAGCCGTCTATCCGGAGAAGAAAGTACCCTAATTAGGCGAAATATCTTACGACCAATCGTTTAAAGACTTCTATGGGATCAAGAAGCTCTACGAGTATAGTTGGTAGGAAACTAGATAATTGCATTGTTATTTTAGTTTTTGATTAATGATTTGATTGATTAACAGTTGTTAAAACTTTGATTGCACCTAGTTTTATTTTTCTTAAGAGCATTTTTTTCTGACATAAGGGTCACTCAAACTAGATCAAAGTATTGACAGAATCTTTAGAACCATTGTTAGATCTAATGATATCTTGTGATAATCCGTTGTTAGCAGACCCCGTTCTGTGTGCGATTAACCACAAGAGGATTCAAGTTTTTGTGTGTAGGTATTTTAAAGATGATCTAAGATTTGCATACGAATAAGATTTATCTAAATAGTTTTCGTTTCTTGTGAATTTTGTGCACACATCTTGATCGGCTGGGATCCAACTAGATCTTGTTTTGTTTGATAGGCTTATGATTATCTAGTTGATAAGATCGACATCACTTTATAGTTTCTCTTTGAGTTCTATATTGTTTGATTACGAATCCGGAATTTGGTTATTTCGATAATTAAGATTCGGATTTATCTTACCAGATAAATGAGTTTATTAGATTGAAAATAAGAGCCTTTGTCAACGAATCGACATATATTTTACCAAAGATTGAATAGAGTGGTTACCAAACAGATTTGTTCCTTTAATGTTTGGAATACGATCAAAAGGAGTTGAGTACATAAGACTTTACTTTGTAAAGAAACTCGAGATAGTGATTTCTGTCTTGAGATTCACGTGCGTGACCAAAAGGTCGAAGACGCAAGGATACTGAGAGAACTAAGTAACTAGGGGGTAGTTTACTTGGTATCAACTATACTAAATTGGATTTTGTTCTTTGTATAACGGCTTAATTCTGAGAGTATTCAAAACTAGACTATATTCTGGGGGTTTTCTGCATTTGCGGTTTCCTCGTTGAAAAAATCTTTATAATTGTTTAGTTATAATAAAGTAAATACACTTGTAAGTTAATCCATATTACTTCATATTGATCCTATATTATAAGAACCGTAACTATTTTCAAGTAAATATCTTTTAGTTGTATTGTCTCGACTTTGTCCATAGATGATCACACATGATATCGGACTTATAGGTTGATACAAAACAATTGTGGTGTATTTTGGTACCCTAGTCATTCACGGTTCACGAACTGTGGCCATCTGAGTTCGGGAGTCTTGTAGGGTTGGCGAATCCGGTTCACAAACCGTAGCACCCTTACTCATGAACAAGCCCTACGGTTCACGAACCGTTTCACCTACGGTCCCATTAGAAATTAGGAGATGCTCAATTTTGTTTTTTAAATATGTTTATCATTTGCTATGAGTCTTTTAAACACTTCTAAACCTTCATTGATCACTTAAACACTTATTGTGTGCATCATGATTAGATTCTTAAGTGTTTAATTAAACATCAATTTGCTTATTGTTCATATGAAATATTTACCAAACGGAACAGTCATGATACACGATCCTGTAACCAGAACATAGTGTATATTCTTCTTTTGTACTTTCAATACTAATTCTCACATGTTCAATTGAAACCCTAACTAGTGTTTCATCTAAAAAGACAAAATGTTTGCATGATTCTCAAGTTATCTTATCTTGAATTCTAAGCAACTCACAGTCTTGAAAAACTATAAATAGAGATGCTCTTTCCACTTGGAAATTAAATCCATGACACTTTGGGTCCTAGTTAGTTTCTAGAGTCGTCCTCCATTGACCTAGGTTTCCCCTGAGAAACATAATAAGGTCTACGACTACAACTTCGCTTTGAGGATTCGTGAATTTAGGTCCGACTATCTTTACCTTGATAGTTCGTGTATCCTGATATTTCTTTTATGTTAATGGGGTTCTCGTAATCTCTTCAGGCAAGATATGTGATTCCTTCGTCTCAGACTTTGTGATTCCTCAAGATAGATATATGAAAATTGATCTTTAGTGATTTTCTGAAGATTTTTTTTGAGAGGTGATAAAAGATCTAGGATGACTGTAAGTGTTCCAGATTATGAGGTTTGCTAACTTTGTCTGTTGCAAACATATTTACAAGCCTTGATCTTTGATCTTAAGGGAAATCAAATAGGCTTATCTGTTAGAGGCAGATTGGTATTAAAACTCTTCACTGAGTTTGAAGCAACTCTTAGGCTGTAAAGGACATCAGCTAAGGGAATCAATTACGTATATCTTTGCGAGGTTCAAGAGACGTAAAAATCGAGACTGTAACTGAATCGCTTGGAGGGTGGATTCGATCTCCACTACATTCCATTCCTAAGTCTGTTAGTAGGATAGTGTCTGTAGCGGCTTAATACAGTTTGGTGTTCAAATCAGGACGAGGTCCCGGGGTTTTTCTGCAGTTGTGGTTTCCTCATGAACAAAACTTCTAGTGTCTTGTGTTTTTCCTTTTCCGTATTATATTGTTTATCTTTATAATTGGATTTACGCAAGTTGTACCTTTTTAATTTTAGTAGATACGTCCATCTAATTGTGACCGGTTAAGAGACTCGTTTCTTGTAGAATTTGTATCTTCAAAGACAGATAACAGGTTTTATTACTTGGCATAATTCCGATTGGATTATTTTGATACGATTAGATTGATCTTGAATATTGATTTTTGAGATCGTCCAAGTGCTTTTCTTAACAATCAGGTTCACGGAATCCTTAATTATATACATACTGATTGAGAAGAGATAAAGATATAAACTCTACATATATATTGTTAAGGATCATTAAGTTGTTTTAATTGCAATTGTATTAGGTTTTGTCGATGCAGGTTGCAAATACCCATCGCATTTTTACCTTACTTGTGGAAAAAAATAATCAAGAGAGAATATATTCTCATAGATTGTATATACTCTTTTCTCCCCTCGAGTTCCACATCTTACATAACTTTTCTAAAGAAAAAACACCAATAATTTTTGATAAGTGATCAACATAAACACTACTTAACTGTTGTCACTTATCAGAATTAGCAAGTAGTTAACAAAATGTTAAAATACCACGTAACAAACATCTCCCAGAGTTATTAAATATAATTAATATACACAATTAAGCAGTCTTAGGTCTAAAATTAGTATATAAAAAGAACACAACAATACTTCACTTTGTCTTTTCTACAAGCATGTTCATCCCTATAATTATACGTAAGGTAACAATATTACCTCATCCAAACAAATAAACAAAATAATGTGTAATGTACAATATTCAATATTTACCATCTGCACAAAAACCAATATTAATAGAGAAATTTAACGAAGTATAATAATAGCTAGAATAACATTGATTATGAATATACCTTATACCCAAAAATATCTCAGCAGAATGAAAATCAAGTATAACATACAAGAGCTAAACCACGTAGACAGGTGTTGATGGTGGTTTTTAGCTTAGAGTTAAAATCGTAAAACCTTACATCTGACATGACGTCACTACAACCACTAGCGCATTTATTCAATCATTCAACATACCTACGTAAGAATTACATGGGTACCTTTTATTTATATACATGTGTCATGTTGCACGGCAGAACCCTTAGTATTGACCGAAATCATCTTCGTACATACCAAACCCTAATTCTCATGCTACCGCGCCAAGGCATGCCATCCGCACCACTGTACCAATGGAAAACCATGCCATCCACATCTCCGCGCCAATGCCAACCATGCCAGCCACATCTCCGCGCCAAGGCATGCCAACCATGCCATCCGCACCATTGTGCCAATGGCATACCATGCCAGCCACATCTCCGCTCCAAGGCATGCCAACCATGCCAGCCGCACCACTGTGCCAATGGCAAACCATGCCAGCCACATCTCTGCGCCAAGGCATGCCAACCATGCCAGCCGCACCACTGTGCCAATGGGAAACCATGCCAGCCACATCTTCGCGCCAAGGCATGCCAACCATGTCAGCCACGTCTACCGCTCCAAGGCATGTCAACCATGCTAGCCGCACCGTGCGCCAGTGACATGCCAAACCCTTGGCCCGACCATGCCAAGCCAACCGCGCCTTGCCTTGGCCCCAACCATGCTATCCGAACCATGCGTCTATGGCATGCCAAACCCTTGGCCCCACCATTCCAAGCCAACCGTGCCTTGCCTTGGACCCAACCATGCTAGCAGCACCATGCGCCAATGGCATGCCAAACCCTTGGCCCCACCATGCCAAGCCAACCGCACCTTGCCTTGGCCCCACCATGTCATGCCGTCTGTACCAAACCCTTGGCCCCACTATGCCAAGACATCCGTGCCATTGGCCTGGGCCCCACCATGCCGACCTTCCCTATGCGGCTACCAAAAAGAAGGTGTGCGATGATTAACGGCCACCCTTCCATTCTAGATGAAAATCCTAGCCGTCCAAGTTCGCCAAACAACACATGGTAACCTTTAGCCCAAAACCCTAGTTTTGGCCACGCCAAACCGCGCCAAGGCATGCCATGCCACATGTGCCAATGGCATGCCAACCACCTTGCCGCACCATACCATGCCGGCCTTCCCCATGCGGCTACCAAAACGAAGGCGTGCGATGTTCAACGGCCATCCTTCCATCCTGGATGCAAATCCTAGCCGTCCAAGGTCGCCAAACAACGCACGGTAATCTTTGGCGCAAAACCCTAGTTTTGGCCATGCCAAACCGCGCCAAGGCATGCCATGCCACATGTGCCAATGGCATGCCAACCACCTTGCCGTGCCACACCATGCCGGCCTTCCCCATGCGGCTACCAAAACGAAGGCGTGCGACGATCAACGACCACCCTTCCATCCTAGATGCAAATCCTAGCCGTCCAAGGTCGCCAAACAATGCATGGTAACCTTTGGCCCAAAACCCTAGTTTTGGCCATGCCAAACCGCGTCAAGGCATGCCATGCCACATGTGCCAATGACATGCCAACCACCTTGCCACGCCATACCATGTCGGCCTTCCCTATGCGGCTACCAAAACAAAGGCCTGCAATAATCATCGACCACTTTTTCATCTAAGATGCATATCTTAGCCGTCCAAGGTTACCGGCTAACGCATGGACACCTTTGGCTCTAGTTTGGTCGTGCCTAACAAAGCGAAAACCCTAACTTTTGGCCGCGCTTAAACTGGGACATATTAAAGCCATACTGATCATACTTTCATGCCACTGGCTACCAAACGAAAGGTTGCAATAATCAACGGCTACCTTCCTCTTAAGGTGCAAAATCTCGACCATTGAAGGTCACCACCGAGCCGGCAAGTATCCCAAGCTCAACTTGGCAGACAAAAACAACATGCTACATGTTTTCCACGAAAACACTCGAGACATCAACACATGTCACAAACTGTGGGATGCTCATGGGGTATTGGTTTGGCGGTTTACATCGTGCGGCGTACACTACGCTCGTTATTAGAAAGTGTCATAAGGATGAGGCGGTTAGTAAATACAGGGAGTAATGGGGAAATGCTTTATTTTATGGAACATCAATTCCAAGCGTTACCGGTTACCACCTCCTTCCATTTACTCACCCGTTTTCCATTTCTTAATGAGACCAGAGTACGTTTCACTTCGACTTGTATAAATAGGCATTACCTATTTTCACCGAACAACAATTTCTGGTCAGGAACATACAACAATCAGAAAACGTTTGCTAGCTTTCCCATCTGTTAGCTTCCCACTTTCTGATACAAGTTACAAAACAACTACTCTTCCAGAATCAACTATTCTGGTCTCAACACTCTCTTCGCTTCCCTCCCCAAAACCAACCCTTCTCCTCCACTTTGTGACCGAAGCAAGTATGGAATGACCATTTCTTGGTTTAGGCCGGACTTGTACAGATTGATCTATCGAATCTAAAGTACTCCCTTGTAGTACATTGTTAAGGGTTTAGATTTGTTTCTCATCCACATCACACGAAATTACCGAAACCAGCAGAAACTGTTTTCACCCTCAAACAATTGGCGACCACAGTGGGAGATTGGTCTTTCGGTTACAATGTCAATTTTCAATCCTCGATCTGATAATTCGACCCAGACGTCAGGACGGTAGAGGCAAACGATCTGCTCAGGGATCAACCACTCCGCTACCAGATGGCTCGATACGATCCGCGCAGGGATCGACCACTCAGTTACCAGACGACCCGATTACCAGTCATGACATGGCAAGGGGAGATTGGGGACTTCCCAGAGGTTAAAATAAAACGATCTGCCCAGGGATTGACGACTCGATTATCAAGTGACTCAGGGACGACTGGGGACTTTCCACAATTGCGGTGCTTCTCACAAAACTCGGACTTACACATGACTCATTTTTTGTTAGCAGATCCCAAAAACCGAGTACGTCTTGCCTAGACAAAATATATGGTTTACTATTTCAAGTTTTTACGGGAATGATAAAACTGATAGCCATGTTATGTTTCATCCCATGTCATCTACCGACACGCAACGTTCACGGTTCCATATCTTCCATGGGATTTTTGTGTCACTTACAATCATAACCAAAAACGGCATCATCCTAAAACAGTTCATCCCGAATAATAATCTAAAACCCTCACAGGTAACACTTGTCTATCAACCCAAAAATCCATAAAATCAAAACCATAAAGCCAGGTGTTTCATTTGCCTTTCAAGAAAAAAAAAATGAAACAGAAGAATTTCAGAAGACAGAAGTGCATGCAAAGGAATCCATTCAACGGTGTTTTGTTCTTCTCAAGAAGGCGTCCTTCGTCATTTGGAGGACCGCCTATTTCAGCTCCAACTCTTTGGACATCCTTTCGACCCCCGCTTCTTTTTGTTTGACCATGTACGCAGAAGGAACTTCGGTGACCTTAGCCTGAAACTTTTGTATCTCAGAGAAACCCTAACACCCAGTTCCTCGTGGAATCATTCACCTACCCGTACATACCTACTTTTCATAATAACGATTACCAGTCACTATTCATGAGGTAGCCGACGCTACTACAGTGATATTCGAAGAGAAGAAAAATATTTATACAGATTCATGGAAGGCATACCTATGGCTAGGATTTTCCCCAAACACAAGAAAACAAATTGAAAGAGAAACGATGGAGTGCATAGCTGGAATACGCTTGCCCACTTTATTTCTACCGCGCTACTGCTAACACCAAAACGCGAGAACAAAGATACAAGATAAAAAGGAAAGCCAACCCCTTTCATACGCGTAACACTTTTGGAATTTGAATAAGGAAATGATTTCCTATTTGAGCTACGTATGGAAAGAGGCAACTAGGCCCGCAAGAACAAGTCCGGTCCATTCCAAGCCAGCGCCGTGCCAAGCCAACAGTCGGTGCCATGCCCAGCCAACAGTATGCACCATACCAAATCCAAGCCAGCGTCCACGCCAAGCCAGCGCCCGTTCCAAACTGATTCAGCGCTAACAGCTTGCATCTTTCCAGCGCCAGCAACTTGCATCCTAACAGCACTAACAACTTGCATCTTTCTAGCGCCAGCAGATTGCATCCTTCCAGCGTTGCCTTTTGAACGCCCAGTAGAAGGGAATCAACAATCTAATTTCATCACACGTAAAGATCAGGAACGACTTCTCCAAAATCGAAGCAAAGAAAATCAGCAACCCCCCTGAGTTCACAAAGACTCTCTTCTTGTCAGGAGTTGCATGATTTCCGGGGACTTCGCCCACAAAATCGTGCAGTCTATGATGAAACACTTATGTGAGATTCTGTAGGCGCAGCGTCAAAACATATTCGCATCCTCAACCGCACTGCATCAGGGAAGTAGCTGTTTCCAACCAGAGAAGCCGTTCACAAACCCCCAACCTCTCCTAGAAAGCACGATTGATAGATGGAACTGGGGACTCCTAACCATTGTTCGCTTGAAGGGTGTCCAGTTTGACAGAACACTGATTAACATAGCTGCTCCGCTTCAACGTTCGCTCCAACAGCCGCTTCACTTCAACGTCCTCCAGCAGTGGCTCCGCTTCAACGTTCGCTCCGACAGCCGCTCCGCTTCAACGCTTTCTCAAGCAGTCTCTCCTCTTCAGCGTTCTCTCCATAAGCTGCTCCAGAATCCGAAGCCGAAGCTTCGGCGTTTGGCTCCTTAGGTTTCGACATCCTTTCCAAGAGCCGAAGCTGCTTCACCGCCGTTTCTTTCTGCAAAGGGTCATACCACCATGCTCCCCATGTCAAGGATCATGATCACAACCAGCGAACCTTCGTATTCATGACCGTCTTTTGATCCATCTCGCCAAAACTCGTGATCATGGACAGTTTGCTCGCTTACGCGTCCAGCCAATCCTTTTACTTCCATGGATGCCCATACAATTCCAGCCAACCTTGTTACCACGACAATGTAGTTTCTTCTGATTACATCTGCTACCAAGAACTGTTTCCGCTCATTTGTTGATACCATCCAAAGATTCACCACATCAGTAATCACTACAAAAGTAACCTGTACTCCTCCATATTTTAAGTTCCACGTGGAAGAAGTAACAAAATCACCAGTACAAATGCACAATGGTGATGTCTTTATCATGGTCAACCCACTGACCATACAAGATGGAAACATGTAAACCACACTTGGGGACTAAGGATATACACGGAATCCCTTCACATCAAAGCTCAAAAGACACGTTCAACCAAAAGGTCATAGCCACAACAAGGTCATATACTCTTCAAGGGTTCAGCGCAAGAAAATCATCACTTATCTGTCCAGAAGACGCTCAACACTTTACAAGGCCGCGGAGGATCCCAAGACTGCTTGGAGGAAAAAAACTTCAGAAACTAAAGAAAAATGCGACTGGGGACTGCTCATCGCAGTCCATCCCGACGACCATCAAAGACTCATAAGATAACTCCAGAGACGCGGCTGAAACATTTTCTTGAAGAAACAGATGGAGCCATGATAAACAACATAACTCTCTCATTCTTACCACTTCACTGTCCAGTATATTTCATCATGTGATATTCTGATCACCCCAGCATCACATCCAGAAGAGTGCGATAAGCTTATATCAAATCACGTGGACGTGGATTCAAGGCGATGCAATGAAAGTAGGCTACACATGGGGACTACCAACATGGGACGCTTTCACTCCCCTCAACCAGGTTATTTCTGATTTCAACATCATCACTGTCGAAGTTTTACGAGCCGCAGGAATTTCTCAACATGAAGTCGTACATGTGCACCGAAGACTCCAAATGCACGCCACAAAGATACATTCATATACTCGGCCAAGCCATCGGATCTAACAGAAGCATAACTGGGGACTGCTCACCACATCCCATTCCACACGATAGTCCAAGATTCGGAAGATGGTTCGAAGGATGCCACTTGGAACCAAGTCTTTGAAGACTTGATAGTAGCACATCGCCAACAAAACGTCTCCCAACTCATCTATTTCATCCAGTGTCTCCGGAAGATTTTGACCAATACAAGCATCCACAACATATTGTCATCAGAGGGTCCAGGCACTGAACAACCTAAAATCAAGGATGGACCGAAAACGCAACCACATCCATCTGTCCCAAGAATGCAATGGAGTTTGATAAATTTTGAAATCCACTGGAGAGACACTGCAGAAGAAAGCACGGATCCGGACAAGCAACAGAAAACAGAAGAAGGTCAATATCTCTTTTCATACAGACGGAGTTTCTAGAGTTTGAACAAAATAAAGATTCCTTCTTGCTCCATGAAACGGATGACTGGGCGCGACTATGCCACCTCGGGCCCGCAACATCCCTCCTGAGTTCTTCCTGAATTTCACTGTAGAACTGTTTTCACCTCTCGAAGGAGCTCAAAACCTAAATATTCTCGCGTTGGGAGATAGGAAATTCTTTTCCGTTCAGAATGGAGGGGCGGGCCGTCAAAATCCGAGTTCGTACGAGAATTCTACAGTGACTCTAGTAAGGGGCGCTAATTAGGGTTGCAGCATGCTAAAAACTGAAGCAAGTTGTTACTTTCCCGAAGCCATTCGTCACCTTCCCAGGGAAATGAAGCAAGTTGTTATCTTCCTGAAGCCATTCGTCACCTTCCCAGGGAACTGAAGCAAGTTGTTACCTTCCCGAAGCCTGTCGTCACCTTCCCAGGGAATTGAAGCAAGTTGTTATCTTCCCGAAGCCAGTCGTCACCTTCCCAGGGAACTGAGAAAGTTGTTATCTTCCCACGGAACTAAAGAAAGCTGCCATCATTCCACGGGCCCGCAATTCTTCCTGAGTTTTACTGTCGAGCTGTTTTCACCTCCCGAAGTAGCCCAAAACCTAAATATTCCCGTGATGGGAGATAGGAAATTCTTTTCCATTCAGAATGGAGGGGCGGACCGTCAAAATACGAATTCGTACGAGAATTCTACAGCGATTCTAGTAAAGGGCGCTAATTAGGGTTTCGACATGCCAAACCCTAATTCAGACAAAATTGCCATCATCCCATGAAACTGAAGTTGGTCGTCATCCTTCCACGGAACTGAAGTCAGTCGTCATCCTTCCAAGGAACTCAAGCTAGATCCACTCCAAGCCGAGCAACGCAAGCAGCTTCATTTCAAGACAACCAATGCAGACGGCTCCCATTCCAAGCCGACCAACGCCTGCGGCTCCTATTCCAAGCCGACCAACGCCAGCGGCTCCTCTCAATCCACACCAACACCGACAAATCTCTAATCCATCACCTTTGCGTTCCCTAACCCAGCCAAGATGACGCGTGACCAAGCCGACAATCTGCATCTCAAGCAGCAACCGCCTCTACCATTTCAAGGTCTAGCCAGTAACACCACGAGTAAAATTTATGCAAGGCCGCCAACACAAGAATCACGAATTCTCCTTACCTCTCGAAAAAGGTTAGTCAGGTCTTCCTAACCATCTTTTCACGACTTGCCATTTCGATTTTGTCCTAGCCTGTCATCATCTTATGCTTACCTCGCAACAATGCTCATGTTCCGAGCTAAGCAGGGGACTTAATGTTGATGGTGGTTTTTAGCTTAGGATTAAAATTGTAAAACCTTACATCTGACATGACGTCACTTCAACCACTAGCGCATTTATTGAATCATTCAACATACCTACGTAAGAATTACCAGGGTACCTTTTTTTATATACATGTGTCATGTTCCACGGCAGAACCCTTAGTATTGACCGACATCATCTTCGTACATACCAAATCATAATTCTCATGCTACCGCGCCAAGGCATGCCAACCATGCCAGCCACACCACTGTGCCAATGGCAAACCATGCCAGCCACATCTCCGCGCCAAGGCATGCCAACCATGCCAGTCGCACCACTGTGCCAATGGCAACCCATACCAGCCACATCTCCGCGCCAAGGCATGCCAGCCACGTCTACCACGCCAAGGAATGCCAACCATGCTAGCCGAACCATGCGCCAATGGCATGCCAAACCCTTGGCCCCACCATGCCAAGCCAACCGTGCCTTGCCTTGGCCCCAACCATGCTAGCCGCACCATGCGCCAATGGCATGCCAAACCCTTGGCCCCACCATGCCAAGCCAACCGCACCTTTCCTTGGCCCCAACCATGCTAGACGAACCATGCGCCAATGGCATACCAAACCCTTAGCCCCACCATGCCAATCCAACCGTGCCTTGCCTTGGCCCCAACCATGCTAACCGCACCATGCGCCAATGGCATGCCAAACCCTTGGCCCCAACCATGCTACCCGCACCATGCGCCAATGGCATGCCAAACTCTTGTCCCCACCATGAAAAGCCGTCCGTACCAAACCCTTGGCCCCATTATGCCAAGCCATCCGCGCCATTGGCCTTGGCCCCACCATGCCGGCCTTCCCTATGCGGCTACCAAAACGAAGGCGTGCGACGATCAACGACCACCCTTCCATACTAGATGCAAATCCTAGTTTTCCAAGGTCGCCAAACAACCATGGTAACCTTTGGCCCAAAACCCTAGTTTTGGGCACGCCAAGGCATGACATGCCACATGTGCCAATGACATGCCAACCACCTTGCCGCGCCATACCATGCCGGCCTTCCCCATGCGGCTACCAAAACGAAGGCGTGCGACGATCAACGACCACCCTTCCATCCTAGATGCAAATCCTAGTCGTCCAAGGTCGCCAAACAACGCATGGTAATCTTTGGCCCAAAACCCTAGTTTTGGCCACGCCAAACCGCGCCAAGGCATGCCATGCCACATGTGCCAATGGCATGCCAACTACCTTGTCGTGCCACACTATGTCGGCCTTCCCCATGCGACTACCAAAACGAAGGCGTGCGACGATCAACGGCCACCCTTCCATCCTAGATGCAAATCCTAGCCGTCCAAGGTCGCCAAAGAATGCATGGTAACCTTTGGCCTAAAACCCTAGTTTTGGCCACGCCAAACCGCGCCAAGGCATGCCATGCCACATGTGTCAATGGCATGCCAACCACCTTTTTATACCATACCATGCCGGTCGTTCCTATGCGGCTACAAAAACGAAGGCCTGCAACAATCAACAGCCACTTTTTCATCTAAGATGCAGATCTTAGCCGTCCAAGGTTACAAGCTAACGCATGGAAACCTTTGGCCCTAGTTTGGTCGCGCCTAAACAAAGCCAAAACCCTAACTTTTGGCCGCGCCTAAACTGGGATATATTAAAGCCATATTGATCATACTTTCATGCCACTGGCTACAAAACGAAAGGTTGCAATAATCAACGGCTACCTTCCTCTTAAGGTGCAAAATCTCGACCATTGAAGGTCACCACCGAGCCGGCAAGTCTCCCAATCTCAACTTGCCAGACAACAACAACATGCTACATGTTTTCCACGAAAACACTCGAGACATCAACACATGTCACAAACTGGGGGATGCTCATGGGGTATTGGTTTGGCGGTTTACATCATGCGGCGTACACTACGCTCGTTATTAGAAAGTGTCATAAGGATGAGGCGGTTAGTAAATACAGGGAGTAACGGTGAAACGCTTTCTTTTATGGAACATCAATTCCAAGTGTTACCGGTTACCACCTCCTCCCATTTACTCACCCGTTTTCCATTTCTTAATGAGACCAGAGTACGTTTCACTTCGACTTGTATAAATAGGCATTACCTATTTCCACCGAACAACAAGTTCTGGTCAGGAACATACAACAATCAGAAAACATTTGTTAGCTTTCCCATTTGTTAGCTTCCCACTTTCTGATACAAGTCACAAAAAAACTACTCTTTCCGAATCAACTATTCTGGTCTCAACACTCTCTTCGATTTCCTCCTCAAAACCAACCCTTCTCCTCCACTTTGTGACCGAAGCAAGTCTGGAACGGCCATTTCTTGGTTTAGGCCGGACTTGTACAGATTGATCTCTCGAATCTAAAGTATTCCCTTGCAGTACATTGTTTAGGGTTTAGATTTGTTTCCCACCCACATCACACGAAATTACCTAAACCAGCAGAAACTGTTTTCATCCTCAAACAACAGGACAAAAATCTAATTCATACACAATGCAAAGCAATAACAATCTAATTATATGCATCTTTGACCATACAACTAACAACGGAAATTGAGTGGTCCTTAAGTACATAAGCAAAGGATTTCAATACCTATTTGGATTAGCTAAGCATGAGGTTTGCAATGACATGCTTCATCATAGTATATCAATTTTAAAAAATCATTAGTTAGCAAGTAACCCCCATTCGTTTAAGAATTCAAACAAATCATGAGCTAATCCTATAGATTCAAATCACATAGGATGGTTCGTAATCTCAATTCAGAAATTTCATTAGTATGAAATGACCATTTCCATAGCATTAATTTATTAGGAATACACATAAAATTAAAGCATACATGTAGAGAGTAAAGTACAAATCAGTAGTGACATTCATATGTTTTAAAAGAACAAAAAAAAATATTAAAAATAACATTTAGTACTTCAAAAATATCACAGAAATCATCAAACACTAGTTATGAGATTCATGTTCTTGTGAGATATATTGATTAGGTATCTTTATAAGATTTGAAAAATATAAATCTTAAGGTTTTGATTTAAATTTATCTAAATATGAGGGTAGCACTAGTTTTCATAAAGGGTTGTGGAATAATTGATAGGTCTTTAAAGGAATTCAACTAGGATAATCAAGTGTATAGGTTCTTACAAGAGCCAAGAGAATAGAGTCACAACTGCAGCACAATAACTAAGAGTTTATTCTGTTTCAACTGCATTTTACTCCAAAGTCAGGTAGTAATTAAACTAGGTCTTGTAGCGGCTTAATACAGTATGTGTTCAAACTGGACGAGGTCACGGGGTTTTTCTGTAATGGCGATATTTATCGTTAACAAAATTTATGGTGTCTTGCTTTTATTTATTTTTCACACTATTATTTATAATATAAGTACAAACAATTTGTATGTTAATCATTCTTGTGATTCAAAAACCTTTATTGTAGATAATCCAAGGATATAAATTGTTTACCTTGATCATTGATTAAATTCACACAAGGAATAGACTAAGGTTCTGGAAGAAAAAGTTGGTGGTGAACAATTGATACCTCCACTTTTCAACTTATTAGTATAGTTAAGCATCATAGTGTAGATGTGGATTTTTTTTTATTTCTTGTTGACTCTTTTAGAATTCTATAAGCGTTTAGCTACAAAAAGTTTGGCTATTTTATATGGAAATCAACGTCACCAGTTCTATAAGCAGGTTTTGTTGCATAGTACTATACATTAAACTGAACTACAAAATATTAGAGGAAAAAATCTGCCAATATGACATTGTTAGAGCATTGCTCGGTCGGTCTCACAAGTGTTGTTATATCAAGCTTGTTGTCAAATTTAGTTGAACAAAATTATATCTTGATTTCTAGTCTACAATTAGTCAAGTCTCGGATTAGGATAGAAGTGTGTAGTTGAGAATCAGACATCACTGAGTTCTACTGTTTGAAAACGAAGATCAACCGAAGCTTTTGGAGAACTTTTTCAACAAAAGGTAAGTGAATAGTGAACTGCATGTTTCTCAAATTATATTCGTCCTTCTATCTATAAGACGATGTCGCATGACTAATTAGAATATCGCAAGCATATCAAGAATTTTAAGTCAAGTTTATCTTGGTAATTCGTTCTCGAAATATATATGACTAAGCTTAATGAATATTTTATTTATACTCAATGAGTTTCGTTTAAGAAAATTTATTGTTTATAATCTAAAGCATGATTCAAGATTATCATTTGAAAATAACCTGAATCAGTAATATGTGTCATTGATATTATTTGGAAATGTTTCGAATTGATTTAGAGAGAAATATAGAACTACTGTAAATATGGATACAGGAAAGTACGCATACCAGTTTCACATACTGGAAAACTGTTATAGTTCTGGAGCCGCAGTACATGTATCTAGTACACGTAGCAGCGTAGCAATAGTTCGGCAGCAATTTTTTGGTACACGTACCCGGTATCCATACCATAAAAAGTATGTTGCTCGTGAACCGGGAATGGTATGCATACCATAAATGAACTATTGGTTTTGATATCGGAGTGGTATCCATACCCGGTACGCAAACCGAAAAATTTATATGGCTCCTAAACTCGTTTTTGTCTTAAGGGTACATATACCCGGTACATGTACCATGAAAAAATAGTCACGAATAAGGTATAGTACACGTACTTTCCCTGTTGAATATATTCAGATGAACAAAAAACTATTTCTGTGAGATAATTGGAATTTGAATAAATCTCTAAAAACACTATATAGACATGATTGATCACATTATAACATATGGTTGTGACCCAAGCTTAAAGTCTTAAGTGTTATATGAAAATAATTAAGCTTATGATTCAATCGGCTAGTTTCGGCTAACCGCCCATAAACAATATCTTTGTACATGGTTAGGTTACTGTTTATCCTATCCAGAGTATATATCTTGGTATGTTATCTCATTTCAAAGATTCACCTAAGGATGGATATTGTTTGCTTGTTTCCAATGATTTTTAGCTTAAACCTAAAACAACTTATATATACTTTGAAAGTCTATATAAGGTAGAACCTCAAGCAACTGGGATTTTTGAATACCCGACACTATATTTGTGTGTCCTAGTTGTAAACTATAGTCGTCCTCTCCCTCAAACCCTTCTAGGGTTTAGTGACTAAAAATATTTCACCTAGGGATTGGTAAAGACATGTCCAACTATTTTTATCTTGATAGTTCGAGTATCCTGATCTTGTTTTGATTGTTGAGTTCCTCACTCAAACAAGATAGATAGAAATCACAAAGTTATCTTCGTCTCAGACTTTGTGATTCCACAGTTTTAATACTTGTGAGATGAATAAGAATCTAGCTGCTCATCGGAGTCATAAGGTCGTATTTTGAGATTAACTAGACTTTATCTATTGCTATCAATTTCTAGTCTCACCTTGAACTACGATCAAAAAGGAAATCACATATAGGCTTATCTGTGGCAGGCATATTGGTTTAAAGTCTTAAATTGAGTTGAACCAACTCTTAGGTTGTAAAGGATAATGATGATGAGGATATGACACTGTGCTTCAAATGTAAAGGGTTCGGTCACTTTACCAATGGGTGTCCAAATCGAAGGAAATGCACTGGAAACAAGAGTTTGGCTGCAAACACTTGATGAAACATCTGATCATTATGATTCCAGAGAGGATGAAGGGTCAAGTGTAGCAATTTTGGGTGAAATTATCAACTTTGAGGATCGTAACAATACTCATATCAATCTTGATAATTTGATGGATGATTCTTCATCAAAAGCATTGGAAGATGTAATGGACTTTCCGTATACTAATGAAAGCTCTGTTAGTGTTTCGAGTACTCTTTATTTAGCTGCTAATGTCGTTCCTGAATCAATATCCAAATCGACATGTCATTACTATACCATTGAGAGTCACAGACTCACACAATGTTTCAAGTACAAACACAAACTAAGGTATTTCAACAAACTACAACGGAAGGCTAGTCGTTTGGAAAATGTGCATAAACTTGTTCAAAAGTCCAATCCTGAGGTACGCAAAGTTAACTTTTCTTCTCCTAAAAGATTGATTGGTTCAAAGGTTGAGGTAAAATCTCAAACGAAGAGAAGAGTCGGGGCTAAATGTTCCATAAATAAGGATATTACAAATTCCATGCAGGAACATAGTGGTGAGCACTCTAAGTTTAATATGTTCAAGGTAGAAAAACCCCGGGACCTAGTCCATATTTGAACACCACACTGTATTAAGCCGCTACAGACTCTAGTCTACTACAAAATAACTTCGGACTGGAATGTAGTTGAGCCCTAACCAAGTCTCACACCGATTAAGGTAAAGTCGCGTTCCTTACGCCTCTAGGACCATGCCGGATTCTGCGCACTTGATTCCCTTAGCTGATCTCACCCACAAGTAAGTCGAAGACTTGTAAACAAATCTGTCTCCAACAAATATGTCTATTCTTTATTCGTTTTTTGTTTCGTCTTTTGATAAAATCAAGGTGAACAGGAACCAACTAATAGTCCGGCCTTATACTCCCAAAGAGCATCCTAGAAATATTAGTCACCTCACAATAACCCAACTGATTAACATAAAAAGTTATTGCAGAATCATAAGAGTATGAGATGAAGAACTGATGTGACTACTTTTTATATCTTACCTATCGGAGATAAATATCGAGTAACTCTTAGAGAAGATAAAACTCAATATGATAGAACAAGTAAGATCAGAATATGCATCTACCGAGAAAATAGTTGGATCTGGCTTCACGAATCCCAATGAATCCTTCAAGTCGTTAACCTATAATGGTTTTGGAAAAACCTAGGTTAAAGGAGAATCGACTTTAGTACGCAACTAGGAACACACAAAAGTGTGGGGATTAGGTTTTCCAGTTTCTAGATTTCTTCCTTATATAGTCTTTCAAATCAAGGTTGCTTTCAATCAAAGCTAAGATAGCTTAGTAAAAAAGCATTCAATATTCAACGTTAGATGAAATCCTGATTTAAGATTCAATTCTGCTTAAAAATAAAGCAATCAATATCCACCGTTAGATGGTCTTAGCTTGTTACACACAAATAAAATATACTTTCATTTAGATATGGGTTACAGTACCTAAACGTGTATATTGACTTGGCTTAATAACAGTTAACCGAAGTTAGCCATATGAACACTTTTGTCTTAGTTATATTCATCTAACACTTCTAGATCAAATATAAAGATCAATCAATCATGAAAAATAATCAAATGAATCTAATTGTGTTTCAAATAGAGTTATTCAATTATTCACTATCTCGTAGAAATATACATGAACAAATTGAATCGAAATCGGTTTGATTCGTAATCATACAAAGTACTTATACAAGAATCAATTCATGAACATTAATCCACGGTTTCCAAAGATTGCATTCCTTAGATCATAAATGTTTTATTTTATGAGTATGAGAATCATACATTACCGATTTTAGAACTTAACCACTGTGTTCACAAACTGGGTACGCAAACTGCATCTCCGGACCTTGGCCTAGTCAAGCTGTTCGCAAACCCGGTTCGTGAACATCCGTTCCGGACCCAACTCAGGTAAACCCGTTCGCATACTAGGTACGTAAAAAGAATTCCGGACCTTCTCAGGTAAATCCTTTCGCATACTAGGTACGGAAACAAGAGTTCCGGATCTGAATCATCACAATACGGTTCGCATACTAGGTATGCATACCGTGTTGTATCCAGACATGGGTAATCGTTCTAAACTCTCATTTCAATCATTGAAACATCTTTGGAAGACGACAATGGTTGTCTCACACAAACCATTAGCTTCAAGTAATTTTCAAGTGATCAAATGATCAATACGAAACTTCCCAAACTAAAATCAAATAACTGTCTCACACAAATCATATAAGATGTTCAAGGTAGTTTTCACATGATAATCTTTTGACTTATTATTTAGTTTCAAAATAGATTGTTTCCAACTAAAATCGTCAAGAATATGATGACCATAGTTAAAGCAAAAAGCTTCCAACACATATTTCGAGAAATGGATAAGCGAGTTAAACTCGGCTCGAAATATCAAATGTGTATAATGTAAAAGTCTATATAGCTATACGAATTAGTCTCATTATAAGATAGAATAAAATCGACTTCTGAGTGATAAATAAGTTTTAATCTCCACATATCTTTTGTTGATGAAGTTTCTCCAAGCTCCTCAGTATATCTTCGTCTTCAATTGGTGAATACTGTGAAGTTCAAAGTTCAGCTACACATTCTATCCTAATCCGACATCATAAATGTTTTAGTTTATGAGTATGAGAATCATACATAACCGATTCTAGAACTTCACCACTATGTTCGCCAACCAGGTACGCGAACAACAGCTCCGGACCTTGGCCTAGACAAGTCGTTCGCAAACCCGGTTCGTGAACAACCGTTCCGGACCCAAATTAACTTAAAACCGTTAGCATACTAGGTACGCAAACAAGAGTTCCAGAGATTCTCAGGTAAATCCGTTCGCATACTAGGTACGCAAACATGAGTTCCGGACCTGAATCATCACAATACAGTTCGCATACTAGGTATTCATACCGTGTTGTTGCCAGATATGGGTAATCGTTCTAAACTCTCATTTCAATCATTGAAACATCCTTACAAGACGACAATGGTTGTCTCACACAAACCATTAGCTTCAAGTAATTTTCAAGTGATCGGATAATCAATACGAAACTTCCAAAGCTAACATCAAATAAATGTCCCACCCAGATCATATAATATGTTCAAGGTAGTTTTCACATGATAATCTTTTGACTTATTATTTAGTTTCAAACAAATAAATTGTTTTAAACTAAACTCGTCAAGAATATAATGAACATATCTAAAGCAAAAAGCTTCAAACACATATTTAGAGAAATGGATAAGTGAGTTAAACTCGGCTCGAAATATCAAATGTGTATAATATAGAAGTCTATATAGCTATACGACTTCGTCTCATTAGAAGATAGAATAGAATAGACTTCTGAGTGATAGATAAGTTTTAAACTCCACATAACTTTTGTTGATGAAGTTCCTCCAAGCTCCTCAGTAGATCGTCGTCTTCAATTGGTGAACATCGTGAAGTTTAAAGTTCAACTACACATTCTATCCTAATCCTAGATCATAAATGTTTTAGTTTATGAGTGAATAGAATTCTGAGTGATATATAAGTTTTAATCTCCACATACCTTTTGTTGATGAAGTTCCTCCAAGCTCCTCAGTAGATCTTCGTCTTCAATTGGTGAACGCCGTTAAGTTTAAAGTTCAACTACACATTCTATCCTAATCTTTGATCATAAATGTTTTAGTTTATGAGTATGAGAATCATACGTAACCTATTCTATAACTTCACCACTATGTTCGCCAACCAGGTACGCGAACAACGGCTTTGGACCTTGGCCTAGATAATTCGTTCGCAAACCCGGTTTGCGAACAACTGTTCTGTACCCAACTCAGGTAAAACCGTTCACATACTAGGTACGCAAACAAGAGTTCCAGACCTTCTCAGGTAAATCCGTTCGCATACTAGGTATGCAAACAAGAGTTCCGGACCTGAATCATCATAATACAGTTCGCATACTAGGTATGCATACCGTGTTGTATCCAGACATGGGTAATCGTTCTAAACTCTCATTTCAATCACTGAAACTTCCTTGGAAGACGATAATGGTTGTCTCACACAAACCATTAGCTTCAAGTAATTTTTAAGTGATCGAATCATCAATACGAAACTTCTCAGGCTAAAATCAAATGACTGTCTCACAAAAATCATATAAGATGTTCAAGGTAGTTTTCACATGATAATATTTTGACTTATTATTTAGTTTCCAACTAAATAGATTGTTTCCAACTAAAATCTTCAAGAATATGATGACCACAGTTAAAGAAAAAAGCTTCCAACACATATTTAGAGAAATGGATAAGCGAGTTAAGCTTGGCTCGAAATATCAAATGTGTATAATCTAAAAGTCTATATAGTTATACGACTTAGTCTCGACTTCTGAGTGATAGATAAGTTTTAATCTCCACGTATCTTTTGTTGATGAAGTTTTTCCAAGCTCCTCAGTAGATCTTCGTCTTCAATTGGTGAATACTGTGAAGTTTAAAGTTCAACTACACATTCTATCATAATCCGAGATCATAAATGTTTTAGTTTATGAGTATGAGAATCATACATAACCGATTCTAGAACTTCACCATTGTGTTCACCAACCAGGTACACGAACAACAGCTCCGGACCTTGGCCTAGATAAGCCGTTCATAAACCCGGTTCGCGAACAACCGCTCTGGACCCAACTTAGGTAAACCCATTCGCATACTAGATACACAAACAAGAGTTCCAGACCTTCTCTGGTAAATCTGTTCGCATACTAGGTACGCAAACAAGAGTTCCGGACCTGAATCATCATAATACAGTTCACATACTAGTTATGCATACCGTTTTGTATCCAGACAAGGGTAATCGTTCTAAACTCTCATTTCAATCATTGAAACATCCTTGGAAGACGAAAATGGTTGTCTCGCACAAACCATTAGCTTCAAGTAATTTTCAAGTGATCGAATGATCAATATGAAACTTCCCAAGCTAACATCAAATGACTGTCTCACACAAATCATATAAGATGTTCAAGTTAGTTTTCACATGATAATCTTTTGACTTATTATTTAGTTTCCAACAAATAGATTGTTTCCAACTAAACTCGTCAAGAATATGATGAACATAGCTAAAGCAAAAGGATTCCAACACATATTTCGAGAAATGGATAAGTGATTTAAACTCGACTCGAAATATCAAATGTGTATAACGTAAAAGTCTATATAGCTATACGACTTAGTCTCAGTAGAAGATATAATAAAATAGAATTCTGAGTGATAGATAAATTTTAATCTCCACACACCTTTTGTTGATGAAGTTCCTCCAAGCTCCTCAGTAGATCTTCGTCTTTAATTGGTGAACGTCGTACAGTTTAAAGTTCTACTATACATTCTATCTTAATCCGAGACATAGCTATAAGTAGACTAGAAATCAAGTATATAGTTTTGATCAACTAAACTTGACAAACAGGCTTGAGATAGCAACGCTTGCGAGTTCGATCGAGCAGTGCTCTAACAATATGTAATTCCTTTAAGTATTGAAGTATCTTTTGGTTGTATTCATTATGATCCCATGATTATCGTACCTTGGCCAATTTTTATTGACAAAAAGGGGGAGAATTAATTAGTAGTTTCGCGCTACATACATATGGTTTTTGGATCATTATGTAAGGGGGAGTGAATCAATATCTATAGGTTTCACCTATTATGCAAAAAATGTAAGTATTTATTAGGGAGGGGGGGACATATCATCGTAGTATTTCTTCGAAGTTGTAATACAACTGAACTTTGGAGAAGATAATAATATTATGTTTCTGTGTAACGACGATTGTGAATATTTGTTTTAAAAGTTGTTATCGCTAAGGATCTTCAACAACAACGATGCTGACTTGAACACATTCAGAATCATTGCAACTTGAAGTAACGAAGAATTCTACGAGTTTAAGAAACCAAAGAATCAAGCATGATGGATTCAAGAAGTTTTTGAAGCTTTCTTTTTTAATGAATATGTATTGATATTTTTGTCACTAATAATGACAAAGGGGGAGATTTTATCAAAACTATATCTTTATTTCTAGTCTACAATTATTCAAGTCTCGGATTAGGATAGGAATGTATAGTTGAGAATCGGACATCAATGAGTTCTACCGTTTGAAGGCGAAGATCAACAGAAGCTTTTGGATAACTTCTTCATCAAAAGGTAAGTGAAGACTGAACCACCTATTTCTAAAGTTATATTCATCTGGACTTAGCAAAAAAAAATCAAGATATATTCATCCTTCTATCTATGAGACGATATCGCATGACTAATTAGACTATCACCAGCATACAAAGAATTTCAAGTTAAGTTTATCTTGGTAATTCGTTCTCGAAATATATATGACTAAGCTTAATGAACATTTGTTAATACTTGATGAATTTTGGTTAAGAACATTTATTGTTCATAATCTAAATCGTGATTCAAGATTACCATTCGAAAATAGGCTGGAACAGTTATATGTGCCATTGATGTTATTTGGGAATGTTTCGAATTGATTTAAAGAGAAATATAAAACTACTGTAAATATGGATACATGATAGTATGCATACCAGTTTCACATACTGGGAAAAATGCTATAGGTCCGGATCCGCAATACATGTACCTAGTACACGTACCGACAAAGTTATAGTTCAACATCGATTTTTTTGTATGCATACCCGATATCCATACCATAAAAAGTATGTTGCTCGTGAACCAGGAATGGTATACATACCTAGTATGCATAACGTAAAGGAACTGTTGGTTCTAAAACCAGAGTGGTATCCATACCTGGTACGTAAATCGAAAAAGTTTTGTGAGTTCCTGAAATCGTTTTTGTCTTAAGGGTATTTGTACCATGACAAAAATAATCACGAACAAAGTAGAGTACACGTACTTGCCCTGTTAAATATTTTCAGATCCATAAAAAATTATTTCTATGAGATAATTGGCATTTGAATAAATCTCTAAAAACACTATATAAACATGATTGATCACATTATAACCTATGGTTGTGACTCAAACTTAAAGTTTAACGTGTTATATGAATATGATTAAGCTTATGGTTCAATCGGTTAGTTTCGGGTAACCGTCCAGGAACAATGTATTTGTACATGACTTGGTTACGGTTCATCCTAACCAGAGTGTATATCTTGGTATGTTAATCTCATTTCAAAGATTCATCTAATGGTGGATATTGTCTGGTTGGTTCCAAGCTATCTTAGCTTAAACCTAAAGCAACCTATACTTTGAAAGACTATATAAGGGAAAACCTCAAGCAACCGGGACTTTTGAATCCCTGACACTATCTTTGTGCGTCCTAGTTGTAAACTAGAGTCGTCCTTTCTCTCTCAAACCCTTCTAGGATTTAACGACTAAAAAGACTTCACCTAGGGATTCGTGAAGCCAGGTCCAGCTTTTTTTATCTTGATAGTTCGAATATCATGATCTTGTTTTGATTGTTGAGCTGCTCACTCAAACAAGATAGATATAAATCGCAAAATTATTTTCGTATCAGACTTTGTGATTCCATAGGTTTAATATACTTGTGAGGTGAATAAGAATCTAGGGTGCTATTCGGGAATCATAACACCGGATTTTGAGTTTAGCTAGACTTTTTCTATTTCTACCGATTTCTAGATTGATCTACGATCAAAAAGGAAATCACATATAGGCTTATCTGTGGGAGACAGATTGGTTTAAAGTTTCCAATTGAGTTGAAGCAACTCTTAGGATGTAAATGACGTCAACTAAGAGAATTAATTGTGCGGAGTCCTGCTAGGATTCAAGAGGCATAGGGAGCGCGACTGTAACTGAATTTCTATGAGGGTTTAATTCAGTCTCAACTAAATTCCAGTCTAAAGTTATTTGTAGTAGGCTAGAGTCTGTAGCGGCTTAATACAGTTTGGTGTTTAATTTGGACAAGGTCCGGGGGTTTTCTGCATTTACGGTTTCCTCATTAATTTTTTTTTTGTGTCTGTGTTATTTATTTTCCGCATTATATTGTTTATCTTTAGAATTGAAATATCACAGGTTGTACGTAAAATAATCAAAGTAGATACATCCATCCTTGTTTGTTGGATACGACTTGATTGATTCTTGGATATTGATCATTGGAATCGTCCAAGTACTCTCACCATAAACCAGGTTAAACCTTCTAATTGTGAAAGAAAGAGAAGTAACTCATAATATTATTCCTTTACTGAGATTCATTAAGTTGAACTCTCGAAATTGTATTTAAGTTTGTCCATACAGGTTGTCTAAGAAAAATTTGGTGGTGTATTTTAGTATCCCGCGTTTTCAGACATTTCCATAATTATTTTCAATATTAAAATATTGTGATTCAAAATTTGCAAAATAATCAAAATTGATCATAAATCTATATTGTCCATCCAAAATATGTGATTTAACTAGAATGCTCACTGGGACACAAAGTCTTCATTGTGATTCAAAAGTCGGCAATATAGCAAAAAATCAACAATCATGGTCCCAAATTAGCTATTTGAATATGAATCTATCTGTGACCCAAAAAAAACTAGTGATCCAAAATGTACTTAGTTAACTAGATTACTATGTCCTCGATGGTGGCCGACCGATGATTCGAACCAATTCCAAGATTCAATTGCATGATTTTGTTTTATTTTTTTAAGATTCCGACTTTTGCGACGTCTATAGTTGTTGTTATTTTTTTTTTCAAGTTCACCATCAGTTAGTCACAGTAGATATTATTGTTGTATATCAATTTCAGATTTTTGAGTTTTTAATCAATTGGAGACCAAATCGATGTGTTTTGATGGACCTGATGGGTCATAACTGAAACTGGGAACTTTATGTACCTGATTATCAAATCAGTTTGGGTAAAGAACGATCAACGACCTTTCTATTTGGTCGAATTTTGATGAAATTGAAAAAATCGAGACCCATTGCGTTAATGAAAATTGCATCTCATCCCACTTTACCAACAATCCAAAATATGTGTTACGATATAAATTTTACCCCTGCTTATGATCAGATTTCATCTACACAAAATTGGTTGAATAACCCTCAAAAAAAAAATTCTGGGTGTAAAAGACGAGTAACATTTGATACTGTTTAAACCAGTTTCATCCTAGTTTAAACATAGGTTAACCTAAATTTAACCCAATCTAAAATAGGATGAAATCAGTTTCATCCCAGTTCAAACATGGGTGAAACCAAATTCACCCCAATCTAAAAAAGTCATCCTAGTTTAAACAGTAAATTCTACTTTGTATCATTTCGTAGTCTTCATATACTCGATATCCTCTACAAACTACAAACATTGTTGTATATTACCATCGGTACTAAAGACTAGTTTCCCATTTCAGTTGACATTGTTTAATTTGGTGCTGCATTACCACACATTGCAGAGAGTGGACCACTTATAGTGTATCTCTCAAGGAATACATAATACATGATGAAACTAGTTTCATTCTTAGTTTAGATATTGGTGAAACCATAAGCAACTCAATGTAAAACATGATGAAACTGGTTTTATCTTATTTTAGACATGAGTAAAACTAAATTCAACCCCACGTAAAACATGATGAAACTAATTTCATCTTAGTTTAAACATGGGTTGACTCAAATTCATCAACCTAATTATAACAGGATAAAACTGGTTTCATCTTACTTTAAACATGAGTTAATCCAATTCAACTAATTTAAAAAATGATGAAACTGGTTCATCTTACTTTAAACATATGTGAACCAAAATTCAATACAATATTTAAACTTGTTTCATCCACATCAATCATAATAATTCCAACATCTCAATCATAAAAGAACTAAACATTAGACAAAATACTCAATTAATCTCACAGACAAATCACCTCAGTTACCTCAGTTATATCAAAACAAAATCAACCAATCCAGCGATCGATTTATAACATTCTGAAAACAAACCAAAAGAAGATTAGGTTTTTGAAACTTACAGGTTTTAGGATTATCAAGAGTCCTTTGTAAAATTGATTGATAATTCAAAGCGTTATTAGGGATTTAGGAATCTTTTACTGGTGGTGGAATTGGTGTTTGCAGTAGTATTGTTGGTGTCGTATGATGGTGGAGAAAGATGACGGTGGAGATGTTGGAGAAAGAGAGAAGTGGTGGTAGTTACCACTGATGTCGTTGATGGCAGATACGGTGGAGAAAAAAAGGTGGTGCCAGTAGTGGACAAACAAAGAAAATTTGTGTCGATGGTTTGAGGTGGAGTGATAAAAAGAAAGGCTTTGTATCGATGATTAAAGGGGTATAATGGACAGTCTCCATATTTAATTATTCCCGTCCATTTTATCCATGTTGGAATTTTACTTGTCCATCTGAACAAGGAATTAGACTTTTCTGGACACATGATCCATTTTCTTTTTTATCCTCGATTGGAAGAAATTATAACTTTAAAGGGGAATATTAATTATTATTGCATAGTAAACAACCCTTCACCACGCGTGAACTTGTTCAGTCAGAGCATCTCCAATGCAAGGAGTAAAGGTCTTAAAATTGAATAACACCTAGGATTTAAGACTTTTTGCGCCAAATTTCCATCTCCAACACAAGGGTCAAGGTCATAGAGATAGATGACATGGCTAAGTGGGAGTAATAGAGAAAGTATAAATAAGACTTTCTCTATGACCTTGGGTCTTAAAGCCACATTATTATTTTGTCTCTAAATTCAAATTTGTTTATTACTCCCTCCGTCCCTATTATAAAGGCGGAGAAGTAAAAAAATTGTAGTCCCTATATATAGGCAGAAAACTGTTTTCAATGTGTTTTCTTCCTTGTACACCCTTATTTAAGTTTATTGATATCAGTAAAGATATTTATTACTAATAATAATTCCCTAGAATAATTATTAATATAAAACGTTCCCATCCATACGTTTTACTCCTGCATTTATTGTTTAGCCAATTTCTCTCACCTGATTCTCTTATAGTTACGTTGTTTAGTGGAAAACAAATTCATTGAATCAAGATTTTCATTAACTATCAGAATCTTTAATATGGATAAATCAGATAGTTTTAGGAAAATTTATGAAAACCAAAATTCTTCTTATTCTACGAGATTTCTCCTTCTCCACCTTTATAATAGGGACAGAGGGAGTAGATGGGTTTTGTTATCTTGTGTCAATCATCGCATCGAGAAAGTGCAAAAACAATTAAAAAAAATAAGAGAGATAGTATTTTCTTGCATTGGAAATGCAAATTAACATAGATTTATCAAACATGCATTTGTTAGGAGTGAAGTTTTACAATCTTCAATTCAAGAAAAGACTATCTCTCTTATTTTTGTTAATTGTTTTTGCACTTTCCCGATGCAATGAAGTTTTACAAAACCCTTATTGGATAATACCTTGGGGGTTGGAGATCAATTTGAGGTAAAAAAATTTAGATTAATTTTTTTTTTTCATTTAGTAATGACCCACACATGAGAATGTGTTAATAAGACCTCTACATAGGATGATCTTGACTCTATTGGAGATGCTCTAAAAGCGGCCTGAAGTCCTGGGAATAATTAGATATGATCTAGTTAAAAAATTAATCATTACTGCATCGTGAACAACCATTCACACTATGCATGAACTTGTTTAAATGAAGTGGATCGAAGTCTTGGGAATAATTAGATATGGTCTAGTTAAACATAGAAATCTCCTGCTCCGTCCGTACCTGTTATATAGGCGGAGTTTAAAAAATTTGTAGTACCATTAGATAGACGGAGCTCCATTTCCAAAATTATTTTTCCACATACACCCCTATTAATGATACATGGATATCAATCATACAATCTAATTTTACATGTGAGATAGAGGGGTGTAAATAATACCCGAAAATACTCGGCCTGCCTGTATCCGCCCGAGCCCGCCTGTACCCGAAGTAGCCCAAAGCCTGTTATGGCCCGTCATGGACCACCCGGCCTGGCCTGGATTAATTTATATGGCGGTCTCGGGCTTTGCGATTAATTATGATGCCCGGCCTAATACCCGGCCTGGTGCCCGGCCTGAAAGCCTTCTATGTGCCATTAATCATTTAATATCCTCTTAAAAGACTTAAAAGTTACAATTTTATAATTTTCAATTTTGTGTCAAGAAAAATAAAATATATAATTGCTTTTTTACTTATAATTAACCTTTTCAAAACATTAATGGTAATATATTTTCTTATTAGAAAGTTTATTGTACTCTAATTAATTATTTATTATAGGCTAAAATTAAATATTTGTCAGTGTAATTTAAATATAAAATAATACTATCACTTATGATATGCGATGTTGGAAAGGAAAGGATATTGTATTTAATACTGTTCGTTTGAAAATTTAAACTTAAAAAAAAAAAATCAAAATAGTGGCCTGTCCGGCCCGATCTGACCTGCCCGTATAAAAAGCGGGCTTTGGGCGGTCTTTGGGTAGCAAATTATCTACTTGTGCCCGGCCTGTCCGGCCTGAATTTGTTTACGGGCTCACAAATATTAAGCCTGGCCTGCCCGGCCGGTCTTAGTTTTTGGGTCGGGCGGCCCGGTCTGCCCGAATTTACATCCCATAGAGATATATAAAATAATATTTATATTGGAACAAGGTAAGGATAAATTTAGAAAATAAAAGAAAATTTATAAAAGCTAAATATTTTCTTATTCTAAGAAAATACCACTTCTATGCCTATATAATAGGTACGGAGGGAGTAAAAAGCTACGAAGACTAGAGAGGGAAAACGTAAATATACAGAGTGATTAATGGATCAATTGAGGGGTCAACTAAAGCTACACAAATCGCATTGCGGCAACCTGTTGATTTCCCTCTTGCAGGTATAGAAGGTCGAGGATTTTCGACCTACCAATAATTTTCTTTTCTCACTGTACACGTGAGGAGCTTTCTAGAATCTTGTACGGTTTTATTAGGTGTCCGGTGTCCTTTGATACCCTGCAGATCATTGCCTACTTACAACTCGTTATTGAATGCCAAGGAATATGTACGAAAACGAAGATGTGGTTTTAGTCTTTTAGAGCCTAGCGTTTTTAGGGGCCACTCAAAAGGAATTAGGGGCCAATAATAAAATAAAAAAGGTCACCTAATCCTAAATTGTGTTCACCCCTTATCTCCCGTATTTCGTAATGACAAAATTACCCTTCGATATTCGGTAGTTTGAGCAGGATTCGGGTGATAAAAAAATTTGAGGGATTTTTTTTTTTTTTTTTTTTTTTTTTTTTTGCTTTTTCGAACTTTGGTACAACCATAATCGGTAGTAAAGTGTGTTACTTTAACTTCCGAATGTATATTGGTCCCAAAATGAGATTTTTCCAAAATCCTTTAATTTTCGACTTTGGTACAACCATAATCGGTAGTAAAGTGTGTTACTTTAACTTCCGAATGTATATTTGCCCCAAAATGATATTTTGCCAAAATCCTTAAATTTTCGAACTTTGGTACAACCATAATCGGTAGTAAATTGTGTTACTTTAGCCTCCGAATATATCATTTTTTGAATCTTAGTACTACCATAATCGGTAGTAAATTTAACTTCCGAATGTATATTGTCCCCAAAATGAGATTTTGCCAAAATCCTAAAATTTTCGAACTTTGGTACTACCATAATCGGTAGTAAAGTGTGTTACTTTAACCTCGGAATATACTAAATTTTTGAATTTTAGAACTACCATAATCGGTAGTAAATTTAACTTCCCGAACGTATATTGGCCCCAAAATGAGATTTTTCCAAAATCCTAAAATTTTCGAACTTTGGTACTACCATAATCGGTAGTAAAGTGTGTTACTTTAACCTCCGAATATACTCAATTTTCGAACTTTTAGCACTACCATAATCGGTAGTAAATTTGATTTCCGAATGTATATTGGCCCCAAAATGTGATTTTGCAAAATCTTAAAATTTTCGAATTTTGGTACTACCATAATCGGTAGTAAAGTGTGTTACTTTAACCTCCGAATATATTCAGTTTTCGAATATTAGTACTACCATAATCGGTAGTAAATTTGACTTCCGAATGTATATTGCCCCCAAAATATGATTTTGCCAAAATCCTAAAATTTTCGAACTTTGGTACTACCATAATCGGTAGTAAAGTGTGTTACTTTAACCTCTGAATATAATAAATTTTCGAATTTTACTACTACCATAATCGGAAGTGAATTGTGTTAATAAGTGATGCTTATTATCTGCCGATTGTGTTCATGGCCTCAAATTCAAATTTTCAAAACTTAACAAAAGTTTCAAAATTTTCTAATTTCACAATCGGTAGTTAATGGTGTTCATTATCTATCGATTGTGCGTAACTTTTTGTACAGAGAAATTTAATTTTTAGAATCAAGAATAATCGGTAGATATCGATCGATTTACCTACCGATTATGGTTGATGTTCTTAAGAAACGAAGAACATCAACCATAATCGGTAGGTAAAGTAGATTATTATCTACCGATTATGTTTATGCTAGTGTAAATCCAAGAACATCAACCATAATCGGTAGGTAAAATAGATAGTTATCTACCGATTATGTTTCTGCTATTGTAAATCCAAGAAAATTTTCGGATCAAATTTTTGATTTCAAGTAATCAAATCCTAATTTTGAATCACAACTACTATCGTCTATTCGTTTTGTTTTTTGAACTCCTTTTTTTTTTGATGTTCTAAGTTCTAACTTAAGGTTAATGAATTTTGGGTTTTAATTTTAAACAATCAATCATAACATTTGTTTGATCGATGATCTTTGCTTTCAATCAAAATTAAAATGATGGAAAAAAATTTCAATGGGTGGAAAAGAGAAGAAGAAGTGGAATGATATGATTATGAAAATAAAGGATATAGGTTTAGATTTAGTATAAAGGTGAAGGACAATATAGATAATTTTTTATTTTTAAGACATCCCAACCTCCTTCAATAGATGGGAATAAAAAGACGGTCCCTAATTCCTTTTGAGTGGTCCCTAAAAACGCTAGGTTTTAGAGTCGGACGACATAAACAAATCAAGAAAATGATAATCAGAAGCTGTAAAGGAATCTATCAAGAAATTAATCAGAGTTTCCTTGTAACAAAAAAAGAAAGAAAGAAAAAAGCTTGATGAAGTTCTGTAATTTCACAATAAGCCACTGAAATCGCTGAAATCAGACAGACCAATCACACAACTCATGGACAACGTAGTACCAAGGCTACCATCATTATGGGAACATTTTGCATAAAGATTCTAAATCCCCTTAGGGCAACTCTTATGGGAACATTTTTCGTCTAATTTGTCTATTATCATTTTGGACTAGTCGATTAAAAAATGTCGTTATGGGACACAGAAACATTCATACGTGGAGATACACGTCTTTGTATGGTCCATCCCGTCCGGTTGTTGAACATTTAGTTATTGGGCCAATTGATCGAAGAGCCCGAAGGGGAGTCTTATAGGGGTTGCATAATGTAAATGTACAATTTGATAAAAAGATTGGAAATGGTTTAGTTGTCTTTGGGACCTGATAAACCGAAAACGTCCTTCCTTTTATAACTATGTACGCATCCTAATTTTTCAGGAGTATAATTGACAAGTAAACTAGAAAATAACGTATCTAAAAATCCGTACCTTGGAATTTTACAAATTTTATCTCGTTGGAAAGATTTTAAAGAGATCTACACTATGAGTATAGACAACAATGTTAAATTTAGAGTTTTTACGAAAAATTAAGACGTGTTTATGCTTTTTGGCACAATTTTCGAAAATTGAATGCAAACCACCACAAAGGATGCATAACATATTAGGCAGCTATATTTTGGTTTATGCATCAACTAATTTTCCGTTGCAACTAATAAAACGATGTACTCCCTCCATTTTAGGAAGAGTGATACTTTCACTTTCTGCACAATTTTCGAAAATTGAATGAATAACCTTTATGCAAACCACCAGAATGGATGCATAACACATTAAGCAACCATATTTTGATTTATGCCTCAACTAATTTTTCGTTTCAGGAAAAGTGATACTTTCTGTTTTAGGAAAAGTGATACTTTTACTTTATTTCAGGAAAAGTGATACTTTCTGTTTTGCATAATGGCTATACATTCAATTTTCAAAAATTGTGCCTAAAAGGATTAACACCTCCGAATTTTTCGTAAAAACTCGAAACTGATATTGTTGTTTGTACTCATTGTGTAGATATCTTTAAGATCTTTCCAACTAGATAAAATCTGTAAAATTTCAAGGCACAGATTTTTAGATATGTTATATTCTAGTTTGCTTGCCAGTTATACCCCTGAGAAAATAGAAAACATGAGGAGTTATAATAATTAGTCTAAAAGGGAGGGGGCATTTTCGGTTTTTCATGTCCCGAAGACTACCACTAAACCATTTCCAATCTTTTTATCAAATTGCAAATTTGTGTTATGCTTCGTTTTACAAAAAAATGGCCATAAAAGGGATGGAGTCCCTTCGGGTCCTCCGGTCGGTCGACTCAATTATGGAATTTCAAATCCAAAAAATCATATAATGGCGTATTCGGCCATGAAATTGAGATTTAGAAAATTAAAAAATCGATGAGTTTTCAAGTCTGAAGAATTGGGTAAATTTCTGGCCCATTTGGAAACTTAATAAGAAATTTTTCTAGCCCAATTTTATTATTTTTTATAATAAAAAAATCCATCAATAAGATTTTATATATGAGAAACCCATAATAGTTGTAAATATGTGTTGATTACAAAAACAACCTTTGTCCTAAATAAATAACGGAGTAATAATATTAGTTAGTAATAAATATGTCTTAATTACAAAAACAATCCATAGTAGATAAATGTGTCTCACATGTATGGCTTGGATGTTCTAGCTTTCTTTATTTTGGGTGAGCTTAGCGAGGATACTTTATGTTTTTTAGGAGATGGAAGAATTATTTAGTTAGTAGATGCTAGTAGCAGTGTAGGTAGGTGTCTTTTTTTACAGATTAGGAATTGCTTTTCAAAAAAATTTTGATGCTCAGCTTGTTGCTAGGCTACCCACCAAAATTTTCTATGAACCTCTAATAAATTAATTTCTCATAATGATATCGGGCCGCGAGTTATAACCCCAAAGGTGTCACTATCCATATACAAAAACTCCAACAAAACAAATTGTTTACAAAAACCCCATTTAACATAAATTGTCTATATTAGCCTTCTAGTTTAAATCACCCCAACAAAAATAAAAAACAACCCCACCTTTAATTTTAAATCACCCCAACAAAAATAAAAATCAACCCCACCATTAATTTCTATTATATTATCACCACCACAAAATAACACCACCAGCAGAACCACCACTGTGCCGCCACCACTGACCACCGCCGTCGCCAAAAACAACCACTGTCAACCGCCGCCACCGCTGTTACCGACCACCACCATCACCACCTCCACCGCCGCCAACCACCACCGCGCCACCTCCTCCACCACCGCGCCACCACCTCCACCACTCCACCAACCACCACCCCCACCGCGCCACCGTCGCCGCCAACCACCACCGCGCACCGCCGCCGCCAACCGCCGCCGCCGCCATCACCTCCACCACCCGCACCCCGCCGCCCCCGCCGCCGCCATCACCTCCACCACCGCCGCCAACCACCACCGCGCCACCTCCTCCACCACCGCCACCCAACACAACGCCACCACCTCCATCCCCGAAAACCACCACCGCGCAACCGCCGACCACCACCACAGACCACCACTGTCGCCAACCACCACCACCAGCAACACCACCATTATCGCCGACCACCACCACCAACCAGTCGCCACCGCTACAAAAAATGAATTTCATTGATCAATATTCAACAAAATAAGAAAAAAATGATGAAACCAAACAGAAAAAATGATGAAACCAAAATTGGTTTCACCAAAACTAGATGAAACCTAATTAGGTTTCATCATTTTTTCACATATTGTCATTTCGCCAACACAGCTTCAATGATGAAACCAAACCAAAATAAACTAGGCAAAAATGACCAAAACTAGATAAAACCTAATTAGGTTTCATCATTTTTCCACATATTGTCATTTCGCCAACACAACTTCAATGATGAAACCAAACTAAAATAAACTAGGCAAAAATGATGAAACCAAAGTTGGTTTCACCAAAACTAGATGAAACCGAAATTGGTTTCATCATTTTTCCACATTGTCATTTCACCAATAACCACTGCGACCAACACCATAACCACACTATGGTTGTACGGGTCTGAGTGGCCATAACATAGTTTTGCTACTCCATAACCACAGATCAAATTAACTAGTTAATTAATTTAGAATGGAATGCTAATACGATAGCCTCTCCTGCACCATATCTTTATCATATAATCAGGACTGCACATTTCAACTCCAGCTCTTAGCTGTTCACATCGTTCCTCGATGGATTTTCTTGTCAACAGCCCCGCAAGAACTACAATATCATCCTTAGATATTGTCACTTATACTCAATACATATGTTAAATATCAACAAAAGAAAACACTGGGTGAAAATAGAAGTACTGAAACAACTCAGAAAACAACTAGATGGTTCTACAGCAAAAGTAGCATATGCAAATTAGGATAAAAATTCTAAAGAGTGATGACCGGAGAAGGAAACATACCATTTATCCTGATTTAGGTAGGAGACCATTCCACTTAGGAATGGCGTGTGGACGCCCTACATATGCAGCATTTGTTCCAGTAATGTCCTGCGGATTTCCAGAATATGGGCGTCAAAGATTGCCTGAGCTTCACTCTCCTGAATACAAACCCAAGAAGCTTAATTAGACATGATAAAATAAACTTTAAAAAGTACTAAAGAGAAGAATTGATCAAAATATAACATGACATTACCTGGAAGCAAACGACAAGATCTCCAATCTCAACTGTTCCACATTTGGAAGTTTCGATAGGGATAGAACGCTTGTGAATTGCCTTACATATATGCATTCACCCATGCATTTTACTCGGCACCAAATTTAGCAAAGAGTACTCATTCTTCCTTCAGAGAAACATAATTCAAAAAGATCATGTACCTAAAAGATATAATTCTAACTTACTAACAAAAAAGAACCATAAAAGTAGCATGACTGACAACAGAAAAAAGAAAGATACTTCAGACTGGAGTATTACTAATCTAGTCGACAACGATTAAATCCTACAACAGGCACAATTAGCATACTTCAAATGCGGATGATTGCGTTCCTCACAATCGACTCCAGCCCTTGTTTGCAAGGCTTAAGCATTCATCGTCATTCGAACAAGAAATGTATTATTTTACATCCTCCAAACATTTTTGCAGGTAATTAACATAGAGCATATAAACCAATAGCATTTAATACAACATGATCACAATTCAGACAATTGAAAATTATTCTTCACAATTTCTAAGAAAACCAAAATCAAAAGGGGGCTAAAGCTGCTTCTACTTCTACTCATCATCTTCATCTTCTTACTGCAATATCAGAAAACTAAAAATAGAAAACACGTCAATATATTCAAATGACTTCAAACAAATAATGAAATTTTACTCTTAAAGGTTTCAAAGAACAAACCTCTCCATCACTCTTCTTCATCATCATAATCCAATTCACCACCTGCAATTGCTTCCCTCTCTGTGATGAACAGGTTTCGTGCACGATACGTCGATACCTAAGTAATAAGCATCCAACAATAAGACATTATGAAGGTGAACATACAATCTTACAAAATTATTGATAACTATGGCAACTGAGAAAAAGCTGAACAGGTTACCCGACCTTTCAAGTCCTTAGAACAACAATTTTACTCTACGAAACATGCACCAAAACAGAAATCATACTTTAGAATTTGCCATCCGACAACAACATAGACAACAATGATGAGCAGAAATAGTGAGTTACTTTCTCACTAAGGAATCTGTTTTCTACTCCAAGGAACCAACTTGAAATTACTCACTCGTGCCAGACGTAGTACTCTCCTTCCCTTGTTTCGTTCTCAGCTGTAATAGATTCACCTAGCACCAAAAAAAGACATCGGCATGAGTACAACCCAGGGGGGATCTACATATCAACGTCTATCAGTTACAGATGATAGCTAAAATAAGGAAACGATAAATAGGATATCACCTCAAAAAAATTTCAGGAAAGCAAAGTATGAATGGTATAAAAGCGACGTATAATATTCATATGGGATTGTTAAATGTGACCCCATAACCTAAGAGGCATTATGAAATATGATGACTAAGAGGAAACATCTTGTTTAATACAGAAAATGCGCACATACCAACAAGGAAAACAAACAATCCAGGGAGGAGTTGTCAAAAATGTGCACAATCTTACTTCACCTGCTTAGTGAATCATAACGATAACATGTGATGCACAAGACATGCCCCTTCAAATCCTCCCATTTCAGGACACACACCAAGAATCTGGTGATGTCGCTCACATAAAATTTGTCGCAATTACAATTTAGAGAATAATTGATAATAATTCCTAAGTACAAGTAACAAGATCAAGAAACTAGAGATTCCATCCCAAAATAATTCCATGCAGAACACATAATGCATATGACCTATGAAAAAAGTTCAAACCTAATGAAGTCCCATCTATCCACTATGGATAACTGCATAACAAAGACACGTGTTCAGTTTACATCAACTATATGATTCAGAAAGCAGAGATCAAGAGAAGGTTCAAAGCAAAACTTCAATATATTCCATGAGATGAAAGCTTTACAAAAAGAAACCTTATAGTTGAACCAGGTGCTATCAAGGATGGCATTATTAGATCATGGTATACTAACCCATAAATTTATCAACGAAATTCAGTTAAATTGTACTAATGAAGCATCAAAAAATAACCAGGAACAGTTCATTCAGAACATGGATTTGAGGCTTTTTGGATGACAAATTCATACATGAAAGCTTTCACATCTTGGATCTCTGAACCATAAAACTATGAGATAAGATAAATCAAACTGATCAACTTCGACTAACAGCAGTAACAAATTAAATCAAGCAAGTGACTTGAAATCATGCAGCAAGAGATTGATATCTAAAAAAAAAAATTAACCCTAAAAATAGCTCACAAATCAGAAAGCTAAACACACCCATGCCTTGAAATTCTACGTAATACAAAAAAAAAAAAAAAAAAAAAAAACGGAAGAGTAGAATCTAACTTCAAATCACCAAAATCTGTACATGCAATTAACTTCACAGGGTCAACAATACCAAAATTAAACAACAGTACTAAATAATGGTTTATACCTGATGATAATCAAAGATGAATTGATTTCAGATTTCAGTAACAAAACTGATTTTGCATTCTAGGTTTAAATTTTTTTTAAGGTTCTGATGATCAAGATTTCTAGGTTTTGAGAATAGATCGAGATTTCTATGTTGTGATTACTGAAATTTAGGTTTCAATTTGTGTTTTCATTGTGAGATTTCTAGGTTTTGATTCTGGAAATTTGTCTAAGGATTTGTTTCTGAGAGAGAGAGAGTGTTGGGTTCTCTCCATGAGAGCAGTCGATGAAACCTAGAAAAATAAAGATGTCCGAGACTATAATTGGGTGAAAAAAGAGAGAGAGAAATAAATATGTCTGAAAATATTTGGTGTTTGAAAATTTCAGAATGACGAAAGAAAGAAGAAATCAAAGAAGAAGAAGAAAAGGTCCAAGGGTATGTTTGGCTTTTTAGAAAGTAACAAAAATTAAATTTACACATTATTATTTGGCTTGGGGTTTTTGTCCCAGTTTTATTTAAAACGGTTTTTATTTGGTAGAAATAATACGACCGGTTTTTTCATATCACTAGTTTGTTCACCTAGGGGTTTTGTCACTAGTTTTGTAATGATATTAAATATACTTTTATTTAAAAAAAGAAAGAAAAGAAAACGGAGTAGTAGTATTTTTTAAGGAAAACAGCCGTAAAAAGTTGATATATCTTATTCCCTAAAATCACTCCTTTTAACTCATCCTAAAACTACTCCCAAAATAACTCACTAGAATAACTCCCTAAAGAACTCCTTTTACCCTATCCCTTAAATAATCCATTCAGTTTACTGCTATATTTATCACGATAATTATCTAATTATATAAATTAAAAAAGTCTCATCAACCCAAAACAATCCTAATTATCAGTTTATCACCATTGTGGTAGTGAATTTTCTTGTTTTCACTCCCGCGACATCGGTGAAAATTCTAGTTTTCACTCCAAACATGCCCAAACAAGTGAAAAATTCAGTTTCGACAAATAAGACGAGATGAATGAAAAATCAAGTTTGATAAATTGCGAAAACACAAAAGACATCACAAAAACTTGTATACTGAAATTTACGGTGAAAATTTCAATTTATCACTAATAAATAGATGAGAAATCAATTTTTCACTCAACAAACCGGTGAGAAAACAAATTGTCACGTAAAACATAAATGTGAAACAAAATTTTCACATGAAATATACAAAATGTCAAAACCTTATAACGGCAAATCAATGGTGAAATCAGTTATCACCATTAATAGGGAGACGTAGTTAGGTAAAATTCAAGAAGTCTTAATTGCTGCTAATACAAATGCTGTAGCATCGCTCAAGGCATTTCATTTGTGAGATTTTGATTGGCTGGCATGGAAATTAGCATGATACTAAGATGCTAATCGAGTGGTTGGTGTCTTTTGACAAATTTTTTCGCCGTCTTGGGGCGATTTTTCTTCGTCGTCGTGGGGCAAGTTTTTCAAGTTCTAATAAGTAGTTCGTGGTTTGCTATTCTCGATTCAAAAACATCGACGAATCATCACGACATAGTTTTGAATCAGCATCTGTACGTGTTCGTGTGGATCGACAAGTTAATGGGTGAAGTACTCTTTTTTAGTAGCATCTCTTATCGAAGAAGAATATAATATGATTAAGTGGTCGAAATTTATTTTCGTTAATACCATCATCTCTCCCTTATACATAAAATTTTGTTGGATATTTTTGCGGTTTATTGCTCTTTCTCTTTGCGATCTACTTGTAATCGATGTCCTTATTTGTATTGTGGTTTTGATTATCTTGTATTTTGATGTTTTTTTATTCTTGTAAGCGAATATGTAATCACCGTTTTTATTTGAATGAATTGGAATATATTGATTGTCCAAAAAAAAAAATGCTAACCGAGATGGGAATTTACTTGGACGAAGAGATTCCCCTGATAACCAGAATCACTTGTAGTCTGACATTTTCATACCTATCAAAAAATCTTTCCTATCAGGAAATAATGACCTTGTACACAGTACGCTACACAAAAAAATTAGTCTAATAAGCATCAATTATTTGAAGTTATTTGACCCAAGGTTAAAATCAATTTCAATCGAACCTTTTTAGGATAAATCAACTTACATTAAAACCCTTAACATTTCAGATCTAAAAAATCATACTCCCTCCGTCCCACTATTAGTTGATCTTCTTTATAACTAAAATTTAGTTATAAAGTAAGTCAATTAATAGTGGTACGGAGATAGTATCAAAAAAGAAAAAAAATCTTAATAATAAATGAAACAATAGTGTTTTTAATTTTTGAAAAGTGGGGGTCTAACAACCTCACCCAATATTTCGCTTAGCAATCTGTATGGACTAACTCCAATATACTTTCAAGAGAATCAACTAGATAGTCAGACTCAATCTTAAAAAAAGTATATCAAGGAGTTATATCTCAATTTCTAGATTCAATACTTACTTAAGCAAATAGCAATCTGCGAGTCTAATTGAATACAAGAGAAATTAACTTGAACGGTACCAAAGACCAGTGTTCAAGTATCAATCAATTACAATCAACAACTAAAGGTTGGATTTACCAATTGATCGATTCAACACATAACATGTTATATTTCAATTATATAACAAAATATAATGCGGAAAAGAAATAACACAGACACCAGAAGTTTTGTTAATGAGGAAACTGCAAATGCAGAAAAACCCCGGGACCTAGTCCAGATTGAACACACACTGTACTAAGCCACTACAGACACTAGCCTACTACAAACTAACTTCGGTCCGGACTTTAGTTGAACCCCAATCAATCTCACACTGATCAAAGGTACAGTTGCGCTCCTTACGTCTCTGATCCCAGCAGGATACTACGCACTTGATTCCCTTAGCTGATCTCACCCACAACTAAGAGTTGCTACTACCCAAAGCCGAAGACTTTAATAAACAAATTTGTATCACACAGAAAAGTCTACAGGAATAGATAAATCTGTCTCCCACATAAATACCTACGAGTTTTGTTCCGTCTTTTGATAAATCAAGGTGAACAGGAACCAATTGATATACCTGACTTATATTCCCGAAGAAAAGCCTAGAAATATCAATCACCTCACAATAATCTTAATCGACTAGCGAAACAATATATTGTGGAATCACAAACGATGAGACGAAGATGTTTGTGACTACTGTTCTATCTTGCCTATCGGAGAAATTAATCTCGATCCAATTTTACAATTGTAGTCAATACGATAGAAACATCAAGTTCAGATTGGGTCTGGCTTTACAATCCCAATGAAGTCTTCAAGTCGTTAACCTACAGGGTCTCGGTAGAAACCTAAGATTGAAGGAGAATTGACTCTAGCTTATACAACTAGTATCAGAGAGGAGGTGTGGGGATTAGGTTTCCCAGTTGCTAGAGTTCTCCTTTATATAGTCTTCAAATCAGGGTTTGCAATCAATGCTACCTTGGTAACAAAGCATTCAATATTCACAGTTAGATGAAAACCTGATTAGATTCAAGCTAATATCTTTCAACCGTTAGATTGAATCTTAACTTGTTATACACAAATGAAATGCACGTTCATTTAGGTTTGTGTAACCGTACCTAAACGTGTACACCTAGTTGGTTCAACAGTAGTTAACCAATGGTTAGCTATATGAGCACTTTCATATCAACCTTATTCATCTTCACCACAACTAGTTTAAATGACTCAAATGAACTATTTAGAGAGTTGTTCAATTGTTTAGATCTCATAGAAGTATATAAAACACAATCGAAACAAAAACGATTTTGATTCACTCGAATCGATTCATGAACATTATAGCCACGGTTTGCAAATATGCATTCCTTAGTTTATATATGTCTAAGTTCATGAATAAACCGTTTTTAGAAAATAACTCACTCAAGTACGCATACTTAAGTACCCGGATTGAGTTTGTTTTCAGTTCACAAACTCTAGCAGAAATTTACGGGATGTGAACTTCCGGCAGTACGCATACGGGTACATGAACTTAGCTTCCGGACGTCTTGAACCAGTAAAGTACGCATACTTTAGTTCAAGGATTTTGGACTTACACAAGTATGAGTTCACATAAAATGTTTATATCCATTCAAGGTTATATATTCTAAACACTCATTTCAATCATTAAAACATTCTTAGAGGATGTTAAATAGAGGTTATTCACACACTATTTTTCATCAAAGAGATTTCCAAGATATTGAAATAATCAACATGACTTTCATCATTTGTAAAGATGAACTTGGCCAAAGCGAAGGCTTACCAACACATATTTCGAGAAATAGATAAGCGAGATTAACTCGGCCCGAAATAGAAAATGTGTATAATGGAAGTCTATATAGCATTACGACTTTTGTCTTAAGATAGGAGATAGAGTATATATACTTTTGAGTGATAGATAACTTCAAGTCTCCACATACCTTTTAGTCGATGAAGTTCCACCAGTTCCTTGAGTAGTTCTTCGTCTTTTTCCTTGAGTCTAGAGCTCAAATACACTTTCTATCCTAGTCTAAGACTTAGCTATAAGTAAACTAGAAATCAAGATTTATAGTTTTGGCAACTAAGCCTGAGATAGCAATGCTTGCGAGTTCGACCGAGCAGTGCTCTCACAGTTTTTACCTGATGTTGAAAGTTTGTTAAAAAAAGAAAGAAAAAGCGTAAATTTTCGCCCTTTTCTCACGCTCTTAATTAATTGACCGTAAAAATACGCATGGTTGTTCTTAATTGACCGAAAATAAGACTTTTATTTTTATATTTTTATAAATGATTGGTTAGTACTCCCTTCGTCCCATTATTAGATGACCTAATTCATTTTTTTATAAATGATTAGTTAGTACTCCCTCCGTCCCACTATTAGATGACCTAATCATGTTTACACAATTCTCAAGGCAAGGAAGGAAAAAGAGTACTTTTAAGTATTTTTTACAATTATACCCTTACGGATAATAACTAGTGAAATTTTGAAATGATTTATCTCTCAAACTACACCACGAATATTCACAAACGTCATACTATTGAAAAGCATTTTAAAATACCTATGTAACGAATATAAACATGCTTATCAAATTTTGCATATTTCTTATAATCAATTAAAAGGATAATTTAAGAAATATCTCCTTGCTTAGTGATATAGGTCATTTATTATGGGACAAAATCTAAAAGTAAATATGTCAACTAATGGACGGAGGGAGTAATACTTAAAGAATAATTTTTTTGTGTAACTAACTAAAGGTTAATTTAGACCATCTGAAAATGTAAAAGTACAAATCTAGTATGAAACTACTATTTTTGACTATAGATCTAATAATTTGGACTACACAAGTACGTTATTTTAACGATGGGTTTATGGAAGAAAGAGGAACCAAATTTGGGTTCCTCCAAAATTTTCGTTATATAAATATTGGTTTTGTTATTTGAGTCTTCTTAACTTGTATACCCATATACAGGTTAAGGAGTCATTAATAGCTAATTTTTCTCTTGTTTTTCTTAACTTTTCTATTTGAATTTCAAGATAATTATGAATAACAAACTCGCTATAACATATGAAGAGAAAATTACATAAATATCCTTAAAAGTTATTACGAAATTTAAATGCTTTTCTTTTTGTTAGTCAACCATATAAATACTTGGGTCCCATTGCTTTTAACTGTCAGATAGATTTATTAATCAAACTAAATATTTTGTTTAAGATTTGTTTTTTTACACCCATCTAAATCTTGTTCTTGTGATTGTTTTTTACTTCTCTTAAAAATGTCATGTAGTGCTCTTTTTTTTTCTCATGGCTTTAAGGCTTTTCTTCCGGATTAATACCAAAATCCCATTCTGGAAGTGGTATCTACCTCTCCGAATACGGTAAATGATGAATAGATGATGAATAAACTATGTTGTATTGTTTTTCTTTTCATTTTTTTAACTTTAACCAAACAGTTTTTTTTAGTGTTAATGTAATATTACTAAATAATTAACCGACTATTTTTAGATGAAGATTTTTTCTAATAGAATTTTTAGATATGAACCAATCATTGACATTGGAAATTGTAAATATTAATATAAAAAATATGAAAGATAATGTGTTTTGAGATAACAAAACCCTATTACATTTACAAATTTGATCCTAGTAACTAGTAGTGGCAGCAACAAAAAAATTGTGTTCTCCATGTAAATTTTTGAGACCGTTCAAAAGATAGTCATCGTGGAAGCTGATGTATAAGTCAAAATTCATAGTGCGGATTCACAGTATAAGCTAATTTCGTTTATTTATTTATTATTATTACTAAAAAAAACTATTTATTTTACTTTTTTGTGTAATAGATAGAGGTCCTAGAGGAACCCTTTATATATGCCAAATCTGCTGAAACTTGCTGCCAAACTTGACAGCAAAATTTGGCATATGCGGCTTTCTATGTCCATTTTAAAGAGTGCTTGGTAAAGGAAAAAGTTGGATTCCACCGAGCACAGTTTAAAAGTAAGCCCTGGCATTAGGCGAGATTTAGTTTAAAACCCGCATAACATTTATTTCTTCCTCGGTCCTACTTTTATCCTCCGCCCAAGTAGTTCCCTGGAAATTTTACCAAGATGCCTTGTGTGGAAACAATAGCCAAATAAAAATTGCTTTTTTTCTCTTCTTTGGGTGTGTGTCAGTGGGTGCGACTGTGAGTGTGGGTAGCATTTCTAGCAGCTAGAATGGTGATGTTCTTAACAGTTGAATTTTTTAATAGTACCAGAAAAGGTACAAGCCTGAGAGCATCCACAGTGGGCGAGTATAACCAAAAATTTGGGATGAGATCGTAACACAGTGGGACGGAGTAAAGATCAAATCCCAACCAAAGATCAAATTCCAGACCAAATATGGTCGCGACCAAATCCCAAATTCTAATATAGTCGGGCGTAAATTTAAAGTACGCTTGTTGCTGGGCGTAAATTTAAAGTACGCTTGTTAATGGGCGGAGATTTAAATTACGCCCGATGAAAATTCAAATTAAATAAAAAAGAAAAAGAATGAGGCGGACTTTTAAAGTCCGCCTGATGAAAGTTACCAAAAATGGGGCGGACTTTTAAAGTCCGCCTGATGAAATTTTAATGGGGCGGACTTTTAAAGTCCGCCTGATGAAAGTTACAAAAAATGGGGCGGACTTTTAAAGTCCGCCTGATGAAATTTTACGAAAAAAAAGTCCGCCTGACGATATTTTAATCATGTACCGTTGCGTCACAACACGGACTAAACCCAAAATTTGATCTTTTTTTTGATCTTTGATCTTTGGTTTTGATCGCACCACTGCAGTTGCTCTGAGGGAATAAAAGAAGGGACCCATCCATGAACCAGGGAAATCACATGAAGAACACTTGGTAGGTAGGTTGTTAGGTAGCAAGAGTGAGCGAGAGATTCCGATTGTGGAGATCTTCGATCATACCACAGTAGACTGTACTACTACTACCAGCCTAGAGTCCTAGACCAGTGGAGAGTAGAGAAACACGAACTCACTGGGTCCCTCGCAATCAACTTGGATTCTCTTTACGATGAACCACAAATCACGAGGAGGGACTAACCAACTCCTTCTGTGCTCACAATTGATAACACATCGACCTCGGGTGAAATTAACCTGGAACGATCGCGGTATACTCAAATTCATATGGACATAGTGTCTTTATTAAGGGGAGGTTAAAACCGGGTGGAGTTACTTTATTATCCCTGAACTAATTAATCTAAAAACTAAACCCTAAACTTAAAAACTAAAAACCGTTTAATCTTCTTCTAATTTATGTTCTCTAATCCTTTGCTCTTCTCCTTCCTTCATCTTATTCCATCAACCAAAAATTTCAATTTTGATTTTCTACAAAAAATGGTTGATTCTAAACGATCAAGTAGCAATAGAGATTCAACAGGTAACATCAAAAGATCCAAATCAGAGGGAAAAGGTAAGTAAAAAGTTGGAACTAGTGAAATCAGTAAACCCGAAAATCCAATCCCTGAGAATGTTGAAAGAACCCTCCACCGACGAAAAGAAGACTATAAGTGATTTCTAAACTCAAACTCATTATTGTTTTGTGTTTTTTGATTGTTATATTAGGTTAGAAATCGAAAACTATGATTTTCAGGATTTTTAGTTGGCAGGGTTTTTAAAAAATAGGATGTCGGCTTTAGGATTTCAATGTTAGTCGGCAAGGTCGTAACATGAAGATCATGCCGACTTTTCATAACATCCATGGCGACCGTGGAACATTAACCAGGCCGGCATGGTAATCAATTACCAACCCTTCAGACTTTACTTTAGCCGGCATATTCTTAAAATTGTACTGTTCCGACTTTAGGTCACAGAAACCTGATTTTGATGAGTTAACAGTCGGCATCTTTCTTTAATACGACCCTACCGGCTGTGTTTTAGTCGGCTTGGTAGATGATTACGACCCCGCCGACTAAGTATTAGTCGGCAATATTTAGATTATCAACCGTGCCGACTGGTGACTAGAACCATGTTTCAATGTGTAGAATTTTCATATCTTTTATTTGTGTATTGTTTAGGTTCCCAGCGGAAAACCTAGAAGATATCCCTTGTGTTGTTAGCAATGCAGCAGAGCTATCAGAATTTATTGACAAGATTTATCCTACTTTAGAAAATCCTAAAGATGAAACTGAAAAGAATTTCCGCGTAAGAAAGTTACTTCTGATGGGTAAGAAAGATCCTGAAGAATTTCTAAGGTTTATGGAGATTCCTAGCAATCCCCTCAACTATCAAGAATGCACATCATCAGAGGAGGAAGAAGAGGAGGTTGATCCAAGAACTTTTTTCAAGGCATCTGACTTTTCTGGAGTGAACCCCTATTACAATGAGGCTGGTGACTACATAGGTCCAAATAAAGGAAAAGCAAAAGTTGATGCTGGTGGAAAAGCTAGTAATGGTGAAAAATCTAGTGATGTGTAGGAAGATAACAACAATGAGAAGGATCCATGAAATTCTTAAACTTTATTATGTTTCATTTGCTTTAGAAACGTAGATTGTGGTTTGAACTATTACATTATGTTTTGAACTGGTAGTTTGTGGTTTTAGACTTGTTAAACATATGTCAATTTCCAGTTTCAGTTGCTTTAGAACTTAATCTTTTTTATGCAGTTTTAGATAATATTAAAGTTTTATTAAGTCGGCATGGTTTGTAAGCTCAACCTTGCCGACCATCCCAGGATATATGCAATTTTGCTGTCAGGGATAGGTAGTCGTCATGGTTTGAAATCTCGACCTTGTCGACTTAAATGTTAGTAGTATAAAAATATTACCTTTTAGGTTCAAAGTACAACCCATTGAATGCTCAACTGCTAGAAATTTTGAAATCGAGACATTAAGTGTGTTGTTATTATAAAAGCATTCTCAACTTCATATTAAACCTTGCATAAAGAATGGAAGTTTCAAGTGCAACACACCCAAATATTTGTAGTCTTGTACACTAAGTAGTCATTTTGAAAATGATTGACCCTTTGAAGGAAGCAAATGCACTATTGATGGTATGGGATTTTTATTTCTCATGAAAGCTGCAATAGGAGATGTATATCATCTGTATGCTTCAAAATGCACCTGCTGTGGGTTTTTCTATTGGATTGATGAGCGCCTAGATCTGTATGAAGATGAAGTTGCTAAAATCAACCTTCTATCATGCACAGATCCGTGTTGCTACGTTAAGATGAAGCTAATTACCTCTCCTAAAAATTGTGTACCGGAAAAAGATACTATATATGTCCTAAATGTGTTAGGGTTAAATTTTTATCGTTTGTATGCTCTAATTAAGATTTGTATGCTCTAATTAAGTTTCTAAAGTTTTTAAGTTTTTAATAATCATTGCATTCGATTTTAATTGGCATTATACAAAATTCAAAGCGTGTCGGCTGCTTAACAGTTGGCACTTAATAGTTTATTAACCTTTCCGGCAAAAGTATAGTCGACAGGGTTGTCCTTATAAACCCTGCCGACTACAAAGTGTGAAGAACATCCAGGAACAAATTTTTTTTTTTCTGTTTTGGTCGGCATGGTTGTCCTCATAAACCCTGCCGACCACATAAAACCGACAACCTGATGAAATCAAAATCTTCCGACCCTGGTACAGTCGACAATGTTTGATAGTAACAACCTTGTCGACTATTCCATACCTTTTTTTCCTTTGATGTCCTACATGTACAGTCGGCAACCTGACGAAATCAAAAGCACATCCATTTTATTCATTTGTAGTACTCCAAAGTACATTACACAAACCGCGTTCTTCTTTGTTGGGTGTTTTTCACTAGAACGCACATCTTGTCTTTTGCTTTCTCAACGACCCACTTGACGTGTCGTCTTTTTCCTTTCACTCCAAATCATTAGCATAATGTGCGGAAGTATCAGGACCCCTAACATTGTGAGCTTGAGGATGATCCGTCATCGGTACCCATGCAATCTACAAAACATCACAAGTTAGTTGATATGTACTACAAAAGTCGGCAGGGTCGATATATAAAACAACACCGACTAAAATATAGCCGGCATGGTAGAAAAATTAGACAATGCCGACCAAAGTATAGTCGGCAGGGTCGACGTATCCACTACAATGCCGGCTTAAACATTTTCAAATAACGTCTCATGTGTTGCAAAAAATCATGTAGTCGGCAGGGTTCAAATTTTCGACCTTGCCGACTTAACACTGCTCATGAAAAGTCGTGGCATTATTTGAATGAAGACCACACCGGCTCTTACAATCGGAAGGGTCGATAATCGTCGACCTTGCCGATACTAGGCATCAAAAGTGAAAAAAAAATAAAAAACCAAAATCAATCATTTGCATGGAAAAATCACAATCTTCACCACGTAAGTTGTCTACCTGATTACTTGCAGCTCCATTCTCTTCTTTTGGGTCATTGGATTCTACGTTTGGCTCAAGACATTCATCACTTCCATACGCATCTTGAGTTTGAGGAAAATAAAAGTGAGGATCATACATATAATCCATTTGATCATGATTTGGTAGATCATCATACATGTACTCATTTGTAGGAGGAAAGTTAGAAGACTCCCCTACTTCAAAATCAGGATTAGAATCACTCATCTCACTCGTATCACAAATTTCTCAAACCCCGCCCAAAAAAATAAGATAAAAAAATCCTCTACTACTTCATACTCTTTCTTACTCTCAATTATTTCCAAATCCACTCATATAAATCAATTAACTAATTTAACTAATCTAATCATTTCAATTAAATTAGTGTTAATCATTGCAGGGGTAATTTAACCATTTTAAAAATTACAAGGTTAAGAGGTGCCTTCTTTTACTTCAAAATGACCTAGCTTTTGTCTCATTAGGTATACCGCAATTAATCTAGGTTTACCCCAATCAAGCCAAGGAAACTAACCATCTTACAAGAAAGACAAGTGATCGAATGGATGCCCGACCGAAATCCGTCCCAATTCATATCCAAACCACCACCAAATTATCAGAAAGTGTAAGTCATATCCAGATCTTCCATCCAAATATATACCTAAATGGATATATTATTGATGCGCATATAAATTTGTTATCTGAGTTATTCGTATTCGAAATTTTATATACGAATGTATAAATCTATTATCTATATAGATGTGTATCAATTATTTCTTTTTTGTTCTCAAAATTTAATTAAACCTTTATACTGTTTGGTAGCCATTATTATAATGGATTATCTTTCCGGAATCCATTATATAGCTCATAATGAATTATATATCTATTTAGTAATCATTTATAATTATTAATTATTTTAATCATAATTGGAAAAATCCACTAGCTTCATAAATAAAAAAATATTGTTTTTAAGAATGATTATAATTAGTTATTTTTCTTTAACAAATTTGAATTTTTTTTTTTTTTTATCTTATTTTCTCTAAGCTATCAAGAGAAATAAAAAAGCAACAACGGAGAAAAAAAATCCTAAAGCTTTATTTTTGCCTCTCCTTTTTGAGAGCATTTTTCTAAGATCATTTATACTAAAAATTTATTTGAGAAAGTTGTTTCTGAAAATTTATTATAAAAATAATTATACTAAAATCATTTATCAATTTATGATTATCTATAATCATAACTAAATAATCATAAATAGAGTATCGTTTGTACAAATAGTTAATTATTTTTATATGACTGGTATCTGGATAAATATACGGATACGAAATCAAAGTGAAAAAATAGGTTTGTTCGGGTTTCAAATGCATATCAGATGTTGTGTAGTTTTTCGGACTCACATGCAAATAATACATTTGCATCTGAACGCATCTGTTTACACCCTTTAATTATTGCTTCATGTTTTCTTTTATTTTGTTTTTATTTTATTTTTGCAGATGGTTTACTATTTTTCGGTGCCAATTTTGTTTTTACAAAAATTATCAGATCTATGCCTAGCTGGAGTTGAGACTTGGTATAGTATGTTATTGGAAACCAAACTTGAAATTGTGAAAAGCTAGTACTTCAATCATTTTTTCGAACAATTTATATGCATCTTGAAAACTGGTTATGGTGAAGTATTGATAGACACATTTTTGTGTCTGAATTGTCCTTAGTGTCTCTATTGCTAGTGCTTGATTTTTTACTTATTATGTTTTTTTTATGTTTGTGTAGGTGTTTTTGGAGAAATACACTTGTGTGGAAAAAGTTGCTCAAAAAGTGCTATTTGGACCCCTGGAGGACAATTGCTATACGGACCCCCATTTTTGCTGAGTGTCGCCCAAGGCTATATGTAGCCCATTTTTGTCCACAACACCCATTTTTGTCCACAACACCCATCGTTCTCAAATTCAAATTTTCAAAATTGACGGGAAAATTATGTTTATCACTGTCAAATTTCAATCAAGAATTTGGAGGTGTTATAGGGAGACTAAATGGCTGAAAATTTATGGAATTGTTCCTGGGACATATACAAAGCTACTACAAGTGTTTCGGTCGATCAAATTTGGCTGAAAAATCAGTGAGAAGAAAACAGGGTAGCACGTGCATGAGAGGAACAGTTCACGGGATTGCACGAGTTTTGGAGAATTTAAACGTGTTCTGCTCATGTGTGATGACTCGAGCAACACTCTGGACCTTGACAAAGATAAATAAGGAGATTTTGCAGATGTAGAAACGCGTGAGAAGCTAAATCAGGGAAGAAAATATTCCCAGAATATTTTCTTTACTGCCCGAGTTCAATGAAGAATATTGAGAATCATGGCGTGATTAAATGAGGATGAGGAGTATAAATAGATTGCCGGGACGGAGAATTTGCGGTTGGGAGAGTTTGGGAGAGTTTAGAGTAACAACAGAGGAGATTGATCGTGTCGCAGAGAAAACTTTTCTGCTGCTGCTAGGGAGAACACGAAGAACAAAAGACCACCAGAGGCAGTCGTTTATCAACAGTGACAACGACAGCCACACGAGGGTCGCAGAGATACAACAACAACAGTTCTTTTTTATCGTTCTTTGTAACAGTGTTTTGCAACAATTATAAACGTTGCAAACACCCGATTTTCATTATTTTCTCTCCATTTTATCTTTGTAAACAAATTTTGAGCATGAATCAATACTTTGCGCAAGTTTATACAATGATGAGCTAAACCCATCCTCTGGGGCGACGGAGGAAGCTACTTCGCCAATAAAATGTGGTAATCTCTATTTAATTTATGAAATTATTATATGATTATTTTCCTTGATAAATAAATAGAAAAAATGGTTTTTGTTAAACAATTGTTATTTCAATCGATGGAGCATGCTAGCCTAGGGTTTTGATGTCCCATGCTTTCGATTTACAATTGTCATTTCTAAAAAATCAACTTTTGCAATATTTAGAATCAATTTGAATGAAGGATTTGCATAATTATAATTAGAGAATATAAATCACTTTGATATTGGTAATTAGTGGAATCCATATCCCCAGCCTTCTCCATGTTTTTCATATCACTTTTATTTAAGTTTCCTATAATTTTTATTTAAAATTAAGTTTAAAATCTGCTTTCACAAGTCTTGAACGAATCTTATTACTACAACAACTTTGGAAACACATCAAATTTTTGGCGCCGCCGACGCGAACTTGTCTTTAGGCTAGAATTTTAGATTTTTTTTTTTTAGGTTTTTATTTTATTTGTTCTTCTTTACGTTTTTGGGTTTTTGTCTTTTTCTTACAGAATTCGGAATTTGGAGCGAAAGAAAATTTTGCCAAAGCTTTTGGTGAATACTTAAAGACTTCGAGTGAAAGGCAAAGTGAAAGGAGCAAAAGAAAAAGATTTTTTTTATTTTATAAAAAAAAGAGAAAAAAAAAAGAGAGACATTTTTATTTTTGTAGATTTTTATTTTTTTAGAATTTCTTTTTCTTCTGCATTTTATATTTTTGGACTTTGGACTTTAAATTTTGGGACATTATTTTTTTTTAAACCCTACGGAAGGGTAATTTAAATATAAACTGTTTGCAGTGAAGGACGGTGATTACAATATCACCTCGGCCCCTCGGGTTCGTACATGACATAGGAGTCGTGGCTCGAGTCGACTACAAAGGTTCATCCCCCGTCTGGTACGGGAGGTAAGTTTGTCGAAACACTCGCGAATCCCCTGTCAGCGAGTTACTGTCTTCTTTCGTATGCATATATGTTGAGGACTTGAAAACGGCTGCTTTAATTTCCTAGTAAAGGGCAAGGACTAGCCATAAAATATAAGGGTTCGGATTTCATCACCGTTCTCTTCTTGCCCGCCTTAAGAAAACGACACCAAACGCGAACCTAAGCCTAAAATTTTGACTAGAACGAGACCGATAGGGCAACGAGCTTAACAGGAAAGTCATTCGAAAAATATTGGTTACTCTTTTAAGCATACTTCGAAGTTCTTGACGGTTTCTGTAAGTTGAATGCGTGACTGCGCCGCCTTGTAATACCGGTGAGGCCTTGGGTATCAAAGCTCCACCGAGCTTCCCTCTCCTCTATTCAACTTACTTTGACTCGGATTGATTCCAGAGGGGTTTGCTTAAATTGTAACGAATTCCTTTTCGAAGGATTAGAAGCTGGTCTAGAAACAATCTAAGTGGAGCCATCATGCTTTTTGTTTGCTAGAAATCAGTAGGTTTGTTGTGGTGGAGTCAGCCTTGTTTGTGTTTGCATAGAACATCCCTTCCTTTTTAAGACTTTTCTTTTTGATTTTGTTTTTCTAGTGTATGCCCGAATTTTTTAAACGGTCTTGGAAAAGAAACACTCTAGGTCGTTTGATTAGTGACAAACCTAGTAGTTCTTCTTGTGAAGGCGGGGAGCTCGAAGACTCTTCTTTTGAGAGCCCCGTTTTTGGAAACTTCAGTTTTGAGAATCTGTCTCTTCGTGATGAAATTACCCCTAGTACTCCTAATCCTTTGGTAGTGCCAGAAATGGCAACTTTGAAAGCTTTGCTAAACCCAACTAGGACCTCTCGTCCGTCTTGTATCAAGTTAGCTGAAACCGAGGCAAATTATGAACTGAAACCTGGGACTTTACAGATGCTCCCAATGTTTTTAGGGAAGGAGAATGAGAACCTCTATTTTCATGTTAGGTAATTTGAGGAAGTATGTAGTACTCTGAAAATTAAAAACCTAAGTGATGATGCGTTGAAACTTAGGTTATTCCCCCTTTCCTTAAAAGATAAAGCCAAATCTTGGCTGTATAGTTTGGACTCTGAGTCAATTGAAACCTATGACCAACTTACTTCTGCCTTTATACATAAGTTTTTCCCAAGGCATAAAACATCGTCTATTAGGACACAAATACGTACTTTTGCCCAACAAGAGGGAGAATCTTTATATAGGTACTTAGAAAGGTTCAATGACTTGATATCTCAATGTCCTCATCATGGTTTGGAGAAGGTTACGTTAGTTCAGATCCTCTACGAGGGTTTAGATTACTCAACAACAACCATGGTTGAGTCCTTATGCACATGTGGGTTTGAGAATAAAACTGTTGATGAAGCGATGACATTTTTTAATGAAATCGCCGATAAGACCCAACAATGGGAAAATAGTAGGGAACCCCAGAAAACAATTATTCTAAGTAAAGGAAATGTTAGTAGGGTAGAAGGATCTCATGAGTCAGATGCCAAAATAGCAGCTATAGCCAAAAGGTTAGAAGTCTTAGAATTAGGTCATTCTAGTGGTAGTAGTGGAAGAAATGAGCCTTTTTGGGAAGGCCATGTTATTGAAGAGCAAGCCAATGCTCTTTATAACAACACTAGGTTTGATAACCGACAGAAGTTTGACCCATATTCAGAAACCTATAACCCTGGATGGATAAACCATCCAAACCTTTCTTGGTCCAAGGGCCAGAATCAAGGTCAATATAGTGATGCTCAGGTTCCCCCAGGTTTTGGCTATACTAAGAATCCTTCAGCCCCGACACAGTTTCAAAACCCTTCGGATAAGAATATTATGAGTTTAGAAGAGTCTCTTGCTTTGTTAACTCGTAACACTGTGCAGTTTCAGCAATCTGTTGCTCAAGGTTTAGAAGAAAATAAGAGAATAGGTCAGGCTAACTCTCGGGCTATTTCCGAGTTGAAAACCCAGGTTAGTCAGATAAATGAGTCTTTAAGAGAAAGAGGTAAGTTTCCTAGTCAGACTCAACCCAACCCTAGAGGAATTAATGAAATAGGTGAAAGACCATCTGATCATGTGAATGCTATTAAAACCCTTAGGAGTGGTAGAGTGATAGACAACAAGGTTTCCATTCCTGATAGTAAACATGCTGTAGTTCACCCTTCTGAACCAGAAACTAAGGAGACTGATAGAGTCTCCAAAGAGACCAATGAGGGTCATATTGAGCCCGGCTTTGTCCCTAGAGCCCCATTCCCACAGCTGCTAGTTCCAACTAAGAGAGAGTCCAATTTTAATGATATATTGGAGGTTTTTAAGCAGGTAACTATCAACCTTCCACTACTAGATGCAATTAAGAAGATTCCCTCTTATGCCAAGTTTCCCAAGGATATCTGTACGCGAAAGCGAAAGCTTAATGTACGGAAGAAATCCTTTCTAGCTAGTCAGGTAACTTCTATTATTCAGAATACCACTACACCTAAGTATAAAGACCCAGGGTCCCCTATCATTTCTTGCACAATATGTAAATACCGTGTTGAGAAAGCGTTGCTTGACTTAGGATCTAGTGTGAACTTACTACCATATCATGTGTACCTTAAGCTAGGACTTGGTGAGATGAAACCTACCCAGATGACACTTCAGTTAGCTGATAGGTCCTTAAAATTCCTCGTGGTGTGATCGAGGATTTTCTCATAGAGGTTGACAAGTTTATTTATCCAGTGGATATTGTTATCATAGATACCCAACCTGTCCCTGACCCAGAGAACCAGATACCGGTAATTTTAGGTCGCCCGTTTTTAACTACATCCAATGCGATCATTAACTGTCGAAATGGTATTATGAAATTGTCTTTTGGTAATATGACTATTGAGCTGAACATTTTTAATATTAGTAAGCTACCCTCTGAACTAGATGACTCGAACATAGAAGAGGTGAACATGATAGGAACATTAGTCGAGGAGTCATTACCAAACACTTTGTTAGAAGATCCATTAGAGAAATGCCTAGCTCACTTTGGGATTGATTTTGATGATGATAATGTGATTAATGAGGTGAATGCTTTGTTAGATTCAACCCCTTTGTTAGATACTAGTAATGGATGGAAACCTAAAGTCGAACCACTACCAGTTTCTAAGTCTACCCTAGTTCCTTCATTGGAAGAGCCTCCTAAGTTGGACCTAAAACCATTGCCAGATTCCCTGAAATATAGGTTTTTAGGCCCGTCTGAGACTTTACCTGTGATTATTTCTTCCGTCTTGGATAGTGACCAGGAAAGTAGGCTAGTAACCGTCCTTCAAAACAACAAGGAAGCTTTAGGGTGGACCATAGCTGACATTAAGGGTATAAGTCCCACTGTTTGTATGCATCAGATCTATTTAGAGAGTGATACCAAACCTTCTAGGGAGATGCAACGTCGACTAAACCCTAATATGAAAGAGGTAGTTCGAAACGAGGTCCTTAAGTTGTTAGATGCAGGCATTATCTACCCCATTTCAGACAGTAAGTGGGTCAGCCCCGTTCAGGTTGTACCCAAGAAATCCGGTATTACTGTAGTCCAGAATGATAACAATGAGTTAATCCCGACCCGAGTGACCACGGGTTGGCGTGTTTGTATTGACTATAGGAAATTGAACAAGGTCACTAGGAAGGACCACTTTCCCCTTCCCTTCATCGACCAGATGCTAGAGAGATTAGCTGGACATAGTCACTACTCTTTTTTTTTAGATGGCTACTCTGGATATAATCAGATCGTTATTGCCCCAGAAGACCAGGAGAAAACCACTTTTACCTGTCCCTTTGGTACCTTTGCGTATAGACGCATGCCTTTCGGGCTTTGTAATGCCCCTGCGACTTTTCAGCGTTGCATGATGAGCATATTTTCTGACATGGTAGAACGGTTCTTAGAGGTCTTTATGGATGATTTTTCAGTGTTTGGTTCGTCTTTCGATGAGTGCTTGCATCATTTGTCACTAGTGTTGACTAGGTGTAAGGAAAAAATTTAGTGCTTAATTGGGAGAAATGTCACTTCATGGTTCGTTCAGGAATTGTTTTAGGGCATATCGTATCTTCTAAGGGTATAGAGGTAGATAAAGCCAAAGTTGACCTTATTAAGACTTTACAGGTCCCAAAAACCGTAAGAGATATTAGGTCATTCTTAGGGCATGCAGGTTTTTATCGTCGATTCATTAAGGATTTTAGCCTAATTTCTAGACCTCTTTGCAATTTGCTTGCAAAAGATGTTAAGTTTGTCTTTGATGATGCTTGTTTAGAGGCTTTTGAGAAGCTTAAGAATTTACTCACTACCCCCCCCCATAGTCCAGGCACCCAACTGGAACCTACCCTTTGAGATCATGTGTGATGCTTCAGATTATGCTATTGGTGTTGTGCTAGGTCAGCGAGAAAACAAATTACTTCATGTGATTTACTATGCTAGCAAAACTCTGAATGATGCCCAGTTGAACTATACCACTACCGAGAAGGAACTGTTAGCCATTGTGTTTGCCTTAGACAAGTTTAGACCCTATCTCTTAGGTTCTAAGATCATCATATATACTGATCATGCTGCTTTGAAATATCTTTTGTCTAAGAAGGATACAAAACCTAGATTGATTAGGTGGATCCTTTTGTTGCAAGAGTTTTCTCCAGACATTAGAGACAAAAAGGGTGCCGAAAATGTTGTAGCAGACCACTTGTCTAGGCTAGTTGTTAGTTCCCCTGATGATTCCCTTCCTATAAGGGATAACTTTCCTGATGAACAATTGTTCTTTGTTACCCAATTACCTTGGTATGAGAATATAGTGAACTATCTTGTTACTGGTCGAATGCCCCAACATTGGGGTAAACAAGATCGTTCTAGGTTTTTAGATGAGGTTAAGCACTTCTTTTGGGATGATCCTTATTTGTTTAAGTATTGTCCAGACCAGATTATTAGGAGATGTATACCTGAGAGTGACCAGTCCAGTATTATTTCCTTTTGTCATGATCATGCTTGTGGGGGTCACTTTAGTGCTAAGAAAACTGCTGCTAAGATATTGCAGTGTGGATTCTATTGGCCTTCGTTGTTTAAAGACTCCCACAGTTACCGTGTGACTTGTGAATGTTTCCAGAAATTAGGAACCATTTCCCGTAGGAACATGATGCCTTTGAACCCTACACCTAAGGTGTCTTGGGTTCACTATAACATTAACTGATTTTCCTCCACTTTAAATTCAAATTTTATCATAAACCCAACTCCCAAGTCATCTAAAATCGAATCAAATTCAAATTCAACCAAAACCTAACATGCATAGTCCCATATAACTTAGTGTTGATGGTTAAAAACGATTTACTGGTTTTTGAGTAAAAGTGGAGAGTTGCAGAGTAGGCGGATCCTCGATTAAGCAAATCGTCTAAAACCTTTAACAAATGTACTGCACATAAGTACTTGAGTTCGAGAAATCAATCTGTAAGACTCCAACTTACCAAGAAAATGGTTGTTCCAGAGTCAATTCAGTCACAAAGAGGGATGAAGGACAATCTGTAGGAGGGAAGCTGAGAATGTGTGAGATCAATGATGATTGATGGATTGTAAATGCGCCGAATTCTCTATGATAGATCGAGAGAAAGGATTTTGCGTGTTTGATGTTGATAGACTGTCATAAATTTGATTATCATAAGTTCAATTGAGTTATGTTATCCTCAAGTCATAGGTTGATGAACCTATTTATTACATAAATAGTTAACACATTGATCTCCAGTAAGGTAACAGTTGAAGAGGAGTGGAAGAATGTGAAAGTGGGAAATCGTGATTTAACCAGTTCCGCATTGTGTGACATACTTGGTTGATTGTCCATCACTACTTCATTTACTCCTTCAACTGCTAACACGACTTACTCACATTTCTCATCGTGGGTCTCACGACTTAAAAATGTGAATAACGAATGATGGACCAGCTGACCATGGTGGCCAAGTGGATCGGTTGGTCATGGCCGAGTGCAATTGTGCCTCAAATTTCTTGGCCATTGCTCGAATTGAGGATGAAAATATTGTTTGGTATTAGGACTTTGGTCACTGAATTGTAATCAAATTGAGAACTAGTGTTGCGAAAAAAAAACTAAATTAGAGTGAAAGCGAACGTTATATTTTTACAAAAATCAAACTCTTTGGTAGTATCTTTGTTCGCTAAGTTAACACGGTTAATCCATCGACTGTATACAATTGTGGATGCTTAATATTGGTTGGACTCGAGTCCTTGTATTGCACCTTAATTGGGTCTCTACTAAACAAAATTTCGGTGGGAAGAATGTCCCCAAGCGTTTGAGGGCCTTTTTTTGTTTTTGTTTTTGTTATTTCTTTCTTCCTGTTGTACTTGCTGTATCCCAACATTTGATCACCAAAGTATTATTAGCACATTCAGGCTTTACATTGAAAACAAAGAAGACATCATGTTTTGCAGTTTTACAATGTAATAGAAGATAGGTAATGAATTTGAGGTTTGAATAAAAAGATTATGTACCCCTTCTTATTCAACGAAAACGTTCATTTTTTGGTACCGTCATTGTTCAGCAATCACATCTATTTTTGGTAAAGATTTCAAACTTATTAGAATATTTGTAATTATATATACTCAAATCATAAACAGCTAGAAGCCCCCACATTCCTTCACTGTTGGTGGCGTCCAATTTCTCACAGCATTCAGAATGTAAAATTGGAGTTCTTTAAGGAGGGGACAGTACTGTGTCTAGGATCCGTCTAACCAATAAGATTCTATACATAATTGTGTATCGGGTGGCAGTGTCCCGAGTGGTACGATGTACCCAGTGACACAATATAATACATATATACAGATTAGTGAGAATCCAAAGATAAGAGACTCTAATATTGTCATTGCATATTTATGTTGTGAAGAGGTTACATGATCAAGAGCTTTCATGTATAAATTATGAAAATATAAATTTCATATATTCGTCTGAAATCGGGTCAGAAATATACAAATTCATAATTTTATAATTTTATCCTTCCGAAAAATTCCACTATCAACACCTAGAAATACTACAATATTAATCATCATATTTCACAACCAAGACCAATGACAGTAGATTAAATTCTTCGTTGTCATTTCTCTGCTTAGGACCTTTCCCAAATCCACTACTGACAAAACTACAAGGTTAACAAAAGATAATGATTACTCGTTTTCCATTTTCTAAAACTCTTGTAGGGAAATTTAGTTTCAAACTCTTGTCCATTCCCTCAACAAGTTAACTCTCCCTTTGATTATTCATATTGGGTAGCGATATCCGAATTGTGCCGGTTCTGTATAAGAAGGTGGAATTGTTATACCAATGAAAAGTCTACTAGTTTTTGGTTGGATAACTGTCCATCTCGTCAAAACTAAATACTGCCTCATTTTCGATATTTTTGACAACATCAAAAGCTTTTTTTTCTCAACATACTGACGCTAAGAGCATCCACAGTCATGACTAAATTCCGGGATTATATTCAAATTTGGTCCAAAAACCAGCCACAGTGGAAGAGACTAAAGCTATATATGGTATGGAAAATTAGGGTTTGAGACTAAATGTAGTCACTAACCAGACCAAATCAGCATATAGTGGGGCGCATGTATTAATAGCGTTTGAGATTAGACGCAAGTATAATGAACGTTTGTATCCAGGCGGAAATAAAACCAACGTTTGAATGGGGCGCAGTTATTAGCTCCGCCCAGCCAAACTCATATAATACCTGCGCCTCACACCAGGCGTGGTTAATATATCCGCCCAAAATGGGGACCTGTGTGTTTGTCGTGTACAACGTCCCGTGAAACGCATCTTTTATTCCCGTCTCACTCCATGCGTTTGTAATACTTACGCCCCTATCCAAGCGTGCACAATACCAGCGTCTCATACGTACGTTCACAATACCCACGCCTCACTGTCATACGCTCGTTATACTTACGTTTAACTTGGGGTGCTATTATATCGTCCGCCTGATTAAATTTTAGTCTTTCACCACTGCATTTCACCACCACTATACCCAAATTTTTTTAGCTTTTAGTATGGCTTTTAGTATTTAGTCCCCTTCATGACTGTGGTTGCTCTAACAATAATTTAAATTGGTCTTTCAAGTTTAAAATAGTTCTCAAATACCAAGACGCATAACTGGTAGCTCCTCTTCTTTCATTTTTTTCCATCCCCTCAACCTCACTCAATTGAATATAATGCAATGATTTGGAAATCCAAGTCGGATTTATTTCAGTAAAGGAGTGCTATTAGTGACTTATTGATTAAAATTACTCCTTAAAGATAGAGTAAACTTCCGTAACAAAGTGATTTGGGATCATAAAATTCATACAAAATCAACTTTACATTACGACAAGAAATTAATGCTAAAAAAACTCGCAATAAGGACAATGATTTGAAAGAAAGTGTTAATTGCTCTCCTCTTTGTGGTCTTTAACAAGTAGTTCTGGAAATTGCAAATCACCTTTTCCTACATTATGCCGCGATTGACAAAGTTTGAAATTTGTTGCTTCCTAATACGAATTGTTCTTGGGTCATACTCTTCTCACTTGGTCAACTACATACTATTCTCATACTATTTTTCAGAAGCATCTTTGGGTGATACTTAGATAATTTGGGATTTTTTGTATATTGTAATTTAGATTCTTTGAAAATAATGAAATCAAATAATTTTTCTAGGAAAAATAACAAAAGAAGAAGATAAAACTATGAAAATTAAGGGCATAATCTCTTTACGGTATAAAGTTTTACATAAGGAAACTGGTATACCATTTACATTGGATTGTTAATTGGGGCATAATATTTGTTTGGAACATCTAATCTTTTTTTCCTTAGGCTTAGTCTAGTCGTGACCCGAGATTGAAGTTTTTCTCCACGACACGTCATCAAAATTCAACGTCCAAGCATAGCGGGGATTCAAGAATTAGGTTTAAAAAGCCACACTAGATAGCGTCAGATGCCAACACATTAAGCGTATCCTCGAATTTCACGCATACGACCAAAGAGTGAGCTTCTTGACCGAGTCAATACGGTCAGAACGACGAATGGTTTGGCGTCCGTTATCTCATTACGCGTCCCAGTTTTACTAACACGGATCTAACAGAAGAGAACTTCTTCACTCTTTTTTCTCCTTTCTTTCTCCTTATTCCACAATCGAAAAAACGATTTTGTATGGCGAGATTCACGGGGTTTAATGATGTTTTTGTGGGATAGTTTTAAAAGGTTTGAACTAGTTGATGTGGAGGTTCTACCGGTGGTGTTTTGGGAGATTTTCATTAACAAACTAAATCTAGGTATGAAAAGAACATTTGATTTATCTTATTGATGTTTTGATTTCGATTCGATTTTATTGATGTTATTGAGATAAATATGATGTCATATAGCAGTTGCTCAAGGTTTAAATTGAGTTGAAAATTTGTAATATGAAGTTAGGGTTTAATTGGGGCACAAATTTGTTATGAAACTTGACTGATAGCTATATTATGATACTTATTTTACGAAATTGGTACGATTCATATGTGATTTGTTATGATTAGTTTAGTTGTAATTTATATATGTAAGCATAATTTATTTGGACATTTTTGGTGTATTTTTTCATGAGTTTGAGGATTAACTCTATTTGAGTTGTTTTGATATTGATTATGTAGGTAAAATTGATGTTTTTAATATGATTTTGTTTGAGGATTTTCATATGTTGATTGTGCATACCATAATGTTACTTTTTTTGGGTGTTATCATTTCATATGTTGATTGTGCATAACTTAATTTTATTTTGAATAGAAAATGGAGGAAATCGATTTGTCTATGTTTGAGACGTTGTCTCAAAGAAACGTGTCGATACCATATAGATGTGATCATTTGGATTTAAGGAAATTTAAATTTAGGAGCAGTTGGTCTAGCATGAATGAGTTATACAAAATAATGGTTAAAAACAACCCTCAAGCAATGGTGCTTCTTCAGATTTGTGGTTTTTCTTAAGTATTTCAATTTAATTTCAAGAATGGGGATCAAGGATCATGTGAAGCTATCTGTGAGAGGTGGTAGAAGAAGACTAAAACCTTTCATTTTCGTGAGTTTGAGATAGGTTTAACCTCTCTATATTCTTTCGATTGACGGGTATTTTAATCGGTGGAGGTAAGGAAATCCCATAATTCCCGATGACATATTCATGTCTAAGGAATATGCAGCTCTGAATGATGGATATTTCCGGAATGTGTTAGATCATTTTCAAGTTAGAAAGAGACTAGGATTGGACCATGGAACTTATGAATGAAACACAAGTACCATACGTATCTCTCACTTGGTTAATTACATACATAGTAGAAAATCGACGGATGCACACCCAGTTGACGACACCGGGATTGTCGAGGAATTGAGTAGAACGTTCTTGCCTTGGTGTATCGCTACTTTTTGTTTGCATACTATAGTGGGAAAGTAGATAAACATTGGTGTATAGTGTTGCATAATTTAGATCAGATCGGGACTTACGATTGGGGTACTCCCGTTTTTGGTAATTTGTATAAACGTCTGGATGAGTGGTGTTTTTGCAGGAATAAATATATGGGTGGGATGTATATGATCTTAGAATTCTGGTATTATTTTTGTTTCCGTAATTTTCAGCCAGTATTGAATGAGAACTTAAGAAATGATCAGCTAGATTGTCACCCTACTATTAGTCTATTTGATGAGTCGAACCTTCGGGATAAGGGGAAGATAGATCTTCACAAACACTCAGTGACTGATGCTCGATTCTATATTGACATGAGGATAGGTAGTGTGGTTATTTGGGACCCCTGGTTTAAGGAAAGCGTACGTCAACAGTCTGAAGACTTTTAGAGCACACTTGAGTTAGAATAACACTGTGTTGATTGTGCTGCAACTCATGATTAATAGGCTATTGTTAATTCCTTGACTAGTTGTTCTTAACTAGACAGTTAGTGCTACGGACTAATACCTTAATTGCGATTGAATCATCCATTGGTGAAACACCTCAGATAAGTGGCAGAGTGTAATCTTCACCCTTATCTGTTAGAAGGACAATAATAGTATTAATAGCTGAATATCTATTGTAGGCTTGTGGTGGAATTGACAATCCTAGTATCCTCATTATAAGTGTTTACACCCTATGTTATTTAGATCTCTTACTTCTATTTACTTTATGTTTTAATCTCTGCAATTATCTTGTCGTATCGACACAACAAACCCCTTTTGGTTACCTCTTAATTCAATCAGTATAGAAAGACTTAGAAATCGACTCTACATCGCCCTAGTCTCTGTGGGATCGACATGTATTTTCTCTGTCTATTATAGACGCCGTGCACTTGCAGTTAGACATAGTCATATGCTTGTTTACAGACATACCAATTGGTCTCCTACGATTAATTAGTATTGTTTGATATTGATAAACTTTCGTGTACCGATTAGTTTAACACGTTGGCTACTTACTCAAAATCTAATTAGTTTGCCTAGTTTTGCTTGGATTTATTCTTTTTTTTAAAAAAAAAAAAAAAAATCTTCTTAGATATGATCTTCAATTAAAACATAATCTAAAAATAACTATAAATTTTTAATGCTCGTCAGAAGTAATTGACCGAACAGAAAATATGCAATGATAAACCTTGTTTTAACAGAAAGGTTTTTCTGCATACTTGGATTCAGACTTAGAAAGAACCATGTAGTTCCATGTGTTTGGGTGGGAGTAATCTAGGGATAAGTGATCTCCTAAGAAGCTACTGTTAGATGATCACAGCGGTGCCGGTTAAACGAAAATAGATGCTGCGTGGAGATATTATCGACGAAGGATTGGGTTATTACAGATGGTATCAGAACATGCGAAAGTTTACCTGTCGAGAGCGGGAGGATGCGATGAACGAGTTAGACTAGGTGCTTGTCTGATTCTCAGGGGCAAGATACATCGGAAATGTGGACTTGTACATTCCAGAGCCAGGGATACCTCCAATATAATATTGTGAGATTGTAAAACCCTATATCTGGAAGTGGTTGGCCGAATGGAATATAAGTAATATAAACTTTTAACTAAAATGAGGTCTTTTAAGCATTATTGACTTCAGAATTGTAAAGAAATATGTAATTACGCGCTTTGGAGTGGGAGTAATCCACAGATAGGTGACCTTCTAGGAAGATGTTGTTGGATGACCGCAATGCTACCCGTTAAATCCTCATACTGCTAGATAACCGCAGAGACTATGGGAACTCAGTGGAGAGTAAGAGTCGGGTTCTTACTAGTTTCAAATGAAATAAAATTATATAAAATTGACGAAGAAATTTACCAAAAAATATTATTGTTCTTCGAAGACTCAATAAGTATTCTGATTTTTATTATCGGGTCCAGTTCCGGTTCCACTAAATTAAAACTCGGATCGAAAACCGCTAAGAAGACCCTATTTTTTTAATCGGTTCCGAGTCCGGTATCAGTTTCCACTGTTGGATCGTTGAAACCACCTTTTGACTGCTTTACCTCCAAGTGCTCAAACGGGTGATCTTGCATAAGGATTTCAGCTACCAACCGAAACAAAACCTGGACAACCCAATTTACTTGAATTATTGTTCTTCTAACAATTAATTTTGAACCCTATTTGAAGACAGGTAACGCCTATGAAGGTTATATCCTTTTCTCCTATCATGATTCCCATCCACTTGAAGAAAAATGCTTATGAATAAATTGATCGACAAGTTTTCTACCATGGCTATCATTGTAAAAATAGTACTATTAATAGAAAAAGTTAAAAACTTTGGGCCCAAACTTGTGCATCCAAACTCTTTATATAGGCCCCGGATCAGATTCATTAACTGTTGTAGAGGGCCAGGATTTATTTCTTTCCACACAATGAGGTGTGTGGTCTAGTAAGTTTCAGAGGTTCAATAATGAGATTGACAAACCTCACAACGTACATGCTAAATCTTATGTGGTGAATTTGCTTCCTATGAGCCAGTCTTGTGAGAACTTAAACTAGAAATCAAGGATCCGACCAATGTACCAAGATTGGAACGATTTCATTGTTTTCCTTATCACGCCTTAATACTTAACTCGTCTGCCATTGCATTCATAACTCTCAAATTAGTTAGCCTTAGACGCTCCACTAAATAAAGTATGTTCCAATAACAACAGAAAATATTCAGTTTCCATTTAAGTTTTGTCATTGTTTTGACAAATTGGAATCATCTTTTCTCTGCCCATAACTCACAAGTCCTTTCATGAAATGATAAACGGATGAGTTTTTGCTGTTTACTTCACAAACAAAAGAAAAACTCTTTATAATGGGTCCTCTTATGTTTGCCATCTCTTCTAAACCGTCGAATGTGCACATCATTCATTCATAATGGGGCTTGAATCCTTTCAAGCTTTTGTAGGGTCGTGTTGTGTGAGTCAAAAATCAAAATACTAACAAAAACTAGTCAATTACAATACAATCAAAACCTAAACTTCTTATCTTGTGCATTATTAAGCATATCCCATCATTTTACTTTTCGATCTTTTTCTCGTATATTTTCAGGGGTGATTAGGAAGACACCTGTCATGATATATTCACGAGTACCTTGTTTTTGGTTTATCCTGATAATCCGAATGTTCAAGCCACTTAAAATAATGTACTAGACAGAATTCAGAAGGTTATCACCGTTTGTTTTGACTCGCCCCGTTGGCTGGAAAAACCAAGTTTCTTGCCTCGTTGAAGGCATGGAATTCATGGGATGGCCGAAGTCCACAGATGTTTTCCTACTATTTGATTGACTCTCCTCTCTGTAAAATCTAAAACCGTAAAGTAAAAAAATAAAACAGAGTAAACTTCTAATACTCGCACATGCCATTTAATTGGATACTCAGAATCTAACTCATGGCTGCGGTTTTCGAATTTTGCGTCAGATAATGGAGTGTAGTTCAGTTTTCTCACTTACAAACTTGAAATTTAAAGGCTTCATTTTGAAAGAATACAGGTACTTTCAAGTTTTAAACAATCATATATGGAGAATTTTAAATAGTTGTTGCTCAGAGTTTGGCACTGCAAAGCAAACTGAGACATGAGCTGGTGACCATGAGAAGTCCGCTAGAACTAACCCGTTCTTACTTCCAAACAGTCCACATGTCTAGGACAACTACTCTCATTTGTACTGGACTACTCAAATTTCTTTCTTTCTTTTAAAGAGAAAGTAAAATCAATATATTTTTTTTCTCTGTACGTACGGTTGCTCGGTTGGCCAAACAGGACTGTTTGGATTTCAGCAAGAATATCAAATAATTGAGATGATGACGATGAACAGTAGTAGACAAAATTGATGGTTTTTCTGTAACATAGGTAGTCTCAGATAAATCACTGAACAGTAAAAATGGATGTAATTTCTTCGTGGTCCCTACCAAAGAAAGTGCCACGTACTGTTTACTGAAAGGTGTTTTATCACGTCACTTTTTCATGTTTCATTATATTTTGTCCAGACAAATACAAAAGACACTCTCGTTCTCATTTCCCTTGGCCTCTTTTTCTTTTACTATTTTTTCCTTATTGATTGGAAATTTGACGAAATGCAGACGAAATGAAACATAAATGTAAGCAAACCCCTCAAACTCTAAATCTATTAATATAAATACAGATAGCTTCCCTAGAACTTGGGCTCTTGTATTATTGATACTAACTCTTGCTTATTATTCTCATCAATACTATTTACATTATTTTCTTCATATTTCATATTATTCTCTTCATTTCTCAAAGCTCAAATAATCAATTCCGGTGCTCGGACATCGGTTAACGTTATAAAAACTATACTGCTAATTCATGGCGAAAGGTAGGAAAACTGGTTCAAACCGTCACGAACGCTTCCTTGGGACTTTCAACTACACAAACCAGAATCCAGGAAATGGTGCTATCGATGGGTCAGAACTCGAAGAAGAGGATATTTGGTCCATGGTTGATGATATTGTCGACAGTGACGATCAAGTTATACATGTCGCGGAGAACGAGTGGAGCTACGGTGAGCCACCAGGTAACGGTGGTCACGGGATAAATTCGAACAATCAAAGATGGTTTGAGAAAGAAGATCAGCTTCATCATCATCATCATCAGCACCATAGACAAGTCGGTGGTTTATCATTAGCTTTTAAAGATTCAGGTAAGGCAGCAGTTTCCCCAAGAATTGTGCATAAGTTTCATCGCCAAGATAACATGATGGCTGCTAACAATCAACGCAGGCATAATCATCATCATCATCATCAAATGGCTGCATCAGCACCGGTGAATGTACCAGATTGGACGAAAATATTACGCATTAACTCAGTCGAGTCATTGCATGACTCAGATGAGGGTTTAGACGACGATGATAACTCGGAACGAGTACCACCACATGAGTACGTTGCACGTGGTAGTCGTCGCAATACCATGACAACATCAGTGTTCGAAGGTGTAGGTCGTACCTTAAAAGGGAGGGATTTGAGCCGGGTCCGTGATGCCGTATGGAGTCAAACCGGGTTTGATGGCTGATTTATTAATACTTTATGAACACCACCACCGATATTAATTAATGAAAAACTGTTTTTGGTCTGCTAATTTAATTAATCAGCATCAGCCCTGGCATCATTAAGCGCGCATTTGTAAATTGTTTAGCCCAAATAAATAACTCTCTTTCTGAGTGGTTACCGAATGTCTAAATAGTGGTAATGATTGATTGGCATCTATATATATCATATTAATTTGTGTTAACAGGGTGATGCAATGTAATCGCGAAGTATAAAGATTGATCATTTTATATAGCTATAGGTAAAGATGGTTTGATCTTTAAGTTCACTTGGATGTACAAGTAAAGGTTTACGCGGAGTTTTTATTCTTAGGCCAATGATCCGTCGTATCTTTTCAAGTAAAACGAACTTCACAAAGGGATACTTGCTTTACCTTTAATAAGGGACGGTGATAGGCTACAACTTAAGCTGGCATTTTCTTTCTTGATCTTTCTTTAAAACTTGAACGCTCATTCCACCACTAAAACAAGAAGAGGGACAAAACAAGAGACAGAATTGTTAATGTGTTATTATTAGTTGGAATCCTTGAAGATGGATCAATGGATGAAAGGGTGCCTTTTAGGTTAAACTTTTTCAAGAAAGAGACTTGGTATATTGGCAACTACTGGTGAGATTTTATAGCCATTGCTTTACTTACACCACAAAAATGAAAGAAAATTGCAATTTAATTGGACGTTTTGAGGATGGACCTCACAACATACGTCATGCTAGTCTTTTGAGAGTTTACCATTATTCTTGACTTTGTCTTTAGATAATTTTGTGGTTCGAATGACGGCTGATTTTGCTTGTTGGTAATTCATGCATGTGAGAGTGAGATGATACTTAATTTCAGGTTAATATTCTTATTACTCATACAGAGAATCTAATGCTCGAGCCAGATCAAATAAAATTGGTATTGAGACAATTTACCACGATTATTATCACGTACAAGTAAAATGAAGCAAAATGAGTTTAAACTTTACTTTTTGTTGTTTAATCTATATAAAGCCTTATTTGGATCATGATTGACTTGATTTACAGCTCATAAACAAAAGAGAAACGGGTGTGGATGGCCGACTAGCCTGATTTGATCAATTATCAATTGTCTAATATGGGATTCGAAATAATGTTATTTTAATTAGGTTTTCTGATTAGTATATTATAGATCCCTAAACAGTTTAGTATAATATCAGTCTAGTATAGAAGCTTTTTTTTTTTTTTTTTTTCGAAAAAGAGGTTAAACCTCAGTAGATATATTGATAACTCTGATTTAGGAAAACAGAAACCTTACAGGGATGTTTCAAGATCATTACATATTCATACAAATTATAGTATCTCCACCAATTCTTGCCCATCAATTTTATCTTTCCAAATCTAAGAACAATTTCAGAAGACCTTCTTTTCTCTCTCAAAGGAGGGAATAAAACATACATGACCAAATAAGTTTTGAAATCAAAACTAGTTTGTATCAAAGAACAAACCAATGACTGGATCATATCCAACCCAATGTTTCTCAGAACATGTGGATAACATGGACCGTGGTTTTTAAATTTGGATTGCCTATTGCAATCAAGGTGACAAAGACCCAAGTAATAACAGTAGCCAAGGTAGTAACCGAAGTAGCAGGGGTAGTAGTAGTAGCAGCAGCAGTGTCTGAAGTAGCAGTGATAGTCTGAATCGGTTTGGAACGGATTGAATCGGGCTGACTCGGCTTTGGGGATTGGTTAACAATTGCAGTGATGGATGAACTTGTTGATGATGATCTTGATCTAGTTGATGCTGTCTTAGTTTCCATAGATTGAGTTGTTATCGTTTTTGTTACTGTTGGTGATTGAATCTTTCTACAGAAAACAGTTTCCTTTCACTTTAGCCAAATCTTCAGTTTATGTTTATTGAAGATGAACCACAAAAACCCAAATACTAGATTTAAACCCAAATCAAAAACAGACAATAAAAAAATCCAAAAAACTCCTACTGAAATCAGAACTAGGGAATAAGGAAGCCCTAGGAGATGAAATCAACAGAAGAAATTAGGAAATTAGGGAATAAAAAGTGAAAAAAAAGAGAAAAAAAAATAGATCTAACTTAAATCCAGAAACTATCTGATTCAAACCAAATGTAAATAGAACTATGAAAATCAAAGAACAGTGGGAAGATTAAAGATAGGATTAGATTGGGTTGAGCTTCTCCTGCTCAGATCTGCTCCAAAAGAGCCGATCTGAGCAGGAGAAGCTTAGAGTTGATGTGGTTGAAAGGTTTTTGGAGAGCAAGAGAGAAAAAGGAGGAAAGAGAGAAAGAGGACTTGGCATCATATCTTTCTGTACTTTGCGCTAAGTATATCACAAATTATCTTTGGAAATACTTCAAAACCTATATAAATTTTTGTAAATCTGGGATATTTCTTAGCCCTAAAACTGATCATACAAACATGAGTGTTGTAAAACAATTGTTAGGAGTCGACTCCATTCCTTTGAACTGTAAAACAATTGTTAGGTTCCCTAAATCAAACGTCCAAAATTTTGAACCGCTAGTACAAAAAATGAAAAACAGATTACAAAACTGAAAATGAATCCATCTTAATAGTGCAGGTAGAACTGTGATGATAGAAAATGTGACATCTTCTTTAGTTGTATATCAAATGAACTGCTTCAAAATGCTCAAAAAAATCCACAAAACTCTAACTATACTGTAAAAAACTACTAGTGAGGGAAAATTGAAAATAGAAAAAAACGAAAAAGGAAAAGAAACACGTTTACTTAAAAGCTTGGAACTTAGTTTGTAAACATGAGGGTGGTCTAGGGTTAAACAATATTGAAAATTTTAATTTGGCTATGATAGCCAAAATGGATTGGAAACTAAAAGAAAAACCAAATAACTTGAAGGCTTCCATACTAGAAGCTAAATACTTTCCTACCAATGTCATCTACACATTAAATCTAAACCAAACTTAGGAGATAGTTAGGTCTGGAAAGGGATGCATAGTGGAAGACAAAAATAAAAGAAAATTGTAGTTGGTTGATTGGAAATCATATACTGATAAGTATCTAGGAAGACCATTGGATCCCAGATACCACAATACCTATACCAAAGCAAGAAATAGGCACATGAGGCCTAACCAAGGTGAGTCAGCTCTTTACAGAAAAAAAAACCTGGGATATTCACTCGTTTTGACCAAGAATAATATAAAAGATAGAAGAATTAAACGTACCGACTCATGATGAAGTGGATACTGAAATTTGGAACCTAAACACAAAAGGTAAATTTACAGTTCATTCACTTTACGAGTCTATCGATAGCGACAATGAAAATGTCACAACAGATTGGGAAGGATATGAAAACTAAACCCAACACCACCGATTAAACAATTCATTTGGAAAGCGGATCCTTCATCCTCTCGACGGTAATAAGAATGGCCGCAATCTCACCGGACATAAATACTGAATGTAACCTATGTGATACGAGTGAAGAATCGCTAACTCATTTATTTCTAAACTGCAACTTCACAATATATGTTTGGAGACATTTAAACTATGATATGAATTATATTAAAAATGTTAGGGCATATCTCGATTGAACCCACCAAGCATTGGTATGTCAAGTTTGGTTGTCATAATTTAGTGAACCAAAACTCATTTAAAGAGTCGCTTGATTATGTACTAGAGTCAACTTCATATAGGTTAGCTTGAAAGTATTAGGATATTACAAGTATTGCGAAGACTTGAAGAAGTGAAGAAGTAAGGAGCTACAACGACAACATCATCCTTCCACTTGAGGTTAGTGATATTTGACTTGAACTGTTTCATTCCCTAACGTATCTTTCAAGTCGTGCATATTTAAAACATAACTGTGAAGCATGAATGATTACCTCTAGTTAGACGTAACATTAAGGAATGCAATACGAAGTATAACGCTTATCTTTTGAACTTCGTATATAAGACATCGACATAATCGTTTGAATGCTATTGCGATTATGTATGGGTATGAGGTGAAGATTTCATCCTAGGAAACAATGTTTTACATTAGTTTAAAGGAAGTAAATTCATGAACTTGTTTCGTGAATTGAAAGGAAAATCGCTAGGCTTATTGGTATTGTTTTTCATTGCATATCTTTTGAACTCTTAATATGTGTGATTAGTATAACCGCTCATGACTTAAATTGATAAAATGTTTTAAAATAATTTAATATTTACTACTTAAATTTGAAGTGTTCTCGAGTAAAATTTGGAATAAAAATTGGTGAATAATTGAAAGACTATACTTGCTTAATTATATGTTTGATGCATTGCTTGGTTTGTAACGCTGCACTATATTATTTTTGGAAATTTCCTACTGGGCTGTGGTTGATCACCCCTTTTTCCTCTCTCCATACAAAGTACAGAGACACTATCTGAAGTAAAGAAATTAATTTATCACGGGGATTTGGGCATTGATATTTCAGAATTATCGAATTTGTTATTTACTGAATTGTTTGTTTACTTGAGTTATGGATTATAACCATTTAAAAGTGTTTTGTAAAATTGGAATTTTCTCGTAATTCTCAATTATTCTTATTTTTAAAATGAAAATCTGGACCTACGATAGTCGCACCGCGGGTTTCTGGACTAGGTTCTAGCCTCAGAATTCGCTGTGTGTGACAGCGTAATTGATCACAAGAGATTCAAGTTGATTGTGTGCAGGTGTTTATTGAAGATCTAAGAATTTTGAACACAAAGAAGACTTTGAAGATTTCTGATTTGGGTTCATAATCTTTGATGTTCACAATACTTGTTCCGGTTAAAGAGGATCCAACTATAATCAGTTTATTCTTGTGGTATATTAGATTGATTAGTTGAGTATATCGGAATCAATACGGTTGTTTGTGATTCAAGGTATTGATTGCAAAATCTAGACGATTACTTCGGTAGTTGTTAGTAGATAGATCTAAGGACCTGACAAAGGAGTTTATTGAGATAAACGGAAGAGCCTTTTGTCGAACTCACATCACTTGGTTGAAAAGAGTTGATACCAAATAGATTTGTTGTTCCTTTACTGTTTGGAATACGAACCAAAGGAATCGTTCCAAGTACCTGACTTATTCATAAGTTAAAGGCGTGGGAATACAGACGGAACTAGGTGAACTATAGGTTTAGTTGTTTGGTCTCAACTATACGAAGTTGGTTTGATTTTGTATAGCGGCTTAATCCTAAGAGTATTCAATTCTGGACAAGGTCCCGAGGTTTTTCTGCATTTGCGGTTTCCTCGTTAACAAAATCTTGTTGTGTCTTTTACTTTTCTATTTCCGCAATTATAATTATTTTATTATAATTAGAAGTAAAATACACAAACGTTAATTCCTATTTACTTGATAGTAATCCTATTGTGTTTGGTTAAGTCTGAACCTCTTATCAAGTAAACATACTTCGTTGTTGTATTGTATGGATCTCGTATCCATAGACAATCACACGAAGTGTGAACCGGTTAGTTGTATTGTCTCGACTCGGTCCATAGACAATCACTTTCGGAGAAAGGACTTATAGGTGGAAAAGTTTTAGATTGAGGTATATTTGGGTAACCTCATCCTTTCAATTGGTTTCAGAGCAGGTTAACACGAAAAGATCTAATAATCTGTGTTTGGTGCGATCCAACCTATAAGATATTGAATCTAATGGTCGATTCAGTTAGCGTAATGGCAGGATTAGATGACTCAAAGTTGTTTGAATCAAAAACAAATACTGAGATTGTTGAGTCGCTTCGATCCAAAGAATTTTGGACATTTGACGAATGTCGCTTATATCTTAATCTCACAGAAGACGCTTCTAGCAAAATCAACAGAAAACTATTTGAATTTGCGGAAATGGAAAAGCAACTTTCTGACTTAAAAAATGAGATTAAGATATATGAACAAAAGGAAGACGAGTCACTCTCTAAAACACTCAAGATCCTTGAAGACTCTAGTAGAGTTCAAAATGAGGTTGATGAGTTTCTCAAAGAACTGGACAACTCAAAGAAAACTAATAATTCTAAAGGAAATCTTCTCATTCATGAGTACTTAATGAATTATACCTCAGAAGAATCTGATATCCTTCAAGATGACCTTCTCTATAATTCTTCAGAAGAATTCTCTCTTGAAGATTATAATGACTCAGATATAGTTTGTGAGCTTACTAAAACTGGTCTTAACTTGTCCAGTGAAATTTTGTTGACTGGTAACCTCATGTCGACGCCTCGTTTGTCCAAATTGTCAAAACCTGGACAACTTGTTAGTGATCAAAGGACCGGTCTTTCTCTATCCCTTATAAAATTTCGATATGTGGTGTTTGATCCTATTTGGATCCGGATCCACATCCAAATACTAAATAGAGTTGGTGATAAAAACAAAGAAAGATGGGACTATCTCTTTCTCTATCATCTTTGGTTTCAAAGAAACATCTAGAACATACAAGGGTTCGAAAGTTCTTCACTTGTGATTTTTTACATGCTTGATTCAAGTGGAATTTTTTGCTTCAATCAATCATAAGTTGCAACAAGAGCAAAGGGTTTGTCTCAAATCGCTCCAATTCAACTCAAGCAAGGAGAATCAACACTCAACAGGGCATATGATTTGTAAGTGGGTTTTTACTTTCCTTGTTGATTCTATGGCTAATAGGGGTAGAAGAAATTTCAATATTGGAGAAAGATCGAATAAGAATAACATGCTCTACACAACTAGGAATATCAATTATAAGAACATTCCTAGTCTCACCTATGATGTTAGTTCTCAAAATTATTTTGTGAATGATGAATGTCTTATGAAATTCGGTTCAATTAAATAACCCATCATGGAAATGTTGTTTGTCAAAGTTTCAAATACGAAATATATGAACTATGTGAAGCATCGTGAATGAGGTATCACTCATGAAAGTTCTTTCAAGGCTACTCCGCACCTTGTGAAGTTGTTTTATGCCAATATGCATGAAATGAACTTTGAGGGATGTACTTTTAGTACTATGATTGGTACAAGGTCGTTTGAAGTTAACAAACAAGTAATTTCGGAATTGATTCTCTATCCCTATATGAATACATTCTTGCCATGTTCGGATGAAAGGTACAGAGCCGACAACAATACCATCTCGTCATTAATTGGTGGAGCATGGTCAGGTAACTCCTTTCTTATTCACAATGTTGAATTTCATCTCAAAGTCTTTGGAAAACTAGCTTGTGCAAACCTGTGTCCTATAAATATGCATAAGACAAAATGGATTAGAGATGTTGCTGAACTTGTATACCATCTTGTCAGAGGAGTCAAAAGTTTTGATTTATGTGGCTTAATGATCAGACAAATGATCACAATCCGAAGAGTTAAAAGAAGAACTCCTGGTTTTGCTTGTTTGATTACAAGAATATGCAGTTCTTTTGGAATTGTCTGGCCAAATGAAAGGGAAAAGATTCTAACGAAATTAGGAGAAGGAATTCTCAACAAAATGAGAGGACAAGTATTCAATGCTCCTCCTCCTATAAGAGTTGAAGGGAATCCACAAACTCTTAAGAGAAGACTACATATGAAGAATGATTGCATAGTAGAACTAATTGATCATTCTACAAACATCCATACAGAACTTACTAAAGCATTGAATGACATCTCAGAAAAGTATCAAGATACTTATTCAGAAGAGGATACTGAATTGGACATCTCGGATTAGGTCCTACAACTATCATTGTATAATATTATGTATATTATTGTGAGTTTGTATGGTAAACAATCTTTTAATTGTTGTATGCCTAGTAAGAACCCTTGTGTAATAGTAAGATGCTTTAAGGTTTTAATGCAGTTTATGTACTTCTTTTGGTTTAAATTTCCATGAAAAGATTACTGCTATAAATATGTATGGGATGTTTGATTTCGGTTTTCTAACCTTGATATTCGATCTCATATGTTGTGAACCCTTATGGTTTGTTTGACTTTTTGGTTTAGCAGGATTAAGTTCTAGCCCATTTTGGTAGGCTTTATCAAAGGATCATGAGGGGTTCTGATTGAAACAATATGTGAAAAAGTCACAATATGTTGAATCGTTTGGTTTAGTATAAAAGCATATGTGTTACGTGGTTTCAACTTTTGCTTGCATAGTTAAAACCGGGACCTTTCTCTGGTTAAGGTTGGTTGTTGTTATTCTTTTGTTTTGCATAAGGATGACAACATAATGATATTTCGATATCAATTCTCCCTGGACGAAGATGCAAACATATTGGAGAAGAGGATGCGAAATTTGAGGTAACGACTTTGTTAGTTAATCGTTTTCCTGTTTAAGAAAAGCCTGAGTTTAACGAAATTTCGGTAGAATTGATGTTTTATTCCATTATTTGTGTATGGATGTGTGTGTGATTCAATTGTTTTCGTTTAAGAAAAACTATTGTTACCTTGCTTTATTGTTTGATATCAATCGTTTAGGCTTACAAAATTTCGGTGCAATTGCGGTGCTTTAGTGTCTATGTTGTTTCAATTGCTTCCGGTTGAGGTGAATAATTATGCAAGTTGATTTATTTGGTTTGTAAGAATTTTTTATGTCTTAACGAAAGAAAAGGTTTACGGGATGAATTGTTTAGTCCAATTCAATTCCGGATAAGAGAAACTAAGTTAATTCTGATCTTAGTTAGACTTATCAAAGTGGAGGTTTCGGTTATTCAAGTCTAATTGAATGCCTTACCAAGGAATGCTAGTTAACTAACCTAGTACTTGTCTTGTTTAAAATTGAAAGGTCTAAGTTATATGGATAATTAGGACCTGATGAGAAAAATAGAGTTATCTTTATTTTGGTCTTATCGAACAAGCGATTGTATTTGTACAATCGGTTTAGAAAAGAAACTAAGATGCTTTGTAGATTTTTTGTTTGCTAAACTATTAGGGAAAATTGCTTCGAGCAATTGTTTCCTTGGTAACATACCAAAACAAAATTAATTTGTAGTTTCGGTTTTGATATTGGTTATCAAAAATGGTGTGTGGAACCCTCGTGCTTAACTATTATAGGTTTGCAAGTCTATTTTGAGATTTGTAAGATCCTTTCGGTTTTTCCTTTATTTGCTCGTACCTTTGTCATATTGTGACAAAAAGGGGGAGAAATATATGGAGTAAACAAGTAATACTGGTATTGATTTATATTGATTGGTATCACTAAGGGAAAGGACATTTGTGCTTAAACGTTTATCTAATGAAAGAGTAAAGCATGGACTAAGGGGGGGTAGCATATCATATGATACTTGTAGTTATATGGACTACAAGGAATAACAAAGACGTGCAGATTGATAAAATCTACCTATCTTACCTTTAGGGGGAGTATTAGCTTTGTTATTACAATGTCAACAATGGCATTTATGGATTGAATGTATGTAGGTTATTGTGTTGTTGAATTTGGGATTCAAGCGCATGTGTAATGAATTCTTGTAATTTGTTTATCCATATGATGTACGAGTTTTGTCACTAAAATTGACAAAGGAGGAGATTGTTAGAGCATAGCTCGGTTGAACCCACCAAGTGTTGGTATTTCAAGTTTGGTTGTCATATTTTAGAGAACAAAAAATCATTTAAAGAGTGATTATGTACTAGAGTTAACTTCGTATAGGTTAGCTTGAAAGTATAAGGATATGAGACATTACAAGTATTGCGAAGACTTGAAGAAGTGAAGAAGTTAGGACAACGACAACATAATCCTTCCACTTGAAGTTAGTGATATTTGACTTGAACTGTTTCGTTCCCTAACGTATCTTTCAAGTCGTGCATATTGAAAACATAAATGTGAAGCATGAATGATTACACTCTAGTTAGACGTAGTATTAAGGAATACAATACGAAGTATAACGCTTATCTTTTGAACTTCGTATATAAGACATCGACATAATCGTTTGAATGCTATTGTGATTATGTATGGGTATGAGGTGAAGATTTCATCCTAATAAAAAATGTTTTACATTAGTTTAAAGGAAGTAAATTCATAAACTTGTTTCGTGAATCGAAAGGGAAATCGCTAGGCTTATTGGTATTGTTATTCATTGCATATCTTTTGAACTCTTAATATGTGTGATTAGTATAACCGCTCATGACTTTTTTATGTTCTTGGTAAAACTATCCACAAGGCTTGACTTTTGTATTGGTGCGACTTTTATTAGTGAAACCGATCTTAAGTAATCACCTGAGATGGTATGATCGATTTAGTGTTATTGGTATGACCAACTCTAGGCAAAGGGGAACCGATCGTATGAAGAGGTGCAAGGGAATCGATCCTTGTAAGAGGTGCAACACGTTTTTAGCAGATGGGGGAACCGATTTGTAGATGGTGGATTTTCGACAAAGGGTAAAATAGTAAAGCCATAATTATACATGCTTCTGATCCAGCAATCAGATGAGTATTGAGGCTCGTGTCTCTTATTAAAGCGTGAAAGCTCATGCCACACCTCTGATATTGTCTCTTAGAATATCTTCAAAGGTCTCTGATCGAGTATATTACTTCTCAGAACATAGATGTGCAGTCTCACAGCTGAGACCACGGCATATCTCATAAATACTGAGCAATTTCAGTAATCACTTCTGTAAAGAATCGAAATGATTGGACGGATCCTAGATGTATTACTCACTAGTATAGAGCACTACGTCTTCAGGACGTCGCAATGTTCCCTGACTTTACAGAATAAACATTCAAATCGAGCGTTCTGCTCCAGCTAGCTCATACCTCGATTTCTGAATAATTATATTGCTCTTGGACAACATGCCTACTAGTATAGAGCCATCAATTAATTATTTCTAGTCGCAAGATTCATCAATTGATTTCCTAGAAAATATGCTACGTTATAGTATTTCGTTACTTCAATTTATGGCTTTTCCCAGCAGAATTCCATGGGTTAGTAATAAATATTCAACGTACAGGCATCTGAGCCACCATCGAGTAAGCTCCGAGAAAATGGTCCAAGTGTACTCAACAATAATGCACTAACGAGCACCTGAATGCAAGAACGAGCATTCCAAAACACGAAGGAACTATGAAACCATTGAGAAAAATAATAATAATAAAGTATCTAAAAGAGGCGTCTAAGGGGACCAAGCCCACCGGCTGGCCGATCATGCCGCCGTGGCCGGTCCCACGCCCCTTTATTTATTTTATTATATTTTATTTTTCCTTGATCCCATGAAAATCCTTTCATTTGAGAAAATCCCTTCAATTCATGATATTTCCTTCACATCAAGGAAATTGTGTAAAATTACATAAAATTAGGAAAGGTGTCACGAGACCGTGCTCACTAGCCGGCCGGCCATGCCCTAGCCGTGACCGGTCCCACACCTTGTAATTCCTTATTTTATTAATTATTATTTCCATCATCTCATGGAAATTCCTTAATCTTATGAAACTCCTTAGTTTCATGATATTTCTTTCACATTAAGGAAATTGTGTAAAATTACATAAAATTAGGAAAGGTGTCACGAGACCGTGGTCATTAGCCGGCTGGCCATGCCCTAGACATGACCGGTCCCACACCTTGTAATTCCTTATTTTATTAATTATTATTCCATCAACTCATGGAAATTCCTTAATCTTATGAAACTCCTTAGTTTCATGATATTTCCTTCACATCAAGGAAATTGTGTAAAATTACCTAAAATTAGGAAAGGTGTCACGGGACCGTGGTCACTAGCCGGCCGGCCATGCCCTAGCCTTGACCGATCCCACACCTTGTAATTCCTTATTTTATTAATAATTTCCATCATCTCATGGAAATCCCTTAAGTTTATGATATTTCTTTTAAATCATGAAAATAATATAAAATTAGGGAGACGCACGAGACCGGGCCCTAGCTAGCCGACCATGCCCAACCCGGTCCCACACGACCTTATTTTATTAATATTAATATTATTTGTTTCCCTCATCTCATGGAAACTCCTTCACTTCAACGAAACTCCTTGATTTCAACAAACTCCTTGATTTCACGATAAAATCATGAAAATAATATAAAATTAGGAAAAGTGTCATGGGACCTGGCTCATTAGCCGGTCGGCCATGCCTTGGCCATAGTCGGTCCCACACTTCATGATTCCTTCATTTTATTATTATTTCCTTCATCTTATGAAGTTTCCTCAGTTTTCAGCAAAAACCTTGAATTCTTCATATTTTCTCAAAATGTTGCTCAAACGCGCATCCGAAAATATCAAAATTCTCAGAACTGAGACACGAACACTTTGGTGACATGAGCATATTACCTTGACCGACAAAGGTTGGCTCTTCGGCTTGCAAGATTCCGATCCCGCACATTTCATCATTTGACCTAATTTGTTCACATTAAATTCAAACCTTTCCAAACAATTTTGGAATTTCATGAAATGATCGTCAGTCGATTCCGTGACCAATCAGGGCCGGTTTCATGACCTTTTGCTCGGTCCTTCATCTCTTCATAATTTATTAGGTTTTAACACCTAAGGTTCAGACGAACATTATTTGAATAAATGATTAAAGCAGCATTTAATCATTTTTCACCAACTGGTCTTCAAGAGACTTTTGTATTTTGCTCACTCGAGCATCTGGGCGTTACATGGTCGACTCATCATTCCATGTAGCCGTCCCCTCTTCCGTGGTTGATTTTCAATAAATCATCAATTGATCGAAATTAAGGTTTCGAATCCAAAGATTTGCAAAACGTAATTCTGAGCAGATTCAAACACTAATAATTTCACGTTGATCCAGTGATCAACGTTTCAATTATCATACTCGGTTCAGTTGCCAGTATTTTAAATGAATATTTTATTTGGTCCAGCTACCAAACTTCATCAAACGAGCAACATTCGCGCAAATAATATTTGCTAAGACTAAGGAATATTGGTTCAACTATGAATATTCAACAATTCATCAAGTCAACAATATTTGTTCATCTTAACTATCAACATTTACTCGAGAATTATACCTCTGTCTCAACAGACACGTTCAATTCGTGAGTCTTAGAGAATTTGCAAATCACGTTCGACTCAGCAATACAAGGACTCATCGTCCCATAAAGTCGGCAACTGACTAACTAAATACACATCTGCCTTGCAGACTCCACAATCATGAGACATCAATCGTGTCACATGGGGGGATATTAACTAGGGTTTTGGTCTGGCGGCCTACGGCACGTGTGTTCACCCATGATGAGAATGTGAGCAAGTCGTGCAATCAGTTGAAGGAGTTAGCAAAGTAGTGGGTAAAAAATCAACCAAGTCTCCGCACGATGAGCAACTGGTTTTAAACACGATTTGCACTTCCCTACTCTTTGACTCTAGTAATTATAAAACTCCATGGGATCAAGGAGTTTACAATTCTAGCAATATAAATAAGTCTCTGAATCATGATTGGAACAACATACAATTCTCGATAGACAGATTTTCGTCTACGCGAACTCATCGTCTTAGCAAATACTCTCAACTGAATAAACTCAATCATTCAGAAACTATTTTCACGCAAAATACAAAACACACCAACAATCCTTGATCACCATTGATCTCACATATTTCTCAGCTTCCCTCCTACAGATCGACCCATCCTCTCTCGTGACCGAATTGACTCTGGAATGGCCATTGTCTTGGTTTATGCCGGAGTCCTACAGATTGATCTCTCGAACTTAAAGCACTCCCTTCTTGCAGTGCATCTGTGTGAGGTTAAACATTCCGCTCGGTTCAAGGAGTCTCCTCCTCACGGTCGTCTCCTCAATTCCATAAAAACCATCAAATCGTTATTCCCCATCTACAGATTGGCGACAACAGTGGAAGGTCATTCTCTCGGTTGCAATCTTAGTTTTCACAAAGATGGTCGGTCTTAGATCTACTTCAGAAACTCCAGATCCTAACCAGAGTATTTCAAATGGTGACGTTCCTCATGCTCGTTCAAACGACTCTGGTAATGCTCGTCATTCTCACTTCACTACTCCTTTTCCCTATATTAATTCATCCGATGGAGAAATTCCATCATTGGATGAATTGGCACGGAGGCAAGGACTTTTGTCTAGGAGCATTAATCGATTGAAAGAAGCAATCGATGAACTATTCAACTATATGGTGGAGTTGACAAGACTTTTAGGATCAGAAGTGGTGGAACATCTAAGCTCTACTACCACGGATGCCCCTCAAACCAACAGTTTCACTACTTACGAGAAGCCGGTGGATCGGGAAGTCACACACTTGATTGAAAGTCTATGTGAACTCCTACACTTCTCAAGAGATCAACATACGAACACGTTCACTGCACTCAACCAAATATCATCAGACGTGCAACTAACTCTGTCATGTCTAGCAGTTGAAGAAACATCCATGATGTTTGAACATTCGATCAACAATATCACGTTCGGAGAATAGGACCGCATGGCAGATGAAGGGCATAATCGAGCCTTGTACGTGACCGGTTTTATCAAAAACTCTGAATTCAAGAGAGGTCTTGTCGATACAGGCGCTTCCACAAATATTATTACTATGAAGACTCTCAAAGCGGCCAAGTTCCCATAGAGTAAAATTGTTCGCTATCCCATCTTGATGACAAGTTTTGAGGGTAGCCAGATCCATACATATGGATATGCATACATAGACTTGAAGGTAGGGCCTATTCAATCAAAGGCCAAATTTCACGTGATCGAACAAGAGCCTGATTATCACATGATACTCGGACAACCGTGGATCCATGACAACAAGGTGGTTCCGTCAACATACCATCAATGCATGAAGGCTCTGCTCAACAACAAAATTATTCGTATTGCGGCTTCATCATCTCCTTATGCTCCGGTCTATGATGCTGAATTCCTTGAGTCTCAAAAGGATATCCCCGAACCTCCAAGCAAGATTTACAGCACTCCACTCCCAAGATGGAAGTCCATTGAAGAAGTTGCTAACAAACCATCATCCTTGGGCGCTAAGTCGATCAATTCATCTGCTACACCGATTAAACGCCGTAAGGATCAGGTCTCAACTCCGGGATCTAATTTCATATCCAGTCATGATGCGGAGGGGAGGATCATTTACCGTCGACGCAAAGCTTAGAAATTAACAGGAGAGAACGATGAAAAGTATCACCGCCTCGAAGAATCATGTCAGAGCGAACCATCACTCGATGACGAAGAAGTTCAAGATGCTCCGCGACAATTGCAAGACGGCACTGATTCCACCACTGATGATGTCGAAACAATCAACATCTGGACGGAGGATGATCCAAGGAAAATTTTAATTAGTTCCATGCTGTCACCAGAGGAACGGACGAAACTGATAAATCTGCTGAAAGAGTATCAGGATGTCTTCACTTGGACGTACGAAGAAATGCCTGGCCTAGACGACAAATTAGTTACTCATCATCTGCACATCACTCCCGGCTCTAAAGCTGTCAAACAACCGCCTAGGAAGTTAAGACACGAAGTCGAGGAGAAAATCAAAGTCGAGATTCAAAAACTACTAGTAACAGGATTCATCAGACCAATTCAACACCCAACATGGCTGGCAAACGTTGTTCACGTCAAGAAGACAAATGGTCAAATCAGATGCTGTGTTGATTTAAGGAATCTGAATAAATGTTGTCCGAATGATGATTTTCCCTTACCCAACATCGATATGCTCTTTGATGCAACCAGTGGTCACGGTATGTTCTCATTCATGGATGGTTACAACGGATACAACCAGATCAAGATGTACGAGCATGATGCTAACAAGACCGCATTCCGTACTCCTATTGGGAATTTTCACTACACTGTGATGCCCTTTGGATCAAAGAATGCAGGTGCTACTTATCAATGAGCCATGACTGCCATATTCCACGACATGATGCACAAGCAAGTAAAAGACTATATTGATGATGTGGTAGTGAAGTCGAAGACTCGAGCATCCCACCTTGAAGTTCTGAGACAAGTTTTTGAAAGATGCAGAGAATACAAACTAAAAATGAATCCTCTGAAATGTGCTTTTGGCGTCTCCTCCGGAAAGTTTCTAGGGTTCCTAGTCACTGCAGAAGGAATCAAAGTCGATCCAGACAAAACGAAAGCCATTACTACCATGCCTCCTCCACGCACTGTGAAGGAACTCCAGAGTTTTATGGGCAAGGTAAATTATATTCGACGCTTCATTTCTGGATCGGCTCAACTCGTCGCTTCATTCACCCCTCTGCTGAAGAAAGGAGAAATCTTTACATGGACGACCGTCCAACAAGAAGCATTCCAGAAAATACAACAGATACTATTATCACCCGCTGTCTTGAAATCTCCGGTGCAAGGACGACCACTAATACTTTACACAGCTTCTAGTGACGTTGCTATCGTAGCACTTCTTGCTCAAGAAGACGAAGAAGGTATCGAACGTCCAATCTACTACTTCAGTCGCACGATGAGAGACGTTCAACTCTGATACCCAAAAGCCTAAAGAGCATGTCTGGCATTGGTACATGCAATCCAGAAATTCAGGCACTACTTGCTATCCTACAGAGTCGTGCTCGTTTCCAAGGCCGACCCTATAAAGTTTTTACTATCGAAGCCAGCCTTGATAGGGAGACCAACAAAGTGGCTACTTCAGATGTCAGAGTTTGACATAGCTTGTGTACCACCTAAAGCAATCAAAGGTCAAGCAGTTGCGGACTTGCTCGCTGATTTTCCAAGAGAAGATGCAACAATGTTACACGAAGATGTGTGCGGCGAGTTTCCAGAGGTATTAGTTATCAAAGAAGAGAGATGGATTTTATACTTTGACGGATCTTCCACCCCTAGCAACGGCATTGGAGGAGCGGGCGTAGTACTAGTATCTTCATATGGCGAAGTCTTCTCACACTCGTTCAAGTTGGATTTTCATTGCACCAACAATTCAGCAGAATACAAAGATTTATTACTAGGTTTGTCCCTGGACAAGCATGCAGGAGCAACGCACCTTGAGATAAGGGGGAATCAAAACTACTGGTCAATCAAATGAATGTACCATACTCTATCAAAGAAATCACGCTCGCCCCATTCAGAACTAAAGCGCAGCGGATATTAACTCATTTTGCTGATGCAACGATTGTCCACACTGGACGAACTAACAACAGACATGCTGACTGCCTGGCTACTCTTGCTTCCAAGCTGCAATTCGAAGGAGCATAGAAAACAATCACAGTACAAAAGCGTGCCGTGTCATCTACCTGGCTTGCTCAAGTTGAAGACATTCAAGAAAATGAATGGCGAGCACCTATTATTCATGAATTGAGCAGTTATCTTTCAGAAGGGAAAGTCGGTCTCACGGAATTAAAGAATTATTTCTTGCTTCATGGAGCGTTATACTATCGAAATCCTGATGGGTCTTTATCACGATGCCTCGGAAACGACGAAGCGGACGAACAACTCAAACGCATACATGAAGAAATCTACGGACAGACGTTGGTAGTAAAACTTTACAGAAAGCTTCAAAGGATGGGATACTATTGGCCTTACATGGAGGCTTAATCAAGAACTCTGCAAATATCTTGTCCCAATTTCCAGACGCCTCCTCATCACTTAGAAGCTTTGACAGTCCATCATACTGTGGACTGGAGGGAACCTTACATCAAGTACCTTCGGGACAACGAATTTCCGCTGGAAAAGAAATAAACAATCAAAACTCATTCAGAGAGCTAAAAGATTTGTCTTTCTTGATGGAATCTTATATCGCAATAGCTTTGGTGATAACTTACTGAGATGCTTAGATGAGCACGAAATCCCAACAATTTTGAAAGAGATGCACGATGGAGAACATCAAGGGAAAAGGAAATTATTTCTCCAAAACCATGAGAAATATTATTGGCCGACCATGGAAGACGATGCAGCTGCGCATGTTCATAGGTGTCATCAATGCCAAGTCCATGGTAATCTCATCTACACTCCTTGTCTCTCATTGGATATCATCAGAAAAATCAATCCGGCATCTTCGAAGCAGCATGAATACATCATCACTGCAACTGAGTATTTTACAAAATGGGTTAAAGCTATTTCTCTTCGAAGCACCACTGGAGTCACGATTGCAGCCTTCATCAAAGATATATAATATGTATATTCGGTGTTCCTAAACAAATTATCACTGACAATGGAACTCCTTTCACCAACAAGCATGTGACAAAATTGCTCGAGGAATACGGCATCAAACAAGTTTTCTCCACACCGTACTATCCCCAAGGAAAAGGACAAGCAGAGAGCACCAACAAGACTTTGATCCGAATTCTCAGTCGAACAATTCATGATAATCCTCGAACGTGGCATGAACAACTTCCTATGGCTTTTGGGCCTATCGGACCGCACCAAGAAGCTCGATTGGGACTTCACTGTACTCTCTCGTCTATGGAGCTGACGCCATACTCCCAGCAGAAATTAAAATTCCTTCAGCAAGGATTATAACAACTGATGGAGTACAATGGGATGAAGCCAAAGTGTCCAACTCAAGAATCGCTGAACTGGACATGCTTGAGTCGAGGAGGGCTAAGGTTGAAAAATATGTGGAAGCATACAAACAAAGGATCTCCAGAGCTTACAACAAAATAGTAAGACCCCGAACATTTCAAGTAGGAGATTTGGTATTAAAGACAGCAAAACACATTAAACAAGACATGTCTGCTCCCAAGTTCTCTCCGAAATGGGAAGGACCATATGTAGTCATCAAAGCAGTATCCAGTGGATATTACAAGATCTTAGCTATTGATGGAGGAGTAGAAGGAAATATAATCAACGGAAAATGGTTCAAGGCTTATTACGCTTCATTAACGGCGAGTAAATTAATCTTTTATCATCATTCAAACACATTTCAAAATAATTTATTTTCCTTCAAAGAGCGTGCCAGATGCTCATTTGTTTATTAAATATTCATTAGTTGAACAAAATTCCTTCATGCTGTCAGTTACTCTACCTTACCAAAAGAAACCTATAACCCTCTCAAGTACTCACTAAGAGCAAACTATCCAACAATGGATAATTCTTATAGAAAGCCATGTCAAGCCTCTTCTGAAAATTTTTAGTCTTCAATTTCAAGTCATGAATAGCTTTCTCAACCCTTGCCGACTCCAAGTCAAGTGCCTTCTCCTCCTCCAAGACAGCAGTTGTAGCGAAAATCGCGTCAGCAGCAGCCGCTTTCCTGTCAATTTTGATCATCTCAAGACGATGACGAATCCAGCCTATGTTGAATCGCAAAGTCTCACAATTCGAAATCATGACATCCCATTTATGAAGCTCATTATTCTTGACGTCTCTTAGATTCATTTTGATCATCTCTTCAATGATCGATAGTAATCCAGCGACGGTAGTCAAGAGGGTCGGCAGAAAGTCTCTCAATACTTCAGTTATAACAATGTGCCCATACCTTCTCCAAATCTTTGTGTACAGAGAGGCATGACATTTGGGAATGACGAATCCACCAACTACCCCGTTGTTCGGGGAAGTATTGGTCATGGGAGTTTCAGACGGGAGTCCAGCTGTTGGGTACTCAGGAGAGCGAACTCTAATTCCAGTCCCTACGGAATTAGTAGAGTTCTCATCAACATGATTTCTGCCATCATCAGCCACGGTCACAGACTTCCTATTCTTCCTCTTCCTAGCATCGACAACAACATGAACATCAACCTGCGATGAAGAAGTCTTCAATTACAATAAAGAATGGATAGTGTCATAAATCTTCAGTCAAGAAGTCATGGAATTACTTACGGATGTTCCGGCTTCACGAGCTGACCTGTACCGGGAAGGAGCCTTAACAGTCCGCTTAGGTCTCAAGCTATAAGAAGAAAGCTGATTGCTCTGATTATCCTGTAACAAATTATTTTCTTTGATCAGTCATCCTGATCAAATAGAGATGGAAGAAAATGTTCAACTTACCGAGACGGACACTTCTGCATCATGCTTTTCCCAACATTCATTTTGAGAAGAAGCACTACTGCTAGACATGGTGATGAGAGGTATGATCGTGATCAAAATTTCTTCCGATAATACACAGGAGAAGAAGACGATATGTCGTTTAAATAAGAAAACCTAAACATTGAAGGTCTGTATGCTTATCCTATAGCGGATAGTCAAAACTGTTACGGTTTTTGTTGAAACCCTAGTTCTAAAATCAGAGCATATATGGTAACTTGGAATAAGTGCGACAATCCTGGGGACTGACAATAGCCAAAGATAGCCACACGAATTTGTGCACGTCACACATGGCACATTCTAGCATTTTCACAGATGGAAATCATCAGGGCGAGTAGAAGGAATCGTCATGGATTTTAGCGCATGAACATCGGTCCATTTCGTTTGATTCAATCAGAAGGAATTAATATTCATAAAAGGGTTTCTCATTCAAAAAGAAAATCCTAATCCTGAAGTGAAGTGAAGCTGTTCAAATAATCAAAGAGATGTCTACTATGAAGACTAATAAAAAACATTCAAATGATCAAATAAGATTATGAGCAAGACTAATCGTCAGAGTCATCCGATTCGTCATCATCATCATCCTCATCATACTCTTTCTCAGAATCACTGTCCGGACTAGAGAATTCTTCCTCGACGAGATCACCATTTATTGCATTCCAGTGGTCTTCTTCGTCACGTTCAGCTTGAAGATCAACCTTAACATGTCGCTCAATCTCTCTGTGCGGTGGATACGACCTACTTTTGAGTTCTATCAGCTCCCATACAGGTACCTCTTCTTCAGCATATGAGTCTGAGGCTACACCATAAAGACAGGATCGGAGTCTCTCCTCGGCTTCTTGTGTCTTCCGCTGAATTCTGTGTATGTTCTCTCGACACTCAGCAATTGCCTCCTCCCTGGATTTCCTCTCCAAGAGCTCATCACGAGTAGATTTCATATTGTCGAGAGGCATGCTATTTATCACCTTCTTAGCATGATCCTTATTGGTGCGCACTTTAGTCGCAAAGGTCCTGGAATCCTCCTCAGAAGAGCTAGAAGAATAATCATTGCTGGAAGACACCATTGTCTGGAACTAGGGACACAGAATCATGAATGTGCCAATGTCAATTTCGCAAAGAAATGGTAATTCTTAAACTCTTACCTTTTACGATTCCACTAACAGTAGTGATTGTGATGCAAGAGTTAACACTTCAAAACTTGCTCGTTTCTTCGAAATCTACAAAGACGAGCAAAACTCAGGTTTTTGTAAAATCGTGAACATAATTTCCATAGTGTGAACATCCACAACTGAGTCATAAAACTCACACCAAGACAATATTTCATCATAAATAAATTGTCTAACTTCAAGGGTTTCTCAAAACCTATATTTTGATTTTAACAAAATAATAAAAACATGAATTATTTACGTAAAAAAATTTCAAAATTTTTCTGTAACGTGAGCAAACTCACGTGAATAAAATATGTCATATATTTTTCATGGAACATGTCACGGTTTCGTAATAATTTTTTTTCCTTCGTATGATCATTTGTTTTCAAAACGAAGGTTTATGCTAATTTTGTGAAAGCTCACACCTTTAAGATAAATTTTGGTTCTCATGAAAGCTCATAAACAAAATTTTATTATTAGACACAGGTCTATTCAAAATAAAATCTCTTCTAAATCAGGGATTACTGCTAGTTTCTTAAACTAACGATCGAACGAACGTACGTTCCTAAAACAAGGGTTTTTCATAAAACTCACGTCCAAAATCATGTATATACACATATGATTTTTATGATGAACAAATCATGAAACTTCTGGAAAAAAATAAAAAAAATTGCGTACCTGGTCGGTGCCGGCCGGAATATGGCCGGACTGTGGCAGTCCGGTCGGTGACGACTGTCGGCGGCGGTAAGCTCCGATAGAATTCTCCTCCCTGTTGCTGGCGTGAAGGAGATGAAGATATGAAGGAGGTAGTCGGTCAGGTGAAATAAAAAAAAAGAGAATTAATTCATTTTATATCAAATTTTATTTCCAAAACCTAATTTCACAAGGATTTCCTTTTTGGGCCCGGGCCCGTGAATCCTAAACTGACCAAGGTTCCATCACCAAACTAGCAGTTCTATATCAATTTAGGCTCATTGGACGATGCTATATCGTGCCATTGGGATCTTCGTTCAAGCCATGGTCCGTTTATGCAATCGAAAATCCAGTAACATCTTATTTTACGACTAAGTTCGACTACTTATTTATGTCTGTAACTGTAACAAGAAAATCACCATTCAGTGCCGACTGAGGAACATGACTGTCCCTCACTAAGCAGAGGAATATGTAGATCGAGGATTTTCGACAAAGGGTAAAATCGTAAAGCCATAATTATACATGCTCCTGATCCAGCAATCAAATGAGTATTGAGGCTCATGTCTCTCATTAAAGCGTGAAAGCTCATGCCACACCTCTGATCGAGCGTATTTCCTCTCAGAATATCTTCAAAGGTCTCTGATCGAGTATATTACTTCTCAAAACATAGATGTGCAGTCTCTCAGCTGAGACCACGACATATCTCATAAATACAGAGAAATTTCAGTAATCACTTCTCTAAAGAATCGAAATGATTGGACGACTCCTAGATGTATTACTCACTAGTATAGAGCACTATGTCTTCAGGACGTCGCAATGTTCCCTGACATTACAGAATAAACATTCAAATCGAGCTTTCTGCTCCAGCTAGCTCATACCTCGATTTCCGAATAATTATATTGCTCCTAGACAGCATGCCTTCTAGTATAGAGCCATCAATTAATTATTTCTACTCGCAAGATTCATCAATTAAATTCCTAGAAAATATTCGACGTTATAGTATTTTGTTACTTCAATTTATGGCTTTTTCCACCAGAATTCCATGGGTTAGTAATAAATATTCAACATACAGGCATCTGAGCCACCATCGAGTAAGTCCCGAGAAAATGGTGCAAGTGTACTTAGCAATAATGCACTAACGAGCATTCCAAAACACGAAGGAACTATGAAACCATGGAGAAAAATAATAATAATAATAATAAATTATCTAAAAGAGGCGTCTAAGGGGACCAAGCCCACCGGCCGGCTGATCATGCCGCCGTGGCCGGTCCCACGCCCCTTTCTTTATTTTATCATATTTTATTTTTTCTTGATCCCATGAAAATCCTTTCATTTGAGCAAATCCCTTTAATTCATGATATTTACTTCACATCAAGGAAATTGTGTAAAATTACATAAAATTAGGAAAAGTGTCACGGGACCGTGGTCACTAGCCGGCCGGCCATGCCCTAGATGTGACCGGTCCCACACCTTGTAATTCCTTATTTTATTAATTATTATTTCCATCATCTCATGGAAATTCCTTAATCTTATGAAACTTCTTAGTTTCATGATATTTCCTTCACATCAAGAAAATTGTGTAAAATTACCTAAAATTAGGAAAGGTGTCACGGGACCGCGGTCACTAGCGGCCGGCCATGCCCTAGCCGTGACCGGTTCCACACCTTGTAATTCCTTATTTTATTAATTATTTCCATCATCTCATGGAAATCCCTTAATTTCATGATATTTCCTTCAAATCATGAAAATAATATAAAATTAGGGAGACTCACAGAACCGGGACCTAGCTGGCCGACCATGCCCAAGCCCGTCCTGCACGCCCTAATTTTATTAATATTAATATTATTTTTTTCCCTCATCTCATGGAAACTCCTTCACTTCAAGGAAACTCCTTGATTTCAAAAAACTCATTGATTTCACGATATTTCCCTAAAATCATGAAAATAATATAAAATTAGGAAAAGTGTCATGGACCGGGATCATTGGCCGGCCGGACATGCCTTGACCATAGCCAGTCCCACACTTCATGATTCCTTCATTTTATTATTATTTCCTTCATCTTATGAAGTTTCCTCAGTTTTCAACAAAAATCTTGAATATTACCTTGACCGACCAAGGTTGGATCTTTGGCTTGCAAGAGGCCGGTCCCGCACATTTTGATCATTTGACCTAATTTGTTCACATTAGGTTCAAACTCTTCCAAACAATTTTGGAATTTCATGAAATGATCGTCAGTCGATCCCGTGACCAACCAAGGCCGGTTTCATGACCCCTTGTTCGGTCCTTCATATCTTCATAATTTATTAGGTTTTAACACCTAAGGTTCAGACGAACATTATTTTAATAAATGATTAAACCAGCATTTAATCATTTTTCACCAACTGGTCTTCAAGAGACTTTGGTATTTTTCTCACTCGAGCATCTGGGCGTTACATGGTCAACTCATCATCCCATGTAGCCGCCCCCCTCCGTGGTTGATTTTTAATAAATCATCAATTGATTGAAATTAGGGTTTCGAATCCAAAGCTCCGCAAAACGTAATTTTGAGCAGATTCAAACACTAATAATTTTAGGTTGATCCCGTGATCAAAGTTTCAATTATCATACTCGGTTCAGTTGCTAGTATTTTAAATGAATATTTTATTTGGTCCCGCTACCAATAATTCATCAAACGAGCAACATTCGCTCAAATGAGCAATATTTTCTCAGACTAAGGAATATTGGTTCAACTATCAATATTCAACAATTCATCAAGTGAACAATATTTGTTCATCTTTATTATCAACATTTACTCGAGAATTATACCTCTGTCTCAACAGACACGTTCAATTCGTGAGTCTTAGAGCATTTGCAAATCACGTTTGACTCAGCAATACAAGGACTCATCGTCCCATAAAGTCAGCAACTGACTAACTAAATACACGTCTGCCTTGCAGACTCCACAATCATGAGACATCAATCGTGTCACGTGGGGGTATTAACTAGGGTTTTGTTCTGGCGGCCTAAGACACGTGTGTTCACCCACGATGAGAATGTGAGCAATTCGTGCAATCAGTTGAAGAAGTTAGCAAATTAGTGGGTAGAAAATCAACCAAGTCTCCTCACGATGAGCAACTGGTTTTAAACACGATTTCCACTTCCCCACTCTTTGACTCCAGCAATTGTCACACTCCATGGGATCAAGGTGTTTACAATTTTATCAATATGAATAAGTCTCTGAATCATGATTGGAACAATATAGAATTCTCGATAGACAGTTTTTCGTCTACACGAACTCATCGTCTTAGCTATTACTCTCAACTGAGTAAACTCAATCATTCAGAAACTATTTTCACGCAAAATACACAACATACCAACAATCCTTGATCACCATTGATCTCACATATTTCTCAGCTTCCCTCCTACAGATCGATCCATCCTCTCTTGTGACCGAATTGACTCTGGAACGACCGTTGTCTTGGTTTAGGCCGGAGTCCTACAGATTGATCTTTCGAACTTAAAGCACTCCCTTCTTGTAGTGCATCTGTGTGAGGTTAAACATTTCCCTTGGTTCAAGGAGTCTCCTGCGCACGGTCGTCTCCTCAATTCCGTAAAAACCAGCAAATTGTTTTTCCCCATCTACACGATCCTATGAGCATGTGCAACAAGTTTTTAGTGAAAGGGGAACCGATCCTATGGACATGTGCAGCAAATACAAGTAGTTACCATAAGTATTTGGGGAACCGATCCTACTAACTAGTCGACCGAATTTTTGGAAAGCTAGTGTGACTATGCACATTACTCACACGGAGGTAGAACCGTGAAACCCATGATTTGTGATTGAGTGTTCTTAATCAATCGCATAGTTCTTGAAAGTCAGATGAACCAATCCTAAACTCCTTTGGAAGTGTGGCAAATCGGTTTCAAGATTGTAAGTATGAAAGAGGACTTACAAAGTAAAGATGTCGACATACTTTGAACATGTGTAGTAATGCTTATCTTTTATTGTTCAAAGATATTCCTTAATAGCTAAAGGAAAATCCCGGATCGAAAAATAAGTTGAGAATCTTTTAATTAAGGCTTTTAATTTTATTTTTGGAAAATGAAACTTGGTAATGTGCATTTACTAATTGGAGATTTTCTAATAGATTTTCGGTCAATGTTTGGACAAAGAATTTCCAGCAATTATGGAAACCGAATCTGGAATATATTGCATAACTTGAGAATATTTTCGGTTTTGGAAATTCCTTGGTTTCCAAACTTCCTTGGTCTATAAATATCAAAGTTTGCATTTCTAGCAAACTAATCCTCAGAGCCAGCAAAACTACCTAGTTGTGTTGTTACTGGTGGAGCCGCCTATTCGGAGAGGAAAGTAACCTAATTAGGCGAAATCTCTTACGGTCGCTCGGTTTAAAGACTTCTTTGGGATTGAGAAGCTCTATTAGTACCGTTGGTAGGAAACTAGTTATTAGTTTTCGATTGATTTGATTGACTAATGGTTGTTGAACTTTGATTGCACCTAGTTTGTTTATGCTTGAGAATCTTCTCTTCTGATATAAGATTCACTCAAACCAGATTGAAGTTTCGACGGGGATCTTTAGACTGTTTGTAAATCTAAAGACGTCTTGTGATAATCCATTATTAACAGACTCCGTTTTATGCGTATGTCACAACCCATTTATTTAAAATGAGCTTCCGCCAAAAGCGATTCTCTAAGAGGCAGTACGTTCATTTTTATGGTGTATTTTCTAAGTAAAATTTAAATATAATAATGAATAAATATGTTATCAAAATATATTAACATAATCATGTTGTATCACTTTTTTAATGTTGATTGGTGGTCAACCCTTGGGTGTGGCTCTTTTCCATTTTCTCGCATGCACTGACGTTTAGTACGCAAAGTTTCTTCTTAACCTAAACTATATAGGGAAAAATATGGTTTAGTCCAAAATCTCATCCAAATATACTAGTTAGTCCTAACCCATTCAACTAGGTACAAATTAGTCCTTTTTTATGGAAAGTACACAAATAACCTTCCTGGTTTACAATTTAGTCCAAATATTTGCAGTTTAGTCTAAAGTGACTCATGATGATGTCAACAATTTTAAATAATATAAAAGAAAATTAAAATCAATTTATCTTTCGAACCGTTTGCCCAAAATTCGCAAACTTTATATATTCGGAAAGCTCTTTCCGAGAGCTACAAAAAGAGTACCCATATGACTATATAATTCTCATTTAAAAAAAAGCTTAGTTTACATTGGTGTACAAACATGTACACATTTACAAAAATACAACCTGTTTACAACCCAAACTCATTACTAACACCAGCGTCAATGCTTAACCACTCTTAACCCTGCTGCTGCAAACAACCACAACACCTCAACCATTCAACTCGAATTTTTTATGCGTTTCTGTAGCTTTCCAATCCTAGTTGCACTTCACTGCAGCAACACTACCCATCCAACATCAACATAAATTCTTGCTCCTCAGTACCACCAACATCACACATTTCAGATTTCATCTTTGCAATTCCATCGGAATTTCTTACTTATTCACCATATTACCACTTCAGAGTTATACCATCTCAATAGCACCAGTTACTCAGCTGCACCATTCCTTGTACTAAAACATATAAGAAAACCCATCCAAATTTTTCATAGCATCACCTGCAATTGCTTCATAGCCAGCTGCATCTCATCCATACCCTGTAATTGCTCAGCCAACAATAATACACAACACTTCTTCATTTCGTTATCAGCTTACTCACTGCAGAATCTAAATCGCACAAAGTAACAGTACTGTCTCCATCTCATATTCATCAAATCAACAGTTTTAACACCCTTGAAAACTCAGTAACACCATCTTCTTTCAGACTCGAGCATGCATAAATTCTAATCAAACCAAATACATCTTTCCTTCACTGTAGAAAACCACGTCTTCTAATTCATGTACAATCATGAACTGCATCATGTTTCTAACCACAGATTCAACCCCAGGACTACTAGTAACAAGCATGAGACCTGCCATCAAATCGCCTGTATTAGCTCCATCAGACATAATGCCAGCGTTTTCAATCATAGTTGTATCATGTGAACTCGAAGCCTGTCCACCTCCTTTTTCTTCGGCAGCCCTTTCAGCGGCGTCCTTTCTTGCCATCTATTCCGATATTGAAGCTCTAAGAGCAATAGCAAGGTGTACAAGCATATAAACCTGTAACAAGCACACACACAAAAGGTGCACTTTTATATGCACCCATATAACTGGTGTACAAGAAAATACATCGGTTAATTCTTACGTACTTTTAAGAATATATGCTACAGTAGATATGATTATTTATAAAGCTACAGTAGATATCATTATTTGGCTGGATTGATACATTAGCAAACCTGTAATTATATTATATGAATCATATTTAGTTCCTCAACGTCTTTGGATTTTAGTTTAACTTAATACTGCTCTTGGCCTTGATTCCACAATCTCTACGCTGTTATAGTGGAAAGATGCTTGAATTGCTTCTTTCTAGAGAAGTATTGATACAATTGACAGTATTGGAGTAATCAGGCAGTCCTAACATTTCTGTCGTAACCAACATCCAGCGAACATTAGCATCACTGATTCGACATCCAAAAAACGAAAAAGATTGCTCACTAAAACTCGATTAAGAGTCCTAATATGGGATACTATGTACACATGTAATTTCTGTCACATGTGTACGACAATGTACACTTATATTATAGGTGTACAAATACGTACACATGGTGGTGTACCACCATGTACACATCTACAAAAATCATGAAAATCCAGCGCCCATACCCATAAAACATGTCATATATCAATAAGACAGTACAGTAGTGTACACCATGTACACATGTACAAAATCTAGAAAATATAACAGTCGCATACAAAAAACAACTCGTATATTCATGAGACGGAACAAAATGCAGAAGTTTATACACATATACAACTTGAATCGTCCACACATAAAAAGTCTACAACAAAAAGAAAGAAAAAACACACAAAATTGGGCATATCCTAAACAAGCAGTTAATCTAAGTAATTTCACATGCACCATATATGTATAAAAAGTTCTCGAGTTCAATTATCCAGAGCTAAGACAAAGTGAATGATTAAAAAGAACAAAAGCCAAGCTGGTACTGACCTCATAACAAATCTTGAATTGCGACCCAACGATAGTGTTTCACCTGTTGATATAAATTCTAGTCTGCCATTATCAAATTTTCATGCTGAATTGAAATTTGGAAATCAAAACAAAAGTATACGAGTAATAATTACCAGTAGAAGAATTAAACATTAACCAAAGCTTATTCTTGAATTATCGATCAGCACCTAGAAATCACACCCAATAAACAGGTGTATAACTATTTACACATTAATCTTCAGCATGTGTACAACTATGTACATATCACAACACACATTGAGAGCTTATAGTTTGAGTAAAATAGGAACGCGATAATACTAAAGGTGCAGGAATTTGGATTGCTTTTATATAATTATGTACTTATCAACAAACAAATAGAATAACCAGGATGCAAAATATGAAGAAAAAAAAAGAAGGGTGGAAATTCTTAAGTAATACCTTTTAAATGAATATGTATACATTAATAATTGCATCACTATTGTTATCACAATTACTACATGTGTACAACTATGTACACCATAATGTCAACGTGTGTATAAATATGTACACCATAATTAGCATCTGTAGATTGCAGTGTTTACTATTAGTAACTGCAGCATAGCATTATATATCTAGCAAAAGAACATAACAAACTGATGTTTCATTCAACAAATTTCCCCAATATGCCATAACATTATATATCTAGCAAACAATTTAGAATTTCCTTAGCCAAATTTGTGTCAAATTATCCTCATCTAATGTTTACTGTTTAACTTGGTTACAGAATTTTACCTTAAAATAATCCCAAGTTTTCCCCTGGACAACATCTTTCGCAGAATTTCCAACAACTTATTTACATTACGTGTATGTGAGTACCTTGACAGGGAAGAAAGCTCTTTACTACGCCAGAACAAAGAAAACACAATATTATTCTAGATTTATAAAGGTGATCAAACACATGACAAGATCAATGTTTAACAACATGCTGCCAGCAGCATACAAGTACATGTTATAACTAATTTTGTTAAAAAGGATGCTCTACAACATTAAAAATCTTAACATTTTATAGACTCTGAATTCAACCACCATTGCAGACACATATATACCACCGCCGTCAATCCCAGTCTCCTACCATCATTATCAATTAGTTAGTCAATTAAAAATCCACATGTGTACAATTATGTACACATTAAGACTCAATCCACATGCTAATTAGTCAGTTATACTCTTGTCTGGGATTCAAAATTCAAACACTTCCAGAAGTACTGATGTCCACTAACGGATCTCCATTGTCGACACACTCCACCATCTAGACAGAGATTTGAATGATCCAAGAACGAAAACACCTACAAAAAAAACAACAAACATGAGCTTAAAATGAAATAAAGTCAAATATAAACCAAAACAAATATATGTAGACACATTCGCAGGCATCATACCATATGCAAAAAGTTATTTGTTAGATCCATGCTAAAAAGAAATTCATCGCTATTATCTCTCGTCAACATCATTTTCACCACTTACAGAATCAATAAGGTTCCAAGTACCAACATTTTCCGGTATCATATTCATATAAAAACGAAGTAAAACTATTAACATGAGCCTGTCTATCAAGTGAACTAAGTGTTGTAATGAAGAAAAAAGTTAAACTGACATGCAAATGTATACCAAGTATTCGTGATATCAGCTGGAGTGCTATGCTAAACCTCTCAGATTAAGGGATATTAGTGGCAACTTGTAAGGCAATAGTTGTGTCAAGAGTAGCCCATTGTCGTTCGTTCGATGCACTAAAGCTTTGTCAAGAATCTATAACATTCAGCTTCTTCCACTAAAATTTTGGTTCAACAAACAAAAATTAAATGCGCACAAGAATCTATAGCAGTCATTTTTTTCACATGTGTACCGGTTTGTACACCCTAATTATTTACACATACATAAGAATATGGAGTCGTTTATCACTGATAAAATCACATAATATAGAGAGGTGTATTTCTACTAAACAATACTTTTATCACAGATACAATTACAGTGTTGAGAAGTACAATACTTGGTGAGAAGTAGAAAGTTCTCCAACTCCAGCAGCGTACTCCAAGACCTCTATCAGCACAGCTGGGCTACTCTTTTTCAAGTATTCAATATCTGTTTGCATTACGGATACAAGATAAAAAAAATTGAAGAAACATATATACTGGTGGAATTAAAAAAAAAAGTCTAATAGCTGTAGATCTGAAGTACGTCATTTGGACAAAAATGAAGCTCGTGTCCATACTATTTTCGAAAGCTTCAAGGAACGATCCAATCAAAGTTGTCTTGCAATCTCCTGCAAGATTAATAAGTGGTCAGCAACTTCAAAAGAAAGAACTTCACAAATAGTTAATCAACACATATAACATCCGTACCATTTATAATCAATTCTTTTGTACCCTTAAAAAAGAAACTTAAGAAGACAAAATAGTTAACTAACACGAATGTCTGAACCTTAAAAACATAATTTTAATTAAATTCACTTATGCATTTATAAATTAACATCCTAATCCCATAATCTATATAAAAATTGAACATGATCGAGAGTCATTTATACAGAAATAACATTAACAATCTCATAATCTATATCAAAACCCAAGCTAAAGAGTTTCGGTATGAATTACCAAAGCAACATATTTATTGACAAAAAACCAAAATATCATAGCAACGAATAAATCCTTGACAAACAGGTTCAACATTGTGCTAGATTTGCACAATCACATCAAATCCCTTCAATGATTAATTCGAAAAAATTATTTCTTAGTTCCAAATCCATTAGTTGAGTTTAACAATACATATGCATCACATTCCTTCAATAACATAAACCAAAATTAAAATTACAGAGAATCAAAATCAAATCGGAAGTGAAATTATTACCATAAAATCATAGAAGAGTAGTCGGACAAGACCAGCAACTGGTAGATTGGTTTCTTTTGATTCAAGAATAGTAGATCTCATAAAAAAAATTAGCAATTAATACCGAGATGAATCGAAATGAAAAACTAAAACCTAAGCTGCTCGTCTTCGGTTTAGAGATTTGACGATAACGAAGGAATGAAATAAGAACAAATCAATATCCCAGATTTTCATACGAGGGTTATTTTTTCCATCGGAAATTTCAGTTCTAGACTAAATCGTTTGAAAAAAGACTAACCCGTTTTAAAAATGTGAAATTTGGACTTCCCAGTATCAGGCTTGAGAGCGTAGGATTAGACAGTCTAAAGCCCAGCAATAATGGGATTAAACGTTAATTTATATAACTGTATATATGTGTAGGTTGTACATATACGAAAACATAGAAAAGAGAGGATTAGCCGACTTCCAAAACTTATCTTTCTTCCATTCTCTGTTTTGGGTTTTGACGCAAGTAAACCCTAAAAAATCTTAAACGCTTAACCTAACCGACCCTTATGATATCATCTCCCATATTTTTCTATTGTTTTCGTATCCGGGCGACGTAATAAAGCATGGAGTTAATGAATATTTTTCTTACTATCGATGGATTTGACTACCGTATTTGGATTCTTAGCGATTGAGGTAGGGCTTTTTACGTAATACTAAAAACTAACTATTTTGGCATGGTTTTTATTTGTTTGTGTGGATTTTCCGTTAATTACTATGTTGGGTAATATTTGATTTGAGAACACATAATATAGATTATAATTAGGTTGTTTTATTTACGTGAAGGAGCTTTGTATTGATCATTGTAATATTGCACACAAGGATGGTTACGATCTGTACCGTTTTTCATAGTGCATGATTTGTTTTAGAAGTACATGGAAATGTACTGCATCCGTTTTGTTTTCAAAATATTTTGGTTCCGCATGAACCAGTTGCACTGGCGTTTTATATCTTGGCATATGTTAATGCTTGCTGGCTTCATAGTCCTCTAAAAGAAAAATGAAATATTCTTTCGTGTTGTATGATTTTGATTGTACATGCTTGTGACATACTACCATCTTATTAAGTCTCTCTTTTACGTAGTATTTGCCTGAAATGTGAATGCAAAATGCAATGAATTTGAATGTACCCATTACTGTTGATTAAAACATTAATTAGAGAAACTAAGAAGAACTATATGGATGTAATCTGTTGGCTAATTGAAACGAATTTAATTACATCACTGGTGAACAGTAGAATAACTATATATGTTAAGGAAAAATAAATAAATAAGTAAACTCACGTGTTAAGAACTAAAAAAAATGTTTGGAGCTGTGTAAAACCTATAACGGCAAACGATAAAGTATAATTACTGTTTGTAAGTAAAAGACTTAAGGAGTGAGATTAATAATAATTTTTGGTATGAGGAATATTAATTGGTCTACGGTATTACGAATTTTGTTAATCTACTTGTTAAGAGGTCAGGCTAGGAAGTGTCGATGGACAGTAGATGTGTATGTTGAGATGTGTTTGATGAGATCAGGTATCCATAATAGCTATCGCATTTATGAATACCGGTGTGGTCACAATAGCTATTGCGCTTGTGAGGTGTACCAGATATGGGGTTGTCTAATAGGTTGATTATGATTTGGGATGCAGTCTATAAAATAATGATATTAGGTTGTCTAAAGGTTGATTGTGATTTGGGCTGCGGTCCATGGATAAAGATTGATGTTGTCGAGTTTGCCGAGTTCAGGGCCACAACTATTCAAATAGTGTGTGTCGCGATGGGCAGTGGTTGTAAGTCTTTAAGTATCTAAGGATTTGTTGGAAAAGTCTAGTTAAGACAATGAAGCGAGAAACATCTAATAAAAAAAAGTTACGAAATTTAGAACGCACCTAAGGAAATATCTAAGTGATATTTGGTTGAACGAAAATTGATAAAATGTTCTAAAATAATTTAATATTTACTACTTAAATTTGAAGTGTTCTCGAGTAAAAGTTTGGAATAAAAATCGGTGAACAATTGAAAGACTATACTAATTATATGTTTGATGCATTGTTTGGTTTGTTCCGCTGCACTATATTATTTTTGAAAATTTCCTACTGGGCTGTGGTTGCTCACCCCTTTTTCCTCTCTCCCTACAGAGTACATATACACTAGCTGAAGTAAAGAAATTAATTTATCACGGGGATTTGGGCATTGATATTTCAGAATTATCGAATTTGTTATTTACTGAATTGTTTGTTTACTTGAGTTATGGATTATAACCATTTAAAAGTGTTTTCTAAAATTGGAATTTTCTCGTAATTCTCAATTATTCTTATTTTTAAAATGAAAATCTGGACCTACGATAGTCGCACCGCGGGTTTCTGGACTAGGTTCTAGCCTCAGAATTCGCGGTGTGTGACAGCGTGATTGATCACAAGAGATTCAAGTTGATTGTGTGCAGGTGTTTATTGAAGATCTAAGAATATTTGAAGACAAAGAAGACTTTGAAGATTTCTGATTTGGGTTCATAATCTTTGGTGTGCACAATACTTGTTCCGGTTAAAGAGGATCCAACTATAATCAGTTTATTCTTGTGGTAGATTAGATTGATTAGTTGAGTAGATCGGCATCAATACAGTTGTTTGTGATTCAAGGTATTGATTGCAAAATGTATATGATTACTTCGGTAGTTGTTAGTAGATAGATCTAAGGACCTGACAAAGGAGTTTATTGAGATAAACGGAAGAGCCTTTTGTCGAACTCACATCACTTGGTTGAAAAGAGTTGATACCAAATAGATTTGTTGTTCCTTTACTGTTTGGAATACGAACCAAAGGAATTGTTCCAAGTACGTGACTTATTCATAAGTTGGAGGCGTGGGAATACAGACGGAACTAGGTGAACTATACGAAGTTGGTTTGATTTTGTATAGCGGCTTAATCCTAAGAGTATTCAATTCGGGACAAGGTCCCGAGGTTTTTCTGCATTTGCGGTTTCCTCGTTAAAAAAATCTTGCTGTGTCTTTTACTTTTCTATTTCCGCAATTATAATTGTTTTATTATAATTAGAAGTAAAATACACAAACGTTGATTCCTATTTACTTGATAGTAATCCTATTGTGTTTGGTTAAGTCCGAACCTCTTATCAAGTAAACATACTTCGTTGTTGTATTGTCTCGATTAGTTATTGTGTGAACCGATTAGTTGTATTGTCTCGACTCAGTCCATAGACAATCACTTTCGGAGAAAGGACTTATAGGTGGAAATTTTTTGATTGAGGTATATTTGGGTACCCTCGTCTTTTCAAAAAATAACGGTAACATTTTTCATGAATGGTTAAATGTCTGGTTCAAAGAAAAGAACAAAGGAAAACACATTTTAGGCTGGCCAAAATTTTGTGATCTTATCACTTGGCACATCTGGAAAACAAGATGTGAGGCTACCTTTCAAAAAAATACACCAAAATAGTGTTAATACTGCTAAACATATTGTAAGATTTATTAATAGTCTTATGAGTGTTTCTAGCCAACCTATAATATAATACAAAGTCTTTACTATAATCCTATGCACGATGAGGCCCTTCAAATCCTATGCAGAGAACCAGGAGAACATCTGACTTTTATGGTACTAAGAAAACATGTAGCATATTCAGTACGCAATTCTATTACTTTTTCAGGAATTGGCGTTACTCTTATTGATTACACATGTACTAAAATGGAGGTAAGAGGATGCTATGCAGACTTTACAACAAGAGAACAATTAGAAGAAAAGGGAGATTAAGCTGTTTTCGAATGGGCAACTGGATGGAGTGAATATCAAGTCATATTCCAAAGTGATTCCTCACCAACTCTGAAGTTGTTGATGGAAAAATATCCTAAATCTACAAATTATAGATATAAGATTAGTATTGATTTTAGAACTCAAACTAATTCTGCTATTAACTTTAAAGTAAATGTTTTTATTTTAACTTCAAGATACATTATTAACAAGACAGTGGATGTAGCCACTTTTTGTAACCGAAATGTTGTAGAACATATTTGAAAAGGACAAGCCCTGGAGGACAATCTAAACAACCTTTATATAAGGGAATGTATTAGCTTTTAACTATAAATGAGACACATATTTCTGAAAACATGATAAACCTTATAATAGAAAATGTAACTCTCTGAGAATAATCATTACAATCAATACATAGTTGAAGGCGTTAGTCCTCGTTCCCGGGAAAAAAATGGCAAAAAATTAGCCACAATAGATGCCCTTGGTAAACATCGTATGCTGATTGTAAACGGTTGTTTAATATGTCGCAAAGATTGAAAATCTATTATTCTTTTTTTTTCTCCATTTTTGTGTCGTTTCTGCTGTCTGGAGATATTTTTATGTTATACGAATTTTTTTGATAATGCCAAATTGTATTAATCTTATTATTAAGTGGAGGAAAGTAAAGTTCATTTCATAGTCAAGCCAAACTTTTTGGCAGGTCCTCCCGACATCTATTTGTTGGACCCTTTAAAAATGCAGGAACAATATTGTCTTCATTGACAGGGTTTAGATAAGTTGAAGTCATTAAACAAGAAAAATCTCAAGCCTTTTTCTGGAGCCAAAATAATGAGACTATGCAAGGTATTCACTTGGTTCAGATTCAAGCTAATTAGGATGACTTCTTTCATTTAAGTTGTTTTGGATGATATACTTCTACCTTTTATAGATTGTTTTGTATCTTACTTAACTCCTTTTACAGGCTCTCCGGGTTATTAGCTTTTGGTTATCTCTAGTAAGTTTCCTCAATATATTTGTGATCTCTTTCGATCAGAAAAAAATAATATATATATATATATAATGCTTAGGTGATATGTTGTCAAAGGCTCTCGTAAAGGCACTAAAAGTGCACGTTTCGTGGTATGGGATGCCTTGCCTTATCAAAGCTCCTTTGTTTAATGCATTTTTGCATTAGAGGAGCGAATTGTGCGCCTCTAGTTTGAGGCGACATTTATATTATGTTCAGTTCTTTTTTTTTATTCATTCTTAGGGAAAAAAAACATTGACTTAAGTCTTGTATGTATATCTTATTTTTCAAGTTGTTCCCGCATGTTGCTTAAAGAAAGGCCAATTTATAGGACCTCAATAGAGATATTATAGCGAATTAGTAGCAAAATGCAAATATCCAATCAAGAAAAGACAAATATGACATATATATTCCCTGCATGTATATTTTCTTTTGATTGGATAATTATCTATCAATGATGATTTTAATTGTTATATATCATTTCGATATTAGGTATCTCCTTAGCCTTCTTTCTTTTCGGATGACGCTCTATGTTCTAAATAAAACATGGCGTGAAACTTTAACTACTAATGAAAGATTTTTTTTAATTTTTTGTTGTTGAGATATTGCCACCATAATATAATTGTTTCAACTTTTTTATGAAAGAAATCAAAAGAATCATTCAAGATGGTAAACCACGATAGTAAATCAAGGCTTAAACTACACAGCTCATAGCTGACTTATTTTAAAGTTTGAATTTCTTTAATACACTGAAGTAGTTACCATTTATATAAGAAGTGAAAATAAGGATTATTTTAACATTTGAATTTCTTCGATACACTTAAGTAGTTACCATTTATATAAGAAGTGGAAATAAATTAAGAGAATGGGGAGAAGTTGGTTAATTTTTATCCATATAAATCTCTGAACTGCTTTTTTATGCAGTTGATCGCGCATAAATGCCGATGCACGAAGCGACTGTCTTGACACCTCTCCTCATGCATTACACAACATAGCTCTGATGTATGTTATTTGATTATTAATTTGGTAGAAGAAGCAACTAAGATTCTCATGAAAATACATCTAACTCGTGATACTTATCAAGGGACTTCCATTATCAACATAACTAGATTCTGCTAATATTTTCATTCGTTTTAGTTATTGGTTTTGTTGGCGCCGTCTAATTATTTTGGTAAGTGCAACCCCTTAGAGACAATAAAATCGACAAACCCACTGCTCAAATGTATATTTTAGTGGGACTGCAATAGTAATCAAAATTACAAAATAGGTTTTGAATTTCGCATCTCTTTACTCATTGCGAGTTTTTATTTATTTTATTTTTTTCAACCTGCAACTGTGCTAATTAAGAATCTGACTAATAAGATAAAAAGGATTAGATTTTAGGTTTTCCAGAAAAATAATTATGCAAGAGTCTTCTAATGACTTCATAAGCACGAAAGTTTGACTTTCAGTTACTTAAAACTTACATGGATTACGATTACATCCACATTTTATTCTGAACAAAAAATGTTTATCTAATATTCAATCTCAAACTCCACACATTTGTCTATGGTTGCTCAACAAATTAAAGATGATTAGTAGCTTCAGCATGTTGCATAGCTTCCTGCGTATTATAAAAAAAAAATCACTAATCAATGATTAATCCCACCATAACGGGATAATTCAAAAATAAACATAAAATTAATTTTTTCATCGTCAACTCTCGGTTCACTTTAGGTTTTCTAGTTTAATACAACTAAAAATTGTGTAACACGGGTTACCATTGAAGAATATTGAAGATCTTACGAAAATTATGATGAATATATATTTACATGTAACTTTTGTCCGATAAGTTCAACCCCGCATACATCACATGTAAATATGATAGTCGCGGAGCCATTTCCAATATCTCCATCGTTCCTGATTTTTGGGTTACCGAAAAATAAATTATACAAACGATTAAAACCTGAGATATTAATACTCAATCAGTATATATTAAATTTGTAGATGAAGTGTGTAAGAGGCTACTTTATTCGTTAATAGAAGTACAGTCAATTTTTTGACCGAGCATTATGTCCGGAAGTAAATATACGAAAAAGACATCGAGTTCACCTTGCTTCCTCGTTGACGAGGTCAAGAGCAAGCTCGTGAACACGCCCGATGCTCCTATCTTCTTGTACGGGAAATATTGTCTGGTCGAACTCCTCCGAGACTCCATAATCCGGGGATATCTATATATTAATCATACAAACACATGAAAATCAAGAATCACGTATAATCCACGAATATGTGTATAGTAAAAAAGGTCGCTTAATTACACCAAATGAATTAGGAAATCATAAAAAGTCAGTATGTAATCGTTTTTGTTATTATTGTGTATATGTTTAGACATTTAATTATCCTTGATATTTTGAAGACAGTGTTTATCAGTTATATTGTTATATTTCCTTCATTGCGTAAGATCAATAAGAGTGAAGAGCGTGACATACAACTAGTGCATCATAATGACAACCATCGTAAATTAGAAAAACCCTTTCAGTGTATTTTTGAACCTGATATAAAGTTATAGACAATACATACAACACTTAGCAATGTTAGAAATTGATACCGATATATATATAAATAATAATAAACACAATGTTGAGAAGCAATACATACCTCTCCATAAACATAACATCTCACGTTATCGGTATGATATGCAGCGATTTCTTTTTGGTAGTATTCCGATAAGATGGATAACTCAATGGCTCCTATAGAAAACAAGAGTCATGCCAGCGGAATAAATGTTAGTTTGTTCGTGATACAAAACTTTATTTAGATTTTATGATTTCTTGGAAAACATGAATATATATATTTATATATATTAGGGAGAGAGATATCACTATATAAACATTTTACCAAGTAAGCATACTAGAATTCTTTTTCCTTCCATAATGGGTTATATTTGAATCTTGTTTAGTATTCAAATCCAAAAGCATATGCATATTATATTCACATATAACTATCGTGCGTACCTCCCCAGGTATTAGAGTTTTGAATCCAGGAACAATATTCTGCATTTGACACTTCGAGAAATGCTTTTGTATACTTTGCTGGGTCACTTGCAACCTTTTGAACAATAACCTTAAGATAGGAAACCGAAAAACAGAGAAGGTAAGAGACATGTCTAACATATTTATGTTTCGGACTGGAAGTAGCAACCTACAGGTAAGGTATGTATGATAATAATTATTTGATGCAAATAGGAAAAACTGTGTAAATCATGAGATAATTTAATCTTTATTTCTAATTGATTAATATAACAAGACCGACACCAACAAAAAGATCTCACCATAGTATACCGATCAAAAGGAAGCAAAATTTATAAATGACGTAATAGTTTAATAGTATTCATATTGTAATATGATGGAGTATGAATATATACTATTTACGTATGCGATAATATCACCCCACCCACCGACTATTTGAATCTGGTTATTACGAAACTCAATTATAAGAACAGACATACGTAGGAATTTCGTAAGAAACTTTAACCCTAAAGAAAAAACCTGTCGTAGCTCAGTTGCTTTGTTTCTGTTATGGTCCATTACATATCTGCAAATAATGAAACATATAAATACCAATAAAACTAATAGAATATTCATTTATAAGAATCAACCTAAGAGCGGTCTAAAAAATGTTTGTTTAAAGCTTACCCGATTGCACTAAAAAGGCTGTTATGATTCGATGGAACGATACGACGAACCATAATCCCGTCAACTCCTTCCATGATATAATATCTTCTCTACCCTAATCAATGATAAATAAAACACATCAAATAAAATTATGCAGATACGTATACAATATATGGTTTTTTCCATTTTAGGGTTTGTAGATAAATCATTGTTATGTTTAGGGGGAAAACATTATCTCCAACAAAGATACCTGTAATAAACAGATCTTTCTGTAAAAAAACGACTACCATGAAAAAAATCTCAAAAAATAGTATCGAAAATTACATTTCACATGAACATACAAATTTCTCATAGATATACATTATTAACCAGATTATGATTTACAAGCATAAATTAATATCACCAAACTGGACCTTACAGAAAACTAAAAAGATATTATCTACTTGTAGATCGAATCAGTTTATATCTTGGTCATCTCCCCTAAGGATAGGGGTATCAATTTAAATTCAAGTGATTGGGTCTCATATGAAAGTATGAAATGATATGAAAATACGAAGAAATAAAACTATTTTTATTGTAAAAACATATGATATGTATGGAGATGGCGTCATTGAAGACTAAATTGATCCAAAAAGAAAAGAAAAGAAAACGCGATAAAGGATGAACATCCAATTCCAAATACAAAAGCTTATTTTTATCAAATGAAGAAAAAAAGAGAGGAGGATACGTATATACCTGAAATAAGTTCTTTTTCTCCTTTGAAAAAATGATTCAGTGATTAAATGAGAACAAATTTCCGTGAAACCTTCCATATACTTATAGATGTAAAAGTTTAAGAACTATTATTTCTTATTATAGTTGATATGAAACTCGTCATATTTACCATAATAAGCTTATCTGGAAAATATTTAATGCACTTGTCATTTTTGTTTAAATTCAATTCACACTCTTTTTCAAATACAATGTTTTTATCTGGTATATCATAATATTAACTTCTTTCCATATAATGCCAGCATTAAAACCTTGTTATCACACGGTAGTCCCATTTGGTATAGGATTTTAAAAATGAAAATCTTTTGATCATGGGATCAAAAATAGGTTGCACCGAAATTGTTTAACCTTTGTCGCGTATAAGCTAAACCTTCAAACTAGATTGATGATCAAAAGTATCGAAGACTAGTAACTAAGAAGGTAAATTTTGGAATCATTTTAGGCATGATGATGTGGATATGACTAAGCTTTAACTACTTAAGACTTGATATTTTGGTCAAAGTTTAATATACAAGAATGAAGAATCCAATATAATATATTTAAGGATCCTAAACAAGTTTTCTTTAAGGGGGTAAACATAATGTAAAATAGATATACCCGATACAGGTATAGATCCTTGGTAAATCTGATCGTCATAAGTTAGCGGATAGAAAAAAATTTGAAATAGTTTTCTTCCACTAGAGTGGTGATGCCACTTGGTGTTGATATTGACTATAAGTACTCTATATAACTGTCACTGATCAATCATGAAGAAATATATAAATAAACACAACACAAAATCAAATTAATCCAAGAATGACGTGTAAATACATGCAAGCTGGATATTAACGGTAAGTTAGTCAGATGATATTGACGCAGTTTGAATACACAATTTATCAAAACTTAAATGCCAAATACAACTTTCTGTAAAAACATTAATTTAGTTATGCGTAGAATTTAAAGTTTGCAATACAATAATAATTACTATTACTATATATAATAAAAAAGTAATCGTTTTTAGTCATTATTATATATAGCCTTCATGGTTTATTTGTCGATTATTGCGATTGTATTTAATTGCATTTTTGAGGGCGCGATTTACACTGGCGTGTTATAAATTTGATGGTTTTCTTGAGAATCTTTCGCTAAAATTAGAACTTGTTTTGAACGAGGATTTGAAATATGAAAATGGTCTCAGGAAAAAAGTAAAGGTTGTTAACTACAATCTTGTCAGTCTCAAATCCATACTTGTAATCATAAGAGAAGATTGGGACGTGTATAAGAATCCTTCATAATCTGAGGAATATGTTTCATCCATGGATAATGGATGTAATTCGGATTTCAACATACTATGCAGATTACTCCTTTCTGGAGCACTTAATCATAATGAAGAAGAAAAAAAATCATCATAGAAGAAGAACATAAATTCAAATGGTGGAACCAGAATGTGCACACAATCCCTCAAATATCATAGGATTCCTCAATAAATTATATGTATTTTATAATTTTCTTGTATCATAGAATCTATAATCTTTATTTATTTTTAATTGTTCTAGTTAGAGCGTTGCTCGGTTGAACCCACCAAGCGTTAGTATGTCAAGGTTCGTTGTCATGTTTTAGTATCAAAACTCATAAGTCGCTTGATTAGATTACTAGGTTAATCTTTGTTAGGTTAGACTAGGAAGTCTAGAAATATTGAGACATACAAGTATTACTCTGAAGACCTAAAGATTCCGAAGACATATAGACATCAACTATCACATCATCCTTCCAATTGAGGTTACTATACATGAATTGACTTGTTTCCATTTCTATATCGATAAGCTTTCAAGTCGTTTCTGATTGAAAACATAACATGCGAAGTTATATACATGAAACTCTAATATATGAGACTTGATCATCATATATGAATCAAAGTGTCAAGGAACAATATATCAATAGTGATGGGTGCTTTATATTGTTATATTGAATTAAAAAGTATAATGCTTATCTTTTGAACTTCGTAATTGCGACATAAACATAATCTTCGTAACTCGTCACTAGATTGTGCAGTAAAAGTAGGTTTGATTTCGTACCTAGATAACTATGTTTAATTACATGATTTTAAGGAAGTAGATGTACAAACTTGTATCGTATTCGCAAGGAAATCAAAAGGATTAATGGTCCGATTTTCATTGAAGATCTTAAGGTTGGACCAACCCTAACCTATATAAGGAATCAAGGTAGAACCGATCCTGATTATGTTGGGAGTCAAGGTATAACCGGTCCCTACCTATATTTGGAGTCAAGGTAGAGCCGATCCTAACTTGTTTTAGAAGTCATGGTAGAACCAGTGGTAATATGCAAAATTGATTTCTTCAAGTCACGTACACTTTAGGGTTTGTGTGAATTGGAAATTGGATTTGCACAATAAGAAAGTTCAGGATGTCGATATAATGATTAATTTGAACTGTGATGAAACCTTATTTCTTAATTGTTTAAAGATATTCCTTGATACTCAACGTGAGATCCCAAACCGAAATAGTAGAGAATCTTTTTAAGATTTTTGAAATTGGTATGTTTTATTTTACCATCAATCAAAACATATATCTGAAAAGATATATTAGTTAAGTGCTAGCTAATATTGAGTTGTCCATAGAGATTTCGGTTATATAGTTGGATACTTGTTGGAATTAGACAAAACAAAATTTAGGTGCTTTATTGAATATCTTAAGAATATTTTAGGCTATGGAAATTCATTGGTGTCCGATACCTTGGTATATAAATTGTGAATTTTTTTTTTCTTACAAACTTATCCTGAGCCAAGCAAACTTCATCCTTTTTGTTTCCTGTGTATCCAACTAATAGTATTCTCGTAATACTATCTTGGAGAGGAGAGTAACCTAATTAAGAGAAATCTCTTATGTCCGGTAGTTTAAAGACTTATTTGGGATCAAGAAGCGTTTATTATTACCGTTGGTGGGAAACTAGAATTGCATTGTTGTTTTAGTTTTCATTATTGATTTGATTGATTAACGGTTTGTTAACTCTTGATTGCACCTAGTTTTATTATTCTTGAGAGACTTCTCTTATGACATAAGGTCACTCAAACTAGCTCAAGAGATTAAATTTGACTTGTGATCATCTATTGTTAACAGACTCCTTTCGGTGCATGATTGGTTATAAGTTGGGATCAAGTTTGTTATTATGAAGGTATTGAAGATTATTAAATATTTGAATACAAGAATATTTTTCTTATTGGTTTCGTATCTTTGTGGTTTGATTTGTGCACAAACTTTATCGGTTGGGATCCGACTAGATCTAGTTAATCTTTTGATAAACTTTTTATTGCCAGACGTATTTAGACCGACAAACTATCATTTGTTGGTACTCTTCAGTATCCAAACCTGGTAGTTTTGTTTGACTTGATCTGGTTAACTTGTTAATCCATATTTTAGAAGATCTAACCCATCAAAGGAGTTTAATTGATTTTAAACACAAAAGCCTTTGTCACGCTCAACATACATATCTCTGATTAATTTTCTGAGATAGGAGAGTGGTTACCAAACATATTAGTCATTTACTGTTTGGAAGAAGATCGAAAGGGTAGAGTGCTTAAAGTCTTCAGAGAGGCTGAAGAAACTTAAGATAGTGGACTCTATCTTAAGATTCGCGTGCGTTGGCTAGATTGGTTGTAGGCGCAGTGATACTGAGGAAACTAGGTAACTAGGGTTTTACTTGGTTCAACTATAAGAAGTTGGTAGTATCTTTGTATAACGGCTTAATTCTGATAGTATCCATAAATGGACTAGGTTACAGGGTTTTTCTGCATTTGTGGTTTCCTCGTTTATAAGATCTTGTTATGTGCTTTACTTTACTTTCCATGTTATAATTTTTTTAAGTTATAATTAAAGTAATTACACTTGTACGTTAATCCCAAACACTTGGGTTGATCCCTAGAGTTTAAGATTCGGTTTCGAACTAGAAACTATATACCAAGTATATACCTTGTGGTTTCAATCTTCTTGACAGTTTGTATCTATATTAGATCACACAAGGTAAGGTATTATACATATAGGTTGATATCGAAAATATTGTGGTGTACTTGGTACCCTCATCATTTCAGTTCTAGTTAAGATATATGTTGTACGCACTCATACATAAGATAGAGCATTCTTATCTTCCTTCGAGAAAAAAAGACGTAAAAAAACTATTTAGATAAGATTTTAGTCTATTATTAAATAAATTATAAAAATTAATTAAAATCAATGCGTCTGGCTCTGTAACACGTGAAGTCCATACAACGTTCATAAAATCCGTGTATTATTAAGAAAATTTGTACACAGAAGCCGGAGTGAACTAGTTAGTTATGTTTGATTAATCTAATGTATTATATTATAATAATGAATGTAATTATAATCAAGTTAGTTCTTGTTGTTGGAAATCAATAATGAATTCTCATGTAATAATTGATTAATGGTTAGTTTTGCTCGATTTACTTATTAAAGCAAAATTATTAGTTACTCCCGTAGAATATGCGTTTTTCGTGTTGTTTATCTTAATAACTAGCAATACTTAGATATAGACGAACGTGTTTAAGATGATTGTAATGTTACCTTGCAATAGGGTGTAGGTGCACGTGCACTGCTGGAATGTGGTAATTATACTGGGGTTCATTCTGTTTCAATATGCGGAAGAAGCATTCAATTGTAATCGATTAATATAATAAGTATTTCTTATAGGATTTTTTCCACTATTTAGTACCTAGTAGTTTTTCTCGTTAACAAAATTGTGTGTCGTTGTTTTAATTCTCTTTTTTTACGCATTATGATGTTTTATCTTCTTGTAATTAAAGTAGAAACATAGGTAGTTAATATCATTGTTTTCCGGTTGATCGCCATTTTCACCGTAAGATTGAACAAGGATTAACACCTATAGGTTAGTAGTGTATTTGGTATCATCATCTTTTCAGTTGGTATCAATGTCATTAATGCTTTGAATGGAAGTATGAGGGTTGTTAAATGGGGGAAAAAATTCTATTATTAGGGATTATGTCGAGAGTCTCAAGTGTTTTAATAAATGGGTTGTAACGTATGTAGCAGAGAAATAAACTACACAACAAATTTATTAGTGAAAGATGCAATTAATATAACATCAAGTACTTGTTGGAAAAATGATGCCCCTCTGTGGTTAGCCTCTCTCATTAAGGAGAAACTCTATGTACAACAAATTTAAATTATCAATAGATTTTTCTTTCCTACCAAAAAATAAACACGTGAAAGAACTAATAATTAGTCTTTAAAGGTATTGAACCTATTCATGGGTGTCGAACCCTAAAAACATTCCAACACTTTTTACAATAAAGGGTATAGTAGAAAGTAAGAGATGATTCCCACAAAGAGCGGGAATTATTGTTTGTTGTTGAAATATTGAATCATCCAGAAGTTTTGTTTAATGAAGAAACTATATTAAACTTAAGGAGAAATATTATGCGGACAAGCTAGTTATAGGTTTCACCATCCATCACCAAACATGTTCACCAATCAATTAAAATTGACGTTTAATCTTTTTCATACAAAAATCAAATCCTTAAAGTACATCATCGAGAGTATATTCTGGTGATTTCCATGAGTTATAAATAAATATTCAGTTATATTTCAATACGACAATAATGCAATGGTTATATTCAGTACAACATGAACGGTAAATGATATCATGAACATTAATACTAATAAGCCAAAGTGAATCACATGTTTAAGGTTTTTGATTACATTTTAACTAATATAAGAAAATTACCTACTTGTGGGTTTCTCAAAATCCATGAAAAATATTAAAGAGAAAGAAGAATAAAATATATCACAGTTCCCCCTACTAAAGGGACAAAGTAGTGAGCACGTGCTTTGCACGTCCGCAACGCTATTTTTACATACTTCACATATAATTTGATAATGCTTCGATATCATATGTTATACTTCTTCTGTTTCAGGAAAAGTGATATTTTCATCTTTTGATTTTTGCATAAAAAGTGAAAGTATCACCTTTCTTGAAATAGAGTAATTTTTGGAAAGACGAGGGTACCCATATACACCACAATATTTTTATTTCAACCTATAAGTCCTCTACCGAATGTGATCGTCCATGGACAAAGTCGAGACAATAAGACAATTAGGTTCATACTTTGTGTGATTGTCTATGGATACGAGATCGAGAAAATACAACAACAAGATAACTTGTGTGATTGACTATGGATACAAGATCGAGACAATACGACAACAAAGTGTGTTACTTGATAGTACGTTAATTCTGCATTACTTTATAGTGATCCTATAGAGTTTGGTGATTTCCGAACCTATTATCAAGTAACACACTTTGTTGTTGTATTGGCTCTATCGTGTATCCATAGTCAATCACACAAGTTATCTTTTTGTTGTATTATCTTGATCTCGTATCCATAGACGATCACACAAAGTGTGAACCAAATTGTCTTATTGTCTTGACTCTGTACATAGACGATCACATTCGGTAGAGGACTTATAGGTTGAAACAAAAAGATTGTGGTGTATTTGGGTACCCTCGTCTTTTCAATGTCTTACGGTAGGTCTAGAAAGAGTACCTACAATGATAACTGCAAGTGCACAGTATCCTAATGTAACACAGGGGAAGCACATGTCGATCCTCAGGGACAAGGTGGGTGCAAGTTGAAGCTACGGTCTTACTATACTGATTCGAAACAAGAGTAACACAAATAGGGGGTTTGTTTGCCGATGCGGTTAGATAATGGTAGTGACTGAAATAGAAAGCAAGAATGTAGATTAAAGGGCACTAGGGCAGTCGAATCCACCTCCTAATCCTATGCTAAGGAAATATTTATTCAAATTATATTCTTGTTCCTTTCCAGAGAAAACTACAATGAATGATTTATCAGTTAATCTCCCTAACTCACCCCTAGTATAAGTTGTCTTCTTACAGTACAACCTATCACAGGCTCATTTGGTTCAATTAGCTAACTATCATTCCTTTATCAATTAAGCATATTTCTTCTTCCAGAGAGGTCTCAAATGGATGACTTATCAACCAACTTCACTAACTTACCCCTAGTATCAACTGTGTTCTTACAGTACAACTGATCACAAGATAATTTGATCCATTAGCTAACTATCATTCCTAAATCAATGAAACACAACAAGAACAACAACATGAATATGAATTATCTTTAACATAAGATTATGGGTTTCATCTAAACCCTAGTTATTAAATTAGAACATGATAAACACAATACTGAAAATAAACTACTACAGCTTGGTGCACCGGCTAATCCGGGCATGAGTTTCTCATCTCACTGCCTTCTCTATTTATACAAAATAATCACTCAAATTAACTCCAATTCGATAATTAATGGAAACCCACTCACCAACCATGCTTTTAAGACGTTTCCCCTATTTAATTCAACGCTGCAAGCCATTAATTTGGTGTTTCTTCACTGTTGAGGATAACCCTAACCTATCTCTCTCAAACCTAGCTTCTAGGGTTACTATTCTTGATAAGAAAGAAGATAAGGGTGACAGAGATAAAGATTAAAGGTTTAATTGGCGTTTATGATGGAAGTGGTTGTGTGAAGAGATGGTGGGGGCGATGGTGTTAATGGAGGGGGACTTGCAGGTGGAGATTCTGTAAAAGAGAGAAAGAAATGAAGATGGAGTGGGAGTTGGGTTCTGTTCGATTAAAGGTAGGGATAAATGTGTTATGGTGTTCAGCAGTTCCATCAAATGTTGATGGATCGAGAGGATGAGTTGTTGGATGATAGGTAGTTGTATCAAAACTTGATACCACGAGTGGGATGCTAAGCATATGTATCCAATCCGACGGCTCAAGCAAGGAAACGATTTTGGATCTTGGGTATGGATTTGGGTTAGGGTCTTCTACAAAGCCCACTGCTCGGATTAGGCCTTGCAAGCGGCTTGCGGAGCGCGTGCAAGTGGATTACAACTGCTTTTGCGTGATGTTTCTTCCGCACTGTTCACAGCCTCCCAGTGCAGCTCTCTGGCCACCAAATCTCTGCTCTTTTTGCTTCTCAAAAACATTCAAGCTTTATTTATTACCTAAAAACACAAAATTAATTAGTAAAAATATTTATTCGTGAAAACAATGAAAACTCCAAATTTGGGATAAAATAGAGAGTTAGAGCACAAATTATGAGTTAAATGCCAATAAAAAAGTGTAGAAATATGCACTATTTGGCACTCATCATCTTAGTAAACATGAAAATGAGTGTAAGTCTTTTAAGTTCAAATCGGCTAGTTTGGCTAACCATGTTGAACATAGTCTTTGTACACGGTTCAGTTACGGTTTACCTAACCATAGTATATACCTTGTATATGTGAATAAGATTCAAAGCTTTCATCTAATGGTGAATATTGATTGCTTGGTCCCAAATATAGCTATCTTAGCTTAAACCTAAAGCAACCTAGGATTTGAAGTTTATATAAGGGGAACTCTTTGTCATACCTCGGATATGGGTTGTACCACTTGTTAAGGGAAGACCGAATGTTATTTAGTAAAACTAGTAACAGTAGGCGTGTGAGTAGCATGTGCCGGTACTTGAGTCTGTTTTTCCCTTATAAGCTTCAATCTTCTGTAATTGCTTTCTCATGAAAATTAGTAATCAAAATTATATTTTCTCCCTAAATCTTTTGTTCTCCCCATATACCTAGAGATTAGAGTTTCTTCCTAAGACCCAATTGTCACGTAGATCGTGACAAATGGTATCAGAGCACTCGATTCCTTGTGACCGAGTGAAAATAATGAACTATTCGGATGAGTTTGAAGCTAAATAGAAAATAATGAAGAATCTATTTGCTGAGTTTGAAGGTGCAATGAAGAATTACTCAGCTCAGTTGAAGGACTTCGGATCTAAACTCGCAATCGACACCGATTTAGAAGTAATTTCTATTCACTCAAAATCAGCAAGTCGCATATCTTAGGTTGTCGGAGCTAACCCTAGATTTTCTACTCACAATGGTGAGAAATTGGTACCGATTCACCAACAATTTTACTCTCAAAGATTCGAGTTAGTTTCTTATTTTTCTGTTTGGGGTAAGGCAAAATCAACGTTTATGGATTACCAAGAAGGTAAGCCTTTCATTCCTGGTACTAATTTGTGGTGGATTTTCAAAGTAAAAGAGTTGGAACCCCTGACATACATGATTTCAGTAAGTTAAATCTTAACCTTTAATGATGAACTTCAGCAATATGAAGATTGGAAGTTTGTCACTGTTGAAAACCTTTATCAATTTAATTCTTACCTATTCAAGTCATTCAAGGTGTTTTCCAGCTTATATATATATATATATATCTCCAATTATGTCTGAATGTATTGTATTACTTAATTTTAATTTTGTTCGAGTCATATTTGATCGGGGAAGAGATTTTGATGATACTAAAAGGTATCCTTGTTATGTTGGGGGTAATTCTACAATCAATTATGAGCTTGTTCTTCGACAGGGGTACAAATTGGATTCAAGTTTTACAAATTCAGTTATAATTGTGTTGGTTAAAGGTGAAGAGAGTTGTTATGTTATATATTTGTTTGTTAAAAATGGTGATTGTATGGATCATAGCAATCTGGTTGATAAAAGAACACAACAAGATGGTATGTGGAATTGTTTACTCTTTTGGTACTTCAAGTGACAGGAGAAATTGAGTTTGTTATTGTACAGGAAATTCTTCAAGATAGTTTTCTGACTCAAATTGTACAAGTTCAGAAGAGTTTGTTGTAGCAACTTCAAATTCAAGTGAGAACCGACTAAACTGCACAAGCATGAGTGTTGGTCGGATATTTCTTATGTGTGCAAGAAGTGGAAAATCTTTCTGTGATAGCCTGATTCTAGCTAGAACGCTATTTGATCGAGGGAAGTTGTTTGCATCACTCAGGAGGTATTCTTATCACCATACAAGCAATACTCATTTCAGTTCCCATACACTTATTTTTAGTTTGACAGCACTTGATGGGTTGATTTTCATGGATAATTGTGATGGAAAATCTATTTATGAGCTAAATTTGGAAGTTGGGTACCCTTTATACTTGATTTTTGAGCACATGAACGTGTCTAAGAATGTTAAAATTGGTTACACTCGTGATGTTTCCCAGTTGTTTGATGGACTATCACAACAAGTTACTGTTCACTGGGCTAAAGTTATTCTTCATGTGACAAATGAGAGTGAATCAGCAATGCAAGGAGTTTGAGGAGTGAAGAATGTCCATATTACGACATGGATTGTGCTGGAAGGGTGTTAGATATGTTATTTCAGGTTTTGAAAACCGATGGGGTTGTTTGGGATGGGTTAGTTCGTGAAGACACAATTTATAACTTGTCCAGTCAAACACATTTGAAAGTTTTTGGTGATGAGAACTGGATATATAAGTGCACTTCCTTTCATAAAAACGTACAAAAATCTTGACAAAAATGTTATAGTGAAAGCTAAATACTACGTTGAGGATACTCCTCAACCATTGAACCAACTGACGACCTCCACAGCTAATTCAACTAATTGTCATAACTCCAGTATTATTATGCTCAAGTCTGAAGAGGTAATCGCAGTTCTTGTCACTACATTACATTTCTTTCTAATTAACTTACTGCACATCAAAGGTACATATTTCTTAGAAGGATTTGGCATGAGTCGTACAACACAATAACTATTTCTCTACAATCAGCACAGATCACCACCATCGTACAACTGAACTAATGGAGGATATGAATATATCCATCTCACACCATGACCTGGTGAGAAAATTAATTCTTTGGGTTGTGTCTGATTCATACAAGTGCAGAAAGTTAGAATTGGTAAGCATAGAGGCCAACTCAGTTGTAAGTGGTAGCCCACTTAGTATGACCAGATTACCAGACAAGATTGAATTAAACGAGTCTAGTGGTAAAGGGGTCAGATGCATGGGTTCAGGGCAGTGGGATGTCAATAATGAGGTGAATGAGCCTAGCCATACATTAAGGATCCAGTTTGAGGTAACCTTGCTCTCTTCAGACCCAGAGATTGCTAGTCAGCCGTGGCAGGTGGGTTTCTTTACCTTAATGAAATGCTCGACACTTATAGAAAGTTCAACTCCTAATTCAGTTAGAATACTTATCATCAGAGTTATTGCGCACAAGATCAACAGTGGATGTGCTACTTAATATATTTTCCTTGCACAAGTCTTGGTCATTACAATCTTGCAAATGAGTTTATTTATTTTATTTTATTTTTATTTTTATTGCTGAATCACCAATTTTTTATTAATCAAAGAAGCAGAAATGTTTTACAATAAAAAATAACTGAAGAAACAAACTAAAAAGAAAAACAAGACATTTTTAACAGAATCTGTAGTATTTCCTATCTGGCATCTTAACTTGGATCAGATGAGAAGGCCTTCCAGTATGATGTATAATCTCTCCTAGATGCAAGGTCACTCCTTTTTTGGCCAAGCTATCAGCTGAGAAATTCACCTCTCTATAGAAATGTTCATAATGAATTTGAGATAAGAATTGTTTAGCTTTCAACCATCTTGATTTGAAACACCAAGGCACTGCTTCCTTTTTTGAAATCTTCAATCACTGATTTTGAATCTGATCTGATAATGATCTTATCACAGTGAAGTCTCACTGCCCATTATATTGCCTATATAACAGCCAGAGCCTCAGCTATATAATTTGTAGCAATCCCTAGACCACCTGAAACAGTTCCAAGGACTCTGCACTCATGGTCTCTTGTAATAACACCAAAACCTGCCAAACCAGGATTTCCTGCTGCAGCACCATAACAACAAAACAATACAAAACCTCTTGCAGGATTGAGCCAGACACATTCTGTAATAGTTATAAATTTAGTGCTTCTAGGATCTAAATGGAAGAATTTGAGGATAAATGTGTCATAGTCTTGATTCCATCTAGTTCCCTTCATTCTAAAACCTCCATGATAAACTAAGTTTAGAATTCTGCTCTTAAATGAGTTTTCATTTGTCTTTGCATTATCAAAAATTATTCTATTTTTCATAAACCACAGTTCCCTTATTGTGGCAAAAGCTGTTGTAAGCAAAATTTCTTTGACAGTGGAACTTTGGTGTTTTGCCAACTGAAAAATGTTATCAAAGGATGAAGTAATGGAGAAGTGAAAGATGTTACCTAGCCATTGCTAGATTTTAAGGCTGAAGCTGCGGAACCATAAAAGATGTGCCATACTATCTTGCTCTTGTTTGCAGACACAACACATGGGAACCATAGAATAACCTTGAGCCGCTCTTTTTTGATCATCCACAAAAGCCCCCTACTGAATTTTCCAGAAATTGCTAGCAATTCCAGGGTTAAGAAAATACTTCCAAGTTTGAACAGGCCAATGGAGTTTTGGTTGTTTGAATCTGATGACATTTACTACTGATGTTGTGTATAAGTTACCCTTTATATCACCACTCCAGATAACTGAATCTTGAGCACCACATACAATAGGTAATGGAGAGTTGATATAGCTTTGTAATTCAACATGAATCTTCCATCTTCCATTATCTAACAAATCCTTCACTTTCATTTGAATATTGTTTTTGACATAATTATTAAAACCAATAGATTCAATTATAGGACTATCACCAGTCCAAGTGTCAAACCGAACTGAGATATGATAACCATTGCTAATAATCCATCTAATATTTGCTTTACGTGATTTCCATGCCCATTTTAAACCTGGCCACACTGAAAATAGTTTCCATTGAGATATCCATTGCCCATTCTAATCTTTGAATTTAGCTGCAAAAAACATTTCCCATTCTTCCTTAAAAGTTAAGAGATTCCACATCATCTTCATTAGTAATGCCTTGTTGAGATCAGAGAGTCTTATAATTCCAAAACCTCCTTCATCAAAAGGAGTACAAACTCTTCTCCAAGAAATAATTGTAAACTTCTTAGTTTCTCCATCACCAGTCCAAAGAAAGTTCCTCATTATTTTCTCACATTCCTTAATTACAGAGCATGGCCATTTGTATAAAGCCATGTTGTATATTGGAACACTACTCAGAACAAACTTGACTATAACCAATCTATCATGGAACGATAAGAGTTTACCTTTCCAAACTGCCAAATAGTGTTGCATCATTCAACCGTGGGCCATATAGTAGTTGTTTTAATTCTTCATGAATGAATAATCACACCCAAGTATTTATCTGGAAAAGAAGTTAATTCCATCTGCAAAGTATTTGAAATTTGATTCTTTTGCACAATTGAGCATCCATCAACAAAACATTTGCTTTTAAGTGTATTAAATACTTGACTAGAGCATCTTTGATAATCTTCAACAAAATGTAAGAGATTTTGCAAATTCTTTTTTGAACGATTACAAAAAACGAAAACATCATCGGCAAATAAGAGATGAGTAGGAGCAATACCATTCCTTATTACCGTTGGTTGTAATTTTTTTTCTTCACCAGATTTTGTAATCCTTTACTCAAAAACTCCTCTATCAAAACAAAAAGAATGGGAGACAATGGGTCACCCTGCTTCAAACCTTTGTGCATTGAGAAAAATCCATTTGGTCCTCCATTGACCATAACAAAGATTTTTGCAGAAGATAACAGTTCTCTTAACCAATCATACCAAGCTACAGAAAATCCATATTGTTGAAGAACTTTGAATAAGAAAAACCAGCTTACTGAATCATAAACATGAGTGATATCAAGTTTTAAGCTGACATTTCCTCCTCACATTTTCTTTTTCATTTCATTTACTAACTCAGATGCTAAGAGTACCTGCTCATGAATGCTCTGTATTTGATATATGCCACTTGTTGTGGAGATACTAACTTGTTCATCAAGCTGGCCATTCTCATGGATAAAATTTTGGTGAAGACTTTAAAACTAAAATTACTCAAGCCAATTGGTCTAAACTGATTAGGCTGTTTAGCACCTTGACATTTAGGTAATAAGACCAGAAAATTAGAATTGAGACCTTTTGGAATATATTTTCTTCTCCAACAATATTGCACAGCATTTACAAAATCATCTTGAATAATATGCCAGCATGCTTTGTAAATTTGTATTAGCTAAACCCTCTTTTACCCATTTAATTCTGAATATATTTGCTTGAGCATTGTGTTATATTGCACTTCCCTTGAATTATATTCATTTTTAGATGCTACTAAGTCTTCCAAAGCTTGTTCATTATGAGGATGAACATCAGAATGTACCATTTTTGCTTTGACATTTTCTTCTGCTTCCTGGATCTTTAACTTCACATCACCAAAAACTTTCCAATTCCAGTCTTTAAGAATATGCTTGAGATGTTTTAGCTTTGTCATGAAAATATAAGGAGCATCACCATAAATTTTCTCTGCCCAACTGTCTTCCACCACTTTCATAAAAGTAGGACGTTCAAGCCACACTTTTTGAAATCTTAGAGGAGCATTTTTTGGATTTGGCACACTTGCACAACCTCCCAGTAATGCTGATGCAATTCTGAGTCCCACTTTATATCCCCAGTCTCCAATTATTTGTAATCATTGCATATTAAAAACAACTCTATCTAGATTAAATAGTATCCTTTGACTGCCTTGCTGACAATTGGACCAAGAGAATTGTAAGCCAATCTTAGGAGCTTGCAGAAGTTCACATGAATTAATGCAGTCATTAAAATCAGTCATAGATATCCTTGAAGGTGATCTACCACCCACTTTTTCCTCAATTGATAAAACATCATTGAAATCACCTAATATAGCCCAAGGTTTTTTAAGTTCACTAATAAGTTGCATTTCAGACCATAAATATCTTCTTTGAACAACATTGACATGTGCATGAACACCAGACACTAGCACATCTCCTACAGCCACAGTTATCATCTGACTAGAAATGGAAACAACAGAAGGAGTAGCAATGGATCTACTCCAAAAAAGCCAAATATTACCCTTATGATTATTCCCTTCATTATGAATTACCATGTATTGCATACCTGGAAGATTCAATTTACTACAAAAAGAAGGAGAACACTTAATTTTTGGTTCTGCAATCCAAACTAAAGCTGGATTTAATTGATTAACTAAAGAATGTAACTTCTTTTGATCCCTTAGTCTTCTAAGATCCCTTATGTTCCAAAATATAATCTTCATGATTTGATTTGGAGGTTTTTTGGACCTCCCTTACCATCATTTCTTCTAAAATTGTACTTCTTAGTTACAGGATTAATAGTTTTCTCACTAGAAGCATTGCCTTGAACAATATTTTTAACTGCTTCTTTATAACTCCTTTTCCCTGGAATTATAAGCGGTGCACCAGACTGATGAAAATTTTTAGCACCTTCATTAACATTTTTACTCCCTGAGGTTGTCTTAACCACTGAAGACCAAGATGTGAAAGGAACTGACTCTGTTGTTACTTTCCCTGAACCAGCATCAATAAATTTCACTACACTATTTTCCAGTTCAGTCACCTCTGCAATTTGAAGTAATTTTTTTTGGAGATAATTCAACTAGAACAGTAGGTTCTTCTATAACATCATTTTCTTTGTCACCAGAAGTGTTCAGTGCACTAAATCTCCCTCCTACTAAAGTATTTGTGGGACTACTAGAATATGGATGTGTAACTGGAGTTGAAATATTTAAAACAACTGAATCTTCTTCTGAATTAAGCTGAATAACTGAGTTATAAGTACTAGGTTGTACCTTTGATGGAGAATTTTCAACCATTGACCTATCACAAATGTCAAAAGGTGTATGAGGAATCTCTGCACTAGCTCTAGGCTTTTGTGGAGCTCTGCAAATGGGTTTAGCTAAAGACGATATCGTTTTAGCCATTGAAGTGATGAAGGACCACAAATATGTGGAAAATGGCTTTAAGCAGTCGAATCTCCATCCATCGCGAAAGAGGAAAAGGTTGAGTTACAGGTCATTGATGAAACCTTTATCCCCCTCAACAAAGATAGGCTTGATGTGATAGTATTGAGGGCCTATTTACAATTGCATCTTTATGGGCAAGTTAATGCTCAGTCCACAGCGGGTAGTGAAGGTAAAATTATTGTGCGGAAAGGTACTTATACAATTATCTTGTGACGCCCCAACTCCTAAACCTGCTTAGTTATAAGATTACAACCTAATTGAAACATCAAATCCATATTATCAATCTTAAGAACCATCTTCACATAAAGTATTAACAAACAAACCCAAACTCTCTGATACAGTATGTTTGAAAGTCTCTCGTGTTATATAAATATATAAATGTGTTGTTTTAAAGAATAAAGAAAGAACACATATAATACAGATACACGACAACATTAATATTCGGTAGAGCACTAAGCTATGAAAACGGATATCTTCGCACGCTTCATTCCTTCTGATTACTGAAACTGAAGTGGGAACAAGTGAGCATATCATCCCAAAGGGTGCCCAAAGAAACATATAACTTCCAAGTAATCACTAATATGATTCACAGTTCTAAGAACAGAAATTGAAAAGGAGAGTAATGAATCTAAGCATTCAGCAATTCATGCAACAAGAAACAAGTGTTATCCTAACCTCGCCAAACTTATTGGAGAAGACGTCACGAGAACAACCCTAATCAATAATAATAACATCGTCCACACAGAGTGACCATACAAACCATGATTTAGAATATTACCATCAAGATCAGATAGTTAAACAAACAAGTATAATATGCACACGAGTGATTTTCCTTAAATATAATAGTATATATAATATCATAACGGATGAATTACCACCCTACTAGGTAATATTCAAACGGATGAGTTACCGCCCTACTATCTTAATAAGCAATAATACTATAACGGATGAATTACCTCCCTACTAATGAAATAGTTATAATAATATAGCATATGGATGAATTACCGCCCTATTAGGTAATATTGTCGACGGATGAATTACCGCCTTACTTAACTTAGCTAAGAGCCGTGGGGAGACACATACACTCCTCGCAGGTAAATCTCACAATGCATATCACACACAAAATATCGTACATATAGATGCAACATATACGTTATACTCAAAGATACATGAGTAGCACATTAAACTACACGCAATTATGCACATAGATAGTAAAGTCTCATCATGCTCGCAGATAAATAAAGATTAATGATTACAAGAAGGTTACAGAGTTCCCACCTGTTTTGATGGCAAGCCACGCCTACCTTGGAATCCACAATCCACTGAATCATCTTTTGAATCGTTCGTTGTTAATATAGACTAACTGTTAATCACATAAGCACTCTAAGAAATTAGCCAAAAGGCTCATACAAGGCTCATATCATAATTTCATACAATTCTCTAGTTATATGCTAAGGGAACTATCTAAGAGTTCTAAGCCCATTCATGACTTTACACCTTTATATTATCTATCTTTAGCTCATTTAAAGGTTTACTATTTCAATTAGGTTGATTCTACAATCCATTATACATGTCTTAAGAATATCTACAACTTTGTAGAAGGAACCAAAGGTCAATTCGGACCATAAGGGTCCAATTCATGTTCAACGGAAAACTGATCTTAAGTACAAGCCCAACAAACTAGCCCCTTAATCTAAGGCCCAGTCCATACGGATCTCTAACAGTCAAAAGGGTCCACTAACGGTCAACATCCAGTCAAAGGTCAAATCCAGGTCAAATGGTCAAGTAATTCGGTCAACTGAATCTACTCATGTCAAGACATGGAATTCAGTGAGTCAAACGACTCAACTCAGTTAGATAACTAAGTCAGCTAAACAAACCGAGTCAGCTAAACTGATTGGGATGACTAACAAGTCTAAGTCTCAAGAACACAACCAACCTGATTCTATTCAATTGATCATTAAAAAATTATTCATTTTAACATATTTCTACAATGACCTTAATCTCTCATTCAGTTCTATCTACAATCTGTTTCAACCTCAGACCTTCATCACTTCCAATTCTAGTTCTAAACAAACATCATTTCCTGAATTATTACTTCTCCCCTTTTTTCCAACAACACTTTCCAAGTTCCTATAACTTCAATTATAAAAACTTCATCATTGTAATGACCCCAATACTCCATCTCTAAACTCATTTGCATTTCAACCACAACCTGATCAACCACATACCACCAGAACTTCAACTCATTCTTTAGCTGCACCACATCTTTCCTTCATGTAATTTCATCTCAAGACCAGTTCCATTAGCTTTAGTTGCCACACAGCCACTATACAATTGCATCAACTTAACCCTACAACTGCATTATACCACAACCAGTACCCATATCTCTTTGATTTAACAAGAATAACTTCAACACCTGCAATTCAACAACTTCCACAACTGCAATAGTACCACCATCTCTAAATACCACTATCCATATGCTACATCACCTCCTAGACAAGATAACCCGCATCACCAATTCAGTTATCTACATCTGCAATATAACACTACCATTACATGCAACACTTCTTTCACAGCATACCCCATCACCATTCATTTCAACTTCAATTCAAACTATCTCAACTGAGGCTATCCTCGAATCTATATACCAGCACCACTATAACCAGTGATTGCACCATCCCAACACAGACCAGTTCAACATCATCACTTCAACCCATCTCCACACCTCATGTAAATCAACACATACCAGTTCAACATCATCACTTCAACCCATCCCAACACAGACCAGTTCAACATCATCACTTCAACCCATCTCCACCTCATGTAAATCAACTTAGAATCCTAACTTCTCCAACAACATCCAACTCTTCTTCTTGTAACTCAAATCAACAGGAAAACCCCAAATCTTCATCTTCAATTGACCAAAACCCTTATTTCTTAAGAACCCTAATTCCTGATTCCTAAAGAAACTTACATTAAACCTAATACCTCCAACTATAGTTCAATTAGAAACAAACCCCTGTAATAATTTAATCAAACAACAAAAATTTCATAAAGAAATTCAATCAAACAGGAAACCTAAATTTAATCATCGATTTACCTTATTCAGTGAATTATGAATTCGATAGTTGCATCAACACCATCTCCTTCTTAATCGTTACAACTAACTACTAAGCCTTTGTGAATTGAATCACACAAAATTAATCTCAACTCTCAAATTCTAACAAAAGAAGAAAAGGAAGGAGAAGAAGAAGAAGAAAAATTGAACAAAATGAGAAAGAGTAATAAGAAAATAAGAAAGAATAAGAAAGTGAAATACGAGTTTATCTACTCGATCGAGATAAGGATGATGAAATTACTAAAGTCATCCAACCAAACGATAAGGGCAGCCAGGCAGTTATTATGTAAAATGATAACTTTTACCCTTCGTACATATTTGAAGATATCTTCTTCGTCTGGTATCCGAATGACATGTTCTTGTTGTCCATTTCGCGTAACTTTTCAAGATCTAACAGATGGTACTAGTTTCGTATCTACATCGTTGTTAGATTAATTTATGTTAATTAACGTTCGTGTTAAACTAGTCGAGTTATTAGTGGTTTAATCGTCTCCTGATTATCTCTTGATCGGTCATATAACGTTTACGAGCTTGAGGGTCCTTACATTCTCCTCACCTTATAACATTTTCGTCCTCGAAAATGAATCCGTCCTTCTGGTCTTCAAAACTCCTCACCTTATAAAGAGACCCTATATCTCGACTAAGTGCAAGTATTGCTCATACTTACAAATGCGCATGATTTAACTCGTTTCAGATGAGTTCGAAACAACATGAAATGAAGTACAAACCTATATGGCTTTCTAGAACTAACATATGCGTCTCTAGGTTCAAAAGACCATATTCTATTTCAAAAGATAACTGGTTCTAAGTGCACTATAAGACACTCTATAATAAAGTTTCTATTTAAATCTGTAATATATTATCAACCTAAGGTATACTAATTTAAGCACTAACAAATAATTAAGTCTATGTTCTTCGCATTAATTTTCTATTTCAATAAATTAAGGGTTCTAAATATATGTAAAAGTACTCAACTAAGTTTCAAAATGAATTTGGAATCTATTAGAATTACTAAACGCACGATTCTCCAGTACTGGATTGACTAAGTGCCCTCAATTTTTAACTAATTATTCTCTAATTTCTATTTAAGATTCTAAAATATAATATTGGTTTAACCTATAATTTTTCACTTCATACTATATATACACACAACAAGAAAAAAAAACGAATCAATCATTCAATCAAATAAATCTTTCAGTTCTTGATAGCTTTTAGTGATTAAGATTTATCTCACATCCCATCCCAGTCTAAACTAATCTAGTACAACATGCACAAGCAATTTCTATTATCGCCCATATAAGATCCAATAGTGAGCTATGATACCAAAGTGTGACGCCCCAACTCCTAAACCTGCTTAGCTATAAGATTACAACCTAATTGAAGCATCAAATCCATATTATAAATCTTAAGAACCATCTTCACATAAAGTGCTAACAAACAAACCCAAACTCTCTGATACAATATGTTTGAAAGTCTGTCGTGTTATATTAATATATAAATGTGTTGTTTTACAGAATAAAGAAAGAATACTCTCTGATACAGTGCAAATAATCCATATTATTTCTTTATGATTATTTGCATTGAAATATAATCGATTATAATATTTTGATTAATTAGTTGTGTTCTCTCTTGATGGTGCATGCTTACTTGCTTAGCTTAGAGCTCTTGATGTTCCATACTTGCGATTAACAATTAATATTTTGTAAATCTAATATTGGCAATATCTTAGAATCAAATTGAAAGTATGAATTGGATAAATATTGTTGTTAACTGAATCACTTAAAAATTGGTCAATGGTGGAACCCATAGTCTCAGTTCTTTCCATAATCTTAAATCTTAAATCAATCTTCACAAGTCCGAGAGAACGACAACCTTCTTACCACTATATAAAATTCGATCAATTTTTGGCGCCACCGCCGGGGATTTGTTTATAGATTTGTTTTTAGGTTTTATTTTATTGTTCTTTTTTACGCGTTTTCGTATTTTTATTTGCTTTCAGATTTGGAGCTAAGCTAAAGGAAAAGAGAAAGTGCTGAAAAGAAAGGAAAAGCCCAAAAAGGAAAGAAAAGAGAAATTCAAAAGGAGTGAAGAAGAAGATTTTGTAAATAATTTTATTTTTATTTTTTTAGAAACTGTAATTAAGGTTTTATTTTTGTAATATTTTATTTTTGGACATTTTTTTTCTTCTTTTCTTTTGGACATTGAACATTGGACTTTATTTTTAAAACCCTACGGAAGGGTAGTTTTAAATAAATTGTTTGCAGAGAAGGACGGCGATTACGATATCACCTCGGCCCCTTGGGTTCGTACATGACATAGGAGTCGTGGCCCGAGTCGACTTCAACGGTTCATCCCCCGTCTGGAACGGGAGGTAAGAATTCTAAACACCCGTGAATCTCCTGTCAGCGGGTTTACTAGATGATTTTGTATGCATATATGTTGAGGACCTGAAATCGGATTTAATTTTCTAGTAAAGGGCAAGGCCTGGCCAAATCAAGATAAGGACTCGGATTTCATCACTGTTTCCTTCTTGCCCGCCTTAGGAACACGTAACCTACGCGAACCTAAGCCTTAAAATTTGGACTAGAATGAGAACGATAGGGTAACGAGCTTATTAGGAAAGTCGTTCGGAAAATATTGGTTACTCTTTTGAGCATACTTTGAAGTTCATGATGGTTTATTTGAGTTGAATACGCCACCTTGTAACGCCGGTGAGGCCTTGGGTATCAAAGCTCCACTGAGCTTCCCTCGTCTCTATTCAACTTACTTTAACTCGGATTGATTCCAGAGAGGTTTGCTCAGATTGTAACGAATTCCTTTTCGAAAGAATAAAATCTGGTCTAGAAACAATCTAAGGGAGCCATCATGCTTTTTGTTTGCTAGATAAAATAGGCTTGTTGTGGTCGATTCAGCCTTCTTTGTGTTTGTTTAGAATTCCCTTGCAGTTAGGATGTCGAACTGGTATAACCAATACAATGATTATTCGACTGAGCAACATGAAAATTATTATTTTTATGACCATAGTGTGAATAGTGGTTGGGAACACCAAACTTTTGAAGTTTATGGGTCATACCATGGTGAGCCCAATTACTATCCACATGCCCACCGGTCATAGGAGCAAGATTCTTATAATTCCTCTCCTCTAGATGAAGCACGTAAGATACCTGAGTCAACGCGTAAGTTACTTGAGTCGACACATAAGTTAATGGACACAAATGATTTAGTTATGGACGAAAGAACGGTAAAAATGAGTGAAACTTCTTTAGAAGATACCCTCAGGAAGTTAGCTGAGTCAACATGTAAGTTAACTGAGTCAACACGTGAGTTTGCTGAGTCAACACGTAGGCTTGAATTAGATATGGAATGACTAACAAGTCTAAGTCTCAAGAACACAACCAACCTGATTCTATTCAATTGATCATTACAAAAATTATTCATTTTAACATATTTCTACACTAACCTTAATCTCTCATTCAGTTCTATCTACAATTTGTTTCAACCTCAGACCTTCATCATTTCCAATTCTAGTTCTAAACAAACATCTTTTCCTGAATTATTACTTCTCCCCTTTTTTCCAACAACACTTTCCAAGTTCCTATAACTTCAATTGTAAAAACTTCATCATTGCAATGACCCCAATACTCCATCTCTAAACTCATTTGCATTTCAACCACAAACTGATCAACCACATACCACCATAACTTCAACTCATTCTTTAGCTGCACCACATCTTTCCTTCATGTAATTTCATCTCAAGACCAGTTCCATTAGCTTTAGTTGCCAAACAACCACTATACAATTGCATCAACTTAACCCTACAACTGTATTATACCACAATCAGCACCCATATCTCTTTGATTTAACAAGAATAACTTCAACACCTTCAATTCAACAACTTCCACAGCTGCAATCATACCACCATCTCTAACTACCACTATCCATATGCTACATCACCTCCTAGACAAGATAACGCATCACCAATTCAGTTATCTACATCTGCAATATAATACTACCATTACATGCAACACTTCTTTCACAACATACCCCATCACCATTCATTTCAACTTCAATTCAAACTATCTCAACTGAGGCTATCCTCAAATATATATACCAGCACCACTATAACCAATGATTCAAGTTCCAGGCAATCACTACCCCAAGTTCAGATTTTTAATAACCAACCACCACCTGTACTCCCAGCTTCAAACATCTTTATACTACAATTTCATTACCATTATCTTCACCAGAACAACCAATTATATTACCACCAATCCAATTGAGTTCTTGGCAACTCAGTAGCTTCATCTGCAACTCAATAAAACTACCAATCCCACTCATTCATCTAACTGCCTTCATCACCAGATTGTTTTTGGACCATCCCAACACAGACCAGTTCAACATCATCACTTCAACTCATCTCCACCTCATGTAAATCAACCTAAAGTCCTAACTTCTCCAACAACATCCAACTCTTCTTCTTGTAACTCAAATCAACAGGAAAACCCCAAATCTTCATCTTCAATTGACCAAAACCCTTATTTCTTAAGAACCCTAATTCCTGATTCCTAAAGAAACTTACATTAAAACTAATACCTTCAACTATAGTTCAATTAGAAACAAACCCCTGTAATAATTTAATCAAACAACAAAAATTTCATAAAGAAATTCAATCAAACAGGAACCCTAAATTTAATCATCGATTTACCTTATTCAGTCAATTCTGAATTCCATAGTTGCATCAACACCATCTCCTTCTTAATCGTTACAACTAACTACTAAGCCTTTGTGAATTGAATCACACAAAATTAATCTCAACTCTCAAATTCTAACAGAAGAAGAAAAGGAAGGAGAAGAATAAAAATTGAAGGGAAGGAGAAAGAGAAATAAGAAAATAAGAAAGAATAAGAAAGTGAAATACGAGTTTATCTACTCGATTGAGATAAGGATGACAAAATTACTAAAGTAATCCAACCAAACGATAAGGGAAGCCATACAATTATAAGGTAAATTGATAACTTTTACCCTTCGTACATATTTGAAGATATCTTCTTCGTCTGGTATCCGAATGACATGTTCGTGTAGTCCATTTCGCATAACTTTTCAAGATCTAACAGATGGTACTAGTTTCGTATCAAGATCGTTGTTAGATTAATTTATGTTAATTAACGTTCGTGTTAAACTAATTGAGTTATTAGTGGTTAAATCGTCTCTTGACTATCTCTTGATCGGTCAAATAGCGTTTACGAGCTTGAGGGTCCTTACATATTTGGAATGCAATTCTTGAAGTTGTTGTTCAGCGCTGCCATGGGACCATAGAAAAAAGTGTTATTGTTGCAAGTGGTGCCCTTGTTAGTACCCACCAAGCCGCAAATAATGAAGGCACTGAGTCTGCTTTCCTTGGAGTATTAAGCACAGTAAATTTAACTGCATTGATCATTTCTGAAGATGGAACATTAGTTAATTTTGAAGAAAAACTGCTACCAAGTTTGATTCATACAGTTTAGATGAATGGTTTCAGCTTTTCATGGTTCCGGGTGTTAAAGTTTGTGAAGTTAACATTTCCTACGGTATTCGAGATGATGCTCCAAGTATGCGACAGCTTTCCTCTTCATTGGTCGAGATCATTTCACATCCTCGAGGACAAGGATATTTTGAAGGAGTGGGATTTGTCATACCTCGGCTATGGGATGTCCCACTTGTTAAGGGCAGACTGAATGTTATTTAGTAAAACTAGTAACAGCAGGTGTGTGAGTAGCATGTGCCGGTACTTGAGTCAGTTTTTCCCTTATAAGCTTCAATTTTATGTAATTGCTTTCTCATGAAAATTAGTAATCAAAATTATCTTTTCTCTCTAAATCTTATGTTCTCCTTAATCCATCTCTATCCTTAGAGATTAGAGTTGCTTCCTGAGACCCAATTGTCACATAGATCGTGGCACTCTTGGCAACTGGGATCATTGAATCCTAACACTACTTTTTGGTGTGTCCTAGTTGTATCTAGAGTCGCCCTCTCCGGAAACCCTTATATGGTTTAGCTAATATAAAGACTTCATTGGGATTCGTGAAGTCGGGTCCAGTTATCTTTTATCTTGATAACTTGAATATCCCGATCTTGATTGTTTATAGGGCCTTGTTCCATCAATTATTATAGATAATAATAAACAAAGTCCCTTCGTCTCATACTTTGTTGATTCCGCAAGTTTTATACTTGTGGGGTGAATAATAATCTGGAATGCACTTCAGATTGCATAAGTCTGGATTTTGACGATAGACAGAATTTTTTCTAAATTGCTATCGATTTCCATCACCTGGATCTATCATTTGGTGTGATCATCCGTTTAGATCGTAAATCAGGAAATAAATAATAGTCTTAATTTGTGGGAGGCAGATTTGGTTTAATGTCTTTAATTGATTTGAAGCAACTCTTAGTTGGTGTGAGACAGTCTAAGAAAATCAGTTGCGCGGAGTCCTGCTGGGATTCAAGAGGCATAAGGAGCGCGACTGTACCTGAATCAGTGGGAGACTGAGTTCGGGCTCAACTACATTCCAGAAGGAAGTTAATTGGTAGTAGGATAGTGTTTGTAGTGGCTTAATACAGTTTGGTGTTCAATCTGGACTAGGTCCCGGGGTTTTTCTGCATTTGCAGTTTCCTCGTTAACAAAATTTCTGGTGTCTGTGTTATTTCTTTTTCCGAAATATAGTGTTTATTTGTATACTTAAAAGATCACAGGTTGTGCATTGATCAATCACAGTAGCTAGGTTCAACCTTGTTAGTTGGATAAGACTTGATTGATCCTTGGACATTGGTCTTTGGTACCGTCCAAGAACTCTCTTTGTAGTTAGGTTCATGGATTCAATTATGTAAACGTTCTAACAACAAGAGATATATATATATATATAACTTTAGGAACTTTCCTTGATTGATTTTTTATTTTCGTAGTTGTGTTGAGTTTGTCCATACAGATTTCCTAAGAAAAAGTTGGTGGTGTATTTTGGTACCCCCGGCGTTTTCACCTAGAAAATAAGTGAAATAATAGAAAATAACATGAACTTCATAATCTTAGACTTCATCCACTTCTTCATAACTTTATGCAACTTCATCGAAGAACGAGTCACCAACATCTTTAACCTGTTGAATGGTGTTGTGTTCCTGACTTAGCACGCCAACCTTCTGATTTACAATATGAATATGTTGTCCGAGTTTTGTATATTCTGAGATTAACTTTTTATGTTTTCTAATCATGACCTTTGCTTTTCGATCATCTTGACTTGACCATCGATGAGTTGATTTAATTGTAACCGAAGGTTAGCAATTTCAATCTTAGAGTCATTCTGAGCGTGAGTCATTCTTGAATCATCTTCATCGAGAACGATGGTTTCATGCTGCTTTTTGAGGTTTTCATTCTTTTGCAGAGATGAAAACTAGAACTCAACTATTTATTCTGTCAACCAAGGGTTGATGAACAATAGGAATCCTTTACCCCCTTTTATAAGGAAGCCTTAACGTTTATCTCCTCTAAGTTAGGATACGTGAACCGGTTACGGTCCAGAATAAGAATGTTAGAGCGTTGCTCGGTTGAGCCCACTAGCGTTGGTATGTAAAGTTAGTTTTCAAATTTAGTTGCCAAAACACATTCTTGATTAAGTATACTAAAGTTAGTTTTGGAGTATATTAGGTCTTAGAAGTAGAATCGAAGTTATATCCTTGAAGGATGAAGATTGAAGATTAAAAGAAGACATCAACAAGAACTTCATCAACAAAGGTATATGGTTATTGATTTAATTTGGATTCTTGTTCAATTCTACCTTTCTAATCTGTCGAAACAAATGCTCACTCTATGGAATAATTCCTATGATGGTAAACGTACATTTATGTATATTTACTCGAGGTTATTTGAGCCACGACTTTTGTGACAATAAAATTTATCCCTGGAAAGGTTCTCATATTATAATGAATGAGCTTACGAATTCAAAGAGCCAAGAATCACTTAATTCCGAGTTATAACGATGAAGTTATGAGTGATTTATTAAAGGAACAATTATAAGTGTTGACGTAAGTGTTGCAGTTCGTTAGTAGGAAACAATCCACGAACTGTTTGAAACGCTTCACGGAATTGAGCTTAAATACGTGACTAGAGGCCTTTTTTAGTCAAGTTTTTTATGTTTCCTTGTTTAGGCAAGATGGCTATTACTTCAAACATATTTGATTACCATATTAAAGTGTTTGTGATATTTTAGATTTCTTTCCTAAGTTAAATTGTGATTTATTCACATAAATACAATATATGCTAAAGTAATTATTCATTTAATTATTTGTGCAAGATATATTGTAATTTAGGAAAGACTCACAAAATTAGGAGAGTCTTAAGAAAGGAAACTTGCTTAGCATTCAAGCTACCTTTGCTTAGCTTTCAATCTAACTTGTTCATTATAAATAAAGGGTTCGTGAATGCTAAACCTTTTCTTATCCCCTTTGGAAAATTGGTGTAAGCCTCATAAGGTTGTTTTCCATGTATTATGTTCTTCGTGAACAAGAGCGAGATAATTAAGTCTTTTCTTTGGGGATCACAAAGCCGAGTTAGTAATAATCTTCGTGATAGTTACACAACTTGTAATATAGGTTTTTCACCCCTTGTCTATTCTAAGGTCTTATCTTCTGATATAAGACCATTCAAGAGTTGTTGATCATAAACTCTAGGTTTTGATAGATTTCAGTTCTCGGTTGTATACCGACACTAGTTGGTCGAAATCGGAGTTAGAAAGAAAAACTTCGATTAAGGTACCTCGTAAAAATCCTTAAGAAGTTTTAACAAGATATCTCTAGATTTATTCTAGTTGTAGAATAATTAGGTTTCTCTTCCAATTTTTGAAGAGTATTATAAACCCTAATCTACAAGTTTGTTTTGATATTACTTTTACCTAGTAATTTTTTTTCTCAAAACAAACACAAGATTTCCAAAACCTTGATTCACATCTAAAGGGAAATCAAACCGGTGTTTTGTGAAAATTAAAGATCGAAAAGTATCAACGTGTTGTTGCATCTTCTAACGAGAACTAACATTCTGCTGGAAGATTTTTGTGAGTGTTCTGAAAAGAACTCTGTTCTACCAGAAGTTTTCGAGAATAATTTCCAAAGAGAATTTGCGTTCTGCTAGAAGATTTACGAGAAGAATTCCTAAAGAGAATCGGTATTCTGCTAGGAGTTCTACAAGTGCTTGAATACAGCTGAAGCAGGTATTACATCTAGTCCGAATAGGTAGGATATCTCTAGATTTACTCTAGTTGTTCTTGTTGTAGAATAATTAGGTTTCTCTTCCAATTTTTGAAGAGTATAATAAACCCTAATCTACAAGTTTGTTTTGATATTACTTTTACCTAGTAATTGTTTTTCTCAAAACAAACACAAGATTTCCAAAACCTTGATTCACATCTAAAGGGAAATCAAACCGGTATTTTGTGAAAACAAAAGATTGAAAAGTATCAACATGTTGTTGCATCTTCTAAAGAGAACTAATATTCTGCTGGAAGATTTTTGAGAGCGCTTCTGAAGAGAACTCTATTCTACCAGAAGATTTTGAGAATATTTTCTAAAGAGAATTTGTGTTCTGCTAGAAGGTTTACGAGAAGAATTCCTTAAAATAATCGGTGTTCTACTAGGAGTTCTACAAGTGCTTGAATACATCTGAAAAGGGTATTACATCTAGTCCGAATAGGTAGTATTTAATTGGTGTAATAGCTTATAATCAGTGTGTGTTTATTCTGGACTAGGACCCGGGATTTTTCTGCATTTGCGGTTTCCTTGTTAGCAAAAGTTCTGGTATTTGTGTTATTTCTTTTCCGCATTATATTTTATATAATTGAAATATCACAGGTTGTGCGTAGTTCAATCAATTGAGAAATCCGAACTTGTTTATTGGATAGATATTGATTGTCACTTGGATATTGGTCTTTGGTACCGTCCAAGTGATTCTCATACCAATCAGTTCACGGATTTCATCTTGTTGATTTGTTGATTGATTTGAAAAAGAGATATAACTCTTTGGCATCTTTCCTTTATTGAGTCTGTCTGGCTAGTAGATTCTCTTGGAATTATATTGGAGTTTAGTCCATACAGATTTCTGAACGAAATATTGGGTGTGGTTGTTATACCTCCGCTTTTAGAGCTGGCAAACATGCTAAGACCTCATAAGTTTGTGTTTGAAGCAATATGATTTTTATGGACAGACGTGTTATCTCTATAAACGTACCGCCAGCCTTTGACAGATCGAATTACTTATGGTGGAAAATTGCTATGTGTGCCTTTCTTCAAGCGCGTGATTTTCAATCATGGGTTCGTGTTGTAAATGGCTATAATCCTCAATTATTTACAATAGACTGTGTAACTATTGCAAAGGATATTGGTGAATATGATGATCTTGAGATTCTTGTTGCAAAGAAAAATTCCGACGGATTAAACTCTATCATCCATGCCATTACCCTATATCTCCAGCACCACGTGACTACGTGCAATAAGTCTAAAGATGCTTGGGATATCTTACAAACCATCTTTGAAGGGAATACCGCACAGAAAGAAGCAAGGCTTCAAAACCTAACATCTGACTGGGAAAACCTTCGCATGTATGATGATGAAATATTTGATGAGTTTAACCAAAGAATTTCTCAAATATTTAACTCCTAATATTCATTAGGAAAAACTATTCCGGAGAAAGTTATTATGTGCAAAATTCTCAGGTCTCCACCATCAAGATACGAGTCTAAGAAGCATGCCATTGAAGTATCAAATGATCTTTCAACACTCTCCAGAAATACTCTTGTTGGAAAGTTAAAGATCTTTGATAATGAACACCGGTCTAAAAAAGAAGTGATTTCTCTTAAAGCTGCAGAAAATTCTGAATCCTCTGAGGATAAATCTGGTTCGTCTAATACTAAGGATGTTACTCCATGACAATTTAGAAAATTCTTGAGAAATAGGAAAAAGAGATTTTCTAAAGATACAACATCTCCTAATGATGATGTACAATGATTTAACTGTCGTGGTTTCTGGAACTTTTCCTCGGCGTGCCCTAGATGGAACAGTAGACAACCGTCATATGCAGCTCTTATGCCTACTCTTGATGATGGACCTGAATATTATGATCACCAAGAGTACGCAGGCGAGGTTGCATTAGCTAATATAAAAAATATTTCGGATTATGACGAAGAAGTGTTCCATGTAGATCCAATTGCTAATAAACTTCTTAAGGAATGTTATCAGAAACTTTTGAAGCTGAAAGCACATATTCAGTGAGAAAATTAAATATGACAGGCTTCATATTCGAAATAAAAACTTGCAAGACCAACTTGATTCTAGTGGTGCGAGAGATTATCTCAACGAAATACGAATGCTTAAAGAAGAAATTATTGGAGGTCGTGATCGGGAAAGTATTCTTCAAGTAAAGCTAGATAACTTGGAGAACACTGAGATGAACTTGTTATTTGATTCGAAATAAGAAGATCTTAAAGTTCAACATGAATCATCCAAGAATGATCTAGTTATTGCGCTTGAAAAGGTCAAAAGGTTGGAAGAAGAAAACTCGAGTTTAAAAGAGAGTTTGTCTAGAAACAGCAGGTAGAATTCATCGTGATACACGAGGATTGGGCTATGAAGGAATAGGCACTCATGGTATTTGCAAAGAGGTTATATTTTTCAAAGCTAAAGATTCTTTTCAACCAAAATCCTCCACGGATGACAAAAGTGAATTATCTCCACCAACTGCCGATGATGAAAATAGGAAATTCTGTCAAGCTCCAAAGCAAGCACATACACATTCAGGTAACACTAAGCATGAATTTTTCCATTCTACTAAACATTTCTTTTATTGTGGAAAATGGGTCACTTGCAAAGGAATCACATATTTTTCAAACGAGATAAAACCAGATCTGATTTTGTTAAGATGACAAGATCTGATGTTCCAAACTGGAGAAAAACTGAGTCACATAGTATTAGTTCTTCCAGTATTCCCCCCAAGAAGTTTTGTAATAATATTGGCGAGAAAAAGAAATACCTTGCTCCAAAAGCTACTGGGTACCAAAGAAGATTAATAAAGCAATGAGTGCCATTAAGAAGGATCTCCCAGACAAGAGCATGACAAGGGAAAACGTCTTAATGAGGTATGGAACAGTTGTCGAAAGTTCCAAGGAAGTTGTTAAATACCTAGAGTCTATGCATGATTTTGTTTCGATTATTTGTGGTGAGCAAGATTTTGTTCACCTCAACACAACTTGATTGTGTTGGAAGTGCATCCTCACCAAGAATCCCTAGTAAATTCGGTGAGGAAAGCGAAATAATTGGGGCGCACATATTATATTGGGTAAATTTTTGAACATGTGGAACAATTTATTGTTATGAGCTAGATTATGACTCATGTTGATCATGTGAAAATTAACTTTAACATCTTATATGATTTGTGTGAGACAGTCATTTGATGTTAGCTTGAGAAGTTTCGTATTGATCATTCAATCACTTGAAAATTACTAAAAAGCTAATGGTATGTGTGAGACAGCCATTGTTATCTTATAAGGATGTTTCAATGATTGAAATGAGAGTTTAGAACAATTAAATATGTATGGATACAACACGGTATCCGTACCTAGTATGCAAACTGTTTTGGTATAATTCAGATCCGGGAACCTTGTTTGCATACCTAGTATGCAAACAGTTTTAACTGTAAAGTCCGGGAACCATGTTTGCATACCAGTATACGAACGGTTCTACCTGAGTTAGGTCCGAGATGGCTGTTTGCATACCCGTTTGCAAACGGCTGGAAAAGACCAAAGTCCGGAAGGTACAATTTGCGTACTTGTTTGCAAACTTAGTGGTTATAGTTATAAAATTGGTTAAGTATGATTTTCATACTCATGAACAAATACACTTATGAATTAAGGAATGCAATCTTTGCAAACCGTGGCTTAATGTTCATGAACTGATTCTTGTATATGTACTTTATACGATTATGTATCAAACCCATTCCGATTCAATTGGTTCATATATTTTTGTATGAGATAGTGGACAATTGAACAACTCTATTTGAAATGCAATTAGATTCATTTTATTATATTTCATGATTGATTGATCATCATATTTGATCTAGAAGTGCTAGATGAATATGGATAAATTAGTTATATACCACGTGTATGATTTTTAATTACCTAACTTGAATTGTGTTGAAATTCTTAAGTATAACAGGTTAGACGAAATAATCAAAGTCAATGGCTTTTGGTTTTTACTGTCAAGAAAACTTTTTCATACACTTATGGTAGCCATTCTTGGTATAAATCCTTGTGGAAAAAGTTGTTCTTCCTTCTAATGATATCCAATTTTGTAAATACAAGTTTGTATCCTACAAAAGATGATCACAATATTTGATTCTCATGATTACATATTGTGTATTGTTTGTTTACCATGAGATAGTTCTAATTTTATAGCAACACGATCTCATGAGAGACCTTGAATGATTGGTTCTTAGCTCATATCTCCTTGTGGGATTTCTAAATCCAATATATATAAATCATTATCACTGGAGTAAGATCACTTGTGTTGTTCTTTGGGAATGACATCAAATGGGGGAGAGTTCTTTTTGAACTTTGTAGGGAGAAGCGGTTTTGGAACATATAGGGGTTACTTGTATCTTAATAAAATCCTTGATGAAGACACTAAGTTTCGACTCTATGATATCAACTAAAGTAAAAGTTGACTCTGTGATATCAACTAAAAAAATCAACCACAATTTCCATAATAATTTACTTTTGTCCTAACGACATAAAATAAGAATTTCCTTCAACCTGACTACCACACTGACCACCTGCACCACCACCACCAGTACCACCCATTACCACTACCTTATCACTATCGTCACCGACTCTATAGACCACACTGGAATACCTAGTCCCGAACTTTCTTATTTCTTAGTTGCGATTAGAGTCGATTCTCCTTTAACCTAGGTTTTTCCAAAACCATTATAGGTTAACAACTTGAAGACTTCATTTGGGATTTGTGAAGCCAGACCCAACTATTTTCTCTGCAGTTGCGTGATCTGATCTTACTTGTTCTATCGTATTGAGTTTTATATTCTCTAAGATTTGCTCGATATTTATCCCTGATAGTTAAGATATAAAAAGTAATCATGAAGCTCTTCGTCTCATTCTTTGTGATTCCACAATAACTTCTTCTACTACCATATAGTTAAGTTATTTTGAGGTGATTGATATTTATATCCTGTTCTTCGAGAATATAAGACCGGATTATAAATTGGTTCCTGTGCAACTTGATTTATCATAAGATGGAACAAAACTTCATAGGTATTTCTGTGGGAGACAGATTTATCTATCAGAATAGACATTTCTGTGGGAGACATATTTGTTTATAAGTCTTCGACTTTGGTTCGTAACAATTCTTAGTTGTGGGTGAGATAAGCTAAAGGAATCAAGTGCGCAGAGTTCTACTGGGCTTCAGAGGCATAAATAACGCGACAGTACCTTGATCAGTGTGAGATTGGTTAGGGCTCAACTACATTCCAGTCTGAAGTTAACTTGTAGTAGGCTAATATTTGTGGTGTTCATATTTAGACCAGGTCCCCGGGTTTTTCTTCATTTGTGATTTCCTCGTGAACAAAACTTCTGGTGTATGTGTTATTTCTTTTCCGCATTATATTTGTTTATATATTTGAAATATCACAGGTTGTGCGTAGTTCAATCAATTGGTAAATCCGACCTTGATTGTTGGATAGTAATTGATTGGCACTTGGGAATTGGTCTTTGGTACCGTCCAAGTTATTTCTCATATCAATCGGGCTCATAGATTTCTATCTGTTCGATTGCATATTGTATTGAGAAATTGAGATATAACTCTTTAGTATATTTCTTGATTGAGCTCGCTTTTTAAGTTGGTGATCTCGGAATTATATTGGAGTTAGTCCATACAAATTGCCGAACGAATTATTGGTTGTGGTTGTTATACCCCCGCTTTTTCAATTGGTATTAGAGCAGGCAAACACGTTAAATACCTCATAAGTCTGTGTTTGTAGCAATCTGACTCTTTGGACAGAAATGTTATGTTTATAAATGTACCGCTAGTCTTCGATGGCTCGAATTACTTATGGTGAAAAATTGATATGCGTGTCTTTCTTCAAGCGCATGATTTTCAATCATGGGTTCGTGTTGTTAATGGTTATAATCCTCCAATGGTTACAGTAAACAGTGCAACTGTCCCAAAGGATATTGGTGAGTATGAGCCTGTCGAGACTCTTGCTGCAAATCAAAATTCTGACGGGTTGAATGCTATCATCCATGTCATTATCCAAGATCTTCTGCACCATGTGACTACGTGCACTCGGTCTAAAGATGCATGGGATATCCTGGAAACTGTATTTGATGGGAATACCTATGAAAAAGAAGCTAGGCTTCAAAATATAAACTCTAATTGGGAAAACCTTCATATGGCTGATGAAGATTCATTTGATGAGTTTAATCACAAAGTGTCTGAAATTGTTAGTGCATCTTTTGCATTAGGTAAGACTACTCCTGAAAAGGACATTGTGATGAAAATTCTCAGGTCTCTGCCAGCTAGATACGATTCTAAGAAACATGCCATCGTTGAGGAAAATAACCTTGAACACTTTCCAAAAACTCACTTGTTGGAAAGTTAAAATTACTTGATCATGATCAGAACATAGTCACAACATCTGCGTTCACTGATGTGACCAATACAAGCGAATCTTCTAACTTGTCTTGGGCGGATGAATGTTGTACAAATCATGTTGATATTGATAGGTAATTGATTACACAAAATATCAAGGATATTGTGAAGAGAAGCAAAAGACCTGAGAACCGGTTCTCTCTCTCTCTGATGCTTCAGATGATTCAATACAAGAAGAAAAATCAAGTCAGTTTGTCAAGAATATGCATACTTCTAAAGTTTGCACATAAATTTTCGCTCTCTTAGCAGAAACTTCCATTAACTCAAATTCTGATTCAGAATACGAGTCTGACACTGAGATTTTGAAATTCTTGGGTAAAAACGAAGAAATTCATCAAGAAAATCTAAAATTGAAGAGTTTGTTGGAGAAACTTGAATCATCACTTCAGGTAAAAAATCTTGAGATTGATTGTCTTAATGATGAATTCACCAGAACCCTATCTCTAAAATAGAAAGAGATTGATACTCGTAAGTGTGACCTGCAAAGGTTGTCTGGAAGATCTGACAAGATCTCAGCAATTTTATTTGGCCAGAAGTCTTTTGGGAACACAAATGGTATAGGGTTCAGAAGCAAGACTGTGAGCACTAACAATTCCTTTGTTCCAGTCGGTCCTGGAAAAGTGGATATAGAAGGTTGCGATAAACCAGAGGTCAATCATCAAAACAAAAGTTCTTCTATGAATTGTTTTGTGGAAATTCGAATCATGTTCAAAGTAAGTGTTGGAAATTCAAGAGGAACAACAAAATAATTGCCAAGCTTCAAGGTGACATGCAAAGAATGAATGTGTCTTTGGGTAACTAAAAGGGAATACCTGAATACAAGAAGAATTTTAAAAAAAACTAGAGTCAAACGAGGTAAGAAGTCTGTTTATACAACAAACCTTGAAATGTCATCATGTGACACAAAAAGTGAGCACTCTGCTCACTCCATCACTACCTAATTGTAGTGATGCGTGAATCCTCATTATTAACTTGAGAATGTGAGGATTGCATCAAGGTTGCTCAAGTCTTGTATAATAGTTTATTTCTTATTCTAGAATTTACTTAAGGTTATATAAGTTATATTTTTCAAAGTGAATATTTTCTTCACAAAAATAGTTAATGGATCGTGAACTATGAAGACATTTTCAAAATGCATCCAGAAAAACTCTTTAGGGTTTGGTATTCCGTGCTCTGTTTATATTCCTTTGTGATCAAAATACCCTTCACTCTCTTTTCTTTGAAAGATACAGTATCGTGGCTCTTGTAACTAGAGGTACCGCAAAACGTATGCAGTTGAAGCAGTTAATGTGTATCTATGTGAAGGAATCCAATACTCAAGGAAGAGAAGGGAGAGGTTTACAAATGATGAAAAAGGTTCTACTTCTAACTGTTTTTTGTTTGTTTGTCATCATGATAATAAATTTAGGGCTATGGTGAAGGATTTCATCAGCAAAAGAAATGATTTAAAATCTCAAATCATTTTATCTTTGGAAAAGATAGCCCGCTACGAACAAAAGTTATCTCTGACAAAGAACATCTTGTGTGAACTGAAAAGAAAACTTAGTGAGTTAACTGATATTCTGAAGATCTGGAGAATTGAATGATCCCATAATTAATAGATTTTTCAATAATGCGAAGGAATCTCAGTAGATGCACTGAGAAGCTCTACAATGTCTAGGAAACTTCTTATGAGAATTTATTCTTGTGTTTATGAAGGATAACTAGGTTTTGGAATAGCAAAATATTGTGATTACACATAGCCAACGTTTGTCGTCTTGCAATTTTTAGATTTATTTATTTAAAGTCTAAGTTATTTGGAAGATGATTTTGCAGTATTAATCTTTATTGGTTTTATATATTGCAAAAATATTTTATGGGATGTGTGTGTTTACGTCCGTAAACTATGATTATCTCATATATGTCAAAAGTTAAGTCTATTATGTCTTTATGAAAATATTGATAAATGATAGAATGAACTTTTGACTATTTCGCAGTATTGATCTTTCCCTGATCCACTTGTATGTGAAAGTACTGTATGGCTCTATGTTGAGCATTTCCGACTAAATTAATCTATAATTCTTGTGATCAATTTATTCGAGTTTTCTGGACACAAATTCACGTTTCATGCAATCTGTTAGTGTCCAAAGAAATCCTTCTTTTCTTGTTAAAAGTAAGGTCGCTCTTGTTGTTCTTTTGGGAATGAAATTTTATGGGGGAGAGTTCTTAATTGAACTTGTGCTTAATTGCAAAATATTTGTGGGGAGTGCGGTTGTGGAATATTGTAGGAGTTATCTTGTATCTTCATAAACTCCTTGATGGATATACTAAGTTTCGACTTTGTGAAATCATCGAAACAAAGTTGATATGTTCTCTTTTAGTCATGAATTATCTCTTTCATCATGATCCCGTAATTTTCGTACCTTTGCCAATTTATATTGATAAAACGGGGGAGAATTATTTGGTAGTTCACACTACATACATATGGTTTACATATCATTACCTAGGGGGAGTGGTTTTCATTATGAGATGGAAGTATTGACTAAGGGGGAGTAATACGTATCACCGTAATACAATTGGACTTTGATGTTATGTAATAATACTAGGACACTGTGTAACGATGATTGAGAACATATGTTTTTCATATGTTTTCTTATTGTTATGGATACGTATCTTCTACAACAATGATGCTGAGTTGAACACGTTCAGAATCACTGGAGTACTTGGAGTGGTGAAGAATTCTAGGAATGTTGAAGAACCAAGGAAATCAAGCATGATGGATGAGAATCTACAAAGCTTATTTATTTTGTAATCCATATGTATTGATAGTTTTGTCACTAAAATTGACAAAGGGGGAGATTGTTAGAGCACTGCTCGGTCGAACTCGTAATTTTTGCTATCTCAAGCTTGTTTGTCAAGTTTAGTTGATCAAAACTATAAGTCTGGATTTCTAGTCTACCTATAGTTATGTCTCGGATTAGGATAGAATGTGTAGTTGATCTTTAGACTTCACGGCGTTCATCGATTGAAGACGAAGATCTACTGAGGAGAGCTTGGAGGAAGTTCATCAACAAAAGGTATGTGAATACTAAAACTTATCTATCACTCAGAAGTCTATTCTATTATATCTCCTAATGAGACTAGGTCGTATAGATATATAGACTTTTATATTATACACATTTGATGTTTCGAGCTGAGTTTAACTCGGTTATCTAATTTTCAAATATGTGTTGGAAGGTTTTTGCTTTAGCTACGTTCATCATATTCTTGACGAGTTTAGTTGGAAACTAAATAATAGGTCAAAGATGATATCATGTGAAAATTTCCTTGAAACATCTTACATGATTTGTGTGAGACAATCATTTGATGTCGACTCGGAAAGTTTCCTATTGATCATTCGATCACTTGAAAATTACTTATAGGCTAATAATTTGTGTGAGACAGCTATTGTCGTCTTCTAAGGATGTTATGATGATTGAAATGGGAGATTAGAACAAAAACCTTTGTCTGGATACAACACAGTATGCATACCAGTATGCAAATTATTGAGGTATGATTCAGGTCCGGGAACCTTGTTTGGATACCTAGTATGAGAATGGTTTTAACTGTTAAAGTTCGAGAACCAAGTTTGCATACCAGTATGCGAACAGTTCAACCTGAGTTAAGGTCCGGGACAGCAGTATGCATACCCGTTTGCAAACTGCTGGACAACACCAAAGTCTAGAAGCCATAATTTGCGTACCTGTTTGCAAACTTAGTGGTTAAAGTTCTAAAATCGGTGAAGTATGTTTTTTTTTCTTCCATACTCATGAAAAAATACATTTATGAATTAAGGAATGCAATCCTTGCAAACCACGGCTTAATGTTCATGAATCGATTCTTATGAATCAATCCGGTTTTGATTCAATTCGTTCATATATATGAAATACTGAACAATTGAACAACTCTATTTGAAACACAATTGATTCATTTGATTATCTTTCATGATTAATTGATCATCATAGTTGATCTAGAAGTGTTAGATGAATGTGGTTAAGACAAAAGTGTTCCTTGGCTAACTTTGGTTAACTATTTTTGAGCCAAATCAATATACACGTTTAGGTACGGTTACCCATATCTAAATGAAAGTATATTTCATTTGTGTGTAACAAGCTAAGACCATATAACGATGGAGAGATGTTGCTTTGGTTTTAAACAGACTTAGCTTGAATCTTAAATCAGGTTTTCATCTAATAATGAATATTGAATGTTTTGTTACTAAGATATCTTAGCTTTAATTGAAAGTAAACCCTGATTTGAAAGACTATATAAGGGAGAACCCTAGCAACTGGAAAAACTAATCCCGACACTTTCCTGTATCCTAGTTGCGACTACACTCGATTCTCCTTTAACCTAGGTTTTTCCAAAACCATTATAGGTTAACGACTTGAAGAATTCATTTGGGATTCGTGAAGCCAAACCCAATTATTTTCTCTGTAGTTGCGTGATCTGATCTTACTTATTTTATCGTAATGATTTTTATCTTCTCTAATATTTGCTCGAGATTTATCTCTGATAGGTAAGATATAAAAAGTAATCACAAAGATCTTCGTCTCATTCTCTGTGATTCCACAATAACTTCTTCTACTACCATATAGTTAAGTAATTGTGAGGTGATTGATATTTCTAGGCTGCTCTTCGGGAGTATAAGACCGGATTATCAATTGGTTCCTGTTCACCTTGATTTATCAAAAGACGGAACAAAAACTTCATAGGTACTTATGTGGGAGACAGATTTATCTACCATAATAGACTTATCTCTGGGAGATAGATTTGTTTATAAATCTTTGACTTTCGGTCGTATAAACTCTTAGTTGCGGGGGATCATCTAAGGGAATCAAGTGCGCAGAATTTGGCGTGGTCCAAAAGGCGTCAGGAACGCGACTGTACCTTAATCGGTGTGAGAATTGGTTAGGGCTCAACTACATTTCAGTACGAAGTTAACTTGTAGTAGGATAGTGTCTGTAGCGGCTTAATACAGTGTGGTGTTCAAATCTGGACTAGGTCCCATGGTTTTTATTCATTTGCGGTTTCCTCGTTAACAAAACTTCTGGTGTCTGTGTTATTTCTTTTCTGCATTATTTATGTTTATATAACTGAAATATCACAGGTTGTGCGTGGTTCAATCAATTGGTAAATCCGATCTTGATTGTTGGATAGTAATTGATTGGCACTTGGGCATTGGGCATTGGTCTTTGGTGCCGTCCAAGTTATTTCTCATATCAATCGGGCTCGCAGATTTCTATCTGTTCGATTGCAGATTGTATTATGAAATTGAGATATAACTCTTTGGTATATTTATTGATTGAGCTCGCTTTTTAAGTTGGTGCTCTTGGAATCATATTGGAGTCAGTTCATACAGATTGCTGAACGAATTATTGGGTATGGTTGTTATACCCCCGCTTTTTCACTATGTAAAGAGCCAAAAAAAATGTAAAGGTTAAAATTCACATAATTATACTTTTACTTATAATGGAGGCCGTGCCGTTACGGCACGGGTGAATTTATAATCATCAAGCTTATAAAACAAAGTTTGGACAACTAAGGCAAGATAAAGGACGCTCTGGATTTATTCTTGAGAAAGCTAAATCTACGGCTGTAAAATGATCAGTTTTATTAACTTTAAGTAATAAATATTATATTGATATTTCATGGTAAATGTTTGTTTAATTAATCAAATAAATATATTTTCATTAATAGATAATAAATTTATTTTGTATTAGATCAGTAGGCTTTAATGGTGGTTGTGATGGTGGGCGGGGGTGGTTGATCGGCGGTAGGGATAATGGTGGTGGGTGTTGGTGAGAATGGTGGAGTGATGGCGTTAATGGTGGTGGAAAAAGTACCGGTAGTGGGATGAGAAAGGTGTCCTAAGGTAGATAAATTATTTGGTTACCCTTGATTATTTTTTTTTATTTGATATTAGTAATAATGAAAGTTACATCTGAGGGCTTTTTTTTGAAAATAAACGAAGAGTTATTTATACGAAGAGTTATTAGTTTTTAAATTTGTTTTTTTTTTTGTTTTTTTAAATTAAAATAAATATTAAAGGCCATATTTTTCTAGAGAGAAGATAAATCAATAGCCATGGTTTTAAGATTTGTCGGGTCGAGGCAGGAAAGAAGATGAAACCTAAAAAGAGAAAAAAAATACCATATACAAGGATACACGCGAATCAATTGTAATTGATTTAGTTTCTCATATCTCTCTATTCTCATTTTTTATCACGATTTCTGTTTCTGCCATTTCTCCTCGACTTCATATGAATATGCATGCTTGAGAAATAGTTTATGGTAATAGGTAAAGAGAAAAGATAAGTAGATAAGAAACGAAATGGATCAAGAATTAGATTATTAAACTTTAGGAAAATTAATAAACACATATTTATGTAACCAAAGGGAGAAAAGTAATTAATGAAGCTGTAGATGGGGAAAAATGATTTGCTGGTTTTTTAGGAAAGTGAAGATATCAATCTGTAGGACTCCGGCCTAAACCAAGTCAACGGTCGTTCCAGAGTCAATTCGATCACAAAGAGGGAGATGGGTTGATCTGTAGGAGGGAAGCTGAGAATTGTGGGATCAATGATGATCAAGGATTGTGGATGTGCTGAAGGTTTATGCAAGTATGTGAACTGTGTAAATAAGATTCGATCGAGAGAATTGTGATTTTTTTCAGTCATCGTTTTGGACTTATTTATATTGTCAGAATAGTAAACACATTGATCCCAGTAAGTGTGACGGTTTCTTGATTGTAAGAGTGGGGAAATGGGAGATCGTGGTAAAATTAGTCCCATGTCATGTGGAGATTTGACCGATCATCCACCCACTATTTTGATAACTCCCTCAACCGTTTGTTCAACTTACTCATGTTTCTCATCGTGGATGAACACACGTGTCGTAGGCCGCCAGACCAAAACCCTAATTAATATTCCCCATGTGACGTGATTGATGTCTCACAAACGTGGAGTCTGCAAGGCAGACGTGTATTTAATTAGTTAGTTATTGACTTGATTATACAATGAGTCTAAGTTTTGCTGAATTGAGCATGATTGACGAATGCTCAGTAATTCATGGATTGAACACGTTTCTTGAATCAACATGATGATTGTTTGAGCAAATATTGCTCTCATGATAAATCGTTGAATATTGATAGTTGAATCAATATTACCACTCTGAGCAACGTTGCTCGCGTCTGAGTAAAATTATTGATATTGATGGTTAAATCAATATTCCTCGTTTGAGCAAATATTGCTCGTCTGATGAATTATTGGTAGCATGACCAAATAAAATATTAATTAAAATATTGGTAGTTGGACCGAATATTATATAATTAATTAAGATGTTGATTGCTAGATCAATCATAAAATTATTAGTGTTCAAAATGATTTGCAGAGCAGTTCGAAACCCTAATTTTAATCGATTGTTGATCAGTTGGTGATTTATTGAAGATCAATTACTAAGTGAAGGAGGGACCGGCTACATGGGATAATGGACAACCATGTAGTTCCCAGGTGCTCGTGTGAGCATGCACCAAAGTCCTTTGTTGACCAATTGGTGAAAGGATGATTAAATGCTGGTTTAATCACTTATTAGAATAGTGCTCGTCTGAGATTTAAGTGATAAAACCTATTTATGAAGAAGTGAGGGACCGGCCATGGTGGTCGTGATACCATCTCATGGTCGTTTGAGCAAATTCCAAGTTGATTGGAAAGAGTTTGGACCCAATATGAGCAAATTAGGTCAGAATTATAAAGATGTGTGGGACCGGCTCCTTGCAAGACTTAGGGCCGGCCTTGGTTGGTCAAGGTAGCATGCCCGTGTCACCATGATGTCCATGTCTCATTCCTGAGAGTTTCGGTATTTTCTGGTGTGCGTTTGAGCAATTTTTTGGGTTTTCAGAAGAGTTTGATCTTTGACTGAAATTCTTGATTTTGCTCGAATGAGCAAGTAGAACTTCACTCATGTGACCAGTATTTTGAGAATATTAAAACAATAACATTTTAATATTTGACGTGAGTAGCCTAGTCGGTCATGTGATCATTTTACTTTTTGGCTTTTTCATGGTTTGAGCAATATTTGAGCAAATATTGAAAACTAGAGTTTTTTGCCCAAATGCTGGAGTTTCATGAGATGAGGGAAATAATAATTATGAAAACAAGGGATTGCAAGGTGTGGGACCGGCCATGTCTATAGCATGGCCGGTCGGCTAGGTAGACCGGTCCCGTGACACTTTCCCATATTTTTATTATTTTTCATCTTTGAAGGAAAATATGGTGAAGCCGTGAGTTTTGCTCAAACAAGGAAAGTTGCTCGAATAAAGGAGTCTTCATGAAATCATGAAAATAATAAAAATAAAGGAAGGGGGTGGAGGATCGGCCACGGAGGCATGACCGGTCGGTTGGTGGGACTGGTCCCTAGGCGCCTCTTTTATTTATTATTACTATTTTCTATCTCCTATTTTGTGTGGGTTTCCTCGTTTGTCCATAGTTTTGAATGCTCGCTTGTGCATTTGGGTGCTCGTTCGTGCATCATCGTTGAGTACACTGCACTAATTTCTTGGGGCTTACTCGGTGATAGTCCAGACGCACGATTGTTGGATATTTATTACTAATTCATGAAATTCAGCTGAGAATGATTCATAAAACGAAGTAATAAAATGAATCGAGTATCTATTACTAATCCATGGAATTCAGCTGGGGAATTCAAGGAACAGAGTAATGAGATAAAGTGGTTATCTATTACTAATCCATGGAATCTAGCCGGGGATAGCCATGGAACGGAGTAATGAGATATAATAGATTATTTTCAAGGAATTCAGTGGGCGAATGACACTAGAATTAATCTATGTGCAGAATCGAGATATGAGATAGTTGAAGCATCATATTCATTCCGAGGGGTGTATAGTCAGGGAACAACGAACGACGTGGCATCTTGAAGGCGTTCAGCTCTCCAACAAACAATTATGTCTAGAGAACCGCCCAATCATCAAGATTCTATACACGATCTCTCTACATAGTCAGGGAACAACGTGCAGCATGATGTCCTGAAGGCGTTCAGCTCTTTAACAAACAATTATGTCTAGAGAACCGCAAAATCATGAAGATTCTATGTAGAGGTGGGTCTCTCTATGTAGTCAAGGAACAACGAACGACATGACGTCCTAAAGGCGTCAAGCTCTCTAACAAACAATTATGTATAGAGAACTTCCCAATCATTAAGATTCTACATAGAGGTGATGATGAAATATGTGAAGCGTCGAACGCTCAGCCGAGAGGCCTTTCGAGAAACATATTCATCATAGCTCTCAGAGGAACGCTCACTCAGTCAGAGATCGTGAAACGGTTCACGGATCGTAAAATATGAATCGTCACATGCGTTCCTGAAGCCGGGTCAGAAACATGCAGTATCATGATTTTACGATTTTGACCTTTGTCGAAAATCCACCATCAACAGAAGCTAATAGATTTTATAAGATTAATCTGATTGATTTTGAAGTAATTTTGTGTTTTCAGTTTAATTACAAATTTGGTAAACGACCTTTGATGATTTATTTTTTTTCGAAGTAGGGACACTAGTTTATTTTGAAGAAGTGAATGAAGTAGTGTTCTACTAACCATCGGCCACAAGATTTTGAGGAGTTGTTTAACGATTAACTATGTTTGTCCTAAATGATTGTATGACTTATAGACATAATATTGAAGAAGTGAATGAAGTAGTGTTCTACTACCCATAGGCCCATAATATTTTGAGGAGTTGGTTAACGATTAATTATGTTTGTCCTAAAGGATTTTATGACTTGACAAACATAATATTAAAAGATTTCAGAATAAGGACATGTTTATTAACCAACACCTCAAAAAAATTTAGACTTGGATCGACTGGATCGATTTTTCACAAACAGTTATGATATGTATGAACCAACATATATATTTGAATAGATACCCTTTCATGTAATGTTACTGAACGGTTTAAGCCATAGTGTAAACATAAAATACTGTTCTCATTATGAAGCAACAGTAACTTTTGAAATTAACAAAAATTAGCGGTTAATATTCCCCAGAGTACTTAAATAAATTCCCAAAAATTGAAACGTGTCAAACAACCTTCACACGTGCAGTAAATGCAACCTTGAAAGATACTGACAAACTAATATCTTTACAAAAAGATACTCCCCTTTTTGAGGGGGGGGGGGGGGGGGGGAGACATACCAGATCAAAAAGAGATCTTCAAGATCCCCAATCTAGGTAATACCGCCCAAATAAAACTAGTTTTTATTTCTTATCCGAGCTGACCTGTGAATACAATATCTACACCAAAATAAAAGCCATATCATCTTCATTTGTAAAAAATAATCTAAGCTGCTACAAAGCATAAAATAATAATCAGAATTTACATAAAGTACAGTCAAAGACTAAACTTTAAGTTAACTGAGGGAAAATATGTACATGAAAAAATATAGCACATGTCCAATACTGACAGAGGTACAGATCCCACGATCTAGGGTGCTGAGAGAGAACCTAGGTCGAGTCCGGGCAAACGAGTCTTTAGTACGTGATAGACTTAGAGGACATCATACTATCATAACCACGACCTGAAGATGAAGACTAAACCACGTGCATGATCTGAGTTCAGGAGCCCATAGCGAAGATGGATATCGAAGATAGAGTTAGAAGTCAATATTAAGAGCCCATGACCTGGAGTAAGAGTCACGTGACAAGGAAAGCTACCCAGGTCGAGGAGGTCATTCGAGAAGGAAGTGATGTTTGAGTGGATAATGACGTCATCTCCATCAAGATTAAGGCGGTTTCCAATTTGACATGCTTCCTTTGTGATATCTACGCTAGCATAAATAGCCAGAAAGTCTACGCTTGTGAACCAAGTACAATGTACACAACTTTTGCTGATCAATAAGAAATACTTTTTAGTGATTCTCTCTCTTGATACTTTCTGGACTGATAATCTGACTGATAGAGAAGATAACCATAATCCCCCTAACCAGTTCGAATAGAGATAATCACCTATAAGAGTACCATAAATGATCAGGATTGGAGATCAACTAGACGAATCATTAGATCATAACTATGTGTAGGTACGTATATGAAGTCTTTACTTCCAGGACACGAAATTTGCATCTTCATTTACCTCGTAATTCTATGCTCTTGGGCTCGGAATCCTGATGACTCTCGTCCACTAACACAGATATCAAGAGGTCCATGTTTTTCATTCTTAAAAAAATGTTCGTCTTGTTAGAGCATTGCTCGGTCGAACTCGCAAGCGTTGCTATCTCAAGATTGTTTGTCAATGTTAGTGATCAATACTATAAATCTTGATTTCTAGTCGGCTTATAGTGATGTCTCGGACTAGGATAGATTGTGTAGTTGAGCATTAGACTTCACGACGTTCATCAATTGAAGACGAAGAACTACTAAGGAGAGCTTGTGGAACTTCATCAATAAAAGGTATGTGGAGACTAAAACTCATCTATCACTTGGAACGTCTATTTCTACTCTATCTCCTATATTGAGACAAAAGTCGTATTACTATACAGTCACAAACTTACCTTGTCACTACTTAGTGTATTGACAGGTGCATCTTCAAATTCTAACTTGAGAGATATGATGAGTGCACAAATTTCAGAACTGGTTACGCAACAACAAGATTGATCAATTTTTATTTCTGATTATCTCTTACTGCATGCTAAAAGGACTTTTGAACCACATTTTTATCCACTTAAAGATTCTGGAGCTAAATCTGTTTGTCGAGCCTTGTGTCAATCTTATGAATCTCGTCTTCTTAGTATCTTTATGAACACCGTTAGTTGAGTCAAGGTCATTTGACTTGGTGGAACCACATTATATAAGTTTAAGATGTAATGAATTGATGTGAATATCAAATCATATTATGCTCCTAATAGGTTTATCCATGCCTATCTGACTCATAAGCAAGAAACAAGATCATGATTAATAAGAACCCTATTTGTAAGCTGGTGTGCAAACCATGCTCTTAGATCTTTATCTAATCATGATATTGATATCTATACTTATATATATACATAGGTAATGATAATCAAAAGATGTTATCTTGTGATGGACCTTAGACATAAAGGTCTATAATATATTACATGTTTCCTTGAACGATCCACAAACTAGTTGATGGTCGGTTCACGGAACTCTAGCAGTTTCCTTTTTAAAGAAGTATTTGGTTTCCTATATCATGAGAAGGTATATAGGTGATAGCATCCCTTCAAATATTTTCGTTCCTGAAAGAATGGGCAGCTCGAAGAGACCTTAAGAAAAAATTGTTCTTGATGAAGAGGATGACAAGGGAGAAACCTTGATGAGTGGATCTTCAAGAAAAAGGTTGGGTATGAGTATGAAAGTACAAAAATTTTGGTAATATGGAACCGTAAAGGAAATGGTTAACATATGTAATGATTCTAAGGTTGAAATTGAAAATCTTCAATTGCAACTAAATAACCTGATTACTATCAAGCCAAATTTCCTGAGAAACAGAAGATCATCGTCTAAAATCAAAATAAGCTCGTCTCAGAATGCAGGACAGCTACAGATTTGCTCGTGTTGTCAATAGAAAGGTTGGCGTATTTTTTACAATATTTCTCGGGTGAAACCACAAGTTTTTCTATCTCAAGCTTGTTTTCAATGTTAGGTGATCAAAAATATATCTTGATTTCTAGTATATTAAGTCAAATTTCGGATAGGTTAGAATTGTAGTTGAGTATCAGAGATCACCCTTGAAGACTGGAGATCGAAAAATACATTTGGCGAACTTGTTTATCAAGTATGTGAAGACTGAACCATTCTGTTTTACTCACTATACCATCATTCTATTTATTGAGACTATGTCGTATAACTTATAGTAGATTTGCAAATAAGATATTTCGAGTCAAGCTTGTATTATGAAAAATCTCGAAACATGATTTAGCGATTAGATGTTCAAAGGTACTTAACATATTATTTCTGTTAATTAATTTGTGGATCAATTGAAAATTGTCCATGCAAATGATTATATCATTTGGCAACGTTTCAAACATCATAAGAGAGAAATATGAACTTACTGAAATTTATACTCGGATAGATTGGCGAACCAGTTCGCAAACCATATATATATATCTGAGATACATTAATATAGGAAGGTTCGCGAACCAGTTTGTAAACCGCAAGTTCTGTTGGGAACAGTTCATGAACCCGGTTGGCGAACCGTGGTAAACTGAATTTTACATGTTGGATGAATAGGATAACAGCTGGCGAACCCGGTTCACGAACCGTAGCACCCTGATTCGTGAACAAACCCTATGGTTGGTAAACCATTGTACCAACTGTCCCGAAAATGTTTAGCAGATGCTTAAAGACTTATTTTAATATGTTTAGCATTGCTATATCTCTTTTAAACACTTTTAAAACTTTATTGGTCACTTAAACACTTATATGTGTGAATCATGATTAACTTTTTAGGTGTTTAAATGAACATCAAAAAGCTTTTAATTCTTTGGCTAACTTTCCAAACCGAACAGTCATTATACACGGTTCTGTAACCGAACCTATGTGTATAGTCTTGTATTGTAGTTTAAAGACCTAACTTGTTTACTTTATTTTCAAGTTATCTTAGATTGAATTCTAAGCTAACCATGGTCTTTGAAAACTATAAATAGAGCATCTCTGTCAACTGGAAAAATCAATCTATGAAAATTTGTGTCCTAGTTGATTCTAGGGTTGTCCTCTACTGACCTTTTAGGTTTACGATTAAAAGACTTCGCTTTGGGGATTCGTAAAGCCATGTGCGGCTATCTTTACCTTGATAGTTCGTGAATCATGATCTTGGTTTTTTGTTATCGAGATTTTTGTAATCTTTTTCATGCAAGATACATAATAATCGCAAAGTTCTCTTCATCTCGGACTTTGTGATTCCGCAAGATAGATATCTAAAGACTGATATTAGTTGATCTTTCGACGATTGTTCTTAAGAGGTGGTTAAGAATCTAGACTGCTCTTATGGAGTCATAAGTTTCGTATTTGTGAGGTTTACCAGCTTATGTATTGCAAATATATTTCCACACCTTGATCTTTGATTAAAATGAAAATCAAATAGGCTTATCTGTTAGAGGTAGATTGGCATCAAAAGTCTCCACTTCGGCTGAAGAAACTCTTAGGCTGTAAAGGACACCATCTAAGGGAATCAAGTACGTATAACCTTGCGAGGTTCAAGAGATGTAGGAGCGCGACTATAACTGAATCGCTTGAAGGGTAGATTCAATCTCAACTACATTCTAGTTTGAAGTCTGATAGTAGGGTAGTGTCTGTAGCGGCTTAATACAGTTGGTGTTCAATCTGGACGAGGTCCCGAGATTTTTATGCTATTTTGGTTTCCTTGTTAACAAAAATTCTGGTGTCTTGTGTTTTTCCTTTTTCGCATTGTATTTTTTATCTTTATAATTGGATTTACACAGGTTCAGACGTATTCAATCTAAGTAGATACGTCCACTTAATTGTAACCAATTACGAGACTAGTTTCTTATAGAATTCGTATCTTGAAAGATGTATAACAAGTTTAATCACTTGGAATAATTCCGATTGAATTATTTGGATTTGACTAGATTGATCTTGGATATTGATTTTTCAGATCGTCCAAGTACTCTGCTTAAAAATCAGGTTCACGGACCCTGTGTATTTATACATACTGATTGAGTAGAGGTTGAGATAATAACTATATATACATATTTTCAAGGATCATTAAGTTGGTTTACTTGCAATTGTATTAAGTTTTGTCTATTCAGGTTGTCGAACGAAATAGTTGGGTGTATTTGGTATCCCCTGCATTTTCAGTATTAACATACGAACATGGCCTTTCCACCATAGAAATATTTAAGGACATCGGCGACATGTTCAATGACGGGGGTTCTTGAAATATATGAGGAGATCAATAAAGTTCGATTCCTTTTTTCATGTTTTTTGGATGTTCTTTTCAGTAGTTTTTAGAGTAGCGTTTATATGTGGTTACACTAGCTATTTCAAATACTATCATCTTGCAATGATTAATGTATATTTAGTAAATTTTATTTTCGAGATTACTCGCACAATACCTAATCTTTATTGATTATATATATGTATTGCATATTTTGTAAAAAAAATTCTTTGCTATCATTATTGGTAATTAGAACATATATCTCATATTTTCTCATAGGTTAAGCTCTTTCACTCTTGCAAAAAGAGGAGTAAACTATTTTGAGAAGGCATTTTTTGATTTCTATACGATTACACTTTTCTGAATAAATTGCTACAGGATTCCGTAAGATGTTATTTACGGATCTACTTACTTCCTTGATTGTGTCACACCGGGGAAGAAGCTACGTTCTTACATGGCTAGAGAAGTTAAAATTCTTATGTTGAGTCATATCGCACTAATTGTTCTCTTGTTCATGACTGGCGTAGAGATGCGTTGATGATTTTTCTCACAAAAATATTGTATCTTAGTGCCTCTAACATTAAGATCGTTATTCTTAACTTCTTTGTTCGTAACTGGCGAGAATAGAGAAAAATATTGGATACAAATTTATTTTGTTTGTAACTGACGAATTAATTTAAAGTCCAAGAAAATACTTCTCTTGTGATTAGAGTAAAGGTCGCATTGTCGTTCTTTCGGGAATGAATTTAATGGGGGAGAGTTCTTTTGAACTTGTGCTTAATGAATTATGTTTGTGGGGAGAGATGTGGAATTGTAGGATATGCTTGTGCCTTATGCCTCCTTGACGCAAACCAGGATTTCTTGGTTGAAATCGTTTAAATTAAAGGCTGGTATGTGTTCTCTAGTTTTGAAACTCTTTTGATTAATTCATGTTTATCGCGATTTTTCACCTTTGACAATTTTGTTGAAAAAAAGGGGGAGAATTATTAAGTAGTATCTTACTGCATACATATGGCTTTACAGAGCATCATGTAAGGGGGATGAATTACTATCTATAGGTTTTACCTATTTTGCAAAAGTAGTATGTATTGACTAAGGGAAGAACATATCACCGTAGTATTGCTTCAAAATTGTGGTGCAATTGAATTTTGAGGAAAGTAACAATATTATGTTTATGTATAACGACTAATGAGTAGAGTGTGTTTATCTCATTCTATAAAAGCTCTAGCTGATTATTTTCATAAGTTGTTATCGTTACGGAACTTGAACAACAAAGTGCTGAACGAACACATGCAGAAAATTAAAAGAACTTGAAGTACGAAGAATTCAATGAGTATGTTGAAGAACGAAGGAAATCAAGCACAATGGATTGATCTAAAAAGTTTATTTATTGTATCCATAAGTATTGAATAGTTTTGCCACTAAAATTGACAAAGGGGAAGATTGTTAGAGCATTTCTCATTCGAACCCACAAGTTTTGATATCTCAAGATTGTTCTCAAAGTTAGGTGATCAAAATTATATCTTGATTTCTAGTCTGCGAAGTCAAGTTTCAGATATGTTATAATTGTAGTTGAGTATCAGAGATCACCCTTGAAGACTGAAAATCGACAAAGAAATTTGGCTAACTTCTTTATCAGGTATATGAAGACTGAACTGTTATATTTTACTCACTATACCATCATTGTATCTATTGAGACTATGTCGTAAGACTTATAGTATATTTGAAAAGAAGATGTGTCGACTCAAGCTTGTCTTGTGAAAAATCTCAAAATATGATATGGCGATTAGATATTCAAACGTCCATAACAATATTAGTTCTATGAATTAATTTTTGGATCAATTGAAAATTTCCCATGGAAATGATTATATCACTTGGGAATGTTTCAAACATCATAAGAGAAAAATATGAACTTACTGAAATTTCTACTTAGGGTAGGTTGGCGAACTAGTTCGTAAACCATAGATATCTGAGATACATAAATATAGGAAGGTTGGCGAACCAGTTCGCAAACCAAAAGTTGTTGGGAATAGTTCACGAACCCGGTTAATGAACCATGGTGAACTGAATTTTACATGTTGGATAAATAGGCTAGCAGTTGGAGAACCCGGTTCACGAACCGTGGTCAAATGTGTTCGGTAGTTTAGTAGGGTTGGCGAACTCGGTCCACGAACCGTAGTACCTTGACTCGTGAAGAATCCCTACGGTTTGCAAACCATTGTACTAACTGTCCTGACAATGTTTAGCAGATGCTTAAAGACTTATTATTTTAATATGTTTAGCATTGCTAGAACTCTTTTAAACACTTCTAAGACTTCATTGATCACTTAAACACTTATGTATGTGAATCATGATTAACTTCTTAGGTGTTTAAATGAACATCCAATAGGTTTTAGTTATTTGGCTAACTTTCCAAACCGAAACATTCATCATACACGGTTTCGTAACCTAACCTATGTGTATAGTCTTCTATTGTAGTTCGAAGACCTAATTTTTTTGCTTGATTCTCAAGTTATCTTAGCTTGAATTCTAAGCTAAATCTGGTCATTGAAAAACATAAATAGAGAATCTCTGTCAACTGGGAAAATCAATCCCTGACACTTTGTGTCCTAGTTGATTATAGAGTCGTCCTCTATTGACCTTTAAGGTCTACGACTAAAAGACTTCTCTTTGGGATTCATGAAGCCAGGTCCGACTATCTTTACCTTGATAGTTCGTGAATCATGATCTTGCTTTTTTGTTATCGAGCTTTTTGTAATCTCTTTCATGCAAGATACATAGTAATCGTAAAGTTCTCTTCATCTCGGAATTTTTGATTCCACAAGATAGATATCTAAAGACTGATCTTATTTGATCTTTGGATGATTGTTCTTGATAAGTGGTTAAGAATATAAGCCGCTCTTCGGGAGTCGTAATTTATGGATTTTTGAAGTTTGATAACTTGTCTATTGCAAATAGATTTCTACACCTTGAACCTTGATCTAAATAGAAATCAAATAAGCTTATCTGTTAGAGGAAGATTGGTATCAAAAGTCTTCACTTCGGCAAAAGCAACTCTTAGGTTGTAAAGGACGCCAGCTAAGAGAATCAAGTGCTTAGAACCGTGCAAGGTTCAAGAGACGTAAGGATCGCGACTGTAACTAAATCGCTTAGAGGGTGGATCCGGTCTCAATTACATTCCAGTCTGAAGCCTGATAGTAGGCTAGTGTCTGTAGCAGCTTCATATAGTGTCGCGTTCAATTCAGACGGGGTCCTGGGGTTTTTCTGCTATTGCGGTTTCCTTGTTAAAAATAATTTCTGGTATCTTCTGTTTTTCCTTTTCCGCATTATATTTTTTATCTTTATAAGTGAATTTACACAGGTTGTACTTATTCAATCTAAGTGGATACTTCCGCTTAATTGTAACCGATTACGAGACCAGTTTCTTGTAGAATCCGTATCTTGAAAGATAGATAACAAGTTTAATCACTTGGGAGAATTCTGATTGAATTGTTTGGATACGACTAAATTGATCTTGGATATTTATTTTTGAGATCGTCCAAGTACTCTGATTAACAATCAGGTTCACGGACCTTGTATGATATACATATTGATTAAATAGAAGTTGAGATATTAACTCTATATACATATTGTCAAGGATTATTAAGTTGGTATACTTGTAATTGTATTAAGTTTTCTCTATACAGATTGCCGAACGAAATATTTGGGTGTATTTGGTGTCCCCTATGTTGTCAGTATTAACACACGAACAAGGCCTTTCCATCGCAGAAAGAGTCAAGGACATCATCGACATGTTCTATGACGGGGTTCTTGAAAGGTATGGGGAGATCAATGAAGTCTGATTCCCTTTTCATGTTTTTTGGACGTTCTTTTTTATTTTCACTAGTTAACTCCTTATAGAAATTTTATTTTTATTTTTTTAAGGAGGAACACTAGTTTTTAGAGTAGCGTTTATATGTGGTTACTAGCTATTCCAAATACTATCATCTTGCAATGATTACAATATATTTAATTAAATTTTATTTTGAAGATGACTCGCAATTCCTAATCTTTATTCATTATATATGTTTATTGCTTATTTTGTAAGATTTGTTTTTTCCTATCATATGTCTGGTGAATCGAAAGGATATCTCATATGTTCTCATAAGTTAAGCTCTTAACTCTTTGTGTTCTTCACTGACTAAAAGAAGAGTAAACTATTTTGAGAATTGCAATATTGTTTTCCCACGATTACACTTATTGTAAATATATGCATAGTCTCTTTAAGATGTTCTCTTATAATCGTCTTTCCACCTTGAATTCGCCTGCCAGGGAATAAGCTCGAGAACTTTATTATCTACCTCTGTACATGGCTGTGGAAGATATAATTCTTATGTTGAGTCATATCGCATAAATTGTCCTCTTTGTTCGTAACTTCCCTAGATAATAGTTTTTGTCGATGATTATTTTTCTCACGAAAATAATGTATCTTGGTGCCTCTAACATTAAGATCGTTGTTTTTAACTTCTTTGTTTGTAATTGGCGAGAAGATAGAAAAATAATGGATACAAATCTACTTCTGGTGTCTCCTGTTTTTCCCTTTCTGTATTATATTGTTTATCTTTAAAATAAGAATAGCACAAGTAGTATGTAATCATTTCTAGTAGATAACTCCATCTTAATTGTGACCCATTAAGAGACTCTTTCTTGTAGAACTCGTATGTTGAAAGATAGATAACAAGTTTCACACTTGGAAGAATTTAGATTCAATTATTTGTATGTGACTAGATTGATCTTAGATATTGATTTTTGAGATCGTTTAAATACTCTTCTATACAATCAGGTTCACGGATTTTATTATCTTGACTTTTTGATTGTAAAGAGGTAGAGATATAAACTGTATATAAATATTGTTCAAGGGTCGTTAAGTTGGTCTACATGTAATTATGTTAGGTTTGTCCATGCAGGTTTCCGAATGGAAAAAAATGGTGGTGTACTTGGTATCTTCTCAATTTTAACATCCGTATCTGATCCAACATCCGACGGGTTGGATGCGGATGATCCAATGGATTTCTTTTATAACTAATATTTAAAATATAAAAGACAAAATTAATAAAAATGGCTTTATTAAGATCCTGCTATCATTATCATGATTTCTAATATTAACTCAATGCACGCAACCCTTACTAGCACTTCTTTTTACTCACAAATCGAATATTAGTAAGTAAACTCATCTCCCAACGACTACTAATACAAAATTCATCAATTTCGTTTAATAATGGTTTTTCTAATTTTATTTTAATTGATATGATGATGTCATGAAATTTGTATATTAATACTTCAACTAAGCTGGATAAGCATACTGAAAATTAATAACTATTAACTTAGCGGTTATGAACTGCCACTCACTTACCCACAAAAAATACATACGATCCGCAGATTCGATCCCAAATACTCATCCTATGAATTACAAATTGTGAAAACTAGAGACAAACCAATTTTTCAGATTTTTTCCACCGTAAAACCCATACCCAGAAATCTTCAGGCACGCACCCATTCTCAGTGATAGAATTATGCACAAGCCCATAAGTTTGAGAAATTTTATTTTCGTTTTTCTTCTTTCCAAACTAACCTAATATCACCGTGATTCATGTCAGATCTCATATCCATGTTCTTCTCTTAATATAGATATATTCATCACCATCTTAATCTTTGATTTTCAGTAAATCGATGAAGAAGAATCGATAATTTTTTTTATCAAAGTTGAATCTGAAGATTCAATCGTTATCAACAAATCTAAAGATTCAATCGTTATTAAAGATTTTGAAGGATTAAGAAAGGGTTGGAAGTGAATTAGAACTCAAGTCAAGGACTGATGGGTGTATCTCGGATTTGATTTATAACAGTGAAGAGAAGGAAGTGATTAGTGGTGTTTATATCTCAACGGGAGTTGTTCTTGAGAGAAAGAAGACTCGATTGATGAGTTTGTTCACATGGGTTTATGTTAAATTTGTACTATGAGGTTCTTGTACTTGATTTGGAGGATGCTCTCGATTGATGAAATGGGTGCTTGCTTAATTGGTTATCTTTGATTTGATGATGGAGCTGACTGCTTCCGTTGATTTTAGCGAGAAGACTCAGGGAAGGAAGGTATTGCTACTCCCTGAAATAAGCAGAACCGATAGGGAACAAATGGAGATAATTGCAGTGACTGACAACAACAATTGAGGGTTCATTTGAACTGAAATTGGTTTGGTTTTAGATGCTAATGGAGATGGTGTTTTCTTCATTATTACTCGGCAGATGGAATTCAAGACACTCTCCCAAAATCAAAAGATGTAGTCTCAAGAAGAATTGATGTCATGGTTTGAGCAGCCGGTGGTTGAGAAGATTACATGGAACAAATGATTCATGAGGACCGATAATGGGTTCGATTAAAAATGGTGTTGGTTGGCAGAGATGGGTTAGAGATGCATCTGATTTAGGTTAGAAACTGGTTGGATTTAATTTCAAATTCGAGGAGAAATGACATATACTGTTGATTTAAATGCTGTTGTGGTTCAGATAGGAAGGATTAATTAGAGATGTTATTGGTGGCAGTACTGGATTCGAAAGAAGATGAAGTTGGCCTTGTAGAAAGTTTGTGTTGCTGCTTCCAGTTGTTGCTACTGCAATGGCAGAATTGGAGATAATGTTTGATACAATCACAAATTTGAGAAATGGAGAGTTGGGCTGAGATTTGAGTTTGCTGAGATGAGCAGTTCATAAATGGAGCTCAGTGCCATTGGCTGAACTGGGAATGAGGTCTAATGTTGATGCCTTGATTATGGTGTAATTCGATACATCGAATAGTGAGGAGAATGGTTACAGGCAGTGCAGAGATTTAACAAGATATTGCAGGAGTGGATGAGCTGAATTGCAAGTAGATGGACTGAGGTAATGGTGGTGTTGTTGTTTATTGCAAGCAGTTGTTGCAGGGAGATTGAACTGAACTGTGGAACTGGTGTTGTTTAGAAGGATTGGTGATGTAATTGAAGGTTCAGCTGGTGTTGTTGGTTATGAAGCTGAGCTTGATTGCAGGAATGGATAAGCTAAAGGTCTGGTGGAATGCGGCTCAGATGAAGGTTGCAGAAGAAGGGATAGAGAGCAGTTTGGGTAGTGAAATTCGTAAAAGTAATTTCAAAGTCTAGATCAGAAACCGTTGTTGCGACTCTTTTACTTTCTAATGGACCATTAATCATGTTGCATCATATATCGACCATTAATCCTCAATTGTATCATGCTAATGGAGATGTCTTGTATGGGAGTTAGGGAAAGATAATTTTTGGCTGGTTTCGTACGGATTGTTTTCGGAAGTTCAACAACAATGAACTGAAATTGGGTGTTTATGCTATTTTGGTTTGTATGGGAGATATTGCAACAGGAAAGATGATGATGGTGCTGTTATGACTGCATAACCTGTCATGCAGTCGAGGAAATGTCTGCGTAACATGTTATTCAGTCGTGAAAATGGATGCATAACCTATTATGCAGTCCAGAAAACGGTTGCATAACATGTTATGCAACAACTTTTTTGTCACTATTAAAACCAACAAAAACAAAGACTGCATAACTTGTCATGCACCTACAATAATATCTGGATTACATGTTATGCAGTCACGAAAATAAAAGCATAACCTGTTATGCATCCGAAAATATGGCTGCATAATGCATCGGGAAAATTGTTGCACAATCTTTTATGCATCGAGAAAATAGATGCATAATGCATTATGCATCAATTTTTTATGTACGCACTAATACAATGGCTACATAACTTGTTATAGATGCATAATTTGTTATGCAGTGGAGAAAATGGTTGCTTAATTCGTTATGCATCTGCAAAATGTGTTATGCATCTTTTTTGGTGGCTGCATAATGGTTATGTATCAAGTTTTCGAAAATTTTGCCTAAACTGATGATCACCTCCGATTTTTTCGTGAAAAACAAAAATTTGATATTCTTGTTTGTACTCGTTGCGTAGCTCTCTTAAAAAGATTTCCAATGATATAAAATTTGTAAAATTTCAAGGCACGGATTTTTAGATATGTTATATCCAAGTTGCGTTGCCAATTATACCCTTGATGCATAACCCGTTATGCAGATATTTTTCAAAGTTTCATATAATTATGGATGTCACGGAACTAAAAATTAATCTTGGGTCTGACAATAAGAATATTATTATTTTGGGCCTGATAATCTTACGTCGTAATGCCAACAATTTAACAAGTTAGGCTTAAGATAGTTAGCCCGATGGTGTTTTATCCATAAACAAATTAGATGAACCATTTTTTGGGACCATGGTTTTTTTGTGTGGACCATGATTCTATTTTAGGCAAGACATTATAAGTAATCCTAAGACACCCCTTATCTAAATGTTTTTCTTAATACCAAACTTACCCTCCTTAATTAAATGTGTTAGTTTAATGATGAGTTAGTTATTAGTTAATGATTAGTAATGATTAGTTATTAGTATGATTAGTGTGATTAGTAATGATTAGTTACCATTAATAAGTTCTATTACAAAAAGTGGAAAATTTTCTTTGCGAGAATTTTTTATTTTTTTTGCAATTAAGTTCGTTTACCCAAATTATGACCAAAAAAGAACTTAATGATTAGTGATTAGTATGATTAGTAATGATTAGTTACCGGTAAGAAGTTTGGTTACAAAAAGATTGAAAATTTTTTTTGCGATCAAACCGAACTATATATTTGGTGTGACCATTAAATAGTTCGATTACAGAAATATTTAAAACTTTTTACAATCAAACCGAACTTAACCGAAGTGACGTAACCGAAGTGACCAGTTCCGTTGGGAAATGTTTTTTGCAACTAACCGAACTGTTAGCTTCGGTTGGGAAATATTTTGCGAAATAACCGAACTAAGGTTCGGTTGGGAAATGTTTTAGCAACTAACCGAACTATTAGGTTCGGTTGGGAAAAAACCGAACTAAGGTTCCGTTGGGAAATTTTTTTGCGAAATAGCCAAACTGTTCTTCATGTTCATCATTTCCATTAGGTTCGGTTAGTTCGACAAAAATTTTCACATAATTCCTAGCCGAACTTCTCTCTGCAACTTCCATTTTCAACTCATTTGATGGTTAATACTCATTTTTCAATCGAACGAGGAACGTCAATGAAAGAGAGAAGAAGAAGAGAATAATTTTTTTTTTCAAAACTAAAAATTTTCGCTTCCACTTTGTTTTGGTTTTTGATTTTGGTTAATAGATTCATTTAGATTAGATATATATGATTAGATTTATATAGTTATTAGGTTAGTTTTAATTTAAATTAAAATAAAGGGTAAATATGTATTTACCCAATTTTAGGACACCCCTTATAAGTATAGGGAGGTTGACCTAATAAGACCATGGTCCCAAAAAAAAAACCATGGTCCCTAAAAAAAAATGGTTCAATTAGATGCATCTTCCCACAGATAAGTGATTGTTAGGCCACCACAACATCTAGTAGCCGAGGTTTTCATAGCCACAAAGAAAACAATGCTTGTTGCTCCACGCATTAGTCACAGAAAAAACTTATAAGTAGACTTGTGCAATTGATTATGATATTGATTTTATTAAAAAGGTAACTTCAAAATGGCTGTCACTGGTTTGGCTTTCCAATAACACCTTCTGTTAGAAAAACCTCAGCGGGAAATTCCCAAATACATGTTTTAGTTGACTCCTAAGAATTTTGACCCAAAACCCCCTATGTGATGGCTAAAACATATTGGGCCAAATTATGAGAACCATATCTATACTACCGTGTGATCATGATCATTTTCTTTTCCCTTCAATTTTACTTGCTTTAAAACTCTTAATTCACAAGTCCAGTTTCTTGATCATTTCTAATAGTTAGTTAACTGATTAAATGAGATTAACACTCGTATAATTTAGAAGAATATGCACACTGTTGCTAAAGGAAAGAAGCGAAGTAAGTATGCACACAATTAGATTAGATTACAATTTTACTTATTTGCTTATTGTGTATCTGATAGATAGATAGAGAGTCCTTCCGTGACATTCACTCTAACTAGTCATGCTGGCACATCCATATACTGGATCAAACAAAATTACTTCGATAATTGAACGAACACACAATATCTCTTCAACGGAAAGAAACAACACCAGGTGTCATTCCCACATCAAGACAAGAAAAATCATTCCCAGATAATGGCTCCCTTAGTCTTACTTGCATACTTTCATAGAAAAAAGGCTTCAAGTCTTCGAAACAAAATGCCATTCGTCTCTTTTTATTTTAATTCGCATCAACAGTGCAAATTGCTTCAGCATAAAAAGCTTTTGCTTGACCCTCTCCAATGTCATGAAAACTATTCCCACCGGATTTATCAAACACAACAAAGTATAAAGGAATTCCTAACTGTTATCTCTGGAACAGTACGTAGCAAGACTTGATAGTTAACACGTAGAAAAGCAAGAGGGGTCCAAAAAGTGGAGAACGTCGCAATCGATTGGTTGTATAGATAGAGCATGACTCTTTCTTTCTTTTCCTGTATCTAATCCTTGTTACTAAACTTTTGGTTTTTGCATTTTCGACGCGTGTGTTTGTTTGTACTAATATTATTATTATTTTTTAGGTAGTAGTAATTTCCGTCTAAAATTAAAGTACCTTTTTTCTCTTCAATTTTGATTATCACTACCACTGTTGCTGTAGTGCCAGCTTATATGTTCTCCTCTCTCGATATCTCATTCATCATACCTTGCTTGATATTCATTCATTCATTTATACAGAGAAAAAAAAAAGTAAAGGTTTTCAGTGAGCAAAAACAGCAATGGAAGCTGCTTCACCTATCATCAACAGGACTGGCTCTTATTATAACTTGTTAATCTCTTTTACTAGAGATTTTTTTATTTCTTCCTCTGGAGCTCAGGTACCATCTTTAAGCTCTGTTTTGTGTTATTTCATGGTGGATTCATTTTGTTGCATCATTTTATGAGCCGAGCTTTGATATTCCATATTGGGGCTTCATGGTTTTATTTATTTATTTCTTTTTTTTTTTTTCTATTCTAACTTTCTTTTCTATTTCTGTTATATTTTGCTTAATTGAGAAAGTTAGATTTTATGTTGTGTAGATCTTATTTTCAGTTCCTTTTGCATTAATTGACTAAATTCTAACTTGGGTCTTTTCCCTGAACTGAAAAAAAATACTTGAATGTTTGATTAGGAAACAAGCCTAACTGCTGAGCAATATCTCTGAGATTAGGGGTCCAGATCGTCTGTGCCACTGCTTGGATGTGCCCTATGTGCCACACCAATAGAAACACGGTATTTTCTCTTGGATTTGTAATATCTTCTTTAACTAATTAATTATCTTTCCTAATCGATTAGTGTTGTATAAATAGAAAATCTATTTAGTTAGTCATGGTTAATGAGAGGAATGATGTGGCGTGTTTCTATTGGTATGGCACATAGGGCACACACAAGCAGTGGCACAGACGATCTCGACCCTGAGATTAGAGTCTCTTTCTATGGCTTTCTAAATCAGAATTTTTCTTAATTTTTTTTTTGTAACTTTACACTGTTTTCACCTTAGATTAGAGTCTTCTTTTGGTGTTTAGTTTAACTATTTTATATATATTGGGTAAGTAAATCATTTTTTATTTTTTTTATATGTACAAACATTTTTACAATCTGAAGTCTATGTAGGTAAAAGTTGAAGAATTAGAAGGAAGAACAATTGGACTATATTTCTCAGCAAATTGGTTTAGTCAGTGTCAAACTTTTACACCAATTTTAGCAGATATATATAACCAATTGAAAGAACAAGGATCAAACTTCGAAATAGTATTTGTATCTTCTGATGAAGATCAGATTTCCTTTGACAATTTTTATAAGACCATGCCGTGGTTAGCTATTCCTCTCTCTGATTTACAATCTAAGAAGAGTTTAACGCAAAAGTTTCAAATTGAAGGAATCCCATCTCTAGTAATTGTAGACGAATTTGGCGAACCAATTCAAACAGAAGGAGTGGAACTCATATATCGATATGGAGTTCAAGCTTTTCCGTTTACGTCCGTTAGGATAGCGGAATTGGAACTGGAAGAGAAAGCTAATCAAGCTTCTCAAACTATTGAAAAACTTCTTTCAACCCATGCTAGAGATTATGTGATTAGCAAAAATGAACAAGTGCCTGTTGCTCACTTGGTGGGGAAAACGGTCGGCTTATACTTCTCGGCTTCCTGGTGTCCTCCATGTGTGAAGTTTACGCCGAGATTGGCTAGTGTTTATAATAGTCTAAGAGACAAGAAACATGACTTTGAGATTGTTTTCATTTCGCTTGATCGAGATGAAGAAGGATATCTTAGCTGCTGCAAGTCAATGCCATGGCTTGCTCTGCCTTATGGCGATGAGATGGTTAAAGTATTATTAAGGTACTTCAATGTTCAAGCCATTCCAAGTTTGATCATCATTGGACCTGATGGAAAAACCGTTACGAGAGAAGGAAGAAACTTGATTAACTTACACTTAGACATGGCTTATCCTTTCACAGAAGCTCAACTTTTAAGCATACAAGAAAAGATAGATGAAGAAGCTAAGAGCTATCCCAAAGCTATCTCTCATAGTGGTCACAAGCATGAGCTGAGTTTGGTGTCAGCCAGTTCTGGAGGTGGGCCTTTCATATGTTGCAAATGCGATGAACAAGGTTCAGGATGGGCATATCAATGTATTGAATGCGGGTACGGAATTCATCTCAAGTGTGCACAACAAGTGGACGAAGATGAACAAGTGAAGGAAGGAGCTAATACTGCTAACTCCTATTGTGCTTGCAATGGAAAGTAGAATGACTGGGGAGACTTTCTGAAAATTCGGGAGGCGGGAAATACAGGCTTGCAAATGTACAGGAAAGTAAAAATGCATGACAAAGTGAAATGTGAGAGCTAAAGCTATGGAGTTCTCTGCAAATGCCGAGATCTCGTTAAACAAGAGAAATTGGATATTGGTAAGTATATCTACATTAAACCAGGTAATTCTCCTCGTCCGTGCCTTTGTGATGAGATAGTATGTGTGTGTGTAATTTGTAGTAGATATCCAACTGTTATTAGCATTTTATAACAGAACCTAATCTTTTAAAAACTGTATTCATGTGGTAAGTATGCCTTATAGTGTCTGTGTTATGTTTCAGAAGTCCAATATAAATGTAAACAGTAAAATTTCTGATTTCATCGGTAAAATCGAGCTTTCTTCATTGCCACTTATTCTCTTCTCTTCTGGGAAACAGAAGTTTAGAATTGGTTCTTGATAATATTCTTCTACCAATGAATGATCACATTTCATGTCTTACCTTGTTTGCAGAATACTAGAATCTAACCATCTATTTACTCAACCTACTATTGATATTCTTCTTCTCTTTTTGACAACCAAAAGCTCTTATCTTTGCCATTTAAGTTGGAGGAATCATTCCATGCATACCTTAATTCTAACATTGAAAGTGAACCTATATATATGCCGTGGCATTCAAAAGTACTCCTCTCTACCATTTAGGATGTTGAGTATTTGTTCCTTGGATATGCCATGACATATGAACTGGACCCATGGACTGTGGTGTAGTGAAACTTGGAAAAATCTACTCTTAACAAGAAGAACAATATCTTGGGAAACTTCAGCTTTATGTAAATTCTTGGTTATCAGATCAAACAGAATTTCTTTCAAGCAAGAGGAGTACATGCATACTTTTTAAGATTATGTTACAGGTGCTTGGTTGTTTGAAGACTTCAGACTTGAGAAGTTCTTCAAACAGCTACCAACTGAAATTCTCCATGCAAATATATGTTTGTTTTCTCGTGTTCAAGTACATGTTGTTTAGGATCACGGTGCTTAATTTACATGACAGGACCAGGAATTTTTGGTTCGAACCCGTCTCCTTTTTGTCCATATTCTGTTGTCTCGATGAAGGGTGTTGTGGATCACCGAAGTGTCTTTTCTTTGTCTTGATTAGTATTAAACATCCTTTCGACAGACTGGGCAAGATGCTTGAATAATTAGCCATCCGTCAATGCAAAGCAAATGAAACAGATGTTTACAATTTGGTAGTTCCCTCGCGGTTTCACCCTCGTTGAAATCCTGCATAGTTGGATTTGAAGCGAAGTACCGAATCAGTTGGTGCAATTGTTATACAAGAACAATGGCTAAGAACCCTGCACCCCGAGCCTATCTACAGTTGATGTGCTAAAATTTCAAAAAGCAGGTTAATTTCAGTATCGCAATTAACTAGATAGCGAGAGAATATGTAGGTGGGTATACCTGTAAGCATATTGAACAAGAGTTGTTCTCGCCACAGTGATCCACGGTTCCATTGCGAATAATGTTGAACTTTGGGAGTTTATCAACAGATTCGGGAGGCATTCCTCTGGTTCCTTGAACATCGAAAATGTCAGATATTTCCATATAACTCGTTTCCAGTGTCCCCACCTGCAATGAAATAAAACTGACAAAAAGTTAGTCCAGGCACCAAAATGATTATCATAAATACCGTTTCCTGAGTAATCTTATTCAGTTATTCTGAATAACAGTGTAATCTTGCCTGCCATTGATAAGCCTTGAGCATTGCTGGGCAAACCCATTCCCGAAATATCTTTCCATTTATTAAGCTTCCAAACATTCCTACCTGCATTATACATAATCTCATTCAGTATTCTAAAGTTTAATGGTATCCGTACTGGAGAAGGTCTTTCAGCATGTTATGAAACGTTCTATTGTTACTTGTTAGTTAGCACCTTTTGGCTAAATAGTAGTTATATTGGTTTGATGCCGTCGAGATTTTCTTGTGGTGCAGTATATAGTTTTAAGGGGCCGGCCACCCTCACCGTACTTGTGGCTGCTAAATGAATACTAGGATGCTTTGATGTCAAAAAGAGGCTTAAAAGAGCTGATCGGATTTTTTGGTCTGTCCAGAGAATTCTGGTTGTTAGTTTGTATCTTGTTTCTGTTTTCTCCATCTCCCATCCCATCATATCATATGCTATCTTTATTTCGTCGAAACGAAAAGAGGACCTTTCAGTTCATAAACAACTACGAGGTTATCTAATCACATGCACACATAAAACCACGTGGAAATATCCATAGAGAAGTCTTTATGTGTGCATGTGATTAGTACAAAAGTTCCAAGTGTCAAACTTTCGTAGAAACATAATAAGATGGGCATTTGGTATTCCCTTTTATCGTAATCTGGTCCATGCCAATGCCGAACAGCTGAGTTATCTGTCAAAAACAACAACAACAATATACTCTACTACCAAACAGCTGAGTTTGACCTCGTGAATACGACTGACATACCTCTTCCCCATAGTTTTCATTCTTCCCCAAGTTCTTTTCATTCAAGTTTCATTTATTTAGGTCTTGATTACAATGCATGGGAATGGGGACCAAACTAGCTAGAGGAGGAAAAACTATAGTCCCCACCTGATTACTGACTCACTGAGTTCTGTTTCTATCTTCTATTATATCATGTCCAAATTCTTAAGTCTAACATTTTGATCATCATCACTAGTTATTTGTCAACGACTAATGAGATTCACGTCAAACAAATGATCTAACCTTAGACGATGAATCACCATTGAGCAAGGACTCCAGCAACTCAACAGCAACAATAGCACCAGCCACAGCACCAATTCCAGCTCCCCGAACAAACCCTGTTTCTGTTGTTTGTCCTGTAATTGCTCGTGTAATCATTCCGACAATTGCTCCTCCTATAGTTGCATAACAAAATTATTGTCTACTTGATTAATTAGCTTGGAGAATAAATTTCTTTCGCATGCATGCATGGATGTATAAGAACCCACAGTGAGAAAGAGATGGTTCTAAAGAAAAAACTTGCCAAGTGCAAAAATACAGGTGATCCCAGAAACAAAAATTCTTTCCAATATTCTTGACAAAATCTTTATTCCAGAATCACCCATCTTTCTTTTTCTCAACTAACTCTTAAACCCACCTTTTGTTTTGCTGCTGGTTCAAAACTTCCCCTGTTATATTTTACCAGAAGTTCAGCTTGAAATGAGGAGCTTTAAAGTAAACTACAGAATGTGCAACAGAGAGAGGTGTAAGGACTAAGGAGAGCATTTAAAAAGAGGTGAGCATGAACCTAATCATTAAAGAAAGATGATAACTACTAGTAACTTAATACTATTAACAAATGAAAGGGAATAGAATGAGCAGCAGTTAAAAAAGAATGAGTAGAAAAGTCAAGAACTAAATTTATGAAAATTACGTAGATGTAATTTAGCCAAAGAAAGAAGATGGGCAGAATTAGGAAAACCATCTAAAACCAGGTGCTGATGGTGAGTGGGATACTAACTTCTGTGGGCTGAAACTGTAAGCTCATTTAAAGCTTTGGTCTGGTATACTAAATTGAGAAAAGTAAGCTGCCCCAAATTGTATACTGCATTAAATCCTCCTCCATTCTCAATTGAGTTCTGGGATATGTACATATTGTGACATTGTATACTAGAATATGGTTTGTATCAAAACAAAACAAAACAAAAACAAAAAAAACCTAGAATATGGACCAAGATGGTATCTGTAAAACTATTAGCCTTAAGGTGGGCCAAGATTAGGGTGTGAAACTGGTAGTAGGGTTCCAAAGAGCTGGACTTAACCATGTCTGAGTCTAACGGGGTAGATCGTAACCGATAAAATCCTTGCCCGGGAGACGCCATGGGGGCAATTTTCGCACAATATTCACGTCCCAAGGCTTGCCCAGATCCAAACCCCCAAACCAGCAAGTTTTATCATGCCAAGTCGTCACTCTAGCATACGGATTGAAGAAAAAATCTTACCGGGCGCCAAACACAGGTTCCTATCCTGTATGCACGTTGAAAGAGAGAAGGGGATGGGTCCGTAGTCGGTAGATATGGCTGGTAACAGGTTAGCATACTTGTCTCCCGCTGTAAATAATAGACAAATGCTATCCTGCACCGTTTTGCGGGAAGCTATCCCGCTCAAGCGGACTTTTTTATCGTTAGATGATCAAATCAACGGTTAGATTCGCATTCAGGAAAGGACCCTCCACTTTTAGGAAAGGACCCACCATTTTCTCTAAAGGGTTCAAAGCTGTTAGATCTTGATTTTAACGTGATCTAACGATAAAGAGGCTGCTTGAGCGGGATAGCTACCCGCAAAATGGTGCGGGACAACATTGCTCTAAATAATACCCCAGAGATGCTACACTGATCGAAGAATTCACCGGGGAATTCTCCCGACACACAGCCCGGGGGCGAAAGAAGAGAGGATATGAGGGAGTGGGCCAATAATTAGAGTGTGGCGGGAGCAATATCGGGAGAATTTTTCGGGACATAAATCAATTTAGATACCCAAAGGATTATATGTAACACATATGTAAATGATGTCGGCTTAAGTTTTTGGGTATTTTTTATATCTAAAAATCTTATCGCCGTAACTTTAGACTCAAATTTTATTTATTTTTTCTTTTTTTGACTCGTTTAAATCTTACTTGTTACATCTGATTCAAAAATTATTAAATAACAAAAACAAAAAAATATTAATCCAATCAACATTTTTCCACTTGAGTCAGTGATAAAATGGTAACGACTCAAAATAGTTCTGACTCAGATGTACGAGTAGGAGTCGAGTCAGATATTGAATCAAGCATCCGAAAAACTAACTCAAACCGAGTCAGACTCATATCGCGAGTCAGATCCAAAATAACAAGATGCCACCAAAAGGGAAACTGCAAAAGCTGGGAAAGAGACTCAGGGTTGAACGTAAAACCATCACAAGCATCAAAGTCATGAAGAACATTTGTTTGTCAAACAAATTAAAGAAAGATTTAGGTTGCACTATGGAAATTAATTGGAGTAGCAAAGAAAATCAAAAAAGAAGAAAGGGAAAATAAAACTTAGAGAGTATCGTACACCCACCCCCCAATTTCTCAGTATTTTTCGGTCATAAACCTCCATATTTTTACTAAATCTCTCTCTATTTCTTCCTAAAATACCGATAGATTCGTCTCGAATGCTGTTATCTTCTTCTCAACTCCAGTAATCTTTTTTTCTCCTCACCATTTTTCTCTCTTAATTTCTTTAGATCTGTTGGTGTAGTAATGAAAAAACGGGGGTCTAACAACACTACCCAATATTTCGCTTAGCAATCTGTATGGACTAACTCCGAAATACTTTCTAGAGAATCAACTAGACAGTCAGAATCAATCTAGGTAAAAGTATCTCAAGGAATTAATATCTCTCTCTTGTTTTGATTTACTCAAGCTAATAGAAATCAGCGAGTCTTTAATCAAACACAAGGAATAACTTGGATGGTACTAAAGACCAATATTTTTTCTCGATCGATTTCTTCATCTGGTTGCCAATCTATCTCAACCCAACTCATATCATCATCCAAGAACTCTCAAACCCCCATCTCCAATTAACCCATTCTCATTCTTGCCGATTTAGACTCATTCTCAGCTGCTCTTTCCAAAACCAAACCCTAGATTACCCCAAAACCAAACCCTAGACTACAATAGAAATCCTGAGATTAAACCCTAATAAAATCATCAAAATCTTGAGCTACAGTCTCAAGATCGAAAGCAAAGAGGATAGTAAAAAATCAAATTCATACCTGGTTAAGAGTTATCGTTTGTGTACCTGTTGAGATCGAAAGAGAACATGGCCGAATTCAATTTATCTGTTGATTCGAAAGAGAACCCTAGATTCTGAAAATAATCCTCCTCGAAACAACTACTTGAGATTGACGCAAGGTTAAAGATTAGGGCTATTTATCGTTGTTGTTGTTGAGATCAAAAGACAGAGTTGAGGAGACGAAGATTTTCTTCGAAATCAAAAGACAGTTGAGGAAACGACGATGAATTTTTTTTTATTCTCCTGATGGTCGTCATTGAGAAATAGAATCCACGGACCCGAATCATTCTAACCAAGGCCCAGAACTACTCCCGATAAAAAGAAAAATAAACAAAATCTGACGGTCACGAATTACTCTCCCAATCCAACGTTGGTCTTTATCCACGACATAACCACCGTATTTCCTTAATGAAGAGATATGGAAAAAATTATGGTGTAGTTAGTACCTTCGTATATTATCATTGATTAGGCTTCTGATATAATGAATCATTGTTTTGTCATCTACTGTATTAAAGAAAATAGAAAAAGAAATGTTGGGATAACAATGAGTACGCTAATTCTGTAAAGAGCACTTATGTGAAGAAGGAAAATAACATTAGTTGGTCCTTTAGGGTCTGTTTGGCAGCTTGGATACAAAATACTTTGTCCAGGTTAAAAAATTCTTTGGTTTATCCAAGACTATCATGGCATTGGTTATTTTAAATGGTGTTTGTTTTCCATTGTGGGTTAGTGTAGTATGTTGTTTGTCAAAAGACTTGTATACAAGCTGAATTAATTAATTGAAAAGAAAATAAAAAATTAAACCATATAATTATCTAGTTTTGAGCATACAAAATATTTAAATAAAAAAATTAGTTATAAAAGTAACTGTCTAACCCAGGAAAGGATTAAGGTATTCCAGGTTTTACATGGAATTCCAAAACTCCACCTTTTTAGCCTCCTAAAATTTAGGTAGGATATACTATCCTTATCTTGATATGGAATAAGCACCCACACAAACACAATATACAGTTATTTAAAAGATAACCCAACCTAGGTTAGGATATCAAGGCTACCAAACACCACCTTAGTTTTGTTGAAAAGATAAGATACGAAAGAGTTGGGTCAACAACCATTCCTAATTCATATGAACGTGTTTCTTTGTTTCTATAAAACTACTCCCACATACACCGAGCAGCAACTAACCTCTCTAAATTTCATTAACAGATATCATGTTCAAGTTACTAATTTCTTTGGAAATTCCATATCCATTCGCTAAATGTGATCCTACATCCAGTTTCATAACACACCTTGTGTGCTACTGTACCCAAGTTCCCAATCTTATCTTGTCCCTGGGGAGAAATAAACTCTTCGCGTTTTCTATGCGAATCATGAATGTGCAAAATCTACGGGGTTTTGACAACGACTCGAGAACAAAGATACGTGGAACCAAAACCGACATTAGATGCGAAATGGGTGGTTCAGGGTCTGCATTCACCGTTGACACACACCGCGTTCAACAAGACTCAACGTGCAGTGCACCCATGGAAGTAAACCCTAAACCCTTGCCTCAAATCTTCCTTCCTTGAAAACATTTTCTCTTTACACGGAAATATCAATCTTTTCCCTCCCTAAAAATCAAATTAAAACCGCGTAATCTGATAATTCAATACCGATTAAAAGTTTGAAAAATCTAACATCAAATGGCCATTTACTGAGCAATGGCAAATCTCAACCTGATTTTTTGCCGTGTTTGGGTCATTAAACGCACTCCATTACTGGTTAATAGTCTTTGTTAAACTATTGTAGATCCGAGTTTATACCGGCATATTAAAAGTTGGGTCCTATTTTCCAATTAAAATAGATAATCAACTGAAACTGAATTAGTTTGTCATCATTTTCTTCAATACCATATTTAGTTAATAAATTCTTTCTTTATGTGTTTTTTCTGTTTTATCTTTATATTCTTAAAGACCCGTTCTTGATAAAGACTGAACCTTGACCTATTGTTGTTTTTACCTTTTCAAATTCTGAGCTTTCAGCACTGAAAATTCCAAATTTCTTTATCTGGTTTTCTTTCCATATCCAAGATTTTCCATAGTTATTGTTTCTTCCTCTCCTTCTCTGTGAAGAAATTTCCATAAATTCTCAGATTCTAGTTACACATAGACAGATTCTGGTATTAGATAAAGATGGGTGGTTGTTTAAGTAAGAACAAGGTTACAAAACCTAACAAGAATAACAAGGTTATGGGATCAGAAATTAATAAAGGGTATCAAATTCAGCAGCAATCAAAACCTAGAATTCAAGAACCCATTATTCACATCTCTAAATCTCCCGTTGCAGAGATTCTTCCAATGCCTCCTCCTCCTTCCCAAGCACACCCACAGCCTGCAGCACCAGCACAACCACAGCCTGCAGCAGCAGAACAGCCACGGCCTCAACCACAGGCGCAGACCCAGCAATGTCCACCACCATTAAAACCTGCAACAGTAAACCCATTAAAAATACCTATTCAAGGACCAGAAACAATTCTGGGGAAGCCGTATGAAGACACTAAGAAACTGTATACACTTGGGAAAGAATTAGGTAGAGGTCAATTTGGGATAACTTATCTTTGTACTGAAATATCAACAGGGCAATCTTATGCTTGCAAATCTATATTGAAGAGGAAGCTTGTTAAAGTTAGTGATAAAGAAGATATAAGGAGAGAAATTCAGATTATGCAACATTTAACAGGTCAACAGAATATTGTTGAATTTAAAGGAGCTTATGAAGATCAACAATCTGTTCATCTTGTTATGGAACTTTGTGAAGGTGGAGAGCTTTTTGATAGAATTATTGCTCAAGGTCATTACTCTGAAAGAGCTGCAGCAGCTATTTGTAGGTCAATTGTAAGTGTTGTGAATATTTGCCATTTCATGGGTGTTATGCATCGTGACTTGAAACCAGAAAATTTCTTGCTCTCTAGTAAGGATGAAGGTGCATTATTGAAGGCTACTGATTTTGGGTTGTCTGTCTTTATTGAAGAAGGTACTTATCTACCACAAGTTGTGTTCTTCATTTTTTTGTTCATGTGCATTAGAGTTAAAAATTACATTTTGATGGCCATTGATTACTTGACATTTTGTTTCTGCGTTTTAGATGTTTAAGCAACTAAGTAATCTAGATTCTTGTTGTATTTGTAAGTTAGAGTGTGAATCTTTCTAATTGCATTGGGATTAGTGAGCGACAATTATACTTAATGCCACTTCCTTCACTTATTTGAACCTGATTGCTACTTCGCTATGATAGGTTATAAATGAGAAAATATATTAGAAATAAATTGATGGCGGTTGATGGCTCTAAAGAATAAAGGCTATGCCAGAGATTCAGAGTTAAAGGCTTAGAAGTTTAAGCGTTAAGCCATTACAAGGAACGTTCCCAACATTCTGGGATGTGTATCCCTGTTAACTGAATATGTCTTTCATTTTTTCATATAATCTTCCTCCTCATTTAGAAGAAAAGCAAATTATAAGGAGTTGGGTGACAAGAAAAGCTAGAAGAGATTGAGATTCGTATGCTGTATATTGCAGTAGAACTTCTTTGCTAGCCTCTAGCACTATATTTGCTCGTTAAGAATTCGTGTAGTAGGAATTGGTGTTAATTCTTGTGCGTGTTCTAACGAAGCGTATTTGATATGTTTTTTTTATATGATGTATCATTTACTAGTTAATTGACCTGTTACGAAACTGGTGCAGGCATGGTTTATCGGGATATCGTGGGCAGTGCCTATTATGTTGCTCCTGAAGTATTAAAGCGTAAATATGGTAAAGAAATCGATGTTTGGAGTGCAGGGGTCATGTTGTATATTCTTCTCAGTGGAGTACCTCCTTTTTGGGCAGGTAATGAGCAAAATGATTTGGGCCAATTTGTTCCTAGTGTGTGTTTTTCTTTTTTTTTTTTTTTTTGTGGCAAAACAAATTTAAAAGTCACCACCAGTTTAAAAATAGGAGATATTTATGTCTTCCAATGCCTTGCTTGCAGAAAATGAAAAGGGAGTATTTGAAGCTATTTTATTAGGAGAAATTGACTTTGCAAGTGCTCCATGGCCTACAATATCGAATAGTGCCAAAGATTTGGTTTCAAAGATGCTGACGCAGGATCCAAAAAAGCGGATTACTGCTGCAGAAGTTCTTGGTATGTTCCTTCTCTTCATAGTTTTCGTTTGTTGCGTTCGGTGCTGTTCGTTTCTTTTTGAGTTCATGTTAAATTGGTGTCCTTGTATTAGATTCATCTAACTGTTAACCCTCTGCTATTTATGACCGGTTGATCAATGGTTCAGAACACCCATGGATGAGAGAAGGTGGAGAGGCATCAGACCAACCAATAAACAGTGCAGTTCTGAAAAGGATGAAGCAATTTAGAGCGATGAACAAGCTCAAGAAACTTGCACTGAAGGTAGGATATCAAACTAAATGCACCTTCTGTACTTTTCTTGGATAGTTGATGTTAATGAATTAAAGTATGGCATTTTCATATTAATCGGAATTTATTTGAAAAGGTCATCGCTGAGAACCTTTCCGAGGAAGATATCAAAGGCTTAAAACAAATGTTCAAAAACATCGACACTGATGAGAGTGGCACAATCACCTATGAAGAACTGAAAACGGGTTTAGCTAAACTTGGTTCCAAGCTATCTGAAATTGAAGTCAAGCAACTCATGGATGCTGTAAGATATAAAGTTTGTTCATTTTAACTTATTTATGCTCCTCCATTTAGAGTCAGATGGCATTTGTGGGTTAACATGTATCTTCTTATTTTAGGCTGATGTTGATGGAAACGGGACAATTGATTATATCGAGTTTGTAAGCGCAACTATGCACAGACACCGGCTAGAAAGAGATGAATATCTGTACAAAGCCTTTCAATTTTTTGATAAAGATAAGAGCGGGTCAGTATGCTAATTTTTCGTCTATCTGTGAACCTAACATTCCAATTCTATCTAGTACTAGCCATGACTGCTTAATGCTTTCTGAATTACATTTTACTCATATCCCATTGGGAACTTTTCGTCTTGACTGTTGGTCTCTCTTGTATAAGTGGAATTTGCTAATCTATCTGTTTCCTCTGTTCTATAACAGTTTTATTACAGTAGATGAATTGGAAGTTGCAATGAAGGATTATGGGATGGGTGACGAAGGAAGCATTAAAGAAATAATATCAGAAGTGGATACAGATAATGTAAGTTCAATTTTCATGATTAAAATTGTAGTGTTGCCTATAATTTGTGTCGTGGAAAGTATTGATGATTTTAAACTTCAGGATGGGAAGATCAACTACGACGAGTTTTGTGCGATGATGAGAAGTGGAGGGCCACAGACAAAGCTCTTCTAGGTGCACTGATGGCCATTTTTCGTTTTTTCGGGTTTCCATGATGTCTTCACTAGTTTATGATTTCAGCATAAGGGACTCCATGACCTGTTAGGAAGGATGGTCTTAGAGGACCTGGAGAAGTCTTACTGTAGGTCTTAATTACGTGCAATTCGTATTTCTCAAGTTGGGCAACAACTCTCTATCATCAAAATGAAATGTCAATTTGAGAATAAAAAGGCGCCAATTTTAGGCAGTTTATAAGAGTTCTGATTAGCTGCAATTTTTGTGCATATCTAGTGTTCTTTTCCAGAGGAACTTTGCCTCTGGTTTCTCATGTCTAATTATGATTGAATGCAAACAATCAACATGCACAACAAAATTGTTGACCAGTTGGGATTTGGTTCTAGTGCAATGTCAGTTTCCATCGGCTAGAATGAGAAGAGTTTCACATGAATCACCAACAACCATGTTATTATTATCAATGCACATACACTGTCACCACCATACATAAGCGTACATCGTATCATCATTTACGATACCCATCATTGACAGAAGGAAACCTAAACTAAAAGGTGATTATGTGCTGCAAGCACTAAAGTCACCATCTACATAACCAAACCATGACTAGTTCACTCTAGAGCCAAACACGCCAGTAAAACCTTTTCATGCACTAGAGTGGTGTTTGTTCGCAACACTACAATGCTTTCTGATCTCACCCTTAGTACCAGTAAGAGGGTTATTTTCAGAAAGAATGGTAATGGCTCTTGAAAACTCCTTGGACCAGTAGTCTGCACTCTTTGCCATTTTCTTTACATACGGCTTAGTCCTGGGATCTGTAGCTAGCAGGTGGTCCACTATGAGCAAACCCTTGTTATCCAATATGTTCCTGTAGTAATTATTGTCCAGGATCATGGGTGTGCCACGGTCGTTCCTCACGTACTGAACGGCCTTTGGATCGGGAATTGCATCAGGGCATTTGTGGAGCATGTGTTCAACATGGTCAGGGTTGATTTCAGGGGACACCTCTGGGTACAAACGATGCACTAATTTGACACAGTGAGTCCTTCCCACACTGTGAGCACCTGTATAGGATGTATCAGATTAGTACATAACAACATATCTACCTAGATAAATTGAATTGACCAAATAATATAAGTACCTAACAAGGCGACGAGCCCAGGGGTATTAATACCCATGGAGGAAAATCTGTCAAGAACAACGGAGATGCTTTCGTTGTGATCGGGGAGGTACTGCTCGAGGATTTGTGCACGGCTCTTCCTACCATCTCTTCTTCCTGTTTTTAGAGGGATCTGTGGACCTCCAAGCTGAAAACAAACACAATTTCAGATGAAAAAAAATTAGCATTGACTAGCCAGTACACAGAAGAAAAGTGGGAAATTCAATGTTGAAATCAAAATCATATGAAGTAAACCATCAAAACCGTTCTAAAATCCTGATCTAAAATTGCAACATGCATACCCAAGTTATGACTGAAACTTTATAAAAGAACTGCAAATGAAGATAAATCTAGGGAGAAAGAAAGTGAGAAAGTAATTACTGCAACAATGCCATCTCTAGCAGACAAGACAAGGATATCTGCACAAGAAACGACTCGAGGGCACTCTCTTTCAACAGCTTCTTTGATGGTGTCAAGGTATCTGAAGTTTCTTAGCCCAAAACTTCTATCAGTCTCCTTCTCAGACAATTCCTTCTTTGTTGAATCAAGCAGAAGTGAAGCATCACAAGACTACACATAAACCCACAAATGAAAAGTAACACTACATATCAGATTGATCAAACAAGAACAAAGAAAAAGAAAATGAAACAAAAATTTAAGCCAACTCTTTGCTCACTTCAACAGCACAGTCGTGGAAAAGGTTTCTCAACCATGAAAATGCAGTGTTTTTGTGACGTTTGTAGAGAAGCTTGACTTGTTCTTTGATGATGTCTTCAGCTTGAGGACATGAATCTTTGTAAAAGTTCATAACAAGTCCTGGGTTTTCTTCATTTTTCTCATTATTGTCTGCAAAAGCAGATACTTGCAGAGCTAAAGTTGACAAAGCAAACAAGAAGAGAACTTTGGAGGAAACCATTTTTTTTCTTCTTTTCTTGCTTTCAGTCTCTACACGACCACGGTTCTTAAATAATGTAAGGGAGATGGGAAATAAACAATTAAAGTAAAAATATTGGAAAATGTGAAATGTGGATTGGAGATTCTGATCCCATTACTGTTACATACTTACATTTGTTTACACCTAGCTATTTATTTTACTTTTCTTTTGGGTGAAGTGATGAGATATGTAACACCAAAAATAGTTGACTCGGTTTGATAGCAAGTTCAGTTGCAACCCGTGGGGAGTGCATGGAGCCATATCGGATGGTTAGAGCATCTCCGACTCCCCGTCCAATTATCGGGAAAGAAAAAATATTTTTCAGTATCAAATACTGTATGATTCTAGATTTATTTGTAGAATTTCATTTCTAGTATGATCAGATATTTTCTTATTAATTTATTGAGAAAGTTAAATTTTAAGCATTAAAGATAACTTTAATATCAAAGTATCTTATTTGAAAAATCTCAGTAAGCGGAGCTCTGAACAATATAACACTGTTGATATAATTATGCTCTTAATCTAACTATCTGTATTGCTTTTCTCGTAAACCATGGCACTGGCAGCAAGAGAAAGTAAAATGACGCAATTGCACCTTAATAGTTTGATGATGGCTGCAGTTTGAAATTCGTCGACACTTCCTGTTCTAATCAATCTAACTAGACTAGATAACAAAAGGTCTCCAGTGCCAAATGAGCAAGACGCGACGAAAGTCAAGAATTGTAATAAGATTATATTATAAACAAGATTCCTCGTTATGATTTAATTATCCTTAAGTAGATTCTTAACTGCGGGCAATTGCCTAGTTGCTGACAGTTTCTAATTTCTAATTCGATTGTTATGGCTTCCACGCATTTCTTACACGACTACGACCCATATGATGCTGTCACAGAGAGTAGTAATAATGGTGCTTACTGCAAAATAAACAATTTTTAGGAGTGATTTTAGCGTTTAAGGTTTCAACGGTAATAACCACTCAGCTTAACTATGAAGTCATATTAATTTAACCTGCCTTCTGGTTCAGCAATAATGACACTCACGTGGATGAATGGAAATAATTGAGTGCATCCAAATATGATAGTACTCCTCGATATCGAGCCATTTCTAGAATAATGATGGATAGTACTTCAAATGGTGTAAGGTAATACTACTAAATATATATATCCAAGTTTTAGCTCTTATCATAACTTAGAAAACCTACCGGAAAAGAGCATATATCTAGAAATGTAGAGAGGTAATCCAAGTGGGTGGGTATGTTAATTGTCCATTTATTAGGCTTGTCCTTGAGCATCTTTTAAGAGACTAATCATGATTCCCAACCGATCTTACCTAGTCAGTTGCACCTATACTATATATATCAGATGAAAGAATCACTTTGTTTTTTCTCGACTCAGATGAAACCACTCACCATTGTAGCTAAGTTGAAAAGGCAAACAAGGCATTGAACACTAAACATTTTCGACTTGAATATGATGACTACAATCTTTTCACCCACTGCGCCATCTTGAACATTTGGCCACTTGAACAATACCCACAAAAAGTTTAGGGCAAGTTGTCAGTGACTCGGTAGACGTATTAAACGATGGAAAACCTTTAGTGGCAACAAGAATAAACATCTAACTATCAAGTCAGTCTTGTCTTGTGGATTTTACCTCGGTGGTTATTTACTGGCGGCTAAGGGGGTGTTGTGTAATTTTCTTTAAATAATTACTCCGTGACCATCATCACCGACAGTCTTCTTCACACGACTCATGAGTGCACAACTGAGCTTCTGTTTTACTTCTTCTGTGACACAGAGTTGAATGCGGGAGGGAGCCACCAGCATAGTTATCTTCTTTAGATTTTTGTAAGGCGACCCCCACCTGTATTATGAGTGTGTGACACGAATATAGTAGCATCATCATGCAGGACACGGACCGCTCCGATGTGAACCACCAACCACGCCCGATCCTTTTTTTTTTTTTTTTTTCTTGCGAGGATATGATTGATTCTTTCACTCTCTGCCTATGTCAGAATCTGTACTGGTAAAAGCGTGCTTGACTGAAAACAAAAAACCGATTGGTGAGTTGATCGTAGAGGTAGCTATGGTGTCGACTTGCCCAGTCACGGTTTTCAGAGCAAAAGGAGAACCTTTTCATCCATGTGAGTGAAAACTTATCGCTATAATTTTCTACTCTATATTCAATTCTGGGATACACTTGATTTTCTCTTTATTTGTCTGTCCCCTCGACTCAGTGATGGTTGGCACTGATGTTCGATTAGAAGTGTCCCAGAAGTGTAAAAGAAAATGGTAACCGGATATGCAACAGTTGTCTTCTTGAATAATATTGAAGTCGACAGCAACATTGAATTGAAGGAAATGAACGATGCAAAGAGGTCAACACACCATTAAATTATTAGCACAAAATAGAAGAAAAGAAACGTACAGATAGTGATATAATCAGTTTAGAGTCTGGATTGTTGAAAGGATAGCCCTGAGAAAGCTAAAATCCAAAGGTGGACCACGCTGGATCGTGACCTTTCACTGTTAACCAAATTGGAAACGTGAAAGAAACTATTTCAATAATTTGCTGATCTGTGGATCTGGCTGCAAATGTGACTCTCAAACAAACTCTTTCTGCACATCCAACTAATCCAAACCTAACATTTAAGAGTCGCTACTTAATTAGTGATCACAAGCATTATAACAACTCTTTTTGTTTCCCTAAAAACATTATCATTTTCTTGGACCCTGGAAACAACAATCCTAAAGATGGGTCGTATCCTTGGTTATGAAGGATATTCTACGAGTAAATTCAGAAGTTGTTGCAACAAAAAAGATCAAAATTTTCTGATATTACAAGAGGCAAAGCTTCATCCTACATCTGAAGTTGTGTACATCTTACATCTGCAACAAGATGGCGGATGTGAGGTCCATACCATTTCACTCTCTCGATGTGTTGCACTGAAACCTTCCAATGGTTACCTAAAAGGGGATGAAAACAGATTTGCAATTAGTTTTTTGAACAGTTACTTGCAACTAGATTATCGCGTAATCCTGGTCTTTCTTGCGAATGAACGCACTAGAATAAACATAAAATCAACTAATTGGAAGTGGATTTGTCTGCACAGGTAGTATTAAGGCAAATATAGTGATGTCCATACCTTCGGAAATACCAATGTCACTAATTGACTTTGCTACGTATTCTGACCAAGAAGTCTCCTCCGAATCCTTCACATTCCCATGGACATGCAACATCCCTCCTTCGATCCTGCGGATTAAGACAATTAGTATGTCCAAATGCAGTCATTTCGATGTCTTAGTATTATCAAGGGGATACACTAACCTCAATGCCCTAACAGCAGTAATCCAACTCGCCTCACTAGTAGGCAGTAAACCAAGACTGACACGGTCAGCAACCCTCTGCAAGAACAACCAGTAAGTACCTACTGGGAATAGGTGAAGGGGAAGGAAGTTGATGAATGGCATTGGGCCAGACTACAACGAAAAAAGTTTAAGCTAACTAAATAAAGGGCAAACATGAGATGCATACTTTAGGTGTTGTGACCTGGTTATCTCCCTCGAGTATGATACACCGATCGGCCACTGAATTTAATTGAACATTACGCCGTAGGGCTTCAATAGCATGGGGATTCCACTCGCAGGCATAAACCTGTTTTGCCTTGGCTCTGGTTCACAAATAGTCATTCCCAAGGTTCAATATCTCTGTCAACTGTGGTTGCATGTCAAATTCAAAACTGTAAATTTTAAAGGAGCTTCCAAGAGCTATACCCAACGAGAAATGGCAGCACAAAGTATCCAATTCCAGCAAACAGGTCCACAATAACTTCATCCTTGCAGTCCAGACGAGCCACACGAAGCTTCTCCGAAAGATTTCCCCACGAAAACATGCACTTAGTCACATCAAAAGAATACAGGATTCCGTTTTCACGATGATCTACCCAACCACTGTCTCCCACAAGGATCTCCAAAGTACTATCCCTTGTTCCAGTTAGAACAATTCGACCCTACAAGTTGCACAAAATCATACGAGTCATCAGAAAACAGCAGAATCAATTTTGACGGATTATAGCATACACAACCTCACTCCAGATGGCCTAATCATACTCTCAATAACCTTCAGCCAGAATCAAGTTTCAATCACAATGTTTTTCCTGTATAGCTTGAATGAAGTATTAACAACATAATGTCATAATCCATTTCGCAAATTAACTTATAACTACACTCTTCACGACAAGAATATGTTGGATTTGGGGCTTTAAAGGCTTTAAACAGCCAGTTGAACCTAAAGATAGCATAACACAATAAATCACAATAAAAAGTTGTAGAACACAAATAGGGAAATTATGTCGTGCAACAATGAACGGTCAATCTAAGTTTTGAGGGGGTTTACTTGACGAGCAAGGCGACGTGTACCAATTGCTTTAGCAATTGTAAGCCAAAGCTCCTCCCCCAGTGACTCCCACAGTTGATCCTTGAATGATGTAACTGGAAGTACCACAATATCCCCCAGTCGTTCCCATCTGAAAAGAAAGTTGTTACTTGCAACTGTAATACACATGAAAACTAGCAGAGTGAAAGAACTATAATACGCGAAAACTACCACTTAAATAAAATAGACATCGATCCACCTTTTGCTAACCAACTACACCTGGAGGAACGTAATTTAAACAAACTGAAAGTTATTAGAGACCAACCTTGTAGGTATCTGCTCCAGCAAGTTCTCTGGTAACCCCCTGTGATTTATCAAAGAACCAACAGCTTCAACCATTATCTTCTGGGGAGATTTTGGTGTTTTTCGGATACTAGCTACTTCATCTATAACTATAGAGCCACCATATACCAACAGAAGATTTAATGCAGCTGGACAAGAAACATCATTTATGGATATCCTCTCATCCTTAGCTGGTTCCGAAGGATGAACGCCATCAATAAAATCAATTCCATCTATCAAAGCCTGCTTTCTTTTGTTAACAAATAAAGTATAGAACTTTATAGTAACAGGTAAACAAATATGAAGGCCATCTTCACAAGAATAAACCTTTCTTCCAAGATCTAGCCACCCAAACTTTTTTACCATGTCCTTCGCTAACTTAGCATATTTTCTTTCGAGCTGAAGAACCCAGTGTTTAGAACTAGCGTGTGCTTCAGCATTGTCGATTAAATTAGAAGCTTTGTCCGAAATCTGTACATCACTACTTGTGCCTAGTGGGTTACTGTTATTACTCTCTGTTACTACTTTATTCCCTTGTTTCACACGGTATTGCTCTGTATCGGAACTCATAATACTACCATGTGAAGATGTAAATGGTAGCAAGCTCATTTTCATTGGCTCACTAAACTTTGTCCCAAATGCATAACATGATGCCCCACCACCGACGATAACAAGATCATCACCGACAACATTAACTGTACTACGAACAAGGAGGTCCTTGCCGACAGAATTCAGTGTCACATGCTTCCATAAACCAAGATGCAAATCAAGTAGTGCGACCTCTTCAAAATGTTGCTTGACAGGACATCCCCCAACAATGCCAAGAAAATGCTTATAGACAAACATAGAATGAGAGAACCTGGGTGATGGGGTTCTCCCTGCTGTCTTCTTCTTCATCCACATGCTTGTTTTAGTGTCAAAACTGTAAAGGTCTCCTAATGCTTTTTCACCATCATATCCACCAAACATTAACAACTGAAACCCATTTGAGACCATTGAATGGGAATGACGAGCAGATGGTAGTTCCCCCTGGATGCTTACCTCACTCCACTGCAGTTTTTCCACATCCAAAACATGCATGGAAGAATATATTGTTTCATTGTTAAGACCACCAAATACATATATGTTTGAACCTACAACTGCAGCTGCATGACGGTGCCTGTGTAACATAATTTAATTAGTTTTCAATTAATAAAAGTGAATGAGGAACAACTACAGTACTGAACTGAAAGGTGGAAGGATATATGAGATGGTATAGTAACTAGTAAACGTTTAAAGTTCAAATGACTTTCAGTCATAACCCGAAGATGGCAAACCGGTTAGTAAATGAAAATTGACAGTCTAATATCTTATTGGGGAAGAATTTGTTGGAACTAAATCATATGACAATGAAAGTATTAAAAGTCACCTAGGATGGAACGTACTGCCTGTACACTCCAGCAATCTCCATTCGCTCTTAGCTGTATTTAAGACCCACACCTCATCAAGAATTTTTGTAGGATCTTCCCTTCCTCCAATAACAAAAATACATTCCCCAACTACCAAAGATGTGTGACCCAAGCGTGGAGAAGGAGATCCATCAATGTTTATTGCCTTCAAATTACCAGTTTGGGTATCCAGAATTAGAGTATCGTTTCTTCGAGCATGTCTTCCTACACCACCAAAACCACCAAATACCAGAACTTCATTCAGGTGTATGTTATTTAGAGCACACATGGAGTGACCCCATACAAAAAGCTTGTCAACTGGTTCTCCAGTAATTGTCATCTTGGAAACAGAAATGCTGCAAGGAGTATCTCTCGGTAATCCTGCCAAAAAAAAACTTCAGATTGTCTTTTCGGGAAAGGTAATCTATCTAGACACACTAGCTGAGCAAAACTGAAATGATACAGATAAATGAGTGGCATTTTAGTATTTGCAGTCACCGCCGGAGTTACAGGAAAATCTACACCACTGAAAATGAAATTTTCTGGTCCGTAGAAGTAAGTTCCTAATCTTCTCAACCAGCATGTCCCTTCTCTAAGTTACAGGCATTTCAGGCAGCTAGTTGACGATCAGAAATTTTGTTTGGAAACAACGAAATAAGCATGCATTATGGTAACCAATCCAAACCACAAACATTGCTTACATTTTTTCTTTTTTAAAAGGGCTACTAAAACCATAAGGCTCTTTTTCATCGAGGAGAATAATTGCACCAGATCGTACATAATATGCTGGATCCGCAAAGTTGCGTAAAGGTTGGACAGTTTCCATGGTCACTTGATTATTCTAGGAATACAATCTAACATCTAATAATTTTCATTTCCATTTATAATTCATATGAAGCTCCATTCCACCTAGTTATTTTTCACTCCAAGCAATTCAAACAACATAAAGCAAACCACCTTGGATAACTAATATAATTACCTGAATGATCATCAAGTCCTGCTTCCCCAGAATTGGCACCACCATCAACTATGGATTCAGCCAACTCAAAATTCTCAGAATTCCTTTCCTGGCAATTATCCATCATCTCTTCATCTTCATTCCCACAATCTCGATTACACAAAAACTTGCTCTCCAACACCAGTAAAAACCCATCAGTTCTCTTTCTATTAAGTTCCATTTTATCATTAGCAGTCTTAACAAGAAACCTAACATAATCAGGAGAAACTAATATCTTCCCAATTGAACCTATAGGAACTTCTAACCTAATTGAACATCTAATAGCAATAATCACACGTTTTTGAACACTAGTAATACCTGATTCTCTAAATCCACAAGATATCGCCGTTGAAACAAGTGATTGAGCTGATGATATATCTTTACATTCAACAGCAAGTATAAAAGGCTCAAACCTGAAAACAAGTTCACCTTCTTCTTGAGTAGTCTGAATGGTTGTTGAGTCTGGGAAGAGAAGGTTAATAACTGAGTCAGGATCAACTGGTTCATGGGAAATTAGAATCCATGAACCCCCTTTAGCTTTCTTCTTACTGGTGTTGGTAATGCTGGGAGGAGGTTGTGAGAGAATTGAAATACGACCAGAACAAGAACTGGTACTGAAGTAAGAAGGGTGCAAATTTAGGGTTTTGAGAAGTGGAATTATAGGTTCGTCTATTGTTCCTTTGGGTGATTTGTCGATCTCAGTCGAAGCCATTTCTGCAAGTGTGGATGCTTTTCTCTTCTCGAACTCCATCTCTCTCGGTCTCTCTGTGAAAGTAATACAGCTTAGCTAGTGAGGGTGAGGGTTTAGGCTCTTTGGTATTTGACTGCTTATTCTTTAGAGTTTTGCTCCCGGAAGGTACATGGCTCCGCTCCCTATCAAATTCATCTCAAAAGGTGCATCCAAGCCCAGGGTGCATGGGTGAGTCTGATTTTGCACACACTAATCAGATTTACGCGTTATCTTTGTCCATTTTTTTTTTTTCTTTTTTCTTTTTTTTATAAGCAGCAGCCTTCGAAAAGGTTAATGGTCCTCCTCAACAAAAGGCATAAGCCAAACAAGAGGGACATACTAATACATAGACGATTTGTTGTTTTTGCCCACTTAACTAGTTCATGAGCAACAAAATTACAAGTTCTAGGCTGAAAAGTAAAGATACAACCAATAAGAGAGGAAGCAAAAAATTGAATGTCTTTTAAAGATAGCATCAGTTTTAGGATTTCCATCAAATCGTCTAGAAGAAAATTGAGATATCAGGTCTTGAGCATCACTTTCAACAATGATATGAGTAAGCTTTAAGTCCACAGCTTTCTTTAACACAGCGCAGATAGCTCTAGCTTCAGCCTCTTCAGCAGATTCAACTTCAAAAACAATGGAAGCACAGAAAGAAGCTTTGTTGGAGAAGTCCCTCGTCACATGCCTGCACCATTGCCCTTACTAATGTCATCATAAGCTCCATCAATGTTGTATTTTATCCATCCAAAAGTTAGGGGCATCCAAGAGTCATTATGGGACATAGTATGACTAGGAGGGGGTTGGCTTTTAGTTTTGACAGTAAGAAGCATAGCCTTAGCCCCATGGATAACAGCAACATGATTCTCCTAAAGGTTTCTAAAAACTAAATTGTTCTTACAGTCCACAAAGAACACAAGATAGCAACAAACAGACAATGTCTATCAATAGGAATTCTGGAAACAGGGTCAATCAGCCAGAAATTCAACCAATCAATCATAGAAGTATAGAACTATCAGACAAAGCAGAAGTATTAGCACAGAAAGAAGCCAGACACCAGACATGACTAGCAAAGGAACAGAAAACAAGAGCATGCACGATATATTCATCAGGATCAGAACATCTATTACAAATAACACAATTCATAGGCATCCTAGTATGTAAGACGGTTTTAGCAGGCAAAACATTCCTAGAAGCTTTCCAAGTAAAGAGTTGAATACGATGAGGTATACGAAGTTTCCAAATGCACTTCCAAAGTTTATTACAATGGGAAGGCATATGCCTTCTAAGTCACAAGTAAGCAGATTTAAATAAAAATCTACCATTCTTTGAAAGCTCAGAAACCCTCTTATCAGGAATGCACAACTGGCTTAAGGGAATAATAATGATCTTCTAAACAGAAGCATCATCAAAGTGGGTATTTAACTTGCTAATATTCCAAAATCTAGTATCATCATCAATAAAGTAAAAAACTTTTACACTAGGGTCTGGAGGAACTAAAGGATTAGGTGTAGCAGATCCCAAACTAGGGATCCATTTATCACACCAAGGGTCTATAAAATTACCATCTCCTATAATCCAGGAAATAAAAGGCTTAATCATCTCTTTAATATTATATAAGCATCTATGTTAGAGCATTGCTCGGTCGAACTCGCAAGCGTTTCTATCTCAAGCTTGTTTGTCAAGTTTAGTTGCCAAGACTATAAGTCTTGATTTCTAGTCTACTTATAGCTAAGTCTCGTATTAGGATAGTAAGTGTAGTTGAGCTTATCGTTTTGACGAATATTTGAAAGTATACTTATACATAAACTATAAGTCTTGATTTCTAGTCTTCATCCGACATGCATTATTGTTTTGACGAATATTTGAAAGTTTGTTATATATTTCTTCTGAGCACCCATTTGGGGATGATGTGCTCATTCGTTTCGGCACTCCAGTTTCAGATAACAGGTTCGGTGACGCTCGCGAAGATGATAAAGTTTGGATGATTCTGCTATATTACTTTTGTCTATGTACATTGTTTTAAAAACCAACACATTATTGTGTATGTATCATTGGAGAGGCAATCTATATTTTTTTTCAGATAGGGTTTAGATTATGGGTAAATCTTTTATTAGAACTTGTTAATTTTTTCTTAAGTAGATATTTGAGATTCATTTTTCCTCAGATTGTAGAATGTTAACTTACATTTCTAAGTAGCTGGATTTAAGGGCATCACATTGGATATCAAATTTTAGACCACCAAATCAGTGTACTTTGAAGGCTCAGGTTTGGGTTCGTTTTCCTAGTTTGGGTTTAGGATTCTGGAAGGAAAAAATACTTTTCACTATATGCAAAGAGATTGGTACTCCCATTAAGATTGATTCTGCTACTGCAAAATGTGAAGTTGGTTACTATGCAAATTTTTTGGCTGGGGTGGACTTTGCTCAATCAATTCCTAATGAAATATGGATTGGTACTAAATATGGAGGATTCTTTCAAACTATATTCCAAAATACTGTCATAGTTGCAAGATTATTGGCCATCTCACTGCATATTGTAGAATTGAACAAAATAAAAGTTACACTGCAAGCAGAGCTCCTCAGAAGCCTAAAGCTAGTGGTGAAATTCCTCACACTCCTTTTGATATTTGTGACAGATCAGAAGTTGAGAGCTCTCCATCAAAGGTGCAAGCTAGCACTTCTACTGTATTTCATCAGCAACAATCAGAAGGGGATTCTCTCATTATACATATTTCAACCCCAGTGGCACAGCAAGATGTTAATAATTCCAATACTAACTTAGTTGGAGGAAGATTTGGTGTGTTAAATTCTGAAGGGAATGTAGAAGATGACCAGCTGCATAAAGAAGATCTCACAGTTGAGATAGATCCACAACAATTACTTCAAATTGCTGAAGTTACTGAATTAGAAAATATTGTTGTTAAATTCATTGATGCTGGTATACAGCTGGTAAGATCATAACCTGTTCCTTTTACTACTTGGTCCTCAGTGGTTAAAACATTTGCAGGAAAGGAAAAATTAGATGCAGCTGTGAATAATAACAATACTAGCAACAATTCAAAGAAGCAGCTTCCTGACTCAAAAAATACTAATGAAGTTGTTAAAAATATCATTCCAGGTAATAGTTCTACGGAAAAGGATAGTAATCCAGTAGCACATAAATATACTTTTACAATAAATGTTGGTAAGGGGGTCCAAAAAAAACCCAAACCAAACGATGAAAATTCTCTTTTGGAATGTAAGGGGCCTTAGAAGGGTTAGGGCTCAACAAAAGTTACATTCTTTAGTTAATCAATTCAATCCAACTCTAGTTTGGATTGCTAAACCAAAAATCAAGTGTTCTTCTTATTTTTGTAGTAAACTAAATTTAACAGGAATGCAATATATGGTAATTCATAATGAAGCTAAAAATCACACAAGTAACATAAGTCAGATGATTACAGTGGTTGTAGGTGATTTGCTGGTGTCTGGTGTTCATGCTCATGTCAATGTGGTCCAGAAAAGATACTTATGGTCTGAAATGCAATTTATTAGTGAATTCAAAAAGCCTTGGGTTGTTTTAGGTGATTTTAATGCAATCTTATCTATGGAGGAAAAAGTGGCTGGTCGATCACCTTCAAGGATATCAATGATAGATTTTAATAATTGTCTTAATGCTTGTGAATTAGTGCAATCTCCTAAGATTGATTTGGATTTATCTTGGTCCAACTGTCATCAAGACAATCAAAGAATCCTATGTAATCTTGATAGAGTTGTGTTTAATATGTAGTGGTTGCAAATGTATAATGATTGGGGATAAAAATTGGTCTTAGAATTGCTTCAGATCACTCACCATTGTTAGGTGGCTCTGCAAGTGTTCCAAAACCAAAAATGTTCCTTTTGGGTTTCAAAAAATGTGGCTGGAGCATCCTACATTCATGAAAGTGGTGCAAGATAGTCGGGAAGAACAAGTTCATGGTGATGCTCCATATATTTTCATGAAAAAACTCAAGAATCTCAAACACATTCTTAAAGAATGGAATTGGAAGGTTTTGGGTGATGTGAAGGTTAAAATTCAAGAAGCAGAAAAAAAATGTTAACGCAAAAATGTTAATCTCAGATGCTAATCCTCATGATGAATAAGCTTTGAATGATTTGGTTACTGCTCATAATGAATTTAACTCAAGAGAAACCCAATACAACACAATGATGAAACAAAAATCTAGAATCAAGTGGGTAATGGAGGGTTCAACTAATACAACTTTCTTTCACTCCAATGTCAATCAGACAAACAAGAAATGTTATATGTGAATTGGAAGATAAAAAATGGAAATATGATATATGATCATAAGCAAACTGTTAATACACTAGTGGAGTTTTTTGAAAACAAATTTCAATCTCAAGAAGTGGTAGTTAATAAAACTATTCTTGATGCTATACCTATTGTTATAACTGAATCTGATCAATTTATGCTTGAAGTCATTCCAGAAGCTGATGAAATAAAGGCAACAATATTTGAAATGGATGGAGACAGTGCACCTGGACCAGATAGTTTCTCAGGAATGTTCTACAAAGCATGTTGGGAGATTATTCAACATGATTTCATCAATGTTGTTCAATACTCTTGGAGAAGGAAACATATCCCTAAAGGTTTAAATTCTAACTTCTTAACCATACTACCTAAAGTTCAAGATGCAAAAAAGGCCAATCAATTCAGACCTATAGGCCTCAGCAATTTTAGTTTTAAGGTTTTCACTAAAATTATTTCAGTAAGAATGGCTAGTCTTATGAACAAGTTAGTTTCTCCTCAACAAGTTACATATATTAAAGGAAGAAGCATTCATGAACAAATACTGTTAGCTTCTGAATTAGTAAATGAGATGAAGAAGAAAATAAGGGGAGGTAATTTGAGCTTGAAACTTGATATTTCTCAAGCATATGATTCAGTTAGTTGGGTGTTTCTATTTAAAGTCCTTCAAAAATTTGGTTTCTCTGTTGCTTGGTGTAAATGGTTACAGGTGCTCTTGTCTTCTTCCAAAATCTCTGTTATGGTCAGTGGTGGACCAAATGGTTTCTTTTCAATACAGAGGGATCAAGCAAGGAGACCCATTATCTCCCATTTTATTTGTCTTTATGGAGGATGTATTGAGTAAAGGATTAAAAAAACTTGTAGAAACAAGTAAACTACATCCAATGGTGATAACAAATGGTATTGCTCCCACACACCTACTTTTTGCTGATGACATTTTCATTTTCAGTAATGGTTCAAAAAGAAGTCTAGAAAATCTCATGAAACTGACAGATGATTATCAAAGGTGTTCTGGACAAATCATTAATAAGGTTAAAAGAAAATGTTTTGTTGATGGTTGTTCTGTTGTCAGGAAACATCAGATATCAAGTTTTTTACAGATGGAATTAACATCCTTCCCAGATAATTACTTGGGAGTCATTATTCATTCAGGAAGAATCAAATCTTCAACCGTATGACCAATGGTTGAAATGATACAAGAGTATTTGGTTGTTTGGAAAGGAAAGCTGTTATCCTTTCATGACAGGTTAATTTTGATTAAACATGTGCTAAGAAATATTCCCATATACAACATGGCTATCTATAGATGGCCAAACTCAGTTATTGAGGAATGTGAAAAAATTATGAGAAATTTCTTGTGGTCAGGTGATGCAGAAGTAAGAAAATTCAAAACTATTTATTGGAGAAGAGTATGCACTCCCTTTAATGAAGGAAGTTTGGGTATTAGAAGTCTATTAGATGTGAATAAAGCACTATTAATGAAAATTATGTGGAAGCTTTTAACTTCTAAGAAAGAATGGTCACTTTTTTTTGCAGCTAAATTCAAAGATAAAAATGGGCAATGGATATCCCAATGGAAACTATCTTCAGTATGGTCTGGCTTAAAATAGGCTTGGCAGTCTCTTAAAAATGATATCAGATGGATTTTTGGTAATAGAGAGCACATTTCATCTTGGTTTGATACTTGGACTGGTGAAAGTCCTATAATTGAAAAAATTGGACTTACTAAGTATGTTAATTAAAGATAACATACAAATGAAAGTTAAAAACTTAATACAAAATGGTGAATGGCTGATTCCAATTGAATTACAAGAATTCATTCATTTGCCTTTGCCTGCAATAAGCGGTGTTCAAGACAGTATTATTTGGATTAGTGACATGAAGAGGAACTTCTCAACAACAGTAGCAATGAATAAAGTCAGACATAAAGAACCTAAAATTCATTGGCCCTCTCATATATGGAAGTCTTTCCTTCACCTTGGAATTTCAAGTAATGTTTGGAAGATACAACAAGGAATTTTTATTGATGATCAAAAGAGAATTTCTCAGGGCTATTCCATTGTTTCCATGTGTTGTGTATGCAAACAAGAACAAGACAGCATGCTCCATCTTTTGTGGTTATGCAGCTTCAACTTGAAAATCTGGCAATGGATAGGTAATATTTTTTAACTTCCCCACTCCTTCATATTTTGATAATATCATACAGTGTGCAAAAAATCAAAGTCCCATTGTTAAAGAAGTTTGGCTGACAGCAGCTTTCTCTACTATGAGAGAACTGTGGTTTCTTAAGAATATAATCCTTTTTGAAAATGCACATCCAAATGAGAATGTTTTCAAAAGTAGAATTGTCTACTTAGTTCATTATGGAGGTGTTTGTGGGTGAAAATTGTTTCTGTCGGTTTTGGTAAATTTGTGTGTGGGTGAGAAACGAGTCTAGACCCTAAACAATGTACTGCACGGGAGTACTTTTGATTCGAGAGATCAATATGTACAATCATGGCCTAAACCAAGAAATGGCCGTTCCAGGTTGCTTCGGTCACAAAGTGAAGGAAAAGGGTTGGTCTTAGGGAAGGAAACAAAGAAAGTGTTGATACCGGAATAGTTGATTCTGAAGGTGTGGTTGTTTACGACTTGAATCAGAAAGTAGAACTGACTAGCAGAATGGAAATCTAGCAGGTGATTTCTGGATACTGTGTTGTTCTCTGACCAAAACTTGTCGTTTTGTGGAAATAGGTGAAACCTATTTATACACGTCATAGTAAAACGTACCCTGGTATTGTAGGAAGTGGAAATGATTCAGTAGTGGAAGAGTGGAGTAACGTGTAACGTCAGAATTTATGCTTCAATGATGAAGGAAACATTTACACATTTATTTCTTGCCATTACTAACCGCCTTGCTTCATGAAACTTTCTTGTAACGAGCGTATTGCACGCCGCACGCTGTAAATCGCCAGACCAATACCCTGATGAGTATCCCCTAGTTTGTGACATGTTTGATGTCTCGAGTGTTTTCATGGAAAACATGTAGCACTTTGCTACGTGTGGCAAGTTAAAATCAAGAGGCTTGCCGCAGGAAAATAGCATGTGATGCTATTAGGCTTGTCTTGGCTGGTCTCCTGAAACTTGCTACAAGCCTTCCGGCTCGGTGGCGAGCTTTGATGGATGAGATTGCATCTCATAATGAAGGGTAGCCATTGATTATGGATACCTTATGTTGGCGCCTGGTAATGGCGCAACGGCACCTTTGGTGCATGCCAGCAGCATTGCAGCATGGGTGGCATGGCTCGTGCATGTCAGTGGCACGGTGGTGCAAGTGGCGCCTAGCTAGTCATGGATACTAGATTTAGGTGGCGGGTTTCCTAAAAGTTGACACAAGTCTGGAAATTTGGTGGCAAACTTGGATGGATGAGATCGCATCTCATGAGGAATGGTATCCGTTGATTATAGCTACCTTCTGTTGGCGCCTGGTAATGGCGCAATGGCATCTTTGGTGCATGCCAGCGGCATTGCAGCATGGCTGGCGTGGCTCGTGCATGTCAGTGGCACGGTGGTGCAAGTGGAGCGTGGTGTAGCCATGGCCACTAGATCTAGGCGGCGGGTCGCCTAAAAGTTTCCACAAGTCTGGAAATTTGGTGGCAAACTTGGATGGTTGAGATCACATCTCGTGAGGAAGGGTAGCCGTTGATTACGGCTACCTTCTGTTGGCGCCTGGTGATGGCGCAATGGAACCTTTGGTGCATGCCAGCGGAATTGCAACATGGCTGGCATGGCTCGTGCATGTCAGTGGAACGGTGGTGCAAATGGCGCCTGGCGTAGCCATGACCACTAGATTTAGGCGGCGGGTCGCCTAAAAGTTGTCGCAAGTCTATCGGTTTGGTGGCAAATTTGGATGGATGAGATTGTAAAGCAGGGGAGAGAGTGTCTGTTGATTATGGCCACATTCTGTTGGCACCTGTTAGTGGCATAATGGCATAGCCACGGTGTAGTGTCATGCGCCTACGGCATGGTGGCATAGCCGCGTCTGTGGCGTTGCGGCATGGCCAAGGCTAGGATTTGGTGCCGTGGCCAAACTTAGGGCTTGGCGGCATGGCCAAGAATAGGATTTGGTGTCGTGGCCAAAGTTAGGGCTTGGCAGCATGGCCAAGGCTAGGATTTGGCGTCGTGGCCAAACTTAGGGCTTGGTGTCATGGCCAAGGCTAGGATTTGGTGCTTAGACCAAAGTTAAGGATTGGAGGCATGGCCAAGGCTAGGATTTGGCGCCGTGGCCAAAGTTAGGGCTTGGCGGCATGGCCAAGGCTAAAGTGGCTCGTGGCATATTGTGGACTATGACCAAAAATTAGGGTTTTGGCTAATGCTATTGAAGCAAAAAGTCTTGTTTCGATCATTAAATCCTAATTGGAGTCCGTTATGGCATTGGCCACGAACAGAAAATGGATTAGCACGTAATGGCATAATTTGTGGCACATTGGCATGTTACTGCGGCAGAGTGGCATGTTGGCATGCCGATTAATATGTTGTTGTGGCAGGGAGTGTTTGGCTTGCCAGTTAGTATGGTGGCACGACAAGGTGCGTTTGGCCTTTAATGTATGGTGGCAAGTTTTGAGCGACTTGATTGGTCAAGAAAAGGGGTCGGCTACACATAAGGCACGGCCACACCTCTAGTGCTCGTGGCGCATTTTAAAGTGACCTGATTGGTCGGTAGAAAGGAAAGGGGCCGGCCAAGCATGGGCGTGGCTACACTTATGGTGTGAGTGTGGCGGCTTTAGAGAAACCTTATTGGTCAATGAAAGTAGGGAGCTGGTCAAGCATGGCGTGGCTACCCTCTTGGTGCGCGTGGCAGGTTTAGTGCGACCTGATTGGTCGATGGGGAACAGGGCCGACAAATATGGGCCCAGCCACAACTCATTGGGAGTGTGGCAGGTTTAAAGAGATCTGATTGGTCGACAAAGGAATAAGGGCCGGTTGGGTAGCATGGGGCGTGACCAAGTGGCGCCGGCTAGCCTATGGCATGGCCACGCTTCCCTCGTTGTTGCTCCTACTTCGCGGCTCTGCTTATTCTTTGCTTTCTGACTGAGTATTTCGTGCAAGGGTATTAACCTTGGTACTTGGAGGTCCGTGCTACTCTGCTGGGAGTGAACAAAAATCCGTCATGCCATACCAATATTAAGGGTTCTTCCGGGGAACATAAGCACAAGAAAAGTACTCAAAAGGCTCTGACATCTGTGAGTAATGCAGCTAGGATCTTATACACTCATTAGGCTTTATACTAGTGGAAAATTCATCTAGGAGCTTCAGTTTCAATATAATATGAAGAGAGACGTAGGCACTCATCAGATATTTATATATTCTCCAAATTCCCTACGGAATATAGACATATCAATGTCTACTACATCTGATGTCGGGTCAGGTAGATAGACTTTACAAATTTAGCCCTGAACTAAAAACCACCATCAACATTGATTCCCCTGCTTAGCTCGTAACAGTGACATTGTTGCGGGGTAAGCATAAGATGGTGACAGACAAGGATAAAAATCAAAAGGGAAAGTCATGAAGAGATTTCCAGGAAGAATTTGGCTAACCTTTGGCGGGAGGCATGAAGAATCTGTGATCCTTGCATTGGCGGCTTTGCGTAATTATGGCTTGGCCATAGAGTGCTGGCGCTAGGACTTTGGCTACTGATCGGCAGAGATGGCGCTGCAACTTGGTCCGCGGATCGGTGGATGGTGCTAGCTATATAGGTCACAGAACATATAGAGATGGCGCTTGGTTTCAGTCCGGGGAATGGTGGAAACTGGCTTCAGTCCGGGGAATGGTGGAAACTGGCTTCAGTCCGCGGAATGGTGGAAACTGTCTTCAGCCCGTGGAATGGTGGAAACTGGCTTTCAGTCCGTGTGAATGGTGGAAACTGTCTTCAGTCCATGGAATGGTGAAATTGGCTTCGGTCCGTGGAATGGTGAAAATATGGCGCTGGAACTTTGGCTACCAAACGGTGATGGTGGCGCAGATGGCTTCAGTCTATGGAATGGTGGAAATGGCACTTGGAAGGCTCGCTGGCTGGATCACGGAATGCTGGTGCATTGGCGCTAATTTAACCATAGAGTGATGGAGCCATGGAGAGTTGGCTTGACCACGAAGTGCTGGATCCATGGAGAGTTGGCTTGACCACGGAATGCTGGAGCCGTGGAACAGAGATATTGGCACACTACTTGTTCGGCTATGGAGCATGGGTGTGGTGTGCCAAGTCATTTACTCTCGTTCATGGAGCAATAAGGAATCCTTATTCTGTTTAAACTCTAGAAACTGCGTTCGTATAAAAAGGGGTATCGAAACTCTTATGTTTTTGTTGTTCGTCTGGCTCCGTGCTTTCATCTGCAGCATCTGGCTCCTCTTCGTCATTTGTTAGCGGTGGTAGAGCAAGCATTAATGGCAACATAGCAATCTCCACTAGTTATAATCAATAGCAAGGCAAGACAGGAGAACTCAAGGTAGGTGATCTCGCATGTATCCACCCAACAGTACCATCGATCTTCTCCAGAATGTATAATAAGGTTCTGACTCCAGAAGAACGAGTATCTAACCTCTCCGGTGGATTTCAAAATTTACCAAACTCCATTGCGCTCTTGGGATGGATGGATGAAATAATGTCAGGGATAATCTTGGAGATTGTGGTTGCGCTGTTGGTTCATCCTTGACTTTAATGATGATATGATGTGGATGCTTGTATGGTCGAAATCTTCCGGAGCCATTGGGCGAAATAGATGAGTTGAGAGACGTTCTGTTGCCGATGTGCTACTATCAAGTCTTTAAGGACTTCGTTCCAAGCGGCATCCTTTGAACCATCTTCTGAATCTTGGACTATTGCATGGAACGGGATGCGGCGAGCAGTCCCCAGTTATACTTATGTTAGATCTGATGGTGTGGCCGGATATGGGAATGTATCTCTGTGGATTGCTTTTGGAGTCTTTGATGGTTGTCAGTATGGACTGCAATGAGAAGTCCCCAGTCGCACTTCTCTTTAGTTTCTGAAGTTGTTTTCTCCGAGCAGGCTTGGGATCCACGGCGGCCTCGTAAAGTGTTGCAGGCGCCTTCTAGAAAGAGAGGTGATGATATTCTTATGCTACACCCTTCAAGAGTAGATGACCTTGTCGTGGTTTTGACCTTTTGGTTGACCGTGTCTTTTGACAGTGAATGGATTCCGTGTAGAACCTTAGTCCCCAAGTGTGGTTTACATGTTTCTATCTTGTATGGTCGGTGGGTTGACCATCATAAAGATATCGCCATCTTGCATCCGTACTGGTGACTTTGTAGTAATTGTTGCTACGTTGAAGCTCTGGCTGGTATCAACAAACGAGCGGGTAAACTGTCCACCACCACGAGCTTTTGGCGGTATGGATCAAAAGGTGGCCACGACTGACAGGGGGAGTGTGGCGGCTACGACACGATACTTGGAAGGAAGAAGTGGATGCTACGACACGATCCTTGGCATAAAGGAGTGGCGGCTACAGAACGATCCTTGGCAAGGAGGAGTGGCGGCTACAGGGGAGAATGTTGCGACTTGGGGTGCGAACGTTGAAGCGGAGCGGCTTCTGGAGAAAAACGTTGAAGAGGCTCCTTCTGAGTTGTGTCCATGTCTGTATGAGTTTTGGCAAGAACTTCCTGTCTCTCCATTAAATCGATAATGTTAATGAGAAGGTGGGTTTCATCTGGCTCCTCCGGTCTCTCGTCCTGACTAAGAAGTGGTGGCAGCCGTGGTGATGATTGGAGGCATCATGCTCGAAGAAATATTAGGAGTAGCGGTGGCTCTGGCTCTGGTGATAAGAGGCATCACGTCAGAGGGGATGCTTCTGGTGCTGCTGGTATCGGTGGTAGAGGATGTAACACCATGGGACGTGTTGACTGCTCAATCCTGGCCGCGAGAAGTCCCAAGTCGTCCTTTATTGTCTGTGTAACATCTTTATGCCAATCCGCGAAAAGACGGGGGATCTCCAGTCCCCAGGCGCAATTCCCCTGAATCTATCTTTTCTTGGAAGATGCGCTTCAGAGCATTTCATTCACTGGTAGGATGATTGACGAACCTGTGGTAATGGCAATACTTGGGAGTTTCCATTTGTTCTTCAGTTGGTAGGCGCCTAACGGGAGGTAGTTTGATGGCATCGTCTTGAATCCATACTTCCAGGAGTTTGATTACTTTATCGATTGAGAACGGGAAGTTTGGAGCAGCATATCCAGTTTCTTGTTGTTACACAGGAACCTTAGCCGCGACCTTCTGGGGTGAATCCATCTGATGCGCTGGTGCCACACGTTTGGGTTGTTGTTCCGTTGCTGGAGTTTTTCTCTTTCTTCCTTCATTAGAGATTGACTGGAGGCTGGATATTTTATTAGAGCTTCTTCATTCTGGAATGGTTCGGATCGACTGAGTAAAGCAGCAGCGAATCTCTTAGAAGCTTTTGATGCAATATGGGAATTGATATTTTCAAGGAAGGATGCACATAATGAAATCACCTTTTCGTTGCGAGGAATCTGATGAGAACGTGATAAATCCCACGAGTATTCTTTCTGATCTCGAGGAAACATCTTTTGATCTTCATGAGCAGACAAGTTAGCTTGGTGGATACCTTTCCATTCAGCGTGACCATAGGCTTCATCCTCCTCACTAGGAGTAGGAATATGAATCTTGGAAAAAGGACTACCACCATCAACATTGATCCAAAATGAATGGTTGATAGCGTTTCCTACAGAATGAATACGTGTTGGTTCCTTTTGCAGTTGATATGTGAGCGCTTTCAAAAGCGTAAATACTCCGTCCTGCGTCTTGACAATAGTAGCTTGATTCTCGACAATATCATTCAGGATTTTCGTCAAATCATGAATAGTTGTTAGATATCGAGACTTCATAGCCTCGACAATGGTTTTGAATGAAAGAACGGATTCAGGGATAACATGTGGAGTATTTTCGATGCTAGGAGAAGTTAAATTGGGATTGAGGGTTTCAGAACCATTCCTAAGATCAACCATCTTGCGAAATTTAGGAAATTGAAAATGGATTTGAATTTGGCCTAAGACCAATTGGGATGGAAAAAAATTGAGGATCAAATTTGCAACCGGGAAATTTAATCTCCCACTGTGGTCGCCAATTGTTTGTGGGTGAAAACTGTTTCTGCCGGTTTTGGTAAATTTGTGTGTGGGTGAGAAACGAGTCTAAACCCTAAACAATGTACTACACGGGAGTACTTTTGATTCGAGAGATCAATCCGTACAATCCTTGACTAAACCAAGAAATGGTCGTTCCAGGATTGCTTCGGTCACAAAGTAAAGGAAAATGGTTGGTCTTAGGGAGGGAAGCGAAGAAAGTGTTGAGACCAGAATAGTTGATTCTGAAGGTGTGGTTGTTTACGACTTGTAATAGAAAGTAGAACTATCTAGCAGAATGGAAAGCTAGTAGGTGATTTCTCTGACAAAAAATTTGTCGTTTGGTGGAAATAAGTGAAACCTATTTATACACGTCGTAGTAAAACGTACTCTGGTCTCGTAGGAAGTGGAAACGATTGAGTAGTAGAACAGTGGAGTAACGTGTAATGTCAGAATTTATGCTTCAATGATGAAGGAAACATTTACACCATTACTTCTTGCCATTCCTAACCGCCTTTCTTCATGACACTTTCTTGTAACGGGCGTATAGCACGCCGCACGCTGTAAACCGCCAGACCAATACCCTGATGAGTATCCCCCAGTTTGTGACATATTTGATATCTCGATTGTTTTCATGGAAAACATGTAGCACTTTGCTACGTGTTACAAGTTAAAATCAAGAGGCTTGACGCAGGAAAATAGCATGCGATGCTATTAGGCTTGACGCAGGAAAATAGCATGCGATGCTATTAGGCTTGTCATGGCTGGTCGCCTGAAACTTGCTACAAGCCTGCCAGCTCGGTGGCGAGCTTTGATGGCTGAGATTGCATCTCATGATGAAGGGTAGCCATTGATTATGGCTACCTTCTGTTGGCGCCTGGTAATGGTGCAATGGCACTTTTGGTGCATGCCAGAAGCATTGCAGCATGGATGGCATAGCTCGTGCATGTCAGTGGCACGGTGTTGCAAGTGGCGTCTGGCGTAGACATGGCCACTAGATTTAGGCGGCGGGTCGCCTAAAAGTTGCCACAAGTCTGGAAATTTGGTGGCAAACTTGGATGGCTGAGATCGCATCTCGTGAGGAAGGGTATCCGTTGATTATGGATATCTTCTGTTGGCGCCTGGTAATGGCGCATTGGCACCTTTGGTGCATGCCAGCGGCATTGCAGCATGGCCGGCATGGCTCGTGCATGTCAGTGGCACGGTGGTGCAAGTGGCGCCTGGCGTAGCCATGACCACTAGATTTAGGCAGCGGATCGCCTAAAAGTTGCCGCAAGTCTGTCGGTTCGGTGGCAAATTTGGATGGCTGAGATTGTAATCCAGGGGAGAGAGTGGTCGTTGATTATGGCCACATTCTGTTGGCACCTGTTAGTGGGATAATGGCATAGCCACGGCGTAGTGGCATAATGGCATAGCCACGGCGTAGTGGCATAGACGCGTCCATGGCGTTGTGGCATGGCCACGCCTGTGGCGTTGCGGCATGGTCAAGGCTAGGATTTGGCGTCGTGGCCAAACTTAGGGCTTGGCGGCATGGCCAAGGCTAGGATTTGGCGTCGTGGCCAAAGTTAGGGCTTGGCGGCATGGCCAAGGCTAGGATTTGGCGTATTGGTCAAAGTTAGGGCTTGGCGGCATGGCCAAGGCTAGGATTTGGCATCGTGGCCAAAGTTAGGGCTTGGCCGCATGGCCAAGGCTAGGATTTGGCGTCGTGGCCAAAGTTAAGGCTTGGCGTCATGGCTAAGGCTAAAGTCGCTCATGCATATTGTGGACTATGACCAAAAATTAGGGTTTCGGCTAACGCTACTGGAGAAAAAAGTCTTGTTTCGATCATGAAATCCTAATTGATGGCATTGGCCACGAACAGAAAGTGGATTAGCACGTAATAGCGTCACTTGTGGCACATTGGCATGTTACTGCGGCATAGTGGCATGTTGGCATGCCGAATATGTTCTTATGGCAGGGCTCGTTTGGCTGGCCAGTTAGTATATTGGCGCGGCAAGGTGCGTTTGGCCTTTAATGTATGGTGTCAAGTTTAGAGCGACTTGATTGGTCAAGAAAAGGGTCCCGCCAAACATAAGTCGCGGCCACACCTCTAGTGCTCGTGGCGCATTTTAAAGTGGCCTGATTGGTCGGTAGAAAGGAAAGGGGCCGGCCAAGCACGGGTGTGGCTACACTTTTGGTGTGATCATGACGGCTTTAGAGCAACCTGATTGGTCAATGAAAGTAGGGAGACGGTCAAGAATAGGCGTGGCTACCCTTTTGGTGCGAGTGGCAGGTTTAGTGCGACCTGATTGGTCGATGGGGAACAAAGCCGGCAAATATGGGCCCAACCACAACTCATTGGGAGTGTGGCAGGTTTAAAGCGACCTATTTGGTCTACAAAGGAATAAGGGTCGGTTGGGTAGCATGGGGCGTGGCCAAGTGGCGCTGCCTAATCTATGCCATGGCCACGCTTCCCTCATTGTTGCTCCTACTCCGCGGCTCTGCTTATTCTTTGCTTTCTGACCGAGTATTTCGTGCAAGGGTATTAACCTTGGTACTTGGAGGTCCGTGCTACTCTGCTGCGAGTAAACACAAATCCGTTATGCCATACCAATATTAAGGGTTCTGCAGGGGAACATAAGCACAAGAAAACTACTCAGCAGGCTCCGACATCTGTGAGTAATGCAGCTAGGATCTTATACACTCATTAGGCTCTATACTAGTGGAGAATTCATCAAGGAGCTAAAGTTTCAATATAATATGAAGAGAGACGTAGGCACTCATCAGATATTGATATATTCTCCAAATTCCCTGCGGAATATAGACATATCAATGTCTACAACATATGATACCGGTTCAGGTAGATAGACTTTTACAAATTTAGCCCTGAACTAAAAACCACCATCAACAGGAGGATATAGAATGAAGGAACAAGACGGAGCCATGACTATGATTCCAAAATTCTAAATGCTTTCCAGCTGGCTAATAGAAGGATTAAGTTTACAACCATTAGAGAATATGTTTGCTTGAGTCCACCAAAAGATTTTGTTCTGTTTTGCTGTGGTGGTGCTGCAGCAGAGAATCCTGGTTTGGCAGGCTTTGGTATAATAGCAAGAGAGTATGAATGCAGAGTCATTGGAACCATTTCAGGAGGATTGGTGGAATATCTTTAAATTATATAGCTGAATATGTGGCAGTGATATGAGCTATTGAATGGGAAGTAGTTTTGCATTGTGATAAAATTATCATAAGATCAAATTCAAAGATAGTGGTAGAAGACTTTCAGAAAGGAGCAATTCCATGGTGTTTTAGATCAAGATGGCTCAGAGATAAAGCCTTAATATCTCAAATTCATTATGAACATTGTTACAGAGAAATCAATTTATCTGCTGATAGCTTGGCCAAGAAGGGAGTAAATCTGCAACCGGGAGAAATTGAACATCACACTGGATGACCGACTCATCTTATTCAAATAGAGATGCCCAATAGAAAATATTATAGATTTTGTTAATTGTTTTTAGTTAATATCTAAGTCTTTTCTTGGGTTGTTTGTTTCATTTTGCTTTTCATTCTTGTAAAACTATTTAGCCTTTTGTTTTAATAAAAATGGTGATTTAGCAACAAAAAAAAAAAAAAAGGTGTGGGGATTAGGTTTCCCAGTTGCTAGAGTTCTCCTTTATATAGTTTTCAAATCAGGGTTTGCAATCTAAGTTACCTTGGTAACAAAGCATTCAATGTAACAACCCTACTTTCTATGTAACCCCGACCGACTATTAAATAGAAAGTAGGTCGTAAATTTCCTGCAAAGGGATACATAACCCACAGATAACTAGGAACACAATTTCATTGCAATCGAATATGCAGAAGGGAATTTTATTTCTTAACAACAAATAACGATGTCGAATAGTTATGGTGTTCTGGATTTCAACAAAAAAATAATCCATCCTTAAAATAGTAAGGAAGTCTACCCAAAAGAAAGTATCCCCACTGCCTCACAACTACATAACGAAAGAAAAAAATAGAAAAAATATAATTGTCCACCCTCAGTTAGATATCTTCAGAATATCCATCGAATCTGGAATCAATCAAACTCCTTCACGATCTCTAACAACACCTAAAAAAGATAACCAACGGGAGTTAAACTCCAAGCAAGTTCGCTCAATCGCCGAGTCACGGAGACATATAAAATGGTATACGAATATATCGCGCGCCAACATGTCACAAGGAAAATAAATAAAATTAACTACAGGGGAAATTTGCTTACCTCCCCCGTAAAGATTCGTAATTTGCATTACCTCACCTACGGAAATAAAATTAGCAAAACCTCCTCCTGTCAATAATTCCGTCTATTTCAAGTTAGCTGACCCAGCACTAACTTACACGTGGCTTTTTGTATGGGAGGTAATGCAAATTACGAATCTTTTCAGGGGGAGATAGCACAAATTACCATTTAACTACAAGTAGAATAAAAAATCACCCCATAATATCCAAAATTTCCCATTCTAAAATTAATTTCTGTCCAATGTAAGAAAACTCATTCCAAATAAAAAATACTACACCTCAATGCAATAACGGAACCTATCCGCAATCACATTAGCTACGTCTGGGACATATCTGCAACGTCATGCATCCGAGCCACATTCCCTTTCAAAAATGATATTAGCTTACTGAATTTCAAAGGATTACATAAAGCCGCTTTATCCCTAGGGTCTCACTACAGGTTCGTGATTACCAATTTCCGAACCCATCTCCATCTTATGGCAGCAAAACTCGTTAGGATTACCCTTTTTACAGCCTGACATGAAAGATAGGTACTATTCATTCATTAAACGACCATTCACAAATTTTGTTATGATTAGAGATACCAAAATCTTCTCTAGAAATCAATATAATACATCCAAACTCCAGTCAAATGTTTCACTAGGCATTAATATCAAGACCTACTTACAAAGCATCATTTCCCTCTCAATTTATCATTGTGACGTTCCTAAAAATCATCAACCCACTCAAAACTAAAATCTTCACCTCAGCCAGTACTATCTATACCACTTACATTTGGGTCCATTATTTAGATAGAGGTATAAAGAATCCAAATTAATCATACAGCCACTAACCTCCACTTTGGCTCAACAATACACGTACATCTAATTAATTGAACAGTCTGAAATCATGATTTACTAGCAGTGACTAATCTGGTGCAAAACAAGTTCTCTAATAACTAATGAATCAAACTACACCGAATCTCTACTAATCTTATCTATACTTGCAACCATGACCACCGTATCACACAACCAAAGAGCGAAGTCCACTTACCAGATTGATTAAATCACAAGCCAATTGTAGAATACAAATTTATACATATATATAGATCACGGGATATTCGGCTGCCAGTTCTACATCTATCCATTACTAAGAGATTTAAACAAACTTGCCTCAATTTTGCAAACAACCAGATTGCTCCTCTAAGCAGAAACTTCCTCAATCATCAAGCCCTAAAATATGATACAATAATAAACAGACAAGATATATAATATTAAGTACAAGATAAGATCATCAAAAAGAAAATAATCTAAACCAAATCAAATCCTTACTACTTACACCACTGATCTTTCTTTTCTCTACCTATTAGCCGCCCCACTCTTGAAGAATATATATCTCAAAACCTGAATCTAATATTATACGAGGATTATATAAACAGATTTCACTAACCTTATTATACTAAGTCAAAATTTTAGGGTTAACTAAGTAAAATACCATTAATTGATACGGGTACCTACCAATAACTAAAGTGACCGTTACTCTATTTTTATAGTATAATTTTCTTTTTTTTTTTATACGGAAGGAAAATAGAATCTAGAGGTATTTGATAGGATCCGGAGATACCTATATGTATATAACCGCAATCGCACGGTGTCTACAATGTAGACAGAGGCAAGTATGGGTCGTTCTCACAGGGATCGGTGGAAAATACGGTAACCAATATTCCTAATCGACTAATCAAAAATGATATTTTTGAGATTTATGGAATTAAGGATTTAAAAAGAACGAAAACAAAAGAAAAATAATAAAATGCAATGAGAAGGAGTCGGTAACCAGGGTCTATGGATTCCACTACTATTTATAATTACGCACCGAAAAGAACTCTAATTCTAAATATGTGTTTATAGCTTTGTTCTATTGCAACACCTATGATTGTTATAATTTCCGATCATAAACTCGCATCTCCTAAGTATAGCCCCTCAAATTTCTAAGCATGACCTATCAAATTATAATGACGATAGAATTATCGAAAACATAATTTATAGATTCACAATTATTATTTGCTTCGTCTAAGCATAACCCATTAAAAGATTAACCTAAGCATGAAGTATCAAATACTAACAAATATAATTGCAAACTACATGAATTTATGAATTTAGGCTAATGTATCATACAAGCCGGTGTGCAACAACTCATATTATAATAAAATCAATAAACAAAATTATAGACTTCAAGATTCATTTTTATAGACTAATACCAAAATAATTCCAATTTATTCACAATGGTCTACGCTCAAAGTAGTTTTCTCCATGAACCCTAGTTACAAAATCTATCACACCATATAAATGGATTTCTCAAAACCCATAAAAATAAATTACAAGAGAAAGAAATAATAAACCGATATCACCGTTGTTACCCGGTAAATGATCTTCTTCCTCTCTTGTTGTATCTCCTCGAATACACCCAACCGAGAATCCCTCGTTACATGGTTGACACTCCAATTAAATAACCACTGTCTACTTCCCAAAAGTCCAAAGATATTATTACACATCCAAAATATCATAAATAAGGAATGTATATATCTTTTGTCGTCACTTTACCCATTTGAATCATATCTCAAAGAATCTTTCACGTGACTTTTTCCATTTCTTTATATACTCTCTTCGAAGATCTTCCACATTTAGTGCTCAGTAGTAAATCACATTCCATGCATTGTATAATCCACTAAAGAAATGAAATGGAACAAAACCAGTATAGTAAGTAGAAATGAAGTTAATTAATGTCGCCATATTCTTGTAATTCCACCACGAACAAAATATTATGCCCAATTAATTTGAAGCCTAATATCATTCCATTAGCCACGACCGTCCATATTTCTTTGACAAGCTCTGATTGGTCAAATACGCGCATAAGTCTAATTTCAGCAGTTTTATTCTTCGGGTTACCAGATTTACTTGTATTTCCTACAAAAGCCTTAAAACAATATTATTAGTAAAATAATGAATCCTAGCTAATGCAGTTATGGGTGTAAATGTATCACACTTACGTGCTTATCAGTATTACAGTCTACCCCACTAGAAAAAGGATTCCATCCCCGGAATTATATTTACCTCGTTATTAAAAAGTTGCGGGTGAGAACGACGAATAACATCCTCACGATACCATGAAGCATCTCGCTCATCTTTTGGATTCACCGTTAGATGAAATCCTGATTAGATTCAAGCTAATATCTTTCAATTGTTAGATTGAACTTAGCTTGTTATACACAAATGAAATGTACCCTCATTTAGGTTTATGTAACTGTACCTAAACGTATACACCATGTGTGGCTCAATCGTAGTTAATGGAGGTTAGCTATATGAACACTCTCATATCAACCTTATTCATCTTAACCATAACTAGTTCAAATGACTCAAATGAAACTAGTTAAAGAGTTGTTCAATTGCTATATTCTCATAGAAGTATATAAGAACACAGTTGAAGCAAACTAGGTTTGATTCACTTGAATCAGTTCGTGAACATTATAGCCACGGTTCGCAAAGAATGCATTCCTTACTAAATAAATGTATTTGTTCATATCACAACCGATTTTAGAACTTTAACCACTTAAGTATGCAAACGGGTACGCTTACTTGAATAGCCGGACCAAGTTTGGTTTTCGCCAGTATGCGAACGGGTACGCATACCTCCAAACCCAGCATAAACCTACGCCAGTATGCGTACGGGTACGCGCACTTAGGTTCCCGAACTTCTCAAACCAACAGGTGCACATACGGGTATGCATACTATGGTTCCCAGACATGGATCACATATATGCAAGAGTGCACAACATGTTTATAATCCAATGTTGGTTAAGTGTTCTAAACTATTATTTCAATCATTGAAACTTTCTTAGAGGATGAAAATATTCGTTTTCACACACTATTAGCATCAAAGCAATTTTCAAGTTATTGAAATAATCATAACGAAACATTCCAAGTCTACACCAAATGATTGTATCACACAAACCATGTAAGATGTTACTCGGCGATTTTCACATGATCATATTTTGACTTTCGTCAATAATATAAGATGAACTTGGTTGAAGAGAAAGCTTACCAACACATATTTCGAGAAATATGTAAGAGAGTTAAACTCAGCTCGACTCAAATGTGCATAATCGAAAACTATAATAATACGACTTATGTCTCAATATAGGAGATAGAGTAGAAATAGACTTTTCGAGTGATAGATTAGTTTTACTCTCCATATACCTTTTGTTGATGAAGTTCCACAAGCTCGCCTTAGTAGTTCTTCGTCTTCAATTGATGAACGTCGTGAAGTCTAATGCTCAACCACACAATCTATCTTAGTATGAGACATCACTATAAGTAGACTAGAAATCAAGACTTATAGTTATGATCACTAACATTGACAAACAATCTTGAGATAGCAACGCTTGCGAGTTCGACCCAGCAGTGCTCTAACAGGTTGAATATAACGTTTGCTGAAAAAGTGAGAATGAATTTGTGAAAGTTTCAAATGGGATATGTTTTGGGGGAGTTTAGTTACAACGATATTGGAAAGAGTATCAATAGTATCTGCATGGCCCGTGATATCTTTTTAACGATGATAGTTTATTGTCATATACAACTGGTACAGATAGTTGAATAAGACAATGTTAATAATGCTAGAGTCCTTAAAAAAATGTGTGACGTGTAGCACGTGCAATGAAGCGTCATCTAAGTAGATATTATAGTTATTACTTCTCTTGTTTTTTCCTATAGAGGAGAACAACAAAGGTTGGATACGTCCAAGGGTGATAATGGTAGCTGGGGTGTACTGGTAAGTGGTATGAAATAGAAGATGGGGTCGATTTATGAGGGTTGGATTAGAATCGTGATTAGGCTTGATGAGGTTTAAAATAGGTGTGGGTATAATAACCTTGGTTTTGATCAAGGTCGAACTGAGGGTTAGGATATTCAAGTATCTACTCAAAGTACTCAAAGTGCCAATGGTGTCTCCCAACAAGTATTGCATTATCTGGACCTGCATAAAATCAAAGGCAGTAATTAATATCCAAGGAACTAAATCTAAGTTTGGTGGTTTACCAATGTCCCTCATAATGGTGGAACCGACGTGAGTAGGTTTAAAAGAAAATGAGAAATAGGATATTGTGTGTCGGGTTGGAGAAGGTGTAATTAAACCATAAGTGAAGGATTATATGTAATTGATTATGAATGGTAATTTCCAAAGCGTCGTGATAGTTTTGGATGTCGTGTATAGTGTGTTGAATAGGAGAGCATGGCCTAGAGACACGACCCTTTACCCAATGCCATAAACGAATATTAATTTTATTGATTAGATCTATATAAAAAAGGTTTAGAGACAGAATACGAATAAACCAGAGAATTAAACCAAAAAAGGAAAGAAGAGAGATTAGACAGAAAACATCAAAATATGGCAAACAATATAAATGCAAATCCAACACCATCTCTATCTGAAAATTACGATCAAGCAAAAGACTTGTCTTTTTCATTGAATGATCGGGAACTTAAAAGGTTGAGGAATGAGATATAGATTGAGATGGATAGACGACAAAGAGGCTGCAAAAAAGATAAGTTTAGAGGAGACTGCTGCAGAATTTGCTGCATGGAGGGAGAAGATATCGTCAAGGGTAGCACGCAAGAGAGAGAAGAGACTTGAGAAAAAACAGTGGAAGAAGTATGGCAGTGCAACTGAGAGCGATTCAGAAACATCATGGGATGGGTATGATTACTATGTTGAGGAAATAGAGTCAAGTGAGAAAGATTCAGATGTTGATGAAGAGGAGATACGTTTGGAAAGGTATTATGAAAATAAGTTGTATGAAAGGTATGAAAGTGAAAAAGCAAATTCTTCAATCTTCGCCAGGACCATGCATGAGGGTGAATCAACTGATGAGGATGAGGAGAAGATGTTGGAAGAATAGACAGGTGAGGATGCTAAGGAAATAGAAAGCGGTACTAAAGATAGCAGTATTATCGAGGATGTAAGTCCTGCACCGTATGGTAGTAATAATAGTATTAGTTATGAGAAGAATACTGGGAAAGCTACGATGAAGAGGATTAGAGCAGTCCTCTTCTGGGATATCAATGGGATTTAAGGATAAAGTCTTTTAAAAAAAGCTTGAAAATGGTTAGTAATTTTTTCTTAAATAAATCCTGTTGATATCTGCTTTTAGTCTTCTTTATCTTGGTAGTGTTGATGTTAAACCTGATGCTGTAAAGTTTGTTGCGGCCGGTTGAAGAAGTGTGATTTTGTTATCTTTGTCCATTGATATTTGATGTAGTCGTCAGAATTTTTTAGGGAGAACCACTACATGAATAAACCAAACTGATATTTGATGTAGTCGTAAGAATTTTGTAGGGAAAATTACCACATGAATAAACCAAACTGTATTTTGTAGTGAGAATTACTCTTTTCGATTTAAGCATGCAGTAATTTCGAGGTTCGTTTTTTCTGTCGGATCTCTATGTCAGGATAAATCGAACAAGAAATATAGGAATGATATCCAAATTTTTGACTGGAACATGGTTTTGATAACGGGCTTCCTTCATTAGTCTTTTCTTGTGGAAATATGCGCATGGTATTTTCCAACAAATGCCAAGATCGCTAATCCTCTCTATATAAGTCATCCAAATGTAGGGAGGAAACGATGACACATTCTTATGAGTTGTCCCTTTGCCTTTGATGTATGATAATACTATTGGGAATAAACAATACTGAATTTGGAAACCTTACCATGGATGGAGCCGGTTTAGAATATGGGTGTGCAGTTGCACACCCTGCCCAGCTGGCTCCCAAACCAGTTATTTATATGCCGGGAATGTTTTTGGTAAAAAAAAATGGTTGTCAAAGCCTGATTTGCACCCCTAGAAAAAGGAGAATTCCTTTTTACACCTTCGCCATCTCTGCAAATTCCTAAACTATACTATTTTCGTGGAGTGGTTCAATTCCTGGTTCAGTAACACTAATAAAAGACATGGAAATTCAAATTTGGCTTGTGCTTGTTGGTTTATTTGAAAAGTAAGATGCGATCATATCTTAAGAATGTTGTCCTTAATGAATATCTCATTGTGAAAAGCATTAAATAACATTTATGTCTGTTAGAGCATAGCTCGGTTGAACCCACCAAGCGTTGGTATGTCAAGTTTGGTTGTCATATTTTAGTATCAAAACTCATCTAGAGTCGCTTGATTAAATACTATAGTCAACTTTGTTTAGGTTAGACTAGAAAGTTTAGGAATGTTGAGACGCACAAGTATTATTCCGAAGACCCTAAGAAACTGAAGAAGTAACGACTGCAACGACAACATCATCCTTCCTCTCGAGGTTAGTAATATTGACTTGATCTTGTTTCCATTCCTAACGTAACTTTCAAATCGGATCATATTAAAAACATAACATGCGAAGCTGTATATATATAATAATCTAGTGTTAGACTTGGTCATATAGTATGATCAAAGTATTAAGGAATTATATTATGAAGTATAACGCTTATATTTTGAACTTTGTAAATAAGACATCGACATAATCTATTATATTTAGTTACTTGATTATGTGTACTGTACATGAGTATGATTTCACCCTAGAAAACAATATTTTATAACATTTGTTTAAAGGAAGTATATATATGAACTTGTTTCATAATCGAAAGGAAATCATGATTGGTCAGGTTCTTTATTGAATATATTTTGAATGACCAATATAAGATGACAAGGTAGAACCTATCTTAACTTGTTGAGATTTATGGTATAACCAGTCATAGCCTATGATATATATAGCTAGTTATAATCGGTCACAAGTTACTTTGGAAATCAAGGTGTAACTAATCAAAATCTATATTGGAATGCAAGTTGTAACCGATCACAAGTTACTTTGGGATTCAAGGTATACCGGTCACAAGGGAAGTTATTTGTAATCGGTCACAAGCTACCTTTGGGAAGCAAGGTGTAACTGGTCACAAGCTACTTTGCGGAGTAAGGTGTAACCGATTACAGCCTATCTTAGGAATCATGTTATATCCGGTCATAACATGTTTTGGAGTGATGGTATAATCGGTTCCATGAGCAAAACCAAGTTTCTATGGTTCACATATTTCTCCATGATGTGTGTGAATTAGGGTTTTGGGTTTGCTAAGATGAGAAGCTTCTGGATGTCGACATTATTTGAACATGTACATAACTCTTACCATTAATTGTTCAAAGATATTCCTTAATACTCAAGGTGATCCCAGGTCCGAAAAAAGTGAAAAGCATTTAATTATGATTTTCATCATATATGTTTTAAGTACCAGCAATTAAAGCATATCCTCTGAAAAATATTATTAGTTAATGTGCTAGACTAATAATAGAAGTTTTCTACGAGAGTTTTCGGAAATATGGTTTGGCATTTAAGTGGAAATAGGAAAACCGAAATCAGGTATTTTAATGTGAATATCTTGAGAATATTTTCGGTTTTGGAATTTCCTTATTGTCCAAACAACCTTGGTATATAAATACTTGAGTTTGCATTTCTTGCAAACTATCCTTAGAGGAAAACTTCATTCTTGTTGTTTCTGGTGGAGCTGTCTATTTGGAGAGGAAAGTACCATAATTAGGCGAAATATCTTACGACCGTTCGTTTAAAGACTTCTGTGGGATCAAGGAGCTTTACGAGTACCGTTGGTGGGAAACTAGATAATTGCATTATTATTGTAGTTTTCAATTATTGATTTGATTGACTAACGGTTGTTGAAACTTCCATTGCACCTAGTTTGTTTATTCTTGAGAACCTTCTCTTCTGATATAAGGCTCACTCAAACTAGATCAAAATATTGACGGGATCTTTAAAACCATTTTCGGATCTAAAGACATCTTGTGATAATCCATTGTTAACATGCTTTTTTTTGTTTGTGATTGATCACAGGAGGATTCAAGTTGTGTTGTGCAGGTTATTGAAGGAAATAGAAGATTCGAAGACGAAGAAGAATTCTTATTAGTTTTCGTATCTTGTGGATTTAGTGCACAAACCTTGATCGGCTGGGATCTAACTAGAATCGTGTATATCTTTGATAGACTTGATTGACTAGTTGTGTGAGATCGGCGTCACCTTATAGTTTCTCTTTGAGATCTATATTGATTGATTATAAATCTGATTAAACGAAGTGTGTACCAAAGTTGTTGTATTGTCTCGACTCTGTCCATAGACGATCACACTTGGTAAATGACTTATAGGTTGAAAAATAAAAGATTGCGGTGTATTTGGGTACCCTCTTCTTTTCAATGTCATCTGATGAGTGCCAAATATTGTATATTTTTATCCCTTTTTGTTGGCATTTACTCATCTTTTGTGCAGTAATTCTACATTTTACCCCATATTCTGTATTTTCATTGTTTTCAAGAATAAATATTTTTATTAATTAATTTTGCATTTTTAGGTAATAAATAAAGTTCGGATGAGTCGCGGAGCGAAAAGAGCAGAAAAGTAGTGAAAAGCCGGGAGAAATTACGCAAGGAAGCCGCGAAGAATGGTGCGCACAACCTCATTTTCTACACACAAAAGCGCCTCCGTTCTCAGCCGTCAGATCAGTTCCCAGAAGCATCCGATGGTCGCTCCTTCATAGAGCATCAAAATCTGAAGTCTCTGCCAAGCACCACAGCGCTGAAATTCCAAGCCTTCAGATTAGATGGTAGTTGAATCCAACGGTCGCTCCCTTGCTGTTCATCAACGTTTGATATCTCCGCCTTACACTACAGTACCTAACCCCATCAAGTACCGTTCATTTTGTTGTATCATATAATCCAACGGTCGATCATCGCTTGCCTCCGAATCACCGTCCGATCTACCTACCAGCTTCGCATCCAATGACTAAGCGTCGCAGAACATCAAATTTGATGAAGCCGCCTCACACTCTAGCAACCGAACCTATACCACCTACCCAAACACCCCCCTTCTCCCAAACAGTCGAGCCATCTCCTCCACCAACCCCCTCTGCAGAGCCATCACCCTGCAACTGCCGCACCACCATCATCACCACCAACTCCACTGCCACCACCACTCCTCCACCATCATCACCCCATCACCCAACAACCAATACCATCTGTTCCCTTCTCCTTAGCCACCTATTTTCTCAATTTTTGCACGTTCTCTATCAGAAACCCTAGGCGTGCAAAATTGGTAAATTAGGTTGAGCTAGAGTGAAATTGAAGGCATGGAGTGATACAGGAGAGTCAGAGAAAGGATGGGTCGACGTCAATTTGACGATTAGGTGAGCTAATTTCACTGTTGGAATTTGGGGATTTTTCTATAAACCCTAATTTTATAATTTTGAGAAATTTGGGTCTGTGACTATAAATAGCCTTATGTGTGTGTTGTAATAGTTATGTTTGGAGTAGCCAACATCCAGAGCTCTCAAAGTTCTGTTAAACTGTTAATTTTCATGTTACAGCTCAATTTCAGTAGTTTTAACTTTTCAATTTCATGTCCTGTTTAATTTCAATTCTGTTCATTGTTTGTGTTCATTGTTGATGTTTATGTTCACTGTTATGTTAAACTTGCTAAACTTGCTGTTAAACTTGCTGTTAGTTAAATGTTCATTGTTAATACTTGTGTCCTGTTAATGCATTTCATTCCTGTTGATGCTTGTTACATGTTCACTGTTGTGTTTACTGTGCTGTTACATTTGAGGGAATGCTAGGCTAGATACATCTTTGAAGCTTTGTGCTAATTGTGTAATGGAAGAAATCAGTGCTTAAAGCAAGCTGATTTTCTTGCCATTCCCTGTGTATGCTTAGGTGGTAGTGTTGGTTGTGCATTGGGAGAAACTAGTGCTTATAGCAAGCTAGTTCTCTTCCATTCTTTTAGTATACCTCCTGTTTGCCTGTATGCTGCCTTAGTATTGCTTCATTTCAGTTTCTTCACCACCACCCTGCCCTTGGCCTTAGGCCTTGGTTCATTCTTTGTTTTGTTCTTTGCTTTTGCTATTGACCTGCTGTATCTTTCATTTTGTTTGTTGTTTTCTGTTGTGCACTGCCTTTTTCTGCTGCACCTGTGCTGCAGTTGCTGCTGCACTTTTGCTGCTGCATTTCTACTGCTGCACTGCTACATTGCTTTCCCCTGCTGTCTCTCTCTGCAGCTGCTGTGCTTGTGCAGTTTTGCTACAGCTGCTGCTGCTGCCTTCTTGCAGTTCCTGCTGCATCATTCACTGCTCATCTTGTACATTCTATTGCATTGCTGCAACTCTCTTGTTGCAGCTGCTGTTGTTGCTGCCAAGGTAGCTGCCAAGGTTGCTGCTGCTGTTGTTGCTGCCACTTCTTCTCCTGCCAAGCCAAGTCCAGTTCTTGCTACTCCTGCAGCCAAGCAAAGGCCTAGTTCAACAACTGAGTCCAAAGCCCAAAAGACCTAGTTCAATAGCTAAAGCCCAATACATCTCAAGCCCAAGGCTCACTTCAAACTGAAACCCAATTCAGTCATCTGTAGGCTTAACCAAAGCCCAGTTGTTTAAGACCAAAGCCCAAATTCATTAAGGCCCAATCCAATTCAATTAATTGTGGGCTTAACCCAAAAGCCTGAACTCACTGTAAGGCCTAAGCCCATTTGTACTTCAAAGATAACTGAGCCCAAGCTCAGTTCATTTTAACAAACCCATTAGTACATTAAGCCCAATAGTTCCAAAGGGGTATTCTAAGCCCTAAGCAAATCTAGGAACCCAAATAGCTTAAACACTTCCGAAACACACCCGATCTCTGTGGATCGACCCGTACTTGCACGAGCTACAACCGACGACCGTGCACTTGCGGTATTACTGTAGGCCCCCGTTTTCATTGCGCTTAATTTTATACATATCTCCGGGCCCACCAAGTTTTTGGCCGGGGATAATTTCTATACCCTTTCGAGGCCTATCAAGTTTTTGGCGCCGCTGCCGGGGATTGGTGCTGTGTTTTATCTGTGTTTTTCTTAGCTATTTTGCATTTCATTTCATAGCATTTGCATCTGCATCTGCTTCATTTCATTTGCTATTGGACCTGCTGTTCTGAACCTGTTTTTCCTCTGCTGGGACGCCACCAAGGAAAAGAACCAAAACCCAACTGGGTTTTTGCAACAATATCAGAGCAGCTGGGCTGTGCTAAAAAGGTAAGCCTAAACCCATTTCATTGAGAGAACCCAACCTGTGGGCTTCCAATTTTTTTAATTGTGGGCTTGTAATAATTAACCCAATTTTTTTGGGCTTTTTATTTCTCTATTTTGGGTTTGTAATAATTATTTGTGGGCTTGTTGTTTAATTTGTGGGCTTGTATTTATTTTGTGTGGGCTTGTTTAAATTTTCCATTGGACTGTAATTTGATTCTGGTTTTTAAACCCAGCTGAGCTTGTAACCGATTGTGGGCCGCAGCCTTCCTTCATTCCATTAGAGGACCAACAGTGGGCTTGCTCCCAATTTTAAAAAACCAAATCTTATTTTCTTAATTTTATTTCTTTTAAAAAAAAAAAAAAAAAAAAAAAAAAAAAAATTCTTTTGCTCCCATTTTTAAACCAAATTTTCTTTTTCTTTTATCCCATCAAAACCAAAATTTTCCCATTTAAAACCAAATAGTGGGCGTTGTGTCATTTCAAAATGGACCAACCTCATGCTCTCCATGAACACATGTATCCGTCAATAAAAATTCCATTATCATGTATTGTATTACCTCAAACCAATAACCCTTTTAAAATAAATGCAAACATGATACAAATACTTCCTATATTTCGAGGGTTCGATTCTGAGAACCCCTATACTCATGTAAGAGAGTTTGAACAAATTTGTCGGACTATGCAACCTGATCATATGTCCGAAGACTCTCTGAAATTGCGTTTGTTTACATTTTCTTTAAAAGAAAGGGCCAAAACATGGTTTTACGGTTTGAGACCACAATCAATCACCACTTGGGAACAACTCACTAATCAATTTTTCCAAAAATTTTTTCCACACCATAGGACCATCGCTATTCGTCAAAATATCAATTGTTTTGTCCAATTGGATGAGGAAACTGTTTTTCACTATTTTGAACGTTTTAATGATTTGTTGAGTGAATGTCCGCACCATGGAATTGAGAAGTGGAGACTTGTCGTCATCCTCTATGAGGGACTAGACTTTAAATCTCGAACCATGGTTGAGTCTATGTGTAATGGTGAGTTTATTGATAAATCTGTGGATGATGCATGGAATTTCTTAGCCGAGATTGCAGAGAAAACCCATCAATGGGAATCTGTTAGGGAAACAGGAACAACACCACATGATATGAGTCACCCTCATGAATTAGAGTTTTATTCTTGTAATAGCTCCGACCTTAGGATTGAAAATTATCCTAGATTGCAAAATGCCTATCATGATGATGATGATGATTATGATGTTATGTTAGAAGAACATGTCTATACTGAAAATGTTATGGAACCTTTGGGTTCAAATACATTAGGCTTCTCTGCCCCGACCTTAATGCATGATATTTCTTCTAGTGTTCCATGTGATGTTTCCCCTGATGTGCCGATACATGAAAATAAATATGTTGATGATGTTGATAATTCTGTTTGTAATCTTGCCAATTTGATTGATGATAATGAGCATGATGTGACATGTGTAGATGAGTTAGAAGATTTTGATTTGATTGATAATGATATGCCTATTCTTCTACCTAAGTCACAATTTGGTGGCCCTCCACCCAACCTAGATTTGGTATGTGCCAATATTGTAAAACCATTTTTCTGAAAATTCCTAATCTAGGATTGGAACTGTGTGCTTCCCAAGTCCTCTTGGACTATTTTGCTTCAAAATATAACACTTTTAAAGAGCCACAGTTGGAAATTGCATGTTTGCCCATCCCGAAAACAGTCCATTATGAGTTAGACCTTTTGAATCCTGAACCCCTAAAATTGTTAGATTTTGTGCTTAAAAGTAAACCTGTTGAACAATTTAGGTTTAGAGGTAATTCATTCGGTTTTTCACTCTCATTCCCATTTAAGTCCAATTTTAGTGTTTTGAATCTTCCTTTGTCTCTACACTTTGTCTTTGGGTTGATCCTCAACTCTTTAGATTGTTAGTGTATGGTGAATATTTTTGTACATAATCCAGTAGATAAAATTTCTTAAAAACCCTTTTGTTCCTTTTGTATATATTTTGCTAATCCAATATGATCTCGGCTGAAATATGTTGGATTTTTGCCTTGAATAACGGAGTTTTAATTCTGCTTTCGCCGAAATCGGGTATTCTCTCTCCTTTTACTCTACTCAGCATGTCCTCTTCATATATGTTTTTTAATTCTTTCCATATTTTGAAACATTGAGGACAATGTTTAGTTTAGGTTTGGGGGTATAGAGTAGATACCATGATAATTTGCTATAATTAAAAACGAACTCCTTCTTTTTGAAAAAATTGAAAAATTCCAAAAAAATTGAAAAATCAAAATTCAAAAAAAAATTGAAAAATTGAAAAAAATCATAAAAATGGAGCTCATTTACCTTGAAATGTTGACTCTTGTGCAAATATGTATTTTTATTAGGAGTCTTAGTCTAGATATTTAGGCACCCTGATTCTAGCACAATTCACATAGTGATAAGAAATTTGCACGCGCACGATCTACCAATACATGTATGGCCTCGATCTTCAAGGTGTTGGATAGGAAGTTACGATTGCCAATCACTTTAGAATACTGAACGAAACTGGACTAGCTTGTTCTTTGGTTGGTTGGGATAGAAGATGGAGGTTACCATTAAGAAAGACAACATCGAATTTAACTGGGTGCATCAAAAAGGGCTACCTCTGCAAAGGTCATGATCTTTTGTTTCCTTTTGTATATATCAAAAGTGTTTCTGTTAAAAAAAAAAAAAAAAAAAAAAAATCAGAAAAATACAAAAAAATCAAGTATTTATCAATTCCATCATCTCTTGTTCCAAAAATAAAAAGAGAATAGTCAATGTAAATAAGAGTCATGTAAATAGTCATCTTTTGTTGTTTCATTGTAATAAGCAAGGAGGGTGTATGCCATTGATGTACAACGCGAGTAATTGTGAAATACCTCCAACTCATTCACAATTCTCGTAAAGTCCGGACAGCTAGCTAGATTTCGACCTCAGTTCTTAGCCTGAGAAACTATCTCTTGGTGATTAGTAGTCATGACTTCAGATCTTTCTTTACACATGTGTAGATACACTTTACACTCTTATCACATGTCTTTTTTGTTATCAGTGCTAGGATTGTGCCTTCGATAGCTAGATTGACATCTCCATTTTGCTGTGAGCTTAACTGTTTTGCACATGTCACGTTTGATGGAATCTGAGCTTATATTTTGTCCTTAGGTTTTGTAGGCACACCTCTGGTAAACCTTCACGAGACTTCAACTCGTCCACTAGGGACACTTAGTGGTTTAAAAGGCTTAGTGCATACGCTAAATGCATTCGAGAGACCAGCGACAGTGGTATAGTTAGGATTTCCTTAGTTCTGTTTTACTTGAGGACAAGTAAAATTCAGGTTTGGGGGTATTTGATGAGTGCCAAATAATGTATATATTTATCCCTTTTTGTTGGCATTTTAACTCATCTTTTATGCATTAATTCTACATTTTATCCCATATTCTGTATTTTCATTGTTTTCAAGAATAAATATTTTTATTAATTAATTTTGCATTTTTAGGTAATAAATAAAGTTCGGATGAGTCGCGGAGCGAAAAGAGCAGAAAAGTAGTGAAAAGCCGGGAGAAATTACGCAAGGAAGCCGCGAAGAATGGTGCGCACAACCTCATTTTCTACACACAAAAGCGCCTCCGTTCTCAGCCGTCAGATCAGTTCCCAGAAGCATCCGATGGTCGCTCCTTCATAGAGCATCAAAATCTGAAGTCTCTGCCAAGCACCACAGCGCTGAAATTCCAAGCCTTCAGATTAGATGGTAGTTGAATCCAACGGTCGCTCCCTTGCTGTTCATCAACGTTTGATATCTCCGCCTTACACTACAGTACCTAACCCCATCAAGTACCGTTCATTTTGTTGTATCATATAATCCAACGGTCGATCATCGCTTGCCTCCGAATCACCGTCCGATCTACCTACCAGCTTCGCATCCAATGACTAAGCGTCGCAGAACATCAAATTTGATGAAGCCGCCTCACACTCTAGCAACCGAACCTATACCACCTACCCAAACACCCCCCTTCTCCCAAACAGTCGAGCCATCTCCTCCACCAACCCCCTCTGCAGAGCCATCACCCTGCAACTGCCGCACCACCATCATCACCACCAACTCCACTGCCACCACCACTCCTCCACCATCATCACCCCATCACCCAACAACCAATACCATCTGTTCCCTTCTCCTTAGCCACCTATTTTCTCAATTTTTGCACGTTCTCTATCAGAAACCCTAGGCGTGCAAAATTGGTAAATTAGGTTGAGCTAGAGTGAAATTGAAGGCATGGAGTGATACAGGAGAGTCAGAGAAAGGATGGGTCGACGTCAATTTGACGATTAGGTGAGCTAATTTCACTGTTGGAATTTGGGGATTTTTCTATAAACCCTAATTTTATAATTTTGAGAAATTTGGGTCTGTGACTATAAATAGCCTTATGTGTGTGTTGTAATAGTTATGTTTGGAGTAGCCAACATCCAGAGCTCTCAAAGTTCTGTTAAACTGTTAATTTTCATGTTACAGCTCAATTTCAGTAGTTTTAACTTTTCAATTTCATGTCCTGTTTAATTTCAATTCTGTTCATTGTTTGTGTTCATTGTTGATGTTTATGTTCACTGTTATGTTAAACTTGCTAAACTTGCTGTTAAACTTGCTGTTAGTTAAATGTTCATTGTTAATACTTGTGTCCTGTTAATGCATTTCATTCCTGTTGATGCTTGTTACATGTTCACTGTTGTGTTTACTGTGCTGTTACATTTAAGGGAATGCTAGGCTAGATACATCTTTGAAGCTTTGTGCTAATTGTGTAATGGAAGAAATCAGTGCTTAAAGCAAGCTGATTTTCTTGCCATTCCCTGTGTATGCTTAGGTGGTAGTGTTGGTTGTGCATTGGGAGAAACTAGTGCTTATAGCAAGCTAGTTCTCTTCCATTCTTTTAGTATACCTCCTGTTTGCCTGTATGCTGCCTTAGTATTGCTTCATTTCAGTTTCTTCACCACCACCCTGCCCTTGGCCTTAGGCCTTGGTTCATTCTTTGTTTTGTTCTTTGCTTTTGCTATTGACCTGCTGTATCTTTCATTTTGTTTGCTGTTTTCTGTTGTGCACTGCCTTTTTCTGCTGCACCTGTGCTGCAGTTGCTGCTGCACTTTTGCTGCTGCATTTCTACTGCTGCACTGCTACATTGCTTTCCCCTGCTGTCTCTCTCTGCAGCTGCTGTGCTTGTGCAGTTTTGCTACAGCTGCTGCTGCTGCCTTCTTGCAGTTCCTGCTGCATCATTCACTGCTCATCTTGTACATTCTATTGCATTGCTGCAACTCTCTTGTTGCAGCTGCTGTTGTTGCTGCCAAGGTAGCTGCCAAGGTTGCTGCTGCTGTTGTTGCTGCCACTTCTTCTCCTGCCAAGCCAAGTCCAGTTCTTGCTACTCCTGCAGCCAAGCAAAGGCCTAGTTCAACAACTGAGTCCAAAGCCCAAAAGACCTAGTTCAATAGCTAAAGCCCAATACATCTCAAGCCCAAGGCTCACTTCAAACTGAAACCCAATTCAGTCATCTGTAGGCTTAACCAAAGCCCAGTTGTTTAAGACCAAAGCCCAAATTCATTAAGGCCCAATCCAATTCAATTAATTGTGGGCTTAACCCAAAAGCCTGAACTCACTGTAAGGCCTAAGCCCATTTGTACTTCAAAGATAACTGAGCCCAAGCTCAGTTCATTTTAACAAACCCATTAGTACATTAAGCCCAATAGTTCCAAAGGGGTATTCTAAGCCCTAAGCAAATCTAGGAACCCAAATAGCTTAAACACTTCCGAAACACACCCGATCTCTGTGGATCGACCCGTACTTGCACGAGCTACAACCGACGACCGTGCACTTGCGGTATTACTGTAGGCCCCCGTTTTCATTGCGCTTAATTTTATACATATCTCCGGGCCCACCAAGTTTTTGGCCGGGGATAATTTCTATACCCTTTCGAGGCCTATCACATACCAGATTTAAAAAATAATTAAGGAGACATTAATAATAATCTCTACTATAGAAGAAATGACATAATATATAATAATTTTTCTGGTTTTATTGTCAGATAAGCTGTTGGTGTGATTCAGAAAATCTGCACCTTTCAGGACTCTGGAAATGATCAGTCCCTTACTAACATTCTCGTTGTGGATTTTGTAGGAAACTACATCGGAACAAAATAATATCCAACTATCTTTTGAATAGGCCAAGGAAATGCAACATGGAACGCCAAAGTTAATGCTGAAAACCTAAACATTCTCAGGATCTTCAAACAACTCTACCATGATGCTACTCAAAATTTGTTTACTATTAGTTACAATGCTAGTTATCAAGGCGGAAATGCAGATAGTTGTACTACTATCTCTTTTGTTCTTACTAAACTTAGTATTATCCACAGACAACAAAGCAACCAGACTATAAGCCTGACTTTAACCTGCAAGAACCTTAATAGTTAGTTGGACTAACGAACCTATAAATCTCTTATTCTGTAGTACTCCTAACAGTACGGACGTAACCTCTAATACTTGGCTTGTTGCTTCTTAAATCATAACAAGAGAAATGTAGTAATTTCTCGGGCTTGTGCTTGTTTTCTTATATATAAAAAAAAGGGTTAAACATTCACAAAAATGAATTGGATTTTTGTGATGATTGCATGCAATTGTATGCAACTAACATGCACCTTAAAACAATTCATTTAAAGTATTGTTTCGCGTGTTGTATAATGATTTTGGAAAGAAGAAGAAGGTAACTAGTACATCACCTAATTTTTCATTCTAGAACATGTATGGACAATCCTTGTATAACCGATACATTCGTTTATGAAACTATATTTGAGATTGTTTTAACATGGTAAACCTAGTAGTACTCAAACTGTTCACGAACCGAATTCCAACAAGAACTAGTCTTGTAATTTATATTTCAAAATACAAATTCAACAAGAATGAGCTTTTTAGGTTATTTACAGTTTAGTTAATAGTATCCAGTTTAGACACGTACAACCTGTGATATTTCAATAAAAAGGATAAAACAATATAATGCAGAAAATAAATAGCACAGGCACCAAGGATCTTTGTTAACGAGGAAACTACAACCTTGTAGAAAAACCTCGGGACTTAGTCCAGATTAAATGCACAGTGATTTAAGCTGTTACACCAAATACCTACTACCAGATTTCAGAATAGATGTAACACCTGCTTCAGTTGTATTCGTGCATTTGTAGAACTCTTAGCAGAACATCGATTCTCTTTAGGAATTGCTCTTGTGAATCTTCTAGCAGAACGCCAATTCTCCTTAGAAGATACTCTTGAAAAACTTCTAGCAGAATGCCAATTCTCTTTAGAAGATGTTTCTCAATAATTAGGGTTTACACGTTCCATGACCTAATTGATTCTTCCTCACAAGATCACCTAGAAATAATCTAGAGATATTTTGATCTATCAAATCTAATATTTACAACCAAAAAAGAAAAAAAACTTGAAACAGGTTCCACAACTACCAAAGAAGATAGCTTGTATGTGCTTTACAATCCCTAAGTAAAGTGTTTTGGAATCTTACTCTTGTTCGTGAAGAACAACGATATGGAAAACAACCTTATACAACACATACACAATTTTCCAAAAGATATTTTGTGTGGTTACATGAAGCCTCTATTTATAGTGAATGTTAGGAAAGGAAACACCAAGTATTTGACTAAAATAGCGCTTTAGTCACGTAGTTGTCGTTTTAGCTCGCGAACTGTTGCCAAAATTTCGTCTACAATTTCCTATTCACAAACTATCTTAGCAATACATAATAAGTGTTGCTTTAATAAATCACTCATAACCTCTTCGTTATAACTCGGAATTGAGTAATTCTTGGCTAGTTGAGTTCATATTCTCATTCACTACAACATGAGGACCTTTCCAAGAACAAGGGTCATTCTCACAAAAATATTAGGCTCAAACATCCTCGAGTGTATACGTAAGTGTATATTTGCAGTCATAAGAATTGTTCCATAGAGTGAGCATTTGTTTCGATAAATAGAGAGGTAGAATAAACAAGAGAAGCATTTGTTTGTTACTAATACTTAATTAATTTCTCTAAGATGTCTTCTTGTAGTCATCAATCCCAATTCTTCAGGGATATCTTTGATAAAGTACTCTACTTCTTAGACCTAATCTAATCTGAAACTGACTTTAGTGACTAAATCAAGAATGTGTTTTGGAATCTACATTTGATAGCTGACTTGACATACCAACGCTAGTGGCTTCAAACAAGCACACTCTAACAGATTTGTCGTATTATAAAAAATTAAGAATAACATTAAAAATTCATAAAACATATAATAGGAAGAAGAAAAAATGGGGAAGCAGATCGCCTGACTTAAAAAAGTTATTAAAGAGCTAAATTGTATTTTCAAGAGATTTTTATGTTGTGGATCGTGGAAAGAAATCCTATTGGTTGGAACTATCTATCTGCCGTAAATTTAAAAGAGGTCTAGGTATTAAAGATATCTCTACTTTTGATACTTCTTTCAACTCGAAGCATATTTAATAGACACATCATTTGGATACACTGGGTGCAGAGGAATCTTACTGAGAACAAAATTTTCTAGAGTTTGAATACTCCTCAGGAGACCTCTTGGTGTTGGAGAAGAATTTTGGAGTATAAACCTATTATTAATGGTCCAATTAGTTATGTCGTATTAAGACTAATCTTCTTTTTGATAATTAGCATGCTGAAGGAAGACTAATTATAGCTAACTACTTTCCTAGTTATGGTGCTAAGGTGGATGATTTTTTAAGAGGTGATAGCTAGAATCTCCCTACTTTTAGTTTCTGAGCTTACAGCGATACTTTCTTTTGAGACCTGTTACGAGGCATACTCAAATTAAGAATATGTTTTTTGAAATTTTGCCTAGGTTCGGCTGATAACTCGGAGGTTCGGCTGATAACTTTTCAGCCGAACTTAGGCAAATAAATGCCTCAAAACAGGTTTCTTCTTTTACATATCTATTACTGAGTCCAACAATTCCGATGCGAAGGATTTGATGATTTGGAGGCCCAATTCTAAAGGTCTAATTTTGATGCTATCTCCACCTGTAAAGATAATGGCTATTGGCATTCTATTGTCTGGTTCAAATTGCACACTCCTAGACGCTCTTTCATCTGTTGAAATGCTCTTTCATCTAATCAATTTGGATAAGTCGGGAGTTTTTCATACCCTGAATCTCCCTCCAAGGTTTAACATAATTCTAACCAGAACTTTGAGAATGAAAAAAATGAACTTAAAGGAAACCTATCTAGGAACACCTCTTTTCTTTCATAGATCCCGACATCTAAACTTCACCAATTTAATAGCAAAATTCAAAGCTACGCTTAAAGGATGGAAGGGTGTTACTCTCAATTAGGCGGGAAGATCCGCGCTAGTAAAAGCCACCCTGGACTCGGTCCCAATATATCAAATGACATGTTTTCATATCCCGGTCAAAACCTTAAAAATCATGACGGGGCTTCAGAGAGATTTCTGGTGGAGAAAAAAGGATAACAAAAAAGGATTCTACATCAAAGGTTGAGAAATGGTTAGTAAAACCAAAAAGAATGGTGGTCTTGGCTTCAAATATCTCAAATTAGTTAATAAAGCGGTGCAAACAAAACTTGTTTGGCGTCTTGTTACAAATCCTCGGGCCCTTTGGGCAAAAATCTATAAATCTTGCTACTTCCCGTCGAGTTGCCCGATTAGGGGCAATTACAAAAAACATGGGTCTGTTGCTTGGAGTGGGATCAAGGAAGGCCTAACCAAACTTAAAAAATTTGGAGTATGGGAACTGGATATCCACTCAACAACTAATATATGGGAATATAATTGGATTTCAGGGACGAAAACGCCACTGCTCACCCATTCTCAGCCTGAGGCTTCTGAGAGATACTTGGAGATTAGCGAATTCTCGGACCCGGTAAGGCGCGACTAGAACATAAACTTGTTAGAGACCCTTCTCGATCCCCACATTGTTGCTTTCATCAAGTGCACCAAACCCCGGCAGGATGGTCAAGATATCCTCTGTTGGAGTCTAACCAAGAACGGGAAATTCTCAACTAAATCTATATACGAGGAGGCCCTAGAAGGTACAATGGAAAGAACTCCAGTCTTGAGTCTGTTGGACAAAATATTTAAAATTAGGTCTACTCCAAAAATTAAACTCTTCTTGTGGAAATGTGTTTCCAACTGCCTTCCGGTAAAGGGGGTTCTAGCCTACAGAATGACAATACACTAGGAAATGAAGTGGTGGATGCTTTAGCTAAGGAAGACCGGATAACTGGCCCGGCAGTTTACTCCCCAACAAATTTATTTTCTGATTATGTAACTCGCACAACAGCGATGAACAACACTTTAATATAAGCTCTTCTTTTGCCTAAAAAAAAGGGAGACCTAAAGACGTTCTTGGGGGTGGTTTTGAGCACGAGGCTCATCTCTCCTACTTAGTGGCCTCCTACCTCGTATACTCACTTAATTTAACATGATCATCTTACAAAAAAACAAAACAGCCATCGTAAATCAATCCCACACTGTAATAAAGTAGCGCCAGATCACATCCTACCTAACGATTTGCAGGGGGACAGTCTCTAAGACTTCAGGGATGCATGCTTCAAAAGGTGATATTGCAGCTGATGATACAACGAGGAAGATTGAAGATGCAACTAAAACACCAGAAAAAGCTTCATGCGGTGGAACCGCTGCTAGGACAGGTGTAGTGCAGAATGAAGTGGAAGAAGTTGAGCATAATCCCTTCTTAATGCTCAGTGATTTCCCATTCAAAGCTAAAAGCCGATTCCCAATAGACAGTAGGAAGGCTTTGGCTGGTGAAAATGCAATCAAGGAAGGCAGTAATACCAAGAATACAGCAGATCGTAACAGTGTTGAGAATTGGAAGGAAGTTACAAGCAAAAGCAATGTTACTAAGAGCGAATCTGCTGTCAAGGTAAGTACCAATAACTCTTTCAGCTTGTTGAGTAATGAGAATTCTCTAGCTATCCAGGAAGATAGAGGACAAAGCTTGTAAAAAAACAGAAAAGGAACTTTCCAGACTCATATGGAATGGCAAAATCCCCAATAAAGGAAGCAATGAGAGCTTGGGCAGAGGGCAAAGATCTGCTGCTAGGAAACACTCGTCTTTCGTTGTTTCTTAGGAGTGTTTGCAACATCATTGCATCTTATATTTTATGTTGTTAAGGAGTTGGCATATGCCCTCCCTGTGTTGTTCTTTACTTGTTTTTGGTTTGGCTCTTGCCTCACCCCGGGACACGCTTAGGCACTCTTCTCTTGTATTCTTTTTAGGCACTCTTCTCTTGTATTCTTTTTTATTTTTCTCAAGTCAATGAAATTTAACTTTTAAGTCAAAAGAAAAAAAAAAAAACGATTTGCAGGGGATGTGATTTCTATGAAATTTGAGAATCAAAATCCGTAAAGCCAGTAAAGATACGTATATGTAAAATCACAATCTCCTTACTTCAGTGATGTCTAGCCTGGGCAGATCTTTAAAAGAAGGAAAACCGAAACACAGAAAGGAGTTCCGAAAATTAAATTCTTATTGATAAAGATATGGTTCCAACAATCATTGTACTGTGTGAAATATTGTCTCAATCACATACTACCACCAAACCTTATAAACAAAAAGCCACAGAAGTGCAGAGAAATTAAATTGAACAAACCAACTAGCTAACCACGAAGATACTAATATAAAATTCCAGTAGAGTTCTTGTCTGACACATTCAAGTGCTTAAAAACCATGTACTTTGATATTGTCCTTCTGTGCAATACCAGCCTTCACAAGGAAATCAGAGACATTTTTACGCTGATCACCTTGAAGTTGAATAACTTTCCCCAAGACTTTGTCCTGCACGACGGTACCATTGCAGCAGAATTCCTTCTTCAGGTCCTTGAGAATCCTGTCGTAGCTGAATTCCTTATTTAGTCCTTGTACTGTTGTAAGGCTCTTTTTTCCGTTCCTTTGCTGTATACGGATATGCACATACTCTTTCGCCCCAGCGGCACCTGAGCTAATATCTTCAGCAAATGGATCTGCAACCAAAATTCAATAAGTTCCCATCCCACAATCATAATTTAAGTGACAAAGTTACAGCAGAAACATTAAAAAATCAATTGAAATCAAAATCAATAGCCTCGGGCAAATAACTGCTACTCAAAGATTCATACAAAATTGAGGTAGACAAACAAGCTTAAGTCGGCAAATAGATGTAAAACAGGACAATCTTAACTGTTCAGACCAAGTGACAAGAAAACCAACAGCTAAATCTAATTCACGGATAATCAATGAATTCAAAGCAAGTTTATGATGTTATATTGAAATCTGACCATGATCTCTTAACAATTGAATATGATCTAATCATTAAAATTGTCAAGGAAAAATTACTTACCAAAAGAGGAGGGGATCTGGATGTCGAGTTCAACCATGAAAGTAGCTGAGTAATTCGATCAAAAACTGAAACAAACAGAAAAAATACCATCTCGCCGTAAGATTCGAATTCAATATATTCAACAAAATCAAACAGAGACCAACAAGACCAAATATAATTTTCCCTTAAATAAAATCGTTAACTAACAATTCGAAGAGGCGGAATACCGAATTTACAAAAACAAAACCCTAATTTTAATTCAAAAGTTAAAAAGAATTGAAAGGAGATCAGATCAATTACCTGTAAGGAGAGCGATGAGATTGCAAAAGAAAGAAGCGTGAATGTTTTATGACAATTTCCAAGATGAGAGACCCCTATTTATAAGGTTTCTTTAGAATCTTTATGATGTCGGTTTTCAAACAATAAATCTAACGATCATGATAATTACACGTGGCAGATGACGTCCACAATCTACTCATGGCGTACAGTTCACGCACCTTGCCTGGTGAAAGTGTGGGGGTACAGATTGTATGCGGGTCCCGCAAACCTTCCTCGAAGAATCGAGAACAAACGAGTTACGTTCCGTGTAAGAGACCTCCCGAATCTGTTTGTTATTTTTAGAATACGCGTTACGAGTTGGCAATCTTATCCCATATTTCCATAGCCAAAACTTTGCATCTTCAACTATCGATCTTCAGGGGAAAAAAACCAAAAAACTATCGATCATCAGCAACCCGCTATAAGTGTTCTCTCACAGCAGGTACTAGTAGAATTGAAAATGAACTTGCATATGAAATCATTCCAAGCGAGGATAAAGAAGCAAGGAGCTGTTGGCTTGTATTCCTATTTGAATGGAATTTTTAGAGAAATGGATTCAATTGAACTTCGGAATTCATAAAACATCTCGCGCTTAATTTGCTGATATTTTAAACTTTCATCTACAGTACAGTGACCACAATTGATTGCGCTAAATCAGAACATTCTTGTACGTTTTTAAACACAACACCCAGGCAAATCGATTTTTGGACTTCCCCTCCAGCCATCAGAATTTAGAGACAAATCAAGGAAACCAACTAATCCTCGCAGATATACACAGTAACTTTCCGTACTTTAGTAAGGACTAAAGAGTCACCGAAGAGTTTCCAGTACACGATTTGTGTGACAGCAATCATACATCAACAAGCATTCTGAGACGGAAGTTAAAATCTAAAACAAGATCAGTTTAACCACTTCCTGTGCTGCGTTTGAGATCCATCTCAACTTGGTGAATCGTCCACTGCATACCTTCTAATTTCTGTAAAGAGTGTCGACATATTACTAACTATTATCAAGATTAAAAGAACCACAGAAGAGAATCTAGAGTACCTTGACAATTTCATGATATTGTCTCGCAATGTTATCAAAGTGAGGATCAACGCCTTGGTATTCACGGAGGCGAGTTACCTACAGTGCAAGAAGCATACTGAGCTTGGATTAAAGTTGTACAGATGAAAGGACGAGCAGAAATCACATTGACAGGTCCATCGCTTTTCAGAGATTAACTTATAGCAGCTTGGGCTTTAAAATGCATAAAAATAAGCTAATTGTAGAATACAAATCATACCGCCTTATTGTAAGCAATAGAAGCTTCTTCTGTTGCCTCTACAAGATATTTCCTGCGAGTAAGAGTTGTATGTTCACTAGTCAAACTACCTTGTTAACTGGAAGAATAACATACAACAGTATAATATTTTGCATCATAGAGCACACACCTGATCTTATGAAGAGCTGGTATGGAATCTGGAGTGTACGTGTCACGCAGGAGAAGATGTTCCAGAACTCTAGGACCAAGATCAGCCACAAAGGGATATGCAAACATCAGACTAACCAAAAAAGCATGGAAATTTATGATACATGAATTCTGCAATATAACCATCACATATAGGGTGTAACAATTTTATTTTCCAGAGAAAAAAAAAAGTCACGAGAACCTATAAGATTGTTCGAACAGAAACTACACAATCACCAGACAATGTCAGGGGCATGAAGTATGAACAGCAGGTAGATCATAGATGACTTTCTCGATGTTTTCAAGTTGGCCGAGATTTATCACTTCTAATGTGGTTCAAAAACCTTGGTATGAGTTTAGGGCAATAGATAATTAAACAGTGAGGTCTAGAAATTGTTACAAGATGATCACGATAGATCGCAGTCTTGTTCAGTTTTCAAGACACGAACTTTAGATCTATTAGACTGGGAAGTAAACTATAACAGAGAAATGAAATAAAACTTCAACATGGACACTAAATTACGGATATTCCAAATTTAAGAATCCTATACAAACTAAAAGTGCCAGGGCGACTTCCACACATCTATACAACTAAGAATCTTGTTACTATTTGCTAAAATCTATAAAGGATTCATGCCGGATATACAAAAGAAAATCGAAAGTTTACTGAGAAGAAGATTAATTGTTGGAGCATAACCTCAGTTTGGCATTCATTGTCTCACACCTTTTGCACAACCACGTTTTTCGTAATTCATCCTATTAAAATAAACAATACAAATTAGAAACAATTCTACGCAAATAACTTAAAATAAAATAGAAATGGCAACGTTATAGATACTAAAAGAGCTTACATATTGATGTTGGTGTTGTAGCTTTAAATCCTTGACAAGCTTGATAAGCACCCCAAGTATCTGCTCTAGGACCTTTATCAAGAAAATGATAATACTTGCAGGTTATACATGGGTAATAAATAACAGGATAATCAAGGAAGATGAAATCACAAACGACAAGGCACCAGTTCAACTAGACAGAAGTTAAAGACGGTGGTGATAGAAAAGAGCAAGAGAATATTCACGTACACTGTAGTATTCCGCAAACTTCCTATCTGCAGCATAAAGATCCTCCCGCAAAGCAGCCTCTTCCCTTTCGATTTCCTCAGAGATCAATTTTACCCTGAGGGCATGAAAAATGGAGAAATATATTGACATAAGCTACACATCAAAATCAGAATAAAACATACAGTTAGACATAGTTATAACTTAAAAAGATACATCGTGCTAACCAAATTAACATTCTTGTATGCTTCCTATTAGCAAATGTACTTGAGTAGCGATGGATAAAAAAGTGAATAAAAGTGTACTGAGAAGAATAACAAACATGAAATCTATTCTCAAGAACCTGGTACAGATACTGGTTAACAAAATCAAAGCAGTACAAAGTAAAATAATGCTACACATAATCAAGTTAAACCAGGATAAGAATAATAGTCATGATACTAGTTACCTCCATCAGTTGTTTCGCCTACCACAACAGCCAAAATAGTTGCAAGATCGAAAGGCGCGCAACAAAATTTGGCCTCCATTATGGAGTATAACACAATAGGAGGCAAATGGCTTATGCCATAGTATATCATTTGGATTTTAAAGTGAAACTTATAAATGTAAAAAGGATAAGAATAGATTCACCGTTCCGGAAGCCGAGAAATCGATATTTGACCACTGGATGATGAATCTGCACAATGAAAAAGGCGATATCAACAGGCTTAAACATGGAAGCTTTCACATAGCTACATATCTTATGAAAATTGGACTTTATACATCCAGACTGTAAGACTTACCAATACCGTCCATTGAAAAAGCATCAACTAACTTATCACATTTAGCCTTTAATCGAGTTTCAACCACGCGACCTAGTGGGACCTGATATTCTGTCATTTCCTACAATGACATCAACCATTGTCGGAAAACATATTTTTTAAGAGCCAGAAAATTTGTTTGCTTTCTGTATATTTCAATTCAACTTACCATGATAGAGGGACTTTGCTGAAGCTGCATTTGCCTTAAATAACTAGGTGTAATCCCCAGAAAACGATTTGGAACCCCGCCTATTTCGGGTTCCCCTGTATCCGCAGAACTTACAACAAGAGTATTACTATTAGCCACACTATTTGCATAATTAGTTGAATTGGAGCTAGAACTAATCGTTACACTAGTACTCGTACTATCTAGAGAACTCCTTGACATTATACTCAATTTTTCAATCTCTTCCTCGTGAACTTCCCCATCTTTTGAGATAAGAGGAAGTCTCAATCTTTGAGCTGCCTCTGCAACTACTAACCTATGCTCCAAAGATTCGTATACCTGAAATTACGGAACAAAAATATTTCTACTCTCATCGCAAAATGTAAGATTTACATAACGAAAGTTTATACATTCTCAATTATAAATCAGGATCTTGGCCAAACCTGAGGAGAGCATTTTAACCCAGGCTGAGGGTATAAACCTTGAACATCTCGAATTCCTCCAATATTCCCTACCGAAATTGCTTGTTGGTACTCTTCAATCAACGCGTTTGCCTCACAGTAAATTGCCTGCATATGTTAAAGATATTAAAAAAAAATAATAATAATTCACTACAGAAATGAAAACCCTAGAACCTAGTTTGTCATTTTTGGGTAATTTCATAAAAAACCCTTTCTTTTTACCATCAAAATCAGAAGAAACCCTTATTTTCTAGCTTACCATGGCTTCTAAATAACGCAATCTTTCTCTTGACATTTCTTCTCTAGCCTGCAATAACATCAAAACAGAATCGAATGAAACCCTTAAGAGATAATGTCTGTGAAAAGAGAGAATGTCTCTGCGCGAAACAGAGAGAGAGAGAGAGGGGCAGATGATTACTAGTTGAAGATCGTGGTAAGCAGATTTGGAAATCATAGAACCATCAGGAGCTAAGCAATGTCGATCTAATTGTTCGATTAACTGTGTCACATCACTTGCTAAATTTTGCCCTCCTCCAAATTTCGACATTTTTGATGTAGATATAGAGAGCTTAAAGATTAATAAATCTAGAATACTTTCTCAAATCGACTGGAGATGATTGTGGTGATCATGTAAGGTTCTAGAGACAGCATCGTTTGGCGGCAAATTTTGATACAAAACTGTTCCTCAGTAGAGGAGAATTAATTTGGAGGAGATAAAGGAAAACCAATCTGCTTCTGCTTCCAGAAGTTACTTCTGAGAAGTTGAAAAGTTAGTTTGGCAACTGCCTAGCGTATAAGCAAAAAAGTCAATAAGCAAGCTTGGCAACGTTAGAAATTCTAATCAAAATATCATAATTATTCAAGGGCAACAGAGATCAACTTCATTTAAGATAGGATTTACATCATTACTGCATAGCATTTTAGGATGTCATATATATGTACATGGATCAAGACCTAAAGAGAGGGATTATGTGATTGCTTACAAAATAGGAAATTGTCAAGACAAAGTGTTGCGGCATAAACTCGAACATCAGATTTGCATATCACTTGATCAGCAGTCGTACTTGAGGCAGAGAAAAACATACATCTTCCGACCTTAATCAAGTTGTCTCTACCATTAACTTATTATACGACTACATAGACTACTGCTACTTGTAAAAGGTAGACAACAGTCACCAAGTTATTTTACAACTCAACTGATTATTATTCCAACAGCACACAACAGAAACATATTTTCTAAAATCTGTAATATTAGTACCAATATAAGCTTTAAGAGTGATGATTTTGTACTGCCATGTCAATTTATAAATACTCAAGTATAGGAAATAATAAGTGACCAAGTTTACCACCATGTACGCAAAAAGGAAAAGTATACATTAATTGCAAGTATGACAAAAATCTAAAACAACAAGAAACGGTGAAACATACAGTCTGAGATCGAGCTAGACTAAGTGTACTAACGAAAATCCACTAGAAATAAACACGCCACAAGCTCTTCCCATATCTGAGAATGCTAATGTGGTGCTCATTGTGTAGTTGGTTACAAGAAGAAGAAAAAAAAGAAAATTGTGCTCTCAGAAAAATGATATACTGGTGACCTGCCGACACAATAAAGTTTGTACTCAAAACTTGTGTATCGTCTCTCCAGCGGAGCGGGTAATCACTAAATGCACTTTTCATAACAGTCGATATTGGGTCCAATGCAAATGCCTCTGTAGTGAAGTAGTAAAAACTAAAAAGTTTAAAACTCATCCGCTCCTAAGTAATTCCTACCAGGTTGATCATAAGAAAAAATAAAGGGCACCAATCGCAGAACCAAAACAATACCAATAATAGAACTACCCTAACCCATCTATGATATATAATATTCAGATATGGCGGAACAAGTCTCACCATACTAATTCATTCCGGTATATAAATCGTCCTCCATGTGGAACAAATTAAATTCCTATGAGAAATTTCATCAATCAGTTAACGTGCATGTTAATTTCTTCATCTACCATAAAATTCAGTACCATTAATTTCTTCATTCAGTACCATTAATTAATTCAATTTCAAAGTATTTCTTCGAATACAAATGAAATCACCAAGCAATACAACACATTTCAGATATAAAAAGAAAAACCCACTCAGATTATTAAAAAACAAATGATGATTATGGGATTACCTAAGATTGGAACAATGTCTTCTCCATCAGATTTTGGTGAAGGAGGGCCGGAATAGGATGTCGACGAACCAACCGAGTAAAGCGTTTTAACAGAGACCCTAAAAATGAAAGATGAAAAAATTTAACTGAGAAGAGTAAGGGTTAGAACTTAGAACTGGGAAGAATGGGGCTGGGATTTTCTGTGTTTGATTCGGGGAGAGGAAGAAAGAAGAGAGAGATAATGAAGTTTACATTTTACCCCTGATATGTTTAAAAACACCGAAAGAAATGGGGAGGAGAAAAGAACAATGGAAGAGTTACTTGGTCTTTCGATATATTAGGCGGGTAGGGTAGATAATTTCAGAGTTTTATCCGTCACCCTACCCATCCGACGGCGGGCCAAGAAATATTTAACCGTTATTCTACCCATCAAATCGCGGGTAGAATAAGATAAGGGTAAAATACTGGTGGGTGGGGTGGAAATTCCGGGTACGGATGGACATATGTAGTCCTATTTTTAACTAACTTTTTTGTTTGGGTCCAAAACTCATGAATCGATCACAGATCACATTTTGAGTCGAGTGTTTTTTTTTATCCTTTTTGATCAAAAAAATTGGTGTGGATAAAGTTTCAACCTCACATCACGATGACAATGATTATATCGTAGTACTATACTGACATGAGTGAGCTAAATAATTTTTGGATTGAAGGGAAACAATATACTGTCACGAGGCTGATTTCAGGTCGCCCTATATTTTTTAGGTCACTCAGACCATACTTGTTTCTGTACTCATGTGACAATTTGCGACTCATAGGGTATATTCTGTGTCACGGGGTATTTTATTTATTTTCTCGATGAGGTACTTGAAAAACTATAAATAGAGATGCTCATTCAAGTTCAACTGGGAAATGATGAATCGGTCATTGAGTAGAGGGAGAGAACAGCTCTGTATACCGTCAGTTGTTTACAGCTATCGTTCCACTCCAACAATCTCAACGTCTTCACGGGCCCTCGCCTCACCCTCGCACCTCTGCTTTCAGGACCCATCTTGTTTTCCGGATGAAGGGAAGCGCGTTCACTCGGGAGTAGGAACTCTCTTCTCCGTTAACACAACAAGAGTCAGGGCCAAAAAAGGATCTTTCGTGTATAATCCTGCATAATCTCAAATGTTATCAGTTCCGGTACGTAGACCAAATGATACAATGCAAGCAAAAGTTCCTAAATTCATGGATATATAGAACATCATATGAGTTATTATGCTTGCATATCCATCATTTGAGTCTCCAACAATTATTCCTTAAGGGAACTGACGTCTTGCTGTGATAATTATCTAATTGTTGATCGGGGCTTTCATTATGAGTAAGGAATTCAATCACTACTAATTGGTCTCTTTATTTATGCACCAATGACCATAAATGCATTCGCCATAGTTCCAGCATTACGGCAAACCCGTGTCAAATATATAGCGGATTTGGGTGCTCTAGCCAAAACGAATCCTATTTTGGCTATTACCTTTTCCATTACTATGTTCTTATACGCATGAATACCCCCTTATACAAATGTCACTTCCTTTCCTATTAAGTGTAGATAAAATGCTTTCTGGAAGATAATCAGGACGTGGATAGAGAGATGAAGCGGGTTCGAGACCGACCTCACTCCTAGTGATAGGAAAGCTTTCGCGACTAGCTGCTAGAAAGGCGACTCCGAAGCTTATGTTCCCATATTCATGATCCTTTCAGGTACGACGAACTTATGATCAAATAAATGGCATGTGCTGACCGAGCCTACTCTCACGCTGGGTCTGGCTCTCCCTTTTGCCTTCTTCGCTTGTTGTTGGTCTTTTTCATGCCATTCATCGAATCCCTATTTCGAAAGCATCAAGGCAAGGTCCTCCGGCTATTTACATTGAAACTAGAAAGTTTAAAGCAGACGAGGTTGTTGGAGAATTAACCCTTTTCTTGGGGAAACCAAGATCCCTCTCATAATTAGGTCTACAACTGAAAGACTTCGCTTGGGAGATTCTTGAAGCCAGGTCCGACTATCTTTACCTTGATAGTTCGTGTATCCTGATCTTGGTTTCTGATTATCGATGTTCTCGTAATCTCTTTCAGGCAAGATAGATAGAAATCACAAAGTTCTCTTCATCTCAGACTTTGTGATTCCTCAAGATAGATATTTGAAAAATATTCTTAATTGATAAGTTGAAGATTGTTCTTGAGAGGTGGTAAAAGATCCAGGTTTCTCATCTAAGTAAGTGTGACTGTTCCAGATTGTGAGGTTTGCTAGCTTTGTCTATTGCAAACAGATTTCCAAGCCTTGATATTTGATCTAAGGAAATCAAAAAGGCTTATCTATTATAGGCAGATTGGTATCAAAAGTCTTCACTCAGGTTGAAGCAACTCTTAGGTTGTAAAGGACGTCATCGAAGGGAATCAATTACGTAGAGACTTGCGAGGTTGAAGATACGTAAGAAACGCGACTATAACTGACTTCCTTAGAGGATGGATTCGGTCTCAACTACATTCCAATCCAAAGTATGATAGTAGGCAGTGTATGTGGTGGCTTAATAAAGTTTGGTGTTCAAATCTGGACGAGGTCCATGGGGGTTTTCTGCAGTTGTGGTTTCCTCGTTAACAAAACTTTTGGTGTCTTGTGTTTTTTATATTCCCCCTTATATTGTTTATCTTTATAATAGGATTTATGAAAGTAGTACGTATTCAAACTTAGTAAATATTTTCATCTAATTGTGATCGATTACGATACTTGTTTCTTGTAGAATTCATATATCTTGAAAGATAGATGACAAGTTTATTACTTGACAGAATTCTGATTGGATTATTTGGATACGTCCAGATTGATCTTGGATATTGATTTTTTGGATCGTCCAAATACTCTTCTTAAAAATTAGGTATACAGACTCCTTTGTTATACATATTGATTGAGAAGAGATATAGATATAAACTCCATATACATATTAATGATCATTAAGTTGGTATGATTAAAATTATATTGAGTTTTTTCCATACAGTTGCCGAACGAAAAAATTGGTGGTGTACTTGGTACGCTCTCCTTTTCAATACCAACGTTTGGTGGGTTCAACCAAGCAATGCTCTGACAATTGTTTTTGTAAGATTATATAAGGTGTGTCTATATAAGTTGATATCGAAAAGAATATGGTGCACTTGGTACCCTCGTCATTTCACATAAGATTACTGTCTTTGTAGTACCTTGCTTTTTAAAACTGGCCCAGATTGCTTCCTTTTCATTGATCATTCTCCATGCAATCTTGGTTAAAAGAGCTTGATTAAGAACTTTATTGTTTTTAAATACCAAGCCTCAATATCTCTTTGGTAAACATGTAGATTTAAAACTCTGAAATAATGACCTTTATTTGAATTTTTATTCCGCCAGTAATTTCGTTGAAGACTTTCAAACTTGTTAATAGTTTGTGGAGGCATTTTGAAATAACTCATTTAGAATTGAGCCATCGTACCAAGATATGCATGAGCTTGAGTACTCCTTACTGCTTGACTGATAAGTTTACCTTGCCATTGTTGGAGCCTGTTTTGTATCTTGTTGTGAGTTTACTGAAAGCATTTATTCTTGTCTCTGCCAATGAAAAGGTTGATGCCAAGGTATTTTTCTTTTAATGGCTTAACTTTCATAGCCATCATGCTTCTGACATATTCTTTAGCTTCTTTACTCAAGTTACTATTGAAGTGTATACTGGATTTACTGAGGTTAACCTTTGACTAAAGGATTTAGTAAATTGTTGAATAATTTTGTTAAGATTATTGAGTGACTTGCAATAGGATGAACTTAAAAGGATGTAGTAATCTGCAAAAATTAGGTGGGATGTAGTTGGATAGTTTTTGGCTGGGATGATGGGTTTATAAGGTTATCCTTGACAACAAAACTAAGCCTACTAAATCCTTTTATACATTTGATAACAATGTGGAGTGATAAGGCATCACCTTATCTTATCCCTTTGGCAGGTTGAAAATTATGTGTAGGTGATGCACCATCTCACGCCAATTAATGACCAAAAAAACCCAATTTCTTCATAATGTTGCCTATGAAATGCCACTTTGTTTCATTGAAACCTTTTTCTATATTCATCCTGACTACAACTGCAAAGAATAAACCTTAGTCTTATTTATATAGTCCAACACATCATAAGCAATAATGGTGTTATCCATGATATTTTCTGTCGGGTACAAATGTTGCCTGCCATATAGAGATAATTTTATGAAGGATTGGATGCATTATGGTAGTCATTATCTTATAGATTATAAGCTTGTGGGTCCATAATTTGTAGGACCTTCTGTTAGAGCATTGCTCGGTCGAACTCGCAAGCGTTGCTCTCAAGCTTGTTTGTCAATGTTAGTGATCAAAACTACAAGTCTTGATTTCTAGTCTACTTATAGATGTCTCGGACTAGGATAGATTGTGTAGTTGAGCATTAGACTTCACGACATTCATCAAATGAAGACGAAGAACTACTAAGGCGAGCCTGTGGAACTTCATCAACAAAAGGTATGTGGAGACTGAAACTCATCTATCACTTGGAAAGTCTATTTCTACTTTATCTCCTATATTGAGACAAAAGTCGTGTTACTATATAGTTTTCTGTTATACACATTTGAGATTTCAAGCTGAGTTTAACTCGCTTACATATTTCTCGGAATATGTGTTGGTAAGCTTTCGCTTTAATCAAGTTCATCTTGATCATGTGACAATCGCCGGGTAACATGTTACATGGTTTGTGTAATACAATCATTTGGTGTAGACTTGGAATGTTTCGTTATGATTATTTCAATAGCTTGAAAATTGCTTTGATGCTAATAGTGTGTGAAAACGGTTATTGTCATCCTCTAAAAAAGTTTCAATGATTGAAATAAAGAGTTTAGAATACTTAACCATCATTGGATTAAAAACATATTATGCATTCTTGCATGTATGTGATCCATGACTGGAGCTAAAGTATGCATACCCGCATGCGTACTTGAAGTTATGAAATTCTGTGTACCAAGTACACATACCGGTACACATACTTGCGTAAGGTATAGGTCCGAGAATTTTTGTTGGGATTTGGAAGTGTACTAAGTATGCGTACCCGTTTGCATACTGGTGAACCCAAACTCAGACCGGCTACTTAAGTATGCGTACCCGTTTGCATACTTGAGTGGTTAAAGTTCTAAAATCGGTTGGCTCATGAACTAATACTTTTATATATTAAGGAATGCATTCTTTGCAAACCGTGGCTAAATGTTTATGAATTGATTCGAGTGAATCAAAACGATTTTGCTTCCATTGTGTTCTTGTATACTTTTATAAGAATATAGCAATTGATCAACTCTTTAACTAGTTTCATTTGAGTCATTTGAACTAGTTATGGTTAAGATGAATAAGGTTGATATGAGAGTATTCATATAGCTAACCTCGGTTAACTACAGTTGAGCCAACATGGTGTACATGTTTAGGTACGGCTACATAAACCTAAATGGGGGTACATTTCATTTGTGTATAACAAGCTAAGTTCGATCTAACGGTTGAAAGATATTATCTTGAATCTAATCAGGTTTTCATCTAACGGTGAATATTGAATGCTTTGTTACCAAGGTAACTTAGATTGAAAACGCCGATTTGAGAACTATATAAAGGAGAACTCTAGCAACTGGGAAACCTAATCCACACACCTCATGTGTGATAGTAGTTGCATAAGCTAGAGTCGATTCTCCTTTAACCTTAGGTTTTTCACGAAACCCCTGTAGATTAACGACTTGAAGACTTCATTGGGATTGTGAAGCCAGACCCAACTATTTTCTCTGTAGTTGCATGATCTGATCTTACTGTTTCTATCGTGTGTGAGTACTATCTTCTTTAAGATTGGCTCGAGATTTAATATCCGATAGGCAAGATAAAAAGTAATCACAAACATCTTTGTATCATCGTTTGTGATTCCACAATATCTTGTTTTGCTACCATACGATTAAGATTATTGTGAGGTGGTTGATATTTCTAGGTTATTCTTCGGGAATATAAGTCCGGTATATCAATTGGTTCCTGTTCACCTTGATTTATCAAAATATGGAACAAAACTTGTAGGTATTTCTATGGGAGACAGATTTATCTATTCTTGTAGACTTTTCTGTGTGAGACAAATTTATTTATCAAGTCTTCAACTTTGAGTCGTAGCAATTCTTGGTTGTGGGTGAGATCAACTAAGGGAATCAAGTGTGTAGTATCCTGGTGGGATCAGAGACGTAAGGAGCGATAATGTACCTTGAATCAGTGTGAGATTGATTAGGGTTCAACTACAGTCCATTTCGAAGTTCATTGATAGTAAGCTAGTGTCTGTAGTGGCTTAATACAGTGTGGTGTTCAAATCTGGACTAGGTCCCGGGGTTTTTCTGCATTTGCGGTTTCCTCATTAACAAAACTTCTGGTGTCTGTGTTATTTCTTTTCCGCATTATATTTTGTTATATAATTGAAATATCACAGGTTGTGCGTTGAATAGATCAAATGGGAAATTAAACCTTTGGTTGTTGATTGAAATTGATTGATCCTTGAACATTGGTCTTTGGTACCGTTCAAGTTAATTCTTTTATATCCAATCGGGCTCGCAAATTCTTACTTGTTGATTGCAGATTGAATTGAGAAAAAGAGATACAAAACTCTTTGATATACTTTTCTCTAGATTGAGTCTGACTGTTGATTCTCTTGAAAGTATATTGGAGTTTTTCTATTCAGATTTCCAAATGAATTATTGGGAGTGGTTATCAAGCCCCCTCTTTTTCAATTGGTATCAGAGCATGAAAACACATTAAAGACCTTATAAGTTTGTGTTTGTAGCGATCTGTAAATGAACGAGAATATTTCTGATAAACGCATCTCAAGAAATAAAAGTTTTGTTTCTATAAAATCTATTAAAGAGAAAGATTTGTCAATATCAAAAATAGATGAAACATGTGTTCCAATTAAACAGACTTGCATTGATAAGTGTTTCCCGGACTACCTTTCCGATGAGTCTGACTCTGAAGTCGAAAGGAATACAGCCGAAGAGAGTGCAGTGATTCTAAAACTTGTTAGAATCCAGGATGATGATGTCAATCGGTTGAAACACAAAGTCAATGTCCTTGTTGGTATGGTAAATGAGCGTGACTATCTTCTAAAGGTCCTCCGACAGGACATCACCTCAATATGTTCTTCCCGAACTCAACTTGAGGGAAAACACAAAGAGGATGCTTTGGAAACTGAACTTATTTTGAGTAAACTCTCTATTAAAGAAGGTTCCAAGAAGTCCACTGTACTAACTGCTTATGAGTTAACTGGAAAAATTTCTGTTCCATAAGCAAAATCAAAATCCCTTCATGCTGGAAAAGTTGTGCCTATGTCTTCCTCTAATCAAGGAATATCCACAACACATGGAAGGAATATATCTCCCAACGATAAAGACGGCTCTGTCTAGTCACTCAGGTAATCCGAAAGTGTGTCTCTTTTGTGATTCAAAATGACATATTGAAAAAAAGAAGAAATCGAGGTTGAATGACAATTCCATTCGTCTTCAACACACCTTAGATTTAATTCTCAAAGGTGTAACTGACATTCGTATGTTTAAACCAATTGATTTTAGTACTCACCCTGTGTACCCTACAGGAAAGTCAGTTCGATGTGTTCCTCAAATGTTCAATTGCGAAACAGTCTTCGTAAACCATTTCGTCCAAGAAGAGCTCAAGGATTTGCTTCTATTATAAAGGGATATAATGTTGTTCAAGATGTGAAAAAGGTACCAGAAGAAGGAAGCAAAAATGGATATATGGAAGACAACCTAAAAATGATAATTGAAGGTTATAAAGAGATTATTAACAGGCTGTCTATTCCTCCCAGCAAGTAAGAACAAATACTATGCATCGTATTTTGATGACAATAAATTTATGATAACTTTTCACATCATAATGATTTACCTCCAAATATCAGGAGAAAGAGGTTTAACCAAAAGCAATGTTCATTTGATGAGCTCAACGCTCATACTTGTGCTAATTAATCACAAGAATCTCACTCACAAAAATCCCGGTTGAGTGAAATATGATTAGGTATACTTGATGGCAAAAATGTTTTCCGGTTCTCTAGATACTTTTTTATCGTTCTTAGTTGGATTATCATTCACAAACATTTATGCATAAGTATTTTTGTGTTGACATTTTTTTAGTTATTTTTGTTTTTTTTTGTGTGTCAAAGAATTACTACTCTTATGCTCTAAATTTTTCTCTGATGGGAATGTAAAACTTACTGAGCTAAATTTTTGTGAATTTGTCACATAGAAAAACATTGTTGAACAAACAGTTTTTCTATTTTCCATTGTTCACTCTTGAGTAATTTCTGGCTATGGGTCAAGTTTGTATTCGTACGGGTACCCATATTACTTGTCACGGACCTTCTTTGGAAACCCTAAAATGTGTTTCCTTGAGAAACCATTTAAATACCAAAACCTTTTACTTAAGTACGCATACTCCAGGTTTTGTTTGTCTAGAATGGTTGCTCCTCCATGTTCTTGGGATTTACCTGACGATTTTATTGATAACTCTATTTATTTCGAGTTCAATGTCAAGAAGAAGAGAACCATTGTTAAAGCTGATTATCTTCATCCTGGTGCATCATGATTTTATGCATATTCTCATCAAGATTGAGAATATGCCGAGATGGTCTCTGCTGAAGTGGTTCATGGTTTTCTCAATGATCTCGGGAGAGAAAAACTAAAGCTTGGTAACTCTATGAAGGATCTTGATATGTTACGAACTGAGTTGAAAAAGGTTAATTCTGACCTTGTTCTCATGAAATCACATGTTAAGGACCTTCTCTAAGAGGATATCTTCTCTAAAGAAGCTGTCAATGCTGTCAGTCACGAGCTTGAAGGTCTTGAAACCCGTGAAGATAATGAACACAAACTCTGATTTAACGTATGTTCAGTTGTGTTGGTTTTAGAGTAATTTTTTTTTAATTCACTGGGAAAATTCTTATGATAATTTAGTCTTGTGTTTTAAGAAGAATAACTAGGGTTTGGAATAGCCATTATTGTGAGTACACATAGCTATTGCCAATGTTTTCATCTTGCAATGTTTTTAGATTTATTTGTTAAAATTCTAAAGTTTATTTGGAAGATGATTTTTGCAGTATTAATCTTTATGGATTTATATATTGCAAATTTTTATGGGATATGTTGTTTACGTCAGTGAACCTTGACTGTCCCATACTTGTTCAAAAGTTATCTATATCATGTCAGTATGAAAGTATTGATAAAAGATAGAATGGACTTTTGACTACAAAAGTTAAGCCTTTTATGTCATTATGCAAATATTGATGGAAGAAAGGATGAACTTTTCTTTACAAAGATTAAGTCTATTATATGTCATTGTGCAAATAGTGATGAAAATAGAATGAATCTTTGATTATTCCGCGGTGTTGGTCTTTCCCTGATCCACATATTTGTGCATATACTGTGTTGCTCCATAAGTTTTCTTATGTTGACCATGTCCAATTGAATTGATCATTTTCCTTGCGGTTAATTCAATTGAGATTTTTGGATACAAATTCATATTCTTATGTGATTTGTTAATGTCCAAAGAAATCCTTCTTTTCTTGTGAAAGTAAGTCGCTCTTGTTGTTCTTTCGGGAATGACATTTTATGGGGGAGAGTTCTTAATTGAACTTGTGCTTAATTGCCAAATATTTGTGGGGAGTGCGGCTGTGGAATATTGTAGGGGTTATCTTGTATCTTTATAGACTCCTTGATGAATGCATATAGTTTCGGCTATATGATTGCATTTAAAAAAGTTGATATGTTGTTATCTTTTGGTCATGAAGTATCTCTATGAAAATTTCATGAGGATCCCACTAGTTTTCGTACTTTTGCCAATTTATATTGACAAAAAGGGGGAGAATCAATGTGTAGTTCGCACTACAAATACATATGGTTTACGGATCATTATGTAAGGGGGAGTGGTTTTCATGATGAGATGAAGTATTGACTAAGGGAGAGTGATGCATATCACCATAGTATGGTTGTCAAAGTTGTGATACAATTGGACTTTGATGTTGTATAATGATACTATGACAGTATATAACAATGATTGAGAGCAAATTTTTTCTCATTGTTATTGCTACATATTTTCAACAACAATGATGCGGAATTGAACACATTTGGAATAATTGGAGTACTCGGAAGTGACGAAGATTTCGAGTATTTTTGAAGAACCAAGGAGATCAAGCATTTGGATGAGAAGCTACAAAGTTTATTTATTTTGCAATTCATATGTATTGATAGTTTTGTCACTAAAATTGACAAAGGGGGGATTGTTAGAGCACTGATCAGTCGAACTCGCAAGTGTTTATCTCAAGCTTGTTTGTCAATGTTAGTGATTAAAACTATAAGTCTTAATTTCTAGTCTACTTATAGATGTCTCAGACTAGGATAGATTGTGTAATTGAGCATTAGACTTCACAACGTTCATCAATTGAAGACGAATAACTACTAAGGCGAGTTTGTGGAATTTCATCAACAAAAGGTATGTGGAGACTAAAACCCATCTATAACTTGGAAAGTCTATTTCTAGTCTATCTCCTATATTGAGACATAAGTCGTGTTACGATATAGTTTTTTGTTAAACATATTTGAGATTTCGAGCTAAGTTTAACTCGCTTACATATTTCTCGGAATATGTGTTGGTAAGCTTTTGCTTCAATCAAGTTCATCTTAATCATGTGAAAATTGCCGAGTAACATCTTACATGGTTTGTGTGACACAATCATTTGGTATATGAATGTTTCATTATGATTATTTCAATAACTTGAAAATTGCTTTGATGCTAATAGTGTGTGAAAACGGTTATTATCATCCTCTAAGAAATTTTCAATGATTGAAATAAAGAGTTTAGAATACTTAACCATCATTGGATTATAAACATATTATACATTCTTGCATGTATGAGATCCATGACCGGAACTAAAGTATGCATACCCGTATGCGTACTTGAAGTTGTGAAATTCCGTGTACCAAGTACACATACCGGTACGCATACTTGCGTAAAATATAGGTCCGAGAATTTCTGATGGGATTTGGAAGTGTACTAATTATGCGTACCCGTTTGCATACTTGCGAACCCAAACTCCGACCGGCTACTTAAATATGCGTACCCGTTTGCATACTTGAGTGGTTAAAGTTCCAAAATCGGTTGGCTCATGAACTAATACATTTATATATTATGGAATGCATTCTTTGCAAACCGTGGCTATAATGTTCATGAATTGATTCGCGTGAATCAAACCGATTTTGCTTCAATTGTGTTATTGTATACTTCTATGAGAATGTAGCAATTTAACAAATTTTTAACTAGTTTCATTTGAGTCATTTGAACTAGTTATGGTTAAGATGAATAAGGTTGATATGAGAGTATTCATATATCTAACCTCGTTTAACTACAGTTGAGCCAACATGGTGTACACGTTTAGGTACGGCTACATAAACCTAAATGATGATATATTTCATTTGTGTATAACAAGCTAAGTTCGATCTAACGGTTGAAATATATTAGCTTGAATCTAATCAGGTTTTCATCTAACGGTGAATATTGAATGCTTTGTTACCAAGGTAACTTAGATTGCAAACCCTGATTTGAGAACTATATTAAGGATCACTCTAGCAACTGGGAAACCTAATCCCCACACCTCATTTGTGATACTAGTTGCATAAGATAGATTCGATTCTCCTTTAACCTTAGGTTTTTCACGAAACACCTGTAGGTTAACGACTTGAAGACTTCATTGGGATTGTGAAGCCAGACCCAACTATTTTCTCTGTAGTTGCATGATCTGATCTTGCTGTTTCTATCGTGTTTGAGTACTATCGTCTTTAATATTGGCTCGAGATTTAATCTCCGATAGGCAAGATAAAAAGTAATCACAAACATCTTCGTCTCATCGTTTGTGATTCCACAATATCTTGTTTCGCTACCATACGATTAAGATTATTGTGAGGTGATTGATATGTCTAGGTTGTTCTCCGAGAGTATAAGTCCGGTATATCAATTGGTTCCTGTTCACCTTGATTTACCAAAAGACGGAACAAAACTCGTAGGTATTTCTATGGGAGGCAGATTTATCTATTCCCGTAGACTTTTCTGTGTGAGACAGATTTGTTTACCAAGTCTTCGACTTTGGGTCTTAGTAACTCTTGGTTGTGGGTGGGATCAACTAAGAGAATCAAGTGTGTAGTATCCTGCTGGGATCAGAGACGTAAGGAATGCAACTGTACCTTAAATCAGTGTGAGATTGATTAGGGTTCAACTACAGTCCAGTCCGAGGTTCCTTGGTAGTAGGATAGTGTCTGTAGCGGCTTACTTGATAGGATCCGGAGATACCTATTTATATAGTAACCGCAATTGCACGGTGTCTAACTAGTAGAACAATCGCAAGTACAGGTCGTTCCCACGAGGAGCGGTGGAAATACGTAATCAATATCTCTAATGGACTAACAAATAAAGATGTTTTTGGATTTTTTTGAAAGAATAAAGACAATGAGAAGAATAAACTCAAGTAACAAAACGAATCAAATGAGAGAGTTAGTAACCAGGGTTTAATGTATCCACCACTATTTCTATTCAAATACTGAAATGAAACATAATTCATGAATTATTTATTGTTCGTTCTGTTGACATCACCTATTATATATATTAGAGTCGCAAATATCACTGGGACACCCTAAGCATGGCACATCAAAAGACTAAACCAAAGCATGCACCATCAAATTGCATTAGCGAGAAATTTATACGAAACTAAATACAGGTTCTCAAATAATACCTGGCTATTCTAAGCATACCCCATCAAAGGATTTAACCCAAGCATGAAATATCAAATAAGTAGACAAATATATTTTCGATCCTAACAATTATGCACAAAGGTTATACGAAACCGGTGAAACAACAACTCATATTATCATTAAATCAATATATAAAATCATGGAATTATTTATTCAATTCAAAATGGTCTATTGCTATATAATCCAATTAATCAAAAATGGCCTAATACCCATGTAGTTTCAACCATAAAAACCCTATTTACAAAATAATTAACCAGACATGACTTTCTCAAAAGCCATAAACAAGTCTCAAATAATTTCTAGGTAATTGAAACAAAGAAGGAAGAAAAACTTCAAACCCTAGTATCTCTGTTCGGCTTGTAGCGGCAGCTTCTTCTTGTTCTTCTCTTCTCTGCGGCTTGGTCGCCGACCTCCTCCAACCGGTCCTTCCTCTTTCTTTCTGTTCGTTTATGTTCATATAGGTGCTGCTTCGAATCTCATAAGACCTAGACACCTTTGCAAGGCCCAGCCCATCCACTGATACCCAACTCAAATCCGACCACAGCACCAACCTTTCTTTCTCGGACCATCTGAGCACCTACCTTCACCGGCAGTCGTAACTCTAGCTAGTTAGCAAGTATATCCGTCTCTACTCGATTAAACAGAACAGAATACAACCCATCTCGCCAACTTCTTCCTCAAAACTCTTGCCTTAGAAACCCGTCACTACTGCCTGCACTGGTTGGTACCCGTTACTCCCTGCAATAACTCTTCGCTGCTGCAATTTATCTCCGAGTAGCAACGGCAGCCAGTAATGCTCTCAATACTGCCACCAGTTGCAATCATCTCATTTCTATACTTCCGCCACAACCAACTCAATTTCAATCTGTGTAGCAGCTTCTTTCATTCGATCAATCAGCCATAGAAATCACCTCATAGACTCGAGTACACCATTGCCACTGCCAGATACTGTCTGTCCACGAAACCCCATCAAACTCTAATTCCATCTGCTGTTGTTGCATAACCAAATCCAGAAACTCCGTTGTTGTTCTCAACGTTGCTTCCCTGACTGCAAAACAAACTGGTTAACTCCAACCTAGTTCTTTTACTTGAGCCAGAACCCTCTCCAGTCACAGCTCCTCCATTTATTTGCTCCATCGACTGCACATCACCATTTGTTGCACAAGCTCAACTTCAACCAACTCCTCATGCAATTTGTTTGCTGCCATCTTCCATTCACGGCTACAGCTTTATATACACGACTGTCGATCCCACGGAAAACCAGCACAGACATCAGCCAGCTGGATCCATTTCGATCAAGTTCAGCCTTCTCCATTCTGTTCGGCTAAGTCTCGGCCACAACTCCTTAAACTTGAGTTTCTCCCTGTCTAACCAAACTCAAACTCCATATATCTCAACGAATGAAACCGACAATACAGCTCCATACATCGTTTATACCAGATATGGTTCTTGTTTTTCTTTATACTGGCACACCCACTTCCATTTTCTGGCATTATAAGTTCAGCCCCTTCCCAGACTGACTACAAACTGCAATTTAGATTCTTACCATCTTCTGTTTTCTGTCTCATTATCACGACTCAAAACTTCCCCACGTTACCAGCGTAACCAACCAACACACATCTCCATTCACTGCCATTTACTACCAGGCTACAACACCGGCTCATCTTCGATTCATTTACCATCGTTGTTTCTGTTGTAAAATGACGAGATTCTAACTGATTTCTCGACTAGAAAAGTAAATCCAACACCACCAACAGCTTTCATGGAGTACTAGCTTCCATCGTCACTGACTGCCACCAGTTCAATCCACCATTCTCTGTTCCTTCCACTTCTCAGTACCCATGAAAATCTCCGAACTCCAATATCGCTGGGAGACAGAAAGTCGCCTCTGCATTAAATCAATTCAGCCTAACATTCTCGTCATCATTCATGTATACACGGCCACCAAATTCGATCTCCATCAGAACCTGCTTCACCTCCGGCTACAGCACCACCAGTTTATCCACCTTCGCAACATAATCAAACCAGCCAACAGAAATTTTTCCATCTCGGTTCAGACCAAGAACTCTAGCAGCTCGGACAAAATCAGACGACAACAAACCCCTGAAATCCACATCTCAGTTTCACAGTGGCTGCTTGAAGAGAAGAAATGTAAATTCCTTCTTGTTTGATAGGAATGAGAGGTGCTGTTCGAGATTCTTCTCTTTCGATGCGAACAGAGAAGACGCACAAAATGTTGTTGAGAATGGGCCACGTCCATTTACCCATTAATGGGCCTTCAGGTAGGTGCCTATGAGAATTCTTTGTTCTGTTGTTTAATTTTCGAGCAGAGAATGTATAAATGATATGCAGCACTTTGATGCCTTCAGTAGCAGGGAAGTATAAGCCATACGAACTGTGATGTCGAAGACAACGTCCAAAAACCGATAAGAAAGTCTCTTTAGCCGATTATTTTCCGGATGATCTAATTCGCTTGTACTTTCTACGAAACACTAAAATAGTGTTATTAGTCATAATATCGAGTCCTAGCTAATATAAATATGGGTATAAAATGTAGCACTTACGTGTTTATCATTACTACAGTGTGGTCTTCAAATCTGGACTAGATCCCGGGTTTTTTCTGCATTTGCGGTTTCCTCGTTAACAAAACTTCTAGTGTTTGTGTTATTTCTTTTCCGCATTATATTTTTTTATATAATTGAAATATCACAGGTTGTGCGTTGAATCGATCAATTGGGAAATCCAACCTTTGGTTGTTGATTGATCCTTGAACATTGGTCTTTGGTACCATTCAAGTTAATTCTCTTATATTTAACCGGGCTCGCAATTCTTATTTGATGATTGCATATTGAATCGAGAAAGAGAGATACAAAACTGTTTGATATACTTTTATCTAGATTGAGTCTCACTGTCTAGTTGATTCTCTTGAAAGTATATTGGAGTTTGTCTATTCAGATTGCCAAACGAATTGTTGGGTGTGGTTGTTAGACCCCCGATTTTTCACCTTCAACACGGTTGTGCATTAGAATGAAAGTCTGAAAAGTGTGGTTTAGCTCTATTAAAAGCCTTCCGGACCTGAAGAGCTCTTGAACCATTTTCACCTCTTCTTGCACCATAATACCCCAAATTTCCTGGTAGAACCCACTTTTGGTAGCAGTAGGCGACAAAGTCGCCTCCATTAGGAACCGTGGTCCTAAATCTCCCCGTGATCTAATATGAAAAATTTTTCTTTTATTTCATTCCCAGAGGGAATAACAATGAGTTGCATATTTTCTTGTTGTAGGGTTTAATAAGCTTCAAAATACCATTTCTTGCATCAGGGTTGGATGTGATACAAGTTGTAATGAAGTGGCTGATAAGTGCTTGGATATATCTTCTCTTCTGCTTTTCCATATGCATTACTTTATTTTAGAGAGTCAATTTGATACATCTTTCTTGTGTAATTAGTCTTTAAATGAAAATCATTTGTGTTTCTTTCTTGATTGAAGAGGTCATTTTCCCTTGATTGTTGCTATATCATGCTGCTTTTAGAGTCGTAAAGCTATTAAATATAGTTTTGTATATTATGTTCTTTATTGAAATCAATATTTTCTTGATTTAGGATGTTGTTTTCCCTTGATTGTTGATGAACCTCTCTGATTGTGTTACCTATGTTGCCAAAGGTTTCATCCTTCCACTTTCTGAGATTTTTCTTGGTTTCTTTAAGTTTGTTTGTGAATCTATAAACTACATTATCATCTCTTTTGCTTTGGCTCCGACTTCTTTTTATCTCTTGTTTACAGTTTGGGTTGTCGAACCAATATTCATAAAAACGGTATGACTTTTTGAGATCTTCTCATTGTGAGTTTGTTTAAAAATGAATAGGTGCATGGTCAGATTCAGAAGGTAATAGGTTACTGAGGATGTCACTCAGGAACAAATCAAACAAACAAGAACCACATAAAACCCTAACAAGTCTTATTTTGACTTGTGAGAGGTTTTTATGGTTTGACCATGTAAAAGGGCTTCCGATGAGGAATGTCTAGAAGTTCAAGTTGATTTATGGAGTTAGTAACTATAAGATTCGAATGGGTTCGGTTGATTGAGTAGCTTTATCTCTCATTGTTGTACCAAGTGGAGTTGAAGTCCTCACTGATGAACCAAACCTCAAGGGATCTTCATGTTTTTCTCCCATTTATTTGGAACCATTTTTTGGGGCACCAAGGTTTTTGTTTGGGGACTATTAAGTTATTAGGCCAACCATTGTTTAGGGATAAAGGATGTCCTGGTAAGAACAAGTGACTAAATTGTCCCGTTACTTAATTTTTATTTTTTTTATTTTTTATTTCTTTTTTTATTCTATTTTTTTACCCTGAAATAAATATTAGAAATCAAACTACAGAGTTTTTAGTTGGCAACCGAGCAACAAGTTGGGCACCAACCCCTTTTTGAATAACAACACCAAATTTATGAAAAATAAAAGTACCTACACCACTATCAGCCTCATTGCTAACTAAGCAATTCTTCAGACGTTTGAAAAAACAAATTATATCATCACTAAGATCCCCTAAAGTAGTAAAAGCTTAAACACCCAAACCATAACCATGCGAAATACATTCTTTCAGATATTTAGTACGTTTGCGCGAAATTGTTCTCGAAATAGTCTGGCCCAGAATGAAAGCACGAACTCCATCTCTAGTAAAGGGTGAAACACCTGTGACATCCATATACACGTCTTGGCCGTTTTCGCAGTTGAGCACAAGGATATCCGCTGGACGTAGATCCTTGTTATCATCTGATAAAAGACCCAAAGCAACTTCTTTGCGCGCAGGTACACCAGCTTTGTAATAGATATCGGTAATTACATCACGAACTAATTCATGGCGAAACTCAATTCCAACATCCTTAGTATAATGAAGCGCATGATCACCAAAGATGTCCATAGGTTTATTACAACAAGAGTGTTAGATCATAGCTCGGTTGAACCCACCAAAGATGTCAAGTTTGGTTGTCATATTTTAGTGAATCAAAACTCATTTAAAGAGTCGCTTGATTATGTACTAGAGTCAACTTCGTATAGGTTAGCTTGAAAGTATTAGGATATGAGACATTACAAGTACTGCGAGGACTTGAAGAAGTGAAGAAGTAAGAAGCTACAACGACAAGATCATCCTCCCACTTGAAGTTAGTGATATTTGAGTTGAACTATTTCATTCCCTAACATATCTTTCAAGTCGTGCATATTGAAAACAAAACTGCGAAGCATGAACACTTTATATAGACATAGTATTAAGGAATACAATACGAGGTTTATGTCTTAACCATTAAACTTTGTAGATAAGATATCGCCATAATCGTTTAAATGCTATTGTGATTATGTATGGGTATGAGGTGAGGATTTCATCCTAGGAAACAATGTTTTACATGTGTTTTAAGGAAGTAAATTCATGAAGTTGTTTTGTGAATCGAAAAGTAAATCACCAGGCGTTTTGGTATTGTTATTCATTGCATATCTTGTGAAAATCCAATATGTGTGATTAGTATAACCGCTCATGACTTGTTTGTGTTCTTGGTAAAACAATTCACAAAGGCCTGACTTTTGAATTGGTATGACTTTTATTAGTGAAACCGATCTTAAGTAATCACATGGGATGGTATGATCGAGTCTGTGATTTTGTAAGACCGGCTCTGGGTAAAGGGTAGCCGATCCTAGTAAGAGGTGCAACAAATCACAAAGGGGAATCTATCCTTGTATGAGGTGCATCATGTTTTAGCAGAAAGGGGAACCGATCCTATGGACATGTGCAACACGTTTTTATGCAAAGGGGAACCGATCCTATGGACATGTGCAACACATTCAAGTTAGATACCATATATACGTGGGGAACCTATCCTAGTACCTAGTCAACCGAATTTTCTAAAGCTAGTGCGACTATGCACAATACTCACATGGAGGTAGAACTGAAACTTGTTTTGGTAGAACCGTTAAACCCATGATTGGTGATTGAGTTTTCTTGATCAATCACATAGTTCTTGAAAGTCAGATGAACCAATTCTAAACCTGTTTGGAAGTGTGGAAAATCGGTTTCAATATTGTAAGTATGAAAGAGGACTTACAGAGTAAGGATGTCGACATACTTTGAACATGTGCAGTAACGCTTATCTTTAATTGTTCAAAGTTATTCCTTAACAGCTAAAGGAAGAGAATCCCAGGATCGAAACATAAATAAGTTAAGAATCTTTTATTTAAGGTTTTTAATTTTATTTTAGGAAAATGAGAATTAGTAATGTGCATTTACTAGTTGAAGATTTTCCAAAGAGATTTTCGGTCATTATTTTGGACAGAGCATTTCCAGGAGTTATGGAAACCGAATTTGGAATATATTGCATATCTTGAGAATATTTTCGGTTTTGGAAATTTCTTGGTGTCCAAGCTTCCTTTTCTATAAATACTTGAAGTTTGCATTTATAGAAAACTAATCCTTCGTGACAGCAAACTTCCTCGGTTGTGTTGTTACTGGTGAAGCCGCCTATTCGGAGAGGAGAGTAACCTAATTAGGCGAAATCTCTTACGTCTGCTCAGTTTAAAGTCTTCTTTGGGATTGAGAATATCTATTAGTACCGTTGGTGGGAAACTGGATAATTGCGGTTTATATTTTATTTTCAATTAATTTGATAGACTAACGGTGGTTGAACTTTGATTGCACCTAGTTTGTTTATGCTCGAGAATTTTCTCTTCTGATATAAGATTCACTCAAACTAGATCGAAGTTTCGATATGGATCTTTAGACTGTTTGTAGATCTAAAGACGTCTTGTGATAATCCATTATTAACAGACTCCGTTCTATACGCGATTGATAACAAGAAATTCAAGTTGTTGTGTGCAGGTGTTTATTGAAGATCTAAGAAGATTTGAAGACAAAGAAGATATTGAAGATTTCTGATTTGGGGTTCATAATCTTTGGTATGCACAATACTTGTTTCGGTATAGAGGATCCAACTATAATCGGTTTATCCTTGTGGTAGATTAGATTGATTAGTTGTGTAGATCCGCATCAATACAATTCTTTGTGATTAAAAGTATTGATTGCAAAATATTAACAATTACTTAGGTAGCTGAGAATAAGATAGATCTAAGAACCCGACTGTTGATGGTGGTTTTTAGCTTAGGGTTAAAATCGTAAAACCTTGGTCTGACGTGACGTCACTCTATAAGGAAGCGGATCTGTAAACACCAATATCTCTGCTAGCACATTTATTGAGTCGTTCAATATGTCTACGTGAAATTTCCCCAGACTCGCGGATGCGATGACCGTCCCAAATACGCTATAAATTTCGGCACCTTTCTAGTACAAGACTCACTGGGTGCCTTTATATATATATATATATATACTACGTTCCGCGGCAGAACCCTTAGTATTGGCTGGCATCATCTTCGCTCATGCCAGCCATGCCAGCTACGCCACCGTGCCAAAGGCATGCCAGCCATGCCAGCCACGTCGTCGTGCCAAAGGCATGCCAGCCACGCCACTGTGCCAAAGGCATGCCAGCCACGCCACTGTGCCAAAGGCATGCCAGCCACCCCACCGTGTCAAAGGTATGCACCAGTCATGCCAGCCACGCCACCGTGCCAAAGTCATGCCAGCCACACCACCGTGCCAAAGTCATGCCAACCACGCCACCGTGCCAAAGGCATGCCAGCCACGCCACTGTGCCAAAAGCATGCCAACCATGCCAGCCACACCACTATGCCAAAGGCATGCCATCCATGCCATCCACGCCACTGTTCCAAAGGCATACCAACCATGCTAGCCACACCACTGTGCCAAAGGCATGCCAGCGGCTCCAAGCCGCATCATGCCAGCGGCTCCGTCCAAGCCGAGACAACAACTCCGCACGATGCTTGCGGCTTCATTTCACGCCAAATCCATACCGGTCATGCCACCATGCCGCTGGCTGCCAAACGGAAGGTATCCACGATCAACGGCTACCCTTCCTCCTGAGATGCAGATCTCAACCGTACAACCTTGCCACCAAACCAAACGACTTGTGGCAACCTCTTGTCTATGATGCCAATTCTTGGCCACGGCACACTCTTGGCTATGATGCCAATTCTTTGGTCACGACACCTAACCCTAATTGGCCACGCCAAGAGAATGCGCAAGCCATACCGCGGCCACTCCGCTAGCTGCCAACAGAGAGTATCCATGATCAACGGATACCCTTCCTCTTGAGATACAAATCTCGGCCGTCGAAGGTCGCCACCGAATCGAAAAACCTCTCAATCTTAACTTTCCATACGCTAGCAACATGCTATATGTTTTCCATGAAAACACTCGAGCCATCAAAACATGTCACAAATTGGGGGATGCTCATCAGGGTATTGGTCTGGCGGTTTACAACGTGCGGCGTGCAAAACACCCGTTATAAGAAAGTGTCATAAGAGTGAGGCGGTTAGTAACGACAAGAAATAATGGTGAAAAGTATCCTCATTATGGAAACATCAATTCCAGGCGTTACCCGTTACCATTTTTCTTCCACCACTCAATCGCTTCCACTTCTTATGAGGCCAGGGTACGTTTCATTACGACTTGTATAAATAGGTTTCACCTATTTCCACCAAACAACAAGTTTTGGTCAGGAGAACACTACAACACTCAGAAATCACCTAGTAGCTTTCCATCGGCTATCCATCTTTACCTTCTGATACAAGTCGTAAAAACAACCACACCTTTCAGAACCAACTATTCTGGCTTCAACACTCTCTTCGCTTCCCTCCCTAAGACCAACCCATATCCTTCACTTTTGTGACCGAAGCAAGTCTGGAACGACCATTTCTTGGTTTAGGCCGGATTTATACAGATTTATCTCTAGAATCTAAAGTACTCCCGTGCAGTACATTATTTAGGGTTTAGACTCGTTTCTCACCCAGACACGAAATTACCGGAATCAGCAGAAACTGTTTTCACCCTTAAACAATTGGCGACCACAGTGGGAGATTAGTCTCTCGGTTACAATATCAATTTCCAATTCCCGATTTCATTCTTCAACCCGGATCCCGAGATGGTAGAAGCAAACGATCCACTCGGAGATCAACGACTCATTCATCAGACAACTCAGTTACCAGTTATCACACGACAAGGAGTTACTGGGGACTTCTCGCGGTCAGGAAGACATCGCCCATAAAACTCATACTCACACCCTGAGGAGCCATTTTGTTGGGAGACCCTAAAAGCGAGCGACGCTTCGACGTTTCCTCCAACAGTCGCTTCAACGTTCTCTCCAGAAGTTGCTCCGCTTCAACGTCCTCCAGAAGCGGCTCCGCTTCAACGTTCGCTCCAGAAGCCGCTCCTATTCAACGTTCGCTCCAGTAACCGCTCCGCTTCAACGTCCTCCAGTAGCCGCTCCGCTTCAACGTCCTCCAGCAGCCGCTCCGCATCGACGTTCTCTCCAGCAGCCGCTCCGCTTCGACGTTCGCTCCAGCAGCCGCTCCGCTTCAGCATTTTCTCCATAAGATGCTCCAGGATCCGAAATCGATGCTTCAGCGTTCTTTCCATAAGATGCTCCAGGGTCCGAAATCGAAGCTTCTGCTTTTTTTCTCCATAAAGTTTCAACGTCCTCTCCAAGAGTCGAATCCGCTTCAACGCCTCTATTTGAGGGTGAAACGATTTCTGTTGATTTTGGTAATTTCGAGTGTGTGGGTGAGAAACGAGTCTAAACCCTAAACAATGTACTGCAAGGGAGTACTTTGATTTGAGAGATCGATCTGTACAAATCCGGCCTAAACCAAGAAATGGCCGTTCCAGACTTGCTTCGGTCACAAAGTGAAGGAGAAGGGTTGGTTTAGGAAGGGAAGCGAAGAGAGTGTTGAGACCAGAATAGTTGATTCGGGAAGAGTAGTTGTTTGACGACTTGTATCAGAAAGTGGAAAGCTAACAGATGGGAAAGCTAACAAGTGATTTCTAAGTGTTGTATTCTCCTGCCCAAAACTTGTTCTTTGGTGGAAATAGGTGAGACATAGTTATACAAGTCGCAACAGAGCGTACCCTGGTCTCGTAAGAAGTGGAAACGGTTGAGTAAATGGAAGAAAACGGTAATGAGTAACGCCTGGAATTGATATTTCCATAATGAAGGAAACGTTTCACCACTACTTTCTGTATTTACCAGCCGCCTCACTCTTATGACACTTTCTTGTAACGGGCGTAGTGTACGCCGCACGATGTAAACCGCCAGATCAATACCCTGATGAGCATCCCCCATTTTTGTGACATGTTTTGATGTCACGAGTGTTTTCGTGGAAAACGTGTAGCATGTTGCTATTGTTTGGAAAGTTAAGATTGAGAGGCTTGGCGGTTCGGTGGTGACCTTCGACGGCCGAGATTTTGCATCTTGAGAGGAAGGTTAGCCGTTGATTGTGGTTACCTTCCGTTTGGTAGCCAGTGGCGTGGCCATGGTGTTGTCATGGCTTGTGCATGCTCTTGGGGTAGATGATTAGGGTTTGGTGCCGTGACCAAAGAATTGGCATAGATAAGTGTGTGTCGTGGCCAAAGAGTTGGCAGCGTAACCAAGAGATTGCCACAAGTCGTTTGGTGGCAAGCTTGTACGGCTGAAATTTGCATCTCAGAAGGAGAGGTGGCCGTTGATTGTTGCAACCCTCCGTTTGGCGGCCAGCGAAATGAATGCATGGCCAACACGGCTCATGCATGCTCTTGGCGCGGCCCAATTAGGGTTTGGCACAAACCGTGGAACTTTGGCATCGCAGCCAAGAGGTTGCCACAAATCGTTTGGTTTGGTGGCAAGCTTGTACGGATGAGATTTGCATATCAAAAGGAGGGGTATCCGTTGATTGTTGCAACCCTCCGTTTGGCGTCCAGCGACATGGAGGCATGGCCAGCACGGCTCGTTCATGCTCTTGGCGCGTCCCAAATTAGGGTTTGGCACAAACCGTGGAACTTTGGCGTCGCATCCAAGAGGTTGCCACAAATAGTTTGGTTTGGTGGCAAGCTTGTACGGCTGAGATTTGCGTCTCAGAAGGAGGGTAGCCGTTGATTGTTGCAACCCTCCATTTGGCAGCCAGCGGCACGGAGGCATGGCCGACATGGCTTTGGCATGGTTTAGGCGCCGCTAGGCTAGGATGTTGGCATAGTTTTAGGGCAGCCAAAATTAAGATTTTGGCATAGTTTAGGCGCGGCCAAAATTAAGGCTTGGCATTGGGCCAAAAGTTGCCACGCGTTTGGTGGAGAACTTGGACGGCTGAGATTTGCATCTCAGAAGGAAGGGTGGTTGTTGATTGTTGCAACCCTTCGTTTGGCAGCCAGCAGCATGGAGGCATATCCGACATGGCTTTGGCATGGTTTAGGCGCGACCAAGCTAGGATTTTGGCATAGTTTTAGGCGCGGCCAAAATTAGGGTTTTGGCATAGTTTAGGCGCGGCCAAAATTAGGGCTCGGCATTGGGACAAAAGTTTCCATGCGTTTGGTGGCGAACTTGGACGCCTGAGATTTGCCTCTCAGAAGGAAGGGTGGTCGTTGATTGTTGCAACCCTTCGTTTGGTAGCCAGCGGCATGGAGGCATGGTCGGCATGGCTTTGGTGCGGAGGTGTGGCCGGCATGGTATTCCATTGGCACTATGGTGCGGCTGGGATGGTTGGTATGCCTTTGGCGCGGAGATGTGGACGGCATGGCATGCCATTGGCACGGTGGCGCGACCGGCATGGTTGTCATGCCTTTGGCGCGGAGATGTGGCTGGCATGGCATGTCATTGGCACGGTGGTGCAGCTGGCATGGTTGGCATGCCTTTGGCGCGGAGATGTGGCTGGCATGGCATGCCATTGGAACGGTGGTGCGGCTGGCATGGTTGGCATGCCTTTTGCGCCGAGATGTGGCTGGCATGGCATTCCATTGGCACGGTGGTGTGGTTGGTATTCCTTTGGCGCGGAGATATAGCTGTTGGGGTTTAGCGTGTAGAAACCCTAGTTTAAAATATGTGGCACGTGTGATTGGCACGTTTGGATAGCATGCGCGGCTGGCATGTGTAGAGATGATGCTAGTCAGTACCGAGGGCTCTGCCGTGGAGCATGGCATTTACATAAAAAAAAAGGTACCCCGTTAATTTTACGCAGACATGTTGAATGGTTTAATAAATATTTTAGTGGCGACATTATTACTCAAGTGGGACGTCACTGTTTGACTATGGTTTTACTATTTTAACCCTAAACTAAAAACCACCATCAACAGCCTCCTTCCTGCCAAGGTTCTTGACTGTGGCCGCCGCTCCCTCCTGCCAAGGATCGTGTTATAGCCGCCACTCCTTCTTTCCAAGGATCGTGTCGTAGCCACCGCTCTTCCTTGCCGAGGATCGTGCCGTAGCCGCCTCTCCTTCCTGCCAAGGGTCGTGCCACCACACTCTCAATATCAAGGATCATGATCGCAACCGTCCAATCTTTGTAGTCGTGGACACCTTTTGATCCATCCCGACAAGGCACGTGGTCATGGACAGTTTGCTCGCTTACTCATCCATCCAACCTACTTTGTTCCCACAACAATGTAGTCTCTTCTAATCACATCTGCTGCCAAGAACTGTTGACGCTCGTTTGTTGATACCATCTAGAGCTTCACCATAGCAACAATCACTACAAAGTATGAACGCACGATGGTGATGTCTTTATCATGGTCAACCCATAGACCATACAAATATGGAAACATGTAAACCACACTTGGGTACCGAGGATCTACACGGAATCCCTTCACTGTCAAAGCTCAGAAGACATGGTCAACCAAAAGGTCATATCCATGACAAGGTCATCTACTCTTCAAGGGTGTAGCGTAAGAATATCATCACCTCTCTGTATAGAAGACGCCTGCAACACTTTACGAGTCCGTGGCGGATCCCAATCCCGCTCAGAGGAAACAACTTCAGAAACTAAAGAAAATTACAACTGGGAACTGCTCATCGCAGTCTACCCCGACGATCATCAAAGATTCATGAGATAATTCCAGAGACGTGGCTGAAACATTTTCTTGAAGAAACAGAGGGAGCCACGATAAACAACATAACTCTCTCATTTCTACCTTTTTGTTATCCAGAATATTTCGTCCATGTGATATTTTGGGCATCCCAGCGTCACATCTGGAAGAGTATAATAAGCTTGTATCAAATCCCGTGGACGTGTATTCAAGGCGATGCAATGAAAGTAGGCTACACGTGGAGAATATCATCACGGGACGCTTTCACTCCCCTCAACCAGGTTATTACTGATTTCAACATCATCATTGTCGAAGTTTTATAAGCCACAGGAATTTATCAACATGAAGCCGTACATGTGCACCAAAGACTCCGAAAGCACGCCAGAAAGATACCTTCACATATTTGGCCACGCCATCGGGTCCAACAGAAATATAACTGGGGAATGCTCACCGCATCCCATTCTATATGATAGTCCAAGATTTAGAAGATGGTTCGAAGGATGTCGCTTGGAACAAAGTCCTTGAAGACCTGATAGCAACACATTCAGCAACGGAACGTCTCCCAACCCATCTATTTCATCCAGTGGCTCCGGATGATTTCGACCATACGAGCATCCACAACATATCATCATCGCGATCAAAAAGTCGAGGATGAACCGTCAACACAACCACAATCTCCAAGATTAGCCCTGACATGATCGTTGCCGAGCATATATTTCATCCATCCGTCCCAAGAATGCGACAGAGTTTGGTAAATTTTGGAATCCACTGGAGAGATACTGCAGACGAAAGCACGGATCCGGACGAGCAACAGAAAACAGAAGAGGGTCGATACCTATTTTCATGCTGACGGATTTTATAGAGTTTGCACAGAATAAAGATTCCTTCATTCTCCATGAGCGGGAATAGATGACTGGGCGCGACTACGCTACCTTGGGCCCGTAACATCCCTCCTGAATTCTTCTTGAGTTTTACTGTCGGACTGTTTTCACCTCCTAAACGAGATCAAAACCTAAATATTCCCGCGATGGGAGATAGAAAATTATTTTTCAATCATAATAGAGGGGAGGACCGTCAAACTACGAGTTCCTATGCGAATTCTACAAAGATTTTAGTAAGGAGAGCTAATTAGGGTTTCGGCATGCCAAACCCTAATTTAGACAAAGTTGTCAAGCACCATCACCACCGTTTGGTAGCCGAAGTTCCAGCGCCATCACCACCTTTTGGTATCCAAAGTTCTGAAACCAGTTCCCATCCTTCCACGGAACTGGAGCCAGTCATCATCCTTCCACGGAACTAAAGCTAATCGCCATCATTCCACCGAACTGGAGCCAGTCGTCATACTTCCACGGAACTGAAGGCAGCCGCCATCATTCCACGGAACTGGAGCCAGTCGTCATACTTCCACGGAACTGAAGCCAGTAACCATCCTTCTATTGAACTGAAGCAAATCGTCATCCTTCCACGGAACTGAAGCCAGTCGCCATCATTCCACGGGTCCGCAACATCCCTCCTGAATTATTCCTGAGTTTTACTGTCGGAATTTTTTCACCTCCTAAACGAGCTCAAAACCAAAATATTCCCTCGTCGAGAGATAGGAAATTATTTTTCGATCATAATGGAGGGGCGGACCATCAAAATCCGAGTTCGTAAGAGAATTCTATAACGATTGTAGTAAGGGGCGCTAATTAGGGTTTCGCCATGCCAAACCCTAATTTAGACAAAGTTGCCAGGCGCCATCACCACCGTTTGATAGCCTAAGTTCCAGCGTCATCACTAGTGTTTGGTAGCAGAAGTTTCGAAGCCAGTTTACACCATTCTGCGGACTGAAGACAGTTTCCACCATTCCGCGGGCTGAAGCCAGTTTATACCTGGACCGAAGACATTTTCCACCAATCCACAACCGATCCAGCAGAACCACGGCCAATCCAAGCCAACGCTAGCGGCTCACTCCAAACCAGGCCGACGTCAGCAGCTCCATTCCAAGCCAAGCAATGCCAGCGGCTCCCTGCCAAGCCAAGCCAACGCTAGCGGCTCACTCCAAGCTAAGCCTACGCCAGCGGCTCCGTTCCACGCCAAGCAATTCCGGCGGCTCCATGTCACTCCAAGACGACCGATTCTGGCGGCTCCATCCCAAGCCGACCGATGCTGGCGGTTCCATTCCAAGCCGCACCATACCAACAACCCCATTTCACGCCAAGCAACGCCAGCGGCTCCAAGCCGAGCCAACGACTCCGCGTTCCCTAGCCTAGCCAAGATGGCGCACGGACAAGCCAAGATGACGCCAACTGTTTGCATCCAAGACAGCAACCACCTCTACCACTCTGCGGCCTAGCTAGCAGCACTACGAGCCGAATTTACGCAAAGTCGCCAACGCAAGAGCCACGGGTTCTATTTACCTCCCGAAAAAGGTTAGTCAGATCTTCCTGACCATCTTTTCATGACTTGCCGTTTCGATCTTGCCATTGTCTGTCACCATCTCAGGCTTACCTCGCTACAAGGCCCCTGTTCCGAGATAAGCAGGGGACTTAATGTTGATGGTGGTTTAGCTTAGGGTTAAAATCGTAAAACCTTGGTCTGACGTGACGTCACTCTATAATGAAACAAATCTGTAAACACCAATATCTCTGCTAGCACATTTATTGAGCCGTTCAATATGTCTACGTGAAATTTACCCAGACTCGCGGATGCGACGACCGTCCCAAATACGCTATAAATTTCGGCACCTTGCCAGTACAAGACTCACTGGGTACCTTATATATATACTACGTTCCGCGACAGAACCCTTAGTATTGGATGGCATCATCTTCGCTCATGCCAGCTACCCGTTCCAAAGGAATGCCATCCATGCCACCGTGCCAAAGGCATGCCACCCACGCCACCATGCCAAAGGTATGCACCAGCCATGCCAGCCACGCCACCGTGCCAAAGGCATACCAGCCAGCCACCGTGCCAAAGGAATTCCAACCATGCCAGCCACGCCACCGTGCAAAAGGCATGCCAATCATGCTATCCATGCCACTGTGCCAAAGGCATGCCAGCCACGCCACCGTTCCAAAAGCATGCCAACCATGCCAGGCACACAAATGTGCCAAAGGCATGCCAGCCATGCCACTGTGCCAAAGGAATTCCATCCACACCACTATGCCAAAGGCATGCCAGCGGCTCCGTCCAAGCCGAGACAACAACTCCGCACGATGCTTGCGGCTCCATTTCCCACCAAAGCCATGCAGGCCATGCCACTGGCTGCCAAACGGAAGGTAACCACGATCAACGGCTACCCTTCCTCTTGAGATGCAGATCTCAGCCGTACAAGTTCGCCACCAAACATGTGGCAACTTTTGGTCGTAATGCCAAATTCCACGGTATTTTCCAAAACCCTAATTTGGCCACGCCTAAAGTGTGCACGAGCCATGCCGGCCATGCCACCATGCCGCTAGCTGCCAAACGGAAGGTAGCCACGATCAACGACTACCCTTCCTCCTGAGATGCATATCTCAGCCGTACAAGCTTTCCACCAAACCAAACGACTTGTGGCAACCTCATGGCTACGATGCCAATTCTTTGGTCACGGTGCCAAACCCCGATTTGGCCACGCCAAAGCCATGCCGGCCATGCCACCATGCCGCTAGCTACCAAATGGAAGGTAGCCACGATTAACGGCTACCCTTCCTCCTGAGATGCAGATCTCAACCGTAAAAGCTTGCCACCAGACCAAACGACTTGTGGGAACCTCTTGGCTACGATGCTAATTCTTGGCCACGACACACTCTTGGCTACGATGCAAATTCTTTGGTCACGGCACCTAGCCCTAATTGGACACGCCAAGAGCATGCACAAGCCATACCACGGCCACTCCGCTGACTGCCAACAGAGGGTAGCCATGATCAACGGCTACCCTTCCTCTTGAGATGCAAATCTCGGCCGTCGAAGGTCTCCACCGAATCGGCAAACCTCTCAATCTTAACTTGCCATACGCTAGCAATATGCTACACGTTTTCCATGAAAACACTCGAGACATCAAAACATGTCACAAACTGGGGGATGCTCATCAGGGTATTGGTCTGGCGGTTTACAGCATGCGGCGTGCAAAATGCCCGTTATAAGAAAGTGTCATAAGAGTGAGGCGGTTAGTAACGGCAAGAAATAATGGTGAAACGTATCCTCATTATGGAAACATCAATTCCAGGAGTTACCCGTTACCATTTTTATTCCACCACTCAATCGCTTCCACTTCTTACGAGGTTAGGGTACGTTTCATTATGACTTGTATAAATAGGTTTCACCTATTTCCACCAAACAACAAGTTTTGGCCAGGAGAACACTACAACACTCAGAAATCACCTGGTAGCTTTCCATCTTGGCTATCCAGCTTTACCTTCTGATACAAGTCGTAAAAACAACCACACCTTTCAGATTCAACTATTCTGGCTTCAATACTCTCTTCGCTTCCCTCCCTAAGACCAACCCTTCTCATTCAATTTTTTGACCGAAGCAAGTTTGGAACGACCATTTCTTGGTTTAGTCCGGATTTGTACAGATTGATCTCTCGAATCTAAAGTACTCTCGTGCAGTACATTGTTTAGGGTTTAGACTCGTTTCTCACCCACACATGAAATTACCGAAATCAGCAGAAATTGTTTTCACCCTCAAACACCGATGAAGGAGTTTATTGAGATAAACAGAAGAGCCTTTGTCGAACTCACATCAGTTGGTTGAAAAGAGTTGCTACCAAAAATATTTTTTGTTCCTTTTTGGAATACGAACCAAAGGAATTGTTCCAAGTATGTGACTTATTCATAAGTTGGAGGCGTGGGAATACAGACGGAACTAGGTGAACTATAGGTTTAGTTGCTTGGTCTCAACTACACGAAGTTGGATTGATTTTATATATCGGCTTAATCCTGAGAGTATTCAATTCTGGACAAGGTCCCGGGATTTTTCTGCATTTGCGGTTTCCTCTTTAACAAAATCTTGCTGTGTCATTTACTTTTATTTTTCGCAATTATAATTGTTTTTTATTATAATTTAAAGTAAATTACACAAACGTTAATTCCTATTTTACTTGATAGTAATCCTATTGTGTTAAGTTAAGTCTGAACCTCTTATCAAGTAAACATACTTCGTTGTTGTATTGTCTCGATCTCGTATCCATAGACGATCACACGAAGTGTAAACCGAGTAGTTGTATTGTCTCGACTCAGTCCATAGACAATCACTTTCGGAGAAAAGACTTATAGGTAGGAAAAGTTTTAGATTGAGGTATATTTGGGTACTCTCGCCTTTTCAATTTGTATCAGAGCAGGCAAACACAAAAAGATCTAACAATCTGTGTTTGGTGCGATCCAACCTATAAGAATGAACTCGAGTTCTCATGAATCGACTTCAATTAACGTACCGCCAAGATTTGACGGAACAAACTATCTATGGTAGAAATCTTCTATGAGATATTTTCTTCAATCCCGAGATTTTAATACATGACGGATACCAATGACCGATGGACTACTCGTAGTCAGAGCTTAAACGCTTAGCGTTTTATACTCTTGAAGAAAGAGTTCTTGCAAAGCAGAATTCTGATGGTTTGAATGCCATCATACATCCTGTTAGTCATGATCTTCTACATCATGTGCTGACCTGTAGGACTTCTAAAGAGGCATGGGATATTCTTGAGAGCTTATTCGAGGGAGATGAATCTGAAAAAGAAGCTAGACTTCTTTCACTTTCATCTGAATGGGAACATCTCAAAATGTATGATAACGATTCTTTCGAGGAGTTTAATTCTAAACTTTCTGAGATTGTCATTGCGCATTTCTTTCTTGGAAAGGTTATACCTGAAAAGGAAATAGTATGCAAAATTCTCAGATCGTTACCATCCAGATACGAGTCTAAGAAACATGCCATAATAGAAGGTAATGATATTTATATACTTTCTCGGAGCTCTCTCGTAGGAAAGTTAAAGATCTTTGATAGAGAAATTCTGCCGAAGAATGAAACTAAGAAACGTTGCCAAGAGGACAAGGTATATGTTGAAAAAGAGCTTGACTCAACTATTTTGCTTCTAGAGCAACAAATGAAGGACATCTTATATATTGATAAACATGTTCATGATACATTATCGTTTTGCCATAAAAGGGGTAATGATGAAGTACAATGCTTCAAGTGCCGTAGATTCAGACATATGGCAAAACACTGTCCCAACAGAAGAACTCAAAAGTGCAACAAAGCATATGTTTCCACTCTTGATGATATTCCGGAAGAAGAATCCAATGAAGAAATATCTAAGTGTAATGCACTTCTTTCCAACTCTAACAGTGACGAATCCTGTGAGTCTAATCAATTCCTAGAAAAAATTGAGTTGGAAATTAAGGAAAATAAAAGGTTAATCCTGGTACTTGAAAACCTTTTGGAATTCCTTTCAGATAAAACCCGTATGGTAAAATCTGAACAAGAAAAATTGGGTGAAAAACCAAGAGAATCAGAAACTAGTTTTTCTGATAATATGATAAGTTCTTCATGTGGAGAAAATAATCTCACTACAATCCTTCTTGAAAATAAACTTATCAAAGCTCTTCGTAAAGGGATAAAGAATACTGGTAAATTTATGAGATTTCAAAAGGAAATTGCAAACTCTTGCAATTACAAGAGAAAGAAAGAACAAAAGGAAATACAGTCTATTGTGTTTATAAGTCATCCTAAGGATGTCTTGTTAACTACGGTGAGAATAATTCTCACCTCAACACATGTTGATTGTGTTGAAGGATGCATCCTCACTTGTTGCCCAAAATTCTGATTGTGAGGAAGCATAAATCTGGGCAAGTGGTTCACATATGTTTATTCAGTGAAAAATAATAGATATCTCTTATTTTTGGGGAAAATAGTTTCGGTTTTCGTAAACCGAATTATTCCTTGATTTTCTCCAATCTTATATATCTTCTTCCTGTTCGGGAGAAGACTATTTTATTTGAAATGGAGAATTCGGTAAAAGAAGAGTCATCTTTTGATGATTAGCACTCTGTGCATCAGTTATGACTGAAACTCATGATGTGTCTCTTCATGATAACTCTCAAGATTCTCTAAGAAAACATATTCTTACAGTTAAAAGGTTGCATTAGATATCATGAGCGGATGATAAAGGATTCAAAAGAAGTACTAGCTAATCTTCATTCTCAGCTGGTTGAGATGAACAAATTCTCTACTGAAAACGGAAGTGCTCAGAAGAATTTGAATCCAGTTTTTGAAAGCAGTCGAAACAAGAATTGAGATTAGAGAGAAAAATAGACTTCAATTTATGATTTATTTCAATGATTGTATTAGGTCTATTATGAATAAATTATTTGATTTATAATTTTTCTTGTGATATTTTTTGATTTACATAGCTTGTGCTTGAATGCTTTATCTTATTGCTATGTATGTTTATGGGATGTTTGATTTCGGTTTTATTACCTTGATATTCGATCTCATAATGTTGTGAACCCTTATGGTTTGGGTGACTTTTTGATTTAGCAGGATTAAGTTCTAGCCCATGTTAGTAGGCTTTATCAAAGGATTATTAGGGGTTCTGATAGAAACAATATGTGAAAAAGTCATAATATGTTGAATCGGTTTTGGTTTAGCATAAAAGCATATGTGTTTCGGGAGTTTTCAACTTTTGCTTGCAATAGTTAAAAACCGATTTTCAACCTTTCTCTGGTAAAGGTTGGTTGTTGTTATTCTTTTGTTTTGCATAAGGATGACAACATAATGATTTTTCGATATCAGTTCTCCCTGGAACAAGATGCAAACATATTGGAGAAGAGCATGCGAAATTTGAGGTAACAATATTGTTAGTTAATTGTTTTCCTGTTTAAGAAAAGCCTGATTTTATTTCGTATATTTATTGCTTTTGCTTAACAAAATTTTGGCACAACTGATGTTTTATTCCATTATGTGTGTATGGGTCTGTGTGTGATTCAATCGTTTCCGGTTAAGAAAAACTATTGTTATCTTGATTTATTGTGTGGTATCAATCATTTAGGCTTACAAAATTTTGGTGCAATTGCGGTGCTTTAATGTCTATGTTGTTTCAATTGCTTCCGGTTGAGGTGAATAATTATGCAAGTTGATTTATTTTGGTTTGTATAAATTGTTTATGGCTTAACGAAAGAAAAGGTTTACGAGATGAATTGTTTAGTCCAATTCGATTCCGGATAAGAGAAACTAAGTTAATTATGATCTTAGTTAGACTTATCAAAGTGGAGGTTTCAGTTATTCAAGTCTAATCGAATGCCTTAACAAGAAATGCTAGTTAACTAACCTAGTACTTGTCTTGTTTAAAAGATAAAGGTCTAAGTTATATGGATAATTAGAACCTGATGAGAAAAATAGAGTTATCTTTGTTTAGGAAAGGGACTAAGGTCCTTAGTTGATTTTTGGTTTGCTAAACTATTAGGAAAAATTTCTTCAGGCAATTGTCTCCTTGATAACATATCAAAACAAATTACTTTGTAGTTTCGGTTTTGATATTGATTATCAAAAATGGTGTGTGGAACCCTCGTGCTTAACTTTATAGGTTGCAAGTCTATTTTGGGATTTGTAAGATTCTTTTCGGTTTGTCCTTTTTGTTTGTTTGTCATTTTTTGACAAAAAGGGGGAGAAATATATGGAGTAAACAAGTAATACTGGCATTGATGTTATATTGATTAGTATCACTAAGGGAAAGGAAAATTGTGCTATTTAACGAAAGAGTGAAAGCATAAACTAAGGGGGAGGGGAGTAACATATCATTACCAAGGAATAACAAAGACGTGCGTATTGATAAAATCTACCTATCTTACCTTTAGAGGGAGTATATTCTTTGTTATCATAATGTCAACAGCGGCATTAAGGATTGAATGTATACAAGTTATTGTGTTGTTGAATTCGGGAATCAAGCATTGTGTAATGAATTCTTGTAATTTGTTTATCCATATGATGTAAGAGTTTTGTCACTAAAATTGACAAAGGGGGAGATTACTAGATCATAGCTCGGTTGAACCCACCAAGCGTTGGTATGTCAAGTTTGGTTGTCATATTTTAGTGAATCAAAACTCATTTAAAGAGTCGCTTGATTATGTAATAGAGTCAACTTCGTATAAGTTAGCTTGAAAGTATTAGAATATGAAACATTACAAGTATTGCGAAGACTTGAAGAAGTGAAGAAGTAAGAAGCTACAACGACAACATCATCCTTCCACTCGAGGTTAGTGATATTTGACTTGAACTGTTTCATTCCTTAACGTATCTTTCAAGTCGTGCATAATGAAAACAAAACTGCGGAACATGAACACTCTAGATAGACATAGTATTAAGGAATACAATACGAGGTTTATTGCTTAACCATTAAATTTTGTAGATAAGACATCGACATAATCGTTTAAATGCTATTTTGATTATGTATGGGTATGAGGTGAGGATTTCATCCTAGGAAATAATGTTTTACATGTGTTTTAAGTAAGTAAATTCATGAACTTGTTTTGTGAATCTAAAAGGAAATCGCCAGGCGTTATTGGTATTGTTATTCATTGCATATCTTGTGAACAACCAATATGTGTGATTAATATAACCGCTCATGACTTGTTTGTGTTCTTGGTAAAACTATTCACAAATGCCTGACTTTTGTATTGATACGACTTTTATTAGTGAAACTGATCTTACATAATCACCTGAGATGGTATGATCGAGTTTGTGATTTTGTAAGACCGACTATGGGTAAAGGGGAACCGATCCTAGTAAGAGGTGCAACACATCACAAAGGGGAATCGATCCTTGTATGAGGAGCAACATGTTTTAGCAGAAAGGCGAACCGATCCTATGGACATGCGCAACATGTTTTTAGGAAAAGGGGAACCGATCCTATGGACATGTGCAACACATTCAAGTTAGATACCATATATATGTGGGGAACCGATCCTAGTACCTAGTCAACCAAATTTTGGAAAGCTAGTGTGACTATGCACAGTACACACATGGAGGTAGAACCAAAACTTGTTTTGGTAGAACCGTTAAACCCATGATTGGTGATTGAGTGTTCTTCATCAATCACATAGTTCTTGAAAGTCATGAACCAATTCTAAACTTGTTTGGAAGTGTGGAAAATCGGTTTAAAGATTGTAAGTATAAAAGAGGACTTACAGAGTAAGGATGTCGACATACTTTGAACATGTGCAGTAACGCTTATCTTTAATTGTTCAAAGTTATTCCTTTATAGCTAAAGGAAGAGAATCCCAGGATTGAAACATAAATAAGTTAAGAATCTTTTATTTAAGGTTTTTAATTTTATTTTAGGAAAATGAGAATTAGTAATGTGCATTTACTAGTTGAAGATTTTCCAAAGAAATTTTCGGTCATTATTTTAGACAGAGCATTTCCAGGAATTATGGAAACCAAATTTGGAGTGTATTGCATATCTTGAGAATATTTTCGGTTTTGGAAATTCTTTGGTGTCCAAACTTCCTTGTCTATAAATACTTGAAGTTTGCATTTATAGCAAACTAATCCTTCGTGACAACAAACTTCCTCAGCTGTGTTGTTACTGGTGAAGCCGTCTATTCGGAGTGGAAAGTAACCTAATTAGAGGAAATCTCTTACGGCCGCTCAGTTTAAAGTATTCTTTGGGATTGAGAAGCTCTATTAGTACCGTTGGTAGGAAACTAGATAATTACGGTTTATCTTTTGTTTTCGATTGATTTGATTGACTAACGGTGCTTGAACTTTGATTGCACCTAGTTTGTTTATGATTGAGAATCTTCTCTTCTGATATAAGATTCACTCAAACTAGATCGAAGTTTCGACAGGGATCTTTAGATTGTTTGTAGATCTAAATACGTCTTGTGATAATCCATTGTTAACAGACTTCGTTCTGTGCGTGATTGATCACAAGAGATTCAAGTTGTTGTGTGCAGGTGTTTATTGAAGATCTAAGAAGATTTGAAGATAAATAAGATATTGAAGATTTCTGATTTGGGGTTCATAATCTTTGGTGTGCACAATACTTGTTTCGGTATAGAGGATCCAAATATAATCGGTTTATTCTTGTGGTAGATTAGATTGATTAGTTGTGTAGATCGGCATCAATACAATTCTTTGTGATTAAAAGTTTTGATTGCAAAATCTTAACAATTACTTCGGTAGTTGAGAATAAGATAGATCTAAGAACCTGACGAAGGAGTTTATTGAGATAAACAGAAGAGCCTTTGTCGAACTCACATCACTTGGTTGAAAAGAGTTGCTACCAAACAGATTTGTTGTTCCTTTACTGTTTGGAATACGAACCAAAGGAATTGTTCCAAGTACGTGACTTATTCATAAGTTGGAGGCGTGGTAATACAGACGGAACTAGGTGAACTATAGGTTTAGTTGCTTGGTCTCAACTATACGAAGTTGGTTAGATTTTGTATAGCGGATTAATCCTGAGAGTATTCAATTATGGACGAGGTCCCGGGGTTTTTCTGCATTTGCGTTTTCCTCGTTAACAAAATCTTACTGTGTCATTTGCTTTTATTTTCCGCAATTATAATTGTTTGTTATTATAATTTAAAGTAAATTATACAAACGTTAATTGCTATTTTACTTGATAGTAATCCTATTGTGTTTGGTTAAGTCCGAACCTCTTATTACTAAACATACTTCGTTGTTGTATTGTCTCGATCGTATCCATAGACGATCACACGAAGTGTGAACCGATTAGTTGTATTGTCTCGACTCAGTCCATAGACAATCACTTTCGGAGAAAGGACTTATAGGTAGGAAAAGTTTTAGCTTGAGGTATATTTAGGTACCTTCTCCTTTTCAAAGAGCATAACTCATGTTCGGAGAACAAAGAAATACCAAGACGATAGCAAACTACAACTCTGAACTTCCTGGGACCAAGGCATTGATCTAACCCACTGATAGGAACAACCAAAAGTTAGTCTTGAGCATGTTTAATCTGGTTACACTGCCACAACATGAAGTCTCTTGCAGATAATGTAAATTGGACAGGGATTTGCTTCTTGACTGCGTCAAAATAAGTAACTTCCAAGGAGTGCATAGAAGGGGTGGTAGTGTCATCGACGCAATAAGTGGAAGGAAAACCACATACCTGAATAAATTTCTGAAGAGCCAACTGATAGGAAGCACCACTAGCCGTTAGGAATAAACTACCAAGAATCACCTTCGGCATCGAAGTAGTCTGACACTGAGAGGCAAGATAACAGTAGGCGTGAGTGTATGTCATAGTGTATATACCAAGGCCACCATTTTTGATGGGTAGGGTGGCCAATCTTTGTTGCAACGGACCAAAACCAGCTCCAGCTCCCGTGATTAAAAGTCTCAAATACTTGAGTAAGTGATCGTCAAAGAGGTCAGTGGCATGTTATATAGCAGAAGGATTGGTGGTGCATATAGCAAAATATAATATGGATACACCGACACAGTTTCGGAGCAGCAACATCTCACTCTGAGGGTCCTTGAGTTTTTTGATAGCTGATATTAGCTGAATAGTCTTGTTCACCCTACTCAGAACCATATCACTCATGAAATTCAAATCCAAACTCACAGGTCCCCCAAAATCTTAACTCCTTTGCTAGGCCTCCCAATGTTTTTGGGGAAAACACCCTCTGTAATGCTACGTGGATCAAGTGTAGGCCAACAGACCTCAGATTTAATTTATTTATCATTTTTTATTTATTTTTTTGTTCATTTTTTAAGAAAGTTAAGTCGAATTTTTTTCTCTTAATTTTTTTTTTCTTTTTCTCTTAACCGAATCTTAGTCTTCAAGAAAAAAATGCTGAGTTCGGTCAAGTCGAATTTTTTCTTTCTCCTAACCAAAATTTTCTCTGAAAACCTATATGTTGAGTTCGGTTGTGTCACAACTTTTTTCTGCTAACCGAACTTATTTATGAAAAACTATATATTGAGTTTGGTTAGGTCGCAACTTTTTTCTCCTAACGAACTTTTCTATGAAACCCTATATATTGAGTTCAGTTACGTTACAGCTTTTTCTCCTAACCGAACTCATGTTTTTACGCTTATTATACACTGAAAGTTCGGCTATAGAAATGATGACCTCGACTAAACCGAGCATTACTTTGTATACCCGCATAAAAATTTGGTTGCCTTTCCTGTAAATATGATAGCAGAACAAAGCAAAAACTCCATTAAAACTAAGCTCGGCTATCAGTGCCTTCAGAAACAATAACCAAACTACATTTGGAGATAAGTTTGACTGTCTTTTCTTCAAATATTGTGGACGAACATGTTTGACCTAACCCAAATCAAATTATAAAATTTCTAATTTTCAGGAAATTTTGATCAATTCAAGCAACAAAAAGCTAAATTTGAAGTATGTGTGAGTAGTTTGAAGATTCAGATTAAAAAAATAATAATATCCAAAACTCTTATTGTACTTCTTGTTCTTCTCTCTGGATAATTTAATTTAAAAAAAAAGACAGCTTATTGATTTAATCTTACACTAATTATAAAGTTAATTATTAATTATCTTAACTTAATGATTCAACTGATCATTACACTAACTTAATTAGAAAAAATAGTTTTACTATTAGTAAAATAAATGTTTGGATAAGGGAGTGGTGTCCAAAAATGGTTATTCGTTTGATAAAGTCTCACTCATTCAGAATAATGTTATCATAAGTTGAACTATACAGACATGTAAGGAACCATTCATTGTTACTGCTTCCAGCTTTAAGAATAACATATATCATATAGCTAGAGCTAGAAGAAAGTATAAAATCAATATCAAAACCATCTTTCCACCAACATTTAAACCCCGTTTGGGATTGTTTATTTTCCTACAAAAGCACTTTGTAACTAACTTGTAACCAACTTTTTATGAAAATAACGTTTGTTAAACTTTTTTCAAAGTGTTTTTCTCCAAAAATACTTCCGTTTTAGGCAAACTTTTAAAAGCTACACAGGAGTAGCTTTTAAAAGCAGTAAAAATAGAAGTTGTTGACCCACTCAATTTTAATTAATTGATTATCTATTTTAACCTTGTTATTATATTAAAAAGATAAAATCTACCCTTAAATATTTATTTATGTACAATTATTTCACTAATCAAATTTTATTAATTTTTGTTATTAAAATTATAATAATAATAGTATTTAAAGGTAAAATTAAAAAATTAAAAAATATTTAAAATATTATTATGTTTTATCTTTATTTAAATAATATTCAAAATTAAAAAAAAATATATTATTAATAGACGTAATTTAAAAAGAATTTTTAAACCATGTCTATTTTCATCATTAGCCACATTTTAAGCACTTCAACATGATAATTTACCAAACAAAATTTACAGTTTCTTGGTTCTATAACACTTTACATATTATAGTTTATCAAACATCTGACTACTTTATTTTTAAAGCACGACACAACACAACACAACACAACACAACAGAAAAGCACTTTTGTAAACCTCACAACTATACCAAACTAGGCTTTAGTCATCTTATCATAAGATCTCATATGAGTGAGACTGCATTGATTTTTATCATTCTCCGTGTGCTTTAACTCTTACAAAGGTTCCTCACCTGGGACTTGACACATGTGCCTCAACCATTTTACAAAATTATCTTCATACACGTTTTTCCTGAACCTAGTGATGTCCATAAGGAAGTTCAGTTATTAGAAACCCATCCTATGGTTGATGTGGTTTACCCAGGCTATAATACCCAGATTGATTTTGTTTTCCCACCAAATATTTTTCTTTCATTTGTGGGAACGTATAAGTTTCAGATGTGTCAATTATTAAGTTTTAAGACTAAAACCAATTACTTTAGGAGATTAGGGTCGACATATTTGTTTAAGGAAGACCATCATTCTTATTGTGGTTATCTATGTAAGTCAAATATGATTGACTTAGAGGATCATCAATTATTCAGGTTATTATTATGTGCTTCTAAGTTTTTATTTGAGTTTTTCCAGACTCTAGAAACTGAACATTCAGATCTAACTTATGAGGAAACGCAACCCATGAAAATATTTTATCTAGACCCAGTTATAGAACCTGAACCTGAACCACAGCTAGATGTAGTTGTCTTAAACATGAAACTAGACAAGGGTGTGCTTTATTTGTTAATTTTCTTGTTATGTTGCAGATTTCTTTTACTTGTGATAACTATATTTGGTTTTGATGACCCACAAATATTTCGGCTATTACTTTATGATTTTATAAGGTGACTAATCTTTTCTTGGTCTGGCTGAAGACGTTAAACTTAGCACTTCTTGGGAGGTAACCCAATCTCATGTAACACGGTAATATATTTCCTTAACTATTTTGCTTAAAATGGTAACAGTTTCTTCTTGTTCTTTCTTTTAATTTTATCTTTAGAACATTGAGGACAATGTTAGATTTAAGTTTGGAGGTATGGGAGAAACTTTTTAGCTCCAATAAATAAACTCCAGAGCCTAGAAATTTATGTTTATTAAGGATGGAACCAACCAATCTAAGTGGATGGAAGCATCTTGGTTGTAGGAGTTGAGGAACCAATCTGAGTTGGATGGAAACATCTAAATAGAGTCTATTCATAAAAGCACAGAGCTCGGGTGTTATAAAAAAAACATGGTAGTTTCACCATATCTCGTTGAATCATTTTCACTTCTGTTTTTATTTTCTTTTAAATATGCACACGATTCAAGTTGTTACCATTGCTAGGGTGAAATAGAGTGATTGAGATACACAAAAAAAAAAAAAAAAAAAAAAAAAAAAAAAAAAAAAAAAAAAAAAAAAAACAGACCATCAGACCATCCGGAATAAATTCAATAAATTCGACCACTGGCGCCCTTATATATGCCATTTGTGTTGACCTAGAGTTAGGATTATCACCCGCTGGTCCCCTTGTATATGCCAGCTGTGTTGATATTAGTCAGACCGGTATCTCAGTCCATTAGGATAGGTTCATCCTAGTAGTCTCCTTAAGATAGATATGGGAAACACCGTTTAGTCAACATCAAAACCATCTACGTTTTTCTCTACATCCATCTTCTTAATCTTTCCATGTGATTGGTTGACTCCGGTTATGATTTCCAGAAACTATCTGAGTAGAGCTTTGTCACTTATATATGAATTTTAGTATGCTTGAGTGCAAACTCGTGTACATTAATTGGAATTTCGCATCAGGGTACTTCCTCCTGTAGTCAATGAGAGTTGATGTGTATCGTAGGTGCTCAATTTAGTTCACTTATATTCTACTTTAATAATGAATGATATAGCAGTAAATAAGGTTCGTTCCCACGAAGAGCATGGAGATTTAGTTGTCAAAAAGTGTCACAATGGGGGGTTTGATTTAGATTTTAGAACAAAGTACATAAAAAAGCAATTAAAAATAATTAAGATTGAAAGAAATATGGAGAGAGATGATCGAGGAATCATTCTTCGTTACTAAACCGTCAATGAGTTAAATATATTCATCAATTCATCATTAATCATAGATTATTATCAACCGTGGAATAACAACTAGCGCAGTGTTATCCCCAAAAGTCCTTAAATCACTGAGTACGGAAGCTCTCCAATACCAGATTCTATTCGTCCAAGCCACCAAGTAGTAGTGCACTCAAGGTGTAACTTGGTCTAATGATTTATATTTTATGAATTAGGTTAATCTTAGTAGTTAGACTTTTAGCGCAAGGTCCACTTTCTAATGTTGTTCTACACGCGATTGCTCCACAGAATCCCTCTGCAAGGTCTCACGTTTTCTACTTGTGTATGAGTTATTCAACAATTAAACGAATATCTTAACCCTTTACTAGCAATAAATCAATCAATAAACTACTATAGTTGGCCAACTAGAGCAATCAATTAATCAATTAAGACATTTATTAAAGTAGAAACAAACAATAATCATATGAAGAACTCAAAATAGATGCATATATTAATCCAAATCAAGTCTAGAACTCAGAATTCATCCTCAATCAATTGTGAATTTAGCTACTCATGGATGTAGAAACACCCATGTTAAACATATAAGAAAATGGAAGAGAAATCGTTACGATAATGAAATCGCTCCAAAACCCTAACTTTTCTTCCTTGTTTATAGCTCTCCAAAAGCGTGATTAAAACATTAAAAGATCTTAGATAGAAATATATGTTATATAGGTATCCAAATTATGGTTGTGCCCGTGCGCCAAATCCCGGTCAAAGAAGTTGCCAAAACTAGCCAAACTAGCACCAAAATCACGTATAGCTCGTGTAAAAGAACAACCCACGTCCAAACTGTCTTCATGGGCTCATGCAGGAGGCAGAAGTCCAGCCCAACAATCCTGTCTTAACCTTATTAGCATGTCAGTTCCGTGGAACTGACAATGAAAATCTTCAATACCTGCCAGCTTCCCACGGTCACTTCTCCCTCCGTGAAAATATAAAACATCTGGATTTTCTTTTCCGTCCAAAAACTCACGGACAACTCACCTCCGTGAGTTTTGATTTCTTCTGGATTTTTATCCCTGACATCTAATTCTCATGTATACTAGGCCCTCCGACAAAACTATTAAATCCCAGCTCCGTGAAAAATACAAATCCATGAGTTTTCTTAACTTCGACCTACACTTTCTATCATGTCGACTCCATCCAGCAACCACTCTTCTTCCTTATCAATAGCATCCCAAACCGGCACCACATCCTCTGTCTCATCACGATGTCATCGTGAAATCACTGCTCGACTTTCAACTTCTATACTCGTACTCTTCCAAATATTCTCGGACCCAACCACCATCACCATCTCCTCGAGTCACTAACAGACCATCAGCTCGAATTCCACCATATATCACCATTGTAACAGCTACAACCATCATCAATATCACATAGAACTTTCTGTTTAGTCGTTAAAGCTCAATTTTCCTTCACTGCCATGAATGGCTCGAGAAACTACCAACTGCATCGAGCTCAACCATCAGAAGTATCACAAACTCCACTCAACTTCCACCGAGTTCACCTGACTTCTCCCTCTTGAGTTTAATGGCAACTGCAAGATGAAATTTAGCTTATATAAAGACAACTCTCTTTATTGATGTTTAGAAAATCACTCAAAACTAAACACAAGCTCTAATCTTGCTCATATGATCAACCACAACTTTGGTGATCATATATATATAGAACTATGAATTCCTTTTCCTAGTCCTATTACCTTATTACATGTCTTTCCTTTTCTTAGAACTAGATGACTTCTAATTCCCTTAGGATTACATCAATTTCCTAATCTTGTCCTAACCAGCTTTTTAGTGACTTCTATGTTGAAGTTTAACCAACATTCTCCCCGTTAAGCTTCAACCTTACCCATGACATATCTTGTACTCCAATCAATTGTCTCATTTCTTCAAACTTGATCCGAGCTAATGCCTTTGTCAATATATCTTCTTTCTGCTCAGTTCCTGGTATGTGTTCAACGTTGATGATCTCCTTCTCGATACATTCTCGTATGAAATGATACCTTTTGTGAATGTGTTTCGTCTTCCCATGAAACATTGGATTTTCAGTGAGTGCAATTGCAGACTTATTATCAATCTTGATGAGAACTTTTTCAGGTTCTCTTCCTTTGATTTCACCCAACAGTTCTTGAATCCATATTGATTGTTTAGCTGCTTCTGTTGCAGCCATAAACTCAGCTTCACAGGATGAGAGGGCTACAGTGTCTTGCTTCTGTGAACACCATGTAATAGGTGCTTCTCCTAGATAAAATATATGACCAGTTGTACTTTTTTCATCATCTTGGTCAATATTATGACTGCTGTCCCTATACCCAACAATTCCTTTTGATCCTCCTCGACCATACTTCAATCCACAGCTGATTGTTCCTCTTAGATATCTCAATATCTGCTTTATTACATCACCATGAGACTTGCGTGGACTCTGCATATAACGGCTTGCTACTCCCACAGAGAAAGCCAAGTCTGGTCTTGTGTGTAACAAGTATCTAAGGAATCCAACATTTCTTCTATAACTCGTTGGATCAATCTCAGCTTCTTCTTGTGCCTTTGAAACTTTAAGTCCAAACTCCATTGGTATCTTAGTTGAATTACAAGTTTCAAGTCCTGCTTCTTTCAGAATTCTCCTTGCATAAGCTTCTTGTTTAATCTGAATCCCATCTACTCCTTGATGGACTTCTATGCCAAGGTAATAAGTGAGTTTTCCGAGGTTTGACATCTCAAACTTTTATGACATTTCTCTCTTGAACTCATTGATCACCTTAAGGGAGTTGCCAGTCAAAAATAGATCATCTACATAGACTGCAATCACAAGAAGCGTTCCCTTTTCTTCTCTTCTATATAGTGATGTTTCTTTAGAGCACTTAAGAAATCTGATTTCTCTTAAGATTTGATCTAACTTTGTATTCTAGGCTCGAGGAGCTTGTCTTAGACCATATAGAGCTTTTGATAAATTATAAACCTTATGCTCTTGTCCTTTTAATTCAAAACCTTCTGGTTGTTCAACATACACATCTTCTCGCAATTCACCATGTAAGAATGCCGTCTTAACGTCTAAGTGGTGAATTTCCCATGATTTTGATGCTGCTTCTGCTATTAAGAGACGAATTTTCTCTAGTCTTGCCTTATATTTGTTGACAGTACCATCAGCATTCCGTTTTATTTTGAAAATCCACTTAAGACCAATCACTTTTACCCCACCTGGCTTATCAACTAGAAACCAAGTCTTGTTTCTGTTGATTGAAATAATTTCTTATCTACATGTTTGTGTCCATTTAGTCGAGACCTTTGCTTCCTGAAAATTCCTTGGTTCATCATTAACAGAAAGTAGCATAATCTCACATTCTTCTGCAGCTTGAAGAACATAATCCTCCAGGTACTGTGGCTTTTGTATCTGTCTTGTTGATTTTCGCAGTGGAATGGGTTGAGTTATTTCATCGATCTCTTGTTCTTCTTCTTCTTCTTCTTCTTCTACTTCTTCGTTATTCTCAGTGGTTTCATTATTCTCTTCTTCTTCTTGATTAACATCATTGTTTCCATTGGTATTGATGATTATGGGTCCTTCGCCTTCATCAATTACTTGACCTCATCTCATGTGAAACATTCCTGGATCCTTACTTGGTCCATCATTAGTTTCTTTTCAGTTCCAGTTTGCTTTTTCATCGAATACCACATCTCGACTCACTATCAATCTTTTCGTTGTTGGATTGAATAATCTGTAAGCTTTGTATCCAGGCTCAATTCCTAGAGTCACAAGAGTCTGAGATCGATCATCCAGTTTCTTAAGAGTTGCAGAATAAACTTTTGCGTATGCTTTGCAACCAAACACTCTTAAATGATTTATGTTTGGTTTTCTCTTTCGCAAACTTTCATATGGAGTCATGTCTTTCAGAGCTTTCGTAGGTATCCTGTTTATTAGGTATGTGGAGTGTATTACAACTTCTCCCTATAGGTAATTAGGTACCTGCATAGCCTTTAAAGAACTTCTTGTCATCTCCATTAGAGTCATGTTTCTCCTCTCCACCACTCCGTTTTGTTGTGGTGTATATGGTGCTGTGAGTTGCCTTTTGATTCCATTTGACTCACAGAACTTGTTGAAATCTAAGGAAGTGAACTCTCCTCCTCTATCAGTTCTAAGCATTTTGACCTCCTCTTTTAACTTTTTTTCTATCAGATTTCTGAAAGCTTTGAATCTGTCAAATGCTTCACTCTTTTCTTTCATAAGAATAGACCACATATATCTTGAGAAGCCATCTATAATAACAAATATGTATTTGTTATTTGCAAGGGTTTGTGGTGTAATAGGACCACATAAATCAGCATGAAGAAGCTCTAATGGCTTTGAGGCTCTGAATGTTGTTGCTTTTGGGAAACCTTGACAAGTTTGTTTCCCAACTAAACATGATTCACAGATTTTTGCTTCATCATTTATCTGTGGTAGTCCTCGAACCATCTTGTTCTGAGACATTGCCTTTAAGGTTCTGAAACTTATGTGTCCTAACCTTGCGTGCCACTTCCATGTCTGATCTTCCAGTCTCATATTCAGACACAATGGCCTTCCAATCATGAGACTTATCTTGTAGAGTCTATTATGTGAGCGTGAGACTCTAACTAAAAGTCTTCCACTTGGGTCATGAACTGTTAGATAATCTTGTCGCATTCTAACATCACATCCAACTTCTGTAGCTTGTCATAAACTGAGAATGTTTCTTTGTAAGTTTGGGATGAAGTAGATGTTTGTGACAAGCTTTTGTTCTCCGGTCTTGCTCTGAAATAGAATTGATCCTTTCCCTTCAATTTCTACAGAAGATCCATCCCCAAACTTCACTTGTCCTTTGATTTTCTCATTGAGTTCATAAAAGTAGTGTCTCTTACCAGTCATGTGATTGCTGGCTCCATTATCTAAATACCAGATTCCTCTTCTCCATCCTTTGATTCGTAGTTCTTTGGTATTAGTTTCCCTTCGTTTAAGAATACAACTTCGTGCATGAAAAGAGTTGTATCTGTTTCCCTTGTTTCATTCTTGTTTGTTTCTTCCATCTTTTGTATTCTTTCAGGGCATACAGAGGATAAGTGTCCTGGTTTATCATATCTGTAACAAATAATGTTTCATCTATCCTTCTTTTCTTTCCCTTGGTTTTGATAATTCTGACTTGTTGTTCTATCTTGTGAGTTAAACCTTCCTCCCCTTCCTCGGCCTCTGTTTCCTCTACCACCTCTTCCACGACCTCTTCCTCTTGTCGCAGAGTTTTGTTGGTAAGAGTTTGTGTACAAGAGTTTTCCTTAAGTTTCTCCATTGTTTTCTTCATCAAGGATTCTTTCTTCATATGCTTTCAATCTTCCAATTATATCTTCATAGCTAGTCTTCTTTAAATCTAAGACTTGTTCGAGAGAAGCTATGATATGAATATACTTGGATCTTGGTAAACTATTGAGAAACTTCTTTACCAGTTTATCTTCATCAATGGATTGTCCAAGTGACGCAGCTTTTGAGGCTATCTCTGATAGCTTTCCTGCAAAGCTATCAATAGTATCAGTGTCTTTCATCTTCACTCTTTCAAATTCAGACATTAAGGTTTGCAGACGGGCTTCTTTAACTTGATCAGCTCCCAGATTACGTGCCTTTATTGCATCCCAAATTTTCTTTGAAGTTTCCTGTTCACCAACTTGTAGAACAAGACATTCTGGTATTGCTTGAAAGAGTAATCCAATGGCAACATTGTTTTTGTCTGGGTCCAATGTACCAGGATCAATTGTTTCCCAAACTTTGTAGATTTTCATCAGTACCTTCATTCTCATGGACCATACTGTGTAGTTTGTGGCGTTGAGGATTGGAACTTGTATTGATGGTGGCGTGAACTTTTTTGCACCCACAATGGTGGTTTCGTTTTCCATGGCTTAAAAACAAGCTCTGATACCAATTAATGGCAACTGCAAGATGAAACTTAGCTTATACAAAGAAAACTCTCTTTATTGATGTTTAGAAAATCACTCAAAACTAAACACAATCTCTAATCTTGCTCATATGATCAACCACAACTTTGGTGATCATATATATATAGAACTATGAATTCCTTTTCCTAGTCCTATTACCTTATTACATGTCTTTCCTTTTCTTAGAACTAGATAACTTCTAATTCCCTTAGGATTACATCAATTTCCTAATATTGTCCTAACCAGCTTGTTAGTGACTTCTCTGTTGAAGTTTAACCAACAGAGTTATCTTCTCAGCTTCCAGACTCAGTCTACAACATCATCTCTGCCAGCAGATACCATCAATATTGGTAATGGCAGCACCACTGAACTCGAGCTTTCTCTTCTTTACTGTCAGCAACCTCCATCGCAATCAGCTTCGTCAACTGCCATTAATGGCAGCAATACTGCAGCTCCATCGTCACCAGGAAAACCCAATGACCCATGATTCTCTCACCATGTATCAACTATCACTACCATATATAAGCCACAGCACCATCTCTACCGAACATCTCTCCATGTCCATCACATCCATTCTAGTCTGCAAGCAGATTAACTTCAAGACTCAACCATCAGACCGTAGCAATTCCCGTCTCTTCTCTCGAGCTATCATCACCATCGTTACTGCCGGCGACTTGTCGACCACAGCAACGATCAAACTCATACTGCCAGACCTTCTCACGCTGGAAGCACCTGAACTCAGTCTTCATCGAGATTATTGGCATCAACCAGTTATCTCATCCATCATTATGTCTCTGTCATCTTCAAACTCGAGAATTACTTCCTTGTTCTTCTACTCTGACTTCGTCTAGCCATTATCTGCAGCTCTGCCTTAAACATCCTCATCATCGACAGTACCCAACTCTATCAGATTATCTCCTCGTCAATGCCAAAAGCTAATGGAACCAGTTCAACTGTCAGTCTTAGAAGACTGACATTTCAGTTCTTGAACTGCCGCTTCCCCTAGTAATGTAATTGGGTGCCTTTATAAATTCAGTGCCTTTGCAAAATTCAGCAACTTTGACTCGCTTCAAAAGCTTGTAATTTATTCATACGATGTCGGAATGCCTTCATTCTTTCGCCGTTAGCTTCGTTTTTTCTTCCTCTTCGAGATGGTATCAAGGACTCCTAGATATGAACGAGCTCTGCTTGGTCTTTGGCCTTTTCCACTTGCGGCTAACTTCTTTTATTGCACAATTAAGTACCAATTCACTTTTTTTTGGATGATTCACTTAACAAAACATAAGTAAAAGAAAACAAGAGTAATATACAATAATTCGCAAGAATATATAGCAATTACTAGCATGGATTCGACACTAAATATATGCAAAATATGCACTTAACAAATTCCCCCACACTTGGCTTTTGCTAGTCCTCGAGCAAACTATCTAAAATACAACAACTCCATGTCGTTGAGGATACGGTTTCACTTAGCAAGTGAAACAGGCCTTTAAACCCCCAGGTGTCCCTAGTGGACGAATTATAGTCTCGTGAGGGCTTACCAGAGGTATACCCACAAAACCTACTCCAACTTCAAAGCGTTTCAGCTTCCCAAGCATCTAAAGAGAAATGAGGACATAGAGTTTCTGCATGCTAGTAATAAGAAGTTAGAAATGCCAAAGAACATATTCATTCTTAAATCTTGAGTGAGAAATAACCACACCATAATGAGAGAATGCGTGTTTGAGAGCGATCAATAAGCCTTTCGCCTCGACTTCTGCCTAACTTAAAAGGATTTTATGATAATTGCACTCAATAAGACGGCTTTTTTATGGGTCTCACATGTGTGCAGGTAGTATGAAAAGAGAATCATACACACGTTGAATGGTGGGAAGGAAACCTTCTGAATTGTTTCTGGAGACTCCACAAAATCGTGGAAAATAAAGATATTTTCTGATGAGCTCTAAGAAAGGAAATCAACCACTATAGCAAGGATGGGAGTACTTACCACCTTCACATCCGATCGACAGTGAAGAAAGAACCACTCTCACAGCATCCAATAGAAACATAGTCTTCAGTTGTCTTCTTCATCCTCTTGGTCTTCGTCTTCGGTCTTCAACTATTGATGATAAACTCTTGAACTTTGTAGATCTTCGACAATTTTTAACTCTTTTCCTCTATTTCTTGTTGATTGGAACTTCTTTATATATTTTTTCTTCCTCATGGCCTTATTGAACAAATAACAACCTAAATGCAAATTTTTTTGTATTTTTTGTTTTTTTGTATTTTTTTTGTATTTTTTTCTTTTTTTACACAAAAACATTGCAACTACAAAAATAATAACGAAATTAAAATAACATGGCCATGAAAGAAGTACTTTACCACTTTGATCTTCATAACTTGTAATGTCTTTGTATCCTAAACTTCAGTAACTCTCATCTTTTGATTTTCTTCGCTCTTGTAAATAAGTCTTCAACTTGGATATATAATTCCGCTCCTTATGTGTAAGTCTTCAACATGTATATAAAAATATACTCATTGTATGTTGCTTTACTTGGATATGAAATTTTTTCTCTTCCTTGAATTGTTGCTTGTAAACCTCAAACGTCTTCAACTTTCCTTGTAGATTTTGATGTCGCTCCACTTGTTGATGATGATGGTATTTCTATGGATCTGTTGTTGGCGAGAGAGAGAATGGTGCTAACTGCAAATCAAACTACAAGAAGGTGGTTTTCGTCTATAGACATTACCCTCATGATTGAAAAAATTAGCACTCAAGAGATCAAAGAGTAGTGCTTCTATTGGTGGGAGGTTGGGTAGCTCACCATTCTACCCAGAATCAACGTACGGTGACATACACTCAAAAGAAAGCTTTTTAGTCATTTATAAAGAAATCTGGTCTGGTGCCTCGGTTGATATGAAAATGGTAGTCTCCACTAATGATTGATCAACAACTCTAATAATGCATTTCTCCTTGTACCTCATTCGCATCACCTACATGATTAAATCCATTATTTAACACTCCAATTCGTAAGAAATCCGAGCGTAGTTCCCTAACACTTCCAAGTTCAGGTATGTCGGTCAGAACTCTCTATGTAAACATACCTATAAGTATGCTAGTGACTCTAAAATCTCTACAAGTTGGAGGTTTTTATTCAAATTTTTTGAAAAACTCAGAAGAAAAAAAAAACTCTATATGTAAAATACTCCCCCACACTTAAACTTCACATTGTCCTCAATGTGTAAAACCGAAAATTCTGAATTCTGATGTAACAGCAGATAAAACGCAAAAACTGTATAAATTGGTAAGGAATTTGGAAACACTCCATTTCAAAAAAGTTGTTCATCTACGTGTTTTCTACGAAGTCTTAAAAGGGAACAGTGTTTCAATAAACATTCTGACAGTTATGGTCTCTGGACTGAACTACCCGCGGTCTGAATTTTTCTGACGAAAAGGTATTCGTCATAATTCTCTTCTAAGATAGATTCCGGATTCAATAAAATCAAACATGGGGATGCAAATATGATATGAAAACAATAAAAACAACAAATAAAAGGGTTTAAGATACAAAACCTATGGGTTGCCTCCCATTTAGCGCTTAGTTTAAAGTCGTCATCCCGACTTGGCATTCTCCTTACTACTCCTCCAGAGGGAGTAAATATTGAAACTCAAGGGAGTCTACATCCAATTTGTCGCGTTGAACCTCCCCATATACCAATAATATAAAGCTTTGAGGATCCTCCCAGAAAATAATCTGCACTGCAAATAATAGCTTCACAACGATGTTAGCACAAAATAATAGTAGTGATGCTAGCACTCGATAGAAGTTTCCCCCACACTTAGTCCTTTTTACACCTGGAAGTGTATAGAGAACATATAATTTGGGAACTTTTATGGACTCCTCTTGGTGAACCTGCACAATGTGAGAATCAAGTATTTCCAATGGTGGATATTTAGAAGCAAAGTAATCCAATAAAATTTCTGAAGCACATACATCCAAGCCTAATTGAGGTAAAGGAGAAGAATTAATATGCAAATGATTAGTCAAACCTTGCAAAAACTCTTGTATTACGAAATACTCTTTATCCTTAGAGAATTCAAGTGAATTACTTACCTCTCGTATCTCGTGGTCCTCTATCAAACCTTGCGACCTCATTTTCTGCCTCAACTACAGTCTCAACATCATTATAATCATGGGAAAGTTTAATTGGGTCTTACACTAATTCATTCAACTTGATTTCATTCTCGAGCATCATCTCTTCAACATTTTCATCGTCGGAATCCGGCCATTCTCCAAGAAAGTCCTCCTCATTACAAATCCTAAGATCTTATTGTGAGTATGTTACACCGTTTACAACAATAGATAAATTATATCCACTCTCCTCCTTTTGAATAGGTGAAGGATCGTTATTATGATCTGGAGTAGGAATAACTTCTTCGTTGTTGTGAGGAATTTGAGAAGGTTTCTCATCTTCATCAGAATCTTCGTCATCCTCATAATCTTCAACATCCCAATGGCGTTGGTATTCCATTCGTATGACTCTGTTAATTTCTTCAAGAGTCTCTTCTGATGCTCCGACTTCTTCTAGCTGATAGTATTGCTTATAAAGCTTACGGATATTGAGACGTTTTCATCCATCACTCACGATAGAGTCTCCAGACCATATCTCTTATCTTGGAATGAGAGAATTAAGAATATGATAAATAGGAACAGGTCTAGCTTCACTATCATAAGGATTCTCCAACATCTCTTGTTCTCGGAAATGAATACTAATAATTCATAGTGAACACCAACAATGGTACCTGAAATCAAATTTCTAGAAAAGAAAGTTAAAAAAATAAAAAAATAAAAATAAAATCTAAAAACAAAAAAAAACAAAAAAAATAAAACTAAAAGAAATAACAACTAAAGCTACCGACTGCTCCTCGGCAGCGGCGCCAAAATTTGATGCATGTCGTAGGTGCTCAAATTAATTCACTTATATTCTACTTTACTAATGAATAATATAGCAGTAAATAAGGTTCGTTCCCACGAAGAGCAGGGAGATTTAGTTGTCAAATAGTGTCACAATGGGGGGTTTGTTTTAGATTTTAGAACAAAGTAAATAACAAAGAAATTAAAAGTAATTAAGATTGAAAGCAATATGGAGAGAGATGATCGAGGAATCCTTCTTCGTTACTAAACCGTCAATGAGTTAATATATTCATCAATTCATCATTAATCATAGATATTATCAACCGTGGAATAACAACTAGCACATTGTTATCCCCTAAAGTCCTTAAATCACTGAGTACGGAAGCTCTCCAATACCAGATTCTATTCGTCCAAGCTACCAAGTAGTAGCGCACTCAAGGTGTAACTTGGTCGAATGATTTATATTTTATGATTTAGGTTAATCTTAGTAGTTATACTCTTAGCGCAAGGTCCACTTTCTAATGTTGTTCTACACGCGATTGCTCCACATAATCCCTCTGCAAGGTCTCACATTATCTACTTGTGTATGAGTTATTCAACAATTACACGGATATCCTAACCCTTTACTAGTAATAAATCAATAAATAAATTACTATAGTTGGCCACCTAGAGCAATCAATTAATCAATTAAGACATTCATTAAAGTAGAAGCAAACAATAATCATATGAAGAACTCAAAATAGATGCATATAATAATCCAAATCGAGTCTAGAACTTAGAATTCATCCTCAATCAACTGTGAATTTAGCTACTCATGGATGTATAAACACCATATATCACCACTGTAACAGGTACATCCATCATCAATATCACAGAGAACTTTCTGTTTAGTCGTTAAAGCTCAATCTTCCTTCAGTGCCATGAATGGATCGAGCAAATGCCAACTGCATCGAGCTCAACCATCAGAAGTATCACAAACTCCACTCAACTTCCACCGAGTTCACCTGACTTCTCCCTCTTGAGTTATTTTCTCAGCTTCCAGACTCAGTCTATAACACCATCTCTGCCAGCAGACGCCATCAATGTTGGTAATGGCAGCACCACTGAACTCGAGCTTTCTATTCTTTACTGCCAGCAACCTCCATCGCAATCAGCTTCGTCAACTGCCATTAATGTCAGCAATACTGCAGCTCCATCATCACCAGGAAAACCCAATGACCCATGATTCTCTCGCCATGTATCAACTATCACTACCATATATAAGCCACAACACCATCACTCCCAGCTCTACCGAACATCTCTCCCTGTCCATCACATTCATTCTAGTCTATAATCAGATTAACTTCAAGACTCAACCATCAGACCGTAGCAATTCCCGTCTCTTCTCTCGAGCTATCATCACCATCGGTACTACCGGCGACTTGTCGACCACAGCAACGATCAAACTCATACTACCAGAGCTTCTCACACTAGAAGCATCTGAACTCAGTCTTCCTCGAGATTATTGGCAACAACCAGTTATATCATCCATCATTATGTCTCTGTCATCTTCAAACTCGAGAATTACTTCCTTGTTCTTCTGCTCTGACTTCGTCTAGCCATTATTTGCAGCTCTGCCTTAAATATCCTCATCATCGATAGTACCGAACTCTATCAGATTATCTCCTCGTCAATGCCAAAAGCTAATGGAACCAGTTAAACTGTCAGTCTTAGAAGACTGACAGTACAGTTCTTGAACCGCGACTTCCCCTAGTAATGTAAGCGGGTGCCTTTATAAATTCCGTGCCTTTGCAAAACTCAGCAACTTTGACTCGCTTCAAAAGCTTGTAATTTCTTCATACGATGTCAGAATGCCTTCATTCTTTCGCCGCTGGCTTCGTATTTTCGTCCTTTTCGAGATGATATCAAGGAATACTAGATATGAACGAGCTCTACTTGGTCTTTGGCCCTTCTCCGCTTGCGGCTAACTTTTTTTATTGCACAATTAAGTGCCAATTCACTTCTTTTGGATGATTCACCTAACAAAACATAAGTAAAATAAAACAAGAGTAATATACAATAATTCGCAAGAATATATAGAAATTACTAGCATGGATTTGACACTAAATATATGCAAATATGAACTTAACAAGAGTATACCAACCAAGGAGATTTTGTAGTGCCTTCCAAGGTTCTGCGTAGATAACTAGGGTCTGGAGTAAAGGTTTTGTGGGTACACCTTTGGTAAACCCTCCTGAGACTATATCTCGGTCACTAGGGCCACCTAGTGAGTTAGGATTTTATTTTCTAGATTAGTTTTGCTCGAGGACTAGCAAAAAATAAGTTTGGGGGTATTTGATAGACACATTTTTGTGTCTAAGTTTTCCTCATTTTCTGCATTGTTGGTACTCGATTTTGTACATATTATGGTGTTTTATTTATTTGTAGGTAATTTTGGAAAATAAACATTTTTGGAGAATTCGGCTCGAATAATTACCCGGGGTGGAGTTTTGCTATCCGGACTCTCGGTTTGGATAAGGGGCACACAGTTGCTAAGGGGCACCCTCTTTACTATTCACAACCAGCTACTATCAGCATCCCATCACAGGAAAAGGGGCACTCCACCTACTTCGTTTGAAAAGCAAATTTGGCGGGAGAATAGTCCATACACAGGCAGAATTAGGGTTGAAGTTTTGATCGTGTTCTAGGAAGATTCAAGGGACGAAACTCACTGGGTTTGTTTATTTTGACTCAACAGAGCTGTTAATGGTCGTCGTTTATACCAGAATTGGCTAGAACGATGGATTTAGGGATTGAACAAATTCTAGGGTTTTCTTCCTGCGGAAACTCTGTTAAGAGATTGGGCAAGTTTGAGTGAGACTCGAGCACTGGATTTGGTTGCTTTGGGTCTGTTTGGAGCAAACAGGGATGGTGTGGTCAGTAGTTTCGGCCAAGATTGGCTGAATCGTAGGGATGAAGAAAACAGAGGCGAGAGGTTTCACTGGACTGTTTTACTTCTTCCTATGGTTGGTGTGTAGTGGGAAGAGACTTGACTCAATCTGTGTTGTGTTTGGAGTGAGTAAACACGAATTGACAGCTGAAGAGAGCGTGGAGGAGTTAGTTTGGGAAATTATTTCCCGTGACTGCATGAAAATATTTTTGAGATTATCTGGTGTTATCAGAGAAGATTTTATGAATTTACTGCGAGCTTGAGAGGTGCTGGAAGGTATAAAAGGGATAGTGGGATTGCATAGAAGGAACATGGAGAGTTAGGGGAGAAAGCAGAGTGAGAAAATTAGAGTTGCAGAGAAATTCTTCTGCTGCTGCAACAAGATGAACATGAAGAACATAATATTGTGAAGAAAAGTCGTTTTTAGCGTCTTATTTTCTATATTCTGTAACAGTCCATTAGCAACGCTTAGCTTCAGTTCACAAAACCTATTTTATTCTGCGAGTCTGTAACGTCCATAAAGCGTTGCAAACTCGCTGCTTCGATTACTTTCTCCAATTTCACCATTGTAAGCACCTTTTGAGCAATAAAAATATATTTTGAGAGTGTCTACAATATGAGGAACTAAATCCCATTACTGGGACGACGAAGGAAGCAACTTTTCATGATTGTGATAAATGAATTTATTCTTTTATTGACTTTTTGCATAGATTTAATTGTTTTATGATTTCTATGAATTATTTGTTATTTTGTCTGATGTCGCATGCTTAATTTTAATTAATTTTGATGCGTCATGCTTACAACTTACAAATAATGTTTTATGAAATCTATTTTTGGCATAGAATTAGAGTCACGACTTCTTTTAATTGAGCTATATTGTCTAGAGTTAATGACTAAACCACAACAATATGAAAAATAGTGAAATCCCGTGTCTCAGTGTCTCTTTATATTATCACCATATTTGTGTATATTTTCCTTATTTTCTTTATTAAGTCTTAAAACAAATTCTCAACAAGTCTGAGTGAACGACAACCTTTTACCACTATATAAAATTCGATCAATTTTTGGCGCCGTCGATGCGGACTTGTATTTAGATTTTAGGTTTTAGATTTTTTTTATAGATTTTTTTTTTGTTCTCTTTTACGCCTTTGGTTTTTCTTTGATTCTTTTCATATTTGGAGCGAAGCTACGAGGAAAGAAAAAGTGCTACAAAAGGGAAGCATCGTCAAAGAAGGAAAGAAAAGAGGAGTCCAAAAGGAGTAAAGAAGATTTTGTATATATTTAGATTTTATTTCTTTTTATTTTTGGAAAATTATATTAGGGTTTGTTGTGTTTTTGTAATTTTTTTTTATTTCTGGACACTTTTTGTACTTGGACATTATTTTTAAAAAACCTTAAGGAAGGGTTAAAAAAATTAAATAAAACTGTTTGCAGGGAAGGACGATAGTTACGATACTGTCTCGGCCCCTCGGGTTCGTACACTGACATTGGAGTCGGTGGCCTGAGTCGACTTCAACGGTTCATCACCCGTCTGGTACGGGAGGTAAGACTCTATCCACCCACGAATCCCCTGTCAGTTGGTTTTATTTGACAACACAACCCGTGCAAAATAGAATGTCGAACTGGTATTACAATAGCCAATACAATGAATATGCGACTGAGTTTCAAAATGGACGTTACAACTTTGACCATAGTGTGAATAGTGATTGGGAACATCAACCTTTTCAAGGTTACGGCTCATACCATGGTGAGCCCAATTACTATCCGCATGCGCACAGGTCACACGAGCAAGAAAATAAGGAATATTCTAGTATTAGTTTCACATTGAATGATTTAATCAAACAATTGTACCCTGGTGCTATTTATGATCCTTTCATATCTTTAGAAGAGTCTCTCAAGCAGTTAACTGAGAATACCAATAGGTTTGTATTAGAAATGAATAAACAAACTGCACCAATGAGTAAACCTTCTATAGAGGAATCCCTCAAGCAGACGGCTGAGACGAACGAAAGAATTGCTCGAAATAATCTTGATTTCCAATAGTACCCTTGAAAATGAGAATAGTTATTCACATAATCAAGATGACGAGGTTAGAATTGGTAACACTACTTGTTTAGATGAGGTTCGACCATTTTCATGTTACTATGATGATTATGATGAGGATAACTGATGAAGAATCTGAAATATGTAGGTATAGTGATCAGGAATTTGTTACTCCAATTGAGCTTTATAATGATAATATTATTTCTAGTTCAAATTCAAATAATTTTAATGATTATTTACCTATTCAAAAGGACGAGGATTTGACTAGAGATACCAACGTTTTAGACGATGTAGTATTTCCTTTTGATTACGAAGACGATAATGGTTTAGAGGAACGAGTTTATTTTAAGTCTAGATATTTATAAACAATAGGCTTAGACAAAGAAAATGAACTCGTAGAGATGAGTGGGGATGAGCCTAACTTAGAAGAATCAATTGACCATTTTCAGGAATCTGATGACCGAGAAATTAGGGAAATTGTAACTAGTCTTTCTAGAGACACTGAAAACTCTAAGTTTGGGGGTGATTATCATTCTCCGTGTGCATTAACTCTTACAAAGGTTCCTCACTTGGGAGTTGACACATGTGCCACAACCATTTTACAAAATTATCTTCATACACGTTTTCCTGAACCTAGTGATGTCCATAAGGAAGTTCAGTTATTAGAAACCCATCCTCTGGTTGATGTGGTTTACCCAGGCTATAATACCTAGATTGATTTTGTTTTCCCACCAAATATTTTTTCTTCCAATTGTGGGAACGTATAAGTTTCAGATGTGTCAATTATTAAGTTTTAAGACTAAACCTAATTACTTTAGGAGATTAGTGTCGACATATTTGTTTAAGGAAGACCACCATTCTTATTGTGGTCAGTTGTGTAGGTCAAATCTGATTGACGTAGAGGATCCTCAATTATTCAGGTTATTATTATGTGCTTCTAAGTTTTTATTTGAGTTTTTCCAGACTCTAGAACCTGAACATTCGGGTCTAACTTATGAGGAAACGCAACCCATGAAAATATTTTATCAAGACCCAGTTATAGAACCTGAACCTGAAACACAGCTAGATGTAGTTGTCTTAAACAGGAAACTAGACAAGGGTGTGCTTTATTTGTTAATTTCCTTGGCATGTTGCAGATTCCTTTTACTTGTGATAAATCTATTTGGTTTTGATGACCCATAGATATTTCGTCTATTACTTTATGATTTTATAAGGTGACAATCCTTTCTTGGTCTGGCTAAAGACGATAAACTTAGCACTTCTTGGGAGGTAACCCATCTCATGCAACACAGTAATATCTTTCCTTAACTCTTTTGCTTAAAATGGTAACAGTTTCTCCTTGTTCATGCTTTTAATTTTATCTTTAAAACATTGAGGGCAATGTTAGATTTAAGTTTGGGGGTATGGGAGAAACTTTTTAGTTGCAATAAATAAACTCCAGAGCCTAGAAATTTATGTTTATTAAGGAGGGCACTAACCAATCTAAGTGGATGGAAGCATCTTGGTTGTAGGAGTTGAGGAACCAATCTGAGTTGGATGGAAACATCTAAATAGAGTCTATTCATAAAAGCACATAGCTCAGGTGTTAGAAAAAAAAATATGGTAGTTTCGCCATATCTCGTTGAATCCTTTTCACTTCTGTTTTTATTTTCTTTTAAATATGTTTCTAAGTGATTTGGTGGGGCACACGATTCAAGTTGTTACCATTTCTAGGGTGAAATAGAGTGATTGAGATACACAAAAAAAAAAGAAAAAAAAAAGAGACCAGACCATACGGAATAAATTCAATAAAGTCGACCACTGGCGCCCTTGTATATGCCAGTTGTGTTTACCTTGAGTTAGGATTATCACCCGCTGGTCCCCTTGTATATGCCAGCTGTGTTGATATTAGTCAGACCGGTATCTCAGCACATTAGGATAGGTTCATCCTAGTAGTCGCCTTTAGACAGATATGGGAAACACCGTTCACCTTAGTCAACATCAAAACCATCTATGTTTTTCTCTACATCCATCTTCTTAATCTTTCCATGTGATTGGTTGACTCCGGTTATGATGTCCTGAAACTATCTGAGTAGAGCTTTGTCACTTACATATGAATTTTAGTATGCTTGAGTTTGCAAACTCGTGCACAGTAATTGGAATTTCGCATCAGGGTACTTCCTCCTGTAGTCAATGAGAGTATACCAACCAAGGAGATTCTGTAGTGCCTTCCAAGGTTCTGCGTTGATATCTAGGGTCTGGAGTAAAGTTTTTGTGGGTACACCTATGGTAAACCCTTCTGAGACTATATCTCGGTCACTAGGGACACCTAGTGAGTTAGGATTTTATTTTCTAGATTAGTTTTGCTCGAGGACTAGCAAATAATAAGTTTGGGGGTATTTGATAGACACATTTTTGTGTCTAAGTTTTCCTTAGTTTTTTGTATTGTTGGTACTCGATTTTGTACTTATTATGGTGTTTTATTTGTTTGTATGTATTTTTGGGAAATAAACATTTTTGGAGAATTCGACTCGAATAATTACCCGGGGAGGAGTTTTTCTTCACAAATATAGGATCGAGAAGAAGATAATTCTTATTATGATAATCTTATTAATTCGGGTTACACGGCTCATGAATATATAGAGCCCAATATTACGATTAAAGCAAAGATCCTATATACTAGGAAACAATATATTATCCTTAAATAAGGATATATATATTAACACTCCCCCTCAAGTTGGTGCATAGATATCACACATGCCCAACTTGTCCAGAAAACTCAAGTATTTTTTGCTTGACACTCCATGTGTGAGAATATCTGCAAGTTTTTCTTCAGACCGAACCGGTGGCAGCTCAATAATGTTGTTGTCCAGCTTCTCTTTGATGAAGAACCTGTCAACCTCCACATTTTTAGTACGATCATGCTGAAAAGGATTATGAGCAATATCACGCGCAGCTTTGTTATCACAATACATAGTAATAGGATCCTTGAGAGGAACCCCCAAATCCTTAAGGAGAAGCCTCAACCACAAAGTTTCACAAATGCCATCTGCCATACCTCTGAATTCAGCCTCTGCACTTGATCGTGTAACAATATTTTGTTTCTTACTTCTCCAAGTAACTAAGTTACCTCTCACAAAGGTAAAGTAGCCTGCAGTAGAACGTCTGCCATTTATTTCTCCTGCATAGTCAGAATCTGTATATGCCACAACCTTTCTATAATCTTCATTTTTAGAGAATAAAATTCCTTTTCCAGGAGCAGACTTTAAATACCTCAAAATACGTAAAATTGCATCCATGTGTTGTGCACCTGGATTGTGCATGAATTGACTAACAACACTGAGTGCATAAGCAAGATCTGGCCTTGTGTGAGATAGATACATCAATCTCCCCACAAGTCTTTGATATCTCCTTTTATCAGTAGGAACTTGATCAGGTTCAATATACAGATTCACCTTTTCTTCTAAAGGTGTATGGACTGGCTGACATGCTGACATTCCCACTTCTTTTAGCAGATCAAGAACATATTTCCTTTGTGATAGGAAAATTCCTTCACCGGATCGAGAAACTTCAATCCCAAGGAAGTATTTCAATGAACCAAGATCTTTCATTTGAAATTCCTTTGATAAGTATCTTTGCAAAGATTTCCTCTCCTCTAGATCATTTCCTGTCACCACCATATCATCTACATATATGATAAGAGCAGTAATTTTATCCTTCCTTTTATTTATGAACAAAGTATGATCAGATTTACTCTGACGATATCCAAAGTTCCTCATATATTTCGTGAATCTGCCAAACCAGGCCCTTGGAGATTGTTTTAGTCTATACAATGACTTGTTTAGGTTACATACCTTCTTACCATGAGATCCTGGAACTGAAATACCATGTGGGAGATCCATGTAAACTTCTTAAGTTAATTCACCATGCAAGAAGGCATTATTTACATCAAACTTCTGCAAAGGCCAATCCAAGTTTGCATCAAGCGATAACAAGACTCATACTGTGTTGATTTTCGCTACTGGAGCAAAGGTTTTTGTATAGTCGATACCATAAGTTTGGTTGTACCCTTTAGCAACTAATCTTGCTTTATAACGTTCAATCTCACCATTTGCCTTATATTTAATGGTGAAAATTCAACGACACCCCACAATCTTTTTTCCTTCTGGACAATCAACATAATCCCAAGTATCATTCTGAAAAAGGGACCTCATTTCTTCTTATATAGCAGCTCTCCATTTTGGATCAGCTAATATGCTTCCTGCACATTGTTAGGAATAAAAACAGTAGATAGTTGATTCACGAATGCCTTATTAGATTTAGACAAACGATGGTGAGAGACATAATGACTCATAGGGTACTTAACCTTCTTAGAGATTTCAGGTTCATATCTTGGTTTAGGAATACCTCTGTTTACACGTTGTGGAAGTTGTTTCCTTGATTCTTCAAGAACATCCGTAGCAGACGATTGGTTTGGTGTTTCATATTCTTGAGGTAACGTAGACTCTGGAATATCTTCTATCATAACCTCATCTTGAATCTCTATATCACGATACAATACTATACTTTATGTTTCTTCTCTTGAAGAAACTTCATCAACAGATTCTCTTACCATATCATCAGAGTTGACAATAACAGATACATCAATTTCCAATATATCTTCATCATAGTTAAGAGTCTGAATTTCCTTATGGTACTCCCCCTGAAGTTCAGACTCACATGAAAAATACATAGTATCTTCATGAAATACAACATCCAAAGTAACAAACATTCTTTTGGTTGGAGGATGATAGCAACGATATCCCTTTTTAGTTGTTGCATATCCCACAAATACACACTTCAGAGCTCTAGGAGCCAATTTATCACGTTGGTTCTTGTGCAGATGAACATAAGCTACACAACCAACACATGAGGCGGCAGATTAGGAACAGTTGGAGCCACAACTACTTCGGCAAGAGCTTGATGGGGTGTTTGAAACACAATGGTACTGGATGACACTCGATTTATAAGATATGTTGCACAAGTAAGTGCCTCTCCCCAATACATCAATGGCATATGTTCTTCTATCAATGAAGCACGGACCACTTCCAGTAAGTGACGATTCTTTCTCTCTGCTACTCCATTCTGCTGAGGCGTATTACAACAAGTAGTTTGATGAATAATTCCGTGTCCCTCCAAATAATGTTGAAGGTCAGATTCCATATATTCACCACCGTTATCACTACGAAGTACTTAAATCTGTTTGTTGTACTGAGTGTCAATCATCTTATGGAACTTTTGAAACAAGGCGGTAACTTCACTTTTGGTTTTCATGAGACACACCCACGTCATTCTAGTACAATCATCAATAAAAATAACAAACCATCTTGAACCACCCAGGGTAGTAGTTTTAGATGGCCCCCAAACATCAGAGTGTATGATCATAAAAGGAACTGGACTCTTATTGAATGATAATGGAAAAGAAGCACGATGGCTTTTTGCAAATTCACATACTTCACAATGAAAGCTAGAAATATCAAGTTTTGCAAATAAACTAGGAAATAATTTTTTTAAATAACCAAACGACGCATGTCCCAATCGTCGATGCCATAACAAAATCTGAGATTTTTGTCTCTCCCCCTCAGAACCATCAACAAGAAGAGTTTGACGCAGCTTATCCGAACTACTTGACACCAAATCCTGATAATATAGCTTCCCACGCTTAACACCATAACCAATCATTTGTTTCGTTGTGATGTCCTTAAAAACACAACAATCATGCTAAAATATCACTACACAATGTAAAGTATTAGTTATTTGGTAAACTGATAGGAGATTACAGTCTAATGTAGGAACTACTAAGACAGAATTTAAGTTTAAAGTTTCAGCGAGAGATATTGACCCTTCACCAGTAATTTGAGCTTGTGACCCATTCGTAGTAGAGACTGTTTTTTGTAAGGATGGTTTAAGGGGAGAGATTTGTTTAGAATCACATGTCATATGGTCTGTGGCACCAGAATCAACTATCTACGAATTATTTGAAACAAGTGAAGAAACATTTAAAAACTTACCATCGTTACCTGTCCTTGCTACTGATGCAGATATTACCATGGAATCCTTTCCTTTCTTTGTTGAAGCCATTGGAGCACTAGAATTTTTCTTTGTCTCCTTCTTCCTCTCCAGATGTTGATCCCACCAATCTGGATATCCAACCAACTCGAAACACATGTCAATTGTATGTCCAGATTGATTACAGTGTGTACACTTAAGTGATGACTTGTCCACCTCAGTTTTTGAGTATCTCTGAAAAGACCCTTTTTTATTGTATCGGTTTCGAGTTGCCATAGCAGCAGGTTCAACTTCTTCCAATTATTTTGCCATCGTCGTACGTCAAACAGATCCACGACGAACTAGTGCGTAACATGATTCCAATTCAGGAATAGGATCCTTTCTTAAGATTTCACCAGGGATCTGCTCAAAACTTTCATCTAATCCAGCAAGGAATATATGCACCCTTAGGCGCTGGATTGATTTTCGATAGGCTTCAATATCATTAGAATTCTCCATAACCACCTTGTCACGATGATCCATCTCTCCAAATATTTCGGTTAGTTCTCCATAATAAATTGAGAGTGCTCTGCCATTTTGTTTTACCGAAACGCTCGTCGATTTAGAGTAAGTACCTGCATCTCATCATCTTCATCATAAAAGGATTTAGATAATGCATCCCAAATCTCTCTAGCAGTAGGTAACCGAATATATCTCTTCATGATTTCAGGTGACATAGACATCAACAACCATCTCTTAACCTTTTGATTATCTGTGTGCCACTTCTCATATCTTGGATCTTCCTCGGTAGGTTTTCTTGTCCTTCCCATAATAAAGCAGGTTTTTTCTTTTTCAGCAATATGCATCTCCATGATTTGTGACCACAAACCATAGTTTGTTTCATCAAGAACAATCACATCCTTGAATGTTGCACCTTCAGATTGAATGATAATAGGAGAAGATTTGTTTTCCATCTGCCCTTTTTCTTTTGATTTATTTTGGTATAATTCTGAATCACTACCCATGATTCAAGAACCCTAGCTCATAGATACCATCTTCACAAATATAGGATCGAGAAGAAAATAATTCTTATTATGATAATCTTATCAATTCTGGTTACACAGCTCATGGATATATAGAGCCCAATATTACGATTAAAGCAAAGATCCTATATACTATGAAACAATATATTATCCTTAAATAAGGATATATATTAAAAGTTTTGCTATCCGGACTCTCGGTTTGGATAAGGGGCACCCAGTTGCTAAGGGGCACCATCTTTACTATTCACAACCAGCTGCTATCAGCACCCCATCACAGGAAAATGGGAACTTCACTTACTTCGTTTGAAAAGAAAATTTGGCAGGAAAATAGTCCATACACAGGCAGAATTAGGGTTGAAGTTTTTATCGTATTCTAGGAAGATTCAAAGGACGAAACTCACTGGGTTTGTTTATTTTGACTCAACAGAGATGTTAATGGTCGTCGTTTATACCAGAATTGGCTAGAACGATGGATTCAGGGATTGAACAGATTCTAGGGTTTTCTTCCTGCGGAAACTCTGTTAAGAGATTGGGCAAGTTTGAGTGAGACTAGAGAACTGGATTTGGTTGCTTTGGGCCTGTTTGGAGCAAACAAGGATGGTGTGGTCAATAGTTTCGGTTAAGATTGGCTGAATCGTAGGGATGAAGAAAACAGAGGCGAGAAGTTTCACGGGATTGTTTTACTTCTTCCCGTGGTCGGCGTGTAACGGGAAGAGACTTGAATCAATCTGTGTTGTGTTTGGAGTGAGTAAACACGAATTGACAGCTGAAGAGAGCATGGAGGAGTTAGTTTGGGAAATTATTTCCCGTGACTGCACGAAAATATTTTTGAGATTATCTGGTGTTATTAGAGAAGATTTTATGAATTTACTGCGAGCTTGAGAGGTGCTGGAAGGTATAAAAGGGATAGTGGGATTGCATAGAAGGAACATAGAGAGTTATGGGAGAAAGCAGAGTGAGAAAATTAGAGTTGCAGAGCAATTCTTCTGCTGCTGCAACAAGATGAACATGAAGAACATAATACTGTGAAGAACATTCGTTTTTAGGGTCTTATTTTCTATATTTTGTAACAGTCCATTAGCAACGCTTAACTTTAGTTCACAAAACCTGTTTTATTCTGCGAGTCTGTAACGTCCATAAAGCGTTGCAAACTCGCTGCTTTGATTACTTTCTCCAATTTCACCATTGTAAGCACCTTTTGAGCAATAAAAATATATTTTGACAGTGTCTACAATATGAGGAACTAAATCCCATCACTGGGACGACGGAGGAAGCAACTTTTCATGATTGTGGTAAATGAATTAATTCTTTTATTGACTTTTTGCATATATTTAATTGTTTTATGATTTCTATTAATTACTTGTTATTTTATCTGATGTCGCATACTTGGTTTTAATTACTTTTGATGCGTCATGCTTACAACTTACAAATAATGTTTTATGAAATCTATTTTTGGCAAAGCATTAGAGTCACAACTTCTTTTATTTGAGCTATATTGTCTAGAGTTAATGACTGAACCACAACAATATGAAAAATAGTGAAATCCTGTGTCTCAGTGTCTCTTCATATTATCACCATATTTGTGTATATTTTCCTTATTTTATTTATTAAGTCTTAAAACAAATTCTCAACAAGTCTGAGCGAATGACAACCTTTTACCACTATATAAAATTCGATCAGAGGGTATGGGGAATACCCGTATGGGGCGGGTTTCCCATGGGTTACCCGTAACACGGTGCTAATACATAAATTTATTAATAATCAAAACTTAAATATGAATCAAACAAAAATAATAACATAAGAATAACCTAGCGAGATTGGGGTATACCCAGACTAATTGGGCTATACCCAGATTTATATGGACATAGTGCCCTTACTAAGGGGAGGTCAAATATGGGTGAAGTTACAATACTACCCTTACTGAAAAAGCGGGGGTATAACAAACACACCCAATATTTCGATTAGAAATCTATATGACTAACTCCAATATACTTTCTAGAGAATCAACTAGACAGTCAGACTCGATCTAGATAAAAAGTATATCAATGAGTTAATATCTCGATCTCTCGATTTGATTTATACTCAAGCAAATAGAAATTGCGAGGTTTTATCAAATACTAGAGAGATAAACTTGGATGGTACCAAAGAACAATATCCAAGTATCAATCAATTTAAATCAACAACCAAAGGTTGGATATTCTAATTGATTGATCTTAACACACAACCTGTGATATTTCAATTATATAACAAAATATAATGCGGAATAGAAATAATACAGACACCAGAAATTTGGTTAACAAGGAAACCGCAAGTGCATAAAAACCTCGGGACCTAGTCCAGATTGAACACCACACTGTATTAAGCAGCCGTTGCAGACACTAGCCTACTACAAACTAACCTCGGTCTGGACTGTAGTTGAACCCTAATCAATCTCACACTAATTCAAGGTACAGTTGTGCTCCTTACGTCTCTGATCCCAGCAGGATACTACGCACTTGATTCCCTTGGATGATCTCACCCACAACCAAGAGTTTCTACGACCCAATGTTGAAGACTTCAATAAACAAATCTGTATCACACAGAAAAGTCTATGATAGGTAAATCTGCCTCCCACATATAGACCTAAGAGTTTTTGTTCCGTCTTTTGATAAATCAAGGTGAACAGGAACCAATTGATAATCCAGACTTATATTCCCTAAGAACAGCCTAGTATTATCAATCACCTCAAAATAATCTTAATCGTATGGTAGCGAAACAAGATGTTGCGGAATCACAAACGATGAGACGAAGATGTTTGTGATTTCTTTTATCTTGCCCTATCAGAGATATAATCTCAGGTCAATTATTCAATTGAACTCGTACGATAGAAAATGGCAAGATCAGATCGCTCAACTACAAGAGAAGTAGTTTCGTCTGGCTTCACAATCCCAATGAAGTCTTTCAGTCGTTAACCTACAGGGTCTCGGGAAGAAACCTAAGGTTAAAGGAGAATCGACTCTAGAAAACAACTAGTTACACACAGGAGGTGCGGGAATTAGTTTTTCCAGTTGCTAGATGTCTTCTTTAGATAGTTTTCAAATCAGGCTTTGCAATCTAAGTTATCTTGGTAACAAAGCATTCAATATTCGTCGTTAGATGAAAAAACCTGATTTCTCCAAGCTAATATCTTTCAACCGTTAGATCGAAACTTAGCTTGTCATACACAAATGAAATGTGTTTCATTTAGGTTTGAGTAACCGTACCTAAACATGTACACTTGGTTGGTTCAAAAATAGTTAACCGAGGTTAGCCATATGAGTACTTTCATATCAACCATTGACTCATAAGAACTAGTTGATAGAGTTGTTCAATTGCTTAGGTCTTTATTCATAGATACAATTGAAACAAAATCGATTTGATCCACTTGAATCAATTCATGAACAATATAGCCACGGTTTGCAAAGACTGCATTCCTTATTGATTTATTGTTTTAAGTTCATGAACTTCCGATTTGAGAAATAACCAGCTTGGGTACGCGTACGGGTACGTGTACCTTAGCTAACCGTATTTGATTTTGGAAACTCAACAGAAATTTTCGGTTCGAAAAATTCTGTGAGTACGCGTACCTAAGGTGACTGGTTTTCCAGTTTGTAAACTACAAACTCCAGCAGAAATTTTCGGTTAGAAAACTTCTGCCAGTACGCGTACCCAACCTGTCTCTTTTACCAATGTCGCATTCACAAGTGCACACAATTGGTTTCCGAAACATGGGTTTATACACTAATGTGCGAACATACTATATATGCTTATATCCATAGTTGGTTACATAATCTCAACTCAACATTTCAATCATTGAAACATTCTTCTGTAATGTTATAACAATCGTTATTCACGACTATCGTCATCAAAGCTATTTTCAAGATTGAAACGTCATCATGACTTTCATCACGGATAAAGATGAAAAGTGTTTAAATCGAAAGCTTACCAACACGTATTTCGAGAAAAAGATAGGCGAGTAAACTCGGCTCGAAATAGCAAATGTGTATGTATGAAAACTATCATACTTATACGAATTTGTCTCAAGAGTAGGAGATAGAGAGATAAAATTTTGAGTGATAGATAAGTTCAAGTCTCCACATACCTTTTAGTCGGATGAAGTTCCACTGGTTCCTCGAGTAGTTCTTCGTCTTCGTAAGATAATCGTCATGGAGTCTGGAGCTCAACTACACTAATATGTCCTAAACCGAGACTTAGCTATAAGTAGTCTAGAAATCAAGACATATAGTTTTGACAACTAAACTTGACAAACATGCTTGAGATAGCAACGCATGCGAGTTCGACTGAGCAGTGCCTTAACACTTACCCTTTATAATTCTAATTACCCTAAATCAGTTTTATTCTTTTCATTACATCTCCCTTCTTCTCTTCTTCTTCTCCTCCACAACCATACCGGCTCTCCATCACACCACCATCAAAAATCGTCGATTAATTCGTCGTAATCGTCGATTCGAAAATTCCGATTAATCTTCAAACATGGAGCCACCACGGCCGGAACCTAGTCGCACGAAAAACACAAATAGAAAACCCAACGAATACAACCCTGGAATTGCTTTGTTAGTTCAAAAGAAATAGAAGAAAAAAACGGTTAAAGAAGAAGAAATCGAAGCCGCTGAAAAAAGAGAAACGACGCGACTAAGAAAGTAAGGGCCTACTTAAACACACTCTAGTACTTCAATTTCATGTTTGCATGTAAAATTAGGTCAGAAAAATCGAATCTTTGAATTTGCAGTTATTTAGCCGGCAAGGTGTTTGTTTCACGACCTTGCCGACTTTTCATATCTAGGTTTAGTCGGCAAGCTCTTAGGTTGAAGATCTTGTCGGTTGTTTAGTGTCTGTAATTTCTACTTGCAGGGTCGGAAAAGTATTCAACCTAGGACCCTGCCGGCGTCAGTTTTTTTTTTAGCCGGGTCGGTTATAAATTTTTACCTTGCCGGCTGTTTTCAATTTTTTAGTATCTCCTGGTGCCTTGAATTATGAAAGTCGGAATGATATTTGAATACCACCATGCCGGCTTTATGTTGGCCGACATTGTTTTGATTATAGAGCCTGCCGACTATTGATGTTGAAAATCATGTGTTCAAGTTGTTATAAGCCGGCAGGTTATTGGAATAAGACCCTGCCGACAATACTTTAGCCGGCATGTAGTTTAGTTATCGATCCTTCCGACTTTTATGTATCCGGCAAGGTTATATTTGTCGACCCTGCCGATTTAAGAATTTTTTCTTAATTTTTCTTGTTCAGGTGGCAAAAGGTGTAGATGGTGGATTTTCGACAAGGGTTAAAATATTAAAACCATAATTATACATGCTCCTGATCTGGCAATCAGATGAGAATTGAGGCTCATGTCTCTATTGAAGCATGAAAGCTCATGCCATAAAATCTCTGACTGAGAAGGTTGTCTCTCAGAGTATATGTAGATGTGTAGTCTCTCAGCTGAGGCAACGGCACATCTCATGAATACTGAGCAATATCAGTAATTATTTCTATATAGAATCGAAAGATTGGACGGCTCCTATACAACATGCCTGCTAGTATAGAGCAATAACGTCTTCAGGATGCAACAAGGTTTTCTCTGACTATATAAAGGAAATACGACGTTTCAACAAGCTCATGTTTCTCAATTCTCAGATAGTTAATGCTCCTCGACAGCATGCCTGCTAGTATAGAGCCATCGATTAATTATCTCTAATCGTTAACTGAATATTCAGCAATATTCTACGATTCTTCGTAATAATTCGTCACTTCAACTTGTGGTTCTTCCCAGCAGAATTCCACGGGTTAGTGATAAATATTCAATGTGTGGGCATCTGAGCAGCTCTCGAGTAAGCCCCGACCAAAATGGTGCAAGTGTACTCAGCAATAATGCACAAATGAGCACCTGAATGCACAAACGAGCATTCCAAAACACGAAGGAACGATGCACCTATGAAAAATATGAAGAAAATAATAAATAATAAATTATTAATCGAGGCTCTGGGGGAATAGGCACATCGGCCGGCCGGTCGTGCCGTGGCCAGTCCCACGCCCAATTTTATATTTTATCATATTTTTATTATTTTCCCTGATCTCACGAAAATCTCTTCATTTGAACAAATCTCCTTCATCATAAGGAACTTCCCCAGTCTCATGGTGTTTCCTCGTATCAAAGAAATAATAAAATTTAGGAAAGGTGCTGCGGGACCAATCCCACTAGCTGGCCGGCCATGCCTTAGCCGTGGCCGGTCCCACACCTATGACTCCGTATTATTTTATTATTTCCCTCATCCCATGAAAATTCCCTGATTTCATGATATTTCCCTAAATTCATGAAACTTATGTAAAATTAAGGAGAAAACGCACGGGACTCGGGCTCATTGGCCGGTCGTCCATTCCCTAGCCGTGGCCGGTCCCACACGCCCTTGTCTCATTATTTTAATATTATTAGTTTCCCTCATCTCATGGAAACTCGTTAACTTCAAGGAAACTCCCTAGTTTCAGCAAACTCCTTGAATTCATGAAATCTCCCTTAAGTCATAAAAATAATGTAAAATTAGGGAAACTCGTGGGACCGGGCCCTAGCCGGCCGGTCATGCCCTAGCCGGTCCCAGACGCCCTTTATTTTATTATTATTATTTTTTATGTTCCCCTCATCTCATGGAAACTCCTTGACCTCAAAAAATTCCTTGGTTTCAACAAACTCTTGGATTTTATGATATTTCTCTAAAATCATGAAAAATGTTATAAATTAGGAAAAGTGCCTTAGGACCGGGCTCTTTGGCCGGACTGCCATGCATTGGCCATATACGGTCCCACACTTCATGATTCCTTCATTATTTTATTATTTTCTCCTTCATCTCATGAAGTTTTCCTAGTTTCAGCAAAAATCCCTGATTTCTTCATATTTTCTCAAAATGTTGCTCAAACGCACACCAAAAAAATATCAAAACTCTCAGGACTGAGACACGGACATCATGGTGACACGAGCATGTCTCCTTGACCGATCAAAGTTGGCCCTGAGAATTGAAAAGAGCCGGTCCCACGTGTTTTAACAATTTTGACCTAATTTGATCAATTGCTCATACTGGGTCCAAACTCTTCTCAAACAACTTGTAGTTTGCTCACACGACCATCAGCTGGTCCCATGACCACCAAGGGTCGGCCCCATGACCCCTTGGTCGGTCCCTCATCTCTCCATAATCAGATCTACAACCTGACGCTCACACGTTATTTTTAATAAATGATTAAACCAGCATTTAATCATCCTTTCACCAACTGGGCTTCAAGAGACTTTGGAATTTTGCTCACTTGAGCATATGGGATCTACATGGTCAGTTCATCATCCCATGTAGACGATCCCTTCTCCATTTCATGAATGATTTTCAATAAATTATCAATTTATCATCAATTCAGCAGTTGATCAAAATTAGGGTTTTGAATCCAGTTCATAATTCCAGATTCAAACATTAATAATTTTATTTTGATCCCATGATCAACATTCTAATTAATTATACTCGGTTCAGCTTCCAGTATTTTAGATTAATATTGATCTTGGTCCTGTTACCAATGATTCCTCAAATGAGCAATATTCGCTCAAATGAACAACATTTGTTCACGTTAAGAATATTGATTCAACTGTCAATATTCAATAATTCTCACGCGAGCGGCATTTTCTCATACAAGCAACATTTGCTCAGATAAGCAATATTTGCTCAGACTAGCAATATTTGCTCAGACTAAGGAATACTGGTACAACAATCAATATTCAACGATTCAGCAGCACAATTTGCTCAGGTTATCAACATTTATTCGACAATGATATTTTTTTTGTATCAGCAGACATGTTCAATTCATGAGTCTCAGAACATTTGCAAATTATGTTTAACTCAGCAATACAAGGACTCATCGTCCCATAAAGTCAGCAACTGACTAACTAAATACACGTCTGTCTTGCAGACTCCACGTTCACGAGATGTCAATCATGTCACATGGGGGGATATTAACTAGGGTTTTGGTCTTGCGGTCTACGGAACGTGTGTTCATACACACGATGAAAATGTGAGCAAGTCGTGCAATCAGTTGAAGGAGTTAGCAAAGTAGTGGGTGGAAAGTTAACCAAGTCTCCGCACGATGAGTAACTGGTTTCAACACGATTTTCCACTTCCCCACTCTTTGACTCCCGCAACTGTCACACTTCATGGGATCATGGTGTTTTCAGTTCAGCAATATAAAAAGTCTCTGAATCCTGGTTGAAACAGACAAGAATTTCTCGACAAGTTCACACAGACAATCTTTCGTTTACCCGAACTCATCGTCTGAGCAATCATTCTCAACTGAGTAAAATTCAATCATTCGGAAATTTCTTACGCAGAATACACAATACACTTATAATCTCGATCACTATTGATCTCACATATTTCTCAGCTTCCATCCTACAGATCAACCCATCCTCTCTTGTGACCGAATTGACTCTGGAACGACCATTGTCTTGGTTTAGGCCGGAGTCCTACAGATTGATCTCTCGAACTTAAAGCACTACCTTCTTGCGGTGCATCTGTGTGAGGTTGAGCATTTTCTCAGTTCAAGGAGTCTCCGCATGGTCATCTCCTCAATTCCGTAAAAACCAGCAAATAGTTTTTCCCCATCTACAGATTGGCGACCACAATGGAAGGTTAATCTCTCGGTTGAAATCTCAAACTTTCACAAGATGGTTGGTCTTAGGACTAATTCAACTACTCCAAACCCAATCCAGAATCCTTCAAATGGCAACGCTCCTCCTTCTAACGCTACATCTGACAGCACAGAAGGTGGAGGAATCCCGACCCTGACTGAGTTGGCGCGAGTCTTGGAGATCCACACCAAGGACATGGATCTGATGAAAAATACAATGAACCACATACTCGATTTTCTCATCAAACTGACATCCAAGTTAGGCAGTATCTCCGCTTCAGAAGTCCCAGCGCTGGGAACTGACTCGTTACATGGTGGCCCTTAAACCAACAGTTTCACTACTTATGAGAAGCCGGTGGACCAGTAGGTTGCACAGTTGGTCGAAAACTTGTGTGAGCTCTTACACTTTTCTAGAGAACAACGTATAGACACGTTTGCCGCGCTCAACCGAATATCATCTGATGTGCAAGTAGCTCCATTATCTCCAGCAGTCGAAGAAATGTCCATGATGTATGAACACTCAATCAACAATATCACCTTTGGAGAAGAAGACCGCATGGCAGATGAAGGCCATAACCGCGCCTTGTATGTGACAAGTTTTATCAGAGACTCTGAATTCAAGAGGGCTCTCGTTGATACAGGCGCTTCTACACATATTATTACCATGAAGACTCTCAAAGCAACCAAATTTCCATAGAGTAAAATTATTCGCCATCCCATCTTGATGACGGGCTTTGAAGGAAGTCAGATCCATACATATGGATATGCATACATAGACCTGAGGGTAGGGCCTATTCAATCAAAGACCAAATTTCACGTGATCGAGCAAGAGCCTGATTACCACATGATACTTGGAAGACCGTGGCTCCATGACAATAAAGTGGTTCCTTCAACATATCATCAATGAATGAAATCTCTGCTCAATAACAAGATTGTTCATATTGCGGCTTCATCATCTCCTTACGCCCCGGTCTATGACGTTGAATTCCTTGAATCTCAGAAGGACATCCCTAAACCTCCCAAGAAGATCTATAATACTTCACTCCCGAATTGAGAATCCATTGAGAAAGATGCTGACAAACCATCGTCTTCAGGTACTGAACCGATTAAGTCATTTGCTACACAAGTCAAGCGTCGTAAAGGTCAGGCTATAACGCCAAGATCCAACTTCATAGCCAGTCATGATGCAGAGGGGAGGGTCACGTATCGCCGGCGCAAAGATTATCAATTAACAGGGGAGAACAATGAAAAGTCTCCCCACCTTGAAGAATCATATCAGAGTGAACAATCACCTGATGAAGAGATTCAAGATGCTCCACGAAAATTGCAAGATGGCACTGATTCTAGTACTGATGACATCGAAATGATCAACATCGGGACGGAGGATGATCCAAGGCCGATCTTGATTAGTTCTGCATTATCACCGGAAGAGCAAGCGGGGCTGATAAGTCTGTTGAAAGAATATCAGGATATCTTTGCTTGGACATACGAAGAGATGCCTGGTCTTGATGAGAAATTGGTTACTCATCATCTGCGCGTCACTCCTGGCTCCAAAGCTGTCAAATAGTCGCCTAGGCAGTTCAGACATGAAGTTGAGGATCAAATCAAGGTCGAAATTCAGAAACTACTGGCAGCAGGGTTTATCAGACCTATTCAGCACCAACATGGCTGGCAAATGTTGTTCCTGTCAAGAAGAAAAATGGTCAAATCAGATGTTGTGTTGATTTCAGGAATCTGAATAAATGCTGCCCAAAGGATGATTTTCCTCTACACAACATTGATATGCTCGTTGGTGCAACCAGTAGTCACGGTATGTTCTCATTCATAGATAGTTACAGTGGCTACAACCAGATCAAGATGTACGAACACGATGCCAACAAAACTGCTTTTCGCACTCCCATTGGGAATTTTCACTACACCTTGATGCCCTTTGGATTAAAGAATGCAGGTGCTACTTATCAGCGAGCTATGACTGCAATATTCCACGACATGATGCACAAGAAGGTGGAGGACTATGTTGATGACGTGGTGGTGAAGTCGAAGACTCGAGCATCCCACCTAGAACTTCTGAGACAAGTCTTTGAAAGATGCAGAGAATATAAATTAAATATGAATCCTCTGAAATGTGCATTTGGTGTCTCCTTCGGAAAAAATTTAGGATTCCTAGTCACTGCAGAAGGAATTAAATTTGATCCAGACAAGACGAAAGCTATTACTACCATGCCTCCTCCACGCACTGTGAAAGAACTCCAAAGTTTTATGGTCAAGTTAAATTATATTCGACGCTTTATTCCTGGATTAGCTCAACTCATTGCTTCATCCACCCCTTTGCTGAAGAAAGGAGCAAGTTTTACGTGGACAATCGTCCAACAAGAAGCATTCCAGAAAATACAGCAGATACCATTATCACCCGCTGTCATTAAATCCCCGGTGCAAGGACGACCACTGATACTTTATACAGCTTCCAGTGATGTCGCTATTGGAGCACTTCTTGCTCAAGAAGACGAAGAAGGGGTCGAACGACCGATCTACTACTTCAGCCGTATAATGAGAGACGCTCAACTCAGATACCCAAAAGCTGAGAAAGCATGTCTAGCATTAGTGCATGCGATTCAAAAAACCAGACACTATCTGCTATCCAACAGAGTCATGCTTGTTTCCAAAGCTGACCCTATAAAGTTTTTACTATCAAAGCCAACCTTGATAGGGAGACCAGCAAAATGGCTACTTCAGATGTTATAATTCGACATAGCTTGTGTACCGCCTAGAGCAATCAAAGGCCAAGCAGTTGCCGACTTGCTTGCTGCTTTCCCATGCAAAGATACGACAACATTACATGAAGATGTACCTGGTGAGTTTCCAGAGATCTTAATTATCAAAGAAGATACATGGCTCTTATACTTTGACGGGTCCGCCACCCCTAGCAACGACACCGGAGGAGCGGGCGTGGTGCTAGTGTCTCCATATGGTGAAGTCTTCTCGCATTCATTCAAAATGGATTTTCACTGCACCAACAATTCACCAGAATATGAGGCTTTCTTATTAGGTTTGTCCCTGGCCAAGCAAGCAGGAGAAGCACACCTTTAGATAAGGGGAGATTCAAAGCTACTGGTCAATCAAATGAACGGAGCATATTCTCTAAGATAAATCACGCTCGCACCATTCAGAACGGAAGCTCAGCGGATCTTAACTCATTTTGATGATGCCACAATCATCCATGTTGGACGAACTAACAACACACATGCTGACTGTCTAGCAACTCTTGCTTCTAAACTGCAATTCGAATGAGCGGAGAAAACAATCACGGTACAAAGGCGTGTTATGTCATCTACTTGGCTTGCTCAATTCGAAGACATTCAAACAAACGATTGGCGAGCACCCATTATTCATGAATTGAGCAATTCTCTTTCGGAAGGGAAAGTCAGCCTCAAGGAACTAAAGAATTATTTCTTGCTTCATGGAGCATTATACTATCGTAATCTTGACGGGTCTTTATCACGATGCCTTGGAAACGAGCAGGCGAACAACTCAAACGCATACATGAAGAAATCTACGGACATACATTAGTAGTAACACTTTACAGAAGGATTCAAAGGATGGGATACTACTGGCCTTCTATGGAGGCCCAATCAAGAAATCTGCAAAGATCTTATCCTAATTGTCAGACGCCTCCTCATCACTTAGAAGCTTTGACAATCCATCACACCGAGGACTGGAGTGATCCTTATATCAAGTACCTACGGGACAATGAACTTCCGCTGGAGAAAAGGGAGACAATCAAACTCATCCAGAGAGCCAAAAGATTCGTTTTCCTTGACGTAATCTTATACCGTAAAAGCTTTGGTGGTAATTTACTGAGATGCTTAGCTGAGCATGAAATCCCAACGATTCTAAAAGAAATGCACGATGGAGAACATCAAGGCAAAAAGAAATTATTTCTCCATATTCATGAGAAATATTATTGGCCAACCATGGAAGACGACGCAGCTGCGCACGTTCAAAGGTGTCATCAATGCCAAATCCATGGTAATATTATTTACACTCCATGTCTCCCGTTGAATTATGTGAATAGTCCATGGCCTTTCTATAGCTGGGGACTGGATATCATAGGGAAAATCAATCCAGCATCTTCAAAGCAGCATGAGTACATCATCACTGCAACTGAGTATTTTACCAAGTGGGTTGAAGCTATCCCTCCTCGGAGCACTACTGGAGTCACGATCGCAGCCTTCATCAAGGAACACATAATATGCAGGTTCGGTGTTCCTAAACACATTGTCACTGCTAATGGAACTCCTTTCGCCAACAAACACGTGACAGAAATGCTCGAGGAATATGGCATCAAACAAGTCTTCTCCACACCATATTATCCCCAGGGAAACGGACAAGCATAGAGTACTAACAATACTTTGATCCGAATTCTCAGACGGACAATTCATGACAATCCTCGAACGTGGCTTGCAAAATTGCTTATGGCTTTATGGGCCTACCGGACGCACCAAGGAGTTCGATCGGAACTTCACCATACTTTGTCGTCTATGGAGCTGATGCCATACTCCCAGCGGAAATAAAGATTCCTTCAGCAAGGATCGCCACATCCAGTGGAGTGTAGTGGGATGAAGCAGAAGTGTCTAACTCAAGGATCGCCGAACTGGACATGCTTGAGTCAAGGAGGGATAAAATAGAAAAATATGTGGAAGCGTACAAACAAAGGATCTCCAGAGCTTACAACAAAATGGTAAGACCTCGAACATTCCAAGTAGGAGATTTGGTGCTAAAGACAACAAAACACATTCAACAAGATATGTCTGCTCCTAAGTTCTCTCCGAAATGGGAAGGACCATATGTCATCATCAAGGTAGTGTCCAGTGCATATTACAAGATACTAGCTATTGATGGAGGAGTGGAAGGAAATATCATCAATGGTAAATGGCTCAAAGCATATTATGCTTGATTCATAGTATTCCTTACCTTTTCATCATTTCAAGCATTTCTCAAAATGTAATTTATATTCCTCCAAAGAGTATGAAAAATGCTCCTTTGTTCATTAAACATTTCATAAATGAAAAAAATTCTTTCATACCATAATCAATTATTCTGCCTAAAGAAAAGGCTAAACCTATTCGAAAACAACAATCATAAATGCTCACTCAGAGTAAACCATCCAGCAGAGAGTAATTTTTATAGACAGCCACGTCAAGCTTCTTTTGAAAGTTTTGGGTCTTCACCTTCAAGTCCTGGACAGATTTCTCAACTCTTGTCGATTCCAAGGCGAGTGCCTTCTCCTCTTCCAAGAAAGCAGTTGTGGTAGAAATTGCATCAGCAGCAGCCGCTGCCCTGTCGATTTTGGTCATCTCGAGTCGACGGCGGAGCCAACTCACGTTGAACCGCAAGGTCTCGCAATTCGATATCATGTCATACCACATATGAAGTTCATGATTCTTGACATCTCGCAGATTCATCTCGTTCATCTCTTCGATGATTGGTAACAGTCCGACCACCGTAGTCAGAAGGGTTGGGAGAAAGCCTCTCCATATTTCCGTCGTAGCAATATTCCCGTACTGTCTCCAAATTTTAGTGTACAGAGGTGCGTGACATTTGGGAATGACGAATCCACCGACGACCTCATTATTTGGGATAGTATTAATCATGGGAGCTTCAAAGGGGAGTCCAACTGTTGGATATTCATGAACATGAGATCTAATCACAGCCTTCGCGGAATCAGTTGAGTCTTCGTCAACACTGTTACTGCTATCGTCAACCACGACCACGGACTCCCCATTCCTCCTCTTTCCAGCATCAACAAAAACGTGTACATCAATCTGTGGTAAAGAAGTTTGCAATTTCAGATGAAGATTGGATAAACCGTTGAGTAGAACTTCAATCAAGAAGTCATAAAATCACTCAAAGATGTGTCGGCTTCAGTATGAGCTGATCTATACGGATCGGGGTCTCTAGCAGTCCGCTTGGGTCTCGAATTATGAGAAGAAGGTGGATTCTTATGATTATCCTGCAACAATTATTTTCCTATGATCAATAACTCTGATCAAATGGAGATGAAGAAAATATACAACTTACTGAGACGGACGCTTCCACTTCATGCTTCGACTGAGGTTCGTTTCGAGAAGACATATTACTGCTGGACATAGCGACGAAAGATATGATAATCAAAATTTTCTCTGCGTGATGAACTAACTCAGGAACAGAAGGAATATTTGTGTAAATACTAAACCCTAAGTCTTGGAGATATATATGAGATACGGTGGGCACTTATCTTCTGTGAATAATCAATTCAGTTGCAAGTTTTACTGAAACCCTAAGTTTCAAACAAGATCAATACTGGAGACGCGGAGGAAAATAACATATCGGGGACTGACCAAAGATGGATATAGTCACACGACCTTGTGTATGTCGCATGTTTTCTAAGCATATGCGGCGTATCCTAGTATTTTGCAGATGGAAACCGCCAAGGAAAATCCAAAAGGATCATGATGGGTTTTGGCACATGAGCATTGGCTCATCCTGTTTGATTCAATCAAGAATAACCAACATTATTAAAAGGATTTCTTATTCAAAAGTAAAATCTTAATACTGAAGTGAAGTTATTCAAATAGAGAAGATGTCTACTACGAAGGCTAAGAAAACATTCAAATGTTTAAGTAAGATCAGGAGTAAAGCTACTCGTCAGATTCATCCGAGTTGTCAGATTCATCATCACTGTCCTTCGCAGAATCCTCTTCTTCGTTAGAGTCACTATCAGAGCCATTGATGAAGTCTGGATGGATACTAGGATCGTCCGAGTCCGAGTCCTCTTCCGCTTTATCCTCGACTCATTTCGCAATCTCTCTGAGCTATCTGGTACGACGATCTGGCTTAATCTTGCGATCCTGTGGAATCCACACTGGTTCATCTTCTGAAGCATCAGAGTCGGAAGGTACACCGTCAGCAAATCGACGTCTTTCCTCAGCTGCTAGTATTCTGCGTCGGATTCGATCCAATCTACGCCGACGGTCGTCCGCCTCATCATCCTCGGCTTTTCTCTTCATAAGCTCATCATAAGTGACTCTCCGGTCATTAAGGGGTATGTCAGGATTTGCCCCCTCAACATGATTTGTCTTAGTTTTCGATTTGGCTGCAGAAGCTTTGAAGTCCTCGTCAGAGGAGCTGCAAGAATAACTATAATCATAATCGCTGCTGCTGGAAGTCACCATTTTCTGGAACCAGAAGCACAAAATTATGGACATTCTGATAATAAATCCACTACAAAAATGGTAACTCTTACCTTTTCGCGATTTCAGTAGTGATTGTGGTGCAAGAGTTAGCACTCCAAGATTAGTTCGTTCTTTGAAACCTGCAATAACGAACAAAACCTTATCGTAAGATTGAAAATGGTTTTTCATAAAATCATGAACATAATTTTCATAATATAAACATCCACAACTGGGCTATGAAATTTACACCAAGGCAATATTTCATATAAATAAATTGTCTAATTTCGAGGTTTACTCAAAACCCATGTTTTGATTTTACGAAATAATAATTAACGTGAATAACGCACGTAAATTTTCAAATTTTTTATCTAACATGAGAAAACTCACGTAAATAAATATATGGCATTATATTTTATTATATGTCACGGTTCCACGTATAAAAAAAATCTCTTTTCCTTCGTACGAGCATTTTTCTTTGAAACGAAGGTTTATTTCGGTTTTGTGAAAAGTTCACACCTTTTAAAATAAAGTTTTGGTTTCCATGAAAGCTCATAAACAAAATTTTATCATTGGACACATGCCTATTTCAAAAGAAAAATCTCTCTCAAGTTAGGGATTATTGATAGGCTCTTGAACTAATGATCGAACGAACGTACGTTTAATAAAATAAGGGTTTTCAACAAAACTCACCCTCGTATATACACATAATTTTAACATGATCAAAGCATGAAAAACTCATGAAATCAGCTATCAAAAAAAAAATATATTGGTCGCGTACCTGGTTGGCGCCGGACGGTGGTCGCTCCGGTCGAACGGCGGTGGCGCTCCAACAATTCTTTTTCCTCCTGTTGTTGACGTGAAGGAGGTGAGGTGATGAAGGTGGTGGTCGGTCGTGGGAGAGAAATAAAAAAAAAGAGGGTTAATTCCCTTTTATATCAATTTTATTTCCAAAACCTAATTTCAAAAGGATTTCCTTAATTGGGCTCGGCCCGTGAATCCTAAACCGACCAAGGTCCCACCATCAAATCAGAGGTTCTACACCAATTTATGCTCGTTGGGTGACGCTCTATTATGCCACTGGGGTTTTCATTCAAATCATGGTTTGCTCATTCAGTCAAAATCCGGTAACATCTTATCTATGTCTAAGTTCAATTACTTATTTTATCTGTAACTGGAAAATCACCATTCAGTGCTGACTGAGGAACATGACTGTCTCTCACTAAGCAGGGGACTTAATGTAGATGGTGGATTTTTGATAAGGGTTAAAATCTTAAAACCATAATTATACATGCTCCTGATCCGAAAATCACATGAGTATTGAGGCTCCTGTCTCTCATTGAAGCATGAAAGCTCATGCCATAAAATCTCTGACTGAGAAGGTTGTCTATCAGAGTATATGTATATGTGTAGTCTCTTAGCTGAGGAAACGGCACATCTCATGAATACTGAGCAATATCAGTAATTATTTCTATATAGAGTTGAAAGATTGGACGGCTCCTAGACAGCATGCCTGCTAGTATAGAGCAATAACGTCTTCAGGATGCAACAAGGTTTTCCCTGACTATATAAAGGAAATATGACGTTTCAACAAGCTCATGTTTCTCAATTCTCAGATAATTAATGCTCCTAGACAGCATGCCTGCTAGTATAGAGCCATCGATTAATTATCTCTAATCGTTAACTGAATATTCAGCAATATTCTACGATTCTTCGTAATATTTCTTCACTTCAACTTGTGGTTCTTCCCAGCAGAATTCCACGGGTTAGTGATAAATATTCAATGTGTGGGCATCTGAGCAGCTCTCGAGTAAGCCCCGACCAAAATGGTGCAAGTGTACTCAGCAATAATGCACAAATGAGCACCTGAATGCACAAACGAGCATTCCAAAACACGAAGAAACGATGAACCTATGCAAAATAGGAAGAAAATAATAAATAATAAAATATTAATCAGGCGCTGGGAGACTGGCCCCACCGGCCGGCCGGTCGTGTCGTGGCCAGTCCCACACCCAATTTTATATTTTATCATATTATTATTATTTTCCCTGATCTCACGAAGATCTCTTCATTTGAACAAATCTCCTTCATCTTAAGGAAATTCCCCAGTCTCATGGTGTTTCCTCGTATCAAAGAAATAATAAAATTTAGGGAAGGTGTTTCGGGACCGAGCCCACTAGCTGGCCGACCATGCCTTAGCCGTGGTCGGTCCCACACCTCACGACTCCTTATTATTTTATTATTTCCCTCATCCCATGAAAATTCCCTGATTTCGTAATATTTCCCTAAATTCATGAAAATTATGTAAAATTAGGGAGAAAACGCACGGGCCCAGGCTCATTGGCCGGCCGGCCATGCCCTAGTCGTGGTCGGTCCCACACGCCCTTGTCTCATTATTTTAATATTATTAGTTTCTCTCATCTCATGAAAACTCATTCACTTCAAGGAAACTCCCTAGTTTCAGCAAACTCCTTGAATTCATGAAATCTCCCTCAAGTCATAAAAATAATGTAAAATTAGGGAAGCCCGTGGGACCGGGCCCTAGCCGGCCGGTCATGCCCTAGCCGGTCCCAGACGCCCTTTATTTTATTATTATTATTTTTTATGTTTCCCTCATCTCATGGAAACTCCTTGACCTCAACAAATTCCTTGGTTTCAACAAACTCTTGGATTTTATGATATTTCTCTAAAATCATGAAAAATGTTATAAATTAGGAAAAGTGCCTTAGGACCGGGCTCTTTGGCCGGACGGTCATGCCTTGGCCATAGCCGGTCCCACACTTTATGATTCCTTCATTATTTTATTATTTGCTCCTTCATCTCATGAAGTTTTCCTAGTTTCAGCAAAAATCCCTGATTTCTTCATATTTTCTCAAAATGTGGCTCAAACGCACACCATAAAAATATCAAAACTCTCAGGACTGAGACACGGACATTATGGTGACACGAGCATGTCTCCTTGACCGATCAAGGTCGTCCCTGAGGCTTGCAAAGAGCCGGTCCCACGTGTTTTAACAATTTTGACCTAATTTGCTCAATTGCTCATACTGGGTCCAAACTCTTCTCAAACAACTTGGAGTTTGCTCACACGACCATCAGCTAGTCCCATGACCACCAAGGGTCGGCCCCATGACCCCTTGGTCGGTCCCTCATCTCTCCATAATCAGGTTCTACTACTTGACGCTCACACGAGGACTATTTTTAATAAATGATTAAACCAGCATTTAATCATCCTTTCACCAACTGGTCTTCAAGAGACTTTGGCATTTTGCTCACTTGAGCATCTGGGCTCTACATGGTCGGTTCATCATCCCATGTAGCCGATCCCTTCTCCATTTCATAAATTATTTTCAATAAATTATCAATTTATCATCAATTCAACAGTTGATCAAAATTAGGGTTTTGAATTCAAGGTTCATAATTCCAGATTCAAACGTTAATAATTTTATGTTGATCACATGATCAACATCCTAATTAATTATACTCGGTTCAGCTGACAGTAAATTTATATTAATATTTATCTTGGTCCTGTTACCAATGATTCCTCAAATGAGCAACATTCGTTCAAATGAACAACATATGTTCATGTTAAGAATATTGGTTGAACTGTCAATATTCAATAATTCTCACAGGAGAGGCATTTGCTCATACAAGCAACATTTGCTCTGCTCAGATAAGAAATATTTGCTCAGACTAGTAATATTTGCTCAGACTAAGGAATATTGGTTCAAATATCAATATTCAACGATTCAGCAGCACAATTTGCTCAGGTTATCAACATTTATTCGACAATGATATTTTTTTTGTCTCAGCAGACATGTTCAATTCATGAGTCTCAGAATATTTACAAATTATGTTCAACTCAACAATACAAGGACTCATCGTCCCATAAAGTCAGCAACTGACTAACTAAATACACGTCTGTCTTGCAGACTCCACGTTCACGAGATGTCAATCATGTCACATGGGGGGATATTAACTAGGGTTTTGGTCTGGCGGTCTACGGCACATGTGTTCATACACACGATGAGAATGTGAGAAAGTAATACAATCAGTTGGAGGAGTTAGCAAAGTAGTGGGTGGAAAGTTAACCGAGTCTCCGCACGATGAGTAACTGGTTTCAACACGATTTTTAACTTCCCCACTCTTTGGCTCCCGCAACTTTCACACTTCATGGGATCATGGTGTTTTTAATTCAGCAATATAAAAAGTCTTTGAATCTTTATTGAAACAGACAAGAATTTCTTGACAAGTTCACACAGACAATCTTTCATCTACCCAAACTCATCGTCTGAGCAATCACTCTCAACTGAGTAAAATTAAATCATTCGGAACTTTCTTACGCATAATACACAACACACCTACAATCTCGATCACCATTGATCTCACACATTCGTCAGCTTCCCTCCTACAGATCAACCCATCCTCTCTTGTGACCGAATTGACTCTAGAACAACCATTGTCTTAATTTAGGATGAAATCCTACAGATTGATCTCTAGAACTTAAAGCACTCCCTTCTTGCAGCTGTGTGAGGTTAAGCATTTGTTCGGTTCAAGGAGTCTCCGCACGGTCATCTCCTCAATTCTGTAAAAACCAACAAATCGTTTTTCCCCATCTACAAAAGGCAAAGAACAAAACTGCTACTCCTCCTTCAAGACCTCCTCGTGTTGGTGAAAAACTCTTGACTGCAACACATCGAGGGGAATTTGTTGATCCGGGGACTCTCAAGATCCGTGTACGGAATGATTCTCAACCACCATCGGAACCAAGTGATTCAGATGAAACTCAAGATGAAGACCAATCAATTCCATATGGTAGAAGAGGTGATGATGATGATGTTGATGAAAGAACTTCGGCTGCTGGAGGAGGTAACAATGATGATGATGATGGTGATCAGGACATGCTACCTGTTGGAGGAGGTAATGATGATGATGATGATGATGTTAATGAAGATAAATGTAAGAATATCGAAGATGAAATTTTTGAAGAGACAGTGGAACAATAAGAGGAAGAAAAGGATGGATAACAAACTCAAGCTAATGTTCAACAAACCCAAGCTTCAACTTCAACTGAAATCGGAAGACCGAAGAGGGTTATCACTAAACCAGCTGATTCCCACATGCTGGTTAGACTGAAACCAGGTGAGCCTCCAAAGGGGACTCCAGAAGATGGTGGAAATGTTCTTTTTAGATACAAAGACTCATGGGAATGTCAAATCCATAATACTATCGCAAGTAATCTCAATCCGTCTTTGTTTTTTATTTAAGTGTATATATCTTAAATTTGCGTCAAGTGTTTGTATTTCTTTTTTTTTTTTTTTTTTTTGCTATTTAGGATCACAAGCATACCATCTGTCTCATGGGTCGCCAAGCTTCATGTTCAGTGACTAAGAATTGGGATCTTGAGGATGAATGTGACGAGGTGAAAGTGATTGTCAAGAACTCTGGGTTATGGCCTGCGGTAGAGAGTTCGAATATTGAACATGATAGAGTTACCGTATCTGCATTCCGTGAGAGGTTCTACGGAGAGACTGATACAATGTTATTCTCATTCGTTGAGATGGCAATAACTCCCGATGATGCTCATCAAATTCTAGGCCTCGAGGTTGAGGGAAAATAAATCAGTGAGGGCTTTGAAAATAAAATTTCTTGGGAGGATATTTACAAATTGAGCAAGAAATTGTTCAGTTGGAATCAGATTGAGACGGAGTCTATGCTTGTGATGAAGGATGGTCATCTAAGCAAGAAGTTTAATTCTGAAGAAGTTGAGGGACACATTATTTGGGACCAAGAAAATCTTTGATAAGGAAGGAAGAGTGAAGTCGATGCGAATCAATGCTACCACGTCAGCTTATTTTCTATACGTCCTGGGCAAATTATCTTCCCCGGCAGTTCCAGAAGCTTGGTCGACGTCAGGTATATGCAACTATTGGATCCCTTAGATAAGATGCATGAGTATTCTTGGGGTACTGCGGTGGTCTCCTTCTTGAACAATTAGTTGACAAAGGGTTCAAGGGCACTCACTGCGCAAGTTAACGGAAATATATGTCTCTTTCAGGTAATTTTATTGTCTAACACATTTATATTTGCAAAATTCTCGTAAGATAAGATTCTTACTAAACTTTGTGTTTGCATAGGTTTGGATAGATGAGCACTTCCCTACTTTGGTGAAAGCCAACTCCTACATCAAAGTGGATGAGAATGTTGCGCTTAATAATCCAAGAGGGCAAAGATACAGTTTTAAGGGTAGTCAGGATAAGGAAATGTCGCAACATCTTATCAAAATCCGAATTGCCATCGAAAAATTGACTGCGGATGAGGTAATTTTTGATCCGTATCGAGATGCTAGAAATCAAGGTTTAATCCAAAGGAGAGATGATGTTGTATTATACTACGGACCCTTGTCGTGCTCCCATAGATTTTCAATATACGGTCCACATCGGGTAATGCGATAATTGGGTTATGTCCAAGAAGAACCTCATCTCGATGCTGAGTCGTTCTTTAATGTGTTAAGGGATGACTGCACCACATCCCAAAAAACTATTAACGTCGCTTACGCTCCACCGCCAGTTCTAGAACATTGGAATGGAAGACGTGGCCGTAAATTCGATACGAGTCTTTTGGACGAGGTGACCGAAGGTCATGAAGCTAATGAGAAATACATGACGTGGTACTTGGGTTGGGCTTGTCCTACTGTGATTAGGGAAATGACTGCTGAAGAATTGGCTCGTAAGAGGAAGATGGCATCGAAAGACCCAACAACAAGTCTTAAGTTCTTTGTAAGTATTTTAGAGTTTCTCTTACTGTTTTAAGATTACATTATCAAATCATTTTATTAATTGTTTGTTGTTTAATTGAAAATAGAATGAGCATTTGAAGAGCCTTGAGAGGGTGATGTGTTGCGCGAGAGAAAGAGGAGATCCTTTGTCGATTGAAGATCAAAGAAAGCACATTGACTATGATAGCAATATTGACAATGAGGATGCCTATGAATTGTTCAAGCAAGATAATGCTGAAATAAAGAGGGAAGAAAAATCCAGGAGGGAAGCACGAGCCAAGATAAATGCTGACAAAAAGAGGGGTCGTTCCCGTGGTGGTGAAGGTAGTAGTAGTAGTGCTCCTAAACGGGGCCATGGTCGTGGTCGTGGTGGTGAATGAATGCATTCCTAGTTTATTTCTTTATGTTGTGGTAAACAAAAGTTAAGGTTAACGGTTGGACAAATTTTTTTTTAAGGTTTGTGGGACATGTTTTCGTATTTTGGACAAAAAATATTGGATTTCTAGTTGTTGAATGAAAGGTTTGTTTAGCTATGTAAAGTTTCAATACCGCAGGCATGCTTTTTTTAAGTTTACATTGCCGACTACACCAGGGCAGGCATGGTTGTGAACTGTCAGACTGTCGACCCTGAAAACAGAAATTATTTCCATACCAGGGTCGGAAATGTAAGCAGATTAATACATAGACGGCTGTTTTACAGCCGGCAAGGTATTATATTATCGACCCTTCCGACTATATCTTGCAGAAAATACCTTCTCATGTTGCCTAAAATCATCATAACGCCGGCATGGTTATAAAATATTACCTCGCCGACTACATAATATCCGGCATGCTAGTGACCAAATACCACTCCGACGGTTAAACGGAAGAAAATGAACTTTTGATGCCTAAAATCATAATAAGGTCGGCATGATTATACAATATTACCTCGCCGACTATACAATAGCCGGCACGTTAATGACCAAATACCATTCCACCAGTTAAACAAAAGAAAATGAACTCCTGATGCCTAAAATCTTAATAAGGCCGGCAGGATAAGAAAATAAAGACCCTGCCGGCCAAGGTTAGTCGGCATGTTGGAAAACAAAATCCGCGCCGACGAATTCAAAATTCAATTTTTTTGCAAGTACAATTTCGTTGACTGACTTGTACTTAGGAACTATAACGGCCAAATTTGGACATCATCCTATAAATACACTACTTCTCTCTACAAAACAACACACAACTATTCGCATATACTCTCCAAAGCTCATACCATCATACACTCCATCTAACTCACCCAATATCTCTCTACATACAACAATGGCTTGATTTGGCAATCACCAAAGCGTGGTACACGGAAACTCGAGTTAGACATCAATCCTCCGTAAGGGTGGATGCCGTAACCTTTTGGGCTAGGGTACACAACAAATTTAGGCAAGAGTTTACATGAATAAAGTGAATTACATCTTCCCATATTCTGTTTTCTGTTGGGTATAACTACAGGTCGGCAAGGTTACATTGTCGACTTTTCAACAGCCGACAATGTTAGAAATCATTAGCATGCCAACTATAGGTCAGCCGGCAGTATTAGAAATTATGTGCATGCCGACTATATGATATCCGGCTTGGTAGAAAATATTTACATGCCGACCATAAGATTGCTGGCCCAAGATAGTCGGCATATTCTTCTTTCAAAGACCCTTTCGGCATAAAAAAGGTCGGCGTCTTCTGCATCTGCGGACCATTCCAGCTATATTTAGTCGGCATCTTATTAAAACCTCGACCATGCCGGCGAAACTTATTCGGCACCTTATCCAAACCTGGACCTTGCCGACCTTTCACATTTTCAAGACCAAATTTCTTTATCGAAATCGAACTCACAAGACAGATAAAAAGTTTAATCTACTGAATTCTTATTTTCAAAATTTTAATCTAAACTCAATTAGTTAACCTAATCAGAATTTTTAGTGTCAATTAAACAAGGGCATAGTAGCCATTTAGAAAATAAAAAGTTAAGGGGTGGCTTCTTTTACTTCAAAATGTCTTGGATTTTGTCTCATTAGGTATACCCCAATTAATTTGGGTATACCTCAATCAAGCCAGGAAGAATAATGCATTCTATTATTTTTAGATACATAAATTCATCTTAAAATGAACAAAAGAATCTTTAGATTACTTATTAGTTTTTATACTTTTTCCTTTCTCATTCTATCTTCGTCCATCTTAACCATTTCATTACCTTTCATAATATGTATCATTTTTACTATTTTAACTTTTAGAGAATGCGTCAGATCACAACAAAGAAGCGAAATTGATGAATATAAAAGAACGATCAAGAATATAAGAAATCCACACTAAGTGGTGTAAGTATAAAAATTCGATACAAATTCTTGCATAAAAGTATAAAACCTTGTAATATGAAAGCTACGGGGGACCTCGAATCTCATCCCCACCCCATCCCCGTAGCTTAGGTTTCGGGTAGCCCCATTACCCACATGAATTGGGGCGGGGTGGGTATGGGGAATACCCATACGAGGCGGGTTTTTCATGGATTACCCGTAACACGGTGTTAATACATAAATTTATTTATAATCAAAACTTAAATATGAATCAAACAAAAATAATAACATAATAATAATTCTAAAATTTTAGATACATAAATTCATCTTAAAATGAACAAAAGAATCTTTAGATTACTTATTAGTTTTTATACTTTTTCCTTTCTCATTGTATCTTCGTCCATGTTAACCATTTAATTACCTTTCATTATATGTATCACTGGGACTTAACCCATGCCGTAACGACACGGGCATGATGATATGCATTTTTGGCGTTTGGATTTTTGATTTAATACTTATTATTTGTCGTGTTACCCTCCTTATTAAAAGTGAAGAAAAAATTGATTGATATTTTCGGTCTTCAATCTATCATGCACCCATATATAATTTATTTTTAGTATGTTTGAAACTTTCACATCTTCCCAAATATGTTAGAGTTGTATCCTCAAGCCACAAATTTATCATAATTAATTTTCACACTCTCTTTCCTAAAAAAGGTTATAGTGTTTTATGAGTCATTTGAAATGATACTCCACTTCTGAATTTCCCTTATTTTACTGACCGTGCAAAACCAAAACATTGAACGATGTTAGTTATTAAAAAAATTATGTCATCTGAGTTCATTCGTCCTGGATAGTTGGGTAGGCTTCAAAAATGTTCATATCCTTGTTGACTTTTTCTCCTTTAAGAATAGTCCAAAGAGATTAAAACCCAGTATGGACTCAACAATAAATATCACATTCTATGTTCTTACAAATTCAATAACACAATAAGATCTCTATTACCTCAAAACTTCTACACATTCCATGGACCTTCCAAATGTGCGGTTATTCGCTGCATAAAAATGATGAAACTGTGGTTAGCTAGTCAGTCAAATGGTTAACCACTTAACCTAATAATAGTATACTCAGTTATCCATCATTTAATTAAATTGATGCTAAAACATTTATTAAGAAATATTTTTGTGTGAAATGCCTTATGGAATCTCTTGGATGCAATAATTCTTACAATCATATTTTGTAAGCTCTTAATTTTTGTTGACTATAATATTATGACTCATCAATTGGCATTATTTTGTATTTGCTACCTAAAAATTTAAAATCATGTAAGTGTGCCCAAAAAAACCTCTTAGTAAGGTAGGAAAACAATCTCGATGACAAAATTATAGCGGTAAACATGTGTATGTTATCAATATCTTCTTTCCACTATCTTATAGTAGTAAACATGTGCGCAAAAGAAATATATGTTCTATTTATAATAGTACTGTTTTTAAACCACGATATCATTGTCACTGATCTACAAAAGACTAAAATTCTAAAAACCATGACAACAAAGTTGAGATAAAATATTTAGCAGTGTGATCAAAGTTTGAGAATAAAACAAATAAAGCGTAACTCATTCAAGGATAACGATTAGTAATAGGATAAAGACTAAGAATAAGAAGGTTATCTTGTGATTTGTGTGGTGAAATTAAATTAAATAGAAAGAAAAATTATGAGCGATAGATTTTATCAGGGTGGTTATTTGACCAAACCATGTAGCTTAGCAGGTGAATATAAAACTGAACTATTAAAGCATCTAAATTATACAGAGTCGAATGAAGAAAAGGATGTTTCTAAACACAGAATTATTTATTTATTTATTGTGTGTAGAATCTTTTGGACGAAGCGACTTAAATTGACATCATATACATTTGATACCGAGGAGAAAACATACACAGTAGCACTAAAAAATTAGTTATCCGAAGATGATGAGTCCCTTATCCAATTGGTAGGACAAAAGAATAAAGCATTTGAAAGTGTTATTGTGATCGTTGTTGCTTTCCCTACGTCGAACGCCAGAGCACGAATGAAATTGATGATTTGCAGAACATACAACACATTATAATTCATATAACGAACAAAATGCGTAGGTGGTTAACCTTAAGATGAGTTTCTCATTTGGTATAAGATATATGATTTATGATTCTTAATACTCATTTCCACCAACATTAAGGAACTTTGTTTGTAATAATCTGAAAATGAAGGTGGAAAAACAACAAGGAGAAAATAAACAAAATCACAAATGCAAGCAAGTATGCATGAAAAACAAAAAAAACGATCAGACTCAAAAAAAATTAAATTAATGGTTTTCAATATTTCAAAGTTTAGCAAAAAAAAATTAAAATAAATAAGATAGACAATCTTGGAAAATAATGTTTGGGGAAGTGAATCCCATGAAAAAACAAAATCCGTTGAAGAATTGAGAAAAAGCTCATCGCCTACCAAATGTGTCTGTCGAAAGCCCGATGGAACATCTAAAATAAATCATACCATATTCGATGAAATAACCATAATTTTATTTTTTAGTCGTTTGTTCTGATTGAGATTCAAATTCATACAAAAATAAGAAAAGTAAATAAAACATGACCTATGAGCAACCTAAAAAGTGATAGTGATTTAAGACTATTCAACTAATTTGATTTGGAGAAACATAGAAATATTAATCAAATACTTGTTATTATGGTTGAGGGACATGAGCGCATTTTATGTTTCACCGGTCACCGTTGTTCACCAGTAGTTAGCACCACCACTCTTGCTACTGAAACAGCTTCCTCCACCTCTTTCCCCAATGCCATAACGTTTTTGCCATCTCCACTGCTCACTGACTCCACCACGACCACCATTCCACTTATATAATTGTTAGCAAATCTAAGCAATAGTTGATAAAAATATTTTTATATAATTATTAGTGGAGTAATTTGTTTATTATAATTTTAATATGACATTTATTATTACATATTAAAATTATTTGTAAAAAATAATTAGACATTATTGATATGATAAGTAACTTTTGTCCATTGGATACATTTCTCAATCACAACCATCACTTGTGAGAAGCAGCCATTATTACTTTTTATTGATATAGTTTTTAGTAAAATCATTTATTAATTTTTAAAATTTATGATAAAATTTATTCCAAAAGTCATTAAAATAAATATTTAAATGAATTATTTATATTATAGAATAAGTGATCATTATACAAAGCTTTTGGTTGATGAAGTTATGTATTTATTAGATTAATTAAGAGAAATGAAAATTTAATAAATCTTTCAATCCGAGCAATTAATGAGACACACCAATTTAATGGGTGTAAGTTTATTTTTTGTGGGAGCATCCGTAGCCATTGATTTATCTTTTGGGAGAATAAATCTTAACCACCACTTACATAGACAAACTTATCCAAACTGTGCCATGTATTTTAGATAGACTAGATCTTTACCCGTGTCGTAATGAGACGGGCCTTGGCGTTGGTCCATTTTGAATATTGTCTCTCTAAAACTTATCAACTCCTTCCTATGTATTGGGTTAACAGAATTCACTTGGAATTTCCCATTTTTTATATTTTTATAAAATTATAGATAAGCTCCAGTTTCATCCTGTTTTTTTTTTTTACATTGATCTGAAAGACATCAAATTATTGTGTCAATCAGTTCCTCGTTAGGCCGAAATCAATCACATTTCCATAACAGCTGAAATATTCTCAATTAAGTAGGACATATATGTCTTATCCCATATATCTTCACAATTTGATTTTGAACCGAATAAATCTTATCATATCATATCAGCACGTTAACATAGATAAAAGATACTAAAATTAACACGTAGAAAAATGAGCTACACCTCAACAGAATGCAGGAACAGAAACATGCGTACCAAATGCAGAAAGGGAAATACAGTAAAACAAATGCATACACATAAATAAACATGATTGACGATTTCTAGTATTGTTTTATTTGTCAGCAACTCCCTTCTCATTGAACTCAACTAATCGATATCCTCCATTAAAGTCTCCCCGTGCTCCTCTTTGATACCATATTTCCCCATCACATATGATAAACCTTTCATTTCAGTCGTCTGCTCTGGTTTTGTCAAGTTGCGGATCCTCCAAATAGGCTGAGAATAGGATTTTAATGCATCCAAATAGTTTTTTTGGTAATCAAACGGATAAGGAAAAAAAATCAGCTGGCATGTTGTTCCTGTTATTTTCATAACACTCATTAGAATGCATGTTTGAAATCTGTACCCATTACGTTATGCTAACCTCTGTCATTAAATCTTCAACATATAATTGTGCCCAGCAGTTTCTCTTGATGAACGCTTTTGTAACTTCAAAAGTGTTGTCCCTATTACCTCCTTATATTCCTATCTGCACCTGGAATACAATCTGGCAATGCAGGACCTCGTACAGAACCTTGAACACATGCTGCACTACGTACTCCTGTTCCCAATATTAGTTATAAGGCCGTCAGCATTTTCCTTACGAATTAAAGTCATTTTCCTCCGTAAACTCTATGTCATTTTCCAAATGAAATAGCTAAACCTGTTTTGTGAAATTTGGTTTACTAAGATAGTATTTTTCAAGATGGACCTCTTCCAGTCTCATGGGGAAATTACTTATACCTCTTTCAAGTGCATCAAGTAATCCGCCTTACGTCCCAACAATTCCTCTGCCACATCACCTTTTGCTCGGAATATTGTTGATTCTGGTCCATCATTCACCATCATTGTCAAACGCAATCTGTTCCAGGGTTGATTAGTACATCAGTTACTTCATGTCCAGATTATTTAACTTACTTCATGTCCAGATTATTTAACGTTTATTTTTCCAATAAACAGATTGCATAAAAGTAAAAGAACAAAAATATTACATCGGGATTGAATAATTGTATTTTAAGCACTCCGGACAGTGTCCGCCGTTGCGTGTTTCCTCAGATTCCTTGTTGCATTCAGGACAATACATGCAACACCAATCATTTGCAAAGCGAGTTATTTGCGCCAATGTGATCACTGTATCCCTCGCTTGTAATAACCCCACGTCAATGTTTCGTAGTTTCCAATAGATTAATAGATTAATAGGTACCTCAATCTCCAAATCCAGCTTCTTTTGACACAGCATAGCAAATGACATCCTTTGACCCTGTTCATATGTAAAATGGGTTGCCTGATCCCGTTGAATGGTAGTCATGCTGCTTCTGTTGTTCGATTCTTTAGAGCTTGTCCCTGCACATGAGATAAAAATTATGTTTTGGTTTTCTTTCCCGCCCAGAATATTAAAATTATAAGCCATCCTACATAATTTATTTGGATAAATCGTTATACCTGTAAGTAGTGTTCTTCCAGGTGATTGTTTCTTGAGATATTCCATCATGTATACCTGTAAGTAGTGTTCTTCCAGGTGATTGTTTCTTGAGATATTCCATCATGTATTTAGGTACGGTACAGTTTATCTGTGCTGCCATGATGAATTATGTTCTTACGTGGTGTTGTAGGTTGGATCTCAATTCTTCTCCCACCTTAAATATATCTCTGGTCATTAATGTGTATAATGAAAATGCATTCAATGTCCATCGTGCATCATTATATTTTAGTTCAAAATCCGAATAGTCTTTCTTAAATTTTCCATTATTACATAAAAGCGGTGGAGCCACATCAGGCATTGAAAAGAGATATGAAATGACATCAGATTTACGTTACAATCAACCGTAGTTTTTTTTTCCTTAGTTCTTGATAATTATTCAATTAACATAATAAAAACGGTCATTCATAAGTATGAGGAATGCAAATATGACCTTTCATTTATCAGCACGTAATAATCCACCCATGTTTATACTTAATACCTGCCATAAGGAGAGACAGATTATTATTGGATGCATCTTAGCCGCTGTGAATTACTGTTAGTTACAGGTGTACACATCAACCTAACGCACACATTTAATAAAAACTTGTTAGTTTCTTATGATGAAGTAGAGAAGTGCTATGCGTAAGTCTCCCTTCTTCAGTGGCACTGTTAGTTTGTCATCTTAGCGTCAGGTGGTTGCATTACATTTTACTACTACCCAATGTTGTCAATACACGTACAGACCATATGAGCCTAAAAGGTAGCTGTAAAATAACCAAATCCAACCCTTCAGTCATAAGCCTATTCTATATTAGCTTCGTGATTCCGTTCCCAAGGTTCGAAATATTCAGTCATAAATATGGTTTCCATAATGCTTGTTATAAATCCGAACGGTAATATGAATTTCACTTATGATTATAAGGTCTTGGAGTTACATAAGTTTTTGTGGCAGATAAGGCACTCTGAAGAGAAAGCATTCTTCAATTGTGATTCCGGGAGTTACAAATAATGTACTCGCTATCATAAACTGTGATTGTTGCATGAAAAATGTTCGGTGGGAAGACCTGTTTGAAAATGATATCGTAAGCTAGAGCACTCTGTTGGTATCATAAGTAAACAGTGGAAACCATGGTAGCGCGGAAAAAATTATACCTTTCTCTAACATGCAAGACCTCTGGAATATCGAGGTCGAAGTAAATTTTAGTTGCATTAGTCGAGGAAAGAGAGGGCTTGCCTGGAAAATCACATGAAATAATTTCATATGTATGGAGGGAATAAAGAAAACTTTGTGTTCAGATTGCACTAATCTGAAAATTAAACTCCATGTACCTAGATATTGTTTAACATAGGCACCAGCAACGACATCTACAATGGGTTTCGGATTCAGTTCATGGGCGTCAAGGTTTCTGGTTAACTCGGAAGTCGAGTCACCCCGTAGTGTGACCCTAAGCTTCATGCCACTGTTATCAGATGAGACGTATAATAGGTGAGGCATGCGTGATCAGCAAGGAATAAGAAAATTACGTAACTATGAAGGCTTTAACTTAATTCAAGTTGACGATACCTTATGTTTTCGAGGGTTAGTTCGCGCATAAAGGCTGCATCGCCAGAACTTCGCTTAACTTGCTGCAAGTTTGTGTGGCTGGTTAACACACCCACTACATCTGCACACACAACAGCGAGGGAATATTAGTTTAGCAATTTACGTGGGTGGGAAACTATAACTTTAATTTTCGCTGTAGTCACCAATAAGGTAGGTATTGGTGGCAGCAACTGCAAGTGCTTCAAATTCTGTGAAAAAGAACTTGTGGCCAGGAATGGGTGCGGTGGTGGACTCAAGAGGAGTAACATCAGTATTCCAGTTAAAGTATGCACGGTAGTCATTCTGTCAGGAGCGGAACATTTTTTTCTCTGGTGCAAATGCCAAATTGGTAAGACCCAGTAGTATTCCCTCTTCTAGCAGGGGTTCAAATTTCCAGATGTATTTTTTCTGAACAATTGCGTGTATGATATCATCCTGAGATACGAAGACCCAGTAGTATTCCCTCTTCTAGCAGGGGTTCAAATTTCCAGATGTATTTTTTCTGAACAATTGTGTGTATCATATCATCCTGAGATATGATAAGGTAATAATCAGACAAAAAACATAATCAAAAATTATAAGCCATGATTGCTGAGGGTTTTAAAACTCACATCGTCATCTAGAAGGAGCAAATCGAGGCTAGTAACATCATTAGTTCTCATGAAGTCCAGCTCGTGCCACATTCGAACGATTCGAACTCGTGCCATCCATGGTCCAATACCATTTTTGAGCTGAAATTCTTTCAAGCTGAGGATTGCAGGAGACTGTGGGGCTTGCCCAGAGATATGCAGCACTGTAGAAGCCATTCTGACAACCTACATGATTCACAAAAGGCACAAATTAAGTGAGGATTCATCTGAAAAGAAAACGGGGAAATATTGACAACTTATAACATACTGAAAAAGCTACACACCTGGAATTACTGTGCCTGAGAATTCAACAGAGGGAAGATGGAGGTAGATGCCTTGGAAATGTGGCGCTTGAGCGTGCTATGCCTTGGAAAAATCAGGTTACCTTTATATAGAACGCACCTCCTCATTCCTTCAATGCTAAGACAATTAATGGATGAGAAACGAAACGTTTTTTATTAATCAAAAAAACACGAATGAGGTTTGAAACAAATAAATTTATTACAAAGAGGAAGATGAAAGGATAAAAGGACCATGCAGTTCCTGTGGTTACCGTTTCATTATTGCAACATTGGTCATAATTTACAATATTATTGTAACTGAAGAGAAGAAACGAAAATAAATAAACATTGTTCATGATTAACCGAAGAGGCAAGAAATCCCGACGGAACACCGATGAGTGAGGACCCAATCAGGAAAATATGCATAGGCCCTACCAATTAGGTCAAAATCAGTAACACAATGGCACAAACATTGTTTATAATTAAACGAACCCTATTTTAATGTAACCTAAAATTACTAAAAAAACAACAAATCAAAATCAAAGCTATGAACGAAAAGGAAAGCTAAAAATAAATCCAAAGCCCATTTTCAATTAATTGAGACAATTGAGAACCAATTGAGACATCTTACTAACTCATTGAGGCTCATGATATTAAGTTTTTCAGCACCGATGGATCAGAGAAATAATTCGAGCATTCCAATGACGATCGATAACCAAACCAAACCCCAAATCCGTGAGGAACATTCCCATGGCAAACAGAACGGATCCAGCGTCTTCTCAGAACGACGAAGAACTCGAGGGAGGAATATTTTGGGTAACCCACTTAGGGAAGACGGGTACTGACTTATCTACCCAACAACAGCAACTAAGTAACACGTGTGAAAAAAGCTCGCGGCACAGATAACCACATCCATGAATTTATCTTTGTCCCCCGACCACTTTTTACATAGACCAAGTTATCCAAACCGTACTTTGTATTCTTGATTTTCACTATTTTAATTTTTAGAGAATGTATCTGATCACAACAAAGAAGCGAAACTGATGAATATAAAAGAACGATCAGGAATATAATAAATGTAAGAAATTCCCACTAAGTGGTGGAAGTATAAAAATTCGATACAAATTCTTGCATTGAAATATAAATCCTTGTAATATGAAAGCTACGGGACGGGGATCTTAAATCCCGTCCCTACCCCATCCCATAGCTTAAATTTCGGGTATTACCCATATCCGATCCCATCCTCATTTGTGCGGTAAAATCCTACCCAAACGGGACGGGTTTGAGTTGGGCAAATGGCCATCCCTAATTTTTATTTATTTTTTCTTGTGTTCAGTTATACTATTTACTTATGCGTTTAAATATTAGCTTGTCATGCTTCAAAAAAAAAAAGTATTAGCTTGTAATAATCATTTTAAGCGGACTGACAAAATTTTGTTATACTTGCAAAATTCTTTTTCTGGATAGTGAATGATAAATTCTTTCTCTGGATAGTCTGAATGATTACAGACGCAAGTCTCATCAGCTTGCTTTTAAATAGGTACTGGCAGAAAAACCCATCGCAGTAAAATTACCTGCTGAAAACTCCCTTATTTGTGTGTCCTCTTTTCTCATGACACGATTTGGACCGACCAATATATACGACACCAATGCTTCGAACAAACAAAAAAATAAAAAAAATAACACATAATCTGAAGACAAAGAAAAAAAAAATCTGACTAAATATCGTCAATTTTATTTTATTAAACATCAAGTCACTCAGTGGAAAACAACAGACAAGATGGACAATGGCAATCTAAAACTACCCATCTGCTAACAAAATAAAGAAGGAAAAAAATACCATTTTTTGGGATGTTCCCCGGAGGGACGATACGACCTTCGTTCCTCCCAACGAGAAGTACCATTAACCACTACTTTTATATCGCTCTTTTCTATTTGTCTTTTTCTCTCTTATTCAGATCTTTATTTCTAACTTGTTCTACTAAGAGCCAATCTTCCCCAAGAAATAGTGCCGACTGCACTATGAGATCACCCCTTAGGAATCAATTGAACAATTACTGTTTGCTCAGATTCCTAATGACGTAAGGTAGAATACCACCATGGTTGAAATACGCCAGTTCTACCTGTAAATTAAACACCCCAACATGAAAGATTCAGATACTAGTACACTAGCTATATAGTTTCAGTCGTACTTGTGCCAGACCAAACATTGAATTTTGCAGGCATGTATATGTTTCATGATTATGGATTAAGAGGACAACGAGAAGTAGTAAAAGCACCTCAGTGTCGAATCGGGCTGTGCAGATGAAAGATTTGCCAGTGTCGGTAACAACAGTAACGTCTTGGCCGGGTCTTATCTCACTAACATTGCTAGGAAGGTCAATAGTGTAGCGCTCGTGACCAGTCAGGCCAAGTGTTTCAGCATCTTCACCGGTCTTGAAACATAGAGGGATGATACCCATTCCAACTAGATTACTGCGGTGGATTCTCTCGAAGCTCTTGGCAATTACTGCTTTCACTCCCTGACATAGGAGATACGAGTAGAGTAACCAAAAGTAGTTTCAAACATCAGAGCAAGAAAAAAGGGCGGTAACAACTTTATTTAAGGGGTCATAGTATTATACAAAACTAACCAGCAACATTGGACCCTTTGCTGCCCAATCCCGGGAGCTTCCACTTCCATATTCTGCTCCAGCCAGGACAATAGTGTCGTGCCCTGCTTCCTTGTACCTCTGATAATAAGAGAACGATCAACTAAGTGCGGTAACTCGAGTGGCGACTCAACAAATAAACCATATCAATTTTACAGAAATAGGGACTAACAACACGAATAGCACCTATTAACATGTAGCTTACGAGACTAACTTGGGAAATCAAGACAGACGCAACAGATCAATAAATAGTTGCATTCAGTCAGGAGCGCATTTATATTTCTACTCCCCAAATTTAGAGCAAGGGAATAAAATGAACAAAAGAGAACAAATTAAGCAACACAACCAAAGAATCTAAATTTCAGACAACTTACAGTAGCTGCATCGAACACATGGAGTTTTTCCCCTGTTGGAACGTGAATTGTTTTTGGACCCACTTCTCCATTCAAGAGCTTATTGACAAGACGAATATTTGCGAAAGTACCCCTAGCCATCACTTCATCATTACCACGACGACTACCGTAAGAATTGAAGTCTCTTCTATCAACCCCACGAGCAAGGAGGTACTTCGCAGCAGGGCTGTCCTTGTGAATGCTCCCAGCTGGTGAAATATGATCAGTTGTAATGCTGTCACCAAAGTTGAGCAAGCAAAAAGCATTCTTCACTCCGTGAGGACCAGGTGGATCCATTGTCATATTTTTAAAATACGGAGGCTCATGAATGTAGGTTGAGTTGGGGTCCCATGAGTATAAAGAGGATGATGGAATTGATAGTTGATTCCACATTGGATTGCCCATTGTGATAGACTCATAAGTCTTCTTGAACATTTCAGGCAATACACTAGACTGAACAATCTGGAATGCAAGAAAATAAGAAAGTACAGTCATTTAATAGCTGATGAGAATCATGAAACGATGCAAGTAGGGAAACATCATCATCTGCAAGATTGGAAGTTAATACTTCGGCAATTTCTTCCGTACAGGGCCAAATATCCCTGAAATAAACACTTTTACCATCCTTTCCCACTCCTATTGGCTCCTTCTCGAAATCAATGTCAACCTGAAAAGTAATTTCATGTTAAAGGGGTCATTATAAATTAAACGTCATAATGAATCAGACCTAGCTACTCAATATGGGGGGATAAAACTAGTACACTTTCCAGTTTCCACAATTGGTATAACAGGAGTCGGTACATAAAGTACATGTTTAACTAACTTGATAATTTTCTTCTGCAGTAAATATTATGAATGACAATTATGAGCATACCGTGCCAGCAAGTGCATAAGCAACAACTAAAGGAGGCGAAGCAAGATAATTAGCTCGTGTCAAGGGATGCACACGGCCCTCGAAGTTTCGGTTCCCAGAAAGTACTGCAGCAGCAACAATATCTGGAAGTACATGCCACGATTAAATTCGACTAAAGTGAAACAAACAAATACAGAAATAGGGAAGCCATCACTCAACTTGACATTTAAATTTAAAATTGAAATGACAATACTACCATTTTCTGAAATTGCAGAAGCAACAGTCTCGTCAATATCACCCGAATTCCCGATGCACGTCGTGCAACCATATCCAACAATATTAAAACCCTGCTGGTTCAAATACTTTTGCAGACCACTAAATACAAAGGCAAATCAAACACCATCAGTAACGATCATATTATTGTCAACACATAGCTAAGTGTTAAAATTGTACCTCTGGAGAAGATACTTTGTAACAACTCCAGAACCAGGAGCCAGACTGGTTTTGATCCAAGGTTTAACCTAGTAGAAAATCATTAACAGGTCATTGACAATTCGATCCAAAAAAGAGAGATATTTATCTATCTATATGAATATAGTCAAAAAGATAGACCAATCTATGTGTATAAACTGAAGGTGGGACTCAATACGTGACTAACCTCAAGACCCAGTTCGCATGCCTTCTTAGCAACCAGAGCAGCCCCGAGCATGACACTTGGGTTTGAGGTATTTGTGCAACTGGTAATTGCTGCAATAACAACACTACCATGCCTGAGTTCTGCTGACTGCCCATGGAACGAGAATTTTACGACTTTCTCCTGAGATTCTTTTGGAACAGCAAAGCCCTGTGACATTACACTCGGAGATTGTGAACAGACAAATTATGCAATATATACTAAAGAAAGTATCACACAGTTGGCCATAGTGGCCTCCTAATAATATTGAGATTCCACAAGACATAACCAAGGTCTAATGACTAAAATCATTATGGACAAACCAGATATATGGCTCCACCTAGCTGATTTTCAGGACCTAAGGGCTATTAACAGCGCAAATTCCCAACCCTTAGTCACTTTTTCTGAGTGCTGGAGAATACTTACAAACCCTTGCCACTACACAAAACTACATCTTGCAAAAACATATTGCCAAAGAGCTTATCTAGGTTGAACAACATGCCTGGTTCATCTATTACTAAAATACAGATGGGACGAACCCAACCCAAATGACCCAGACCAACCCTGACATCCAGCTAGCGGCCGCCAAACAACTAAACTTGGAATCACATCAACCAAAACAAATTGAAACGGAAGTGCAGTTTGACCGCACCTTGAATCCAACCTTGCTATCCAAACAGGAATGCCAGTCTGCTTTCATTTCCTTCAAAGGAACGCGGTCATGAGGTCTGACACGGAGACTGATTTAAATTTCGTATGATTTTAAAATAAACCAAAATATGGAATTGATATATGTGCATTATCACGTAGAGCACGTACCTCTTTGGTCCTGAAACACATGGTTCAACATCCTCAAGATCCAGTTGTAAATAGGAGGAGTATACTCTTGCTTGTTGAGGCTGAATCCATACAAAAGTATATTAATTAATTGGGTAGGGACTCAAAAGTTTTAATATGAGCAATTGAAGTACTTGTTCAAATAACTTAATTGAAGTACTTGTTCACAGCATATTGTAACTACTATAAATAAAGATCCATCATTATTACCTCATTATAGTCGACAAACATATTGTTCGCACGGAGATAGGTTTCTATCATAGCCACCTATTAAGAAACATAATAAAGTCAACTCATGGCATGGAAAGAACGGCAAAAAAAACTACTTCCAGTTTAAGTAAAAGCGCTCACGGTTTCATCACTTCTTCCAGTTAGTTTCAGATATTGTAAGGTGACATGATCTACAGGGAAGAAACCCATGGTAGCTCCATACTCCGGTGACATATTGGCTATAGTAGCTCGATCAGCCAACGACAACTCTCCCATGCCCTCACCTGCGAGCATTCATGGGTCACGATTAATGGCAACAGATCAGTGGCTGCTGAAAGGTCAAGCAACATTTCGAATTTTACTGAAGCTGAACTTACCATAAAACTCAACAAACTTTCCAACCACTCCATGCTTCCTCAATATTTGGGTCACGGTTAAAACCAAGTCAGTAGCTGTGACTCCATTTTGTAACTTCCCAGACAACTTAAACCCAACAACACCAGGCAGCACCATGCTCATAGGCTGTCAATTTAATGAAGCGACAAATTAGATAGCAAAAACAGAACAGCTGCATGGAGTGAAAGAGCTTACGGGTGAAATAGATTTACAGGTTCATTCTAATTACTAGACTGTAGATTTGGCAAAAGTATGATACCTAAGAGTTTGGGTACAAAGGGATAAGGTAACCATTACCTGACCAAGCATAGTTGCCTCTGCTTCAATTCCTCCCACACCCCAACCAGCAACTCCTAACCCGTCAATCATAGTTGTGTGGGAATCAGTTCCGACAACGCTATCCGGATAGAGAGTGCCATCAGTGTTAAAAACAACTCGACCAAGATATTCCAGATTAACCTGAAATTTCATCAACGAGATTTGTTCACAGTATCAAGGATAGTGAAAAACAACTAAAACTTTAAATGTGACAATACATCAACAATGTCCATTGTCACTTTTCACTTTGCTGGGAAAAACACTAGCACTGTAAAACAGACACTAGAAATAAACCTAAAAAGCTCCTTTGGAAAGCGAAAATAATTCAGGGTATAAATATATTCAATGGTGAAGACCCCTCACCTGGTGTACGATACCAGAACCTGGAGGAACAACAAGCATATTGTGAAAAGCATTCGACCCCCATTTGAGGAAAGCAAATCTTTCCTTGTTCCTCTGGAACTCCAACTCCATATTTGATTGTACCGCATTTTCTGTTCTAGCTACATCAACCTGGACCGAATGATCGATCACAAGGTCAACAGGTACCTGGATGCCAAATAAATATATATTTAGAAGACATTATAGAAACAGAAGTTAAAAAACAAAATGAAGTGATGAAGACATGGAACTTCCTGTTTGGTTACATGGAAAAAGTTTAGTCGGTCCAGGTTAGCCAAAGAATATGAAGTGATTGATTCATTTCAAAGTGCTTTCCGAGTTTGCAACATTATGATTAAAGAGTACCAGCATGTAAAAATTGGAAAGTATTGCATACCAAAGGGTTGATCTTGTTAGAATCACTTCCTAGCTTGTTCATTGCATCACGCATGCAGGCAAGGTCAACGACAGCAGGTACACCGGTAAAATCCTGGAAAGCAAAGAAGTACTTTAAAAGGATATCAACATAAAACTTCGTTATCACCAACTCTTCATAGATTAACTTTTTGCATGTACCTGCAACAAAACACGAGCGGGCTTAAACGGAATTTCGACTTGCTTTGGTGCGGTCCTCTCCCAATCAATAATCTTCTCCACGTCTTCCTTCTTGACTTGAAAGCCATCACAGTTACGAATGGCAGACTCAAGAAGGATTCTAATAGAGTAAGGAAGCTTATCTGTGCCAATACAATGTGAAATTGAACCGAATTTCATGAACGATATTAAAAGATTTAAAACACTGGAAGTGTAGTTGCAAAATTATCACCAAAGCTAGCTCATAAAGACTTACCAATCCTTGGATCATTGAGAGCAGGCAGACTATAGTATTTACCGAATTCCCCACCTCCAGGCTTTGGAAGACTAGTATAAATTCCCCTAAAAGCATTCTCAGAAGCTGAATACATCAAATTACACTGAGTCAGTTAAAGTGCGTAGTTCAGGAATTATGTACTGAATCTAGAAGGTCCATCATTTACCCATTGTTGCTAAATTTCTTTGAAAACGCTCGATCAGGGGAAGCGGAGTAGCAGTTCTGACTTGAGCCCCGAAACTTACCGGCGATCTCCAATCAAAACCGTGATTCTTCACGGAACCTCTTACTGATAGATTACTAAATGATCTCCGAGAACTTGTAAAACACCGATTACTATTACTGGTAGTAGTAAATGAGGAAAGTAAACGAGTGGGTGAAGAACTAATAGTTGTAGATAGAAAAGACGAGAACCGAACCCTGGAAATTCGGATAAGTTTTGAAGGAATAGATGAAGACGGTGGTGCAGTTATATACATGACGATTTACAACATCAAAGAAGATTAGGTTCAGTACGTCAGAAATTCTGAACTTCAATGAAGAAGATAAGAATCGAACAACAATAATTGAGACAGATTCATAAATTTCTTCAACTGGTTTTCTGTTTGTTTTGTTGTCATTATTGATTTGAAGATCACAATCTAAACAGAGAGAGAATGACTTGGAAGAGTGTGCCAATTGCTGGAGTATTATCAATGACGGTCGTAAATGGCCGCTGAGGAACTGAGAGATATATACTTGGCATGCTTTGGTGTGTACATGTGGGGCTGTTCGAATTGCCTAGTGGACTTCCACGTATTTTGATGGAAAATTTTGTATTCAATTTTTTAAGACTATCGCGGGAAACAACAGCGTGGCACCATTTTCGTTTTGTTCGAAATAATGAAGTTTGTTTTTTTTGCTTGTTCTAGAAAGAAGATTTTCGAGGTTGAAAAGTTAACTATAGAACCGCAGAAATGGTCCAAGCGTATGCCAGTCTGCGAACCATAGAGGCTGTCTATAACGATCCCAACCGTGATGCAAGTCAAGTGTTGCAAGTCAAGTCAGTGTCCAGCCGTAATGGCGCATTACGAAGCCATAATGGCGAAGTCATAATAATGGTATACTGTATAGACTGTTAAGTGCTAAGAATGGCAAAACCCTGCAAGGCCAGTGAAGCGCAAAGGTGACACTACACTGTAAAGCTAAGTAATGAAGCTTATTGGCTGAAACAATGAGGTTTCATTGAGGGATTGGCAAGACATGGCCAAAGTTGACAGATGCAACATGCGATGTTGGCATCGATGCATATCCGTGGAATTGAGTTGGCCCAAACTCAAGGATGAGGCAAGAGCGAAGAATAGGCCAGGAGTTGGTCTATGGCATTAGTTCAAGGCTAGACAAAGCTTGAACAATGCAAACAAGCTGGTAATGCAAGAGCGGCATTACTATTGTCAAGCAAATTTGCTAAGTGCGCATGAGCAACCATATTGAGCTTAAAGAGTTGGCATCGATGATTGAAGCACAAGGATTGTTCGTGCATTAGCTTAGAGTGATAAGCATGCAGGGCCAAGATGGCTGAGCAATGGGGCGAGGCAAAATTCAGTAAAGCACAAAAGTGGTGCAATATGGCTCAAGTGACGGTTAGGAGTTGGTTACGGACTTCACAAGCATGCCAATGACACGAGACAAAGTAGAACGGTTATAGAGGAATTTTATAACCATTTGTTAGTGTACATAACCACCAGGAACAGATGTGGCATCATTTGGCTTGACAACACAAAAGGTGGCAGTTGAAAAGCAAGTTGGCGGTTAGGAAAACTACCTAATGGGACACATGGCTGTTCCATGCGTGTGCAAGTGTTGTGCACGGTTTTTGCTAGTAAGTTTTTTGTATAAATAGTCCTAAGGAGTAGGAAAATCGGTAGGCTTACATAGGAGAAAGTTTTGTAGAGATGTAGTCTCATACTTGAGAGAATAAGGCATCATTAAGAGAATGACGGCATATTTAGTCCATGTGATGGAAAGAAGTTTGTAATCTTCCTTTAGTGCAATAAATGGGTTTGTCGCAGTATATATTTGTGTTCATTGTGTTGCTGATTTGTGTGAGAATTGGTTAAGTACATGGCAGAACCTCTTATGCTTATAGGGGTATGAAGAGTTAGAGAGAAAGAAGAAAAGACTTCTGTTATGCAATGACTTATGAGAGAAGGCAGATGCGTACTTTGATGCGAGTATGCAAGGCTGAATGATTTTGGGTGAAGCCACAGTCATTGCCGGTCATGTCCCATGAAAATTTTAGGTGATTAAATGGGCATGTGACAGCTGGTATCATAGCTGTGTTAGGGGACACAATTGCTGATATTTCTCTCTTTTACTCAAGTTAATGTCATTTGTTTGTCAAATTCAATGGTGAATTGTCTGGGTTTTGCTAGTATGGAGACTAGAAGAAGTTGGTCTTGTGTGGAAAGATCAATTGGAATGAAATTTGAAGCTTCAAGTAGCAACAAGCTAGTAAAGTTCATGGCAAAGATGGCTGAATTCCAGCCCAATGTGTTAGGCGAACGCGCAAGAGTCATTGAAAATCGGGTTTTCAAGTGATAGCATGACAAAACTATGGAGTATGCTGACTTCTATGGTGCAAGTCAGGTGTTAAAGTCTATGTTTCTCACAAGTATGCGAAGATTAAGCATTTGGAATGCATGTTTTCGTAGTGTTATCAGTAGCGAGTACATTACATGTGTGGTAATGGGAATTTTGCGAAAAATTCTTGAACTCAAAGATGGTGTTGGCCTTTGCAGTGGCAAAGAGAATTGAGAACCTATCTATGCAATAGAGTTAAAGGTGTCTCATTTTATCCAGTTGATTGGAAGATTAAAGTTATCTCTCTTGAATGCATATACCTTGCTGGTAATGCAAAGTCTGGTTGTGAACCAGCATTTTTGTGGCAATGTGATGCCATACAAGAAGAATGGATGGCCAATTCTTATCTAGCATAAAGCTTATGGAAAGGATGAAGACAAAAGCGCAAGTTAGGGGAAAAACCCATACACCACGGTCTTGTGTTTGCAAAGAGTTCTTCGTTGATGCTAGATGCACACAAGGAGTGTGCTTGCACCTGGTTTTTGAGTGGGATCAGTATGCTTGGACAAGGGTGTCCAAAGACCTGTATTTGATCATAACCACAAGCGGATGTTCTTGTCAACTACAAATCAACAATTGTTGCTACTAAAGTTGAGTTTGGAGAAGGGGAAATACAAGACTAACCAGACGTGTGTGGACAGTAAGAATGAGTTCCAAGTTTGAAGAAGAATGTGGAATTCTTGCTTCATGGAACGTAGGCAGTGGCGCCTCATTTGCAAGGATTATGACCTTGTTAAGATTGTCCAAGGGAATTTTTCAGCGGAAGTCATTGAGTGATATGACTTTGCTGAGCTCTATGGTGATGCTCAGAATCACCAAGTTAAGTCTGCTCCAGTTGTGCAAAGGTGCACAAGTTTATGTCAAGATTTGGGATGCTAATTGGCATAGCAGAAATACAACAGTAGCATGCGCCAAATGAGATTTGGGCATTGGCCAAGATGCATGATGCGGTTGGAGATGCAAGTTAGGCGAATTGTAGATGCATGGAGAAAGAAGGACAAAGTAGTGGTGATGCATAAAGATGGAATGAGGTCATTTTTGAAGAAATCTTCATGAAAGCTAAAGCAACATGATGGCATCAATTTGAAGGAGTATTCAACTAATTGTCAATTTTATTGTGCTTTGTTATGGGAGTTACATAAGAACGTTGATAGTTGAAAGAGTGCATGTGGCAAAGTGAATTGCTACATTGAAGACAATAGGTGTTGTCTCGCTTCCTTTGCTGCTTAGAAGCGAAGATGAAGTCAGTATTGCAAGGATTGTTAGGTCTTACAAGTTGAAATCAGTTGGCGCGAGTATTTTCTCAAGTTTGAGTATACTTTCAGTTTGGGTCGAGTGGACCTTGGTGTTGGGAATGAAGTCTCTATATGTAAGGTAGTAGTGAATGAGGGTATTTAAAGTGAAAGATCTTGCCTCTTTCGTTCAAAGTAAATCTAGTTCGCGTGGAAGATGCTACATAGCATATTAAGCCAAAATATGCAATAGAAGACGCTGAAAGTGAAAGAAGCAAATAGAGTTGGTGGCATAATCGAGTTTGTTGTTGAGAGTTATGTGGAAGTGCGACGGCATATGGCAGCGATAGCATGGAGTAATGCAGCAAGAATGAAGATGTAAGTCCATCAAGTATATGAGTTAAGAGTAACTCATGGTTTGGAAGAACATGATGTTGTTTTTCCGCTATATTAAAGCGTAGCAGTTTGAAAGAGCAAGTGATGCTTAAGTTGTTGGTTTCAAAGACGCGTGAAGAGGAGCCTTGTCCGTGAGACGGTGTGAATCCCCGGGTATCCTAGGTCATGATTATAACAAAGTCATGCATTTCAATCAAGATGTAGCAACAATGCAAGCAAATAATATCGAGGTGCTGGTTATTTGGCATACAAATGGTGCAAAGCTGTGAGGCGTAATTTACAATATGATTTGGAGGCCAAATCTAATGTAAGTTTGGTTGCACTGCTTAAGACATCAAAGGCTATGGGTTGTGGAGCATACCAGAGTGGTATGGAATCATAGCATGCATACCTTAAGGCATGGCATAATTTGGCGTAGGCGTATATGATTGAAGAACACTTAGTCTACAGTAAGGCCTGTTGAATTGCAAGAGTACAATGTCAGTCGGAATTGAAGGTAGTAAGCTAAGTTATGCATATCAGGGTGATATGTTGGTTGTTTGGCGTGTACACTTAGGCAAAAAATGGCTGGAGAAAAGATTTGTGATGCTGATGCAATCAGAGGTGGCAAATTAGCTTAGGGTTTAGCTAAAGGAGTACTTCTGGATTTCAGAGAAGTTCAGAAAGTGTATAGCAACAGATCGCAAGTGCATTTGGGTATTGATATGCGATTTTAGTGGGATTTGAAGCATAGGCCAACGTGACAACAACAGTGCAAGTCAGTAGGATCAATGACAAGGAAGTAAGCTAAGTGATGGCATATGATACTAAGAAAGCAAAAAAAAAAAGGCAAAGAAGACCAAGCAAGTTTGTTGATTTCTGAGTTAGGCTCAGAAGCGTACAAGGCTAGAGAAAAAGTATAACGAGTATACTTTGTTGCGTCCAACGAGGGCGTTGAACGGATTAGGTGGGGGAGGTATATAACGGTCCCCAATAGTGACGCATAATGATTAGACTGTCAAGTCAGTGTCCAGCCGTAATGGCGCCAATCCCTCAATAAAGACTCATTGTGTCGGACAATAAGCTTCATTATTTATCCAAATGTCTTTACAGTGTAGTGCCACATTTTTGATTCACCGGCCTTGTAGGGTTTTGCCATTCTTAGCACTTGACATTCTAAACAGTATACCACTATTAATCAGTGTCCAGCCATAATGGCGCATTACGAAGCCATAATGCCGTAATGCGAAGCCATAATAGTGGTATACTGTTTAGACTGTCAAGTGCTAAGAATGGCAAAACCCTACAAGGCCGGTGAATCAAAAATGTGGCACTACACTGTAAAGACATTTGGATAAATAATGAAGCTTATTGTCCGACACAATGAGTCTTTATTGAGGGATTGGCAAGACATGGCCAAAGTTGACAGATGCAACATGCGATGTTGGCATCGATGCGTATCCGTGGAACTGAGTTGGCCCAAACTCAAGGATGAGGCAAGAGTGAAGAATAAGCCAGGAGTTGGTCTATGGAATTAGTTCAAGGCTGGACAAAGCTTGAACAATGCAAACAAGCTGGTAATGCAAGAGCGGCATTACTATTGTCAAGCAAATTTGCTAAGTGAAGCATATGACGCATGAGCAACCATATTGAGCTTAAAGAGTTGGCCTCGATGATTGAAGCACAAGGATTGTCCGTGCATTAGTTTAGAGTGATAAGCATGCGGGGCTAAGATGGCTGAGCAATGGAGCGAGGCAGAATTCAGTAAAGCACAAAAGTGGTGCAATATGGCTCAATTGACGGTTAGGAGTTGGTTACGGGTTTCACAAGCATGCCAATGACGCGAGACAAAGTAGAACGGTTATAGAGGAAGTTTATAACCACTTGTGAGTGTTCATAACCACCAAGAACAGATGTGGCATCATTTGGATTGACAACACAAAAAGGTAGCAGTTGAAAAGCAAGTTGGCGGTTAGGAAAACTACCTAATGGGACACATGGTTGTTTCATGCGTGTGCAAGTGTTGTGCACGGTTTTGTCTAGTAAGTTTGTTGTATAAATAGTCCTAAGGAGTGGGAAAATCAGTAGGCTTACATAGGAGAAAGTTTTGTAGAGATGTAGTCTCATACTTGAGAGAATAAGGCATCATTAAGAGAATAATGGCATATTTAGTCCATGTGATGGAAAGAAGTTTGTAATCTTCCTTTAGTGCAATAAATGGGTTTGTCGTAGTATATATTTGTGTTCATTGTGTTGCTGATTTGTGTGAGAATTGGTTAAGTACATGGCAGAACCTCTTATGCTTATAGGGGTATGAAGAGTTAGAGAGAAAGAAGAAAAGACTTCTGTTATGCAATGACTTATGAGTGAAGGCAGATGCGTACTTTGATGCGAGTATGCAAGGCTGAATGATTTTGGGTGAAGTTGATTCACTGAACCACAATCATTGTCGGTCATGTCCTATGAAAATTTTAGGCGATTAAATGGGCATGTGACACTGCCACATGTCCAACTTCATACTATGCAATTGCAACAGCCAACCTTAAAAACAGTCAACAACATTATATTTCACAGGTCACAACACAGTCTTAGCCAAGAAAAAAACTTCTTGACTAAAACTCTATTTAGCCCATGCTAGGGCCTATTCATATGCACATGTCAAACATCTGATTTTTGCCATATATGCAACCACTATGGATATGCCAAAGTGCCAAACATATTTGTCTATATATCAAATATAACATATAGGCATACACGAAAGACTTTCCAGCGAGATAGAGTGTCCATCACTAGATGGTCAAAATATCGCTCCTTGGTCATTCAAGCGCCAACGATAGTCAAGCTGTCACTCGCCGGTCTGATCATTGCTCATCAGATCCTCATCCAACGGTTACCATTTCCCCAATCTATAAAATTTCAAACTCATTTCAACTCACACTAGAATTTCTCAATCTCCAATTTTTTTAGTCAGACTTCCAATTCCTCAGAGAGCATGGCTGATAATATGAACATGGCCGAGTTCGTAGCAAACCAACATGCTGTAGAAAACTAAAGAGTTGTTAATCATGCCAATGTGCAAAGTCGAATTAGGAGGCGATTACCAAAATTTACTACTGAGGAAGATGAATGTATTTGCAGGAATTTTGTTTCTTTTACTAAGAATTTATTCGCACATTTTGGGAAATTTCAAGAATAAATAATGAACATCAACAATCGTGATGTTTCAGGGTTGAGTCATCGCTTCATTGTAATCAATAAGGAAGTTATTAGATATTTTTTTTAACTTCATCAAGAAGGTCCAAACATGAGAGATGGTGAAAACATGATGGAACTTCAACAAAGGTGTCGCGAGAAATATCGTCGCATCTATGAAAAAGACTTCGGATTTGGAAGTTGTTTCGAGATTTTAAGAGGGTTGCCCAAGTTTAATTCAATATTTATGTTTTAATTTTTTAATTGTCCACTTAAATCTAAGTATTAAGTTTTAATATTTGTCTTATTTTAGTTTAAACTAAAATGTATCTCTAACTAAAATGTAAGATTGGATTAAGAATAGAATTAAGTTTAATATTCAACAATACGAGTCAAATTTTTCAAATTCATTAAACTTCGAATTAATCATTAATAGTCATTTTACACAACATAAAACTAGACAATAATAATTTGAAATATAGACTTTAAAAATAAAAATTTGGGACAATGATCTTCATTCTATTAATCTTATTCATTTCACAAGACTTCCAATCAATGCGCTCATGAAAGAAGTTTCCTTCGTTTATCTTCTTATTTGGCTTCAGATTTGTTTTGCCTTGATTTTCCTTGTCTTTAACTTTTCTTTGCCTTTTCTTTGCTCTTTACCTATTTTTTTTTATAACTATCACATATCTTCTTAACGGCACCTTCAAGCACTACTCCAAAAAAATCAAGTTGTGTTGCTGAATCAAGTTGGGTTTGAAATTGTGCCATTTGGGAAAAATTGAAAAAATAAATTAGATTGAGAAAGAGAGAAATAGAGAAACAAGATTGAGAGAAATAGAGAAAAAAATGTTTAATTTTTTTTTTAAAAATTACCTACTTATAGGCGACAAAGAAATATCCGTTGGCGCTAGACTTTACATCGAGTGATATACATGGTAGCGTCGGCGATAATGTCTTTATCGCTGGAGATATTATCTATATCGTTCGCTAGAAACTTCGTTGCTCAATGGTTTTCGCATAGTGCCTCAACTCGTTTGCCATGCCACCTGGTATGTCAAACATGTTTTTTTGCATGCCACCAAATCAACATACATACTCCACTTGATGTGTAAAACAGTAAGCCAAACAAAGTGAAAAATGCATCAACAAAACTTAGTTTTAATCTTGACCAAAACCTTACTGTTACTGCACACTTAGGTTACACAATCTCTCCTTGTTATGGCCACCCATACCTTCACAAGATCAGGCTTTTATAACCTTACAAAAGCTATAGACAAAGTAATTAACTAGCAGTTACAGATTTACTTTATGCTACGCAGTTGGCCAACCGTGCCAACTGGCATATTTCTTTTCCTACAGCCACATAGGCAGTTCCTAGCCTTTTAGAAAAGCATAAAGCTAACGCCACTATGTGTAACCAACTCGTAACCATCAAGGCCATGTGCATGACGCATGCTTGATGGCCTTGATGCGCTATGATAGCTTGTCCCAGCCACAATACCATTATTATTGGTGTGAATGATGCAAGAGTGCTTGTGCAAGTCTTGGCTGCACCCCTGCATGCCTCATGCGCACATACCAACCAATTGATGCTTATCTCGCATCTTTGACCATTACAAACCATGTTTGGCCCATGTCTTGGCCTAGCCTGCAACTATGAATGCACCATGCATTTTTTTCCTTATCCAAGTTGCAGGTAAGCACCACCATTGCATTTCATTACTAGGCCGCTTGACCAACCGGTCATAAGCCTCCCTCACCAGTTGAACTCGACGTCCTCATCGATTCTTTTATTTGTAGGTAGACATGAATTTGTTCTCTAAACTTCCACAATGTTGTATCCTTCATTCAAGAAGCCTATGAATCTGGTAAACCATGCCACTTTACCAATTAATAGGTTCTCTTATTCTTCTTCCGTAGCCCATCAACTCGATCATCAAGTATACTCTCAACTTGCTTGTTGAATTGCGATCTGATTACTGGTGGTGCGCGCTTCGATTTTTGTCTCGAAGTGTCCAGTAAATCGGGATGGTACTTCTTCAAAAAGCTGACATGAAAAGTGGGATGCACTTTCAGTCCTTCCGACAAACGAGTTTGTAAGCCACCTTGCCAACTTTTTTCATCACTTTAAAAGGACCAATAAATGCATTGTTTTGATAGAGATTTTCTTACAAATCCGAGGTGTTAGATTTGATTGTACAATGTCTACCACCCAAAGTCCACATCCCTGCGATGTAAATAAGCATACTTCTTCATCCTTCTGACTTCCTTGGACAAACTATCACGCGCATGTTCGGTTAGCTTCATTTTAGACCTTGCATTGAGGTACGCTGCTGGACAGGAGCATTGCTTCCTAGTCTTAGGCACCTCATGAGGGGTTAAAGGTTGTTGCCTTGTTTCTAACTCAAATGTACTCATCTTCGTGGATGAAATCTTGTGAAAATTGTAACAAAATTGAGCCGTATCCATCAACAAAACCCAATTGCCCTGGCTTGTTGTCACATAATGATGCAAATATTCTTTTACCAATGCATTTATCCTCTCTGTCCGACCATTAGTTTTAGGATGACTTCTAGATGAAAACTTTAGTTTAGATCCAAGCAATATGAACAAGGCAGTCCAAAATATGCTTGTAAATTGTGAGTCTCTATCATTCACAATATCTTGAGGAAGTCCCCAATACTTCACTACATTCTTGAAGAACAAATCCGCTGCAACGTCTTAATTACAAGAGTGGGGACAGGGAATAAATGTATCATACTTTCAAAAAGCGATCAACAACGACCATTATCGAGCTAAAGCCTTGCACCTTAGGCATCCCATTAATAAAGTTCATCGACAAGCATTGCCATGGCTTGTATGGCATCGACAAAGGTTATAACAATCATACTACGTTTCTCCTTTCTACCTAATCCAACTGACATACCAAATATGTCTTGACATACAACTCAACATCTTCATCCATCTTAAGCCAGTAGTAAGAACGAGAAATCAAAGCATGTATCCTTTATATGCCTGGATGACCATCCCAAATGGAATCATGTTTCGATAGCAAGAGTTCCCTTCTCAATCCACCCATATTAGTTACATGTATTCCTACTCATTTGGCATATATGAATCTATATCTATCAAATATCGACGAACGATCTCGTCACGTATCTTTTTAGTCAGGCGCACACAAGGCTGGTTATTCTTTAACTCTTTTTTTATTAAAGGTAACTAATTTGCCTCAATTGTGGTTAGTGCCGCTACATATTATGCTACCAACTTTTTGCTCAATGCATGTGGTGCAAATGACATACAGGTAAGTGAGTCAATGGATTATAATAAAAGTTCTTCTAATTCTATGGATTTTTCTAGAAGATTATTTTCTTTGATATAATTCAAAAACATTTCAGATTTCCTAGTATTCCACCAATTTGTAACCCGTGATTCCAGATTTTTATTAAAAGACTGAGAAACCCACCAGGGTAAAACTAAAATAGATGCAAGATACGTGAGGGTAGTGAATGTTTTCTTTTGTGGCATTTTTAATATGTAAATTATTAATGAAACCACCTCTTTCGTTGACTCTATCAGATCAAAAAATTATATGAAACACGAGTTCTATAAAATGAAGATTCCTTAGTTCTGTTCCTTCCCCCCATGCTAACAAAATATTAAATTTTCGCAGTTTATTTCAAAATACTTCAATTGGTACGTGCAAGAAATATGCCAATCTCGTCGCTTTTTGTTCAATTCTTTGTGGAGTCAGATTCTCATCAGTACGAGTCAAGGAAATGACTCCCTGACCTCTGATTTCCATAAATAGGACACGATGAGGAAAAAACCCTATTTAATTTTGATTCTAATCGACTGAACATCTCTCATAAGGAACCGAAGGAAGATGCGACGATTTATTCCAGGAAATCCCCAACGAAAAATACACATTATTCCTTCTTTTCGATCGAATCGGTCATAACCACTACCTATATTCCACGATATTGTGCACCATGAATAGGAGCTAACGAATAGACCCGCAATCCAATAGAAAGACATAACGATACCTTGTGGAAAAAATAGGATTTCCAACCAAGATAACTAGAAGTTCCAACCAATAAGAACCCTAGTGAAACTAAAAGAAGGATACAGGCCTAGTAAAAATTACTTGTTTTTCAAGACCCCGTTATAAATTCTATCCATATATGTTCTGAGAGCTAATTCATACTAGATCCAGTTGCATTTTATTGGAATTATGAGAATAATCCAAATGAATTTTACTTTACTTTTTTTGTTCCCGAAGTAACTCTCATCAACTGGCACTATTATGATGTGAACCATTATAAATAATTCATCAAACTGGTTAGATATAAAAGCATATGCTTCATAAGAATCTATACAATCTTTTTTTTTTTAACATGAAGAAATAAAGAAGCCATTGCAATTGCCGAGAAAACTAGACCCACTAAAGGCATAAAAATAGAGGGTAAATCAAAAGTTATCATAGAATGGATACATCGATTTAAAATTTGTACATGTTATAAAGATATCTTATGTATATCTATTTATTATAAGTATAAAATAGTAAGTGCAAGAAATGTAGAACTAAATATGAGTTCTCACGGGAAATATTGAAATATGGACGATTTTTATTATACTATTTTATATATTTGAATTTTTCTATATCTATAATACATAAGAGGATAAGATGAATGGCTCGTAATGCTACATCTCTTCCGAGACCAAGACCTTTTATCATGACTTCTTCTCGTTGCATATCCTGATCGACTACTGTACGATTGGCATTTCCTGCTTCGGTTTGGTCAGCAAAAGGTGTCTCTCTTCTTGTGCCCCTGAATCCACAAGTACCGGCGGAGGAAAAAAAAAACCACCCAACCCCATACATCTATAACCGTTACAATGGTATTTTTGAAACTTGCTTGAACATGAATAACTCGTTTTGGTATTCCGCATCAAGTCTTACATAAACTAATACGTCTATTCCTACGTGGACCAACTCTTGGTATAGGTTTTTCCATCTTTTATCATCTCATCAATATGAGTCAGAAATATACGGATATATCAATTTCAGGTTAAAACATATCCTTCATTTTATTTGTACATTGGGTCCTTTTTTCGAAGGATTATCCTTGTCTTTGTTTATGTCTCAGGTTGGGAAAAAGTTATTATAATTCGTCACCGCCGGCGAATCAATCGACATTTTTCACAAATTTTACGAACAAAGGCCCCTACTTTCATATTTTTTATTCCTCACCTTACTTTTGAATATACTTCTTGGAAGAAAATAAGTCTCTTGGAATTTTTAACCTCGAGTTGTATCTCCACGAAAATAATATCGAAAAAAAAAACACCTAATCGTTTCAATCTTTATTGTGGAGTCTATAAATTATACGCCCCCTTGTTGAATCATAACGACTTACTTCCATTTTGACTTCATTATCTAAGCGAACCCTGAACATGCCATTGGGAAGTGAATCATTAATTAAACCTTCGTGAATCCATTTTTGTTCTTTTATTTCAGGTAACCCCCTTGAAGTATCAAATAATGGAGAAGGAGTGATATTAAGCAACCGATCCTTTCTCTTTTTATTTTATTTTCACAATATAGGAAGTTACCAATTTAATTCAGATATCAGAAAGATCACCTTATATAACACAAAATTTCTCCTTTAATTCCTTCTAGCCGAGCTTCTCGGTCTTTCATTATACCTCGAGAAGTAGAAAGAATAACAATCCCCATTCCTCCTAAAATCTTAGGAATTCGTTGAGAGTTGGAATAGATTCGTAGGCTAGGCCGCCTGATACATTTTAAAATAGTTATAAATGACCCTTTCTTATTCCTTATATGTCGAATGGTTGAAACAAATAAATTTTTGTTGCTTTCTAGATGTTTTTTCACTTTCTCGATAATGCCTTCTCGTAGAAGTATTTTCACAATGTTTTCTATAATATTAGTAGATGATATTCGAACCGTTCCTTTTTCATCCATGTCAGCATTTTATATAGAAGTTATTATGTCAGCAATTGTATCCCTACCCATGATGAACTATAATTATTGGTGTCTCCGAGTTTTAGTATAATCATCATGCTCCTTTTTTATTAATTATAAAGTTAATGGATATACGTGATACATAATTTACTAAATTAATTTAATCCATCCCCAATATCATACTTTATCATATATCGTTCTTGTATATTAGTCTCCATTCTATATAATACCTCAAGAGCTAAGGAGACTATTTTAGTAAAATTCAACTGTCTCAATTCCCGAGCGATCGCACCAAAAATCCGAGTTCCTTTTGGAGTTACAATCACAGCTATGATCACCTCTGATCTTCCTAAAGGCATATTTGGTAATGCTTCTTTGATTACAGCAACAATAACGTCACCAATATGAACATATCAATGATTACTAGCTCATATGATTCAAATACACATCAATTTTCGATCCCCAATATTGTCCTCTACATTTAAAAGGGTTCGAGGTTGAATCATATCATCATTTTTTATCGTTTCTTTCAATGCAAAGAAAGGGAAAAAGAATAAAGAAATATTTTTTGTCCAGAAAAAAAAGACCTGCATTTATTTGTTTTTTTTTTATCACAAAGACTCATTTCCTTTGGTTGCACATCCCTATTGTGCAATAAGGAATTGAGTTTGTATAGGCATTTAAGATTCAACGATTGAAATAGCTTATCTGTCTACAGTTTCTGATACACCACCCATTTCATAAAGTATTCGACCCGCTTAGCGACATATACCCAATATTCGAGAGATCCCTTCCGTGATCCCGTACGCGTTTTCGTAGGTCATAATGTAACAAGTTTGTATGGAAATATACGTACCCATATTTTTCCACCACGACACGCATATTGTGTCATTGCTCGTCTCCCTGCTTTTATTTTTCTAGATGTGATCCAGGCGGGTTCAAGTTCCTGAAGAGAATATCTACAGAAACTAATATGATTGCCTCGGTAAGATATTCCTTTCATTCTTCCTTTATGTTGTTTACGTAATTTGGTTCTTTTGGGGTTATAATTGATGGTTGTTTGTTGTTCTCAATTCCATCGCTACTGCAGAACCGGACGTGAGAGTTTCTTATCATCCATATCCTCGCGAATGAAATGATCAATAATACTATGAATATGTATTGAATTATAATAGACTGGATCATGAGATTTTTTGAGATCTAATCTGTCATGGAAAAATTTATATATCTTGGGTTTTATCTACATCTGGAAATATATCTCTAAAATATATAATTTTTTTACGAATCTTTATTTTGACCTTTATTAAATCCAAAAAACTTAGCAATCCAATAAGGCCTTCGCGGGCGAATATTGACTCTTTCAATATCTGTTAATTCGTAGGGTCAGTTCTTGACCTCTCAGGAAAAAAATGAATAGGTTCCTGGTTCTTTCCGCCATCCCACCTAATGAATCATTATGATTTGTTTTAAATGGAATCTTCTGCATTCATAGGTTGCGTCGTTCCCATCACTTCTTGGTTAGTGGCTAGGCCTGAACTCTGCAACGAAGTTCCTAATTCAATTTGTTGTTTCCGAATCAATCTACTCGGTCTTTATTGACTCGAAGCTCTATTTTACTTTTATTTATTTTTCGTATGGACCGGATTCACTTAATGATTAGTTATGATCCATATTGATGCTTTATTTTTTATTTTTTTTGATACGCGAAAGCCGGATCAAGGCTCCTACCCGAACCCAATCAGTTGGACTAGCTCCACATGCCAGACCCAACACCGTTAAACCCACTATACAACTAATTTATCACAAACCTTTACGGCGGCGGAGATTGAACCCCTAACTTCCTCCTTACTGGAGTTGATGAGATACCACTGAACTATGCTCTTGGACCCATATTGATGCTTTATACACTGCCTTTGTATGAGATTATTCATAGACCATACATATTGGGATCATATGCCATTGATATTCTCCTTCTCTCTTTCTCTCCCCCTTCCATTTATCCACATTTTTTCCCCACATCACAATCCACGATTAGATTGGTTTTTCTTTTATGTATATATAATATTAAAAAGAAATCAGTTGCTACAATGATACGATCAATATATCATATAGTGACTCTTTTTTTTGGATCCCGATAATATGAAGCAATGAGCTGGTTATTAGTTACATAGTTCTTAGTTAAGACTAGGGGACCGTCCTTTCCTTTTTTAATCTAATTTAAACTAAAATAAAACAACGAGTCACACACTAAGCATAACAACTATACCAAAGGGTCAATCTAATGTTTATTTAACCTTATAGAATTAAAGATTTGAAATTGATCATTTTATATTAAAGGGAAAAATAATTAAAGTTTTTTTTTTTTGGTCCTGTGCTAGAGAGAAAAGTCAAAAAAGAAATCTTTGATTATTTCTCGTCTGCAAATATCCAAATTTTTATGCCTAATACCCCATAAATAATCTGAACTGTATACGAACAATAACCAATTTTAGCTTGAATGGTTTGTAGGGATCCCTACCATCTATGATCCATTTGACACGTGCTATTTATTTTCCGTCGATACGTTTGTACTTGAATTCCTTTTGTATTTGCTTGCTAAGTTTTCAATAGATTTTTTCGTTGCCTTTCGAAATGATACTCTATTTTTTAATTCCCTAGCTATAGATTCTGCAAGAATATTAGGGTCTCCATTGGGTTTTGCAATTCGTGTAATAACAATGTTGAGTTTTCGGTTCACGGAATTAAAACCTTTTTATACATTGATATGTAATTCTTCAATTCCTCTCGGTTAATTTACCCTGTATTAACCATTTTGGAAATCCCATATAGATTATGACCTAGACCAGGTCGATTCTCTGTACGCAAAATTTTCTCTGCATCGGAAGATATTTTCATATTTTTTTTGTACATAATTCTTGATACAATTCCGTATTTTTTTTTATCTTCTTATAAACCCTCGTAATAACTTTTTGGTTGTGCGAACCAAAGGGATCCACTACACCAAATCCTCCACTCACCTTATTTATTGCAATATATCTCCCTTTCTCTCTATTTACAGTTTTCATCGAACCCCGACAGTATTCATCGAAAAAGAAGAGGAAAAGAAGTTCTTGTCTAGGTTTCAGTTTTCATCGAGAGAAGAGAGAAACTTTTCTTTTCTTTTTATTCAACATATCTCGTGGATTTTACCTCGTTGCATGAAATTAAAACCCTCCTTTCAACAAATCTGGAAGTTAATCAAAACCCATCATCTGAAATCTTTTCTTCTTCTTCAACAGATCTCGTGGATTTTACCTCGTTGCATGAAATTAAAACCCTCCTTTCAACAAATCTGGAAGTTAATCAAAATCCATCATCTGAAATCAAATATAAACCTAATTTTTTCCCTGAAATCAAAAATCAAATCATTCAGCCTCTGATTTTGGTGGATTATCATCAGGTATAAACTAGTATTTTGTTAATTTTATTTTTTTCTGAAATAATTTGATAGTTAGGGTTTTTGATTGTGAGATAGCTAGTATCTGAATCGGTTAGGGCTTTTGATTGTGGTGTTCTTTTTTATTGTAATATGTAGATTTGAAGTATTGGGTATGTTTTGTTTCAATTGAAGATGAAGCTTTCGTGAATGACTCAGTTGTGTGTAGAGCTTTTGATTTTTGAGTTATCTAATGTTTTATTTAGGTTTTTTGTGTGTAGAGTTTTAGTTTTTGTGTAGAGTCTTTGAAGTAATCTGATGTTTTCCACAGTGTTTGTAGTGATTTTACTTCATTTGGTAGAGGTTTCTGTAAACTAGATTCAAGTATTTATGTGTTAGAATTCTTATCTGAAAGAAAATAAAATCTGGGTTTTGCTCTTCTTTTTTTTTGCCTTCATTTTCATTTAGGTTGATTTCACATGCTTGAGTAAATGCTTTATTTCCTTTTGATACTAGCATTTGGAGAAATGATTAAGCTTAATATTAGTAGCAATTAGTATTGAGTGTGTGCGGTTATTGCTGATTTTACTTCATTTGGTAGAGGTTCTGTAAATCTATACTACTGTGAAATCTATGTTGTCTAGATGTTGTTGTTGTTGTTGGTTTAATTATTATTGCTGTCTATATATGTTGGTGTTAGGCAATTTCTAAAGTATCAATTTATTTGAGTAGAGTTTTAGTTTAAATTTACTATGCTACTAGTATGCTGGCACAGAGATAAGTTAGCGACGAAACATATGATGAATGCGCTCATTTGATCCTAATCATCCATTGCGCCTAGTGCAGCCATAAACATCTGGTCTGGGAGTATTATTATCTTATACAGAGGTGTCAATTACGTATATCCGTATTTCCTGATTACAAACACAACAAATGACACTTCTGGTGATGAGTTAGTCTCAGTATCTGATGGGAATGATTGTAGAAGAAGCTAACCGTATGTTGGATGGACTTGGTTCACGTTTTATTACCTATTGATGATGATCTTCTACCGGCTATTGTCCCGGTTTATCGGAGACCCTTTCGCCTTCTTCTATATGGGATAAATCCAAGCTAACTGATGATGAGATGACTATTTTAAGGAGACTTGGTCTCCTTTTACCATGTCATTTCTCCCTGGGTTAGTCTATCTCTTCCCCTCTCTCCTTTATCTAATTAGTATTTCTTTAATGGATTCCCTTTTTATCAGGGAGAAACAAGAAACTTCAGGGACTAGCTGCTTCAATTGTGAAACTCTGGGAAAAATTTAAGATTGCTAAAATTGCTGTGAAGAGGAGTCCAGAACACTAATAGTTTAATGATGGCTGGGAGTTGAGAACTTACGGGCGGCAGTTAGTCTACGTTGGTCAGTAAGTTTTCTGTACCTTTTGGTGTTCTAATGTATATACTATTGGACTTAACATAAATTCAAATGATTTTGCCGAGAAATGTGATCCAGCGCAGCAAATACTTTAATTTAGTGACTTGGTGTGTTGAGCAGGTGTCTACTGCATTTGTGTTTATTCTAGGAAGCTTTATTTTCTCTTAAAAAGTGACATGTACTGCCTGCTAGAGCTTTATGCTTGAGCCCTATCTATATTTTTCATCTCTTTGCATAAATGTCTCACTTTTCTCGAGTTCTTTAGTCTATCATCGAGTCTATACAGCCAAGAAGTTCTCTTTTTCTATCTAATTTAGTGGATACGTTTCAGGCTCTGCGATGCATTGGTTATTTGGTTGTTGGTCATCGCCAGAACCTTGTTGCGTTCGCAAGCGAAGTACTATGGGAAGAACCAAATGTTGAACCTGCCCTAAACTCAATACCCCGCATCCTTTTAAGAGGTTTTACTGCTCAAGAGTTTGCGGCGACGGACATTGTGTTTAGGTTCTTTTGTGAGGTTTGTCATCTTTCCTAATAAAAACTTTGGAAGCTCTCTAACAGTTAATCACGTAGTGTACAATTGTTCCATGCAATAAGCTCCTCCAAAATGAACAAGAATGTGCCTTATTTATATACATGCATATATATCCATCAGTTAACATGTTTTCACCAATGGTTTATTTGTTTTTTTAGGGTCATTTTTTATATCTGATATATCATGGTTGGTGTATTTAAAATCTTAGATTTTATTTGTTGGGAGGAGATCTTGGTTTGGATTTTGATTACCCTTAAGCAGTAAAGGAAATCATGTCGGACAAAGGGATTCGATCTTAATATATATACAGATCTTAAGTGCTTGGTTCTTAAACGCGGCTCCGTCTTTATATATGCAAACAAAAACTCGTGAATCTGGTCTGTTGTCATTTATTATGTGTGTATGAATTTTTATTCCATTTTTCTTTTGGTATTATGCAATTTATTGGATCTCAATTGCTTTCTTCTTATCTTCTTAAGTGCTTGTGTGCAGTGGAATGAATATTCAATTGAATCCTCAATGGAAAGGTCGCCAGATCATCCTCACTTACCTACCCCGAGGAGAGTAGTTATTTCTCCCATGGTAAAGCATGATTTTGGAAACCACAAGAGAATAAAAAGGAAATGGAGCCGAACAAGCTCTTAGAGATGCTGTTACCAAGTATGGAATTGATACTATATATATTTGTTAATTTAACACTACTTCTTTTTTAAAATTAAACAATCCTAGGAAGTTCTTTTGGTACAAGTTTGTGTGACTAATTGAGAGCAACATTTATATATTAATTATTATAACTATGTTCACTTGTGAAGGCACTGCAGAGGAAACTGGACCTTAGTCTTAAACAAAAACCGTGATGTGTTTGAGGATAGAACTGCAGTAAACATTCTTCTTCACACTCATTAGTGTGTCTGAGTTGTTCCACATATATGTTAACTCATTCAATACCATCCACTACAGGGAGATCTAAAGGATAAGTGGTGAAATATGACAAGATAAATCAGTTTTGGAGTTCAAACCTCTGTAGTATGCGAGGTAGGCTTCTTTACCTTATTTTCTTTTTCTGGGCATATTGTTTTTTTGGTTGACGTTGCACCTTACTGCTTTCCTGAAATCATTTAAACCATTTGTGAGATAAAAGGCAGTAACACGAAGTTTACTGTTTCCGTAGGTTGGTCTGTAATGATATTAGCGGGGGAAAGAGAACATTCCGATTCCAGCAACCAATATGGTCGATGACCCACCTGTTGCTCCTACAGGTAATATCAAATATGCATCCATCTTTTCATTTCAGTTTTTCCATAGATGGCTATTGGAGTAAAATGGTTATTTCTGTATGGTACTGAATAAAGCACTAGCTTCTTCTAATTGTAGCTCACCACAAGCTCCTGCAAACGTGAAATTTCCTGCTCATCCCCTGCTTGGATGCAACTGCAAAGGAGTTTGTATCTATTCAAGGAAATGTGCCTGCACAAAGCTTAACGGTTTTGAATTCCTATATGTATCCAAAGATGGTGGCAGGTAAAGCAGTTTCACTTTCTCCATGCAGATCTGAATTTCCATATGTTTGACATGGATATGGCATGTATATCAAACTCAGAAAAGACTTCTCAGGAAAAAAAAAAAGGTTAGGGTTTTTATAGTTTCAAATTCAGAAACTTATGTAATTGGGATTTTGCATAAGTTGTTTAATATTTTATGGGTTTATGGTTCATTGTATCTGTTTAGCTACTCTGTTGATGTATGAATCGTTCTTGATTGATTGTGATGATCAATTATTGTTCTTGATTGATTGTAATTCGGGAGCAGAAATCTGCCGGAATTTGTACCGGCGGTGACTTTTCTTTAACTGCAAATTATTTTGCAACGGATATAAATGTAGGAAAATTATCCGTTGCACTAATCACCTGAAATGAACAAAGGATGTAAGCGCAACCAAATAAATAAAGCGTTGAGAGAAAATAAAAATGGGACCCACAAAAGTGTTATTCTATAAATATAGCCGTTGCACAAAATAATTTATACGTTGCCCAAATAACAAAAATACAACGTTGCACCATCGAGTGTGCAACGTTTATAAATGTTGTACAAATTAATTTTGCAACGGAGAATATGAACTGCACATGAGTGCGCAACGCCGTTTTACCAACGTTTATTTTCGTTGCACAAATTATGTGCAACGTTTATAAACGCCACAAAAAGGTTGTTTTGGTGTAGTGGGAATGGTGCTTTTGGGTTGTATCAAGTCTACAACCAAGTGGATTTATTTTTTGTCCCAAACACCGTCGCTTTCTTCATTAGCCAATTTCAGTCTTTCGTGCTCTACCATACATAGATACCTCTCTCTAACATCTGTATATTTATTTATATATACATGTCCAGTTTTTCTTAACCATATGAAATAGTCTTGAACTTTAGATATATCTTTCACAATAGTTATATGACAGGTGGGTCTTTTGATCGGATAACATCATCCTCGAGCTCAAGGCTTTAATTTTGTTACGATAGTACCCCCGTTGACTTCGGCTTGACTAATGATTATATTTGTTTCCTTGAATCCCATATAGTGACTAGCATTTGTTGCTGCCGAATAAACCAATTTAAAGATAGGATAATGCTCGATAAGGCATGAGTTCTAGTATCATAAGTGTTTACCTACTTTTACGACAACTATTCATAAAACTATGTTCCTATTGACTCAAAGGACCAATCAAGTCGGCCACTAGCGCAATTGGGTATTTGTTCTTTACAATTAGCTTATTCAAGGATTTAGAGTCCACAAACATACAAAGCGATCCTTCTTGTTTTTTTGGAAAAAAACTAGAGCACAGTAGTTCAGAAATCTGTTTGCGCATTTCCTCGAGTTCTAACGCTGACACACGATATGGTTATTATGCAAGGGTTTTGCATCGGGTACCAACTTTATCATTTGATCGATCATATGTCGTGGCGATAGCGTCTTACGTAGTTCTGCAGGCATCATATGTCTACAAACTCTTATAAGACCTCACTTATCCCACCTTCAACTTCTACTACCTTTCCTGGTTTGATATCAACCAACACGCCAAGGAAAGTAGTCAAGGCTTCACGTAAAGCTTCTTTCACCAAAATCGCAGACAAACATGGCTTAAGTGTTTTGGCTGGATCATCACTTTGTCTCACGCTAGGGACAAAGCATGGGCATTGGGGGTGGTGAATCAATATCCCATTTATATGAGGAAGTTCCGACGCCTTTACCGTGCAAAAGAAATCCATGCCCAAGATAAGGTTATAATCATCCATGGTCGATAACCGAAGCTTTTTATCCAAGAACAAGTCCTGGGTAGGTTAAAGATTTTATCTCATAAATGTATAACAAATTTTACACGGGCTTTCCAGAGCCTCGACACAACTTGCTTTATTTATCCTGGCTTGGGTATAGGTTGTGCAAAATACACAGGCATGAGCAACAATCTTTGACACTTTTCGCACCTCGTTCGTTTTGGTACAGGAAGTGGGTATAATCCTATAATAGGTTTACGCATTCACAACCATTAAATTAGCATATCCACTTAATCCCTGCTCTGGATGCAGGGCTATGGCGGGGGGGGGGGGGGGGGGGGGGGGGGGGGGGGGGGGGTTCACAATCCTGCTAGTTGCAGAGCTACGGCGGGGAGTCCCCACTTGAAAATTCTATGATGATGGTTTTACACGTTCTCTGTTAAAGGGTGAATCCTCTATCCAAGTTCAGTTCACATACCTCTTTCACATGGGTCACAGATCTCCACACACTTCTGTCCAACGCCAGGTCTTCCGATAAGTTCCGCAGGCTTAGGTCTCATTTGACTAGTTCATCCCAGGTCATTTTCCGTCGCCCACCACGCTTCATCCTTCCTTATACACACTTGATGTGTCCTGTGCGAACTGGCGCATCTGGTGGTCTTCGCTGGAGATGCCCAAACCAGCATAGCCGATGCTGGGTGAGCATCTCATTGATTAGTGCTATCCAAACTTTGTTGCATATACATTCATTCCTGATTCGGTCGTTCCTGGTATGTCTACAGGACCACCTCAGCATACACATCTTTGTTGCATGCAACTTTATGATGTGTTGGTTTTTAGTCTCCCAACATTCCGCTCCATACAACATTACATGTCGAAGTGTCATTTTGATAATCATCCATGACCATCCCTAGAAAATCTAGTTTTCCTTTCCATTCTCTAACTTGAATATCCGCATTGTGAACTTTCCCTCGACTGGTTTGTGGTTATGAGTTAACAGCCTTGATGGTGCTAGCCTCACTAGTGACTGTTAATTTCGATGATAAGCCAACATCTGGATGAATAAAGGACTTCATAGTACCGGTATCATCCATCACTAATACCCGCTCTACATTTATCTTCACAACGATGAACGTCAGTCCATAAGACATTTTCTTCTTAGTGTGTGCCTCACTCCTTGGTAAGCGAAGGATGTTCCAATGTTAGACCATACCAACATCATGCTGAGTCTTCCCGGAATCGTGATGTATCTCATTAGCACTTGTAGCGTGTCCATTAACTTTATTATAGTTTTAATATGTAGAATAACTCCTTTCACACTTCTCAAGTTGTTCCTAGGAAATCCATCGTGTCCGATAAACAAGTAATGATTTTTGGATATAGGGTTCACATACCTGTAATGATAACCTTTCTTTCATCCTTTCTAGGCCTTGTACTCTTAGTTTGGATCCTTCACTTTAAAATATAATTCACACCCGTCTTCAAGAACAACAACAAACTCAACCAGTCTTTTATAATCCAACGTGAACAGAGAGACCCTAACCTGGGCTATGATACCCAAATTATCACTGGTTCAAACTGTGCAAATGCAATAGCCAACCTTAACAACGAAACTATGCTCCACAATACAGTCTCAACCTATCCGCACATAGCCAATCTGCTTTCTTCTTTATTGAAACTCTATTTATCCCGTAGTAAACAAGGGTTATGCTCACAATCATTCAAGCCACCAAATCAGCACACACACTCCACTTGATGTACAAAACAGTAAGCCAAACAAAAATATAAATGCACCAACATAAATTAGTTTTAATATTGGCACACTTAGGGTTACACAAACTCTCCTTGTTCCGGCCACCCAGACCTTCACAAGATCGGGCTTTTATACCCTTACAAAATCTATATACAAATTTATATACAAAGTAATTAACTATCAGTTACAAATTTACTTTATGCTAGTTGGTCAACCATGCCAACTGACCTATCTATTTTCCTAAAGCTACATAGGTAGTTCCTAGCCTTTTATAAAAGCATAAAGCTGATGCCACTACTCGTAACATTCAAGGCCATGTGTCTGTCGCATGTTTGCTTGCCTTGCTGCGCTATGATAGCTTGTCCCAGCCAAAATACATGTATCATTGTTGTGCATCATTACCCCAATGATGCAAATGTGCTTGCGCAAGTCTTGCTTGCATCCCTGTATTTATTTATAAGTTTATTTTATAAGTTTTTTGTATCATGTCAATGGGCTCGTCAGTAATTTTCATATTAATAAAATAAAATTGTGGTTTATCTCTTTTTGGAAACTAGTCGTGCTTCCAAATTTAGATACACTTATCATAACCCACTTCCCAAACTATATACCTCTGGACGATCTTTAGGCTTTTGCAGAACCCTTTCGAAATCCAAGATCTCTGACTATTATTGAAATAATAACAAAGGTTAGCATTATGGAAATACTTAAATTTTATAATTTGAATCCACAAAGCAGAATGTTGTTCGATCATTCTTCAGGCTAGCTTACACATAAGAGGCTTGTTGAGAATTTTTTTCCAGCTCACCTCTTGTTTACTCCGCCAAAAATTCCTCTGAATTGCATCATTTTGTAGGCCAGAGTGGCATAGGAAAAACAAACATACAATGACTAGAAAGATCACGTAACTTTGCCTAACAAAGTGGTCTCAAAAACCATGTCTAACAAAATAAAGCCTCTGATGGACAAAATTATCTCTCCCCATCAGAGTGCCTTGCAGATATGTTCTAATGGCACATGAGGTAATACACTGCATAAAGAAAAAGAACAAAGGAAATGTTGGACATGTCAAAGGCCTATGATAGACTTGAGTGGTCTTTTTTGGCCAAAACAATGTCTAAACTTGGATTCCATCAAAAATGGGTAAGTTTAGTCATGAATTTCCTGAATTCAGTATCCTACTCAATTCTATTGAATGGAAGTCCTATGGGTAATTTAAATCCTGGAAGAGGGCTAATGCAAGAGGACCCAATATCCCCTTACCTATATATTATTTGCACTAAGGCACTGTCGGCATATATCTCTAAATTGGAGAAAACAAACCTGGTTCATGGGATAAAGATTGTAAGAGCAGCTCCACCAATCAGCCACTTGTTATTTGCTGATGATAGTTTTATCTTCACTAAGGCTAAGATACTTGAGTTCCTTGCTACAGAGGAGTATCTCCATAAATAATGCAAAGCAAGTGGACAAAGAGATTAATTTCCAAAAATCTGGGTTGCTGCTAAGTAAATATGTACACCCAAGACACAAGAAATTATTGGCGAGAATCCTAGGAATATCTAATTTGCATCTTCGTGAAAAATGTTAGAGCATTGCTCGGTCAAACTCGCATGCGTTGCTATCTCAAGCATGTTTGTCAATGTTAGTAATCAAAACTATAAGTCTTTATTTCTAGTCTATTATATCTAAGTCTCGGACTAGGATAGAAAGTGTAGTTGAGGTCAAGGACTTCATGGAGATTCATCATACAAGTATAAGAACTACTCAAGGAACTGATGGAACTTCTCGACAAAAAGGTATGTGAATACTTGAACTTATCTATCACTCAAAAGTCTATCTACTCTATCTCCTACTCTTTGAGACAAGAAGTCGTATGCTAAATATATAGACTTTGATTATACACATTTGGTATTTCGAGCCGAGTATACCTCGCCTATCTATATCTCGAAATATGAGTTGGTAAGCTTTTCGCTTTAACCAATTTTATCTTTATCATGTGACGAAAGTCATGATATGTTTCAATCATCTTGAAAATTGCTTTGACGAGAAATGGTGTAACAACTATATAACGTCCTCTAAGAATGTTTCAATGATTGCAATGAGAGTTTAGATTACATAACTAATGGTGGACATAAGCATTATTGTGGAAACACATTTATGTATAAGTCCTATTCCTTGAACCAAAGTTTGCGAACTTTGTTGATCAAGAGAACCGGAAGAATGACGTGAGCCAAGTCCGCGAACTGCCGAAGTTCTCAAACCTGAGAATTTCTGCTAGAGTTTACAAACTATTTGCGTAAACCTAAGTCCACGAACTGGCGAAGTTCTCATACCCGAGAATTTCTACTGGAGTTTGTAAACTCTGCCCGGTAACTTAAGTCCGCGAACCTAGTCTGCGAACTTGAGAAGGTTATATATTTGAAGATGATTTCTGAACTTAAACTTAAAAAGACTAAGGAATGCAGTTTGCAAACCGTGGCTATAAAATTTCATGAAATGATTCCAGTGAATCAAATCATCTTTGCTTCAATTATGTCTTGACCAGCACATGGGATTTCCTTGCAATTGAAAAACTCTCTAACTAGTTCATTTGAAATCATTTGAACTAGTTATGGTGAAAAAGAACGTGGTTGATATGGAATGCTCATATGGCTAACCATTTGGTTAACTATTGTTGAACGACCAAGTGCATACGTTTTGGTACGGTTAACAAACCTAGAAGCGTGCATTGTCAAGTGTGTGTAACAAGCTAAGTTTTCGATCTAACGGTTGAGAAATATTATCTTGAATCTAAATCAGGTTTTCATCTAACGGTGGATATTGATTGCTTTGTTACCAAGGTAACCTAATTGCAAACCCTGATTTAAAAGACTATATGAGGGGAACTCTAGTATCTGTGCAAAACCAATCCCCACACCTCATGTGTGATACTAGTTTGCATACTAGAGTCAGCTCTCCTTTAGACTTTGGTTTTATTCTTCTAAAACCAGGTTAACGACTTAAAGACTTCATTGGGATTGTGAAGCCATATCGATACTACTTTCATCGTAGTTGTATGATCTGATCTTGCATCTTCTATCGTACGAGTACAATCAGATTGATTGGCTTGAGATTGATATCTCCGATAGACAAGATATAAAAAGTAATCACAAACATCTTCGTCTCATTGTTTATGATTCCGCAACATCTTGTTTCGCTACCATATGATTAAGATTGTTGTGAGGTGATTGATAACTCTAGGTTGTTCTTCGGGAATATAAGACTGGATTATCAATTCGTTCCTATTCACCTTGATTATTATCAAAGGACGGAACAAAACCTTCTAGGGTTTATCTGTGGGAGACAGATTGATCCTTTTATAGACTTGTCTGTGTGAGACAGATTTGTTTATTGTCAAGTCTTCGACTTTGGGTCGTCGAAACTATTAGTTGTGGGTGAGATCAACTAAGGGAATCAAGTGCGCAATATCCTGCTGGGATCAGAGGCGTAGGGAGTACAACTGTACCTTGGATTAGTGGGAGACTCATTGCGGTTCAACTACAGTCCAGTCCGAAGTTAGCTTGGAGTAGGCTAGTGTCTGTTAATACAGTGTGTGTTCAATCTGGACTAGGTCCCGGGGGTTTTCTGCATTTGCGGTTTCCTCGTTAACAAAATTTCTGGTGTCGGTGTTATTTATATTTCCGCATTATATTGTTTTATCTATATAATTGAAATAATATAGGTTGTGCGTTATAAATCATCAATTAGAATATCCAACCTTAGGTTGTTGATTTTCATTGATTGATCCTTGGATATTGGTATTTGGTACCATCCAAGTTATTCCTTGTGTTTGATTAAAGACTCGCTGATTTCTATTAGCTCGAGAAAATCAAAACAAGAGAGAGATATTAACTCCTTGAGATACTTTTACCTAGATTGAGTCTGACTGTCTAGTTGATTCTCTAGAAAGTATTTCGGAGTTAGTCCATACAGATTGCTAAGCAAAACACTGGGTGTTGTTGTTAGACCCCCGCTTTTTCAATTGGTATCAGAGCAGGCAAACACGTTAAAGACCTTATAAGTCTGTGTTTGTAGCGATCTAATTATGGACAAGTCTATCTCTAATAACGTACCAGTTCAGAAATTACTAGATGATTCTAAAAGCTTGGATTCACCTGAGAGAACGGTCACATCTAAGTCAATATCTAAATATTCTCTTGATGTAAAAATTGTTGATTGGGAAACTCTCCTAGAAGAACAGTTAGATGAACTTTCTGATGAAGGTGATTCAGATATTGATAGAGATGTTGATGAGGAAGTCTCGGAGTATGTTAAGTTTTTGGATTCATGGAAAATGAAGAATATTACAACTTCTCATGTCACACCTCTTCTGACTCCTCTCTGTCGAGAAACCAAGAAATTGAGAAGATGTTACGCAAGTGTTTATTTTTCGAATCGTTCTAACGAATCGATCCTCAAGGATTCTAAGGAAAACTTACGTATGAAGTCAATTGAATGTGATAACCTTTATCAAAAGTACTTTTTGTTGGAGGAGAAACTTGCAGAATCTGAAGCAAGGTTTAACTCTCAACAAATTAGTTTTGATGACAGAGAAAATGCTTGTCTCGCTCGAGAAAAACGCCTTGAGGCTGATTTAGATGCTGCTCTTGATAAAATCAAGATGTTGGAAGATGACTTGAAAAAGTTCAATACTAGTTCAAGCAAATTAACCACTATGCTAGGAGCAAGTAAAAATCATTCTGATACACGAGGATTGGGATATAAGGGAATAGATGCTCCAATTATTGGCAAAGAGGTAAAATTTCTCAAGGCTAGTGATTCTTCTCAACAAAAAAGTTTTTACTGATGGCAAAAGTGAAATACCTTGACCGGCAGTTAAGGATCAAAAGAGCAAAGTATATCAACCTCCAAAACCAGCACACATGAATCCGGGTAAGAACGTCCCTTATATTTGTCATTATTGTGGAAACAAAGGTCACCTGGAAAGGATATGTCGTTTTCGTATAAGGAATGAAAAACTTCATGATATTCTTGTTTGGTTGTCATAATAAGTGATTAAACCGGGATCATATTTTAAGGCTAACATTGTTGATATCACAGGTTGTAAACGTCCAACCTTTAGGCAAAGGAATCAGTGCTGTGATAATCCTAGATTTACCTATAAACGTCATACAAAGTCTTTTCATAATTGTAATGATTATCAAAAGAATAACTTTGTAAAGACGAAGACAAGATCCGATGCTCCCAATTGGAGAAAGACTAACTTGCAAAAGAATATTTAATCCAATTCTCTTTCTTCAAATCTAGAAGAGAGTAATGGTAATAAGGTTCCGATTGTTCCTAAACGCACTCAGAAGTGGGTACCAAAGAAATCCAGCGATGCTTTGAGTGTGAAAAGGAATGATATTCCAGAAAATTCCATGACTATGGAGAAGACAGTATCCATGATGTTGGAACTTAAAGAGTTCTTTGGAAAGATGGATTTGGATGTGAAAGGTTCTAAAAGTGATCTCTTTCATGATAATCCAAAAGTCACTTGTGTTGAGCAAGACATTGTTCAACACAACTTGAGTGTGTTTTAAGTGCATCTTCACCAAGGTATGTCTATAAACATGAAAATTGTGGCGCGCATATTATGTTTGGTAAGGCTGTAGAATTCAATTGGATTCATCTAAAAAGGTATGTCTATAAACATGAGCAAGATTTGTGCTTTTATTTGCTTAGAGAATTTATAATGATTCACGTACCTTTCTTATAGTTCTTTTTTACCTAACTTGATCTATGTTTAAGGTTCTTAAATGTTTAGGTTTGAAAATAATAGTTCGGGATGTTTGGACTCCATGGTACACATACCTGGTATGCTTACCATCTTTTAAAATCAAAATCCAGGGGTTTAAGTTCGCGGACTTGAAAATTCGTTTGCAAACCCGTATGCATATTTGCCTGTAGACGTCGATATTCGGTCGACTTGTTTTGGCCGTAACTTCTTCGTATGAACTCGGAATAAACTCATTCTTTTTGCATTCTCTTCCTCTTTGAATTCTCTTCCAAATGAAGAGGATAATTATTGATTTTGGATGAGTTGAGATTTGTATTTGACCCGTATCTTGTTTTGAGTGTTTTGCTCCGTTTCGTCGCACTTGTTCCAATTCTCTTGGACTTGGGCACTTGGATTCTTGGAGTACTACTCTTCTAAGCTTATTAGTAGCCTTAAAAAGAATGTTTTTGGTGAATCACAAAGAAGGAAGTGCAAGAATGGGTTGTAGTACGCATTACTATGGGATTCTTGAATGTTCACAATCATTTTGTGTGAACTATGGTGCATGGTCGTTAATGACTTTGTATGTTATTCTTTGAAAATATTTTTATAATCCTTTGGTAGCTATTCTTGGTATAAATCCGGGCGAAAAAGATTGATTCTACTCCCTAAGGACAAATCATCTTAGATGTGCATTGCGAGTTTGTCTTGATGCCTAGGAAACTTCTTTTGAGAATTTATTCTTGCTTTTGAGAAGGATTACTAGAGTTTGGAATAGAAATTATTGTGATTACACATAGCTATGTCCATTATTTTCAGCTTCATGTTTTTAGGTTTATTTGTTTAAATTATAAAACTTTTTGGGAGATGATATTTGCAGTATTAATCTTGTTGATTTTATATATTGCAATTTGTTATGGGGAATTAGTGTTTACGTCCGTGAACTATGTTTATACCATACTTCGTCAAAAGTAAAGTCGTTCCTGATCGGTTTTCACATATTGATAAAAGAATAAATGGACTTTTGACAAATACAAAAGTTAAGCCTATATTGTCAAATATTTGATGGAAGATAGGTTAAAATCTTTTGATTTCAAGGATTATGTCTATTAAATATCGTTATACAAATAGTGATGGAAAATATAATGAATCCTTGTGCATTCCGCAGTATTGATCATCCCTGATCCATATTTTATGTATTACTGTGAGGCTCCGTAATGTATCTTAAGTTGAGCACTATACAACCAAGTTGATTTTTTAGCTTAGTTGTTGTTCCGTGAGATATGTTATGTCGAGCATATTAAACTAAATTAATCATCTTGTTTGATTATTTAGTTATTGCTCCGTAAGTTTTCTTATGTCGAGCAAAAAAAATGAGAATCAAATTGATTACTTTTGTGATTAGTTTGGTTGTGTATTCCAATTAGATTAATTATGGGTTCTCTTGTAATTAATCTAGTTGAGTATTTTCGTGTCTCCATAAGTTCTCTTATGTTGAGCATAATCAGTTGAATTGATCACTTTTTGTGTTTAATTTGATTGCGTATTCCGATTAAATTAATCATGGGTTTACTTGTGCTTACTTCGATAGTTTTTGGATATAGGAAATCATTCTCATAGTTTTTTGTGTCCAATAAAAATCCTTCTTTTCTTTCGAAATTAAGGTTGCTCTTGTTGTTCCTTCGGGAATGACATCAAATGGGGGAGAGTTCTTTTGAACTTTTGCTTAATGGTCATATCTTGAGGGATGTGCGGCTGTGGAATTTTAGAGGAGTTATCTTGTATCTTTAAACTCTTTGATGAATGCATTTAGCTTCGGATTTATGATTGCATCTAAATTAGTTGGTATGTATTTTTTTTTCCTTTTGTCATGAAATGTCTCTCTCGGAAATTTCATTATGATCCCGTTCTTGTACCTTTGCCAATTTTATTGACAAAAAGGGGGAGAATTAATATGTAGTTCACACTACAAATACATATGGTTTTCGGATCATTGTGTAAGGGGGAGTGGTTTCCATGTGAAATGGTGTAGCAACTATATAACGTCCTCTAAGAATGTATCAATGATTGAAATGACAGCTTAGATTACATAACCAATGGTGGACATAAGCATTGTTGTGAAAACACATTTATGTATAAGTCTTATTCCTTGAACCAAAGTTTGAAAACTTTTTTGATCAAGAGAACCAGAAGAATGGCGTGAGCCAAGTTCGCGAACTGCCGAAGTTCTCAAACCTGGTAATTTCTGCTGGAGTTGACAAATTATTTGCGTGAAACTAAGTCCGCGAACCCAGTCCGCGAACCGGCGAAGTTCTCATACCCGAGAATTTCTACTGGAGTTTGTAAACTCTGCCCGGTAACTTAAGTCTGCGAACCTAGTCCGCGAACTTGAGAAGGTTATATATATGAAGATGATTTCTGAACTTAAACTTAAAAAGACTAAGGAATGCAGTTTACAAACCGTGGATATAAAAGTTCATGAATTGATTCAAGTGAATCAAATCATCTTTGCTTCAATTGTGTCTTGTGTAGTACATGGGATTTCCTTGCAATTGAAAAACTCTCTAACTAGTTCATTTGAAATCATTTGAACTAGTTATGGTGAAGAAGAACGTGGTTGATAGGGAATGCTCATATGGCTAACCATTTGGTTAACTATTGTTGAACCAACAAGTGCATACGTTTGGGTACGGATAACAAACCTAGAAGCGTGCATTGCCAAGTATGTGTAACAAGCTAAGTTTTCGATCTAACGGTTGAGAAATATTAGCTTGAATCTAAATCAGGTTTTCATCTAAAGGTGGATATTGATTGCTTTGTTACCAAGGTAACCTAATTGCAAACCCTGATTTGAAAGACTATACAAGGGGAACTCTAGTATCTGTGCAAAACTTATCCCCACACCTCAGGTGTGATACTAGTTTGCATACTAGAGTCGGTTTTCCTTCAAACTTTGGTTTTATTATTCTAAAACCAGGTTAACGACTTAAAGACTTCATTGGGATTGTGAAGCCAGACCGATACTACTTTCATCGTAGTTGTGTGATCTGATCTTGCATCTTCTATCGTACGAGTACAATCAGATTGATTGGCTTGAGATTGATTTCTCCGATAGGCAAGATATAAAAAGTAATCAAAAACATCTTCGTCTCATTGTTTGTGATTCTGAAACATCTTGTTTCGCTACCATACGATTAAGATTGTTGTGAGGTGATTGATAACTCTAGGCTGTTCTTCGGGAATATAAGACCGGATTATCGATTGGTTCATGTTCACCTTGATTATTATCAAAGGACGGAACAAAACTTTTTAGGGTTTATCTGTGGGAGACAGATTGATTCTTTGATAGACTTGTCTGTGTGAGACAGATTAGTTTATTGTAAAGTCTTCGACTTTGGGTCGTAGCAACTCTTAGTTGTGGGTGAGATCAGCTAAGGGAATCAAGTGCGCAGTATCCTGCTGGGATCAGAGGCGTAGGGAGTACAACTGTACCTTGGATCAGTGGGATACTGATTGGGGTTCAACTACAGTCCAGTCCGAAGTTAGCTTGCAGTAGTCTAGTGTCCGTGGTGGCTTGATACAATGTGTGTTCAATCTGGACTAGGTCCCGGGGTTTTTCTGCATCTGCGGTTTCCTCGTTAACAAAATTCTGGTGTCGGTGTTATTTATATTTCCGCATTATATTGTTTTATCTATATAATTGAAATAATACATGTTGCGCGTTATAGATCATCAATTAGAATATCCAACCTTAGGTTGTTGATTTTCATTGACTGATCCTTGGATATTGGTCTTTGGTACCATCCAAGTTATTCCTTGTGTTTGATTAATGACTCGTTGATTTCTATTATCTCGAGAAAATCAAAACAAGAGAGAGATATTAACTCCTTGAGATACTTTTACCTAGATTGAGTCTGACTGTCTAGTTGATTCTCTAGAAAGTATTTCGGAGTTAGTCCATACATATTGCTAAGCAAAATAATGGGTGTTGTTGTTAGACCCCCGTTTTTTCAATTGGTATCAGAGCAGGCAAACACGTTAAAAACTGTTTAAGTCTGTGTTTGTAGCGATCTGATTATGGACAAGTCTATCTCTAATAACGTACCAGTTCAGAAATTACCAAATGATTCTAAAAGCTTGGATTCACCTGAGAGAACTGTCACATCTAAGTCAATATCTAAACATTCCCTTGATGTAAAAACTGTTGATTGGGAAACTCTCCTAGAAGAACAGTTGGATGAACTTTCTGATAAAGGTGATTCAGATATTGATAGAGATGTTGATGAGGAAGTCTCAGAGTATGTTAAGTTTTTGGATTCATGGAAAATGAAGAAGATTACAACTTCTCATGTCACACCTCTTCTGACTCCTCTCTGTCGAGAAAACAAGAAATTGAGAAGATGTTACGCAGGTGTTTATTTTTCGGATCGATCCTCAAGGATTCTGAGGAAAACCTACGTATGAAGTCACTTGAATGTGATAATATTTATCAAAAGTACTTTTTGTTGGAAGAGAAACTTGCAGAATCTGAAGCAAGGTTTAACTCTCAACAAATTAGTTTTGATGACAGAGAAAGTGCTTGTCTCGCTTGAGAAAAACGCCTTGAGGCCGATTTAGTTGCTGCTCTTGATAAAATCAAGATGTTGGAAGATGACTTGAAAAAGTTCAATACTAGTTCAAGCAAATTAACCACTATGCTAGGAGCAAGTAAAAATCATCGTGATACACGAGGATTTGGATATAAGGGAATAAATGCTCCAAGTATTAGCAAAGAGGTAAAATTTGTCAAGGATAGTGATTCTTCTCAACAAAATGTTTCCACTGATGGCAAAAGTGAAATACCTTCATCGGCAGTTAACGTTCAAAAGAGAAAAGTATATCAACCTCCAAAACCAGCACACATGAATCCGGGTAAGAACGTTCTTTATATTTGTCATTATTGTGGAAACAAAGGTCACCTGGAAAGGAGATGTCGTTTTCGTATAAGGAATGAAAAACTTCATGATATTCTTGTTTGGGTGTCAAAAGAAGTGATTAAACCGGGATCATATGTTAAGGCCAACACTCTTGATATTACAGGTTGTGAACGTCCAACCTTTAGGCAAAGGAATCAGTGTTGTGATAATCCTAGATTTTCCTATAAACGTCATACAAAGTCTTTTCATAATTGTAATGATTATAAAAAGAATAACTTTGTAAAGACGAAGACAAGATCCGATGCTCCCAATTGGAGAAAGACTAACTTGCAAAAGAATAGTTAATCCAATTCTCTTTCTTCAAATCTAGAAGAGAGTAATGGGAAGAAGGTTCCGATTGTTCCTAAACGCACTCAGAAGTGGGTACCAAAGAAATCTAGTGATGCTTTGAGTGTGAAAAGGAATGATCTTCCAGAAAATTCCATGACTATGGAGAAGACAGTATCAATGATGTTGGAACTTAAAGAGTTATTTGGAAAGATGGATTTGGATGTGAAAGGTTCTAAAAGTGATCTCTTTCATGATAATCCAAAAGTCACTTGTGGTGAGCAAGACATTGTTCAACACAACTTGAGTGTGTTTTAAGTGCATCCTCACCAAGTATTACCCTGTTATGTATACGGTGAGGGAAGCATGAAAATCGGTGCGCGCAGATTATGTTTGGTAAGGCTGTAGAATTCAATTGATTCATCTAAAAAGATATGTCTATAAACTTGAGCAAGATTTGTGCTTTTATTTTCTTAGAGAATTTATAATGATTCACGTACCTTTCTTATCGTTCTTTTTTTCCTAACTTGATCTATGTTTAAGGTTCTTAAATGTTTAGGTTTGTAAATAATAGTTCGGGATGTTTGGACTCCATCGTACACATACCTGGTATGCTTACCATCTTTTAAAATCAAAATCCAGGGGTTTAAGTTCGCGGACTTGAAAATTCGTTTGCAAACCCGTATGCATATTTGTCTGTAGACGTCGATATTCGTTCGACTTATTTTGGCCGTAACTTCTTCGTCTGAACTCGGAATAAACTCATTCGTTTTACATTCTCTTCTTCTTTGAATTCTCTTCAAAATGAAGATGATAATTATTGATTTTGGATGAGTTAAGATTTGTATTTTACCCATCTCTTGATTTGAGTGTTTTGCTCCGTTTCGTCGCACTTGTTCCAATTCTCTTGGACTTGGGCAATTGGATTCTTGGAGTACTACCTTCTAAGCTCATTAGTAGCCTTAACAAGAATGTTTTTGGTGAACCACAAATAAGGTAGTGCAAGAATGGGCTGTAGTACGCATTGTTATGGGATTCTTGAATGTTCACAATCATTTTTTGCGAACTATGGTGCATGGTCGTTAATGAATTTGTATGTTCTTCTTTGGAAATCTTTTTATACTCCTTGGGTAGCTATTCTTGGTATAAATCCCGGGGAAAAAGATTGATTATACTCTCTAAGGACAAATCGTCTTATATGTGCATTACGAGTTTGTCTTGATGCCTGGGAAACTTCTTTTGAGATGGATTACTAGAGTTTGGAATAGAAATTATTGTGATTACACAAAGCTATGTCCATTATTTCCATCTTCATGTTTTTAGGTTTATTTGTTTAAATTCTAAAACTTTTTGGGAAATGATTTTTGCAGTATTATATTGTTGATTTTATATATTGTAATTTGTTATGGGATATTAGTGTTTACGTCCGTGAACTATGTTTGTCCCATACTTCGTCAAAAGTAAAGTCGTTCGTGATCGGTATTCACGTATTGATAAAAGAATGAATGGACTTTTGACAAATACAAAAGTTAAGCCTATATTGTCAAATATTTGATGGAAGATAGGTTAAAATCTTTTGTTTTCAAGGATTATGTCTATTAAATATCGTTATGCAAATAGTGATGGAAAATAGAATGAATGCTTGTGTATTCCGCAGTATCGATCATCCCTGATCCATATTTTATGTATTACTGTGAGGCTCCATAATGTATCTTATGTTGAGCACTATACAACCAAGTTGATTTTTTAGCTTAGTTGTTGTTCCATGAGATATGTTATGTCGAGCATATTGAACTAAATTAATCATCTTGTTTGGTTATTTAGTTATTGCTCCGTAAGTTTTCTTATGTCGAGAAAAACAAATGACAATTAAATTGATTACTTTTGTGATTAGTATGATTGTGTATTCCAATTAGATTAATTATGGGTTCTCTTGTAATTAATCTAGTTGAGTATTTTCGTGTCTCCATAAATTCTGTTATGTTGAGCATAATCAATTGAATTGATCACTTTTTGTGTTTAATTTGATTGCGTATTCCGATTAAATTAATCATGGGTTTACTTGTGATTAATTCGGTTGAGTTTTTGGATATAGGAAATCATTCTCATGGTTTTTTGTGTCCAATAAAAATCATTATTTTCTTTCAAAATTAAGGACGCTCTTGTTGTTCCTTCGGGTATGACATCAAATGGGGGAGATTTCTTTTGAACTTCTGCTTAATGGTCATATCTTGAGGGGTGTGCGGCTGTAGAATTTTAGAGGGGTTATATTGTATCTTTAAACTTCTTGATGAATGCATTTAGCTTCGGCTTTATGATTGCATCTAAATTAGTTGGTATGCATTTTTTTTCCTTTTGTCATGAAATGTCTCTCTCGAAAATTTCATTATGATCACGTTCTCGTACCTTTGCCAATTTTATTGACAAAAAGGGGGAGAATTAATATGTATTTCACACTACAAATACATATGATTTTCGGATCATTGTGTAAGGGGGAGTGGTTTCCATGTGAGATGGAGTATTGACTAAGGGGGAGTGATACATATCACCATAGTATTATTGTTGAAGTTGTGATACGATTGAACTTTAACGCCGTGTAATAATACAATGACACTGTATAACAATGATCGAGAACTATGTTTTCTCAGTGTTATATCTACGGATCTTCAACAACCGTGATGCTAAACTTACAACCTTTGGGATCATTGGAGTACTTGGAAGTGACGAAGATTTTGAGTAATGTTGAAGATTAGACATGTGGAATAGGAGCTACTAAAGTTTCTTTATCTTTTTTGTATTCCATATGTGTTGATAGTTTTGTCACTAAAATTGACAAAAGGGGAGATTGTTAGAGCATTGCTCGGTAAAACTCGCATGCGTTGCTATCTCAAGCATGTTTATCAATGTTAGTGATCAAAACTATAAGTCTTGATTTCTAGTCTATTATAGCTAAGTCTCGGACTAGGATAGAAAGTGTAGTTGAGCTCGAGGTCTTCATGGCGATTCATCATACAAATAGAAGAACTACTCAAGGAACCGGTGGAACTTCTCGACAAAAAGGTATGTGAAGACTTGAACTTATCTATCACTCAAAAGTCTCTGTACTATATCTCATACTCTTGGAGACAAGAAGTCGTATGCTATATATATAGACTTTGATTATACACATTTGGTATTTCGAGCCGAGTATACCCCGCCTATCTATATCTCGAAATATGAGTTGGTAATCTTTAAGCTTTAACCAATATTATCTTTACCATGTGACGAAAGTCATGATGTGTTTCAATCATCTTGAAAATTGCTTTGAATATAAATGGTGTAGCAACTATATAACGTCCTTTAAGAATGTTTCAATGATTGAAATGACAGTTTAGATTACATAACCAATGGTGGACATAAGCATTGTTGTGAAAACACATTTATGTATAAGTCTTATTCCTTGAACCAAAGTTTGCAAACTTTGTTGACCAAGAGAACCAAAAGAATGGCGAAAGCCAAGTTCGCGAACTGCCGAAGTTCTCAAACCCGGTAATTTTTGCTGGAGTTGACAAACTATTTGCGTTAAACTTAGTCCGCGAATCGGCGAAGTTCTCATACCCGAGAATTTCTACTGGAGTTTGTAAACTCTGCCCGGTAACTTAAGTCCGCGAACTTGAGAAGGTTATATATCTGAAGATGATTTCTGAACTTAAACTTAAAAAGACTAAGGAATGCAGTTTACAAACCGTGGATATAAAAGTTCATGAATTGATTCAAGTGAATCAAATCATCTTTGCTTCAATTGTGTCTTGTGTAGTACATGAGATTTCCTTGCAATTGAACAACTCTCTAACTAGTTCATTTGAAATCATTTGAACTAGTTATGGTGAACAAGAACGTGGTTGATATGGAATGCTCATATGGCTAACCATTTGGTTAATTATTGTTGAACCAACAAGTGCATACGTTTGGGTACGGTTAACAAACCTAGAAGCGTGCATTGCCAAGTATGTGTAACAAGCTAATTTTTCGATCTAACGGTTGAGAAATATTAGCTTGAATCTAAATGAGGTTTTCATCTAACGATGGATATTGATTGCTTTGTTACCAAGGTAACCTAATTGCAAACCCTGATTTGAAAGACTATACAAGGGGAACTCTAGTATCTCTGTAAAACTAATCCCCACACCTCGGGTGTGATACTAGTTTGCATACTAGAGTCGGTTTTCCTTTAACCTTTGGTTTTATTATTCTAAAACCAGGTTAACGACTTAAAGACTTCATTGGGATTGTGAAGCCAGACCGATACTACTTTCATCGTAGTTGTGTGATATGATCTTGCATCTTCTATCGTACGAGTACAATCAGATTGATTGGCTTGAGATTGATATCTCAGATAGGCAAGATATAAAAAGTATTCACAAACATCTTCGTCTCATTGTTTGTGATTCTGAAACATCTTGTTTCGCTACCATACGATTAAGTTTGTTGTGAGGTGATTGATAACTCTAGGTTGTTCTTCGGGAATATAAGACCGGATTATCGATTGGTTCCTGTTCACCTTGATTATTATCAAAGGACGGAACAAAACCTTTTAGGGTTTATCTGTGGGAGACAGATTGATTCTTTGATAGACTTGTCTGTGTGAGACAGATTGGTTTATTGTAAAGTATTCGACTTTGGGTCGTAGCAACTCTTAGTTGTGGGTGAGATCAGCTAAGGGAATCAAGTGCGCAGTATCCTGCTGGGATCAGAGGCGTAGGGAGTACAATTGTACCTTGGATCAGTGGGAGACTGATTGGGGTTCAACTACAGTCCAGTCCGAAGTTAGCTTGGAGTAGTCTAGTGTCTGTGGTGGCTTGATACAGTGTGTGTTCAATCTGGACTAGGTCCCAGGGTTTTTCTGCATCTGCGGTTTCCTCGTTAACAAAATTCTGGTGTCGGTGTTATTTATATTTCCGCATTATATTGTTTTATCTATATAATTGAAATAATACATGTTGTGCGTTATAGATCATCAATTAGAATATCCAACCTTAGGTTGTTGATTTTCATTGATTGATCCTTGGATATTGGTCTTTGGTACCATCCAAGTTATTCCTTGTGTTTGATTAAAGACTCGTTGATTTCTATTAGCTCGAGAAAATCAAAACAAGAGAGAGATATTAACTCCTTGAGATACTTTTACCTAGATTGAGTCTGACTGTCTAGTTGATTCTCTAGAAAGTATTTCGGAGTTAGTCCATACAGATTGCTAAGCAAATTATTGTGTGTTGTTGTTAGATCCCCGCTTTTTCAATTGGTATCAGAGCAGGCAAACACGTTAAATACCTTATAAGTCTGTGTTTGTAGCGATTTGATTATGGACAAGTCTATCTCTAATAACGTACCAGTTTAGAAATTACCAGATGATTCTAAAAGCTTGGATTCACCTGAGAGAACTGTCACATCTAAGTCAATATCTAAACATTCCCTTGATGTAAGAACTGTTGATTGGGAAACTCTCCTATAAGAACAGTTGGATGAACTTTCTGATAAAGGTGACTCAGATATTGATAGAGATGTTGATGAGGAAGTCTCGGAGTATGTTAAGTTTTTGGATTCATGGAATATGAAGAAGATTACAACTTCTCATGTCACACCTCTTCTGACTCCTCTCTGTCGAGAAAACAAGAAATTGAGAAGATGTTAGGCAGGTGTTTATTTTTCGAATCGTTCTAACGAATCGATCCTCAAGGATTCTGAGGAAAACCTACGTATGAAGTCACTTGAATGTGATAATCCTTATCAAAAGTACTTTTTGTTGGAAGAGAAACTTCCATAATCTGAAGCAAGGTTTAAATCTCAACAAATTAGTTTTGATGACAGAGAAAGTGCTTGTCTCGCTCGAGAAAAACGCCTTGAGGCTGATTTAATTGCTGCTCTTGATAAAATCAAGATGCTGGAAGATGACTTGAAAAAGTTCAATACTATTTCAAGCAAATTAACCACTATGCTAGGAGCAAGTAAAAATCATCGTGATACACGAGGATTGGGATATAAGGGAATAGATGCTCCAAGTATTAGCAAAGAGGTGAAATTTGTCATGGCTAGTGATTCTTCTCAACAAATGGTTTCCACTGATGGCAAAAGTGAAATACCTTGACCGGAAGTTAAGGTTCAAAAGAGCAAAGTATATCAACCTCCAAAACCAGCACACATGAATCCGGGTAAGAACGTTCCTTATATTTGTCATTATTGTGGAAACAAAGGTCACCTGTAAAGGAGATGTCGTTTTCGTATAAGGAATGAAAAACTTCATGATATTCTTGTTTGGGTGTCAAAAGAAGTGATTAAACCGGGATCATATGTTAAGGCTAACAATTTTGACATTACGGGTTGTAAACGTCCAACCTTTAGGCAAAATAATTAGTGTTGTGATAATCCTAGATTTGCCTATAAACGTCATACGAAGTCTTTTCATAATTGTAATGATTATCAAAAGAATAACTTTTTAAAGACGAAGACAAGATCCGATGTTCCCAATTGGAGAAATACTAACTTGCAAAAGAATAGTTGATCCAATTATCTTTCTTCAAATCTAGAAGAGAGTAATGGGAAGAAGGTTCTGATTATTCCTAAACACACTCAGAAGTGGGTACCAAAGAAATCCAGTGATGCTTTGAGTGTGAAAATGAATGATCTTACAGAAAATTCCATGACTATGGAGAAGACAGTATCCATGATGTTGGAACTTAAAGGGTTCTTAGGAAAGATGGATTTGGATGTGAAAGGTTTTAAAAGTGATCTCTTTCATGATAATCCAAAAGTCACTCGTGGTGAGCAAGACATTGTTCACCTCAACACAACTTGAGTTTGTTTTAAGTGCATCCTCACCAAGGATTGCCCTATTATGTATACGGTGAGGGAAGCATGAAAATTGGGGCGCGCATATTATGTTTGGTAAGGCTGTAGAATTCAATTGGATTCATCTAAAAAGGTATGTCTATAAACTTGAGCAAGATTTGTGTTTTTATTTGCTTAGAGAATTTATAATGATTCACGTACCTTTCTTATCGTTATTTTTTACCTAACTTGATCTGTGTTTAAGGTTCTTAAATGTTTAGGTTTGAAAATAATAGTTCGGGATGTTTGGACTCCGTGGTACACATACCTGGTATGCTTACCATCTTTTAAAATCAAAATCCAGGGATTTAAGTTCGCGGACTTGAAAATTCGTTTGCAAACCTGTATGCATATTTTCATGTAGACGTCGATATTCGGTCGACTTGTTTTGGCCGTAACTTCTTCGTCTGAACTCGGAATAAACTAATTCTTTTTGCATTCTCTTCCTCTTTGAATTGTCTTCAAAATGGAGATGCGAATTATTGATTTTGGATGATTTAAGATTTTTATTTGACCTGTCTCTTGTTTTGAATGTTTTGCTCCGTTTCGTCGCACTTGTTCCAATTCTCTTGGAATTGGGCACTTGGATTCTTGGAGTACTACCTTCTAAGCTCATTAGTGGCCTTAACAATAATGTTTTTGGTGAATCACAAAGAAGGAAGTGCAAGAATGGGCTGTAGTACGCATTGATATGGGATTCTTGAATGTTCACAATCAATTTGTGCGAACTATGGTGCATGGTCGTTAATGATTTTGTATGTTCTTGTTTGAAAATCTTTTTATACGCCTTTGGTAGCTATTCTTGGTATAAATCCGGGGGGAAAAGATTGATTCCACTCTCTAAGGACAAATCATCTTATATGTGCATTACGAGTTTGTCTTGATGCCTAGGAAACTTCTTGTGAGAATTTATTCTTGCTTTTGAGAAGGATTACTAGAGTTTGGAACAAAAATTATTGTGATTACACATAGCTATGTCCATTATTTTCATCTTCATGTTTTTAGGTTTATTTGTTTAAATTCTAAAACTTTTTGGGAGATGATTTTTGCAGTATTAATCTTGTTGATTTTATATATTGTAATTTGTTATGGAATATTAGTGTTTACGTCCGTGAACTATGTTTGTCCCATACTTCGTCAAAAGTAAATTCGTTCGTGATCGGTATTCACGTATTGATAAAAGAATGAATGGACTTTTGACAAATACAAAAGTTAAGCCTATATTGTCAAATATTTGATGGAAGATGGGTTAAAATCTTTTGTTTTCAAGGATTATGTCTATTAAATATCGTTATGCAAATAGTGGTGGAAAATAGAATGAACCCTTGTGTATTCCGCAGTATTGATCATCCATGATCCATATTTTATGTATTACTGTGAGGCTCCGTAATGTATCTTATGTTGAGCATTGTACAACCAATTTGATTTTTTAGCTTAGTTGTTGTTCGGTGATATATGTTATGTCGAGCATATTGAACTAGATTAATCATCTTGTTTGGTTATTTAGTTATTTCTCCGTAAGTTTTCTTATGTCGAGCAAAACAAATGACAATTAAATTGATTACTTTTGTGATTAGTTTGATTGTGTATTCCAATTAGATTAATTATGGGTTCTCTTGTAATTAATCTAGTTGAGTATTTTCGTGTCTCCATAAGTTTTTTTATGTTGAGCATAATCAATTGAATTGATCACTTTTTGTGTTTAATTTGATTGCACACTCTGACTAAATTAATCATGGGTTTACTTGTGATTAATTCAATTGAGTTTTTGGATATAGGAAATCATTCTCATGGTTTTTTGTGTCAAATAAAAATCATTTTTTTCTTTCGAAATTAAGGTCGCTCTTGTTGTTCCTTCGGGAATGACATCAAATGGGGGAGAGTTCTTTTGAACTTCCGCTTAATGGTCATATCTTGAGGGGTGTGCGGCTGTGAAATTTTAGAGGGGTTATCTTGTATATTTAAACTCCTTTATGAATGCATTTAACTTCGGCTTTATGATTGCATCTAAATTAGTTGGTATATATTTTTTTTTCCTTTTGTCAAGAAATGTCTCTCTCAGAAATTTCATTATGATATCGTTCTTGTACCTTTGCGAATTTTATTGACAAAAAGAGGGAGAATTAATATGTAGTTCACACTACAAATACATATGGTTTTCGGATCATTATATAAGGGGGATTGGTTTCCATGTGAGATGGAGTATTGACTAAAGGGGAGTGATACATATCACCATAGTATTATTGTTGAAGTTGTAATACAATTGAACTTTGACGCTGTGTAATAATACTATGACACTGTATAACAATGATCGAGAACTATGTTTTCTCAGTGTTATAGCTACGGATCTTCAACAGCGGTGATGCTAAACTTACAACCTTTGGGATCATTGGAGTACTTGGAAGTGACGAAGATTTTGAGGAATGTTGAAGATTAGACATGTGGAATAGGAGCTACTAAAGTTTCTTTATTTTTTTTGTATTCTATATGTATTGATAGTTTTGTCACTAAAATTGACAAAGGGGGAGATTGTTAGAGCATTTCTCGGTAAAACTCGCATGCGTTGCTATCTCAAGCATGTTTGTCAATGTTAGTGATCAAAACTATAAGTCTTGATTTCTAGTCTATTATAGCTAAGTCTCGGACTAGGATAGAAAGTGTAGTTGAGCTCAAGGACTTCATGGCGATTCATCAAACAAGTAGAAGAACTACTCAAGGAACCGGTGGAACTTCTCGACAAAAAGGTATGTGAAGACTTGATCTTATATATCACTCAAAACTCTATCTACTATATCTCCTACTCTTTGATACAAGAAGTCGTATGCTATATATATAGACTTATATTATGCACATTTGGTATTTCAAGCCGAGTATACCCCGCCTATCTATATTTCGAAATATGAGTTGGTAAGATTTTCGCTTTAAACAAGTTTATCTTTACCATGTGACGAAAGTCATGATATGTTTCAATCATCTTGAAAATTGCTTTGACGAGAAATGGTGTAGCAACTATATAACGTCCTCTAAGAATGTTTCAATGATTGAAATGACAGTTTAGATTACGTAACCAATGGTGGACATAAGCATTGTTGTGAAAACACATTTATGTATAAGTCCTATTCCTTGAACCAAAGTTTGCGAACTTTGTTGATCAAGAGAACCGGAAGAATGGCGTGAGCCAAGTCCACGAACTCAGTCCGAGAACTGCCAAAGTTCTCAAACCCGAGAATTTCTGCTGGAGTTGACAAACTATTTGCGTCAAACTAAGTCCGCGAACCCAGTCCGCGAACCGGCGAAGTTCTCATACCCGAGAATTTCTGTTGGAGTTTGTAAACTCTGCCCGGTAACTTAAGTCTGCGAACCTAGTCCGCGAACTTGAGAAGGTTATATATCTGAAGATGATTTCTGAACTTAAACTTAAAATACAGTTTACAAACCGTGGATATAAAAGTTCATGAACTGATTCACGTGAATCAAATCATCTTTGATTCAATTGTGTCTTGTGTAGTACATGAGATTTCCTTGCAATTTAACAACTCTCTAACTATTTCATTTGAAATCATTTGAACTAGTTACGGTGAAGAAGAACGTGGTTGGTATGGAATGCTCATATGACTAACCATTTGGTTAACTATTGTTGAACCAACAAGTGCATACGTCTGGGTACTGTTAACAAACCTAGAAGCGTGCATTGTCAAGTATGTGTAACAAGCTAAGTTTTCGATCTAACGGTTGAGAAATATTAGCTTGAATCTAAATCAGGTTTTCATCTAACGATGGATATTGATTGCTTTGTTACCAAGGTAACCTAATTGCAAAACCTGATTTGAAAGACTATACAAGGGGAACTCTAGTATCTGTGCAAAACTAATCCCCACACCTCACCTGTGATACTAGTTTGCATACTAGAGTCGGTTCTCCTTTAACCTTCGGTTTTATTCTTCTAAAACCAGTCTAACGACTTAAAGACTTCATTGGGATTGTGAAACCAGACCGATACTACTTTCATCGTAGTTGTGTGATCTAATCTTGCATCTTCTATCGTACGAGTACAATCAGATTGATTGGCTTGAGATTGATATCTCCGATAGGAAAGATATAAAAAGTAATCACAAACATCTTCATCTCACTGTTTGTGATTCCGCAACATCTTGTTTCGCTACCATACAATTAAGATTGTTGTGAGGTGATTGATAACTCTAGGTTGTTCTTCGGGAATGTAAGACTGTATTATCAATTGGTTCATGTTCACCTTGATTATTATCAAAAGACGGAACAAAACCTTTTAAGGTTTATCTGTGGGAAACAGATTGATCCTTTGATAGACTTTTCTGTGTGAGACAGATTTGTTTATTGTCAAGTCTTCGACTTTGGGTCGTAGCAACACTTAGTTGTGGGTGAGATCAGCTAAGGGAATCAAGTGCGCAGTATCCTGCTGGGATCAGAGGCGTATGGAGTACAACTGTACCTTGGATCAGTGGGAGACTGATTGGGGTTTAACTACAATCCAGTCCGAAGTTAGCTTGGAGTAGGCTAGTGTTTGTAGTGTCTTAATACAATGTGTGTTCAATCTGGACTAGGCCCCGGGTTTTTTCTGCATTTGCGGTTTCCTCGTTAACAAAATTTCTGGTGTCGGTGTTATTTCTACTTCCGCATTATATTGTTTTATTTATATAATTGAAATAATACAGGTTGTGCGTTATAGATCATCAATTAGAATATCCAACCTTAGGTTGTTGATTTTCATTGATTGATCCTTGGATATTGGTCTTTGATACCATCCAAGTTATTCCCTGTGTTTGATTAAAGACTCGCTGATTTCTATTAGCTCGAGAAAATCAAAACAAGAGAGAGATATTAACTCCTCGAGATACTTTTACCTAGATTGAGTCTGACTGTCTAGTTGATTCTCTATAAAGTATTTCGGAGTTAGTCCATACATATTGCTAAGCGAAATATTGGGTGTTGTTGTTAGACCCCCGCTTTTTCAAAAAATATCTGGAAGTGCCAATCAATATTCCGAGATCAAAAAATCAAACACATCCATCACTCTTGTTAGCTGTTGAGAAGAGAGTAAGTAGTTGGCTTACTCTTTTTCTCTCATAAGCAGGAAAGACAACTTTAGTTAAACATGTGGGGCAAGAAATGCTAATGTACGAGATGGTTAATTTCCTAATTCTTAAGAACCTCTATCAGAAGATTGTTTCTCACCTTTTGAGATTTTGGTGGGGAGAGGACCCAAAGTCAGATAAAAGAAAGATTCATCTTTTGGCTCAAGAAAATATCTGCTAAACAAAAAGGAAAGGGGGATTAGGTTTTAGAAACAGTGAAATAAAAAATCTAGCCTTGGTGGCAAGAAGTGTTTGGAGACTTGTGGAGAATCCAAACTCTCCATGGGTGAGAGCTCTCAAAGCAAAGTACTATTCTAATTCAGATATTATGCATGTTAAATGTCCAGATTATGCTTTTTGGGCATGGAAATGTATTTACAAGACAATGGAAAAAAATTAAGCCATTTATTTCATGGGTGGTTGGAGAAGGAAAATTCATCAATCCTTGGTGTGACAATTGGATACCATCAAAAGGAGTTGCCACACCAAAGGATAACACTACCCCTGATCCTAATCTGAAAGTATGTCACCTCATCAATCAACAGATTAGGACATGGAATGCAGCTAAGATGCGTGAAGTATTTGATCAATCTTATGTAGAGAAGATTGAAGATATTCCTATGACTATTATGCCTTATAGAGATAGAAGGATATGAGTCAATGCAAAAGATGGTAGATTTTTTACTAAAGCCTCCCATTATGAGGGGAGATTCTAAATTCTGACCTGTGGCTCACTTTTTGGGCTGTTAAATTACCAACAAAGGTGAAATTATTCGTGTGGAAGGCATTGAAAGGAGCTTTACCGGTGAATCTAATTTTTCATCAGAGAACCAATACATCAGCTTTTATTTGCCCTAGATGCAAAATGAAAGAAGAAACAATCATGCACTCCCTAATCTTATGTTCAAGACTCAAGACAGTATGGTCACAATTAAATATTATAAATCAACAATTTCAGAATTTTACCTGTATTGAATGGGTGAGATATTGGTTGCAGTTGAATCCATATAGAGATGGTTCTTCAAGAGTTGAAGCTTTTCCCAAAAATTGCTTGCATGATGTGGTCAGTCTGGACCAGCAGAAATTCGATTGTCCATGAGGGAAAAATTGAAGAACCAATTTCAATTCTAGTAAGAGCAATGGTGATGTTACTGGTAAAGGAAAATCAATTGCAACTTCAAAATATTTCTACAATCACCCTGAGATTTCAGATTAGATATCTACACCAATGGATTGGATCAAAATAAATTGCGATGGGGCTTGAAACATTGATTCAGTGATGGAGGAGGGGGGTTGTTATTAGAAATTATAGACACCAATTCATACTGGCAGAAGCGATTTATATTTCCTGTGGCTCTGCAGAAGACGCAGAGATACAAACAATCAAATAAGCCATGAAAAAAGCTTGGGAAAGGAAAGATAAACAAGTAGTAATTGAAAGTGATGTTGAAGGAATTATAGAGAAGATAAATCGAAGAGAATTTAACAAATACCATAGAACCCAAGCTATGTTTTATGAGAAGATAAATCGAAGAGAATTTAACAAAGACCATAGAACCCAAGCTATGTTTTCTGACATTGAATACCTAATTTCTGGATTTAAGAAAATTCGTCTTACTTTTGTTAATCGCACGAATAATGGGGATGCCCATAATGTAGCCCAATGGAAAAAATGAATCAGACATCTATGGCCTGGTCTATACCTCCGGTTTGGCTTATGCTATCCGTAAGTGCTAACCATAGTGTCTTTAGACATGTAATGTGATTGTTTTTGTATCGATTATGTCCGATTTTTCTTAGGAAAAAAAAAGATCACTCAGATTCATAATAAATTTATCCCAAAAGTTTAATGAAGAGATAACCAACCTATTTCAAAAAATTTATACGTGGTAAAGAAATAAAGGATTGCACCTTACTTCTCCGAAGAAAAAAACACCTAAACATTTTTTATGTGAGGCCATACACCTAATTTGGAAGATATCGGCTATCTCATTTTTATGTGAACTTTGGGATTAAATGCAATACTATATTTATTTAGGTTGACATCTTGACCCAAAAATTTGCAAAATTATTTTCAGACAGTATATAACCGTAGAGGCTATTTGGTTTTAGCTTTAATGAATATAAGACAATCAATGACGAAAAACATGCGAGGAATAGATTGGCTAGAGGTACTTACCTTTGTAATATGGATAAGATTTTCAATTCAGATAGAGAGAGACCTAGATAAGTCTTACATGCATAAAATAAAAAAGATAAAGAGACAAGGGGGTTAAACTGTCTCGGATCTCTTTAAGGTTTATAAGTCACTACTGGATAACCATTCAATATAATGAAAAAGGTAACAACATAAATACATTGTTTTATAAGCATACCCCAACCGTTAAAAAATATCTAAGTTTAGATAAAACTGTTAACAAGATATGCCATTTTATTTTGTCGAAGGCTTTCAACATGTCAAACTTGATAGTTCCTTAAATGCAAAAACATGTAATAACGGAACTAAATATTGGTCGAATTCGCAATTATCTTATTTTTTTCATAAAAGCCTCCCTCTTATTTTTTTTATTTATTTTTATTTTTCACAATTATCTTATTTTTTTCTTTCTGAAATGTTCATATAAACAATTTAACTAATCTATAAAAACCTCCCTTGTGACTCTACCATCTTTCAACAAACACCAAATCCTGATATTTCATTTATAACCCACGTCACACCACTACTAATAACCGTGTCTTAGTAGACAAACCTTTATAGGAACGGTAATCGTACTGTAAAAGTTTGGTTGTCCGATGAGAAATGCTTATGGCTATACAATTGGGATACTCTTATCTACAAGATGAGAGTAATTTAATTGTGTAAGAAACTTGGGAGGACTCCTTGATATTTGAAGTAATTGGTGGATGATGTATACACTTTTTATCACATTTTCCCGTGTTAATGTTTTGTTTACTCATCAACATAGAGCAGTTGTTTACTCATCAACATAGAGAAGCCGATCGTGTATTTGATCTTTTGGCTAAATATGTTGCTATTTGTTTTTTTGATGTTTCTAATGCACATTTGACACGAGGAAGAAAAGTGCATGCTTTCAGCAGTGCCAAGCTAAGTAAGAAAGGTGGAATTAGGCCTATAATGGCCAAAGTCAGAGATGCATATAAATATGCATTGGCCCAAAGTCAGATATGCATATAAATATGCATTGGCCTTAGCCTTCAAGGCCATATACCCTTATTCGTGGTAAGCTGGAAAGATGTGGAAGCTAAGTTAGTTGCATCATGCTCCATAAGCATGCTTGCAAGTGCAAATGAACGTACATTTATCTAGTTTTAAGGCCTGATAAATAGCATCACCACCAAAATTTATTTTAGGCGATCCTTTTACCGATATACAGAAGAGGACTTACCCTTGGTTTGTTAAGCCTTAGCTTGTGACCAAAAAAGATAAAATATTACATGGTAAGTAACATTTAAAATCGTTTTTCCTTTTTTTTTTTTTCTTTTTTTTTGTTGTAAAAAGCAACATTAAAAATGATCAACAATTTCAACAAAGGAAAGGTGCACTCAACCAACTCCATTAAAATTATGCACAACCAACACTCATGAATTTGTCACAAGTTTTATACTTTCATATCGAATATTCACAAATCACAATTGAATTTCATGCCAAATATAAACAATCAATCAATGAAAAATCCAACCTTCATAACTTTCGAACCAAATTTTAGTCATAAACCATCAAGGTGTTCTGATGTGCTGAATTTCCCAAAATAACCTCACTTTTAGTTGGAATCAAGTACATTTTCTCTTTTAGACATTCAGACAAATCTCATGGCCTGCCTACCAAGTTGTACAAACTCATCCCATCTTCCCAAACCCTAAACTTTACCGAAATTGACATAAAACCCCTCAGTATCCCATGTATCAAATATCCAACAAAAATCAAAAGTGAGCAAACCTCAACCGTTAATCTTAAAGATTGACGAATCCAACGAAAAAAAAGCATCTGTAATACAATAGTCACATCTTACCACAACACAACAAAATCCCACCCTCATAAGATCTGCATCGTAATCTCCACGCGTCAAAACGCAGTAATGAGAGAGAATAAAAAGTGGTCATGTTAGGTTCGAAAACGCATATATTTCTCCCGCCCACTTTGCTATCTTTTAAATTCCAAATCTAAAACAATTAAAATCCAATTTTCATTTTATTTTTCCCACCATTCATTTTCATTTTCCCGCCTCTCTGATCCTTCTCTCCTTAAAATCCCCATCTCAGTTCTAATTCTTTCATCCCATTCTTCTCTCTTTCCCTCGGTCTCTCTCTCTCTCTCTCTCTCTCTCTCGCGCGCGCGCTTCAGTCGCTGACTAAATCAGAGTCTTTGTTCTACAGGTTCTAAAGAAGCTACACAACCAAGAAACCCTAGAAAATCAGTCAACTACAGTCAACTGAAAAACCCTAGAAATCAAGTAAATATGAATAGAAGAATCAGAAGCAAATCATCTTCACCAAAAAGAGAAGAAGGTTATCACAGATACTTGAAACCTGGAGCGCTAGCCCGAATAAGAGATTCAAGAGCTAAATCTCAGATCTCTTTATTTAGAGTCTCAGCATCGAAATTGGGGATATCAGCGGCATCGGTCACATCAGCAGCAATAGCAGCTGTTCAGAATCATCAGATCTCAGCTATAGCTTCTAATGAAGGTTTTCCTTGTTTTACTGGAAGGATATTCAACCCTAGATGTCCACAAAGGAAGAAACTTGTTGCACCACGGTCTTTTTCATTTTTGATTTCTAGTAGTAATCCATCTAGTCCAGTACTTTCTGATTCTAATAACCCCCTTTCTATTATGGAATTAATTAGTGCAGATCTTCTTGTTTCTCATTAAAATTATGTTTTTTAATATTTTTTTAGTTTTAGTTCTTGTAGATTTGTTGTCTCACTTCTCGATTTGGGGACTTAATCCACCTTGAAATACTTGAGTAAATAAAATCAAAAGCGATTATTTCTATATTTGCTGTTTATTTAATCAATTCTGCGGCGTATACCTTGGATCTGATAGGATTTAGTTACAGATTGAATGGGCAGTATAGAGAACCATAATTGGGTTCAATTTGTTCATATACATCTTCATTTAAACTGAGTTCATAGCACTATTGTCTTAAATTGCATAAACTATGGTTTTGAAAGGTATTTTGATTGATTTGAAATGAACCCCCAAGTCCTGTGCAGTCTACTCAATTGTTAAGTATCATTTTTGTTTGAGAAAGTGGGATTCACTTTAACTAGATTATAAGAAAATGTAGTGGTTCTATAATGAAATGTTCTTACAAATTCGGATTAAGTTGCCGCATTATCTTGAAGGTTCACTCTATTAGTATTAAGTACTTTGTTATTTCCTCAATTGAAGTCGGAATCTGTGGAGTTAAATTCAATAGGATGGGGTACCTCGGACTGTGCTGTTGTAGTAATCTTGCCTTAACTGAAGTGTGCATTCTGTCTCTGCGTAGTATCGGTAAGCAATCTAATTGATGTTTTCTTTTAGCTGTAAGTGGTCGTTATCTAAATGGCAACTGCATTACAGGATGGCTTGTCATGGCAGTAAAATGTCCTCGTGATTAGTGCCAGCAAGCACATTATACTTAATATCATTTAATTTCTTCATAAGGATACTTTTTTGTTCTTATACATATATGTTCATTGTTGAGATATGAAGGTGATGTAGAAAGCCTTAGTTAGACTAGATGAACTTTTGTTCATATTTGGTTCAAAGCAGGATAAGAGCACAGGGCAGTGGGAATAGTGATTTGATAGGATCAGTAACAGATTGAATTGTTCATATATTGTCTCAAGCTGGAAATTGAGTTGGTTTTCTTAGTATTCTTTATGCTTCATTTCATTTTGTTGGATTAACGTCTTAAATTATATAACCTTGTGTCTTTACAAGGTAGATTTAGTGATTGATTTGAACCGAAGTCATGTGTTGTCTATTATATTTATACTCTATAAATCTATAATTGTCACATCTATAAACTAAGGTTTTCATATAACAAATGATTGAGCCATTAGGTAGTTTTTGTTTATATGATTGCATTAGATTTACATTTATGTGCATGTAGTTTTTCTGTTATGTGATATTCCAACATGCTTAAATGGAGTAGGTGGTTATCGCAGATCAATGATGCAGTAATTCTTTCATTAATAGAATCAGTACTTGACATGGTTGTCGTGCAATCTTAAACCTTCAATGAAGTGGTAATGCTGGTTTTCATTTATGGTGTAATTCTATCTTCACATGCATTAGACAGGATTGTTGCTGTAGAGAACTGGATTCTTTTAATGTCATTGAGCTCTTCATAGTCTGTTACCGTTTATATTTCTTTCTGATTTGGTTATTTCTGTTTTTACTTCGAAATTCATGTCTTCTCTGCATGCGTTATATGCGTAATGAGTTAACGAACTTTAGTCATATCTTTTTGCAAGGTACAAGCACATTAGCTTTCTAACTTGTATGCTAGTCTACTTGCATCATCAAAGTTATGGCCGTGCTATTAAGCTTTCTACTAGTTGTATACAGTAACCAATATTCTCTCCGTATATGTTTCAAAATCTGATTTCTCTGGTCTCTTTAAAATCTATGCTGAGTTTGTACACGAAATTCATCAGGAAATTGAATGTGTGGTTATCGCAGAACTTCAATACTGCAGTAATTCTGTCCTTAATCAAGTTTGTTACTTGACAAGGTTGTTGCGCAATCTTAAACCTTCAATGAAGTAGTAATGCTGGTTTTAATTGAAGGTACAATTTTATCTTGACATGCATTAGACACGATTGTCGCTGCCGAAAACTGCATCGTTTCAATGTAATTGAGCTCTTCATAGTCTGTTACCCTTTATATTTCTTTCTGATTTGGTTATTTCTGTGTTTACTTTGAAATTCATGTCTTCCCTGCATACATACTTAATGAGTTAGCGAACTTTGGTCATATCTTTTCGCAAGGTACAAGCACATTAGCTTTCTAACTTGTGTGCTAGTCTACTTGCGTTATCAAAGTCATGGCCGTGGTATGTTCAAAATCTGTTTTCTTTGTTCTCTTTAAAATTTATACTGAGTTTGTACACGAAATTCGTCACTAGTTCATAGCTACAAAGCTCCAAGGTTCACCACTAGTTGTCAATGGTGTGTTTGTACATTAGTTGTCACTCTTATTCTAGTTGGCTTAATTCTTTAGTCTTCTTAGTAAAATGCTGTGATTTTGGTGCCACGGATTTCAGGTGTTATCTCAATGAGAAGGGCGCCAAAATTACCTGGTTCCGTAAATGAATCGGAAAAATGCTCTTTACAGAAATATTGGGTTGTTATTGTTTACGAAGTTCTGCATTAAACAAATTGTCAGCATCTCTGATGTTAGTTTGTTGATCAGGTTACCTTTGCATTGAATAACACCATGATATATAAGTTACCTCAAAACTTCAATGAACTAGGAAACTGTCTTATATATTATTGTGTCTGTAATATGAACAGTAACCTTCTGTTAGCTGCTGTCATCTGCTATACAATTTGTGCATAACATGGTTGGAAATTTATGCTTGGATTAATATAAATTGCTAAATTGTTGATTTTCAATTCACCATACGAAGATTTACATCTCCATAAAGGAAATTGATTTTCTCAAAAATAAAAAGAAGGGACTTCAGAGTGAGAGACTGCCTATCTCGTTGGAATACTTTATGATCTACACTTTCTACACAGATAGCATTTTGGGAGTCGCTTTCCAACATGACAGAAGATTGCTGCCAACTAGTATGAAGTGTTAATATACATGTTATCACAATTTAGCCCAATACAGTAGATGTTTAAAATATCCAACGCGACTCCTAATTGGAATAGCTAAGCATGACCCTTATTGCATTTCTTCGATACGAAATCCTCAACCATTACCCAAGACACGCGTCGCATCATACTTAGGAGGTCCATGCCGATTCATTAATGTTAGGGAAATCTCTTGAATGTGTAGATCAACTTTGGGTCACCATCCCTAAATTGAAATCAACATGGAAACACCAAACTTGTGTGCGTGTAAACATAGCGGACAATAGCAAAAGAATAAACTTAAAACTACAAGGGGGGAATTTTAATATACCCCTAAAGTAACTACATGGGTACATACTACGTAGTACATGCATGTGAAACTAAATGGTTGCAGAACTTATTTCTTTACCAGCATTAGCTGAGTAATGGTTTATACAACATAAGTATGCATTTATACAAGAAGAACCAGACCAAACAAACCAGCAAAATAAAAAAAAAAAAAAAAAAAGGGTGTAGAACAGGATTGCATGTGTGTTAGTCGCCGTAATAGATAGTACTATCATTTACCCAACCGAGCCTTCAAGTTTCAAACTTAAGAGCTCATTCACTTCAGCACCAAATTCATCTGGAAGCTTCTGAAAAACATCCCTGCAGAACCCAGAAACCATGACTTTGATGGCTGTCTCTTGATCAATTCCTCTCTGCTTAAAGAAGAATAGCTGATCTGTACCAATTTGAGAGGTACTGGCTTCATGCTCCACACGAGATTTGGAGTTCCTTACCTATTTGTTTGTCAGAAGTAAAATTAAGATTCTGGAAGTAAAGCAAAAACATAAAACTCCTACTAGCACCAAGGTAACAGGCCGACATTCAAAGTTCTACGGCTGATCTGCCTGTTCTCCAAAACTTCTAGGGAAGGAATTAAATAGCCAGGCTACATAAAAGAATCAAGAAATGGTATGTGGCTTCATGAGCAATGTTGAATATGTGGATTTTGGAATTTAGACAAGAGTGGACTCTTGTCTTGGTACATTCAGCGCAGGGAAAGGACCATGCTATCTTAGCCATGTCTGCAGGAGGGCAGATTGCGGTATCTTTAAGGAAATTGTTTTCTTCCTCCAACTGTGCGAGAAGAATGGGAGAGAGAATGCCACAGATGATGTACCACGGGTATGCATGATAAATGCAATATTCAAAACTAGTATATTTTCTAGATCCCTTAGTACAATACAGCTATACCATACTAAATTTAGTTAGATGGATCACCAACCAAAAGATATCACCTAGAAACCGAGTAGTTAAGTGAAGTGAGAGCAAGTGAACAGCCATGGAAGATGTTTTCCAAAAAAAAAAAAAACAAAAAAAAACCACGAGAAGATGTAACAAAATCAGAAAAGACGTACCTGGATGTAAGGGTAAGTGTTAGCGGCAGCTTGGTCGCCCAAAAGCATCGAATCACATTGCGAAATGTTTCGTGAATAATCTGCCTTTGGTTGTATCTGAACAAGCCCCCTATAACAATTCCTCGAATTTTTAGCCGAAATACCCTTGGAAATAATAGTACTTTTCGTTCTTTTTCCTTTGTGTATCATCTTAGTCCCTGTATCTGCTTGCTGATAATTGTTAGTCAATGCAACTGAATAGAACTCTCCCACGGAATCATCCCCCTCCAAAACAACACTTGGGTACTTCCAAGTAATCGCAGAGCCTGTCTCAATCTGAGTCCATGATATCTTAGACCGAGCCCCCGCACAGAGACCACGTTTTGTAACAAAATTATAAATCCCACCTTTCCCTTCCTCATCCCCAGCATACCAGTTCTGCACAGTTGAGTATCTAATCTCTGCATCTTTCTCACAGTGAAGCTCTACCACAGCAGCATGAAGCTGATTTGTGTCATAAGAAGGGGCTGTGCACCCTTCCAGGTATTCTACCATGCTCCCTTCTTCTGCAACTATAAGGGTTCTCTCAAATTGTCCCGTCTCCATAGCGTTTATTCGAAAATAAGTTGAAATTGGCATTGGGCACACCGTATTCTTCGGGATATAACAAAATGATCCATCACTAAACACAGCAGAGTTCAGTGCAGCATAGTAATTATCCTCAGAAGGAACAACTTTACCTAAATATTTCTTGACTAAATCTGGGTATTCTCTAAGTGCTTCGGATATTGAACAAAAAATCACACCCTTAGCTTCTAAAGTTTTTCTATGCGTGGTTGCAATGGAAACACTATCAAATACTGCATCAACAGCAACATTAGCTAACCTATTCTGCTCAGTTAATGGAACCCCTAATCTTTCGAAATATTTAAGAAGCTCAGGATCAGCTTCTTCTAAACTTTTCAAAGTGGGTTTCTTCTTTGGTTCTGAATAATAACACATATTCTGAAAATCAATTTTTGGATACCTATTATCTGACCAATTAGGTTCTTTCATCTTCAAAAACTTTTCATAAGATTTTAACCTAAATTCAAGCATCCAATCAGGTTCTTGTTTCTTCGCAGAAATAAACCTAACTGTTTCTTCTGATAATCCTTTAGGTATTGAAAAAGATTCAATATCTGATACAAATCCCCATTTATAATCTCTTTTAAGAAATTTATCGATTGCATCGTTAGAGGTTGAAGAAGGTTTATTACCTGTTAATGAAGCTGCTTGGTCAACTGTTTGTGATTCTGCACGTATTCTGGGAAACCTTACATTGGGGATTAGAAATTTTGGGGTTTCGATTCTTGGAGTAAAAGCTTTTAGGGTTTTTGATGTTTCTATGGGTGATTGTGGAGTAAATCTTGAACTACCATTAGCCAGTAAAGAAGCCATGGAGGGAGAGATGAGGTTTTCTGGTGTGAGAAATGGGTCACTTTGAAGAAATTATTTATTGTCGTTTCTCTTCCATTTGTTTTGTGTCCACACGATTCCTCTAATGTCGTGTGTCCGACACGTACCCCTTCTTGTCTTTTGTTTATGGATAGCTAAAAATCTGAAAGTGAAAAATACTAGAACCCCCTACTATATGGGTTCAAACATATAGAAGCCTGATGAGTGCCAAATAATGTATATATTTATCCCTTTTTGTTGGCATTTAACTCATCTTTTGTGCAGTAATTCTACATTTTATCCCATATTCTGTATTTTCATTGTTTTCAAGAATAAATATTTTTCTTACTTAATTTTGCATTTTTAGGTAATAAATAAAGTTTGGATGAATAGCAGAGCGGAAAAGAGCAGAAAAGTAGTGAAAAGCCGGAAGAAATTACGCAAGGAAGACGCAAAGAATGGAGCGCACGTTCAAAACAGCTAGCTAGGGCATCAGTAGGGAACAATAGGAGCTGAGGAAGAGCATCAGAGACGCATAAGAGAGATGGGTTCGACAGAGGAGACAATTTCAGGGTAAGGGTTAACTTTTCACAGACCCTAATTATGTACTGTTTTCAATTTTGGGAAAATGGGTGATAACCCTAATTTGATGTTTTGGGTATAAATAGAACTGGAGGGTGTGTGTGAGAGAATATGCTGGACTAGCCAGTGTCCAGAACTTTCAAGTTCTGTTAATTTTCAATTTCAGTTCAATTTCATTTATTTTCATATCCTGTTAATGTTCCTGTTAAATGTGCATAATCCTGTTAGTATCCTGTTTAGGTTTAATTCCATGTTAGTTCACTGTTAATGTTAGTTTAAATGCTCACTGTTAGGATTAATTCACTGTCATGTAATGTTAGTTTGATGGAATGCTAGGCTAGAAGCCTTTGAAGCACTGAATTGATTGAGTAATGGAAGAAATCAGTGCTCATAGCAAGCTGATTATCTTGCCATTCCATTTTTGTATGCTTATGATGCAATGTGTTGATTGAGCATTGGGAGAAATCAGTGCTCATAGCAAGCTGATTATCTTCCCATTCTATTTGTATGCCTGTATTCTTGCCTTAGCTTTGCTTTGTTACTTCTTCTCCACATCCCTGCCCTTGGCCTTAGGCCTTGGTTCATTTATCTTGTTCACACTGTTTTCTTCATTGTCATCTTTCTTTTGCTGTTTAGTTTTTAGTCTGTTTAATCTTTGCTGTTTTTGCCATTCTTTTGTTCTCTGGTTTGCTTCCAATTTGGCCTAGAGCCACTGTTTACACTCCTCTTTTGTTACTAAGCCAGAAGCCCTTGTGCTGTTGCTTTTACCCTGCTACTCAGTGCTTTGGCCACTGCCTTGCAAATTGTTGTGCTGCTGCTGCTGCCTTCTTTGCCCTGCTGTTGCTGCAGCTGGTTAAGGCCTAAGTCCTACTGCTGCTGCTGCTTCCTCTTCAAAGCTCAAGTTCAGTCCACTAAAGGCCTAGTTCTCAGTTCAAAACCAAGCCCAGGTTTGAACCAAAAGTTGAAGCCCACTGTCCATTGTTTGTACAAACTGAAGCCCAGTTCATTAAGACTCAAAGCCCAGTTCATTAAGGCCCAGCCACAGTTTAGGTTAAGGCTCAAAGCCCAATTCAGTCAACTGTGGGCTCAATCCAAAAGCCTGAACTCAATCAAAGGCCCAAAGCCTAGTGCATTTCAAGACCAACTGAGCCCAAGCTCAGTTCATTTCATTGTTAAAAACAAACCCATTAGACCCAATTTACTCAAAGGGTATTCAAAGCCCAACAATAGCCATTTAGAGCCCAAAATAGCTAGAAACTCCAAACACACCCAGTCTCTGTGGATCGACCCGTACTTGCACGAGCTACAACTGACGACCGTGCACTTGCGGTATTACTGTAGGCCCGCGTTTTATTACGCTTAATTTTATACACGTTCCCGGGCCTACCAAAGCCCCACAAAATGGATCCTCCACCCTCAACTCCACACTTTCATAAAATGATATTACTAGGCCCGAAAAATCAAATTATCTTTAGATCAGGCCCATAATTAATTATTCTGAACTTTAATAATGGCAACATTGCCCTTTAGTATTTATACAAGGGAATCCCAGAAGCTTCTTTTCATTTCTCTATTCTCTTTCTCTTTCATCTTTATCTCTCTCTGTTGTAGAACAATGGTTTCTAGGGTTCCTGAGATTCATTTTCGACTGCATCAAATCTTCTTCGTCTTCATCCAAATCTTCGACTGCAACAACGACGATCTATCACATCTTCTTCGTCTATGCCTCTGTTATTTCACTTATGTCAAAGATCGATTGCATATGATCAAAAGATAGATCATATGGAAGATGAAGATGATTTGTTTAATCCTGCATCTGAAGATTCATCTACGAAATCAAATCGATGTGCAGATAAGCTTCATTTTTCATTATCTCTTAATTCAATTGAATTTATATGTTATTAATTTTGAATTTTTTCTCTCGAAATCTTCGAAGTTATGATTTCACTGAATTTTATCTATGAACTCATGATCAAATTTCAGATCTGTTACAGTTTAATCGTTTTTTAGCTTTTTAAGATGAAAATATTGAAAGATGTTACAATTTTTTTTCTAGGTTTCCTTACTGAATATCAATCGATCTGTTTATCTTAAGACTTGACTGAAAATTGGTGTTCAGATTCGAAATCAGCGAATCATCATCTCTATTACCCATGTATTTGTTATGAATTTTATAAACTTTGATTGAATTGCTTAATCTTGTGTACTTTACTTCTAATTCTATATAGTTTGATGTATCTCTGTCAATGAAATCGAATTTGTTATCCTAGTATTATTTATTGTAAATTAGTGGTGGTGATATGGTTGGTTGTAAATGAAATTTACAGAAGAAGGGAGTGAAGATATGATGGTGACTAAGGCAAAAATGCAAGCTAGCATTGGATTTGAATGAATATGTTACTGTGAGTTATAGATGGAGATGTGGTTGTGCTATTTGTGGCTTGGATGTAATGTTGCAGGTGAGGAGGAGAAAGCTGCAGCTGAGATACATCATATGTTGTAAGTGTCATTTTATCTTATTTATTGAGTAGCTCTATGTCATATCACTGCTTCTAGCGCTCATGTAGATAATTTATATGCTCTGAGTACACAAGCATATGCATGTGTAACTGGATATTACACAAGCATATGGATGTGTAACAGGATATTACACAAGACATATGGATGTATAACCAGAGATTACACAAGTCATATGCATGTGTAACTGCCGTTTACACAAGCCATTACATGTGTACCTGCTAAGCACCATGAAACCCAACTGTTTCAGTTAGCGTGTTCGTCTTGAGTAACATTTTTTTTTATCTTTGTGTTAGTGAAATTATTTGTATGAAGGATCTTCTATGGTTAATAAGTTCCGGTGGTGGTATAGGTGCATGCTTTGGAGCCGGTGGTGGTGTTGGAGTTGGAGCTAAGGTGTGAATGTTGGAGGTATAGGTATAAGTGGCAGATTAGGTGGTCGGCGGAATTGCTGAGTGTCAAATTTACTTTGTTGAGTCTGTAATTCTGTAGCCACTCCTAAGGTGAGGATACGCCGTTGTTATATACTTTTTCAGCTACGGTTGTTTGCTTGATCTGAACTAGTAAGGTGTTATAATAGTTTATCTTATTCTTGCGGATGCAGGTATTTCAATTCGTTGCAGAGTGAGCGCTTTTCTGGTTGTTACTTCTCTGACATGAACATGGTCATTTTGGCGCCAAGTGGAAGCGGCAAAACAGTGTTATTTGAGCTATGTATCTTAAAGCTCCTTTCCTGGTTCCTTTCTCAGGATGGAAGGTTCCTTCATATGAAGGGTACACTGAAAACAGTAAGTTTCCCTACTTCTGTTGCTTGTACCGAAAACGCGATTTATTCTCTATCATTTATGTCATACGCCTTGCACAAAACAGATCTCTCCATTTACTGATATCCGTGTTAAACTGCTAATACATATTCTTCATGATATCAATACTTTGGATACTTATGTCCCATATGTTGTAGTAAGACAAACTGATTAATCTCCTTTAATTGATCAGAAAAGTGTTATTTGTTTTCACTTTTTGAGTAGTTTGTGTATTACGGGTGCATGTGTAACTCACAATTACACATGCCATATGCATATATAACTCCCAATTACACATGCATTTTGTATGTATACCAGCTGAATACACATGTTTTTTTTTGGAATGTTTAGACTATGGCATCTTAATATTTTTATGACAATAATTTCTGAATAGTTGTAGCCTTTTTTGGATCAATTGATGTATATGCAGGTCTCGACGTTTTTTGTGCGCACTGACAAGACACTAGCCTTTTTTTAGATCAATTGATGGTCGATTAGGTTGAATTTGTTATTAGGTTGGTGGCTTCAGTGAGGAGACTTATGATGAGGAGCCTGATGGAGATGATATTGATGCAGAACATACAATGGTTTCAACAGATGAAATTCTTTCTTTAGCGGGCAGGTAACTAAATTTTGTGTTATTGTTGTATGCGTAGCTTTCAAAACTAAATTATTGTATGATATGTTGTTTAAACTCATTGCGGCAGTATTTCATGGGTTTCCTGCATAACTTTACATTACATAAAATGTCTAGCTACAAGACGTACAGTATCATTGAGAAGTTAGGTTTCTGCTTTATATATCGTTTACAGCAAGATTCAAAAACGGTTCTGTAAAAATTGGTGTGTTTCTGTTTATAGCTGTTATAATGTTCGAAAACTCAAAAATATTGATGTTGTTGTGGAAGGCAAGTCGGGAAGTGCAAGTTTTATCAACTCATTTCTCAAAGTCTTTCCAGGAGCATTCTTATATGATGTTGGTAATTACCCTGGAGTACAAGGCTTATCAAGAACATGTTCTCAAAAATTGCTCACAGTTTGTGGAAGTAAGGCTTTTACATGGTTATATTCCTTTAAAATTAAAAACTAATACGTACCATGCTCTCTCTTAACGTTTATTTTCTTATGTGATGACATGTTAACTCTTGAAGACCTTGAACGCATTGGGATATGACCTTGTTTCCGGTGGTACTGAGAACCATCTGCGAGTCTTGGTCAATCTGAAAAACAAGGTTAGTAGGAATAACGTTCCACTTTAAATGGCATATTCCATATGCAAGTGTAACTCTTAGTTACACTAGTCATATGCATGTGTAACTGAAAGTTACACAAGCCAGATGCATGTGTATCTCCTAGTTACATATGTTATATGCATGTGTAACTCTCAGTTACACAATTCAGATGCATGTGTAACTGCTAGCTACACTAGTCAGATGCTTGTGAAACTGAAATATACATTGTTGTATGTACTGTTCATTTTAATCGTATAAATATTGATTGCTTGTTGTTATATTTCAGGTTTCAGATAACTTCATAAAATATAATTGCTTAAACGTGGTAATGGTCTCGCTGGAACTGGAGTTGACGCTGAATACACAAGTCAGATGCATGTGTAACTCTCAGTTACACTAGATAGACACATGTAATTAAACAGATGCGTGTGTAACTTCTAGTTACACATGCTAAGAAATTATTGTAAATGAATATTAAAGTAATAATTGTATTTTTTTGTGTTTTCTTTTTGATGTCTATTTTTTGCATATATATACAAGTGTAACTTTGCATTACACATATCATAAGGATGTGTAACTTCTGGTTACACATGCCATATGCATATGTAACTTCTGGTTACACCTTCGCACTGTACTTTAATAATTTCGGGCCTAGATTTAATAATTTTTGGCCTAGATTTAAATTTTATTTAATTATGGGCTTGACAATATGCATAAGGGTATCAAGGTCTTTTAAAAACTCGGGGTCTAGATTTAAACTTTTTTTAATTAAGGGCCTCATATTATGGGCTATCCATGGGTTGGGCCTGAGCCTAATTTCCCCAATCTGAAATTCATGGCCATCTTTTGATTTCCCAACCCGGCTAAATTGGGCCCTAGTGTGATTATTTTGGGCTTATAAATAACTTCATCTATCTAATAGAAACTATAAAAGGTGTCTAAATTTGATGAAACTACTAATTTACCTTCTAAAAAATATTAATACTACCAATTTACCTCCATTAATTCTTAATAATAAAACTTAAAAACAAAATCAGATTTTCATTCACATCCCCTCATAAGCCGATTCTGCTTTTTTTTTTGAAACCAAAACATCGTCGATTATCGACAATCCAAATACGATTAATCGTTTTCTTTTTCTATAAAATGTCGAAACAACCAAGAGTGAAGCATCATACTAACATGAAATTTCCTAGTGAGAATAATCCGGAATTGTTGAAGCGATTCGAAATAAAACGAAAAAAACGGTTGAGGAAGTTGAACCATTTTTGATCGCACAAGAGGAGGAAATGGGTCGAATCATGTACTTTTCTACCAACCCAATCCTCTAAACTAGGTTTTAGTAACATGCACTCGCTCAAAATTGGAAATTTTGAAATAAAAAATTTCTGGGTTTACCAGAATCGGACGATGTTAATATACTTGTGAACCGATTATATTAGGAATCGGTTGTTGTTCATGCCCACAAAAACCGATTGCCTTGCATGTGTTTTCTGGTTCGAGAAATTTGAACCATAATCGGTTAATGTTAATACCCACATAGCCCGATTCTGTAACTGTAGGGATAACCGTTTTCCTGTAACCTTTTTATCGTTAGAATCGGATTACATATGTGTCCACATAGCCCCATAATATAGCCACTGCTTAGCTATAATCGGATTTCATTTGCATATATAAAAACCGATTGTTAATGTGCAATGTTACAATCGGGTTTTATAACAGTATCGAGTAAACCGATTGTTATAAGAAAGAATGCCGAAAATTTCTGTAAATTTTTCTTGTTAGAATCGGATAACATTCACACTTATATAAACCAATTGTCGATGTGTTATGTGATGTGATTTTCAATTGAGCTGTAGTAAATAGGTTCGTTGAGACTTGTGAAAGCAAAAGTTTCTAGATTTAATTTTAAGACTAAAAATATAGCAAACTTAAATAAAAGTGATATGAAAAATATGGAGAAGACTGGGACTATGGATTCCACTATTTACCAATATGAAAGTGATTTATATTCTCTAATTATAATCATGCAAATCATGCATTCAAATTGATTCTTAATATCGCAATAGTTGATTTTTGTAGAAATAACAATTGTAGATCGAAAGTATGGGACATCAAAACCCTAGGCTAGCATGCTCCATCAATTAAAATGACAATTTTTTAACAAAAACCATTTTATCAATTTATTTATCAAGGAAAATAATCATATAATAATTTCATAAATTAGAGATTACCACTTTTCATTGGTGAAATAGCTTCCTCCTTCGCCCCAGAGGATGGGTTTAGCTCATCATTGTGTAAACACGCTCAAAATATTTGTTCATTGCTTCAAAAATTGTTTACAAAGATGAAATGGAAAGAAAACGATGAAAATCGGGTATTTGCAACATTTTTAATTGTTGCAAAACACTGTTACAGAGAATAATAAAAGGAAATTGTCACTGTTACTGTAGTTTCTAAGACCCACGCCTCTGTGTCGTTAACACTGTTGATAAACGACTGTCTTGGTTGGTTTGTTCTTCGTGTTCTTCAGCTATGCAGCAGCAGAAATGGTAGCTCTGCAACTTGATTTTTCTTTGCACTGTGGTGTTCTAAACTCTCCCAAACTCTTCGTGTCTCTTCTCTGCTACCCCAGGATGATATTTATACTCAACAGGCGAAGAAAATCCTCCGTAATAACTCACAGTAATCTCTCTTTATTCGGCAGTGAAGGGTAATATTCTCGGAATATTTTCTTTCCAAAAATCCTTCTCCTACACGTCTGCTGCCTCTGAAATTTCCTTATTTGACTTCTCTACGCTTCTTCAGAGACCAAGTGGTATCCAAACACGAGAAGCACACGTAAAACTTGATGTAATCACGTGAATATCTCTTACGGTGTACGTGTTGCTCTGACTTCTTCTTGCGAGTTATCTATTCAATTTAAACCGACGAAATCAACCATATCCTGCCTATTAACCTTAATAGAGTCCCCCCCATCAATCTGAGCCATTGAGTCTCTTTCTAGTACGTCCAAAGATCTAACCCTAATCTGCCAGTCAAATAGCTCCTTTTCCCGCCAAAACCAAAATTGGGTCCTAACGATGAATTTGGGCTACACATAGCCGTGGGTGCTGAGAATGAGGGTGTCCCTTATCCAAACTTAGGATCCGCTTAGCAAATGTCCTCCGGGGGCGCTCCGAGCAACTTTTTGAGCCGAAATTTCCAAAAAATGTTTGTTTCCAAAAATACCTAAAAATACATAAAAACACAATTCTAATACAAAAATCGTTCAACAATACAGACATTGAGGACAATTCAGACACAAAAATGTGTCTATCAAATACCCCCAAACTTATTATTTGCTAGTCCTCGAGCAAAACTAATCTAGAAAATAAAATGACTACACTTAACACGTGCATCAAGCCGTTAAACCGCTAGGTGGCCCTAGCGGCGGAGTGTTGTCTCTGGAGGGTTTATTAGAGGTGTACCCACAAAACCTTTACTCCAGACCCTAGCTATCTACACAGAACCTTGGAAGGCACTAAAGAATCTCCTTGGTTGGCATAATCTCATTGACTACAGGAGGAAGTACCCTGATGCGAAATTCCAATTGTTGTACACGAGTTTGCACTCAGCATACTAAAATTCATATATAAGTGACAGAGCTCTACTCGGATAGTTTCTGGACATCATAACCGGAGTCAACCAATCACATGGAAATATTAAGAAGATGGATAAAGAGAAAAAATCGATGGTTTAAAGTGAACGGTGTTTCCCATATCTGTCTGAAGGCCTCTGCCAAGATGAACTTATCCTAATGGACTGAGATACCGGTCTGTCTAATATCAACACAACTGGCATATACAAAGGGACTAGTGGTCGATAAACCTAACTCTAGGTCAACACAACTGGCATATACAAGGGCACCAGTGGTCGACTTTATTGAATTTATTCTGGTTGGTCTGATGGTCTGGTCTCAATTTTTTTTTTTTTTGGGGTATCTCAATCACTCTATTTCACCTAGCAATGGTAAAAACTTGAATCGTGTGCCCCACCAAATCACTTAATAAATAAAAACAGAAGGGATTAGGATTCAACGAGATATGGCGAAACTACTATGTTTTTTTTTTAATTCTAACACCTGAGCTCCGTGCTTTTATGAATAGACTCTTTAGATGTTTCCATCTAATCAGATTGGTTCCTCAACTCCTACAACCAAGATGTTCCCATCCACTTAGATTGGTTAGTGCCAACCTTAATAAGCATAAATTTCTAGGCTCTGGAGTTTATTTATTGCAACTAAAAGCTAACAAAAAGTTTCTTCCCCACCCCCAAACTTAAATCTAACATTGTCCTCAATGTTTCTAATGAAAGAGCAATACCAAAAATTAAAGTAACATGAGGAATCAGTAAAGAGAGAAGTCGGAAAGATAGTACCTGGGTGAAGAGAGAAATCAAAAACTAATATACAACATACAATCGCCTCGATGGTCAATCAAGGGTAAACAGGGTCCTCCAGAGAGACCTCCTCAACATCACCTGTAGGAAAGGACTCTAAAAAGGGTTTCAATCTCTGAACGTTAACCTTCGAAGAACTACTACCATCTGGTGTCTCGATCTCAAAAGCTACATGAGGAAAGACAGTGCGAACAATAAAAGGACCCGTCCACCGAGAACGTAACTTCCCAGGGAAAAGATGCAAGCATGTATCATACAGAAGAACTTTTTGACCTGGAGAAAATGACTTTCTTAAAATATTCTTATCATGCATAAGTTTCATTTTGTTCTTATACTCCTTAGCACTATCGTATGCATCTCTACGAATTTCTTCCAAGTCATTGAGCTGGAGTTTCCTATGGGCTCCTACCTTGTCAAGTGAAAAATTTAGGTGCTTAAAATCCCAATATGCTCTATGTTCTAACTCAACAGGTAAGTGACATGCCTTTCCATACACAAGTCGATAAGGTGACATTCCAATGGGGGTCTTAAACGCAGTACGGTAAGCCCATAAGGCATCAGTAAGCCTAGACGACCTGTCTTTCCGATTAGGATTAACTGTTTTCTCTAGTATACGTTTTATCTCTCTATTGGAAACCTCTACTTCACCACTAGTCTGCGGATGATACGGGGTAGCTACCTTATGTGTAATACCATATTTGTTCATCAAAAGCCTAAAAGGTCCATTACAAAAGTGCGACCCTCCATCACTAATTATAGCACGCGGTGTACCAAAACGTGTAAGTATATTATCTTTCAAGAACTCAACCACAACCCTGTGGTCATTGGTTTTATATGCAACCGCCTCAATCCACTTAGAGACATAGTCTACAACGACAAGGATGTATAAGTTACCAAAAGAATTAGGAAACAGACCTATAAAGTCAATACCCTACACATCAAAGACCTCAACAACTAAAATAGGGTTCAAGGGCATCATGTTCCTATGGGAAATGGTTCCTAATTTCTGGCAACGCTCACAAGTAACACAGTGACTATGGGAGTCTTTAAACAACGAAGGCCAATAGAATCCACACTGCAATATCTTAGCAGCAGTCTTCTTAGCACTAAAGTGTCCCCCACAAGCATGATCATGAAAAAAAGAAATAATACTGGACTGGTCACTCTCAAGTATACATCTCCTAATAATCTGGTCTGGACAATACTTAAACAAGGATCATCCCAAAATAAGTGCTTCACCTCGGATAAAAACCTAGAACGATCTTGTTTACCCCAATGTTGGGGCATTCGACTAGTAACAAGATAGTTCACTATATTTGCATACCAAGGTAATTGGGTAACAAAGAACAGTTGTTCATCAGGAAATCTATCCCTTATAGGAAGGGAATCATCAGGAGAATAAACAACTATCTTAGACAAGTGGTCTGCTACTACATTTTCGGCACCCTTTTTTGTCTCTAATGTCTGGAGAAAACTCTTGCAACAAAAGGATCCACCTAATCAATCTAGGTTTCATATCCTTTTTAGACAGAGGATATTTCAAAGCAGCATGATCAGTATATATTACGATCTTAGAACCTAAGAGATAGGGTCTAAACTTGTCTAAGGCAAACACAATGGCTAACAGTTCCTTCTCGGTAGTGGTATAGTTCAACTAGGCATCATTCAGAGTTTTGCTAGCAAAGTAAATCACATGAAGTAATTTGTTTTCTCGCGGACCTAGCACAACACCAATAGCATAATCTGAAGCATCACACATGATCTCAAATGGTAGGTTCCAGTTGGGTGCCTGGACTATGGGGGCGGTAGTAAATAACGTCTTAAGATTCTCAAAAGCCTCTAAACAAGCATCATCGAAGACAAACTTGACATCTTTTGCAAGCAAATTGCAGAGAGGTCTAGAAATCAAGCTAAAATCCTTAATGAATCGACGATAAAAACCTGCATGCCCTAAGAATGACCTAATATCTCTTACGGTTTTTGGGACCTGTAAAGTTTTAATAAGGTCAACTTTGGATCTATCTACCTCTATACCCTTCGAAGATACGATATGCCCTAGAACAATTCCTGAACGAACCATGAAGTGACATTTCCCCCAATTAAGCACTAAATTCTTTTCCTTACACCTAGTCAAAACTAATGACAAATGATGCAAGAACTCATCGAAAGACGAACCAAACACTGAAAAATCATCCATAAAGACCTCTAAGAACCGTTCTACCATGTCAGAAAATATGCTCAGCATACAATGCAGAAAGGTCGCGAGGGCATTACATAGCCCGAAAGGCATGTGTCTATACGCAAAGGTACCAAAGAGACAGGTAAAAGTGGTTTTTTCTTGGTCTTCTGGGGCTATGACAACCTGATTATAACCGCAGTATTGATGAGTGCTAAAAAGTGCATATTTATATATATTTTTCTTGGCATTTAACTCATCTTTGTGCTCTAATTCTCCATTTTTAACCCATATTCTGTATTTTCATTGTTTTCGAGAATAAATCTTTTTATTAATTAATTTTGCATTTTTAGGTACTAAATAAAGCATGGTTATCTCACGGAGCGAAAAGAGCAAAGGAACGGCAAAGACTCCCGCTAGGAGGAAGCGAAGAATGATGTTTGCAAGAGCCGGACAACGAGAAGTGGGCTTGAAGAGGAAGAATTGTTTTTAAAGAAGATATGGGCTTGGCATACCCAAGGCCCAAAACCCTTACCCAAATCCATTTCCATTATCCATACCCATTTCCATGAGAGCCGTCAGATTGGATCCATCTTGTCATCCAACGGTCGCCTCATCATTGTGCATCAAAATCCGAAGCTCCTGTCAAACACCATAGTACCTAACTCCATCTGAAGCCGTCAGTTTTGTTGTATCTCATAATCCAACGGTCGATACATACCTCTCCATCGTAGCCGTTCGATTCAATCTATATGGGATCATCCAACGCTCTTTACTTTCTGTTCATCAAAGTTCGCTACACCCGCTTCACACCCTAGCATCCAAAACCATCGACTTCACCCAAACAAGTTCTTCTTCCCCAAATCTTTTTTCCCCAAAAACTCTCTTCTTCCCCCGACAGTTGCAGTCGAGCTCTGCTCCTGCCTCTCTTCCATGTCCACTGCCACCCTGCCATCGCCACTTCCTCCACTGTCACCAAACACCACCTACACGCCGTAGATACCTCCCCTACCTCTATAGCCATCTAACTCATTGATTTTTCACCACTGAAACCCTAGGTGATAAATCAATAAATTAGGTGAGGCTATAAGATGCAATTGAAGACATGGAGAGGAGCAGAGAAGAGAGAATATGCATGGGTCGACATCAATTCAGGGATTAGGTGAGTGGACTTTTCAATTCAAAAATTAGGGTTTGCAAGTTAGGGTTTCGAAATTTGGGGATATTTTGTAAAACTATAAAAGGCAACTGATGTGTGATGTAAAGGCTTATGCTGGGTTAGCATCCAGTGTCCAGAACTGTTATGTTCTGTTAATGTTTTTTTTGAGTCTCTTCAATTTGTGCTGTTTCATGCACTGTTCCTGTTTAATCATGTATGTGTTCTGTTCAATTTGTTGTTCATGTTAAGATGCTGTTAATGTGATGTTTGTGATGTTTGTTCCTTCATTGTTCATCTGTTGTTCATTATTTATGTTTTCCTGTTCTCTAATGTTCTTGTTATGTATGTTCTAAACCTCAAATGCTAGGACTAGATGAAACCATGAATCAATAAGATAGTCTTCATCATGTGCAGCTCATGTTCAGTGTTGCTAAGCCCTTAGACTAGTTGTGCTTTAATCAGACAATTAGCACTTTGGTAATTTTTTTAGCTGTGAGTAGAATATCCCTTAGGTTAATGGTGGATTCAACATCCTAGTGTTCTTTCATCTCTCTTGTTTTGTCAACTGTTAGCTTCTCAAATGTTAGGATTAGTTTACTGTTGTGTGTCAATGCTAGGTTAGAGCCTTAGAGCATTGAGTTGATTGAGCAGTGGGGAGAAACTAGTGCTCACTAGTGACTGTGAGCAAGCTGGTTCTCTTCCCACTCTAGATGAATGCCTAAAGCCATTGCCTTGGCTTTGCTTTTTTTTTTCCTTCCTTTTTTTTTTACTTCACTGTCTTCTTCACACCCCTGCCCTTGGCTTAGGCCTTGGTTTACTTCCATTGTTCTTGTTTAGTTTCATTGCACTGTCACTTTTCCTCATTCCTTCACTGCCACTGTTTTACTTTCACTTGTCCTTCATTTTGTTTGCTATTTTCTCCTGCTACTTCAACTTCTCCCTTGCTGCTGCCTCCTGCATCTGAGTTTCTGCAGCTGTTGCTGCCACTCCACTTCTCTTGCCATGTGCTACAGCCACTGCTGCTGCTGCAACTGAGCTTGGCTCACAGCACAAGCCCAGTCCAGTCATTACAAAAGCCCACTGTTCTTCTGTTCAAGCCTAAGGCCCAGCCAACTAAACCCAGTTCATTCCCAAAGAACTCAAAGGCCCAAAGCAATTCATCAAAGCCAACTGAATCCAAGACCGTTCCAAAACCAAAGCACAATTAGAAGCCCAATAGCAATTTAGAGCCCAAATAGCTAGAAACACTACAAAACACACCCAGTCTCTGTGGATCGACCCGTACTTGCACGAGCTACAACTGACGACCGTGCACTTGCGGTATTACTGTAGGCCCGTTTTCATTTCGCTTCAATTTTATACGCTTTCCAGGGCCCACCAAGTTTTTGGCGCCGCTGCCGGGGATTGGTGCTGTGTTTTTCTTGTAGTTTTCTTAGCTATTTTTGCATTTCACTGCATCGCACTTGCATCTGCATCTGCTTCACTTCATTTGCTGTTGGACCTGCTGTTCTGAACCTGTTTTTCCTCTGCTGGGACGCCACCAAGGAAAAGAACCAAAGCCCAACTGGGTTTTTGCAACAATATCAGAGCAGCTGGGCTGTGCTTAAAAGGTAACCCATTTAAGAGAACCCGAATTGTGGGCTTCCATTTTTAATTTGTGGGATTGTAATAATTTTTGTTGTTCTTTATTTTTTAATTTGGGCTTGTAATAATTATTTTTATTTTTATTTTCTTTTTCTTTTATTTTCTTTTATTTTTCTTTTATGGGCTTGTAATTATTTATTGTTGTTTTTATTTTCTTTTGTGGGGTGTGATAATTTATGCTAGGCTAAGTTTTGAAAAAAAAAAAAACCAAAATTTTCTTTTGCTCCCAATTTTAAAACCAAATTTCTACTTTGCTCCCATTTTTAAACCAAATTTTCTTTTTCAAATATATCCCATCAAAACCAAAATTTTCCCATAAAAAACCAAATTTTTAAAAACCCATTAAAACCAAATAGTGGGCTTTGTGTCTTTTCAAAATGGGCCAACCTAATGCTCTCCATGAATACATGTGTCCCACAATAAAAATTCCATCATCATGTATTGTCTTACCTCAAACCAATGACCTTTTTGAAATAAATGCAAGCATGATACAAATACTTCCTATATTTCGAGGGATCGATTCTGAGAACCCTTATACTCATGTAAAAGAGTTTGAACAAATTTGTTGTACTATGCAGCCTGATCATAATGCCGAAGACTCTCTGAAATTGCGTTTGTTCACATTTTCTCTAAAAGAAAGGGACAAAACATGGTTTTACGGTTTGAGACCACAATCAATCAACACTTGGGACCAACTCACAGATCTATTTTTCAGAAAATTCTTTCCACATCATAGGACCATCGCTATTCGTCAAAGTATCAATTGTTTTGTCCAGTTGGATGAGGAAACTGTTTTTCACTATTTTGAACATTTTAATGAATTGTTGAGTGAATGTCCGCACCATGGATTTGAGAAGTGGAGACTTGTCGTCATCCTCTATGAGGGACTAGACTTTAAATCTCAAACCATGGTTGATTCAATGTGTAATGGTGAGTTTATTGATAAATCTGTGGATGATGCATGGAATTTTTTAGCCGAGATTGCAGAGAAAACCCATCAATGGGAATCCGTTAGGGAAACAGGAACAACACCACATGATATGAGTCACCCCCATGAATTAGAGTTTTATTCTTGTAATAGCTCCGACCTTAGGATTGAAAATTATCCTAGATTGCAAAATCCCTATCATGATGATGATGATGACTATGATGTTATGTTAGAAGAACATGTCTATACTGAAAATGTTATGGAACCTTTGGGTTCAAATACATTAGGCGTCTCTGCCCCGACCTTAATGCATGATATGTCTTCTAGTATTCCATGTGATGTTTTCCCTGATGAGCCGATACACGAGGATAAATCTGTTAATGATGTTGATGACTCTGATTGTGATCTTGCTAATGTGATTGATGATTGTAAGCATGATGTGACATGTGTAGATGATTTAGGAGATTTTGATTTGATTGATAATGATGTGCCTATTCTTCTACATAAGTCACAATCTGATGGCCCTCCACCCAATCTAGATTTGGTTTGTACCCATATTGTCAAACCGACTTTTCTGAGAGTCCCTAATCTAGGTTTGGAACTGTGTGCTTCCCAAGTCCTCTTGGACTATTTTGCTTCTAAGTATAATACATTTGAGGAACCACAGTTGGAATTAGCATGTTTGCCCGTCCCTAACACAGTTCACTTTGAGTTAGACCTTGTGCATGATGAACCCCCGAAACTGCGCGATTTTGTTTTCAAAATTATATCTTCTGTAAAATCCAGGTTTGGGGGTAGCTCATTTTGTTTCACAGCTTCACTTGCATGCCTATCATATTATTATTGTGTGAAGCTGTTGAAACCTCCACACTTTGTCTTTTGGGTTGATCCTCAACTCTTTAGATTGTTAGTGTATGGTGAATTTTTGTATATAATCCAGTATATAAAATTTCTTAAAAACCTTTTTGTTCCTTTTGTATAAATTTTGCTAATCCAATATGATCTCGGCTGACATATGTTGGATTCTTGCCTTGAATAACGGAGTTCTAATATTGCTTTCGCCGAAATCGGGTATTCTCTTTCCTTTTTCTCTACTCAACATGATCCTCTTCATATGTTGTATTATAATTTTGTTCATATTTTGAAACATTGAGGACAATGTTTAGTTTAGGTTTGGGGGTGAAAAGTAGATACTTTGATAATATGCCATAATTGAAAACAAGAACTCCATCTTTTTGAAAAAATTGAAAAATTCCATAAAAATTGAAAAATCAAAATAAAAAATTAAAAAAGTAAAAAAACATAAAAAATGGAGCTCATTTACCTTGAAATGTTGACTCTTGTGCAAATATGTAATTATTAGGAGTCTTAGTCTAGATATTTAGGCACCCTGATTCTAGCACAATTCACATAGTGATAAGAAATTTGCACGCGCACGATCTACCAATACATGTATGGCCTCGATCTTCAAGGTGTTTGATAGGAAGTCACGATTGCCAATTACTTTAGAATACTGAACGAAACTTGACTAGCTTGTTCTTTGGTTGGTTGGGATAGAAGGTGGAGGTTACATTAAGAAAGACAACCATCGAATTTAACTGGGTGCATCAAAAAGGGCTACCTCTTGCAAAGTGTCATGTAATTTTTTGTTTCTTTTTGTTATGTATCAAAAGAGCTACCATATGTAAAAATCAATTTCAAGTTCTTGTGCAAAAAAAAAAAAAAAAAAAAAAACGATGTATATTCAGAAAAAAAAAAAAAAAAAAAAAAATACAAAAAAATCAAGTATTTATCAATTCCATTCTCTCTTGTTCCAAAAATAAAAGAGAGTAGTCAATGTAAAAAAAGAGTCATTTTGTTGTTTCATTGTAATAAGCAAGGAGGGTGTATGCCATTGATGTACAACGCGAGTAATTGTGAAATACCTCCAACTCATTCACAATTCTCGTAAAGTCCGGACAGCTAGCTAGATTTCGACCTCGGTTCTTAGCCTGAGAAACTATCTCTTGGTGATTAGTAGTCATAACTTCAGATCTTTCTTTACACATGTGTAGATACACTTTACACTCTTATCACATGTCTTTTTTTGTTATCAGTGCTAGGATTGTGCCTTTGATAGCTAGATTGACATCTCCATTTTGCTGTGAGCTTAAACTGTCTTGCACATGTCACATTTGATGGAATCTGAGCTTATATTTTGACCTAGAACTTTGTAGGTACGTTCTAAGCAAACCTTCACGAGACTTAACTCGTCCACTAGGGACACTTAGTGGTTTAAAAGGCTTAGTGCATACGCTAAATACATTCGAGAGACCAGCGACAGTGGTATAGGTAGGATTTCCTTAGTTTTGTTTTACTTGAGGACAAGTAAAATTCAGGTTTGGGGGTATTTGATGAGTGCTAAAAAGTGCATATTTATATATACTTTTCTTGGCATTTAACTCATCTTTTGTGCTCTAATTCTCCATTTTTAACCCATATTCTGTATTTTCATTGTTTTCGAGAATAAATCTTTTTATTAATTAATTTTGCATTTTTAGGTACTAAATAAAGCATGGTTATCTCACGGAGCGAAAAGAGCAAAGGAACGGCAAAGACTCCCGCTAGGAGGAAGCGAAGAATGATGTTTGCAAGAGCCGGATCAACGAGAAGTGGGCATGAAGAGGAAGAATTGTTTTTAAAGAAGATATGGGCTTGGCATACCCAAGGCCGAAAACCCTTACCCAAATCCATTTCCATTATCCATACCCATTTCCATGAGAGCCGTCAGATTGGATCCATCTTGTCATCCAACGGTCGCCTCATCATTGTGCATCAAAATCCGAAGCTCCTGTCAAACACCATAGTACCTAACTCCATCTTAAGCCGTCAGTTTTGTTGTATCTCATAATCCAACGGTCGATACATACCTCTCCATCGTAGCCGTTCGATTCAATCTATATGGGATCATCCAACGCTCTTTACTTGCTGTTCATCAAAGTTCGCTACACCCGCTTCACATCCTAGCATCCAAAACCATCGACTTCACCCAAACAAGTTCTTCTTCCCCAAATCTTTTTTCCCCAAAAACTCTCTTCTTCCCCCGACAGTTGCAGTCGAGCTCTGCTCCTGCCTCTCTTCCATGTCCACTGCCACCCTGCCATCGCCACTTCCTCCACTGTCACCAAACACCACCTACACGCCGTAGATACCTCCCCTACCTCTATAGCCATCTAACTCATTGATTTTTCACCACTGAAACCCTAGGTGATAAATCAATAAATTAGGTGAGTTTATAAGACGCAATTGAAGACATGGAGAGGAGCAGAGAAGAGAGAATAGGCATGGGTCGACATCAATTCAGGGATTAGGTGAGTGGACTTTTCAATTCAAAAATTAGGGTTTGCAAGTTAGGGTTTCGAAATTTGGGGATATTTTGTAAAACTATAAAAGGAAACTGATGTGTGATGTAAAGGCTTATGCTGGGTTAGCAGCCAGTGTCCAGAACTGTTATGTTCTGTTAATGTTTTTTTTGAGTCTCTTCAATTTGTGCTGTTTCATGCACTGTTCCTATTTAATCATGTATGTGTTCTGTTCAATTTGTTGTTCATGTTAAGCTGCTGTTAATGTGATGTTTGTGATGTTTGTTCCTTCATTGTTCATCTGTTGTTCATTATTTATGTTTTCCTGTTCTCTAATGTTCTTGTTATGTATGTTCTAAACCTCAAATGCTAGGACTAGATGAAACCATGAATCAATAAGATAGTCTTCATCATGTGCAGCTCATGTTCAGTGTTTCTAAGCCCTTAGACTAGTTGTGCTTTAATCAGACAATTAGCACTTTGGTAATTTTTTTAGCTGTGAGTAGAATATCCCTTAGGTTAATGGTGGATTCAACATCCTAGTGTTCTTTCATCTCTCTTGTTTTGTCAACTGTTAGCTTCTCAAATGTTAGGATTAGTTTACTGTTGTGTGTCAATGCTAGGTTAGAGCCTTAGAGCATTGAGTTGATTGAGCAGTGGGGAGAAACTAGTGCTCACTAGTGACTGTGAGCAAGCTGGTTCTCTTCCCACTCTAGATGAATGCCTAAAGCCATTGCCTTGGCTTTGCTTTTTTTTTTTCCTTCCTTTTTTTTTACTTCACTGTCTTCTTCACACCCCTGCCCTTGGCTTAGGCCTTGGTTTACTTCCATTGTTCTTGTTTAGTTTCATTGCACTGTCACTTTTCCTCATTCCTTCACTGCCACTGTTTTACTTTCACTTGTACTTCATTTTGTTTGCTATTTTCTCCTGCTACTTCAACTTCTCCCTTGCTGCTGCCTCCTGCATCTGAGTTTCTGCAGCTGTTGCTGCCACTCCACTTCTCTTGCCATGTGCTACAGCCACTGCTGCTGCTGCAACTGAGCTTGGCTCACAGCACAAGCCCAGTCCAGTCATTACAAAAGCCCACTGTTCTTCTGTTCAAGCCTAAGGCCCAGCCAACTAAACCCAGTTCATTCCCAAAGAACTCAAAGGCCCAAAGCAATTCATCAAAGCCAACTGAATCCAAGACCATTCCAAAACCAAAGCACAATTAGAAGCCCAATAGCAATTTAGAGCCCAAATAGCTAGAAACACTACAAAACACACCCAGTCTCTGTGGATCGACCCGTACTTGCACGAGCTACAACTGACGACCGTGCACTTGCGGTATTACTGTAGGCCCGTTTTCATTTCGCTTCAATTTTATACGCTTTCCAGGGCCCACCAAGTATCCATCTAAAAAGCAATAATGGCTACGTACAGCTAATCTCTCTAGCATTTGGTCGATGAAGGGAAGGGGAAAGTGGTCCTTCCTAGTGACCTTGGTCAATTTCCTATAGTCAATAAAGACACGCCAACCCTTGGTCACCCGGGTTGGGATTAACTCATTGTTATCATTCTGGACTACAGTAATACCGGATTTCTTGGGAACAACCTGAACGGGGCTGACCCACTTACTGTCTGAAATGGGGTAGATAATGCCTGCATCTAACAGCTTAAGAACCTCGGTTCGAACTACTTCTTTCATATTAGGGTTCAGTCGAATTTGCATCTCCCTAGAAGGTTTGGTGTCACTCTATAAATAGATATGATGCATACAATCTGTAGGACTTATACCCTTAATGTTTGCTATGGTCCACCCTAAAGTTTCCTTGTTATTCTGAAGGACGGTCACTAGCCTACTTTCCTGATCACTATCCAAGTCGGATGCTATAATCACAAGTAAAGTTTCAGATGGGCCTAAAAACACATACTTCAGGGTATCTGGTAATGGTTTAAGGTCCAACTTAGGAGGCTTTTCTAATGAAGGAACTAGGGTAGACTTAGAAACATGTGGAGGTTCGAATCTTAGGTTTCCAGCTAGGGGTGTAAATAATACCCGAAAATACTCGGCATGCCTGTATCCGCCCGAGCCTGCCTGTACCCGAAGTAGCCCAAAGCCTGTTATGCCCCGTCATGGACCACCCGGCCTGGACTGGATTAATTTATTGGGCGGTCTCGGGCTTTGCGATTAATTATGATGCCCGGCCTGATACCCGGCCTGGTGCCCGGCCTGAAAGCCTTCTATGTGCCATTAATCATTTAATATCCTCTTAAAAGACTTAAAAGTTACAATTTTATAATTTTCAATTTTGTGTCAAGAAAAATAAAATATATAATTGCTTTTTTACTTATAATTAACCTTTTCAAAACATTAATGGTAATATATTTTCTTATTAGAAAGTTTATTGTACTCTAACTAATTATTTATAGATAAGCTAAAATTAAATATTTGTCAGTGTAATTTAAATATAAAATAATACTATCACTTATGATATGCAATGTTGGAAAGGAAAGGATATTGTATTTAATACCGTTCATTTGAAAATTTAAACTTAAAAAAAAAAATCAAAATAGTGGCATGTCCGGCCCGATCTGGCCTGCCCGTATAAAAAGCGGGCTTTGGGCGGTCTTTGGGTAGCAAATTATCTACTTGTGCCCGGCCTGGCCGGCCTGAATTTGTTTACGGGCTCACAAATATTAAGCCTGGCCTGCCCGACCTGTCTTAGTTTTTGGGTCGGGCGGCCCGGCCTGCCCGAATTTACACCCCTATTTCCAGCCATTACTAGTGTCTATCAAAGGGGTTGAATCTAACAAAGAATTCACCTCATTAATCACATCGTCATCATCAAAATCAATCCCAAAGTGGGCTAGGCATTTCTCTAATGGATCTTCTAACAAAGTGTTTGGTAATGACTCCTCGACTAATGTTCCTATCATGTTCACCTCTTATATGCTTGAATCATCTAGTTCAGAGGGTAGCTTACTAATATTAAAAATGTTCAGATCAATAGTCATATTACCAAAAGACAAATTCATAATACCATTTCGACAATTAATGATCGCATTTGATGTAGCTAAAAACCGGCGACCTAAAATCGCTGGTGTTTGGTTATCTAGGTCAGGGACAGGTTGGGTATCTAGGATAACAAAATCCACCGGATATATAAACTTGTCGACCTCAATAAGAACATCCTCGATCAAACCACGAGGAATTTTAACGGACCTATCAGCTAACTGAAGTGTCATCTGTGTAGGTTTCATCTCACCAAGTCCTAGCTTAAGGTACACATGGTATGGCAGTAAGTTCACACTGGCTCCTAAGTCAAGCAACGCTTTCTCAACACGGTACTTACCTATTGTACAAGCAATGGTAGGGGACCCTGGGTCTTTATACTTAGGAGTAGTGGTATTCTGAATAATAGAACTCACATGACTAGCTAGGAAGTCTTTCTTCTGGACACTAAGTTTTCGCTTTCGCATACACATATCCTTAAGAAACTTGGCATAAGCGGGAATCTGCTTAATCGCATCTAACAATGGGAGGTTGATAGTAACCTGCTTAAAAACCTCCAATATATCATTAAAGTTGGACTACTTCTTAGTTGTAACTAGCAGCTGGGGGAACGGGGCTCTGGGAACAAAGTCGGGATCAACAGGACCCTCATTGGTCTCTTTGGAGACTCTACCAGTTTCCTCATTTTCTGGCTCAGAAGGGCGAACTACATCATGTTCACTATCAGGCACGACAACCTTATTGTCAACTTTCTTTCCACTCCTAAGGGTTGTAATATAATTCACATGATTGTACGATTAATCTCCTTTAGGGTTAGGATCAGTTTGACTCTTTCATCTTCTATTTCACTAAGAAACTTAGCTAATTGGCCGACTTGAAGTTCTAATTTAGCAAGAGACTGGGAATTATTTTTAAAATTCTGCCTGGTTTCTTCTTGAAAACCATAGTGGTTCTTTGATAACATCTCATGGTTCTTTGCTAACACAGTAAGAGTTTCTTCTAAGGTGGAGATCTTTTTCTCATTCTGAAACTGGGGTTGACCTGAAGAGTTCTTATCATAACCAAAACCTGGAGGGGGATGAGAATTACTAGACTGTCCTTGATTCTGACCCTTACCAAGAAAAATTAGGATGGTTTCTCCAACCAGGGTTGTAAGTCTCTGAGTATGGGTCAAACTTTTGACGGTTCTCAAACCTAGCAGTGTTATAGACAACACGGGCTTGCTCTTCACTAACCTGACCTTCCCAAAACGAGTTATTGGGTTGTACTCCACAACTAGACACTTGAGAGGCTCTAAACCTATCATCAGGTTCAACAAGAGACTTATGTTTAGGATGATTCAATTCCAAGCTTCTAACCTTCTAGACAAAGCAGCAAACTTAGCATCTGACCCGAAGCTTGTATCTACCACATTGGTGCTACTTCTATTTACTAAGAGTCTTTTGGGGGGTTCAACACAAGACTCCCACTGTTGGGATTTTTCAGTGACAGCTCCTAAGAAGGTAAAAGCATCATCAGCACTTTTACTAGTGAACTCACCAACGCACATAGACTCGACCATGGATTTGGTTGAATAGTCTAAACCATCATAAATAATCTCTACGAGTTTCATCTTATAAAATCCATGGTGAGGACACTGGGATAGCAGATCATTGAATCTCTCTAAAAACCTATAAAGAGACTCTCCCTCTTGTTGCACACTAGCACTAATTTTCTGCCTAACAACTGCAGTTTTATGCTTAGGGTAGAATTTCATATAGAAAGCAGCAATAAGTTTCTGCCATGTTTCAATGGATTCAGATGGTAGGTTGTTCAGCCAGGTCTTGGCTTTATCTCTCAAGGAAAAGGGAAACATCTTAAGTTTCAAGATTTCATCAGTAAGGTCTTTTATTCTAATTGTCCTACAAATTTCCTCAAAGTCTCTAATATGAAAATAAGGGTTCTCATCATCTTTCCCTAAGAATATAGGGATCATCTGAAGAATATGAGGTTTTATCTCGAAATTAGTCGTAGTGGATGGCAATTTAATGCACGAGGCTCGGGTGGAACTAGTTGGGAACATGTAATCTTTCAAAGTTTCCATCGCTGGCACAACTGAAGTATTAGGGGTATTTTCCTCACGAAGAGACAGATTCTCAAAATTGAAGTTTCCAAAAACAGGGCTCTCAAAAGAAGAGTCTTCGAGCTCCCCACTTCCACAAGAAGAACTACTAGGTTTTTCACTAATCAATCGACCTAGATTATCTCTTTTCCAAGCCCGTTCTCTAATGACCTCGGGAATATACTAGAAAAACAAATAAAAGAATCCTAAAGGAAGGGAGGTTCTAAGCAAATACAAAGCAGGCTGACTCCACCAAAGCAAACCTAAATATTTATAGCAAACAAAAATCATGATGGCTCCACTTAGATTGTTTCTAGACCAGCTTTTATTCTTTCGAAAAGGAACTCGTTACAATCTGAGCAAACCTCTCTGGAATCAATCCGAGTTAAAATAAGTTGAATAGAGACTAGGGAAGCTGCATGGAGCTTTGATACCCAAGGCCTCACCGGCGTTACAAGGCGGCGTATTCAACTCACAGAAACCATCATGAACTTCAAAGTATGCTCAAAAGAGTAACCAATATTTTTCGAACGACTTTCCTATTAAGCTCGTTACCCTATATGTCTCATTCTAGTCAAAATTTTCGGCTTAGGTTCACGTTTGGTTTCTTTTTCCTAAGGCGGGCAAGAAGATAACGGTGATGAAATCCGAACCCTTATCTTGTATGGCCAGTCCTTGCCCTTTACTAGGAAATTAAAGCAGCCGTTTTCAATTCCTCAGCATATATGCAAACGAAGGAATATAGTAACCCGCTGACAGGGGATTCGCGGGTGTTTCGAAAAACTTACCTCCCGTACCAGACGGGCGAAGAACCGCTGAAGTCGACTCGGGCCACGACTCCTATGTCATGTACGAACCCGAGGAGCCGAGGCGATATAGTAGTCGCCGTCCTTCTTTGCAAACAGTTTATATTTAAAATACCCTTGCGTAGGTTTTCTTTTTTTCTTTTAAAAAAAGTCCCAAAATCCAAAGTCTACAGTCCAAAAATATAGTGCAAAAGAAAAGGAAAGTCTAAAAAAAAAAAAAAACTCTAAAAAATAAAATGTCTCTCTCTCTCTCTTTCTTTTTTTTTAATTAATTTTTCTCCTTTCGCTTTGCTTTTACTCCAAATCTTTAAGTATTCACCAAAAGCTTTGGCAAATTTTTCTTTCGCTCCAAATTCCAAAATCTGTAAGGAAACGACAAAAACCCAAAAACGTAAAGACGAACAAATAAAAATCTAAAAACTCTAGTCTAAAGATAAGTCCGCGTCGGCGGCGCCAAAAATTGATGTGATTTTCAATTTAGTTGTAGTAAATAGGTACGTTGAGACTTGTGAAAGAAAAAGTTTCTAGATTTAATTTTAAGACTAAAAATGTAGCAAACTTAAATTAAAGTGATATGAAAAATACGGAGAAGACTGGGGCTATGGATTCCACTATTTACCAATATCAAAGTGATTTATATTCTCTAATTATAATCATGCAAATCATGCATTCAAATTGATTCTTAATATTGCAATAGTTGATTTTTTTAGAAATAACAATTGCAGATCGAAAGTATGGGACATCAAAACCCTAGGCTAGCATGCTCCATCAATTGAAATGACAATTGTTTAACCAAAACCATTTTATCAATTTATTTATCAAGGCAAATAATCATATAATAATTGCATAAATTAGAGATTACCACTTTTCATTGGTGAAATAGCTTCCTCCTTCGCCCCAGAGGATGGGTTTAGCTCATCATTGTGTAAACATGCTCAAAATATTTGTTCATGGCTTCAAAAATTGTTTACAAAGATGAAATGGAAAGAAAATGATGAAAATCGGGTGTTTGCAACTTTTTTAATTGTTGCAAAACACTGTTACAGAGAACGATAAAAGGAAACTGTCGCTATTACTGTAGCTTCTAAGACCCACACCTTTGTGTCGTTAACATTGTTGATAAACGACTGTCTTGATTGGTATGTTCTTCGTGTTCTTCAGCTATGCAGCAGCAGAAATGGTAGCTCTGCAACTTGATTTTTCTTTGCACTGTGGTGTTCTAAACTCTCCCAAACTCTCTGTGTCCCTTCTCTGCTACCCCAGGATGATATTTATACTCAATATGCGAAGAAAATCCTCCGTAATAACTCACAATAATCTCTCTTTATTCGGCAGTGAAGGGTAATATTCTCGGAATATTTTCTTTCCAAAAATCCTTCTCCTACACGTCTGCTGCCTCTGAAATTTCCTTATTTGACTTCTCTGCGCTTCTTCAGAGACCAAGTGGTATCCAAACACGAGAAACACACGTAAAACTTGATGTAATCACGTGAATATCTCTTACGATGTGTGTTGCTATGACTTCTTCTTGCGAGTTATCTAGTCAATTTCAACCGACGAAATCAACCATATCCTGCCTGTTAACCTTAATAGAGTCACCTCCCCCATCAATCTGAGCCATTGAGTCTCTTTCCAGTACGCCCAAAGATCCAACCCTAATCTGCCAGGCAAATAGCTCCTTTTCCCGCCAAAACCAAAATTCAAACAAAGAAGATGGGTGCTAAAGATGAATTTGGGATACACATAGCCGTGGGTGCTGAGAATGAGGGTGCCCCTTATCCAAACTTAGAGTCCGCTTAGCAAATGTCCTCCGGGGGCGCTCCGAGCAACTTTTTGAGCCGAGATTTCCAAAAAAAATGTTTGTTTCCAAAAATACATAAAAACACAATATTAATACAAAAATCGAGTTCCAACAATACAGACATTGAGGACAATTCAGACACAAAAATGTGTCTATCATTATGTTAGGAGCCGGTCTTTATATGTATATCGAATAAACCGATTGTATACCTTGAATTCAAAAATATGCATTGAATTCCATTGTTGTTTGTCCCTAATCTCCGTATTTTACAGGCCAAACAAGGGAAAGCAACAACGTCAAGCCGAAAAGAAATATAAGAGGAAAAATGATTTGGATTTTCCTTAGAGTTTGAGACCTCGTCGAGAGTGTTGTAAAAATTTAAATGCTTCCCTCCGAAGGGGCTCGGGGAGTAAATCCAAAGCGATCCACATCAATGAGCCACCACCTCGAGCGTAACAACCAGCACAAGAAGAATTTGATTCTGATACACCTACTGAAGAAGGAGGTGGTGATAGATAAGTTGCTGAAGAAGAAAATGGTGAGGAAGAAGTTAATGAAGAAGAAAGTGGTGGCAAGGAAGGTTATGGAGAAGAAAGTGGTGGCAAGGAAGGTGATGGACAAGAAAGTGAGGATGAGGATGATGGAGAAGAAAGTGAGGATGAGGATGATGGAGAAGAAATTGAGGATGAAAGTGATGGAGAGATGTCATATGGTTGCCTTGTAGGAGGGGTGTATTTAGATAAACTTTGAGGGTGCCTTTATAATCTCTATATTCTCTTTATTTTAGCCGCTAGGATCCAACCACGTGTTGAGTTAGGATTGCTCTTTCCTGATTAGGGCTTAACCTATTAATGGTGTGAGAAGGCGGCCGTTTTGTTTATCCAGATATTTTGTTATTCAAGAACTTAGGTTCTCAGGCTGATTTTCGAACCAGAGTTACCATTTCCGGTCTTTTGTTGTTTCAATTTGTTCATTATAAAACAAGAGATAAGAGAAGTTCAAGAACAAGTGCAAAAACAAGTCCAAGGAGGAGAAGTGCAAGAACAAGTCTAAGGAGGAGAAGCTCAACAACAAGTCCAAGGAGGAGACGCTCAAGAACAAGGTAAGACAGATGGTAAGAAAGATAATCCAAAGAAGAAGAAAGGGGACCACATGCCCGACCCGGAGAAAATGTTTCCTCGCGGCCCTAATGATCGTGTTTACGGGTTACCCGGTGATGGAGGACAGGTGTTATGGGGGTACAAAGAGAGTTGGGTCGCGGTCGTCTGCCATACCATAGTAACTACTTAAACCTTATGTTATGTAATATAAAACTTATTACCCGTGTAGTGTTTTGATTATTGTCCATCGGATTTGTTTTGTTTTATAGGATCACAGGGATGCCGTTCGTCGTATGAAGCCAGAAACGTCAGTAAGTATGATGAGGAATTGACCACTACAAGGACTATAATCAAGTGTTGGAGAAGTTGATGAAGTAATCGATCTAGTCAAATCTACGGGGTTGTTGCCTGCAGTCGAGAATTTGGATCTTGGTTACGACAAATCTCTTTGTTCCGCTTTTGCCGAGAGATATTACGGGGAAACGGATACCTTGCATCTTCCGTTTGGCGAAATGACGATAACTCCGAATGATGCGAAGTTCATTACCGAGATAAGCACAGATGGTAAAAGTCGTGAAACACAAACAATACGCGCAAAAGTTTGAGTGGGACAAGATTTACGCGTTCACCAAGGAAGTGTTCCAATGGGATGAGGAAATGACCAAGTCACAAATGCTAGTAGGCTAAGAAAAGCTGAGGATATTCCATCTCTCGAAGTTGATGGAACTCTTCAGTGGAACAAATAAACTTCGTGTTGAGGAAAAAGAGGTGACCAAGGAACGTATCTTCGCCACGGCCAATGCATATGTCCTCTACGTCCTAGGATATGTTATCTTTTCTGACATTTCTGGTGCCCGTGTGAACACCAAATTTATTCAGCTTTTGTCACCATTTGACAACATTCACAAATACTCTTGGGGCACTGTCATCCTTGCACACTCGTTGAACGAGTTGACAAAGGCTTCTAGGTATGACAAGAACCAAATCGGGTGGAATATGGCTTTCTGCAGGCGTGGATATATTTGCACTTCCCAAAATATTTGTTGATAGGGCTTTTAAGAATAAGGAATGGGATGGTAACTTTTATGGAGACATGTACATATACAATAGTAAGTAAAAGTACCAAGATATGGTTTCTCTGAAGTTGAGACGCTACTTGGACAACATGACGACAAAAGATGTTGTCTTTGACCCTTACAAGGGGGGTTTGGCCAAAGGAAAAGGAAAGATGGTTGGGTGCAAAGAGCAAGCTCATTATTTTGGGCAGTTGTTTCACCCAATAGGATATGTAATGCACAACCCGACGAGAGTCACAAGACAATGCGGATACATACAAAAAATCCCACAGTAGCACAAGAAGTTTTAAATCGATGAGAAAAAAACCAAGTCATTTGATAATGATATTGACATTGTTCACGACCCTTTACCATCATGTAAATATTGGGATGGCAGAAGGTTTAATGAATATGCTATAACGGTCGATTGAAAACAGATAATGAGGCAATTCCGGGTTACATGCCGTGTTACCTCAATATTTAGCATACTCGAGTGATACGAGTAGATGAGAGGCCCCGGATATAGGACAAAGATACAACTCTCGTATTCCTGGTGCGTATTATTTCTCAATTATGGTTTTGTTAATTGTTTTAGCATTATTTGTTTAATGTTTGTTGTTTAAAATGGAAACAGAGAAGACGAGTCGGGCACTTGATAACCCAAGCACAACTAGCTATCAGGGGAAGGAAAAATGTTAAGGCCAATGAAAAGATGATTGATGAATTGAACAGTCTCGAAGATGTAGAAGCGGGTGCAAAGTTTTGGGAACCGGTGGAGGAGGAGGAGCCAAAGAAAAAGAGGAAGGAGTCGCCTCAAAAAAGTATTCTGAAGGTGCATCCAACATCGCCCAACCCGCTAAACAAGGACGAGGTGGTCGTGGTGGGGATGTTGATGAATGAATAGTTTCAAACTTATTTCTTTAACCATGGATAATTACGGTGTCAAAACTTATGTCTTAAACTTATTGTCGAATTATGTTTGGTCATATTCCTAGTTTATGAATGACTGAATCTAGTTTCTTTTAAGAATTATTTGTGTTTGTCTAAGACGCGACAAAAGAACCAACTACAATGTGTGTGTGCAAAAAATGCATGACTCTGTAAGTTTTTTCTGTCACAATCGGTTTACATTTACCTGTATAAAGTCTGATTCTGACAATTCTCCAGCGGCACAATTACAAAATCGTGTTTTAAAGGTGTACCGCATAAACCGATTCTATAAATTTTGTTCACCTGGTTTTTAAGTTTTCAGAATCGGTTTATAAAGATACTTTTAAAGTCCGATTCTGACAAAACAAACAAATCCATAGTTTTGTTAACCTTGATAATCGGCTTATGTGGGCATCCCATGTAATCCGACTCTTGTGAGGAAAAGTGACAATGTTCCTGTATCTTTTTATAGACAAGAGTCGGATTACAAGTGACATATTAAAAACCGATTATTGAGAGGAAAATTTTGACAACCTTTATAATCGGTCTATGTTAGCATCACATGTAATCCGATTCTTGCAAGGAAAAGTGGCATTTCTTCTGTAATTTTTTTTGCCAAGAATCGGCTTACATGTGCAATATTAAAATCCGATTATTGAGAGGCATGTTTTCTATGAATTTGCAAGGAAACAATCAGACTATGTGGACATACCTAAACTCCGATTGTTTGAATTTGAAAAAAATAGCCGTTGAGTCTTTATCAATATAAAAGACAACCTCTTTGAGGCACTCCCACATCACACACTTGGCCTAGAAAATGGAGTGGGATCCGGAAGTAGAAGTGAAATGGGAACCGTATGAAGATTTGTGTCTCGTTAAATCGTTTGCTAATACGTTCCGTGAACGTACGAATGAAATTTATTCAATGTTTTGGAAGAGAGTAAAAGAGTTCTTTTACGGGTGTATCGGGAATCCCAATAACCGCAAATGGAGATACTTGGCATTTCGATTCAACTACATAAAAGTGCAATGCGAGAGTATGTTAATTAGAGTTAGAAAGTGTACCAACATCATCCACAAGCTCCTCTTAGGGAAAAAGTGAGCAATCCGATAATGTTTATACTTACGTCATCGTTAAAAGTTCGCATACTAACATTTAAGAATTCATTGAATTTCAGCTGGAATGTTTCAATAGGCTATGGATAATTCGTAATAGGGAAACTAAGTTCATTCACCATAAAGAATAAACGACGTTGTAACGACGTGCTCGGAGGTTCATTGACGAACATTTTATCTGTCAAATTCTAGAATACTCATACTGAATCATATATATGTAATGCCTTAATTTCCTAAACTATGTAATGAATATTTTGTTCTGAAAGTAAGATATAATCTGATGATGTGGGTTAATATAAACACATATTCCTATAATCGGTTTATTTGTGTATTGAAAAAACCTGATTCTGGGTTTACTTCATCCTTTGAAAAAACGCAACCCAAAATCGGTTTACAACTGCACTAACATCAACTGATTCTGGATCGAGTTTTGAATTTTTTTTTTCAAGTTTTGATGATGAATTAATGGTAGTTGATATCAGGGTTAACTTGATTAAACATCATTTAATATCCCAAATTAGCATTAATCAATTAAGGGTAGTTTTTCCATTTAGTAAAATAATTGGATAAGGGGTTATCCATTTTACTTCAAAATATTAATTTTTGTCTTGTAGTCGTAGGCCCAAAATAATCACTCTAGGCCCCAAATTAGCCAGGTTTCCTAAAACCACTCTTTAATTTAGGAACATGTTTTGAGGCATACCACTTTTTTTTTTGAAGCATACTCAATGCTTAGCCTAACTAGTGTAGGTTTTTATTTAAATTTTTATAATTTTAAATAACTTTTTTTTTTACTTTATAATTTATAATTTTTTTCTTAATTTGTTTTTCTTTTTTCTCTCTTCTTTACTTCAATGACGCTAACCTAATCATAACTTTCACTGTCTTCGATTAAATGTAAAGACTTTAATCATAACAAGAAGAAGAAGTTGAAATCAAATTGAGTGAAGTCGGAGAGCAAGAATCAGATCCTCCTCACAAAGAAATGTACAATAAAAACTACGCACAAACCGAATCTTATTTCTTTTTTTTGATTGATATATTAGGTTTAAATCGGAAAAAAAAGTGTTTTATCGCAGTTACTGAAAGAAGTTCGGCTTACAGTTGAAATGAATTATTGGTTGAACTACTCATTGTTCTTCATTTTGAAAGTGATGATGAAAAATTCGGCTGATAATTAAACACGAAAATGTTAGCCGAACTTTACTTTATGAAGAACAATGCTAAGTTCGATTGTCCTATTTTTTGCTCGAGTCAGCCAAACTTAGGTTCGGCGGTTAAAGAGTGAAGTTCTTATCCGCCGAACCTAAGTATGTTTAATTATTTTTTTTAGGTTCAGCTAATAACTTGTCAGCTGAATCTAGGTTTAGGTTTTGTAATTACATAAAAAACTTATAAAAATTTAAAAACTAATATAAAATTAAGTTAAAAATAATTTTAAAATTAAATTAAAAAAATATAAATAATAAGGGTATTATTGTCATTATTAAAAATGGTGATAAAGGGTTATTGATTTTACTACCTAGTAACTCTATTTTGTCCTTGTTGAGTATGCCTCAAAGAAAATTTAATATGCCTCGAAACAGGTTTCCTAACATATGTATACGCATTTTGTATTTAGATTTGTGCATGTGCTATGTACCGGGATCAATGAACTTCTTTTGGAGCAGAAATCTGATTTTCCTGATGAACTTATTTGGGTTTGCCTTTTCTCGTATGCAATTCTCAACGAATGATTTTTTAGGGACCATGGTCTTATTAGGCCAACCTCCATATACTTATAAGGGGTGTCCTAAAATTAGGTAAATACACATTTACCCTTTACTTTAATCTAAATTAAAACTAACCAAATAACTATATAAATCTAATCATATACATCTAATATAAATGAATCTATTATCAAAATCAAAATCAAAAACAAAAACAAAAATAGGAGGGGAATCGAAATTTTTTAGTTTTGAAAAAAAACAAATTATTCTCTTCTTCTTCTCTCTTTCCTTGACGTTCCTCGTTCGATTGAAAATTATTCTTTTCTCATGTTCTTCTCTTCTTCCCCATTACTTTTAATTGAATAGATATCATCAAAATAGGGTTCATATGGAAGTTACAGTGCTTTGTTCGGTTAGGACGCGTTTCACAAAAATCATAGTTTCTTAACCGAACTTCCTGAAAGGAAGAACATGAAGAACAGTGCGGTTCAATAGGATTTAAAATTAGTTTATCGAACTGCGAGTTTGGTTGGTTCGCAAAAATTTCTAAAACTATCTAGTAACCGAACTCTATCCATATTACAAAAAGAAAAAAAAATTCCAATGTAACCGAACTGTGCTATTTTTCCCACTATGTTGAGTTCTCATTCAACCGAACTTTTCCCACTCTGTTCGGTTGGTTCGCAAAAAATTCTAAAACTATTTAGTATCCGAACTCTACCCATAATAATAAAAAAAAAACAACCAATGTAACCGAACTATGTTATTTTTCCCACTATGTTGAGTTATGATTTAACCGAACTTGTCCCACTATGTTCGGTTTGTTCGCAAATTTTTTTGACAAACCGAACTCTTCACTAATTGCATACATGTGGTGTTCGGCTAGATATGTTGTTACGTTAAAGTTTGCAAACCAACCGAACATGAATCTGTAAATCCTATAAACAAAGTTCGGTAACATGTCTGTTAACCGAACGACTAAAAACTTCCATCAAAGAGCAAGTTCGGTAACCTGCGTGTTTGGAAAAAGTAACCGAACTACACTTTCAGATGAGTTCGATAACCTGTTCTTCACATAAGGTAACCAAACAAGCCCAAATCTACTCTAAAAATTTACATTTTTTTGAAAATTTGGAGCAATTCAACCAACATTATCTAAGTTTGAAGCATGCCTGAGTACCCAAATACTCTTCCTCCGATTGTGGTTGGTAAAATCCATCATTTTTCATGTTTTCCTTCTTCATCTTCTTTAACTTTACTCTCTCAATAATTCTACTTCTTTTTAAAAAAAACCCATCTGATTTTTTAATGTCACTAATTATCTTTAACTTAATCATTACACTAACTATTATTAACACTAACTAATCATTACCCAAAATTAATTAGGAGGGTAATTTAGGTATTAATATAAATATCTAGATAAGGGGTGACCTAGATTTAATTCTAATGTCTTATCCCCACAAAAAAACCATGGTCCCCAAAAAATCGTTCTTCTCAATGCAGGTTGGAAGCTTTCAAGGTCAGTGTTTATTTTCTTTTTTGCTCATTTCGCTTATAGGCCTTTTGCTTACTCTTTTGAACCTCTTAATTATTTCAACTAGTTTTTCACCCGTGCGATGCACGCGTCTGTTCATTATATATAAAAAATTAATAAACCAATGACTAAACTGATGTATCTTAGTTAATGTGCAAAAAATAAAATGAACCAAAAACAGTTAAAACAAATATAAACTCCAAGGGAGACAATGTAATCAAAATTGACTTATTCTAAACAAAACATAAAATACCTAGAAAGGAAAGGAAAGAAAAAAGAAATAATCCCATCGGCTCACCATGAAAACCGATAAAAGGTATCACCAACAATTGCAATAAACAAAATCAAGAAAAAACCTCAAAACACAAAAAAGATGTTTTCATTATATATCGCATGAGTCTCTTTCATCGCCATAAATCTCCAAAAGAACCACCTCCACCGCAATCGACAACATGCTATATATTCGAGAAACATGCAAAGTAAACAACACCAAAAGAAGAAAAAGAATTAGACAACAAAACCCTAAAGCGCAAATCTGGAATTCTCTCGAGAGATTTATATAGAGAGTCACGACTCTCCAACATTAATTTAACACAAAAAGGAAAAAACTTCATTTTGGAAATAATATCAAGCAGTATAAAATTCATGCAATTTATTAAATTTTGGATAACAACTTCATATTTACCTGTTGCAATATTTTTACTCCAAAAATATTCACCAATCATCATTAATTACACGTTTAGAATACAAATTCTTGAATTTATTTTACCGAAACGACAATATTAAGAATTTTCTACTAACGATTCTATATTTCGACTATTCTTTAAGATTATCGTTTAATTATTTTTGTGGAAGAGGAAGCGTGTTCCGATCCACGGGTACGCATCTAATACTCTATGTTTTTTAATATTAAATTTGAATCACTAATTTCTTTTTGACAAAAGGTTTTTTAATTTTATTCGAATTACAATAGTAAATTTGGTTGTAATTAAGATGAGTTTATAATTAGCAGAAGTGTAATCGGACATTGGATTATTTTTCTATTTTCATGACTGATTTAATTTCGTGATTAAATTGTTATGAATGATTTTATCTAATTTATTAATTTTAATATTTAACTACGATGATTAGACTACTTTCTTTATTTATTTTTGTCATTTGAGAAGATTTTATTAGATTTTGCTGTTTTAGGTAATATTTGTTTTAAAATGTAATTAGTTGAATATGTATACTATGGGGCACAAAGATTCTACAATTTGCATCCTCTTTGTCATGATGGAGGGAACGATGGTTTTTCGTGGATATAAAACATTTCTTCATTTCACGTTAGTATCACAATTATTGACTTAATTTGTTTCCTTTTTTTCCGGAAAAGAGTATCATAATTAATTAAAAAAAAATCCAATCCAAAACAGATCTATTTGCACATGAACTATTACCTCAATTTACAAAGTTTCAATATTTTCTTTCTCCTTTTATCCAAAATCATTTTATTCATATGATGTCAAAATCGAGTAATCGAGTAAACATTGCAACATAATATTTTACAACATAGCTAGTACATTTCTTACCGATTTAACCAAGGCAATAAAATGATGTAAAAACCGAATAAATATTCAAAACCATTAACCCGTAAAAAATATTTAAATAAGTTTTCTTAATAAACTTTACTTTTTTAGTTGCAATACATGGAGTAACTTTTATAATCGATTGATATTGTCTTACATCTCATAAAGTATATTGTACCATCAATGATGTAATTGTGATTTCTTGATAAACTGTTTCCTGCAACTGCTGCGCTATTGATAGTGAACAGAAAAAAGCATTGGGTTTGTCAAGCGTGCCACATCTTAGTTTTTTTCTTCTGTTTTACATCATATAAATGAGTGAATTTACCTTTACATTTCAGTAGGTAAATGATCTTGCTTAGTGTAACATAAGCAAGAACTCACACAAAAGGAGAAGAGCGGGAATTAGCTTCATGAATCATAAATTAAATTTGAACTAAATGCTCAAAGAAGTGCTTTCGCAAATCATGATTGCCATGTTAAGTAATTTTTGGAATACTAAATCTACTCATAAACAACAAAAGAAAAGAAAAATAATAAAAACATGGAAAAATCAAATACAAAAGAAGCTAGCTTACCATAAGAATATTTTGAAAGAATGTTCAAGAGGGATCCTTTACCACCCTGAAACAATTGAGAACAGTTAGAAAATGACAAAGATTATATTACTTGCTTAATATATGAGGTAAAACAAATATAAAATTGCAGACACACAAACTCATAGAAGTATTATAACTTGACTGAAAAAGACAGTAAAACTGATAGAGTTTTTCTGACAGGAAACAATGTAGCATGTTTATAATCTTTGTACGCAACAGTAAAAACGCCAATCATATCAATCGGTTTTTCAGCTAAAAAGTTACTTTCATTCTCGGCTAATATTTACCATTGATTCTATGATTTTGCTTCAAAAAAAATTGATTCTATGATCTCCCAATAGCTGGCATGTATTTTAATTTGTCTCCTTTACCAGTGCAGCACTTATGCGCTCCTTCAAATCTGGAGGTTGAGTCTTGATATGTTGAACTAAGAAATGCAAGCTACATAAGAGGGAAAAGATGGGAACTAAAAACAGTGATATATGTCAGACGAAAAATATAGAACTGCAGCTGTGTCACCTACAAATGTATCTAATTCGGAAGAAAAAAAATAGCATTGTAATTACTCCTGAAGACTGCATGAACTTGATGATTATTACCGTAATAGCTACGTGAAGAGGTTTAATACCTTGTAAACGGTTAAGAAACACTTCCAGATCCTTCTCCACTTAATATCCAGAAAACAATTTGTGGACTACAAATCTATGTATCATACAAACGAAAACAGATATTAGTTACCTACCTCTGTAACAGGAAAAAAAAACAACAAAAAAAAAGATTTTAATCGTATATAGCAAAACCAAAACAATAAACAATTTGTGGACTACAAATCTATGTATCATAGAAACGAAAAAAGATATTAGTTACCTACCTTTGTAACAAAAAAAAAACAACAAATAGAAATGATTTTAATCATATATATCAAAACAAAACAATGATTTTATTTCTAAAACTATACACTATTTGATATCTAATGATACTCAGAATTTATACCTTCGTATTGATTGATTATGCCCGGTTACTACAGCTACAATGGGTGTGTGATCGACCGTACCTGCACAACAAACAACAAAAATAGATCAGACAGAAAAAAAAAAATCAAAATAACCCAGCAAGGTCTTAAAAGAAAAAATCAAAGTGGTAACAGTGAAATTTTTCTTCCACGCGAATGATTTATATAGGACACAAAACCTGGAACATTCCATAAAAAATCAGTTTTGTTTTGGAAATAAGATCAATCGGTTCAACATCTAGATATTCTTTTTCATTGGTAGGTACATATGCAGTTTCGGTGTCAACTGAGTTAACATCAACTACCTTCGCTTTCTTTGAAGAACTAGCTAAGGTGAGTTGTTGTGAACACCATTTTGGGTTGGCTTTCATTATTTCCCAACAATGTTCATATTTGAACGGTCCTTTATCATTTTCCTCGAACAAAAACTTTGCTTCTTTTAAATGTGCGTCACATAAAATACAATGGGTAACGATGACGACATGAAGCCAGTGTTCTGAAAACCGGCCCGGCCCGGCCGGTCATCCCAGTGAATCGGTGACCCAGTCACCTTTCTGGGCTGGTCCAATACTGACCCAGTAAATTCACAAAAAAACGCTTTCTTTTGTGAGAATCGTGTGACCCGGCCAGGTTGACTCGTGATCCAGCGTATCCAGCACGGTTTTTATGGGTCGATGGAAACAAAAGAAAAACCTAAATTTCCCTAATTTGTAACAAAATGGAGAAACCCATGGTATTGGTTACCAATTCCAGTTTGTCTCAGCAAAAAAAAAAACAATTCCAGTTTGTTACCCAAAGAGACATGATCAGAACAACCCAATCTACAATGAGTTTAAGATTACAGACCGGAAGAAAACAATAGCAATACTTGCAAGATGAGCTTTACAGAAACAAATTATAAAAGCTATCAAAAAGATAATAATATGAGAACATTTCTCATTCTCCATCAAGCCAACAATTAAAATCATAAGCTCGTTTCTTCAAATCAACAATCAAACACATCCATATCAAGATTTAATTACAAAATTAATGAACAAACATCCATAATATAAGTGTTCACATAAGAAAAAATAGATACAAAAGGCATAGGTTATCGAGAAAAGAGAGAAAGAAAAGAAGATAAACAAACTTGGAGTAGGAGCTTCTTCGGGAGACTAAAAAGAGGAAGAGGGAGACTGATAATAGAGAAGGAGACAGAGATATAAAGTATCAACACCTCAGTTCTATATTTTAATTTTTATTTAAGGTTTTATTGGCTTGAGTCAATGCATGTGGGGCACTTGGACTTGGGAATTGGATAGAACGCTACACGCGTATATGGCGTATATGTATGTTCCTAGTTCCTACGAAAAGAAGAAACAAAAAGAACACTAGTAGTGACGTATTAAACATGAAAATAAAAATGAAACGAAGGATGACCAAAAAGTTTTAGTATAACAATAATTCTGTTTAGCCCACCAATAAAACCCAATAGTCAAACCCACTGCTGATGTGGCACTAGTTTGACTTGACTTTCTAGTTTTTCTAGGTTTACATTTTTGTTTACGTGTTTTTTTTCACTTCCTCCATTTTCTTTTGGTTCGGATTGAGTTCTCGGGCAAAATTTTTTTTAGTCACTTGGCGATAGCTAAATGTGTTTATAGTCGACATAAGTTTTATTTCTGACGATGCCATGTATCACATATATAGCTAATTGCTTGTTCTACAGATTGATCTTTTCTGTTTTCACTCTTTTCCATTTCTGGTCAACCTTTCTTAGCTTGTGAATCTGTGACATCAGTTGCTTGTTTTACAGATTGATCGAGAAAAACATATTAGTGAACTTATTCTCTTAACCAACAAAAATACATATTAACCATCCAAATAATTTACATACAGAGATTTTCATCTGCATAGTTAGTTTTAAATAACAACTATCGCATTAGCAGATTCAAAAGAATAAAAAAACAATACGTTGTACTATTGTAATTCATCATCAAATCTAGTTTTTATACCACTATAGTAATTTCTCTGACATTCAAGGATTTTTCTCCGGAAATATGTCCAAGCCTTTGGTATGTTGTTGACTTAAGTTCGCAACAGATGGTGAAGGACTGGCCTGAATGTGTCTTCCTCTAGTGGCTCACACATTTCTCTCAGAAGTACGTACTCGGACCTGGAATAAGAGTTAATCAAGTATGAGTATGAGTCAGAAATTTGATATTAAGGATTTCCTAGTGACACATATGTTTAAGGATTTGGAGCTGGTAGACAAGTTTCGAATTATTACCTGAACAGGAAAACGAGAACCTCCTTAAGTCCTTGACGTGTTTTTTCCTCCCAAGCTGTTGGATCGGTGTTTGCTCCTACAAAGTGATCATTATCTTATTTATAGAGCTCAAAAAGATACTAGTAAAACTAATTTAAAACTACCTCTATCTTGCATCTGAACTGAGTTGCTGCCAAAATCACCTTGAAGATGCATTTCCTATACCAAATCAGTGTCTAAAATAACTTTTGAAATCTATAAAATGAATATATCAAATTCATTCTTTCCCATACTAGTAGCAATTGTTTCATTAATCTAATAGAATTGAATATTAAGAAACGTTGAGACTTGAGATAACGTAGAATCAAAAATAGGACATTACCTTATCAATGGTGAGACTTTTATCCAACATTTTCCCTGAATTATTTCATCTCAGTAACCCTCTCATTCTCCAATTCCTCCAGCGCACTCAATGCACGATTCAAAAACATAAACCCAATAATCTTCTATTATACAATATAAATCGAAATCAACAGAGACATAAATTTTACCTGATTCAATGAGCAGCAGTTCGATATCTAAGCTTCTACAGATTACATATCAGATTAAGCTAAAAACTTGAACTTTGATCCTGCATTGATTCAATCTATTTGTAAAACATCTTTGTCCAGCTGATGGTAGTTTCCCTTTGAAGATTTCCTACACTTCAACGAAACGAAATATGAGAAACTGAAAACCTAAAAAATAAAAAAAGCAAAACACGTCAGCCAAAAACTACTAAGCTAGAAAAGGTAAAGTCAAGTCAAATTGGCGCCACATCGGCAGTGGGTTTGACCGGTGGGTTAGACTAGTTGGCTGAATAGAATTACTGTTAGTATAAAGAGTTTATATATGTCCTTACGAAGCCAGCTGCATATGGCCTAGTGAATCCGGGTTAAACCACTGGTTGAACCATTGACCCTTGATCCGGTAAGTTTGACGGTTCAATGTCCGGGCCGGTTTTCAGAACATTGCATGATGCTGATACAAACGTACTGAATATAAATTTGTTATACATAAATCTTACTATATCTTCCTAAAAATCATGGAACTTGCACACTTGCGTTTGTATCCCTTTCCAGTAGCATTTCAAGGCATTCCACCCTCGCCCATCGGGATTCACAATGTAGTTTTTCCAAACACCCCAAATGCGATTCCACATTGTATCAGAGGGCTGATTTATTTCGGTTATTGCATCTTGGGTTATATACAGCCATGCCTTCGTTAGAGCAACATCCTCTTCCATTATCCAATTAACACGAGAATTGGCATGCTGGTTTGGTTGAGGATCTTTAGTGTTTTTTGCAACTTCTTTTAGGTTTCTTTTGAGGATTAGGAGTTTCAGCATTACCCATAGTTACCGAAGCATCCATAAGGCTTTGTGTAGATAATCCATATGCATTTGGTACATCGGTATTTTGAAAATCATAAGAAAAAAAATGGAGAAGTGCTCATAAAACCATAATAAGGTAATCTAGATCCATAAATTCTGAGAGGGGTATGGAGCATTAACTCCATGCAAAGAAAAGTTGGGATGAGTTTGTTGAGATAGGTTAGATTGGTTTGATTGTAGAAACCCATGATGATTTTGAGCTTTTATATTGGAAGTTGAAAATGAAATTTAGTTTTCAGTAACACCACAATTGGTCATTCGATTACTTAGAGTATTAGATAAGTAAGAGCATATAACATCAAAATCAAATGTTGAATCCATGGACAACCATATTTATCACTTGTTCATACAAGAAATCCCAATATTAGTGAGTTTAGCACAAATAAATAAACTATACAAGTCACTGAACATTTGATCAAACAACTGTTATGCAATCTTTACAACTAATAGTGTGATAGAAGTACGATCTTAATCATTATGCATAAAAAAATAAATAAAAAGAACAACTCTGAATCGTCCTAAATAATGAAGATTCCGCTCAACAAGAAAAAAAATTAACTAAGCAAGATAAAAAAACTAAAATCAAAAGATTTTACCGTAATGGATGGTAGTGATGATCAATCTTTTATTTGAACTAGTATTTTTTCTTTAATCTATCTCAATCTCAAATACCTCCGGTCGGGTTTGGAAAAGGGAATGGATAACGACTTTGTAAATTTATATCAATTTTTTTTTACATCGGGTTAAGTTTTCCTTTGGAGGAAAGTTTCCTTGTAGTTTTTTATCTAACCCAAAAGTGTATTTCGAGGGAAATTAGCCCCTAATTTTATTTTTTTGACAATCTGCGATATTATTTTACACGTATGAAAATTTCAAGTTACCAAGACCTTAGCATTGGAGATGAAATTTTAGGCAGAAATTCAAACTTATATTTATTTTAACCACATAAGAATGACCAACAACTAATAAGACCCCTGGTTAGTAATTCGGGGTACGGGGACAAGTTCGGGACGTCATACATACGGGAATTATACGGATTCGGATAGGGCAGATCCGGTCAAAAAATCGGTCAACGGTTCATTGTTTGGTAGGTAGTTCGGAACGACATACGTACGTGTATAATTCGTTTTAGAAATGTGAGTTCTTTACTCAAAATTCGGCTAATATTCATAGTAAATTGATAAATATTATGACCTTACAAGACTAAATTATATATCGATTTTATCATCCTGGAACGAAATATATAAATGATATGATTTATTAGACGAAAAAAGAATATTTTAGCATGGTTGGATAACAAGAAGTGAACAACTAAATGGCATAAACTTATTATTTAACACACTGCTAAACAAGAACCAGCATAAAAACAATTGTTAGTTGGATAACATACATAAATTCTAACTTAATATCATTAAATATAATATATACACAAATTAAATCACAAAACAGCGCGCAGATCAATGGTTGAGTGGGGGACATGGGAGCTGGAGGTTTCCTGTTCCAACCCCAACCCAATTGGTTTTTGGTATCTTTAACTAAATTTAATCGAATTACAAGTCCATAATATACGCGTACTACATCCGGGGTTTCAGTAGTTCGGCTAGTTCGTTCGGATTCGCGAATAGTTCACCGAATTACTAACTAGGATGACCTCCACCCAGTATGGATATGCTCTAAGAGCTACTACATTGCATTTGAGCTCCGTAGGAAAATTCATGGTAGGGTCAATTTTGGACTATTACAAAAACTCTGAACCATTACTTTTACATATTCGTCATTTCCCACGATTACAACAACATTATGGAATAACTATTGAACACATATTTAAGATGCAGAAGAGGTCCCAAGTATGAACGTTAAATTTCAGATCTCCTCACCTGTAATACTTAGACTTTCTATTGCATGCGGTGACCAATGAATAGCAGCGAAGTACAAATTAAAAGTGTAAAAAAAAACTCCACAAAGCCTTGTATTTTTCGGGAATTATAAATGAGTAGAATAGCTAAAAGCATGAAATAAGTACGCATATTGTGGAGAGTGGCATAGTGGGGAGAACATGCCTTTCGGATGGGTTAAATCTCTGCTGAAAAATGAAATGAGCTTGTAGTTGCTTAAAATCTACTACTACACCCAAAATGATCTAAACAATTAAAACACACATCAAACATATATAAACATACATCGAGACAAGATAAAAAACATGAAAGTAAAGAGGAGACAGATTTTTTTACGTGATTCGGTCAATTGTGACCTACATCCATCGGAGAATCACTATAATATGAGGTGTTACGTGATCTCCATTAATGGAGGATCTCATGGAGCTCTAGAGAAGAAGTAGAATACCTAAGAAGGCCATCAGACAGAGGGGATAGTCTTATCTAGAGAGACCATCCTTCCTAACATATTTCTCTTTCTCTTTTATAGGGTATATGATTACGTCGAATTACATATATGCCCTTAAAACTGACTAGATAGGATAAGATTAAATAGTTGGGTGTACATTGTGTGGGTGGTTGTATTGTAGACTTCGATTCTTTATCTTGCGCCACGTAACAAGATGATATTTTCCACTCACAAAGCTACAACACGCCCCTACAACAAAATTGAAGCATCAAAAAGAAATCAACTTATAAACGCAAATCGAAGACGTCGTTACCACATTTTGGGTCTTCAAATTCATTTCACTGAACTTAAAATGGTATTAGATGTCACTGAACCCAACAAAATTAAGCTCATTAACCTGAAGTTAATAATAGGACACAAATGTACCATTGACTATTCAAGTCGGTTTCCATGGATTACTACTGACTAAGGATACAATATACATAAACACTAATTAAACATTTATCATCTTTTTTAATTTCAAGGAACCGACCGTTTCTGAAACCAAACGGCAAAAAAATATCATATTCACATATATACTCCTCGAACAATTATTTCCCTTCTCTTTATTCTGGTTATATTCCTAGTATCAAGGTTCATCCTCTCATCCACTCTACTACAAAGAACCCTTTCAAAGGAGGTCATTGAATATTTTCAGGAAAAAGGGTTAACATGTTTTTTTCTTGTGCCACACATACTGTAAAAAAGCTAGTTATGTTCCCACTGCATTTGCACATGAAGTTGCGCTTGGCCGATGATTCTTAGACTTCGGCAAACCTCAGCCCCCGTCTATAATATTGTGTTTCTATAATCACCATAAACAGTAGGAGCCAAATTAATTGAGAATCCAGTATAGTAAACAAACTGAACCTAAAAATGAAATGTATAATGTACTTGTTCAAGTTTACCCTAGCCAGGATGAAATCCTGCTCACTTGTATGTACGGTTATTCCAACAGTGTTAGGAAAAAATACCAATGAAATTACATCCAAAAAATTAGTAGATCTAATAGCTTTTATTGGACTCTTTTAAAGGATCTTAATTTTTACTTATTAAATGGTGATAGTGGTGCATCATCTTCAATATATGGATGGATCAATAGTATAGTCTCTAATTGTGGCTTAGAAGATATTGAATTTGTTGAAGAAGATTACACTTGGACAAAAAGTAACTTAGGTACTGGTACCAAAAGATCTAGGATATATATGGACATAGGAAATGGCTACTGGAATATCAATTTTCCCAACTCTAAGCTTTTGCACTTAACTCAAGTAGGTAATGATCATCGTCAAGTGGTAGTTGTGACTGATGCAGCTATTCCCAATTATTTTAAACCTTAAGTCTTTTCTAACTTTGTTAAATGATGAATCTTTTGCAACTGTTATTGCTAATGCTTGGAAATATAGTGTAAATAGTTCTACCGTTTTTTGGTTAATCAATAATTAGCTTCAAACCACTATAAATGTTCATCTTTATGGGATAGAGAACACCTTGACAATATTAATTAGAAAGTGGACAACCTGCAAAAAAAAATATTCTTCAAGAATAAGTTTCAGACTTCAGGACTCACAACGAACTCATCACAATCAACAAAGATCCGAACAAATGGCACAAAATTAAAAGTAAATTATATCAACAAAAATCTAGAGATCACTTTATAAAGGATAGGACAACAACATCAAGTACTTTCATACTAAGACCAACAAAAAGAAAACTAGAAACAATATTGACTCTATTCAATATCATAACAACAAGTGGTTGCAGACTAGAGAGAAAAATGAAAATCATCTTACATACTGCTTTAAAAGCATTAATACTTCTTTATCATCCCCGAACTCCTTGTCGTCAACAACCGTGGGAACATAAGGTTCATGAAGAAAGGAGTCAATTCCAACAAACCTTTTAAACTGATGTCGAACAAGGGCCTTCTGAATTTCAAGAGTTCTCAAAACAATAGCCTTTATTTTCTGAATCTCCTTCCTTGTTTCCTTCAACTCTTCAAGAACACCAGAAAACTTCTGAGAATTTGAAGGAACAACTCTTGGTTTCCTCATATTCCTTTGTTTTCTTTTCAAAGTTGGAGGTAACGGAGATTTCTCTTTTTCCTTCATGATTGATGGCTTAACAATCATATTAACATCTTTTCCATCAGAAGATATAATGCTTGGAGTATCCATACGTACAGAACTGTGAGAGGAAATCACAAGATAATCTCAACAAGCAGTCTTGTGATAAAAAGAGTTTTTTAAAAGGAGGAAAAATGAATGTAGGGTTACGGAACCTTTATACACACAAGTCACGCACGCATAACTCTCAACCCTAAAGAGGGTAGAATTTTCGAGAATAACCCTCTTTTATTGATTAAACAGGGAAGTCCCTTACAATATTAATTAGATGTGAAAAGATGAATGAATACCAAATTTGAAAAACACAAAAAAAATTAATAAGAGAATAACAAAGCAATCCAAAACAGTTCTCTTTTCCTGAAGCCTGAGGTGTGCACAATCTTGTCTCTTTTGAACAGGCACATGAGACAAGATGCACCAATCAACACAATCAAGTTGTGCTGGGGTAAACAATAATCTGTCCACCATAACCTTTTCGAAAGGAATTCTTGGAACCCTGTTTCACATAATGTTTAAAACCATACTTTTTTCTCTAGTGGTCTAGTCTTTTCTTTGGAAACTAACTTCTTCGAAGAAAATATGAGATTACATACCTCAGGTGATTTTTGAACAAGTTTGAGCTTGTTTGCTAATCGATTTGCTCTTCGTTGAAGTTTGTTGATGTATCTTATTTTGTGTTTGTACTTGAAACACTTTGAGAGTTCATGACCTTTGAGAGAACAATAAGAGCATGTCAATATGGAAGATGGTTCAGACGCCAAAGATGTGTAAGAAGCTAGACACATAGTGGAACTTGAAAAATCATACATAGAGTTTCCAACAGATAAATCAATTTTCTCTTCCAGAATGGTTGAGGTTTCTTCTGAAAGGATATCAAGATTGATGTATATATTGCTACAATTATCAAAATCAATATTTTCACAAAGAAGTGCAACACTTGACTTTTCGTCCTCATTAGAATCATAGTGATCAAACATTTCATCAAGAATTGCAGCAAGACCTTTGTTCCCAGTGTATTTTCTACGACTCAGACACTCATTTGCAAAATGACCAAACCCTTTACACTTAAAGCACTTTGGCATATCCTCGTCATCAGTTTCGTCAATATCCTTGTTTTTAGGAGGAATACGATTATGAAGTTTAACTGATGACTTAGGTTTGTCTCTGGAAAACCGTTTACTTCTCTTCAAAAGAAGATCTCTAAATTTTCTTGTGATCAAGGAGACTGACTTGTCAGGATCTTTATCTAATGAATCAGTCTCATAAAGATCATCTTCAGAGACGCAAACACTTTTACTTTGATCAAGTAACTTAGTGTTCTTTTATGATTTGAAAGCAACATCCTTTCTGGATTTGTATGTATGCTCATGATCAAAGATATTTAACTTCCCAACCAGAGAATTTCTGCAAAGAGTTGCAAGGTTATTCCCCTCAACGATGGCATGCTTCTTAGAATCGTATCTAGATGGCAGCGATCTGAGAATTTTCATCACAATTCCCTTTTCAGGAATAGTCTTACCCAACGCAAAAGATGTATTAACAGTCTCAGACACTTTGTGATTAAATTCATCAAATGAATCTTTATCTGCCATACGAAGATTTTCCCAATCGGAATTTAGGTTTTGAAGCCTAGTTTCCTTTTCACAGGCATTCCCTGCAAATACTGTTTCTAAAATATCCCAAGCATCTTTAGACTTCGTGCAAGTAGTCACATGATGCTGGAGATCTGGGGTAATGGCATGGATGATAGCGTTTAACCCTTCAGAATTTTTCTTTGCAACAAGAACTTCTAAAGGATCATACTAACCAATATCCTTTGGAGTAGTTACACCATTCTCTGTAACTAAGGGAGGATCATAGCCATTAAAAACCCTAACCCATGATTGAAAATCATGCGCTTGAAGAAAGGCACGCATAAAAATTTCCACCATAAGTAATTTGAGCCATCGAAGACTGGTGGTACGTTTATAGAGATATAATTTCTTTCCATATTCAGATCGTTACAAACACAGACTTATAAGGTCTTTAATGTGTTATCCTGCTCTGATACCAATTGAAAAGGCGGGAGTCTAACAACCACACTCAATATTTCGTTCAACAATATGAATAGACAAACTCCAATATACTTTCAAGAGAATCAACTAGAAAATCTGACTCAATCTATAGAAAAGTATATCAAAGAGTTTATATCTCTATTCCTAAATTCAATCTGCAATCACCAAATAGGAATTTGCGAGCCCGATTGAATATAAGAGAAATAGGTTGAACGGTACCAAAGACTAATGTTCAAGGATCAATCAACAACCAAAGGTTGGATTTTCCAATTGATCGATTCAACGCATAACCTGTGATATTTCAATTATATAACAAAATATAATGCGGAAAAGAAATAACACAGACACCAGAATCTTGTTAAAGAGGAAAACCGCAAATGCAGAAAAACCACGGGACCTAGTCCTGATTTGAACACCACATTGTGTTAAGCCGCTACAGACGCTAGCCTACTACCCATGAACTTCAGACTGGAATGTAGTTGAGCCCTAATAAATCTTACACTGATCAAGGTACAGTTGCGCTCCTTACGTCTCTGAACCCCAGCAGGGTTCTACGCACTTGATTCCCTTAGTTGATCTCACCCACAAACAAGAGTTGTTACGACCCAAAGTCAAAGACTTGACAAACAAATATGTCTCACACAGAAAAGTCTATTGGAATAGATAAATCTGTCTCCCACAGAAATACCTACGAGTTTTGTTCCGTCTTTTGATCAAGGTGAACAGGACCCAATTGATAAACCAGACTTATATTCCCGAAGAACATCCTAGTATTATCAATCACCTCATAATAATGTTGATCGTATGGTAGAGAAACAAGATATTATGGAATCACAAACGATGAGACGGAGATGTTTGTGACTACTTTTAATCTTACCTATCGGAGATAAATCTCAAGCAAATCTTAGCAAAGAAATACTCAATCACGATAGAAGAAGTAAGATCAGAACATGCAACCACATAGAAAATATTTGGGTCTGGCTTCATAATCCCAATAAAGTCTTTAATTCGTTAAGCTATAGGGTTTCGTGAAAAACCTGGTTAAGGAGAATCGACTATAGTCGCAACTAGTATCGTACAAGAGGTGTGGGGATTATGTTTCCCAGTTGCTAGAGTTATCCTTTATATAGTTTTCAAATCAGGGTTTTCAATCTAAGTTACCTTGGTAACAAAGCATTCAATATTCACCGTTAGATGAAAACCTGATTAGACCCAAGCTAATATCTTTCAACCGTTAGATCGAACTTAGCTTGTTATACACAAATGAAATGTACTTTCATTTAGGTTTGAGTAACCGTACCTAAATGTGTACACTAGGTTGGCTCAACAGTAGTTAACCATGGTTAGCTATATGAACACTCTCATATCAGCCTTATTCATCTTAACCATAACTAGTTAAAATGACTCAAATGAAACTAGTTAAATAGTTGTTCAATTTTTATATTCTCATAGAAGTATACAAGAACATAATTGAAGCAAAATCGATTTGATTCACTCGAATCAATTCATGAACATTGTAGCCACGGTTTGCAAAGAATGCGTTCCTTAATATATAAATGTATTTGTTCATGAACAAACAGATTTTAGAACTTTAACTACTCAAGTATGCATACGGGTACGCATACCTAAGTAGACGGTCTGAGTTTGGGTTCGCCAGTATGCGAACGGGTATGCATACCTTAGTACACTTCCAAAACCCAGCAGAAAATCCCGGACCTATACCTTACGCCAGTACGCGTACCGGTATGTGTACTTGGTACCCGGACTTTCACAAACCATCCAGTACGCATACTATGTTTATATCCAATAGTTTTAAACTCTATTTCAATCATTGAAACTTTTTTAAAGGATGACAATAGCGGTTTTTACGAACAATTAGCATCAAAACAATTTTCAAGTTATTGAAATAATCATAACGAAACATTCTAAGACTACATAAAATGATTGTATCACACAAACCATGTAAGATGTTACTCGGCAGTTTTCACATGATCATCTTTTGACTTTCGTCAAGAATATAAGATGAACTTGGTTTAAGCGAAAGCTTGCCAACACATATTTCGAGAAATATGTAAGCAAGTTAAGCTCAGCTCGAAATCTCAAATGTGTATAATCGAATACTATTGTAGATGGTGGATTTTCAACAAAGGACAAAACCGTAAAATCATGATACATGTTTCTGACACGGCTTTCAGGCATGTGACGATTCATATTTTACGAAGCCATGATGAATATGCATTTCGGAAGGCCTCCACTAGTTGAGCGTTCGATACCTCGCATTTCATCATGCCCTCTATGTAGAATAATATAATTGGGCGGTTCTCCATAAGATTGAGAGCAACAACGCCTTCAGGACGTCGGTGACACTCACTTTTCCCTGACTACATGAGAGAGACCCCCCTCTACATAGAAGAACGATTGGGCGGTTCTCCGTAAGATTGAGAGAAATAACGCCTTTAGGGCGGCGGTGATACTCATTGTTCCCTGACTATGTAGAGAGACGTGTATAGACCCAGGCGGTTCTCCGTAAGATTGAGAGCAATAAGTCTTCAGGACTTCGGCAACACTTGTTGTTTCACTGACTATACGCAAGAGATTAAATTCTACTGTGACATTCACCACTGAATTCCTAGAAGATAATTTATCTTATCTCATTACTCCTATTTCATGATCGAAATGGTAATAGATAAATGTATTACTCCAATTTCATGATCGAATCCATGGCTGATCTCATGAAATGATAATAGATATTACTCCAATTTCATGGTCGAACCCACGGCTGGTCTCATGAAATGGTAATATCACTACTTATTTTATTACTCCAATTTCATGGTCGAATCCACGATCCCATGGAATGGTAATACCTATTTTATTATTCTGAATTCATGGTCGAATCCACGGCTGATCCTATGAATTGATGATAAAAAACTACTCATCTTTATTACTCAGTTTCATGAATTATTCACCACTGAATTTCATAAATTAGTAATAAATACTCAGCAACCGGGCATCTGGACCACCACTGAGTAAGCCCCATAAAATGGTGCAAGTGTACTCGACAATGATGCATGACTGAGCACCCGGATGCACAAACATGTATTAAAAAATATGGAAAACGAGGAATCCTACACAAAACAGGAGAGATAAACAAATAATAATAATAAAATAATGGAGATGCACCCATGGGCCGGGCCGGCCGGCCGTGCCCTAGCCGTGGCCGGTCCCATGCCTCCCATTATTTTTCTTATTTTATCATTTTCATGAACTCATGAAAACTCCCTCATCCCAACAACTTTCCTTGTTTGAGCAAAACTCACGGTTTCTCCATATTTTGATGAACTCATGGAAAATAATATAAAATTAGGGAAAGGTGTGCGGAACCGGGCAACATAGCCGACCGGCCATGCCCAAGTCGTGGCCGGTCCCACACCTTGCAAACCCTAACTTTTCATAATTATTATTTCCCTCAAGTCATGAAACTCCATTGTTTCAACAAAAACTCATGGATTCTCCATAACTTCAAGGATTCTCCATAACTTCAAGGATTCACGAAGAATAATATTATAAAATAGGAAAAGGTGTGCGGCATCGGGCAACCTAACCTGCCGGCCATGCCCAAGCCGTGGCCGGTCCCACACCTTGCAAACCCTAACTTTTCATAATAATTATTTTCCTCAATTCATGAAACTCCTGGGTTTGAGCAAAATTCATGATTTCTTCATATTTTCTCATATATTGCTCAAATCACGAAAACCAAAAGCCAACATGGTCACATGACTGGATAGCCTCTCACGACAATTTTTATTAAAACAATTTTATTTTAATATTTTCAAAATATCGATGAATTGAGCATACATGCTCATTCCAACAAAAATCAAGAGTTTCAGCCAAGATGAAACTCTTCTGAAAATTCACAATATTGCTCGAACGCGCACTAGAAAATACTGAAACTCTCAGTATGGAGACACGGACATCACGGCAACACGTGCATGCCTTCATGACCGACCAGAGTCATTCCTAGGGCTTGCACAAAGCCGGTCCCACATGTTTTCATAATTCTGACCTAATTTGCTCAATTGCTCATACTGGGCCCAAACTCTCTCCAACCAACTGGGGGACTTTTCAAACGGCCAACAATTGGTCACGTGATTACCAAGAGCAGGTACCATGGCCTCTTCGGTCCCCCATCTCTCATACCTAGGTTTTATCACCTAATGCTGAACCCGGAAATATTTCAGTAAATGATGAAACCGATATTTAATCATCATTCTTTCACCAACTCTCTAACTGAGAACCCTGGTGCATGCTCATTCGAGCACTGGGAACCACATGGACGCCCATCATCCCATGTGGTCGGTCCCTATATCACTCATGACCTATTTTCAGCGACTCATCAACTATGATCTGAAATTAGGGTTTCGAATAAAATGTTCTACGAATCATCATTCTGAGCAAGATTCAAGAACTAATAAATTTATATTGATTCAGCAACCAACGTCTGAATTAATCATATAATATTTGGTAATATACCAATATTTTAATATTTTACTGGGTCACATCACCAATAAATATTTCGTCGAATTGAGCATACTTGCTCAATTGCTCAAATATTGATTCAGCTATCAATATTTAGCGAATTATCAGTAATTTGTCGAATTGAGCAATACTTGCTCAATTGCACGAAAAATTATCAACATTCAGTGATTTGCGAATTGAGCGATACTTGCTCAATTGTACGTCAAATCATCAACATTCATTATTTTGTCGAATTGAGCAATACTTGCTCAATTGCTCGTAAAAATTGTCGACATTCAATATTTTGTTAAACTGAGCAATACTTGATCAGTTGCTCGTCAAATTCTCAATATTCAGTGATTTGCAGAATTGAGCAATACTTGCTCAGTCACTCAAATATTGGTCAATAATTCACTGAATCGTTGAGCATTCATCACTCATGCTTGATTCAACAAAATCTAGACTCATTGTCTAAAAAATCAACAACTGACTAATTAAACCACGCCTGCCTTGAAGATTTCACGATTCATGAGACATCAATCACGTCACAAATGGGGGATATCACTTAGGATTTTGGTCTGGCGGCCTACCGCACGTGGATACATCCACGACGAGAAGTGTGAATAAGTCGTGCAAACGGTTGAAGAAGTTAGCAAAGTAGTGGGCGCACGATCAGTCAAGTCTCCACACGACATGGAACTGACTTTACCACGATCTCCCACTTTCCCACTCTTTCACTCAAGAAACCGTCACGCTTATAGGGATCAATGTGTTCACTACTCTGACAGTATAAATAAGTCTCTGAATCCATGATTGAAGGACAAGAATTACATCAGTAATCATCCACACAGAATTTCTCGAGTAACTACTCTCAAGAATCCATCAATCTACCAGAACTTATTTGAACTCAACAGTTTACCAATTATTGCAGAAACCCACAACACATCCACAATCCTTGATCATCATTGATCCACACAATTCTCAGCTTCCCTCCTACAGATCAACCTATATCCCTCTTTGCGATCGAACTGAATCTGGAACGACCATTGTTTTGGTTTAGGCTGGAGTCATACAGATTGATTTCCCGAATCTAAGCACCCCCTTTGCAGCGGTGCATCTGTGTGAGGATTAACATTTTGCCCGGAAGAGGAGTCTCGACAGCACGCTCAACTCTTCACTTTCCCCAAAAACCGGCGGCTCGTTTCCCCTCATCCACAGATTGGCGACCACAGTGGGAGATGAATCTCTCGGTTGCAATCTCACATTTTCGCAAAATGGTTGATCTTAGGTCAGGTTCAGTTACAAATCCTAACGCGAAAATCGCTAGCACTAGCAACAACAGTGGTATTCCAGAAACCATTCCTGCTTCCAACAATGGTGGTGACACTACTCCTCCTCGAACCAACGTGGAAAATCATCATCTTTTTGGCCGACATCCCGAAGAAATCAGAGAAAATCCACCCACTATCGCTGATCTCATGAAAGTCCAGGAAGTTCTCGCTAAAAATCAAACTGATATGGATGCTACTCAGAAGGAACTACGTAACTACCTCAAAACTCTTACTGACAAGATGTCAGACAAAACTCAGGAGAAAGGTAAATACAAGGAAACATCTCCAAGCACGGATCCTGAAGTTATTCCAGTCCACGACGATGACGAGGCCCACAAAGCTGCGGAACCCGCTGGTTTCATCACTCGTGAGCACCTGGAACGTTTTATGGAGAATCAGGGAAAGGGACATACACCGTCCGTGCACCGTCATCAACCTCCATATCCCGCTGCTATGCAAAGAATCCCTCTCCCAAAGGGCTACACTTCTCCAACGTTCACACTCTACAATGGAATGGGGAATGCTCGAGAACACGTTTCCCGATTCTTGGAAGCCTTAGGAGAGCATGAACACAACCATGTTGTCTGTATGAAGGAGTTTTCAAAATCCCTGACGGGTCGAGCATATACTTGGTACAGCAACATCGCACCAGGGAGCATATCGAATTGGGGATAAATGTTAATGCTTTCTACATGAAATACTTCTTTGTTTCTGAGCAAGTTACCCTTTCCGACTTAGGAAGGATGGCTCAGAAGAATACTGAAAATCCGAACGACCATGTGAAGAAATTCAGAATTCAAGCTTTGGATTGTCATGATCCTAATGTTACCGAGCAACAACTGGTGGAGTTGTGCATCAACGGAATGATTCCAGTCTATGGGGCCTTATTGGAAAATCTCTGATTTCAAACCTTTTCAGAACTTCATGAAGCGGCCAAGAGATCAGCAACCACTGCTCCAGCTTTGTTAGAAAGAACAAAAACTGTCAAAGTCGAGGAACCGAACGCTCGAAGAACCAACATGCGTTTGATCAACAAGCAGTATAACGTCGAAGCTTCCATGAATGTTGCTGAAGGGAGCAAGAGAAAATCTGAGGCACAACAACACAAGAATGCTCCTACGACGTCTCACCCTCCAAAATCACCAAGGAAGGACAACCAGACCAGAAACACGCAACCACCATTTCAGCCTCAACATAACGATCAGGAAGCGACTTCCCTTTTCCTATTGAAGAGTTGATCGAACTATTAGAAGTCTGGATTCAAGACGGTGCAATCAAATTACCTCCCGTCAAAAAGGAACCAACTGCGGAACAAATGGAAAATGCACGTTACTGCCATTTCCATAGGTATGTCAGTCATCCAACAAGTGATTGCAGAACTTTGAAACGCATATTCAAAGAAAAGTCCGACTCAGGAGAACTGGGGACTGAAGGAGTACATAGAAATCCTCTCCCAATCAGAACATTCGCACCCTCTGAGTAGCCGGTCAAGGAAGCAGTTCAATCCTTAATTGAGCATGTCTGCGAGTTGCTGTACTTTTCAAAGGCCCAAAGAGAATATATGTTTGCTGCACTGAACCAGATTATGTCAGGCAAACGACTAACAATTCAGGAGATACTCCCTGAACCGCCAGTAACAGACAAAGAGATGTACGACTGAGGACTTCTCACCATGGTCTATCTCAAAGGAAACGAATTCAAGCGAGCATTGGTCGATGTTGGCACTGCTGTTAACATCATCCATTTGAAAACCCTCAGAGCTGCTGGTATCACTCGACAAGAAGCGACTCATGCTCCTATCTCAGTCAGAGACCATGAGGGAATCTCCAGGGAGGCTTACAGTTATATAATTCTCAACATAAGAAATGATTCAACCTGGACAGAAACTAAATTCTTCATAATTAAGGAAGATCCTGGATATGACATGATTCTTGGGCGAGCATGGATTCATGACGGAAAAGTTGTTGAGGTATCTTCATCTTCAGTTGCACAATTCTTCGTCGAAGAAAGCTCCGAATCGGAAGATGATCAACCTTTCGAGTATTTGGGAAAAGTCGAAGCCTTGATGGAACTCACACAAAAACCTGGAGAAAATGCCCATGAATTCTTCAGGAGGTTTCACAGTCAGGCAAGTATTATTCCCGTTGATGCATATGTATTACCAACTTTCAAATATGCTACCCTAGTCCATGGACTCAGCTCTGCTCAAAACCTAGCTATCACCAAACGTTATGAGTGGTTAGTCTTGCCTCAGCAATATTTCACCAGATGGTTAGACGCAGAACCTCTCCAAATCCATCATCTCACTAACATGGTCATTGCTAGGATAATGACTGAGTTTCACAATCAATATCCTAAATACTCTCCTTTGCGCGAGTGTCCACATGTGCCGCAGAATCAGAAAGCTCCACCAACATGGAATCCACGAGGAATTCCAAACCAACATAAGATATTCAAGGCACGGGCAACCAAGCCTAACAAATTTCACGAAGGAGATTTGGTTCTTAAGGCAACCAGACGCAATTTGCACTCCACAAAGAGTTCCAATTGGGAGGGACCTTTTATGATTGCTAAGTCAATTGCTGGAGGATACTACAAATTGGCTGACATCAAGGGCAAGACAAGTATACCAGTAATTCATGAGAATTGGCTCAAGATTTTAGACGCATGAAGCATTCAACCTTGAGTGTTTTACATCCAAGACAAACGCTCAAAACATCTGACGCTTGCATCTTAGGATTTTCTTTTACCTGTATTTTTAATTCCTCCAAAACGTTTGCAATACTTGCATTCATTATTTGAATTCAACAATCTATCAAAGTTTTTTTATTTAAGAAAAATCTCTATCAAATCCAAAATCCAAAGAAAATCCTCAGTCAATCAAAAATCAAAACCAGAATAAAATCTCACATCTCTTAGGAGTTCAATGTTCGGGAAATTACGGAAAGAAAACTAAAGAAAGCCATCAAAGTATGATTTCTGCTTCTCAGCATTCTCCAAGACTTGCAAAGACGTTTTCTCCAACTCCAGCTTTTCGGTCAGCTCAACAATCTTAGTCATTCTATCCATCACAGCATTACTAGTAAAAGGGAGGTTCTTCACTACTGCATCCTTGATGATGTTGATCTTCTGACGAAGCTACTTCAAGTTAAAGCCAAGTCTCTCAGAATTCTCCAAGTTGTACTCCCAGTCGAAGAGTACATCTCGAGTAACAGTACTTCTGGCCCTGGTTCGTATATCATCTATAACACGCAGTATGTTTCCTAATTGCATTGTCAAGAAGTATCTACGGTCAGGATCCCTGGCAACAACAATATGACCATACATTTTCCACAACTTCTCATACATATTGGCATACCCAGTAGGAACGCTGAATCCACCAACATACACATGATACGGGAGTGGAGCACCAAATGGAGGCTCACAAACAATCTCTGCATTGGGATATTCGTGTATTACTACACGATTCTCAACTACTGGAGCATCCTCTATTGTTATTGCAGCAGCTTCTTCTGGGACAATCTTTTATGTTCTTGGCTCGGTTTCAATAACAACTGGAGTCTCAGTTACCTCCATGGATTCAAAAATGATATTCTCATAACCCGGAGGTGGAGAGTTGGTGATGTTACTGCTTTGATTCACCATATTGCTCGAATCTTCAACATTGGTTCCGTTATTCTCAACTTCGGTATTTGGTACCTAATACGAAGATTACATGAGATTAGAACATGAAAATAAAAGGAAACCATATAATTCAGAATGTAAGTGAACTAACATCATCTGAGTTCCTTATTTTGCACCCAAAACATGAGCAAATGGTGTAGAATCCATGAAACACGTTTTTCAAACAAGCTCATCTGAAGAGATTCTACACTGCCATGTATTAAACGACGAACTGGGAGCAATTGGTAAGGAATTTGAGGTTGGGTCATATACCATTCTCTTCGTATGGATGTTATATACAACATATCAAAAATTCATAGCAATCGGATGAACGGGCAAGGAGATGTGGTCAAAACATCGGACAACATGCAATCTGGAAAAGTTCTGAAGGTCTCCTGGAAGTTTACTATTTCGCCTTTTTCAGGCCCTAAAAATGCTCAAAATTCAAAAATCTTCCTTGGGAAAGCTTGGAAATTTTCCGGGCTTCAAAATGCGTATGCAGATTGCGAAAATCCGACTTCATACGAGAATTCTACAGCATTTCTAGTAAAATCTGAAGTCTGAAATTTTCTGGTGACGTATTTCAGCAAAGTTGTCCATAAATTTACATGGATTCTCATTCATTCACTCACAAATCAGCAAAATTATACTTCTATGAAGATAATACAAGATAGATACTTACTTGAGGGGTTCCCAAGTCGTTCGAAGGATTGGAATGGTCGGCATCAACATTAGTAGCATTGTTATCTCCATTTGGTTCCGACTCTTGAAGGTTCTCTTTCCCTCCAGTATTAGAAGATTAACAAGTAGCACGACCATGTTGTCTCTCCACAATAATTTCCTCCTGGATACGTCAATAATAATCCTCATTCCTTCAATCGAGGAAAACCCATAATCAATTACTCAAAGGAATACTCACATCGACCTCTCCATCAGTATGGATCCCTGAATTGCCCGTATAGAGGAAAGATGAAGACCGTCAATAACCGATGGAGCAAAACTCTTGAAGGTTCTCTTTCCCTACAGTATTAGAAGATGAACAAGTAGCACGACCATGTTGGCTCTCCACAATAATTTCCTCCTGGATACGTCAATAATAATCGTCATTACTTCAATCGAGGAAAACCCATAATCAATGACATAAAGGAATACTCACATCGACCTCTCCATCAGTGCTGGATCCCTGAATTGCACGTATAAAGGAAAGATGAAGACCGTCAATAACCGATGGAGCAAAATTCTGAGACAAATTAATAGTATTCAAGATCCTGATAACATGGACAAGAAAATCGCAAGGATAAAGGAAATGCTAACAACTCACCAAAGAAGCAGCCAGAGACTGTACATCATTCGGTATCATCCTATGAGATGTCTTGCTCCTAACCTCTCTGCCTTGGGGACTCTCTTGGATTTCTGAGAAGTCTACACGAATTTGAGGTCTCACAGCGCGGCCATTCTATCATAGAGTCGACAATATAATTAAAGGTGTGATTATCATGCTTTCGTTAAAATCATAAGGAAAATACTTACTTGTATCGCACTTGGAGAGGTCTTCCTTTTATCACCACTGGAAAGTTATCTCAACCTGGGTCGGTCATAAATCATGTCAGAGGAAGGGAACTCTCGAACTGGGGACTTAACATCCGTCGCAAACTCATGCAAACGCCCAAGTTGCTGACGCCAGAAGTCTATGTAACCCGGAGTCACAAAATTAGCACGATCAGAGCATGGGAATAAATGCTCATTTCCCTCCACACGAGTGCAATATAAATCAGCCTTCAGATACTCAACTGATGGTTTGTTCATTCGGTAACCTGTGACACATTGGTCGACGCCCATTTTTCGAGCTGCCCTATCGATGTTATATTCTTCTACTCCATGCATCACTGACAGTAGGTGGCCAGGAGTGAAACTTAATATGAAAGATCTCTCTCCATCATTTAAATCAGTACCAGTCTTCAGCGTGACATTTTCCTCAGCAGTATTGAAAGTGATCGATTGCGAGAAGAGATCAAGAACCGACACCCAGGGGCAAGTTGATACTCTGCTTCTCCTTACCATGCTTAACAAATTTGCAAAAATGAGAATTAAATCCACCAAATCTATCCTTGTACCTCATCCGTCCATCATATCAAAGTCTCAACCACCATTTATCGTGAAGGTAAACATTGTATCACAACTAGGCTCTTTACAACTGCATCCCACTCTTTTCAAGATGTTACTAACGCTCTTCAGTTTTTGTGTGGGAATAAAAATAAGTTCATCATCTCATGCATTTGTCTTAATCATTTCAATTAACTTTGAAAAACATGACTCTAAATTGTGGGTAACCATGATTAATTACTGGGTTATTTATGGTGATGTACTCTGTGTTACTTCATGGTCTTCTATCTAATATGCAAAACGAAATGATAATATCCCAAATATCCTCTAAGGTAGGGGCGTCTCTGTGCAAGAGGCCAGAAAACGGTGTCACCCTTGAGAATGATACAATTAGAATAAAAGAACTAATCAACATAGAAATACCCCTTGTTAAGCAAGTTTTCGTCTCAGTCGGAGGTTTAGCTAAAACTACTATTAACTTTGGGTTTGACAACCTCCCCTATCGTTTCTGTATTATTTTTTTCCGTTTTGCTCACCGGATTGATCATTGCCCTATTCTGCACAATAGTGTGCTTAATGATATTTATGACCATAGGCTTGAGTCACCCGTGTCTGAGGAAGTTTCAGATACTTGGTACAATGGTCATGTAAAAACTAGTCAACTAGTGGAATTTGGTGAGAGTTTCTCTGACTGCAATATTGTATTGATACCTAACTCGTAGATCTCCTCTAACCTTGTCTTAGATGATGATCTCTTTGTGTCTTGCTCTAGTGACTCTTTTTTTTTTGATGCTTCTGCATCTCCATCTGTGCTAGGAAAAATAGCCTTTGATTTCGGTGATATATTTATCCCCTCGTTCTCGCCGTTAAAAAAATATTATGGTGAGGTTGGTGACAAATCATCTTCTAAGAATTAGTCTAGTAGGCTTGTTATTAGGAAAAACCCTTTCCCTAAATTGGATCTTACCCATAAATTCCGACCCGAGCCGCTAGCCCGAGAGCCTCATTCTGTATGACAGAAAATGAAATTGGGGGGATGTCTCTAGCAAAAACTCAAACTCTTCTCCTTCTGCTTCTGTCTTTCTCGATCAGTATGGGTCAAAAATAAAAGACGGTGAAGAGCTTTTCTCATAAAAGTTAGAGATGGAATCGAGCTCTGCATCACTGAAGAACTGATCAAAGCACGAGATCATGGTACCCCTCTCATAAATTTACCAAATTTATTTTCAATCATTTTTTTTCTTTCTTATAATTAGCTATTATCAATCCATCTTTCTACCGATTTTCATTACATCTTCACATCTTCACAATCTTGTATGTGTTAACTGGGTTTTAGAATTAGATTATACTTTCGAGAATTTTAGCTAGGTGATGCTATAGTTCAGGGAAATTTAGAAATACCAGATAACAAATTTCAAATCTCAGAGAGCTTTAAATTAGAGTGAAACTGGATCACTGGGACACATAACTGCAATGACCTAAATTCTAAGTCTACACCTAATTTCATTTAGATGTTATAATTTTCAGAACATAGAGTTAAAATCATAAATTTCCTTCCTTTAGATTGGGATTGTGTGTAAACCTAGCTTGAATGTTAAGGGTACTTGAATATTTAGGATACTTGTGTAAACCTAATTTCATTTGAATGTTTGGGATACTTGAATGTTTTAGAATATTTAGACATGCGTCTATTTTGTGTTATGTTTAATAATTTGAAAGCTAATTTGTTTTAGATTCATTGGGATTCTGTCTCAGTTATATCTCCTGGGAATTTGCCTTCTTCCTCACCTTTTCTCTTCTTTGCTTTGTCTCACCTCTATCTGTCCTTAGTGTTTAAGAGGTTTTCTCTGGTTGCTGTCAAGCCTTAGAATTTAGGAGTTTTGACTTGGTATGGTGTATATTAGAGACTTAGGAAGGCTAGGGTTGGAAAATAAACAAGTTAGTTTATTTTTTGTCGTATCTTTCTTCGTGCTCCTTTCCTATGAATATTTTATCTTGGAATTGCCAAGGAATTTGCAATCCCACGACCTCCTCCCATCTGAATAACTGTGCGTCTCTGCTAGACCAAACTTCATTTTTCTCTCTGAAACTCGCTACAAGGATGATAGAGTTTCTAAAACTCTGGAAGCTTGTGGTTTCAGTAACTTCACCGTGGTCTCGCCTATAGGTCTATCGAGGGGTTAGGTTTAGCTTGGAAATACTACTGTCCATGTTCTCCACAAAACCTCTAGGATGATACACATTTTTGTTAATAATGTGGATGCTTCTCATAGTGAGACCTTCATCACTTTTTTGTATGGTAATCCCAAAAAGCATGAGAGGATAAAAGACTGGATTTGCATATAAGAATTAGCTGATCAGATTGATGCTCCTTGGCTCATCATTGGAGACCTAAATGTCACCTTGTCATCTGCGGAGAAATCTGGTGGGAATCCTTTCCATCAAGATTTTATTATGAATATCACCATTCATAGACAGTTGTGGACTGATGGATCTTGGTTTTACTAGACCAATTTACACATGGTATAACAAACAAGATTCTCCTTACGGGATTCAGGCTAGGCTTGATAGAGCGCTTGCGAACTCTGATTGGTTAGCTGAAAACAACAATGCTACCCTTACTCACCTTCCCCCTAATAGGCTCAGACCACTCCCCTATATTCCTTAACTACAAATATATCGCAGCTTCCAACCCTATCCCATATAAAATTTTCAGCTTCTGGTTGGAATATCTTGAAGCACTTGAAATCATTCAAAGGTGTTGGAGTCAGCCAACAGTTGGATCACCATATTTTAAAGTCTCTGTTAAACTTAAGTTAGTTGAGAAAGACCTTTTTGAAAAAATTCAGACGAATATAAGAAATTCTTTAGAAACAATAAATTGTAAATCTGATTCATTGCTCCAATCTTGATGGAACAAAGGATGACCTCATCCAAAGGAAAATAAAATACCTACAAATCATATATAACCAGGAAGAATGTAACACACCGTGTTTTTAGCATGGCGTATGCTCGGATATTCGTCATATCCTGAGATGAAGCTTCATCAAAAGCTTATGTTGCGTAGTAAAAGGAACATTGGCCTAGGCCAATACGTTTCCAAAATGGCATATCGCTTGGGCATGTTGGTCAAGGCCAATATGGCACCAAGAGTGTGTAAGCTGTAAGTTATATTCGCCAAAGGACAATCTTGCATCAAAAGATGCATTAGGTCAGTTGGGTGGCTGGCCTACAACAAACTAACGCCACAATAGCGTATTGATCGTAACAGGCCAGAGCAGACTGGCCTTGGGAATGCACAGCCGTCACGGCTGGACATTGGAATGGCCTACGGGCCAAAGCCAGAAATACATCCATCATGGCCCTACAATGGACCTGGCTCAGGAAATGTTCAGACACCATGGTCGGACATTGGAACTGGCCTGTGAACCATAATTGAATGTACAACCATCACGACCGTACATTGCAGTTGGCCATAATAGTAAGGTGCAGCCATCATGGCCAGCTGATAAATGATTTTTGTTCCCCTAATTTAAGTTGTAAAAATGTCAAGTTAATATACATAGGGCGGGGTAGTTGGTCGAAGGGTCATATGCGGACTATGCGCCAAGTAAGCTTTATCGCTTAGCCGGAAGAGTATAAACGGTGCCTAAGCCTCATTTATAGCTACGTAGCCTTTCCTATGGAGCGTATTAAGCATCGACATCACTATGCCATGTCACAGACCAAGTATGCATCACTTAGGTGCATTTTGACAGAACGACCTATACAGACTAGGCCATTACCATTATTGCTTGGCCACGACGTTGCAAACGAGTTGGATTAAGTTGTTGTCCCTTAGAGGATGAACTACGGTCTGTGCTTGATCCTTTTAGAGTATGGAAGGATATGTAGGTAGCCGCAATGAGTTACAGCATTTCCGGTCCAACACTTTGTCGCTCATATCATCTAATTGAGAGATGATTGAGACATACTGTCCTATCATATCACCTGGCCCGGTATTGTGATGCAAGAGATGATTGTGGCCAAACTTTATGAGGCAAGTTGCATTCCATTTACTGGATGCCCGTAATTCCGATCAAGGCGTTCGACTTAGGTATGTACCAACGACGCATTGGGCATGACCTCGAAAGTAAGTTACGTCAATATGAAAGTTAGGGAGCTTGCATGAGCCTAAGGGAGATGGAATTAGGTCTGCAATCGAGATCCAGTGATGCATGCAAGATGTATCAGCCATAACCTTCAAGGCTTTAAACCCTTTGCAGAACAAGGTAAATTGGAACGGTGTGGAAGCTAAGTTAGTTGTATCATGCTCCATGAGCATGCTTGAAAGGGGGAATGAACGTGCATTTGCCTAGCTTTAAGGCCCAGATCGTAACTTCATCATGGCACACCGGGGGAGTTATGGCCTGCACCGCCCAGGTGTGCCAGGCGTAATTTTCCGGTCCGTCACAAAGAACAACTATGGAAAGAAAAATGCAAGGAAAACAATCTGAAGTTTGGAGATAGAACACAAAAAAAATCCACTCTTGTACTCTCAATCACACAGGAAGAATAAAATCTCAACTCTCTCTGATTTTGATGGTACCATCCACAATACTCATAAGGAAATGTCTGCAATTATTATCCAACACTTCAAAAACATTGCTACATAAATCCCAAACCTAAATCCCATCCAGTTACTGATATTTTTGAGTGTGAAGTCTCGACTGCTGAGAACCAAACTTTAACAACAATCCCATCTCCCTCTGAAATTACTGGAGTTGTGAAGGCTCTAGCAATTGAAAAATCTGCTGGCCCAGATGGGTTCAATGTTAAATTTTTTGTCCACCAATGGTTCACCATGAAAGAAGATGTTATTGTTATGGTGCAAAACTTATTTCGTACTGGTCATCTCCTCAAGGAAATAAATTCCACCTTCCTAGCCCTTATCCCTAAAATAACCCCTCTTCCCCAACTGACGTTAGACCTATCAGCCTTTGCAATATAACCTACAAAATAATCACCAAAATCTTGGCAAATTGATTCAAACCAATCATTTCCATAATTATCTCCCCTTTCCAATCTGCTATTATGCAGAATCGGAAAATCACCGACAACACAGTAATGTCTCAGGAAGTTGTTTATAAAATAAAAAAATATAAAGGTGAGGGGGTCTAATGGGAATAAAACTAGATATGAATAAAGCTTTTGATAGGGTTAGTTTGGGAGTATATGAAGGAACTTATGCTAAGTCTTGGATTCAGTGAGTCTTCGAACCTTGGTGCTCACTGATTCATCAATGCATCAGTACCCCGTCCATCGCAGTTCTCTGCAATGGATCACCTGGAAAATTCTTTAAGCCAACTTGAGATATTAGATAAGGAGACCCGTTATCTCCTTATCTTTTCCTCCAATGTACGGAAGGATTAACTAGGCTTTTAAGGCATACAGAGGCCAGAGAAAAAAATCCAAGGAATCAAAGTATCTCAAAACAACATTCCTATCACCCATTTACGTACTTTTTGCCGACGAATGCATCATTTTTTCCGAAAGCATCTCTTGCTGATGCTCAGAATGTTCTAAATATCATCAATACTTTTAGCCTAGAGACGGATCAAATGATAAATTTTCAGAGGTCGGGAATTTTCTTTAGTAATAAGTTTCCTAACATATTTGGGAAAATGATAATAAAATTTCTGAAGGTGCGGAAAATCAATATTACTGATAGTTACTTAGGTACGCCTTTGTTCATAGGAGCCTCCAAAATAGAAACTTTTGATTCAATGATAGCTAGAGTTAGAAGTAGATTGTAGAATTGGCACGGGAGATATCTTAGCCAAGATGCTAGAGCAGTGATAGTTAAGTCAATTCTTGAATCTTTACCCATATACCAAATGGGTTGTTATAAGATTCTGAAAAACATTACCAACCAACTCGTTTCCCTATAATGAAATTTCTGGTGGGGAAAGAAGGATGGTAAAAGGGGCTACTTTTTTAAAGCCTGGATGGATCTTAACATGCTGACATCCCTAGGAGGGATGGGTTTTAATGACTTGGAAGATAACAATTTACCGCAACTAAGAAGGCTTGCTTGGAATCTTCTAGACAACCCAAACTCGGTTTGGGCTCAAACTCTGAAATCCATCCACTATAGCAAATGTAGACATCCTCTTGATCCAATCATTTGCACCACAAAACCGTGGAGTCGGTCTTGTATTCAACAGGAGCTCGAGATAATTAAACCCAACCACATCTGGGAAATAATGGCCAATCGATTCATATAACAGGGGATCAGTGGTACCCTGGCACGCTAGAATTTAGGAATATCCAGTTGCGCTATGACATTTTCTTGGTCAGCCACCTTATCGACGTAGCAAACTAGTCTTGGAATGTTAACGTCCCTCACTCTATTTTTAAACAAAGTATTATCCATACTAAATGTCAAATCCCCATTCGTCTTAATAGAAATGATACAATCAAGTGGAACCTAAAACCGAATGGCAAATTCACTACCGCCTCTCTCTATCATGGCATCAAATTTTTTGAGACTGTTACCAACTCACCCTGGGATAAAATTTGGAATACGAAAACTGCCCCAAAAGTCACTTTATTCATTTTCAAATGCATGCATAATATGGTTCATATAGCTGATAAACTTTCTAAGTATATTGACATGCCAACCACATGTTCCTTTTGCTCTCGACCAAATGAAACTTTGAAGCATATATTTATGGAATGTCCTTTTGCTAGGAGCGTTTGGTTTGCCTCTTCTGCAAACCCTTTTGTGTTTGGCATCCATAACATGTTTTTGTAGCATGGATTTTAAGTTTGAGTAGCAATCCAGTTGGTTAGGACAACAAATTGGGTCATTGGAATGCTTTCTGTGCAACTGTAATTTGACACATTTGGATAGCGAGATGTGATAAGGTATTCAAAGAAATCAACCCAAACCCCCAACACACTTATGCAAGAGCTGAATTGTTCTGGAGGGAGAGATGGCAGGCCAACCAAAGAAACGTGAACAACTCGCAGTTAACGACACCAACTCAAACGAGACATTGGAAATGCCCGGATTTAGGAACAGTCAAAATCAACATAGCTACCAAATGGGACCATTCAAATAAACTTATGAAAACAACAATAATTATAGGAAACATTTTGGGTTATTGTAGGGAAGTGAAGATTATGGGATTTACGGCACTGAATAGGGATGTAGGAGAGGTGTTAGCGGTTATTGACGCGTGGAAATGGAGATTACAACTTCAAGTTCTCACTATCACTATTGAAGCTAACAACAACAACCTAATCAGACTCTTCTCAGGGCTTCTAAGTATATGGATTGGCAAGCTAAAGCTCCGTGGGAAGATAAAATTCCAAATCTTTTGAAGGTTTCCATTTCTTCAAAAAATTCCATTTACTCTTCAGTTAGTAAATCCGTAAACCAGGCAGCAATTGTATTAATTAAATGTTGTTCCTGCTAACGCAACTATGTGGGTTATCCTCCAACTTGTATTTTTTATTTTATAGATCAGGATGGATTGAGCAACTATGCTCAAAACTATCAACACCAAGTTTGTTTTTCTTTTAATTTAATCTATGTGGGAGAGAGTAATCCATTTCTGAGTTGTTGCCTTGTTTACTTGGAGGACTATATCTGGTGGTGCCATGTTTGAGTATGCCAGAAGTTGTTATGGTGATGGGTAAGATAACTTTTTCGTCACAGTCGGCCGATTTTTTGCTCTCTCAAATCAGTAGGATTTGAAGTTCGGGTTTCATATAAGGTACGTTTTTCTTTTACCCTATCAATTGTTCTTTGATTAAATTTGGATGCAGAGGAAACTTCTGTGTGTTCTTAATAATTTGTTTAGTGATACTTTAATTGTATTGTCTTCAAGTGTTAGTGATTTAGTGATATCTTGGTTTTTGTTGTGAAACTAACGGTGGGTTTGTTGTACTGATGTGTTTTTTTGAATTGATTTTGTTTTTTCCATGACTTTTCCGTAATCATCGTCGGACAAGAAACTAGCCGACTTGCGGATTTTTTTTGTTTCTCACACTTGTCGATTGTTTGTAGGCAAATCTGAACAAGATTTGGTTTTTATTTTATCTTTCCACGTGCTCTGAAGTTTGGCAAGTTTCATTTGACCAAAAATTAAAAACAAAAAGATAAAACAAAAACAAAATGAAAATTTGAGTAGGTTAGGTTTAGTGGGCTTCGTTCTATTAGTTTCTTATTAGTTAACGTTTAGTGGGCTTAGTCTCGTTTTTAAACACGTCTTTATAATTTGTCACATTTTAGGTCATTCTTTTCTATTTTTCAGTACTTTGACTTTCTATCCACCTCGGTCGGTTCCTGATTTAAGGTGAAGAATTGTTGTGAACTGAATTTATTATTCTTGGTTTTACTCCTTGCCTGGCCGGTATTCATGTTAGTTCTACTCATCACCTACATTGATTTTTGCTATTCTTATTGGTTCTTGTCAGGCTGGTTTAACCACGGCACAGGTATGGCAACTCAGCTTCAGTAATCTAGTTGATCATCAATATTACTATCATAGCTCATAATTTCCTCTCATCTCCTGTTTATACCCGAATATTTGTATTCAAATAACTCGACATTTAATACTTGTAATATCTGTAATAGTTTTTAGTTGTTTGTGGGCTTTGTTTATCCGTTGTTCTATGTGTCTGGCCTATCCTAACAACCCTGGTAGTTTTAATCACTTACAAAATCAGATACTGAGACCCATAAACTCTTTAGCCTTCGGACATTAACGCAACATAATATATCTTGTCCACTTAGAGGCGACAACATTTCCAGAATAGCAGACAACGAAGGGATTATAGCAGCTACGGCAACAAAAGATACATTGAGACCTCGTGGCTAGTAATATATCCATACTAGCTTGGAATTGTCGGGGTATTAGCCAAGCAACCATCATTCAACATCTAAGAGGAATTATATCATCCCATAGGCCAAATATTGTGTTTTTATCAAAAACCTTGGCCACTGAAAGACACATGACATCACTACAACGGACTCTGAGACTCGACAACAGTTTCACGGTTCCTAAAGTGGGACATAAAGGTGGATTGTGCTTAATGTGGAAGGACATCCTACAAGTATACATATTACTCCACTAGCAAAGCTACATACATGCGGTCGTCACACCACAACCACCAGCTCATCCTTGGTTATGTATCGGAATCTACGGTCCACCTTATCCAGATGCGAGATGGGACTTGTGGAACAACATTCTCTAGGTTTTTCCACCGTCACCCTACCATGGCTATTGTATGAGACTTTAATGAAATCATGGAAGCAGAGAAAAGAGGCGGCAGACCAGTAACATTAGCTCAAACTCAACCGTTCCTAAACATGGTTGACAACGTTGGACTTATCGACCTTGGATTCCGAGGCGATCCTTTCACATAAATAAATCATCAACAAGGCGAAGATTTTATTATAGAGCGATTAGACAGAGTCATGGCAAACCAACGATGGAGAACGAATAACCCTCATGCAGCGGTCATACATCTTCCGCGCATAGCCTCCCATGATGCACCTATACTACGTAGAACCAAGCAACTAAATTGGATAACTGAGAGGAATTACGAATTCGAACACCTTTGGTTAAACCACCCCGATATTCATCATGTTGTCAATGGTACTTGGGAACGAGTCTCGGATGCAGAGGCGACGACAGATCTCCAAATCAAACTCATCAGAACTGCCAACATCATTACTCAATGAAATAAAGTCATCTTTGGACATCTACTCAATGAAATAAAGTCTTCTTTGGACATATCTCCACCATGATCAGGACGTTCACAACACAAATACAATTTGCACAACACCAGTGGGCAACCCAGACGTGTCCGACACTGCTTCATTGGATACAACAGGAAAATGAGCTTCGTCAAACCCATTTATCTCTTTTGCAAAGGTCATGCTACTATTGTCAACAATGGGCAAGAATACAATGGCTACAATCCGAATATAAGAACACTACCTTTTTCCATACCAGTACAACTATACATCAAAATTGCAACAACATCCAACAATTGCATGACCAAAACAACAACTGGGTATTTGACAAAAACCGGATTGTTGGATTATTGCTAGAGCACTTCCAAAACCAATACACGCCACCTAGCCCCACATTGGATGAACATTTATTCTCCTCGGTCACTCCACGGATAACAACAAATCAATGCACCTCTCTGACATAAGCTGTCACACATGAAGAAACCAAAGATGCACTTTGGTCAATTGGATCAGGAAAGGCACCGGGACCAGATGGATTTACTGGTAAGTTTTTTAAGGAATTTTGGGAAACCACCAAATCGTAATTATTGCTATGGTTAGAGAGTTCTTTGAAAACCTTAGTATCCACCCTCTGATGAACCACACCAATCTCACACTCATACCAAAAAGTGAACACCCAACAACCCCAACACATTTCGGGCCTATTAGTTTGTGCAATGTTACCTACAAAATCATTGCCAAAATTTTGGTTAATCGCTTAAGACTTATCCTAACATTCATTATCAGCCCTTACCAAAGTGCTTTTGTACCACAAAGATCGATACATGATAACATAGCCATAGCATGAGAATTATTTCACTACACCCGAACATCCCCCTTAACCAAAGAACCAAAAATAGGCCTCAAACTAGACATTCAGAAAGCCTATGATAACTTGGATTGGTATTTCATGAAACAGTCACTTACAGAACTCGGCTTTCCAGATAAGTTTATAGAATTTATCATGACTTACGTATCGAATGTAACGTACTCCATCAACGCCAATGGCACCCCTCATGGATATATTTCATCGTCTCGGGGTATTGGACAAGGAGATCCACTCTCTCCGTATATTTTTATTATTTGTGCCGAAATTCTATCAACGAATTTCACGCACCTTGAAAACCGAAACGACATTAAAGGCTTAAGATATAAAAGAAGGCTCCACTGATTCTTCACCTAATGTACGCGGATGACCTACTGATCACGTTTAAAGCATCTTCTAGAAACTTCCCATATCTCAAACATTTATTGGATGCTTATTCAACTTCAGTGGGACAACACATCAACTCAACCAAATCCACAATCATCCATCATCCGCGACTTGATCCAAATCAAATCGGTGAGATCCACGTGTTTTTCAACATGCTGGCTACATCAACACCACCAATGTATCTAGGAGTACAATTGAAAATTGGGAGAGCCTCAACACACTTATGTTTTTGTTTTAGAAAGAATGGACCGTAAAGCGAAAGGATGAGAAAAAAATGCCTAAATTCGGCTGGAAGGTTAGTACTCATTAAAACCTCTCTCCTCCCTACTGCAAATCATATAATCCAGACAAACCTTCTACCTGCATATGTACATAATAAAATAGACCAGATAATTAGGAATATTTTTCTGGGGCCATGACCCGTCGACAAGAAAACTTTATCCTATGGGTTATGATAAATTATCTAAACCTAAAGCGGAGGGAGGCTTGGGAATTCGTAAAAGTTTGGAACACAACAAAGCGCTACTAGTTAAAAAAGTATGGCAACTTCAAGATCAACCTGATTCGATTTATATAACCATGTGCAGAGAAAAGTATTCTAACGATACAACTTTTTTCCAATCCCCCAGCCGCCCTCTACCTCAGCTAGCCCCCTATGGAAACAACTTTATTCTCTTATGTCATCTATCACACCCCACATTTTTCACTAAATTGATAATGAAAACACTACCCGACCACTTTCAACTGGATACTGAATCACCCTCCACTACACCAGAACTAGTGCCAAGAATTTTCTTTGGTTGCCGATCTAATTGACCCGAATTCATATTCTTGGAACCATGATCTTGTGGCACAACTTCTGTAATCGGCTACGGACAAAATTACTAATTTCCACTTACCGCAAGATGGTCCACCGGACAAAATTGTTTGGCCTTTCATGAAATCTGGACATTATACAATACGTTCCGGATACCGTCTATTAACCCAACTTCAACATCATACCACAACCACCCAACAACTTCAACCAACAAAACACATCTGGACACTAACCTGCCCCCAAAAATACATCTTGTGGAAAGCTATAAATGAAGGCTTACTTACATTCATATTATTATTACATAAAATACACTTTACCCCTCAAACCTATGTCCTAGATGTAATATTCACCCAAAAAAAGCTGAACATATACTCCTTGTATGTCAGTATGCCAGAGAGGCTTGGGATTTTCTCTTCAATCACCATCTGTTGTCTCTTATTTTTCTAACACCGTCGACCACAACCGATTACATAATCATCCACCATCAACCAATTACTGCAGATCAACCAAACATCATTTGCTACAACTTCATTTTGCTTTCTGTTTTGGGCACTATGGTTCTCCAGCAGTGATCTCATATATGGAAGGAAACGCCTAACTCCTACCGATACCGTCAACATAGCAAAGCATATGCATCAGGAATATACATGAGTGAATATGGTGCTTCCTCCATCTCTACCCGGGATGACTCCTATGGAAAACAGTACCTCACATTGTCAATCAACGAAAACATTTCAAGTTGGATGGAACCCCCCGGGACCACACTGGATCAAGATCAATACTGATGGAGCTTCCCGAGGACATCCAGGACCAGCGGGTAGAGGTTTTATTTGTAGGGACTCAACAACAACAGTCGTTGTCGGCTCAACCTTTGGGAATCACCACTGCACTGATAGCAGAGACACGGGTCCTCCTCATGGCTATAAGAACAGTAAATATCCACCAATGGACTAAAATCTACATCGAATCAAAATCACAAACGCCAGTCCAATTTATTAACGACCAATCAGATCTCCATGATAAAAGGAATGCTTGCTAAATTACAAGAAGACTAGGCGATATTCCCCAATACAAAATCCAACACAACTATAGGGAAACCAACCAGGCTGCAGATGCTCTTGCAAACTATGCGACAGATAAGAGCCAACGTAAAGTATTACAAGACAACAAATGGGAATATACTGTCCCAAAATTTTTGAATCAATTTATAATTAATGACTCCAAAGAGCGACACATTTCCTGGTGTAATTTCGTGTTAATTTCAATCATATATATCATGCTTCAAAATAAAATAAAAAATATTTTCATTGTTAAAACGAAAAGAAGCCATTTTTTTTAATTTTTTAATTTATTATTATTATTATTATTATATATTTTTTTTTTAATTTTTTTTAATTTTTTTTAATTTTTTTTAATTTTTTTTTTTGCCATGGTGGCCGTTGGCATTGACTAGGGTCAAGAAAATTCGCTTGTAAATCAACACAAATTCTGCTTCTGTTGTAAAGATCAAACAACCAATTGTATCAAGTTTCTTCATCGCGATTCTCGCAATGTTTTGTTCGAACTTGAAACTCTCAATTGGAATTGCTGTTTTTGGTTCTAGACAAAGTTGTGTCTGCATCTCTGAAGCAAATTTTTTATTCTCCACTATCTCTGTTGCGCCTCTTACTCCACCAATGGATTCCATTCCACCACCTCCCACAACCAATACAACAGAAACACCTTCAAAACCAGTTACCCCAAACCCTTCGATGCACACAAATATCTCTGAAAAGTGTCTTAGGGAATCTCCCTTATTTACTCACTTTCGGACGGAATGTTCGATTCCTGTATCTTCCCAAGAAGAGATCAAAAACAAAGAGGATGAAAAAGAATTGAAAACAAAAGGGGCTTCAAGTGAATCCTCACAGACCTTCTTCTCCTCTGCTTCAACCCCCTCATGTGATTCTTACTTTTCAAAAAAATAATCCATCAACAGATACCTTTCCCAAAAGATCTCTCAATGCAGTAGCAATCTTCAAATAGATTATCAAAAGGGAACAACAAAACAAACAAAGGATATACTCCAAAAAACCTCTTTACAGAAGCTAAAAAGAGATCTCCCCACACCCATCTTCAACCTCACTGAAAGGATGCAACAACTCATGCAGACGCAAAACAACCACTACCTTGCTCTCAAAGTCTTGGGAACACCTATTGAATTCACCATACTAAATAGAGCCCTCTCAAACAAACTATTTCCAATCCAGTTCAAGCAGATGGAGCCGAGTAAGACTTTGCCCGTATTCCAGCTCTCACAACAACATCAAACTGATAAGGATTTCATCCTTGCAAACCAACCATGGACAACATGAAATTTTGTGGTGTTATTTGAAGACTGGAACTTTTTCCTTAAACATGCAGAACAATGTTTCAAGTTCGCACCATTCTGGCTACGAGTTCTCAATCTACCACAGGTTTTTGGAGATGAAGGATCCATTCAGGATCTCATAGAGTCCTCTAACACAGGGAAGGTGGTGCAAATCGACCCAGCTTCATCACCTCCAAGGGTTCTGGCCATGTTCGACCTCCAAAAACCGTTAAGACCGGGAGTCATGCTGAATATTGGCGGAGGAAAATGGGTACAATTTTCTTACGCAAATATTCCTCTACTATGCTTTATTTGTGGTTTCCTGGATATGTTTTTAGAGAATGCCCTAACTTTGGTGGGATACACCAAGCAATCCAAAATAATGAAAACCCTGATTTTCCTCATGGCAAACTGGATGCAAAAATGAAAGCCCCATATACTAGGATCTCTACTTCTAGTCTTCTGCAAGAATATCGATTACCAAACATCTATCATGGATCAACTTCAATTTCTGCTATAAACAGCCACCAAGGATTTCCAGCACCACCAGTCTAACAACAAAAGCAAAGTCCAGAACCACAACAGAATCAGTCAACAACTTTGAGAGACAAGGGCAAGGCACCTCAACAACAGCAGCAAGACCAAACTCGGGTTTCAGATGTAACCAGGGCCAACACGTTCTCAACTCAGCTTTCAGAAGAGATGACTCGACGTGGTTTGATGTGGAACTCGGTCACGCCTCCGACAAAGTCTATAAAAGATACTGCAACAATTAAACCTACAGAGCCGTCAAGACAGAACAAGGAAAGTTGTGTACATGCAACGACACCTGTCCCAATACCTGGTGCCAGCAACTCTAAAGGGGATAATACTGTTAGGATGAACCCACCATTTGCCATATCATTAGGTGGACATCGAAACCCTAGTAGTTTCTACTTAAGCCCAGATAACTTAACTAGGATCGATCATGTTGGGCCTTCAGATAAAAGTAAGGAAAAAATTCCTCAACATGACTCTGAAACAGCCTACTCAAGCTCGTCGGGTTATCTTGCTGGATTGGAGCATAAAAATGGCAGTGGTAGATATGGAGGGTCGGGTCATCACCCAGTTTCCAACAACACCAACAACAACGGTTCGGGATTGGGAAAACCTACTGAACCAAGAGCAGCACTGGGTATAAACAGAATATTGGCTTTTTTTACACCTGACTATACTAAAATCCTTTTGAATACATTGCAACACAGGGATGCAAATGTATACTTGCTAGTTCACAACATTAACGGTAAACTGGAGGTCGTTGTAACCACTAATGCTAGACCGGAAGAACGACACCACATCATGAAGCCACTCAGAACATACAAAAGACGGACTATCAAGCCACCAAACAAGCTACATGCACATCTGCATTTGCCCAACACACCTGATTATGGGGCACAACCACCACCGGCAAAATCCCGCAAGTATGTATCCATATCCCAGCTGGAACAAGGATCGGTGAAAAGAACAACACCGACATTTGAGATTCCAACAACACGAGCAAGAAAACCAAGAAGCATTATAGGAAATGGAACACCTCAACAACCCCTAACATCGGTACATATACCTGAAAAACAAGATATCAAAAAAACTGGCTCCTTACCATCTCGAATTAGCTCCAAAAAACCAACAGTACCTGCATGGAAGCTTTCCTTCCCAGAAGAGATTGCAACATCAGAGATTTCACTAGAATCGCGAGTGGTTGGCAAGAGCCAACCCTCGCCTACACAATGAATTTCCTGGCTTGGAACTGTCAGGGTGTACACATGCCCTTGACAGTTTCTAAACTGCGTGAGTACACATGCAGATTCCAACCAGATTTACTGTTTTTATCTGAAACTTTAGCTTCTGTCTCGCACATGTCCTTTTTGCAAAATAGCTTAGGTTTTCAAAGTTCTTTTTCAATCCCATGTAATGGACATAGAGGTGGCCTCTACCTGATGTGGACATCCCATCTTAATGTCTCTGTTATTGTCGCAAATCAAAGTATGTTACATGCTTACATCTGCTCCAACCTTCATGAAGATGCTCAACCCTGATTTTTTACTAGCATCTATACACCACCATAACCTGCAGCCAGAAAAGACCTCTGAAGGAATTTTAATACCTCCGTTTCGACTCCAGCTACGCCCTGACTTCTAATGGGTGAATTCAATGAAGTGATTGCACAACATGAGAAAAAAGGTGGCAACCCTGTTACCAACTCTCAGGTAAAACCGTTCAGTAGTTTCATCAATACAAATGACCTTATTGATTTAGGGCACCAGGGCGATGCTTACACTTGGACAAACCGGTAATTGGATTCAAATTTCATCATGGAGAGGCTTGATAGAGGACTAGCAACACAAAACTGGCTATAGGCACACCCACAAGCTCTAATCAAATATCTCCCAAGAATAGGCTCCGAACATGCCCCTTTACTGCTCCAAGAAAATGCAATCCCAAGAAAGAGGACAACAAATTTCAAAATTGAACACTTATGGTTCCTGCATCCGGAAATGAAAACCATTGTCAAGAAGCGTGGCACCAACAACAAAGCATGGATTTAGCAAAAAATTTACAACTAAGAATGCAACATACTGCTCGTCCACTGTAACAATGGCATAAAACAACTTTTGGGAATCTTCCAAAGATTATCAAGGAAGCTGAATTCCAGATTCAGCTAGAACAATCCAAATGTGCAACTACATCGGGATCTGAACTCATGTTCTGGCTCGGGCATGAAAAGGATACCCGCAATACCCATCTGATGATGCAACATTGCCACGATACATATTGGAAGCAAAGTTCAAGAATAAAGTGGCTAACAAATGGAGATCTCAACAATGCCTTTTTCCATACCAAAGCAACAATAAGCCGAAGATACAACCACATAAGTCAACTCAAAGATGAAACCAATGTTTGGATTTTTAATCAGCGGAACAATTGCAGCACTGATCATAAAACATTTTGAAAGACAATACCAGGCAGCTCCCACAACTATCAATATGGAGCTATTTGAAAATTTCTCTCCGAGAATTTCACATCAACACTCTGTGGAACTTTTGAGATAACCTTCGGATGCATAAATCCACAAAGCTTTATGGAGTATTGGCTCAGAAAAAGCGTCGGGACCGGACGAATATACAAGTAAGTTTTTTAAGGTGTATTGGGATATCACACAACCCCAAACTGTTGCACTAGTTAGGAATTTTTTTTGACAAGGTAGAACTAGATAATATCTTCAACCATACAAACATTACCTTGATCCCAAAAATAGAAAATCCTACAACCCCGAATGACTTCAGACCCATTGGGCTATGTAACGTAGTTTATAAAATCATCTCAAAACTGCTAGTGGATAGGTTGAGATCCTTACCTCAGTTCATGATCAGTCCGTTTCAGAGTGCGTTTGTACCAAACCGGTCCATTCATGACAATATTTCCATAGCCACAGAGATTTTCCATCACATAAGAACCTCAGCACCCACAAAAAATCCAAAAGTGGCCCTGAAATTGGATATCAAAAAGGCTTATGATAGCCTGGATTAGGGATTTGTGAGACAGAGCTTAGTCAACCTGGGTTTTCCAAGCAAGTTCATTGAGTATGTCATGTTATGCATAACTTCAGTGTCGTATTCGGTCAACATTAATGAAAATCCGCAAGGAAAAATCTTACCCAACAGGGGACTGCGTCAAGGAGATCCTTTATCTCCATATATCTTTATCCTCTGTGATGAAATCTTATCAACAAATCTGGCGCGTCTGCAATACCAAAGGAGATTAACAGGATTACAGATATCATCAAAAACTCAACCGCTCCTACATCTGATGTATGCCGACGACTTGTTGATCACTTGCTCAGCAGATCCAACGACGTGCAAGAACCTCAAAAAGATCTTACACTCATACTCGGTCTCGGCTGGACAAACGATTAACACTCGGAAATCAGTGCTGATACATCATCCTAAATTGCAGCAGCCAATGATTGATTGGTTAAAAACAACTTTCGACACTTTAACAACGGATCATCCACTAAAATATCTAGGAGTGCAGTTCAAAAAGGCAGGAATTCTTTACCTATTTTTGCTCAGCTGTTGCATAGAATGGAAAGAAAAGCAAAGGCGAAATATCTCAATCAAGCAGGACGATGAATCCTTATCAACTCTTCACTGATTCCCACAACTAATCATGCTATGCAAACCCAACTACTACCATCTCATGTCCATCAAAAAATGGATAGAATTTCGAGGAATTTCCTATGGGGGCATGAAAAAACCCAGAGGAAAATGCACTCGGTGGGAAAACAGAAGATCACTCTACCTATTAGTCAAGGATGTTTGAGAATCATCAAGGAACCACAACCTTGCATTACTAGTAAAGAGAGTTTGGCAAATTCATGCAAAGCCATAATCTATATGCAACAGAATGTATCAAGATAAATAATTACAAGGCAGATCAATATTGACTTACAGGCTCAAACCACCGGACTCAACAAGTCCGGCATGGAAAAATATTCATAAAACGACGGAAATAGTTCAACAGAATTTTGCTATACGGATTGGCGATGGAAAGTCCACTAGAATCAAGGATAGGTGGATACCTGCACATCCAACTTTCGAACCACCTGCACAGAATGGCGATTTCCTGGTAAGCTCCTTAATTGAACCTTACTCTTTTAATTGGGATGCAGATCGTTTACTTCACTTATTTCCGCCCCACATAGCCAACTCGATACATAGCATACACATTCCAAAACCTCCTTCCCTGAAAAACCAATTTGGCCTCACACCAAATGTGGTCAATACTCGGCAAAAAGTGGATACCACTTACTGGCCAAGAATTCCAACCAGGACACCACTGCTAACCAAACTCTCCATAACCATTCTTACTCAAGAATGGATTACAAGACAATTTGGAATGCAACATGCCCCCAAAAGATACGACTTTTCTTGTAGAAAGTCAGCCATGAAGGACTCCCAACCTTCAAAACACTCCACTCTCGTTGTAACACCCCGAGTTCCAGAATAGGGTCAAACCTATATGTAGATCCGAACTCGAAGCGTTACGGGTCGGGAAAAAAAAAGACTTATGCATATAACTCTTATAATTTTCTTATTACAACAAACGTAATTTAACCTTTCTAACATTAGTTTAAACATATAAATTCTCTAATCATCTTTAACAACGTTTTCAACGAACATATTATTTCAAATTACATTTCAAACATTTACAAGAAAACAACGCAGTCACTAAGCTACACATTCCTAGCTTCCGCTGCGCAACTCTAATAAATCTGCAAGGATGTCAATTTGGGTGAAATGACATCTCAGTAGAATGCATTCCCAATCTCAAATATGCATAACAATATCAATGAGTCAAGTAGCATACAACATGGGTATACAACACGATTACGAGCGATCAACTATAATATATCGAACCAACATGTATTATTTTCAATAAATCATTTCGTTCATCTATTCAATCATGAATTCATAGTACCAATATTATTTATGACAAATCATCTCATTAAGATTTTAAACATGCGTTCACAACATCAATAGTATTTACCATTAACGTTTTCAAAAGTTCATCCATTTGAGTTTCAACACATCGATTCTTAACACGAATAATATTTCAACATTTCATTCAATTAGACTTCACCCACATGTTCATAACACCAATTATGTTTCCAACAAATCATTTTCTTACACATGATTCACAAATTAATATTCACCAACACAACATGAGTTCACAACATTTACAGTATTATCAACAAATCATTTATCGAATCATCCATTTAGGATTCAACTTATCAATTCACAACAACAATATTGTTTTTAACAATTCATTCATTTGAATTTCACAAATAATTTCTTAACACCGGTTATGTTTCCAACAACGCATTTAATTTAGATACCAATCACATTATTCCCATATTCATAAGTCACCTCAAACTATGAGTTTGCAATACCAAAATAATTGTTAACAAGTCATTCATCAATGATTCAACATATCTATTGACTTATTAATATAGTCACAGACATACCATGAGTTCACGGTACGAAAACCTTGGTTCGTACACCCACCTATCGTTTATCGGCACAGACAACCTCAATCGATGGTCATGAACAAAATTTCATACGAGGATCATACCCATATGCTCTCGGGGATCATTACCCGTTTCATTCACAGTACGAAAACCTTGGTTTGTACACCACCTATTGTTTACCGGCACGGACAGCCGCCATCGATAGTCGGGAAACACAAGCTCCCATAGGTATCATTACCCATTTAACTCTCGGGGATCATTACCCGCCGTTAGCATGAAACATGTTCCATATAACGATAAACACATGAACTCATTTCCTTTTATAAATCATTTTCACAAACAACACAAGCAACCATGGCTTAACAACATGAATTTCTTTCAAGCATTTATGCAAACAAGTTAACTGCAGCCATATTATATTATATTATATATTTCATGGTGATAACTTTATCTGATCATCCTAAAATTTTACAGGAACATTCTTGACACATTCATATACAACATACCCAAAATTCACACCAAACCAACGGTTCGAACTAGGGCTGAACATGGTGTCGGTTAACCGTTGGAAACCGACCAAACCAGACCAATAAGCAAGAAACCGAACCAAACCATTTAGATTTGGATTGGTTTGGTAAAAAAAGTTGAAAAACCGACATTACTGGTTTGGTTTTGGTTTGACCTGAAAACCGAACCAAAAACCATTGGGGAACCGATTAATTTTTAAACTTAGTTTCTACCGTCGATTTAAAAGTATTAGATTCTACCCATTGATTTAGAGGATAAATAGAAACCCTAAATCTAATATTTCATTATGATACTCTCCCTCTTTCTCTTTCTCCTTCTCTCAGCCGCCTGCCTTCTCCACCCCCAACAACAGCTGCTGCTACTCGACTTTTTTCTTCCCGTCTTCCTTCTTTTTTATTTGTCAATAACTAAATTAAGATATATTATATATCTTCTTTTGATCTCTAGAATTAGAGTAAGCTTTAACTATTCTTGATTTTTTTTTTGTCTGTTTATTTGTGTAAACCAATACTATCGGCAACTACGATTTTTTTATCTGTAAATTTGTGTATTTTTTTTTTTGGTTTGACATAATTATTGGTTAACCAAAAACCACTGGGACAAACCGAAACCCACTGGAGCCATTTGGAAACCGAACCAATGGTTAATGGATTGGTTTGGTTTAGATTTTTAGAAACCAATAATATTGGTTTCGGTTTTGGTTTGGCTAGAAACCGAACCAAAACCGACCATGAACAGCCCTAGTTCGAACAACATATATTGAGTTTATAATGGAATGCTAAAAACTGGGCAGATTACATGTTATTACCAAACAATTCACCATAAATTCATATTAATCTCAAATTAAGCAAACCCAAAGCATAATGAAATATAAGAAACTTATCTACAACTTCCTAAGGCTTCCTAATGATTTTAGAATTAAAATCATTTTAACATCACCAAGACTTCCTAAGAACATCAAAACTACAACAAACCGAAACTGTCCATAATTTTCATAAATTATCATCCAAATTATAAGAAACGATGAATTTACATTGGAAAATTCTCAAAATTTAACTAGAGATACCCAATTATGTTATCTACCAATAACCAAAGTCCGATCATCAATAAGATTCATAAAATTATACATATAAATTTCAAAGCCCTAATTAAATAAGATTAAACAAATATAAAATCAAAGTATACCAAAAAAAAACACAAAGAGAAAGGGATTGAACATTCAACCTCTCAATTGCTACAAACTCCTCTTGATTTCTTCTCTAAAAATCTCTAGCTCCATCTCTTTCTTCTTCTCCTTAGACTTTTCTAACTTCTAAAATTCTTTTCCATTTACATTAATAAAAAACATATATATATTAATTATTATTATTTTTAAATATTTTAATTATCTTTTCATTTCCCTTGATTTTATTTATTATTGATTATTATATTTTCACCCTAACTTGTAGCCTTTCTAGTTTAACTACCCACCTAGGCTAAGGTTAAGGAACAACAACCTAAGCCACAAAGTTAACTAAATCGGGTATAACCCGACCCGAAACAGTAGCTAAGAATATAGGGTATTACACTCGTCACATTGTTGACAATGATACATGCCCAATTTGCAAGCTTCAACCAAAGACAGTACAACACCGCCTCTTTCAGTGCGAAAGGGCGAAACGAACTTGGAACTTGATAGTGACACACATTAACAGAGGAAACAACACAGGAAACCCTTATGACAGGTTGATAATTCCACCGCATCCGGTACCCAATGAGATTGCAATACAACGTAAAGGGGATTACAGGTCATCCGGTTCAGGCGGGGAGAGCGACTAGCACATCAACAACATCTGTTGTGCCTCCAACGACCTTCAAGGAATTCCTGCGTTTTTCGCAAAATGCAGAGATGTTCTCAATATGCTGCTATGCACTATGGAGTATTTGGCTGGCTAGGAATGAACATGTTTATAAGAAGCAAATCCAAACACCTCAGCAAACAAGCCAAATAGCTATCCTGTTGAGCCAAGAATACACTTGGACAGTCTGTAAAAAGATACTGCCAAATATGGTGGGAGAACGGCAACAACAGAATGGTTCCACAGGGGAAAACAATACACGAACAATTTGGGTCAAATGGAGTCTCCACCAGCAGAATGGGTGAAAATCAACACGGATGGAGCCAGCAAAAACAATATGGCTGGACAACCAGAACGAGCAGGAACAGGCTGGATTTGTAGAAATACAAATGAAAATGTAATAATGGCAATGGCGGCTCCTATTGGGATAACCACGACTCTTGTCGCTGAGACTTGGCCTTTTTGCTTGCAGCAAGAATGGCGACATCACAAAGGTGGACAAACATCATCTTTGAGACGAACTCGAAGGCGCTATTCTCAGTGCTAACTAATAAGAAAGAAGACAACCCATGGATCATTAGTGGAATGATACATGAAATACAATTCTATTTCCAACAGATCACAAACCACTCTATAACGCATGTGTATCGAGAGGCAAACCAAACGGCGGATGGACTGACGATCCTGGCAATGCACACTCAATTACACACAGGAACAACAACAACTCATACCCGGGTGTGTGGGACAATGCATACCCGGAATCACTCAATGTAATTGTAATGAATGATGCTGTTGGGATAGCTACCCTAGAACAATCCTATGTTAATGAATAAAAGAAAAGAAAATAAGCCGTGTTAGTCCACCGTACACAGATACGACATAAAAAAAAATAGTATGAGAAAAACAATATGATTATATTCTGGACACTAACCAAAAATGGTTGAATCTTAACCACGGTTAAAAGGTAGATTATGAAAGGACACGTGTAGGAAGTGAAGTGAGGTCAGTCATTAAGAATTAGGGATTAACCTAAACCATACACGAGGATAAGGCGGTAATCTTACCACATTTGAAAATCATATTTTTATTTTTTTCTCATCACTTCGTCACTTTCAAAGATCATACTAAATCGCCGAATTTATTTATGTTGATATTTATCCCTTTGTAAACCTAAAACTGCTGCCAAAGTAAAATCACATCCCAAAATACCCTATTTTTGTCAAGATGGGGCTTTAAAATCGGTCTGTCAAGAATTATTCATCTCTATTTCCTTCCCACCAAATATTTCCTCTTCTCCCTTTCTTCTTTTAGTATAAACAAACAAAACCTAGGGTTTTTCGAGAAAAAGAAAAGACGAGATTTTTCGATTCACTGTTGAGTTGCAGAAAGGTATATTTTTTCTGAAACCCTAAGTTATGATCTTTACATGTTTGGTTTCAAATGTTAGTTTTAATTAGTTATAAAGATTGTATTTTTAGTTTCTTCTAGGGTTTTGACGAGATTTTAAGAATGAGATTTCTGGATAGTGTTTAGTTTCTTTATGTGTGTATTGTTAGTTTGTGATTTTGTTATTAAATGATCATGGTACAAAAAGTAGTTATTTTTTTGTGCCCTTGTTCTGGATTTTCTCAGAAGATTTAAGCTCACTGAAATTTTACACAGATGAATAAAATGAAAAAAAATGTTTATTTTTGGCCGATAAATTGAATTAGTTGAAAAATACCCATAGTAGATTGATTTCTGTATAGTTTGATTGTAAGCATAATACATAAACTGTTTGGGTTAATCCACGGTGTACAGGAAGGGGTTATTACAGTTGCATGTGAAGTTAGGATTATTAACTATTTTGTTATTTTCTGTACTTCAACTTTTCAGATGTTATGAACTTACTGTTTTGTTGTCAGTATTCAGTTGTTCTGTGTCAGTTATTTTGTTATAGCGGTTAAGTACTTACCACTGCTAAGCAGTGACATTTGAAGAGAAAGCCTTGGTAGTCGAGACTTAACACTGAAAAATGTGTTTCATGTAATTGTTTTACCTGATAGAGGGCTAACAGCAAGCTATTCCAAGATGCTCGCAAATGTGATTTGTTGGTTGGGTTATACAATTTTATGAAGAGAAAGGATGGATGTTTTTTTCCTTCTGAGATATGGGTCTTACCGGAAGCCCCTAAGTTTCTTGCCAGAGAGTTTACTAGAAGCAAGCATGCTTATCTGTTGAAATGGTAGAATGAAATGCATATATTGATTTAAGAAATTGGCTACTTATCATCAAAAACTGTAAATGTGATGCGAAGATGAACTAATTTTACTTTTTGTATTTTCACTTTTGGAGAATGTTGCACATCTTGTATAGCTTAGGAACATGTCACATATTCAATTGTCTTTGGTTGTAATATGGCCTGTATATGTAACAGAGATCAGGTATGTCACTAGGTATATACCTCTGGCTAGGAATATTATATGCAATTAGGCACTCTTTTTATGATTTCATACTCGTTGTGTTGACACTGTTTCTACTTCGTCAATCCCAATTAACAAATGGTTGAAACAGCTTCAACATACATGTTTTATCCTGCAATTTTATTTCTGTATCTTCCAAATAAAATGTTTCCATGCAATTTTTTTTTGTAGGATTTTGCTTCTATTAATCAACATAGAAGGGTGAAATATGAGCCAAGAGAATCAAGCGCTAAATCCTGCTCCAGTAGAAAACCTGCCTGTGAAGCGAAAGCGGGGTCGTCCGAGGAAGAATGAAAATGTGGCTCGTGAAGTTAAAGAAAGTGTTTCTGATTCTGTACCAGATGTGGTGAAGAGAAACCGACGTAGGAGGGATAGAAAAGCTAGTTCAGTTGATCCCATGGTGGGTCAGGTAGTTACTGGTGTCCTTGATGGTTCATTTGATGCTGGGTATCTGCTAACTGTTAGAGTCGGTGACACTAATAGAATTTTAAAGGGTATTGTTTTCGAACCACGGTTGTCAGTTCCAGTGTCTGATGCAAATGATATTGCACCTCAAGTTAAGATGGTCAAAAGGATTCATGTCTCACTGGACAAACCAACTCCGCCTAATGATTATGCTACAAATCAATACAAACAGAGGAGTAGATCAAGTGGCAATCTTCCTCCAAGAAATGAAGTATCTGTGCCAACAAAGCAGTTGCCTCAAATTGCAAGCCAAGTTTCAAATGGAGTGCTTAATAATGTCAACCGTGTTTCTCAAGATACCCGCCAGGCTGTGCAGCAGGTAGAGAGTAGAACTGAAAACCAGGCGGCACAAGTTTCTCTCCAAGCAAATAATACTCAGATGGTCATTGATGTACCACCGAAGGCTGAAACTGTTTTACCCTCTGAAACTGCTAAAACAGAAGCTGTGACGATTCAAATCGTTGCTGAATTATCCCACATGTTGCAAGACAATCAGGCTGCAAAGACATCTGGCGCGCAATTAGAAATACAGACCAAGGTATCAACTGAGCAGATTCCAAGAGTAGATGGAATATCTATTATGAATGGAAGGTCAAGTGAGTTACAAAAAGATGCAGAGTCAGAGCCAAAGGTCAATCAACCAGTGCAGAAGTTAGAAACAGATGGAACTGCCCCTGAGCAATCTCTGTTCCCCAAAGCAGAATCTGAATCCCAAATGTATAATGCAGCTGTATTATCCAACACCAAAGATCTTTTTGAAGGCGAAGAAGGTGTTCATCCAGTCCAGTCTCATGCTGATCTGTTTAGCGATACAGATTCCATAGGATGAGTACATAATAGGACTGCATCCAGTGGTGTATCTGGATTTGAGCCCTTGCAATCTGGACCAGGAGTTTTTTTCTCTACCGTTCAGGGCTCTTAGAATGCTAACAAAAAGATTCCAGTAACTCTCACTTATTTCAGTAATCTCTTACTGTTTAAGCTGTTGTATCATTTCATTTCAGAACCATGTTCTAGTACTTAGTAGTTAGCTTGTGTGGTTTGTACTAGGTAACGACACCTTTAAGTGCTTTAATTTATAATATGATTATTAAGAAACTGGTTGTTGTAATTCTTGGATAGAAACGTATTCTGTATGAAGTTTATTTCATTTGAAAAAGGAAGTTGCAAGCTTGATATTTTACTTCGGAGGCCATTACAGGGGACTCTTAATACGAGCCATCTCAAGTCAGACTATCACAGTGGATATCATTTTGACAACCATGTCGGGAATCGGCATGGATTGCGCCTGGCCACGAAGCACACTTTTGCTCCATGGGCACACGCAATTTCAAACACCGTTAAAATTAGGTACCAGCCTACGAGGGCTCAGCCCACGGGCCACCGCATCATTTTTTTCTTTAAATAAAAATAAAAACCCTAACGGCGCTAAACCCTTCGTTATCATCTCCTACCGCGGCACCGATCTTGTTCAGTTTTTCCTCCCGATACTGATTATTGGTTTTCATAAATAGTTCGTTCCCAGTGAGAATTTCTCAGACCCACTATGAGGAAACCAAAATCCAAGAAATCATCAGTTCGTCAAGAAAAACGGCTATCAGAGGTACACGAAATCGAATTACTTGAATCATGGATAAATTCTGGAAAACCAGATTCAGGTACAAATCCATCAGCTATGAAACCATTACCATCAAAATCTCCAGTTGGTAAAATAGGTGAAGATACCTACTCTACTTATGTAGGTTGTACAAAATTTAAACAATTACCTATGTCAAAGAAAACTATTGATGGTTTAGTTAAAGGAAAGTATAAAGAAATGACTGATATTCAACGTGCTTCATTGCCACATTCATTATGTGGTAGAGATATACTGGGTGCTGCCAAAACTGGCTCTGGAAAAACTCTTGCCTTTGTCCTCCCGGTACGTTTAATCTTGATTTTTTCTTTTATATGCTAGTGATTGATGCATGTTTATCAGAATGATTACAAAGAATTACTCAGTCAGGTTTGGTAAAATTACTCTCGTGTTTGGTAAAATACTCAGTCTGGTTCACATCCTGATATTGCTGTTTTTTTTTTCACTTTTAAGATAGGTCATCATCCTAATGTTATCACTTTAGAGGTTGTGAATGAGAGACAAAAATTGAATATAATCTTGGGTTTGTTTTGTTGGTTCTGAATTAGACATTTCAGTGTAACACCTCCTAGCCATGAAACTATTTAGGATTAGAGAATACAGCCTATGCTCCAGTTGGTTGTTTTTTTTGCAATGATTATAATAGTAATACAAAATGACAGATGCCTTTGTAATGTTAGCTATAAATCTGAATCAATAGGAGCATACAGTATCACATGAGTATCTAGTGAAGGTAATTGGGTGATCTAATGGTTTATGAAAATTCTGTGCGAGTTTGCTTGAGAATAAGAATTGCTTGTTGTATTATCATGAAGTTAAGATTTTATTTTCCTGTCAGGTTGGTTTTCTAGTTATTATTCTCAAGCAAATACACTAAGCAATTATTATGGTGTTTAAAGTCATAGTGTGTTGGCGAGTATTGGACACTGTGGTGATGCTGAGGCACTGGTATAGTTAAAACAAAGCAAACATGTTAAGAATTGTGTTTGTGTGTATAGTGTTGCCTGTATTTCGTTCTTCTATGTTCGTCTTTAGAAGTGTTAATTCTTTAGAAGAGTTAAAAAAATTCGTTGCTATGAGTTATCGCCCGTGTTCCGATACATTATCTTGTTTCATATAGTTAGGAATATGTCGTGGATGTTACAGATGTATTCTGATACATTATAAGTTAGGAATATGTAGGGGACGTGTTCTATTACGTACTCTAGTTTGTTTGTTAGTTGTTATGTAGGTGGGATTTATGTGAATCGACCGGCCAGGCATTATGATTTTTCCTCTCAACAGTAAGTCAGATAGGATGAATATTAACCGGCACAAAATTTAATCTGGGGTTTGTTGGTTCCGAATTAGGCATTTCAGTGTAATACCTCTTGGTTGTTTGATAAAATTCCTACAAGAAAAGAATTTATTTTATTTAGCAGGGAGGTTATGAATTCGAGATTTCTTCCTAATCTCACATTGCATTTTTGGTAAAGTTGATAATGCTCATTAAAAGTTATTTGGTAGTAGTGATGCTTTCTATCTATCCTTTGATGAAGGCACAAGCCTAGTGATAAGCTGCCTACAGGCTACTACTTCTTTGTTGAGTCATGTTACAAGATTTCTTGACTTTTCTCTCTTATATAATTGCACTGGTAGCTAGATAGTTTTTCATGTTTATATGTTAGTGATTTGCCAAGTTATATTAACAAGTAGGCTGGTTTTTACTCAGATATTAGAGAAGTTGTATAAATTGAGATGGGGTCCTGAAGATGGAGTTGGAAGCATTATAATTACTCCCACAAGGGAATTAGCGGGTCAAATTTTTGAGGTACTGACTGAGGTAGGGAAGCACCATGGTTTCAGTGCTGGACTTCTAATTGGTGGACGCAAAGATGTTGGAGCTGAGAAGGAGCGTGTTAATGAGTTGAACATCTTGGTGTGTACTCCCGGACGGCTTCTTCAGCATATGGATGAGACTCCAAACTTCGATTGTTCACAACTTCAGGTCACGAGACTCGATTTGTTTGCTTTTTGGCTCTCTTTAAGCCCTAAAAAATAGGGAAAAGCAAAAAAGGATTGAACTCTACTTTTTAGTTTAGAAATTTGTTACTCCTATTTGGTTACTGATTTGGCTATATTGCTAGCCAGGAAACAGGTTTTGGTGCTAGATGAAGCAGACAGGATTCTTGATGACGGTTTTAAAGCGGAGATGAATAATATTATATCACAGCTCCCAAAGCAGCGGCAGACCTTACTTTTCTCAGCTACTCAAACAAAGTCTGTCAAGGATCTTGCTAGATTGAGTTTGAAAGATCCAGAGTATATCAACGTGCATGAGGAGGACGCGGATGCCACCCCTTCTCTTTTGCAACAAACGGCAATTATTGTTCCTCTTCATCAGAAGTTGGATATGTTATGGAGCTTTATAAAGGCGCATCTGAAATCAAAGATTCTTGTATTTCTGTCAACATGCAAACAGGTAATGTTGTTGATGACAGCCTACAGTCTGTTGGAATCGTTTGGCTTTCTTACCTTGGCAACATGCAATCATGGTGATTCATGATTGGGGACATATTTTGGTTGGATCTGTCACAATCTTTAGGTCTAATGTTTTGAATTATGAATTTTATATCTCTGTAAACCGTGTCTTACCTTTCATATCAAATGGTTTCTTCTGAGCTCGCCCTTCTACAGGTAAAATTTGTCTTTGAAGTGTTTAAGAAGCTGCATCCAGGAATTCCCTTAAAGTGTCTACATGGGCGGATGAAGCTCGAGAGAAGGATGATCATATATTCCCAGTTTTGTGAGTCTGAAACGTGCTCAGTCCTCTTCTCAACCGACGTTTCTTCAAGAGGCCTTGATTTCAAGAAGGAGCCAGTCGATTGGGTTGTACAGGTTAGCTTTTCTTACTTTGTTTTCCCCCTCATTTCTGCAGTTGCCATTTTTGTGTGGAGGTAATTTTGGTCTCAAGGGTTCTTATAGCTAATCGAGATGTTTGTTTAGGTGGACTGTCCAGATGATGAAAAATCTTACATTCACCGAGTTGGTCGCACTGCTCGTAATTGTGCTGTAGGGAAATCTGTGTTATTTCTTGATCCCTCGGAAGAAGAAATGCTCAAAAAATTGCACTCAAAAAAAGTACCAATAAAGTTGATTAAGGCAAGTTTTCTTCTTTTTTTTCCTCCATCCTTCAATTGTTAGGTTTTGATTTAGTTATGCGCTGGGAGTAGTTTAATCCAATATAACAACTTCGTCCCCTGCTTTTGTTGCCAAATTTATTTATAGAATATTTGTGCAGGCAAACACGAAAAAGTTGCAGTCAGTTTCTGGGTTAGTGGCTGCATTACTAGTTAAGTATCCAAGTATGCAGCTTCTCGCTCAAAGGGCTTTCGTCACATATGTTAGATCTATACATAAACAGGGAGATAAAGAAGTGTTCGACGTTACGAAAGTTCCCATTGAGGAGTTCTCTGCGTCACTAGGTCTTCCTATGACCCCAAAGCTCCGTTTCTTGAATAAGAAAACTATATCAAAACCATTGCTAGAAGTTGTGGCTTCTCAAGAAGAGAATGCCACAAGTGATGATGTATCAATGTTGCTGAAACTGAAAAAGGTCAACAATAGCCAGCCAGATGGTGAAGCTGAAAATGATCAGGATACTCAAATGGATGGAGGAAATAAAGCTACAAACGAGAATAATCTGTATGTTGTATCTCTTAATCAACAACTACTTACTTTTCTTCAGGCATCACCTAAGGATTTTCTATCCAACATACATTTCATTTCATACCCTTTTGCTCCAGTTAGCTTTAAACTTGGTCCAGCTTTACACATTCATTTCATACCCTTTTCAAATTAAAAGATTCAAACATTATTTTTCGTGGTACATAACACTATCTAGTGTTATACTGTAAAGATCGAGTGACTTGGATCATTTAATAACTAAAATTCACAGGGTGCACAATCTTATTCTGTTCATGCCTCCCTAATGATTGTATTTGTTTTGCACCTCAATGTTTTGTTGAATAGTCTAATCTTTTGGTACTTTTGCATCATGTAGCTTGGTAGCCAGGGTTCCGAAGAAAAAGAAGCTTAAAATAAATCCGCACAGGCCATTTGGGACAAGGCTTATCATTGATGAAGGCGATTTACTTCCTCCACTTGCAACAATTTCCAAGAGAGACAATGGCTCCATTGAGGTTGACAGAGGTACATATCATTTACATGCTTGTTTAAGCTATTTTTGGTTAGCGTCTGATATTATACGTTGACAGAGGAAGAAAGAAAGACTAGAAAACCTTCTTTTAGTGTTTGAGCATGTGGAAAATGGAAACCGTTGAGTATGGTGTTGGGTAACCCATTTTGACCTCAGATGATCCCAATATTTTAAGCAACAGAATAATAATATAGATCAATCAGTCGCATAGGTTTTTTCCTTCAAAACATGTCTAACCAATATGCTTTTGCTAAGTAAACAGGCTCAAGGTTTTATTTTATTGTAGAAATTAAAATTGTCACGGATTGAGGTTTAGGCCAATGGCATTCTGATTGTCTTAGAATAAGGCATCAGTTTGTGGTTTCTCCACCGTAATCAGCCTTCATGTTTTTTGTCTATCACCAATTTCTTATCACACTCCAAAATTAAATGAGTTCCTTTCTATAAATGTGGAGTCTTTCATGATACAAGAACAACAAAACCAATGTTTTCTTTTTAAGTTAACAAAACCACTTGTTTCTTGGATGTATGTGGTACAAAAAGTGTCTGCCTAAATCAAGTGAAGCTGAATAATCGCAATGCTTATATTATGCTTTTCTCTTTTCTCACTGGTGTTTGTCATTCATTACAGAGTCTATAAAAGCATTCCGTGCGAACCAACTGGAAGATATGAAAAAACGGGACAAAGAGGATAAAGTTTTGCAAAAAAAACGACTTCAAGAGAAGCGAACAAAGCAGAAGGAGAAGGAGAAGAGAGGGAGAGATGAAAGAGAAAGCGAAGAAGATGGTGAGCTTACCTCTGGATCAGATAGAGAAGAAGCAGGTGCCAGATCCAACAAGAAATTAAAGACACATTTTGACAGCGGTAGCAACGACGGTGGGAGGGCCAAGAGGGACAAACTTGAAATTAATCCAGACTCAGTTTCTCTTGCTGAACAGGAAGCCATTGCTCTCAAGTTGTTGAGTTCCATGCACTCTTAGCTGATTGATATTTCGCAAGTGCGAATACTGAAATCCAACTGCTTTTGAGTACAAGTTACCTTCTAATGTGAACTTTTATCTGTGTTTAACATATTTCCCCCTTCTTTTTCTCATAACAGTTTTGATATCTGATGTAGAAAGAAAAACCAATTACACTATATGTGCCTTCTTTAAATACAATTGTTTGGAAATTTGAGGGCAGTCGATGAACCTAGTGATAAGTGCGACTTGGATGGTTTCCCCTTTGATCAGTCGATCGTAGACAGTCTGGATCCCGTCCGTGCTATTCTCATCAGTTTTAGTACTCCTTCAGGAAAAGTGTAATCGATATTTTTTTTTTCTTTTTGGCGTTGTTGGACTAAAACGTATTTTTCCCAAATTCAATAGCACCCCATCCGAAATAGGGATGCTGAAATATACTAGCATAGAATCCCAATAGTACCCCATCCGAAATGCCTTAACTAGATCTACTGTCATGGATCTTTCATATTCACTCTTCATCTTATTACACAAGAAAGATATTCCATCTTCACACCTCTAATAAACCCTAATGAAAACCCTAGTGAGCATCAATCATGAGTAATCCAAAACTGATTACAATAAGATGAAGAGAGCATTGGGAATTTCAAACAGGTTAAATCGGAACTGATTTAACAACAACAAAAATGGTATGTAAAACCTAAAACAACACAGAAAAATCTAAATCGTAGATTTATTGGGGAACCCTTTATTCAATCTCGTTCTTTTTGTTCAAAAAATGATTTTCCTAGAGAGATACAAAATTGTTTACTGAGAAAGATCCTTCTACTAGTTATAGATTTGATGAAGGACCAAATTTCATTTTTGATGTATCTAAGTTAAGAGATAAATTACTTGAAAATGCTTCTGATTTGGTGAAGATTGAAGGAATTCTGGATTCTAATTATTTGTTTCCAAGACATGGGAGTTCGACTTTTATTGAGTTACTTAATCAGCTAAGGTCACGGCCTCAATTAGCACTGCAGGTATAAATTTTGATAACTTTTTAGGGTTTTGAAAAAAGTGTGATGTAGAGTGTGAATGAGTATTATGATGTAATGCGTATCATTTTGCAGGTGTTTTGTTGGAGATTTAAAAAAAATCATGAAGGTTGGGCTATGGAAACGGAGGAATATACCAAGGGGATTGTGATTTCTGGTAGAGTTAAGGATGTTGACCTCGCCGTTGAGTTGTTTATGGAGGCTGCTAGTGTGGGGAAGAGGACGGCTTCGACATATAATGCCTTAATGTCAGCGTATTTGTACAATGGTTTGGATTGGAAATGTCGGAAGTTGTTTATTGAAATGAAGAAAAAAGTTCTTCCTACTATTGTTACTTATAACATTTTAACTTCACTGTATGGTCGATTGTGTTTGGTACCTTACATGGAGAGGATATTTTTGGAGATAAAGGAGGCGAACCTCTCTCCTAATATAACCACTTATAACAATCTTATTTCTGGGTATGTTACTGCTTGGTAATTTGATAAAATGGAGTGGATGTATGCCATTCATGGAACAAGGACCTGTCAAACCTGATATTAAAACCCATTTGTACATGCTTCGAGGTTATGCGCATTGGAAGAAAGTGGATAAGATGGAGAGTATTTATGAATTGGTTAAGGATCATGTAAATGAGAAAGATATGGTACTAGTAAGAACCATGATTGCTGCATACTGTGATTCTTCTGACCCTGATAGGGTTAGGAAGATTGAAGCATTGATGAAGATTATCCCGGAAGAGGATTATAGGGCTTGGTTACATGTGAAGCTAAATGATGCTTTTAATCGTAACACTAGGGTTGTAACAAAGAATGTGATGTTAGCAATCATAACAACTTTTTTCCGTTGCAATGCTGTGGAAGAGCTGGCGAAATTTGTGAAGCAGGCTGAGTCTGCTAGATGGAGGATATGTCGATCCTTGTATCATTGTAAGATGGTCATGTATTCATCACAAAATCGGCTGGAGGAAATGGAAAAAGTTCTTGAAGAGATGGAACAATCTAATATTGACTCATCAAAGAAAACATTCTTGATTATGTATAGGGCCTGCACGGATTATGGTCAAAGAACCAAAGTAGAGCAAGTAGTTGGAGAAATGTTCAAGCATGGATTTGAAATTCCTAGGGATGCGTTCTCATCCTAAATTTCCTTAGATTATTGTACTGCGCCATCTTTTTCATGCCGAGGCTATGTCCATTCGCTTCAGCTAATCGTTGGATATCGTATTTCACACTGGAGTAGAGAACTTCAGAGCTAGAAACAAGGCACAAGTAAGGGTTTTTTTCTCGTATTGTTCGTCAATTAATTAATCACTAGAAAAGCATCCAAAACCAGTGCAACTTGCTCTTTTTACCACCGTTTGTGGTGCAAGAAGCATTTTACCTTCTATGTATAAAAATGATTGTATTTTTTGAAACAATGATACGTTAACTTCTAACAGACATTGTTCAAATTTGTTCTTTAACAATAGTAATAGATGTAGTAAATGTTTTACCTAGTAATTGTGAATTACTAAGAGCGGTATGTTTAGGAATTAACATCAAAGCTTTATCCTATCATAGTCATTTTTTTTCTTGAGGTATTTCGGATTTAGTAGCGAAACTTTGTTGTCCCATGCTTAACAGTTAACACCATGGGATTGGTGAGTGGATAAATGGTTTCTCCGTGATCTAACTAATAGCTTAACAGTTAATACCATGGGATTGGTGAGTAGATAAATGGTGTCTCCGTGATCTAGCTAATAGCCATAGAAGCCCTTGCCGATCGCATTCTTCTGAGCCCATTTTAGAATGTTCAACTCTGGTAGAAAAATCCATAAGAACTTGCAGTTCAGGTACAATATGCGTGTTGAAAGCCCATAAGCAATAATTTATACCCGGTTTTTCTGTATTTAAATGATTTCCTGGTACGAAATGTGTGTTTTATTGAACTTACCGTGCTATTTTCAGTTATTAGCCATCTTCCCCCCCCCCCCCCCCCCCGGCTTAGCAAGTCTAGATTGCATTAGTACTTAGTTTTCTGCTTCCTGACTGATCTCTTTATTGGTCACTAATTTGCAGAATGTGTGCTCAAACTGTGAATTCCAATGTTAAATTGCTGAAGACTTTTGGAAAGTGAAACAACCTGCCAATGTTACCTCGGTTTGTATGCTAGCCAGATACTGTCTAAAATCAGCAGCCGAGAGAGACCCATGGAGCAGTATTTTCCTTCTCTTGAATGTCGGTTACAAATGAAGATATTGTTTGCCCAGTGTTAAGAGTGCATTCTTTATTAGAGGTACATAATTTTGTCTCAAACATCTGAAATAACAAAAACCCCTACAGAACTCCAGGGGAACTGCATAACTTAATTGAATTTGCAGATTGATTCTGAAGGTTTTAGATCGAATCTCTCAACAATTTTGCTTGTTCTAATGCACTTCATCCCACTTTGGTGTGTAATTATGTTAGGGGATTTTAATAAAGTGACACACTTCCAATTTGCAGTTCAAGAAAATGCCACCGTTTTTTCCAGAGTTTATTTAATGCCACACATTTGACCTTTTCCATCCAAAAAAACTGTTACCATCAGTTAATGCATAGGTGGCAGTTATCCAGCTTAGTAAAAGACATACACCCTCAAATTCTATCCTCCTTACACTCGATCAGCCATAAGAACAATCAACACCATTTTCAGATCAAGCCCATTGCAATGAAAGTGAACTTCGAACACTACTTGCCACCCATTGATTCTCATGTCTTCTAATTCGCAAGAACAACTGCCATTAAACCCAATCTCCGCCACCGTCTCCTGTAATTCATGACCACCATTTGATGAAAACCAAATTGGGCAAAAACCCATCTTCAGATTACATCAAAACCCCCGATTCAATTCCTTGGTTGCTGTTTGAAGAAGTCCTGTATAGGAACGGTAGGCATCCACCATTTGATACTAGCACTCCCTCAATCGACTGAGACTCAGCAGAGAACGACATCCCAATTTATTCAACTCCACGAACTCAAATCATTGCTTCAAATTGAAATCGACCCACCAATCACAACAGCTCAATTCATGTTTAAATCCCGATTCAAACCATCTGCCACACTTGTAAATCCCAATTCAAAAAATTGAAATCGGCCATTGCTTCAAATTGAATCGGGATTTAAACATGAATCGACCAACCAATCACAACAGCTCAATTCATGTTTTTTCAGTGGATACAACTCAATTCTTCAAATTAATACTCAAACCATTGCTTCAAATTGAAATCGACCCACCAATCGGGATTCAAATCAAAGACATCCTAAGTTATCTTTTCTCCACAGAAAAAACCCTAGCTCTTCGATTTATCTTCAAAATGGTTTCAGAACATTAATTAAACTTCAACCCCTTTGTTCTACATCTGACAGCAACCGTAACTTCAGAACTCCTATGTTCGATCTACAGCAGCAACTCATCCTCTTCATCCCGTGCTCAAACAATCACAACAACATCACCGGCAATCAACTCTTAGCGTTTCTCTTAAGTTTCGGATATCATAATCACAAAATCTTCTCACGGAAACACGAGAAGAGAAGAACAGGGGAAAGAGGAAGAAGAAAGAACTAACGGGGAAAGATGGTGAACCCATGACTAGTATAATAGGGTTTTCAAGGGTAAATATGTAAATGGTGACAGATTATTTTGACCGAGTCAGCGAAAAAGACCAAGTGTGTAGGTCCTGACGGAAAAACTAACGGTTGTGGCATTTAATAAACTCTAAAAAAAACGGTGGCATTTTCTTGAATCGGGATTTATAAGTGTGGCAGTTTGTTAACTACATCAACAGGAGACGGTGGCATTTTATCACTTACAGTTACAAACTGTACAAGAGCATTACCCCTCCTATGATTTTCTTGGAAACCCCGACTTGGTTGAAAGAGAATTATTCCAGATAACTACATCAACAGGTTTATTTATTGCGCAGAACTTTTATTTATTGTTCTGCTCCTGGTCATCTTGTTTCACTTGTTCATTCATTCTACTCCTTGTGCATAATTCGATTTATTACTTATTACTAATACTAATGTAAGATGAACCGATTCGTCTTCCTTGTGCAAGTGAGGTGGAGAGATACTTGTCATTATATATATTGGAGACGAGAACTGCACAGATGCTGGTATTTAATTGAGATAGCATACAAGCGAGCAACTCATTTCCCTTGCAGAAGAGAGATGTGGCAACTACACCGCCATCCCTAATTGATTGCCAAGCAGTATAAGGAATTTAACTATGAACTATGGTTCTTTGAGAATGAATAGACCCACCTATACTGACCAAGAAGAATTCGGCAAGGCCGAGGGTAGGCTCGGGCTTCCCGCAGCTATTCATTACCCTGTTTATCATTAGCTCCAGAATTTGGATTCAATTTTTAATTCCTTATCCTGTTTGTCAGTGATAGTAATTTCTAACACTAGGCAAATACTCGACATCACAAATTCTCAGTATCGACCGTCAAATTAATAAGCTATGTCGTGGATAAAATCAAAAAATTAGAAGACATACCCCATTTTAAGAATTGATGCTCGTGCTAACAAAAATCAAAGTTGACATATCCTATTACAGGGATCATCAGGTACACACAATATTACTGCCAATAACCAGTTTGGTCCAGAGGTAGTTACAAAAAAATATGGGGCTGTCAATACACCCATAACCACACCCGTAACCCAAGTCAATTCGGGGGTTCCCAGAATAAAAGGCAAAAGCAGGCGTTTTTCAAGCCTAAACCAGATCTCTCTCTGTCTTCTCTATCCCAAAAAATCAATCCATCTCAGCTTCTGTAACTTTCAAAACCTGGCTTGATTCGGATATACCTAGATTAATTGGGGTATACCAAATTTAAACCCATCCAACTTAGTGTGCTAAGAGGTGTCTAAAAAGTGTTAAAAGACCAAATTGCCCCAAAAATAAAACCATGCTAACTAAAATCTATCCAAAATCTTTTTCCAAAACTAACTATGAAATCAAAAAACAATAAAAAAAAAGATCAAAAAAAAAATATCGAGAAGAAACCGTGTATGATACGGGTTTTGAGATTGGGTACAAAATCATACCCAGTCTCAAATTGTTTATGACTCAACATGTTTACCAAACGTCGTCAAGGTATTTTTTGTCGACCTTGCGGACTAATACTAGTCGGCAGGGTAATTTTTTGTCGACCTTGCCGATTTTTCATCTCTGAAATTAGCATTTACAGGGTCGGCACGATATTCATCTTTATACCTTGCCGACTATAGTTTGGTCGGCAGGTTATGAAACTAATACCTTGCCGACTAATCATGCATTTATAACACCTTCTCTGTATGTCAAAAATCTTATAGTCGGCAGGATATTTTTTGTCGACCTTGCCGACTATAAGCTAGACGGCAAGGTGAAAAATCAATAAGATGCCGACTAGTGAAACATGTACAATAGTCTCCTGTGTGTCAAAAATAATAAATTCGGCATCTTCTTCATTCACCGACCTTGCCGGACGGATATAGTCGGCATGTTATTCATCCATAGACCTTGCCGGCCAGATATAGTCGGCATGTTCTTCATCCGTAGACCTTGCCGGCCGACTTTTCACAAAATTCAGAACTGGTGTTGATTGAACTCGTGGGATAAAAGTTTTAATATACTCAATTAATCAATCTAAACTCAATTAATTAAGTTAATCATATTTTTAATGTTAATTAAACAAGGGTATATTAGCCATTTAGAAAATACATGATTAACGGGTGGCTTCTTTTACTTCTAAATGACCTGAATTTTGTCTTATTAAGTATACCCCAATTAGTTTGGGTATACCCTAATCAAGCCAGGTTTCAAAACCCAGTAGGGTGAAGAAACTGCACAAGTATCCGGTTGTTACATTGGTAAGATTTTTATTTTAACTTCGATTTTAGTTGAATTCTTATGATTCTAATATGGTTTTCTTAGTGATCGAGACCTAATACTTTCTTGCTTATTCTGGGTTTTTATTGGTTTATTGAAATTCATCCTCTATTTTTCAGATTTTTCGTTGGAGAAACTTCAACTGCATAATCCTTCATCTGCTTAAGGTATTATCCTTCATCAAAGGGAATGTAGACCATATTTGATTTTTCTGTTCTTATAGTGAATAGTAATCATTGGATTTATAGTCGTGGCTGTCTTTAGGGCATTGGATTTCATAAATTTCAATAATCCAAGTTTCAAAATCAGCTCGATTGGTTCAGGGTTTATTACTTTATTTGTTAGGTCAAATTTAAAATGCATGTGTGTTTTATTGGTTTATGCTGTTATTTTCTGCTTTCTCTTGTTATAGCTCAGTTGGACTTTAATCGATTATGTCACTGTTGGAGATCATGTAGTTGTAAGGTTATCCTTGTTAGTTGTTAGAGTTATGTCATGTACTCAATACTGTATAAATTAGAGATTTTAGTTTCGGTTTGGGTGTATGATATTCATAAATCATCTATTTTATGTAGTGTATGGGGTAGTCGGTACAATATGTGCATGACATATTGGATCAGTGAACTTAGCAACCTGTAAAAACTAGGAATTTGAATTTTATACTTATGTGATTTTATACGTTGTGGTGCAGCCGCCTTAGATGCCGGTCTTAATTTTAAGCCCCCACATATACAGTCCTCGACCTTACGCCGTTACTGGTTGGATATTTTAAGTTCTGAGCTTTTAGTTACTTCTTAATTATGATGGTTGTAGGTACGGGCAGAACAATAAGTGGTCTGGAACTATTCCTTTAGGCCTTCTCGTAAACAAGAATCTGGTTCTCAAGTAGGTTTCTCATTTCTCCTGTATATTAATTTTTTTTCTGTGGCATTTAATTTATTAGGGGAAGTTTTTGGATGCATTAGACAGAATTTTTTTAATCTGGATGCATGTTATACCTACAGGATACCCTTAGGATTCTTACGTTAACTTGTGTAGTACTTACTTATTTTGCCTGGGCAGATTTTCTGCAATGTAATCATAGAATAAAGCATATTTGAGCTAGCATTAGTCTGAACAGTAGGGTCATAAGTAAGCTAACTTCCGAATATGGTATTATGATTTAATTGTATTTTTTTGTTTATGGCACATGTTTGCTGGTGGTTATTTCTTAACAAAATTTAATGTTTCTTTAATCTATTTGGCTTTCCCTGGTTAAATCTAATATATAATTTTGTATCTTGATATGATTCTACTGTTTGATTTAGTATTTTGCTGTAAAGTTTTTTCATTAAATTTCTAAATTTGTTTAATTAGTTGTTAACATTGAATTTAAGTGGTTATGTGAAGGCCCATGGAATCAAAATCCTCAAATCCTGATAGAATTTTGAAGTTCTTGAGTTAGTTTATAATGGCTATGTAATTGGGTTAGACGTGCTAAAATTTCTTATACTTGTACGGATAATTTGTAGGTTGTAATGGATGATGAGGTTACACAAGTTGTAGAGAAAGTGATCAAAGAATGGGAAGAGACATCTTCAAGCGCTGAAAACAATGTGAAAGCCATTGAAGCGTTTGGTACATCTGTTGATGGAATGACAAAATAAGAGAATTCTCACCAGAGTTTGAATGGTCTTGCGCAAGATGGGTTGGCTCTACTTAGCTCATCGCAATTCAGATTTGATCTTCTCGCACAACAATTGCTTACGGAAGAGCAAGTACAGTCCGCTCAATCGACATTGAAATCATGGAAGGATCAGTACCAAAGGTTATCTATCTCTGTCTCTCTCTTCGTTTGGGATTATATATTTTCATTTAGTGGGGATAAAGCCGTTATTTAAATGTTTAATGGCTGTAGTTTACATTTGGTACTGAAGAATGCTAATCTGCAAGAGCAAACGAATATGAGAAAAGCTGCTCAGACAAAGGTGATGAGTTCTTTTGCTTTAAATAAATAAAGGTTTTGATTTTTTGAAAGTAGTATTAGTTGGAGTAACCAGCCAACTCTATGATCCGTTTTTCGGTATGGGTCCTAATCAAAAGGCCCAATACCTAGGTCTATCTAAGTGAGAATTACTCTCCAAGTCAAGAAAGTTTGGATTTGAAATTCTATTCCAAAGGATAAATATATACAGTTGAATCATTTTCCTTAAAGGTTGCCAATGCACTTGTCCAGTTGGAGTTGGAAATATATTTGTGGTTTCCATCCTCTGTCACTTAGTTCTGCCGAGCTAATATTTCAATATATTTTGGTGATGACAGAGGGAATTTCTTTTAGGAGGTGGAGAGGAGTCCACAATTCGCTGGCGCAATTTACAATAAGTACTATATTTTTATGTGGTTGATAGAGATTTATTTCTTATATGTTGTAGGTTATCCAGTGTTACCGCATTCCCACGTGACATGTATCACTTTTTAAGACGAACAAGGATGGTGCAGAACATGGCATGTATCACTTTTTACAACCTAGCAGTATTTATAAACTGACCTTAGTTTGCTAGAACAGTTGACAATTATGGTTGAACTTCACTCTATGTGCCACTAGTTCAGCATTGACTATCTGGTCTTTCTTACTTGTCTGTATTGTACGGTGTTAGATGTGAAAGGAAATAACATTTCCCTGATGTCGGCTGCAGTTTCTAGGGTGAACACTCTCACGTAGTTATCTTTTCCAAATATGTTAATGACTATTATAATTTTATAATTTTGTTGCATTTTTTTTCTCAAGAACAAACGATGGAATAACTAATGCTTCAGAAAGCATCACTGAGAGCCTTAGGCGTACTCGTCAACTGATGGTTCAGGTCAATTTCACTTCTTTTAACTGATAGTATCACACTGTTTGCTGATTTTCTCTGGGTATATGCTTTGGTTTCGCTTATATAAATATCGTCTCTGACCTACTAATGATTTTCAGGAGGTTTGAAAGAAGTGAAAGTATGCTGGAGACTTTTGGTAGGTTTTCATTTCTATATAATAGCATAGATTCATTAATGTGCCTCGCATAATGACATTATAAATCGGATGGTTGTCTTTTACAGATGAATCAACAGGAGTATTGAAGAAGGAAGAAAGTGAATACAAGGGTCACCACTCGCTTCTAATGCGCACCAAAAACCTGCTAACCACTATGCATCGTCAAGATGTTCTTGAGAGGTACAACAAATAAAGAATGACTTGTTTTACCTCTTATCCGTCCACCCTCCACCTCTCCTCATTCTTCATCGTGGTAATTCTTTGGCAGGTTAATATTGTATGGTGGCTGCTTCATGTTCTCTTGTGCTGTTTTCTATGTCGTATCAAAACGCATTGGAGTTTTCCTTTTGCTAAGAAAGGTTACAGAAGCTATTAAAGCAGGGACGATCATACCAGGAGATTTAGGGGCTGGGTAGCTTAAAATGCCCAGTGGAGTGCGTATCAATGACAATGGTATTCATAATGTGGAGGTGCCTCCATTAAGAATGCATGATGAATTATAATCTGCTTGCTTGTGTCAGTTTTAGCACATTACAGTTTGCACATAAATGCATTTATTTCCACACATTCATATTCTTCAATTCTTATTGGTTTAATTTTTAGCACCCTGAGTCTGATTTCATTACTGTAACAACTAATCCAGAGAGAGAAGTATAGAATAGGAAAAATATGTTTGTGCAAGAAGCCAAAGTTCTTGTGAATCTCTTGGTGTTTAAAATTTCGCCGTTTGTATGGAACTCCAGTACAAGTGCATTTGTTGTTCTCAATCGAGTACTAAGGTTGTATCCGTTCCTTCTGTTACCTTTCTAGAATGCCTGGTCAGCCACTCAGATAACATAGATCTCAAACATCGTAAACTAGCAACATCAAAGAATTACTGGGAGAAGAATTGAATGAACAACCTTAAAATGTTGCTGATTTTTCTACGCCCATATTCATCAAGTAAATTTCTCACAAATCTCAAGCAAAGGTCCAATTATAACATTATTTTTTTTTTAATTTTATTTTGTTAATCGCTAGAGAAGGTCGACTAAAACATTATTCACTTTTATTTTATTTTGTTTATCGGTAAAGAAGTTGGTGCTAACTAGTTACAAACTTGAATTACTATCGTCGACATAGGTATAACAACGGAAAACTATTGAAAGAAATCAGTAGAAACACAATATCAGAAAGAAAAGGTGAAAATCATAACTTGCATTATAATCTCCTAGAGAGATCGCGTTGTTCGCCAATTTGACAAATGGCCACCCATCCGCCTATTGGTGACTGCATGCAGATGGATTTTTCAAATCTGTCAATTTAGTGGACTGGACGCTGGTGACACTTGATACCTACAGATGTTATGAATCAAGTGTTTTTCTAAATATGTACTCATTACTATACTCCTTAATTTGAATGAGACATCCGGCCACTATAATCTAACTTGTATTCAAATTCAATTCCCAAACAACAAATACTGGTTGTACTATTCAAAATCAATTCCCAAACAACAAATACTAGTTGTACCAGAAATTAATGTCGATATTTCTTCTTTCAGTTGTGCATCTCTAGCTTCATTTTCTTGAATCTTCTTAGGCAAAATGTCCAGTGGTAAAAAGGTTACGATTGAATTAGCTAGTTAAATAACAATTATGTAATTGAAACCTTAAATCAATTTATGAAATTAGGTATCATTTTGTTCTTAATTTGTTACTTTGGGACTATTTAAATACATAAATCCACTTGCGTTCAGTTCGCTCACCCCAAGATGTCAAATTCGTTGGGCGAGAAACTTGACGCGGTGATGGACTAGACACGAGTGGTCTCAATCTGCATTGTCCCATCCGCTGTTCACCCTTATATATCATTTATTTCTCAAGCCCCCTTTATCTTGTAGTTGTTGTCATGATTTTTTATCCCTAACGCCCCTAACCATGACAAACAAGTTTCTTAAAAAATTATCGGGTTTGCAACCCAGTAGATTGTACCTTATTTGTTTTTGCATCTTGATTGTAAAAAGGATCGGTAGAAAAAGGAAGAATCAGTATGGATTGATATCCTTTTCAAGTCACCTTAACACTTTTTTTTTCTTCTATTTTTTGGTTTTGACACATTCCACAGGGTTTAAGGAGAACCCAGAACCTTATAAACAACTAACAGAAAAAAATAAAAAATAAAAATAAATTACTGTCTAAAATAGACTTTACGATTACTATCCTCCTCTATAATACTTATCGATTTGCTGTCAAAACTGCTTTGATCGACTTTAACAAAACTGCCACTGGGATGAATATTTTCCAGGTGATCAGCGGCCCTGTTCGTTTCACGAAAGACATAAGAATATCTAATTGCCTCAAATTTTAGTCTTAATCATCACCCATACGTATCCATATGTGAAGAACATTCCAGGAAGAGGAGGGATTCTTAGCAGTAAGCAACTTGTAGACCACTGTTGAATCTGTACTGACATGAAGACGTTTAATCTTTTAAATTTAGCTAGTTTGAAGCCTAATCCAGCACCCTGAAGTTCATGAGCAACCACAGTAACAAGGAATTATCCGCCTTAAGTAGCAAGAATAGCGGTACCTAGATGATTTCTTATAATAGCTCTACTACCACCTGAATCATCCTTCCTTGATCCATCTATGTTGATCATAACTTCATTCTCACTGGGAGGTAGCCAAGAACAAGGTACTATTTTCTCAGATTGATTAGCAGGGGTTATCCCCCATCCATCCATCATCTCCCTAACATGATGTTTGTCCAACTCTACAAGATTTGCAGAGATACATTTCAATATGACATCATTAACTATCAGGTAGCTAACTCCATCAGCACTGGTGCTTTGAGTAGAAAAAGCTCTCTTATTTCTTTCTCTCCATATGTGACAAACAAAACTATTGAGGCAGAGTTTACGGAAACAAGCAATAACTCCATCCCCTTTGAAAGTATCAATACATCGCTGCAATTCTGCTTCCCAATTAGCTCCAGGTGCTCTGGTACACCCCATTTTGATTAAAAGGCCAATCCAAATAGATTTTGAGAAAGAGCATTCAAAAAATAAGTGGTCTTCATCCTCAATGTCAGTTTCACAACGTAAACAACTAGCATTCTCGGTCAAACCCCACCTCTGTAACCTCCTCAAAATAGCAACCCAGAAAATAAAGGAATGCCTTGGGATTCTATTCTTGAATCAAATAATTTTGTTCCAAGTTACCTCAACAACATTACCACAAAGAGTTTTGTACGTGTGATGTATATAAAATTCACCTTTAATACCAGCTTTCCAAATAGGAAGATCTGCATCTCTGTTATCAAATTCCTCTCCCAGCAACTGAGAAGAACTAGGACAATCCACATTATGACTGCAATTAGCAAAACTCCAGTAATTATCCTCCATACAATCTGCAAGAGTCATCTTGGCTTTTTTCACACATATCTTGAATACGCTCAGCAGGTAGCCAATCACAAACTCTTCCTGTTTGATGCCAGAAACCATAAAGGAAACTACTAGTTTCTCCATTACCAATACAGACACCATGAATTGTTGAGCAATACTTCTACACTCAAGAATTCTTCTCCAACTCCAAGAACAATCTTGAGGGATATTTAAAGAACAAAAATCTCTGCCTTTTATAAGATTTGTATGAATCCACTGAGTCCAAATTGTCTCCTTACCAGAATTAATATCCCATATATGCCTTAAATTTGCAGCAACATTGGTCACTTCCAGAGTTTTAATTCCAAGCCCACCAACCTTCTCTTCGGTGCAAATCTAAATCCTACTTACTGGGTTATGTTTCCTCCATAGCTCTGATCCAGATCTTACATTTGAGATACATTTGATCAAACTCAGATCTTACAATATAACTCGGGATTAAACGAGAAAAAACCGAAATTTCAACATGATAAATCCCATCAAAAAGAAAAAGAAAAACAAGAAAAGTTCATACTTGACTTTTCAAACCAGATATAATGTCACATAATGTTGTCATCGCCTGAAGCTCACAAGCATCACCACAAGAAAGATAAAGCATACACAGACATAAAACCAGAAAGAAAAACGAATAACCCAGAAAATAACAATCTCTTCAAGATAAAGCATACACAGCTAGCAGTTCCATTCATCAGGCAGCAGGAAATGGGCATATAGGAGCTCTAACTAGGATACATGAAACGCCCATTAGACTACTGAGACCTGACCTCTTCTTTACTCCAAAAAATATAGCTTTTGTCTGCCCACCACATTGATACTGGCTATCTGATCAGGTCACTGGAAGAAGCAAAAACAAAATTAAGTTCGAGAGTTATTATCTTGGCTATAATTTACATGATAAATTAGATGTTGAAACTTATAATCAGAAAATGAGAGAAAGAACGAGATCATAAATGCTGTTGGTGCTGTTGATAGTTACCATATCCAGGACCACCATACCCTTGGTAAGAATACATGTTAGGATCTTGAGCAGCTGAAACATATCCATAGGCTTCATAACCTCCATTGTATCCGTACATATTACCAGCTGCAGCAGGCCACTGGTTTGGATCTGCATGTTGCTGAACCATACCACCGGATTGATCCTAAATTTAGGCAGGTTAGTTTGTTAGTCATGGATGTAGCACTTAAATAGAGCAATATTTAAGCAGAAGGGACATAAAGCTACCTGTTTATTTGATGGACTGCGTCCCCATGAAAGTCGGATGTTTGAACCACCCAATTGACTTCCATTTAACATCAGCAAAGCCTCCTCTGCACAAGTCCTGCAGCAACCATATGCAATTATCACAGCAAAGTTAGAGGGACCGCAAAGCTTCCAGTTAGAGGTTGCAAATGGACTAAGACTAAATCCTTTTACCTATTATCGAACTGAACAAACCCACAGCGTTTTCCTACAGGTATTTTCACATGGGATAACTCTCCAAATTGGCTAAAAACTTGTCTCAAGGTTTCCTCAGTGACATTAGAGTCCAAACCACCAACAAATATCTGGTGTTGTTAAAAAAAGGTCAGTAATATGTTAAAATGAAATTGTTATAGACCTGATGTCAGATAAAGTTACCCACAGTTGTATTATTTGGATCGCTCTCATTCTGAGTTCCCCCAGGAGTACTCTGGTAAGTGGGTGCAAATAACAAAACAGATAATATTATGCAACAGGAAAACTAGAAGATCATGTTACCATTAGCTGACATGTAAGACACAGTAAGCTTGATTTAAGCAGCACCCGATTTGGGATGATGCTGGGGCTTATCTACAGAGGAATACAACTTGATTATCATATTGGTATGCACCATAAGAGTGCTTTACACAGCATTAAGATTTCACCCACACTTAATTTGCTTATCAAATCACTCTGAAAGAAGAAAACCAGAAGAAGAAAATGCTGACGGAAGCATTGATCCTGTTAATATATATACATCTCCAACTACCAAGGAAGGGAGCAACCAAAATAAAGCCAACTAAAAAATAACACACTAGTGTTTCATCTTACCAAATAACAAGTACCCACAAAGACGTTGCAAAACTGGGGGTGGTGGTGGTGTAATTGTCTATATAACATAACTCCTGGTATCGCATTGAGTGCACAACCCTCCAAAGATTCATGAGCAGTCTCACAGCAAGTGCACAACCAATGAAAAATTCAAAAAATAAAGACCCACGTCCGCAAAGATAAGGGCAAATAGCACACCTCCCCAAAATAAAACAACATGACCTAATAATTACTGGAGAAAACAAAAAGTGCAAACAATACAAAACAAAACAAAAAGGACTCCAGGAACACTTTACTGAAACAACCTGACCTAACTACTGATTGATGAAAGACTGATAAACTATGGAGTGCATCAACTAAAACTGCAAGTGCTAGAAGTTTAAGGCTCTCAGTCTAAACATTAAAATTGGTAAAAATCAGTAGCAGCCTTGCTGCACAAGGAATATGGAAATAGAATGACTGAATCAGAATGAAAATTCAAGTGCAGAAGCAATTGAATAACTGAAGCAACGAAAGTTTGGAATGGTTACTGAAATGTAAAGGGTATACATGGAATTAAATTTGAAACAGTAAACAAAAGTAAGTAGACTTTTTCTTTAAACTGAAATAATCTGAGGATGAAAGCGTAAATGCCGCTGAAAATGGAAATTAAGACCAGAATTACGACATAAGCAATAAAACTGACCATATGAGGCCACGCACTAACGAGGAATGCATTTCAGCTGAAATCACTTCCAGGCCCCTAAACATGAGTGCCTGTAGGCATCCTGCTTCGAGACAACATGAGCCCTTATAAGTTTTGGAATCTTTAAACAGCACTTAAGTGTCCAATTTGGCAAAGGAAGTAATATTGGATGAAAACAAATCTTAAACTGCCCTTAACAACACGAGAAAAAAACCCTTACTTGTGCTTTGTTTCTAGCTCTAAAGTTCTCTACCCCAGTGTGAAATATCATATCCAATGATTAGCTGAAGCGAATGGACATAGCCTCGGCATGAAAAAGAAGGCGCAGTACAATAATCCAGGGTGCTTTAGGATGAGAAAGCATCCCCGGGAATTTCAAATCCATGCTTGAACATTGCTCCAACTACCTGCGCAATCCAAATTGTCTATATAACATAACTCCTGGTGTCGCATTGAGTGCACAACCCTCCAAAGATTCATGAACAGTCTCACAGCAAGTGGACAACCAACGAAAAATTCAAAAAATAAAGACCCACTTCGGCAAAAGATAAGGGCAAATAGAACACCTCTCCAAAATAAAACAACATGACCTAATAATTACTGGAGAAAACAAAAAGTGCAAACAATACAAAACAAAAAGGACTTCAGGAACACTTTACTGAAACAACCTGACCTAACTACTGATTGATGAAAGACTGATAAACTATGGGGTGCATCAACTAAAACTGCAAGTGCTAGAAGTTTAAGGCTCTCGGTCTAAACATTAAAATTGGTACAAATCAGTAGCAGCCTTGCTGCAGAAGGAATATGGAAATAGAATGACTGAATCAGAACGAAAATTCAAGTGCAGAAGCAATTGAATAACTGAAGCAACGAAAGTTTGGAATGGTTACTGAAATGTAAAGGGTATACGAGGAATTAAATTTGAAACAGTAAACAAAAGTAAGTAGACTTTTTCTTTAAACTGAAATAATCTGAGGATGAAAGCGTAAATGCCGCTGAAAATGGAAATTAAGGCCAGAATTACGACATAAGCAATAAAACTGACCTACACGAGGCCACGCACTAACGAGGAATGCATTTCAGCTGAAATCACTTCCAGGCCCCTAAACTAGGCATCCTGCTTCGAGACAACATGAGTCCTTAAAAGTTTTGGAATCTTTAAACAGCACTTAAGTGTCCAATTTGGCAAAGGAAGTAATATTGGAAGAAAACGAATCTTAAACTGCCCTTAACAACACGAGAAAAAAACCCTTACTTGTGCTTTGTTTCTAGCTCTGAAGTTCTCTACCCTAGTGTGAAATATCATATCCAATGATTAGCTGAAGCGAATGGACATAGCCTCGGCATGAAAAAGATGGCGCAGTACAATAATCTAGGGCGCTTTAGGATGAGAAAGCATCCCCGGGAATTTCAAATCCATGCTTGAACATTGCTCCAACTACCTGCTCTACTTTGGTTCTGTAACCATAATCCGTGTAGGCCCTGTACATAATCAAGAATGTTTTCTTTGATGGGTCAATATTAGATTGTTCCATCTCTTCAAGAACTTTTCCCATTTCCTCCAGCCGATTTTGTGATGAATACATGACCATCTTACAATGATACAAGGATCGGCAGATCCTCCATCTAGCAGACTCAGCCTGCTTCACAAATTTTGCCAGCTCTTCCACAGCATTGCAACGGAAAAAAGTTGCTATGATTGATAACATCACATTCTTTGTTACAACCCTAGTGTTACGATTAAAAGCATCATTGATGTAACTCTGCATGCGTTCTATCAAGTTCTCTTGGGCATAAACGTTAATTAGCTTCACATGTAACCAAGCCCTATAATCCTCTTCCGGAATAATCTTCATCAATGCTTCAATCTTCCTAACCCTATCAGGGTCAGAAGAATCACAGTATGCAGCAATCATGGTTCTTACTAGTACCACATCTTTCTCATTTACATGATCCTTAACCAATTCATAAATACTCTCCATCTTATCCACTTTCTTCCAATGCGCATAACCTCGAAGCATGTACAAATGGGTTTTAATATCAGGTTTGACAGGTCCTTGTTCCATGAATGCATACATCCACTCCATTTTATCAAATTGCCAAGCAGTAACATACCCAGAAATAAGATTGTTATAAGTAGTTATATTAGGAGAGAGGTTCGCCTCCTTTATCTCCAAAAATATCCTCTCCATGTAAGGTACCAAACACAATCGACCATAGAGTGAAGTCAAAATGTTATAAGTAACAATAGTAGGAACAACTTCTTTCTTCATTTCAATAAACAACTTCCGACATTTCCAATCCAAACCATTGTACAAATACGCTGACATTAAAGCATTATACGTTGAAGTCGTCCTCCTCCCCATACTAGCAGCTTCCATAAACAACTCAACAGCAAGGTCAACATCCTTAACTCTACCAGAAATCACAATCCCTTTGGCATATTCCTCCGTTTCCATAGCCCAACCTTCATGATTTTTTTGAAATCTCCAACTAAACACCTGCAAAATCATACACAATTACATCATAATACTCATTCACACTTAAAGCTACATCAACCCTAAAAAGTTATCAAAATTTATACCTGCAGAGCTAATTGAGGCCGTGACATAAGCTGATTAAGCAACTCAATAAAAGCCGAACTCCCATGTCTTGGAAACAAATAACTAGAATCCAAAATTCCTTCAATCTTCACCAAATTAGAAGCATTTTCAAGTAATTTATCTCTTAACTTAGATACATCGAAAATGAAATTGGGTTCTTCATCAAATCTATAACTAGCAGAAGGATCTTTCACAGTAAACAATTTGGTAATCTCTCTAGGTCTAGGAAAATCATTTTTTGAACAAAAAGAACGAGACTGAATAAAGGGTTCTCCGATAAATCTACGAGTTAGGTTTTTCTGTGTTGTTTTAGGTTTTACATACCATTTTTGTTGTTGTTGAATCAGTTCCGATTTAACCATGTTTGAAATTCCAAATGCTCTCTTCATCTTATTGTGATGAGTTTCGGATTACTCACGATTGATAAGGAATGAGAGGAAATCGAAGAAATTTCGATCGAAGAATAGAGAAAAGAAGAAGAACAATTCTTCTGGAAGTTAAAATATGGACAGTGTTGTATTTTGCCCCTGGTTTTTCTAGAATCTACGACAAACTAATAAGGAAACTCCAAAACACGGAGGGGTATGCAGGTCTTTCGTCCAGTGATACGTCGAATTTACCCCTGATTTTATTACGAATGACAACAGTTTAAAGCGGTGATTGAAAACGCGGAGGGTTATTTTTGTCATTTCACTGTCAATTGAAATTTTCATGGCACACCAAACAAACCATTGTCTGTTATTTTTTTTTCCGCAGATCCTTTTTTCCACCGATCCGTTTTCCTCTCCTCTCTGAAAGGCAATACAGAATCCAGATTATTGAAAAGGTATTGATCTCAGCAAACCCTGATTTGTCTCCTTTGTATGTATTCTAATAAGATACGTGAGATTTCTGCAACTTATGATTTAGGTTTGGGCAGAGTTATTGTTTTATCGGGTTATCAATTTCTAGGGTTTTTAGCTTCAACTTATTGTTTAAACCCTGATTTATCAATTATCGAGTCACTCCACCTTATTAGTTTTATGATTTTGTTGAAATTTTTTATTGCTCCTAAAAATCTTGCTTATTTGTTAACTTTGTTTTGCAGGAGTTGTTACGGAGTTGTTCAATTAGTGAATCATGGAATACCAGAAACTGTGTTCACGGGATTGTTGATGGTGTATAAATATTTCATGAGCAAGATACGGACTAAAGGATATATTTGCCACTCTTGCAGGTACAGTGTATATTCATTGAATCTGTCTGTTATACGTATTTGCCATATCTTTTATGAAAATGACCTGTACACGTAATATACCCTTTTGGATGTTATGTGTTTTGATTGTTCTTTCTGACTTGATGTATTTGTCAACTATCTTATGCTAGGATCTCAACTTAGTTGTAGTTAAAATATTTAAATGCCTGCATATCCGGGTAATCTTTGTCATCATGTTATTGTGTAGCGTTTATTACCATGATTCAGCTAATCTTTGTAGCTATTACCTGGAAATGGTAATGTTAGTAGTAGAGGTTTTCGGTAGCTATTTGTACCATCTCAGGCTATGGAGACTAAAGCTTGAACGTTCAAGATATTCTTTGTGTTTTTGAATAAGGTGTTTATTAACAACATTTCTACAACTTCATATTGCTACAAGTCTATTACTACCTCTTTTTCTGCTAGCTCATATGCTTATATTCTCCAACCAAATTGTGGAGCTGAAAGAAAAATGATATAATAAACTTATAAACATCATGGTTGCTTAGATAATCTAAATGGATACAGAACATTAATATTGCTCCAAGTCCACCTGTTCGATCTAATACACTGAGGCTAAATTGTTTAGTAAAATTTTGCAATAATACATAACTCAAAATATACATCTCGACAAATATGTATTCCCTGCGTATGAAAATAGATGATTTGCACTTGATAAACCCGGTGTCAACTCATGGATCTTGGTTGACAGATCTCCGGTTTCATTTGATGGGAGAGATTAATTTAGTGAATCAGGATCAAGCTGAGTATCAAAGAGCAGAAACTTAGGTTTTTTCGTTTTAATGTCCTTAGTTAAAGGTTTATGCATTACAATTTTGTGTATCTTCTTCTTAATTTATTTATATTTTTTATTTATATTTTTTATGTTTGTTTTGGGTTTTCAAATTTTGGTGCAATTTCCGTAATTTCATAGGGAGATGATTCATACAGCCTGAAATTTGTAGAAAATATCTCTTGCATCTTATATTTTTCATTAGGTTCATTTCCTTTGTTACTTAAATGCTGATTTTTCGAGGTAGCTTATGCATATTCTTCGGCTACATATTCATACAATGACGTCCATTTGGCAGAAGTGGAACTTGAATCCCAACCAGTTCTTCTCAATGGAGCCCAGTAACAGTATGAACTATTACTGCAAACATAGATTGTGGTTTAATTCATGGATCGAGAACGACATTGAACAGGTATATGTATTTTACTTTTTAATGTTACAGTTAAGATTCTATTATATTGTGTTCATTATATATCGGGTCGAAACATTTGATGCTCTTTTGGAGATGGTCCATCTGCATTTCATAGGTGTCTACCATTTGTTATTGTATATTGTTTCAACAAATAATTTCACAGCCAAGTGGAAGTAGTTAATGGTTGATAATATAATTAAGTAATTGGCTTAGGAAAAGTGCAGATTAAAGGAAATAATTTAGACATCCAACATTAGGGAACTTTCATGGCCTTATTGATCGTGGTATGATGTCTGATTCTGACTCGCTCCCGACTGCCATGCAGTTCTTTGTTATTGGAACATCAGAATATCTTGCTACCAACAAAAGATGGATTCAACTTGATCGAACAACAAAAGCTGCATTCTATTCGATCAAGATGTGTTGGCTTCTTCACAGTTTCTTTAATGGCAAGGTATGTATAATAAGGCTTGAGTATATTGAAATACAGTCTCAGGAAATAAATTTCGGTTCCTCTCTGTATTTAAATTAGGATTCAATGCTTCAGCAATATTTGGTTTTGACTACTCTGTAAGACGTTTCTGTATGCTGGAAAAAGTGACGAATATGAGCCTGACAAGATCCCAAGTAGATTTTTCTTTCCCCTTTTTATCTTTGAAAATCTGTCTGTAATAATCCCTTCACATGTTAACTGTGTTTTGTAAAAGGAATACTTAGAATCCGGCTTATTAAATCAGATTCTATCACAGAATCTATCACATTAATTATAGCCAAGGAATAAAAAAAAAGTCATGACCAAACTTTATGAGTTGTGGAGTTAGCATAGTGATGGTAGGTGTCTCTAAATCCAGGCTTTACACATTGTCTTCATAGGAATTTATTATTAGCAAGTTTGTTGCACGTAAAGATGGTTTTTGCTGTAATTGCATATATAGGTTATTTATCCGTCCTTATGAGTTTGGGATTTTCGAGCCCCATAACTCCCTTTGATTACTGTGAACTCTTAGTTTATACTATTCTTAGGTAGCTTGAAAATAAAGATTTATAAGTATAATGATTTACTATTCAAAGCAATTGTTTTAGAGTTGGGACGCTGGAATTTATAGAGCAAAATCTTAAATCATGTTAGTGATTACTGATGGATCACAGAAGCGTGACGAATAAAAAATAGGGTAGAAAAGGAACTTTTTTGATGAACAAGCAGTCTAATAGTCATCCTATGTCAATTACCTTGCCTTTTAGCTTCAAAAATTGTTTTGGAAGTAACTGTTTTGCTGAACGTACAGTGATGTGTTTCGCAATAGCTGATTTGAAGCAGTTTGAGCAGGCTTGGTACCAAGTGGTCTTACTGCCTTCGTTATTGGCAATGATTATTTTGTTGTTTCAATGTTGATCTTATATTTTGAGTTTTGTTTTTGGTGCACTTGATACAGCTCATGTTGCAGCTAGGTGAGACCGTAATGTTCATTGCTGAGGCTATTACAGCTAAGCTTCTTTTCAGGGCTTTGATCATAGGTAAGCCATCCTTGGTCTTGCTGCTTCTCATTAGTTCATTGCTTCACCAATATCCCAATGATGAATGATTTATCAGTTCTGTTTACTGCAGATGATGTTAGGAAAACCGTGGGTTTCTAGTTTATATCCGTTTCCACATTGAGGTGGATTTCCTAATTGGAGTAGGAAATATATTAGGAAAGAGTTTAGTTTCCTAGTTGGAGACTAATACTTGGTGGCCAAGTTTGTGTTCTCTATATATAGGACTAGAATTGTAGGTTTGTAGACATCCAACCTAGAAAAGTGGTAGAACCTTGTGCTTAGGTTTTTGGTCTCTTTGTTGGGAGGATCGTGTGCTACCGTGAAGGTCAATATCGGTGCGAGAGAAAAATTTGTAGAGAGAGGATTTTGGTGTTCTAGGGTTTAGGGCTTTGCCCTAAACCTCGTTTCTAGTGTTTCCATGTTTCTCCTCTGTTACTAGCGACTACGAAGACGGTGTAAAAGAGAAGATATGAGGCTGGTTTCGAGAATGGTTTAGAGAGTTGGTTTCTTCAATGGTGTTCTCAGGGTGCCAATTTTCCCAATAATTGGTATCAGAGCCATGGACGGGCAGGTGTGATTGAACCTGAAATTGAATGATGGTTTATTGTTCGGGTGGAGAAATATGTTGTGAAGATAATGTTTCAACCGGTGTTTACACAAAGATGGATTTGTGATGTGATTTACAAGTCGGAGGTTCACCTTTGTAGAAGTTTATGTTCTTCGATCGGTTTTATGATGTAATATGGGATGCAAAATAAGGCCGAATGAGGTGGAATACATATATACTTCTTGAAGAGTGTTAGTAATCATACACTATAAAGAATGGGTTACAAAGTTTGAAGAAAGGATGGGGCTACGAGGTCTCATGTAGAAGCAAGTTCAGCAACACTTCGAAGTTATGCATGAGATGTTATAGATTTATGTTCTTAAGTCTATGTTAAAGTGTTCTTGATGGCTTACACGTTATATCAAGAATGCGCCCTATCTTGAAAGCATGTACCACGGTAATATGGGCATTCACACGGTATATATTCTAAGCGAGTATGTTGGGTGTGATGGTGGTAAGAGTATGTTGGGTGTGATGGCTTTGGGAATCGCTTAAAGGATTAAGCCTGTTAATCACAGTGGGGATATCTGATGGTTTATTTCAGATACACGGTAATTAGGGCTGAACATGGTTTCGGTTTTCCGCTGGAACCGGACCGAACCAGACCAATTAGAAAGAAACCAAACCGAACCATTTACTAATGGATTGGTTATGGTGTAGAAAGTGGAAAACCGATAGTGTTGGTTTTGGTTTGGTTTGACCTCTAAAACCGAACCAAAAACCATTGGAAAACCGATTAATTTTTAAACTTAGTTTCTACCTTGATTAACAAGTATTAGATTCTACCCATTGATTTAGAGGATAAATAGAAACCCTAAATCTAATATTTAAGTATGATATTCTCCCTCTTTCTCTTTCTCCTTCTCTCAGTCTCCTCCCTTCTCCACCCCTAACTACAGCAGTCACTGCTGCTACTCGACTTTCTTCTTCCCTTCTTCATTCTTTTTTGTTTATCACTAACTAAATTAAGATATATTATATATCTTCTTTTGATCTCTAGATTTAGAGTAAGCTTTAACCATTCTTGATATTTATTTATTTATTTATTTTGTCTGTAAATTTGTGTAAACCAATACTATCGGCAGCTACGATTTTTTTATCTGTAAATTTGTGTATCTTTTTTTTTTTGTTTGAGTCGTTTGACATAACTATTGGTTAACCAAAAACCACTGGGACAAATCGAAACCGGCTGAAACCATTTAGAAACCGAACCAATGGTTAATGGATTGGTTTGGTTTAGATTTTTAGAAACCGATAGTATTGGTTTCGGTTTTGGTTTGGCTAGAAACCGAACCAAAACCGACCATGAACAGCCCTAACGGTAATCATGACATGTGCCGAAGTATGATATTGAAGCTAATTCTTCCTTTCTGGATAAGAATTCAATATGTAATTAGCTTACTGGTTAGGTGGAGCTAATGGTGATTCTTCTGGATGGTTCTCTTGGTGATCAATGGTGGAGTCTGTGCAAGGATTCGTTTGTGGCGATTGAAGATTTTCATGGTGTTTGTGAGGCGTGGCCAGTTTCACAAGTGTTCTTCATAAAGAAGATGGTTTGAAGACTTTTATCAACATCATGGTGTTTTGGTCGAAGAGATGGTTCTATGAAGATGGAAGTTCGGGTCTGAACTTCAAAAGTAATTCTACGAGTATATGGAGATGGTGAACAACTCTGGTGGAAGATGGAGGTGATTTCCTGTGATCATCTCATGCTTGAAAGTATGATCCGAGGTGGAGATTGTTAGAAAAACCGTGGGTTTCCTAGTTTATATCCGATTCCCACATTGAGGTGGATTTCCTAATTGGAGTAGGAAATATATTAAGAAAGAGTTTAGTTTCCTAGTTGGAGACTAATACTTGGTGGCCAAGTTTGTGTTCTCTATATATATAGGACTAGAATTGTAAGTTTGTAGACATCCAACCTAGAAGAGTAGTAGAACCTTGTGTTTAGGTTTTTGGTCTCTTTGTTGGGAGGATCGTGTGTTACCGTGAAGGTCAATATCGGTGCGAGAGAAAAACTTGTAGAGAGATGATTTTGGTGTTTCTAGGGTTTAGGGTTTGGGGCTTTGCCCTAAACCTAGTTTCTAGTGTTTCCATGTTTCTCCTCTGTTACTAGCGACTTCGAAAACGGTATAGAAGAGAAGATATGAGGCTGGTTTCGAGAATGGTTTAGAGAGTTGGTTTTTATGATTTCTTCAATGGTGTTCTCGGGGTGCCAATTTTCCCAACAGATGACTCCAAAGCTAAGCTTGCTCTTGGCCAGGATAACAGCACAATGAGCTAAGCCATCCTTGGTCTTACTGCTTCTCATTGTTCATTGCTTTATCAATATTACCATGATGACTCCAAAGCTAAGACTGCTCTTGGCCAGAAGAATAGAGCAATGAGCTATCAGTGGTCAGGTGCAAATATCACTTATCAGAAACAAATTGCTCTTGACCTGAAAATTATTCGAAGAACTTTCCGAGGGTGTAACTCTTAACGAAACAAGGAGTACACCATGATCAGATGCTAAGTTGTATTTAACAAATTTGGTGGATTGGAAATTTGTTACTAGCGTTATCACAGTTGGTAGCTTTGGCAGACTGTCTACTGCAACAGTTGCAGTGAATATCAATGCTTGGTCCTGTTTCGTATGTATGCTTCCATTATCGACTTCATGTGTTGCTGATTCTTATCTTGGCAGATGTTATACCATCTTATTCTCCTCACTCATCTATGTATTGGTATATTTCAACTCTCTTATTGCATTGATTTTTTAAGGCATCGTTTCAGTTTGAGGTGTATCAGATTATGAAAGTTGATTGTGGTTTTGATTTCGTTCTTGGAGATGTTTTTGTTTTTGGCAGAGGATGCTCACTATTAGGTTTCAATTAGATGTAAATTAGGGCTTCAGCAATTACTGCAGTCTATCATTGTGTTTTGGCAGGCGGCTTCTCCTTAGGAGACACCGGAGACCATCCTCTGCCAAAAACAAATTACATCTTCAGCAATGCAACTGAATTGAACATGACAAGCGAACATACATAGGTACAGGTTTATCATTTTCTTAGTTGGGAGTCTTTGGAAATTATCAGGTTTCATCATTGAGTTTTGGTCATATAAGGAAGTGGTAGAGGTAATTTATGGTTCTTTATACTTTTATTTCTAGTTGTATAAATTATCTCAGATTGTGTTTCAGGTATGGGGTCATGAATGGGAGGAACTTGAGAAGCAGTTGTAAGACAACTCATATTGTTTTCTATTCAGTTGATGTGAGCCATATGTAGGACAAATCATGTGGTTAAGCAATATCTTTTTCTGAAATCCGTAGGACCAGATGTTTAATGGTAAGATTACTTTGCCTCTAGCTTTTCCATTCTAACCTTTTTTTCTACGCACGCGCTTAGTGTACTATCAGTGTGCAAAATTTCTCAGCTCAGTTATGGTTAAAAACTTATGTTAGACAACATGTATCCTCTTTATTTCACATATTTCTCTTCTACTTGTAATTGTCATATTTTCAATTCTTTCAGATTGTAGCCTTATAATTTGGGTTTGTATGGCTTCCTGTGAATATCATGTGTTCACCTCTGAGTAAAGTCATTTACTTGACATAACCTATTCTCTAATCAAGAGTCTTTGTGCACATATTTTATTAGGTGGGATAACGTTCACAAGAACTGGGATTTGTTTTGTTCTTCATTACTCCTTAGTTGGTGCTCACTTTGATATTTGATCCATTGCATTTGATTCTATTTTTGTGGAATAATTCTACTTTTTGTTTTCTTCGTTGTGGGTGTTAACAATAATTTGATAATTTGAATTTGGTTTTTTCTTTGAAGGTAGTTATTCAACTTCACTTTATAAAATATCAAGTTAACATCAATAGCAGGTGTGATTAGCTGTATCAACACCCAGTTTAAGTTAGGATGCATGGATACTGCCAACTGGGTTACTGTTGACAATTACATTAATTGCTGATCTGCAACGCCATTGTATATGAATAACCACATCGCTTAATGTAACACGTCTTTGCTCCACCTCATATGCACAAATCATGTGTTCTGGCTAAGGTTGGGGAATTGGGTTCAAAGGTGTTGGAACCTCTTACAGCTATATAACTGCACTCTGACTGTTCTACCAGAAAAAGAGCCACAATAAATCAACAACAACGCCACCAGGCCCACCATGAGAGTAAAGGATTGGTTTTCGACCGGGTAGGTAAAGATTCATCATTTCTATACTACCATCATTGCATGATATTGTGTTTTTGAGTGCAAAAGTCTATATTATTGCGTTTCTCAAATCATAAGGGGTTGAGTTGAACGGAAATCTTGGGGCTCTCACCCTTTTTTCCTCAGTTAAATTGTACATGTATAGAAGAAGAGAAAACAACATGTATAGAAGAAGAAAAAACAACTTTCCCTGTAACTCAGGTTTCTTAATTCATCTCTTTTCACTCTCTGTTTCTGTTTTAATTCCATAAATCTGCCTTCTTTGGGAAAAAACTAATGCATTTAGTTTCGAGATCTAATTTTCTTATATGGTTAGTCGTCTACATATGCATATTTGATTTTTTTTTTTTTCTGAAAAACATGAGTTGCGTATATAAGCTTTATTCATTTGTTGTATTTGTTGTATTACAGGTTTTAATCATCACCCATATATCTTTCTAATGATGACTGCAAAACCCATTTGACCAAAAATTAAAGCTCTACAATATGAATATTCTTCCGATCTTCCTAAGAGCATCTCCAACGGTGGGTGCTACAAATTCTATATGGAGTTTTTATTTAGATCCTTATTTGTGCGAATTCGTGCACACTCGTTAACGAGTGTATGTTTCACATTTCAATGTCTACCCTTGATTTAATTTAGGGAGATATGTAATGAGGGTCGTGATTCTAAACATGGAGGGTAATGGGGCTTTCGGTTAAATAATCAACCAATCAGAAGAATATGTGAAATATACACTCGTTAGAGGAGTGTGAACAGATTTGGACTCGTAACAAAAAGAATAATGATTTTCTTACGAACCATCTCGAGTAGTGTGGGATCTTAGTTTTATGATTTGTTTTTTTTTGGATAAAGATAAAAGTGATTCCTTTTTTCTTACTGGTTCAGAAAAATTTATTTAAAATTAATAATTAAAGAAATAGTCAAAAAGATGACATGGAGTTCATTCTCAAGGTCTAAACAAGACTTTCTCTAAGACCTTCATATTTTTGTCACACCCTTCCTATTTTATAGGACTGTTAGAGATGAATTTAATCTAAATGGGGGTCTAAAATCCTTTGTCAAAAAAAAAATAAAACTCTCACCCTGTTGGAGATGCTCTAATCCGTCTTTTCAAGTTGAAAATAGATTGTTTTATGAAGTAAATTTAGGAAGTTTTTTTTATTGTTTTTTACGTATTTTTTGTCATGTACACACGATTGAATTTCAAAACGTTGATTTTTTTTTTCTTCTAATTCTTGAATGATCTGAAAAAATCAAAATGGTGGAACAATGATCCAATTCTTTGTATAACGTTAGGAGAACGTACCGTTAAGGGTCCTCGTGGTCACATTATACATGGACTTCCATCGACTCTCACCTGATGGGTTGGTAATGTTCACATTTAATCAATGATCACCATTTAATCATAATGGAATCGACGAATAAAAGGCACGAAAAATTATGTTTTTTTTTAAGAGAAAGGTTTAAGTTCATCAAACCGAAAAAAAAAGAGTAAAAGTGCCTAAGCATTCTAGAGGGAAGGAAATAGCCAACACAGAATACAAGAAAAAAAAATTAAACGAACCCAAAACAACAATAGATTCTCCATAGGACGAAGGGTTATTATTAGTTATGATACGTGGATATCAAAAAGTGGACTACATCAATGGGGTTATACCCGGATAACAGAAGCATATTAATGATATTTTAAAGTGTTTTTACGTTAAATATTTGGTTAAAAAGGGCATTCTTCATTGTTGAATTAGCAAGCCTTGCATAAACAAAAGGAGATATACCAAGATGACATTAAAATTATGTTTTATGTTGAATTAGTCAGCCTTAAATTAGCAAAGAGAAAAGGCTAACCATGAATTAGCTCCTCGGTAATACTTACAGTTGAATGTAGGAAATAATTAATTTGGATTTTCAAGTGCCAGCACGCGTATTCACCTGGACATTTAAGTTATTTACTTATTTTGGATGATGAAAAGAATTAGCAACCTGAAACAATACATTGGGATTTAGATGCAGGATATTTACCAAAGCTTAATTAACTTGGATAATTGTATTTTTTTGGACACTCGGATGAGTATTTCCTATTCTGAGGGTTGGAACAATTTTTGAAGAGTACTTGGCAGCCATACTTTCGAGATCTATCAATATTCGATAACCACCACACATTTTAGTTATTACTCACATATTTTTACAATACTAACCATGTAAACTACATCCATTAAACATGTAAATAAAAGACTTTATCCACACAAATCAAAATATATAATCCCAAACGAAGAGAAAGGGAGACAGAGAGAGATAACCTCTGGTACTGATCCTTCCAAGATTTTAATGTCGAGTGAGTGGACTGTACTTGTTCTTCCATAAGCAACTGCTACGCGAGAAAAGCAAGTCTGAATTGCAGTGACCTAAGTAGAGCCAACCCATCTTGCGCAAGACCATTCAATCTCTGATGAGAATTATCTTCTTTTGTCAATCCATCAATATATGTACCAAACGCCTCAATGTCTTTCACATTGTTCTCAACGCTTGAAGATGTCTCTTCCCATTCTTTGATCACTTTCTCTACATCTTGTGTAACCTCATCATCCATTATAACCTACACATAGGTCGTACAAGTATAAGAAATTTTACCACATCTAACCCAATTACATATCCATTATAATCTAACTCAAGAACTTCAAATTTCTATTAGGATTTTGATTCCATACGTCTTCCCGTAACCAATTTAATTCGGTGTTAACAACTAAATAAACAAATTATAATTAAATGAAAAACTTTGCAGTAAAAAAATAAATTGATACACTAGAATCATATCAAGATACATATTCAGATATTAGATATTATTTTTAATCATGGAAAACCAAAGAGATTAAGTTAGAAACATTTAAATTTTATTCGGAATATAAACATAACACCATCTTTATGACGACCCTACTGTTTAAACTAATGCTAGCTCTGGATCAATATGTTTTATTCTATGGTTACATTGCAGAATATTTGCCCAACCATAATAAGAAAGTACTAAATAAGTTAATGTAAGAATCCTATGGGTACCGTGTAGGTCTAACATGCAACCAACTTAACAAAATCCTATCTAATGCATCCGAAAAATTCCACTAACAAATTAAATGCCACAGGAAAAAGTTAATATACGGGAGAAATGATAAACCTACTTGAGAACCAAATTCTGGTTTACGAGAAGGCCTAAAGGAACATTACCAGTCAACTTATTGTCCTGCCCGTACCTACAGCCATCAGAATTAACAAGTAACTAAAAGCTCAGAAGTTAAAACATCCATCCAGTAACGGCGACATAAGGTCGAGGACTGTATATGCGGGGGCTTGAAAATAAGACTGGCACCTAAGGCGTCTGCACTGCAACATATAAAATCACACATGTATGAAATTCAAATTCTTAGTTTTTACAGGTTTCTAATTCCATTGATCCAATACGTCATGCACATATTGTACCGACTACCCCATACCTTACTCAAAATAGCTGAAATATGGATATCATACACCCAAACGGAAACTGAAATCTCTAATATACAGTATTGAGCAAAGTTCATATGGGACATAACTCTAACAAGGATAACCTTACAACTACATAATCTCCAATGGTGACATTATCGATTAAAGTCCAACTGAGCTATAACAAGAGAAAGCAGAAAATAACAGCAAAAACCAATAAAACACACATGCATTTTAAATTTGACCTAACAAATAAAGTACTAAACCCACGATCAATCGAGCTGATTTTGCAACTTAGGTCATTGAAATTTATAAAATACAACGCCCTAAAGACAACCACTAATATAAAGCGAATGATCACTGTAAGAACCGAAAAATCAAATATGGGCTACAAATCCCTTCGATGAAGGATAATACCTTAAGAGTGCGTTTGGCACCGGTATATTTTAGGGTGGGGTGGAGTTGCGGAGGTAGATGAGATTATCCTTATTTGGCACAATTTTTAAGCGAGGAGTTGATTTTCTAGTCAACTTATTTTCTTTCCATCAGTGGAAAAAAAGTCGACACCCACCTCCATGGAATTTCTAATTCCTTCCTTCTTTTCCTCCCGTATATAACCCAAATTTTCCATCTTCTCTCTTTTCTACCCACCTTTTTCTCTTCTCTGAAAATTCCAGCCGGGAGAAGAAGCTCCCAATCTGGGTAAATCTCAGTATTTTTCCATGATTCATGATTGATTATTGTTCTTCCTCTGATATTCTTGTATTAAATCATCTCTTGACGGATTTATACGAAACCCTAGATATTTCAAAACCTGATAAGTCAGATTCGTAAGAATTTGTAAACTAATTTGGAAGAAGAGAAGTCTCATGATCAAATTGGTGTTTCTTCCTGTTTCTTTCAGTTCAATGATGAACTGAAACTTCTTTTTTTCCCCTTTAATCTCTTGATTTTCTGATGTGAACAGGGATTTAGTCTCATAAATTTATTATTATTTTTTTAATTTTCATAGAAACCATATTCAGACTAGATTACCACTAATGGGATCCAGATCTCTTCTGATGAAACCTTGATTTCACCAAGAACTACACATTTTAACCTTAACCTGATTCCCCATTCAACTTGGATGCCAAACAACAAATATTAAGTGGAGTCAGTTCATTTTCTAGCTAATTGGATTTCTGGGTAGTTTGAACTACCTAGAAAATAAATTTCAATGGTGCCAAACGAACCCTAAGCAGATGAAGGATTATGCAGTTGAAGTTTCTCCAATTAAAAATCTGAAAAATAGAGGATGAATTTCAATAAACCAACAAAAACCCAGAATAAGCAAGAAAGAAATAGGTCTCGATCACTAAGAAAACCACATTAGAATCATAATATTTCAACTAAAATCGAAATTAAAATAAAAATCTTACCAATATAACAACCAGATACTTGTGCAGTTTCTTCAATGATCACTCTGATGAGTGCCAAATAGTGCATATTTCTACACCTTTTTATTGGGATTTAACTCATCTTTTGTGCTTTAAAATCATATATTATCCCAAATTCTGTATTTTCATTGTTTTCAAGAATAAATACTTTTACTAATTAACTTTTTGTTTTTAGGTACTAAATAAAGCTCAGATGATTTGAGAAGCCAAAAGAGCATAGAATGGTAGCTAGAGAATACAGAAGAGAGACAACGCAAGGCTCCTATGAGAAGGTCGTAAAGCGCGAAGGAATAACATGTAAAGAGATTTCGAAATCCACTTGCACTCGTTCCGCAAGCCGCTTGCAAGAGATACTTAAGAAGTGGGCTAACAAGATGAATTGGGCTTGGAATAAGTGATAAGACCCTAACCAAAATCCATACCCAGGATCCAAACCCGTTTCCTCGCCTGAACCGTCAGATTTGCTACAGCTTCCTATCATCCAATAGCTCATCCTCTCGATAACATTTGATAGAACTGCCCAACATCGAAACCACATCTCTTTTCTCTTACCCATCGAACAGAACCCAACCCCAAATTCATTTCTCTTCTCTTCCATCTACAGAACCTGCACCTGCAACAATCCATTCATTACTCCATCTCCCCGACCATCTCTGCACACAACCACTTCCATCATAAACACCAATTAAGCCTCTAATCGCTACCTCTCTCAATCTTATCTCATTTTTTTATCAAGAATAGTAACCCTAGAAGATAATATCGGTAAATCTAGGGTTAGGGATATATTGTATAGTGGAGGAAACATCAAATTAATGAAGTTGCAGAGATGAATTGAAGAAGGGAAACGCGTTTTGGTTAGTTGGATCTCCATTAATTATCAAATTAGAGTTGACTTGAGTGATTATTGTGTATAAATAGAGAAGGCAGTGTGATGTAAAACTCATGCCCGGATTAGCCGGTACACCAAGCAGTAGTTCATGTTTGATTTTATCTCCATGATGTTCTAATTTCACAGTTAGGGTTTAGATGAAACCATTAATCTCTTGCTAAGTTTAATTCAAGTTTTGGTATTGTTCTTGTTATATTGCAATGTCTTGGATAAATATAATCTGAGCACTTCAACATTTTACTTTCATATTGTATACCTTGTATCCATTGTAATTAGAATATCACTGTGTTGTTTGTGCTAAAACTCATGCTTAATTGATTATTGTTCGATCCTTTGACTAGTTGTGTATTAATCAGACAGTTAGTATTTCGGAGGGGCACCTTAGTTGCGATTAGAATATACATATCAGGATTGTTTACTCATCTAAGTAATTGATCTTCGGTTAGTTTGTTTTGTGAGAAGGCAGCTAATACTAGGATTAGATAATTATCTTAGTGATACTAAACCATCCTCCTGAAACCACCTTTTGATGTGCAGAAGACTAAGATCTTCACTGCTATCTGGATAGTCGGCAGAGCCTAGAAGTTCACCGATGTCTATACAAGGGACAAGAATAGTATTGAGACTGAATTGACTTAGTGTAAGTTAAGAGGTGGATTCGACTGCCCTATCACCTTATTTATCTGCTTGTTAGATTACTCTTTGCTTTCATTTTTGTTATTTCAGTCTTTAACATCATCTATCCATATCGGCAAACAAACACCCCCCCCCCCCCGTTTTGGTTACTCTTGTTCTAAGTCAGTTGTAGTAAGACCATAGCTTCAAATCTACACCCACCTTGTCCATGTGGATCGACCTGTGCTTGCCCTGTGTTGCATATCGTGTGCACTTGCAGTTATTGTAGGTACTCTTTCTAGACCTACCGAGTTTTTGGTGCCGCTGCCGGGTACTCGGAAGCGGTGTAACTAAAGTTTCTTTGTTACTTTGATGATTTTTGGCCTAACCATGTACATATGTGTTTAGATTTTTGTTGTTGTTAGTATAATATAGATGATCAAACCTATCTGTTACATAATCTACATTTTGTTGTTAGTTGTAGTTTTATTTTTCTGCATCTTCAGTTTACTAGTTTTAAGTTTAATTTTGTATATATGTGTTTAGACTTTTCTATTTTCCTGTTGTATTTGTTGTAAATTGGTTGTTTAAGTCCATCTGTATATGTTGTTAGGGTTAATTGTTGTTTTTAATTTTTCAGTCACTTCTTTCTCGTAATTGCATATAGTTAAGTTCTTTCAGTTCCTGTCACTTGCATCTCAGTTAGGACATCTAAATCATTGTCTCTTACCATATTTGTCTAACTAAAGTTATCTGCATCTGTAGGATGTATATATGCTTCCTTGAATTTTAATTTTTACTGTTATAGTATAACTTAGCTATAGCCCTTCATTCATCTGCATTCTTTCAGTTCTTTTTGTTTCAAATTCCAACTGCATCTTAGCATAATCATCACCATAGCCCTGTAGTAGCAATATAGTATTTCAGTTTTATAGGACCCTGTAAATACTTTGAAGTGTATAAGCTGTGCCTTGTTCCTTTTTTAATGCCCGTTACTCTACTCAGCGCTTGGTCTAGTCACAAATTTGTGGAATTCTGGTAGCTTTGTTATGAACTCAAACCTGCAAAGCTGATTTTCCCCATTGCAGTTGTACTATAGCATCATACCGGATGTTGCACTTGAAAAGGCGAGGGTTCCCAAATATACCTCAAGCTAAAACTTTTCCTTCCTATAAGTCATTTCTCCGAAAGTTATTGACTATGGACTGGGTTGAGATAATACAACTAATCGGTTCACACTTCGTGTGATCGTCTATGGATACGAGATCGAGACAATAAAACAACAAAGTATGTTTACTTGATACAAAGGTTCGGACTTTACCAAACACAATAGGATTGCTTATCAAGTAAATAGGAATTAACGTTTGTGTAATTTACTTTAATTATAATAAAAAAATTATAATACGGAAATATAAAGTAAATGACACAGCAAGATTTTGTTAACGAGGAAACCGCAAATGCAAAAAAACCCTGGGACCTTGTCTAGAATTGAATACTCTCAGGATTAAGCCGCTACACAAAACTAAACCAACTTCGTATAGTTGAGACCAAATAACTAAACCTATAGTTCACCGAGTTCCGTCTGTATTCCCACACCTCCAACTTGTAAACAAGTCACGTACTTGGAACAATTCCTTTGGTTCGTATTTCAAACAGTAAAGGAACAAAAAATCTGTTTGGTATCAACTCTCTTCAACCAAGTGATATGAGTCGGACAAAGTCTCTTCTGTTTATCTCATATAAACTCCTTCATCAGGTCCTTAGATCTATCTTATGTTCCATCACACAAGGTAATTATAAGATTTTGCAATCAATACTTTTAATCACAAAGAATTGTATTGATGCCGATCTACTCACCAATCAATCTAATCTACCACAAGGATAAACCGATTATATTTGGATCCTCTTTTTACCGAAACAAATATTGTGCACACCAAAGATTTATAAACCCAAGTCATAAATCGTTTATCGCTTCTTTGTCTTCAAATCTTCTTAGATCTTCAATAAACACCTGCACACAACTACTTGAACCTCTTGTTATTAATCACACACAGAACGAAGTCTGTTAACAATGGATTATCACAAGATCGTCTTTAGCACTAACAACAGTCTAAAGATCCCTGTCAAAACTTTGAACTAGTTTGGTGAATCTTATATCAGAAGAGAAGATTCTCAGGCATAAACAAACTAGGTGCAATCAAAGTTCAACCATCGTTAGTCAATCAAATAGTCGGCTTCACCAGTAACAAGACAACCGAGGAAGTTTGATGTCACGAAGGATTAGTTTGCTAGAAATGCAAACTCAAAGTATTTATAGATAAGGAAGTTTGGACACCAATTAATTTCCAAAACCGAAAATATTCTCAAGATATTCAATAATAATTTCCAAATTCGGTTTTCATAATTCCTGGAAATGCTTTGTCCAAAATAATGATCGAAAATCTCCTTGGAAAATCTTTAAGTAGTAAATGCACATTACTAATTCTTATTTTCCATATATAATTATAAACTTTAATAAAAAGATTCTTAACTTATTTAATTTCGATCCTGGGTTTTACTTCCTTCTAGCAGTTAAGGAATATCTTTGAACAATAAAAGATACGCATTACTGCACGTGTTAAAAGTGTGTCGACATCCTTTCTTTGTAAGTCCTCTTTCATACTTACTCACTTGAAACCGATTTACCACACTTCCAAACAAGTTTAGAATTGGTTCATCTGACTTTCAAGAACTATGTGATTGATCAAGAAACACTGAATCACAAATCATGGGTTTAACGGTTCTACCAAAATAAGTTTCGGTTCTACCTCCATGTGAGTACTTTGCATAGTCACACTAGCTTTCCAAACTTTGGTTGACTTGGTACTAGGATCGGTTCCCCACATATACATGGTATCTAAGTCATATGCGTTGCACATGTCCCTAGGATCGGTTCCCCGTTGCCTAAAAAACGTGTTGCACATGTCCATAGGATCGGTTCCCCTTTCTGCTATAAACCTTGCTGCACCTCATACAAGGATCGGTCCCCCTTTGTATGTATTGCACATTTTACTAGGATCAGTTCCCCTTTACCCAGATGCGGCCTTACAAACACAAACTCGATCATACCATCAGGTGATTACTTAAGATCGTTTTCACTAATAAAAGTCATACCAATACATAAGTCAGGCCTCATGTGAATAGTTTTACCAAGAACACAAACAAGTCATGAGCGGTTATACCAATCACACATATTGGTCGTTCATAATATATGCAATGAAGAACAGTCCCAATAACGCCTGGCGATTTCTTTTTCGGTTCAGAAAACAAGTTCATGAACTTACTTCCTTAAAACGCATGTTAAACATTGTTTCCTAGGATGAAATCCTCGCCTCATACCCATACATAATCACAATAGCATTTAAACAATTATGTCGATGTCTTATCTACAAAGTTTACTGGTTAAGCAATAAACCTCGTATTGTATTCCTTAATACTATGTCTATCTAGAGTGTTCATGCTTCACATTTTTGTTTTCAATATGCACGACTTGAAAGATACGTCAGAGAATGAAACCGATCAAGTTATCACTAACCTCAAGTGGAAGGATGATGTTGTCGTTGTAGCTTCTTACTTCTTCACTTCTTCAAGTCTTCACAATACTTGTAATGTCTCATATCCTAATATTTTCAAGCTAACCTATACGAAGTTGACTCTAGTACATTAATCAAGCGACTCTTAAATGAGTTTTGGTTCACTAAATATGACAACCAAACTTGACATACCAATGCTTGGCGGGTTCAACCGAGCTATGCTCTAACAATCTCCCCCTTTGTCAATTTTAGTGACAAAACTCTTACAATCATATGGATAGAAAAATTACAAGAATTCATAACGCATACGCTTGATTCCCGAATTCAACAGCACATAACCTGCATACAATTCAATCCTTAAAAATGTCATTGTTGACATTATAATAACAAAGCTAATACTCCCTCTAAAGGTGAGATAAGCAGATTTTCAATCCACACGTCTTTGTTATACCAATTCATATGATATGTTACTCCTCCTTGTTCTGTGCTTTTCCTCTTTCGTAAGATAAACGTTCAAGCATCAATGTCCTCTTCCCTAGTGACACCAATCAAAATAAAGTTGATACCAGTATCACTTGTTTACTCCATATATTTCTCCCCCTTTTTGTCACAAAATGAAAAAGAAACGAAAAAATAAATGACAACACGAAAAGGATCTTACAAATCTCAAAATAGACTTGCAACCTGTTGAGTCAAGCACGAGGGTTCCGTACACCATTTTTGATAACCAATATCAAAACTGAAACTAAAAAGTAATTATGTTTTGATATGTTACAATGGAAATAATTACCCGAAGCAATTTTCCCAAATAGTTTAGCAAACCAAAAAACAACTAAGCATATTAGTTCCTTTGCTAAAACGATTGTACAAATACAATCGCTTCATTCGGTAAGACCAAAATAAAGATAACTCTATTTTTCTCATCAGGTTCTAATTATCCATATAACTTAAACCTTTAGATTTTAAACAAGCCAAATAATAGGTTAGTTTACTAGCATTTCTTATTTAGGCATTCGATTAGACTTGAATAACCGAAACCTCCACTTTGATAAGTCTAACTAAGATCAGAATTAACTTAGTTTATCTTATCCGGAATCGAATTGGACTAAACAACTCATCCCGTCAACATTTTCTTTTGTTAAGCCATAAATAATTCATACAAACCAAATAAATCAACTTGCATAATTATTCACCTCAACTGGAAGCAATTGAAACAACATAGACATTAAAGCACCGCAATTGCACCAAAGTTTTGTAAGCCTAAACGATTGATACCACACAATAAATCAAGATAACAATAGTTTTTCTTAACCGGAACCAATTGAATCACACAAACATCCATACACAAATAATGGAATAAAAACATCAATTGTACCGAAATTTTGTTAAGCAAAAGCAAAAAGATATATGCAATAAAATCAGGTTTTTCTTAAACAGGAAAACAATTAACTAACAAGATTGTTACCTCAAATTTCGCATCCACTTATCCAATATGTTTTTGCATCATATTCTTCCAGGGGGAATTGATATTGAAATATCATTATGTTGTCATCCTTATGAAAAACAAAAGAATAACAACAACCAACCTTTACCAGAGAAAGGTTGAAAATCGGTTTTTAACTATTGCAAGCAAAAGTTGAAAACCTCCGAAACATATATGATTTTATGCTAAACCAAAACCGATTCAACATATTGTGACTTTTTCACATATTATTTCTATCAGAACCCCTCATGATCCTTTGATAAAGCCTACCAACATGGGCTAGAACTTAATCCAGCTAAATCAAAAAGTCACCCAAACCATAAGGGTTCACAACATTATGAGATCGAATATCAAGGTAATAAAACCGAAATCAAACATCCCATAAACATACATAGCAATAAAAATAAAGCATTCAAGCACAGGCTATGTAAATCGAAAACTATCACTAGAAAAATTATAAATCAAATAACTTTATTCATAATAGACTTAATACAATCATTGAAAGAAATAAAAAATTGATGTCTATTTTTCTAGATTTCAACCCAGTCCTTCATATCAACGCTAAATGAAGATGGATTTCTACTTTCAATCTTCAGCTTGTGAATTTCTTCAAGTAAAAAACCTTGTTGCTTGACCATAACTTCTTGCAGGTGAGAAATTTTTGTGAAGGATTCTGCAAGAGCATGTAATTCTGTCTTTGATTTGACCACAAAAGAGTGTCAATGCCTCAATACACTGATCTTTATTCAGCGTATTCTATCTTTCCTTCTTGCTAAGACAATCTCCCTTTTTGATTTTACCTCTAATATCAAGTGAAAATCCGGACTTAATCTTAGGTTGATCGTTCTGATCTATCATCTTATCAAGGGAAGTTGGATCCATACTCATGGTTCGGACAAGGAATAACCAGAGTAGAAAAATAATCTTTTTATAATTTTCATACTTCTGAAAATATAATATTCCCAAAATACGAATATGTCAAATATTTCCAAGTACTGGATTTTATTCCCATAAATCCTCACTCAAATTCGGCACACATGGTGAGGAAAGAATTCTAATACCGATCAGATGGTATTAGTATGAGATTTTCTCTCATTATGGGATTTTGAACAACCATAGTGTTCTTGATCTAGCATCGTATGAGAAATTCTTCTCTTGTTACCTCGAACTAGCGAAGTATCTCGAGATTGACTTGGGTTGCCTATGTAACTTTTAGCAATTCTGTTTTTGAGACAGTTTTTGCATCTTGTCTTATTTTTTCCTTTACCATTAGATGATTTAATAACATCTAAATACATGTCCATTTTTAAAATGGGTAAATCACTAATGGAGGAGGAAGAAATAAGATTGACAACTAATGCAATATTAGATGTTTCCTCTTCTTCAGAATCATATGAATCAGAGGTCTCATCTAGAGTTACAACCAATGCCTTGCTTCCAGTGTATTTCTTAAGATTGGGACAGTCTTTAGCAATATGACCAAACCCTTTACACTTACAGCATTGCGGCTGATATTCATCATATTCTTCATGATCCTTTTTGACAGGAACTCGATCATGTAGACAAGAAGATCGGTGAGTTTCCTTTATGAATCTCTTATTCCTTTTCTTTAAGAGATCTCAAAACTGTCTAGTAATCAATGATGATGATTGTTCAATTTCATCATCAGAGTTTTCTGCAATCTGTTCATTTGAATCATCCATCTGTCAATTCCTTTCCATTGAACCTTTCGGAAATTTTTCAGCTTTAAAAGAAATTCCTTTGTTTTGAATATACTTTGATTCATGATAAAAGATATTTAACTTTACAACGAGTGTTCTTCGTGAGATAGTTGAGAGATCACTTGCTTCTATGATTGTATGCTTCTTAGAATCGTATCTTGATGGCAACGATCTGAGAATTTTGCATACTATATCTTTTTCAGAAATAGTATTTCCAAGAGAGAAAGAAGCATTAATTATCTCAGAGAGTTTAAGATGAAACTCTTCAAAAGTGTCGTTGTCACCCATTGGAAGGTTTTACCAATCGGATGTAAGAGTTTGAAGTCTAGCTTCTTTCTCTGAAGTGTTTCCTTGGAATACGATCTGAAGATTATCCCAAGCTTCTTTCGAAGTTTGACATGTTGGCACGTGATTTTGTATATCACGGCTTACAACATGTATTATAATATTCAAACCATCTGAATTCTGCTTAGATAGTGCCTTTTCTTATTTTTAAATATCTACTAAGCGTTTGAGCTCAGTTTCCGAATTTTCTATCTTTGGAAAAATATAACCATCGACGACTAATAGCCATGTATTAAATCTCGTGATTGAAGAAAAGATCGCAAAGCAGATTTCCACCATAGATAGTTTGTTCCGTCAAATATTGGCGGTACGTTAATTGAAGTCGATTCATGAGAACTCGAGTTCATTCTTATAGGATGGATCGCACCAAACAAAGATTGTTAGATCTTTTCGTGTTTTCCTGCTCTGATACCAATTGAAAAGGCGAGGGTACCCAAATATACCTCAAGCTAAAACTTTTCCTTCATATAAGTCCTTTCTCCGAAAGTGATTGTCTATGGACTGAGTCGACACAATACAACTAATCGGTTCACACTTCGTGTGATCGTCTATGGATACGAGATTGAGACAATACAACAACGAAGTATGTTTACTTGATACAAAGGTTCGGACTTAACCAAACACAATATGATTGCTTATCAAGTAAATAGGAATTAATGTTTGTGTAATTTACTTTAATGATAATAAAATAATTATAATGCGTAAATATAAAGTAATTTACACATCAAGATTTTGTTAATGAGGAAACCGCAAATGCAGAAAAACCCCGGGACCTTGCCAAGAATTGAATACTCTCGGGATTAAGCCGCTACACAAAATTAAACCAACTTTGTATAGTTAAGACCAAGTAACTAAACCTATAGTTCACCTAGTTCCGCATGTATTCCCACGCCTCCAACTTGTAAACAAGTCACGTACTTGGAACAATTCCTTTGGTTCGTATTCCAAACAGTAAAGGAACAACAAATCTGTTTGGTATCAACTCTCTTCAACCAAGTGATATGAGTCGGACAAAGTCTCTTCTGTTTATCTCATATAAACTCCTTCGTCAGGTCCTTAGATCTATGTTATGTTCAATCACCCAAGGTAATTGTAAGATTTTGCAATCAATACTTTTAATCACAAAGAATTGTATTGATGCCGATCTACTCAACTAATCAATCTAATGTACCACAAGGGTAAACCGATAATAGTTGGATCCTCTTTTTACCGAAACAAGTATTGTGCACACCAAAGATTTATAAACCGAAGTCAGAAATATTTTATCTCTTCTTTGTCTTCAAATCTTCTTAGATCTTCAATAAACACCTGCACACAACTACTTGAATCTCTTGTGATCAATCACATACAGAACGAAGTCTGTTAACAATGGATTATCACAAGATCATCTTTAGCACTAACAACAGTCTAAATATCCCTGTCGAAACTTCGAACTAGTTTAAGTGAATCTTATATCAGAAGAGAAGATTCCCAAGCATAAACAAACCAGGTGCAATCAAAGTTCAACCATCGTTAGTCAATCAAATCAATCGAAAACAAAAGATAAACCGCAATTATATAGTTTCCCACCAGCGATACTAATAGAGATTCCCAATCCCAAAGAAGACTTTAAACTGAGCCGCCGTAAGAGATTTCGCCTAATTAGGTTACTCTTCTCTTCGAATAGGCGGCTTCACCAGTAACAACATAACCGAGGAAGTTTGCTGTCACGAAGCATTAGTTTGCTAGAAATAAAAACTCAAAGTATTTATAAACAAGGAAGTTTGGACACCAAGGAATTTCTAAAACCGAAAATATTCTCAAGATATTCGATAATAATTTCCAAATTCGGTTTTCATAATTCTTGGAAATGCTCTGTCCAAAATAATGATCGAAAATCTCCTTGGAAAATATTTAACTAGTAAATGCACATTACTAATTCTTATTTTCCATATATAATTAAAAACCTTAATTAAAAGATTCTTAACTTATTTAATTTCGATCCTGGGATTTACTTCTTTCTAGATGTTAAAGAATATCTTTGAAAAATAATATATACGCATTACTGCACGTGTTCAAAGTGTGTCGTAATCCTTTCTTTGTAAGTCCTCTTTCACACTTACTCACTTGAAACCGATGTACCACACTTCCAAACAAGTTTAGAATTGGTTCATCTGACTTTCAAGAACTATGTGATTGATCAAGAAACACTCAATCACAAATTATGGGTTTAACGGTTCTACCAAAATAAGTTTCGTTTTTACCTCCATGTGAGTACTGTGCATAGTCACACTAGCTTTCCAAAATTTGTTTGACTAGCTAGGTACTAGGATCGGTTCCCCACATATACATGGTATATAACTCATACGTGTTGCACTAATAAAAGTCATACCAATACATAAGTCAGGCCTCATGTGAATAGTTTTACTAAGAACACAAACAAGTCATGAGCGGTTATACTAATCACACATATTGGTCGTTCATAAGATATAGAATGAAGAACAGGACCAATAACGCCTGGCGATTTCTTTTACGATTCACAAAACAAGTTCATGAACTTACTTCCTTAAAACACATGTAAAACATTGTTTCCTATGATGGAATCCTCGCCTCATACCCATGCATAATCACAATAGCATTTAAACGATTATGTCGATGTCTTATCTACAAAGTTTAATGGTTAAGCAATAAACCTCGTATTGTATTCCTTAATACTATGTCTATCTAGAGTGTTCATGCTTCGCAGTTTTGTTTTCAATATGCACGACTTGAAAGATACGTTAGGGAATGAAACCGTTCAAGTCAAATATCACTAATCTCAAGTGGAAGGATTATGTTGTCGTTGTATCTTCTTACTTCTTCAGTTCTTCAAGTCTTTGCAATATTTGTAATGTCTCATATCCTAATACCTTCAAGCTAACCTATACGAAGTTGACTCTAGTAAATTAATCAAGGGACTCTTAAATGAGTTTTGGTTCACTAAAATATGACAACCAAACTTGACATACCAACGCTTGATGGGTTCAACCGAGCTATGCTCTAAGATCACTAGTTTCAAATATAATCTGCAGCTGTAGGACAATCATCTCTGAAATATTCGTAGCACCGAGTGTGGTACTTCCAGTTAACTAGAAGTTTAAAGTTTGTCAGCAGACTCAGCACCATGTAGCAGTGCGCCCCATCCCCTGTCCATCAGTGCACCTCTTTTTAACTTCATATTGCATAATATAATTTACCTTTTTGCCTGCCTGCAACATATCATTTCAGGTTCTGTATGTAGTAACAGTTTTATATTTGCTGTGTGTTTACATTTCTGGGTACTGAAACTCTTTCTGAGTAACCAGGTACCTGCAAGGCTGAAATTCACAAACCAAGGAGAAGAAGAAAAAACAGCAGCACAATCTGTGGTACTCGTAATACTATACTGCGAACCAAGGAAAGGAAGAAATAGATGAGAAAATAAATCATATTTGTTGGTCTTCCCCCTGTGTCGCTCCAGAGGTAAGCTTCTCAAAACAACTCAGTATGCTTGAGTCCTCATTTGCTTGCTACATGATCTGAGTTGTTTTGAATTTTGATTTAGTGAAAAAAGCTTCATAATTTGTTATCAAATGCGAGCAGGACACTCGTTAGGTTAACAACAACATCATTTATAAATCAAATAGAAACTACCATTTAGGACATGTAGGGTTTGTCAGGCAGATCTTTTGTGATTACAGTAAATATGCACCCTTGAACTACTAAAATTTTTGGATAGGTTTGTTGTACTACATCATTCTGTTTAGGAGTTTCTACACCATGTCAGGATTTTGGTATGCAACTGAGGATGAAAAATCATCGCAGAAGTCAATCAGAGAACTTGCTTACGAGAATGCTTCACATTATGAGCCTCCCACGTACCATGATGTCAATAGTTATAGGGATGGTTATGGATATTTTCATAGTCCTAAGCCTCAATACTTGGACCCTAATGATTATTCACACATGTATCATTCGCCATAGGGAGAAAATAAACATTCTTATAATGCCCAACTCACACACTCATCAATTTTGGATCAGTTAGAGGCTCAAATCACTGCTTTAGAGATGCATGTATATGATAAACTTGTCACGTCTATGCCAACTAGGCAAATTGAACTTTCCGTTTGCATTGTTTGTGGCTGCACAAGTCATTTAACTGAGCACTGCCCTGAAATGCATGATTTTAGGAAATCTAGAGAATACCATGAAAATCCAAGGTATGAAATGCCCACAGATTATGAAGCTGGTAGTCATTGGGACCATAATAAACCTTTCGAAGGTTGCGATCAGTATTTCATAGATCCTAATGACCATGCACACATGTATCATTCACCACAGTCGGAAGTTAAACAATTTTGTACTTCCCCGACCTCTTGTAGGCAATCTGTGGAGGAAAATCTCATACTCATCGAACAAAATAATGCTAGGTTTGAATTGAATTTATTACATAATAAACCATACAACATTTCTTCTGAATTTCCTTTCTGTAGTGACACTCATGCGCAACCATGTACTGAATACCCATATGTTATGAGAATACCTATTGTTGAAGACTCTCTATTGAACAACTTAATATGCTCTTAAAAATGAATTTACAAAAGGAGGGAAGGGAGAAATTTCCGTTACTAGTCCTGCTATCAATATTGAATATGAACCTACTTTAGAGGCACACGAGTGGACTACAGACACTATAGTTTTGAATAGAGAATGGCATTCCTGTTTTAGTTTCCAAACTCAGCTGCATTTTTCGGGTAGAAAAGTTCCGCCTGTACGCGTACGGGTACGCGTACCTAAGGTGACTGGTTTGAGTTCATAAAATCCAAACTCAGCAGAAATTCACGGATGTGAACTTCCACCAGTACGCGTACCCAACCTGTCTCCTTCGCTAATACCGCATGCACACATATGCACACACTTGGTTTCCAGTACATGGATTTATACACTAATGTGTGAACACACTATATATGCTTATATCTATAGTTGGTTACGTATTCTCAACTCTACATTTAAATTATTGAAACATTCTTCTATAATGTTATAATAGTCGTTAGACATAAAGAATCGACTATCGTCATCAAAGCTATTTTTAAGATTGAAATGTCATCATGACTTCGTCACCGATAAAGATGAAAATGGTTAAAGCAAAAGCTCACCAACACATATTTCGAAAAAAATATAGGCGAGTAAACTCGGATCGAAATAGCAAATGTGTATGTATGAAAACTATCATACTTATACGACTTTTGTCTCAAGAGTAGGAGATAGAGTAGATAGACTTTTGAGTGACATATGAGTTCAAGTCTCCACATAACTTTTGGTCGGATGAAGTTCCACTGGTTACTTGAGTAGTTCTTCGTCTTTGTAAGATAATCGCCATGGAGTCTGGAGGTAAACTATTCCTAACTATCCTAGACCGAGACTTGGTCATAAGTAAACTAGAAATCAAGACATATAGTTTTGATCATTAACATTGACAAACATGCTTGAGATATCAACGCATGCGAGTTCGACCGAGCAATGCTCTAACAATCTCCTCTGTTGTCAATTTTAGTGACGAAACTATCAATACATATGGGTTACAAAATAAATAAAACTTTGTAGCTTCTCGTCCACATGCTTGATCTCCTTGGTGGTTCAACATTACTTGAAAACTTCGTCTTTTCCAAGTACTCCCATGATTCCATATATGTTCAATTCAGCATCATAGTTGTTGAAGTTCCGTAGCCATAACAATGAGAAAGCAAAATCTCTCGATCATTGTTATGCAATGTCATAGTATTATTACTCAGCATCAAAGTTCTTATATCACAACTTCGACAACAATACTATGGCGATATGTATCACTCCCCATTTAGTCAATATTTTCGTCTCAACATCAAAACTACTCCTCCTTATATAATGACCTGTAAAACACGTAAATGATATGTATTTGTAGTGTGAACTACATATTAATTCTCCCCCTTTTCTCAATAAAATTAGCAAAGGTACGAAAACGAGATCCTAATGAAATTTCCACGAAGACGCTTCAAGACCAAACAAAAGTACATATCAACTTGTTTAGATGCAATCATAAAGCCGAAGCTAAATGCATTCATCAAGGAGTTTATAAAGATACAAGATAACCCCTCAATAATTCCACAACCACACTCCCCACAAAGATATGGAAATTAAGCGCAAGTTCAAAAGAACTCTCCCCCATTTGATTGTCATTCCCGAGATAACAACAAGATCGACCTTACTTTTACAAGAAAATAAGGATTTTATTGGACACCAAAAACCATAATGAAATGATTTTCTATATCCAAAATTCTCAACTAAACTAACAACAAGAAAACCCATGAATAATTTAATCGGAATACACAATCAAGTTAAACACAAAAGTGATCAATTTAATTGGATATGCTCGACATAAGAGAACTTACAGAGCTACGACTATGTTAACCATAAAAGAACGATTAACATGATCGTTTTTTATGCTCAACACAAGAAAACCTTATGGAGCATTGCAGTATACACATAAAATACGGACCATGGAAAGATCAATACTGTGGCATAAAAAAAGATTCATTCTATCTTCATCACTATTTGCATAACGAATTATAAGAGACATAAGCTTTGTTAACAAAAGATTTTAACTTATCTTCCATCAAAAATTGACATAATAGGCTTAACTTTTGTTTGTCAAAAGTTCATCGATCTTGTATCAATACTTGCATATCCACATATAAAAGAGATAACTTTTGACATCGTATGGGACAATAATAGTTCACGGATGCAAACACACATATCCCATAACATATTGCAATATATAAAACCATAAAAATTAATACTGCAAACATCATCTTCCAAATCAACTTTATAATTTAAATAAATAAATCTAAAAACATTGCAAGATGAAAACGTTGGACATAGCTATGTGTACTCACAATAATGGATATTCCAAACCCTAGCTATCCTTCTTAAACAAAAACAAGAATAAAAATTCTCTTAAGAAGTTTCCTAGATAAAAAAAATATGAAAATCAATTTTATTTGATTATTTCATACCTTTGAAAAGGTCCAACAAAATAGGAGTCACTGATATCCTTGATTTTCTTGACCATTGAAACACCATTTTCATGAGTTAGAACATTAACCTTTCGGTCGACAATGCGAGCAAGATGCCTGTCTTTAACGCAATCAAGGATGACCTTCTTCTGGTTCCTGATCAGAATGTTCTGATTATCAAGGATTCTTGCTTGTCCATCAATGAGTTGGTTTATCTGCAATTGAAGGTTAGAAAGCTCGTTCTTAACTTCATTCTGAACTATAATCAAATCCTTGACAGATTCTCCTATCCAAGAGTTAAACTCTTTTCTTTCAAGCATCTTTTTCAGAAGTAGATCTTGAACAGAATCACATCCTTTAGGGTCTTCTTCCATCTCAGTTTTTACTTCTTTTTGAGATTCAGCAGGGGTTCCCATAAACAATCTTTTATGGGAAAAGGATAAACACATACAAAATATATATGTTATCAATTAAGGGAAGAACAACCTTGAAAGAAACCCTAGAAGACTTGGACGTTCGTGGACCCAGAGAGATACCAGAAACAAGAAGGATCCAAAAGGAAATACATACTATTTCTCAAAATGTCTCTTTTAACCAAGGCTTAATACCTGAACAAACTAGATAGAGCAAAAGAGTTACATTAGATACAGAGAGAGTAACAGAAAAACTTAATCTGTAAAACAGACATCAAACCAGCAGAATGGATGATAATCGACCAAGGACTTGAGCATCTCATAAACATACATCCTTGTAACTCTCAAGTTAGACACAAGGATGAGAGTACCTATAGTCGGGTAGCAGAATGAGATATTATCTCACCATGAGTGTTTAGAGATGATTTGGGGATATCATCGCTTTGTCTGATATTTGTATTTCTTTTCTCTCTTTGACTGTTTTTAACTCCATAGAAATTTCTTACAACCTTTTGAGAGAATCCATTAAACGGATTTTTTTGATGACTAAGTCTAGGACCTCTAGAGATTGGTTCTAGAGGATTAAATGAGAGAGGTACCCACCTTATAAATTAGATCTACCAGTTTTATTCTCATAGACACTGGGAAACTGTGTTTTTGTAGTGTAGTTTGCACTATGAGTAAAAACATGATCCCTGTAAAGATTTTGAAACGAGCGGTCATTAAAAATCTTTTTATGAGAATTCTGGTTTTCTGTGGGAGTGAAATCCATTGTTGATGTCGCCAGACGATTAACACGGTTGACGGTAAATCGAAGGGGGTTTTGAAGATCAGAGATCTATTTCTTCCTAGAAAAACAATGTTTAGCACTATGATTTCTTTTCCCACAGAAGGAACAAGTTCGTGGAAGAGAAGTGTTGAAATATGTCTGTTTCAAACCCATGTCCCATTTGGAAGTCTGTTGTTTATATTTTTCAGGGACTTCCTTTGGTGAGTTTTTTTTTATGTCAGGTAACTTACATTGAGAATTGGCACGTGACATAGAAGAATTTCTCAATACAGTGTTTTCCTTTAACAAGGAGATAGACTTTTTTTGGGCTAGGTGAAGAGATACATCAATATTCTCTGTTTCAACACGAAGGTTGTTCAAATCAGATGAGTGTGTCTCAATCAAACGTTTCTCTCTAATTTTTCCCTCTTTAACAATATTCTCAAGGATACTAATCTTTTCTTGTTGTAGCATCTTTACCTGAGTGAGTTTTTTAATATTTTTAGAAAAGGACTCAATAATCTTATAGAGTTCATGTTCTCCACTGAGAGACTTCTCAAATTCATCCAAGAGTTGAGAATGATTATGGAAATCAATCGTCTCAGTTGGATTTTCTTTAGTTCTGCTGATATTCTTTTCTTCCTCTGACACCTTGTCAATTGTCTTGTTTCTTTCTCTGAATTCGGAAGAATCAGCTAAGGAATTATCCTTTGAGGGAAAACCAAGACACTTTACATAGTCAAAGTATGCGTAGATAGGAGATACTACTTTGTCCACAAAATCAGATTGCTACAAACACAGACTGTTAAGGTCTTAAACATGTTTGCCTGCTCTGATACCAATTGAAAAAGCGGGGGTCTAAAAACCACACCCAATATTTTGATTAGAAATCTGTATGGACAAACTCTAATAGACTTTTAAGAGAATTAACTAGACAGTCAGACTCAATCTTAATAAAAAGATATCAAGGAGTTAATATTTCTATCTCTCGGTTTGATCTTTACTCAAGCAAATAGAAATCTGCAAGTCTTTATGAAATACAAGAGAGATATAAACTTGGATGGTACCAAAGACCAACATCCAAGGATCAATCAATTTCCAATCAACAACCAAAGGTTGGATTTCACAATTGATCGATACAACGCACAACCTTTGATATTTCAATTATGTAACAAAATATAATGCGAAATAGAAATAACACAGACACCAGAAATTTTGTTAACGAGGAAACCGCAAATGCAGAAAAACCCCGGGACCTAGTCCAGATTGAACAACACACTGTATTAAGTCGCTACAGACACTAGCCTACTACAAAATAACTTCGGTCTGGACTGTAGTTGAACCCTAATCAATATCACACTGATTCAAGGTACAATTGCGCTCCTTACGTCTCTGATCCCAGCAAGATACTACACACTTGATTCCCTTAGCTGATCTCACCCACAACCAAGAGTTGCTACGACCCAAAGTCGAAGACTTTAATAAACAAATCTGTATCACAAAGAAAAATCTACGATAATAGATAAATCTGTCTCCCATAGATAAACTTGCAAGTTTTGTTCCGTCTTTTGATAGAAATCAAGGTGAACAGGAACCAATTGATAAACCGGACTTATATTCCCGAAGAACAGCCTAGTATTATCAATCACCTCACAATAATCTAAATTGTATGTTAGCGAAACTAGATATTGCGGAATCACAAACAATGAGACAAAGATGTTTGTGATTTCTTTTAATCTTGCCCTATCAGAGATATAATCTCAAGTCAATTATTCAATTGAAATCGTACGATAGAAAATGGCAAGATCAGATCGCTCAACTACAAGAGATATAGTTTCGTCTGGCTTCACAATTCCAATGAAGTCTTTAAGTCGTTAATTGACAGGGTCTCGAGAAGAAACCTACGATTAAAGGAGTATCGACTCTAGCAAACCAACTAGTATCACACATGAGGTGTGGGGATTAGTTTTTCCAGTTGCTAGACGTCTTCTTTATATAGTTTTTAAATCAGGGTTTGCAATCTAAGTTACCTTGGTAACAAAACATTCAATAATCACCGTTACATGAAAAACCTTATTTATCCAAGCTAATATCTTTCAACCATTAGATAGAAACTTAGATTGTCACACACAAATGAAATGTATTTCATTTAGGTTTGAGTAACCCTACCTAAACGTGTACATTGGTTGGTTCACAAATAGTTAACCGATGGTTAGACATATGAGCACTTTCATATTAACCATATTCATCTTTCTCATAACTAGTTCAAATGACTCATGAGAACTAGTTCAAGAGTTTTTCAATTGCTTAGGTCTTTATACATAGACACAATTGAAACAAAATCGGTTTGATTTATTTGAATCAATTCATGAACGATATATCCATGGTTTGCTTAGATTGCATTCCTTATAATTTATTATTTTAAGTCCAACAACTACCGATTTGAGAAATAACCAGCTTGGGTACGCGTACGGGTATGCGTACCTTAGCTACCGGATTTTGAGTTAGTTTTAGTTTCCAAACTCAGCAGAATTTTTTGGGTAGAAAAGTTCCTCCAGTACGCATATGGGTACGTGTACCTAAGGTGACTGGTTTGAGTTCGTAAAATCCAAACTCAGCAGAAATTCACGGACGTGAACTTTCGCCAGTACGCGTACCCAACCTGTCTCCTTCACCAAAACCGCATGCACACATATGCACACACTTGGTTTCCGGTACGTGGATTTATACACTAATGTGCGAACACACTATATATGCTTATATCCATAGTTGTTTACGTATTCTCAACTCTACATTTCAATCATTGAAACATTCTTCTATAATGTTATATAGTCGTTAGACATAAAGAATCGACTATTGTCATCAAAGCTATTTTCAAGATTGAAACGTCATCATGACTTTCGTCACGGATAAAGATGAAAATGGTTAAAGAAAAAGCTCACCAACACATATTTCGAGAAAAAGATAGGCGAGTAAACTCGACTCGAAATAGAAAATGTGTATGTATGAAAACTATCATACTTATACGACTTTTGTCTCAAGAGTAGGAGATAGAGTAGATAGACATTGAGTGACAGATGAGTTCAAGTCTCCACATACCTTTTGGTCGGATGAAGTTCCACTGGTTCCTTGAGTAGTTCTTTGTCTTTGTAAGATAATCGTCATGGAGTCTAGAGCTCAACTATTCCTAACTATCCTAGACCGAGACTTAGTCATAACCAAACTAGAAATCAAGACATATAGTTTTGATCACTAACATTGAAAAACATGCTTGAGATAGCAACGCATGCGAGTTCGACCGAGCAATACTCTACCAGAGCCTGTGCAGTTATTCTGTGAAGATGAGCATGACTTAGGAAATGTTGAATTATCTGTTGACACAAATGATCTTATGCATGAGAATATTATTGATGTGTATGATTCTCTGCCTAGGTCACAGTATGATGTCTCTTTTGAATTTCCTATGCATGAGCTTAAAGTTTTGAGTTATGCCGATGATACTGAATTGGGGTTTGCTGATTTGTTCAATGACTGTGAGCATGATAGAGCAATACTTGTGTCTGACTTGGGAAAAACTAGACTGCATAGTAATATTTGTGAGCCTAAAAATGAATGTAACTTAAACGCATCTGATTCCCTACCTAGAACACAGTATGTAGCTCCCTATGACTCTCTTATGCATGACATATAGGTTTTGGATAATGATGATTCTGAAGTGGGACTTGATGTTTTGTTCTTTGAATGTGGGCATGATTTACCTGTTTCTGAATTGGGGAAAGTGTATGATGGTACTAATGATCTAACACAAGACAACAATTTAAATGTGCCAACTTACCGGCCTAAGTCATAAACTGGGACTGTTCCTCCCAACCTAGATTTGGTTTGTAACAAAATTGTAAAACCAACTTTTCTGAGAATACCTAATCTAGGACTGGAACTGTGTGCCTCCCAAGTCCTCTTGGACTATTTTGCATCTAAGTATAATGTCTTTAAGGAGCCACATTTGGAATATGTCTCTCTTCCCATACCTGACAAAGTCCATTTCGACCTAGATCTTGTGCATGATGCACCCCTGAAATTGTTAGATTTTGTGCCCAAATGTATATCCATTGAAAAATCTAGGTTAGGGGGTAGTTCGTTATGTCTGGCAGCCTCACTTAAAATCCTGTCATGTTATAATTTTGTGAGGCTACTAAAATCTCTGCATTCTGTCTTTTGGGTTGATCCCCAACTCTTCAGATTATTGGTATATGGTGAAATTTTCTTGTATATAATCCAGTAGGTAATTATATTTTCCATATATTCTTGTATATATGTGTGCTAATCCAATGTGACATTAACTGAATTCCCGTTGGATTCTAGCTGTGAATAATGAAGCTCTAACCTTGCTTTCTCCGACATCCGGTAATCTCTTCCCTTTTTGCTGATCAACATGGTTTTCATGGTATGTTGCTGTTTAAATTCTTATCATCTTTTGAAACATTGAGGACAATGTTAGATTTAGGTTTGGGGGAGTATTTTGCATATATAGTTTCTAGTCTTTTGTTTAAAAAAAACAAAAAAAACTTTGTAAATACTTGCATAAAACCTCCAACTTGTAGAGATTTTAGAGTCATTAGCATGCTTCTTGCTATGTTTACATAGAGAGTCTGACCAAAATAACTGAACTTGGAAGTACTGGAGAACACAATCGGGTTTCTTGTTTGTCTGAGCGTTAAAGTTGGATTTAACCATGCCGGTGGGCGAATTAGGTGCAGAAAAGTTATTTGGTATTAGACTTGTGATCAGCCTTAGTAGAGACTACCTATTTTACATCAAGTGAGGCACCAAACTTCAATTTTTGTGACTATCTAAAAAGTCCTTTTAGAGTGTGTGTCGTCGTACGTAAATTCCAGGTAGGAATGGTGAGCTACCCAACTTCGCATCAATTTCAACATTACTTTTGATCTTTTGAGTGCTAATTTTGTCAATCATGAGGATGGCGTATAAAGATGAAAACTCCTTCTTGTAGTTTGATTTGCAGTTAGCACCACTCTCTCCCTCTCGACAACATCAACAGATCCATAGAAACACATCATCATCAACAAGCAGCGCGACATCAGAATATTTGAACAAAGTGAAATAGTCCAAGGTTTACATGCAACAATACAAAGAAAAGAAAAAGCCTTATTTAAAAGTGAATATACAATACAAAAAGCATAAATCTATGCAAAAGTGAAGACTTATCTTACAAGAGCAAAGAAAACAGAAAATAAGATGAGAATTAGTGGAGTTTATGAAATCAAGACAATACAAGTTGTGCAAAATTGAGTGATAAAGTCCTCCATCCATGGCTTTAATAGTTTCATTATTATTTTGTTATTTTCAGTTTGTTATTCAAAAATAAAAAAAATAAAAATTTTAGTTTATTTTCGTAAGTTTTGTTTAAATAACACGATGGTAAAGAAGAAGAATTTTTAAGAAAAAATTCCAAGAAACAAAGAAATTGAAGAAAAAAAATTAGAAATTTTCAAGGTTCAAAGAAGTTCAAGAAGTTCATCATCAACAGTTGAAGACCGAAGACCAAAGGTTGAAGAAGTTTTCATGGATGTTGTAAGAGTGGTATTGACTGCCGATCGATCGGATGAGAAGGTAAGTGAGTACTCTCATCCTTGCATAATTATTGATTTCCTTTCTTAGATATCACCAGAAAATATTCTTTTTGTCCACAATTTTGTGGAGTCTCCAGAAATTATTTCGGAAGGTTCTCCTTCCCACCATTCAACGTGTGCGGGAATTCTCTCTTTATTCCTGCCTGCACACATGAGAGACTAAAAAGGCGGTCTTTTTGAGTGCAATTATCATAAAACCCTATTGGTAAGGCATAAGTCGATGTTTGTGATCACTCTCGAACACAAATTCCTTCATATGGTGTGGTTACTTCTCGCTCAACTCTTAAGGATGAGAATGCGTTCTTTTGGTATTTCTAACTTCTTATTAATAGCATGCAGAAACTCTATGTCCTTATAGATCCTTGGATGCTTGGGACTATATTAAGCTCTGAAGTTGGAGAAGGTTTTGTGGGTACACCTATGGTAAACCCTCACGAGACTACAACTCGTCCACTAGGGACACCTAGGGGTTTAAAGGCTTAGTGCATACGCTAAATGCATCCGAGAGACCAGTGACAATGGTATAGTTAGGGTATCCTAATTTCTGTTTCACTTGAGGACAAGTAAAATTCAGGTTTGAGGGTATTTGATGGGTGCCAAATAATGCATATTTCTACACCTTTGTATTGGCATTTAACTCATCTTTTGTGCTTTAAAATCATATATTATCCCAAATTCTGTATTTTCATTGTTTTCAAGAATAAATACTTTTACTAATTAACTTTGTGTTTTTAGGTACTAAATAAATCTCAGATGATTTGAGAAGCCAAAAGAGCATAGGAATGGTAGCTAGAGAATACGGAAGATAGACAACGCAAGGCTCCCGCGAGAAGGTCGTGAAGTGTGAAGGAATAACACGTAAAGAGCTTCCGCAATCCGCTTGCACTCATTCCGCAAGCCACTTGCAAGATCTACTCAATAATGGGCTAACAAGATGAATTGGGCTTGGAAGAAGTGATAATACCCTAAACCAAATCCATACCCAGGATCCAAACCCGTTTCCTCGCCTGAACCGTCAGATTTGCTACAGCTGCCTATCATCCAATAGCTCATCCTCTCGATACATCAACATTTGATAGAAACTGCCCAGCATCGAAACCACATATCTTTTCTCTTACCCATCGAACAGAACCCAACCCAAAATTCATTTCTCTTCTCTTCCATCTACAGAACCTCCACCCAGCAACAATCCCTTCATTACTCCATCTCCCGACCATATCTGCACACAACCACTTCCATCATAAACACCAATTAAGCCTCTAATCGCTACCTCTCTCAATCTTATCTCATTTTTTATCAAGAATAGTAACCCTAGAAGATAATATCGGAAAAGCTAGGGTTAGGGCTATATTCTATAGTGGAGGAAACATCAAATTAATGAAGTTGCATAGATGAATTGAAGAAGGGAAACGCGTTTTGGTTAGTTGGATCTCCATTAATTATCAAATTAGAGTTGACTTGAGTGATTATTGTGTATAAATAGAGAAGGCAGTGTGATGTAAAACTCATGCCCGGATTAGCCGGTACACCAAGCAGTAGTTCATGTTTGATTTTATCTCCATGATGTTCTAATTTCATAGTTAGGGTTTAGATGAAACCATTAATCTCTTGCTAAGTTTAATTCAAGTTTTGGTATTGTTCTTGTTATATTGCAATGTTTTGGATAAATATAATCTGAGCACTTCAACATTTTACTTTCATATTGTATACCTTGTATCCATTGTAATTAGAATATCACTGTGTTGTTTGTGCTAAAACTCATGCTTAATTGATTGTTGTTCGATCCTTTGACTAGTTGTGTCTTAATCAGACAATTAGTATTTCGGAGGGGCACCTTAGTTGCGATTAGAATATCCATATCAGGATTGTTTAATCATCTAAGTAATTGATCTGAGGTTAGTTTTTTTGTGAGAGGGAAGATAATACTAGGATTATATAATTATCTTAGTGATACTAAACCATCCTCCTGAAACCACCCTTTGATGTGCAGCAGACTAGAATCTTCACTGCTATCTGGATAGTCGGCAGAGCCTAGAAGTTCACCGATGTCTATACAAGGGACAAGAATAGTATTGGGACTGAATTGAATTAGTATAGGTTAAGAGGTGGATTCGACTTCCCCAGCACCTTATTTATCTGCTTGTTAGATTACTCTTTGCTTTCATTTTTGTTATTTCAGTCTTTACCATCATCTAGCTGTATCGGCGAACAACCCCCCTCCCCCCTTTTTGGTTACTCTTGTTCTATGTCAGTTGTAGTAAGACCATAGATTCAAATCTACACCCACCTTGTCCATGTGGATCGACCTGTGCTTTCCCTGTGTTGCATATCGACACTGTGTACTTGCAGTTACATTGCAGGTACTCTTTTCAGACCTACCACACTCTACTTGGTTTTGAAAGTTACAGAAGCTGAGATGGATTGATTTTTTTGGGTTAGAGAAGACAGAGAGATCGGGTTTAGGCTTGAAAAATGCATGTTTTCGCGTTTTATAAAAACCCCTGAATTGACTTGGGTTACGGGTGTGGTTACGGGTGTATTGACCGCCCCATATTTTTGTGTAACTACCTCGAGACCAAATTGGTTATTGGGCAGTAATATTGTGCGTACCTGATGATTTATGTAATAGGATCTGTCAACTTTGATTTTTGTTAGCACAAGCATTAATTCTTAAAATGGAGTATGTGTTCTAATTTTATGATTTTATCCCGACATAACTTATTAATTTGACGGTTGATATTGAGAATTTGTGATGCCGAGTATTTGCCTAGTGTTAGAAATTACTATCACTGACAATTAAAAATTGAATCCAAATTCTGCAACTAATGAAAAACAGGATAATGTATAGCTACGGGAAGCCTGAGCCTACCCTCGGCCTTGCCGAATTCTTCTTGGTCAGTATAGGTGGGTCTATTCCTTCCCAAAAAACCATAGTTGAGAGTTAAATTACTTATGCTAGAGCACTGCTCGGTTGAACCCACCAAGCGTTGGTATGTCAAGATTGGTTGTCATATTTAATTCCAAAACTCGAGTCGCTTTATATGTAAACTACAGTCAACTGCGATATGTTAGACTAGAAATGATAGAAGTATTGTGCTCCGTTAATCACAAAGATTTGAAGATGGATTGAAGACATCAAAGACATCATCCTTCAGCTTGAGGTTAGTAACTATGACTTGACTTGTTCCATATCTATCTTGTGTCTTTTTAATCTTTTAGATTGAAAACATAATTAACATGCAAAGTTATATTATTATGATCAAAGTGCTAAGGAATTTATTGAATTACGAAGTATAATGTTTATCGCTTGAACTTCGTAAACATGACATCGACATAATATTTTGGATGCTATTATGACTATGTATATGGGTAAAGGTGGAGATTTCATCCTAAGAAACAATGTTTACATTTGTTTAAAGGAAGTATGTTCATAAACTTGCTTTATGAATTGAAAGGGAAGTCGCTAGGCTTATTGGTATTATTTTAAAGAGTCGCTTGATTATTTTTATTCATTGCAAATCTTTTGAATTACCAATATGTGTGATTGAGTATAACAGTTCATAAACGTGTTTATGTATCTTGGTAAAACTAACCATAATGCCTAACTTTTGTATTGGTATGACTTTTATTAGTGAAACCGATCTTAAGTAATCACCCGAGATGGTATGAACATGTGCAACAAGTTTTTATCATTGGGGGAAACGATCCTATGAACATGTGCAACAGAATACAAGTTTATACCATAAATATGTGGGAACCGATCCTATGGACATGTGCAACAAGGGGAAACCGATCCTATGAACATGTGCAACCGGCCACAAGAAATTTCAACCCAATCTGAGCACGTTTTGTGTTTTTAACACAAAAATTTATCCAAAAATATCTTTTCGAATTTTCTACTATTCTAGAAATATTAGAGATAAATAAAATATATTCGGTTAATATGGATACGTGAATAATGTCAACATTAAGATTTGAGCATCTTATTTACAGGAATTATGAAAACCGAATTTTGCTATTTATTGCATATCTTGAGAATATTTTCGGTTTTGGAAATTCCTTGGTGTCCAAACTTCCTTGATATATAAATACCTAAGTTTGCATCTCTAGCAAACTATCCTAAAAGCAAGCAAAACTACTTAGTTGTGTTGTTACTGAAAAGGCGAGGGTACCCAAATATACCTCAAGCTAAAACTTTTCCACCTATAAGTCCTTTCTACAAAAGTGATTGTCTATAAACTGAGTCGAGACAATACAACTAATCATTTCACACTTCGTGTGATCGTCTATGGATATGATATCGAGAGAATACAACAACGAAGTATGTTTACTTGATAAGAGGCTCGGACTTAACCAAACACAATAGGATTGCTATCAAGTAAATAGGAATTAACTTTTGTGTATTTTACTTTAACTTATAATAACAATAATTATCATTGCGGAAAATAAAAGTAAATGACACAGCAAGATTTTGTTAATGAGGAAACCGCAAATGGAGAAAAACCCTGGGACCTTGTCCAGAATTGGATACTCTCAGGATTAAGCCGCTATACAAAATCAAACCAACTTCGTATAGTTAAGACCAAGCAACTAAACTTATAGTTCACCAATTTCCGTCTGTATTCCCACGCCTCCGACCTGTAATAAGTCATGTAATTGGAACAATTCCTTTGGTTCGTATTCCAAACAGTAAAGGAACAACAAATCTGTTTGGTAACAACTCTTTTCTACCAAGTGATATGAGTTCGACAAAGGTTCCTCTGTTTATCTCAATAAACTCCTTTGTCAGGTTCTTAGATGTATCTTATTCTCAACTACCAAAGGTAATTGTTAAGATTTTGCAATCAATACTTTTAATCACAAAGAATTGTATTGATGTCGATCTACACAACTAATCAATCTAGCTAATCTACCACAAGGATAACCGATTATAGTTGGATCCTCTTTTACCGAAACAAGTATTGTGCGCACCAAAGATTATAAACCCAAATCATAAATCTTCAATATCTTCTTTGTCTTCAAATTTTCTTAGATATCCAATAAACTCCTGCATACAACAACTTGAATCTCTTGTCATCAATCAGCAAAAAACGATGTCTTTAACAATGGATTATCACAAGGCCGTCTTTAGATCTACAAACAGTCTAAAGATCCCTGTCGAAACTTCGAACTAGTTTGAGTGAATCTTATATCAGAAGATGAAAAAAAAAGGGTGGTAGGCTAGGAAAGATGCCTACAATATTAAACTGCAAGTGCACAGTTCCTTATTGTGTACAGTGCAAATACAGGTCGATCCACAGGGACAAGGTGGGTGTAGAGTTGATTCTAAAGTCTTACTTGAACTGATTCAAACAAGAGTGAAAAAAGGGTTTTGGTTGTGCGTCGATACGACTAGATGATGTTGATGAAACACAAAAGAAACAAGATTGAAAACAATGCAAGATAAACTAGGGCTTTGAATCCACCCCCTAAAAGCATACAAATTCCCTAATTGATATACTAGTTCTCTTTTCAATCAAGGAGCTATAAAGATGCTAGCCTCAAACTACCTTGAAGATGTGATATAATCACATATACAAATGAATGACTTAACCTCAGCAAAATATGTCAATCCCTAGCATTATCTATCTGATTAAAGCATAGATAATCACAAATTGAACTAAATCATTTCTTGTAGGCTTGAATACATAACAAAGAACTGTTCCAACTACCATGGATGCTTCACATACAAGGTGAGAGTAAATTGCTAGTATTCAGAGATTAAATCATTCTTTTCATTCAAAACACCATGAAGAACAAGTAAATCAAACAAAGAAATTCTAATTATTAAATGGTTTCATCCCTAGCAGAGATTTTAGAACATAACAAACATTGAAATTAAACCTAATTCACTACTGCTAGTTGCTCGGGCTAGTCCGGGCTTGGTTTCTCCCTTACAATCCCCTCCCAATTTATACAATAGTTCTCCCAATTTTCAATCCTATTTTCAATAAAGTACAATCATAAATTTAGGGATTTGACGTGATTAAACTCACCACTGACCAACAACCCTATTTTTTTCAACAGACGACAATTTTGATTTTGTACAGAGATTAGGTTCAGACCTAAATTGATAACGTTGTAGCTTGTGTCCATCACATCCACCATATTACTGTCAATTTCCTGATGAAGTTGTTAGAGTTTGCAAGGAGCAACAAATTCAGCAGACCATTAGCTGGTTATCCTGTCACTTTTGAAAAGAAATCAGCCGACCTAATCTTGCACAATTCGTAGCCTAGGGTTAGGTTGAAATGGTTATAATAATAGGAGTAGGAATTGAGCATCTGATTAATTTAGATAAAGATGGAAGTAGGGTATGGGTTTGTCAGTCGGAGAGAAGGTGGCAGAGAGTGGTCGATGTTGAATACTGAAATGACGGGGAGATGGAGCTAGTTGTCGACGAGATTGGTAGAGTTAGGTTCTGGGAAAGACAGGTGGAGATGGATAAGGGAAAGTGAAAACAAGGGATACTTGGATGTTGTACACAAACACATAGCCTAGGTGTTTTCCTTTGGATATTTTCTGAACCGAAGCAACATGTTGAACCCACCACCAGAATTTGACTTGTTGCGCCATTGGGTCCTCCATGGTCACTTTCTTTGAACCACACTGCTGCTCTCTTATTCACCATTTACTCAATTACCTGTAACAGAGAGAAAAATGAGATTATTCCGACAAAATTATTCTTTAACAGATATATGCGCAAAATACAAGATTTGTCATAAGATGGAACATTTAAGCACTTGGGACACAATAAATGCCTCTGAAATGATCTACAAACATGCATAATTAGACTCTTATCAGAGGGTACCCAAATATACTTCAAGCTAAAACTTTTCCTTCCTATAAGTTTTTTTTCCGAAAGTGATTGCCTATGGACTGAGTCGAGACAATACAACTAATAGGTTCACACTTCGTGTGATCGTCTATGGATACGAGATCGAGATAATACAACAACGAAGTATGTTTACTTGATACAAGGGTTCGGACTTAACCAAACACAATAGGATTTCTTATCAAGTAGATAGGAATTAACGTTTGTGTAATTTACTTTAATTATAATAAAACAATCATAATGCGGAAAACAAAAGTAAATGATACAACAAGATCTTGTTAACGAGGAAACCGCAAATACAGAAAAACCCCGGGACCTTGTCCAGAATTGAATACTCTCAGGATTAAGCCGCTATACAAAATCAAACCAACTTCGTATAGTTAAGACCAAGCAACTAAACTTATAGTTCACCCAGTTCCGTCTGTATTCCCACGCCTCCGACCTGTAATAAGTCATGTACTTGGAAAAATTCCTTTGGTTCGTATTCCAAACAGTAAAGGAACAACAAATCTGTTTGGTATCAACTCTCTTCAACCAAGTGATATGAGTCGGACAAAGGCTCTTCTGTTTATCTCATATAAACTCCTTCGTCAGGTCCTTAGATCTATCTTATGTTCAATCACCCAAGGTAATCGTAAGATTTTGCAATAAACACTTTTAATCACAAAGTATTATATTGATGTCGATCTACACAACTAATCAATCTATCTACCACAAGGATAAACAGATTATAGTTGGATCCTCTTTTTACCGAAACAAGTATTGTGCACACCAAAGATTCATAAACCGAAGTCAGAATCTTCTATCTCTTCTTTGTCTTCAAATATTCTTAGATCTTCAATAAACACCTGCACACAACTACTTGAATCTCTTGTAATCAATCACACACAGAACGGAGTCTGTTAACAATGGATTATCACAAGATTGTCTTTAGCACTAACAACAGTCTAAAGATCTCTGTCGAAAATTCAAACTAATTTGAGTGAATCTTATATCAAAAGAGAAGATTCTCAAGCATAAACAAACTAGGTGTAATCAAAGTTCGACCACCGTTAGTCAATCAAATCAATCGAAAACAAAAGATAAACCGCAATTATCTAGTTTCCCACCAACGGTACTAATAGAGCTTCTCAATCCCATAGAATACGTTAAACTGAGTGGTCGTAAGAGATTTCGCCTAATTAAGTTACTCTCCTCTCCGAATAGGAGGCTTCACCAGTAACAACACAACCGAGGAAGTTTGCTGTCACGAAGGATTAGTTTGCTAGAAATGCAAACTCAAAGTATTTATAGAAAAAGAAGTTTGGACACCAAGGAATTTCCAAAACCGAAAATATTCTCAAGATATGCAATATAATTTCCAAATTCGGTTTTCATAATTCCTGGAAATGCTCTGTCCAAAATAATGATCGAAAATCTCATTGGAAAATCTTTAACTAGTAAATGCACATTACTAATTCTTATTTTCCATATATAAAATTAAAAGCCTTAATTAAAAGATTCTTAACTTATTTAATTTCGATCTTGGGATTTTCTTCCTTTTAGATGTTAGGGAATATCTTTGAACAATAAAATATACGCATTATTGCACGTGTTCAAAGTGTGTCAACATCCTTACTTTGTAAGTCCTCTTTCATACTTATTCATTTAAAACCGATTTACCACACTTCCAAACAAGTTTAGAATTGGTTCATATGACTTTCAAGAACTATGTGATTGATCAAGAAACACTCAATCACAAATCATGGGTTTAACGGTTCTACCAAAACAAGTTTCGGTTCTACCTCCATGTGAGTACTGTGCATAGTCACAGTAGCTTTCCAAACTTTGGTTGACTAGGTACTAGGATCGGTTCCCCACATATACATGGTATCTAACTTATATTTGTTGCACATGTCCATAGGATTGGTTCCCCTTTTCCTAAAAACGTGTTGCACATGTCCATAGGATCGGTTCTCTTTTCTGCTATAAACCTTGTTGCACCTCATACAAGGATAGATTCCGTTTTGTATGTGTTGCACCTCTTACTAGGATCGGTTCCCCTTTACCCAGATTTGGCCTTACACACACAAACTCGATCATACCATCAGGTGATTACTTAAGATCGGTTTCACTAATAAAAGTCATACCAATACATAAGTCAGGCCTCATGTGAATAGTTTTACCAAGAACACAAAAAGTCATCAGCGGTTATACTAATCACACATATTGGTCGTTCATAAGATATGAAATGAAGAACAGTCCAAATAACGCCTGGCGATTTCCTTTTCGATTCACAAAACAAGTTCGTGAACTTACTTCCTTAAAACACATGTAAAACATTGTTTTCTAGGATGAAATCCTCACCTCATACCCATACATAATCACAATAGCATTCAAACGATTATGTCGATGTCTTATCTACAAAGTTTTAATGGTTAAGCAATAAACCTCGTATTGTATTCCTTAATACTATGTTTATCTAGAGTGTTCATGCTTCGCAGTTTTTGTTTTCAATATGTACGACTTGAAAGATACGTTAGGGAATGAAACAGTTCAAGTCAAATATCACTAACCTCAAGTGGAAGGATGATGTTGTGGTTGTAGCTCCTTACTTCTTCAAGTTTTCGCAATACTAGTAATGTCTCATATCCTAATACTTTCAAGCTAACCTATATGAAGTTGACTCTAGTACATTAGTCAAGCGACTCTTAAATGAGTTTTGGTTCACTAAAATATGACAACCAAACTTGACATACCAACGCTTGGTGGGTTCAACCGAGCTATGCTCTAATAATCTCCCCCTTTTTCAACTTTAGTGAAAAAACTCTTACAATCATATGGATAAGCAAATTACAAGAATTCATTACACATACGCTTGATTCCCGTATTCAAAAACACATAACTTGCATACATTCAATACTTTAAAATGCCGTTGTTGACATTATAATAACAAAGCTAATACTCCCCCTAAAGCTGAGATAGGTAGATTTTCAATTCACACGTCTTTGTTATACCAATTCATATGATATGTTACTCCCCCTTAGTCTGTGCTTTTCCTCTTTCGTTAGATAAACGTTCAAGCACCAATGTCCTCTTCCCTAGTGACATCAATCAATATAAAATCGATACCAGTATCACTTGTTTACTCCATATATTTCTCCCCCTTTATGTCACAAAATGACAAAGAAACGAAAAAATAAAGGACAACACGAAAAGGATCTTACAAATCTTAAAATAGACTTGCAACCTGTTGAGTCAAGCACGAGGTTTCCACACACCATTTTTGATAACCAATATCACAACCGAAACTACAAAGTAATTGTGTTTTGATATGTTATCATGGAAATAATTGCCCGTAGCAATTTTCCCAAATAGTTAAGCAAACCAAAAATCAACTAATCACATTAGTTCCTTTGCTAAACCGATTGTACAAATACAATTGCTTCATTCAATCAGACCAAAATAAAGATGACTCTATTTTTCTCATCATGTTCTAATTATCCATATAACTTAGACCTTTAGATTTTAAACAAGCCAAATACTAGGTTAGGTAATTAGCATTTCTTGTTCAGGCATTCGATTAGACTTGAATAACCGAAACCTCCACTTTGATAAGTCTAACTAAGATTAGAATTAACTTATTTTATCTTATCGGGAATCAAATTGGACTAAACAATTCATCCCGTCACTTTTCCTTTTGTTAAGCCATAAATAATCCATATAAACCAAATAAATCAACTTGCATAATTATTCACCTCAACTGGAAGCAATTGAAACAACATAGACATTAAAGCACCGCAATTGCACCGAAATTTTGTAAGCCTAAACGATTGATACCACACAATAAATCAAGATAACAATAATTTTACTTAACCGGAACCAATTGAATCATACACACATCCATACACTCATAATGGAATAAAAACATCAATTATACCGAAATTTTGTTAAGCAAAAGCAAAAAGATATATGCAATATAATCAGGCTTTTCTTAAACAGGAAAACAATTAACTAAAAAGATTGTTACCTCAAATTTCTCATCCACTTCTCCAATATGTTTGCATCATCTTCTTCCAAGGAGAATTGATATCGAAATATCATTATGTTGTTATCCTTATGCAAAGCAAAAGAATAACAACAACCAACCTTTACCAGAGAAAGGTTGAAAATCGGTTTTTAACTATTGCAAGCAAAAGTTGAAAACCTGCGAAACACATATGCTTTTATGCTAAACCAAACCGATTCAACATATTATGATTTTTTCACATATTGTTTCTATCAGAACCCCTCATGATCCTTTGATAAATCCTACCAACATGGGATAGAACTTAATCATGCTAAATCAAAAAGTCACCCAAACCATAAGGGTTCACAACATTATGAGATCGAATATCAAGGTAATAAAACCGAAATCAAACATCTCATAAACAAACATAACAATAAATAAAGCATTCAAGCACAGGCTACGTAAATCAAAAACTGTCACAAGAAAAATTATAAATCTAATAACTTTATTCATAATAGTTTTTATTCATAATAGAATTAATACAATCAATGAAAGAAATCAAAAATTGATGTTTATTTTACTAGATTAAGTATTACAGCATATAACTTAATCTCTAGTGGTGCTCTTGTTGTTCACTGAGGTTTCTTCAGTATTCAAACTGTTAAAGCACGTCTCAAGAGACTTGTCTGCAACAACTTCCTGTTTCTCAAGCTTTTCAACTTGAATTTTCATATCAACAATTTCAACTTTAGTTTCTTCAATCTTATCCTTGAGCCAGTCCTGATTTCAAACCGTTATTATGAGATTGGTTCTTAGTTCTTCAAAACCTTGGATATAGTCAATCATACTATCAGAACGAACCCACTTGTTTTTGGTTGGATCTTGTAGGTTGTAAGACAACAGATATGATTCATCTTGTGATCCAACCGAACTATCAGAATCATAATCGGACATAATTTTTGATATGTTTCTCTTCTTCCTCTCTGTATTGATTCCTTGAAAATCTTTAACCTTTTGAGATACCTCCTTATTAGTCTTTGAGATATTGCGAGTTATTGGAGGCATGCTCGGTTTTATACAAATATAAAGGATTTAACAGGGTATCAGAATACAGATAAGAGATAGTTTCCCTTTAAGAAGGGATAACTTTCTGACTGAAAATAACAGAGAATCCGAAAATATTACAGAAATATATTTCAATTCCTTTTGTCCGAAATTCAAAAATTTCAAATAAAACTTATTTTTGGAAGATCATGTTAAACATGTACATTTTTTTCATGCAACCATGGATTCACAACTATCCATAAAGAGTCACAAATTTTCTGATAATCAACTACACAAACACATGTGCTCCAGATTTATTGTGCCTTTCCCATCCATAAATAAGAGCACTGAAAATGATGAGAGTGCACAATTTTGATACAACTAAGTTGCATAGGAGTAAGCTTTTTCTAGCTTACATTGAATATCAGAAACATAGTTCATGCTTCTTTTCGGGAATTTCTGCCCTATATATTTTCTCCCAAGACGATGATCTTTTCTAACTCTAGATATATGATCATGTGAAGAAACTGTACTGATGTGAGAATTCTCAGAGATTGATAGATCTCTCTTAGTTCTTTCAATGATATTTTCATACGATTTTCTCATTCTAAGGATTTCCTTATGATTCACATCAGCGTGATTAACTGAAACAATTATTGGAAATTCCTGATTGTTTTTTTTGGCAGAGATTCTCTCTTTCCCTTTCTTCTGGAGTCGTTCTTCATCAAAACAACTGTTTCGATATGGATGAGGAGGAACCTTTTTCCAGAAGCGATTATCAACTCTTTTCTCTGATCCTTTTGAGTTGATCTTATCAGGTAGTGATATAATCTGTATTTCTACTGAGGAATGGTCTTTTAGTTTTTTAAGACAAGAAACTTCTTTCAATATTTTTACCACCGTATGTTGAAGAAGTATAAGTTTCCTGTCAAGTGACTGAAAGTTGTATTCCTTAAGATCACCATCACGGAATCGGTTCAAAGTTTCCTTTGCACAAGATTTCGTTTGATCATCAATAGATATAGAAGCTGGTTTCTCATCCTCTTCTGACTTGATGTAGTTAGGAAAACTACCATCATCTTGATATGTTTCAGACGTGACTAAACCGGTTTTATCATAATCTGTAAAAGTCGAGCAAGGACTTTTAGTTTCCTCATTAGAAGAAATTACAACAACATCATTGGTCAGAGTCATCGGACGTGTCTCTTTATTAAGAGATTTAACAAGAGCTTCTACTTTGACATTGAGATCCATATTCCTTTTGATTAGACTATTCAGTTGAAAGTCTTTATCTATGATCTCCTGTTTAAGAAGATTTGACTCTGTCTTTAAAATCAACACTTCAGAAGATAGAGATTTTATAGGCTTTAGGAGTTTTACCAACTCTTTATCAACATCTTATTTTTCATCAGAAAAAGACATAGATGTTTTCGCAACTCCTGGATCATGAGTCAAGGAAGTAGTAGCATCTTCAACCTTTGAGTAGTCATACTCTTGCCAAACGTTAACTGAATCAAACATAAGATTCATTTTCTTATAGGATGGATCGCACCAAACACAGATTGTTAGATCTTTTCGTGTTTGCCTGCTCTGATACCAATTGAAAAAGCGAGGGTTGATAGACGCATTTATGTGTCTATTTTGTTCTCAATATTCTGTATTGTTAGACTCGATTAAGTACTTATTGTGTTATTTTGTGTTTTTGTAGATGTTTTTAGAGAAATAAGCCTTTGCGGCGAAATGAGCTCGAAAAGTAGTGTTTTACACCCCAGGATAATGTACCGGTGGCACCTCATAAATGCACCGGAAGCGTCCCAGAAATGCACCGGAAGCGTCCCATAAATGTACCGGAGGAATCCAGAAAAATTACTATTTCCACCCCAAAATTACTATTTCCACCCCAATTGCTAAAGGGACACCCGTACAGGATTAGGGGGAGGACACTTTGCTTCTCATAATTCAAAATTCATTTTTGGACGGGAAAATATATTCTCTCCCTGACAGATTTTCAAATTGATTTTCGATGGATTTGTGGAGAAACTAAATGGCTGGAATTAATTGGGTCATATCTATTGAGTATAACAAGATTATTCTGAGCGTTGGAATGAGTTAAATTTGGCTAGAATCCGCTAACTTTCAATCGAGAGTTAAACAGGGAAGATACGCTCGAGTTCTCTGTGAGAGGAATTTTTGGGAAGTTTTGTGGACTAAATGGGGAAGATATCTGATCTTCTTAAGTGTTTATGCAACTATGGAAGTATTACAGCTCATATGCGCAGGCAGAGGGGATGGAGAAGATCATATCTCGGCTGACAGTGAAGAAAATGGAAAAAAAATATTTTCCGAGTAATGGAGAATTATATGGAGTGAATGAGCGAGATTCGATGGGTCTGTTGGCTATAAATAGGTTGTTGGGGTTGAGCAGAGAGGGGGTCGAGAGTTTGGGGGCTTGAGGAGAACTGAGGAGCAAGAAATCACCATGAACAGCAAGCTTCCTGCTGCTGTTTTATGCTGCTGATGAAGATGAAGAACACGAAGAACAGACTCTCAGAAACCGTCGTTCTTCAATAGTGACAACGACAGTTGCTCGTGGGTCGTAGGTGTGGGTCTTAGAACCATAGTGACAACAGCGGTTAGATTTTATCGTTTATTCTGGACGCCTTTTGTGGGTCGCAGATTCACACCATTTTCTCTTCTTCTCTTTATTGTAAACACCAATTGAGCTTAATAAAATATTTTGAGAGGTATTTCACCATGATGAGCTAAACCCAACATTGGGACAACGGAGGAGGCGATTTTCGTCATTCTGGTAAATTTAATTTATTCTTTTTATGACTTTTGCATTGATTTAAAATTGAAAAATGATTTTGATTAATTAGTTATCATTTTATTTGATGTGGCATGCTTGCTTAAATGTTTGATGTCCCATGCTTACTATTTATAACTAATATTCTGAGAATCTATATTGGCAAAATAAGAGTCCTTACATTTTTTGTTTTGAGCGATAATTGTTAAGGATAAATAAAATGTACCATATGCATGAGAATTGGACAAGTCCTTAGTCCCAGTAACTCTCTACCAATTTGTCAATATTTTTATATATATTTATTTTCTAAAAAAATTATCCTTCACAAGTCCGAGAGTTTGAACCTCATTACTACAACCACGAAAAATCTTTAATCATTTTGGCGCCACCGACGCGGATTTGTGTTTAGGTAGAATTTTTAGGTTTTTACTATTATTTGTTCCTTTTTACGTTTCTTTTTGTGTGTTTGATTTACAGGTTCGAAGTGGAATACTAAGGACTTGGGAACAAAAAGCTTAAAGCTAAAAGCTAAAAACTAAAAGAGAAGAAAGAAAAAGACATAATATTTTTTTTTAGGATTTAATTTTTATTATTTTTTTTTTTTGTATATAGCTTTTATTTATTCTTTTTAGAATTTGTAAATAGGCTTTATTTGTCATAATTTTTGTAATTTTTGGACTTTTTTTTTATTTGGACATTATTCTGGACTTTGGACATTATTTTTATTTATTTTAAACCCTACGGAAGGGTTATATATATAAAAATATATATATATATAAACTGTGTGCAGGGAAGGACGACGATTACTATATCGTCTCGGCCCCTCGGGTTCGTACATGACATAGGAGTCGTGGCCCGAGTCGACTTCAACGGTTCATCCCCCGTATGGTACGGGAGGTAAGTCCAATCGAAACACTCGTGAATCTCCTGTAAGCGAGTTACTGTATTCCTTAAGGTGATTATTGATTGAGGACGAATTTGGACTGTCTTTATTTTCCTAGTAAAGGGTAAGGCCTGGCCTAAACAAGATAAGGGTTCGGATTTCATCACCGCTCCCTTCTTGCCCGCTTTAGGAGAACAAAACCTAACGCGAACCCAAGCTTTAAAATCTGATTAGAAAGAGACCTATAGGGTATCGCGCTTATTAGGAAAAATTTTCGAAGGATATTGGTTACTTTCTTAATCACACCTCGAAGTTCATGATGGTTTCTGTGAGTTGAATGCGTGACTGCGCCGCCTTGTGATAGCGCCGAGGCCTTGGGTATCAAAGCTCCACTAAGCTTCCCTCGCCTCTATTCAACTTACTTTGACTCGGATTGATTCCAGAGGGGTTTGCTCAAATTGCAACGAATTCCCTTTCGAAAGATAGAAGCTGGTCTAGAAACAATCTAAGTGGAGCCATCATGCTTTTTGTTTGCTAGAATTTATAGGTTTGATTTGGTCGAGTCAGCCTTGTTTGTGATTGTGTAGAATTCCTCTGCAGTTTGTGTTTCCTCGGTGATGAATCCTTTTCAGGAGACGCCACCTGAGATGACGTTACGAGAATATATGTCTAAAAATTCTCGTTATCAAGAGACGTCTTCGAAAATGACTCTTGGTGAATATATGCATGGGCAGCGATATATGGATACTCCAACTTTTATTGAGGAATCACCTCTAACGATCTATGAGAAATATTATAAACATAGACCATGTAGTTGGGAACAAAGCTTGAGAATTCGTGAATATCAAAAATTATATTGTGATGATGATGAGGAGGAGGATGGTGATGATGATTATAATGATATTTCTAGTTCAAATCCAATTAATTTTAATAATTATTTACCTATTCAAAAGGACGAGGATTTGACTAGAAATACCCCCGTTTTAGACGATGATTTCGAAACCGATGATGGTTTAGAGAAACCAGTTTATCTTGAGAGTACTATTTTCGAGTCAAACGATTTAGAAACAATAGTCTTAGATGAACTCGTAGAGATTAGCGGGGATGAACCTGACTTAGAAAAATCAATCGCCCACTTTCAGGAATCTGATGACCTAGAAATTAGGGAGATTATGACCAGTCTACCTAGAGACGCCGAAAACTCTAAGTTTGGGGTGATTATCATTCTCCATGTTCTTTAACTCTTACAAAAATCCCTCACGTGGGACTTGACATCAATGCCTCAACCATCTTACAAGACTATCTTCGTACTCGTTTTTCCGAACTTAATAATATTCAACACGAGTCTCAACTGTTAGAAACCCATCCTCTGGTTGATGAGGTTAGCCCAGGCAATAATACCAAGATTGACTTTGTTTTCCCACCAAAAAATTTTCTACCAATTGTGGGAACATATAAATTTCAGATGTGTCAATTATTAAGTTTTGAGACTAAACCTAATTACATTAGGAGATTAGGGTCGACACATCTGTTTAAGGAAGACCACTACTCTCATTGTGGTCAATTATGTAAGTCAAATCTTATTGACTTAGAGGATCCTCAGTTATTTAGGTTATTATTGTGCGCTTCTAAGATCATATTTGATTTTTTCCAGACTCTAGGACCTAATGATTCAGATCCCACCTATGAAGAAACGCAGCCAATGAAAATTTTCTATTTAGACCCTTTCATAGAACCTGAACCTGAACCACAATTAGATATAAATTTCTTAATCAGGAAACTAGGTAAGGGGTTGCTAGTCTTGTTCAATTTCTTGGTTTATTGCAGTTTCCTTTGGTCAGCTCTATTTAGTTTTGAAGACCCACAGTTATTTCGACAGTTACTTTATGGTTCGAGTTGACTAATCCTTTCCTAAGTCTGTCTGAAGACTTTAAACTTAGCACTTCTTGGGAGGTATCCCATGCTCATGCAACACGGTAATATCTTTCCTTAACTCTTCCGCTTCAAATGGTAACAATTTCTCCTTATTCATGCTTTTAGTTTCATCTTTAGAACATTGAGGACAATGTTAGATTTAAGTTTGGGGGTATGGGATAAATTTTTTAGTTGCAATTAGTAAACTCCAGAGCCTAGAAATTTATGCCTATTAAGGTTTGCACTAACCAATCTAAGTGGATGGGAACATCTTGGTTGTAGGAGTTGAGGAACCAATCTGATTAGATGGAAACATCTATAGAGTATATTCATAAAAGCACAGAGCTCAGGTGTTAGAAATAACATGATAGTTGCACCATTTGAGATATAAAAATATATTTTGAGCGTTTTTTCATCAAAAAAAAAAAAGAAGACCGGACCAGTTAGACCAATCGGAATAAGTATTAACACTTGGATAGCAATATGCGTGTGTTCTCCCTGTTTCCGTCGCCTAAGAAAGCGTGGAATGCAGGACCCGTGGGAACTATCGTGTAATCTGCTGACAAGAAGCATGCGCTTGGATCAAAAAGATCTATTCATGTCGTTAAGTTAAAAAAAAAAAGAAAAAAAATGGTTATTGTTCTGTGTAGTCAACTGCTGGTTCCCTTGTATTTGCCAGTTTGTTGATCTAGATTTAAGTTATTGACCACTGGTTCCCTTGTATATGCTAGTTGTGTTGATATTAGTCAGACCGGTATCTCAGTCCATTAGGATAGGTTCATTCTGGCAGTGGCCTTCAGACAGATATGGGAAACGCCGTTCACTTAGTAAACATCAAAACCATCTATGTTTTTCTATATCCATCTCTTAATCTTTCCATGTGATTAGTTTGACTCCGAATATGATGTCCATAGTGCAACTATCTGAGTAGAGCTTTGTCACTTATATATGAATTTTAGTATGCTTGAGTGCAAACTCGTGTACATCAATTGGAATTTCGCATCAGGGTACTTCCTCTTGTAGTCAATAAGTATGCCAACCAAGGAGATTCTTTAGTGCCTTCCAAGGTTCGTTGTAGATAGCTAGGGTCTGGAGTATTAAGGTTTTGTGGGTATATCTCTTGTAAGCCCTCCCGAGATTAACTCGGTTTTATTTTTTTATTTTTGCTCGAGGACTAGCAAATAATAAGTTTGGGGGTATTTGATAGACGCATTTATGTGTCTATTTTGTTCTCAATATTCTGTATTGTTAGACTCGATTAAGTACTTATTGTGTTATTTTGTGTTTTTGTAGATGTTTTTAGAGAAATAAGCCTTTGCGGCGAAATGAGCTCGAAAAGTAGTGTTTTACACCCCAGGATAATGTACCGGTGGCACCTCAGAAATGCACCGGAAGCGTCTCAGAAATGTACCGGAGGAACCCAGAAAAATTACTATTTCCACCCCAAAATTACTATTTCCACCCCAATTGCTAAAGGGACACCCGTACAGGATTAGGGGGAGGACACTTTTCTTCTCATAATTCAAAATTCATTTTTGGCGGGAAAATATATTCTCTCCCTGGCAGATTTTCAAATTGATTTTCGATGGATTTGTGGAGAAACTAAATGGCTGGAATTAATTGGGTCATATCTATTGAGTATAACAAGATTATTCTGAGCGTTGGAATGAGTTAAATTTGGCTAGAATCCGCTAACTTTCAATCGAGAGTTAAACAGGGAAGATACGCTCGAATTCTCTGTGAGAGGAATTTTTGGGAAGTTTTGTGGACAAAATGGGGAAGATATCTGATCTTCTTAAGTGTTTATGCAACTATGGAAGTATTACAGCTCATATGCGCAGGCAGAGGGGATGGAGAAGATCATATCTCGGCTGACAGTGAAGAAAATGGAAAAAAAATATTTTCCGAGTAATGGAGAATTATATGGAGTGAATGAGCGAGATTCGATGGGTCTGTTGGCTATAAATAGGTTGTTGGGGTTGAGCAGAGAGGGGGTCGAGAGTTTGGGGGCTTGAGGAGAACTGAGGAGCAAGAAATCACCATGAACAGCAAGCTTCCTGCTGCTGTTTTATGCTGCTGATGAAGATGAAGAACACGAAGAACAGACTCTCAGAAACCGTCGTTCTTCAACAGTGACAACGACAGTTGCTCGTGGGTCGTAGGTGTGGGTCTTAGAACCATAGCGACAACAGCGGTTAGATTTTATCGTTTATTCTGGACGCCTTTTGTGGGTCGCAGATTCACACCATTTTCTCTTATTCTCTTTATTGTAAACACCAATTGAGCTTAATAAAATATTTTGAGAGGTATTTCACCATGATGAGCTAAACCCAACATTGGGACAACGGAGGAGGCGATTTTCGTCATTCTGGTAAATTTAATTTATTCTTTTTATGACTTTTGCATTGATTTAAAATTGAAAAATGATTTTGATTAATTAGTTATCATTTTATTTGATGCGGCATGCTTGCTTAAGTGTTTGATGTCCCATGCTTACGATTTATAACTAATATTCTGAGAATCTATATTGGCAAAATAAGAGTCCTTACATTTTATGGATGAGAATTGGCCAAGTCCTTAGTCCCAGTAACTCTCTACCAATTTGTCAATATTCGTATATATATTTATTTTCTAAAAAAATTATCCTTCACAAGTCCGAGAGTTTGAACCTCATTACTACAACCACGAAAAATCTTTAATCAAGGGTACCCAAGCTAAAACTTTTCCTTCCTATAAGTCCTTTCTCCGAAAGTGATTGTCTATGGACTGAGTCGAGACAGTACAACTAATCGGTTTACACTTCGTTTGATCGTCTATGGATACGAGATCGAAACAATACAACAACGAAGTATGTTTACTTGATACAAGGGTTCAGACTTAACCAAACACAATAGGATTTCTTATCAAGTAGATAGGAATTAACGTTTGTGTAATTTACTTTAATTATAATAAAACAATTATAATGCGGAAATATAAAGGAAATGACACAACAATATTTTGTTAACGAGGAAACCGCAAATGCAGAAAAATCCCGGGACCTTGTCCAGAATTGAATACTCTCAGGATTAAGTCGCTACACAAAATTAAACCAACTTCGTATAGTTGAGACCAAGTAACTAAACCTATAGTTCACCTAGTTCCGTATGTATTCCTACGCCTCCAACTTGTAAACAAGTCACATCCTTGGAACAATTCCTTTGGTTCTTATTCCAAACAGTAAAGGGACAACAAATTTGTTTGGTATCAACTCTCTTCAACCAAGTGATGTGAGTCGGACAAAGGCTCTTTTGTTTATCTCATATAAACTCCTTCGTCAGGTCCTTATACCTATCATATGTTCAATCACCCAAGGTAATCGTAAGATTTTGCAATCAATACTTTTAATCACAAAGAACTGTATTGATGCCAATCTACTCAACTAATCAATCTAATCTACCATAAGGATAAACCGATTATAGTTGGATCCTCTTTTTTACCGAAACAAGTATTGTGTACACCAAAGATTTTTAAACCCAAGTCAGAAATCTTCCATCTCTTCTTTGTCTTTAAATCTTCTTAGATCTTTAATAAACACCTGCACACAACTACTTGAATCTCTTGTGATAGAACGGATTTTGTTAACAATGGATTATCACAAGATCTTCTTTAGCACTAACAACAGTCTAAAGATCCCTGTTGACACTTCGAACTAGTTTGAATGAATCTTATATCAGAAGAGAAGATTCTCAAGCATAAACAAACTAGGTGCAATCAAAGTTGAACCACCGTTAGTCAATCAAATCAATCGAAAACAAAAGATAAACCTCAATTATCTAGTTTCCCACCAACGGTACTAATAGAGCTTCTCAATCCAAAAGAAGACTTTAAACTGAGCGGCCGTAAGAGATTTCGCCTAATTAGGTTACTCTTCTCTCCGAATAGGTGGCTTCACTAGTAACAACACAACCGAGGAAGTTTGCTGTAATGAAGGATTAGTTTTCTAGAAATACAAACTCAAAGTATTTATAGACAAGGAAGTTTGGACACCAAGGAATTTCCAAAACCAAAAATATTCTCAAGATATGCAATATAATTTCCAAATTCGGTTTTCATAATTCCTGGAAATGCTCTGTCCAAAATAATGATCGAAAATATCCTTGGAAAATCTTTACTAGTAAATGTACATTACTAATTCTTATTTTCCATATATAAAATTAAAAACCTTAATTAAAAGATTCTTAACTTATTTAATTTTGATTCTGGGATTTTCTTCCTCATAGCTGTTAAGGAATATCTTTGAACAATAAAAGATACGCATTACTGCAAGTGTTCAAAGTGTGTCGACATCCTTACTTTGTAAGTCCTCTTTCATACTTACTCACTTGAAAACGATTTACCACACTTCCAAACAAGTTTAGAATTGGTTCATCTGACTTTCAAGAACTATGTGATTGATCAAGAAACACTCAGTCACAAATCATGGGTTTAACGGTTCTACCAAAACAAGTTTAGGTTCTACCTCCATGTGAGTAATGTGCATATTCACACTATCTTTCCAAATTTTGGTTGACTAGGTACTAGGATCGGTTCCCTACATATACATGGTATCTAACTTATATGTGTTGCACATGTCCATAGGATCGGTTCCCCTGTGCTTAAAAACGTGTTGCACACGTCCATAGGATCGGTTCCCCTTTCTGCTATAAACGTTGCTGCAACTCATACAAGGATCGATTCCTCTTTGTATGTGTTGCACCTCTTACTAGGATCGATTCCCCTTTACCCAGATTCGGACTTACAACACAAAATCGATCATACCATGAAGTGATTACTTAAGATCGGTTTCACTAATAAAAGTCATACCAATACATAAGTCAGGCTTCATGTGAATAGTTTTACCAAAAACACAAACAAGTCATCAGTGGTTATACTAATCACACATATTGGTCGTTCATAAGATATGAAATGAAGAACAGTCCCAATAACGCCTGGTGATGTCCTTTTCGATTCACAAAACAAGTTCTTGAACTTACTTCCTTAAAACACATATAAAAAATTGTTTCCTAGGATGAAATCCTCACCTCATACCCATACATAACCAAAATAGCATTCAAACGATTATGTCGATGTCTTATTGTTGATGGTGGTTTTTAGCTTAGTGTTAAAATCATAAAACCTTGCATCTGATGTGACGTCACTCTGCAAGGAAACAGAGCCACGTGTGCTAACCTCTCCATTGGAATATTTATTGAGCCGCTCAATATATTTACGTGAAATTTATCCAGACTGGGGAACCCCAGATGTTCTGTAAATTTCGGCGTCTCGCGTATATTCATTTAATATAAGTTCCTCTGAGTGCCTTCTATGATATGTTCTCTGGCTGAACTCTTAATGTTGATATGGCATGTCGATTTGTGTTTACTCGCAGCAGAGTAGCACGAGTCTCCAAGTATTAAGAATAAGATCTTTGCATAAGGTATTCAATCAGAAAAGCATGCTGCTCTCTGGAAACGAACTTAAAAGAGCTCTTTGTCGACACATAGAATTCAGTCAATCGTCATGAATAACTTGCAGAAGTTAGAGTTTCGCGCCTTGCGCAATATACCAGACCTTTCTTGTCAAAATTAAGCCTAAGAAAAAGTAAGTAATTAATCCGCCATGGATTAGCAGGTGCAGAACCTCGCTCAGAATAAGAAAAACAAGGAGACGCAGCAGCAAAAAGAGGTGTGGCCATGCCCAAGGCCAGCTAGCGCCATTGGCCACGCCCTGACCCTATTTCCTCGACCAATCAGGTCACTTTAAACTCGCCATACTCTCACAAGAAGTATAGTCGTGCCTTATGTTTGGCGGGTGCCCTTTTTGGGCCAATCAAGTTGCTCTGAACTTGCCACCATACATTAATGGCCAAACGCACCCTGCCGCGCCACCATATTGGTCGGCATGCCACATGCCACTTTACCGTGGTATCATGCCAACATTCCAGTCTACTGCGAAAACTTCGCAACATGCCAACTTTGCAAACATGCCAACTTCGCAACATGCTACCTCGCAAACATGCCACTGCGTGGCAACCTGCCATAAATAGCCACCCACGGCAATTCCTACTCTTGTGGCCGTTTCCACACTATGGCCTTGCCATAGTTCCTTTTGCATAGCCATGGATCCATTTTCACAAAAGTAGCGCCATGCCGCAGCCGCATGCACTAATTAGGGTTTCGACATGCCAAACCCTAATTTGGGCAAATTTCTACCAAAGCCAAATAACGTTTCCCAGATGCAAAGGGATTGGTGTGGCAATAGGGACAATGTTTCCACGCCACATGTGGGTCCTAATTGGCCACGCCAAGCGCTAATTCTTCCACGACGAATTCTTCCACGGCGGCAAACCCTAACTTTGGCCACAGAGCCAATTTTTAGCTTTGGCCATGTCGTCAACATCACTGGCGTACCACTATACCGCGGCTACTAGCATGCCGCTATGGCACAGCTACGCCATTGGCATGCCGCTATGCCGTGGCTACGCCACTGGCATGCCATTAGCATGTGGCTGACGCCACTTCACTATACAACAAGATGTGGCCATAATCAATGGCCATCCTTCTTCATGAGATACGATCTCATCCATCCAAGTTCGTCACCGAACTGATGAACTTGTGGCAACTCTTAGGTGACCAACCGCCTAAACCCAGCGACCATGGCTACGCCAGGCGCAGTTGCACCATCGTGCCACTGGCATGCACAAGTCATGCCGCAATGCCACTGCGCCATTGTCAGGCGCCAACACAAGATAGCGACAATCAACGGATACCCTTATTCATAAGATGCGATCTCGTCCATTGAAGTTCGTCACCAAACCGGTAAGCTCACGACAGGTTTTAGGCGACTAGGCAAAACGAGCCTAGAATCACATGTTATTTACCCGTGGCAAGCCTCTCGATTTTAACTTGCCACACATAGCAAAGTGCTACATGTTTTCCATGAAAACACTCGAGACATCAAAATATGTCACAAACTGGGGGATGCTTATCAGGGTATTGGTCTGGCGGTTTACAGCATGCGGCGTGCAATGCGCCCGTTACAAGAAAGTTTCATGAAGTGGGATAATTAGTGGTGGTGAAAAGTAACGGTGTAAACAATTAATTTCCTTCATCATTGAAGTGTAATGACTGGCGGTTACACGAATTCACTTCCCTCATCATGGAAGCATAACGTCTGACAGTTACACATTACTCTTTTCTTCCACCACTCAATCGTTTCCACTTCCTATGAGACCAGGGTACGTTTCACTATGACTTGTATAAATAGGTCTCACCTATTTCCAAAAAACAACAAGTTTTGGTTAGGAGAACAATACAACATCCAGAAATCATCTGATAGCTTTCTCACTCAGCTAACCAGTTCAACTTTCTGATACAAGTGCGAAACGCCCACACTTCCAGAATCAACTATTCTGGTCTCAACACTTTCTTCGCTCCCCTCCCTAAGACCAACCCTTCTCCTTCACTTTGTGACTGAAGCAAGCCTGGAACGGACATTTCTTGGTTTAGGCCAGGATTGTACAGATTTATCTTTCGAATCAGAAGTACTCACGTGCAGTACATTGTTTAGGGTTTAGATTCGCTTCTCACCCACACACCCAAAATTACCGAAATCAACAGAAACGGTTTTCACCCATAAACAATTGGCGACCACAGTGGGATATTAATCTCTCGGTTACGAATTCGACTCTCGTTCCCATCATACTACCAGCGAATGCCATACTTTGAAGCGCATCGTCCAAGAAAAGAGGGGTTTCAGGAGAATTGCGTTTGGGAACTAGAGATTCTCCATCTTACTAGGATCGATATAAAGATGTTCCACCGACAATAAAGAACGACCGGGGACTTCCCGTGGCAGAAAGGGCATTGCGTAAAGACTCGGATTTACTACCTGAAGACTCAGTTCTGGTGAAAGACCCTAAAGCGAGTAAGTTTGCCAAATGATGTTTACACGACCTATTGTTTGGATTTTCACATTTATCATGGAAGTCGATGACCCAATCATCCCAAGATTTAATATCTCTTCCATTCTCATGCAACTTTCACGGTCCTGAATGATTTTGCTACTTACATTCGTAATTCAAATTTTGACATATCAATTGACAAAAAGCCATTACTCCAAAAATAATCAAAACTCTTATAAAAAGCAATCATCTATCAATCCAAAAACCAGAAAACCATACCATAAACTAGGCGTTTCTTTTGCCTTTCAAAAAAAAAAAAACCTAAGAAAAAAAGTTCTGAAAATAAAATTGTTCAAGGAAAGTTGCCTAACAACGGCTCGTTCTTCTTGGAGAAAATGTCCTTCATACTTTGAAGAGCCGCTTGCTTCAGCTTCAATTATTGGGAAAACTTCTCGACTTCTACCTCATGTTGATTAATTAAATCCTCGGAAGGACCATCAACCGCTTCAGCCTGCAGCCTTTGGATCTCGGAAAATCCATCACAGAACCAGGAGGCGTTAAACTCAAAGTTTACACACATATCCCGATGGAACTCCCAGTTTGATATTACATCTCCAGAAACGGTGTGACCAGTCACCTTGCACATATCACGAATTAAAGATAATATTTCTTCCACCCGCTTGACCAACGCAAATCGTCTAGTGAGCTTTTTGGTCGTGGCAATGTTTCTGTATTTTTCCCGTATCCTGGTACAACTCCGCATACTTAGCCGATACACTGAAGTTTCCAATCAACACGTGATCTTCATGAGAAGTCAAGAACGGAGGTCGAAAGTGGCGACTACAATTAATTCCGCAACCAGCAAGGATTCTTTGGCTACAATCGCGCCCACAGCCATGGGAACGTTTTCCATCATCTGAAGCACAGAAGCGTCTTCACGATGATCAGTTTCCATCTCCGGGTTGCTAATAGGTACATGATTAAATATATTTTCAAATGTTGTTGTAGATAGTGGTGAAAATTGGGTTCTTTTCGAACTTGTGAAGGTAACTTTTTTTTTTTAAGATTTAAACAAATAAATAAATGAAGGAAATTAATTTTTTGATAGTAATGTCAAGATTTTAGAAGGATTAAGGCTCAGGATTCACTACCACTTCAAGTTGATTGGTTATAAATAATATTTCAGAAATTATTATTAAGCTCTTTTTCTTATTAAATCACTTTTTAATTTAAAAGGTGTCCAAATATTAAGTTGTAATCCTTAAGCATGATTTATCAAAGAATTATTCTAAGCATAAAACATCAAACTGATTCACAACTAATTAAGAAAACCATTTTATCTTTTTTTTTTTAATATTTATCCAAGTGAATTAAATAAAGTAAATAATTAAAGAAATTATAAATAAAAATATTACCAATCAAACATGAGTGAATAGATCCTCCATTGCCTCAATCACCAAGAATTTAGCCTCTCATTATGTTGGAAAAACACTCAAAAGATTTTATTAATGCTCAAAAGTTGAGTACAAATGATGAAATAAAAAGAAATCGTTTTAAGACTGTCCTTTGCGACACACAGGAAGCGTAGGGAAGAACGGCACTTCAGAAGTGTTGTAAGCTCGTCGCGGGAAAGGAACTGAGAATTGTCGCAAATATGCGACACTAATCAACGACTTTCCGGGACTGTACAATGTTCTTCGTGTTCTTCCTTTGACAGCAGCAGAACTTTTTCTCTGTCGACTCTTCTGGTGATTCTCTCGGCTCTAAATCTCTCCCAATCCCGTGCTAACCTTTCCCAAACTGTTTTTCCTTGTATTTATAGTGTTTCAGGACCAAAAATCCCCTCATTTATTGCGTATATTCTCCATTTAATCCGAATATTCCTTGCTGCCCATAATAACGATAATTTCCATTTTTAAGCCCATGCACGCGTTAGATTTGATCATGCACGCTCTAGTTAGCCTTCTCCACGTCTCAACACTCTTCCAACGCTAGTAGAACTCCTCCATGCACACAAGAACTTCAATTTTGCTCGTGTTACAGTACACGTGCTCTGTTTTGGGTGTGTGAATCATCACGCGTTTTCCAGCCAATTCCGATCGAACCCACTGCCCAAAATGTGTTCCTTAACCTATATCACATCTCTCTATCAAATTTCATCCATTGAATCGACCCGTAACCCCTTCATTTTTGTGATCAAACTTCTGCCAGTTGAGAATTTCATTTCCCGCCAAAAACAGTTTTCAAACGAAGAAGAAAGGGTGTCCCCCTATCCTGAACTGGGGTGCGAATAGCAGGTGTCCACTGAGGTGCCCCTTAACCGATAGTGAGAGTCCGAATAACAATTGTCCTTCGAGGGTGGCCCGGGAAACTTTTCGAGCTGATTTTTCCAAAAATGTTTATTTCCAAAAAATACCTAAAAACACACAAAACACTATAATAAGGACAAAAACAAGTACTAACAATACTTAACATTGAGGACAAATTAGACACGAAAATGCGTCTATCAGTACAGTTTCCATGACTGGAGACACTGTCACACCTTCATTTCCGTGGATCTCCATCTCAGAGCTATTTTCGGAAGCAGCCCCTTCATGTAAATATCACCAATTAATCATTTATTTGGTGTAAATAAACAATCCAAGAGAAAAGTGTGGTAAACTCACCGACTCATTTGTGGGTCCACTGGAAGAAGGCCCGTTGTTGTATTCAGAAGTGCTCCTCTCATCACCGGATCTTGAACTTTCCTCTTCTTCGGATTCTTCTTCAAGAGATTCAGTCTTGTCGCTTCCTCCCTCAAGAGGCGCAGTCTTTTGGCCGTGGGCAAGTCTAGCAAAGATATTCGAGTTGCCGAGACCCTGAGTCAAAAAGAAGAGTCGGTAACGAAATGGAAGATTTATGTAATTTAGCCAAGTCAGTGAAGAGAGTCATACACACCTGCGTGTTGAAAGAACTGAAAGTCACAAGAGCCGTCGAATCCGATAGGAATCCACCTGCACGATTTTTCGACTTTTGCTCCTTCTTCTGACGTATGTCTGCATCCAAGCTAGAGGAATTTTGCTTGCCTGAGGGAAGCTCTTTTAAAAAATTATGCTTCGCTAGAATCGCAGAGGAAGGTTTACCACATGGATTTGTCACAACATCCTGCACGAACTGATGAATGGCGAGGAACTCATCTTTCCAAAAGATATTATATTTGGGAGTCGTCACAGGTCTTCGTTCCAAGAGCAGGAAAGGAAGGCTTTTACCTGGCGCAAGAACACTGGCATCAAGAGCGGCTGGTAACAATTCTTCCGGAGCAGCCGACTGACGAATAAAAGGGACCCCTTGGTCAAATCCCATATGTCGGGCTGCCCTGTCAATATTATAAGGGACCGCCTTGAAAGACCCCTAGAAGAAGGATGGCACGTGTCCAGAGATACAGCTTCGCACGAATACAACCTCTCCAACGCGCATATTCTCTCCAGCAGAAAGTAAGTCAAGTTCGGAGCAGCGGCGAAAGTGTTCGGCTGAACTATGGTGGCATGGTCCGGGGCCCAAGGACGAATTTAACTGCATGCGAGTTGTTAATAAAATCAATGAGCTTTGTGCCAGGTCTTGGACGCCTCTCCAACCAACGGAGTATCCTAGAACCGCCATATGCATCAGGAAACAAGGTTCTCGGGTTAGGAGCGTAATTTTTGAAATGCTCCCACAACCACGCTTGAATAAAGGCGACGTGGATATACGAGTCCACTTTCATATACCCATTAGAGAGGTACATGTCTGTTACTAAGTGATCCAGATGAGTATACAAAGAGCCAAGAAACAAACTGTCGATGGGAAGAGCAATGCCTTTCGCTAGTTTGATAGCAAATTTGACGAGCTTATGTCTTTTGTCCTTCTTACCAGAGCCATCATCGAAAACATCCCTGGATAGCCACAAAATTAAAAATGCAGCAACATGGATGTATCATCCAACAATGATCCGACTCTGGCTCATCAGGGAACCACTCAGACACTCACTAGTTATAGAAACACCTTTCCTCATTCTTTAGAACATATTCCACTGCTTTCGTGACCAAAGCAGCGTGCATTTCTTCTTCTTCCTCAGACAAGACAACATCAAGTTTCCCAATTATTGGAAGACTCAACAGAACGGCTACGCTTTCCAAAGAAATAGTCATCTCACCCAATCTACATATAACCGTGTGAGTTTCCGGGCACCATCTAGAGATGAAAGTGATCAAACCTGCAATGTCTTTTCTGATTTGAAGTGCTGCAGATGCCATGACAGCATGCACGATTTGCGTCTCAGTTAAGTTGGCCTTTACGTGGTCTCGGTTCATCACGAACTTCATCCATTTATCATAAGAGCGCAATGGACTAAGGCAGATTTTGAAATCTACGGGAGAAGCTGGATACTCTTTCTTCTGAAGAAAAAGCTACATTATACGCCCTGGAGTGACCGATTTAACTTCTCCATCATTCTCTGAATCAGTCAGAAGATTTTCCACGAATTTGGGATGGGTCCTTGTAATCGTAGCAGACTTCGTAAAAAACTCATCATCTGTGTTCGGTTTGGAGTTGTTGACACTTCTCAACGCGGCGACAGAACTACTTCCAGGTGACATCTTAACAAAATTCCTTATGCTTTTGAAGTAAATACAACGAAGCAAAGCAAAAAATTATTACTTTGAAGAAAAGCATACATAGAGATTTTATCAAAAATTGGTTACCACAATCAAGAGTCAACAACACATTTGCTACGGAAATTTCTCCTTTGGCCACATGTCATGGCACTAACAGCTAAAGAGAATGGGGACTGATGTCTGATCAACGAGATACACGTGACGTCACGGAAAGTATACCCTTGGTCGAAACTAGACAATTCCGCATGGAACATGTGAAGCCGCGGAAAGTATGACCTCGGCCAAGTAACGCATGGCCACCAAAATTGTGCACACGGCCATGAGAGGAAAAGGAAACCCTAAAAGCTAGGTTTTCACCCGAGAAGAACTAATGGAAGCCACCCATCCATGCGCGCCTACTTTGTACAATAATTGGCCTCCTTACTATCAAAGTGACGGCTAATATTACTACGATACCGCTAGCAGAGAAGAATCATTCATACAAAAGTATTTCTACGGGTTTATGGAGGATATGTCTACGGCTAGGGTTTACACCAACAAAAAAAGAAAAAGGGGAAACAGAGGAGAAACGTTGGAGCACATACCTGGAGTACGCTCGCCAACTCCTTTGCTTTGCTGCTAACACGGAGACGTGAAAACAAAGCCAATATTACAAAAAAAATAAAAGATGTGCGACTCCTTTTATATACATATTACTTTGGAGTTTGGATGGAAGAAGGTTTCCTTTTATAAGCACAACACTTTTGGAATTAGAGTGGAGGAAGGTTTCTCGTTTAAGCTATGCACGGAAAAAGGCAACTGGGCCCGCGAAGGCAACACTCCATGGCGCCACCAGTCCGCGGCCAAGACAATGCCAAACAGTTCGATCTCAAACGACCATCTCTACCGCTCCACACCAACGCCAACAGTCCGCGTTCAAGCCCCAAGAGTCTGCTCCTAGCCAGCGCCATCTCCACGTTGCAGCCGAACCCTAACCAGCGCCATCCTCTCCGCGTCCCAAGATAGCCTCGCCATCGGCCCTTCCAAGATAGTCATGCCATTGGCCCTTCCAAGATAGCCTTGCCATCGACCCTTCCAAGATAGCCTCGCCATCGGCCTTTACAAGATAGCCACGCCATTGACCCTTCCAAGCTAGTCACGCCATTGGCCCTTCCAAGCTAGACACGCCATTGGCCCTTCCAAGCTAGCCACTCCATTGGACCTTCCAAGCTAGTCACGCAATTGGCTCTTCCAAGCTAGACTCGCCATCGGCCTTTCCAAACTAGCCGCGCCATCCACCTTTCCGTAGCCAGCCAAAGCGGCGCCATCTTATCCGCTCGAAGCAGATCCATCTCCACCAGCCAAGGAAGCGCCATCTTAGCCGTTCGAAACAGCGCCACCTCCACCAGCCAAGGAAGCACCATCTTAGCCGTTCAAAGCAGCGCCATCTTGGCCGTTCAAGACAGCGCCATCTCCATACATTTCGTGACCTAGACGGCTAGCAACATTCGTCGTTCTGTGGACCAAGTCGCAGTACCACCTCTGCCAATTAGTAGCCAAAGTTGCAGTTCTGAGGCCAGTACCTCATAGGCAAACCAAATTTATGCGAAACCGCCGATGCAAGGATCGCAGATTCTTCGTGCCTCCTAACAAAGCTTAGCCAAATCTCCCTGACAATCTCTTAATGACTTGTTGTTTCGATTTTATCCTCATCTGTCACCATCCCATGCTTACCCCGCAACAATGCCACTGTTCCAAGCTAAGTAGGGGAATTAATGTTGATGGTGGTTTTTAGCTTAGGGTTAAAATCGTAAAACCTTGCATCTGATGTGACGTCACTCTGCAAGGAAATAGAGCCACGTGTTCTAACCTATCCACTGATATATTTATTGAGCCGCTCAATATACTTACATGAAATTTATCGAGACTGGTGAATCCCAGATGTTCAGTAAATTTCGGCGCCTCACGTATATTCATTTAATATAAGTTCCTCTCAATGCCTTCTATGCTATGTTCTGCGGATGAACTCTTAATGTTGATATGGCATGACGATTTGTGTTCACTCGCAGGATAGTAGCACGAATTTCCAAGTATCAAGAATAATATCTTTGCATAAAGTATTCAATCAGAAAATTATGCTGCTCTCTGGCAACGAACTTAAAAGAGCTCTGTGTCGACACATAGAATTCAGTCATTCGTCCTGACTAACTTTCAGAAGTTAGGGTTTCGCGCCTCGTGCAATATACTAGACCTTTCTTGTGAAAATTAAGCCTAAGAAAAACTAAGTAATTAATCCGCCATGGATTAGCAGGTGCAGAACCTCGCTCAGAATAAAAAAAACAGGGAGCCACATCAGCAAAAAGAGGCGTGGCCATGCCCAAGGCCATCTAGCGCCATTGACCACGCCCTGACCCTATTTCCTCAACCAATCAGGTCGCTTTAAACTCGCCACACTCTCACCAGAAGTATAGTCGCTCCTTATGTTTGATCGGTCGCCTTTTTGGGCCAATCAAGTTGCTTTGAACTTTCCACCATACATTAAAAGCCAAACGTACCCTGCCACGCCACCATATTGGTCGGCATGCCACATGCCACTTTACCGCGGTATCATGCCAACATGTCACTCTACCGCGACAACTTCGCAACATGCCAACTTTGAAAACATGCCAACTTCGCAACATGCTACCTCGCAAACATGCCAATGCGTGGCAACCTGTCGTAAATAGCCACCCACGGCAATTCCAACTCCTGTGACCGTTTCCACAAATGTCCTTTCGATAGTTCCTTTGGCATAGCCATGGAGCCATTTGCACAAAAGTAGCGTCATGCCGCAGCCGCATGCCACGTGCACTAATTAGGGTTTCGACATGCCAAACCCTAATGTGGGCAAATTTCTACTAACGCCAAATAACGTTTCCCAGAAGAAAAGGGATTGGCATGGCAACATGGCTAATGTTTCCACGCCACATGTGGGTCCGACTCCACGGCGCAAAGTCTTGGTCACGCCAAGCCCTAATTTCCCACGGCGTCAAACCCTAAATTTGGCTACGAAGCCAATTTTTAGCTTTGGCCATGCCGCAACATCATTGGCGTACCACTATGCGGCGGCTAATAGCATGCCACTATGCCGCTATGCCGTGTCTACGCCACTGACATGCCATTAGCATGTGGCTGCCGCCACTTCGCTATACAACAAGATGTGGCCATAACCTATGGCCATCCTTCTTCATGAGATACGATCTCAGCCGTCCAAGTTCTCCACCGAACTGATGGACTTGTGGCAACTCTTAGGCGACCAACCGCCTAAATCCAGCGACCATGGCTACGCCAGGTACCACTAGCATGCACAAGTCATGCCGCAATGCCACTACGCCATTGTCAGGTACCAACACAAGATAGCCACAATCAACGGCTACCCTTATTTATAAGATGCGATCTCGGCCATCGAAGTTCGTCACCAAACCTGTAAGCTCGCGATAAGTTTTAGGCGACTAGCCAAAACGAGCCTAGAATCACATGTTATTTACCTGCAGTAAGCCTCTCGATTTTAACTTGCCACCTGAAGCAAAGTGCTACATATATTCCATGAAAACACTCGAGACATCAAAATATGTCACAAACTGGGGGATGCTCATCAAGGTATTGGTATAGAAGTTTACAGCGTGTGGCGTGCAATGCGCCCGTTACAAGAAAGTGTCATGAAGTGGGATAATTAGTGGTGGTGAGAAGTAACGGTGTAAACAATTCATTTCCTCCATCATGGAAGCGTAATGACTGGAGGTTACAAAAATTCACTTCCCTCATCATGGAAGCATAACGTCTGAAAGTTACACATTACTCTTTTCTTCCACCACTTAATCGTTTCGACTTCCTACGAGACCATGGTACGTTTCACTATGACTTGTATAAATAGGTCTCACCTATTTCCACCAAACAACAAGTTTTGGTCACGAGAATAATACAACATCAAAAAATCATCTGATAGCTTTCTCATTCAGCTAGCCAGTTCAACTTTCTGATACAAGTCGCGAAACGCCCACACTTCCAGAATCAACTATTCTGGTCTCAACACTTTCTTCGCTTCCCTCGCTAATACCAACCCTTTTCCTGACCGAAGCAAGCATCGAACGACCATTTCTTGGTTTAGGCCAGGTTTGTACAGATTTATCTCTGGAATCAAAAGTACTCCCGTGCAGTACATTGTTTAGGGTTTAGATTCGTTTCTCACCCACACACCCAAAGTTACCGAAATCAGCAGAAACGGTTTTCACCCATAAACACTTATCTACAAAGTTTAATGGTTAATCAATAAATCTCGTATTGTATTCCTTAATACTATGTCTATCTAGAGTGTTCATGCTTCGCAGTTTTTTTTTCAATGTGCACTACTTGAAAGATACGTTTTGGAATGAAACCGTTCAAGTCAAATATCACTAACCTCAAGTGGAAGGATGATGTTGTAGTTGTAGCTCTTTACTTCTTCACTTCTTCAAGTCTTCGCAATACTTGTAATGTCACATATCCTAATACTTTCAAGCTAACCTATACGAAGTTGACTCTAGTACATTAATCAAGCGACTCTTAAATGAGTTTTGGTTCACTAAAATATGACAACCAAACTTGACATACCAACGCTTGGTGGGTTCAACCGAGCTATGCTCTAACAGAAGATAAGATTCTCAAGCATAAACAAAATTGGTGCAATCAAAGTTCAACCACCGTTAGTCAACCAAATCAATCGAAAACACAAGATAAACCGCAATTAGCTAGTTTCCCACCAACGGTACTAATAGATCTTCTCAATTCCAAAGAAGACTAAACTGAACGGCCGTAAGAAATTTCGCCTAATTAGGTTACTCTCCTCTCCGAATAGGCAGCTTCATCAATAACAATACAACTGAGGAAGTTTGCTGTCACGAAGGATTAGTTTGCTAGAAATGCAAGTATTTATAGACAAGAAATTTTGGACACCAAGGAATTTCCAAAACCGAAAATATTCCAAAGATATGCAATATATTCCAAATTCGGTTTCCACAATTCCTGGAAATGCTCTGTCCAAAATACTGACCGAAGATCTCTTTGGAAAATCTTCAAATAGTAAATGCACATTACTAATTCTCATTTTACTTATATAAAATTAAAAACCTTAAATAAAAGATTCTTAACTTATTTATTTCGATTCTGGGATTTTGTTCCTTTAGATATTAGGGAATAACTTGAACAATTAAAGATAAGCATTATCGCACGTGTTCAAAGTATGTCGACATCCTTACTCAGTAAGTCATCTTTCATACTTACCATCTTGAAACCAATTTGCCACACTTCCAAACAAATTTAGAATTGGTTCATCTGACTTTCAAGAACTATGTGATTGATCAAGAACACTCAATCACAAATCATGGGTTTCATGATTCTACCAAAACAAGTTTCGGTTCTACCTCCATGTGAGTATTGTGCATAGTCACACTAGCTTTCCAAAATTCGGTTGACTAGGTACTAGTATCGGTTCCCCACATATATATAGTATCTAACTTGAGTGTGTTGCATATGTCCATAGGATCGGTTCCCCTTTGCCTAAAAATGTGTTTCACATGTCTATAGGATCAGTTCCCCTTTCTACTATAAACTTGACGCACCTTATACAAGGATAAATTCCCCTTTGTGATGTGTTGCACCTCTTACTAGGATTGGTTCCCACTTACCCAGAGTTGGTCATACACAAAATCACAAAATCGATCATACCATCTCAGGTGATTACTTAAGATCGGTTTCACTAATAAAAGTCATACCAATACAAAAGTCAGGCCCTTGTGAATAGTTTTACCAAGATCATAAACAAGTCATGAGCGGTTATACTAATTACACATATTGGTAGTTCATAAGATATGCAATGAATAACAATACCAATAATGCCTGGCGATTTCCTTTTCGATTCACAAACCAAGTTCATGAATTTACTTCCTTAAAACATATGTAAAACATTGTTTCCTAGGATGAAATCCTCACCTCATACCCATACATAATCACAATAGCATTTAAACAATTATGTCGATGTCTTATTTACAAGGTTAATGGTTAAGCTGTAAACCTCGTATTGTATTCCTTAATACTATGTCTATCTAGAGTGTTCATGCTTCTCAGTTTTGTTTTCAATATGCACGACTTGAAAGATATGTTAGGGAATGAAACAGTTCAAGTCAAATATCACTAACCTCAAGTGGAAGGATGATGTTGTCGTTTTAGCACCTTACTTCTTCACTTTTTCAAGTCTTCACAATACTTGTAATGTCTCATATCCTAATACTTTCAAGCTAACCTATACGAAGTTGATTCTAGTACATAATCAAGTGGCTCTTTAAATGAGTTTTGGTTCACTAAAATATGACAACCAAACTTGACATACCAACGCTTGGTGGGTTCAACCGAGCTATGATCTAACAGTTACTGGTGGAGCCACCTATTCGGAGAGGAAAGTACCCTACTTAGGCGAAATCTCTTACGGACGCTCACTTAAAGACTTCTGTGGGATCAAGAAGCTCTATTATTATCGTTGGTGGGAAACTAGATGATTGCATTGTTATTTTAGTTTTCGATTATTGATTTGATTGACTAACGGTTGTTGAATCTTTGATTGCACCTAGTTTGTTTATTCTTGAGAACCTTCTCTTCTGATATAAGGCTCACTCAAACTAGATCAAGGATTTAACGTTTCTACGGATCTAAGCTTTTCTAGATCCGTAAGATAGATTCATTGATTTTCCATTGTTAACAGAGTCCGTTGTTTGCAACAAATCAATAAGGAATCAAGTTTGTTTTAGCAGGTTGTTACTTTGAAGATTTGAAGAATTTTGTTCTTGTGTTTTGATCTTGGTGTAACTTTCCGTGACTTGATTTTCCAGATTAAAGAGGTTATTATTTTCAATAAACATAACCCTTTCTAAGATCAACAAGTAGTTTGTGATTTCATCATAAACCTTGTAATCAAGACTGATTATTCCGGTACTCATTGTCTTGTCTGATCTTGTAATCAAGGAGCTTTGGATCTTGATACGTATGATCTCTATACCTTGGTATCTATTACTATAAAGTCGGAATTCAGAGTAATAATAGACGAGAAACTTAGAAAACAGAACACAAGTGGTGATTCGAAGAAATATATCTTCTCTAGATTATGAACAAGAAAACGCTTTACAATTCTCTTTTTGTTACGCTCAGAATCTCTTTAAACAGTAGTTAACCCTAAATTGTTTACTAAGCTTGCTTTTACAATAATCAATTGTCTCACAAACTTCTCTAGGTTTCTGTGTCTAGAATTTTGTGTGTTTTAGCCAAAGCCATCTATTTATAGCCTTCATCGTACTCAGCCGACCAAGGACTTCTATTAGGAATCTATTTCCTAAATTAAGAGTATTACTTGAAAAAAAAAAACTCTTTCCTAACTAGGAATTCTGCCTAAACAAGGATTCCTGCCTAGAATAGGATTCTTCCCTCAACTTAGCTTGAGGTTAACTAAGTTCCCTAAAGGAGTACGGATACACCTGTATCATGGGTCCCCTTTTTAAGAACTTGAACTCCTGTGAGAGTTAAAAATGAAGGTTAGGGAACTCGAGAGTGCCTTTTTCCTTGTTGAAGCACTTGGATTTGCAAGGATCTTGACCTTTACATCCAATTAGAAAATCTTATTTTTCTCCTTGTCGTGTTGTAGTCACTCTTCGCTCCAATATGCAGTCTTCCTTGAGTGGTTCCTCTCTATTAAACCATAAGTCTTCTACTCGTGGTAAGATCTGTCGTCACCATAATCATCAAGTAATGGTGGTTCAAACAACTTCAAGTATTCGGCATTTATAACCGTGTACACTCCTAGATACGGTGGCAGATCCATACGAAAGGCATTGTCACCAATCTGTTCGAGAATACGAAATGGTCCATATCTCAATGGCTTCAACTTCTTACCTTCCCCTTTTAGCCGCTTCTTACCTAATTTTAACCATACCAAGTCACCAACACCAAAATTACAAGGCATGAGATGCTTTTCATGCTTTGCTTTGTACTTGGCTTGTGACTTCTTTAGTTGTGCTTCAACAGTCGCATGAATTTGAGATATCTTCTCTAAGAATTTTTGTGCTTTTTTCCGTTCACTTCCTTCCTTCCTTCCCTCCCATTGAGGTGTCACTAGAAAATACTATATCAAAAGGGCTAGGTGGTAAGTAACCATAACACATGCCGAAAGGATATTTTCCCGAAGAACTGTGTACTGCTCTATTGAAAGCAAACTTTAGATATGGTAAACTCTCATCCCAAGTTTTAGGATGCTTAGAATTATATCCTCTTAACATGTGAACCATAGCCCTGTTGACCACTTCTGTTTGCCCGTCTGTTTGTGGATGAAAAGCTGTACTCTTCTTCAACCTAGTATCCATCATCTTCCATAAAGAATCCCAAAAGTGACTAAGGAATCAACTATGCCTATCAGAAATAATCGAAGTAGGTAAACCAAAATGCTTCCACACATGCTCAAAGAAGAGCTTTGCTGCACCGGCTCCCGTTACCGTCTTTGTACATGGAATTAATGCAATCATCTTGCTGAATCGGTCAACCACAACGAACAAGTAATCATAACCAGACTTGGCCTTTGGTAACCCACCAAGAAAATCCATAGAAATACTCTCCCAAGGCTTGATGATACTATTAATGGTAGATATAACCCACGTTTTCTGTTGTAAGGTTTATATGTGCTACACAACTTACACCCTCTAAATAACTTAGCCACATCATCTTGCATCTTTGGCCAAAAGACATAACAATGCAGGTTTAGAAGAGTCTTATTCATCCCAAAGTGTCCAGCAACTCGAGAAGTGTGTGCCTCTCTCAACCATTGTAAACGATCTCCATCTTCTGGTATGCAAAGTAACTGGACCTTGTATAACAATCCGTCTCGGAGTTCAAACTCGCCTTTAAAACCACTCTTTAAACCTTCTAACACCTTCTTTAAGTCTTTTTTGGATGCGTATGACTCCGCATACTCTTGAGGAACAATTGGTTGAATTCTCATGGCCACCATTAATGCTCGGACTCGAGTTCGAGATAACATATCTGCCAACTTGTTTGTTACTCCCTTCTTGTACCGAATGAGAATATTTAAATCCATCAAGTAATACATCCACTTCATGTGTCGGGCTTGTTGTAGTTTCGTTTGTGCATGTATCTACTCCAACGGTTTGTGATCTGAATGTACCACTACTTCTTTACCTAAGAGATACACTCGTCAATGCTTGATACATTGATATAAAGCATAAAATTCTTTGTCATAAGTTGCGTAGTTCTTAATAGCACCTGAGAACAATTCGGAAATGGTACTTCACTGGTTTACCATCCTGTAATAACACTCCTCCCAATGCATAGTTAGAAGCGTCAGTCTCAACTTCAAAAGTACGTTTTAAGTTAGGCAATGCCGTAGTGCTTCTCAAATCTTCCTTTTTAGTAATTGAAAAGCGTCTTCATGGGTTTGCTGCCATTCAAACTTTGCCTTAGCTCCCGTCAAACCATGTAATGGTCCTGCAATATTCGAAAAATGCCGGATAAACTTAAGAAAGTAGGTGCAAGACCCTAAGAAACTCCTGATTTCAGTTACAGTACTAGGTCTAGGCCACTTAGTGATCACTTCAACCTTCTTTGGATCAATCTTCCGTTGTACTCCACCAACAATGAATCCAAGGTACACCAACTCCTCCTTCCCAAACTCACACTTCTTTACGTTCAACTTCAGTTGGCCTTCATGTAACACTTTAAACACCTTCTTTACGTGATCGAGATGCTCTTCCCAACTTCTGTTGTATATAAGGATATCATCCAAATAAACAATCACGAAATCTTCTGTAAAAGGTTGTAACAAATCATTCATCAAATGAACAAACGTCGTTGGAGCATTACACAAACCAAAAGGCATCACCAACCATTCGAACAAGCCTTGTTTGGTTTTGAAAGCAGTCTTCCATTATCATCTTCTCGAACTCTCATCTGGTGGTATCCGAATTTGAAATCCAACTTTGTAAAGACTCGAGATTTTTCCAATTGATCCATCATGTCGTTTATCCTAGGTAAAGGGTAACGATTCTTGATAGTGATCTTGTTCAATGCTCTATAGTCAATACACATATGCCAGCCTCCATCTTTCTTTGGAACCAACAACATCGCGGATCCAGAAGGTGAAGCACTTGGCACTATCATTCCTAATTCTAGAAGTTCCTGGACTTGTTTCTTGATCTCATTAGATTCCTCTACGGTCGTGCGATAAAGACCTACATTAGGAAGAGAACTCTCTCTGATCAACATAATTTCATGCTCCACACTCTTCTTTGGCGGTAACCCCGTGACATCAGAAAATAAATCCTTGTACTTCAACTTTTCTAGGTCACCTTCTTGTTGTGCAGTCAAGGCTGCCAAACAAACTTTACTCGGCTTCTCTTCAAGAGAACGGATCACAAAGAGAATGGACTTTGTGCTAGCATTCACCAACCGCTTAGCCTGAGTGGCTGTGATCAATCTTACTCCCTCAAGAGGAGAATCCATAGCCCGAATGACAAAACTTTGTCCATCTTTGGTAAAGGTGTACTTTTGTTCCCTCCTATGTAGATTTGCATCTCTATCCCATAGGTAAGGACTTCCTAGTACTACCTGGAAGACATCCAAGGGAAATACGTCTCATGTAACTTCGTCAATATATGACTCATCTAGAGCAAATTTGAACGTGCACTGCTGTGAAACTTGTAAGCCTCCTTCCTTTTGAAGCCATCCTAATGGGTATGGTTTTTGATGTTTGTTAGTCTTCAATACTAACTTCTGCAACAAATAATTTGAAAGTAAATTCTTCTGACTTCCCGGGTCAATAACAACATCAACTAGTGATGTTTTGACTTACATCTTCACTGTGAAAAGTCGTTCCCTAAGATCATCTTTTGAAGGTCTTTCTTTTTCCTATGTCATAAGAGAAAGCTTTGAGCTGGGTTCCGTTAGTCCGTGGACTTCTTTTGGAGTTTGAGCGACTAATGCTGCCTTCTTGGCTTCTTTCCTCTGAAACCCTTAAGGCTTTAGATGAGGGCTTACAATGGGTGCAAGTCAAAACATCATTGTCACTATAATTACCTTCTTCTTTGCTCCTTTCACCTCATTTCACAGTGGTACCTCCAGATTTCAGCTTAGTATTTCCCTTTGAATCAGATTTCTTAAGCCTGCCTTAAATGGCATTAGCTTTTATACTTGCTTCGGAGATAGTATCTACCGAAAACATCTTCAAATCCTTTCGTATATACTCATGGAACCCGGAAATATACTTCATATAGATAACATGATCTTCCAAGTTTAAATCCAAAACCATAGCTTGATTCTGAATTCTGTCAGAGTGAAACCCAAGATTGCATATCCAAATTCCGTAGTATATTCCTGCACGGTTTGGTTGTAAGTCTGCTTCAAGTTATACCACTTGAACCATCTCTCCTCAAGGTAGCCAACCGGATAAAACTGTTTCCTTACAAATGCCTTGAATCTTTTCCACGACAATACTCATTTACCTAGGTTTTGTCTTTGATAATCCTTCCACCAGGTTAGAGCATGCTTTTGTAGCTTCAATGTCGCGAAAGCTATATTTTCTTCTGAACCTTATTCAAAGAAAGAGAAATACGTCTCTAGACGTTCAATACAATCATCCAATTTTTCTACATCGACACTCCCATCGTAAAGTGGAAGATCAACGCGAAAATCGATTTTCAGATTATTACCATGAGGTTTAGTTGATGTAGGACCTTTAGGAAGCTCGCCTGCCTTCTTTTTGTCATCCTCATCTTCTTCCTCTTCTTCTTCTTCCGAGTCGTCTTCTTCCGAATCATATTTTTCCGAAGCTGCAGGTGAAGGTGTAACCTTTTTCTTCGTCTTATTCTTTGGTGTATGAGAACGAATACATTCACTCAATTCCTGAAGGGTAACTTGAATAGACTTCATTTCTGTTTGCAGCGTAGCTACCTTTTCTTCCATAGTTTTTGGTTCGCCTTCCTTAAGATCATCATCTGACTTTGTCATCCTTGATCTCCTTGTTTTCTTAACCTCTTCTTGCTTCTCGAGTACCTCACCAAGCTTTATGTAAAGAGATATAGTGAAAACCATAAACCACAGGGATTTACCCTAAAAACTAACCTTGCTCGTGATGCCAACTTGATACGTATGATCTCTATACCTTGGTAGCTATTACTATAAAGGCGGAATTCAGAATAATAATAGACGAGAAACTTAGAAAACAGAACACAAGTAGTGATTCGAAGAAATATATCTTCTCTAGATTATGAACAAGAAAACGCTTTTACAATTTTGTCTTTGTTACGCTCACAATTTCTCTAAACAGTAGTTAACCCTAAACTATTTACTAAGCTTGCTTTTACAATAATCAATTGTCTCACAACTTCTTTAGGTTTCTGTGCTTAGAATTCTGTGTGTTTAGCTATTATCCAAAGCCATCTATTTATAGCCTTCATCGTGCTCAGCCGACCAAGGACTTCTATTAGGAATCTATTTCCTAAACTAAGAGTATTGCTTAAAAAAAACTCTTTTCTAACTATGAATTCTTCCTAAACAAGGATTCCTGCCTAGAATATGATTCTTCCCTCAACTTAGCTTGAGGTTAACTAAGTTCCCTAAAGGAGTACGGATACACCTGTATCAGATCTGGTAACAGGTCTTAAAATTAGAAGATCCTTAACTGTGCTTATATCATATATTTCGGTATTATGATTATAAAGTGAGTTTTGTTACCAAACAGTTTATCCTTTACTGTTTGGAATACGATCCAAAGGAATCTTGTTTTCGTAATTGAAAGATTGAACCATTAAGAAGATATATTAGATTTAAGTCCTAAAGAGAACGGCTGTTCTGTTAGGATATCTAGTATCAAATATCTATTGAGAACTTCGGTTCTGCTAGATATTATCAAAACAAATATTATAGAGAACTTCGGTCTTGCTAGATATTATCAAAACAAGAGTACTGCTGAAGTTGAGTAACTAATATTTTAGTCTACTTAGTATTGTTTACACGAAGTTGCAGGTTTATTTTTTGTAGCGTCTTAATTCAATTGAGTATTCAAAACTAGACGTAGTCCCGGGGTTTTTCTGCATTTGTGGTTTCCTCGTCAACAAAATTCTGGAGTGTGCACTTTACTTTATTTCCGCATTATAATTGTTTTTATATTTTATTTAAAGTAAATACACTTGCATGTTAACTAGTCACTTGATATTTAACTTATAAGATTTTGGTTATCAAGTGAATACTTTGTTGTTGTATTGTCTCGATTTCATATCCATAGACGATCACACAAAGTGTATTGGATTTCTCCACTTGACTTTGATATTCTCACTGTGTTAGACCAGTCCGGACTAACCTTATTTCAAGTGAACACCGTGTTGAAATATTCCTTGAATGATTGTTGCTCCAAAAGGTTTATACACGGTAGAAATTGAATAAGTTGTGATCAAATAAAAAGATTGTGGTGTATTTGGGTACCCTCGTATTTTCACCTTATACTGCTTGGCAAAAAATTAGGGGTGGCGGTGTAGTTGCCAAATATCTCTTCTACAAGGGAAATGAGTAGTTCGCTTGTATGCTATCTCAATTAAATACCAGCATTAAATTGTACAGTTCTCGTCTCCAATATATATATAATGACAAGTATCTCTCCACCTCACTTGCGCAAGGAAGACGAATCAGTACATCTTACATCATTAAAACAGTAATAAGTAATAAATCAAATTATGCACAAGGAGTAGAAAGAATGAACAAGTGAAACAAGATGACCAGGAGCAGAACAATAAACAAAAGTTCTCCGCAATAAATAAACCTGATGGTGTAGTTGTCTGGAATAATTCTCTTTCAACCAAGTCTGGGTTTCCAAGAAAATCATAGAAGGAAAACAACAATGCTCTTGTATAGTTTGTAACTGTAAGTGATATATAAAATAATCGATAATAATGTAGTATAACTTTAACATAATGACACACCAAAGTGGGATGAAGTGCATTAGAACAAGCAAAATTGTTGAGAGATCCGATCTAAAACCTTCAGAATCAATCTGCAAATTCAATTAAGTTATGCAGTTCCCCTGGAGTTCTATAGGGGTTTAACTTGTTATTTCAGATGTTTGAGACAAAATTATGTACCTCTAATAAAGAATGCACTCTTAACATTGGGTAAACAATATCTTCATTTGTAACCGACATTCAAGAGAAGGAAAATACTGCTCCATGGGTCTCTCTCGGCTGCTGATTTTAGACAGTATCTGGCTAGCATACAAACCGAGGTAACGTTGGCAGGTTGTTTCACTTTCCAAAAGTCTTCAGCAATTTAACATTGGAATTCACAGTTTGAGCACACATTCTGCAAATTAGCGACCAATGAAAGATCAGCCAGGAAGCAGAATAGTAAGTACTAAGCCAATTTTCGGAAAACAAAAGATGGCTAATAACTGAAAATAGCACGGTAAGTTCAATAAAACACAAATTCCGTACCAGAAAATCATTTAAAATACAGAAAAACCGGGTATAAATTACTGCTTATGGGCATTCAACACGCATATTATACCTGAACTGCAAGTTTCTATGGATATTTATACCAGAGTTGAACATTCTAAAATGGGCTCAAAAGAATGCGATTGGCAAGGGCTTATATGGCTTTTAGTTAGATCACGGAGACACCATTTATCTACTCACCAACCCCACAGTATTAATTGTTAAGCTATTAGTTAGATCACGGAGAAACCATTTATATACTCACCAATCCCATGGTATTAACTGTTAAGCATGGGACAACAAAGTTTCGCTACTAAATCCAGAATACCACAAGAAAAAAAATGTCTACAATAGGATAAAGCTTTGATGTTAATTTCTAAAACATACCACTCTTAGTAATGCACAATCACTAGGTAAAACATTTACATCTATTACTATTGTTAAAGAACAATTTGAGCAGTGTTTGTTAGAAGATAACGCATTATTGTTTAAAAAAATACAATCAATTTTATACATAGAATATCTTGCATCACAACCGGTGGTAAAATGAGCAAGTTTCACTGGTTTTGGATGTTTTTCTAGTGATTAATTAATTGATGAACAATACGAGAAAAAAACCCTTACTTGTGCCTTGTTTCTAGCTCTGAAATTCTCTACCCCAGTGTGAAATACCATATCCAACGATTAGCTGAAGCGAATGGACATAGCCTAAGCATGAAAAAGATGGTGCAGTACAATAATCTAGGGTGCTTTAGGATGAGAAAGCATCCCCAGGAATTTCAAATCCATGCTTGAACATTGCTCCAACTACCTGCTCTACTTTGGTTCTTTGACCATAATCCGTGTAGGCCCTATACATAATCAAGAATGTTTTCTTTGATGGGTCAATATTAGATTGTTCCATCTCTTCAAGAACTTTTTCCATTTCCTCCAGCCGATTTTGTGATGAATACATGACCATTTTACAATGATACAAGGATCGACAGATCCTCCATCTAGCAGACTTAGCTTGCTTCACAAATTTCGCCAGCTCTTCCACAGCATTGCAACGGAAAAATGTTGTTATGATTGCTAACATCACATTCTTTCTTACAACCCTAGTGTTACGATTAAAAGCATCATTAATATAACTCTGCATGCGTTCTATCAAGTTCTCTTGGGCATAAACGTTAATTAGATTCACATGTAACCAAGCCCTATAATCCTCTTTTGGTATAATCTTCATCAATGTTTCAATCTTCCTAACCCTATCAGGGTCAGAAGAATCACAGTATGCAGAAATCATGGTTCTTACTAGTACCACATCTTTCTCGTTTACATGATCCTTAACCAATTCATAAATACTCTCCATCTTATCCACTTTCTTCCAATGCGCATAATCTCGAAGCATTACAAATGGGTTTTAATATCAGGTTTGACAGGTCCTTGTTTCATGAATGCATACATCCACTCCATTTTATCAAATTGCCAAGAAGTAACATACCCAGAAATAAGATTGTTATAAGTGGTTATATTAGGAGAGAGGTTCGCCTCCTTTGTCTCCAAAAAAATATTCTCTCCATGTAAGGTACCAAACACAGTCGACCATACAGTGAAGTTAAAATTTTATAAGTAACAATAGTGGGAACAACTTCTTTCTTCATTTCAATAAACAACTTCCGACATTTCCTATCCAAATTATTGTACAAATACGCTGAGATTAAGGCATTATACTTCGAAACCGTCCAATCCAAACGGTCGGACAAAATTTATGTCTTTCTTATGTTGTTCCGGTTAAGTATGTCATGTCGCATATAAGCACACATATATTGCTCCGGTACATATATATTTATGGTATGTCTCGAAATAAAAATTAAAATACACCCTTGCAGGCAATTTAAGACTTGAAATACCTATAATAATTATGTACACATATCTCTGGTAAAAGTATTTGAAGTAATTTACAGGGGTTAGTCAAATAAGATTTTGAATGACTTCTGGGGAATTCGCAAATTTACTGTTAGTCCATAGAGATTTTTGGATAGTCTCTTAATATCTCTTGTTATTGGTTAGAGACTTTTTTCAAGTTTGGAGATTTTTTGATTTTGGGAGTGAACCATATTTTTTCTCTCCTTGTTCCTTAATACACTTAAGGGCCACTTGGAAAGGAGTAATCAAGACAAAATGTGGAATAATGTGATTTTTAAAATTGGAGAATATATATTTTAAAATCGGCCATATGAGTCTTTGTGATATATATATATATATATATATATATATATATATATATATATATATATATCGATTTTAAAATATATATTTTATGTTATAAACTATAAATGAATTGATAAACAATTACACAAAAGAAATATGGAGAAAAGAAGAGATTTTCTTATTAGTAGAATTGGTATATGGTATAAAGAGAAAATCCCTCTATTTATAAGCTAACATAAGAGGAGAAATAAAGATGGCATTGAGTACGAGTAATGACATGCAACCATTACTAGCTATTAAACATACACTAACAGTGGGAGTTACAAGATAAAGAAGAAGTGGAAAGGTGATGGTATGTATGTGGGGCGGAAATCCACAATGACCATATATAGTATTTACAATATTTTAGAAGTTATGATTTTTTTCTCCGCATAGAAAATAAAATGTGGGACGACCGGAATAATGTGCATGAAAATTTAGGCATATAACAACAGTGAGATTTACTTTGACAATGTACACATATTTCATTAGGTAGTCATGGTACTTTTATTATTATTATTATTATTAAAAAAAAAATTATTATATTATTGGATGAATATTATTACATGAAACTAGTTGGAAGCCTAACAAGCTAAGCTCCAACGACATACTAATACATTAATGGAACAGGTTGCTGTGCTAATCTACCAGCGAGCCTCATGGGTAACCTAGCCAAGGGAGCCGAAACGGCGGGAGGGGGGCTGAGATTGTGTCACAAGGGGGGAAAACTAACACTACCTTCCATGTTAGTTCCTGCAATATTACGCCATTGGGGACTCGAACCTGTGACCTCCTGGAGCGCATTAAACTTTTGGGGAACGAGGATGACCAGCTGAGCTAGGGGCCCGTTAATATTATTATTATTATTATAAACTCATTATTATTATTAATATTAAAAACATATTTTTTACAAAGAGTTGGTTGGTAGTCGGGCGACAAGTTGGGCACCAACACCTTTTTGAATAATAATGCCTAATCGATAAAAGAGAGAACTACCAACTTTGTAATTAGCATCATGGCTAGCAAGGCAGTTGCCCACACGTTTAAGAAATAAAATGGTGTCTTCCCCGAGTTCACCTAAGGTTGTGAAATCCAAAGCTTTGAAGCCATATCCGTGTGTAGTGCATATGTTCAAATACTTGTTAACTTTGCGTGAGACTGCGACATTAATAGCATGGCCTGGTGTGAAGTTACGGGTTCTAGCACTCGTGAAGGGAGAAACTCCGGTGACATTAAAGCAAACATCCTTGCCATATTTCCAGTTGTAAACGATAATATCAGCAGGCCTTGAGGGGTTACCGTTGTCTGCGAGGAAACCCAAATAAACTTCTTTCCCTGTAGCAATACAAGCTTTATAGCACAATAAAAGCAATGACTGTCAACATCGAAAAAGGGTATACCTAAACGATACTGCAAAACAACACTAAACTGTCTCGATCCAACCGACTGATTCATCCCACTAATAGGTATGGATTTTAGAAAATCCATCGCATGTTCCTTCTTGTTGTACTGCCACAATAAATATTCACGGTCATTCAAAGCAAAGCTAGAGGGCAAAGTATTCCTAACACCACCGAAGTAAATCGTTGTCAAAGACTTCATATAATGGGGGGCAGCGTCTGCAATGTTGAAATTGGAACCAGTTAAACCACAAGCTTGTATGAATGAATCCAAGGCTTGGTCAAAACTGTGACATGGAGTTGAGGATGTAAGCTGCAAAATAATATTCTGAATATACTGGGCTTGAACATGAGAAGCTAAATAACAATATTTACCAGTATCTGCCATAGTATAAACCCCTAACCCTCCATCTTTAATTGGCATAGTCGCCATACGCTGCTGGACCAGTCCAAACCCAGCACCATCACGAACCACAATCTCCCGCAAATACTGAAATAGCTACTGGTCATAATGTGAAGTTGCACGATATAGGGCCAAGGGGCTGGTGGTACGGAGAGTAAAATAAAGTCGCGAGACCCCTTTGCAATGCCGCAGGAGCAGCAACTCACTCTGTGGGTCTTGTAACTTCTTTACATTGTGCATTAGTTGTAAAGTATTATCCACCCTACTGGAAACCATGTCACTGCAAAATTTCAGGTTTAAACTTACTGGACCTCCTAATAACTCCATCCCAGTTGTTGTCCTACCAATACCAGTGGGAAAAATACCATCTGTTATACATCTTGGATCATGAGAGGACCAAAAGATTTCAGTTTTGGTAATGTTCAAGTGTAAACCTCTCGTAGGACCATCCTCCTGAATAATATTCAAGGCTTTAGCTACTTCAAGTGTGTCACCCGCAATAGTACCGTCGTCGAGATACCAGGCATGGAAGTCCAGGGAGCAGCGATCTGCGATCTTGGTGGCGATGGGGTGCAGTGTTAACACAAATAGCAGGGGACCAAGAGGGTCACCCTGTTGAACACCCTGAGTCGAAGACAAAACATGCTCATTATAATATAATTTGGGCGGTTTTGAGTAACAAAATTCGAACCAACGTGAGATACTCGGACAATGAGATATGACTTCCTTAAGCATAGTAGATCTGTCAACAAGGTTGAAAGCATTTGTGAAGTCAATCAATAGCATAGTACGATTTGTACAATCTCCTTTCATCTCAAGTAGTCTGTTAGCTGCGTGCAGTATACCCTCCCCCACCAGGTATCCCAACACCAAACTGATGTGTGCCCAAATAAGAAGTAATGTGTTTACAGGCAACACTGGCAGCAAGCTTGGAGCATAGTCTCCTCCATATTGTGCCCACAGCAGTTGGTCGCAATCCACCACCTGGCTTGAGGAGTGGGATTAATAGTGCGTTGGCCACGTATTCACCAAGAATTGGAGGGCAAAGACCAGTTAGCCATAAATTAACTACCCCTGCAATGGATTGTAACAAGTCATCATCCACAGCAGCAGTGGTACCACTCATTGCGTCAAGCAGATGCTGATCTCTAAGGCCGTATCGTGCACATGAAGTGCCCTTAGGGAAGCTTTTCAGAGCAAATAAAACCAAAGTTGCATCAACATCTAAAGAAGGGGTGGTAATATCATCTGCAGGTACAATTGGGGGTCGAGCAAAGGGATGTTTTTGCTGGAGATCATGTAGTGTCTCTGAAGTCGCAGGTGCAATGCCATCAGAAAAAAGAACACGGATAACAGCCGTAAAATGGCCAAAGTTGATCTTCTTCTTGCAAGCCTGTATATTGGCGTTTTCTTCCTTCTTCCTCCTGGGCCGCTGCTGCTTGGCACTATGTTTTGTAAGATCTAGCAGATTTTGAACTAGCACAACACAACCTTTAGGCTCTCTCCACTTACATAAAGGTTGATTGATTGCTGCAATCTGCAGTTTTTTTCTAACCCCAGATCGTTCTTCGCCAGTGCCCTTAGGTATATACAAATTAAGCGTGCAAACAGGGAGTAAAAGCAGGTGCAACCAAACTACTAAATCCACAGGGCGAGCAAGCACTTTATCTAAAGCTGATTTAAGGGCACGAGAAAAGTTCAGTCTACAAGGGGGTGGTATACTTACTACAGTGGTAATTTGCTTCTGAAAAATCGAGTTAAGCATCTCAACTGAAAGACAGACTGCTTGAGCTTGAGAATAAACCAAATCAGGGACAGCAACCGTCGATGAATATACATGGACTTGTGGTTTCGAAACACCATGAATGAGTCATTCCCATTGCCATTAAGTGGACCTGCAATGATGTCTGCTGGATGTAACTCTGATTTGCACGGCTTTTTCCAGGCATGAATATGGAGACAGCTAATGCACAACCACATTTTCATATCTAACAAAAGCCTCTCCCAAGCAACAAAGCAGTCGATGTTATTTTGTATACGGTCTCTGCAAACTACTTTGGCTTCCCCTGTGGGAAAATGTTTATCTGAAAGATGTCGATAAATAGCACTCCTAGCAAAACCTCTTCCTCCAATGCTATCATGACACCCATCATAACCCTTGAAAGGACAGTGAATCTTGTCCCCTTGAGATGCAGAAGTTGACAGGTACTGTGGAGGTGGTGAGGGGGATCTAGACAAGCTATCCCTAGAAGCAAAATCATTAGACGATGATGGTGTTCTAGGTTTGGAAGATAAAGATGACGATCGAGAGCGAGTGCAGGGCATGGTTTCCTAAGCAAAAACAGACTATCTCTTGAAGCTGAAAGAAACAAATCCCAAATAGGAATTAGAATGTAGTATATGGGAATTCAAGTTTTTAACACCAATCAAAGCTCAAATTACCATATAAAAAAACACTAATTGAACTTTTTAGCTCCTTGATCCTTCCTTCAAACACCAAATCCTCAGCTGCAAATCACAACCCAAAATCTCAACTCAGAACAGCACCCAAAAAAAAGAGTACACAGCCTCTACACCCCCGAAACACTTGCTTCAAACAATGAAAAACTCCTCTGCAAACTGAGAAAATCAAGTCTTTATTGAATCAACAAAGAAGAGAAACTGATTCCCGAAAACTGAACCTCTCTACTACTTCTAATTTTGAATCACAGGGTAACAGACACTGATGCTGTGAAGATGATGAGGAAGATTCGTAAGGGAATGGTAATGTTGATTCCCACTATAGACTCTTCAAAAAATGTTCAAAGAAAGAACCAAAAACTGAAAAGGAGAGAAACAACAAAAACCTTAATTCAAACCTTCAATTCGAAACCCCCTTTCTCAAAGCAAAAATCTTCTCTACAATGAACAAAATACCCTGCTACTGTCACAACAAACTCAAGAAATAAGGAAATACCGAATTTTCGAAGTTGATGGTGTGGAGAAGATGAAAATTCAATTAAGTACACAGCGAGGAAAAACCCAAATTCGAATCTCTCAGAGAAGAAAAATTTCGATGAAGAAAAACCCAAACTTCAAACCCTAAAAGAAACTGGGACTTCAACCTAAAATTCGAAAGAGCAAAACACTAAATTTGAAACTAAAACAACACTTACAAAGATTTTGATGTTGATGGTGAACAAGAGAATTGTTTCTGTCACTACAATCAACACAGAATTGACGGTGAACGAGAGGAAAAAAAAACGAGACGAAAAGAAAAATGTTTACAAAGATTTTGATGTTGATGGTGAACAAGAGAATTATTATTATTATGTGAATAATAAAAAAATTGGTAATGTAGGGAATTAATCAGGGGATCTTGTACAACTTTGTCTCTACAAATTACATAAACTTTCTACAAGTCTCATTTTTTTTGTCCCTATAAATCTCATTTTTTGTCTCTACAAGTCACAAAGACTCTCTAAAATTCTCTCAGAGAATCATTAAAAATATCTAGATTTTCAGAGAATCTTTAGAAGTCACTCAAATTAAAAATATGTGAAAGTCCATAGAAATCTTGTTTGACTACCCCCTTGGTAAGACCTAAAATACCTTAATTATGTATACAGGCCATCATCTGTTTCCTGGCCCAAAAAGAACGTACATGAGCAAATAGCCACATTCCTCGTAATTTTAGGACATACTTATAAGATATTTTAAATCTTAAATTACTTGGAGAGTTCTAGCCAAATCCAGATGTAATAAACATCATGCCGAATTCATTTTCCCAAACCCAGATTCTGCAGTTATCATTTGATACATTGGTATGATTACCTATTTACACCACATCCGTTTGAGACAAAAAAGAATACGGAAACAAAAAATGAAAAACAAAATTAAGAAAATTACACATGGTGCAAAAATGATGAGAAAACCGACTAAAACCCCACATAGTGCACTACATTTAGTTTAGAATTAGCCCGATATCAAGTGATTCTCTTTCTTACCACTTAATCAAACTTTATTAGAGAACTAACCCTTCCATAAGCATGTCTCTCTGGAGTTTACTACGGGGAGTATGCCGAGGAACCGTTGTATTTTCCATGGTTCCTAGACTTCCACAATTGCATAAACATATGATTGATATATGAAGTTGATAATACACCTGGGGAAGGCTTGTACTCTACTTGCGCAGCTAATGGTATTGTGAGTGCATTGGTGTTTCTCGATAATGGTTAAGGGTTTCTAAAACTTTTAGGAGGTCTACATTTCCAGATTCTGCAAAAAAATTAAATTCATACTCAACCTGTGTGCATCTTAAGTTCAGTATGATTGGCGAAGTAGTTGTTATCTTGAGCATCCTCCAATTGGCGAAATAATTGTTATCCTGAGCATCATGGGATATGAATGTTCTTTGCTTGTTGTTTAGTCCTCTCCTCTGATCTTTTTACTTTCCCTGGGGATTGATAAATTGTATCCATTTGCTATTGATATATGCGTATAGATGGTTGTATAAAGATGTACACATGTGGATGTATGCGGACGGTTGTATCTCATCATATCGAGACATTGATCGTTCATGGTTGTATGCAGATGTGTACAAACTCGGTACTGTAAGGCTGCTTTCAAAAAAAAAAAAAAACATAACTTCGGAACAGATATGCTATGAGCCGAGACGACACAATATGATGAAAGTAACAAACATTGCAAGCACATATCTTTATAGTCGAGCTTATTTTAAAAGAACAAACTTGGAACCATACAAAAGATCAAATATCATTAGTCGTTCGACTGATTGGATGCCATAAAGGAAATCACAACACGACGGAGGAAACAGAAGTTCTATTTCCTGCACAACTAAAATGTATAGCAAGAAAGCAACTGGGTTTTCTTGATTATTTCTAATTCCCAACTGTGGGATCCTTTACTAAGAAACATATTTTACTTGTTTGTTCTCGCATATTTTAATTAAGGGAGAAACTTGAGACCATGCAAAATAAAAAAGATCATTGATGATAAGTTATACACAAATTAAATGGATGCAAAAGATCATTGATGATAAGTTTCACAAAATTAAAGTGGATGCAAGTACTGATTTTTGTCGAAATGAAAGAATACCATCTTTAAACCAATAATTCACAGAATCAGAATAAAAAAAGTGGTTGAAAACCATAAATTTCCATAAACGGAAGCACAATTTAAAAAGTGGCTGAAAACCATAAATTTGTCACATAGTTACCGTAACAAAATGGAGGACAACCTGTGATGTACAAAGGCATGGTGCTGGTGTGCCTCAATTCTTAGGTGAGCCCCATTGGTTCTGACCACATTCTATAGTAGAGGATAGATTGCGCTCTCCCCATTGAGGTTGGTGGTGTTCCTACTGCTCTTGATACCTCTTTTATTTTGTTTTACTGCTGCAATCGATGAACAAACATAGGACGGATTACTACACTTAAGCAACAAAACTCCTGCAAAAAAAAACCAATGAATTATACTGTTAGAGCATTGCTCGGTCGAACTCGCATGCGTTGCTATCTCACGCATGTTTGTCAATGTTAGTGATCAAAACTATAAGTCTTGATTTCTAGTCTACTATAGCTAAAGTCTCAGACTAGGATAGAAAGTGTAGTTGGGCTCAAGAACTCCATCGCAATCATCATACAAGACGAAGGACTACTCAAGGAACTGGTGGATCTTCATCGACTAAAAGGTATGTGGAGACTTGAACTTATCTATAGCTCAAAAGTCTATTTATCTCCTATCTTGAGACAAAACTCGTTTTGCTATATAGACTTAGATTATACACATTTGGTATTTCGAGCCGAGTTTACCTCGCATATCTATTTCTCGAAATATGTGTTGGTAAAGCTTTCGCTTTAGCCAAGTTCATCTTTACCTAGTGACGAAAGTCATGTTATGTTTCAATCACTTTGAAAATTGCTCTGACGAAAAATGGTTTGTGAATAACAACTATATAACGTCCTCTGAGAATGTTTCAATGATTGAAATGAGAGTTTAGATTATATAACCATTGGAGGATATAAGCATTGTTGTGGAAACACATATATGTATAAGTCCGTATTCCTTGAACCGAAGTATACGAACTTTGTTGATCAAGTAAACCGGAGTAGTGCATGGGCTAATTCCGTGAACTCAGTCCGCGAACTAGCGAAGTTCTCAAACCCGGGAATTTCTGCTGGAGTTTGTAAACTCCATCCGGGAACTTAAGTCCGCGAACCCAGTCCGCGAACTTGAGTAGGTTATATCTAAAATCGATATTTGTGAACTTATCTTTATAAACTAAGGAATGCAATTGAAAACCGTGTCTATATAGTTCATGAACCGATTCGAGTGAATCAGATCGTTTTTTCTTCAATTGTGTCTTGTGTAGTACATAAGATTTCGTTGCAATTGAACAACTCTCTAACTAGTTCATTTGAGTCATTTGAACTAGTTATGGTGAAGAAGAATATGGTTGATATGAAAGTGATCATATGGCTAATCATTTGGTTAACTATTGTTGAACCAACTAATAATGTACAAGTTTGGGTACGGTTACACAAGCCTAGAAATGTGCATTTCATTTGTGTATAACAAGCTATGTTTTCGATCTAACGGTTGATAAATATTAGCTTGAATCTAATCAGGTTTTCATCTAACGGTGAATATTGAATGCTTTGTTACTAAGCTAACATTGACTTCAAACCCTGATTTGAAAGACTATATAATGGAGAACTCTAGTAACTGAGAAACCTAATCCCCACACATTCTATGTGATACTAGTTTTGCTAAGCTAGAGTCGATTCTCCTTTAACCTTTGGTTTCTTCTTCTAAACCAGGTTAACGACTTAAAGACTTCATTAGGATTGTGAAGCCAGACCGATACTACTTTCTTGTAGTTGTGTGATCTGATCTTGCTGTCTCTATCGTACGAGTACAATTGTAATAATTGGATTGAGATTTCTATCTCCGTAGGCAAGATAAAAAGTAATCACAAACATCTTCGTCTCATCGTTTGTGATTCCACAATATCTTTTTTCGCTGTGTTGATTAAGACTATTGTGAGGTGATTGATAATATTAGGTTGTTCTTCGGGAATATAAGTACGGTTTATCAATTGGTTCCTGTTCACCTTGATTTATCAAAAGACAGAACAAAACTAGTAGGTATATTCGTGGGAGACGGATTTATCTATTACCGTAGACTTTTCTGTGTGATACAGATTTGTTTATTAAAGTCTACGACTTTGGGTCGTAGCAACTCTTAGTTGTGGGTGAGATAAGCTAAGGGAATCAAGTACGTAGTATCCTGCTGGGATCAGAGACGTAGGAGCATAACTGTACCTTGGATCAGTGTGAGATTGGTTGGGGTTCAACTACAGTCCAGACCGAAGTTAGTTTGGAGTAGGATAGTGTCTTTAGCGGCTTGTACAGTGTGTGTTCAATCTGGACTAGGTCCCGGGGGTTTTCTGCATTTGCGGTTTCCTCGTTAACAAAATTCTGGTGTCTGTGTTATTTCTTTTCCGCATTATATTTTGTTATATAACTGAAATATAAAAGGTTGTGCGTTGTTCAATCAATTAGAATATCCGACCTTTTGGTTGTTGATTTAAATTGATTTACACTTGGATATTGGTCTTTGGTACCATCCAAGTTATCTCTCTTGTATTTAATCGAGACTCGCAGTCTGCTTGAGTAAGATTTAAATCGAGAGATAGAGATATTAACTCTTTGATATACTTTTCTATTGATTGAGTCTAATTGTCTAGTTGATTCTCATAAAAGTATATTGGAGTTTGTCCATACAGATTGCTAAGAGAAATATTGGGTGTAGTTGTTAGACTCCCGCTTTTTCAATTGGTGTCAGAGCAGGCAAACACGTTCAAGACCTTACAAGTCTGTGTTTGTGGCAATCTGAGTCTGAGGACAAAATCTCGTTCACGCATACCCAAGTGTCTCCTGAAGCTTTCAATTACGCCAAGGTTCTTGGAAACACCTCAAAGGGTTACTCCTTAGTTGATTCTTCCGAATCCCGAGGTAGAAAGATTGTTCCATCTGATGTTGACATGTCTTCCTCTCATGAGGCATGTAACACTCTGGAAAAAGATGAAAAGGAGCTCACCAGAATCTCAAAAAACTCTTCTGAAATTATTGATTTTCAGAATCATGATCATCTTATTGATGAATTTGAAAAGTATCTTGATCGAGAACATGATTTCTATAGCATCGTTGAGTCCTTCTCTAAGAATATTGAAAAACTTCTCCAAGAAACTACTCTACAACATGAAAAGATTAGTGTTCTTGAGGATATTGTTAAGGAAAACTCAATTAGAGAAAAATGTTTGATCGGGACGCATTCATCAAATCTTAACAGACTTCGTGTCAAAAGAGAGAAACTAAGTGCATCTCTTACTCTGGCCCATGAACAGTACAGATCCTTGGAAAATGAAAAATATGTCTTAAGGAGAAAGTCCTCTGTACAAACTCATTCTCATGAAGTAAAGTACATGACGAAATGTTCTCCTGAAGAAGATTGTGTCAAGAAAAGTTTACATAACTTACAATCTTCTAATATGGCTATGAAGTTAAAACAGGTGCCAATTACTGCTTCTCCTCCACGAACCTGTACATTATGTGGGAAAAGGAATCATTATGCTATCCATTGTTTTGCCAGAAGGAAATAAATTTCTAAACTTCATAATTTGCTTCTCTTCACTGTCAATGGAACAAATAGTCGATCGACTATTGCAGTGAGTTGCATGCCCACAAAAAGCCAGAAACCTTATAAAAATGATCTATATTCTGGAAATCATCTCAGGGAACAAGTTCATCTCAATGGTATAAACTCTCATACCACTAATGAACACATTCCTTGTGTTTATAAGAATGAGTCTGATAAATCTAAGTCTAGAAAATGGATCCCTATATATTCTGATCCCCTTGAACCAATTGCAAGAGGTGTTAGATTTAGTTCTCAGAGAAATCCTTCTGACGGATATGTTAAACACGCCATGTCTTACTCTTCAGGGATGAAAATCAACCAAAGAAATGCGAAGAAAACAAAGATCAAATTGTCAGATGATATGTACAACTCCTTTCTCAATAATCATAGTGGGATTATTTCTCACTCTACCACCTGATTTCAGGTACGATTTTCCTTGTTCCTAACTTGAGAGATGCAAGGACAATAATTGATAATTACTCAAGTATGTTGTATACTTCACTTTTTAAGTTTCTTTTTATGTGTATGCTGGCGGTCCACAACGTTCGCGTCCTCCTATTTTGAGATCCTAGGGTTTTCAAAACCAGAGTTTACAACTCTTGTTTTCAAACGCATATATACTTATTATATATACTGTGTTTCTTCTTCCCTAAAAAATTTATGGAGAACTATGCAAAATCTCAAGAGATTGTGCATCTTGATATGGAGGAAGACAATCAGGAACGTGAATCAATTCAGGAGATGGTTCTAAAGAAGATGCTTGAAAGAAAGGATCACAACTCCTGGATTGATAATTTTTTCAAGGATTTAACTCGTTTTTCAGAACGATTCAAAGGTCGACTTTGCAAATCTTCAATTGCAAATAAATCAACTTCTAGATGGTCAGGCCAGAATTCTTGCTAATCTGAATATTCTGATATGGAATCAAAATAAGCTCATCATGGACTGCGTCAAAGCTAGACAGCTTGCTCGGGTTGTTGATTGCAAAGTTAGTGTTCTAAATCACGAACATGGTGTGTCTACGGTCAAGAGAATAAAGGAAATCAGTGATACCTTCTTTGATGGATTCATTGAAAGATATGAGGTTCTCAATGAACTCTGATTTGTTCTTTATTGCCTAGTAAATCTTCTATGCTTATGTTTTATTTAGAAGAATAACTAGAGTTTGTAATAGCCATTATTGTTATTACACATAGCTATGTCCAACGTTTTCATCTTCATGTTTTTCGGTTTATTTGTTTAAATTCTAAAATTGTTTGGAAGATGATTTTTGCAGTGTTAATCTTTATGGTTTTATATATTGCAATATTGTTATGGGATATGTGTGTTTGCGTCCGTGAACTTGATTGTCCCATACTTTGTCAAAAGTAAAGTCGTTCATGAGTTGATATGCATGTATTGATAAAAGAATGAATTGACTTTTGACAAATACAAAAGTGAAGCCTATTATGTCAATTTTTGATGGAGGATAGGTTAAAATCTTTTGTGATTCAAGGATTATGTCTATTGTATGTCATTGTGCAAATGGTGATAGAAAATAGAATGAGTACTTGCTTATTCCACGGTATTAGGTCGATCTCCGACTCCATTTTTGTGTACATACTGTGTTGTTCCATAAAGTGTCTTATGTTGAGCTCTATCGACTGAGTCATTGTTTTGGCATGGTTGTTGTTCCATGAGATACTTTGTGTCGAGCATGACCAATTAAATTGATTATTTTTGTGATTAGTTTAGTTGTGTTTTTCGATTAGATTAATTACGGGTTTTCTTGTGATTAATCTAATTGAGTGTTAAGTCTCCATAAGTTTACTTGTGTTGAGCATGTTCGGTTAAATTAATTATGAGTTCTCTTATGGTTGATTTAATTGAATAGTTTGGATTCAAATTCATACTTGTATGTAATTTGTTATGTCCAAAGAAATCCTACTTTTCTTTTGAAATTAAGGTCGCTCTTGTCGTTCTTTCGGGAATGACATATTATGGGGGAGAGTTCTTAATTGAACTTATGCTTAATTGCCAAACCGTACATTTAGGGCTATAATTGTAAAACCGTACATTTAGCGTTGTAATCCTGCAAAGGAATGAAAGCCATTTAAAAGTAATGAGTGTTCAAACCTTTTTACTTATATATGTATTGAGCAATTCGACATTCTTATGAAATTTATCAGAACGGTGCATCAATCCCAGACATCGTATAAATTTCAATCTATCGCATTAGCTATGAATGCATGATTCTCCCGGTATTTCTCGCGCTATGTTCCCAGCCGAACTCTCATTATTGACATGACATGACGATGAGGTGTTCACTCTCAACATAGTAACATGAATCTCCCGAAGTGCTAGTATTGAGACCTGCACGAAAATTCCCATACGAACTACATCACTCTGACAAAGAGAATATCGCATCGACGCGCTTTTAAGTTAGCTCGATCGCACTCGAATTCCTTAAGGAAACTCTAGACTGTTAATGTCAGTCTCAGAAACGATCACTGCCACACAATTTGGCCGCGCGGTTTAACAAACTTAGGTTACTCCTAGTGGAACTAGGCAATCACCGTAGCAATTACCTGAGGGCCAACTAATCCTCTAGTTGATCGAATCCCGTGTTACCCATGCACAAGCGCTTCAAACGCCGACCCAAACATTGGGCGTTTGCGCTGCGTAAAGCAAAGCTCGGACGAGCTAAAACCGTAAAAAACGGTCTCAAAAGCCATCTTGTCCGTCCAACTTTGCCAGCCTAGTTGGACGGCACAGATCGCGTTCCAAATGATCAGGGAAGTGCTAACATGTTCACCACCGGCCCAATATTATCCCTTACCAATCGACTTGGTCACGGGAAGTTAATAGGACACCAAATCTTTCGATTGATATATGATGATCGTGCAGCCTCGAAAACCCTAAATTGAATAAGCAGTGTTATACGACTGTCGCTAATCGATCGAATCCGTCCAATTTTGCCAGCCTAGTTGGACGGCTTAGATCGTGTTTCAAACGATCAAAGATATACCAATTTACTCACCATCGAACCCACTCCACATGTGGCCGATCGACTTTCTCATAGCAAGACCAAAGTGCATCGAATCGCCGGCCCAAAGTAGCGTGAGCACGCTATTTTCAAAAAAGCTAAAATTACTTTGCGGCAATACATTACTGCCGCAAATCGATCTCTACCACTCATCTTCGCCAGCTGATTTGAGTGGCTTAGATTTAACTTCAAACGGCTTCGAAGACATCAACATGATCACTTTCGGCCCACCTTCACGCGTGGATGACCGACCTGCTCGAGCTGACGATCGAAGCCTCAAATCGCTCGCCCAAAGAGGGTTGGTCGCTCGTCCCCCTAAACCCTAAAGTCACGACAATGGAAGTTTGAAACTGCCGCAAATGATCACGACCATCCAACTTTTCCAGCCTAGTTGGATAGTATATATCTACTTTTAGAAAAAAAGTAAAGCAACATTATGAAGACCGACCATCCTTCTTCCACATGAGGCGATCGACCAAGTAATGACTTGACCGTAGGGTATTCAAACGATCACCCAAAGGTGGTCGATCATGCTGCCTCCTTTAAGACGCCAATCCGCGGCTTATGTAATCAGGCTCTAAAACAATGATGCTTCATACGCATCGATTAGTTTGAGCTGCTTAAACGCGATGCTTCACATGCATCGAATACATACAATACTTTATATTGGCCTCATAAACAACTTAGTTGTTTCACCTAATAGCACCATGCTATTCTCCGCGGTGGGTCCCACGACTTGACCCACTTATTCGAGAAATCAAACATGTCACAAACTGGGGGATTCTTACTGGGGTATTGATCTGGCGGTTTACAACGTGCGACGTGCAACACGTCCATTACGAGAGTGTGTCAGGAAAGATGGACGGTTATCAGTAATGAGAGTAGTGGAGAACGTGTGATTAGTCATCCCTCATAACGGAGACACGATGATCACTACCTTCCGTACAAAACCAACTTCTCCACTACTTCGCTTCCTCCACTTCCTAAGAGATCAGGGTGCGCTCAATGACTTGTATAAATAGGTTTTCAATCTATTCAAATAAGAGAACACAAGTGTTATCAACATAAGTAGGCAAAAACCATTTTCTGATACGCATGTCATAAATAGCCACACCTTCATAATTTAACACTCTGATCTCAAACACCTTCTCCGCTTCCCTCCCTAAGATCAACCTTCCTCCTTCACCTTGTGACCGAATTGAATCTGGAGCGGCCATTTCTTGGTTTAGGCCAGAGTCTTACAGATTGATTTCTCGAACCTAAAAGCATTTCCGTGCAGTGCATTTGTTTAGGTTTTGAACTCGTTTCTCAATCAGCACACCCCAAATTACCAAAAACAGCAGAATCAGTTTTTACCTATAAACAATTGGCAACCACAGCGGGAGATTAATCTCTCGGTTTCAAGATCAATCTTCAATTTCATTTTCAATTTTATCATAATTCAGAATGGTTGACCTTAGAACCAATTCAACTCCAAACTCCGAGCGGGATCTTTCAAGTGGTGACGTTCATCCTTCCAGTGCTCCACCTGATCGCACAACCAACAGAGAAATTCCAACCTTGGCAGAATTGGCTCGAGTACAGGAGATACACACGAGGAACATGGAAGTGATGAAGGAAACGATAGAGAACATACTCAACTTCCTCGTCAAGCTCACATCATATTTAAGCGTCTTCCCCGCTCCAGGAATCCCAACGATGAGGACTAACTCTTCAACCGATGACCGTCCTCAAATCAATAACCAGTGGACCAGGAAGCGGCTTCTGTAGTGGAAAGTCTGTGTGAACTTCTACACCTCTCGAAGGACCAACGAGTGGAGACGTTTGCTGCAACCAACCAGATAGCTCTAGACACACGTTTGATCCCTTCGCACAATCAATCCTTGAAAACATCAGAGATGTCCATAAACAATGTCACGTTTATTGAAGATGACATGATGGTGGAAGAAGGTCACAACAGGGCCCTGCATGTCACCGCACGCATCAAGGGCTCGGAATTCAAGAGGGCTCTTATCGACACGAGAGCATCCTCGATTCACCCTTAAAACTATAAAAACAGCCAGTGTTCGACCGGGAAAAGTTGTACGAAAACCTACCATGATGACGCACTTCGAGGGAAACCAAACCAGTACATACGGGTATGTTAATTTGAATATATCGGTAGGACTTGTCCATTCGAAAGTAAAACTCGAAGTGATAGAAAAAGAGCCAGACTACCATATGATACTAGGGAGACCACGGCTTCATGATAATAATATCGTTACTTCAACGTATCACCAATGCCTGAAAACCATGTTGAATGAAGAAGTCATTCGCATCCCTGCGTCGTTATCTCCTTACGCACCGATTTGCGACGTAGAGCTGTTTGAGCCGAAGGAAAATTCACAAGATTCATCGAGTAAAGTTTACTACACGCTGCTCCCCGCATGGACATCGATCGAGGAGGAAGACCGGCTCACATCACTGAGCAGAGAAACCGAGTTTTGCGGTGCGCCTCCACTAACAGGACGCAGTAACCCTTCTTCAAACGACGGATGAACACTGAAAAGGCGAGGGTACCCAAATATACCTCAAGCTAAAACTTTTCCTACCTATAAGTCCTTTCTCCGAAAGTGAATGTCTATGGACTGAGTCAAGACAATACAACTAATCGGTTCACACTTCGTGTGGTCATCTATGGATACGAGATCGAGACAATACAACAACGAAGTATGTTTACTTGATACAAAGGTTCGGGCTTAACCAAACACAATAGGATTTCTTATCAAGTAAATATGAATTAACGTTTGTGTAATTTACTTTAATTATAATAAAACAATTATAATGCGGAAAATAAAAGTAAATGATACAACAAGATTTTGTTAACGAGGAAACCGCAAATACAGAAAAACCCCGGGACCTTGTACAGAATTGAATACTCTCAGGATTAAGCCGCTACACAAAATTAAACCTAACTTCGTATAGTTGAGACCAAGTAACTAACCCTATAGTTCACCTAGTTCCGTCTGTATTCCCACACCTCCGACTTATGAATAAGTCACGTACTTGGAACAATTCCTTTGGTTCGTATTCTAAACAGTAAAGGAACAACAAATCTGTTTGGTGTCAACTCTATTCAACCAAGTGATATGAGTTGGACAAAGGATCTTCCGTTTATCTTAACATAAACTCCTTCGTCAGGTCCTTAGATCTATCTTATGTTCAATTACCGAAGTAATCGTTTAAGATTAAGCGAACAACACCTTTAATACGAAGAATTGTGTTTATGCCGATCTACTCAATTAATCAATCCAATCTACCACAAGGATAAACCGATTATTATTTGGATCCTCTTTTACCGAAAAAAGTATTGTGCACACCAAAGATTATAAAACCAAGTTAGGTCTTCAATATCTTCGTTGTCTTCAAATCTTCTTAAATCTTCAATAAAAACCTGCACACAATCACTTGAATCTCTTGTGATCAATCACGCACAAAACAGAGTCTGTTAACAATGGATTATCACAAGATCGTCTTTAGAACTAACAACAGTCTAAAGATCCCTGTCGAAACTCTGAACTAGTTTGAGTGAATCTTATATTAGAAGAGAAGATTCTCAAGAATAAACGATCTAGGTGCAATCAGATTTCAACCAACATTAGACGATCAAATCAATAGAAAACAAAACATAAACCGCAATTATCTAGTTTCCCACCAACGGTACGCGCTAGAGCTTCTCAATCCCAAAGAAGACTTTAAACTAAGCGGCCGTAAGAGATTTCGCCTAATTAGGTTACTCTCTTCTCTGAATAGGTGGCTACACCAATAACAACAACAAAAGAGGAAGTCTGTTGTTACGAAGGATTAGTTTGCTAGAAAGGCAAACTTAAAGTATTTATAGACAAGGAAGTTTGCACACCAAGGAATTTACAAAACCTAAAATGTTCTCAAGATATTCACTAAATCACAAATTCGGTTTCCATAATTCTTGGAAATGCTCTGTAACGATCGAAATCTCTCGGAAAATATAATTAGTAAATGCACATTACTAATTCTGGAATTTCCCTACGAAATGAAATTAATAACCTTAATTAAAATATTCTTAACTTAATTATGTTTCGATCCTAGGATTCTCTTCCCTTAGCCGTTAAGGAATATCTTTGAACAACTAAAGAAATAAACATTCACAGCACGTGTTCAAAGTTTGTCGACATTTTAACTTTGTAAGTTCTCTTTCACACTTACAACCTTGAAACCGATTTGCCACACTTCCAAACAAGTTTAGAATTGGTTCATCTGAATTTCAAGAACTATGTGATTGATCAAACCAACATTCAATCACAATCGTGGGTTTAATGGTTCCACAAAAACAAGTTTCGGTTCTACCTCCATGTGAGTAATGTGCGTAGTCACACTAGCATTCCAAAATTCGGCTGACTAGGAACTAGGATCGGTTCCCCTTTGCCTAAAAACGTGTTGCATATGTCCATGGGATCGGTTTCCCTTTCTTCTATAAACCTTGATGCACCTCATACAAGGATCGGTTCCCTTTGTGACGTATTGCACCCCTTACTAGGATCGGTTACCCTCTCCCAAAATTGGTCAGACACACAAACCCGATCATACCACAGGTGTGAAAAAGCGGGGGGTACAACAACCACACCCAATAATTCGTTTGGAAATTTGATAGGACTTACTCTAATATACTTTCAAGAGAATCAACTAGACAGTCAGACTCAATCTTAAGAAAAGTATATCAAGGAGTTATATCTCTATTTCTCAATTCAATCCGCAATCAAACAAATAGGAATTCGTGAACCCGATTGAATATAAGAAATAACTTGGACGGTATCAAAAACCAATATCCAAGTTTCAATCAATTTAATCAACAACCCAAAGGTCGGATTCACAATTGATTGAACTTACGTACAACCTATGATATTTCAATTATAAAGATAAACAATATAATGCGGAAAAGAAATAACACAGACACCAGAAATTTTGTTAACGAGGAAACCACAAATACAGAAAAACCCCGGGACCTAGTCCAGATTGAACACACAATGTATAAATCCGCTACAGACACTAGCCTACTCCAAATTAACTTCGATCTGGACTGTAGTTGAACCCCAATCAATCTCACACTGATCCAAGGTACAGTTACGCTCCTGCACCTCTGATCCCAACAGGATGCTACGTACTTGATTCTCTTAGCTGATCTCACCCACAACTAAGAGTTGCTACGACCCAAAGTCGAAGACTTTAATTAACAAATCAGTATCACACAAAAAAGTCTACGGTAATAGATAAATCTGTATCCCACGAATATACCTACAAGTTTTGTTCCGTCTTTTGATAAATCAAGTTGAACAGGAACCAATCAATAACTCGGACTTATATTCCCGAAGAATAGCTTAGTATTCTTGATCACCTCACAATAATCTTAATCGACGCAGCGAAAAAAGATATTGCGGAATCACAAACGATGAGACGAAGTGTTTGTGATTTCTTTTCTATTTTGCCTATCGGAGATAAATCTTAAGCCAATTATTACAATTGTACTCGTACAATAGAAACAGCAAGATCAGATCACACAACTACGATAAAAGTAGTATCGGTCTGGCTTCACAATCCCAATGAAGTCTTTAAGTTGTTAACCTGGTTTTTGAAGAAGAAAACCCAAGGTTAAAGGAAAATCGACTCTAGATTATGCAACTAGTATCACACGTAAGGTGTGGGGATTAGGTTTCTCAGTTGCTAGAGTTCTCCCTTATATAGTCTCTCAAATCAGGGTTTCTATCAATGTTAGCTTGGTAACAAAGCATTCAATATTCACCGTCAGATGAAAACCTGATTAGATTCAAGCTAATATTTCTCAACTGTTGGATCGAAAAATTAGCTTGTTACACACAAATGAAATGTTCAATTTTGGGTTTATGAACCGTACCCAAACATTAACATTTGTTGGTTCAACAATAGTTAACCAATGGTTAGCCATATGATCACTCTCATATCAACCATATTCTTCTTCACCATAACTAGTCTAAATGACTCAAATGAACTAGTTAGAGAGTTAATCAATTTCTTAGATCTTATGTAACTACACAAGACACAATCAAAGAAAAATCGGTTTGATTCACTCGAATCGGTTCGTGAACTTTATAGCCATGGTTTGCAAAAGCATTCCTTAGTTTTAATAAACATTAGTTCAAGAACAACCGGTTTTAGATATAACCTACTCAAGTTTGCGGACTGGGTTTGCGGACTTAAGCTCATGGAAGGAGTACACAAACTCCAACATAAATTCTCGGATGAGAACTTCCCCAGTTTGCGGACTGAGTTCGCGGACTTCGCTCACGCCACTTCCATTTCTCTTGATCAACAAAGTTCGCAAACTTGGTTCAAGGAATAAGGACTTATACATATATGTGTTTCCACAACAATGCTTATATCCTACCAATGGTTATGTAATCTAAACTCTCATTTCAATTATTGAAACATTTTCAGAGAACGTTATATAGCCGTTATTCACATACCATTTTTCGTCAGAGCAATTTTCAAAGTATTTGAAACATAACATGACTTTCGTCACTAGGTAAAGATGAATTTGGCTAAAGCGAAAGCTTACCAACACATATTTCGATAAATAGATAGACGAGTGTTGATGGTGGTTTTTAGCTTAGGGTTAAAATCGTAAAACCTTGCATCAGATGTGACGTCACTCTGCGAGGAAACGGTGCTGCGAGTACTAACCTCTCCATCGACACATTTATTGAGCCGCTCGATATACTTTTATCCATAACACTCTGTATATTCTGGCGCCTCGCCAATACTAGACTCACTGAGTATTTTCCTGTGCTATGTTCCCCTAGCATAACCCTAAAATCGATATGGCACGATGGATTTATGTTCACTCGCAGCGGAGTAGCATGAACCTCCAAGTACCAAAGTTAAGGCCATTGCACGAAATGCTCAAACAAAAAGCACACTGCAGTCTGTAGATAAAGATTTTTGTGTGGCAGTATATAAAATCCAGCCAATTATTGTGATAACTCACAAAGAACTCATAAACCCGACTAATTTGCAAAATTAGGGTTTCGCGCCCCGCGCAGTATACTAGACCTCGTTGGTCGAAACCTTGCTTAGCCGAACTAGGCAACCAAATCCGCCACAGCGCACTAAAAGTGCGGCCGCACCCTAGCATGCCGGCCCTCTTTCCATCGACCAACCAGGTCGCATCAAACCCGCTTTGTTGGCCCCTACTTTCATTAACCAATCAGGTTGCTCCAAAACCTTCCACGGCCTCAAAAGAGGTCGCCACACCAAGTTGGCTTCCCAAACACGCCAGATTCCCAAACGCGCCAGCTTCCCAAAACACGCTAGCTTCCCAAGACATGCTAGCTTCCCAAAACACGCTAGCTGCCCAAAAACGCGCCAACTTCCAAAACGTGCCCAAACATGCCTCACGCGCATACTACACGCACCAATTAAGGTTTCAACACGCCAAACCCTAATTTGGGCAAGTTGCTACCAAATCCAGCCACGATGCCAATTTTAGCTTCGGCCATGTTGCAACTGGCATACCGCTATGTCGCGGATACTAGCATGCCTCCATACCACTGTCCGCAAAACGGAAGGTATCCACGATCAACGGCTACCCTTCCTCCTGAGATGCAGATCTCAGACGTACAAGCTTGCCACCAAACCGCAAGATTTGTGGAAACTTTTGTCCACAACGCCAAATCCTTTGGTTTGTGCTGTCAAACCCTAATTTGTCCAAGCCAGCCATGCCGCCATACCACAGGCGTGGCTATGCCACCTCGGTCCCGCAACATCCCTTCTGAATTCTTCTTCCTGAGTTTTACTCTCGGGCTATTTTCACCTCCCTAACGAGCTCAAAACCTAAATATTCCCACGTAGGGAGATAGGAAATTCTTTTCCGATCAGAATGGAGGGGCGGACCATCAAAATTCTAGTTTTTTTTTCTCGGTCAAATAAAATTAAAAAAACGAAAACTGTACAGGTACTAGGACTTCTAAGTGACTAGCCGCTAGGCCACTCACCTTAAAGACCTATTTGAAACGAAAATAAACCCTTCCAGGCCATTCCACAGCTGGAATAAAACCTGGCCTACCCTCAAAAAACTCAAAAATATCCTCAGCCAGCAAACAGGCTTGCTTGGCCGAGGCATCAGCTGAAAAATTAGCCTCCTTATAGCTATGAATATAACGGACATTGGAGTAGAACGACTTCGCAATTTTCCACTTATGCACCATCTTCCAAGGCAACTCTTCCTTTTGAAAAGCTTGAATACAACTCTTCGAATCGGAACGAATGCAAATACTCCGCAGATTCCATCTCTTAGCCATAATCGCACCATAAATAGTCGCACAAACCTCCGCATAGAAATTTGTTTGCCAACCAAGGCCAACACAAAGAACACCAAGCATCTCTGAACTTGCATTCCTGAAAACCACACCTGCACCAGCTTGGCCCGGGTTACAGTGATTCTAGTAAAGGGCGCTAATTAGGGTTTCAACATGCCAATTTAGACAAAGTTGCAAGGTTACCGATGGAAGGTATCCACGATCAACGGCTAGCCTTTCTCCTGAGATGAAAATCTCAGCCGTACAAGTTCGTCACGAAACTTGTGGCAACTTTTGGCCGCAATGCCAAATTCCACGTTTTGTGCTAAGCCCAAATTTGGCCACAACGCCAAATCCTTGGCCGCACCACCAAGAAAACAGCAACATGCTACACGTTTTCCATGAAAACACTCGAGACATCAAAACATGTCACAAACTGGGGGATGCTCATCAGGGTATTGGTATGGCGGTTTATAGCGTGCGGCGTGCAAAATGCCCGTTACAAGAAAGTGTCATAAGAGTGAGGCGGTTAGTAATGGCAAGAGATAATGGTGAAACGTATCCTCATTATGGAAACATCAATTCCATGCGTTACCCGTTACCATTCTCTTCCACCACTCAATCGCTTACACTTCTTACGAGGCTAGGGTACGTTTCATTGCGACTTGTATAAATAGGTCTCACCTATTTCCACCAAAAACAAGTTTTTGGTCAGGAGAACAATACCACATCCAGAAATCACATGGTAGCTTTCCATTCATCTCACCAGTTCAAATTTCTGATACAATTCGCAAAACACCCACACTTCCAGAATCAACTATTCTGGCCTCAACACTTTCTTCGCTTCCCTCCCTAAGACCAAACCTTCTCCTTCACTTTGTGACCGAAGCAAGACTGGAACGGCCATTTCTCGGTTTAGGTCAGGATTGTACAGATTGATCTCTCGAATCAAAAGTAATCCCGTGCAGTACATTGTTTTGGGTTTAGATTTGTTTCTCATCCGCACTCACACGAAATTACCGAAATCAGCAGAAACGGTTTTTCACCCACAAACAATTGACGACCATATTGGGAGATTAATCTCTCGGTTACAATATCAATTTCTAATTCCAAGTTTCATTCTTCAACCCAGACATCAAGATGGTAGAAGAAAACGACCGCGCGGGGTTCAATGGCTCAGTTATCAGTTATCACACGATGAGGAATGACTGGGGACTTCTCACAAACACAGCGGCGTTTCTCATGAAGCTCAGACATACGCCCGAAGATCCATTTTGTTGAGAGACCCTAAAAGCGAGTAAGTCTTATTAGACAGAGTACACAATCTACTACTTTAGGTTTTCACATTGGAAACCGACAGCCATGTTATCCCCAAAAAATCTCATCACATACTTTCTACCGTCATACAACATTCACAGTTCCATGACTCTCCTAGAATATTTATGCTACTAACAGTCATAATCAAAACGACATTATTCCAAAATTCATTCCAGGGAATAATCCAAAACCCTCAAACGTAACAATCATCTATCAATCCAAAAACCAGAAAACCAAACCATAAACTAGGCGTTTCGTTTGCCCTTCAAAAAAAAAAAACCTAAGCAAAAGAGGTCCAGAAGACGGAAGATGTTCAAGGAAAATCATTCAACAATAGCTTGCTCTTCTCAGAGAAAACCTCCTTCACGCTTTGGAGAGCCGCTTGTTTCAGCCTCAACTTTTTGGACAACCTTTCGATTTCCGCTTCTTGTTGATTGATCACATCCGCGGAGGGGCCTTCGGTCGCCTCAACCTGCAACTTTTGGATCTCGGTGAAACCCTCAACGAACCAGGGAGCGTTGAACTTAAAGTTTACGCACATGTCCCGGTGGAAATCTCATCTCGAGATTACATCCTCGGAAACGGTCTGGATCAGCAACAAACCCTGAGAACACTGGCGCTAAATTATCCTCGGTGATGGCGTTCCTTCCAATAATGTTAATACGCCACCTGTCAACACCAGCAACATGGAGAATGTTCCTTCAGGCGTTACACCTTCGGTTACCATAGCCAGAGCCTCTGACGCGGAAAATGTTCCTTCAGGTGTTACACCTCCAGTCACCAGATCCGCTGCCGCTGCTCCCAACGTTTCTTCAAGTATGACAGCTTCAACTGTCACCAGAGCCGCTGCTACTCCACCATCAGGAATAGAGACTGGAGGATCCATAAGAAGTCAATCTCCTCTTACCACTTTTTATTTGATGGGAATACAAAAGGTTCTCGTAAGTCTCAGACAGACATGGTTACAACTCAGAAATAGATACCTATTTTCCTCAAGACACTAACGGAGCGGTTACCACAAGAGTCGCGTCAACCCCAGATGGAACTGACAAGGAATACTTTTAACATATGGCGCAAGAACTTCAGCAAGACGCGCCTTTATAGATGAGGAGGCTCGCGTTGCTCCTAAACCCCCAGTAGAAAAATCAAAAATCCAATTATATCACACGTGGAGATCATGAACGACTTCTCCAAAATCAAGGAAAAGAAAATCAACAATCCTCATGGGTTCACATAGACCCTCTTCCCATCAGTAGCTGCATGATTTCTGGGGACTCCATCTACAAAATCGTGCAGTCCATGATGAAACATTTTTTGTGAGATTCTGTATTTCTACAAGGCGCGTCGTCAAGACATACTTGCATCCCTCAACCGCACTGCATCAGGAAAGTAGTTGTTTCCACCCGGGGAAGCCATTTCCGAACCCCAATCTCTCCTGGGAAGCACGATTGATAGACGGAACTGGGGACTCCTAATCACTGTTCACTTGAAGGATGTCGAGTTTGACAGCACGTTGATTGACGCGGCCTCCGACTTCAACATTGTAGTCGTCACGGCTCTGAGAGTTGCAAGGGAAAATCAAACAGAAGAACCGTATTATTTCCCATAAGGAGAAAAACACTACTTGCCGACCAACACTATTGGTGACGTCTCCCATTCCATATCGTATCAATTCGTTTTTTTCTAAGTCAAGGGTTAATGGCACCCTCACTGAAGTTTTCTACAGGAGCCGCTTCAACATTCTCTCGGGAAGTCGCCTCCGCTTCCAAAGCCAGAAGTCGCTCCGCTTCAACATTCTCTCGGGAAGCCGCTCCATTTCCAAAGCCAGAAGCTGCTCCGCTTCAACATTCTCTCGAGAAGCCGCTCCTCTTACAGATCCAGAAGCCTCTCCGCTTCAATATTCTCTCGGGAATCCGCTCCACTTACAGAGCCAGAAGTCGCTCCGCTTCAGCATCCTCTCCATAAGCTTCTTCAGGATCCGAAGCCGAAGTTTCGGCGTTTTGCTCCATAAGCTTCAACGTCCTCTCCAAGAGCCAAAGACGCTTCAACGCCACACTCCTTCCTTCCAAAGTTCGTGCCCGTAGCCACCACACTCCTCCCTGTCAAGGATCGTGATCACATCCAGCCAAGGATCACAGTTGTGGCCACTTTTTGATCCATCTCGCCAAACCTCATGGTCATGGACAGTTTACCATACAGCCGATCCCTTTGCTTCCATGGACGCCCATACAATTCCAGACGACCTATTTTGGTTCCCACGCGATGTAGTCTCTTCTAATCACATCTGCTTCCAAGAACTGTTGATGCTCGTTTGTCGATACCAGCCAGAACTTCACCATAGAAACAATGCTACAAGGGTAATCCGTACTTCTCCGTTTTATTGTTTCACATGGAAGAAGTAACAAAATCACCAGTATGAATACAAGATGGTGATATATTTATCATGGTAAACCTACCGACCATACAAGACGGAAGCGTATAAACCACACTTGGGGACTGAGGATCTACACGGAATCCATTCACTGTAAAAGCTAAGAAACGGTCGACCAAAAGGTCATAGCCACGACAAGGTCATCTACTCTTCAAGGATGTAACATAAGAATATCATCACCTCTCTGTCTAGAAGGTGCCTGCAACACTTTACGAGGCCGCGACGGATCCTAAGCCTGCTCAGAGGAAACAACTTCAGAAACTAAAAAGTGCGACTGGGGACTGCTTATCGCAGTCCATCCCGACGGCCATCAAAGATTCATGATATAACTCCAGAGACGCGGCTGAAATATTTTCTCGAAGAAACATAAGTATCCACGATAAACAACATAACTCTCTCATTTCTACCTCTTCGCTATCCAGAATATTTCGTCCATGTGATATTCTGAGCATCCCAACGTCACATCATGAAAAGTACAATAAGCTCGTATCAAATACCGTGGACGTGGATTCAAGACGATGCGATGAAAGTAGGCTACATATGAGTCCTACCAGCATGGGATGTTTTCACTCCCCTCAACTAGGCTATTTCTGATTTCAACATTATCGCTATCGAAGTTTTACAAGCCGCAGGGATTTCTCAACATGAAGCCGTACATGCGCATTGAAGACTCCAAAAGCACGCCACAAAGATAAATTCACATATTCGACCATGCCATCGGATCTAACAAAAATATAACTGGGGACTGCTCACCGCATCCCATTCCATACGATAGTCCAAGATTCAGAAGATGGTTCGAAGGATGTCGCTTTGAACAAAGTCCTTGAAAGACTTAATAGCAGCACATCTGCAACGGAACGTCTCCCAACTCATCTATTTCATCCAGTAGCTCCGGAAGATTTTTGACCATACAAGCATCCACAACATATTTTCATCGCAATCAGAAGGTCCAGGCACCGAACAACCTAAAGTCAAGAATTGACCGACAACGCAACCACAATCCCCAAGATTAGCCTTGACATGATCGTTGCCGAGAATATCTTTCATCCATCCTTTCCAAGAATGCAATGGAGTCTGGTAAATTTTGGAATCCACTGGAGAGACACTGCAGATAAAATCACGGATCCGGACGAGCAACAGAAAACAGAAGAGGGTCGATACCTCTTAACATGTGGATGGAGTTTCTAAAGTTTGAACAGAATAAGGATTCCTTATTTTTCCATGAACGGGAATAGACTTATGCTCCATGACCGAACCAGCAGCGCGCCAGCACGAGGAACACAAGCCGCTCAACAAGCAACACTCCTTGGTCAATCCAGCGCCAATGCTTCGAGCGCCAACATCAACAGTTCGTGGCCGAAGTTGCAGCACCATCATCAGCGCTCCGTGGCCAAAGTTTCAGCGCCAGCATCGATGGTCCATGGCCGAAGTTGCAGCGTCATCTCCACTTTTCCACAGACCTAGCCAGCAGCGCCATCTCCTCTCTTTCTGTGGTCAAGCCAACATCACTATTTTCCACCCGCTCCGTGGTCAAGTAAGTAATGTCATCACCACCGTTTGGTAGCTGGAGTTCCGAAGCCAGCCGTCATCCTTCTACGGAACTGAAACCAGTCATCATCCTTCCACGGAACTGAAGCCAGTCGTCATCCTTCCACGGAACTAAAGCCATTTGTCACCCTTCCATGGAACTGAAGCCAGTTGTCATCATTCCACGGAACTGAAGCCAATTTCCATCATTCCACGGAACTGAAGCCAGTTTCCACCACTCCGTGGACTGAAGCCAGTTTCCACCATTCCGTGGACTAAAGCCAGTTTCCACCATTTCATGGACTGAAGACAGTTTCCAACATTCCACATCCAATAGCGTCACGTCCAAGCCGACGCCAACAGTCCGCGTCCTAGCCAGTGTCGTCTCCGCGTCGCAACCGAGCCAGTGCTATCCTCTCCGCATCCCAATACCGACGCTTCATGGCTCCATCTTCACCACGCCTTGGTCCTTCCAAGATAGCCGCGTTATCGGTCCTTCCAAGATAGCCGCGTTATTCGCTATTCCATAAAATCATCTCCGTTCGGCCAAGGTTGAAGCGCCATCTCCGTCGTTCAAAGCAACGCAATCTCCACCGTTCAAAGCCGCGCTTCCCGCCGTTCCCAAGCCGGCAGCACCATCTTCACTACCCCATGGCCCAAATTGGCACCAACGTTCCGGGAAGCAAAACTCTACGCTAACACCCTCTGGTCAAGCCGGAAATACGCCAAGTCGTCAATACAAGGATACACGGATTCCTCATGCCTTAGCTAAAGGTTAGTTGAATTTCCTTGGCGATCTCTTCACGTATTGCTCTCTCGATTTTACTCTCGCCTGTCACCATCTCATGCTTACTCCGCAACAATGCCACTGTTACGTGCTAAGCAGGGGACTTAATGTTGATGGTGGTTTTTAGCTTAGGGTTAAAATCATAAAACCTAGCATCAGATGTGACGTCACACTGCAAGGAAACGGTGTTGCGAGTACTAACCTCTCCACCGACACATTTATTGAGCCGCTCAATATACTTTTATCCATAACACTCTGTAAATTCTGGCTCCTCTCCAATACTAGACTCACTGAGTACTTTCATGTGCTATGTTCCCCTATCAGAAACATTAAATCGGTATGGCATGACGGATTTATGTTCACTCGCAGCGGACTAGCATGAACCTCCAAGTACCAAAGTTAAGGCCATTGCACGAAATGCTCAGACAGAAAGCACACTGCTCAAACAACCTCTTAATTCGATAAGACAAAAATAAAGATAAACTCCATTTTTCTCATCAGGTTCTAATTATCCATAAACTTAGACCTTTCAATTTTAAACAAGATAAGTACTAGGTTAGTTAACTAGCATTTCTTGTTTAGGCTTTCGATTAGACTTGTATAACCGAAACCTCACTTCGATAAGTCTAACTAAGATAAAAATTAACTTAGTTTCTCTTATCCGGAATCGAATTGGACTAAACAACTCATTCCGTACACAATTTATTTCGTTAAGCCATAAATAATTCATAGAAACTAAAATAAATCAATTTGCATAATTATTCACCTCAACCGGAAGCAATTGAAACAACATAGACATTAAAAGCACCGCAATTGCACCGTAATTTTGTAAGCCTAAACAATTGATACCATAAAAAAGCAAGATAACAATAGTTTTTCTTACCGGAACCAATTGAATCACACACACACATCAATTGTACCGAAATTTTGTAAGCCTAAACAATTGATACCACATAATAAAGCAAGATAACAATAGTTTTTCTTAACCGGGACCAATTGAATCACACATCCACACACACACATCATGGTATAAACATCAATTGAACCGAAATTTCGTTAAGCAAAAGCAAAAAATATATATAATATAAACTCAGGATTTTCTTAAACAGGAAAACAATTAACTAACAATATTGTTACCTCAAATTTTGCATCCACTTCTCCAATATGATTGCATCTTCGTCCAGGGAGAATTGATATCGAAATATCACCACGTTGTCATCCTTATGCATAAACGAAACAATAACAATACACCTCAACCTTTACCAGAGAAAGGTTGAAAACCGGTTTTAAAAATTGCAAGCAAAAGTTGAAAACCGTCGAAACACATATGCTTTTATGCTAAACCAAAAAACGATTCAACATATTGTGACTTTTTCACATATTGTTTCTATCAGAACCCCTCGTGATCCTTTGATAAAGCCTACCAACATGGGCTAGAACTTAATCCTTCTAAATCAAAAAGTCACCCAAACCATAAGGGTTCACAATATATGAGATCGAATATTAAGGTAGTAAAACCGAAATCAAACATCTCATAAACATACATAGCAATAAGGTAAAAGCAATTAAGCACAAGCTATGTAAACCGAAAACTATCACAAGAAAAATTACCAATCAAATAATTTTATTCATAATAGTTTTATTCATATTAGACCAATACAATCAATGAAAAAAAATCAAAAATTGATGTTTATTTTTCTTGCAACCTAGTCCTTCATGTCAGAACTGAATGAAGGTGGATTACTACTTTTCATCTTTTGGATTTCTTCAAGTAGAAAGACTTGTTGTTTGACCAGAATCTCTTGCAGATGAGAAATTTACGTGAAGGATTCTGTAAGAGCATGTAATTCTTTCTTTGACTGAACATAAAAATGTGTCAATGCTTCAATACACTGATCTTTATTCAGAGTATTCTCTCTTTCCTTCTTGCTAAGCCAATCTCCCTTTCTGATTTTACCCTTAATATCAAGAGATAATCCGGACTTAGTTTTAAAACGATCTTTCTGATCCTGTAGTTTCTCCAGAGAAACCATTTGATCAAGACCCATAGTTCGGAAAAGGAATGATCAAAATAGGAGAAGAATCTTTTTATATTTTTCATACTACCGAAAATATAATATTCCTAAAAAGACGAATATATCAAATATCTTCTAATACTAGATATTATTTCCATAATCTACACAAAAGTGCCTTGAATTTTCTTCTTTCCTCACTCAAAAATTTGGCACACGTGGTGAGGAAAGAATTCTAATACCGATCAAGTGGCATTATTATGAGATTTTCTCTCATTATGGAATTTTGAACAACCAGAGTGTTCTTGATCTAGTATAGTATGAAAAGATCTCTTTTTGTTACTTCGAACTAACGAAGTATCTTGGGATAGACTGGAATTGCTTGCGCAACAATTAGCAATTCTGTTTTTGAGACAGTATTTGCATCTTGTCTTATTTCTCCTTTTGCCTTTAGGTGATTTAATAACATCGGAAGACATGTCCATTCTTAAAATGGGTAAATCACTAATGGAGGATGAAGAATTAAGATTGACAACTAATGCAATGTCAGTTGTTTCCTCTTATTCAGAATCGTATGAATCAGAGGTCTCATCAAGAGTTACAGCCAATGCCTTGCTTCTAGTGTATTTTTTAAGACTAGGATAGTCTTTAGCAATATGACCAAACCCTTTACACTTGAAGCACTGCGGATGATATTCATCATCTTCTTCCTGATCCTTTTTGACAGGAACTCGATCATGCGGTCGAGAAGATCGATAAGTATCCCTAACGAATCTCTTGTTTTTTTTCTTCAAGAGATATCGGAACTGTCTAGTAATTAATGATAATGAATGTTCAATTTCATCATCAGAATTTTCTGCAATCTGTTCATTTGAATAATCCAACTGTCTATTCCTTTCCATTGGAGCTTTTGGAACTTTTGCTTTAAAAGCGATTCCTTTACTTTGAATAGACTGTGATTCATGATCAAAGATATTTAACTTACCAATGAGTGTGCTTCATGAGAGAGTTGAAAGATCATTTGCTTCTATGATTGCATGCTTCTTAGAATCGTATCTAAATGGCAACGATCTTAGAATCTTGCTTACTATATCCTTTTCAGAAATAGTCTTTCCTAACGAGAAAGAAGCATTAATTATCTCAGAGAGTTTAATGTGAAACTCCTCAAAAGTGTCATTGTCTTCCATTCGAAGGTTTTCCCACTCGGAAGTGAGGGTTTGAAGTCTAGCTTCTTTTTCTGACGAATTTCCTTCGAATACGATCTGAAAATTATTCCAATCTTCTTTCGAAGTTTGACATGTAGACACATGATGTTGTAAGTCACGACTTACAACATGAATAATAGCATTCAAACCATCTGAATTCTGCTTTGCAAGTGCCTTTTCTTCATTTGAAAACTCTGTTAAGCGTTTAAACTCAGTTTCTGAATTTTCTATCTTTGGAAGAGTATAACCATTGACAACTAATAGCCAAGTATTAAAGTCTCGTGATTGAAGAAAAAATCTCATAGCAGATTTCCACCATAGATAGTTTGTTCCGTCAAATCTTGGCGGTATATTAATTTAAGGCCATTCATGAGAACTCGAGTTCATTCTTATAGGTTGGATCGCACCTAACACAGATTGCTAGATCTTTTCATGTTTTCCTGCTTTGATATCAATTAAAAAGGCGAGGGTAACCAAATATACCTCAAGCTTAAACTTTTCCTACCTATAAGTCCTTTCTCCGAAAGTGATTGTGTATGGACTGAGTCGAGACAATACAACTAATCGGTTCACACTTCGTGTGATCGTCAATGGATACGAGATCGAGACAATACAACAACGAAGTATGTTTACTTGATACAAAGGTTCGGACTTAACCAAACACAATAGGATTACTTATCAAGTAAATAGGAATTAACGTTTGTGTAATTTACTTTAATTATAATAAAACAATTATAATGTGGAAAATAAAAGTAAATGACACAGAAAGATTTTGTTAACGAGGAAACCGCAAATACAGAAAAACCCCGGGACCTTTCCATAATTGAACACTCTCAGGATTAAGCTGCTACACAAAATTAAACCTAACTTCGTATAGTTGAGACCAAGTAACTAACCCTATAGTTCACCTAGTTCCGTCTGTATTCCCACACCTCCGACTTATGAATAAGTCACGTACTTGGAAAAATTCCATTGGTTCGTATTCCAAACAGTAAAGGAACAACAAATCTTTTTGGTGTCAACTCTATTCAACCAAGTGATATGAGTTGGAAAAAGGCTCTTCCGTTTATCTTAACATAAACTCCTTCGTCAGGTCCTTAGATCTATCTTATGTTCAATTACCGAAGTAATCGTTTAAGATTAAGCGAACAACACCTTTAATCCGAAGAATCGTGTTGATGCCGATCTACTCAATTAATCAATCCAATCTACCACAAGGATAAACCGATTATTATTTGGATCCTCTTTTACCGAAACAAGTATTGTGCACACCAAAGATTATAAAACCAAGTCAGATCTTCAATATCTTCGTTTTCTTCAAATCTTCTTAAATCTTCAATAAAAACCTGCACACAATCACTTGAATCTCTTGTGATCAATCACGCACAAAATGGAGTCTGTTAACAATGGATTATCAAAAGATCGTCTTTAGAACTAACAAAAGTCTAAAGATCCCTGTCGAAACTTTGAACTAGTTTGAGTGAATCTTATATTAGAAGAGAAGATTCTCAAGAATAAACGAACTAGGTGCAATCAGATTTCAACCACTGTTAGTCAATCAAATCAATCGAAAACAAAAGATAAACCGCAATTATCTAGTTTCCCACCAACGATACATGCTAGAGATTCTCAATCCCAAAGAAGACTTTAAACTGAGCGGCCGTAAGTGATTTCGCCTAATTAGGTTACTCTCCTCTCCGAATAGGCGGCTACACCAGTAATAACAACAAAAGAGGAAGTTTGTTGTTATGAAGGATTAGTTTGCTAGAAAGGCAAACTTCAAGTATTTATAGACAAGGAAGTTTGGACACCAAGGAATTTCCAATACCGAAAATATTCTCAAGATATTCATTAAAACACAAATTCGCTTTCCATAATTCCTGGAAATGCTCTGTCCAAAAATAACGATTGAAATCTCTCGAAAAATCTAATTAGTAAATGCGTATTACTAATTCTGGAATTTCCCTACAAAATGAAATTAATAACCTTAATTAAAAGATTCTTAACTTACTTATGTTTCGATCCTGGGACTCTCTGATGAGTGCCAAATATTGTATATATTTGCACCTTTTTATTGGCATTTAACTCATCATTCGTGCACTAACGCTCCATTTTATCCCATATTCTGTGTTTTCGTTGTTTTCAAGAATAAGTATTTTTATTAATTAATTTTGCAGGTTATAAATAAAGTTTGGATGGAATTACGGAGCGAAAAGAGCAAAGAACCGGCAAAGACTCCCGCTAGGAGGAAGCGAAGATTGATGTTTGCAAGAGCCGGATCAATTAGAAATGGCTTGAAGAGGAAGAATTGTTCTTAAAGAAGATATGGGCTTGGCATACCCAAGGTCCAAAACCCTTACCCAAATCCATTTCTAATATCCATACCCATTTCCATGAGAGTCGTCAGATTGGATCCATCACATCATCCAACCTTCGCCTCATCACCGAGCATCAAATATTGAAGCTCCTGTCAAACATCATAGTACCTAACTCCAATCTTAAGTCGTCAGTTTTGATGTATCACACATCCAACGGTCTCTCCACGCCTGTCCCCTTCGTGCCGTTCGAAATCAGAAGATTGGTGAGTTTATTTTACATAAACCCTAATTTTGGGAATTTGGGAATTTGGGGGAAATTGTATGAACCCTAATTTTGGGGTATAAATAGAATGTGTGTGTGGGTGTTGGGGTGGTATGCCCGGGCTAGCCGGAGCACCAAGCTCTTAGTGTTCTGCAATTTTACTATTTCATCTGTTTCATCCAGTATTATAATTTGATCATGTTTTAGTTCACTAAGCTAAGGTTGAGATGAAACCATAGCTTTGTACTATGTTATTTATGTTGTTTGTGTGATTCTTGAATGCTTAAAATGTTGTATGATAGATTTAATCTCAGTGCATCAATACTCTGCTCTCACAATGTATGTCAAGCATCCATTGTAGTTAGGATAATATTGTGTTGATTGAACTGCAACTCATGCCTTAGAGACTGTTATGAATCCTCTGACTAGTTGTGCTTTAGTTAGACAGTTAGTGCTTAGGATTGATACTTTAGTTGCGATTGAACTATCCATTGGTGAAACACCTTAGGTAAGTGATGGACTTGACACTTCTTCATTATCTGTTACAAGGACAAGAGTATCATAATCAGTTGAATACATAGTATGAGTTAATGGTGGATTCGACAACCTTAGTTCCCTCATTATCACTGTTTACACCCTTAGTTCATTCATGCTCTTGTTTATTATACATTGCACATTGCTTCCACTGTCTTATATTTGCTCCTTTACACACTGCTTTTCACTGCTGTGCTTTTTGCTTTCAATCACTGCCCAAAATTCTCTGAAATCAGTTAAGCAAAAGCCTAGATTCAACTACACACACCAAGTCCTTGAGGACAAATCCCTTCTTACCTCACTCACTATAACTGACCCTGTATACTTGCAGGTCTAAGTTGTAGGTTCTTTTAAAATCACACCAAGTTTTTGGCGTCGCTGTCGGGGACTTGGCTGCTGTGTGGTTGAAGCTTTGTGTATCTTGCTTTGTTGTTTTCTGTTTTCCTTGCTGTTCATCTTAGTTTTTCTTTACTTACATCTTATCTAACTTACTGTGCATTTAGTGTAAGCATATTTGCTGTTTTTCCTGTAACTGCATTTTAGTTTCTCATCTGTAGCTGCACCTGCATCTCATACTCTTTGCTCACTGTTTTCTCTTGATCTTGATCTTTACTGTCATGTTCTTGCTGTACATTCCCTTGTCTTGCTGTTTCTTGCATCTTATTTGCATTATATCATCTTGCAGTCTTCACTGCATCATTTTCTTGCATCTATTCATCCCATGCTTCTATTGCATTCTGGTAGCATATTCTTTGCTGTTTACAAAAAAATCATTTCATTTCATTTGGCATAAATTGTAAATACATTTGCATCTTCACTGCATATTGTTCTTGCATTTATCTTTGCATATTGTTCTGCATCATAACTTGCATCTTTCAATTAATCTTACTGCCTCCTGCATTCACATAATCTCTGCCTTCTTGTTGTGCATCTCATTGCATTTCACTGAACTTGCAAATTTTGCTGCTGTTGTGGTGTTGTGGAGCTGGTGTTGCTTCTGCTGCTCTTGGATGTGTTGTTGTTGTTGCTGTGTTGCTGTTGCTGAGCTGCTGCTGCTGGTGTTGTTGCTGTTGTGAACCAAAGCCCAACTGGGCTGTGCAACTAGAACAACAGAGCAGCTGGGTTGTGCTAAAAAGAGTAAGCCTAAACCCAATAACTGTGTGGGATTGCTTTAAAAACTGAAATTCTGGGCCATGTAAATTGATTCTGAAACTCTTGAACCCAAGTGCACTTTGTTTCTGAACTCTGGGCTTGAACCCAACTCAAATATTGGAAAAAGTTTTTAAGCCCAAGTGGGCCTCGAATTTTGGCTAACTGAGAGCCCAAAAATCAAATACCCAGCTGGGCCTCGTGCATTTCTGGGCTTGGTTCACTGAACTCGTTAGTTGGGCCGTGTACTCAAATCTCTAGGCCGTTCGCTGGGCTTGTCCCACAGAAAATTTGAACCATTTAGCTGGGCCTCATCCCATTAAAACCAAAAGGAGTTTTCAAAACCCAACAAAACCAAATTTTTCTCCCAACTCAAAACCAAATTCTTGCTCCACCAATGTGGGCTTGCTCCCAATTTTAAAACCAAAGTTTTTCTCCCAATATTAAAAACCAAATTTTTCTTTTTATCTCCCAATTAAAACCAAAAGTGTTCTCCCATTCAAAAACCAAAAATTTTCTCCCTCTTTTTAACCAAAAATCCCAAATAGGCTTTACCTTTAAATCCTAAAAAACCAAATTTTTGAAACCCATAACTGAAAAGTGTGGGCCTTATTTCTCTTTTTGAATTGTGTGATTGTTTGATAAACATAACATGTCTGGATTTTGGTCTGCCACTGGGAATAAATCTATTAGAGAAGCTTACGGGCAAGATTCACCTTATGAGCCTCTCACAGACCATGATGTCAATAGTTATAGGGATTATTATTATGTACCTTCTGTAGGTCATGAACCTCAATATGCAAACCCTAATGACTATTCACACATGTATCATCCACCATTGAGTGAAAATGAACATCTAGACAATATCCAACTCACACATTCGTCACTTGTGAATCAGTTAGAGGCTCGGATCACTGCTTTAGAAATGCAAACACATGAGCAATCTGTAGCATCTAGTTCACATAGACGACCTGAAATCTATGCATGTACCTTATGTGGTGGTTTAGACCACCCGGATAAATATTGCTATATTTTTCATGATTATAGGCAATTTAGAGAATCCCATGAAAATCCAAATTATGAAATGCCCACAAATTGTGAGGCTGGTAGTCATTGGGACCATAATCAATCCTTTGAGGGTTGCGATCAATCTTTTATAAACCCTAATGACCATGCACACATGTACCATTCACCACAATTTGAACATGAAGAATTTTGTACTCCCATGAATTTAGACTCCACCACAGAAGCTTTCAGACTCAGTGAGCAAAACTTTGCTAGATCTACATCACGAATTCAGGCATATTTAGATCAGATTTTGCTTCACCTACAAAAGGAGGAAATTCATGAGGAAATGTATGTTGTCCCTAATGAAGTGTCTAGTCCCATTCATGTAAATGATGTTGAATATGAACCTAATTTAGAGGAACATGAATCGACTAATGACACCACCACTGTTAATGAGGACCAATATGCATGTTACCATGATGATGATTATGAAGATTATGATGATGATGATGTTATGTTAGAAGAACATGAAAATATTGTGGAACCTTTTGGTTCAATAACATATGGCTTCTCGCCCTCGACCTTCATGAATGTTGTTTCTTCTAATACTCATAGCAAATCATATGATTTTGATATTGATATGGTACTTGTACAATTGTTCTTCGAAGATGAGCATGACATAGGAATAGTTGAATCTTCTGTAGACACTAATGTTAATATGCATGAATTTTTTTTTGATGTGTCTGATTCCTTGCCTAAGTCACAAAATGTTATTTCTTCCGATATTGATTTGAGTACTACGGACAATCATGATACCGATTTAGGTCTTGATGTTTTGTTCGATGAATGTGAGCATGATTTACCAATTTCTGATTTAGGGGAAGTATGTGTTGGTACTATTGATCTTATCCATGAAAATAACTTAGAAGTACCAACTTTCTTACCTAAATCGCATATTGAGATTATTCCACCCAACCTAGATTTGGTTTGTAACAAAACTTTTAAACCAACTTTTCTGAAAATTCCCAACCTATGATTGGAACTGTGTGCCTCCCAAGTCCTTTTGGACTATTTTGCATCAAAATACAACATTTTTAAAGAGCCACAGTTGGAATTAATTTCTCTGACCATCCCGCAACAAGGCCATTTTGAGTTAGACCTTATGAATCCTGAACCCCTAAATTTAAAAGATTTTGTGCTTAAAAGTAAACCTATTGAAAAATATAGGTTTAGGGGTAGCTCATTTGGTTTTTCACTCTCACTCGCATTTCAGTCCAACTATAGTTGTTTAAAACTGTCTATGTTTCAACACTTTGTCTTTTGGGTTGATCCTCAACTCTTTAGACTGTATGTATATAGTGAATTGTTTGTATATAATCTGGTAGGTAATGTTTAGTGGAATCATATGTTTCTTGTATATATTGTGCTAACCCAATGTGAATTCAGTTGAGTTACTGTTGGGTTTTGCCTTGAATAATGGAGTTCAAAACTTGCTTTCGCCAATATCCGGTAATCTCTTTCCTTTTTCTACACTTAGCATCGTTCTCATGGTATGTGTTATAATCATGTTTATCTTTTGAAATATTGAAGACAATGTTTAGTTTAGGTTTGGGGGTGAAAAGTAGATACTTTGATAACATGCTATAATTGAAAACAGAACTCTTTCTTTTTGAAAAAAAAAATCAAAAAAAAAAAAAAAATTCGAAAAAAAACATAAAAATGGAGCTCATTTACCTTGAAATGTTGACTCTTGTGCATGTATGTACCCTGATTCTAGCACAATTCACATAGTGATAAGAAACTTGCACGCGCACGATCTACCAATACATGTATAGCCTCATCCTTGAGGTGTTCTATCGGAAGTCACGATTGCCAATCACTTTAGAATACTGAACAAAACTTGACTAGCTTGTTCTTTGGTTGGTTGGGATAGAAGGTGGAGGTTACATTAAGAAAGACAACCATCGAATTTAACTGGGTGCATCAAAAAGTGCTACCTCTTGCAAAGTGTCATGTAATTTTTTTTCTTTTTGCTTATGTATCAAAAGAGTTACCATGTTGTAAATATTTTTTTCAAAAAAAATAAAATAAAAAAAGAATAATCAAGTATTTATCAATTACATCCTCTCTTGTTCCAAAAATAAAAGAGAGTAGTCAATATAAATAAGAGTCATGTAAAGAGTCATCTTTTGTGTTTTTGTGTTATAAGCAAGGAAGGGTGTATGACATTGATGTACAACGCGAGTAATTGTGAAATACCTCAAACTCATTCACAATTCTCGTAAAGTCCGGAGAGCTATCTAGATTTCGACCTCGGTTCTTAGCCTGAGAAACTATCTCTTGGTGATTAGTAGTCATAACATCCGATCTTTCTTTACACATGTGTAGATACACTTTACACTCTTATCACATGTCTTTATTTGTTATCGGTGCTAGGATTGTGCCTTTGATAGCTAGATTGACATCTCCATTTTGCTGTGAGCTTCTATTGTCTTGCACATGTCACATTTCATGGAATCTGAGCTTATATTTTGTCCTAGAACTTTGTAGGTACGTTCTAAGCAAACCTTCACGAGACTTCAACTCGTCCACTAGGGACACTTAGTGGTTTAAAAGGCTTATTGCATTCGCTAAATGCAATCGAGAGACCAGCGACAGTGGTATAGGTAGGATTTCCTTAGTTTTGTTTTACTTGAGGACAAGTAAAATTCAGGTTTGGGGGTATTTGATGAGTGCCAAATATTGTATATATTTGCACCTTTTTATTGGCATTTAACTCATCATTCGTGCACTAACGCTCCATTTTATCCCATATTATGTGTTTTCGTTGTTTTCAAGAATAAATATTTTTATTAATTAATTTTGCATTTTTAGGTTATAAATAAAGTTTGGATGGAATTACGGAGCGAAAAGAGCAAAGAACCGGCAAAGACTCCCGCTAGGAGGAAGCGAAGATTGATGTTTGCAAGAGACGGATCAATTAGAAATGGGCTTTAAGAGGAAGAATTGTTCTTAAAGAAGATATGGGTTTGGCATACCCAAGGCCCAAAACCCTTACCCAAATCCATTTCCAATATCCATACCCATTTCCATGAGAGCCGTCAGATTGGATCCATCACATCATCCAACGTTCGCCTCATCACCGAGCATCAAATCTTGAAGCTCCTGTCAAACATCATAGTACCTAACTCCAATCTTAAGCCGTCAGTTTTGATGTATCACACATCCAACGGTGGTTCCACGCCTGTTCCCTTCATGCCGTTCGATTTAATCCAGATGTGATCATCCAACGCTTTCTCTTCGCTGTGCATCAACATTCGATGTCCCCGCCTCACACCCTAGCAACAAATATATTCTTCCCAACCAAACATTCCCTTCTTCCTCCCATCGAGAACTTCTTCTCTCTTTCTCTGCAGTTTTCTTCCCCCGACAGAAACCCATCACCTGCAGTTTCTTCTTCTCGAGCTTCACCACTACCACCTTCACCCGACCATGACAGCAGACCAAACCATCAATTGAACCCCCTAGTCTCTCTTTCTCCATCATAGCTTCTTCATACCTAGATGCTACAATTGAGAGAGGCAGACTTAGGGTTTCCCCTCACAGTCGATTAAGGACAATTGAAGCAGGAGATGGAGTGGCAGAAGCAAGACAAGGCATGGGTTGTCGTCAATTAGCAGAGGAGAAAACAAAATAAGAAGATTGGTGAGTTTATTTTACATAAACCCTAATTTTGGGAATTTGGGAATTTGGGGGAAATTGTATGAACCCTAATTTTGGGGTATAAATAGAATGTATGTGTGGGTATTGGGGGGGTATGCCCGGGCTAGCCGGATCACCAAGCTCTTAGTGTTCTGTAATTTTACTATTTCATATGTTTCATCCAGTAGTATAATTTGATCATGTTTTAGTTCACTAAGCTAAGGTTGAGATGAAACCATAGCTTTGTACTATGTTATTTATGTTGTTTGTGTGATTCTTGATGCTTAAAATGTTGTATGATAGATTTAATCTCAGTGCATCAATACTCTGCTCTCACAATGTATGTCAAGCATCCATTGTAGTTAGGATAACATTGTGTTGATTGAACTGCAACTCATGCCTTAGAGACTGTTATGAAACCTCTGACTAGTTGTGCTTTAGTTAGAAAGTTAGTGCTTAGGATTGATACTTTATTTGCGATTGAACTATCCATTGGTGAAACACCTTAGGTAAGTGATGGACTTGACACTTCTTCCTTATCTCTTACAAGGACAAGAGTATCATAATCAGTTGAATACATAGTATGAGTTAATGGTGGATTCGACAACCTTAGTTCCCTCATTATCACTGTTTACACCCTTAGTTCATTCATGCTCTTGTTTATTATACATTGCACATTGCTTCCACTGTCTTATATTTGCTCCTTTACACACTGCTTTTCACTGCTGTGCTTTTTGCTTTCAATCACTGCCCAAAATTCTCTGAAATCAGTTAAGCAAAAGCCTAGATTCAACTACACACACCAAGTCCTTGAGGACAAACCCCTTCTTACCTCACTCACTACAACTGACCCTGTATACTTGCAGGTCTAAGTTGTAGGTTCTTTTAAAACCACACCACTCTCTTCCCTTAGACGTTAAGGAATATATTTGAACAATTAAAGAAATAAACATTCACAGCACATGTTCAAAGTTTGTCGACATCTTAACATTGTAAGTTCTCTTTCACACTTACAACCTTGAAACCGATTTTCCACACTTCAAAAAAAGTTTAGAACTGGTTCATCTGACTTTCAAGAACTATGTGACTGATCAAACCAAAATTCAATCACAATCATGGGTTTAACAGTTCTGCCAAAACAAGTTTCGGTTCTACCTCCATGTGAGTATTGTGCATAGTCACACTAGCTTTCCAAAAATTTGGTTGACTAGGTACTAGGATCGGTTCCGCACATATATATGGTATCTAACTTATATGTGTTGCACATGTCCATAGGATCGGTTCCCCTTTGCCTAAAAACGTGTTGCACATGTCCATAGGATCGGTTTCCCTTTCTGCTATAAACCTTGTTGCACCCCATACAAGGATCGGTTCCCCTTGTGATGTACTGCACCCTTTACTAGGATCGGCTCCCCTCTCCCAAAATTGGTCAGACACACAAACCCGATCATACCACAAGTGATTACTTAAGATTGGTTTTACTAATAAAAGTGATATCAATACATAAGTCAGGCCTTTGTGAATAGTTTTACCAGGAACACAACAAGTTGTGAGCGCTTATACTCTATCACACATATTGGTTGTTCATAAGATATGCAATGAATAACAAAACCAATAACACCTGGCAATGCCATTTTCGGTCCACAAACAAGTTTATGAACTTACTTCCTTAGAACACATGTAAACATTGTTCCCTAGGATGAAATCCTCACCTCATACCCATACATAATCACAATAGCATTCAAATGATTATGGCGATGTCTTATATACAAAGTTTAATGGTTAAGCAATAAACCTCGTATTGTATTCCTTAACACTATGTCTATCTAGAATTCAAATATGCTTCGCAGTTATGTTTTCAATATGCACGACTTGAAAGATACGTTAGAGAATGAAACAGTTCAAGTCAAATATCACTAACCTCAAGTGGAAGGATGATTGTTGTCGTTGTAGCTATTTGCTTCTTCACATCTTCAAGACTTCGTAATACTTGTAATGTCTCATATCCTAATACTTTCAAGCTAACCTATACGAAGTTGACTCTAGTACATAATCAAGCGACTCTTAACATGAGTTTTGATTCACTAAAATATGACAACCAAACTTGACATACCAACGCTTGGGGGGTTCAACCGAGCCATGCTCTAAAAAAACACATCTCCATACTAAGAGGGAATGGACCTTTACAGCAAGTCGCGACCAGAAAGGGAAAACCATATACCGTCGCCGATGTTAGCAATTAACAGGAGAGACCCTCACTCGGTCTTTCCGCCCAATGGAATGCAACAACAACGACATGCTGCAAGAGGAAGTACCGGATGCTCCACTTCAATTACAGGATGGCGCTGACTCCACAATGGACGAACTCTAAGTGATCAACATTGGGGATGAAAAATATCCGAGACCTATATCCATCAGTTCGATTCTATGTGCAGACGAACGCACGAAGCTTGCGAGTTTTCTCAAGGAGTATCAAGACATATTCGCATGGACATATGAGGAAATGCCTGGTTTAGATGAAAAACTGGTCACCCATCACCTGCATATAAAACCTGGATAAAACCGATCAAAAAATCTCCTAGGCAGTTCAGACACGACGTGGAGGAGCAGATCAAGACCGAGATTCAGAAGTTGTTGACTGTTGGCTTCATCAAGCCCATTCACCATCCTACCTGGTTAGCCAACGTGGCTCCTGTAAAGAAGAAAAGCGGCCAGATTAGATGATGTGTTGATTTCAGAGATCTGTACAAATGCTGCCTCAAGGACGATTTTTCTCTCCGCAACATTAACATGCTAGTAAATGCAACCAGTGGGCATGGCATGTTCTATTTCATGGATGGATACAGCGGCTACAATCAGATAAAGATGTATGAACACGATGCAAGTAAGACAGCTTTTCGAACTCCTCTCGGAAACTTTTACTATATTGTGATGCCTTTCGGTTCAAAAAATGCTGGTGCTACCTATCAACGCGCCATCACTGAAATTTTTCACGATATGATGCACAAGCAAGTCGAAGATTATGTAGATGACATAGTGGTCAAGTCAAAGACTCGCGCACCCCATACAAACGTCCTACGGCAAGTGTTTTAAAGGTGTCGCGAGTACAAATTGAAGATGAACCCTATGAAATGCGCTTTCGGAGTCTCTTCTAGCAAATTTTTGGGATTCCAAGTCACCTCTGAAGGAATCAAGCTCGACCCGACCAAAACCCAAGTTATTCTTACGATGCCTCCTCCACAAACTGTGAAAGAACTCCAAAGCTTCATGGGCAAGGTAAACTATATCCGACGTTTTATACCTGGTTTGGCCCAAATTATCGCTGCATTGACCCCCTTGTTGAAGAAGGGAGAAAGCTTCATTTGGGGTACAAAGCAACAAGAAGCATTTCGAAAGATCCAGCAAATATTTTCATCACCCGCCGTTATGAAATCTCTCATGCAAGGAAGAGTGTTATGTCTCTATACTGCTTCTAGTGACACTGCCATCGGGGCCCTCCTTACCCAGGAAGATGATGAGGGGATTGAACATCCTATATACTACTTCAGTCGTACGTTGAGAGGTGCTGAACTCAGATACCACAAAGTAGAGAAGGCATGCTTAGCCCTAGTTCATGCTGTGCAGAAATTCATACATTATTTACTGTCGAACAAGGTGGTATTAATATCCAGAGCTGATCCTATCAAGTTCTTACTCTGAAAACCATCCTTGATAGGCAGACCGGCCAAATGGATGCTCCAAACGTCAGAGTTTGATATAACATGCGCTCCTCCAAGGGCTATCAAAGGACAAGCGGTGGTAGATCTTCTAGCGGCATTTCCAGGAGAAGGAACCGTCGCATTACATGAAGACCTTCCTGGAGAATTTCCCGAAATCTCTTTTATCAAAAAGGAGGTGTGGCTGTTATATTTCGACGGTTCTGCTACTCCTAATAGTAATACCGGAGGAGCGGGGATCTTTCTAGTGTCTCTAACGGGCGAAGTCTTTTCACATTCTTTCAAGTTAGACTTTCAGTGCACCAACAATTTGGCAGAATACGACGCCTTCCTCATAGGATTGTCACTAGACAAACAAGCAGAAGCTACACACCTGGAAGTAAGAGGTGACTCTAAGTTGTTGGTCAATCAGATGAACGGGGTCTACTCACTCAAGGATGTAATGCTGCCCCCCTATGGATCCGAGGCGCAAAAGCTACTGAACTACTTTGTCGATGCAACCATAACGCATATTGGCCGCAATAACAACAAACACGCCGATTGCCAATCCACATTGGCCTCGAAGCTGCAATTCGAAGGTTCGGAAGATACTTTGATTGTGAGGAGACGGACTGTAGCGTCGACATGGCTCGCACAATCCAAAGATGCTGAAACTGATGACTGGAGGACTCCAATCGTTCAAGAGCTACACAGTTCGCTCTCACAAGGAAATGTCAATCTCAAAACCATGCAAAGCTTTTTCATGCTTCATGGAGTGATGTACCACCGGAATCCAGATGGGTCTCTGACAAGATGTCTTGGAGACGAAGAAGCACAACTACAACTTAATCGCATTCACAACGAGATTTGCGGACAAATGTTGGCAGTGACTCTTTACCGACGTCTCCAGCGCCTTGGCTTTTACTGGCCAAATATGGAGACTCAATCTCGGTCACTCCAAGGGTCTTGCTCCAATTATCAAATGCCTCCGCACCAATTGGATATTTTCAACGTGAGCCACACTGAGGACTGGCGAGAATCGTATGTCAGTTACCTTCGTGACGGAGTACTCCCTGCAAGCAAGAAGGACGCAGCCAAGATGAAGCAACGAGCCAAGAGATTCGTATTTCATGAAGGAATCCGTACCGCAAGAGCTTTGAAGGTGACCTATTACGGTGCCTGGCTGAGGTGGAGATCCCGATTCTGATGAAATAAATGCATGAAGGCGAACACCAGGGAAAGAAGAAGCTATTTCTCCAGATACACGATGGAGGACGATGCCGCTTCGTTTGTTAAAAGATGCAACGAATGTCAAATTCACGGAAATCTTATTCATGCACCTTCCACTCCTTTACACTCGGTGAGCAGTCTGTGGCCATTTTCCAGCTGGGGACTTGACATCATTGGGAAGAACAACCCTCCATCGTCAAAACAGCACAAGTATATCATAACTGCAACGGAGTATTTTACCAAGTGGGTTGAAGCCATTCCTCTACGAGGGAATACTGGAGCAACAATCGCGGCGTTCATTAAGGAACACATCACTTGTCGTTTTGGCGTGCCCAAACACATCATTACAGATAATGGCACTCCTTTGGCGAAAAAACAGGTACGAGAGTTGCTCGAAGAATATGGAATTAAGCAGGTCTTCTCCACCATCTACTACCCCCAGGGGAACGGGCAAGCCGAAAGTACCAATAAAACCTTAATTCGGATTCTCAGTCGAACAGTGCATGATCATCCCAGGACATGGCAAGAACAACTACCAATGTCATTGTGGACGTATCGGACAACACCTAGGAGTTCTACCGGCATTTTCCCTTACTCACTCGTTTACGGTGTGGACGCAGTTCTCCCGATAAAGATTAAAATTCTGTCATCCAGGATTGCAACAGCAAGTGGGGTCCACTGGAATGAAGCCGAAACATCGAGCTCCAGGATTGCCGAGTTGGACACCCTAGACTCCAGGAGAGATAAAGCAGAAGAACGTACTCAAACATACAGAAGAAGAATCTTCAGAGCATATGACAAAGCTGCAAAACCACGAGTTTTCAAAGTAGGAGATTTAGTTTTGAAGACTGCCAAGCACATTCAACAAGACATGTCCGCATCAAAATTCTCTCCAAAATGGGAAGGTCTCTATGTGATCACCAAAGCTTACAACACTGGCTACTACAAGATTATTAAAGAGGATGGAGGTAAATTGGAATCAGTCATCAACGGAAAATGGCTCAAGGCATACTACGCCTGATCATGATCACTGTTCCACCTCGCAACGCAACAATCAGGCATTTATCAATCTTCTCACGTCTCAGTTATTAAATTCTCCATTAGTAAAAACATGTCGATGTAAACTCCATTCACTTAAAAAATCCAACGCAACTTATTTTCCAAAGCAAGGTTCAACCCCCCCCCCCCCCTCCACCCCCTCCACCCCCACCCCAAAAAAAAGGGGAGAAACGATCAAAACATCATCATGCCTACTTATTCAAAACAAAAGTACGACTCAGAAAAGACCATCCAACAAGTTGTAGTTCCTTGAAAGCATCATTTTCAGCCTCTCTTTATAACTTTCAGTCATACTCTTCAAGTCTCGAATCGCCTGCTCCACCTTCTCAGATTCTGCAGCCAAAACCTTCTCATCTTCCAAGATGGCTTTCGTATCAGAGACAACGTTGGAGACGATACCGGCTCGATCAACTTTGATAACATCAACGCGCTGCCACAACCAGCCTACGTTGAACTCCATGGATTCGCAGGTAGATATCATGTCTTTCCACTTCTCGATAGATGATTCAGCAACATCACGTATGGACGTACCTTCCATCTCAGCGATCATGGGAAGGAGACAGTTCACCGTGGTAACTACAGTAGACGAACAATGTCGCACCACATTCCTAGTTGCAATATGGTCGTACTTTCTCCATATTTTTGTATACAATGGGATGAGCTCCTTCCTTACTAGAAAACCGCCAACGGTCCGGTAACTAGAAGATAAACATCTCATGTGTACATCGAAGCGCAAGCCTGCGTTGGTGTACTCGTAGGAAGAGATACCCAAATCAGCGTCTTTCAGATCAGTGGCGTGCGTGTTTGAGCTTGAAGGGAGAGGAGTGGTTAAATTATCATCGCCAAGCACTGTTACACATGTCTCGGAAGGATACCTCTACAAAAATAAAAATCATCAGAAGGTTGTGTCAGATGCTAGTCATGACAGATGAACGCATATTCACCAGTGAAAAATATATACCGGTATGATTTTCTTAACTCGAAGGATTCGGACAGGAGAATCATCACAAGGCCCAGGAATCCGGCCGCTCTGAAAAGAAAAGATGATCATACATCAAAGAAAAAAGAAGAATTGACGCTTTAAAATCAAAAATAAATAAATCATACTCTGGATACAAGCCGCTTGCGTTTTGCAGAAGAATCTGGCTGAGTCGAAGAAGATGATCCACTTGTAGCTGACATGATGAAAGCAAAGAGTTTCAGCAAGAAAATCCTTATCCCGTCACGATAAGGGTGTTTTAGCTTCCCTTTATATATACATGGCAGAAACCCTAAAATGATATCGAATGGCTGTAACAAGATTCATCCGATAAACGAGGATTCGACACCAACCAAGTCATGTTTCTTATTGAAACCCTAATTAAGGACCGGGAAGGACCGTAAGATGGTAAAACGAAGAATGCGTTCACCTCAACTCCAGATCTTGGTCGGTATATCTGAAGGATGCGAGGCAGTCATTCTCTCAAAATCCAGAGCAACGGTCACTTCCCTCCGCAACAATGAAGGGAGATCAACACAACGAGGAGCGCCAGCTGCTGCAGGCGACAGCTGCGTTAAGGCAACCGGACCCACCAAGACCCGATGACCATGTTGATGCCGCCGCACGGGTCAATTGATGGTGGTCGAGTAAACTCCTTCGAGTAAGCCTCTTCTATTTCGTCTCTTTTACATCACGTACATCATCATCCAATGCTCACCTCACAATGGCACTGACATTATGAGCTAAGTAGGGAACTTAACGTTGATGGTGGTTTTCAGTTTAGGGCTATAATTGTAAAACCCTACATTTAGCATTGTAATCCTGCAAAGGAATGAAGGCCATTTAAAAGTAATGAGTGTTCAAACCTCTTTACTTATATATGTATTGAGCAATTCGACATACTTATGAAATTTATCAGAACGGTGCATCAACCCTAGACATCCTATAAATTTCAACCTATCGCATTAGCTATTAATGCATGATTCGCCCGGTATTTCTCACGGTATGTTCCCAGCCGAACTCTCATTATTGACATGACATGACGATGAGGTGTTCACTCTCAACATAGTAACATGAATCTCCCGAAGTGCCAGTATTGAGACCTGCACAAAAATTCCCATATGGACTACATCACTCTGACAAAGAGAATCTCGCATCGACGCGCTTTTAAGTTAGCTCGATCGCGCTCGAATTCCTTAAGGAAAATCTAAACTGTTAATGTCAGTCTCAGAAATGATCACGGCCACACAATTTGGCCGCGGGGTTTAACAAACTTAGGTTACTCCTAGTGGAACTAGGCAATCACCGTAGCAATTACCGACGGGCCCATTAATCCTCTAGTTGATCGAATCCCATGTTACCCATGCACAAGCGCTTCAAACTCCGACCCAAACATTGGGCGTTTGCGCTGCGTAAAGCAAAGATCGAACGAGCTAAAACCGTAAAAAACGGTCTCAAAGCCATCCTGTCCGTCCAACTTTGCCAGCCTAGTTGGACGGCATAGATCGCGTTCCAAACGATCAGGGAAGTGCTAACATGTTCACCACCGTCCCAATATTATTCCTTACCAATCGACTTGCTCACGGGAAGTTAATAGGACACCAAATCGTTCGATTGAAATAGGATGATCGCGCAGCCTCGAAAACCCTAAATTGAATAAGCGGCATTATACAACTGCCGCTAATTGATCGTATCCGTCCAACTTCACCAGCCTAGTTGGACGGATTAGATCGTGTTTCAAACGATCAAAGAGATACCAATGCACTCACCAACGAACCATCTTCACATGTGGCCGATCTTGCTCATAGCAAGACCAAAGTGCATCGGATCGCCGGCCCAAAGTAGCGTGAGCATGCTATTTTCAGAAAAGCTAAAATTACTTTGCGGCAACACATTACTGCCGCCTATCGATCTCGACCACTCATCTTCGCGAGCTGATTTGAGTGGCTTAGATTTAACTTCAAACGGCCTCGAAGACGTAAACGTGATCACTGTCGGCCCACCTTCACGCGTGGCTGACCGACCTGCTCGAGCTGACGATTGAAGCCTCGAATAGCTCGCCTAAAGAGGGTTGGTTGCACGGCCCTCTAAACCCTAAATTCACGACATGGCATTTTGAAACTTCCGCAAATGATCACAACCATCCAACTTCGCCAGCCTAGTTGGATGGTATAGATCTACTTTTAAAAAACAAGCAAAGCAACATTGTGAAGACCGTACATCCTTCTTCCATATGAGGCGACCGACCAAGTAATGACTTGACTGTAGGGTCTTCAAACGATCACCCAGAGGTGGTCGATCATACTGCCTCCTTTAAGACGCGAATCCGCAACTTATGTAATCAGGTGTTAGAGCATGGCTCGGTTGATCCCACCAAGCGTTGGTAGTCAAGTTTAGTTCTCATATTTTAGTGAATCAAAACTCATGTTCAGAGTCGCTTGATTATGTACTAGAGTCAACTTCATATAGATTAGCTTGAAATTATTAGGATATGAGACATTACAAGTATTGTGAAGTCTTGAAGATGTGAAGAAGCAAGGAGTTACAACGACAACAATCATCCTTCCACTTGAGGTTAGTGATATTTGACTTGAACTGTTTCATTCCCTAACGTATCTTTCAAGTCGTGCATATTGAAAACATAACTGTGAAGCATATTTGAACTCTAGATATACATAGTGTTAAGGAATACAATACGAGGTTTATTGCTTAACCATTAAACTTTGTGAATAAGACATCGCCATAATCATTTGAATGCTATTGTGATTATGTATGGGTATGAGGTGAGGATTTCATCCTAGGGAACAATGTTTACACGTGTTCTAAGGAAGTAAGTTCATAAACTTGTTTGTGGACCGAAAAAGGGAATTCCCAGGTGTTATTGGTTTTGTTATTCATTGCATATCTTATGAAAAACCAATATGTGTGGTAGAGTATAACCTCTCACAACTTGTTGTGTTCTTGGTAGAACTATTCACAAAGGCCTGACTTATGTATTGGTATAACTTTTATTAGTAAAACCGATCTTAAGTAATCACCTGTGGTATGATCAAGTTTGTGTGTCTGACCAATTTTGGGAGAGGGGAACCGATCCTAGTAAGGGGTGCAGTACATCACAAGGGGAACCGATCCTTGTATGTGATGCAACAAGGTTTATAGCAGAAAGGGGAATCGATCCTATGGACATGTGCAACACGTTTTTAGGCAAAGGGGAACTTATCCTATGGACATGTGCAACACATATAAGTTAGATACCATATATATGTGGGGAACCGATCCTAGTACCTGGTCAACCGAATTTTTGTAAAGCTAGTGTGACTATGCACAGTAATCACATGGAGGTAGAAACAAAACTTGTTTTAGTAGAACCGTTAAACTCATGATTGTAATTGAATGTTGGTTTGATCAATCACATAGTTCTTGAAAGTCAGATGAACCAATTTTAAACTTGTTTGGAAGTGTGGCAAATCAGTTTCAAGGTTGTAAGTGTGAAAGAGAACTTACAAAGTTAAGATGTTGACAAACTTTGAACACGTGTTGTGAATGTTTATTTCTTTAATTGTTCAAAGATATTCCTTAACGGCTAAGGGAAGAGAGTCTCAGGATCGAAACATAAGTAAGTTAAGAATCTTTTAATTAAGGTTATTAATTTCAGTTTGTAGGGAAATTCCATAATTAGTAATGTGAATTTACTAATTATATTTTCCGAGAGATTTCGATCGTTATTTTTGGACAGAGCATTTATAGGAATTATGGAAACCGAATTTGTGCTTTAATGAATATCTTGAGAATATTTTCGGTTTTGGAAATTCCTTTGTGTCCAAACTTCCTTGTCTATAAATACTTGAAGTTTTCCTTTCTAGCAAACTAATCCTTCATAACAACAAACTTCCTCTTTTGTTGTTGTTACTGGTGTATCCGCCTATTCGGAGAGGAGAGTAACCTAGTTAGGCGAAATCACTTACGGACGCTAAGTTTAAAGTCTTCTTTGGGATTGAGAATCTCTAGCGTGTATCCTTGGTGGGAAACTAGATAATTGCGGTTTATCATTTGTTTTCGATTGATTTGATTGACTAATGGTGGTTAAAATCTGATTGCACCTAGTTTGTTTATTCTTGAGAATCTTCTCTTCTGATATAAGATTAACTCAAACTAGTTCAGAGTTTCGACAGGGATCTTTAGACTGTTGTTAGTTCTAAAGACGATCTTGTGATAATCCATTGTTAACAGACTCCGTTCTTTGCGTGATTGATCACAAGAGATTCAAGTGATTGTGTGCAGGTTTTTATTGAAGATTTAAGAAGATTTGAAGACAAAGAAGATATTGAAGATCTAACTTGGGTTTTATAATCTTTGGTGTGCACAATACTTGTTTCGGTATACAGCTGGTCATGATAGATACCATACACAAGACCCGCTACACAGCTGGTCATAACTCTAAAAACCATGATGATATATTTTTTTATTTTTTTTAAGACCCGCTATACATCTGATCATTTTATTTTTATTTTTTTTAGACCCGCTACACAACTGGTCATAATATACCTGCAAACCTACAATATACCCGCTCCACAGCTGGTCATAAATTGCAAGAAAATTCCTGAAAAAGAAAAAGTTAACCACTCCCCCACACTTAAACATTACATTTTCCTCAATGTAATTGAGTCATCCAACATAAAATTTAAGATGGAAAATTCATAATATGCGACAATAAACGAATAAAAATAAAATAAGAAAATAGAATTACCTACTGGAATATACATAAAGGATTCTCCATATATCAACAACTTAAATAGTTGGGGATCAACCCAAAGAACAATATATACAACCAGTGATAACCTCAGATCTTCGTTTTAGCAACGTAAAGATATAGAGATTATCAAAAGGAAAGTGCTGCCCACATACCTTGTTTTTGCAAAGGATAAATCGTCAGTAACAAGAATTACCCACCCAAGTGGTTCACTGTGGGTGGGAACTGAAACCATTTGGGAGACATGCACAGGCACAGAGAAGTCACGAGATGCAAAATAATCTAGTAATATTGGATAAACACGCAGTTCTAATCCAAAATCAGGAATCTTCCGAAAAGTTGTGCTAACAATTCTAGGTATATTAGCTTCTCCATTAGATTTGCAAACCTGTACTAAATCATCATCAACCAAGGAATCAATAGGAATATCATAATAAAGATGATTAAAATAAACCTTATAGATAGAGTGTAATGTCTCTAAGTCGTTAGACTTAATTATAGTTTCTTCGGAATTAACGCATTCTTCATAAGCATCATTGTTATAGTACTGATATGTCCCACCGTCTAAAAGAATGGTGTCCCCAGTCCTAAACTCATCCTTTTGAATAGGCGAGTGATCATAAACACGATCAGGAGTTGGACTAAATACACCACCTTCACTTGGTATGACAATGTCTCTATTTCTATGATCACAACTATCAAGTTCATCATCATTCTCCATACACATTGATTCATTATCTAAAGAGGTTTCATCATAAATATCAAGAGTACTAGAAAAATTAAAACTTGTCTCATCGGTAAGACCATAATCTTTTACCGACTGTGTTAGTTGAGCAATCGATAAAGCATTTTGTTCAGCAAGTTGAGCAATATAATCATGTCTTTTACTAAACTCGGCAAAAAATAACTCATTAGCTTTGGTATGTTCAGCAATGTCAATATTGAGGCGTTCTAATAAAGATAGTTGTGATGCATATGGGTCACAGTAAGATAAATCATCTCTCCCATACTGTGACAGAGAAGTGTATGAATAATAATTGGAATCAACAAATTGTGGCTCATAACCAGGATAAGGTTGGTAACGGTCATAACCTTCACAAGGTCCGGAATGATCATACCAACGAGAATAATTCCAATCGTTATTTACACACTTGGCAGGTTCTTGATAATGAGAAGGTGCATATGCATACTCCTCATGTGAAATATCAGATGACTCCTCTGTCTCAGCTCTTTTTGTAAGATTCCAAAAAGCTATAAAATAAGTCAACTCGCTGGAAACCGTTATACAAAGTAATTCAAGTACTTACTTTAGGCCAGTTGTTGACTCCAATCGCCGCTCTTCAGACTAAGGTACCTATGAAATCAAATAAGCTATGTAAAAAGAACTAAAAGAAAATATAAAAATAAAAGCAAAAATAAGCTATGTACAGAAAAAATAATAATAAAAAAAAATATTTACAAAATACCAATTACAATATTCCACAACCGCTCCCCGGCAGCGGCGTCAAAAATTGATGGGATTCTGGAAAAACCCTATATGTGATAAGCGCAATCGCACGGTGTCTAACTAATAGACAGAGGCAAGTACGGGTCGAACCCACAGGGAGCGGTGGAAATACTGCAATCAATACTCCTAATCGACTAACCAATCAAGATATGATATTTTTGGATTCTTGGAATTAAGGATTTAAAAAGAATGAAAACAAAAGAAAACTAATTAAATACAATGAGAAAGAGAGTTGGTAACCATGGTCTACGGATTCCACTACTATTTATAATTATGTACCGAAAAGAACTATAATTCCAAATATGTGTTTATAGATTTGTTTTATTGCACCACCTATTATTAATATAATCTCGGATCATTAACTCGCATCTCCTAAGTATATCCATCAAATTTCTAAGAATGACCTATCAAATTATAATGACGAGAGAATTATCGAAAACATAATTTATAAATTCACAATTTTTATTTGCTTCGTCTAAGCATAACCAATTAAAAGATTAAACTAAGCATGAATTATCAAATACTAACAAATATAATTGCAAACTACATGAATTTATGAATTTAGGCTAATGTATCATACAAAGCCGGTGTGCAACAACTCATATTATAATAAAATCAATAAACAAAATTATAGACTTCAAGATTCATTTTTATAGCCTAATACCAAAATAATTCTAATTTATTTCACAATGGTCTATGCTCAAAGTAGTTTTCTCCATGAACCCTATTTACAAAATCTAGCACATCATATAAATGGATTTCTCAAAACCCATAAAATAAATTACAAGAGAAAGAAATAATAAACTGATATCACTGTTGTCACCCGGTAAATGATCGTCTTCCTCTCTTGTTGTATCTCCTCGAATAGACCCAACCGAGAACCCCCCAGTTACATGGTTGACACTCCAATTATATAACCACTGTCTACTTCCCAAAAGTCCAAAGATATTATTACACATCCAAAATATCATAAATAAGGAATGTATATATCTTTTGTCGTCACTTTACCCATTTGAATCATATCTCGAAGAATCTTTCACGCGACTTTTTCCATTTCTTTATATACTCTCCTCAAAGATCTTCCACATTTAGTGCTCAGTAGTAAATCACATTCCATGCATTGTATAATCCACTAAAGAAATGAAATGGAAACAAAACCAGTATAGTAAGTAGAAATGAAGTTAATTAATGTCGCTATATTCTTGTAATTCCACCACGAACAAAATATTATGCCCAATTAATTCGAAGCCTAATATCATTCCATTAACCACGACCGTCCATATTTCTTTTACCGGCTCTGATTGGTCAAATACGCGCATAAGTCTAATTTCAGCCGTTTTATTCTTCGGGTTACCAGATTTACTTGTATTTCCTACAAAAGATTTAAAACAATGTTATTAGTAAAATAATAAGTCCTACCTAATGCAGTTATGGGTGTAAATGTATCGCACTTACGTGCTTATCAACTAGTTGTGCTAAGCTAGAGTCGATTCTCCTTTAACCTTTGGTTTCTTCTTCTAAACCAGGTTAACGACTTAAAGACTTCATTGGGATTGTGAAGCCAGACATATACTACTTTCTTGTAGTTGTGTGATCTGATCTTGTTGTTTCTATCGTACGAGTACAATTGTAATAATTGGCTTGAGATTTATATCTCTGATAGGCAAGATAAAAAGTAATCACAAACATCTTCGTCTCATCGTTTGTGATTTCACAATATCTTTTTTCCCTGCGTCGATTAAGACTATTGTGAGGTGATTTATAATACTAGGCTGTTCTTCGGGAATATAAGTCCGGTTTATCAATTGGTTCCTGTTCACCTTGATTTATCAAAATACGGAACAATCATGGGAGACGAATTTATCTATTACCGTAGACTTTTTTGCGTGATACAGATTTGTTTATTAAAGTCTTCGACTTTGGGTCGTAGCAACTCTTAGTTATGGGTGAGATCAGCTAAGGGAATCAAGTACGTAATATCCTGCTGGGATCAGAGACGCGGGAGCATAACTGCACTTTGGATCAGTGTGAGATTGGTTTGGGTTCAACTATAGTCCATATCGAAGTTAGTTTGGAGTAGGCTAGTGTCTGTAGCGGCTTAATACAGTGTGTGTTCAATCTGGACTAGGTCCCGGGGTTTTTCTGCATTTGCGGTTTCCTCGTTAGCAAAATTCTAGTGTCTGTGTTATTTCTTTTCCGCATTATATTTTGTTATATAATTGAAATATCACAGGTTGTGCGTTGTTCAATCAATTATAATATCCGATCTTTTAGGTTGTTGATTTAAATTGATTGACACTTGGATATTGGTCTTTGGTACCATCCAAGTTATCTCTCTTGTATTTAATCGAGACTCGCAGTTTGCTTGTGTAAGATTTAAATCGAGAGATAAAGATATTAACTCTTTGATATACTTTTCTATTGATTGAGTCTAACTGTCTAGTTGATTCTCATAAAAGTATATTGGAGTTTGTCCATATAGATTGTTAAGCGAAATATTGGGTATGGTTGTTAGACCCCTGCTTTTTCATATACTAACTGCTTGGTATAAACCTCCGAGAAAATCCGGATCAGTAAAAGCTATCATTCACCACGTAGCATAGTTATCCATTCCCCCTCCCCCTATTGCTTTTCTTTTTGATTATTGTGCAGACACTGGTCCATGATTAATGCAGTGGTTCGACCGGACAAAGAGGAAGATCAAAGATATATAAGAAACTCTTAACAATGTAATAATTAAATGACCAAGTCAGTAATCAAGAAAGTTGACCATCTTTATGCTGCTAAATTTTAGTAATCAAGTTAAGATCCATTTAATGTTGGCCCATTGATCTATTGTTGAACATAACTACACAAACACAAATGAACGCTTACCTTTCTACAGTTGAATGATGTGTTCAACCAGTACTATGACAACTGATAGATAATTGCAACCAAATGAGCTTAGATAATGTAGTATACACCTCACATCTGCAAAAACAAATTGCCAAAATCAGCGGGAAGACCAACCCATAATCTAAGGAGTAACAATTCCTAGAATAATATCCCAGAAAAAAATTGTTACTTTAGGCCCATCTTGTAGTGTAAATCATGATTAGACAATGTAGAAAAGATACATGCATCTTCACTTTCACTAATGGTTTTATTCATCCTAATTTGTTCAAAACTTCATTCAAAATGCAACTATTAAATATCAAGAAAGTTATAATCCAGTGATTCTTTACTGTCGTTTTAAATTCTGTTTCAGAAAATCCATGATCCAGCATTAAGGCATGCGATATCAATTGAAATAACCTGCATTACGTTGCATAACACACAATGAGCCTATGGTACTCATTTAGTAGCCGTGGGAGTGAAAACATTAAACATCAGTCACCTCACCAATATATTAAAGCAGAGGAACCTCAAGATTTAATATGCATAGTTCCATAAGTCTAATTTGTATTTTGGCAGAGCCGTGTTGATTGGTTTAGTTCTCTTTGGTTAATGAAATTAATCCCCTCCTTTTGATGATTAAGCCCCTGTTCTCGTCTATATATATTTCCTTCGTACAATCATTATAAATCAAGTTTACTAATGTTTAAATCGACAACTGAAACATACCTAGGGCTTCAAAGATGTACAATCTATATATTTTATATAAAACACTCAATAAGAAAGAACAAAGGAAGTGATATCTAGTGATAATGTGATAAGCACGCAAGTGCAACACTTTTATACCCATTTTATACTAACTAGGTCTCAATAATTTGCTAATAATATCACTTTAGAGCTTTTACAGGAAATACAAGTAAAATTATCTCACACTGAGGATAAAAAGTTTAATTAGAGGCTATATTGGAGTTGGAGACTCAAAGTACCAAAAGAAAAGAGTCAGTGAGCTTCCAAGGCAATTCACCTTCTCATTTGTCGCACCACTTAGGCCATCCATTGGCTAGAGAGGTCGATTTTCTTGCCAAGCATCTGAGCTGTACACAGGAGTGAAATGTGGCAAATTCTACACCACATTTTTCTTGTGAGATTCTTCTGTGTTTTCATCGAGAGAGAGGAGTAGCAGTTCATTTCTTTACCAGCCTTAATAGCAAGGGCTATGGGTAGTGTCACCCTTTCAAATGAAAGAGTGCACTAGCAATTTGAGCAAATTAGGCTCTCATATGGGTAGGTTTCAACCCACTTTTCCACCAAATCCTTCCACACACTCGTTCAGACGAACAAGTAGTTGGGAGTTTCACACTAGACGGGGGACTATCCCCCGTCAGAAAAAAGAAACTTTTAGTGCAAAACGGGGGACAGTCCCCCGTTGAAAACTTTTTTTTTTTCGTTTTTTTTTTTACGGGGGACTATCCCCCGTCTATGTAGATTATTTTTAGGTTTTTTTGTTGACGGGGGATTATCCCCCGTCTAAGAAGATTTTTTTTTTGAACGGGGGACAGTCCCCCGTCTGGTCCAAAATCCATTTTTTTAACTAAACGGGAGACTGTCTCCCGTGTAGTGTCTTTTTTTTGTATTTGCCCATAGTAGCTTCACTCGTTCATCTGGGCGAGTAGTCTTTCATATGAAAGAGTTAGTCTCCATTTGGAGACTACCCATATGATATGCTCTAAGGGGATCTGCGTTCATTTCTTCTTCAAGTTGCCGCAACAACGAGAAAGGATCTGAAGTACTAGTGGTTACAACAACAACAACAACTGAATTGTGTATCCAAGGGTTCGAATCGGTGAAGATTTCAGTCATGTTGGAGATGAATTTGATGTCGTGAAGACAAAGGACAGAATTGGGGGTTTTGGCATCAACTGATTGAGAAACAGCACCAGCGGTATCAGGTATGAGATCGGCATCGATTGTTTGCGATGAGAGAAGAACCAGATGACTAAAATATTGGCAGTGATGGCCTCTCTGAGGTTCTACAAAGTTTGCGGACTGGGTTCGCGAACTTAGGTAGTATGAAACGTGTATTTACACTTTGGAAGGCCTGAGGGCACGTTTGGAGTAGTTAGGTCATATTTTTTGGTCGGGTTCCTAAACCTAACTAAATACGTGAAGGTCAAGCAATGTAAACCTATAAAAAGGTATTAGGTTATGTGAAATCAGATCATATCATAAGGTCACGAAATTGTTAGGGTTTGGAGAGAAGAAACATCACACGAAGAGATTATCAGTCGTAACGTTATCTCTTACTTTTCTCATATGTATATCATGGATGCTTCTACATCCATGAGTAGCTAAACACCTATTGATTGAGGATGAATTCTAAGTTTTAAACTTGATTTGATTTAATATATAAATCTATTTTGATTTCTTCATATGATTATCGTTTGTTTCTACTATGAATAGATATTATGATTGATTGATTGATTGTTCTAGGTGTCCAACTTAACCAGTTTATTGATTAATCTAAAGCTAGTAAAGGAGTAGGATATCCGTGTAATTGTTGAATAACCCCTACACAAGTAGAAAACGTGAAACCTTGCAGAGGGATTATGTGGAGCAATCACGTGTAGAAATAACACTAGAAAGTGGACCTTATGCTAAGAGTCTAACTACTAGGATTAACCTAAGTCACGAAACATACAGCATTTGACAAGCTACACCTTGAGTGCGCTACTACTTGGTGGTTTGGACAAATAGAATTTGGTATTCAAGCGCTTCGGTACTCAATGACCAAAAGAATTTAGGGAATAACACTGCTCTACCTGCTTTTCTACGGTTAGTGATAATCTATGATTAATGAAGAATAGATTAATATATTAACTCATTAAAGGTTTACGAAGAAGGATTCGTCGATCATATCTCTCTCTATTGATTACAATATAATTTTATTTGCTTTGATTATTTATTTCGTTTATAATCCAAAACAAAACCCCTTTTGTGACACTTTGACAACTAAAACTCATTGCTCTTCGTGGGAGCGATCCTTACTTCCATTATATTACCAGTTAATTGTGTGGAATTAAGATTATTAATTTGTTGAGGCTACGACACCCATCATAGAGGGACCCGACTACATGAGGTGATGTACCGGACATGTAGTGTCTAGGTGTTCGATTGAGCATTCACCAAAGTCCTTTGCTGAGCAATTAGTGAAAGGAAGATTAATTATTGTTTAATCATTATTAAAATAGTACTTGACTGAGTATTAGGCAGTAAAACCTAATTATGGAGAGAAGGTACCGACCAAGGGGTGTGGAACTGGCCCTTGGTGTCTGTGGGACCATCTGACGGTGAATGGATCATCTTCCTAGTTGCTAGAGAGAGTTTGAACCAAATATGAATTATGAATGATTAATTAGGTCATTAATCAATTAATAATCCTTGGTGGCCATGCCCGTGTCACCATGCTGTCCACGGGCCAGTCTTGAGAATTTTGGTATTTCTGATGGTCCATTGAGCATTATTTTATCCTTTTATGAAGAATTTGAGCTTGACTGAAACTCTTAATCTTGGTTGAAATACCAACTATTAAAAATATTAAATAATATTATTTTAATATTTTTATGGTAGAAAGACATAATGGTTGTACGACCACTTGTTTTGCTAACCATATGGTCCATGGAGCTAGATTTGGAAAGATACGAAAACTAGGAGTTTTGATCGAAAGATGAAGTACTTAAAAGAGAAAACCCTAAATAATAATAACAACAAGATACTAAGAAAAAAGGAGTGGGGATCAGTCAAAAACGGTGCAAGGCTAGTCGACCAGGCGCATAGACCCACCCCGCAGTTTCTTATATTTTATTATTTTATTAATATTTTCTCTCTCTTCCTTTTTCTTCTTTGATCAAACTTCCATATCCTTATTCTTCTATGTTTTTGGATACTCCTTTGAGCATTATTTCTAAATACACCTGTGCCTTTCACCCGAGGCTTGCTCGAGGGTGCCCCATATGCCAGAAAGGTAAATATGCATTGATGCTCCATGGAATCCAGTTGAGAAAAGCCATGAATCCTGGGTAAGTGAACATTAGGGTTTAATTAGTGTATTTTTGCTAGAAATTTAACTGATGAATACTGCAACTAGAAATAATTAATTAGTCGATCTATGATGTGATCAACATCATGTTCTTTATGAATATTTATCTTTGCTAGACAACATAAATGAATTTCGAATTCAAAAGAGACGCTGAGACTCTCAGCTTAATCATGAAATATATGGAACATTAAAAGCTTGCGGACATATATAATTACTTTCATGAGATTTCAAAACTGCAATTTACTTCTTTTGCGAAAGGTGAAGACATGAATTATTTATGAGTCCAATATTGATCAGAAATGCATGATTTTCGATGTGATTTTACAAATATAACTTTCATCAAAAATCCACCATCAACAATGTGAAAGGGTAAATCCGATATTAAAAATGAATAAAAAATTTGATTATTTATAGGTATCTGTGAAATTTCACGAGAAGTAAGAGGATTTATCCACTTTCCACAAAAGAAAACCAAGTAGTCCTAAATACATGATGACTAGGGGCTTCATTGGTAAATGGTAATCTGAAATTTATCTCCGGAAGTTGTGACAGGGGCTCATTTTGTGTGCCATAAGTATACGTCTGCGACATCATGACAGGAGGCGGATGACTAGGAAACAAATGGCGAGGAAATGCTGAGCTACCCAATGATATCTCATCGACGTTCTGTGCATGGTATGACTCAGTGAAATAAGTTCCGACACTCTTCTTCTTCCACCAATTGTTATATTGATCCTCACTAACTGCATAATAGTCGGTGCCTACATCTACATTCGCTCCTTCCTCAATTGATTGCAAATTTGAAGGATTTGCTGAGACTAAAATCTCACATGCAATCTGCCTCTGGAATCTCTCGGCCAAGTAATAACTAACTCTTGTGTTTTCATTCAGGTCAAAAAACACAACTCTGTTTCTGGATACTTGTAGTGCATGTTCATATTGTTCTCCCACAGCATACACACTATATAACCATGGTTGTAAAATACATGATGCACTTGTTCTAGTGTCAATCTGTGTTTGTGCGCTTGTGACTGAGTGTTTCCTAGCATCCTTTTGGTCTCCTCTATATCCTCTCTTCCTTGATATAATGCTGGTCTGCTTAAAGAGACAAATCTTTGGGAAACATCATAATGTTCTCCAGGTATCTACAAAGCAAGGGTTGCATGTTGCGGAAGTAATAATAGTACCAATACTCAACTACCATAACCATGCTAGAAAAATCCTTATCCTTGGTTGACCATTCGTCAAGAAATTTATAGGTTTTACCTAACAAAGCTATACCCCAGTCATATTCCCCAACTCTATCTAAATCAGCCAACAATAGAACCCAACGTTTATTTACTCTTCCACTAGAATCCGCAAGAAGAAAATGACCAAAACACCAAAGAAATAATGCTCGTGTTAATGTCTATGCACATCCAATATTGTCCTGGTTTTATCTACTATATTAATGTAGTTTTTCAAGATAGCCAGGGATAATGAATTTTTCTTAGAGTCCCATCCATGATGATTTTTGATACCCAAGAAATATAAATTATCCAGAGGAGGATATGTTAGATCACTACACCGCGACATAACTACTGGTGTTTTGGTAGACCAGTGGGAATTCCCATTAACATGTACCAATCTACATGAAAGTGGCCAATTTCGAACTCTTGAAAATGAAAGCTCTCCGTTTTACTCCACCATCTCTCAGTTATGGATTCAACTAAGCCTCTATCCCCATCGGCGAAATCAAACTGAAAAACAGAAGAAAAGCCATAATTGTTACAATATCTTTGTGCTGCCGGATTATTTTTCACTACAATGCTATAAAACTTCAACCTCTTTCAAACTACTTTTAAAGTTTACTTTGCGAGGATCTTTTGTATCTTTACACACATGTTTATCAATAGTCTTTGACGATACTATACCAAACGATCTAGCAGTTCATCCATACTCATACTACAATCAATAACAAACATGAAAAAAATATCAATCCTACAAATTAAATTTCATGCAAATTTTCATCACAAATAATCATACAAACTAATCATAAAAATAATCAAATTTACATACAAATTATCATTATAATTCATTGTCATTCATTTTCATCATACAAATAATAAAAAATAATCAAATTATCATACAAATTTTACCTACAAACTAATCATACAATTTATCATTCATTTTCAGCACATAAATCAAATTTCACTTTTTGTTCATCACAAATAATCAAATTAAATCCCCCCAAAAAATTCATCACAAATAATCAAAATTAAATCATACACATATCATCTAAATAACTAGTATCAATCATCAATTTGAATGAAATACAAGATAATCAAAAATCATTAAACTTAAAACCTAATAATTTCTTACCCCAATTGATTTCGTGGATAAAATCGCTCCAAACCACCCTCTAACTATCACAAATTCGATGTAAAACAAATCCACGAAAGGAATTTGAAAAAAAAAAAATCTAGAAATGTTGAATTTGAACATGCATTTTCGAGAGAAATGAGGGAGAAGTGAAAAATGGGGAAAGAAATGAGGAAGATCAATATTCTGTGGAAGATATTGATTTTCTGAGCGCTGAAAAGTTCAACGTTGGCGCTGTTTGGTGCGACGCAGTCCACCTAAATTACTAAGTCAAGCGTTATTCTATTTATCGTTCACATGTACGCTGTTTTATTCAGCGACTAGCTGCTACATTAGCACTACCATAAAACTTAGGAGGTTGCGGTACCTGACGTGGACTAGGCCTAAAGAAGAAGGCATAGCACCACAACTATCACGACAAACAAATAACAGTTCGAGTAGTCTTCACTCTCCTCACAACTACGTGCATCAAACAATGCCCAATAGTTGTAGTTACAAGTAGGTCCCACGGAAGAACGTGGCAACCGCGTTGAGTCTCAACCCCTTAAAAACCACATCTCACTCCACCAAATTATTCCTCTTTCCTTCTCTCTCTATTTTACTTGTTCGTGTTTCCTTCGAGGGTTAGGGTTTTTTTCCCGATCCCCATCTATATCTCTTTCTCCTTCTTATTACCGCCTTTAAAATCTTCCTAGGTCTTCGAAAGAGAAAATCACGAAAATCACTCCTGTCGGATTCAACAAATCCGTCTCTTAAACCCTGAATCTAGGGTTTTTATCTCTATATCAATCTAGGGTTAGTGTTTTTTTTTTTAGTTTTTTCTTAGAAAGATGCAACCAGCAACAGGAGCCGCTCATCCTCCTATGGCAGCAGCACCAGCTATGGATCCACAGCAACAACAACAACAGTGGGCTATGATGATGCCTGCTTATCAGAATCAAGTACCACCACCTACTTGGAACCAACAACCACCACCACCTCAAGGTGCTGCTCCTTATATGATGCAACATCAACAGCCACCACAGCAACAGGCGTATGCATCTGGTGCTTCGCAGCCTCAAAGTGCTGATGAAGTTCGTACTCTTTGGATTGGGGATTTACAACAGTGGATGGAAGAGACTTATATTCATGGTTGCTTCGCTCACACTGGCGAGGTAAAGTTTCTCCCTTTCTATTGGTCTTGTATATTTAATTCTCTGCTGTGACTTTGCCGTATTTTGTACTACTTTATATTTATGCGATGTTTGGATGGTTGCAAGTGTTGTTTGTGTGTCAAGTGATTAGGTGTTTAGCTAGTAGAATACTCCTGCTGACAAACCTTTTGTATGTATGTTTTTCTCATTGTTATGGTTTGGGTATTTGAGGGGGCGTGTTCTGTACTCTCAACTGTATCTATGTATAAACTTCCATGTTTTAGTAAACATGCTAGAGGTTGACTGCCGAAGTTTTAATATTACATTGTTTTTTAAAAAAAAGTCTATTCTTTTGGAGAAGAAATTAACATATTTAACTGTGAATCTACATCTACTTTAGGAAACATAGTTTGAATATACTTTGCAGCTTGTAATATCTAGTTGTACTATTTTCATATTTCTCATGTTTGATTTATGCCCAAGTTTAATTCATCTGTTTATGATTAACATTACATTGTTTTAAAAAAAAATCTATTCTTTTCCAGAAGAAATTAACATATTTAACTGTGAATCTACATCTACTTTAGGAAACATAGTTTGAATATACTTTGCAGTTTGTAATATCTAGTTGTACTATTTCATATTTCTCATGTTTGATTTATGCCCAAGTTTAATTCATCTGTTTATGATTACTCTCTACTTTTGGTCATATTGTTTTTTGTGCTAATGGTGTTTTTCTTTTCTTGCAAACAGGTTCTGAATGTGAAAGTTATCCGCAACAAGGCTACAGGTCAATCTGAGAGTTACGGGTTCATTGAATTTAATAGTCATGCTGCAGCAGAAAGAGTCTTACAGACATACAATGGTCAATTGATGCCCAATGTTGAGCAGAACTTCAGGTTGAACTGGGCGTCTTTTGGCTCTGGAGACAAGCGTCAGGATGACAGTGCTGACTTCACAGTATTCGTTGGAGATTTGGCTGCTGATGTTACAGATTATGCGTTGCAAGAGACATTTAAGGCTCACTATACCTCTGTTAAGGGTGCAAAAGTTGTTACTGATAGAACCACTGGACGTTCTAAGGGATATGGGTTTGTTAGATTTGCTGATGAAGGCGAACAGTTGAGGGCAATGACTGAAATGAATGGTCAATTTTGTTCAACACGACCCATGCGTATTGGGCCTGCTAGTAACAAAAAAACTGTTGGTCTCGGTCAACAACAACATCCAAAAGGTACATGTTGCTGCAACACATCCATGCTTCTTCTCTGATTTTGACAACCACTTCATTCTTGGTTTGTTAATTTGCAAATTACTGTGCTTTGATGTCTCTTATTAGAAACAATTTTCTTTTGTTATCTCTTTCACTATAATAGACTCCAGTAGGATTGTTTGGAGAATTTGGTGAATTCTTCTGTCAGACATTGTTGTTAAGGGAAGTTTAAGATTCGTTTTCTTCCAATATTACTTCCTTTGCCAAATTGGACACTTAAGTGCTGTTTAAAGATTCCAAAACTTATAAGGACTCATGTTGTCTCGAAGCAGGATGCCTACAGGCACTCATGTTTAGGGGCCTGGAAGTGATTTCAGCTGAAATGCATTCCTCGTTAGTGCGTGGCCTCGTATAGGTCAGTTTTATTGCTTATGTCGTAATTCTGGCCTTAATTTCCATTTTCAGCGGCATTTACGCTTTCATCCTCAGATTATTTCAGTTAAAGAAAAAGTCTACTTACTTTTTGTTTACTGTTTCAACTTTAATTCCTCGTATACCCTTTACATTTCAGTAACCATTCCAAACTTTCGTTGCTTCAGTTATTCAATTGCTTCTGCTCTGGGTCTTAGATTACCTAGTATGATGTTCTTCCTTTGTTCATCAATTTTCATTCTGATTCAGTTATTCTATTTCCATATTCCTTGTGCAGCAAGATGCTACTTATTTGTACCAATTTTAATGTTTAGCTTAAGAGCCTTACACTCCTAGCACTTGCAGTTTTAGTTGATGCACTTCATAGTTCATCAATCTTTCATCAATCAGTAGTTAAGGTCATGTGTTCCTGAAGTCCTTTTTGTTTTGTATTGTTTGCACTTTCTGTTTTCTCCAGTAATTATTAGGTCATGTTGTTTTATTTTGGGGAGGTGTTCTATTTGCCTTTATCTTTGCAGAAGTGGGTCTTTATTTTCTGAATTTTTCGTTGGTTGTGCACTTGCTGTGAGACTGCTCATGAATCTTTGGAGGGTTGTGCACAACCAACGAAAAATGAAAAACCAGTGTTTTTTTCAATCTTTGGAGGGGGGCCCAATACCAGGAGTTATGTTATATAGACAATTTAGATTGGGCCCCCTTAGTTGTGCAACTTCTTTGTGGGTACTTGTTATTTGGTAAGATGAGACACTAGTGTTTTTTTCTAGTTGGCTTTATTTTGGGTGCTCCCTTCCTTGGTAGTTGGAGATGTATATATATTAACAGGATCAATGCTTCCGTCAGCATTTTCTTCCTCTGGTTTTCTTCTTTCAGAGTGATTTGATAAGCAAATTAAGTGTGGGTGAAATCTTAATGATGTGTAAAGCACTCTTATGGTGCATACCAATATGGTAATGATAATCAAGTTGTATTCCTTTGTAGATAAGCCTCAGCATCATCCTAAATTGGGTGCTGCTTAAATCAAGCTTACTGTGTCTTAGCATGTCAGCTAACGGTAACATGATCTTCTAGTTTTCCTGTTGCATAATAGTATCTGTTTTGTTATTTGCAGCCACTTACCAGAGTACTCCTGGGGGAACTCAGAATGAGAGTGATCCAAATAATACAACTGTGGGTAACTTTATTTGACATCAGGTCTATAACAATTTCGTTTTAACATAATACTGACCTTTTTTGAACAACACCAGATATTTGTTGGTGGTTTGGACTCTAATGTCACCGAGGAAAACTTGAGACAAGTTTTTAGCCAATTTGGAGAGTTATCCCATGTGAAAATACCTGTAGGAAAACGCTGTGGGTTTGTTCAGTTTGATAATAGGTAAAAGGATTTTAGTTTTACTTAGTCCATTTGTGACCTCTAACCGGAAACTACGCGGTCCCTCTAATTTGCTGTTTTAATTGCATATGGTGGCTTCAGGACTTGTGCAGAGGAGGCTTTGCTGATGTTGAATGGAAGTCAATTGGGTGGTTCAAACATCCGACTTTCATGGGGACGCAGTCCTTCAAATAAACAGGTAGCTATATGTCTCTTCTGCTTAAATATTGCTCTATTTAACTGCCGCATCCATGACTAACAAACTAATCTACCTAAATTTTAGGATCAATCCGGTGGTATGGTTCAGCAGCATGCAGATCCAAACCAGTGGCCTGCTGCAGCTGGTAATATGTACGGATACAATGGAGGTTATGAAGCCTATGGATATGTTTCAGCTGCTCAAGATCCTAACATGTATTCTTACCAAGGCTATGGTGGTCCTGGATATGGTAACTACCAACAGCACCAACAGCAGGTATGATCTTGTTCTTTCTGTCATTTTCTGATTGTAAGTTTCAATCTAATGTATCATGTAAATTATAGCCAGGTTAACAACTCTCTAACTTAATTTAGTTTTTGCTTCTTCCAGTGATCTGATCAGATAGCCAGAATCAATATGGTGGCAGATAAAAGCTATATTTTTCGAGTAAAGAAGAGGTCAGGTCTCAGTAGTCTAATGGGCGTTTCATGTATCCTAGTTAGAGCTCTTATTTGCCCATTTCCTGCTGCACGATGAACCGAACTGCTAGCTTAGGGTAGTAAACATGAAGAGATTGTTATTTTCTGGGTTTTTCTTTTTTTCTTTCTGGTTTTATGTCTGTGCATGCTTTTATCTTTCTTGTGGTGATGCTTGTGAGCTTCAGGTGATGACACAATACTATGTGACGTTATATCTGGTTTGAAAAGTCAAGTATGAACTTTTCTTAAAAAAGACTTTTCTTTTTTTGCTAGGCGAAAAAAAGACATGTTATTGATATGATTTTAGGATTGGGGTGAAACAAAGAGTCTAGCATAGACCTTTTATCTAAACGGCATAGACCTTTCAGTCCAGCATAGACTAGATGTCGAACTATTGGCAAGTGAGTCAGTCCAATATAGACTAGATGTCGAACTATTGGCAAATGAGTTCAGCATAGACCTTGGAAACGAGTCCACCATAGACTCTATTTGCAAATGAGTCCAGCATAGACCTTTTAGTTTTAATCTAAACGGAAAAAGAAATTAATTGTCAACTGTCAACCAAGGTGTAAGCACCTCATTTACTGATCCCGCCACTTCCCCTTTTGAAAAAAAATCAACTCCAAAAGCTAAACGTAATGGAATGTTAGTTGTAGTGAAGTTTAACTAAAATATATACTCCGTATAGAAGAAATGAACGTGGAAGATTTAAGATTATGGTTACTTGTTTTTCTTTTCCCACCCTATTGGATGGAGGTCAACTGTTCGCGATTGTAAATCACTTTTCTTGATGCGGTTTTACCTTTCCCTATATTATTGATCTAATATAATACCCAAAGATTGCTTCCTTTCCTATGCAAGTACACATGAAGCGGATTTCGTGAATCTGGTCTTATGACTAAATTAGTGTATCTCTGATCTTTTGAACTGATGTAAATCTTTGTCATGGTATGTTGTGCCGCAAATTTTTTGGCCTGCACTAGGCCGAAAGCAACAAATTAATCGTTACCTGGGGGACTGGTAGTATGTTGATTGTGGCGGTACTGAGGGTTCCAACTCAAAGGTTTGTAAGTAGAACGGATACATAAAGGTTTGAAGAATATCCCTTATATTCTAGTCTCTAGTGTGCTCGGCTGATCCTTACTATTGCGTCATCCACGCTAACTGCGTGGACTTTTCAGTAACTTGATTACACATTTGATATTTGACATGGAACTGCAGTTTCTTTGGGCTAGAACTCAAGGGAGAAGTATAATTTCGAACCTATTTCGAGGCATACATAAAACTTGAAACGTGTTTTGAGGCATACTGATTTTTTTTTGAGGCATACTAAATGATGATATCATCTAAGGTATGTTTATAAGGGGTGTCCTAGCCGTGATGAAATTACTAGGTTACCCTTCAACTAAATTAAAAATCTAAACTAAAACTAATCAAAATCAGTTCAATCTTTCTTCTTCTCATCTCCCGCAGCCGAACTATTCACTGCATAAACGTTGAAATTTCTTTTCGTCGGCGATTAGCCATACAAATCAAGCAAGTTCTCAACAAAAGTAAAGAGCTAATCCAATTAAGCAACGTTGGAAGGCGAAATCCAAATCTCGATTACTCTCCAATTATATTAGAAGATATTTCCTGCAAACCCATCTTGTTTTTCATTGTTTTTACATCGTTTGATTGATAAAATATGATTTCTTAGATGAAATTAGTGTTTTCAGAAGGGGGTTCGGCTGAGAAATTAGAGTCGAACCTAGCTTTGTTCTTCGTTTTTTGTTTTTCAGAAGATCAGTTCGGCTGATCTGGGAATATCAATTTTAAGCCGAACATAAGATATAGTTCAGGGAAACATTATGTTCGGATAATTCGACTTTGCTAGGTTTTCAGCCGAACCTTTGACTTGGCTAAGTTATTGAATTCATTGAAGCTCGGCTGATTTGACTTCGCTATGTATTCAGCCGAACCTTCTGATAACCTAAGTTTTTTTTGGAAGTCGCACTACAAGGTTCGGCTGAACATAAGTTAGCCGAACATTTCTCTGAAACTCGCCATTTTCATTAAACCAGGAGGTTCAGCTGAAATCTATAGTAGTACGAATCAGCCGAACCACACATATATTTACAAAACCCCAAGGTTCGGCTATAAACTAGGAGCCGAACTGTTCTTCGCGCCAAGTTCTGCATCCAAAATAGCAGTCGAACCTAATGTTGAACTCTGAAAAAATTTGTAAACTGATTAATGATTTTTCATGGGTTGTAATAATGAGGTTCAAACTCTTGGACTCGTGAAGGATAATTTTTTAAACTTAATAAAAAAGATAAATATATACAATAAAATATTACACTGGTGCGAGAAACTGGGACTAAAGATTCGGCCATTTTGCATTTTCAAGTGGTTCAGAATTTAATTCTAGGAGATTATAGTTCAAAACAAAACAAATATTAACTCTATTCTTTGCCAAAGTAGATTCTATAAAATATTATTTGTATTTTATGAGCATGGCGCATCAAGAATCCCTAAGACTAAGCATGCTCCATCAAATAAAATCACAAATAATTAATTAAAATCATAATTCAATTAAAATTGGTGCAAAAAGTAAATAAAGAATTAATTTAAATTACCACATGGATGAAACACGACCTCCTCCGTCATCCCAGTGCTTGGGGTTTAACTCGTCATGTTAATCATGTTCTCAAAATACATAATTGATGCTCAAAATTTGATTAAAAGAGTGAAAAAGTATAAAACAGTGAATCTACGACCCATAAAAGGCGTCCAGAAATCAACGATAGAAGTGTACTGCTGTAAAACAACGATACTTAGCTGTTGTTTTTGACACTATTGAAGAACGACGGTCCTGGGACGTCTGTTCTTCGTCTTCTCCTTCTACTTCAACAGCAGCAGGAAACTTTCCTGCAGTTCTTCTCTTCGCCTCTGCAACCTCCCTGTGGTCTCCCAATCGACCCCAAAACTCTCGACACCCTTCTATGAGACCCTAGGATGCTATTTATACACAACAGGAGCAACGAATCACTCACAATAACTCCACATAATTCTCATTTACTCGGAAAATATTTTTTTTATTTTCTTCACTGTCAGCCGAGATACGATCTTTTCCACCTCTTCTGCCTGCGCAAATGAGCTGTAATACTTCCATAAGTCACATACAAACTTTATAAGAGAAGATATCTTCCCTTGTTTGTCCACAAACTTTCCAAAATCGGCTCACAGTGCACCCGATAATATCTTCCCCTGTTTAACTTTGATTTCCTCCCACGCTTATCTGGCCCATTTTGATCGATCAAATTGCTTACAATAGCCCTGTTTAGCTCTATCAAGTTAAGCCCAACTGATTATTGGTATTGAATCTCTTTAGAAATCTTCCAAAATCAAATCAAAAATTCAACAGCGTCTGCATGCATGTTTCCCGCCATTTTGAATTTTCAAATCGTGAATAAGGGTGTCCCCCTAACCACTGTTGGGTGTCCCCTTAGCAACTGGGGTGCAAACATCCTTTTTGGGGTGTAAATATCCATGGGGGTGCCCTTATCCAACCAAGGGGTTCCTTTAGCAATTCTTCTGGGATATTTTCCGCACTTTTTCGAGGTTCCTCCGGGACATTTCCGGGGTACTTCCGGCACACTTCTGGGACGCTTCCGGTATACTTTCAACGGAGCTCCAAACGCCGCATTTTTAACCAATTTCGCCGCAAAACCTTATTTTTCCAAAAACACCTATAAATAAATAAAACACCATAATAAGTACAAAAACGGGCACTAACAGTATATACAAATGAGATATATTAGACACATAAATACGTCTATCAAATATCCCCAAACTTATTATTTGCTAGTCCCGAGCAGATCAAAACTACAAAATAAAATCCTAACTCACTTTCGCAGGCATTGTCGATTGCATTTAGCGTATGCAATAAGCCTTTAAACCCCTAGGTGGCCCTAGCGGCCGAGTTATAGTCTCGGAGGGCTTACCAGAGATATACCCACAAAATCATTACTCCAGACCCTAACTATCTACGCAAAATCTTGGAAAGCACTAAAGAACCTCCTTGGTTGGCATATTTATTAATTACAGGAGGAAGTACCCTGACGCGAAATTCCAATTGTTGTATACGAGTTTTCACTCAAGCATACTAAAATTCATAAAAGTGACAGAGCTCTACTAAGATAGTTTCACGATGGACATCATACTCGGAGTCAGACTAATCATATGGATAGATTAAGAGATGGATATAGAAAAAATATAGATGGTTTTGATGTTAACTAGGTGAACGATATTTCTCATATCTGTCTGAAGGCCACTGCCAAAATAAACCTATCCTAAATGACTGAGATAGTCTGACTAATATCAAATCACTGGCATATACAAGGGAACCAGTGTTCGATAATCCTAACTTTATGTCAACACAACTGGCATATACAAGGGTTCCAGTGGTCGACTTTATTGAATTTTATTCCGTTTGGTCAAATGGTCTGGTCTAAAACTTTTTTTTTCTTCATTTTTTCATGTTTTTTTCAATACTCAGTCACTCTATTTTACCCTAGCAGTGGTAACAACTTGAATCGTGAGCCCCACCTAATCACCTAGAGAAACATAGTTTAAAAATAAAAATAGAAACAGAAATGAAAAGGACTCAACGAGATATAGCGAAACTATCATGTTATTTCTAACACCTGAGCTCTGTGCTTTTATGAATAGACTCTTTAGATGTTTCCATCTAGTCAGATTGGCCCCTCAACTCCTAAAACCAAAATGCTTCCATCCACTTAGATTGGTTAGTTCCATCCTAAATAAGCATAATTTCTAGGCTCTGGAGTTTATTTATTATGCAACTAAAAAGTTTCTCCCATACCCCCAAACTTAAACCTAACATTGTCCTCAATGTTCTAAAGATAAAATTAAAAACATGAACAAGGAGAAACTGTTACCAATGAAGCAAAAGAGATAAGGAAAGATATTACCGTGTCGCATGAATATTGGGTTACCTCCCAAGAAGTGCTAAGTTTAAAGTCTTCAGCCAGACTAAGCAAGGATTAGTCACCACGTAGAATCATATAGTAGTAGCCGGAATAACTGTGGGTCATCTGGATCAAAAAGTGTTACCCACAAGAAGAGGAAACTGCAACAGACCAAGAAGATACCGAACATACCCTTGCTTAAGACAACTACATCTAGTTGTGGTTCAGGTTCAGGCTCTATAAAAGGGTCTAAATAAAAGGTTTTCATCGGTTGGATTTCCTCAAAGCTAATATCCGGTTCAGGTATTAGAGTCTGGAAAAACTCAACTAAGAACTTAGAAGCACATAACAACAACCTGAATAATTGGGGATCCTCTAAGTCAATTAGATTTGACTCACACAGCTGACCATAATGAAAGAGGTGTTCTTCCTTAAGAAAATGTGTCGACCCTAATATCCTAAAGTGATTAGGTTTAGTCTCAAAACTTAATAACCGACACATCTTAAAATCAAAAGTTCCCACAATTGGAAGAAAAGTTTTTTGTGGGAAAACAAAGTCAATCTTGGTATCATAGCCTGGGTTAACCACATCAACCAGAGGATGGGTTTCTAACAATTGAGCTTCTTTCTGGACATCATTAGGTTCGGGAAAACGTGTATGAAGATACTCTTGTAAGATGGTTGAGGCACAAATGTTAAGTTCTACAGGAGGGTACTTTCTAAGAGTTAAAGCACACGGAGAATGATAATCACCCCCAAACTTAGAGTTTTCTGTGTCTCTAGAAAGACTAGTCACAACTTCCCTAATTTCTAGGTCATCAGATTCCTGGAAATGGTCAATAGATTATTCTAAGTTGGGTTCATCCTCACTCATTTCTACGAGTTTATCATCTTCTAAGACTAGTGTTTCTAAATCGCTAGATTCTAAAACAGTATTCTCAGGGTAAACTCTTTCCTATAAACGATCATCACAATCATATAAAGGATTATCAGAGAAAGTTTCATATAAAGGCTCATCAACTAAGGTTTTAATCATAGTTACCTCCTCCGATTCACTGATAGGCACATCAAATAATGGATTATCCAACATACTGCAGGCTAAAGGATCATGAACTACATCGTCTAAAACGGTGGTATCCCTAATCAAATCCTCTTCCTTTTGAATAGGTGAATAATCATAAAAATTATTTGGATTTGAACTAGAAATAATATAATCATTATAAAGCTCAATTGGATTAATAGATTCCTGATCACTATGCATACATATTTCAGATTCTTCATTACTACTATCCTCATCATCATAATAGTACAAAGATGATTGAACCTTATTTAAATAAGTAGTGTCTTTTATTCTAGCCTCGTCCTCTAAATTAGGCAAATATTCATTATTGATATCAAGGGTAGAATTAGAAACCCTATTTTGGAAATTTAGATTATTTCGAGCAGCATTAGCCAACTGTTCATTTTCTGCCTTTAGACGTGCCTGAATTTCACTGAGCATAACACTTATACGTTCACCACTCTCGTTTATCATCTCAGAATATCGTGTACACTCTTCTTTTGAACTATTCATTGCAACTAAATGTTTATACGTCCTTTCAATCCGTTGTTGGGTCTCTTCTAGAGATGGAACAGGTTCAGAAATATCATAATCAGGACTAGTTTCCAAAAACGAGTAACCAGTACTACAGTGTTCCTGATTTTCTTGCTCGTAAGACAAATTCGCGTGTGGATAGTAATTGGGCTCACCATGGTATGAACCATAACCTTGAAAAGGTTGGCGTTCCCAACTACCATTCCCACCATGGTCATAAAAATGATGATGTCCATATTCAAATTCAGGTCGATACTCATTGTATTGGCTTCTATCATACCAGTTCGACATTCTTAATTGCAAGGGAATTCTACATAACCACAAACAAGGCCGACTCGACTCCACCAAAACAAACCTAAAGATTTCTAGCAAACAAAAAGCATGATGGCTTCACTTAGATTGTTTCTAGACTTGATTCTATCTCTCGAAGGGGAATTCGTTACAATTTAAGCAAACCCCTCTGGAATCAATCCGAGTCAAAGTAAGTTGAATTGAGGCGAGGGAAGCTCAGTGGAGCTTTGATACCCAAGGCCTCACCGCTATCACAAGGCGGCGCAGTCACGCATTCAACTCACAAAAACCATCATGAACTTCGAGGTGTGCTTAAGAAAGTAACCAATATCCTTCGAAATTTTTTCCTGATAAGCGCGATACCCTATCGGTCTCGTTCTAGTCAAGTTTTAAGCTTGGGTTCGCGTTAGGTTTCGTTTTCCTAAAGCGGGCAAGAAGGGAGCGGTGATGAAATACGAACCCTTACCTTGTATTGGCCAGGCCTTGCCCTTTACTAGGAATTTAAAAACAGTCCAAATTCGTCCTCAATCAATGAATCACCTTAAGGAATACAGTAAACTCGCTGACAGGAGATTCGCGAGTGTTTTGATGGACTTACCTCCCGTACCAGACGGGGGATGAACCGTTGAAGTCGACTCGGGCCACGACTCCTATGTCATGTACGAACCCGAGGGGCCGAGACGATATAGTAATCGTCGTCCTTCCCTGCACACAGTTTATATAAATATATATATATATATATATATATATATATATATATATTTTTAATAATACCCTTCCGTAGGGTTAAAAAGAATAAAGTCCAATTGTATAGAATAAAGTCCAAATAAAAAGTCCAAAAATTACAAAAGTTATGAAAAATAAAGCCTATTTACAAATTCTAAAATAAATAAATAAAATCTATATACAAAAAAAAGTAATAATAAAAATTAAATCCTAAAAAAAAATTATGTCCTTTTTTCTTCTCTTTTAGCTTTAAGCTTTTTGTTCCCAAGTCCTTAGTATTCCACTTCGAACCTGTAAATCAAAGACACAAAAAGAAACGTAAAAAGGAACAAATAATAGTAAAAAAAAATAAACCTAAAAACAAATCTATAAACAAGTCCGCGTCGGCGGCGCCAAAATGATTAATGATTTTTCATGGGTTGTAATAATGAGGTTCAAACTCTCGGACTTAAATATATACAATAAAAATATTAACATTGGTGCGAGAAACACTAAAGACTCGGCCATTTTTCATTTTCAAGTGGTTCAGAATTTAATTCTAGGCGATTATAGTTCAAAACAAAACAAATATTAAGTCTATTCTTTCCCAAAGTAGATTCTATAAAATATTACTTGTATTTTATGAGCATGGCGCATCAAGAATCCCTAAGACTAAGCATGCTCCATCAAATAAATCACAATTAATTAATTAAAATCTTAATTCAATTAAAATTGGTGCAAAAAGTAAATAAAGAATTAATTTAAATTACCACATGGATGAAACACGACCTCCTCCGTCATCCCAGTGCTTGGGGTTTAACTCGTCATATTAATCATGTTCTCAAAATACATAATTGATGCTCAAAATTTGATTAAAAGAGTGAAAAAGTACGAAACAGTGAATCTACGACCCACAAAAGGCATCCAGAAATCAACGATAGAAGTGTACTGCTGTAAAACAACGATACTTAGCTGCTGCTGTTGACACTGTTGAAGAACGACGGTCCTGGGACGTCTGTTCTTCGTCTTCTCCTTCTTCTTCAACAGCAGCAGGCAACTTTCCTGCAGTTCTTCTCTTCACCTCTGCAACCTCCCTGTGGTCTCCAAATCGACCCCAAAACTCTCGACACCCTTCTATGAGACCGTAGGATGCTATTTATACACAACAGGAGCAACGAATCACTCACAATAACTCCACATAATTCTCATTTACTCGGAAAATATTTTTTTTATTTTCTTCACTGTCAGCCGAGATACGATCTTTTCCACCTCTTCTGCCTGCGCAAATGAGATGTAATACTTCCATAAGTCACATACAAACTCTATAAGAGAAGATATCTTCCCCTGTTTGTCCACAAACTTTCCAAAATCGGCTCACAGTGCACCCGATAATATCTTCCCCTGTTTAACTTTGATTTCCTCCCACGGCTTATCTGGCCCATTTTGATCGATCAAATTGCTTACAATAGCCGTGTTTAGCTCTATCAAGTTAAGCCCAACTGATTCTTGGTATTGAATCTCTTTAGAAATCTTCCAAAATCAAATCGAAAATTCAACAGCGTCTGCATGCATGTTTCCCACCATTTTGAATTTTCAAATCGTGAAGAAGGGTGTCCCCTAACCACTGTTGTGTGTCCCCTTAGCAACTGGGGTGCAAACATCCTTTTGGGGTGTAAATATTCATGGGGTGCCCTTATCCAACCAAGGGGTGCCTTTAGCAATTCTTCTGGGATATTTTCCGCACTTTTTCGGGGTTCCTCCGGGACATTTCCGGGGTACTTCCGGCACACTTCTGGGGCGCTTCCGGTATACCGTCAACGGAGCTCCAAACGCCGCATTTTTAACCAATTTCGCCGCAAAACCTTATTTTTCCAAAAACACCTATAAATAAATAAAACACCATAATAAGTACAAAAACGGGCACTAACAGTATATACAAATGAGATATATTAAACACATAAACGCGTCTATCATAAACATTCAATTTTTTTGAAGAATAGAAGCAAAAAAAAAAAAAAGATACTCCTTCATCATTTGGAATCATCCATTTTGAATCACAATAATCTCAAAAACCTAGTTTTCCTTTTTTCTTCTTCTTGCTCTCAAAAAATTTGATTTCTCTACTAATATAACATTAGCAACTTAACTTAATCAATGAATTAACATTACTAATTAATCATAATCATTAACATTTAATTAAATAAGGGTATACTTGCCATTATTAAAAAGGATGGATAAGGGGTGATGGTCTTTTTTATCTAGTGACCCTATTTTGTCACCATTTGTTATGCCTAAAAAAAATTAGTATGCGTCAAAAAAGGTTTCTAAAACTTTGGAGGCATATCAAATAAAGAGAGAATAGGGCCATTAGGTAGTAATCCTAAAAGTCCCTTATCAATATATTTTTTTAATGCCAAGACTGCCCCCCTTATTCATATTTTTTTTACATAAAATAATATAAATTTTTATTTTTTGTATTTATTTTTACACACTAGGCTCCGCTGAAAAGTTATCAGCCGAACCTCCGGGTATAACATGAATAATTACTGTCCGAGCTTAGGTGTTTTGAAAATATTTCTAGGCTCGTCTGACAAGTCATCAACTGAACTTCACTCTGCAACCGCCAAATTTGGGTTTAGCTGGTTCGAGCAAAGAATAACTGAACTAAGTGTTTTTTTCATAAAGTAATGTTCGACTTTTATTTTCACTTTTAATAATCGGTCGAAATATTCATCGGCATGAAAAAAAATGAGCAGTTTAGCTGATAGATCCTTTCAATTATCAGCCGAACTTCACCCTGTAATTGCCGAAAATTTTCAGTTAAATCTAATCTATCAATCAAACACAAGAACATAAGATATTTGTTTGGGGGAATTATTTTTTATTGTATGTTTCCATGTAATTAGGATTTGGTTCTCGCTTTACAACTTGTCTCAATTCGATTTCTGTTTCAACTCCTTCTTCTTCTTCACTAATTCGCGGATTAGAAGAACGATTAGAACCACTATATTTAGTCGACGACGATAAATACTGGTGTAGGGAAGAGAAATGGAAAAAGTTTTGATATTTCTTTTATTTGAATTTTAAAAAATTGAAAGAAAGAAACCAAGAAAGAAGTTCAAAAAAAATTTAAAAATAAAAGAAATTAATAAGTCAATCAAGGGTAATTAGGTAATTTAACTATCCTAGTATATCATTTAGAAGCACACCCTAGCTATGCAAATCATCTTGTATGCCTTGAAATTTTGGTGTATGCCTCAAAACAGGCTTCATATTTTCTTGTGCTAGATCTGTTAGCAAAATAAAATATGTAGGTGTTGACGGTAGTTTTTATCTTGGGATTAAAATCGTAAAACCTTAGTCAAATAGTGATGTCTCACTTGAGTAATAATGTCGCCACTAGCACATTTATTGAACCATTTGACATGTCTATGTAAAATTACCGGGATACCTTTTTTATGTATATGCCATGCTCCACGACAGACCCCTCGGTATTGACTGGCGTCATCTCTGCACATGCCAGCCGCGCATGTTAGCCAAACATGCCAATCACGCATGCCACATATTTTAAACTAGGGTTTCGACACGCTAAACCCTAATAGCTACATCTCCTCTCCAAAGGCATGTCAACCATGCCATCCACACCATCGTGCCAATGACATACCATGCCATCCACATCTCCGTGCCAAAGGCATGCCATCCGAACCATCGTGCCAATGGCAACCATGCCAGCCACGTCTCTGCGCCAAAGGCATGCCAACCATGCCAGCCGCACCATCGTTCCAATGACATACCATGCCAGCCACATCTCTGCGCCAAAGGCATCCCAACCATGCCAGCCACATCTCCGCGCCAAAGGCATGCCAACCATGCCAGCCGCACCGCCGTTCTATGGCATGCCATGCGAGCCACATCTCCGCGCCAAAGGCATGCCAACCATGCCATCCGTACCATCGTGCCAATTGCAACGATAAACGGCCACCCTTCCTTCTGAGATGCAAATCTCAGCCGTCCAAGTTCGCCACCAAACGCGTGGCAACTCTTGTCCCAATGCCATGCACTAATTTTGTTCGCGCCTAAAACTATGCCAAAATCCTATCTTGGCCACGCCTAAACCATGCCAAAGCCATGCCTCCATGCGTTGGATGCCAAACGAAGAGTTGCAACGATCATCGGCCACCCTTCCTTTGAAGATGCAAAATCTCGACCGTCGAAGGTCACCACCGAGCCGGAAAGCTTCCCAAGCTCAACTTTCCAAACAATAGCAACATGCTACGCAAAACACTCGAGATGTCAAAACATGTCACAAACTGGTGGATGTTCATCAGGGTATTGGTCTGGCAGTTTACAGCGTGCGGCGTACACTATGCCCGTTACAAGAAAGTGTCATAAGAGTGAGGCGGTTAGTAAACACAAGAAGTAATGGTGAAACGTTTCCTTCATTATGGAAACATCAATTCCAAGCGTTACCCGTTACCGCTTTCTTCCATTTACTCAATCGTTTCCACTTCTTACGAGACCAGGGTACATTTCGTTGCGACTTGTATAAATAGGTCTCACCTATTTCCACCAAAGAACAAGTTTTGGTTAGGAGCATACAACATTCATAAATCACTTGTTAGCTTTCCAATCTTCTAGCGTTTCACTTGCTGATTCAAGTCGTCAAACAACTACTCTTCCAGAATCAACTATTCTGGTCTCAACACTCTCTTCGCTTCCCTCCCTACGACCAACCCTTCTCCTTCACTTTGTGACCGAAGCAAGTCTGGAACGACCATTTCTTGGTTTTGGCCGGATTTGTACAGATTGATCTCTCGAATCAAAGTACTCTCTCGCAGTACATTGTTTAGGGTTTAGACTCGTGTCTCACCCACTCACGTGAAATTACCGAAATCAGCAGAAACGTTTTCACCCTCAAACAATTGGCGACCACAGTGGGAGATTAATCTATCGGTTACAAATTCAATTCTTGTTTTCATCATCCTACCAGCGAATGCCATACTTTGAAGCATCCAAGAAGAGCGGGTTTTAGGAGAATTGCGTCTGGTGACTAGGGATTCTTCGCCTTACTATGGATCGTCGTGAAGGTGTTCCACAGACAACAAAAAGAGCGATTGGGGACTTCTTACAACAACTAGGGCATCATGTGAAGACTCAGATTCACTCCCTGGAAATTCAGTTTTGGTGAAAGACCCTAAAACGAGTAAGTTTGCTAGATGATGTTTACATGACCTGTCGTTTGGATTTACACATTTTCCGTGGAAGCCGATGACCCAATCATCCCAATGCTTCTTATAGTTTTCCTTCTCGAGCAACATTCATGGTTTCACAATTATCCCGGATGATTTGCTACTTACACTCGCAGTTCAGATTTTGACACATCAATTGATCAAAAGGCTATTATTCCAAAATAATCCAAAACTCTTATAAAAAGTAGTCATCTATCAATCCAAAAACCAGAAAAAACCAAACCATAAACTAGGCGTTTCTTTTGCTTTTCAAAAAAAAAAAAACCTAAGGAAAGGAAGTTCAGAAAATAAAACGCTCAAGGAAAATCATCCAGTAATGGCTTGCTCTTCTTTGAGAAAGCTTCCTTCGTGCTTTCGAGAGCCGTCCATTTCAGCTTCAGCTCCCTAGACAACCTTTTGATCTCCGCCTCCTGCTGTGCGACCTCATCCATGGAAAGTCCTTCAACCGCCATGGTCTGCAAATTTTCGATCTCAAAGAAACCTTCAACAAACCAGGAAACGTTTAACCCGCGGTCCACGCACACGTCACGATGGAACTTACAGCTTGAGGCCACGTCCTCAGAAACGGTATGGCCAGTCACTTTGCACATGTCGTCAATCGAAGATACAGCTTCCTCCACACGCTTGACCAGCGCAAACCTACTAGTGACCTTTTTGGTTGTGGCGATGTGTCCATACCTTTCCCATATCTTGGTATATAGCATCTCGTATTTTCCTGGCACGCTGAAGCCACCGACCAACACATGATCTGGATAGGGAACCAGGTATGGAGGAACAAAGGTGGCACCCGGAACTGAGTCAGCAACCAGCAAGGGATTACTAACTACAATTGTGCTAGCAGTCACTGGAGTACTCTCCGCCACTCGGGTCGCGGCAACGTCTTCAGGATGATCAACTTCAATGTAACCAGCAGGCGCAGTTTCCGCAATTGAAGGAACAATCATGTCTTCACTATGACGAGTCTCTACTTCAAGGCCATCCTTAGGAGCGGCTCCCTCCTGTGACATCACAATTTGGTTTTTACTTCAAAAAGAAAAATGGGAAAGAAAGTGGAAAGAAAGAAGAGATATGCGGGAGACTCACCGATTCACTTTCGGACTCACCAGAAGAAGACTCGACGCTGCTGTCGGAAGAACTGTTCTCGTCGCCACTAGACTCCGAACTTTCTTCCTTCTCGGATTCCTCTTCACCACGGGTAGGCTCAGCATTGCCGACCTCCGCTTCAAGAGACGCCATTTTCTGACCATGTGCAAGCTGGGAAAAGGCGTTCACAATCTGATTAAGAAATTAGGAAAAAATTTCAATAACGAAAGAATTGTACAATCAGACTGAGTGGGCAAGAAAAAGAATACATACCCGAACATTGGAAGAACTGAAGGTCACCAGAGCCATCGTATCCGACTGAAAGCCTCCTGCATGACTTTTCGGCCTTCTCTCTTTCTCTTGGGGACTTTCCGTGTCCGCGTTAGGAGATTTCCTTTTGGGCGAGGAGGGATCCCTTAACAATGGATGTTTTACTAGAGTTGCGGCAGAAGGATTAACACAGGTATTATTCACTACGTCATTCACGAATCCATGAATAGCAAGGAACTCGTCCTGCCAGAATATGTTATACTCGGAAGTTGTTGTCGTATTTCGTCCTGAGAGCAAGAAGGGCAGACTTATACCCGGCGCAAGAGCACTAGCATCAAGAGCAGCTGGCAGCAAGTTTTCTGGGACAGTCGATTGACGAGAGAGAGGCCCCCCTTGGTCAAATCCCATGTGTCGAGCCGCTCTGTCAATATTATAAGAAACTGCCTGGAAAGATCCTTGAAAGAACGGTACATAACCAGGCGTGCAACTTCACATGAACACAACCTCTCCAATGCTCATATCCTTTTCACCAGAAAGCAAACACATGTTCGGAGCAGGAGCAAAAGTGTTGACCTGAACTATGGATGCATGCACCGGAGCCCAGGGACGAAAGTTGACCGCGTATGAGCTGTCGAGGAATTAAACTAGGTTTGAACCAGCTTTTGGGCGCTTATTCGACCAGCGAAGTATCCTGGAACCACCACAAGACTCGGGAAGTGAAGCCAGCGGTTTGGGAGCGTATTTCTCGAAATTCTCCCATAACCATGCCTGAAGAAAAACATCATGGACATACGAGTCCACTTTCATATAACCGTTTGAAGCGTGCATGTCTGCAACCAGATGATCCAAGTGTGTGTACAAAGAACCAAGAAACAAACCACCAATAGGGAGAACAACACCTTTCGCTAATTTTATGGCAAACTTGATGAGTTCCTGTCTTATCTCTTTCTTACCAGAGCCATCATCAAAAATATCTCTGGATAACCAAAGAGCCAAGAATGCCGCGACATGAAGTGTACTATTCTTTTGATTCGACTCCAACTCATCAGGAAACCATTGACATACCCACCAGCTATAGAAGCACCTCATCTCGTTTTCCTTCCGAACGAACCCTTTCGACTTCGCAACAAGAGCGGCACACATTTCTTTTTCATCTTCAGACAACTTGATACCAAGGTTTCCTGTTATGGGAATATTCAGCAAGACGACCACGCTCTCTAAGGAGATAGTCATTTCACCCCACCTGCATATGGCCGTATGAGTGTCTGGACACCATCTGGAGATGAAATCAACCAAGCCTGGAATATCTTTCCTAATTTGAAGTGTTGCAGAAGCCATGACAGCATCAATGATTTGTGCCTTGGTCAAGCTGGCTTTTACGCAATCCTGGCTTATCATGAATTGCATCCATTTGTCAAAAGAATGCAATGGACTCACACAAATTTTAAAGTCAATATGAGAAGCAGAATACTCTTTTCTCCGAAGATAAAACCGTATTTCACCCCCTCGCCGGACCGACCGGGTCACTCCTTCATTCTCCGAACCGGTCAGAAGAATCGGCACATACTTGGGATGATTTCTCCTAGCTGTGGCGGAAGTTGTAAAGAATTCATCATCTACGTTTGGCTTGGAGTTGCCAACGTCTTTCGGTATGGCAGGAATTTTCTCAAGCGACATCCTAACGAAAATTTTCTTGCACTGCTTTCACCTTCAAAGTAACTACAATGGAACAATACGAAGAGAAGTTACTACAAAAGTGCATGGCAGCTATTTTATCAACCACAGGGATCCATTCTGGACGCGAGCCAATTTGTTACAAAGTCATAACATGCATAGGCGAAGAAATGGGGACTGGCAGACCCTGCATCGCCGCGGAAAACACGCCTCATGCCAAAGCCGTACCTTGCAGCGGGAAGTACGCACCTGTCCAAGAAAGCGCGCCCCACCGTGGAAACCATGCACACGGCCACACCAAGGAAAGGGAGGAAACCCTAAAACTAGGTTTTCGTGGGGAAGGAATGGGTGGCAGTTACCTTCCCATGCATGCCTACTTTGCGTGATAATCGATGTGTCCAACATTATTGCGGTATTCACGCCGAGATATTTCTAAAAATTCATGGAAAGTATATCTACGGCTAGGGTTTATACCAATACATAAGAACAATATTTCTACAAGTTCATGAAAGGTACACCTATGGATAGGGTTTGCACCAATACAAAAAAAATAATAAGAGATCGAAAGAGAAACGCTGGAGTACATACCCGGAGTATGCTTGCCCGCTTTGTCGCTAACACTCTGCCGCTAGCACAAGAAAGTGAAGAACAAAGATAAGAGATAAAAAGGAGAACAAACCCTTTTATAGGCGTGACACTTTTGGAATTTGAATAAGAAAATGATTTCCTATTTGAGCTATGTATGGAAAAATGCAATTGGGCCCGCAAGAAAAAGCTTCACGGTGCCAACAATCCGTGCCACGCCAAGATAGCACCGTGCCAAGACAACACCGCGCCATGCCAGCGCCCACACCATGCCGTGCCAGCACCCACGCCACACCGAGCCAGCGCCAAATCCCAAGCCAGTGCCCACGCCAAGTTTACGCTAACGGCCCCGTTCCAAGCTAATACTACGCTGGCGGATCCATTCCGAGCCAATACAATGCCTGCGTCTCCATTCCAAGCCGCACAATACCCGCGGATCCCATTCCAAGCCGACCAACGCCATCGGCTCTGTTTTAAGACACACCATGCCAACGGATTTCCAAGCCAAGCCAGCAACGCCAACCACTCAGAGGCCTAGCTAACGGCACCACGAGCAGAATATACGCAAATCCACCAACACAAGAATCACGATTTCTCCTTGCCTCCCGAAAAGGTTAGACGGATCTTCCTGACCATCTTTTTCATGAATTGCCTTTTCAATTTTGTCCTTGTCAGTCACAATCTTATGCTTACCTCGCAACAATGCCCGTGTTCCGAGCTAAGCAGGGGACTTAATGTTGATGATGGTTTTTAACTTAGGGTTAAAATCGTAAAACCTTAGTCAAACAATGACGTCACACTTGAGTAATAATGTCGCCACTAGCACATTTATTAAACCATTTGACATGTCTGCGTAAAATTACCGGGGTACTTTTTTTATTATATGCCATGCTCCACGACAGAGCCCTCGGTATTGACTGGCGTCATCTCTGCAGATGCCAGTCGCGCATGCTAGCCAAACGTGCCAATCACGCGTGCCACATATTTTAAGCTAGGGTTTCGACACGCTAAACCCTAATAGCTACATCTCATCGCCAAAAGCATGCCAACCATGCCATCTGCACCATCGTGCCAATGGCATACCATGCCAGCCACGTCTCCGCGCCAAAGGCATGCCAACCATGCCAGCCGCACCATCGTGCCAATGGCATACCATGCCAGCCACATCTCTGCGCCAAAACCATGGCAACCATGCCAGCCGCACCATCGTTCCAGTGACATACCATGCCAGCCACATCTCCGCGCCAAAGGCATGCAACCCATGCCGTACGCACCATCGTGCCAATGGCATACCATGCCAGCCACATCTCCGTGCCAAAGGCATGCCAACCATGCCAGCGGCACCATCGTGCCAATGGCATACCATGCCATCCACGTCTCCGCGCCAAAGGCATGCCAAAAATACCATCTGCACCATCGTTCCAATGGCATACCATGCCAGCCACATCTCCGCGCCAAAGGCATCCAACCATGCCAGCCGCACCATCGTGCCAATGGCATACCATGCCATCCACATCTCCGCGCCAAAGGCATGCCAACCATGCCAGCCGCACCATCGTGCCAATGGCATACCATGCCAGCCACGTCTCCGCGCCAAAGACATGCCAACCATACCAGCCGCACCATCGTGCCAATGACATACCATGCCAGCCACATCTCCGCGCCAAAGGCATGCCAACCATGCCAGCCGCACCATCGTGCCAATGGCATACCATGCCAGCCACATCTCTGCGCCAAAGGCATGCCAACCATGCCAGCCACACCATCGTGCCAATGGCATGCCGTGCCAGCCACATCTCTGCGCCAAAGGACTACCAACCATGCCAGCCGCACCATAGTGCCAATGGCATGCAATGGCATGCCATGCCAGCCACACCTCTGCACCAAAGCCATGCCGGCCATGCCTCCATGCCGCTGGCTGCCAACGAAGGGTTGCAACGATCAGCGACCACCGTTCCTTCTGAGATGCAAATCTCAGCCGTCCAAGTTCGCCACCAAACGCGTGGAAACTCTTGGGCCAATGCCAAGCCCTAATTTTGGTCGTGCCTAAACTATGCCAAAATCCTAATTTTTGCCGCGCCTAAAACTATGCCAAAATCCTAGCTTGGCCGCGCCTAAACCATGTCAAAGCCATGCCGGTCATGCCTCCATGCCGCTGGTTTCCAAACGAAGGGTTGCGATGATCAACGGCCACCCTTCCTTCTGATATGCAAATATCAGCCTCCAAGTTTGCCACCAAACACGTGGTAACTTTTGGCCCAATGCCAAACCTTAATTTTGGACGCGCCTAAACTATGCCAAAACCTAATTTTGGCCGCGCCTAAACTATGCCAAAATCCTAGCTTGGCCGCGCCTAAACCATGCCAAAGCCATGCCGCTGGCTGCCAAACGAAGGGTTGCGACGATCAACGACCACCCTTCATTCTGAGATGCAAATCTCAGCCGTCCAAGTTCGCTACCAAACGCGTGGAAACTCTTGGTCCAATGCCAAGCCCTAATTTTGGTCGTGCCTAAACTATGCCAAAACCCTAATTTTGGCCGCGCCTAAAACTATGCCAAAATCCTAGCTTGGTCGCGCCTAAACCATGCCAAAGCCATGCCGGTCATGCCTCCATACTGCTGGCTGCCAAACGAAGGGTTGGAACGATCAACGACCATCCTTCCTTCCGAGATGAAAATCTCAGTCGTCCAAGTTTGCCACCAAACGCGTGGCAACTCTTGGCCCAATGCCAAACCCTAATTTTGGCTGCGCCTAAACTATGCCAAAACCCTAATTTTGGCCGCGCCTAAAACTATGCCAAAATCTTAGATTGACTGCGCCTAAACCATTCCAAATCCATTCCGGTCATGCCTCCATGACACCGGCTTCCAAACGAAGGGTTGCAACGATCAACGACCACCCTTCCTTCTGAGATGCAAATCTCAGCCGTCCAAGTTCGCCACCAAACGCGTGGAAACTCTTGGCCCAATGCCAAGCCCTAATTTTGGACGCGCCTAAAACTATGCTAAAATACTAGCTTGGTCGCGCCTAAACCATGACAAATCCATGCCGGTCATGCCGCTGGCTTCCAAACGAAGGGTTGCAACGATCAACGGCCACCCTTCCTTTCAAGATGCAAAATCACGACCATCGAAGGTCATCACCGATCCGACAAGCCTCCCAAGATAAACTTGCCAAACAATAGAAACATGCTACGCAAAACACTCGAGACATCAAAACATGTCACAAACTGGGGGATGCTCATCAGTGTATTGGTCTGGCGGTTTACAGCGTGCGGCGTACACTACGCCCATTACAAGAAAGTGTCATAAGAGTGAGGCGGTTAGTAAACACAAGAAGTAATGGTGAAACGTTTCCTTAATTATGGAAACATCAATTCCAACCGTTACCCGTTACCGCTTTCTTCCATTTGCTCAACCGTTTCCACTTCTTACGAGACCAGGGTACGTTTCGTTCTGACTTGTATAAATATATCTCACCTATTTCCACCAAAGAACAAGTTTTGGTCAGGAGCATACAACACTCAGAAATCACTTGTTAGATTTCCAATCTGCTAGCGTTTCACTTTATGATACAAGTCGTCAAACAATTACTCTTCCAGAATCAACTATTCTGGTCTCAACACTCTCTTCGCTTCCCTCCCTACGACCAACCCTTCTCCTTCACTTTGTGACCGAAGCAAGTCTGGAACGGCCATTTCTTGGTTTAGTCCGGATTTGTACAGATTGATCTCTCGAATCAAAGTACTCCCTTGCAGTACATTGTTTATGGTTTAGACTCGTTTCTCACCCACTCGCGCGAAATTACTGAAATCAGCAGAAACCGTTTTCACCCTCAAACAGTAGGGAGTCTATCAGTGAAATTGAAAGTGCCATATACCGAGTGTATTGACTGTTCGGCTCCCTGAAAGACATTGTCAAATACCATGGTGCAACCAGGTTAGACCATTGTACAATAACAATTTGTACAAAAAAGGTGGCGCATCAATGAACGTTAACCTTTATTCTTGGTCACGCTCCTATGCTTTCTGGATATTCTAGCTCAAGATGATCAATTTGCATATATGTACCTGGGTTGCACTGATTCGGACACGTGACACGGTTACGGGGACACGTCTATTATCAAAAAAAGTGGGTTACGGGGACACGTTTAATAAATATCTAAAATTTTATAAATCCAAATTCCAATAGTGCATTTATAGAACATAAAACATTTGTCTAATAATAAAGAAAAAGTTTTAAGTAAAAATAAACTTGAGTTGGGGAAAAAACCCCTATAAATAGTGGAAAAACCTCCTCAATTCCTTAAGAGCATGTTTGGTTAAAGGAATTGGATTCCTGGGAATCCAATTCCTGTGGAATGTGACCAATTCCTTGAACCAAATGATCCGAACCAACTCTATGTAATTGAGCATATTAATTCCTAGGAATCCAATTCCCCCCAAAATAATAGATTCCCGTTGCATTGGTCTAGTAGTGCAATGGAATTGGATTCCAAGGTAAAAACAAAAGAAATTAGATTACCTCAACCAAAATCTAATTTTTTGGATTTAAATTTGATTCCTTGGAATTCAATTCCAAGATTTGGATTACCCCATAATTGAATTCCTAGGAATCCAATTCTTCCAACCAAATGACGTGTAATTGTCATCTAGGTATACATCTTCATCCACATAAATAGATGGATCATTGAATATCACAATCTCTGATTCTGGTTCATCAAGCTAAACATTTGCAATCTCAAGTATTCCACCACGTGCCATAGTATCAAATATATCACCTGCAACACCCCACATTCTTGTCTTACCTGTCATATAATGTGGATCTCTTCGTGATAGAAGGTGAAGATTCAAATGCACAAAAACTAGATCTTCTCCTCTTATTTCTTTTCAAATAATTAATGAAGCCAACGGTACTCCAATTTCTTTCACAGCAAGATGAGGAACTAGGTTGGGAAAGTTTTCTAAAAATTATCCTATGCAACTCTGAGTAGGTGTACCATAAGAAACCCACAGTATAAATGGCTCCATACACCATCTATCGGCGATGCAATTAACAGCCAAAAATTCTCCCATTCCAGCAGAAAAAAGAGCATATTCAGTATTCACTTGTCTTAGTTCCCCCTTCAAAATATCTCTCAAAGCATATACGTCGTTGCTTTGACATATCATTATCTACATGCGGAGCAAGATGATCCGACGATTTCCTCGCTATAATACATGTAATGCAATGATCAACATATATATAATTAGTTACTGCAGTTCTAACAGTTAATCATTTCATATAAAAAAATTCAGAGTATATTTTCGTTTATATAATACCTTAGCAGAATTAGAAATGTCAGAAAATGTCATATAAGGCGATAACTCATAACAATAGTCATAGACATGTTAATAAAATAATAAGTAACTAATGTATGTTGTCTCTTTTGGTTCATTTTGTTGAAAATGAATAGCCTAAATCATGAATTTTGTGTAATTGTATTTGACTAAATTGCAAGCAAAACAAATTTGATTAATAGACAGTGATCATACATGGGATTTAAAGAGTGAGCTAAACAGTGGAGAGACCGACTTGTCAATATTGCATACACGACATAGTAAGATGAAGAACCTTGGAATTCAGTCAGGCCTTCATGGCAGTCTATAACCTTTCTTACCTTTTCTATCATAGACTCCCGTATATCATACACCAAATGAAGGCACGGACGATCAGTATCAGTTCGTCGCAGCATGTCATAAATTGGCTGTGTGAATGCAATTATATAATCTACTTTGTCCCACCATACATCATTTCAAAAATTGAGCTTTTCCAACATCATTTTCTTTGTAAGAAGTCCACTTCGAAAAGATTTTATCAACAAATCTTTGTAGCATTATCACGCTCGAAACGAAGCGTGTGTCAGCTACCATAAACATTTTCAAGCTCATTAAACATTTCCAACCTCATGGAGTGAGTCACAATAAACTTTTTTACGAACACGGCATCCGATATAATATATTTTTATCCAAGAACACTCAACAAATGTTTTTGCATTGGCTCCGGTGTTCTTTGCAGCACATATATTCTTGAGAGCAAAATTTAATGTATGGATCACACATGGGGTCGAAAAATATCCGAGGAAAATTTGCAACATTGCTAATAGGAGGTACCAAATTAAGTGGGGGTGTACCAAAATTATAATAAGACAAAAAAAAAATTCATATAGGACAAAACAACTTTTGCCTTGGCTTGACACACCCCACTAAACCTGGCACCTCCATTAGTAGCCTTGAAAATTTGAATCCTACACTTTTGCAAACTAGAGCATTGTCGGTTATGACTTGAACCACATTATCTGGACCAACTTCATTGATCGTCTTTAGCAATAAATACTTTGTCCTTGATATAATTGTAAGAAGTTAATTATATCGTTCAGAGGTAACCCCAACACTGGTGCATGTTTGATCGATAAAGCGCAATGTTACATTTTCAAGGACATGCGATGTATGTTCTTCTTGCTTATTAGTTAGTTATTTCCAAAAGAGCCATAGAAGTTTACTGACAACATAGTATTATACCACCTGCGTTTTTGTGGAGCAAAATCATATTGAACCGGAAATACCCTCTTTGTTCCACGGTCTTGTTTCTCACGTCCCGAATACTCGGGGTTTGTTGAAGATATGGCTGCTACGTTTTCCATATCTGTTGAAAATGGACCTTGGGGTCTCTACATATCATCACTATTCTTAAAATGCTGAGACAAAAGGTTATGTGTATGCATCTTTTATTACGACTTTCTAATCGATTTTCTAGTAGTGATTATATGGTCAATTTGATATTTGTATTCGCAAGAAACAGAATGTAATTTATAAATTTAATTTTTATAATTAATTTTTTATAAATTAGCTATACTAATAAGACATTTTAGTATTGAATATGCAAATTTACGATATTTATGCATTTATTCTTCTTTGTAAAAATTTATTACGTAAATATTTTTGATAAGCTAATCACTTTGTTTAAGATATTTGTATAATAAATATAATAAATTATGAGCCTCCTGTATCCATCGAGAAGGTGTCAAAGTGGCCAGAGAATTGGGAGTGGAGAATTTCGAGGCTGCATACGCTATATGGCTTGCTAAGGAGAAGTTGCACCCTGGTGCCTGATTGAAGCTATCTTGACGGTAGACTATCTCGTTAAAGCAGCAGTTGCTAAGAGTTAACTGATATCTGGTTCACGGATCTGCTTGCGAAGCTAGTCTAGTTGTTGGATGCTGATATCCAAGGAAGGGCATTCTCTAATTAGGGTCAGTTTTTTAAGTTATATCAACCAACAAAAAAAGTACTGCAAAAGCAGATAATAAATATTATCCTCTATTAAGTTACTAGTAGTCCATTTAACATGTAGCAGTTATACACTTCTTTGTAGTCCATTATTTATCATCTCTTCTGCGATTTGATCTGTAAATAAAAGAAACTGAAAAATATGATGTTACAATAAAGGGGACATCGAAATAAAACTTACAGGACCATGTGGTCCATGTCCAATCGAGAAGCTTGGTTTTCGGTAACTGGAGTAATCCTTTCAAAGTTGCGACAATCAAATGCATATAATCATTGCCTATCAAGAGGCCCGCTGGGTTCTTTTATTATTATTTTATTTTCAGACTACACTTTTATTATTAGAAACCAACGCAACCAACACTAATGCTTCAACAACAACAAAAAAAAGAAAAGGCACAATTACTTAGAAACCAACACTAAAATACAGGCACCATTACACCAAAATACAGAAACTAATCGAGCAATAGCAGGATTACGCATGAAAAGATCTTCTCATGGCAGTTAATTAATACAATAATTCAACTTATAATAGCACAAGCAAAGAATTTCTTACCTTTGCGCTCTCACAGTACTTGCATTTTCTCCGTAAGTTCTTCCAATTGTTAGCTCTTCTTACCCGAGTTCTCATGTTTCTTCATCTTTGGTTAAGAGAGAGCATAACTCTCCAGCATTGGTTAGACAGAGCATAACCAAGATGATTTGATCCTCTATTGACTGCACCAAATACATAACCAACTAATTAATTAACAAAATTGATTAGCAATTTTTTAATAGAGATTGTTCAAAGTTTGGACTTTGGAGTTAATAAACTCTTAAAGTTTTATTCTAATTATTTGCTAACATAGTAAGTTTCACTGTGAGGAGTGGGTTTAGAAGCTGCATGGAGAGACTTGACAGCTTGCTAGGTCAAGCATCCATGTATGGTGCCAACCTGGCACGTAATCACCATATCACTTGCATGTGATTGCACCGATAACTGCATAAAATGTCATTTTTGTTTCATTAAAAAATAAGGACGTCAGAAAATGAAAAGAGATCAGAGCAAAGCTTTGTTGTTTGCTTGCAGTACTTAAGATTTTTTGTTGTAGTTTGGTTAGTGATACAACTTCATTCTTAGATTTTTTTAACAATATTCAAATAGAGCCACCAAAGTATGATGCAATTGCAATGTATTTGTTGTCCACACCATGTATGGATTACCAAATCCGCATTGCCCAAGTTTTTACTATCTAATAGTTGCTTGTAGAGACAGTTACAATACTAAATTTGACCTATGTATCGAGTATTGGTAGTCTGGAAGCGGCCAGGTATGCACCAGTTGACTGCCAATATAAAATTCATAAAATTCAAATTCTCATCAACTTCGCATCCTTGATGCTCTGAATTGCAGTCTGGTAGATTCCAGAGAAGCAGCAATGGCATCAGATGAACAGGAAATCAAAGAAGAAAAATTTATGCAATAAGGATTACCTTATGAATGGTGGTTTGAGTACCAAAAGCTACATCAGCAAAGGGAAACACGGGAAAGGGAAACACCAATGAGAGATTTTTCTGCTCAGCAAACACTAAGATCTACAGAACAAAAATAATTATGGTGCAAATAGATCAATGATGATTTGATATTGCTTGACGTATGCACGGATACTATGGCTACAACAGGTGCATGATGAAAGACACCTGCAAAACAATCAGCGAAAGTAGATCAGGCAAAAAGAGACATAAATCTTAAGAAAAAGAAGAAAAAAACCGATAAAATCCAACGAAAGAGAAGCAACATGGAAACGAAACTGTTAACCTCTTTATATGGACACCTTCAAACATACAACAGACCCAAGTCGATACCTGCGAACCTGCGAAAAAATATAGAATAATCTAAATAATTGATCCGACTCAGCTGCATGTAACTTCCTTTACAATGCTATAAAATAAAATCAATCAAGCATTTAGATAAATATAAAAGATCAATTTAAAAGAGAGAGATTTACCGATTTCTTCACGGGGAGAGATTAACCAACTTCTGCATGCCATCAGGCTTATTTAGGACAATCTATTTGATCGTGCAGATCAAGTAAACTGTCAAGATACCTGTAAAACAACCAAAGAGCGTTTCAGACAAAACGAAATAAAAAATGGAAGCCGAAACAATGGGGCTTGGCTTTTGGTGGAATGGATTATATAGAGACTCCAATCCCATAAATAAAATGATTTCTTTTTGGAAATAATATTGATCGATATCTTATAATCTTCAAACAATATCTGTATAATCTTCAACAATATCTATATTTTTGGTAACCTGTGTCCGCCTACGACCCAACAAAATCACTTATTTACCTACGACCCAACAAAATCACTTATTTACCTATTTGGTTGGCTGGTAGGTGTCCTGCGGTTTTGGGAGAGTTTATTGCTAGTGCACCTTTAACCCCTTTACTTAAACCTGGAGGTGGTATTAGGCCCATTGCAGTTGGTACAGTTTGGCGCAGATTGGTCTCGAAAGTAGCTGCTGTCTCGGTTGGTGAGGATATGTCTACTTATTTGGGCGATTACCAATTCGGGGTTGGTATTCCTGCTGGTGGGGAAAGTATTTTACATGCTGTAAATCGCCTACTGGAGATGAATGGTCACTCAGAGAAAATGTCAATGATGCTCATTGACTTTTCCAATGCCTTCAACATGGTGAGCAGATCGCAGCTCATCAAAGAGGTTCGCCTTCATTGTCCAGGTATTTCTCGTTGGGTAGAATTTTGTTACTCGAGGCCTGCCAAACTCTACTATGACCATTATATTTTTTCATCTGCACTTGGAGTTCAGCAAGGTGACCCCCTCGGTCCTCTGCTCTTTGCATTGACACTTCACCCCCTAGTGAAGACTATTGCTTCTCAATGCAAACTTGACTTGCACGCTTGGGACTTGGATGATGATACAATTATTGGTGATACATTAGAGGTAGCTAAGGCTCTGAGCATAATAGAAACGGAAGGACCACGCAGGGTTTACATCTGTAAAGAAAACCGAAGTCTTTTGGCATTCTACTGACCCCAGAAGCACAGTTGACGGAGTTTTCCCCGCTGATATTGGTAGACCTTCTAATGGTGTTAAACTATTGGGTGGACCGGTGAGTCTGGGTTTGAACTTTATCAGTGATATGATGTTGATCAGGGTGAATAAGACTGTTCAATTGATGTCTGCTATCAAGAAACTCAAAGACCCTCAAAGTGAGATGCTATTACTTCGCAATTGCATTGGAGTTTCTAAATTGTATTTTGCAATGCGTACTACCAATCCTGCAGCCTTACAATCTTCCACTGCCCTTTTTGATGATCACTTACTTAAGTACTTGAGACTTCTCATCACTGGTGATGGTGCGGGGTTTGGTCCTCTACAGCAGCGACTATCTACCTTGCCCATCAAAGATGGTGGACTTGGCATTTACACCATGGCTGACACTAGCGCCTATTGTTACCTTGCTTCTCAGTGTCAGACTACTTCGGTACAAAAGGTGATCCTTGGTAATTCATTCTCAACTGAAAAAGGCTCTGCTTATCAGTTTGCACTACAGAATTTTGCTCAGGTATGTGGCTTGCCTTCTACATACTGTGTCGATGATACTGCTCCCCATCCATGCACTCCCTGGCAGTCACTTATTTTGATGCAGTTAAGAAGCAAATCCCAGACCAATTTTCTATGTCCGCAAGAGATTCCATCCTGTGGCAGTGCAACCGTATCAAGCATGCACAATATTATTTAATGGCTGTACCCATCATTGGGCTTAATCAGTGCCTTGGACCTAGACATTTTAAAGCTGTACTTTGCTATCGTCTTGGTATCCCATTGTTTGTTGAGAATGGCTTGTGCCCAAGTTGTAATAAAACCATGGACATCTTTGGTGATCATGCACTTCATTGTGCTAAGGATATAGGCCCCAAGTTTCGAAATGATATTGTTCGTGATGTAGTCGTCGACATTTGCTTCAAAGCTAGTGTGCCTGCTCGTAAGGAAGTTTCTTTGGGATTTCTGACGAATGATGACAAAGAGCTGAAACCTGCTGATATTCTTGTGCTTAACTGGGAAGACGGAAAGGATGTTTGTATGGATGTTACTGGTGTTTCTCCCTTCGCAGGTAATGGAATTCGCTCTTTCGTCCCAGGGAAAGCTATATCTAATGCGGTTTCACGTAAACACTCAAAATACTTGGACAAGTGTATTTCACATGGCCATGGATTGAGTGTTTTGGCTTTCTCTACTCTAGGAGAGTTGGGTGAGGATACTTTGTGTTTTTTCAAGCGTCTGAAGAATTGTTTAGTTAGTAACGACGCTAGTAGTGGTTTTGGTAGCTTTATTTTTCATAGATTAGGCGTTGCTATTCAAAAAGGTGTTGGAGCCCAGCTTGTTGCTAGGTTACCAACCAAAAGCTTTGTATAATGATTTTTAAAAATAGCATTTTTGTGAATATATAAATATGTAAGGTTAGATATTTAAATATTGATTTGATGTAAGTTCAATAATTTTGGAATAAAAAATATTAAAAATAATTACAATAAATTCAAAATATTATCTTTTCTTTCGTACGTTTAATATTTAAAAATATTAAAAAAATAGCAATAAAACCGCAATAATATTTTTGTTCCAAAAATATTAGGCATGCTAAGAAAAATAGCAATAAGATCGCAATAATATTTTTGCTCCGAAAATATTAGGCATATGTATAGGAACAAAAGCTTTTTTTTTTCTTTACTTTCAATTTTTAAATTATTAAGAAAAATAATATTGAGATTCATCTGTTAGACTTTTGATCTAACATTTTTGTTCTTTTGTTCTCGCGTTTTTGAAGTTTCGTTTACTATCATGTTCCAATACCTTCATAATTTTCTACTAATGATTTTGTATTTAGACTATTAAACAGGATAAACAACCAATTGTTTGTGGAATACGAAGCATGCTTCAATATACGGGTAACCATCCACATCTGCATACATTTAAATTTTAAATTTTAAATTTTAAATTTTAATTTCCTCAAAATTGTAATTGTACTGGCAATTAAGGTTTGTAATTGTAGTTTAGTTATAAGAAATGTAGTTGGACATTGGATAATTTTTAAAATTTTTGTTATTATTTATTAGATTTTTGGTGAAATCATGATGAACATGCATATCTAATATCTTGATGTGATCTGATTATTTTGTGAATTTTGACTTTATGATTAAATATATTTTACATGATTTTTGCCAGTAATTTTGGTAATGTTATGGATTCATAAGATTAAGTTATTTTAGGTAATTCCTCACTCGCTTGTGATTGGTAGAAAAATATATTATAGGAAAAAAATATTTTATTTTAATTTTATTGATGAAAATTTTAAAATATTACTAAAATAAAATAAATGGTACGACCAGAATCAACCAGAAGCTCCGGTTAACCACAACGCTCGAAAAAACTCTGTTTTATATAGAGAATTCTTTGAATATCAGTCCAACCATCGGAAACAATAGTGACTCTGTTATGCTTCCACGTACTTTTTATTGGTTCGAGTAACCGTCCAATGTGATATTTTTCTTCTTGTAAAAGATCTGTTCTCGACTGGTTATATCCCGGAGATATGTAGCCTAAAAGTGTTTTTCCGTTTGCAGTGGCTCTCCTAATAACCTCAATAAAATATGGATTCTTCGCCAAATTAAAAGGTACTACTGCATAATAAAACATTCGTGCAATCAATCTGTTCATTTCTTTACGAGCATCATTGTTGAATGTAATTTGAATGGTACCTTTCCTTTTCTTGGAGTGTACATCAGATGAAATTGAACTCGAAAATTCTGTCACCGCATGACTCCCAGATTTTGGCAAAGAAACTTGTTTGGGTTTAAAAGCCTTGGATCTTGTTTCAGCATCATCAGATAATTTTTTTCGTCTCATCTAACACCATGTTTGTTTACACCTGACTCATCTGGATCTGAGTGAAATCACCTGACTCATCTGGATATGACTCGAATATGTTTGTTTTGAGTCAGATATGACTCATCTGACTCAAAAATATGTGAGTCAGTGGTTTGGTCCCATGAGTCAGGGATATTTTTTTACCTGACTCAAATGGGTCCGAGTCAGAGGTTATGTCTGAGTCAGATGTCGAGTCAGATCTGACTCAAAATGGAAAACAAACGGTCTGAGTGCAGGGGTTGACTCAGATTCAGACACCGAGTCAGCTGCAAACAAACAATTTGTAAGTCTTCACATTGACTTTTGGACATTTTCTGATTCCTTAATTTGGAATCATTAACAGATGTGCCTTTACCCTTGAATATGACCTCTTGTAGTTAAATCAACAATAGTGACATGTAAATGATACGTTCCCTCCTCCTTAGCCTTGTTTAATTTTGTGACATATTTTTCAAAGAGGATATTCTTCATCAATGATACTCATTATCCTGTAATTTTGAATTATCAAATTACATGTACAATACACTCATATCAAATGCAACACAATTATCAAAAATGAAGCATCACAGTGATTTTAGATTATCAAATGTTTCAATTAACAATATTTCTAAAGCAATCTAACGTAGTAACAAAATCTAGATGTCATACATAAAGCATAATCATTGATAGCGTTGGATCGTATTCCAAAATATTAGTAGTTAATATGTAAGATCTATCTACACCCAGACGGAACCTTTGATAGAATTTAGCAACCTTCTTTGAAACTTTAATCAAATCTTATACTACTCCACTATTGTGTGATTAATATTATACAATATATATATATATATATATTATAAAAAGAAGTGCTATTATATTATATTATAAAAAGAAGTGCTATCTGTCTATCCGGATATATCCCACCATCGATTTCCTCATCCGGCGGCGTGGATCGATAGTTCGGCGAGGTATATTGTCGGTCGTCGGATCCCCTTGGTTTCCTGATTTTGCTAGACTTCCATCAATATTTTGGTAACAACATGGACCGTTTCCTAATGCCGTTGTAATTCGGTAAATACAATTGCTACCTTAAATGTAACGTTTCCTAATACCTCTGTATTTCGGTAAATAAACTATCAAGGTAATTAAAGATAGTCGGACCTGGCTTCACTAATCCCTAAGTAAAGTCTTTCAATTGTAGATCTAATTATGTTTATCGCTGAAACCTAGGTTAGTAAAGGATGACTCTAGCAATCAAATAGGACACAAAAATGTCAGGGATTGATTTTTTCAGTTCAATGGATCTCTCTATTTATGGATTTTCAAGAGTGAAGTTTTCTTAGAACTCAAGATGAGATAACTTGAGAATCAAACAAACACTTTCTATGTTTATACGAAACTCTAGTTAGAGTTTCAAGCAAGCATGTGAAAAACTTGTCTTGAAATCATATAGAAGAATATACAATGTGATCCAGGTTCCGGAACCGTGTACAATGATAGTTTTTGGAAAATATGCCATTCAAACCTGTAAGCAATATTGTGTTCATATATATAAACACTTAAGACTTGAATCATGATGCACATCCACAAGGTGTTTTAGTGATCACATATGTCAATGTGTTTATGAGAGTCATAACAATTGTAAACATATTTATGAAAATAGTCTTTGAGCATTTGCTAATACGTACTAGGACTGTTTGTGAAACGTTATCCAGTTCGTGAATTCAGGGAGCTACGGTTCGTAAAGCATTCGTCTATTCTTGAACTCATATGTCTACGGTTCGTGATCCGCTGGCTATTTCACAAATTTAGATCACCACAGTTCGTGAACTGTCCCATTTAGAACTCTACTGTTCGCGAACTGGGGTTGTGAACCTATTTATATTATGAACTTCAGATATATATGGTTTGCGAGATGGTTAGTCAACCTACCCTGAGTCCATATATTAGTATTTCTGGAACACTCTCTTTTGATGTTGAAACATTCCTATTTGCCATAAATGTAAAATATCATTGCTTCGGCAATAAATTGTTTCGAACTAAGATTGCAAAGGACTAAGGAACATCCATTACTTAAGTTATATTTCGAGATGTTTAACAAGACAAGCTTGACTCACAATTTCTTCTTTGCAATATTTAACCCATTAGAAATCATACGACATAGTCTCATAAAGATAGGATAATAATGCATGTGTAGATGGTGAAATTTAGATAAGGGGAAAAAATGTCATTTCAAGACCACATGACAAAACTCATCTCTCACTGGATATATTAAGCCCTTGGCCCTCAAGGCACCCCTAGCCACAATTTCTAGTATAGTCCCCGTAAAAAACTGCTGGTAGTGATGCCGTGATTCCTAGAACACATCCCCGCGAGATACCACTGGTCACGTAGGTTCCGTAGAGCAGAAAACGTCCCCGACAGACTTATGAACCAGAACATCCACAATTCCAATATGTCTTCGCGAGATGCAGCTGATTGTAATGCCATGATTCCTAGTATACATCTTCGACGAGATACTGCTGGTTATGCAGGCTCTGTAGATGCATAAAAACGTCCTCAACAGACTTATGACCCAGAGCGGAGACATGCATGTCTCCTGTAAGCATGACTCACCCTATTTGAGATCAAAGACTGATTCCTGGTACATCATCGCGAGATACACTGGTCATGTATACTCTAGGCTCTGACTCGGCTTATGGAGGCTTGAAAATGATTGCTAGAACATCCCCGTGAGATAGGATGGTTATTCTGCCTCCAGGCCCTTTCGACAGACTCCTAGAACATCCTTCCGAGATAAACCGGTCATGTCGGCCCGATAAATACGGACACAATTGATTCCTAGCACATATCTGCAAGATTACGCTGGTCAAAGACAAGTGAGCCTAAGTCTTGCAGGGGCAATATTAGGCATACCGTACAAGCCTTATTTTCTCTCCAAAAACATGTCCCAGCTGACTTCGGAGAGATTCCATTGTTTTGGACAAGTCTTGAATAGACTTTATCCCGTTGGAAAAATTTTCGACAATCTCAAACCCGTCAGATAAATTTCTGACGCTTTGAAACCCGTCAGCTAAATTTCTAATGGTTTCAAACCCGTCAACTAAATTTCTGACGGTTTCAAATCCGTCGGCCAAATTTCCAACTGTTTTAAATCCGTCAGCCAAATCTCTGACGGCCTCAAACTCGTCATCTAAATCTCTGACGACCTCAAACCCGTCGGCTCAATCTCAGACAATTTCAAACCCGTTTGTCAAATCTCTGGTGGCCTCATCCGAACTGAGCTATCTCGTCGGAAGAGTTTTATACACGCATGAAAGACAGGCACATGCCTTACCTAGGGCTTGAGCCTATTTCTCAGCCTCTTAAACACACTCACGACTAGTAAATTGAGTCTAAACTATATATGTCTATCAAAAAATGTGGATTAGTTCTTTTGAGTTCCGCATGCTCAACAGAGGGACCCACAAGCAATAATACGGTCTCCACATGACATATATGACCAGCCATAAAGAGAGGGAGCTCAGCTTCAGCTCCCCCCACCCTCTACATACAATTTCTATGGCATTCCATGCTTTTTCACGTAACTCATCCTAGTCATTCTCAAAAATCAAAGAATATGTCTCTATCTTGGCCAACTCGATTATAGAGAATATCTCTCTTAACACATCATCACAATGGCTGACTAAGCTTCATGAAAATGTGAGGATATCGATTAGGATTTTGGTCTGGCGGTCTACGACACATGTAAGAAATACTCGACCTATTTTTTACAGCAGAAGAGAGTAAAAGCGGTGGAATAATGAGATAAACTCAACCTAGTTTATCTCTATTCCCGAATAGACGAGAGAATTGCTCCACATGACACGGAAAGCAATCCTTATTATTAGAGCACTGCTCGGTCGAACTCGCATTCGTTGCTATCTCAAGCATGTTTGTCAATGTTAGTGATCAAAACTATAAGTCTTGATTTCTAGTCTACTTATAGCTAAGTCTCGGACTACGATAGAAAGTGTAGTTGAGCTCTAGACTCCATGGCGATCATTATACAAAAATGAAGAACTACTCAAGGAATTGGTGGAACTTCATCGACTAAAGGTATGTGGAGACTTGAACTTATCTATCACTCAAAAGTCTATTTACTTTATCTCCTATCTTGAGACAAAAGTCGTATTGCTATATAGACTATGATTATACACATTTGCTATTTCGAGCCAAGTTTATCTCGTTTATCTATTTCTCGAAATATGTGTTGGTAAGATTTTGCTTTGGCCAAGTTCATCTTTACTAGTGATGAAAGTCATATTAAGTTTCAATTACTTGAAAATTGCTTTGACGAAAAATGGTTTGTGAATAACAACTATATAACGTCCTCTAAGAATGTTTCAATTATTGAAATGAGAGTTTAGAATATACAACCATTGTTGGATATAAACATTGTGTGATAACTCATACGTGTGTAAGTTCTTATTCCTAGAACCAAAGTATGCGTACTTTGCTGCTCAGGAAAACCGGAACTAAAGTCTGCGTACCAGTACGCGCACCAGTACGCGCACCATCGGAAGTTCACGTCCCGTGAAAATTTGCTGGAGTTTGTGAACTGAAAACAAACTTATTCCAGGTACTTAAGTCCGCATACAAGTACGCGTACTTAGGTTGGTTATGTTCTAAAAACGATTATTCGTGAACTTAAACTTATATAAACTAAGGAATGCATATTTGCAAACCGTGGCTATAAAGTTCATGAATCGATTCGAGTGAATTAAATCGTTTTTGCTTTAATTGTGTCTTATATAGTTCTATAATATCTAAGCAATTGAACAACTCTCTAACTAGTCCCTTTGAGTCATTTGAACTAGTTATGGTAAAGAAGATTATGGTTGATATGAAAGTGCCCATATGGCTAAGCATCTGGTTAACTATTGTTGAACCAACTAAGGGTACATGTTTGAGTATGGTTACACAAACCTAAATAAACGTGCATTTAATTTGTGTGTAACAATCTAAGTTTCAATCTAACGGTTGAAATATATTAGCTTGAATCTAATCAGGTTTTCATCTAACGGTGAATATTGAATGCTTTGTTACCAAGGTAACTTAGATTGCAAACCCTGATTTGAAAGACTATATAAAGGAGAACTCTAGCAACTGGAAAACCTAATCCCAACAGCTCTCGTGTGATACTAGTTGTATAAGCTAGAGTCGTTCTCATTTAACCTTAGGTTTCTACCGAGACCCTGTAGGTTAACGACTTGAAGACTTCATTGGGATTGTGAAGCCATACCCAACTATTTTCTTTGTAGTTGCGTAATCTGATCTTGTTGTTTATATCGTACTAAGTACAATCGTAAGATTGGCTTGAGATTAATTTCTCCGATAGGCAAGATATAAAATAAGTCACAAACATCTTTGTCTCATCGTTTTTGATTCCCCAATATCTTCTTTCGCTAGTCGATTAAGATTATTGTGAGGTGATTGATAATTCTAGGTTGTTCTTCGGGAATATAAGTCCGGGTTATCAATTGGTTCTTGTTCACCTTGATTTATCAAAAGATGGAAAAAAAACTCGTAGGTATTTCTGTGGTAGACAAATTTATCTATTACTGTAGACTTTTATGTGTGATACAGATTTTTTTATTAAAGTCTTCGACTTTGGGTCGTAGCAACTCTTAGTTGTGGGTGAGATCAGGTAAGGGAATCAAGTGCGTAGTATCCTGCTGGGATCAGAGACGTAAGGATCGCAACTGTACCTTGGATCAGTGTGAGATTGATTGGGGTTTAACTACAGTCCATACCGAAGTTATTTTGTCGTAGTCTAGTGTCTGTAGCGGCTTAATACAATGTGTGTTCAATCTGGACTAGGTCCCGGGGTTTTTCTGCATTTGCGGTTTCCTCGTTAACAAAACTTCTGGTGTATGTGTTATTTCTTTTCCACATTATATTTTGTTATATAATTGAAATATCACAGGTTGTGCGTTGAATCGATCAACTGGGAAATCCAACCTTTGGTTGTTTATTGAAATTGATTGATCCTTGAACATTGGTCTTTCGTACCGTTCAAGTGTTTTCTCTTGTATTCAATTAGACTCGCAAATTTCTATTTGCTTGAGTAAGTATTGAATCGAGAAAGAGAGATATAACTCTTTGATATACTTTTATTAAGATTGAGTCTGACTAGTCTAGTTGATTCTCTTAAAAGTATATTGGAGTTAGTCCATACAGATTGCTAAGCAAAATATTGGGTGTGGATGTTGTACCCCCACTTTTTCACTTATCTTCACCGACCTGATATTAGAGAATTCAGCTATAAATAGGTCTTCTATTTCTCCAAGCTATCATCTTTCTCAAAATCTCTCAGAGAAATTCTTCTTCAAATCCTAGAATTCTCTGATCTCTCTCTTCCTCTGCTTCCCTCTCTAAGATCAGCCCTAAACCGCTTCCTTGTTACTGAAGGAGCCTTTAAAGACCACTGTGCGTGGTTTAGGCAGAGATTGTTCGTGCTCAACCTCTCGTAACTCACTTTCAGAAACCCTAGAATCCCACTTATAACCTCTCTTAGATTTTAGGTAACTACAACATGTGAGTAAATAGAGTGGTTCAGTCTTCACATATCTCTTTGTTTGTGAAGTTCTCCAAATATGTTCGTCGATCTTCAGTCTTCGAGGGTTATTTAGTGATGTCTGATACTCAAATACCAACCTCTATACCTAGTATAAGATTTGACTTTCGTATAGAAGAAATCAAGATATAGTTTTCTTCATCTAACATGGACAACAAGCTTGAGATGCGATTTTGACAGAGCAGTGCTCTGACAATGGGTCCCCAAGTTAAGTTTGTGAGCTTTGAGTGGTGAATAAACTAGAAATAATCGTTTAAAGTTCGAATGGTTCTCAAACATCATGAACTTAAAGTCTTAGCTTTGATTGTACTTAAAACTGCAGAGCCTTGAGTTTGGTATATGAGGCCTAGTTGTAGAACCGACCACAAGAAAACAACATGTGTTGACACAACTATCTTACTGAGGTTAAGTTGTCTTTGGTAAGGCTCAATTTTCGTTTTAAGTGAGGTCCAACCTCTATCTTATTGAATTGAGGCATGACCTTCGTCCTCGTAGAGGCTCAGCCTCCGTCTTGGCTGAGGCTTCACCTCCGCCTAAGTTGAGGAGTAAGCTTATCTTTCTTAAAGGTGGAGCTCTATCTTGTGTCTAAAATCTTCGTAGAACTTGGAGGTTGAACCTTTCCCACGAGGCTTGAGTATGCCTTGAAGTAATCGTACTTGAGTTAGGCTAGCCGTTGCAGAATGACTTTTTTACCCCTGGTCGTAAAATGATTATTCATTATTTTGATATTTTTAAGTTTACATATTTCAGTCCCTATTTCATCAATTATCTCAATTCTTTCCATTAAAATGGTTGTCGCATTAATGCTTGCGCGCCTCAAAGAGGAAAGAGGTTTTGCAGGACCTTTTTACCGATATCCACCCACATATAAATGAAAACCTAAAATGTTGGGTTAGTTTCGTCAGATCAATCTTTAAAATTCCAAGGGAGAAAAATGAACATCTAAGTTTAGATTTACCTGTTACCAAGAACTTTCGCGAAACAAAATTCAAATGACGATCATTTTCCCTCTCTTAAGGTTTTTCAAACTCCATCAAAAACCCTAATTACTGTATCATCCATGAATGGTCTCTTAATATTTGTTAACCAACCCACTCAATTTAAAATCATTGAACCTAATGAATCTAAGGTTTTAATATTTGAAAAGGAATTCCTTGTTGGGCCAATTTCTGAGATTGATTCGGTGGATTACAGATATGAATGTGCTATTGTCGGAAGGTGTGCTAGAAAGAATTAAAGGTGTTGTATAGAGGTCTCAACATATGGATTTGGTGATGATATTTGTCTCGATTGGAAAGTTTCGTTGGGATTCTCACTGTAACTTAGAGCATGTTTGTTTTTTTCCTGATTCCGGGTCTAAATTTGATTCAGCCCCTGACTCGACCCGAGTCAGATGTCAGACCGTTTTTTTTTTAGTCAGATCTGACTCATGATCTGAGTCAGACTAACCCCTGACTTGGATCTGTTTGAGTCAGGCAATAAAATACCCGTGACTCTTTTTTTTGATGGAAAAAGAAATATATTAATCAAGCAATAAAGTATATAAGATTTACAATATATTTTTTCTCAAAAATATTGGACATCACACTGGATTGAGATATCCTTAGATGAATTTGGGTTGAGGAATTCCGCATATTCTTTGCCCGCGCTTCCTTAGCCACCTTTTCCGCAGCTGAGTTATATCTTCTGTTAATATATAACACCTGAGCTTGAGGGAGTTTTTGCATAATTGTTTGAGACTCCTTTATGGTGTTTTCTGCACTCCAATCTGGTATTTTACATTCCTTATTGATGGTTTCAGCTAGGATTTTACAATCTGTAACTAAAGTAACACTAGATAGAATATTGTCACTCAGCCAAGAGGAGGCTTTTAATAAAGCTTTTGATTCCGCATGGAATGCTGAAGAAGCCCTATCTGATCCCGCTGCAATTTGCATAAAAGTATCATTTTCCACCGAATATAGGATGAAAACATATTTCATGGTTGAATTCTCCTTTTTAAAAGCCGCATTTATGAATAGAATCGAGTCTGATGTTAATCTCGACCATTTTTCTTTATGCATAATCTTACCTTGTTGAACCTTTTTGTTCTTCTCAATATTCTCTAGAGGGTATTGTTGTAAGAATTTTCTTATTTACTCTATAAGAAAATTTAGGTTTGGTTTAATTTTATCAAAAACTACCGAGCATCTATATTTCCATATAAACCAAGAGATTGTTGCAATTTTATCAGAGAGTTTCTCAAGATCTGGTCTCGTAATCCACTCTTTAATCCATGTTGCGATCGAATCTGTATCAGATCTTGAGTTGACCACATCTCGAGAAATCCCAAACCAAACATCTCTAGCAAAAGGGAAAGATCTTAGCATGTGTTGCTCTGTTTCTTGTACTTGAGCGTTACACATTGGGCAATCCGTAATGAAATCTTTGTTATGTGCTCCAAGTCTTGCATTTGTTGGGACATCTTTTTGAGCTAATTTCCAGATGAATAACTTTATCCTTGGAATCACTTTAATTTTCCAAATCTTTTACCAAGGATCTTCCACTGAGTTGTTGTTTTCTTGGTCTTGGTTAATAAGGAAATTGTAGACATTTTTTGCAGAGAAAATTCCTGAGGAGTGGTGTTGCCATCTAATTTTATCTTGTTCTTGACTATTTGGAGAGATGGCTAGAATTTTTTCTTTTACATTCGTGAAGAGAATCTCTAGTTTTTCTTGATCCCAACCTTCTTCTTGTGTAATCAGTTCACTCACCCTTTGTGGAATAGGCTTCGTAGAATCAGTTGTTTTTTGAATAGTATTTTCAGTAGGAATCCATTTATCTTCCCAAATTCTGACTGAAGCTCCATTGTGGACTTGCCAAACGAAGTTTCCTTTTATGAGGCTTAACCCTTTTTGTATGCTTGTCCAAATCCAGGATAAATTTGTTTTTCTAGAACCTTCTAATGGGTGGATATTAGGAAAATATTTGGCTTTCAATAATCTAGCCCAAAGTTGATCGTGCTCTGAGATAAGTCTGCTAGCCAGCTTCGTTAGGAGGGCAATATTGAATTGATGTGGATTTTTAATTCCAAGTCCTCCTTGTGATATTGGTTTGCAAATGCTGGCCCAAGCCTTGAAATAACCTCCTTTTTTTTTGTTATTATATTTATTCCACCAAAAGTCTCTTTGGATTTTATCCATTTTGTCTAGGGTTTCCTTAGGAAGGTCAAGGATATACATCTGGTAGGTAGGGTAGCCTTGTAGAACCGATTTTATCAGCACCGTTCTTCCAGTTTGAGAGAGTAATTTCGATTTCCAACCTTGCAGAGTATGATAATAATTTTGTAGGAGAGGTTCAAAATTCTCCTTTCTTTTTTTATCAAAAAAGAGCGGCGTTCCTAAGTATTTATCATTTTTTGTCATCAGAGGGACTTTTAGAATTTTCGCAATAATTTTCCCATGTTTTGGATGAATTCTATGGCTGAAATATATTCCGTATTTTTGAAGATTTATCATTTGACCCGTAATTTCACCAAACCTGGATAAGATGTCTAGAAGATTTTTTGCTTCGCCTATCTCGGCTTTTGTGAAGAGGAAGCAATCATCGGCGAAGAAAAGGTGAGAAATGTTGGGAGCACTTTTGTTTATCTTTAGACCAGAAATTTTCTTATCAGAAACCGTCTTTTCTAGAAGTCTACAGAGAATTTCCATGCAGATTAGGAAGAGGTATGGAGAGAGAGGGTCGCCCTGTCTTAGCCCTCTAGAAGTTTTGAAAGTTGTACCCGGAGAGCCATTTAAAAGGATGGAGAAAGAAGTTGTAGAGATACACTGCATAATGAGATTACCCAGTGATTGCTAAAGCCTTGCGCTGTAAGGGCCGAATTAATAAAATTCCATTCCACTCTGTCAAAGGCTTTGGAAAGATCTAATTTTAGAGCGAAGTGGCCTTTTCTGGCTTTATAAGTTTTCATAGTGTGGATAAGCTCATGGGCAATGATAATGTTATCCGTGATTTGTCTACCTGGTAGAAAGGCTGATTGGTTCGGAGAAATTATTTTATTCAGAATTGGTTTTAGACGGTTGGAAAGAATTTTAGAAATGATTTTGTATATAGTATTACTCAGGTTAATGGGTCTAAAGTCAGCTGGGGTTTGTGGGGTGGAAATCTTTGGGATAAGAGTAATGTAAGAGTAATTTAAACTAGGGTCTAAGGTTCCGTATTTAAAGAAATCTTGTACAGAATGGATTAAATCTGGGCCTAAAACATCCCAACTGGCTTTAAGAAACCCGGCTGATAACCGTCCGGTCCTGGAGCTCCCCACTGATTCATATTAGAAATAGTGTTCCAAATTTCTTGGTGCGAAGGTATGATGGATAGGGAAAAATTTTCCTCTTCAGAAATACAGGGCTCTATTATATTAGAGAGGTCTTCCAAGTAATTAGGGATCTGAGAAGTGCCTATCCGAGAGAAATGGTTTATCAGGAGCGAATTGATTTGATCTCTTTCAGAAATCCAAAGGTCTGAAGGTTCTCTAAGAAAATGGATAGCATTTATTTTTTTCTATTAGAAGCGGTGGCATGGAAATATTCTGTGTTTTGATCATATTCCTTTAAGAATTTATCCCTAGAAATTTGGTGATAATAATCATTTTTAATCTTGTACCACTCGGCTAGTTCTGTTTTAAGTTTTTTAATTTTTTTCTAGATTGGCTGCAAATTTACCGGATTTATGAAGGGAATCAATTCTAATGTTTAAGGATTTTATATTTTTGTGAATATTTCCTAATATATCTGAATTCCAATGAAATAGGTCTGTAGACAGAAGTTGAAGTTTGGAATGGATATTATAATTCTGAGCACTACTGGAATGGAGAGACCAATAATTAACAATTAATGAGGAGAACGAAGGATGAGAAAGCCAGGATCTAATGCATCTAAAAGGTTTTTGTAATATTAGTTTTTCTGGGTGTGAATCAAGCAAAAGTGGAGTGTGATATGAACCTACTCTAGAAAGATGACTTACCTTGGTATTGGGGAAATTTTGCGTCCATTGAACTGATGTCAGGGCTCTGTCAATTCTTTCACATATATTGGCGTCGCCTTGTCTGTTATTTGACCATGTAAAAGGAGCTCCCTCATATCCCGCGTCCTGAAGTCCCATTGAGTCGATGGTATGAATTATGAAAGACTTGCTGCTGAAACTAGTTTTGTTTCCTCCTTGTTTTTCATCTGGGTCCAGAATCACATTTAAGTCTCCAATGAGTAACCAAGGCTTGTTTATCTGTTGTGCGATGTTAGCTATATAAGACCATTGTTCTATTTTGTCTTCTGATTCCACTGCACCATAAACACATGTTAAAATCACCTCCTTTTCTCCAATTTTTGTATCAAAGTGACATACATTAAAGTTAGATGAGATCAACTTCAACTCTATATTATTATACCAAGCTACTGCTAACCCTTTTGCGGTTCCCACGGACGGAACGATAAACCAATCAGAAAAATGGTATTTTTTTAAAAATGGCTCCATTTTAGATAATGAGGCTTTGGTTTCAGCCAGAAAAACAATATCTGGCTTATAGTAAGAATTAAGATGATTGAAATGGTCCTGAGTTATGGGAGTCCCAATTCCTTGGACATTCCAAGAAAGAAGCTTCATAACTGAATCAGAAAAAGACTACCAGGCCACTATAAAAATAGAGACAGAAGATAAAACCAAAACCAACAAAGCTGGCTGTAAATTGCTGGGAAAACACAAGAAACAAAATGAAAGAACTGGCAAAGCGGGGGGGCTTAGTGGTGAACACAGGTGTAAGTAGAAACACAAAAAAAAAACCTGTGACGGAAGGACTATACAGACTAGGAGGAAAGGCGAGTTCGAAACAAAATTAGACTGGTAGAAAAGCGCCCCAGGAAAATAAAGGAGTAGTTCAAGACTGGGAGAAACCAGAGATGAATTAAGAGATTCCCAGTCTGGAAAGTTAAAGAAAACAAAAACCTGTATTGAAAAGAGTAATTCAAAAACTAAAACAATACATGTAACAGTTATAGAATTAAAACCAACTTCACAGGAATGATCACTTATTCAGGAGAAATTAAAAAGAATTAAACTCTTTCTTTACCAGGAAAACTATATCAACAAGACTAACTCTGGCCAGTGTTAAACTAAAGGATCAGAACTTCAATTAACCAGGGTAGGAAAATAGAAAGCTATATTACAAGGGACTAGCAAAAGAAGTTACATAGAAGAAAATACAAACCAAGTGAAAATAGAAAGCTATATGTTATATTACAGGGTAGGAAAATAGAAAGTTATATGCTAAAAGAAAACTATATTACAAAGGACTGAACTAAAGTTATATTACAAGCAAACTACTAAAAAAGTAAACCAAAAAACTAAAGATAGAATAAAATACAAGACAGGAAGCTAGTAAGATATCACAAAAAAAAACATATAAACCCTAATGGTTTCCTGATGCTGTATTTCAAGATATGGATATTCACTTTGAGTTGGATTTATGGGAGTTGTCATTTCCTTGTACTGCGCCTGAGCTTGACTGACCTTTGAACCATTTGTGTGGAGGATCCGTAAAGGTGACAGTTGGTTCAATAATTATAACATCTATAGATTCATCTGTTGCAGTATTTCTTTCAACTTCATTTACCCTCAGTCTTTTAGATGTTGGAAAATTGATGTCTTCATTGAAATACTTCTCCATTGTATTCCAATTGTTCCAGTAGTCTTGTTCAGCTGTAGAAAGTTGATGCTGTGATGAGAATGATACACTATTTGTAGCTGGAGGGTCTAAGAAGTCCAAAGTGTTGTGCACTTGCTGAAAAGCTACATAATGTGAGCTTTTATCTTCTTGACTTGCTATCTCTTCATCTAGCTCTCGCTGAATATCAGTAAATGTTACTTCTGATGCTAGAGAACTAGTTGAAGAGGAGGATAAGGAGTCCTCAGACCAATCCATACCTTCTTGCACCATGGCTGGGTGTACTTCCTCCATATTGTCATATGCAAAGGGATCCTGATTCTGAATTTCAGCTTCTTGTCGATGTTGTATGGCTGCCCAGTGAGCTGCATGGCTGCCCAGTGAGCTTCCATTTCAGCTTGCTGTAGTTCATCTTCTTGAAGTTCTGCTTGCTGTTGTGCAATCTCAAATCTTGCACATTCACTAATCTTATGGCCAATCAGATCACATTAGCCACAGAATAGTGTTGGGAAATTATGGAATTCAAAGGTCAACCCATTGTAAAAGCCAAGAGCATTTTCAGCATTAACCGAAAAACGGATTGGAATCCAAATGAGTGAGGTGATTTCCGTCAGATCCACGCGAGTCAGAAGAAACAAATACGGTGTTACTACTCAGTGTGTTTTACATTTGCATTCTCTGTTTAGACTCAGCCATCCTCAAAATGTAATAAGTTTCCTTGCGATTTATTATGTTTTAATTGGGTTTGGACAATATCATGAAAAAAAAGAAAGAAACTAACTTGGAATTTTGATTGTATTATGTTTTGGTGATCAGTTAGATTAGAATGAAAGACTCGCATTGAGAAGGATTTTAGACGATGCTGCTAGCCTGCTGCACATGCGATTCAGTAAATCAAGGTACACTCAACATCTCATGAGGTCCAATAACTTGGAATTTGAAATGTGGATATTATTGAAGATCAGACTTTTAGTAGATTAAATTGTAAAGTTATCCTGATTCCTCACATGGAAAATTTGGTTCAAGAATTATGTTAAGGGTTAGCTAATTTTTTGGTCTAATTTTTTGACTCAAACAGACAACTGTGAAGCGATCTAATGTCAGAACACAACTACAAGACCGAATGACGGAGATCCAAGATACATCTACGAGAAACAAGAAACTGTGTTTTAATTGTGGGAAAATTGCCAGTAAGTCCAGAGGATGAAATACATGCTTCGAGGATATACTTGATTTTGGCTAAATATTTATGTGTTGAGTAGGTCCAATCGGACCAATCCTTACTGCTGTCTTATTGTTTACCATTTGCTGGTGCTTGATAGAGTTGTATGAGATAAAGGTGGCATGTTATGGAAGATTGTAGGTGCTTGATAGCTCAAACAACATACAATTGCAGCAACCTGTTTTGGAAGATTGCAGGTGCTTCATAGAGCTGTACAACATAAAGCAACCATGTTTTGGAAGATTGCAGGTGCCAAGCAGCCGTATTTTAGAAAGTTGCTGGTGACTCTAATTCTATTTTGTATTTCTTGAACTTTCAAGAGGTGATTGTTTTTTGTATTGATAGTGTTTGTGGATTTTCTTTTTGTTATGGTGCAGGTGAATGGTCCAAGAACTCCCTTTCTGGTCAGTAATATATACGTAATAGTTTGTAGGTGTGAAGTCAAGTTTTGGTGGCTTTACTGGGAACCCAAATGTCATTTTACCAAAATCTTAATTTTGTTAATATACATCAGAATCTGAACAAAATATTAGTGGTCTCGGATTGTTTTGAGAACTGACCAATTATTTAACATTTTATATGAGTTTCTAAAGTCATTACTGAATAATGATTGTATGTGGTTATGCAGTGCTTTCCTAATTCGAGATGAGAAGATTTTGACTAAGAAGAGGTAACTTTGCACTACTCGCAAATCCCAGAAATAATAGTGTCAATTACTTAGTGGTGCCTGGCTGTGCATCTTGAATGAATCCATTTTGGCCCTTAAAAGTAGATGCATGAAGTGGTATTGGTTCCAAGGCAACACATACTCTGCATTAGGTAGCCTTTTCATAGTCGCTGAAGTTATGCATTTGAATGAATGATTTGTGTACACGAGGTGACTGAATAATGAAATGTGGTGGATCAAGATTTATTTAACCAGCGTAACGAGCATCTGTAATTTCGTTTAGGTTCATATACATCAGTTATCTGGCTAATGCTTACAATGAAAGTCATAAATGATAACAACTGTATGCCATTTTTATGGTCTTGAGTTATTAATCAGCAGGAAAGCTACACAAGGAGTGTATGAAGATAGATAGTTGAAGTTGATAACAAACAGGTTCACTGTACAATTTCTCATTTGAGAGAATTTATTGTGTATGTCAACAATGTTTCATCATTCTCTATGGATTTAAATAAAGCAGTAACCGGCATCTGCTGCAACTACGTGATGATATAGGTGCTAGAAAGGTAAAGTTGGATTTTATTGTTCTTTTTGCCTTCATTGGCCTCTGTGAATAAAGATATACATACTAACCTAATGCAGTTATACAATTTGATAATTAACCTATTCGGTTATACACATTGATAAGAATTTGTCCATTGCTGCAAACTATGTCCAGGAAATATCTCCAGAACCCACTCAATGTACTACTCAGCTGGATGTGATTACTATGGTATGGCTCAGGGAGGTGACTACATAGATGCAGATCATACAAGCAATTCAATTATTACTTGACAGGCTCACAGACTGTTAAGACTTTGCTTTTCAGGTATGTGTGTGTATTAGCAGCTTTTGAGCCACAACAATCTGTTTTACACCTTTCAGTTCTGACTACTTATGGGGTTGTAATCCACAGGGAGTAGGATTGTTGCAGCAATTATCAAGTCAACGTTTGGTTGGATCACAAGGTAGATGCTTGGTTCTTATTATTAAAAAATAAACTACCTAGGTTCACCTTACTATAGACAAGTTCTTCACTGTATGTAACAAGTTTCTCCTCTCCTCTAGCATGGAAAAGCCACATCCCTCCAGACAGTGGATTTTTAGAAAATACAATAGAAAAAGTTGTGAAGTCTGCATTGTCTATTTTACACTTCAACTTTATGGGTTGTATTGCGGGACCAAGAGGAAATCTATCTTAAGCGAGTTGATACAAAATGAAACAAAATCAGGGAAGAAATTTGGAAAGATTTGTATGGGTATGATAGCAAACATGAAATTTTTAAAGATTGTGCTAATAAGAAAGTGAGTTAAATACTTCAGTATTTCAAACGAGTTAAAAAAGATGCGGATGTGAGTAATATTTTCAGGTAGTTCCACACTGCATACGTTGATGCAGTTTCAAATCCAAACTAAAGAGAATCTGAGATGTAGAGTAGAAATAAATTTTGAATACAGGAACGTTTGAACTGTTTCCTTTACAACTTAATACTGATTACTGCAAGTCTTAAAATATTTAGGATGTGGCTAACATAGGAACATTTGAACTATTCTCATCTGAAATTAGTTGTGCACTTTTAATTAGGGATCTGGGGCCTTGAAGAAAGGGTCTTGAATCATTTCTTAGAGGCATAGAAAAGATTATATGCTGTTCATTTTGTTGGAAGTTTGTTATTGAAGTCCGAACTCTAGGTTTGATTAGTCATTGACTGTACGGGTCTTTATGCATGTAGACTTTCTGCTGTAGAGTTGTAACTTGTACACCAATTCGAAAATGAATTACTCCAGTTGAGAATGATACTTGGTGGCCTATTTATCAGATCTCTTCAGATGTACAGATAATATTTTTAGCTTTTTGTCATTATCTGATCTGTAAGCGTTCGTATTTATTTCCAACTTGCTAATGGGGTTTCTAGGTGACATACAGGAACAGGTAGTTTGTTTTTGGTAATCTCTTAGATATGTAAGATAGTCTATGTGAGTTTGGTCGTTACTTATTTGTTCCTGAAAGTTTAAGTGTAGCTACTTGGTACGGAGTACTGTAAGCAATAAGCATACAGTTAGTTCTCTCCTTGTCGGGCCCTTGAAGGAATCTCCTAAAACTTCAAGGTGGTCATATTATGCTGTTTTAATATGGCATTCAGTAGTGCTTGCACTTAAATGATTTGAGTTATGCAAGTTTTCCCATTTATTTTGTATTTGCAGACAGCAGTGCCTATAGTTACACATGTATGGATCTCTACATATTCGCAACTCCATTTCGTGTTACACGGGATTCTTATTTCCTTGGTCGGCATCATACCCTTGAGTTTAAAGAATGAGCAGGAAAAGCTGAGTATGATTATGTAAGTTTGCAGCTCCATTGTCAACAACTCTCTGTAAATTCCGCTTCTCTGTTAAAAATAAGCAAGTTACTTATCAAGACTTTGTTCTTTCTTTGAAACCATGGTAAGCATAATGCGATCTCTATCTTTCTCATCCAATCAGGGATGCTAGGTACACTTCAAGCTCTCTGGGAAGTCTTTTCTTTATTCACAAATACCCAAATGGGGTGAGAATTCAAACATAGCATTCCTTAAGAAGCACATGAGAGCATCCTTTGTAGAACGTCCTAAGCCCTGGGTTACAAATATTACTGTCGATAGTATTAACTCAGGAGATTTCTTAGCCATATCAAAAATCCGTGGGGGATGGGGTGCTTTCGAGACCTTGGAAAAGTGGGTTACTGGAACTTATGTTGAGCATACTGCAGTTTGCTTGAAGATCCTGAAGGAAATCTTTGGGTTGGAAAATCTGGTCACGAAAATGAGGAGGTAAGACAATGCTCATGAATGCCGCTATTTTTTGGTAAAAAAGAAATATATATTATACAGGTTTATTGATGTAATTTTTTAATGTCTATTCTTGGCGGAAGATGTTATTGTGATGACGCCATGGGATGAATGGTGGAGGTTTGAGCTTACCGAAGATGACTCTAGTCCTCATATTGCATTGCTACCTTTGCACCCTGACGTCCGGGTCAAATTTAACGAGACTGCAGCGTGGGAGTATGCAAAGAGCATGATAGGGAAACCATACAGTTATAATAACAAGATCTTTAGCTGTATAGATATTGTCGATGGGAATTTCCCACCACCACTGGATGCACATCTGGTATTCCTTCGTTTCCTGTATCAGTATGAGGATTTCCTTTTCATGTACTGTAGTCTAGTAATGATGCATTCATCCCTTTATGTACTCCGTGTTCCAACACGTGGATTTGATGACTTTAATGTGTAAAAATAGCCCCCTATGGAAACAAGCTTCCAAAACTGCCACCCTTAAATGAAAATATACATATAACACCCTTTTTGAATTTTATAGACATTTATACCCTTATTTAGAAAAAGTCTGGACCCTCTTGATTGAGTCAGCTACCACCTCAGCAAAAAATTTGGCCGAGTCAGATACACCTCAGCATAGATTTGACCGACATGGATTTGATGACTTTCCGTCCTCTTAGTTATTTCCGTCATTTTTCAGTTCTCTCCTTTCATCTGCTTCCCTATCCAACTCTTCCCTCATTATTCCTCTTCAGTTCTCTCTCAGAAGATAAAATCCTCTGAAAGATCGAATTTCATTGATTCCATCCCTAACCCTAGCTCTCCAACCCTTCCCTAATTTTATCTTACTTTTCTCTCAGTTTGTTATATCCGCTGCAAGATTGAACATTGCATTGATATGCGGGACAAATATGGACGATTCACAGCAAAACACCAACACCCTATAACAGAAAAACTCTATATTTTACATACCCAATTTGCCATCTATGAAGAACTAATAAATACGGACAAAAAGTAGGTATCTGAAAGAAGAGATTAGGGAAGAAGATTTGGATAAAGGGAGAGCCAAGAGAGTGCAGGATAGAAAGATATAACCCCAACTTCAAAACCAGAAGAAAAAAAAAAAGGGTATGATTTAAGGTTTGAAATTATCTGTCATCAATCTGAAATTAGGAATCAATTTTTTTAGATATGAAATGAAAGTCGGCAATTTTTGGTTAGGTGTTTAAGATTCTGAATGATTAGTGGTTTTCTGAAATTTTGAAGATGAGATTTTATCTTTAGATTTTTGGGGTTTGTGATAGACGCATTTATGTGTCTAATTTTTCCCAATTGTTTATATTGTTAGTACTCTATTTTGTACTTATTTGGTTATTTTATGTCTTTGTAGGTGTTTTTGGAGAAATAAGCTTTTGCGGCGAAATTGGCTAAAAAGTGGTTTTTGCGCTCGTGGGAGAAAATTACTATACGGACTCTCACTTTGGATAAGGGGTAACCTAATTACTAAGGGGCACCCCATTTCAGGGCATGTACTAAAGGGACACCGGAACTGGATAGGGGGAGGTCATCTTCAAAGTTTCAAAACTGGATTTTGGCGGGAAAAAGGCAGCAGCGTCAACAGTTTTGGATCAATGATTTGAGCGACCTAGGAGGCGATTAAATGGGCAAATTTGGTACCCACGGACTCTACAAGACATAAGAGACCTGTTAGAAGCGATTATAGCCATCTAATTGGGCTGGATAAGTCAGAAAATCCACACAAAGTCAAGACAGTGCACACGGTTTCTGTTTAGGGTTTGAGATTAGTTTGAGAGATTTATGGGATATCTTGCGTGGGATATACATCAAAACAGTTGGGTAAAAGTCCTAGAATATATTTGAGACGAGAGAATAGCTATAAACAGCCTGTAACGCAACAAGAAGAAGATTATTCTTCAAACAACCCGTAAAGAATAATGGAGATTTCCAAGGGGTTTGATCGAGTTTCAAGGGGATTTAAAGCCTATAAATAGTTGGTTTTATGTCAGAGAATGGGCATGAAGAGTTTGGGGTCGATACAGAGCCAGGAGGAGCGAAGAAGAAGGAGTAGCAGCAATGTTCAGCTGCTGCTGCTGCCATTAAAAAGCTTCAAGAACACGAAGAACAGACTCTCCAGGACAGTCTTATTTTCAGCAGCTTCAGAACAGTCTTATTTTCAGCAGCTCAACAACAGAAGAGAGATGTCGCAGTTCGCTGCAGTTTTCTGTTGTCGTTCTTTTCTGGACGTGTTTTGTGAGTCTCAGAACTACTATTTTATAACTTTTGACTCTTTTAATTACACTTTGAGCTTTGAATTAATATGTTGAGTGCGTGATTGATATGAATAGCTAAACCCCAATACTGGGATGATGGAGGAAACCATTCTTTATGCATGAGTAATTTTATTTAATTCTTTTATGACTATTTGCACTATTATGAATGGAATTATGATTTTTATTGATTATTTGTGATTTTGTCTGATGATGTATGCTTAATCCATGAGATTCTTGATGCATCATGCTTATGATTTACATATAACACTTACAAAATCTATTTTTGGCAAAGTAAGAGTCGGTATTTGTTATCAATATAAGCTTTAATTGTCTAGAATTAATAATTGAATCGCATGAGTATAAGAATTGGTGAAATCCTGAGTCCTGGTTCCTCTTGATCCTGTGACAATTTTGTATATATTTTTGTTTTTAAATCTATTCAAGTCCGAGCATCGAATCCGTATTTACCGCAATCTTAATATTACAACAAAATGGCGCCGCCGACGCGGACTTGTATATAGATTTGTTTTTAGGTTTAATTTTTTATTTATTTATTATTATTTGTTCCTTTTTACGTTTCTTTTTGTGTCTTTGATTTACAGGTTCGAAGTGGAATACTAAGGACTTGGGAACAAAAAGCTTAAAGCTAAAAGCTAAAAGCTAAAAGAGAAGAAAAAAAAAGACATAATTTTTTTTAGGATTTAATTTTATTTTTATTATTAATATTTTTTTTTATATAGCTTTTATATATTTTTTTTAGAATTTGTAAATAGGCTTTATTTTTCATAATTTTTGTAATTTTGGACTTTTTATTTGGACTTTATTCTGGACTTTGGACATTATTTTTAAAACCCTACGGAAGGGTTATAAATTAAAAAAAAAATTAAATACAAACTGTTTGCAGGGAAGGACGACGATTACTATATCGTCTCGGCCCCTCGGGTTCGCACACGTCATAGGAGTCGTGGCCCGAGTCGACGACAACGGTTCATCGCCCGTCTGGTACGGGAGGTAAGTCCAATCGAAACACCCGCGAATCTCCTGCAAGCGGGTTACTGTCTGCCTTAAGGTGATAATTGTTTGAGGACGAACCGGACTGTCTTTATTTTCCTAGTAAAGGGCAAGGCCTGGCCTAAACAAGATAAGGACTCGGATTTCATCACCGTTTCCTTCTTGCCCGCCTTAGGAAAACGAAACCAAACGCGAACCTAAGCCTAAAATTTTGAATAGAACGAGACCAATAGGGTAACGAGCTTAATAGGAAACTCGTTCGAAAAATATTGGTTGCTCTTTAAGCACATTTCAAAGTTCATGATGGTTTCTGTGAGTTGAATGCGTGACTGCGCCGCCTTGTGATAGCGGTGAGGCCTTGGGTATCAAAGCTCCACTGAGCTTCCCTCGCCTCGATTCAACTTACATTAGCTCGGATTGATTCCAGAGGGGTGTGCTCAAATTGTAACGAATTCCTTTTCGAAGGAATAGAAGCTGGTCTAGAAAACAATCTAAGTGGAGCCATCATGCTTTTTGTTTGCTAGATTCTATAGGTTTGATTTGGTCGAGTCGGACTTGTTTGTGATTGCGTAGAATTCCCCTGCAATTAAGAATGTCGAACTGGTATGATAGAAGCCAATACAATGAATATCGACCTGAATTTGAATATGGACATCATCAGTATTATGACCATAGTGAGAATAGTGACTGGGGACGCCAACCTTTTCAAGGTTATGGTTCATACCATGGTGAGCCCAATTACTATCCGCACGCGCATCAGTCATACGAGCAAGAAGATTATAATACTAGTTCTTCGTCTTTAGAGGATACAATCAAACTTTTGAAAAGTAGTCCTTATTATGATCCTTCAGTTCCTATTCCTTCTCTAGAAGAGACTCTCAGGAATTTAGCTAAGTCATCACGTCAGTTAGCTGAATCGACGTATAAATTAGATGAGGTGAATAATGTAGTTATGGACGAAAGAACTGCAACAACAACTGAATCTGTAGAAGATATCCTCAATAGATTAACTCAAAACTTAGATCCTACACTAAGGGAACTTTCTTTGGAAGAGACCCTTGAGAGGATAGCTGAGTCGACACGTAGACTTGAGTTAGAGACGAATGAAAGTATTGCTCGAAATAACTTGAATTGCCAATATAGTGTATCCAATAATACCCTTGAGAATGAAGATACTTTTTCACATAATCAAGATAACGAGGTTATAATTGGTAACACTACTTATTTAGATAAGGTTCAATCATCTTCGTACTATTATGATGATGAGGATAGTAGTGATGAAGAATCTGAAACATGTAGGCATAGTAATCAGGAATCTAGTAATCCAATTGAGCTTTATAGTGATTATATTATTTCTACTTCAAATCCAAATAATTTTTATGATTATTCACCTATTCAAAAGGACGAGGATTTGATTAGGGATACCACCGTTTTAGACGATGTAGTTTTTCCTTTTGATTACGAAGCCGATAGTGGTTTAGAGGAACGGGTTCATTTCGAAAATACTGTTTTAGAGTCTAGCGACTTAGAAACAATAGTCTTGGAAGAAGAAGATAGACCCGTAGAGATGAGTAAAGATGCACTACCTGATAATAACTTAGAAGAATCTCTTGAATATTTTAAGGACTCTGAAGATACGGAAATTCAAGAAAAAATTAGAGGTCTATCTAGAGAAACTGAAAACTCTAAGTTTGGGGGTGATTATCACTTCCCTAGTGCCTTACCTTTAACTCTCAGAAAGTCCCCACACTTAGGACTTGACATCAATGCCTCAACCATTTTACAAGATTACTTTCATACTCGTTTTCCTGAACCTAGTGATGTCCATAAGGAAGTTCAGTTGTTAGAAACCCATCCTCTGGTTGATGAGGTTAGACCAGGCTATGATACTAAGATCGACTTTGTTTTCCCACCAAATATTTTTCAAACAATTGTGGGAACGTATAAATTTCAAATGTGTCAATTATTAAGTTCTGAGACTAAACCTAATTACTTTAGGATATTAGAATCGACACATTTTCTTAAGAATGACCACTACTCTCACTGTGGTCAATTATGTAAGTCAAACCTGATTGACTTAGAGGATCCTCAATTATTTAGGTTATTATTTTGTGCTTCTAAGTTCTTATTTAAGTACTTACAGACTCTAGGACCTAATAATTCGGATCTCAATTTTGAGGAGTTGCAGCCTAAAGAAATATATTTAGACCCTTTTATAGAACCTGAACCTGAACCACAATTAGATATAGATATCTTAATCAGGAAACTAGGTAAGGGCATGCTAGTCTTGTACATTTTCTTGGTTCACTGCAGTTTCCTTTTGTCAGCTCTTTTTGGTGTTAAAGACCCACAGTTATTCCGGCTACTGTTATACGGTTCGAGTTGACTAATACTTTTCTTAGTCTGGCTGAAGACTTTAAACTTAGCACTTCTTGGGAGGTAACCCAATCTCATGCAACCAGGTAATATCCTTCCGTAACTCTTTCATTTCAAATGGTAACAGTTTCTCCTTGTTCATGCTTTTAATTTCATCTTTAGAACATTGAGGACAATGTTAGGTTTAAGTTTGGGGGTATGGGAGAAACTTTTTAGTATGAATAAATAAACTCCAGAGCTTAGAAATTTATGCCTATTGAGGATTGCACTAACTAATCTAAGTGGATGGAAGCATTTTGATTGTAGGAGTTTGAGGAACCAATCTGATTAGATGGAAACATCTAAAGAGTCTATTCATAAAAGCACAGAGCTCAGGTGTTAGAAATAACATGATAGTTTCACCATATCTCGTTGAGTCCTTTTCACTTCTATTTTTATTTTATTTTATTTTTAAACTATGTTTCTCTAAGTGATAGGTGGGGCCCACGATTCAAGTTGTTACCAATGCTAGGGTGAATTAGAGTGATTGAGATACCATGAAAAAAAAAAAAGTTGAAAAAGAAAAAGAGATGAAAAAAAAGATGAAAAAAAAGGTAGTTACCAAAAAGTAAAAAAAAAAAAAAAAAAAAAAATTGAGACCAGACCATTTGACCAAAAGGAATAAATTCAATAAAGTCGACCACTGGTACCCTTGTATATGCCAGTTGTGTTGACCTAGAGTTAGGTTATCGACCACTGGTACCCTTGTATATGCCAGTGTGTTGATATTAGTCAGACTAGTATCTCAATCCATTAGGATAGGTTCATTTTGGCGGAGGCCTTCAGACAGATATGGGAAACGTCGTTCACTTAGTAAACATCAAAACCATCTATGTTTTCTATATCCATCTTCTTGATCTATCCATGTGATTAGTTTAGACTCCGAATATGATGTCCATAGTGCAACTATCTGAGTAGAGCTCTGTCACTTTATATGAATTTTAGTATGCTTGAGTGCAAACTCGTGTACAGCAATTGGAATTTCGCATCAGGGTACTTCTTCCTGTAGTCAATAAGTATGCCAACCAAGGAGATTCTTTAGTGCCTTCCAAGGTTCTGCGTAGATAGCTAAGCTCTGGAGTATTAAGGTTTTGTGGGTACACCTCTGGTAAACCCCCCGGAGACAACACTCCGCCACTAGGGCCACCTAGTGGTTTAACGGCTTACTGCACGTGCTAAGTGTAGTCATTTTATTTTAGATTAGATTTGCTCGAGGACTAGCAAATAATAAGTTTGGGGGTATTTGATAGACGCATTTATGTGTCTAATTTGTCCCAATTGTTTATATTGTTAGTACTCTATTTTGTACTTATTTGGTTATTTTATGTCTTTGTAGGTGTTTTTGGAGAAATAAGCTTTTGCGGCGAAATTGGCTAAAAAGTGGTTTTTGCGCTCGTGGGAGAAAATTACTATACGGACTCTCACTTTGGATAAGGGGTAACCTAATTACTAAGGGGCACCCCATTTCAGGGCATGTACTAAAGGGACACCGGAACTGGATAGGGGGAGGTCATCTTCAAAGTTTCAAAACTGGATTTTGGCGGGAAAAAAGGCAGCAGCGTCAACAGTTTTGGATCAATGATTTGAGCGACCTAGGAGGCGATTAAATGGGCAAATTTGGTACCCACGGACTCTACAAGACATAAGGGACCTGTTAGAAGCGATTAGACCCATCTAATTGGGCTGGATAAGTCAGAAAATCCACACAAAGTCAAGACAGTGCACACGGTTTCTGTTTAGGGTTTGAGATTAGTTTGAGAGATTTATGGGATATCTTGCGTGGGATATACATCAAAACAGTTGGGTAAAAGTCCTAGAAGATATTTGAGACGAGAGAATAGCTATAAACAGCCTGTAACGCAACAAGAAGAAGATTATTCTTCAAACAACCCGTAAAGAATAATGGAGATTTCCAAGGGGTTTGATCGAGTTTCAAGGGGATTTAAAGCCTATAAATAGTTGGTTTTATGTCAGAGAAGGGGATGAAGAGTTTGGGGTCGATACAGAGCCAGGAGGAGCGAAGAAGAAGGAGTAGCAGCAATGTTCAGCTGCTGCTGCTGCCATTAAAAAGCTTCAAGAACACGAAGAACAGACTCTCCAGGACAGTCTTATTTTCAGCAGCTTCAGAACAGTCTTATTTTCAGCAGCTCAACAACAGAAGAAGGTGTCGCAGTTCGCTGCAGTTTTCTGTTGTCGTTCTTTTCTGGACGTGTTTTGTGAGTCTCAGAACTACTATTTTATAACTTTTGACTCTTTTAATTACACTTTGAGCTTTGAATTAATATGTTGAGTGCGTGATTGATATGAATAGCTAAACCCCAATACTGGGATGATGGAGGAAACCATTCTTTATGCATGAGTAATTTTATTTAATTCTTTTATGACTATTTGCACTATTATGAATGGAATTATGATTTTTATTGATTATTTGTGATTTTGTCTGATGATGTATGCTTAATCCATGAGATTATTGATGCATCATGCTTATGATTTACATATAATACTTACAAAATCTATGTTTGGCAAAGTAAGAGTCGATATTTGTTATCAATATAAGCTTTAATTGTCTAGAATTAATAATTGAATCGCATGAGTATAAGAATTGGTGAAATCCTGAGTCCCAGTATCTCTTGATCCTGTGACAATTTTGTATATATTTTTGTTTTTAAATCTATTCAAGTCCGAGCATCGAATCCTTATTTACCGCAATCTTAATATTACAACAAAATGGCGCCGCCGACGCGGACTTGTATATAGATTTGTTTTTAGGTTTATTATTTTATTTTATTTTTTTTACTATTATTTGTTCCTTTTTACGTTTCTTTTGTGTCTTTGATTTACAGGTTCGAAGTGGAATACTAAGGACTTAAACAAAAAGCTTAAAGCTAAAAGTTAAAAGCTAAAAGAGAAGAAAAAACATAATTTTTTTTTTAGGATTTAATTTTTATTATTATTATTTTTTTTGTATATAGCTTTTATTTATTTATTTTTAGAATTTGTAAATAGGCTTTATTTTTCATAATTTTTGTAATTTTGGACTTTTTTTGGACTTTATTCTGGACTTTGGACATTATTTTTAAAACCCTACGGAAGGGTTATAAATTAAAAAAAAAAATTAAATACAAACTGTTTGCAGGGAAGGACGACGATTACTATATCGTCTCGGCCCCTCGGGTTCGCACACGTCATAGGAGTCGTGGCCCGAGTCGACGATAACGGTTCATCGCCCGTCTGGTACGGGAGGTAAGTCCAATCGAAACACCCGCGAATCTCTTGCAAGCGGGTTACTGTCTGCCTTAAGGTGATAAATGTTTGAGGACGAACCGGACTGTCTTTATTTTCCTAGTAAAGGGCAAGGCCTGGCCTAAACAAGATAAGGACTCGGATTTCATCACCGTTTCCTTCTTGCCCGCCTTAGGAAAACGAAACCAAACGCGAACCTAAGCCTAAAATTTTGAATAGAACGAGACCAATAGGGTAACGAGCTTAATAGGAAACTCGTTCGAAAAATATTGGTTGCTCTTTAAGCACATTTCAAAGTTCATGATGGTTTCTGTGAGTTGAATGCGTGACTGCGCCGCCTTGTGATAGCGGTGAGGCCTTGGGTATCAAAGCTCCACTGAGCTTCCCTCGCCTCGATTCAACTTACATTAGCTCGGATTGATTCCAGAGGGGTGTGCTCAAATTGTAACGAATTCCTTTTCGAAGGAATAGAAGCTGGTCTAGAAAACAATCTAAGTGGAGCCATCATGCTTTTTGTTTGCTAGATTCTATAGGTTTGATTTGGTCGAGTCGGACTTGTTTGTGATTGCGTAGAATTCCCCTGCAATTAAGAATGTCGAACTGGTATGATAGAAGCCAATACAATGAATATCGACCTGAATTTGAATATGGACATCATCAGTATTATGACCATAGTGAGAATGGTGGGGACGCCAACCTTTTCAAGGTTATGGTTCATACCATGTGAGCCCAATTACTATCCGCACGCGCATCAGTCATACGAGCAAGAAGATTATAATACTAGTTCTTCGTCTTTAGAGGATACAATCAAACTTTTGAAAAGTAGTCCTTATTATGATCCTTCAGTTCCTATTCCTTCTCTAGAAGAGACTCTCAGGAATTTAGCTAAGTCATCACGTCAGTTAGCTGAATCGACGTATAAATTAGATGAGGTGAATAATGTAGTTATGGACGAAAGAACTGCAACAACAACTGAATCTGTAGAAGATATCCTCAATAGATTAACTCAAAACTTAGATCCTACACTAAGGGAACTTTCTTTGGAAGAGACCCTTGAGAGGATAGCTGAGAGTCGACACGTAGACTTGAGTTAGAGACGAATGAAAGTATTGCTCGAAATAACTTGAATTGCCAATATAGTGTATCCAATAATACCCTTGAGAATGAAGATACTTTTCACAATCAAGATAACGAGGTTATAATTGGTAACACCACTTATTTAGATAAGGTTCAATCATCTTCGTACTATTATGATGATGAGGATAGTAGTGATGAAGAATCGGAAACATGTAGGCATAGTAATCAGGAATCTAGTAATCCAATTGAGCTTTATAGTGATATATATTTTTCTACTTCAAATCCAAATAATTTTTATGATTATCACCTATTCAAAAGGACGGAGGATTTGATTAGGGATACCACCGTTTTAGACGATGTAGTTTTTCCTTTTGATTACGAAGCCGATAGTGGTTTAGAGGAACGGGTTCATTTCGAAAATACTGTTTTAGAGTCTAGCGACTTAGAAACAATAGTCTTGGAAGAAGAAGATAGACCCGTAGAGATGAGTAAAGATGCACTACCTGATAATAACTTAGAAGAATCTCTTGAATATTTTAAGGACTCTGAGATACGGAAATTCAAGAAAAAATTAGAGGTCTATCTAGAGAACTGAAAACTCTAAGTTGGGGGTGATTATCACTTCCCTAGTGCCTTACCTTTAACTCTCAAAAGTCCCCACCACACTTAGGACTTGACATCAATGCCTCAACCATTTTACAAGATTACTTTCATACTCGTTTTCCTGAACCTAGTGATGTCCATAAGGAAGTTTCAGTTGTTAGAAACCCATCCTCTGGTTGATGAGGTTAGACCAGGCTATGATACCTAAGATCGACTTTTGTTTTCCCACCAAATATTTTTCAAACAATTGTGGAAACGTATAAATTTCAAATGTGTCAATTATTAAGTTCTGAGACTAAACCTAATTACTTTAGGAATGAATAGAATCGACACATTTTCTTAAGAATGACCACTACTCTCACTGTGGTCAATTATGTAAGTCAAACCTGATTGACTTAGAGGATCCTCAATTATTTAGGTTATTATTTTGTGCTTCTAAGTTCTTATTTAAGTACTTACAGACTCTAGGACCTAATAATTCGGATCTCAATTTTGAGGAGTTGCAGCCTAAAGAAATATATTTAGACCCTTTTATAGAACCTGAACCTGAACCACAATTAGATATAGATATCTTAATCAGGAAACTAGGTAAGGGCATGCTAGTCTTGTACATTTTCTTGGTTCACTGCAGTTTCCTTTTGTCAGCTCTTTTTGGTGTTAAAGACCCACAGTTATTCCGGCTACTGTTATACGGTTCGAGTTGACTAATACTTTTCTTAGTCTGGCTGAAGACTTTAAACTTAGCACTTCTTGGGAGGTAACCCAATCTCATGCAACCAGGTAATATCCTTCCGTAACTCTTTCATTTCAAATGGTAACAGTTTCTCCTTGTTCATGCTTTTAATTTCATCTTTAGAACATTGAGGACAATGTTAGGTTTAAGTTTGGGGGTATGGGAGAAACTTTTTAGTATGAATAAATAAACTCCAGAGCTTAGAAATTTATGCCTATTGAGGATTGCACTAACTAATCTAAGTGGATGGAAGCATTTTGATTGTAGGAGTTTGAGGAACCAATCTGATTAGATGGAAACATCTAAAGAGTCTATTCATAAAAGCACAGAGCTCAGGTGTTAGAAATAACATGATAGTTTCACCATATCTCGTTGAGTCCTTTTCACTTCTATTTTTATTTTATTTTGTTTTTAAACTATGTTTCTCTAAGTGATAGGTGGGGCCCACGATTCAAGTTGTTACCAATGCTAGGGTGAATTAGAGTGATTGAGATACCATGAAAAAAAAAAAAAATGAAAAAGAAAAAGAGATGAAAAAAAAAAAGATGAAAAAAAAAATGGTAGTTACCAAAAAGTAAAAAAAAAAAAAAAAAAAAATTGAGACCAGACCATTTGACCAAAAGGAATAAATTCAATAAAGTCGACCACTGGTACCCTTGTATATGCCAGTTGTGTTGACCTAGAGTTAGGTTATCGACCACTGGTACCCTTGTATATGCCAGTGTGTTGATATTAGTCAGACTAGTATCTCAATCCATTAGGATAGGTTCATTTTGGCGGAGGCCTTCAGACAGATATGGGAAACGTCGTTCACTTAGTAAACATCAAAACCATCTATGTTTTCTATATCCATCTTCTTGATCTATCCATGTGATTAGTTTAGACTCCGAATATGATGTCCATAGTGCAACTATCTGAGTAGAGCTCTGTCACTTTATATGAATTTTAGTATGCTTGAGTGCAAACTCGTGTACAGCAATTGGATTTCGCATCAGGGTACTTCTTCCTGTAGTCAATAAGTATGCCAACCAAGGAGATTCTTTAGTGCCTTCCAAGGTTCTGCGTAGATAGCTAACCTCTGGAGTATTAAGGTTTTGTGGGTACACCTCTGGTAACCCCCCGGAGACAACACTCCGCCACTAGGGCCACCTAGTGGTTTAACGGCTTACTGCACGTGCTAAGTGTAGTCATTTTATTTTAGATTAGATTTGCTCGAGGACTAGCAAATAATTTTGGGGGTATTTGATAGACGCATTTATGTGTCTAATTTGTCCCAATTGTTTATATTGTTAGTACTCTATTTTGTACTATTTGGTTATTTTTGTCTAGGTGTTTTTGGAGAAATAAGCTTTTGCGGCGAAATTGGCGTGGTTTTTGCGCTCGTGGGAGAAAATTACTATACGGACTCTCACTTTGGATAAGGGGTAACCTAATTACTAAGGGGCACCCCATTTCAGGGCATGTACTAAAGGGACACCGGAACTGGATAGGGGGAGGTCATCTTCAAAGTTTCAAAACTGGATTTTGGCGGGAAAAAAGCAGCAGCGTCAACAGTTTTGGATCAATGATTTGAGCGACCTAGGAGGCGATTAATGGGCAAATTGGTACCCACGGACTCTACAAGACATAAGGGACCTGTTAGAAGCGATTATACCCATCTAATTGGGCTGGATAAGTCAGAAAATCCACACAAAGTCAAGACGGTGCACACGGTTTCTGTTCAGGGTTGAGATTAGTTTGAGAGATTTATGGGATATCTTGCGTGGGATACATCAAAACAGTTGGGTAAAAGTCCTAGAATATTGAGACGAGAGAATAGCTATAAACAGCCTGTAACGCAACAAGAGAGATTATTCTTCACAAACCCGTAAAGAATAATGGAGATTTCCAAGGGTTGATCGAGTTTCAAGGGGATTTAAAGCCTATAAATAGTTGGTTTTATGTCAGAGAATGGGCATGAGAGTTTGGGGTCGATACAGAGCCAGGAGGAGCGAAGAAGAGAGAGGAGTAGCAGCAATGTTCAGCTGCTGCTGCTGCTGCCATTAAAAAGCTTCAAGAACACGAAGAACGACTCTCCAGGACAGTCTTATTTTCAGCAGCTTCAGAACAGTCTTATTTTCAGCAGCTCAACAACAGAAGAGAGATGTCGCAGTTCGCTGCAGTTTTCTGTTGTCGTTCTTTTCTGGACGTGTTTTGTGAGTCTCAGAACACTACTTTTATAACTTTTGACTCTTTTAATTACACTTTGAGCTTTGAATTAATATGTTGAGTGCGTGATTGATGAATAGCTAAACCCCAATACTGGGATGATGGAGGAAACCATTCTTTATGCATGAGTAATTTTTTAATTCTTTTATGACTATTTGCACTATTATGAATGGAATTATGATTTTTATTGATATTTGTGATTTTGTCTGATGATGTATGCTTAATCCATGAGATTATTGATGCATCATGCTTATGATTTACATATAACTTACAAAATCTATGTTTGGCAAAGTAAGAGTCGATATTTGTTATCAATATAAGCTTTAATTGTCTAGAATTAATAATTGAATCGCATGAGTATAAGAATTGGTGAAATCCTGAGTCCCAGTATCTCTTGATCCTGTGACAATTTTGTATATATTTTTGTTTTTAAATCTATTCAAGTCCGAGCTCGAATCCTTATTTACCGCAATATTAATATTACAACAAAATGGCGCCGCCGACGCGGACTTGTATATAGATTTGTTTTTAGGTTTTTATTTTATTTTATTTTTTTACTATTATTTGTTCCTTTTTACGTTTCTTTTTGTGTCTTTGATTACAGGTTCGAGTGGAATATAAGGACTTAGGAACAAAAAGCTTAAGCTAAAAGTTAAAAGCTAAAGAGAGAAGAAAGAAAAAGACCATAATTTTTTTTTTGGATTTTAATTTTTATTATTATTATTTTTTTTGTTATAGCTTTTATTATTTATTTTTAGAATTTGTAAATAGGCTTTATTTTTCAAATTTTGTAATTTGGACTTTTATTTGGACTTTATTCTGGACTTTGGACATATTTTTAACACCCTACGGAAGGGTTATAAATTAAAAAAAAAAAATTAAACAAACTGTTTGCAGGGAAGGACGACGATTACTATATCGTCTCGGCCCCTCGGGTTCGCACACGTCATAGGAGTCGTGGCCCGAGTCGACGATAACGGTTCATCGCCCGTCTGGTACGGGAGGTAAGTCCAATCGAAACACCCGCGAATCTCTGCAAGCGGGTTACTGTCTGCCTTAAGGTGATAATTGTTTGAGGACGAACCGGACTGTCTTTATTTTCCTAGTAAAGGGCAAGGCCTGGCCTAAACAAGATAAGGACTCGGATTTCATCACCGTTTCCTTCTTGCCCGCCTTAGGAAAACGAAACCAAACGCGAACCTAAGCCTAAAATTTTGAATAGAACGAGACCAATAGGGTAACGAGCTTAATAGGAAACTCGTTCGAAAAATATTGGTTGCTCTTTAAGCACATTTCAAAGTTCATGATGGTTTCTGTGAGTTGAATGCGTGACTGCGCCGCCTTGTGATAGCGGTGAGGCCTTGGGTATCAAAGCTCCACTGAGCTTCCCTCGCCTCGATTCAACTTACATTAGCTCGGATTGATTCCAGAGGGGTGTGCTCAAATTGTAACGAATTCCTTTTCGAAGGAATAGAAGCTGGTCTAGAAAACAATCTAAGTGGAGCCATCATGCTTTTTGTTTGCTAGATTCTATAGGTTTGATTTGGTCGAGTCGGACTTGTTTGTGATTGCGTAGAATTCCCCTGCAATTAAGAATGTCGAACTGGTATGATAGAAGCCAATACAATGAATATCGACCTGAATTTGAATATGGACATCATCAGTATTATGACCATAGTGAGAATAGTGACTGGGGACGCCAACCTTTTCAAGGTTATGGTTCATACCATGGTGAGCCCAATTACTATCCGCACGCGCAGTCATACGAGCAAGAAGATTATAATACTAGTTCTTCGTCTTTAGAGGATACAATCAAACTTTTGAAAAGTAGTCCTTATTATGATCCTTCAGTTCCTATTCCTTCTCTAGAAGAGACTCTCAGGAATTTAGCTAAGTCATCACGTCAGTTAGCTGAATCGACGTATAAATTAGATGAGGTGAATAATGTAGTTATGGACGAAAGAACTGCAACAACAACTGAATCTGTAGAAGATATCCTCAATAGATTAACTCAAAACTTAGATCCTACACTAAGGGAACTTTCTTTGGAAGAGACCCTTGAGAGGATAGCTGAGTCGACACGTAGACTTGAGTTAGAGACGAATGAAAGTATTGCTCGAAATAACTTGAATTGCCAATATAGTGTATCCAATAATACCCTTGAGAATGAAGATACTTTTTCACATAATCAAGATAACGAGGTTATAATTGGTAACACTACTTATTTAGATAAGGTTCAATCATCTTCGTACTATTATGATGATGAGGATAGTAGTGATGAAGAATCTGAAACATGTAGGCATAGTAATCAGGAATCTAGTAATCCAATTGAGCTTTATAGTGATTATATTATTTCTACTTCAAATCCAAATAATTTTTATGATTATTCACCTATTCAAAAGGACGAGGATTTGATTAGGGATACCACCGTTTTAGACGATGTAGTTTTTCCTTTTGATTACGAAGCCGATAGTGGTTTAGAGGAACGGGTTCATTTCGAAAATACTGTTTTAGAGTCTAGCGACTTAGAAACAATAGTCTTGGAAGAAGAAGATAGACCCGTAGAGATGAGTAAAGATGCACTACCTGATAATAACTTAGAAGAATCTCTTGAATATTTTAAGGACTCTGAAGATACGGAAATTCAAGAAAAATTAGAGGTCTATCTAGAGAAACTGAAAACTCTAAGTTTGGGGGTGATTATCACTTCCCTAGTGCCTTACCTTTAACTCTCAGAAAGTCCCCACACTTAGGACTTGACATCAATGCCTCAACCATTTTACAAGATTACTTTCATACTCGTTTTCCTGAACCTAGTGATGTCCATAAGGAAGTTCAGTTGTTAGAAACCCATCCTCTGGTTGATGAGGTTAGACCAGGCTATGATACTAAGATCGACTTTGTTTTCCCACCAAATATTTTTCAAACAATTGTGGGAACGTATAAATTTCAAATGTGTCAATTATTAAGTTCTGAGACTAAACCTAATTACTTTAGGATATTAGAATCGACACATTTTCTTAAGAATGACCACTACTCTCACTGTGGTCAATTATGTAAGTCAAACCTGATTGACTTAGAGGATCCTCAATTATTTAGGTTATTATTTTGTGCTTCTAAGTTCTTATTTAAGTACTTACAGACTCTAGGACCTAATAATTCGGATCTCAATTTTGAGGAGTTGCAGCCTAAAGAAATATATTTAGACCCTTTTATAGAACCTGAACCTGAACCACAATTAGATATAGATATCTTAATCAGGAAACTAGGTAAGGGCATGCTAGTCTTGTACATTTTCTTGGTTCACTGCAGTTTCCTTTTGTCAGCTCTTTTTGGTGTTAAAGACCCACAGTTATTCCGGCTACTGTTATACGGTTCGAGTTGACTAATACTTTTCTTAGTCTGGCTGAAGACTTTAAACTTAGCACTTCTTGGGAGGTAACCCAATCTCATGCAACCAGGTAATATCCTTCCGTAACTCTTTCATTTCAAATGGTAACAGTTTCTCCTTGTTCATGCTTTTAATTTCATCTTTAGAACATTGAGGACAATGTTAGGTTTAAGTTTGGGGGTATGGGAGAAACTTTTTAGTATGAATAAATAAACTCCAGAGCTTAGAAATTTATGCCTATTGAGGATTGCACTAACTAATCTAAGTGGATGGAAGCATTTTGATTGTAGGAGTTTGAGGAACCAATCTGATTAGATGGAAACATCTAAAGAGTCTATTCATAAAAGCACAGAGCTCAGGTGTTAGAAATAACATGATAGTTTCACCATATCTCGTTGAGTCCTTTTCACTTCTATTTTTATTTTATTTTGTTTTTAAACTATGTTTCTCTAAGTGATAGGTGGGGCCCACGATTCAAGTTGTTACCAATGCTAGGGTGAATTAGAGTGATTGAGATACCATGAAAAAAAAAAAAAGTTGAAAAAGAAAAAGAGATGAAAAAAAAAAAAGATGAAAAAAAATGGTAGTTACCAAAAAGTAAAAAAAAAAAAAAAAAAAAAATTGAGACCAGACCATTTGACCAAAAGGAATAAATTCAATAAAGTCGACCACTGGTACCCTTGTATATGCCAGTTGTGTTGACCTAGAGTTAGGTTATCGACCACTGGTACCCTTGTATATGCCAGTGTGTTGATATTAGTCAGACTAGTATCTCAATCCATTAGGATAGGTTCATTTTGGCGGAGGCCTTCAGACAGATATGGGAAACGTCGTTCACTTAGTAAACATCAAAACCATCTATGTTTTCTATATCCATCTTCTTGATCTATCCATGTGATTAGTTTAGACTCCGAATATGATGTCCATAGTGCAACTATCTGAGTAGAGCTCTGTCACTTTATATGAATTTTAGTATGCTTGAGTGCAAACTCGTGTACAGCAATTGGAATTTCGCATCAGGGTACTTCTTCCTGTAGTCAATAAGTATGCCAACCAAGGAGATTCTTTAGTGCCTTCCAAGGTTCTGCGTAGATAGCTAAGCTCTGGAGTATTAAGGTTTTGTGGGTACACCTCTGGTAAACCCCCCGGAGACAACACTCCGCCACTAGGGCCACCTAGTGGTTTAACGGCTTACTGCACGTGCTAAGTGTAGTCATTTTATTTTAGATTAGATTTGCTCGAGGACTAGCAAATAATAAGTTTGGGGGTATTTGATAGACGCATTTATGTGTCTAATTTGTCCCAATTGTTTATATTGTTAGTACTCTATTTTACTTATTTGGTTATTTTATGTCTTTGTAGGTGTTTTTGGAGAAATAAGCTTTTGCGGCGAAATTGGCTAAAAAGTGGTTTTTGCGCTCGTGGGAGAAAATTACTATACGGACTCTCACTTTGGATAAGGGGTAACCTAATTACTAAGGGGCACCCCATTTCAGGGCATGTACTAAAGGGACACCGGAACTGGATAGGGGGAGGTCATCTTCAAAGTTTCAAAACTGGATTTTGGCGGGAAAAAAGGCAGCAGCGTCAACAGTTTTGGATCAATGATTTGAGCGACCTAGGAGGCGATTAAATGGGCAAATTTGGTACCCACGGACTCTACAAGACATAAGGGACCTGTTAGAAGCGATTAGACCCATCTAATTGGGCTGGATAAGTCAGAAAATCCACACAAAGTCAAGACAGTGCACACGGTTTCTGTTTAGGGTTTGAGATTAGTTTGAGAGATTTATGGGATATCTTGCGTGGGATATACATCAAAACAGTTGGGTAAAAGTCCTAGAAGATATTTGAGACGAGAGAATAGCTAGAAACAGCCTGTAACGCAACAAGAAGAAGATTATTCTTCAAACAACCCGTAAAGAAAATGGAGATTTCCAAGGGGTTTGATCGAGTTTCAAGGGGATTTAAAGCCTATAAATAGTTGGTTTTATGTCAGAGAAGGGGATGAAGAGTTTGGGGTCGATACAGAGCCAGGAGGAGCGAAGAAGAAGGAGTAGCAGCAATGTTCACTGCTGCTGCTGCCATTAAAAAGCTTCAAGAACACGAAGAACAGACTCTCCAGGACAGTCTTATTTTCAGCAGCTTCAGAACAGTCTTATTTCAGCAGCTCAACAACAGAAGAGAGGTGTCGCAGTTCGCTGCAGTTCTGTTGTCGTTCTTTTCTGGACGTGTTTTGTGAGTCTCAGAACTACTATTTTATAACTTTTGACTCTTTTAATCACACTTTGAGCTTTGAATTAATATGTTGAGTGTGTGATTGATATGAATAGCTAAACCCCAATACTGGGATGATGGAGGAAACCATTCTTTATGCATGAGTAATTTTATTTAATTCTTTTATGACTATTTGCACTATTATGAATGGAATTATGATTTTTATTGATTATTTGTGATTTTGTCTGATGATGTATGCTTAATCCATGAGATTATTGATGCATCATGCTTATGATTTACATATAATACTTCAAAATCTATTTTGGCAAAGTAAGAGTCGATATTTGATCAATATAAGCTTTTGTCTAGAATTAATAATTGAATCGCATGAGTATAAGAATTGGTGAAATCCTGAGTCCCAGTATCTCTTGATCCTGTGACAATTTTGTATATATTTTTGTTTTTAAATCTATTCAAGTCCGAGCATCGAATCCGTATTACCGCAATCTTAATATACAACAAAATGGCGCCGCCGGGGACTTGTATATAGATTTGTTTTTAGGTTTATTATTTTATTTTATTTTTTACTATTATTTGTTCCTTTTTACGTTTCTTTTTGGTCTTTGATTTACAGGTTCGAAGTGGAATACTAAGGACTTGGAACAAAAAGCTTAAAGCAAATAAAAGAAAAGAGAAGAAGAAAAAGACAATTTTTTTTTAGGATTTAATTTTTATTATTATTATTTTTTTTGTATATAGCTTTTATTTATTTATTTTTAGAATTTGTAAATAGGCTTTATTTTTCATAATTTTTGTAATTTTGGACTTTTTATTTGGACTTTATTCTGGACTTTGGACATTATTTTTAAAACCCTACGGAAGGGTTATAAATTAAAAAAAAAATTAAATACAAACTGTTTGCAGGGAAGGACGACGATTACTATATCGTCTCGGCCCCTCGGGTTCGCACACGTCATAGGAGTCGTGGCCCGAGTCGACGACAACGGTTCATCGCCGTCTGGTACGGGAGGTAAGTCCAATCGAAACACCCGCGAATCTCCTGCAAGCGGGTTACTGTCTGCCTTAAGGTGATAATTGTTTAGGACGAACCGGACTGTCTTTATTTTCCTAGTAAAGGGCAAGGCCTGGCCTAAACAAGATAAGGACTCGGATTTCATCACCGTTTCCTTCTTGCCCGCCTTAGGAAAACGAAACCAAACGCGAACCTAAGCCTAAAATTTTGAATAGAACGAGACCAATAGGGTAACGAGCTTAATAGGAAATCGTTCGAAAATATTGGTTGCTCTTTAAGCACATTTCAAAGTTGATGGTTTCTGTGAGTTGAATGCGTGACTGCGCCGCCTTGTGATAGCGGTGAGGCCTTGGGTATCAAAGCTCCACTGAGCTTCCCTCGCCTCGATTCAACTTACATTAGCTCGGATTGATTCCAGAGGGGTGTGCTCAAATTGTAACGAATTCCTTTTCGAAGGAATAGAAGCTGGTCTAGAAAACAATCTAAGTGGAGCCATCATGCTTTTTGTTTGCTAGATTCTATAGGTTTGATTTGGTCGAGTCGGACTTGTTTGTGATTGCGTAGAATTCCCCTGCAATTAAGAATGTCGAACTGGTATGATAGAAGCCAATACAATGAATATCGACCTGAATTTGAATATGGACATCATCAGTATTATGACCATAGTGAGAATAGTGACTGGGGACGCCAACCTTTTCAAGGTTATGGTTCATACCATGGTGAGCCCAATTACTATCCACACGCGCATCAGTCATACGAGCAAGAAGATTATAATACTAGTTCTTCGTCTTTAGAGGATACAATCAAACTTTTGAAAAGTAGTCCTTATTATGATCCTTCAGTTCCTATTCCTTCTCTAGAAGAGACTCTCAGGAATTTAGCTAAGTCATCACGTCAGTTAGCTGAATCGACGTATAAATTAGATGAGGTGAATAATGTAGTTATGGACGAAAGAACTGCAACAACAACTGAATCTGTAGAAGATATCCTCAATAGATTAACTCAAAACTTAGATCCTACACTAAGGGAACTTTCTTTGGAAGAGACCCTTGAGAGGATAGCTGAGTCGACACGTAGACTTGAGTTAGAGACGAATGAAAGTATTGCTCGAAATAATTTGAATTGCCAATATAGTGTATCCAATAATACCCTTGAGAATGAAGATACTTTTTCACATAATCAAGATAACGAGGTTATAATTGGTAACACTACTTATTTATATAAGGTTCAATCATCTTCGTACTATTATGATGATGAGGATAGTAGTGATGAAGAATCTGAAACATGTAGGCATAGTAATCAGGAATCTAGTAATCCAATTGAGCTTTATAGTGATTATATTATTTCTACTTCAAATCCAAATAATTTTTATGATTATTCACCTATTCAAAAGGACGAGGATTTGATTAGGGATACCACCGTTTTAGACGATGTAGTTTTTCCTTTTGATTACGAAGCCGATAGTGGTTTAGAGGAACGGGTTCATTTCGAAAATACTGTTTTAGAGTCTAGCGACTTAGAAACAATAGTCTTGGAAGAAGAAGATAGACCCGTAGAGATGAGTAAAGATGCACTACCTGATAATAACTTAGAAGAATCTCTTGAATATTTTAAGGACTCTGAAGATACGGAAATTCAAGAAAAAATTAGAGGTCTATCTAGAGAAACTGAAAACTCTAAGTTTGGGGGTGATTATCACTTCCCTAGTGCCTTACCTTTAACTCTCAGAAAGTCCCCACACTTAGGACTTGACATCAATGCCTCAACCATTTTACAAGATTACTTTCATACTCGTTTTCCTGAACCTAGTGATGTCCATAAGGAAGTTCAGTTGTTAGAAACCCATCCTCTGGTTGATGAGGTTAGACCAGGCTATGATACTAAGATCGACTTTGTTTTCCCACCAAATATTTTTCAAACAATTGTGGAAACAATTGTTCTCCAGGACAGTCTTATTTTCAGCAGCTTCAGAACAGTCTTATTTTCAGCAGCTCAACAACAGAAGAGAGATGTCGCAGTTCGCTGCAGTTTTCTGTTGTCGTTCTTTTCTGGACGTGTTTTGTGAGTCTCAGAACTACTATTTTATAACTTTTGACTCTTTTAATTACACTTTGAGCTTTGAATTAATATGTTGAGTGCGTGATTGATATGAATAGCTAAACCCCAATACTGGGATGATGGAGGAAACCATTCTTTATGCATGAGTAATTTTATTTAATTCTTTTATGACTATTTGCACTATTATGAATGGAATTATGATTTTTATTGATTATTTGTGATTTTGTCTGATGATGTATGCTTAATCCATGAGATTATTGATGCATCATGCTTATGATTTACATATAATACTTACAAAATCTATGTTTGGCAAAGTAAGAGTCGATATTTGTTATCAATATAAGCTTTAATTGTCTAGAATTAATAATTGAATCGCATGAGTATAAGAATTGGTGAAATCCTGAGTCCCAGTATCTCTTGATCCTGTAACAATTTTGTATATATTTTTGTTTTTAAATCTATTCAAGTCCGGGCATCGAATCCTTATTTACCGCAATCTTAATATTACAACAGTTTGTGTAACTGAATCTTAGTTTGTTTATTTTTATGTTAGTGGTAGATCCGGTGCTTGTTATGGCAATTAGTAACAATCAACGGTATCGTGACTCTGCCTGAAGGAATAGAGCCTTTGGTGTTATGGCAATCTGAAGAATCCGGAGAGGAGTGTGTGACTTCTATCTTGATAGTGGTAGATCCGGTGCTTGTTCGTTTCCTCCATCCTCATCAACGGTATCATCCCTTTCTGTTATTTTCTTACTTTACCAGTAAAGAGACTCTTTGGGAAAGCTAATTTTAGTCTATTGATGTGGTTAGAGTGTTGACTTGGGAAAACTATTGGGAGCTGATGATATGGGGTACTGAATTTACCTATTTCAGATGTTTTATCAGACATTGATGTTCTAGTCCATTGTCTTTTTATTCTCTTATCATGTTCTCAATGTGCTATTTTGGTTATCTTTTGCAGTTTGGGGAAGACTTTACAGTCAATCGCATTACTGTATACTCTTCTTCGGCAGGGATTTGATGGAGAGCCCATGGCTAAAAAGGCAATAATTGTCACTCCTACCAGCCTTGTAAGTAATTGGGAATCTGAAATTAAGAAATGGGTCGGAGATAGACTTCAACTTATTGCTCTTTGTGAGAGCACCAGGGATGATGTTGTTTCTGGATTAGACAGTTTCATTAGACCGCACAGTCCATATCAGGTAAGTCTAAGATTATCTGTCTTGATAAGCTATTAATTTTAGCATGGATACTGATTCATTCTATATTTTACAAGGTGCTAATTGTTTCCTATGAGACATTCCGAATGCATTCGTCAAAATTTGACAAAAGTGGATCCTGTGACCGCACAGTCCAGACACTAACAAATCGGGTACAATTATCATATATCTTCCCTTGTATTATCATGGTATGTATAAAATACTGTTTGTCTATCCTTAACTCGAAGATGGTTGTTTTGAGTTCAGGCATTAGCTGGTCTTTCATGCAACCGACGCATATTATTGTCAGGACCCCCGATGCAGGTAATAGTCCTTAATCTATGTCTCTCTGATAACATAGTTTTACCTATGTTGATTTGTTTATTAATGGCAGAATATCTGGAAGAGTTCTTTGCGATGGTTAATTTTACCAATCCAGGAATCTTGGGGGATGCTGCATATTTTCGACGATACTATGAGGTGAGTGTATTGCCTTTTTTTTGTATTCATTGTTATTAATAATCTAGCTGATAGATGCTGGCAATGTAACGTTTCATCTATTTTTGAACTCATCAAATGAAGTTACCGATCATTTCTGGAAGAGAACCTACATCAACAGAAGAAGAGAGAAATCTTAGCGTTGAGCGATCTGCTGAATTAAGCACAAAAGTAAATCAGGTAATCTTGTTTCAGTGTGTGAAACGGTTAAACATCCCCCGAGCTTGTGATATTCTGTTTTTATTTGTCTGTTTCTACTATTGTGGTTTTCGAATAAGCAGCAGTTAACCTCATCTTTTCTACTCTTGTGGATTTTCATTTCAGTTTATTTTGAGGAGGACCAATGCTTTGCTATCAAATCATCTACCACCAAAGGTAATTCAGCAATTTCAGTCTACTTGATGTGTTATGCAATGCCATTTCGCCTTTGATAGTTTTCAGTTTTGCGATGTTACAAGATATTTTCGATACAGTTTGCACCCATCTTCACCTTTATGAGTTTGTCCTTAACATTACGTAGGTGGAGTCAGTGTAGGTTAGACTTAGGGACACTATAAGAGTAAATAACCACCTGCATGACCCCAGCGAATCAGAAATAAGGTACAAATACACGCTTCGTGGATTGTACCAAGCAATATCATTGAGATATCAGTGTTTCTTTGATTATTAAAGGCTACGCTATCTGTTCCGGGAACATCACTGGAATGTGAACGTTAACATATGATACGTAATCCCTTATCTTAATCATCACTAGAAGTTAGTCACTTAGTCGGTTAGTCCCTTATCTTAATCATCTCAAATTCTCAAGAGTGGCATTTGTTTGATAACACAATAATTCCTTGATCTGCTTGATACTAGTAGCCATAATGTATAAATTGCTTCATCTGAACTTGTACTACACCTGAAGTTTATTGCATTGAATTTGTCTGCAGATAGTTGAAGTTGTCTGTTGCAAGTTGAGTCCTCTTCAGTCAGAGTTATATAACCATTTTATACATTCCAAAAATGTAGGTCTTTTTTCTTTTCATTTGTCCATTTCAAATGGTTCAGAGAACCTTCTGGTAAATTAATGTAATTGATTTCTCTCTAATTAGTATCTTTTCTCGTTGGTCTCTTCTTTCAGGTCAAGCGAGCAATATCTGAAGAGGCGAAACAATCAAAATTTTTGGCATATATCACTGCTTTGAAAAAGCTTTGCAATCATCCTAAGGTAGGGTATCAGTGGAGAGTGCTCTCTTTGTTAGCAGCTGGTATTTGTTGTGTGCTCTTACACTTATGCTTCTTCTGGGGATGCAAAATAAGCTCATGTACTCTTGTATTGGTTGTGGCGTATTTATCATTCTCTATGATAATCCACAGATGTCCAGCTTTACACCATTAGTAAGCATTATTGAGAAGCAAGGTGTAGTCAAGTAGAGGTCAATTTCAAAGCATGAAATGTAGTTTAGTGCAACATAAAACTGTATAACTAATTTATTGATTTTCCTTCATCAGATGAAGTGTTTTTTTTTTTTGTTCCCATTTCAGATGATGGAAAACAAAGCTTAGAACTAATTAGTTTCCACTTCCTATCCTAATTTGTAGAAAATACTCCATTTGTTTGTTTCTCCAGCTATATTTATTCTTCAAGGCTTTTGTTTTTGCTTTAAAAGTATCATATATGTTATGTAATTATGTTACTCTGTTTTAGATTGTCTTTACTTCGATAATTAGTATTATGTTCACTTTAGACATCTTCTTTTCAGCTTATCTATAATACGATCAAAAGTGGGTCAGGAACGTCGGGATTTGAGGATTGCATTTGCTTTTTTCCTCCTGCAATGTTTTTTGGAAGGTATATATTCACCTTACTTTTTCTATCTCCTTCCATCTTCCGCGAAATATTTCTAATTTAAGTGTAAACACTGTAAATTTTTAGATGTGGAGCATGGACTGGTGGTGATGGGGTTTGGGTTGAACTTTCTGGGAAGATGCATGTTTTAGCTCGGTTGCTGGCCCAATTGCGTAGCAAAACTGATGACCGTATTGTTCTTGTTTCCAACTATACTCGGGTTTGTATTCATTCTAGCAACGTAACTTCTCCAATTATTGCATAAATTTTAGTTAACAGGAAGCCTCATTTTGCAGTAATTTGTCTTCATTGAAACCATCCTGCATTTACATACAACACATGCTTTTCTATTACTTTATGCAAGTAGTTTCCACTATTAATTTACATCACGTTTATAGCAAGAAATCAGGTGGGCAGAAGTTAGCTTCTTATGGGCCTCCTTAGAGATGATTCACTAATTTTGGTTTACTCACCATGGAATCATCCGCACCGGAGTTCCCAATCTACAAAAAGCTGGGTGTTTATGAACCTCCTATTTCCATATATGTGGTGGCCGTTAAATCTTCAATTTGGTTTTAGTTATAATCGGCGTTTGTAGAGCATTGCATGAAGTAGAGAGGAGTTAAAGACAAGACATACTTGAAGAGCCCTCATCCGCTGGTTTTGGTAGGTTATTGATTTGTTGGTTGCTTCGACGGCTTCTTTTTGAAGGAATTTTAGAAAAACATTTTTCCGAAACTCCATTGGCAGAAGTATCCATATTTGTTAAAGACATACTTGAAGAATCCTCATTAGCTGATTTTGGTAGGTTCATTGGTTTCTATATATATATATATGGAATTGTAGACTGGGTTAAGCATCTTCTTACCCCACTCATTTGCTTTGATTTTGAATTTGTTTATAATTTTCTTTTTCTTTGTTTTGATAAACTACTCACCCAGTTGCTTTGAATTTTGAATAAGTATTTAATTCCCAAAAGAGGCAACAATTTGTCCCTTATTGGATCTTTTTCTGCACTCTATTTTAGTCAAAGAGGCAATAATTTGTCCCTTATTGGATCATTTTTCTGCACAATTTTTAAAAGATGAGTTGCTTTCCTTGCTTCAGATAAAAGATGCCTACGTACTCAAGTTTTTCGAAGATGGCTTGAGCCGCCTGCCAACATGGTGCAACAACGGGGACAATGTGAAGCTTCCTTCCTGTCAAATTAAATGCAAGTACAGAATGGAACTACCTGAGTACAATACGATGGAGCCATATCCCCACATGAATGAGAGATGTGCAAGTTTACCCCCTAAATACTACAGATCAGCGAAGTGCTGCGATATTTTCTTCACTGTTTTTGGAATTGTCTGCATCCACTCTTGCATGTATGCCTTGAATAGTTGAATTAGTCCGGAAGTCACACTCTGTTAGCTGTATGATATATAGATGTGAAAAATGTTACCTAATGAACATTAGAATTGCTTAGAGAAGTTCTAAAAGTCAACTAGCTTGTACAGTTCTGATGATTGTATATTTGGAATGAGTTAAGCTGTTGCATATTTTTCTCGGTTTTCATATTTTTCTCAGTTTCACACTCTCTTTAACAGTGCGTTTGGTTCAAGTTATTTACATAATTCTATTGCAGGGTAATCTGAGATGAAGCCATACTTTCCAATTCAAACGTTCCTGTACTTCAGTATAAAGAATCAAACTTTGTTTCACTGTAAAACCAACTCTTGAAAGGTTTTAGACCTGCCACCATGAGCTATTACATTCCGCACACCTCCCACATGATCGCATATGGCATCAAAGGGAATAACAACTTACATCTTCTGCTTAACGATCTAACCCGCTGGCCTTTAAAATATCCAACTGTGTAGCTAATAAAGTAGAAGCGAAAAAATTCTTCCAAGTTAAGCCACAGTGAAGAAAAAGATGATGAGCACTCAAAGACACGTGCAGCGCACGTGCCTCATATTAAGAAATTTGAAAAGCCGTAACAAAAAGCAACACCCCTAAATTGGGGCCCTGGAAAATAATTAGGGGCGCGCAGTTACAGGACAAAAATGGTCATGAAATAGTAATTGGTGGATAACCCTTATCCCAATTTTTTTAAAATGGCTAAACTGCCCTCAAATGATTAATGTTAATAATTAAATTAAGTTAATTAGTGTGGTTAGATTAACATAAGATTTTAGAATTAAAATGTGGAAAAATAGGGTATATGGAAAGTCGTTAATGAATATATACCACCATTGACGATTCAAACCTACAACTTTTCAGTTTATGAAAAATCGTCATGGTAATATGATAAATCCTGATGACTTTTTCATGTTATGAAAAATCGTCGCGATAATATAATAATTCCTGACGACTCTAATAAGTGTCGTCACCCAAAAATTTTATATATAAACGACCCTAAAATTTCAAATGACGACCTCCATCATAATTGCTAACTACACCCAAGTTAGAAATGATGACTTAAGACCAATTCAAAACACAATCGTTAAGCTTCCTGGAGTAATGAATGAGTCAGTAAGGCCACATGATTTAGTTACTAAGGCCACAATCGTTAAGCTTCCTAGAGTAATGAATGAGTTAGTAAGGCCACAATCGTTAAGCTTCGTAGACTAATTCAAAACACAATCGTTTGGTAACGACCCTCAAGTTAGCAATGGTGGAGCCAATTTTTTTTTTAGGAATACTTCCTAGAGTAAGTTGACGAACCTTTTAATTTTTTGTAACACAGAGGCTGTATGTTTTCCTCATAGAGTCGTTAATTTTTAAAAAAGGATCGTTCGCAAAGGATCGTCATATGTTTCTATATTACGGTAACGACTCTAATCCAAGGCGAAAAAAATGAAAAATCAGAATTTGGTTCGCTATCTCCCTCCTCATATACCCTAACGATTTTTCATACTTTCTACATGCATATGAAAAATCGTTAGGCTTCAGGATTTTCGGGTTGACGACTCTTTAACTATAACTGATTTTTTTTTCTTCGTGTCATTAATGGAAGAGAAGATGGAAATAAAATGGAGGAGAGGAGACTCCAATTTTTTTATTAAAAGATGGAAATGAAATGGACGCTTAGATTAAGGGTGAACAAAATTTTAAGTTTTATTATAGATTAAGGGAAAAATAGTATTTTCACTACATTTTGGAACCCCTTAAAATAAATGGAATGGGTATAAATTGGTGAGGCCCCAATTATTTTCCGGGGCCCCAATTAAGCCTTGAAAAGCAAGTACATTCAGAGAAAAAACATAACAGTAGAGGCTTCTAAACCCTACAACAAACAGGCCGTGAATGAGTTAACCTAAAACCCCGACTCCCTCCAAAAACCCTGCTCCTATTTTTCCTCTTTTCTCTTATTACAGACCAAACGATTGAACAACCTATTGTTCAATGGAGGAAACAAGCTCGATGTCAAAGGAAGAAGATTCAAAAAGTGAAATAGGAATGGAAGATTACACAGAAATCAGTGACGTCGATGATGATATTCAAATAGGAATTAACGAGGATATTAATCAAGACGAAATCCAAGGTTTCTGCTTTCTTCAATCGCCCAATTAATATTGATATATATATTTTTTTTTAATTTTTTTGGGAAAATTATTCACCACATTGATATTGATTTTGCAGAAGAAGATGAGATGGAAGTAGAGAAAGAAGAAATTCTTCCCAAATTTGATGAAGCAAAACTGAGAGAGCTATTGCGTAACTTAAAATCGGTTGAAGTTAAAATTTATTCAGAGGCTGCAAAAGAGTTTATTAAGCTATTAAGAGGAGATACAGGAGGTGAAATACTCCGTCACTATGTACAAGCTTCACCATTATGTATAGAACTCGAGGAAACTTGGAATGCTCGGAAAGGGAAATCTGAAGTTTCAAAGATTATTTCGTTGATTACTGCAGTTTTGGAACACCCTGATGGGAAATTTATATCAGGTGATAAAGAGAGATTAATTATTAGTCAGAAGCTTGACAAGTTTGCTCGTCTCATTATTAAATCCGAGTCATCTTTGAAAGAAGAAAAGGATGGCTTGCTGAAAGAAAAAAAATCTAAGTTACCAGATGTTTATGAAGAGTTGAAGAGTAAGGAAGGAAGACGTCAAAACGCAGCTTTGTTGCTAATGACTGCAATTGTTAAACGCGGGGTAGGTTTGGCTTCTGAGGTTGCTGAGCACTTTGACTTCAAGCTTCCTGTTTTTGCTAGCCTAGCAGAATATAAGAAGAATAAGGTTGAAAACAGAAAACATTCCACCAGAAAATCCTTCATCAAGTTCGCACTCTCATTTTTAGAAGTTGGGAATCCCAGATTGTTGAGATGGGTCTTACAACAGAAGGAAATGTTTTCTGGTATTTTACGTGGACTTGGAAGCGACGATGAGGAGACAGTAGTTTATGTGCTATCTACACTCAGGGATAGAGTTCTAACGCTGGATTCTTTGGTGCCTCCAAGTCTTCGGAGTGTTCTCTTTGGAAGTGTTACCTTGGAACAATTATCTAGCATTTCGGGTAATCCGGTAGATGGACCTTCTGCCGACGTTGCACATGAGGTTCTAGTTATGGTTTGCACTGATCCTCAGAATGGGCTGATGCCAAATCAAAAGGGTGTTACAAATCCGTTAAAGGGTAATCGAAAGCGCCTCTTGGATCTCATGAAAAAGCTAAATGCAAAAGATAATGGTTATCACAAGGATCTTCTTTTGGAAATTGTTAACGGGAGGCCTTCTTTTGGTTCAGCATACATGGATGAGTTACCTTACAATCTCGAGCCTCGATCATCTGATAGCTGGTAATCTATATTTTATTTTATTTTATTTTTAATATTTAAGATAGTTTATGCCGTAGGATATCACTTTGTTTTAAAATGCTCAGAAAAAGTTAAAGTCTACATTCAGTTACAAATATAAGTCTCCCTAAAAGATAAGAAAATCCCTTTATTCAGTATCCCATCTAGTGCCTGGAAGTCGCATATGGATATGACATTGTATTTCATATAGATGCATGCTTGCTGCTCTCCAAAAATCTTTTTGGCATTCATTTGTTAGCACCTCCTCCTTTTAAATTACCCATAACATTAAGTGGCTTTCAGGTTTGCTGCTGTTTCTTTGGTGTCAGACTTGATTTCTTCCACAAGCACTAGTTTTAGTTTTGGTGCTCCTGCTTCCCAGATACATGATCCACCTACATTAGATAGTCCTGAGGTACAATGTATGCTGAAATGTATTATTCCCCGTGCGTTTAGTCGGGGTGTCATCAATAGGGGATTGCAACATGAAGATCTTTATGTGAAGCATGGTAGTGTGAAGCTTCTTTTAGAGGCCTTAAAATCATTAGAAAACTTAGTTGGTTCTATAGATTATAATTCTCGTTCCAACAATTCAATGGTGCATAAATGGTTGAATCTCAAGCAAGACATTCAAGACGAAGCCAGAGCTGTGTTACCCGACCCTCAAGTTTTGTTTAAATTGCTTTCTGACGAGAAAAAAGAGAAGGACCAAAAAAATGATCCCAAGCGTTGCAATAAAAAGATGAAAAGGTCAACGAACTTTGAATGCCATGCTGGTGCGAAGAAATCAAAAATTGATCGCATTGACGGTGATATTGATATCCTTATTGGTGGAATAAGTAGTGAACCCGATAATGCTATGCTTTGTAAGACTGAGAGCATTATGGATGAACTGATTATAGACCAGGTGGAAAATAAAAAGGAGTCGGCTGATGTTATTGCTGGTATTTGGGGATTACAGAGAGTTGAACAACAAGATGCAGAAATATGTTTCCACTCCAAGGTTCTTGATGTGCTTGCTCTATACCTAGTAAGTCCTCTCTCAAAAACCTCTTAAATAGTCTGTAGAAGTATTATGCCTTTGATATGTGTTTTTCCTCTCGAAAATATCCCTTCTCAAGTCCAAATAGTTTGGATTGTGTGTCCTAATTCTTAGCATGACATGCAAATGGTGTACTTGCTGTAAATATGGACAAATATTAATTTTTGTGGGCTTTTAGGTGGGCATACTTTAAGTTTTTGGTTGTTCATAAAGGACCTGCATACATAATCTGCGATGGTGTGTTTATGGTGGAATTATTTTTAATTTATAAGTATTAGGCTATTAGCTCATATTATTCTTAGGCAAACATTTTTTCTGGAAAATTGAGTACTCCCTCGAGGTCAATGTCCTAATTCTTGGCAGGTCATTTAAAGAATATGCTTTGCTGTAAATATGGACAGACAGTAATATGTGTAGATTTAGGTGGGCAACGATGAGTTAATTGGTGCCCATGAAGGACTTACACACATGGAGCTTGTGTTGGATCATAGGTTATTGGGAAAAAAAGTTGTAGCTGTGATCAGATGTAGGGGTGAACAGTTGTACTGTCTATTTGTTTCATCTCATATTGTATGTTGTTGTGGAGATGCTATGATCTTCTCTAATGGAAAACCCTGGTTCCCTATGTGTGTTGCTGATAGAAGCACATGGCAGACAGAGTTTTGCAGTAATATTATGCGACACTTGATTTTCAACAAAATCATTCAGTAGCCAGTTTGTGTTTTGTTTGATATATGGACAATGGTTATTTCACAATGTGTCATTTTTATATTTTGAATGGTAAGAGTTGATATCACCATCAAACCTTAGGAATTTCCATATGCACAAAAGGAACTAATGACAATCTCTAAAAAACAGAGGACCGCCTATGTGTTTTTTCTAACTACCTATGTGCGCTGATATTCCAGTCTTGACAGTATATGTCAAACATCACTTTTAGAGTTTATGGAAATAGCTTAAGAAAATATTTCTAAGTTTAAAAGAAGGATGAAAAACATCACTTTTGTTTGGACGCGTGAAGTGTTTCACTGTTTTAACTGCTTATTGTCATTCTATTAGTAGGATGGAAAACAAAATCATGCACCAGTTTACCATGTGGTACTGCCTTCTAATATGATTTCTCTTTCATGCAGCGCACCATGCCTAACACTTTAGAGGGTTCATATGATTTCTTTAAGGAGCTTCCAAGCGACCCTTTTACATTGTCAAGTAACCAGCAGCAATCCTTATTGCCTCTTTTAATAGAATATATTGGATGGTCTCCTGAGAGGAAAGTCCCCAACAGACCCCCTGAAGCACTGTACAAGCATCTGCATCCGTTGGTCAATCTCTTGATACGTTCACCAATCAAAGAAATACAAAATCAAGCATATACTCTGGCTCGAGCAGCCATGTTTAGTACTGGTGCCTTTGACAGAGATATTCAAGAAATTGATGCATGGTTCTTGTTTTTACCTGGTTATAGACGAGAGGGGCAGACAGAGGAGGGACAAGGGCATGACCTTTTCGGGGACTTGTTTGGAGTTGTCGTTTCATTTTTCTGTGACGCTGTTTCTACGGTGGGAAATAACTTGTACAAATATCATGATATGGTAAGGTGCAAACTTTCCGAATTAAATGACATCAAAGGTAAGCTATGTGATTGTTTTTATGTATTTTGAGCTTAATTATAACCTCTTTTGCTACTCTGGTTCTGGCATGGTCTTAGTTTATATCGGTACTATGTGACATACAGCCCCAAGTCTAACAAAGCAGTCTGAGATCTAACTCCTACTTACTATTAGATTAACTTGATATATCTTATCTAGAGCTCGATATAGAAGGTGTAGAAAACTAAATGCATTGTTGTCCTTCCTTTTAGCCTGTTAACTTTCTGTAGACTGGTAAGGGATGGACCTTTTTGCTTGTGAGTGAACATCTCCTGACCATTTAACCTACAAACAGGTCAGAGTTAGATGTGTTGCTTATCTCGGGTTTCAATGGTATGGTCATTCCAAGTTAAACATGCACATTGTGCTGACATGATAAATTATCAAGAGCTAAGCATATATATTTACACTTCTAGCTGAAATGGACAGATACTAGTGCATTGTGTAATGTATACGATTTATCCTGCAGATGCTCCTGATTTCAGCCCTCTTGTCTTCTGTATCCTGGATAAGTGTCTAAGGTTGCTGGAGTCCAGTTCCGGGAAAAAGTTATGTGACAAATCAATGGTATCACTCTATGTGTGCAATACACTAAGTTTTCTCTTGCAGACTCAGGTAATTACTCTCTCTCTCACATACACACACACACACACACACACAGACATACCTACACAATTTAATTACTACTGAATTTTTTATCTCCTCAAGTACTTTGTCTTGTTTGTTAACACCAGTTTTTTTCACTAACTTTAATTTTGACAGGTTCAAGGAGGGTTGCTACATGCTTTCATTGAGTTCCTTTTAACTCAAAGACTTTGTGACCTATCAAGAAGGAATGGATTTGGGGACTTCACTTCACTTGATGATTCAAGCAATTTCCCATGTGAATGGAGGCCATTAAAGAATCTGTTGCTCCTTTCACAAAATGTCTCTAAAAAACAGGCTTGTTGTAGCTCTTATTCCATTCCCCAAAGAACTCAAAGTGCAAGTCGTCATCCTTTTGCAAGAACTCTTGATAACATAAAGGAAATCATAAAAAGTGGTCAAGGTGGTGATTTAGTGGGTGTAGCCGCAGGTTTCTCCTCTTCAATAATTTGTATAAGTTCTTACGAGATCTTAGAAAATTTTCCATCCATCATTACTATATCCCATCTCCTTCTAGGAAAACATCTTCAATTCTTATCTTATCCATTTTTCCTTGAGCAAAATTTTCTCTCCAGAGTTTCTGATC